>NC_057349.1:95307074-97807074 GCF_016509475.1 Prionailurus bengalensis | reverse complement strand
AGAGTACTTGACAAGTGCCCTGTGCTCCACATATTAAAACTGGAATAGTTGAGACACATGCCTATGACATGGAATGATTCAGGGACTCAGGACCACATTGAAAAAGCAACCAACAATTATTATTCTAGGCAATCCGGATGACAGACCAAGAATAAAGCATGATTCCTGCCCTCAAGTTGCTAACAACCAAGTGGGGAAAAGAAGAGATTACACATTCACCAATATGCACACGGTCTAATAGCAGCAGCTAAGGTTTACTGGAAGCTCACAAAGTGCCAAGTGGTATGCAAGGCATTTTATATTCATTATCTCTTTTAATTCTTACAAAAGCCCTTCAACATAGGGAGCTACTATCCCTATTCCATAGCCAAAAAAAAAACCAAAAAACAAAAACCAATCTGAGGTTCAAAGAGACTAGGTGACTTGCTCAAAGTCATACAGCTAATCCACAGTGGAGTTGGGATTCAAAGACAGATATCTTCCATTTCAGACTCACTTGACTCAATGTGAAAGACCATAACCCTGCAGGAGCACACAAGGGCTAGAGTGCTGGGGACTTGTAGACCACTGGAATGCTCAAAGGAAAGCCAAGCACTGTTGACAAAGGAGAAGAAAAAGTACTTCCAACGCAAAAAGTTCTTTAAAAATTAGCTCCATATCTCACACAATAGCCTAACCAACTACTGGAAACACTATTGCCCACAAGGGAAATCAAAGTCTTTCCTTAAAAGGATTCAGGGCTTGGAGTGAGAGGGGTGCTGTACGCAGGAACGGATGAAGGTCAATAACTGCTCCTTTTTCTTCCAAAGATGAGTACTGCCATTTTTACTGGGTTTAAAACTTTGCCTTTCTTTTCACAACCATACCTGTCACTCCAGGTCAGTGACTCTTCATCCTGTGGACTCCTCTGACAGTCCAGTGAGTGAGATGCACCCACTTCCCAGAAAAATGCACATGCACACGTACTGTGGCATGCCATTCTAAGAGCGCTTAGAAAACTTTTACACATTATGAGGTCAGAAGGATAGGAATACCTAATTGGCCCTAGGTTTGGATTTCACTTTTTTAGGCATCTTCATCTTAATGATCCATCTACTCCTCCCAAAGCAGGTTTGTACTGGACTGATGAGGGACTGGCCAATGTGGTAAGAGATTCATTCCAATGATTTTTCATTGCAGTAGCTAAGGTACATCATGAACTACACATACAATTAATTTTTTCTCCTGGACATTGCCTTATTAATTAATTATATTTTGAACATAACTCCTGTCATGGCCTTAAAAATGACCAAGGAAGGTCCTGCTTTGGTATGACGGCATCTGATGCCTTCACAACTCACAACAGCAGTCAGCCAGCAAGGCAAATGGCTTACACACATGAGCAGGGGCTCGATGCGTCACTCCAATGACTCTAGCCCAGATGAACTGCTGCTCCCCCTGGGCAACTCCTAGCTTTACAGGCAGAGCAAGAACATACAAGTCTGGTTTCCAAAATGCTTAATGGCAATTACACTGGGTTGGTGATTCACTAAGCAGTACAGGATGTGCCCAATTATACACTCTATTTTTTTCCAATCTTATTTCATAAACTTCAATTTCACAAGAACATAGATTCTCCATCCAAACAAAATTATCCAACTTGAACAATTGAAATACTAGTCATCCTCAAAATTTTCTTTGGAAGTAGGGGTATACAAGGCATCATTTTAGTAAGCATTTGAATACTTTAGGTTGTGTCATTCATTCAAACATTTAAGTACCTACATTTTGGATATCGCAGAAGGTCGCAGGCACAGAGGGAATCGTTTGCTGAATGTCAGTAATAGAGCAGTATGCGATAAAGACACTAGTTGTATCAAATAAACCAAACTTGTATCAAGTAAAATTATTAATAGTATTTTGTTCTCCCCTAATCCCACCCCAGATTAAAGACTACAACTTGAATTTTTTTGTAATAAGCTGCCAAGAACAGCTGCTATTGAAGAATAAAATTCTTATTATAAACAAATTATTAGCTCATTCCAAGATACATATCAAAGAGGTATTCTAATCCTCAGACTCAGAAACATGACTTAATAATACAAACGATTCCAGCTCCTCCAGAAAAGCATCATGTCTTTAAACACACACAATCCCTTCCATCTATAAAGTGCTATGGAAAAAATACAGGGGCCCTATCTGCAAAAAACAGTTAACTTTAATTTTTACGGGAAACATCTACATCCCACATGAAATAAACTGAGGTCACTTATCATCATATATTTTCCTCCTAAAGAAACTGTCACCCTTCTATTTAAGGAAAGGGCAGACAAAAAACTATGTACCGTTAAATGTGTTAAGAAAAAATGTTTCGGGGCGCCTGGGTGGCGCAGTCGGTTGGGCGTCCGACTTCAGCCAGGTCACGATCTCGCGGTCCGTGAGTTCGAGCCCCGCGTCAGGCTCTGGGCTGATGGCTCGGACCCTGGAGCCTGTTTCCGATTCTGTGTTTCCCTCTCTCTCTGCCCCTCGCCCGTTCATGCTCTGTCTCTCTCTGTCCCAAAAATAAATAAACGTTGAAAAAATAAATAAATAAATAAAAGAAAAAATGTTTCACACATAAAAACAAATCAAAAGGCAGCATGAAGCCATGTAAGACCTCTAAGAAAGTAATTAGTCAATGATGCTGTGTGTTTCTAGACTCCTGAGTACAAGCACGGTCTGTTTTTCTGACCCCAAAAATATAATGAAAGGATTTAATTAACTTAAAGATTTAAAAGAGGGCACTGTTAGAACTGGGCTTAGGAAATGAACCATGCTTTCAGGCAAAGAATGTTACTTAACTCCTCTGCTCCAAGAATGATCTGTGAAGATTCCCTACGACCCCATGCAAGCTTTGTCCTGTAATTTAACCTGTAGGGAACCCAGACAGGCTTAGGAAATGAGGCCCCAAGAAGGCAGTGACTTGTCTTAGCTTGGCATGTACAGAAGACTCATTTGTAAGGCTTTGCAACCAAGCTTAAGTGAGATTTAGGAGTAAGACACGCCAAATTAAAACTCTTAAGGACCATTAATCACACCCTCATGACTTCAGATACAGCAGTACAACATATGCTTATGTAGGTCTGGTCTTTATTCTTAATCAGAGGTATTAGCTTCCTACTGCAACAGCCTATAGGAGGAACTGTTTCAAAAGTGGGGCAAGCATGGTTCAGCCCATTCATTATTTTAAGTAATTAAATAATACATATATGGCTATGAAATTTTTGTTATTCTTGGAGACAAACAAACAGATGGCCAGTGAGGAAATGAGATCAACTTTACAGCTGAGAAGATACTATATTCTACTCCCAGTTTCTGAATGTCAAAGCCTGAGAGATAAATCCAAGAATCTAACTGGTAACCAGAATAGCAAAATTATTTTTATTTCATTTGTTTGGCATACTCCAACTGTTAAGAGGTAGGAAAAAAAAAAAAAAGAGGTAGGAATAAGAGGGGTGCCTGGGTGGTTCAGTGGGTTGAGTGTCCGACTTGGCTCGGGTCATGATCTCATGGTTCATCACATCGTACCCCACACTGGGCTCTCTGCTGTCAGCACAGAGCCCACTTCAAATCCTCTGTCCCTCTCTCTCCCTGCCCCTCCCCCGCTTGTGTTCTCTCTCAAAAATAAACATTAAAAAAAAAAGTACGAATACAAAATAATGCCTAGCACAGCACCAAGTACTCTGTGGATATTTAATAAATATTACTTGGATGACTAAAAGGGTCAATTTTTCCAACAGTGACTACTGTATTGAAAATCACAAATGCCCTAAGTTACAAAGTAAAGGTACCATTTCTGTAGTATACATGCAGAATGTCTCCTGCCTTGGCTTCACAGGTAACACTAACTCTTTTTCTTCTCCCTGTATATAACAAGCTCTACTTTAAATGGTTAATACAGCAGCATGCTTTGGCACTGACATCGCATTTATCAAGGATTTCAGCTATGATGGAGTAACAGCTAGAAAACCAGACAGAATATATGAAACAATTATTTTCAGACACTGGACAACACGCAGTGTAGGACTTAATTCCTGAGGAGAGTGAAACAAATGAGCATGTCCTATGATTGCCTGATCATCGCAGTTTCCAAGCCACAACATAGAGAAAGGAAAAACTCAGAGTGTGGCAGTCATACTGAGTTGAGGGGGGACAGAGATCAGGATTCAGGGAGGCCAAGCTGGCTAGAATTGGCAAGGCAGCACACCTGGAAGGAGGGAGCAGTGCAAAGGTCCTTTAGAATCTCAGGCTGAGTTCTTTGTGAGAGGAGACCACTTAAAGTTAGGGAGAAAAGCATCAAAAACAGTTGCTCT
The DNA here is from genome assembly GCF_016509475.1 of Prionailurus bengalensis. Taxonomy (NCBI): domain Eukaryota; kingdom Metazoa; phylum Chordata; class Mammalia; order Carnivora; family Felidae; genus Prionailurus; species Prionailurus bengalensis. Next base: position 97,802,743 of record NC_057349.1, on the reverse strand, counting down.
AAGTCCCAGAGCTCAAAAAGAGCTAGGAATAGTTCATGTTTTCACCAACAAAAGCAGAAATAATTCATAATACTCACACCATCAGATAAAATCCTCAGAAGAGTTTTGTTTTAGAACTGGAGCTAAATCATCCCTAAACTAATGGCTGCTCTGGACTTATCCTAATAAAGCCCAACAGCTGGCTTAAAAAATGATACAACTTATTTCCAGTAACTTAACTGCATGCCAGAACTAAGTCCAGTACTATTTAAGGGAATACAACAAAATCTAGCACCCAAGAACAGTATCCAAGTAAAATTTATCAGGCATGAAAAGGAAGAGGAAATTATGACTCATAACTAGGAGAAAAACCAATCAATAGAAACAGACCCAGAAATGACAAAAGATGATGGAATTAGTAGACAAGGGCATTAAACAGGTTATTATACTGGTATAGCTTCTTTGGAAAAACAGTTCCTCAAAAGGTTATACATAGAGTAACCATATGACCCAGCAATCCCACTCCTAGGCAAATACCCAAAATAAAAATACACGTCCACGGAAAAACTTGTACATAAATGTTCACAAGAGCACTATTCATAATAGCCCCCAAATTGAAACAATCCAAATGTCTATCAACTAATGAATAAAACGTGATATATCCATACAAGTAGAATATTATTCAACCATAAAGAGAAGTACTGATACATATTACAACATGGATGAACCTTAAAAGCATTATGCTAAGTGAAAAGAAACAGATACAAAAAACCATGTATCATATGATCCCATTTATATGAAATTTGTTGAATAATCAAATTTATAGAGACAGAAAGTAGATTAGTGGTTGTGTATGCTGGAGAGGAGCGATACAGAATGGGGACTAATGGGTAAAGAGTTTCTTTATGGGGTGATGAAAATGTTCTAAAATTAGATTGTGATGATTGCACAACTCTGTTAATGTACTAAAAGCATTGATTTATATACTTTAAATGGATAAATTACATGCCAATGTGAGTTATGTCTCAATACAGTTGTTAAAAAGTTATTCTAAATATATTCCAGGTAGAAAAAGGAAGCAGCGAAGGGATAGATAAAAAAACAAATCCAGTGGCACTTTCAGTAAAGAAAAATGTAATATCTGAAATAAAAAAAATATACTGGATGGGATTAACAGTGGATTAGACATTGCAAAAGATCAGTAAACTTTAACACACAACAAAACTATCCAAAATGAAGCATAGAGAGTAAAAAGACTGAAAAACAAATTAAAAGAGTATCAGTGACCTGTGGGAAGACAACATTAAGCTATCTAACATATCTGTAATTAAGGTCAAGAAGAAGAGAGGAAGAGGACAGGAAAAAAATAATTGAAAAATAATAGCTAAAATATTTTTTTTGCTAAAAACTATAATCCCACAGATTCAAGAAAACTTAAACCCCAAATAGAATAATATAAAGAAAACCACACAAAGGCAAATCATATTAAAATTAGTGATAAAGAAGAAAAATTATAAGCAGTCAGAGAAAAAGACAATAAAAGATAAAGAATACAAAAATACTAACCAAAAGGGACACATGTGCTCTTATGTTTATAGCAGCATTACCTAGAGTAGCATTATCTAAAAATTATGGAAATAACCCAAATATCAATCGATTGATAAAGATGTGGCATATATATACACAATGAAATATTACTCAGCCATAAAAAAGAATGAAGTCTTGCCATTTGCAATGACACGGATGGAGCTAGAGAGAGTATTACACTAAACGAAATAAGTCAGTCAAAGACAAACACTATATGATTTTTACCCAAATGTGGAATTTAAGAAACAAATGAGCAAAGGTGGGGGAAAAAGAGAAGGGCAAACCAAGAAACAGACTCTTAACTATAGAGAACAAACTGATAGTTACCAGAAGATGGGCAGGAAGATGGGTTAAATAGATAATGGGGATATTAGGAGTGCACTTGTTGTGATGAGCACCAGGTGAGGTATGCAAGTGTTGAATCACTATACTGTACACCTGAAACTAATACTGTACTATGTTAATTAACTGGAATTTCAATTAAAATTTTTAAAAAAGGAATAAAGATAGAATGAGAGCAAAGTGCTTTTCATAAACTATTAAGACAGAAGACAATGGAGGAACACCCTTAATAAGGGAACAGAAAAACCATCATCCTAGAATTCTATACCTAGTAAAACTGTCTTTCAAAATTGAAGACAAAATAAAGACTTTCAGACAAACAAAAGCTGAGAGAATTCACTGCCAGCAGAGCGGCCCTGTAAGTAATGTCATAAGAAAGTTCTTCAAGCAGAAAGAAATGCTATCAGATGGACATCAAAGGAATGAAAAGCCAGAAATTATCAATACATGATAGAGATTTTCTTCCCTCATTTTTAATCTTTTTAAAAGATAAGAACTATTTAAAGCAACCTAGTAATATATCGTTTATAACATGTTTATAACATGTAGACATAAAATAGAACTAAGAGTAGGAAGGGAGAAATGGCAGCATGTTATTTTAAGGATCTTACATTCTACATAAAGTCTTATTTGGAGACTGACTATAATTGGTTAAACATGTAAAACACTAGAGAAACCATTATAAAATAACAAAGGGATGTGGCTAATATGCTAGGTAAATGGTATTCATTGAAACAATAACTACTTAATAGAAGGCAGGAAAAGAACACAAAAACACACAGGACAAATAGAAAACTAACAACAAGATAGTAGATTTAAACCTAAACAAATCACAATTACATTATATGAAATGGTCTTTTTAAAAACCCTCCTAACAAAAGGCAGAGAGTGTCAGACTGGATTAAATAATAGCAACAACAAAAACAAGACCCAACTAATTATATGCTGCTTATATACATACATACATACAAAGATTAGTTGTGTCTAAACACAGAGATAGGTTGTAAGTGTAAGGAGGGTAAAAGAGGTACCATACAAATAGTAATCGAAAGAAAGTTAAAGTAGCTTACTAAACAAAAGTAGCTGGAGTGGTAGTGGTACTATATTACCTTTATTATACAGATTTTTAACAAAGAATATTGCCAGGATGAAGAGGGACATTCCATAACAAAGGAGTCAATGTATCAAGAAGATACAGAACAATCTTAAATGTTTATCTGCCAGCAATAGAATTTCAAAATACACGAAGCAAAAAGAGAACTGAAAAAACAAATAGATAAATCCACAATTACAGCTGGAATTTCAAAATTCATTTCACAGTAATTAATATAACAAGCACTCACCAAATGAAGTTGACCCCCTTGACCTAACTGGCATTTATAGAACACACACCCAAAAAAATATATTCTTTTCAAATATACATAAAACATTCACCAAGACAGACCAAATTGTAGGCTATAAACAAGTCTCCATAAATTTTTAAGAAGGCTGAAATTATACAAAGTAGATTCTCTGACCACAAAAGGATTAAGTTAGAAAGTAATAATAGAGGGGCACCTGGCTTGTCAGTCTGTAGAGCCTGTGCAACTTTTGATCTTGAGATCATGAGTTCAAGCCCTATGTTGAGGGCAGAGCTTGCTTACATACATACATACATACATGCATACATACATGTATACATACATAAATAAAATCTGGAAAATCCTCCACATATTTGGAAATTAAATAATTCATTTCTCAATAAACCATAGATCAAAAAAGAAATCACCAGCTAAATTGGAAAGTATTTTCAGCTGAAAGTAAAAAACAAACATTGTTATATGTAGCTAAAGCAGTTGCTTGAAGGAAATTTATCTTTTAATATTTGTGGTAGGAAAGGAGAGTCTCAAATAAATGGTCTAACCTTCCATCCTAAGTTACCAGAAAAAGAGCAAATTAAACCCATAACAAGCAGAATGAAAATAAAGAGCAGAAATTAATGAAACTAAAAACATAAAAACAACAGAGAAAAATCAATGATACCAAATGCTGATTCTTTGAAAAAGTCAATAATCATATGGCTCTAGCCAGAATAAGGGAAAAGACAGAAAACAAATTATCAATATCAAGAATGAAAACAAAATCCCTACAGGTCACACATATATTAAAAGGATAAGAGAATAACATAAACACCTCTATGTTCATAAATTTGACCACTTAAATGAAATGGACAAATTTCTAGAAAGGCACAAACTGTCAAAACTCACTCCAGGAAAAATTTAAAAACCAACAGCCTCACTATTTAATAAATAAATTGAATCGGTAATTAAAAACCTTACAAAGAAAACTCCAGGCTCTTCAGGATTAACTGTTGAATTCTACCAAACATTGAAGGGAAAGATAATACAAATTCTACCAGAAAACAGAAGAAAGAACAATTTCCAACTCATTTTGAGACTACCATTACTCTGATTACCAAAACCAGACAAAATATTAAAAGAAACTTATAGATCAATATCCCTCATGAAGACAGACACAAAAATCCTTAACAAAAATTTAGCAATTTGAATCTAGCAACACAAAAGGTAACACGTTATGACAAAGTCAGATACACTCCAGCAATACCAGGTTGGTTTAACATTGAAAACCAATGTGCTTCTTCACATTTAAAGATTAAAACAAAATACAACAAAACTCTTATAACTGAATAGTATGAACACAAATATTCCTATTTTTGAAAAAGGCAGGTTTCAACGCTTGACCAAAGATTTACAAATCAGAAATAAGCACATAGAAAGATGCTTAACATTATTAATGAAGCAAATGCAAATTAAAAGTATAAGATATCTACCATTACACACTCAATACATTCTACAGTGGATAAAAGTAAAATGACTGACAAACCATTCAAATGTTGGAGAGGACGGGAAACAACTAGAACTCTCCTATACTGCTGGTTTGGTGGTCTGGCAGTTTGGCAGTTTCTTATAAAATTAACATGCACTGTACATATGACCCAGCAATCCTATCCCTAGGGATTTATCCCCAAGAAATGGAAAAATATATCCCCAAAGACTTGAATGTGAATACTCCAAGCAACTTTATTCATAATAGTAAAAAAAAAAAACAACAAAAAACTGGAAATAACCCAAAAGTCCATCTACTGATAAATGGATAAAATATTCTGCTCATGGAATATTCACAAAATGGAATGTTTCATAGCAATTAAAAGGAATGAACTGACACAAGACAGGAATGAATCTCATATGCACTATTCTAAGTGAAAGGAGCTAACACAAAAAGCTACATACAGTATGACACCATTTATATAAAATTCCAGAAAAGGCAAAGGCAGCTCAGATGTTGCCAGGGGCCAAAAGCAGGGGGAGGGGAATGGCTGGAAATGAGTACAAGGGGTGGTGATGAAAATGTTTGAAATGCTTTACATCATGACTGTGATGTTACACAACTGTATACCTTTATCAAAACTCACATTCTGCACATAAAATGGCAAATTTTATTATACTCAAGTTATACCATTCAATAGATTAATTTTTTCCCCTCAGGTTAATTTCAAAATAAATCAGCATAGTTTCTGTTTGCTTTTAAAGATTTTAAGTAATCTCTCCACCCAACACGGGACTCAAACTCGTAACCCTGAGATCAAGAATCTCATGGTCCACTGACTGAGCCAGCCAGATGCCTCATAGTTGTTTTTTTCTTTTTTAAGAGATAATTTTAGGGGCACCTGGGTGGCTCAGTCGGTTAAGCATCCAACTTCAGCCCAGGTCATGATCTTGCGGTCTGTGAGTTCGAGCCCCACATTGGGCTCTGTGCTGACAGTTCAGAGCCTGGAGCCTGTTTAAGATTCTGTGTCTCCCTCTTTCTCTGACCCTGCCCCGTTCATGCTCTGTCTCTCTGTGTCTCAAAAATAAATAAACGTTAAAAAAAATTTTTTTTAAAAGAGATAATTTTATTTCGTTGTAAAATTATCCAAATGCTTCAAACAGCAGGATTGTAAGAAAAAGGTCTTCATCCTCCTTGGATCACAAATGGGGGGGGGGGTGCGGGGGGGCAGGCAGGAGAAGTAATAAAAATTCAAAAAAAAAAGTAAAAAGCATAAGGACAAGAAACATGTGGGGGTTGTCCTCTGAATTGTTTAAACTGCACCTATAGGCTTCAGATTTTGCCAGCTCTTACCCCTATCACATATCTACTTGTAAAGGCCACAGAATGGAAATGTGTTCTCTTACTCGCTCTCGCGTGTGCGCGCGCGCTCTCTCTCTCTCACACACACACACACACACACACACACACACGTCAGTCCTTTACTTTTTTTTCCTCTTTGACTCAGAGCACAAAGAAGAGGCTCAGCCTAGTGAGCTGAGAGGTCCAGTCTCGTGACTCATTTGTACACACTTACAAACACGGAATCCTCTGCTCAATTCTATTGCATTTCTTGTAGCCAAATTTCCCTGTAGCTAGTTTACTGTGAGTTCCTAGTCAGGAGTCCACAGTTAGAACCTTAGCAATTTACAGAACACTTAGATGCATTCCTCTTATTTTAAAATTATAAACACAGGGACACCTGGATTGGCTCAGTCAGTTAAGCATGTGACTTTGGTTCAGGTCATAATCTCACAGTTCATGGGTTTGAGCCCCGCATCGGGCTCTGTGCTGACAGCTCAGAGCTTGGAGGCTGCTTCAGATTCTGTGTCTCCATCTCTACCTCTCCCCTGCTCACGCTCTGTCTCTCAAACATAAATAAGTATTTTTAAAAATTATATTAAAATAAAGTAAAATTATCAGGGTGCCTGGGTGGCTCAGTCGGTTAAGCATCTGACTTCGGTTCAGGTCATGATCTCACGGTTTATGAGTTTGAGCCCTGCGTCAGGCTCTGTGCTGACAGTTCAGAGCTCAGAGCCTGAAGCCTGCTGCAGATTCTGTCTTCCTCACTCTCTGCCCCTCCCCCACTCATGCTCTGTCTTTATCAAAAATAAACGTATAAAAATAAAATAAAATTATAAAAACAATAACTATAAATTATAGAATATTAAAATAAAGGGAAAAAATAACAAGTGCTCTCCAACAAAGAAATAGTTAAATAAATTATAAATCCATCCAATTCTTCTCCTCTTAAAGCAATAAACTATAAAGCCTATGCATAGATAAAAACAAAACACAGAAAACAAAGAACAGAAAATCTCTTAATGAACCTAAATAAATAGCTCATGTGCAAATGACCAAATCTGCAAGGAACACCTAAATTAAGAAGGATTATAACAGGTCTTCTCCAACTTTTTTCTTTTTAAAAGTGTATGTATGTGTGTATATATATATTTTTTCATCAAATACGCACATCTTCTGAGTTTAATGAAAGGACTCTAGCCTAGGGAAAAAGCAGCCAGGTCAAATTAAAGCCTCTAGGCACATTACCTGCATGTATATGCATGCTGTCAGGTACTAAGCTACAACAGAAGACCATGTGTGCACCACTAAAGGGGTGTGACATGAAGAAATAGCCAAGTAAGAACAACATTGCTTTCCAATTTAAGAGATCACTTTGTTGTCCCATGTGGCTGACCCAGAAACACAATGCTGATCCATAGCATTAGACACAGTGAGAAACAAATTCACTTGCCTGTTATTTAGCCTTCTGTCCTCTCCTTCTTAATAATACCATCTTCAATCTCAATACTCTACTGTCACCACCACCTTAAAAGTAGTACACAGGACAGACAGTATTTTGGCTAATGTTAAAACTAAAGAGTTCAAGACCCAGAGCTTTATCATATTCACTCCACTACTAAGTAGCTAAACCTGGACTAGACCCTAGGTCCATGGGCACCAGAGTATTAACTCCCAGGGCCTCTCTCTGAATGTTGGACATTACCCCGAGTCAGTACAACCATTCCTACCCACTGCCTTCCTTTTAGGAGTAATGATGGGGCTCTATCTCATCTCTAAGCACTCACGGGAACAAAAGCTTTTGGAAGAGACGTGACAATTCACCATTCATTTTGGGGAAAAGGCTAAAAATAGTAAGGCTTAGAGATAATCCATTTACTCAGCTTACCAGTTATAAACCACTGCTTTACTGAATGTGAATTACAGTAGGCTGATCTTAAAGACATTTCAGAACTAACCTCCAATAACCTCTTCTGCATCATGTCCTCTGGTAACTGTCCATCTGGATTAAGGCAAAAATCTCGAGGTCCAGCTAACACACCTCTGCAGCTGGTGGAAGCACTCTGGCCACCTCAGTGTTAACAGAAGGATACATGTTCTACACAGTTCTATACACATGAACTGCTTAAGCAGCTATCTTGAGCCTGAAACAAATCTGTCCAGGGAAATTAGAGCCAGTGTTCTGACCGCTGTGGGGGAGGGGTAAAGAAAAAAAACGTTAAGCTTTTACTTTTTTCTCTGTGATAACAGCATACTTCTCTTCAAACTTTGAAGAACTACTGGAAATGCTAAATTTTATAAAAGTACCAAGGCCATAAAGAGCTTTTAAATTGTTTGCCACTCATGAACACACTGGAGTTGTTTTCAAATAAACCTAAAGACAACTCAAAGGTATCCCAAATGGTACACTGTGTTCACAACCCATAGAGTTGGCTAGCAGGTAGGATATTTGGTTTCCTGATTGTTGTCAGGGCATTTTTGTTTCTGGATCTTGTTTTTGTTTTTTGTTTTTTTGTTTTGTTTTGTTTTGTTTTGTTTTGGGGGGGGAGACAGAGAGAGACAGAGCATGAACGGGGGAGGGGCAGAGAGAGAGGGAGACACAGAATCGGAAACAGGCTCCAGGCTCCGAGCCATCAGCCCAGAGCCCCACGCAGGGCTCGAACTCACGGACCGCGAGATCGTGACCTGGCTGAAGTCGGACGCTTAACCGACTGCGCCACCCAGGCGCCCCTGGATCTTGTTTTTGATAGAGAAATTATAGCAGCATCAGAAAAGGATTGGGTTTGGGTTTTTTTTTTTTTAATTTAACAAGTTCTGAAAAGTTCTCTAATCATCCTTCTACTTTATTTGGACTACATCTCTAATCTAGTCTATGGTCCGTATCCCTCTGAGAGTAAAAAGATAATTCCTGGTTAGCATAAGCCTCTTTGACAGAACTACTTGTAATATGTCTGTGATAGCCAATTCTCAACCATCTTTAAGTAGGAGTGTTAATTTATCCACCCATCAGTTTTTTCAAGGGGTTGAACTAGAGATCTCACCCAACTCAAGCATTCTGAAAATGACTCTCAGTATTAAACAGATACTTACATTTAAATTAGAGAAACTCGAGGTGATCTTGAGACCAACTGGGAGTATGCATATGAAGTCCTACATTACTCCTCATGAATCATATGAAAGAAGTGGACTAGAAGGTCTATATATCTTTCAAGTCTGACATTCTATAATCCCAAGGTCCTTGGAAAATGGCAGCAAATAGGACAGGAATGAAGGTCAGAGCTGCCAGCAATGGTCAGAATGGTGCTGTGCTGAACTGAGAAACTACTAATGATCAAGAGTAGTTCTTCCAGGCTAACCCACTGTTAAAGAATACACATTTCAGTGCCTGGCACATGGTAGGTATCAATAAACATTTATTGAGTGAGTGTAAATTTCTTCCTTAGCATCTAAGGTAAGGCATCCAAGGAATTTAATCTGTGACCCCCTCCAAAAGGATGCTTATATCTTACTAAGTCAAGATTTTCAGAAAAATAACCATATGGGAACTCCCTTGGGTTTTGGAAACTGAGCAGAATTTGTCCACAATCATCTGGGCATCTGAATAGAGCAAGATCAACAGGGTTGGAAACAAATACACCTCACAATCCCATTTTCAAGACATGTAGCCTTACCAGAATCAGAAAATACAGTATTAGCGAGGCAAGTTTCTTAAGAGAGTATAGGGAACATTAGTCTTCTATATAGTATTTCAATTTGCGATAAATCTTTCATCTTCTAAGTATGCCCTTTTGTGTGTGCAAGATAAAAAACACAAGTTAATAAAAGTCTAGTTATAAATTCTGTGAGTCTAAGAAACAATAACGCCTTGCTCCTAAATATTCGAATATTCCAGGGGTCTGTTTGTTTTTTAAACATAACAAAAGAAAAAACATGGACACTTGCTGGCCAAACTTGCACTGCCTCCTTCAATGTACTCATGTTGAGCTATCTTTAGGAGACCTTGCCCCTACCCACTCTTGTCACACAGGCAACAAAAATGAAAACTGCACACAACAGTGGCCAAAGAGCCAACTTTTAAAAGTTTTGCAAATTAGCACATACTAAAAGGGGTCAAAATACAAATTTTAACCATTTAAAATGTGCACACTGATCACTAAGCACTTGGTATAAAGTAGGACAGGCTGGTAAATGACTAGAAAAAATTTGTTGGCTCCCTGGCTTTCTGAACCTGCCTGTTCACAAGGCTGCTTCCTGGGAAGAAGAAGAAAGTTTTTAAAGGAGTTTCCTTAACCACAACGTGGCAGAACTATGCAGTTACATCAAATTCAAGAAGACTTTTTTTTTCCCTTTTCTCCTTTTGATTTTTGTTCTACCAGTGGCATTGCCACCGCGTGTCAAGAACCCAAAGAGTTTAGGGTGAGGGGGAGGGATGTCACAATTGCAGAGGCCTGATTACTATGCAGAAAACGCCGCCCTACCAGACAGACGTGCCAATGAACCGCCCTTGGGAAGAGGAGCCAGGGTACAGTGTGTGGTGGTGAACAAAAGGGGTGATGTACTGTGGAATTAGTTTCAAAAAGAATTCCTCATCTCCAGAGTTTCTGGATTTCTGGGCAAGAGCAGCAATTAGTCATTAGCTGAGAACACTGACAACCAAGGAAGATGCTCTGATCAGCCTCCTGTCAAACTACGCAGAATTCCAGTCTTCGAACGCTCAATACCAAATTAGTTGTCTTCTGACCCTGTCCCACCTTTGTATTTATTTATTTATTTGAGAGAGGGAGGAAGAGAATTTCAAGCAGGCTCCACGCTGTCAGCACACAGCCCGATTCAGACCCTGAACCCACGAACCTGGAGATCATGAACTGACCCGAAATCAAGAGTTGGACGCTTAATGGACTGAGCCCCCTGGTGCCCGCCACCTCTTTTAATGTGTAATTGTTGTTTCAGACCAAAGTTGTTTTGTGGCACAAACTTATTTTACTTGTAATTCTTACATTTAAAAAAATCCAAAAATTTTTATCAATGACAATTTTACAAATCAACTAATTATCAGGTACCACATGCTCACACTGCAAGATAGATTTTTCAGGGGGTTTTTTTTTTTTTGAGTGATGTGAAAGCACCACATTTTACAAAATAAATGCATCTTGTGACTTCTCCCTTTAATCAAATGTTCTTCTAATTTGCTGTCTTACTTCAACCTCATGCTACATTTCCATATTCACTTCCCCATCCACCCCACCCCCCTATCCCAGCCTGGTCCCTCATTTTATCTAAGCAGGTTATCAAAACAGAACCATCCCACTTAGCACTCCCTGTGCTAAAACAAAACAAAACAAAAGCAAACAAACCTTCTCTTTCTAGGGTAATTCCAATCATTCCCAAACCATTTGCGAAATTAAGATAATTTGATCTAACCCCCCCTTTTTTTTTTTTTTTACTAAAGTGTCATCTTAGGCAAGCTTTTAATTGATCTAAGCTTCTGTTTCTTTTATGAGAAATGAGTAACTTTTAGGGTATGGATTAGACATATGTATCTGAAACACAGTATGTATGCAAAAAATCAATAGTAAACAGAAGGACCCCTATAATAGAGAATAGGACTACGAACTTCACTGATCTCAATTACAAAGCTTATTTTGGCCTAAGGAATATCTTATGCTTAAAAATGAAAATTAGTAGAGCTAAGAAGCCATGTCCACGTGGAACAGTGTGAAGAAAATCTGCAAAAGAGAAGCATTTGGCTTTAAATAAATATCCTTTTCTCTCTCCTCACTGAGTCATCATGATCCACAGGTGAGCAAGGCACAACAAAATGGGAAAAGTCTCAAAATCACTTCCCATTCATGACATTTAGATATGGCACATGAGGGCATCTCCATAAGGGGTGAAATGGAGTTAAGACAATACTCCAGATATTTATAAAGGACCCAACAAAACACACTGAAAAGCAAAAAAAAAAAAAAAAAAAAAAATCCACCAACTCTCAAAAACTTAAGGGGCTCTGAAACATCCAGGCTGGCTGTTTTCTTTGGCAGAATTCACAGGCAGTTCAGTTCTAGCACAGGCCCTAGAACTATAACATTTATTTGTGGTTCAAACACAATAATGAACAATGAATGTGAACTGAATATTCCTTGTCCACAAATAGGTCAATGTCAAACACAGTATTATGTACTAATAAATCATATGAAGCCTCCACACTTCAATACAGTTTTAGAACAGGACTATTCACTCATTTTAGGCAAAAGCAGTCTTCTGTTGAGTGTTATCCAAATCCAGAAAGAACACAAAATATGTTGGAAGTTCTTCCACACAGTCACACAAAAGTATAATGATCCACAAAAACTTAACCTGCCACTGAAGAGGTAAAAGGAATCCAATGTTTTTACCTCATTTATCCACCAAGAAATATAATGCTGTCTTTCAGTTTCTTTTTATTACTATATCCACCATAATTCTAGATTTTCATGAGCAAATCTTTCCTGAAATATCTATATAATAAATCTTGATCGCTTAAAATATGTTTTTCTCTGTAGTACCTTCTGACCTACAGTAAATGAATTCTGCATGATGTTGACCTGTCTTTTGACAACCCCTCAGATCAGAATTGTACATCACCATTTTAGTCAAAGAAGTCTGAGGGTTCGATGCTGTTTGCATTTGATCATTCTCAACATCATGTGCTTACAGAGTTGCATAAGCCACTGTTCTTGGTCAAATTCGTAGTCAAAGATTCTTCTAGGAGTTCTTAGACCTGTAGATAGTTCCATGATTGTTATAAAAATACTTCTTTTTAAATAAAAAATGTTGTCTAAATATAACACATAGAGAAATTTTTATTTCAAAGATAAAATGAAACTCTGAGCTTCAATGAAGTTGACAGATTCCAGGGCTCTTCTACTGCCCTGGGGAAAGCTGTACAGGCTGAGCTCAAAGAAAATGCTCCATCTGAAACTTCCCCAATGGTCGCCCCTTTCCCCCATTAAGCAGAACTCCTTTCCTGCGTTCTCTTTATAGCAAAGGTAATGCTTGACAAATTAGGTTGTATGTAACACCTGGATGTAAGAATGACTGGCTTGATGTTCAATAACACACTTTCCTTCCTAGGCCAAAAGGTGTGTGAATGTTCTAGATACTTAATGTTAAGATCACTGGTGCAGTAAGGATCATGATAAACTGGGAAAAATGAAAAGAGAAGATTTTCTTTATCATACCTGAGAAAGTGAATAGTTTTCATGGATGATGCTTTGCTTTATCTGCTCATTTCATTATTAGTCTTCAGCTACAAACTTGTAGAAGATATTTAAATGGCTGAATGAGTAATAATTCTTATAACTTTAAAGAGAAAAATGCCAGATTCTTCCAGCCTCCTTAATTTGTTTCTTTGTAAGAATGGCATCTGTCTTTGTCACAGGACACTAACTGAGCACCAAAGTAGTAAGCACAATCTCTTCTGAAATCATCCAATCTCCTACAGAGTGATTTGCCATTCTAACAATAAAACAATTTTTACTGAAATCTTGATTCATCTTAAATATGGTACCCACAGATGAAGAAAAGTAACTACAGATTTCAAAACACAAAGAGAAAAAAATGTCTTACCTGGAAGGAATGTCAGTTTGCCATATTCTACCAGAAAGTAATTTTCAAGCCAAAGATTTCATTTGTCTCAGAAAACAAATACATTCAGGTTTTAATAGATAAATATTCTTCTTCCTGCTTTATCCCTTCAAAATCACTGCCTAGTCACACTGAGAAAAACACTAAAACACTTTAGTGTAAGAAGGGAGAAAAAAAGCAACTACTGCTCTACATACTCTTAACTTCCATTAAAGGACTATACTTAACTCTCATCTATAAGAGTAAAAAATGGGCTACTATCCTGATAAAACACATACACACTCTTACCTATATTGCTTATATTAATCAGTTTTTACAAAAAGTGATTCACATCTCGAAGGTTTTCCTTTGTTTAAGTCTATTAGTGATGGCAGCACACCCATGTTTAATTCTTCTGGATGAATATAAGGTAGAAAAGAGACAAGGCACAAGATTAGGCAGACTGAGTGATTTCTTGTAATTCTCTGTTCCCACCTTTTTTTTTTTAAGATTTTATTTTTTTAATCTTAATACCCAGTGGGGAGTTTAATCTCAATACCCAATGGGGATTTTGAATTTACAACCCCGAGATTAAGAGTCCCCTGTTTCGGGGCGCCTGGGTGGCTCAGTCGGTTGGGCAGCCGACTTCGGCTCAGGTCACGATCTCGCGGTCCGTGAGTTCGAGCCCCGCGTCGGGCTCTGTGCTGACAGCTCAGAGCCTGGAGCCTGTTTCAGATTCTGTGTCTCCCTCTCTCTCTGCCCCTCCCCTGTTCATGCTCTGTCTCTGTCTCAAAAATAAACATTAAAAAAAAAAAATTAAAAAAAAAAAAAAAGAGTCCCCTGTTTCACCAACTGAGCCAGCCAAGCATCCCTCTGTACCCATCTTATAACAAATCCACTGAGGCTCTACAAAACCACTTCAGTAGAGTCCCAAACTTAATATAAAGATAAGATTTTAATGGTACTTCCACTATTCTGAAAGATTTTCTTAGGCTAAGTGGGACTGGAAAAGAGTTAAGTTGTAAGTGTATGTGGCTAGAGGGGGGGGTATGGTAGAGATTAACAAGGATTTTTTGAAAGTAATAATGTTCTGTGTTGGCAAAGGTATGAGAAATGGGTAAATGGGCACTTTCGTACACTGCTGGTAGAATTTTAACGGACAGAGATATTAGAGGAAAAAAAAACAAAGTTTTAAAATTCTGCACACTCTGAGGTATCAATTCCACTTCTAGAAAAAAAAAGATGTGCATTAAGGCTTACCTATAAGTTTCTTATCAGTGTACTCACAACAGCAAAAAAACTGGAGGGAAAAGAGCCTTAATCCATCTAGAAATAACCAACTAAATAAATGACATATTTATTCTATACAATGAAAAACAATGTCATACAAAGGAAATATTAGGCCATCATTAAAATGAAGTCATTGGGCATTTATCCCAGAGAAAACCTTATGTTCAAATATTTTTTATGTTTATTTTTAAGAGAGAGAGAGAGAGAGAGCAAGCAAGCATGGGGGAGTGGCAGAGAGAGAGGGAGACACAGAATCTGAAGCAGGCTCAAGGCTCTGAGCTGTCAGTATAGAGCCCGACGCAGGTCTCAAACTCACGAATGGCGAGATCATGACCTGAGCCAAAGTTGGACGTTTAACTAAGACACCTAGGCGCCCAGACATTTAAATTTTAAAAATGAAATCATTAACAATTATTTAGTGACATGGAAAAGTCTCTATAATCCCTCCTCCCTTATGAAAATTAGTCAAGATATCAAACTACCAAGTTCCCGAGGCTTAAAGGAGAAACCAGGTGTTAAAGCTATAGGTATAATACATAATCCCAGTCAACCAAACTAAGAAATAAGCACAAAGAAATGTTCACAATAAACTGCAGAATTATAGGTGATTTTTATTTTCTTCATTTTTGCAATTTGTAGTTTTCAAATTTTTCTCAATCAACACAGATACCCTAATACTAAAAGGAAATAAATTTTAAAGGCTTTTATCTATGGAACACCAACTTGTGTTAACTGGTCTTCCCAGGTAACACAACTAGGTTTTGACAGTACTCTTGAAGTGAATGGCTTAAAGGAAAAAACAAATGTAACTATGTGTAGTGATGGATGTTACCTAAACTTACCGCAGTAATCATTTTGCAATCTACACATATTAAGTCATTATATTGTATGCCTAAAACTAATACAATGTTATATGTCAATTATATCTCAATAAAAAATAAAGTAAATAACTGAATGGCTTACCCCTCAAAAGTCTTGAAAACACAGGAATACCTAGGGGCAAGTTGTGCTGACCAGTAACTCAAATCTTGCCCAAACAGAAGGCTGATTCAGATTCACATGGAAGGAAAGAACTGGCCACCCAATGTTGGAATTTGGTTACATTCTATTCTATTCTATAGAATACCTATAACATCTGTATTCTATTCTGAATTGAAAAGTGAAATGGAACAATCTACATCGACAGTCAAGAATAAATGAGATGGAAAGATGCTGGAATCTGTCTGAAGAAATGGGATAGCCCTTAACAGAAACAACTGTACATAATGGATGTAGAGTGGGCTTACTTCTCAATATATCTATTTTAAAGCATTTCTAAGTTTGTGAGTCAGATTTTAATGTACTAAGTGGGGGTTTTTTGCTTTTTTTTTTTTTTAAGGAAAATGAGAAGGATTCTAGAAAAGTAAATCCACTGAACTGCAATAAAAGGTTGGGACATCAAACTTGGGAAAGTCTTTTGTGGCAGATGATGAGGAAAAAGACTAGAAGCATCTCTGAGAAAGTATAACATTCCCATTGAGTTCCAGAGGATGGAACATATTGGGTGAAAGGTCATTATGAGAAGTCTATAATCTTAAACTATTTATGGTGCTTGACTATTGACTACCGAACACCATTCAAATAAGAGATAACTGTGTTCAAAATGTAAATCCACAAACTATGGCTGTAATATGCACACATACACACAGACATATACACACACTATCCTAGGCATAGCTGAGAGCATACAGTATAGAAATTAATTTATTTTTGGTCCCAGAATAAGCAACAAAGTTAGTACACCCAGAAGGATTATATTTTTCTCTTTTATATAAAATTTCCCTGTCTAAAGAGAAAATCCCCATTAAAAAAGGTTCTGTTTTTAAAGAACACTCCTGTATCTGTTTCAGTTCAGAAGGGTCATTTACTTATTACCTAGAATAACAACAGGGGAAAAGGAAGAAGGAAGACAGGGAATAAAGCAACTTGCATTAATAGTCATTCTAATCTAGCAATGAGCAAACAGCATTCATCCAAGTTTCTAATGAACTCAGTTTGCACCTCAAGTTTCTTATATAATAATTACTAGTAATCTTTTTATTAATTACATCGAAAAAGAAATGGGATAAAGAACATGCACAGATGAGAATTTGAGAAATTCCTTCCTGGTCATCAGAAGCCAAAAGTGAAGGAGGTGGAGGGTCATGTGTGAAGACAGCGGGCTCCTGCCCTAAGTCGAAGTCTCCAACCACCACCAGGTTGCAGTAACAGGAAAAGAGACTATCAACCATCTGCATCTTGCTATATAATTCTGGTTGGCATTCCTGGAAGCCATTTGTCTGCCAAACCAATCCCATGAATGGGAGCCTTCCCAGAACATATTAAGAATTCTTTCCCTAAATTTCTGTTTCCATGATGGTGAATTTCCAGTAAGTCAATCACCACAGAATGTGTGACACTTCTCCCTCCCTGCTCCCACCACCAAATCTGGACAGCCCCAAAGCCTTTTGGAATTATGCTTCTGACTCATGTTGTACTTAACTTGTTCGAGAGAAAGCTCCTGATTCCTGCCCTGTTTCCCAGCAGGCTCCAGCACAGACAGCTGGTTCAGAGCAATGGGTCAGTGTGTCCCAGTGGCTCTTTTGTGCACATCCTGCTTGTGGTTGCCTCAGTTCAGTTTATCACTCAGCAAGTGCTTGGTAATCCCCTGTCATCCCCACCCTAGAACGTCCGTATCAGCAGAGCTGGGCAGCAACAAGTCAGCAGAATTCAGCCAATCAATCCATTCCTCCTCTGGAACTGAGGTGACTCAAGTAAAGATGAAGAAAGTCTGAAGAACACAATTCTGGGGCTGAAAGACGACTTCAGACTGAGAGAAGCACAGGGGTTTTACCCTCCCTAAATTGGGAGAGATAGGAGAAGGGAGGGTCAAGAGGAAGAAGGCAAGGATTCCAGTAGATTATGCAATAGGATTTGTATATGTAATATACATACATGTACAATATGGTATGTTATGAACTGCATGGGAATTGGATCCTTAAAGGAAAATATATGCCCCACCAAATAATTGGGAACCTCAAAACTCCATGAGGGGAATTATGTTTTTTGTTAAAATTTTTTCTTGCTTGATTAGAATGCTCAAAAATTCCATCTTAGAATTTGCAGACTTAGAAGAGATTATTTAACAAATATGGCTGACTATAAGTAGTTTCAGCAAAGGAAGAAGAATCACTAACTTAAAAAAACCAAAACATAAATTCTAATTTTAGGACCTCTTTAGTACTCTAGTAGGTGGCATGTGATGGACTCTGTGATACATCTGAAGAGTCAGGCAGACCTAAGTGCTTATTAAAAATTAGAGGAAACAGGTTTGTTCCTGAAATAGCTCTCTGCCTACTGCACATGCTGCGGCTGGACTCAGCCACATAAAGGTCTACAGTATGAGCCACCAAAGCCTATTAATACTACAGAATATCTGTGTAAAAAAAATTCCTTGAAACATATTAAACATGGAGTATCTAACCAAGAGAATGCTGGGCTCAGGGGACTGATAACAATGCATAATGGTATCAAAGTATCCCTTTGCCCTGCACTGCTAGCTTAAATTTAGCCCACGGAGTCCCTTATTTCACAAAGTCATTATCTAGAATGGGTATGAACACCACAAGGCAGCTCAGAGATGTCCTGATCCAATTAAAGACAGCACAAGGATTTTGTTTAATAAAGAAAGCAATTTTTCTTAAATGACCATCCTCACAGCTAAAAAGGAAAATGCCTTCCACATTCAGAATCACAACCAATTTTTTTATGCCTAAACCCCATTACCTATTATCAGCCTGGTGGGCTTCTGGATTAATGGGGACAAAGAAGTTGAAAGAGTGAATCTCTAGGGTGACACTGTTTCTAATGGCTCAACCAAACAGTCTCCGGTCTGCCTCTCTTTCTCATGTAGCCACAGTAAGAACTTACACAACCTCTGAGCTACACACAGCCCAACACGGCTCTCAACATAGCCCAACAGCATCACCCACATTCCAGCACTCCCTCCTCTGGGGCCAGTGAAGGCACAACTGCATGGCTCACTTAGCTGCTGCCACCTCCAAGTGAAATTTTCTCTCCAGTCCTTTGGGATTCCCTCTGCTTATTGCCGTTCAGGACATCATCCACACCTCAGATTCTAAAAAGTCAGAAAGGACTACTTTATCTAGTCCAAGCATTTCACTTCTCAAAGTGTGTTCTGCTGATAACTATTTTTTGCATTAAAAAAAAAAATCCTGGGGCGCCTGGGTGGTGCAGTCGGTTAAGCGTCCGACTTCAGCCAGGTCACGATCTCGCAGTCCATGAGTTCGAGCCCCACGTCGGGCTCTGGGCTGATGGCTCAGAGCCTGGAGCCTGTTTCCGATTCTGTGTCTCCCTCTCTCTCTGCCCCTCCCCCGTTCATGCTCTGTCTCTCTCTGTCCCAAAAATAAATAAACATTGAAAAAAAAAAAATCCTTTGGACCCAAAGCTGTTTGGGATATGCTGGGTTCAACTATGTAAAACAGGTTTGTTTGTTTGTTTGTTTGTTTGTTCTGTTTTTTACTGCAGGGCTTCTCGGGAACTTCAACCTGCAGATACATGTCTTGAAGCCCCTAAAGGGCAATAGCATATTAAGTATTTTCTAAACTCACTGAACGACAGATCTCTTTTTAAATAAAATGTGGAAACAGTCTAAGGGTTCTAGATTCTCCTCCCAAACTTCCTACAATTTTGCCTATGAACAGGTGCACATTTACCTCTCTCTTTCCCCTAAACATCCCTTCTCAGTGCTCCTATCTCTGATGTCCATTTCCTGTCTAAACTTTCCCACTCCTTCGCAAACATTTTCCTTCCCTGCTTACAGAAGATACTTGAGATGTTCATCCTTCAACAACCTGTAACTTTTTTTTTTTAATGTTTATTTATTTTTGAGACAGAGAGACAGAGCATGAACGGGGGAGGGTCAGAGAGAGAGGGAGATACAGAATCTGAAACAGGCTCCAGGCTCTCAGCTATCAGCACAGAGCCTGACGCGGGGCTCGAACCCACGGACCATGAGATCATGACCTGAGCCGAAGTCAGATGCTTAACTGACTGAGCCACTCAGGAGCCCCAACCTGTAACTTTTAAGTAATCTGGACATTTTCCCCATATATCTCTGAGTCCGTATTACTGCTTTTATTTGAGCGATTGTCCTAATTACAGTATTTATCTTATTTAATTTTAATTTTTTAGAGAGAGTGTGTGTGTGAGCAGTAGAGGCAGAGAGAAAGAATCTTAAGCAGGCTCCACACCCAGTGCAGAGTCCAACTCGGTGCTTGAGCTCATGACCCTGAGGTCATGACCTGAACCAAAATCAAGAGTCAGACACTTAACTGGAGCTACCAGGAGCCCCTTAGAATATTAACCAGGAGCCAAGGATGGGATTTAGAGGGTCCTTAAACCTCTGAAATCATATGCAAATCAGATGCAAAATGTCTTATGTAACCACATTTTTCTGAGATGGGCAGTAAAACTTTTTCAAAGGGGTCAATTATTTCTCAAAATAGCAAAGAGCAAACGTGGTATTATAAAAGTGCTTTTAATGCTAAGGGATAATTGAATGGAGGAAAAATTTTTTAAAAATCACGCTTTTGATCTTTATGGTAAAATAATACATACTGACAGATTATAAGTTTGGGGGGCATTCTTCAAAGTAAGTGAACATTTCAGGAAGAAAAAAATAAGGGTAAGTTTATACAACAAGGACAGGAGGAAGGAAACAAAGTCTAGACAGGGTCTGACAGAATGATGGGGAACAGGGCTGTCACGATTAAAATATTTATTTTACTAGAATATCAAAATGTTCTATACTTGGCTCATTAATGCAAAACCAATTTCCAGCAGGAATATGAAGCTTATCACTAATAAGGTACAATGGTGACTTGGCCTGTTAACACCAGCAGGTGCCTCATATCATGTGGTCTTACAGAGGTCACTATTTCATGTGCATGCAAAAAGCTCCCTTAAACAGCAATTGCTACAAACAGAAAAGTAGGTTTTACCCTAAGTCTTAGGAATAAGAGACATTAAGAAGGCAGATTCTATAAAGTTTCCATTTTTGTTAATTTTCTAGAGTAGAGGCGCCTGGGTGGCTCAGTTGGTTAAGCGTCCGACTTCAGCTCAGGTCATGATCTCGCACTCCGTGAGTTCAAGCCCCGCATCAGGCTCTATGCTGACAGCTCAAAGCCTGGAGCCTGTTTCGGATTCTGTGTCTCCCTCTCTTTCTGCCCCTCCCCCGCTCATGCTCTGTCTCTCTCACTCTTAAAAATGAATAAATGTTAAAAAAAAATTTTTTTTAATTCTTTTCTAGAGTAAATAACCAACCTTTGGGAATTGTATGAACAAACTTGCCTTTCCTCCAAAAAAAGCATATTTCTAAGGCAGAGAGAACATCAAATAATAAAAGGGCAAAAGGGTCCCCTGTACCCAATAGCTTGTATTGAGTTTTTTAATAACAAAAACTTACATTGTTACTCATACAATGGCCATACCTGGAAAATTAATTCAACATAATAAGCCCAAAGTTTTTCTATATTGCTAAATTCAGCTTTAAGTAGAAGAGTTTGAGAGGTGAGTTACAATTAAAAGTATTTTTGGGGTGCCTGGCTGGCTCAGTCAGTGGGTTCTGATCTCAGGGTTTTAAGTTGAGCCCCATGTTGGGATGTAGAGATTACTTAAAAATAAAATCTTAGGGGGTACCGGGGCAGCTCAGTCAGTTAAGCATCTGACTTTGGGTCAGGCCATGATCTTACGATTCATGAGTTTGAGGGGCGCCTGGGTGGCGCAGTCGGTTAAGCGTCCGACTTCAGCCAGGTCACGATCTCGCGGTCCGTGAGTTCGAGCCCCGCGTCAGGCTCTGGGCTAATGGCTCAGAGCCTGGAGCCTGTTTCCAATTCTGTGTCTCCCTCTCTCTCTGCCCCTCCCCCATTCATGCTCTGTCTCTCTCTGTCCCAAAAATAAATAAACGTTAAAAAAAAAATTAAAAAAAAAAAAAAAAAAAAAAAACAAAAAAAAAAAAAAAAAACGATTCATGAGTTTGAGCCCCACGTCGGCTGCCAGCACAGTCTGCTTCAGAACCTCTGTCTCCCTCTCTCTCTGCCCCTCCTTGCTCACACATACTTTCTCTCTCTCTGTCAAAAATAAGCATTTTTTAAAAAATAAATAAAATCTTAAAAAAGAAAGCATTTTCACTTTACCTCCTTCTCCAGAAGTATTTTCAGTATTCCTGAAAACTCTATTTGCATTCCACATCACTATCTAGAAACACTATATACGCACACCTCTATAAACTCAACAAAAAATAAGCAGGAGGCTTTTGGCCTCAAGAACTTGTGGCTTGACAAGAGTTTACAAAACCCAGCTGCCTGAGGGATGGGTGAGTGGGATGGGTGGAAGTCACACCCCCACCCCCCAAAATATCTCTCCTTGAGTACGACATTAAGATATCGGAAGGATAAACTGAACTCTCAGTTCTTGCTAGTGCTGTCTGGGGAACCACTGTGAAGATATTTTGGATCACAAAGGTCTCCACCAAAAATTACATCCTTTCCCTGCCACTACAGATCATTCATACAGGTTCTGAAATGGCTTCCAGGAGCACACAAAGGAAGAGAGCTGCCCACAAAACTCCTCAGGTGAAGCCCATTCTTCTCTCACTGCATAGGGCAGGCAGGAGTCCGTTTGGAAAGAGCTGGAGTCCGTTTGGAAAGAGCTGGAGCTCTGCCACATTCAACAAAGCCAGATTTGGGGATGAGAGGCTGGGCTGTCCTGAACTCCTACACTGGCTGAGTCACTGGGACACGCCATGCCAGACCCAGAGGCCCAAGGGACTCAAGGGGGCACAGAAGCCAGGGGCCACCACCAAGGAGGCAGGGTTCGGATGTGCCATCTACATTCTTGGGAGTTTAGAAAGCAGTAATTCAAAAACAGTATGGCAAAAAGCCAAAAGAAGAAGAGGGCCAGAGATGGAGGCAAGCGCAAAGAGGGAAATGGGACTGATGTGGGGAAGGAGGAAAGGAAGTAACTGGATGCGTCTTGCCTCACAGAAACCTTTGGGGAACATGGATGATGCTACTACAATCCATGAGGCCATTTCATACCTTTATTCTGTTAATAAAGAACCAAAATTCCAGTAACTTGGCAGCTTTGTTTTCTTCATTTGGCATTTAAACCTTAGGAGTATGAAACATGCTTCTGATATTCTACAACTCCCCTGAGAAGGAAAAAGAGAACCGGGACTCTCGTTTCTTCTCTGAAGCTTTGCAAACTTTACCTGTTGTCATTTTGTAACAAACACAGCTTAAATCAATCTAAGTATCTCAAGCTGCCCCTTCCCAGCCCCCTACTTTTGAAATTAATTTGCCAACAACCGTTTTAGGAGGGGAAAAAACAAGAGGGAAGAATATCCACATACAGCTTTGTGCCATCTCTCCTCTCTTTGCTTTAGCAGTTTTAAGAAAAGTCCAAGTTAACACAAACAAAACACAAACACAAAACCAAAAGATGTCCAAAAGAAATACATAGCAAAGGAAAAAAATATTTACTTTTCCCTCCCCACCCCCCAATTATTTAGCTTTCCTCAGGCACAGTTAACCTTCTGGCACAACCTTTACTCAGTCTCTCAAGCTCATCTATTTAAAAACAGTAAGATCTAAAATATCTGCACACCCTATTTCACAATCAACATCTTTTGATAAACTAGGAAATAAAGGAACATCTTGTTACTATAAAGTGTAATCCTCCCTTCTAAGAAAAAAAACACTTGGACCAAATCCAGCTAACATGATCAAGATCATGCTAGTTCTTTCTTAGAGGTTAACCTTGACCGTACACGGAAGACTTGAACTTTAAAAACACTCAACAATATTCCTGATACCTACATGTTCAAATAACCCACTAAATTATACTTTCCCAAGCATTCACACATTTCTCTGAGGATACACTAGAGAAAGGCCCTCTCAAGTTTCTAATGGTGTCAAGATTGAGATTAAAGACTGGAGGCCAGTGAAAGCACGGAGACCCCTCATCCCCCCGCTTACCCACTGAATGACTACTGCACAGCCTCTCAAATAATGCTTCTCAGACAGACTCTGACACCACAACAAATGTGCGACCTGAAGCCCCAGCTGTGGCAGACAAATGCCAGAAGCACAATTCATGACACTTTTAGCATTCACACAGAAGCTTACACAAGTGTGAGGAACCACAGCACAATTATCTGAGGAACACACACCCTTTTCCCACACACTTCCATTCCAAAAGGCCAGCAATGCTTACGGAACCTCCTACTTGAAAAATAATTTCAGGTGAATTTAAAGTTCATTCTTGCTTGCTACTAACAAGGACTTCTTTTCTTCCTCAAAGAAAAGAATTTCTATTGCTCAAAGCATGAAAGGATGGGGGAGGCAAAAGAGAAAGGTGTTAAGACTCTCGTGTAATCATGAATAAAAAGATAGCTGAAGAAACATGAAAGCAAAGGGCCTGGCTTTCAGTGCCCAGTGCTAAAAAAAACAAAAACAAAAACAAAAAAAAACCTGGCCAAAATGTAGTATCTGTTCTTCAAGAAATCCCCAACCATAGCCTTTCCTGAACTTTTCTTCATAAATCAACTTTACTGAAGTATAATTTAACATCAAAAAATGCACCCATTTTAAGCATACTGTTAGATGAATTTTGGCAAATGTATACACCAGTGTAACCACCACAATAATGATATAGAACATTTTCATCTCTCTAGAGAGTTCCCTTATTGCAGACAATCTCCTCTCAACTCACAGCCCCTGGCAATCACTGATCTGCTGTCACCATGGGTTAGTTGGGCCTTTTCTAGAACTTCATATAAATGGGAACAAATAGTTTGCACTCTTCTGCATGTTTCTGAGATTCATCGATGTTTTATATCAATGGTTTCTCTTTATTGTTGAATAGTATTCCCTTTGTATCAATATAACACAATTTTCCAAACTTTTTTTTAAAACAAAAAGACAGCATTGGGATGAGCACTGGGTGTCATATGTAAGCAATGAATCCTGGGAATCTACCCCCAAAACCAGGAGCACCCTGTATACACTGTATGTTAGCCAACTTGATAATAAATTATATTAAAAATAAAATAAAAAATAAAACAAAAAAGCATCAATGACTGACTTTAAAACACATACATAAAACTTTTTAAGAACACCATTATTTCTTTTTCTCAAGGTAACTGGAACCCATAAACTATATGAAGTGCAGACCACAAAACCTTTGGCTTCAGGAACATGAAGTTTTGTTTTGTTTCACCTCCCTATACAATAACTTGTTCAATGGAAAGAAAAACAATAACCTAACATTTTTGTTTACTGCCAGCTCAAGATGTCATTCCAAACTACTGAAGAACTATGAGGAAACTCTCCAAGTAAATTTTCATGTGCTACTTCCTGAAAGTCTGACC
Source organism: Prionailurus bengalensis (assembly GCF_016509475.1). Lineage (NCBI taxonomy): Eukaryota > Metazoa > Chordata > Mammalia > Carnivora > Felidae > Prionailurus > Prionailurus bengalensis. Next base: position 97,777,302 of record NC_057349.1, on the reverse strand, counting down.
GAAAAGTGAACTTAAGGACTATAATTTAATATGGTTCTGATTTAAATTTTGTTTAACCTAACCTAAACCATGAAGACTACTATTATTTTCAAGGGAATACAATTTGGGAAACACTGTCCTAACAGATATAATGTACATCTCTCACATGGTACTTAGCTTTAGGATAGCTGCCTGTCTATCACAGACATGGTTATACTCTGAATGTTAACGGACCACTCTTATCCAATTGTTGGGTACAAAGCTAAAAACAGAGTTTCTCAGGGCACCTGGAAACTGGCTCAGTCGGTTAAGCATTGACTTGATTTCAGCTCAGGCAATGAATGATCTTGCAGTTCATGAGCCTGAGCCCTGTGTAGGGCTCTGTGCTGACAGTGTGGAACCTGCTTAGAATTCTCCCTCTCTCTCTCTCTCTCTCTGCCCCTCCCCTGCTCATGCACTTGCCCATGCGTGCTCTCTCTCAAAATAAATAAACTTAAAAAAAAAGTTTCTCAAGATCTCCCAGTGAGTCCCAGCCACACCTGTGAAATGAGAAACTCTAATCCTTAGAAGCAAAGGAAATCTCTGTACCCTCAGCCCCCACTGCCCTACCCATGACGAAGCAGGTCTTTATAACAGTCACAAAGGCAGGCAGCAGCATCTTCTAAACGAAAAGGCCTGGACTGAGAAGACTACTTCCTGTCCACACTGCCTAACTAACCAGCTGGGTGCACTGAGCCTACCACCAAGTTCCAGGCCTCAGTTTTCTTTTTCTATCAAATGAGGCAGCTGACCTAGAATGAGCTGTAATGTACCCTCCAGTCTGAAAGCTGTAACAGGAGTCTCATAAAAAAGCAATCATCCCAAGACTAAAAGGAGAAAAGTTGTGTATTTTTTGAACCATAATATAATTTATGAACATGGCATCCAAAATTCTGACAGAAACATCAGTCTCAATTCTCCATTCATAATTCTTGGCTGTTACAGTCTTTAAATAAGTACTTTGATTTTGTCTATCCATTACCTCTTTCTTTTCCTCTAATTTGAGTATTATCCCTCAAAAAAGAAAAGCACTAGGGTGCCTGGGTGGCTCAGTCTGTTGAGTTTTAGACTCTTGATGGTCAGGGTGGCTCAGGTCAAGATCCCAGGGTCATGAGATCCAGCCCCACAACAGGCTTCACTCTGAGCATGAGCATGGAGCCTGCTTGTGATTCTTTCACCCCATCCCTCTGCCCCTCTCCCCTGTTTAGAGCTCCGGCTCTAAAACAAAAACACACAGAGAAATTAAATCCTATCAATGAGTTGCAGTCTTCACATTTAACTTTACACATCTGTGCCTGTTGTTGTCTGAATACCAATGCTTAAGAGTTTTTATTATGACACTGTACAGAACATGACATCCTTTGATTAAGAATAAATCTCTAGAAAGTGAAAAGTTTCCTTGGGAAGAAAAATTGCCACTTCATTTTACAATAGTTTCTTTCCAGGCAATGTCCTTTTGATTTTTCACAAAATTGCAAAGGATCACTTCAGCCTAATATTCAGTATGAAAGTTTTTTTTACTCACAATTAGAAGGCTGTGTCTTAGAGTCCACATTAGGCAACACTGTACAATCCAAAAGCCCCTAGAATTTCCCATAAGTGTCTAAACAGAGCACCGCTTTCCCAAATATTAGTCACAGAATCTGGTGCAGTAGAGCCAGCCACCCGGCTCTAGCAAGATCCACCCCCTGCCTGATTCCTCCTCTTGCTCTTGAAGTTAATAGCAGTTAAAACTGAGTTTCTGCTGCCAGAGTGCAGGGGAGTGGGCCTGCAGGTCCTCCCTCACTGGAATCTGGAGAAGGACGGATGGCTGCACTCGAAGAACAAAAGCCCGCCTCACGGATGAGGCACTTTCCAAGACAGTCAGGAATGGCAGGGCCGAGAGAACGCTGGCGGCAGCGCTTGTGGAGGCGCACGGTCCCTCTTAGTACTAAATGTCCCCAGCACTTGAAGAGGAAGTAAACAAGGATCCGGGTTATGCAGGCGTCTGTATGGCCCCGGGGCAGCCAAGGCCTGGTCAGTCAAGACTCTCGACTCCCAGTCAGGGGGCACTTACGTCATGAAGCTCCAAAATGTGGGCTGCGTGTGACCAGGAAAAATTACAAAGTCCAGTTTAAATACAGCCTGTATTTCTACCAGTTAGATTTTTTTTTTTCAAAAACAATAATTTTCTGAAAAAGTTAAGTAAAGCTGGAACATGGAAAACAGCTACATGTGGAATGGTCCACAGGAATAGCACACAGCCACTTAGAAGCCGCCCATTTTTCTCAAGACACATTTGCATCAAACTACTCCAACTCTGCCAGACCCAAAACAGGTCTGACTTTCCTGTCTTAGAAAATAGCCTCAGGAATGTCAATTTTTAAATGTTCTACTGCAGCACCTACAACATTATGTTTACTTAATAAATGCTAAGGAACTAAGATACTATCATTACTTTCCATCAAAAACTGTTTAAATATTCCTTCAAGTTTTTCCATTTTCCAGTCCCACCAGAACAAACTGTGTTCTTTCTTTCTTGTTTTTTTTTTGTTGTTGTTGTTGTTGTTTTGTTTTGTTTTTGCCTAGTTGCAGAAAATAATCCCAGCAGAGCCGAAAGCATCCTGCTGAGGTTTTGAGTGTGAGGGCAAGACCCAGTCAAGCTGTATTTTCTCTGTTTCTCCAACCTACTATATTCTGAGAGGCCCACACCACGGTTTCCCAGCTAGCAGGACACTGCATCTTGACTCACCACAAAGACAGTCTCAGTGTGTCTTGATATTCTAAGTTTCTTCTTATCCTGCATCTCTGGGGTGAGGGTGAGGGACTAAGGAATATACAGATATAAAATAGAAGCAGTTCTGACCAGAAAGAGGAAGTTGTTGTGCGTCTATACACATATATCTCATTTTGTATAACAAATATATTCTTGTAAAGTTGACTATAACTGAATTTCTACACTCTGATTCCTTAAAATGTAACAGCTCACAAAGAAATGATTGTACAACGACCTCAGCTTATATCTTTTTGTTAAATCTTAATTTTTCATATAGTTTAGCTTAAAAAAGTAATACTGTTATATCCAGGTAATGGTCCATGCAAATGAACCAGCATACCACCAAAAGAATAAGCCCAAATGCAGAAAAGAAACATGAATTGAACTTTCAAAATATATTAAAGTATAGCTCAAAAGTAATTTACTCAAAAAACAACTCACACCTATCATCTCTACGTTTGTTGAATTTATCAAAACATGTTCTTAAATGAGGTCACAAGGAATGCAACTGGTTAGTTCATCACAACAATTAGAGCTTTAACTATGTTAAGGTTGCCTTAAATAGTCTCCATTGTAAGATGGAACCCTACATTGAGGAGGCAGGTCCCTTCTTTTTACTGTATAGGAGGTCTGAGAAGGATGGCACCAGCAACAGGCTGCAGGGGCGGGAGAGGAAGCCCTTCTCCGGCGTGTGTCCTAGTTAACGTTACTAGTTTGGAAATACTGGTCTGAGTCATCTCAAAATGCAGGAATCCTTAATTTTTCTATAAAAGTATTTGTGTCCTATGACAGACTTAATGCAACACAGGTGGGCAAAAGTTCCAGGTTTCAGAACCAAATGCACCATTAGGCAAGTCGACTAAGCGCAGATAACCTCAGAGAGAAATTAAACATTTTGTCAAGGGTTTCTGATGACAATGCAAAAGCAGCAGAGTACATTGTACTTTAAACAATGCCTTGTCTGTTTGCAGGAACGTGGACTGGCCTAAAATGGAGGGGAGAAAAAACAAGGGCAGCACTGGGCCACAGCTTTCACTTCAAAGGCAAATTGAAGAATCGTGTGTGTGTGTGTGTGTGTATACACATATACACACACATATACTGTATATACATGTTTCTATGAAGTAGCAAAATATACGCACCACAGGTGGGCACACAAATTTCCTAGTGCTGCCTGACACCCATTCCCACCAATCCCTACATCTAATGGCCCTCAATGAAACCACCTCACTCCACTCCCTTGAACAGTCTGGGGACCAATTCTGCCCAAGGAGAAGCTTCAGCCCTGAGTAACTATCCTAAGTGATAGAGACCTCTGACAGCAGGAGGAGGAAGAGGAGGAGAAGGAGGAAGGAGAAGGTGGGGTGAGCAGTCTGGGTCTGTATTTACTCTGCCCCTCAGAACCTGGGTGAGCTTGATCCACTGGGCACACCAGTCCCCTGCCGAACCAATCAGGGGCCAGACCCAACTCTGAGCCTCAGCTTCCTCAGCAACTCAAAAAAAGATTTACCCTCAGGTTTACTGTGAGGATGGTACTCAATAAATGTTGACTCCCTAGCCCCTTAATGACTCCCAACCCCTTCCCTGAGAACCAGTCTTGTCTCACACCTGAGTCCTGCTGGAGGCTAGACTATGCTAGTGCACTTGTGCTGAGCACCAACTACATATCAGCTCCCTGGCATTCCCCTCAACCCCAGCCCCTTCCGCTGAGTCTCTGCTATTTCTTCTTGGGACAGGCAATTCCTTATACTAAGACTTTTGCCTTCGACCCATCTCTCCTGATTCCTCAGTCTTCCCACCTGCCTTGGTTTTCTCCATGTGTAACTCTGAGAACTTTCCCAAAGAACTTCATCCATATTGCTTCATATGTAAGTCCCAGTCACTTCCGAAGTCTGGAGCCATACACACTCAACCAATCACCTAGTATGTCAAAAAAGGATTTACAAGGCTGGATAGAGAGAAATAAACCACTGAGTAAAGAATGCTCAAATGGACTGGCTCATTACTCTAGAGAACCAAATTTCAAATATGAGAATGTCATCCATTAGATCAGTGTTCTGTTTAGTATGTCCTAAGAGAAAAAGCTTTTCAGTAACAGAAAAAGTCATGGTTCTTCTGTGAAACTGATCTGTTTTTATTAAAAGCAATTATAAATTTGGAAGCTGATCTTATATCCCTTTTTGCTTCAGCTGTTATGAAACTCGAGAGCAGAGTCTGTGGTCTGACTGTAGCACCTATCAAGCACTACACTGTCCTTTACCCTCAGGTTCATCCTTTTATACAGAATAAATTTTTGTAAGTTGCCACAGTGAAGGAGCATAAACAAACATCGATTTGAAATTAACATTTTTAGGGGAAGATGGTCTTTGCTTTTCCATAGGTTTGGGTCTATCCAGGAATGGCAGATCTGTGATGATTTTTAGAGGCAGTGAAAAAGCACAGAACCTGCTAAGAATGTGGTATGGGAACAAGGCAGAAGCAGAACTAGGCCTGTGCTCCTCACCTCTCCCCCATGCACCTTGAAGGATGTGTCAGGACAGCAGCCAGAATGAAGGGCACAGATGCCTGGAGCAGCACACTCCATCACTCTATGGAAGCCAATTTTGGATGATACTGAATCCAAAGTGTATTTAAAGCGGTTTAGGTATTCATTTGGCTAAAATCTTTGAGACTGTAGACTAATAGAATAATAATTATGATCACTTTTCCTAAGGTACCCTGAATAGCCTTAAAGCACTCTAATGGGAGGTAAAAGGCATCTCTAAATTGTAGGAAAGCATGGGACACACCTTGCAGAGGCTCTCAGCTGTCTTGGGAAGAAGAGCCCAGCCTCATTCTACTGAAGTGCTGAGGAAGTGCACAGGGGCCCCCTAGACAGCAAAGGAACTATGGACACTGCCAACTGAGCTCCAAACTCAACAGTCAGCATCTGTTCCCCAAGTCAAGGGGCCTGTGGCCCCAACCAGCTTTGCAATCTTATCAGGCTTGGATTTAGGCACCTTCAGCAGAATTTAAATTCCAGGTGGGAAACATCTCTTCCCCAGCTGGAAAATTAAGACGACAAAGATTCTTTGTGGCTTAGAGACTTTACAGTCAGCAATGCTTGGTAGCAAAGCAAGAACCAAAGCCATAGATTGTGAATTCAACTTTTCATTTCAAAACAGACAGCTCTAGGACCAGCTCTAGAGCAGGCTACCATGTTTCAATTTCATGGCTAGGAAACAGAATAAGATTCCTGCCTTTTATCTCCATTAGAGTGCTTCGGAGGCTATTCAAGTCTCCTTAGGAAAAGCAATCATTATTATTATTCTATTAGTCCATAACCTCCTAAATTTTAGCCAAATGAAAATCTAAACCACTTTAAATACACATTGGACTCAGTATCATCCAAAATTGGCTCTGCATCCTAGTAAATGCAAGTTTCCAGATGGCAAGATTTTAGGTGAAATCATCAAAAGACTACATAAGTACCACATATTATTACGTGCCTTCCACTCATTAATTCACCCAACACTCTGCATGTTAGGGATGAGCCAAGTTATCTCCTTTACAAAAAGCAGACTCAGTATTCTTTCACGGTTACACAAACAAACAGCAAAGCCAAAGTGAAAGGAAGGACAACTCCCTCCCCTCCCTGTACCCTGCAATTTATCAGGCAGGGTCTGTGTTTTATCACTTTTCCTTGAGGGTTGCAAAAGTCCTGCAAGGAATTCTTTGATTACTGTAATACTTTTATCAACAAAAGAAAATGAACTCCAACAACATACTATACTGACAGAAATTTCACTATCAGAAGTGAAAGTGAAGGATGGGCAGAAATATGTGCCAGGACACATGGCTCAGCAAGACTTCCCTTCTTCCCAGGCAAGGTAGATTCTGGGCCCATAGAGGCCTTCCTTAATGCTGTCTCCCAAGAAATGCTGCACATTTCTATGTGTACATTCCTGTCGTGTACCACACTATACACTAACTCATCAAAGGCAATGCCTACTTCTACATCCATCTTGATCTTCAATACTTCAATACATTTGCTGAATGAAAGCAGAAAAATAAATCAGATGAATAAATAATCATGGCTGTGGCCCAGGCAGCACACTCCTCTGCCCTTTCCCCAAAGAAGTACATCATGAGGACCCTGGGGTTAGACCTAGACCCTGGCCCAGGCTATAAAAGCCAGCAACATTGCTACCAATACACTGTTGAAGGACCAGAACATCCAACCACTTTATTTAAAAAAAAAAAAAAAAAAAAAGTGTTTACAGGAGTTTGACTCAGATAACTTGCCATATTGTTATTTCACCTGTAAAGGACATATACATCACAGCATTAGAAATCCCATCTGCCACAAACCTTTCAACTACAAGTGGCATTTTTGCTCTCAGTGCCAAAGAAATGGCTCCTTCCAAAGACTACCAAATTTCCTCAATGCCATCAAAAGAGCTAAGCATATCAATCAGACTTTAATAATTATAGAAAACTGTTTTGGGGACTTAATTCCCAATAAAAGACATCCAAGTCTACCAAACACATTTAAGGTATGAGCTGTCTAGCATCAAGACTGGCAGAACTGTAAATTTCTTTTGCAGCAAACTGCTGATAATTAAAACCATTGATCCAGCTAACTGTGCCCATTCCTCTGGCACAAAGTCACTTATTCTTGGAAACATTATATGCAATGTAATTCTTACCCCAAATTACAACCCTCTACAACTACATGGAAAATTCAGGCCTCATCACTCTGGATTATAGGACTGCCACCAATCAATCATTCTTCAATGTCTGGAGATTTAGAAGACAACATTTGGCCACCTGAGAAAGTCTCTCACAGGTATATTTCCATAGAATGCCTCCACACTGGCCATGGTGAAATAAAATGCTTTGTTCCTCCCTGGGGAATAATGTAGTGGTATTTGAAGTGAGGAACATGTCCAGGCAGGTACGGGCATGTTCACAAACCCCCATGAGGCAGCTGGGCAGGCCATCCTCCATAAAAGTGGTGGTGACTAGGGTGACCACTAGGCAGTTCAAAACTAGGAGTGGCCTCACTATGCACTTTTCAGCTAAGCTCCTTTACATCTCTCATCCTTAATCTCCTCATCCAGAAAATAAACCAGATGACAACCAAGACCCTTTAGTTCTGGAACTCAGAGGTTCCATCATCAATTTAGCATTAATTTGTTTCTCATATCAGTCCTTCCCCTGGAAAATCCCTCATGGAACAAGGCCCAGGTGAGATGGACAGGGGAATGTTGGGTATATAAAGTGGGACTGCCAGGAAGGGTGGTCTGGGTACTGAGAGTCGGGAGTGAGGCCAGTTACACCCTATGCAGGTAGTAACAATGGACGGACCTACTGCACTATTTTTTCTGGGTCAGATTTGGAAAGCTGAGTCCCTGATATACACGAGAAACCAAACTTCAAGTGTGTCCTGAAAACGGTCTCCTCAAAAAACAAAGAACCTCACCCCTTACCCTCTTCTAGAAGAGGCACTCACATCTACATGACAAAAACCTAACTGAAAGGTATTAAATTAAATAGGGTAAATGCATTACCTTACAAACAGCTCCTTTATTTTCTTTTAGGTCTTTCAGGACATTTCTCTTTACATGCAGAATGCAAAATTTTCATTTAAAAAACCCCAACTTCTTTTAAAAATATTATTCAATGACTGAGAAAGAGATGTTTCTGAGTTCTCACAAGGTATAAAGGTCTCCATGCAACTTCTTGGATGAAGAGCTAGCTGTCTCCCGCTAGAACACAGAGCTGGGAATCTTGGACTTAGCACATGGCTTCATCTTCATGTACACTCACTACTTCTAGGGAAGTCACAAGCCTGCTGGGGCCTGCTCCCTACATCTGGAAAACAAGATGTTTAGGATAGTCCCTATCTTTAATCCAGAAGAAGCTAGCAGGCACTTGCTGAAGCAGCTAGTAAATAAATGGCCTATACCAAACCCACAAAGAAGGCTGACTTCTCCTTTTTCCCATGGGGGTTAAAAGTGCAAGGAAAGTATTTTTGTCTCTATAGGACATTGAAAACTCTGTTTGTATAATAAATATTCAAAAAATAGCCTCAATTGCTCTTAGGAAGCTTTTTCTTAGAGACAGTGCAGCCTATATTTTAAAGTATTGAGAAACTTTTATCTTTATCATTAATCTCAGAAAAAAATGGAAGCACTTTATTTTTCATGCAGATGAGAAATACCAGACAACCAAGTTCTTTCAGCAAAGTCTTGGCAAGTCGCAGATCATTTTTCATGACAAGGTGACAGTGAGGAAAGGATGGCACAGTTTCCTTCTCTTCTCCTCTCTTTCTTTGGCCCCTCAAGCACCAGGGACCTTGTGAGATTGGGTTTACATAAGAATGCCTCTCCCACTTTGACTAAGAAAAAATTATTCAGAATTCTAAACTCCCTGAAAGACACTATCAAAGCATAAAACATTATTACATTTTTACCATTCCAGAACCACAAATAACTTTGCTTTCCTCTTTTTCTTTCCAGAATAAGAACTGCTGTGGTTCACTTTTCTCCCCAAAGGAGTCTCAATGGTTCCATGGCAGAGACTAAAAGCAAATTGTTTACATTTTAATCAGAAAATGTGTTTATTAACGATACCATCTGAGAGTATGTATGTGTTGTTTGATAATGTTCTTTGAAGAAGTTACATAATAGCTAAATTGTCCTAAACCCAGCCATTGCTCCTAATATGTCATCACAATCCAGCTTCAGCCAAGGTATTTTTTTTTTAATTTTTTTTCAACGTTTTTATTTATTTTTGGGACAGAGAGAGACAGAGCATGAATGGGGGAGGGGCAGAGACAGAGGGAGACACAGAATCGGAAACAGGCTCCAGGCTCCGAGCCATCAGCCCAGAGCCTGACGCGGGGCTTGAACTCACGGACCGCGAGATCGTGACCTGGCTGAAGTCGGACGCTTAACCGACTGCGCCACCCAGGCGCCCCAGCCAAGGTATTTTTACTGGGCCATCACCCATGTTCCTAGATCCCTCTTTGCCAATCAAGTATTCACCCATGTCCTCTACAACTTATCCTCCTCCTGATGCTTCCATAATTCAACACCTTTTCACTTCAGTTCATCTTCTTAAACCAACACACACAATATCCTGGGCCTGAGTGTGAAAAAGATCCAAGAAAAGAATGAAAGCTAGACCTAAATGATCCACTGGCTTCCCAAGCCAGGCCACAAAGATGTAGCTATTCACCAAGTGGTGGAACACAACTGGGCTGCTTCCACTTGCCCAGGGGAGAGGGAGAGAGAAAAAGCAGTGGTCACAGGGAAGTTTAGATGCAGTTCAAGTCAGAGCATCTGTGTCTCATTTCTCAATTTGCAAAATATGACTTGGGTCGCCCTTCTTGGAATATCACTTATATCTGCTTTGCAACCTGGAGAAAATAGGCAGTTTGCAGAGTCCCATCCCTAAGAATAATTACACTTCACAGGAGTGCAAATCTTTAAAAAATAATAATAAAACAAAAGCCTGTTGTGTTCAATATGAATGCTTGCCTACAGCTTAACACTCAAGCCTGTTCTTTATGGGCTCTGAAAGAGTGACAGGCCAGGCAGAACACATCTGTCTTAATTTTAACAGAAGATCATGCAAACTCCCCTCCTTTCTCTACTCTTAAACCCAAATGAGAGACGTCAGTCCAGTGAGGTCTCAGGCAGTATTATAAAATCAAAATCCCTAAAGTAGATAAATTATTGATTTCAGAGTTTAGTCCAAGCAGAGACATACTGACGCAGGTATCTCAACTGTATGGTTTTAGCCAAGTCACTTAATATTCCTGTACCTCAGTTTCCTCATCTGTAAAGAGGAAGAGCTAATATGCATACTACTCTTAGCAGTATTTGGCACATAATATATGCCAAATAATAGTAGCTTTTAGTTACAGCCATGAAAATGATGGGTAAACCTTAAGGCTGAGACTGCACATATCTCTCATTTGCACCAAAGCAGGATGAAGATATAATGGTTTTTGCCCTTTTTGGAGAGAGGGGATAAAAGCTTTCCAGCATCATCAACTCTCCCCAGTTCAGCAGCATGCAGAAGTCAGGGAACAGAGGGACCTTCTCCTCAAAACCAAAGGCCTCCTCTACAGCCTCCGAGAAGGGATTTTGAAAGAGGGGTCAACCAGACAGATGTCCCTTGTTACCATCTTCAGATCTGGGCCACAGGAGCTAAGGACTCAGATCCCTCTCATCCTTGGGCTGGGAGCCAAGACTTCTAAGACTGCTGCCAGGCAGGCTTTTTCTTATGAGCCTGACTCTTCCTTAAGATACTTTACTCCTCTGCAAATGCATCCTTGATACCAGGATTTTTTCAAGATACCCCTCTTTCCCCATGCCCAAAACATGCAAGCAGTGGCCCATCCTTTTGGAAAAACAAAATGGAAGTGAATGAAGACATTTACACATTTCATCTGTGAGCAGTGGCAGCTTTGGGAAGCATCCCACCAGCTGTCTCTGACTGACTTCTGATCTTAGAAGTCCCTAGTAATCTCCTGGAGTCCAACTTTGAATGCTGCTTACAGTGTTCATGGCACTTTTAGGACACTCCTCCAAACTCTGGCCCCAGACAGAAGTATCTCGATGTAGCTTTCTCCACCACTGCGTGAACATTCTGATGTCTCAACATCTGAACCTGCCTTCCTGATCATTCTCAAGAATCTTGGCGAATCTGAGAAAAGTAACTTGTCTGGCCTCCCCATTCCCAGGAAGAAACAGATCACCACGCCTCCGCAGCTCAGTACCCAAGCAAGCCCTGTTGCCTCTGACAGAGCTTCATGAAGGAAAAGGTATGCTACTAACAGCAGAGGAATTTGTAATCCAAACTAATCCTGTGTTGTTGTTTTTTTAATGTGTCAGATATAAGAGTATTTATGAATCTCAGGCAGCATTCTGAAGCAGCTGCTAAGAGGTCCTGAAATGAACCTCCAAGTCTGGCCAACCCACTCTTCTTTGCACTATTTATATTCCTAAAGCCATCAGCTATGTTTGATATGGATGATCATGAGGCCCAGCTTAATGGACTACAGAATCCAATGATACTGACAGCACGAGTAACTTGTTTTGATCTTTACCTGGCTTCACCTTGTGGGAGAGGCTGTGCGCCTTTTTAGGACCCTGAGCCAAGATGGATGCCATCTCCTCACCACCACGGCGTCGCCTCTGACCTCATCATGAAAGCTGCATCACTTTCCCCTTCGCGTCACTCACCCTCCACACTGATTACACCCAGCACATTTTAATCTTATCTTTCTCCCACATGTCCCACGTCTGTCGGTGGATGAGTCACTACAACTACTCCCCTGTCTGATGCTAGTCTTAAATCTAAGAACATTCCCAAAAGACCAAAACAAACAAGGGAAAAAAGATCACAAAACAACAAGAATCCAACCTAAACACAAGTCCTTTGAACACAATATATGCTCCAGAATGAACATCTGGCATCCTCTGTGCACCTGAGCAGATCCTTCATTAAGGTTATCCAGGAGGGAGGTTGGTGCCCTTGCCCTCACAGGAAGCTACACGGCAACGAGGATTTGTGGCAAGTCTAGAACACTCAAGGGGCTAGGGTCTTCATTCCATTTCAACAGATACCACCATGAGATGGCTGTTCATCTTTTCCCACTCTTGTCAGGATTCTGAAGCCAAGGTGGTATGAGAATTTTTATTTTTGACTCCCAATCTGTTACCAGAGGAATTCCAGTCTTAGCAAATGACTTAAGCAGTTCTTAAATTTCAGCTTGCAGAATTACCTGGAGGCCTTATTATAACATTGAATGCTGGGTCCAGAGATTCTGATTCAATGTCTGAGCTGGGCCCAAGAACCTGCATTTCCAAGTTCCTAGGTGATGCTAATGTTGCTGTTCTGGAGGCCACACTTTGAGAACCACTAGCTTAATGTCAGAATATGGCAGGTCTCATTAGTATATCAGGTTGGGTTGCACAAAAGAAAGACAGTACATTTAAGTGTCTCAGTGTTCAAGTCTCATGCAATGACTTGAAATAGCACCATCTCTTTTTGCAAATTCCTGAAAACTTTAAAATAGGTTAACCAGGGTCCACTGGAAACTAGAAAAACAGGTGGGAGTTGGAAACATTAAAGAAACCACATTCATTTATATGAAAGAGAGGAGGAAATCCTAGCTAAGCACAGTTTGTTAAATAATGATGCCCTTGTCTTAGAAACCAACTGTTCTCTTTGAGCCCAACTAGACAGCAGTCCCTTTTATATGGAGCTTCCAGGGAGCAAACTCTACTTGGTAATCTTCCCACGGAGGAGAAGGTAGAAATAGGTCTAGAAGTCAATTCTAAAATAGTTGATAACTCATTTCTCTAAGACAACGGTTCTCAGCCCTAACTGTATACTGTAGCCTCCTGAGAGCCTTTAAAAATATGGATGCCTAGGCCCCATATCTAGAGATTCTAACCTAATTATTTTAGGATGGGACCTAGACACAGGTGTTTTTCAAAGATCCCCAGGCGATTCTCAAATGCAGCTGAGGATGAAAATCACTGATGTAGGAGGAAGATCACAGAGAGATAGTAGGTGAATGGGAAAAAGAAGGGCAGTGAGTCCCCTTTCATAATGTCTTAATGACATAAAAGGAAAGAAAAAAAATGGGAGAAGAGCTGAGGGTGACTGCAGCAGGTAAAACTGAGGCTCTTAGATTCCGAGACTGATATAAAAATCAACCCAGCGTTGTTGGCTGTTCGAGGTTCAAAAATCAGAAATGGCTACATGATCAAGGAACTGCCCACATTTGTCAAAGACTTATAACAGTCCAGAGGATATTTCAAGAAACGCTTTTAACAAAATGTACTATTTTTTCTCAGATGAGTTAATAACTAGAGACTTAAGGCAAACAGCTTTAACTTCTCACAAACAAATCATCTAAAGGTTCAACTTTGAAATCATGTGCCAAAAAACTTACCCCTGAAGAAAATTATAAATATACATATATACCTTTTTTTAATGTTTATTTTTGAGAGAGCGAGAGAAAGAGTGCAAGTGGGGGAGGGGCAGAGAGAGGGAGACACAGAATCCAAAACAGGCTCCAGACTTCCAGCTATCAACACAGAGCCTGACGCAGGGCTTGAACCCACAAACTGTGAGACCATGACCTGAGCCGAAGACAGACGCCCAACCGACGGAGCCACCCAGGCACCCCTAAATATATATATTTTTAATGTTTATTTATTTTCGGAAGGGGGGGGCCCGCATGCATGGGGGAGTTGCAGAGAGAGAGGGAGAGAGAGAATCCCAAGCAGGTGCCACACACACCACAGAGTCCCACCTGGACTTGAGACAAGATCAAGAGTTGGATGCTCAACCAAATGAGCCACTCGGGAGCCCCCACCCCTGAAAACAATTTTTAAAAAATTTTAAAGGGGATGCAAGAGGAAGGAGATTGAAGGAATAACTCTCAGAGCACTTGGTAAGTGAAATTATCTTCCTAGTAACCACACTGACAAATGAGTTTTCAAAGTTGTAAAATCATGTGGTTCAGATGATAAAACCAAGTTATTTTCTTCTCTCCCTTCTTGACTAGCACTAGATGCATGAGGTAACAAGCTGGAAAAAAAAAATGTTTGAATGCTTTACGATCCTATTTAAGGCATAATTATGAAGCAAAACAGTAAAACAGAGTTGGTGCTCAATGGACAGAGCAGGGAATCTCAAAGCAGATGATACAGACAGAAGTCGGGTGAAAATTATCTCTGCTCATATCAGTAGGTCAAACACTGGGAGCCCAGAGAGAAAAATTCAGATGTATTTCCACCGTGTTAACATTTAAAAACCAATTCATCAATTTAAAGTTTTTGATCTGATTAGAAAACTAAGATGTGTATAAATCAGCATCTTGAAAATGAGAACTATAACTTGATTAAAAACATCCATTTGTTAAGTAATTATTTCAAAATCAATTTAGAAGACATAGTTTTCACTAATACAACTTTTCTAATTTAACACATGCTACTTCACTTACTCAGTACTGATTACCCACAAATTAACTCAAAGCATTCCCTGATTTCATAAGACCATCAGAATAAACCCTTTCCCTCCTCCCAAAGAACACCTACTAATTGATACCTATGATCAAAGCACCAAATTTTACCTTAACAATGAACGTGAAAGTTGAATGTGGTAAAGCCAAAAGTATGGCCCAGAACACATAGCCTTTCAGCCTGAAATAAGGATCTTTCTTGGAAAGGGAGAAGACTAATAGGACTGCTTTAGATATTTCAGTTCAGCAGAGGACATGCATCTATCTAGTCAAACAGAAGGCTGTAAGCTTACCTTTATTGGACAGGGTTGGCGATAGAAGGCCTGATCTAGGCCACTAATTTCAAGAAATTGTATACTAGCTCACCTAGGAAGTTATCTATGAGGACCTTCAGAATCCAAGTGTGCCAAAGCAAGCACACTCACCCTGGAATCAGCTCGAAGAAAACCTTAAATTAATCAGGCCCATAATTTTCATAAACCCATTCTAGGCTTCTCAGGATTACACAAACAGTACACCTGACCTAACTGCTCATTATTCTTTTAAACAAATTCAGAAGAATGTTTGGGTTCAGAGTTTCAATGTTTACTTTAAAAAAAAAGTATCTTGCTGAAAATTTAGTCTGTGGGTCACTGTTTATTTGCATGATGGGTACATGCATACATGGCAAATTAATGCTGTTAATGAGACTGTACTGAAAACTAGTAAATAAAGATACATCCCTTCTCATTCTACCAACTGGGGGGTAAATATATATATATATATATATTTACAAAGATGCACATGTATAAAGGGTGAGAGGGTGAGTTTAACAACAAATCCTTGACATGCAAATAAATGCTGGCAGGAAGCCCCAGGACAGCTATCCTAACTAATAAGGTAAAAACCCTAGAAGATCTACAGCAACGCTGAATTTTAAATTAGGTAAAAAATTTTTAAAGAATTTACCAGCAAGATAAGTTCTAATGGAGACATTCAGAGAAAGAGTTTTACTTTATAAAACCATTATGGTATTATAAAAAAATTTAAATGCATCAAGCTTTTAAAAATACTGAGTAAAAAAAATAAAAATATCAAGTAAAATTAAAACTTAAAAAAGAGAGGAATGTGAGCAGGAAGGGTTAAACATCACTCAGCTGAGCTTAATATGAAATATGAAACTGAAGCAATTATCTAGATAATTTATGATGAAAGAAATATTTCAAAAATCAATTATTTGGACACTTCAGGAAAAAAGCAGCTTTGAAATTTGAATTATATGAATTAATGACTCAGCCGTCCACTTGATCTTTCTAAAGTAGTACGAATTTTCAAGGACACATCTAACAAGCTCTATTGGATATAATTTTATGCCCACCTTAAACTTCAGGTTGATTACCCAAGTTGTACCTTTAAAAGTCCACTGTGGCCACTGCCACCTTCTACTGCAACTGCCTCCAGCCCCGTCACCCTCCCCAGCACCCTCTATATTCAGTTATCAGGCAGAACCGTTCTGCCGGCTCCACATTTATCATAGTGTTTCAGTCTATCTTCTGGACACTATCCAGGCACTACTCACCTATCTTTACTATGAAACTGAGAGTTCTGAAGTTTTTTCAAACACACGTAGGATTCGTGTTCTGCTAGCCACATTTTATCTTAGGGCACATGAGTACTGCATTCCCCTGGCCAATTAAAACCATCATTTTAGGTCCTACCCATACATATTTTTACCTTGAAGATAAAAGCAATAAGCTCTTCAGTAGAGATAAACACTTTAACCTGGCCAGCAACTTGCATTATGCAACGTTTTCAGTCTCTGTCTTGGCAACCTGCCTTTAAACCCAACGGTACCTGCATAGCAAAGAGTCAAACACCTCACAAGGTATTTTAATACCTTTAGTTATGAGATCTGATTCAGCAGCCAAACTGCTGCCAGGAGCTTCTTATAAATTTTGTTTCCCTGCAATCTGTTTTTCTTGGTGGTCTCGTCTCCCTTCATCTACCTTAGATGCTTTAGGTAAAGTCTACAACATAATAGAAGCACAGATACCCTGTTCTCCCAAGGCAGAAATTTGCCAGAGATAATAGTCCAACCCAAAGGATTTCTATACACTATGTATGAGTCTATTAGTTCTAAATAGTACACTTTGTATATGAGGCAGAGTAAACCATGCTCCTGCAAAGAAGTGACCAATCAGAAATGAGAATCCACACACCTGCAGGTTTTTGACAGAATATTCAAGCCACTTCTATTCTCCCACTAAAAGCCGAGGCACTGACTCAATTTTTAAGTTATTAGCTCATGCTAATAAAATCAAGGAAAGGAGCCTAAATCATGGGTCCAAGTCCACTCCCCTAGCAGCACACAGAGGGGTTACCCCAGTCAGCCACAACTTGGAAGACAAGCCTTCAAGACAGTATTCCGGTGGATTAATATGAGGATTAGTGGTAACATATGTAAAGATGTGGCACACAGCAGCAACCTTTAAAATGGAAGCTATTTTCTAAAAGTACAAACTTCCAGTTATAAGTCACGGGGATGTAATGTACAGCATGGTGACTACAGTTAATAACTGTATCGCATATTTGAAGGTTTCTAGGAGAGTAAATCTTAAAAGTTCTCATCACAAGAAAAAAAAGTCTGTAACTATGAATGGTGACGGAGGTTAACTAGACTTTTTGTGGTGAGCATTCTGCAATATATACAAATACTGACTTGCTACATTATACACCTGAAGTTAATGTTGTATGTCAAATTTACCTAAATTAAAACACACACACACACAAACTCAACTCTCCCTGCCAAATGAATAATAAGTGAAATGGCAGCTATTTTATTTTACCCCCCACCCAACCCAAAGTCCCACTGGCACTCAGGAGACAGTAGAGCACAATAGAAAAGGCAAAAAAAAGTTCCAGAGTCCAAGAAACCTGGGGTCTGATCTCAAGTTCCTTGAACCATTTCCTCATCTTTAAATTGGGATTTACATTTAAATGCCTATCTTGTAGGATCAACATTAGATGTAAAAACCTAGCTGAGCATTTGGTGCTTAGTGCTCAATAAATTCTAGCTACTATTATTATAATTAGTATAATATCTAGGTCTGAGAATGTGGTTGTGAAGACGCCTTTTTGTTGTAAGAATCAAACTGTCTCTCCGGGCTCTCCTTCCCAAAAATATCATTTTGAAATAGAATGTTAAACTGTGCAATTCTCACTCTTAAATACTTCAGAACTGTTTCTACTTCTAAGATGACAACCACTCTATGTTCTATGCTTCGTTAAGATGACTGGTTTTTGGGACATAAATATACACAAAGGAGACAAGAGCCTGAAGGCTCAGGTATGAGAAACTTTGAAAGTCCCTGAACCAAGCACAGGAGGAGCTGAGGGGACTCCAGAGATTCTGGATTAGCCTTACTACCATAATCAAGGACAATGGACCTGACTGGGCTCTACCTTCTCAAGCCCTGATAGGAAAGAAAGGATCCTTCCACTGAGAACCCAAGGCTCCTTTCCTTCTCTCCTCAAAGAGGGACGATTCTAGACCAAAGCTCTCAGCCAGAATTCCTGGGCTTCAGAGAAACCTCAAGCCCACACTCCACACGTGCAGCCATTCCATAAGCTTCAAGAAATAAATTCAGTAAGGGGGACAGGGGAGGGGGTATGAGGGGGAACCTGGGACATATTAGAAATGGGAAGGAGGAACAAGTTCTAGTGGTTCTAACTGGGAAATCAGGTAAATTCATGCCTCCCTTCTGTCTCCCACAGCAGAATGAAGAAATTTAAATTATAAGTGGCCTGTAAATGATTAACATTTTAATTTTAATCTAATTTAAAATGGGGAGGGGCAGAATGGATGACAGTGGTCAAAAGGCACAAACTTCCAGGTATAAAATCAGAGTAGATCTTAAAAGTTCTAATTACAAGAAAAAAAAAGAAATTTGCAACTGTGAGCACCAATGGATGTTAATTCAAGTAGGCTTATTGTGGTGAACGTTTTGTGACAGACACCAAAGTTGAATCAGTATGTTGTACAGCTGAAACCAATGTTATATGGCAAATAATCTCAATAATAAAATAAACAGAACTTTGTACTCTTCTCCTCTATCTGCAACCCTGCCTGTCCCTCTCTTCCATCTCCAAGCTCTCGTGTTTGTTTCCCAAGACTACCATAACAAATCACCAAATTCGAGGTCTTCAAACAACAAGAATCTATTCTCTCACAGTGCTGGAGGCTAGAAGTCCAAGGATTCAGCAGGGCCATGCTCCCTCTGAAGATGCCAGGGTGGGGACTGTCCCTGGCCTCTTCCTAGCTTCAGGTGGCTCCCAGCAACGCCTGCTGCGCTTGGCTACTAACCACATCACCCCTTAAAAGACCCTATTTTTAAATAAGGTCACATTCTGAGGTTCCAAGTGGACATGAATTTGGGGGGAATACCATTCAACCCACTACAACTCCCAAATTAAAGTAAACCACCACCACCAAAGTATGGGGCAAAGGGGAAGGAGATGACAAAATCACAGCATTACAGAAATATCAAAAAAAATAATTCAAGGTTATAATTGCCAGTGGACTATTACTTCCAAACTGAATTAGAAATAATGTAGCTTTTGCCTTTCTCTCACCTGTGGGAAACTGTGAAGTCTTGGAAAATATCATAAGTCCCAATCAAAATAGCACTAAAACACAGGACATTCCACTAGCCCAGACACTTGAATACTCTGAAAAATTTGGTATTACGTATAAACACTCACATATATTATCAGAAGTGAAACAACAAAAGATGAAAGACAGGGAAGGATATTTTTCAGTTAAAAGTGCTTTCATTTAACTATTCGGGGATGGAAAGTGGATCATGGGTCTCAGAAGACCAAGGTTTCCTTTCAAAAAAAAAGTTACCTGGGGCGCCTGGGTGGCGCAGTCGGTTAAACGTCCGACTTCAGCCAGGTCACGATCTCGCGGTCCGTGAGTTCGAGCCCCGCGTCAGGCTCTGGGCTGATGGCTCGGAGCCTGGAGCCTGTTTCCAATTCTGTGTCTCCCTCTCTCTCTGCCCCTCCCCCGTTCATGCTCTGTCTCTCTCTGTCCCAAAAATAAATAAAAACGTTGAAAAAAAAAATTAAAAAAAAAAAAAAAGTTACCTTAGTGGTCAGCAGCTGTTATTAGCATATGAGCTAAAAGCAATCAAAGTTCATCAATACCAATAAATGGAATTTTCAAAGAAAAAAAAATTTTTAATAAAAATAAATTTTTAAAAAGTTACCTTAGGTTTTTAACAGCCCCTCCACAAATTATCCGTTTTTTTTTTTTTAATGTTTTATTTATTTCTGAGACAGAGAGAGCCAGAGCACGAGCAGGGGAGGGTCAGAGAGAGGGAGACACAGAATCCGAAACAGGCTGCAGGCTCTGAGCTGTCAGCACAGAGCCCAACGCGGGGCCAGAACTCACAAACCACGAGATCATGACCCGACCCAAAGTCAGCCGCTTAACCGACTGAGCCACCCAGGCGCCCCTCAAATTATCTGTTTCTGATGACATAAACCTACATGGAAGCACTATATATCACAGTCCTTTTTATTTTAATCAAGGTATTATTTCGGCTTTATGGGGAAAAAAACACTTGAAATGAGCTTTAAGACCTGTGTACTCCCTCTGCTGGCTCTGAATTTAAAGTAAATTCTCAATGGCTTCAGGTACCAAATTATTAATTTCACTAGACATCTAAAACACAATGAAAAATATGATGTGGATTCTCCCCCAACACACACACACACACACACACACACACACACACACACAAATAAGAAATTCCAAACACCTACTTAAAACTGCCAAAGGCATCTCTGTTGGATTTATTGTAAGTTTACTCCAGAGGAAAGCTAATGCATTTCACTTGTTTGTAGCAGGAGTCACTTCCTGCATCAGCCTTGCCCCCTACAAGTGTGCCACAAGCTTTCCTTGCTCTGTGTGCACCTCTCCACTGCAGGACGAGGATACATCTGACACCCAGGCATGGTGAGCCCCTAGAAGAGAACCTGGCTTATTCATCACAAGCAATTACTAGAGTAGCAAATTACTGAAAGGACCACAGCCCATAAGGGAACCTAGTCTATTTCATTTTATAATGTTATCCCATAATAGGACAAAAAAAAAAAAAAAAAAAAAAAAAAAGCCTGAGTGGAAACTGAAAGACACACTGTCTAGAAAAGCCCAGCTTGAAACATGCACCAATCACACACTTGTGTTTTATCAGGAAGGAAGGATACATCACAATATTCTATGGATGCTTGCTACTGTGCTTCTTTTTCCAACTGGGGAAATTGTGATACTGAGAAAGAAATGTTGTTCAGTCAGGAATAAAATGGTTAAAGGCACTGAGTCTGTCAGAGTAAGGATGCCATCAGAATTGGGCTCTTGTATCATAATCACAGCCTAACCATACATTTCAAAAACATGAACTCGGAAGAGCTCCAGACTAGCCCTTAAAAGATCCGTCTCAAACAGTGCTTGCTGTCTCTTCCTCCTTCATACACGACTTCTATTTCCCAATCCATGGATATAAAACTTCAGGTCCATCTGGGACTTCTGCCTCCAAATGCAGAACATTATGGACAACTTACACAACAGCTTTGCTCCTGTAAGAAGTGGGTAAATGAATTTTAGGCTGAACAATCCCATGGTGACTCTCTCTAGATGGTGCATATTGATGCTGCATCGGTGGGGCATACACACAGAAAGCAGACTTGATTTCAACTTTTTTCTCTAAATGAAGTCATTCCAAGATCAGGTTCCCCTCAGTTTCTGTGATGGGTAGTAACTGGCACTAATGAAGTTTTCAGGGACTTCTACATGAGGAAATAAGACACTAAGAAGAAATGCCTTAGATAGCAGAGTATCCTTTCATAACTACACCATACCCTAGCAACATCAATGCTAGGAGGTCTCAGACTTCATAGCTAGAAGTATCCAAAAGACTCCACATGTGGTATCGCTCACTCTCACTCTCGAATCACATCATCTCTTTCAGTGTCAAGAGTCCCAGAACAAGGCTATCTTCATGGGCTGTGGACATAATGATCCAAAAAGCAGCTCCAAGGATCAGATATGTTATTGTCTGGCAGACACATTCTGCGCTTTGGAGGCTCTTACACTGTCCTTGGGAATCAAGAGGAGTCAGAGAAAAATGACAAAGCAAGTAGGTGGGAGTCAGGGGTGGGCACAGTAGGGTGGAGTAGGGTTAAAACAGAGGGCTTTTAGGTTAAGCTAAAAGCACTGATGGAGAATGCTAAAAGAGCAACACAGTTACTTTAGCACAAACCAGCCTAAACGAAGGGGGAGGGGAATCAGAGGCAAGCAAATGAAGTAAGAGTTTGCAGAAATGGAAGCAATGACACGAACAGCTGTGAAACCACAATGGTTAACAGCAGACATTACAGAACAGTGGTTCCCGGGGCTCACGTGGACACACTCTTAGCTCCATCTCTGCTAGCTTGTAGGATCCTGGACAGTCACTCACATGCTCTCGTCCTGCTCCTCACCCGTAAAATGAAGTAGTTAGATGATCTTTAAAACCTCTTTTAGTTCTAAATTTGAGGCGAGAAGCAATGTGGATGAGTCAGCTGTATCAAGGCTCCACCTCCACTCCAGAGGGAGGCCAGTCCTCTACCAGGCCCCATATGACAGAACTGGAGATCCCAGATCAGGCCAGGACCACAGGTGTGCCCTAATCTGGGCAGACCTGGAAAAAACCCAGCTTCTCCCAAACAGACCCAAACTATAGGAGCCATGCCACAGTGGCCTTGCGTCTCCAAAGCAAGCTGGAAAAAAATGATCGGCAGAGAATTAAAGACCAGCTCCAAGCCAGAGTTCAACACCAACTTTCCAATTTGCCAGTAACTTCTCTGCAGAGAGCTGAAGCACTGATGAAAGCAGAAGTACAGATGTGAAAAAAGGCAAAGTGAATGAACAACAATGACAAGTTCATAGAACACTGATTTGCACGTTTATTTTTTGTCTTCCTCCAATAGAACATGAATCCTGTGAACTGGAACCTTATGTGACTTGTGCTCCTACTATATCCCTTAGGCCCAGGAGAAAGCCCTGTCTGTGAATGGGATGCCTTTGACGGTTTGTTGCATGAATAAAATGGCATGTGATGAAAATGGTAAAAAGGTTTTCTCTCTCTGATCTTCGGTCACTTACTGTATGCCAGCTATAACGTCCACGGACACTAACTTACCTATATATGTGTCATTCCCAACTCCTTCTATAGCAGCAAAAGGCCAGAGTGGCTCTTCAGGACTCTTCAATTTGTGATACAGGAAAAGGTAAGGAGAAAAATGACTCAAGAGAGGATCAAGTCTGTTCCCTCCAGGCAAGACGAGTAAGGTATGAAAACAAAATAAATTCCATATTCTCTCCAGCCTGGGAATCTGATCTGATAAGCAGTGGGTCAGCAGGGTGCCCTGCCAGAATGTACAGACCTAAACAGTCTTATCTTTGCATATTTATGAAGATCTTTGGATGGATGGTATCTGCTAAACTTTTTCCAGACCAAATAAATGACTTTTTACTGGGACAAGGACTCTTCATTAATTTCCTAAATAAAAATATCTTGCAGGTTTTAAGTAAGAATCACACGTATTAAGAAGTTGAACTACAAGATGTTCTTCTATGGTGTCATTCTCTTAAAATAGAACCCTCCTAAAATCTCCTAAAAATAAGTCTGCATAGTTTCATTTCATTTTCTAAGAAGGAGATAAACACATCAAAACAAACACTTAGCTTCTTTTTTAAAGACTCTCTCTGCTACAGGGCCCACAGATCAAAGTTTAAAAGGGCCAATTTCTTCACTTCAGAGGTCGATGACACAGCTTTGAAAAAGAGGAAAAACAGTCCCCCAGTCCCCCTAGTGTGCTGAGGCTGTAGGAAGAGGAAGTGTATTCGCTGAGAATCCCTGACGAAGACAGTCCTGCCAAAGGAAGTTACAAAACAGCATTTTGGTAACATGGGCCAAGCAGAAGACAGATTCCTTACACACGACTGTAACTGGCCCTTTGGTGAGTTACTCCAAAAGGTGACTGAGGGGAGAATTACAAGCCAACATGGAATTATCACAACTTTGTCATTTTGGAATTAAAAAAAAATATTTTTTAAATATAAAAGTTGCAGTTAAAATGACATTTTCTTAACACAGTGTGTTGGGAAGGAACTGCATGCATTAATCTAAAGAACCAGAACGGTAAGAACATCAACAAGCACTGCGTGGCAGGTGGGTCCTCATCTTTTCACTCTGGGAAGAGGCTGTAAGAGTACACATTATCACATGAAAGAAGACTAGTCTCTTGCAGAATTAACCTCCAAAGCAGCAGCAGAAATCGTCACACACACAAGATCCTCCATTTGTGAAATTTTGAGAACCAGCACAGAAACTCACGGCTACTTGATACAATCATGCCCTAACCCCGTGGGAAATGCAGGTGTGTGGGTGTGAGTAGGTGAATAAGCAATAAATAGACCTTAACAGGTAAACCCTGGAGTCCTAGAGGTCTGCCCCCCTCCCCAGGAGGAACCGAGAGAACAAACCAGTTTAATTATGGGTGGTGCAGTACAAGTAAACTTAATCCGAATTAAAGGAAATGTAACCTTTTCCCCTCGTGACCACATCTGATTATTCATTTCTACTTATTGCCTGAGGTAAGGGAGCCTGTGAGATAGCCATCACCTTTCTGTCTGGCACAATATGCATCTTTCAAACCTAAGTTAACCAGGAACTTCCTCCTTTTGTTAAAATGCTATCTTTTCTGCCACCTTCATCACTTCATAATTCCTAAGTACCCGTACTGATCAACACTGGACGGCTATACAAATATGAAAAACTCATTCAGCCTCCATCAATATTCATCTGTTTCTGATGCTAAAATAATAACCAAGATATCTTTAGACTGAGAGGCAAATATGCTTTTCAGGAAAGCATCTTTTACTTGTGTAAGACTACTTGTTACTTAGTAAGTGACTTTTAAAAAATAGATCCTCGATTTAAAGAGGAAAATAGTGTGATAAAGAACAAATCTCCAGAACTGCGACTATTAATTACCTGTGTACTAACTAGCTGTGTGATCTTAGAGAAGTCCTTAACTTGAAGAATCAGGTTCTTCACCTATGAGGGAGTTGAAAAATCTCTGCAAGCCTCATCCCGGCTGTGTATTAGAATAACCTGAGAAACTTAAACAAAAACAAACAAACAAAAATAATGCTAAGCCCCAGACCAGCCCAATTAAAACCGATTCTCTGGGTATTGGCTTTTTTTTTTTTAAGCTCCCAGGTGATTCTAATATGCAACCAGGGCTTCAAATCACTAGTCCCAGTTCTGATCTCCAATGCCTTCTTTTCTAATCCTTTCATTCTCTGATCTTAGGGTGAGAATTCTGGTGACAGAATCTCAGAATGCAACAAGCCAAAAAAGCCACGAAAAAAGCAAGGCCTAAGCCCTGCATACTGTGCCTATGTGCACACAGGACTAGGAGAGGTTAACCTGAATTCTAGACATTTTTAGAAGTTAAAAACCTTAATGCGTAACTAAGAATGAAAGCAGTGTGGTTTAAGTGCACATGCCTGCTCTCAAAATGACTAATCGTGATAGGAATCAACTCCTGAAACTTGGACGCAGGGAAATGGGTCACAATTAGCTCCTGACCTCTCCCTCTTCCCTCTTCTACCACCCCCACTGAACCACAAGCACAAAAAAAGGCTGGCTATTAGTCATAATCAGAATATGAAACCAGCCCCAGTTTCAAAGGGCTTTCTCCATCATCAAAGATTTGGAAGTTCCTGCATGGGTGCATCTTTTGATGAAAGTCATCTTACAAAAAATCTTTAAAGGATATCCCCACAAGTTGTCATGTGATACTCAGAACTAGTATAAAATCTTAAAAATAATTTTACTTACCTTAAACATAAAGACATTTTACTTTATGCCCTGTATTAAACATATTAAGGCTCGAGTTTCAATTTATATTTCACAAATGTTAGAGATAAGATAGAAACTAATTTAACACTGTGCATTGAATATACTCCAACCAAAAAAGAGAGAGAGAGAGAAAGAGAGAGAGAGAGAGAGACATGAGACAGCATGAGACCAAAAAAAGGTTAAGGACATAAAACCATAAAGTTTATGACTAGGCCCCAAATCTCTATTGTTTAAGTCCTGCAAGCTATGTGAAAATATAATTAACTGAATCACAATTCATGGCTACTTTTGGTAATACTACTTTCTCACCTAGATCTTTAAAAAAAAAAAAAATCAAAACTGTTACCATCTTTAACTGTAAGCACAATAGCAAGAAATATTATTTGTGGAATTAAATTACTTTTGTAAACTTGAAAGTCATAGGAAATGTGAAAACCCTTCCAACGCTAACTTTTTAGCTTTAACTAGCTAACTTTTAACTAGCAGATCCTCTGCACCAAGTTCAAAATATACAGGACTCACTACAAGTGTGAGAAATTTGAAAAATATTCCAAACCCCTATATCCATTTTCTTAGATCTTGAAATCCACCCCTTCCTGACACTATACACTGAGATTAACCTTTGCTATTCACTTGGAAATTCAGTTTTAAAAGCTATCACAGTAACACGGTTTTGAAATGGAACTCACTCCCATGCTTTCTGTAAATGGCCCTCGGATCACACAGCTGGCATTCTTTTGCAAAGCTTTAAAATTAAATCAAATGTAAGATTCATAATGTCAGCATTCATTAAAGGAAATGAGACAGATATGTGGAATAATTTCAAAGCACACATTTTGCTTTTAAAGTATCTCAGCAAGGGGCACCTGGGTGGCTCAGTTAAGCATCTGACTCTCGATTTCGGCTCAGGTCATGATCTCAGTTTCCTGAGTTCGAGCCCTGAGCTGGCCTCTGCACTCACAGCATGGAGACTGCTTGGGATTCTCTCTCTGCCCCTCCCTCACGCTGTCTGTCTCTCTCAAGATTAATAAACTTAAAAAAAAAAAAAGAAAGAAAAAAAATCTCAACAAGTCCTTTTCTAGCCATAAGAAATTTTAAAAAAAGGTACTTTGCAAGTTTTTTTTTAAGCAAATTAAAACTCAACACATTAAGTTCTTTTTTCTTTAAAACACACTACATTCTTCAATTTTTACACAAATTCCTCTCCAGGGCTCCAGTTCTCCACCAAGATTACACTGTTCTTGCTGTACACACATACTGGAATCCAGGAAGATACAGTGAAGAGGACTGAGGAAGGAAGCAACCACCTCTTTAATTTAAAAAAAAAAAAAAAAAGCTAACTTGCAAATAGAAGCAACTGATAAGTGATATGCATCTCCACATGTACCTCTTTTGCCTGGTAATGACACATTCACATCTTGGGGTAGAGGCCAGGAGAATGAGGTGCCAGGAAGAGCAAAGCAGCTGGGTATCAGCAGCCCAGCAGGGGCACAGGAGTTAATCTGTTTAGATGCCCAACTGCAGGAAGTCATTACATCATAGGCCTTTCCACACCTCTCTCCCTACCATGTGCCCAGTGCCCCAAGAGGCTGAAAAGGAACAGTAGAGAGCCTCCCTTCTGGTTCACTTACAGGTAGAAGCCATTATGGCCCAGTCCTGCCACTACATCTCCCTCCCCTAGGCCAGGGAAGGCTAGGTGAAGCTCCAGGCCCCAGTCTTCCACACCTGGACCTGGCCTCAAATAGCGCCAGAGTCCAGGCCTCAATAGAAGCAGCAGGTGTGGCTAGTCCGCCTTAAGGTGGAAGGGCTGGCCCATTCCAGGACCCAGAACATCTCAAGTTTGGAGACTCGTTTACTGGGAAAACCTCTCTAATAAAGACGTCAACACAGACAAGGAAAGACAAGCAGCCAGGAAAAGGTTTACGACCACTGCTTTTTCTAATGGGACCGGTATGCCTGTGGGAATTAACATCCACACGCTAGAAACTTCGACGTAAGGGTGCTCATCCAGCTAGTAACAACGACCATGCTCCTGTGACAGACTGGGAACCACAAATCCAACCGCTTCTCCGGGCACCAAGTCCCAAACACTCCCCCACATCCTCTCACTCCACCCGCAGCGCCCTCCCCGCACCCCCACTACGGTGATTTCTACTTCGAAGTTAGCCGCAGACCTACCTCCTCCGCGCAGTCCGGGGAATCCGTCAAACGCACTCCTGTCCGCCAGTCCTTCCCTCGCCGGCATCCCTTGCCCCCTCTCCTCACCTGGCCATGCCCGAGGCTTCCCCGGAAGCCTCATTTCCCCAACCCCCCTCCGCGGCCGACCCCAGATTCCCCTCCTCTGGGGGTCACACAGATCCCCCGAAACCTCACAGCGGAGGCTCTCGCTGCCAACCCCTCTCCCCAGCGCCCGCAGGCGCGCTCCGATGAATCGAAGGCGCGTCTCGCACTGCGCAGGAGGCCCGGCGGGTCCGGCCGCCCGCCCGAGGTGGGTACGCACCTTCCACCCGGCCGAGCTGTTGCTATCGCCCTTATCCTTGAAGTAGGGCACGCAGCGCACCATCCACTCGTAGATCTGGGACAGAGTGAGCCGTTTGTCCGGGGAGCTCTCGATGGCGCGAGTGATCAGGTCGGCGTAGGACAGGTTTCCCCAGGCGTTCCGCCGCGACGAGCATTTCCTCGGCTGCCCGGAGCCCCCAGCCGCCCCCGGCTGCGGCGGTGGCAGTGGCTGCTGAGGCTGCAGCGGCGTCTGCGTCCCCCCGCTCAGCGCGCCCGCCGCGAGGGCTGGCCCGGACCCGGAGTCCTGCCCTCCAGGAGCCAGCAGCCGGGCCGAGTCTTCAAGGAGCAGCCCGGAGCCCAGCGTGCCGCTCCCGCCGCCGCCGATCGCCATGGCCGAGCTGGCCCTACCGCTACCGTCCTCGTCGTCTTCATCGTCCTCCTCTTCGGGGATCATGGAATCGGCGGCCGTCTCCCCCGAGGGCTTGGCCGGGCTCCCCTGGAGCTCTGGCCTCTGCAGGGGCCACGTACAGGAGCGCGGCCGGCTCTGGGGCTCGAACTCCGGGTCCAGCTCCACTTCGAGCGGAGAGAGCGGGGCCGGGGAGGCCGGTGCCTCTGCCATCTTCGCCGCCCGCCCGCCCGCCCGCGGCTCGGGCTCTCGCGCTCTCCTCTCGCGCCGGGGCGGGGTGCGGCGGGGGAGGGACGGGGGCGCCGCGAAGGCTCGGGCTCCCGGGAGCCGCTGCCGCTACTGCCGCCGCCTGGGGAAGCACGAGAGGAGAGAGAAGGAGAGTTCGTTATCCCGGGCTGGAGCCCGGTCCTCGCCGAGTCCTCGCCCGCTGCCGCCGCTTCCCGGCCGCACGGCGCCCGCCTCCTAGAAGCAGGCAGACCTGGAGACGTGCGTCCCGCGAACCTGGCGCAGCAGACACCGCCCCCTGGCCAGGCCTCGGGGGAGACCGGAGCGAATCGACGGGCTCGCACGGGGCAGCCCCCTCCCCCCGCCGCCGCGGCCGCCAGATCTGCAGGTCCCTCCTGGGCTAGGTGGCTGGGCGGGGAAGAAGGGGGAGGGGCGGGGGCGGGGGAGGGGCGCGGGCCGCGCCTTTAAAGCGGGCAGCGGCCGGAGCTGGCGCAGCCGAGCGGCGGTAGGAGCCCGAGCGGGCGTGCGTTTGTTTATGTTTCGTTCGGGCCCGCTCAAGTGCTTCCCGCGGCGCCGCAGCCAAAGTCTGTGGCGTCTTCCGCTCTTCTCCTCCTCGCCCCTGGCCCTGCCGCCTCCGCGCCCCCTTGTACCCCTTCTCCTGGCCGAGGGGCCGGAGCCCGGGAACGGCACGGGCAGCCACCTTCTCCTCTCTTGGCCCCGCGGGCCGGGAAGGCGAACATGAGTCCGAGCGCGGACCGGCCCTTGACACTTCCAGAAAAAGGACCAGACGGGAAGCAGGGGGGCAAGCAGCTCAGCGGGTGTTTGCAAAGGGTCGAGCCAAGCAGGAACGACCACTTTGGGTTTTTGTGTGGTTTATTTGCTCGCGGATGTTGTACCCTCCACCCCCTTCCCTGTAAAGAACGCGGGGAGGGGACAAGTCGGAACATAAATCTTCCAACAGGTCAGGAAGCGCCAAGTCTCCCGGGCTGCCAGAAAACCCGGACCAGCACGTTCATCACCTCCTTGCTCCCGCTGCTGCCATCTTGACAGTTTTCCCCCCTTCACTCAAGTCCTTTAAAAACACTAGCGGGAGGGAAAGGGGGCGCGCACACCGAGTCACGGGGAGGGAAAAGGGAAGCGCCTGGCCCAGCTCGGAAGCAGATCCGGAGTCACCGGGAAGGCGGCCGCCCCGCTGCAAAGCTCCGGCGCCTACCTCAGTTCCTTCCCTTCAGGGACGAGTGGGGAGGACGCACAATCCCGCGCGGGCCCGGGGCACGGCGAGGAGGGGGCGCGCAACCTCGGCGAAGGAGAGGCGCTCCGGCTGCCGCCGCAGCCCGCCTGAGGAAACGCCTGTCAGCCTGCGCGCCGCCGCCTTCCACATTCCTCCTCCTCCTCCTCCCTTACACGAGCAGGGCGGCCGCGGCAGCAGCACAAAGTTATAGACACACGCAGGGTGCCTCAACCTAAGCTGACGGCGGGCGGGTCCCCGCCCAAGGGGAGGGCTGGGCGGCGGGCCCGGGTGTGCTGTGTGCGTGTGTGTGCGTGTGTGTATATGTGTGCTCGCGCGCGCGCCTGCGCGACCCGGCTCCGCGGGACTGCGGGCGTGGGTGTCGGGGCGCGCGCCGCGGGCCGGGACTAGGCGGGCTCCCGCAGCCCTCCTCGCTGGGCTCCTCCTCCCCAGAGTCTCAACGACAACAAAGCGCGGCGCCAGCCTAGGAGAAGAAGGAGGGGGAGAGCAGAGCCCCGAACGCTCCATGAGCGCAGTCGCGCGGCCTCTCAGACTCCGGGCAGGGCGCCTGGTACTGAGGGTCCCCGGCGGGCGCGTCCGCCCGCCAGGCTCTGGGCCCGCCCTGGTGTCCGGTTCCCGGTTAGAATCGGACACCAGGTAACGCCCGAGATAAGATGCTGACCGCAGATCGCAGAGGTTACCTCGGCGTGGAAATACTGACAAGAGAAGATGTTGGTGCCATACAAGACTTCGATAAACTGACGCCCTCAGATTTGATCAGGCACCAAAAGGTTTGCAGCTGAGTTTCTTACCTAGGACGCTCGACTTGTCGTGGATTTCTTGGCAAATGAGGGGAGAAGTGTAACTAACTCGGGAGAAATGCAAATTTTCCCCCATTCCTAAACGAAAGGGCAGATTTTGAACAATTATGAATGGGAACTAAATTGCTTCTAAGTTGTAAATGACTCCAGAACAGCTAATTGTGCATTTTTAAGTTTTGGGTTTTTTTTATTTAAAGCTACTTCTTTAGGTTTGGGAAAACATCTTCACAAGTCCTTATCCTATTATCAGTGCCTAAATTCATTTGTACACTAACAATGCACTACATGCGATACGCACACCAAAGCTCTGTTCACTTTGGTTCATAAATCTCTTTTTTCCCCTTTTTTCTTAAATCTTTGTCAGTCACTGGAGACCTCAGAGTCCAGAGCTCGCTCCTCAACAACCCAATACACAAAAAAGGTCCAACCCAGGGTACTCAGGAGTCCGCCCACCCAGCCAATTCCAGACTCCGGGCTTTGCGCAGGGCCCGTCACTCAAGTGACGCGCGTCCCCGCCCCTGCACCAAGCTAGTTCGACGCGTACAAACAGATGATGTCATTGTATCCACACGCGCGTGACCCGGGAGCTCTGCGCCGCGTCCCCATTCGCTGCACCGCCTACTCGTCAAACCACGCCGCGCGCTGACTGGCCGCGGGCACCAGTCTCCAGGCCCCAGACACCCCTCTCCGCCCCCCGCCCCCGCCCCCCAGCAAATAATAAACAATCGAGTAAAATTCTAAGGAAGAAAGGAGGGGACAGAGAGGAGAGGAGAGAAAGAGAGGGCGAACCTGAAGCCAACCTTTCGCGCGCTGAGGGAGAGTTCAGAGGCGGGGGACTTGAGAGGACAGAGGAGGGAAGAAGGGGAGCAGACCTGGGGCGATGGGTCCTGCTGCGAGGTGGTGGTGTAGGGAGCGGAAACTTGGAGAGCACCCTGCGGGGCGCGCCTGCCAAACTGGAGGGACACTAGGGCCCTGGAGCTGCCGGGCTTGGGGCTTCTGGGCGGTGCGCGGCAGTCCGAGGGGGTGGAGAGTGAGACACGCCGGAGCGGCGCAGGCGGAGCCGGCAGACACGTGCGGGAGGAGGGCGGGCGCGCGCCGAACTGGCTCACCCGGGGCGCGCGGCAGCAGTAGCCGCGCGCGCTTGTTTACCAGCGCACGTGGGTGTTATTTTTAAATGGAATGTTGTGCTGGCGGCGCAGCGGAGTGGCTGGCGCGTGGGGCAGCCCGCGCTGGCTGGGGGACGCTGCAGACCCGGGCCACGACCTCTCCGGGCTCCGCTCATGGGCCAGGCAGACTGTCTCCGCTGCAGGATTCCAGCGCAGCGGCTGGCTGGGGCCGGTGAGCCTGATGGCGACTTTCGCGCGCTGCCCAAGCCCCTGCGGAGACGACGAGTTCCCGCCACCAAAAGCTGCCTTCTTTAAGCCCGGTTTCGGCTCTTTCAATAACATTTCGGGAACAAAGCCGGCGGGGCTCCGCGGCCACAGGTTCCGGAGCCGATTTCACATGCTCACATACTCCCTGGCACACTACACCCTGGCCGCGAGGTGGATTTATCACCTTGCGTAGTTTGTGACCTCGCTCTCTTGCTCAGAATGTCCCCCGAACGCGCCCGTCACTTGGGCATACAGCTCTGGCACGTACAAATGCGCTTTTGCTACCTCGGCTTCTCTTTGGAAGGGAACTCTGGGAAGGGGGGCTCTGACTGCTTCCTGGTGGTGTTCCTGCGCTTTCTGCTCCACTTTTCTCATTGTGGGCCTGTCCTGAGAGCCCTGAGTTTGCGTTTGGTTTATAGCCTGGCAATGTGGACCCTGACATAGGACAACTCTCAACTGAAAGTGTCCCTGGGGGGTAAGGGGGCGGATTGGGACTTCAAAGATCACATGGGGGGCCGAGGGGCTTTGGGGCATGTTACCAGGAGTCGTGTTCAGCATCAGCGTGTTCAGCTTTTTGGGAGGAACCCAGAGGCCAGATCACCCATTGCTTTGCACCGTGATAGAGCATAGAATACAAAGAACTTTGAGTTGTTCCTTCTTAATACTTATAGCACACTGTTAAAAAAAAAAAAAAAAAAGTTCACACTCTGAATCTAAGCAAACTTTTGTCCTTAAAGTACAAACATGCAGACTTAGAATATGTTTACACTGGCTGGGCTCTCAGGTTATTAGATTTTCACTAAAAATCTGTTGAGTGTCCATTTACAGAATGCCTATCCCAAGGGCATTCAAAACCTGGAAGCATTAAAGATTCAGTAGGTTAATTTAGCTTTTTGTGACCCCCTTGGTGAGGAATGGAGGTTGGGTACATGATAAAGCTATGTCTCTCAGAAAGCTTACAGCCTTGAGGAGACAAGACATTAAAAAGTTCAGTATTTCGAGAGTTGAAAAGCAGTACAAGACAAACACAAGAGGTCATGCATAGTGTTGGGTAAGTTTCCAATGAGTTGAGGATCAAAACTTCAAATGGAAATAAAATAACAACAACAAAAACTTCAAATGGCAGTGATCAGAAGCATTGAGCTTGGTAAATGTGCATCTTACTCAGAAAATTTACCCTTGTAATTTGTCCCTATGGGCAAACCTTGGAAAATCTCAGTGATTGTTACATTTTAGCGTGAAATTGCTTTGACCTTTGCTTTCCCCACAAAGCCTCCATGCGCCTTCATTTCTTACCCGCAACTTTTTCTCCCTACACTTTTTAGTACGTATAATCCCAAACTTAGAATTGTTCAATTTAGCGTTTTTCAACTTTACAGTGATGTGCAAGCGATTCACATTCAGTAGAAACCCTACTTCAAATTTTGAATGTTAATCTTTTGCACCCCCCGCCGTGTGCTGTAGATCATTTCTTGTGATGCTGGACAGCAGCAGTGAGCCACAGTTCCCAGCCAGCCACCTGATCACTGGCCTTAACAACCAATATACTTAGAACCATTCTATACCTATATGGTCATTGTGTTTTTCACTGTCAGCATTCAATAAATTACATGAGATAGTCAACATTTTATTATAAAGTAGGATTTGTGTTAGATGATTCTGTCCAACTGTAGATTATTAATATAAGTGTTCTGAGGGGCACCTGGGTGGCTCAGTCGGTTAAACATCTGACTTTGGCTCAGGTCATGATCTTGCAGTTCGCAGGTTCCAGCCCCGCCTCGGGCTCTGTGCTGACAGCTCAGAGCCTGGATCCCACTTCGTATTCTGTGTCTTCCTCTCTCTGTGTTCCTCCCCCACTCACACTCTGTCTTGCTGTCTCTCTCTCAAAAATAAATAAACAAAAAAAAATACATACAAGTGTTCTGAGCATAAGGTAGGCAAGGCTAAGTTATGATGTTCGATAGGTTAGGTACATTAAATGCATTTTCAACCTACACTGGGTATTTTCAGGACATAACCATATCATAAGTCAAGGAAGATCTGTATAGGAAAGCTGAGTAAGTTATGGTTGTTGATCGAGAAGGAATGCCAGCCTCAACTTTGTGGTAGAATTTTTGGTCAAAACTTGCCCTACGTCTTTTTTTTTTTTTTTTTTTTTTTTTGAGAGGGACAGGGTGGGGGGAGGGGCAGAGAGAGAGGGAGACACAGAATCCCAAGCAGGCTCCAGGCTCCAAGCTGTCAGTGCAGAGCCCGACACAGGGCTCAAACTCACCGACTGCAAGATCATGACCTGAGCCAACATCAGATGACTAAACCAAATGAGCCACCCAGGTGCCCCAAAACTTTCCCCACTTCTTAACTCACTTCTTGTTTACTTTTATAAATGATCTGAGGTGGTAATTGTTCACTCCATTGTAAATTCAGTCACTGGAGGAACAAGACTTTACAAAACTTTCTACCCGAATAAGCTAAGTAAATTCACCATTTCCAACATCTAACTGTGAGGCAATTGGTAGTAGATGCCAGAGCTCTGCCTCTGAGGGGGCCACCACTCAGCACCTGGGTCCTTACTGATGCTCCTCACACCTGTCAGCTGCATACTCCTCTGACCCCAGAGCCTAAATACTAGGGAGCGAGCATGCTTCCCGTCAACCCAGTGCTCATTTCCCTCGAGGACTGGCTTCTACATCCATCTCAACAATGAAGACAGGAAATAAGTACAGTAGAAGCCTCCAAACATATATGTGACCCAGCTGGAAAGAAAGAAGGATCCCCAATATTCAGGTCTATGGCTGCTCCCCACCCTTTGTCTGACATCCACATTAGTCCCTTCCTCTGCCTCCCATTCCTCAGCAAACTACTCACAGGGAAAAAATATAGAACACTATGTATGAAAGAGCTTGAACTTTGCCTTGTCTTTCAGGGTGTTAAGGAGACAGCAGGCCCAAAATGGAGTTACTTTTGCTAAGTCCCACATCAACAAACCAAGACTTTATACCTAATGTAATTGCAGTTTCAATACCCACCCCGTGCCACCCCCAGGAATGTAGCCTGTAACCAGTCAACATGGAATTACCTGGTTAGCACTAATGAGATAACCATCCCAATGGGAAGTCCCCTTTCCAGTCCCCTTAGGAAGGCGACCTTGCCTGAAACAATGCATTCTTTGCTAATAATGTCTTTTTTTCCACCTCCTTTCCACCTTTAAAAACCTTTCCTTCTTTATAGCTTGGTGGAGCTCTCTTCTGCTGGATGGGATGCCGCTCAATTCATAATAGTTTAACAAAGCCAGTTTGAGCTTCAATTTTACTCAGTTGAATTTTTGTTATATAGCAAGGCATCATTCGAGGCAGGTTTCATCACCACCCTCCCCAAGAATCTCTAGAGCTCCTGTCCTCTCTCCTCTGCCTCCTTCGGGCATGACACACCCTGGCAGAGCCTCCCCTAGTCATTATAGTGATGGTCTTAGGACTCATTTGGAGGACAACTATGAATGTTTTCAGCAGGGAAAGAGTGGGGATCCAAAAAACATTGAAGGTGTACCTGAAAGGGAATTGCATCGAGAAGAGGAAGTGGAAAGGATTCTCTGTTTTGGTATTATGAGGTAATAATGATAGCTAACCTTTATTTGTCCTGGCCCAGGCCCTGAAGTAAGCACTTTATTTACAGTATTTAAGCCCTCACAAAGACCAAATCAGGTAGATACACCAAATGCTAAATGTCATGGGGTTAAGAATTCAGGCTCTGAGGTTAAGTCGGATCCCCTCACTTACCAGGTATGTGACCTTGGGCTATTATTTAACCCTTGGCCTTAGTTTCTCATTCATGAAATGAGAATAATATTGGAAAGATTAGGTTAAATGAGGTGAACCTAAAGCATTTAGGATTAGAATACTGGGAAAGGGGGGCTTTGAATATAGTGATGCCCAGGCTCCATTTGGGACCAACTGAAGAGTATGTTCTGGCACTGATTTTTTTTTTTTTTAATGTTTGCCAGATGAATCTAAAGCAGTGAAAACTGAGAACACTGAATTCGAGGTCTCTCTTCTCTTTGCACTCCAGTGTTTGCCTTCAGCTAGAACTATTGGCTTCTGCTCAAGAATAATGACAGACCACTAAGTATGCACAAGGGGGCAGGTCTCATACACATCTCAGTTTGTCTCTAGAACAACCTACCCCAGTAGGGACCATCCCTCTCATTTTACAGCATTTTGCCCTGGGTCACACAATGAGTGGTAGGCCCAGAATTGGCACAAAAGGCTGTGTGGGTCCATGGCATTTGCTCCTTCACCAACGCTGCAAGTCTTATCTAGGTGGGCCATTTAGCCTAGAGAAACAGAGCTGGAAACAGGCAAACAAACAGAACTCCAAGTGCAAACCCAACCAACCCAAAGCTGGTGTTTGGCCAAATCTGCACCCATCAGGTTGTTTTCTTGGATCTCTCATGTGTTTTTAAAGTTTTTGAGGGGTGCCTGGGTGGCTCAGCAGTTAAGCATCCGACTTCAGCTCAGGTCATGATCTCACGGTTCGTGGGTCCAAGCCCCGTGTCGGACTCTGTGCTGACAGCTCAGAACCTGGATCCTGCTTCAGATTCTGTGTCTCCCTCTCTCTCTCTGCCCCTCTCCCACTCGCACTCTCTCTCTATCAAAAATCAAATAAACATTTAAAAAAAATTAAAGTTTTTGAATCAATTGGCAACATCTGAAAAGGAGGATATTTCACCTGAAAGTCAGATTTCTCATTCTTCTTGAGAAATAAGTAACTCTGGTAACACATGGCAACAATTAGCTGCTATGTGCTCTCCAGCTCACCTCTACATCATCAGGCCCTCTTCATTTATGTCTCCTGACCGACCTCTAGACTTTCGACTTAGCCACCTAACTTGTATCTTCTGCCTCAACAGGGCACAACAGAGCTGGCTCCTTCCAGCTCATGAGCAGTGACTGTGCACATCCCTACCCAACTCTTTGTTCCGTGAAACAGACTGGTCACTCGAAATGGATTGTTGTGGGAGTTGTTACCCCACAGAAACTGGCAATGCTAACAGTCGAGTCTTTTGTGGGTTTTGTTTTGTTTTCGTTTTTCCTGAAAGTCAGTTTGCTGGCACACCATTGCCCCCACTCCACTCAGCTACTGTCTGGGGCTCCGAAGACGAAGATTTGTTCTAAGTAGAAAGTGAAGGGAACAGAAGTGTTTGAGAAACTACTTCAATTCTGCTAAGTAATTGATTATACATTGTCTAATTTTTATTATTTTTAAAGTTTATTTATGCTGAGAGAGAGACAAAGTGAGAGAGAGCAGGTGGGGAAGGGGCAGAGAGAGAGAATCCCAAGCAGGCGCCACACCACCAGCTCAGAGCCCAACACGGGGCTCAAACCCTCGAACCTCAAGATCATGACCTGAGCCAAAGTTAGACACTTAGCCACCTGAGCCACCCGGGTGCCCCTGTCTAACCTTATTTTTAAAGTACTTGAACTTACTGTGATGGAGTACAGCCTCTTGATGAAAACTAAATTTGGATGTTTTACTATTTTTTAAAGTGAATCACTGAACTGGCAAGAAAGCAGGGAAACCACCAAAGTCAAAAACAAAGTTACGGTGGGACCCCTGGCAAGTGAGCAAGCTCCTAGAAAATCTGTCAAACAGCAGTGGCCTTGAGCTTCCACAATGACAGGTACCCAGTGGTGGAGACCCAGAAGATATACCCCGAAGCCTATCCAAGATCATGAGCATAACAAGAACCTATCCCAATGTAAATTGGCACAACCACTATGGAAAACAGGAAGGAGGTTCCTCAAAATATTAAAAATAGAACAACCAGGGGCGCCTGTGTGGCTCAGTCAGTTAACTGGCTGACTTTGGCTCAGGTCACAATCTCACAGTTTGTGAGTTCAAGCCCCGCGTCCAGCTCTATGCTGACCACTCAGAGCCTGGAGCCTGCTTTGGATTCTGTGTCTCCCTCTCTCTCTGCCCCTCCCCCACTCATGCTCAGTCTCTGTCTCTCAAAAAATAAATGTTAAAAAATTAAAAAAAAAATAGAACAACCATATGATCCAGCAATCTCACTTCTGGAGATCCAAAGGAAATGAAATAACTATCTCAAAAAGATATCTGCACCCCCAATATTCATTGCAGCATAATTCACAATACCCAAGGTATGTTTCCCAAGGCATGTAAACAACTGTCCACCAAGGGATGAAGGAATAAAGAAGATGTGGTGTTTATGCAATGGAATATTACTTATAAAAAAGAAAGAAGTCCTGCCATTTGTGACAACATGGATGAAACTTGAGGGCATTATGCTAAGCAAAATAAGTCATACAGAGAAGGAGTGTAGTATCTCACATATATGTAGAATCTAAAAAAGTCGAATTCCTAGAAATAGTGGATTGGTGGTTGCCAGGGGTTTTTTGTGAAGCAATGGAGAAATGTTGGTCAAAGGGTATAAACTTTCAGTTATAAGATGATTAAGTTCTGGGGATCTAATGTACAGCACGGTGACTATATTTAACAACACTGTATTTTATACTTGAAAGTTACTAAGAGAGTAAATCTTAAATGTTCTCACCACACACACACACACACACACACACATACACACGAGTAATTATGTGAAGTGATGGGTGTGTTAACTAACCTAATGGTGCTAATCATTTCCCGATATATACATATATCAAATAATCATGCTGTGGACCTTTTTTTAAAAAAATATGGAATGCTTTACAAATTTGTATGTCTTCTTTGCACGGGGGCTATGCTATCATTCCAATTTTTGCATATGTGCTGCCAAAGTGAGCACACGCTGTACAACTTAAACTTACACAATGTTACATGTCAACTATACCTTAATAAAATTGGGAGAAAATATTTCATATAAAACACTTATATATTAAAAAAGAAAGAACCTCTCTGATAAAACTGGGATTCCAAAGAGCCAAATAAAGGTGAATGTGAAATTGACTTGTTCTGCAGAAGCGGACCCCCCCCAAAATTTGCCGGTATTGATCTGGTGCTGGATGGAGTAAAACCAAAAAGACATATGAATCTTCCTTGAGAGTTCATCACTACACTGTGATCGCACGTAAGATTGTGATTTAAATTCCTGATACCATGGAATTTTAAAAACCTAATCAGTTCAAGTTTGGGGTACTCCAAACAACTGGAAAGAGCAGACACAATCCTCTCTGGAGGAGGAGATCTTGAACTTAGGCCCCAAAGAATGCCCACAGATAAAGTTTCAAGAACAGAAGTTTATAATCAGAAAACAAAACAGGGGCGCCTGGGTGGCTCAGTCAGTTGAGCCTCCGACTTCAGCTCAGGTCATGATCTCACACTCCATGAGTTGGAGCCCCACATCGGGCTCTGTGCTGACAGCTCAGAGCCTGGAGCCTGCTTCAGATTCTGTGTCTCCCCCTCTCTCTGTTCCTCCCCTGCTCATGCTCTGTCTCTCTCTGTCTCAAAAATAAAAAAATAAAAAATTAAAATAAAAAAAAAACAAAACAAATAAGGAAGCAAGCCTCCATAAGTAAGAGCAGATAGAAACAAAAAAAGATCAGATACACAAAGATTTAGGATATTGCAATAAGCAGACCCAGAAAATAAGTGTGTTTAATATATTTCAAGAAATA
This sequence comes from Prionailurus bengalensis, assembly GCF_016509475.1. Taxonomy (NCBI): domain Eukaryota; kingdom Metazoa; phylum Chordata; class Mammalia; order Carnivora; family Felidae; genus Prionailurus; species Prionailurus bengalensis. Next base: position 97,737,363 of record NC_057349.1, on the reverse strand, counting down.
AAAGAGAAGCTTGAAAATATAAGCAAAGAACAGAGTTCAAAAGAAAACAAAAGCAAAATAGATTTTAAATCAAAGACTTCTTACTTATTTTTAATTTTTTCTTCCCAAGTAGAGTTTAGGTCCTTGAAGACCTCAGGGCTAGGCTGAATGCCTTATAGGTTATTGTTTGCCAGTTGAAGGAAGGAAGTACTCAATTCTTCTTTTGAAAGCCAGCAGTAAGAATTGAGTTTGTGACCACAGTTTCTAAATTCTATTATAAGATTCAACAAATCACTTCTAAATTTTTTTTTAATGTGTATTTATTTTTGAGAAACAGAGAGACAGAGCACAAGGAGAGAGACAGCGAGACAGAATCCGAAGCAGGCTCCAGGCTCCAAGCTGTCAGCACAGAGTCCAATGTGGGGCTTGAACTCACGGACCAGACCGCGAGATCATGACCTGATCCAAAGTCAGATGCTTAACCGACTGAGCCACCCAGGCACCCCCCAACAAGTCACTTCTAAAGGAAAGGAAGCCAGGAAGGCAGAATTAATACAATGCTGCCAGCTGACAGGCCTGCAGCAGACTGCATTGGGCGTCATAAGTGGTGCATCCACTCCATTTCTCATTTGGGGAAAACTTGTACATCTACTTGCTGGAAAATCTATTTTAAATGCCTAGTAATTGGAATCTTACATACAAATTACTTTAAAACATTGATGTGGTACTTTAAAGAAATCAAGGTCACATGGAACCATTCGTTATTCTTCAGACTTACATCTACCTGGTGCAATTTGGCATGTCCACTAGTGTGTAAAGTTTTCTAGAATAATCTAATACTAAAATCCCTACAGGGTGTGTTTCAAGGCTCACGAGACATGATTATTGCCTCTCCTACATTCACAGCTGGAAACGGAGTAAATTTGTGGAACAGGAAGACGGCAGAGGAAACATATAAAAGTTTGACAAATTTTGCAAGTCTGATGTAAACAATTTAAAATCCTCAAACTAGCAAGGTATGAGGTCTGTGCATATGTTACAGCAAAGCCTGGCATAGGAAAGTACTGGGTAAGCTACCGCAGTTGCCTTATGTCTTGGAAGAAGGTTTATCCTTTGCCAGAGGAACTTCTCTTTCAATTCAGGTCATGGCAGACCCCTTCTTGGTGGCCTGAGTAGGGGTCCTAGTGCCATTAGTGGGACCTGCTTTCTGAGTCCAGTCTGCCCACTTCAAGAAGCATTCAGGGCATCTGGCCTGAGCACCTGGGTTCTCACCAGGGAGGAAAGTCTGGTTGGTGGTTCGATCCACTCTTGTCCACGTGTTGGAAAGGCCTCACCTTCATTCTGTTGCTTGACTCTCTAGATAGTTCACATTCCTTTAATAATCACATTTCTGCGCCCTCTCAGGGGTTACCTGTGCTCATTTCTGGAGAGACTACGGATGCCAACAAAATAGGTAACAAAATCGCTAAATGAGACATATGTGAGGAAGAAGCCTCCAGGCCTCCAAACACGAGTCATTTTATGAAAGCGTAACATCTGAACCACACGTATTTGCATGGCATTTAGAGCTCTTTTGCAACTTCAATTAATTCTCAAATGTATACTGTTAAGGGCTTCTTTTTTTTTTTTTTTTTACTCTTAAACTTTTATAAAATCTGTATTTTGGAAACAAATAATGAAGCCAAATGAATAATTCCATAAAAACCCACAATCCCTAGGGTACCTGTCCTGTTGAGGGAACTAACCAAACCCATCACTTTGGGTCAGGCTTTCCTATTCACTATGGAGAGTGAAACTCACTTTGTAGTTTGTAGGGATCTTGCCCACCAATAAGATGAGGTTTGAGCCAAGCCCCCCCTTTTTTTCTCATTTGTTGTGTTATCAAACTATGTGGTTGAAGAGTGAATTGGTTGTCATGACAACCAACTGAAAGGGCTGTGACCCACAAGGAGCCTAGAAGTGGGAGATACTGCGGCCTGCACAGCTGGCCTTTCTCCAGTGCACAGGCAGCAGAGAGGAGAGTCCAACAGCCAGGGGATGGTTGGTGGCCTCAGAAACCATTCTCAGCTGTCCCCTGGACCTGACAGCTCAGTGGTAAGTGGTGAAATCAACTTTCCTCACCTGCTGAATAGAGAATCAGAGCCGAGCTGGGGAAACCACAGGTGGAAGAATTCCATGAGGCTCAGTCTGAAAGAAGTCATTTTGACCTTTTCGCCCCTCCCCCTATAAACTCAGTATTACCAATAAGTTGTTCCTTTTAAACAAATTGATCCCCCAAGTGAACAATTAGAATTGCATTCCTATCTCAAGTATAAAAACTAGTTTCTAGTATGTTTTAAGTTAGTCCTCCTCCCCTTTTCCACAGTTGTAGTATATTAATATTGAAAGCAGGCTGGTCAGAATTCTTACATCATTGTTGCTTAACTTCTGGATTCAAGAAATACTCAGAAGATGAGAATGCTTGGAAAATCCCTTCTAGAAGTCCTTAATGTGGTCCCGCCTAATGCTTTCATTCTCTCAGATACTAAAAAGAAAATAAAAAAGTGTATTAACCTTGAATCTTTCAACTTATCCAATAGGAAACAAAGGCACTTAAAATATTTTAAAAGGCATCTATGTTTTGTACTTGTCCTATATCTATGAGGATGATACGCCTATCTTCTTTTTCAACATATACTTTCTTTTTTTCAGTTCTCTATTGAGAAATATAACATGTTTACAGAAAGTCAGAGAAGAGTTTACACTTTATATGACAGTACAGTTTAATGAATGGCTGTTAGGAGAACATCATATAGCTAACACTCAGGTCAAGAAATAGAAAGGGTGCCTGGGTGGCTCCGTGGGTTAAGTATCCGACTTTGGCTCAGGTCATGATCTTGTAGTTCATGAGTTTGAGCCCTGAATCAGGCCTTGTACTGACAGCACAGAGCCTGCTTCCTGTCCTCTGTCTCCCTCTCTCTCTCCAAAATAAATAAACATTTAAAAAATATATTTAAAAAAAGAAATAGAAGATTACCAGCACCCTAAAATCCCTAAAGTGCCCTTTCCCATCAAAGCCCTCCCCTATCTCCCTAAAAGTCATCACTCCTAAACTTGTGGTAATTTCTTTGCTTTTCTTTATAGCTTTCCACCTTGTTTGCAGCCCTAAACACTCTCCTTTGGTTTTGTTTTGTTTTTTTTAATTAAAATGTTTTAATGTTTACTGTATTTTTGAGAGAGAGAGGCAGAACATGAGCGGGGGAAGGTCAGAGAGAGAAGGGGACATAGGATCCAAAGCAGGCTCCAGGCTCTGAACTGTCAGCACAGAGCTCAACACGGGGCTCAAACTTATGAACCGTGAGATCATAACCTGGGCCAAAGTTGGATGCTTAACCGACTGAGCCACCCAGGCGCCCCTACACTCTCCTTTAGTTTTGCCTCTTTTTTAAAATTTTTTTTACCTTTATATGAATGGGATCACACTGCATATGTGATCTCTACGTCTTCTTTTGGGTCTTATTTCCTCTCTGGATAATGTGAGGTTCACCCATATTGCTATGGGCTGCTCTGCTTCATTCATTTTTGTTGCCAAATAGTCAGTTGTATGAATAGCTCTCCATCTATGTATAATCTATATATAGTTAGTGTCTCTATTCAAATGTTGATGGCTAATTGGGTTGTTTCCATTTCAGTGCAGTTGAGAACATTGTTGTTCTGGCGTTCCTAGGCATGCGTGCATGACTTCAGTCTATACTTGATAGAGGAGTTTCTGGGTCATAGGCATCTCCCGCTTCACTGAACGCTGGACTGTTCTCTGAAGTGGTTGTACCGTTTGCACTCTCACCAGCACCGGATGTGTGCGCTCTTTGTCCACATTCTCACTAGCAATTAAAATTGTTGAACCATTTAATTTTGTCAGTTTCTTTTAGTGATGATTTAGATTTAATTGAGATTTACTGAGCATCTGCTAAGAAGGAGTGCCGATACTAGAACTTCTCTGTGTATTTAATCATCATAAAGTCACAACAGCCCCCGAAAGGGGATGATGTTCTCTCCATTTCATAAATGAGGAAAATGAAAGCCACAAGCTAGAAGTTTCCCAGCAGAGGCCGTGACAAAAGTGGGACCAGAAGCCAGGTCTGGCGGACTTACAAAGACCACACACTCTCCACGTTCCTACACAGTCTCCATCCCTGACCTCTGCTTCCCCTCATCAGCATCTGGAAGACAGATGGCTGGGTCAGAAGTATGTTGCTTAGAGTCCACCCCAGGCCCTTGCTGGGCACCAGGCCCCGGTTCTGACCTCACACACACCTCACAGACTCCACCACCTGAAGGGAACTTTATAGGTCACACTGCACTCACCCAGCTGAACCACATTTCTCTTGTTATAAAGGATTCCTCTTAAACGCTCTTTTAAAACTAGTTTATTCTGTTTTGTTTATTGCCCGGAACCCCACTTCCTTCTCCTTCAGCTCAGCCTTAGTCCTTTTGCAGGGGGATCTTCCCTCCCAGACTCTGAGCTACTTGAATACAAAGACTGTGTTTTAATCCCTTTAAAAAAAAAAATCATGTGTTTCGAGGAGGTGTCAAAGGGTGTGGAGTTTCAGTTATATAAGATGAATAAATTCTGGGGATCTCTACCAACATAGGACCTGTAGTTAACAATTCTGTGTTACATACTTAAAATTTCGCTAAGAGGGGAGATCTTATGTTAAGTACTCTTACCACAAAAGAAAAAAAAGGGGCTCCTGGGTGGCTCAGTCAGTTGAGTGTCTGACTTCACCTCAGGTCATGATCTCACAGTTCACGAGTTCGAGCCCCACGATGGGCTCTGTGCTGACCCCTCGGAGCCTGGAGCCTGTTTCAGATTCTGTGTCTCCCTCTCTCTCTCTGCCCCTCCCCTGCTCACGCTCTGTCTCTGTCTCAAAAATAAATAAACATTAAAAAAAGAAAAAAAAAGTAATGAAAAGAGAGAAAAAAAGAAATGGGGCAGAAATAAACTTTTAGAGGTGATGATGAATAAGTTTATGGCCTTGATGGTGGTGATGGTCTGGGAGAGCACATACTTATCTCCAAACTCATCAGGTTGTATACCTTAAATATATACAGCTTTTTGAGTATCAGTCATACCTCAGTAAAGTGGGTAAAGTATGATGAAACTAAAGGAAATGAAATAAAGTAGAAGGAAAGGAAAGAAAAAAAGAAAAAATTGGGTGTTGAATGCTCAGACCAGGAGCAATATAGGAGAAAAAGCACAAGGCCCAGGGGACATGGCTGCTGTCCCCTGCTCCATTCTCAGCTCACCCAGGCCATTTGACTTTCCCATGTCTCACTGTCTCCTTCTATAAAATGAAAAGGCTAGCCTAGACAATCTCAGAGGCACTTGGTGCTAGCATCTGTGACTGGGCTAATTAATTTCTTCAAAAAGCATTTATCTAACACCTTCTGTTTGCATCCTTTTATAAATGAAACTCTGGCCCATATCATTAATATTCAGATAAAATGCCACAGAGCTGTTGTTTTCCCTTCTTTACATGTGCAGGGATATTTGTTATGTCTTCGTGGCTTACCTATTTCTAACCACCGGATTTGGTTCTTTTTTAGCAAGAGCCATCTTCGTTATTTCCCCACCAGCCTGGAAGCTCAGTGAGGCCAGGGATTTGAGGCCAGGGATTGTGTCTAATTTGTCTTTGTATCTCCAGCACATCGCAGATGTTCAATAAACATAGAAGGAAGCAAGGGAGGAAGGGCAAGAGGGAGAAAAGGAGGACTGATGTTTAGCATCTTCCCATACTTGTGATATCACTGAGCACAGAGACGGTCGATATTTAAACCACAGTCCCTGTCCGTACAGGGTGCCATTGGTTGCAAGCTCTGACCTTTCACTGAACCAGTAGATCATCAGAGCTATACAAAATTACATTTTTTTTACTGAAGCCTTTCACGGGTACCTAATGGTATTGTGGCCATGATAAAGGATGCCAAGTGTCCCTGAATGCAAAGGAGAACAGAAATGAATCGTAATACAGTTACCAGACTCATTTGGCTTTTAACCATAGAAAGTCGACAGCTTTGGGAGATCCGTTATTTCTGCTGAATTGGTGTGTAGTATAAGGCAACCTGCTTTCTGCTAGTTTTTGTTAGTGTGTTTTAGAGGTGCTGTTTAGGAAGGTCTAATTTTCTTTATCTGGGTCCAGCTCTGAGTTCTGCCAAACTTCCTGGGGACCCATGACTTATTATGAATATGCCCCAATTACATTTCCTGCCCACAGTCACCAGGTCCATGTCCCTAACTCAAGTGCAAAACACAAAATTTTACTTTGCTCAACCTAGTTCTCCTGGGCTTAGCCAAGGTGCTCTCCTGCTCTCACATGACAACCCTTTGCCCTCTGAAAAAGAAGTCTTTGGACTTCCGGACCTCTCCCTCGGGGGCAGGGGGGTGCAAAACAGACTTGCCACCCCCACCCCCACCCCCACTAAAAGGTCTGACCTTAGGCTGGTTGTGGAGGATCAGGCTGCTGATTTATGTTTTCTTTACCATTTCCCTCTAAGGTGTCCAGGGGGAGAAGACTAGTCTCTAGGTAGAAAGGTGGACTTTACTTTTCAAAGCACCAAAACGAGCCTGGAATAGAGCCAGGCTGACTTCAGACTCTTTCTGTCTACAAAGTTCTCATGTCTCAAACCAGCTGAGACTTGGGAGAGGTTCTGAGGGAAGGTCCCAGGGGCTGAGCCTCTAGACAGCCACCTACTTCTCTCACGTGTGGAGGAGCTGGGGTCCTGGGACAGTTTCTGGCCACAGGTGACCCCTCCCCTCCGCATCCCCCTCCGTAATCGCCAGGTATTCAGCAACACTTCCGGAGGGACTCTGTGGGCGAAAGGTGCTGTGTCAAGTGCCAAGTAAATCCCTGACTTGTCCCAAAGCTCTCAGTCTCCAAGTGCTATGCTAATCACAACTCTGTAAGGTCAAGCCCCGTGTAGGCCCATTTTTAAAACTAGGTGATACACTTCTTAAGGGTTAGGATATGTCTTAGCTTTTTTCCCCTCCTGCGTTTCCTGGAGCCGCTGCAATGGCTCTGCCATATCTTCTAACCATTGCCTGAGGCTGAAAAACACTATCTCACACATCCATGTGTTACGATTTTCAAATGGTATTTAAGCACTGTCACGAATACTTGTCATTATGAATTATTCTCAATTAATGGAAAATAAAGTAGAGCCACAATCATGGGAGATGCCCGAGTTCGTTTTGACACTAAAAGGAAGCCCTTGTTTATAGAAAGGTGGGCAAAAGATACAATAGATATTTTGTACCTGACTGATGGCCCTATAGCCCCATTCAGGGATCCCTGGCTTCCTGTTCTTTGGGGATTAGGCGAAGGAAAGATGTCAACACTTTCTCATCAGCAAGGGGGTTCTGCACGAGTGGATGATGGGCTTGATGTCTTTAAACTCCTGCCTTAGTTGGCCTGTAACTGCTGTCATAGGAAAGATTCAGCTTGGGGAAAAAAATATCCCTTTTTAAAAAGAGATGAGCTACATACCAAAGCCCCTAACATTTATTCTGGGTTTTATAACCACCACCACTCCCATTCTAGTCTTGCATTTCTCTAAAAAATGGAATGGTTGCTGAAAAGTAAATGAATCACTTCAGGGATGAGACCCAATTCTGGAACATTTTTCTCCCAAAAGGGTAATTTTTCAGAATAATCTTGAAACCGGGGCTTGCCAGTGGAGGCCTTCATTCGTATTTGCACCGTTGTTTGCCTGCACGAACCCAGCGTGAACCAGGGGGGTTGGTCTACTCTGTGTCCTGAGCCAAGCGCTGGCCTAGTACTCCTGGTCTGGTGTAGATACCCCTTGCCGCTGCCATCCTTGCTGGAAGCATCCGTGCAGTGCTGTTTGACATCGCTCTCTCCGCGGGTGTTGCTGTGGATTGTCATGAACCGGCTTGCTGTGGGCTCCCCACTCTTGCTGCTGCCAACTGTTATGGTCCCTTAGATCCGTGCAAACAGCCACCATCAGGGAGCCCCTGAGTGCATTCGGCGGCCTGGCAGGCCTCTCAGGCGGGTCAGCAGCTGAGCTCTGCATGTGCTTGCAACCCCCCAGTGCTCCCAGAGCACAGCCCCACCAATGCCTGCCAGTTCCACAGTTGTAATTGTCTTCACTTTAATTCTCTGCCTCAAGCTCCTTTCGTTCCAGCCTCCAGATTTTCGCCTGGTGAAAACACTCCCTGCGAAGAATGGCTTGTTCTTAGGCCAGGTTTTCCAGTTTCCCCAAGAGTCGGCCTGAGGCTGCTGCCACTGTACTTGGAGAGGACAGATCCCTTGGGAGAACCTACTCGCCAAGGCCCGAGCAGGCTCCCTCCTCCTCAAGTGCCTTCATCTTCATCACTCCCAAGGCTTCCACAGTTCCTTCTCATTCTCTCCCGCCAGCCACCACGTATAACACGCTCGGAGGGTTGGGGTGGGAACAGAAAGAGCTTTAGTAAAGTCTCAAGAAGCATTTCTTAACTAAAGTGAAAATACACAGTGACCCCAGTACTGTTGTTCATTTCCCAGCTTAAGGTGCCAAGAAATTACAATGATATTTATGAAATAGGAAGGGGTGACTCTGCAGAAGCAGAAAGAAATCAAAACTGGCTGAGCAGCTGACCACAGACAGTGTCCTCCTACCACGGCTAATGCGATGAGGTACCTAGACTGAAGTTGACAGAACATGGTGAAATTCAGCACAAAGGACCGGGAAGAGGCCGTCTCTTAACTGCCCCACATGCTTATATACAAACTCGATTCAGATCAGAATTAACGTTTCTTGTCATCTCCGCTGAGCCCTGTGAGGGGCTTACGCGGTAGGCAGTCCTTTATTTCCAGGTAGGAGAGTTGAGGCCAAGAACCAGGCTTGGTGAGAACAGGGCTGGACCTTACCACAGCCCCTGGCTCCAAATTCATCCTTCCTAGAATCCCCCCCAAGAAGAAAGTATCTTTCCCTCTGCCTCTGGCACCTCTTTCTGGCAAGTGTCTGTAACTCCGCTGGTGTCACTGTCTTACTTAAGTAGAGAATCATGTCAGAATGGGAGACACATTTAGAGACTGTCCATAGTCTACAGTCACCCTGTACCAGGGCACATTATGTGCGCCCAGAAGGTTCCAGGAGGGTCAGACACACATGGTAGTAGTCTGATGCCCATCTTTCTAGAAATACATCTTTCCTCTGTGGCTCTCAGGGCACTTCGCACATCTTATTCTTTACCTGCTTTATCGCAGTGAGGGAGGTCACAGCCAGATCCCCTATTTTGCACAGGGAGAGAGAGAGGCAGAGGGAGAGAGGAAGAGCAGAAACACACATCCCTCCATACTGGCTACCTTCACTATCAAACTTCACAGCCTCCACTTGTTTTCCTCAGCACCTCTCACTGTTTTACAGAAAATTTAAAAGAAATTCAGGTGAGTTGGCAGGTTGTGTTTTCCTCAAAGTGGAGCAAGCGTCCCCAGGCTGCCCTCTGCAGAGCTGGGAAGAGCCAGGTCTTTGCCTGTGTTTACTGGTCTCTTCCTGCCATCTTGTGGCTGCGAGCCAAGTGTACATGCAAATTCCAGTCTTCATTTCCCAGGCTCTCTAAACAATCAGAGTGAGTTTCTATCCCTTGCAATCTACACCATGGGAGGAAGAATCCACTACACGCATGATTCATTTACCCCTTAGTATGAAACAAGGAGAAAGAAACTGTTTGAGAACATCGTACAGTTATCAAAAGAGGAGGCAGAAAACATCAGATGCCAACTTTTACCAAGGTGAACTTTTGCTGAAATTGGGTAGATGAGGTGTCCAAAGAATGGGGACCTTCCCATTAATCCAGCTTGGGTTCTGAAGTGCGGGCTACCTATGCTTGAGAATAAACTTTACGAACAAGTCTTAATTTTTTTTTAATTTTTTTTTAACGTTTATTTATTTTTGAGACAGAGAGAGACAGAGCATGAACGGGGGAGGGTCACAGAGAGAGGGAGACACAGAATCCGAAACAGGCTCCAGGCTCTGAGCGGTCAGCACAGAGCCCGACACGGGGCTTGAATCCACGGACCGTGAGATCATGACCTGAGCTGAAGTCGGACACTTAACCGACCGAGCCACCCAGGCGCCCCAACAAGTCTTAATTTAACGAGCATTGCACCCCCCCACCATTAGTGATATTCCAGAACACTTTGGATCCCTCTGTCCCATAATTCAGCTAAATTTACTACTCTCTAAATGTTTTGGCAGGGCCTTTTCATGTTTTGAGTAATATAACATACAAACACAATAAAAGGAATTTCTTGGCTCATATAACTGCAAAAAAAAAAACAAACAAAAAAAAAACAAAGGTAAGGAAAAGTTCAGGCATGGATTGATCCAGAAGTTCATGTTGTCTTCAGGGTTCTGAGTCCTTGTCTGTGTGGTTCTTTCTACCCTTGCCCTTTGGTATGTTGGCATCATCCGCAGGCTACAGAACTGACTGTGGCAATGCCAGGCCAGACCTCATATCTTCATGCTAGATAGTCCAGACAAAGACGAGCTATCTCCTTTGGTAGTGCCCAGAAGATCAAGGAAGCTTCCTGATCAAAAGCCCTTGTTAAGTATTTCCTTGTATCTTTGTGAGGCCAAGACTGGTCCCTATCCCTAAGCCAATCACAATTGGTTCTTATCCCTAAGCCAATCACAATGCCCAAAGCAGGGGGTAGGATTCTCTGACTAATGTAAGCCAAACAGGGTCCACTCTGGAGTTAGGGTGGAATCAGTCTCACACAGCACGTATGGCTACCACAGAATGGGGTGGGAGCATTCTCCAAAGAAAACTGGACCCTGAATTTTGGTGGGAGAAAAGGAATAGATGCTAGGGAGGTAACCAATAAGAGTGTACCACACTCTTTTGCACTGTTGGTAGGAATGCAAACTGGTGCAACCATTGTGGAAAACAGATCGCAAGTTCCTCATAAAGTTAAAAATAGAACTACCCTATGATCCAGCAATCGCACTACAAGGTATTTACCCGAAGAGTACAAAAATACTAATTAAAAGGGATACATATACACCAATGTTTATAGCAGCATTATCTACAACAGTGAAATCATGGAAATGGCCCAAGTATCCATCTATTGGTGAATGGATAAAGAAGATATGATATATATATATATATATATATATATATATATATATAGTGGAATATTACTTAGCCATGAGAAAGAATGAAATCTTGTCATTTGCAGCGACAAGAATGGAGCTAGAGAATATTATGCCAAATGAAATAAGTCAGAGAGAGACAAGTACCATATGATTTCACTCATATGGGGGATTTAAGAAACAAAGCAATGAACAAAGGGGGGGAGGAGAGAGAGGCAAACCAAGAAACATAATCTTAACTATAGAGAACAAACTGATGGCTACCGGAGGGGAGGTGTGTGTGTGGGGGGGGATGGGTGAAATAGGTGGTGGAGATTAACAAGCGCACTTGTGATGAGCACTGGGTAATGTATGGAAGTGTTGAATCACTATATTGTACACCTGAACTAATATAACATTAATATAACACGAACAAAAACTTTACAAAAGTACCACACCACTAGTTTCCAATTTTTTTCATCATATACTCCCAATCAATAAACATGATGTATATTTAATACATAAATTACAGATTTACACTAATGTAGCATCTATTTGTATACTATAATACCAATATATATATTTATGTATGTATCATTTTTTTCTTCCAATTTTTTAAAAATTCCAGTTAGTTAACATACAATGTAATATTAGTTTCAGAAAAATATATTTTAAAGGCTGAAATTAAAGTAAAATCATAAACAGTTTTTATCTTATTTTATTAACAGGGTTGAAAAATTGTTTTCTCTCTCAAGACTGTGATTGAAATAGCAAAAAAATCTGATTAAAACTGGGCAGAAGATTCACAGAGCTAGAACAAACAATCCTAAAATTTGTATGGAACCAGAAAAGATCCCGAATAGCCAAAGTAATCTTGAAAAAGAAAACCAAAGCTGGAGGCATCACAATCCAGACTTCAAGCTGTATTAAAAGCTGTAATCATCCAGACAGTATGGTACTGGCACAAAAACAGACACTTAGATCAATGGAACAGAATAGAGAACCCAGAAATGGACCCACAAACGTATGGCCAACTAGTCTTTGACAAAGCAGGAAAGAATATCCAATGGAATAAAGACAGTCTCTTCAGCAAGTGGTGCTGGGAAAACTGGACAGCAACATGCAGAAGAATGAACCTGGACCACTTTCTTACACCATACACAAAAATAAACTCAAAATGGATGAAAGACCTAAATGTAAGACAGGAAGCCATCAAAATCCTGGAGGAGAAAGCAGGCAAAAACCTCTTCGACCTTGGCCGCAGCAACTTCTTACTCAACATGCCTCCAGAGGCAAGGGAAACAAAAGCAAAAATGAACTATTGGGACCTCATCAAAATAAAAAGCTTCTGCACAGTGAAGGAAACAATCAGAAAAACTAAAAGGCAACTGACAGAATTGGAGAAGATATTTGCAAATGACATATCAGATAAAAGGTTAGTATCCAAAAAATATAAAGAACTTATTGAGCTCAACATCCACAAAACAAATAATCCAGTGAAGAAATGGACAAAAGACAAGAATAGACACTTCTGCAAAGAAGACATCCAGATGGCCAACCAACACATGAAAAAATGCTCCACATCACTCATCATCAGGGAAATACAAATCAAAACTACAATGAGATACCACCTCACACCTGTCAGAATGGCTAGCATTAACAACTCAGGCAACAACAGATGTTGGCAAAGATGTGGAGAAAGAGGACCCCTTTTGCACTGCTGGTGGGAATGCAAACTGGTGCAGCCACTCGAAAACAGTGTGGAGGTTCCTAAAAATTAAAAATAGAACTACCCTATAACCCAGGAATTGCACTAGGAGGTATTTATCCAAGGGATATGGTGTACTGTTTCGAAGGGGCACATGCACCCGAATATTTATAGCAGCACTATTGACAATAGTCAAAGTATGGAAAGAGCCCAAATGTCCATCGACAGATGAATGGATAAAGAAGATATATACATATATACATATGATATATATATATATATATATGATGATATATATGGTATATGATATATATCGTGTATATACATATATATGATATATATGTATGGCAAATGATATATATGGTATATATATATGGCATATATATATGGTGTGTATATATATATATGGTATATATATATGGTGGGTGTGTGTGTATATATATATATATATGTACCATATATATATGTGTATATACATATATATGTACACATATACATATATGCACACATACATATATATGTGTGTACATATATATGTACCATATATATATATATATACACACACATCCACCATATATATATATATACATATATATATATACACACACACCATATATATGGTATATATATATATATACATACATACATACACAATGGAGTATTACTCAGCAATCAAAAAGAATGAAATCTTGCCATTTGCAACTATGTGGATGGAACTAGAGGGTATTATTCTAAGCGAAATTAGTCCATCAGAGAAAGACAAGTATTATATGACTTTACTCATATGAGGAATTTTAGATACAAAGCAGATGGACATAAGGGAAGGGAAACAAAAATAATATAAAAACAGGGAGGGGGACAAAATATAAAAGACCCTTAAGCATAGAGAACAAACAGAGCGTTGCCAGTGGGGTTGTAGGAGGGGGGATAGGCTCAACGGGTAAGGGGCATTAAGGAATCTACTCCTGAAATCATTGTTGCACTATATGCTAACTAACTTGGATGTAAATTTTTAAATTAATTAATTAATTAATTTTTAAAAATCTGGGCAGCAGATCTGAATAGACATTTTTCCAAAGAACATATACAGTTACATGAAACCAACAGATACATAAAAAGATGCTCACTATCACTAATCATGAGGGAAATGAAAATCAAAACCACAATGAGATATTACCTCATACCTATCAGAATGGCTCTTATCAAAGGACAAGAGATAACAAATGTTGGCAAGGATGTGGAGAAAAGGGAACTCTTGTGCACTATTGGTGGGAATGTAAACTGGCACAGCTACTATGGAAAACAGTATGGTGGTTCCCCCCAAAATTAAAAATATAACTACCATATGATACAATTTCATTTCTAGGTATATAGCCAAAGGAAGCAAAATCACTCTCTCAAAGAATGCCTGCACCCCCCACCCCGTTTATTGCAGCATTATTCACAATAGCAAGGACACGGAAACAATGTGTCGGTTGGCAGATAGATGAATATGTGGCAGATAGATGAATATAAGAAAATGTGGTATACATGTACAATGGAATAGTATTCAGTCATATAAAGAATGAAATTTTGCCATTTGCAACAATGTGGCTGGATCTCAAGGCATTATGCTAAGTGAAATAAGCCAAACAAAGACAAATACCATACAATCTGACTTATATGTGGGAATTAAAAACAAACAAACATACAAAAAACCGAGTTCACAGATACAGAAAACAGACTGGTGGTTGCCAGAGGCAAGGGTTTTGGGGATGGGGGAAATGAGTGAAGGTGGTCAAAAGGTCAAAGTTCCAGTTATGAGATAATGTACAGAACAGTAACTATAGTTAATGCTACTGTTGCGTATTTGGAAGTTTGATAAGAGTAGTAGATCTTAAAAGCTCTCATCACACACACACACACACACACACACACACCAATTTTGTATCTATATATGATGACGGATACAACTAGACTTATTATGGTGATCATTTCACAATACAGTATATACAAATATCATCATATTGTACACCTAAAACTAACATGATATTGAATGTCAATTTTTTCCCAACTTTAAAATAAGATTGTGACTGGAAATGTTTTATTGCCTTTTTAAAATTGTAGTGTAATACTTTATGATTCAAAGACCTAGTCCTGGGTTTATTTCTATACTTGGTTTTAAAGGCTGTTGTTGCAGAAGAAGATGTTGTTTATAGATTCAAATTAGGAAAATTGTATTAATCACTGCACTTACTAATTCATGACACTAGTATTTCAGTTCTCTCTACCACTTACGAGGTTCTTTTCCACCTTCTTGACACCAAAAGGTATTGTGTTTTGTGGGTTTCTTTTTTAAACAAATGAACCCTTAATTTGAAAGACTGTTTTTTAAGTGTGCAGATGTGGGAGTTCTTACTAATGACACTTAACATCCCTTTTGGCCACAAATCCTATTATGATGCAATATTCCCAGACATGTTCAAAATGCTCTCTTTGTACAGCTGCTACTGCTATGGGAAGGCTGTTCTTTTCTCACACTCGTTTAAAAACATCACCCATCCCTTGAAGGTATCACATTAAAACATACTCATTGGTGGCCCATTACTAAACCACTGATCCCAGGAAAGGCGGGCATAGTTGGAACAATTACGTTTTCTTCTCTTATTTGCCCGTTTGTCAAGGAAAAAATGTGTAGTTCATCTTTAAGTCCAACAATTCTTTTAATTTAACCCCAGAACCTCTCTGTGGTACAAAAGATTTTCATGGCCAACTCCTTTTCCCCACCATTTCATTTGCAAAATATCATAAAGTTCCTATTGTTTATTTAAAAAAATTTTTTTTAATGTTTATTTGTTTTTCAGAGAGAGACAGAGCATGAGCAGGGGAGGGCAGAGAGAGAGGGAGACACAGAATCCGAAACAGGCTTCAGGTTCTGAGCTGTCAGCATAAAGCCTGACACGGGGCTTGAACTCACAGACCGTGAGATCATGAACTGAGCGGAAGTCAGATGCTTAACCAACTGAGCCACCCAGGTGCCCCTAAAGTTCCTATTACTTAAAGGTCTCGTCTTTATAATTTTTTTTTAATGTTTATTTTGAGAGAGAGAGAGAGAGACAAGCACGAGCAGGGAGGGGCAGAGAGAGAGGGAGACACAGAATCCAAACAGGCTCCAGGCCCTGAGCTGCCAGCACAGAGCCTGACACCGGGCTCGAACTCACAAACTGCAAGATCATGACCTGAGCCAAAGTCAGACACACAACCGACTGAGCCACCCAGGTGCCCCTCAAGGTCTTGTCTTCATAGAAGTAGCCATGTTGATGACATCCTGTAACACCTAAACTGGAGTGTGAGGTGAGTCGTCACTAGCAAGGACAAGTGAGGGCACTGAGGCCCAGGCCTCCTCACTCCAGCTGCAACCTCTCCCTGGGGAGTCATGTGACTGTGGCTGTCTGGCAAGGGGCCTGGAGAGGTGTCAAGGGCAAGCCAGATAGCGAAAATCAGTAAAACAATGTTTATTTCTAAATTTTTCATTTATTTCTAAATCGATAGTAAGCAGTACAACAAACTAGAGCTGCTTATGCTTTCTTCCTGCATCCTAATGCTCGTCAAGTGCTCCTGGGGTGTGTGCTCCCCCCCAGTTTGGAGACCACTGCCCCTGATGGTACTTCCAGGGTGCCAGTCTTGCCTGCCCCTCCCCCACCAATATAGATTTCTAAGCATCTTAAAAGCAAGGGCTGGGCCTTATCCTTCTCGTCCCCCCAAGAATCTAGCACAGGTAGAGCAAAGCTCAGATGCTCCAGGCCCCTGGGTTAATGGAATGAGGGGCTCCACCAACAGCGAGCCCTCTCACGTGCAGATGCCCACCAACCCAGTGGGGGCAGGGCTCAGCTGAATAAAGCCTAGACCTCATTCTTGAGGCTTCTTCATGTACTGGGATGAGAGATGTATAAATAAGGGATGGCATACAATCCAGGGCAGGACAAAGTAGGAGCTGCTGGAGAAATGCAAGAAAGGGCTGTGGGAGCATGAAGCTAAAGACCCTTGGTTCTGGCTCATTCTCCCTAGAAGGATTGAGAAAGGCTTCCTGGAGGAGGTGGCATGCTATTCAGTGGTACCGGTTTTGGTACCATTGCAACAAGGGGAAAGGATGGAGAGAAGATGATGGAGTGGCCTTTAGGAGATGTCACGAAGAAGAACCTGTCAGGGGAACGTATAGATGGAAGAGGAAGAGCTCACCATGTCACTCGCAAGGACAAACTCAACAATCCACAGGTCACGGGAGGGGACAGTAAGGTAGCCCCCCCTACAGTGTTCCAGGTACATTGGGTTTCTAATAAAAAATTTTGCACAGTGAACAAAAAAGGTCTTTAGATGCAGACTCAACAGATGTTCTTTCTGTTCCTCCCACATCCCTAACACGGTCCTGCCTTAGGGTCCTTGCAGTAGCTTCCGTCTGTCTTGAACACCCTCCCTCGAGGTCACACAGTTGGTCCCCTACGTCATTTGGGGCTCCACTCGGATGCTACCTCCTCAAGAGCTTCCCTGACCTGATCGAGGGGAGCCTGGCACTTTCCATCACAGCACCTTCTCTACTTTCGTCTCAACACTAAGCCTACCTGGATGTTTTCTTGTTTATTTTTACGTGCATTTGTTAACTGTCTGTTCCCCTCACCCCAACCAACACACACATACACACACACGAATATAAGGGTCAGGGCAGCTGACCCTTATAAATAAATATTGGGTAAAGACTTCACTCGTATCCTCTTAAAATACTTGTTACAGGGTAAGTTTAATAAAAGTCTCATTTGAGATGACCCCAAATCCACTTATGGGGGAAAATAGAAAGAGAAAGGGGGCAAGGGAGACAGAGAGGGATGAATATAAGAAAGTAGAAATTGCTCCAGTGAAATCTGATATATGAGGTTATAAGACAGCTTTAGTTTAAATTATTTGTATTTATTTATTTATTTTTTTAAGTTTATTTATTTATTTTTTTTTTTTTTAATTTTTTTTTTTCAACGTTTATTTATTTTTGGGACAGAGAGAGACAGAGCATGAACGGGGAAGGGGCAGAGAGAGAGGGAGACACAGAATCGGAAACAGGCTCCAGGCTCTGAGCCATCAGCCCAGAGCCCGACACGGGGCTCGAACTCACGGACCGCGAGATCGTGACCTGAGCTGAAGTCGGACGCTCAACCGACTGAGCCACCCAGGCGCCCCTATTTATTTATTTATTTATTTATTATTTTTGAGAGAGAGAGAGCGAGCGCGTGCGCGCACACGCGCACGTGCAAGCGGGGCAGGGGCAGAGAGAGAGGGAGACACAGAATCCAAAGTAGGGTCCAGGCTCTGAGCTGTCAGCACAGAGCTCGACACAGGGCTTGAACTCACGAACCATGAGATCATGACCTGAGCTGAAGTCGACGCATAACTGACTGAGCCACCCAGGCGCCCCAGTTTAACTTCTTTTTAAATCTAATCTGTTTCATTTCTCTTATTTCAGGTAAAAAAAAAAAAAATCACTGTGTTCTATGCACCTCTCAAAGTTACCTTACTTAGGTTGTAGAAAAAAAGGTGGTAGAACTAATAGACACATTAAAATCCCTCAGGGATGTAACTTCGAGTATTTGATTTGCCCACAAATTTCTCTAGAAATGTTAAATGTCTTAAGTCCTTGTTTCCCAGTCTCAATCATCAGCTTCTCTGAGAGCATTTATTTAAAATGCAGATTTCCAGGCCCCTCCACAGAAGACTGAAACTCAGGAGCCTTGAGGTGGTCTCCAATAATCTGCATGAGGCTTCACAGGTGGTCGTGTGGCTCACTGGGTTTGGGGGCAATACAACAACTTACCCTTTCCCGATCGTCCGGAAAACCGTATCAATGCTTCGTTGTACCATTGGAAAGCTCATGGCTGGAAAACAGTGTTAAAAAAAGTGAAAGATTTTGCTTCAAACCTGATTATAATGTTGGCATTTGGCTGGACTCTCTCCAAATGTACCAGACACTTGGAGGTGTGTCGTGGGGGCCCTGGCCTGCCTGAGAGGAGGGCAGCTCACCCTTGGCACTCCCGGCATCAGTGCCTGGGCCGGGACACCCTGTATTTGGTGCCTTCCAGAAAGCAGGTGGGCGCTTGAGCCCCTTCCCTGATTAGGAGAGGCCACTGCACACATCTTAACGTGGGGTCCCTGGGCCACTCGAGAATCTGCGCAAAGGCCTCAGAGGATCTGTGTACAGAATGGGCCGTGTTTCCCTTGCTCTGAAAAGGCCTCTGGCCTTTCATGCTCAGCTCTCGATGGAGCCTGACACTGAAGAGGTGAAGCCTCAGCTTAGGGGCTGAGACTGCTTGTCATGGCATCATGGTGCCAGTGGGTCCCGCTGCCCTGCAGGCATCATGTCCGGGGAGGGAGGCTCAAGCCCGGCCCTCCGCCAGCTCACCTGTGCTGCCAGGCTGGAGGCAGGCCGCGGACAGACAGCAGTGAGCGTGGCAGGAGGAAGGCTGATGGTCAGGGAGCTGCAGTGGACCGCTCCAGTCATCATCTGGGTCTCTGAATTCAAGGGGCAGCTTCCTCGGGGTCCCCTTGCAAATCCTTCCGACGGACCTGAAATGTCAGGCCGAAGAATGGAGCAGAGTGGGTACGTGACCCAGCACGTCTCTTGGGAAGAGAATCATAGATGACCATGATCACCAAACAGATGCCTGACCTTGCCACATGCTCATCCTCATAACAGGCTGCAAGGTCGGTGTGCTTTGCCCCACCCATTTTACAACGGGAACCTGCAGGCGGGGCGACCTTAGGTAACACACCAAGGTCACATGGCTATCTAGAGGGTTGGACTCCAAACAGCAAGCTGGCCCTCCGTGGAAAGGACATTAAGAACTGGGCTTTGCCCCGGCACGGTGCCAGGCTCCGAGCTGATGTCTCTTGGTCCCAGTCCAGACCCGTTCCACCACGAATGGAAGCCAGAAACAGAAGCTATGCTCTGCCCGGGACTTAAACAAGGCAAAAGCAGACTGTGAGGGAGAGGACAGGTGTGAGCACAACCTCTCCCCACCCATGCAACCCTGGGGCACAGTTTCTGGCCTCGAGGCCGAGCTGATGGCGCTGAAGCTCAGTGGCCCAAACTGGGGACAGCCCAGAACCTTGGGGAAGAAAGCTCTTTCTGAGGCAGGTGCATAGGAGGTCCCAGAATCCACACACAGGCTGCAGTTCCCGTTCAGCCCCGCATTAGATGCTGTGCCCTGGGCTTCTCTGGGAGCTGGTCGCACCAGCCCAGACGGGGCGAAGGAGCTGCCCTCAGCCGGCATCAGAAGGCCACCCTGGAACCATCTGCCTTGTGCCACAACAGCTTTGGATGTTGATATCCTGTCCCTCCTGCACGCCCCGGAAGGAGTGCCCTGCCAGCCACGCCACAGCTGTCCTTCCCTCCTTCTCAGAGTGTGGGCTGCGTCACAGGCATCCTAACACGAGGGTGTCGCTCACCTGTGCTCTGGGCATCTCCTTTGCCCCAAACTCAGTGTTACCTTATCATGGTTAGAGGATTATTTTTGTGCCGTTAAATCTGATTATGTCCGCACCGCAAAGGCATAAGCAATTATATTTAATTCTACAGACTATGTTACTCTATTCAGCAGAAATCAACTGATATTTCTTTAGCAATTGAATTTAACATTCTGCATGTTACAGAATTCGGTTAAACATATGATAGGTTACTCGGGGCACCTGGGTGGCTCCGTTGGTTAAGTGTCTGACTTCGGCTCAGGTCGTGATCTCACGGTTTGTGGGTTCTGAGCCCCACATCGGGCTCTGGGCTGACAACTCTGAGCCTGTAGCCAGCTTCAGATTCTGTTTCTCTCTCTCCCTGCCCCTCCCCGACTCGTGCTCTGTCTCTCAAAAATGAATGAACACTAAAAAAAATTTTGAACACTAAAAAACATTTTTTTTTAATATGATAGGTTACTGGTGCAAAATATGGGTATGTTTTAATGGCTAGCAGCAGTTTTTACACTATGCATCCTAAATTTGGTGTTCTAAAAATGAGTTGTTAAATCTAGGAGGACCAACTGATATCCCATTTCTGTCAACACTCAGAAGAATAACATTCAAGTCATTCTATCTCCCTCCTCTGAATATCCAGAGCACTTAGTAATTTCTCATGGTATGTATCACACCCTGCCCTCTATTCTTCCTTCTTATCAGGTTAATCTCCTGGAGAGGAGGGATAGGTCGTGCCATCTTGCACCTCTCCCTAAGCACATGATGTCTGTCACTCTGTTCTTCCTCTGCCTTTTACTAAACTTCTTGACTGACTTGAGCCCCCTCAGTGTTCCCAGGACACCTGGGCAAGCTACCCTCTTGGCATCTACAACATTATGTAGTGTGTTGTCCCGGGAAGATCATGCGCACATCATGGCTAGGGAGTTTGTCTCATTCACCTTGGTGTGACTTTATGTTTAACATTTTGTGGAACTGCCAAACTGTTCTCAAAAGCCGCACCATTTTACACTTTCACCAGTGACATAGGAGGGTTCCAGTTTCTCCGCAACCTGATCAACACTTGTCATTATCTGTCTCTCTGATTCTAGCCATCCTACTGGTGTGGCATGATATATGATTGTGGTTTTGATTTGCATTTCCCTAACGAGTTACCGAGAATTTTCTCATGTGCTTATTGGCCACTTATATCTGTACGCTATTTAATCAAATTATAAAATGTCAGAGCTTCACAGGAAAACTTCACAGATGACTTACCCAAGGTTGTGCGTGGCTAGACGCAATACAGGGTCTCCAATGTACTCCTGACTCCTAACCAGTGCTCTTTCTTGCCCACCTGGCCCTTCCGTCAGGTTGCCTCTGGATTCCGATGCCCTTGGATGAGTGAAGATTCATCCAATAAATCATTGAATTCCTTAGGAGTCAGCATAAGCATGTGCTCCAGCACTTTTTGATTTTAGGCCGTATCCTTTTGTCTTTGGTTGGTTGGTTTCATCTCTGAAGATGGTTTTGTCTGGGTGCTGACTTTGTACTTGAGCAGACGGTTTTTATAACTTGCAGCTACTTAAAGTTTGAAGCAACTGGTGGCTGAACTCCAAGCATTAAGTAACTTGAAGCAACATTCCTTGTCACTAGAGTGCAAGCGAAGATGGTTTTAGTTTTTAAATGTTTTTAAATGTTTACTTGTATTTTTGAGAGAGAGAGAGTGCGAGCGGGGGAGGGGCAGAGAGAGACAGAGACACAGAATCTGAAACAGGCTCCAGATTCTGAGCTGTCAGCACAGAGCCCAGCATACTCGAACTCACGAGCCGTGCAATCGTGATCATGACCTGAGCCGAAGTCGGACACTTAACCGACTGAGCCACCCAGGTGCCCCTCGAGCATGGGTTTCAAGTTACAGAACAAATTTAAACCTATCCACTTAATGTTGTCACTATGACTGTGAACACAAAAATGAAGTAGGAAAGTACTAAAAGTTAAGGAATGAGGTAGGGCTGGTAAGGACAGTCATGGCTTATGTACGAATGCTGGGGTTTGGGAGAATATAGAGATAAGCTGTCATACCCCCATCCTCCCAGGGACACAGCACATGGATCTGGAGATAAAGCTGAAGAGGGAAGCCATCCTTAGTGTGAATTCTCAGGAAGGCGTGAGGTCCTCAGACAATTAACCAAAATGAAAAGAGCTAGCCTGGGGGATGGCTGCCACCCAGTCAAAATAAGCTCATTTATGCTGCAATAAATAAACACCACCAAAAATCTCCATGGCTTATCAGAATGTAATCTTATTCCTTGCTCATGCAACATTCACCATGGGTTTCCATGTGGTGGCTCAGCACTCCAGGCTACTTCTGTCTTGGGTGTAACTGTCTTAATATATTTCCATGTTTTCCATGGCAAGAGAAGAGCAATCTAGAAGACTTCAAACCACCTGATGATGCTTCACCTCGGAAGCAACAGGGCACACCATTTCTGCTCACAACCAATTGCTTAGAACTAGTTACATGGACTTGCCTAACAGTCTAGGGGAAAGGAGGTGTGATCCTCCTGTAAGCTTGGAAGGAAAGACAAACTGGATGATGCATTAGCTCTGGTAACATCTGCCACGGCTGGGGAAGGGGGTTCTTTTTGGTCTTCCTTGGGGGGGTGCGGTTCTTGGAGGTATCTTTGTGTCTATTAGAGTATCCCTTCCTGGTAGGGGACAGAGGAGGAGTCTGGATTGTGGAGGGAGAGCTGAAGCAAAGGGGAGGTGCAAGCTGAAGATAATCAAATTAAGTGTGATAAGCCAAATCATCTGGATCCCAAGTACTTTCTGAGTTTATTATCTGTGTCCCCCAAAACATGAAGAAAGTCTTTGTCTTAGCTAAGATTTGGGGAAATTCAACAAGTATGGCTTATCCTTGCCTAATTCTAGGTTTTATTTTGATTGAAATTGGAGAGATTTCCTTAGGGAAACAGTTTAGTCAACATATAGATTCTCTTACCAAAATAACCACTATTTTGTAAGCATTTACATCATTATAGCCCACATGGCATCTGGCAGAGTGCCTCACCATAAGAAGCCCTTAATTTGATGAGTTAGAGAATGAATGAGAGGAATGAGAACTATCAACTTTCTATTGTACTCCTGAAGGCCAGCCTCTACCTTTCTGTAAGTCTCCAATATCCTCAGTCACAGGGCGAATAATGAGGCCCGTGGAGACTCCAAACCTAATTCAGTTACCGTAGAACTCAGGACAGGCCCAGAGGGCTTAGGATCATGTTTGCTCAAACTGCTCCCACCTTCGGATTATTGGATTTGCTATTCATTCCAAGAATTAATGACCTACCAAGTCTGGTCCTGTGCAAACACTTATTTGAACCATTTCTGAAGCATGTATCGACATGATTCTAACATCTATCACTTCTCCTCTTTTTCTGACATCACTGGTCCTTGCCAATTCATGGAGTATTGCAGCTGCCTGAGTGCCTGGGATGATACCATTGCAAGAAGATACTGTGGGCTTGGAAGACTGGGTTGAAAGAAGTACCATTTTAGACATACTGAGTTTAAAGAACATTCAGGAGGAGAGGTCCAATAGGCGGTTGGCAGTACAGACTGGGAGATGGGGGGAAGTCAGGGGTGGGGATACACACTTGGGAATTACCGGCATCGGGTGGTATTTGTAGCTGTGGGAATCAAGAAGAGAATTATGAAGAAAATGATAGGGGTGAAAGTATTTTGTATAATATTGGGTCTTTTTATAATTACCATTTTTAATGGGTTCAAGAAAGAACTTAGGGGGTGAGAAGAAGGAAAAAGAGCCAAGGGCATTCAGAGAAGGAGAAGATAAGAAGCAGGAGGAGAATCAAGTATTGGTGTATGGCGGCTAGAGAAGAGAGAGCTGTAAAGGTGGGGCTGGGGTGGTGAAGCACTAAGTGCTTCAGAGCAGCAGGAGATACTGAAGGCTAAAGCCAGAGCTCTGCAGTTGGCAATGAGGAAGTTAGGGCTGGCTTGAGAGAGAGAGGTTTCATTAGGTAGACTGACCGCCATCTTCTCTTTATTCAGATCCCCATAGGGCTTAGCCCCACCTGCTCCCCCCACCTCCATGCCCAGTGCCCTCTCCCCAGTCCAGCTCCCTAGACCAGCCCTCAACTGCTGGGCCCCACTGGGCTCATAGGAATCCTTTATCCCTTTAGCAATAAAATTCAACCTTGTCAAAGTATAGTCCAAAGACTCTTTCAGTGAGTGTGAGATCAAAACTATTTTTCATAATACCACCAAGACATTCTCTACCTTTGTCACTCCCTCACAGGTATACACTTGAATTTTCCAGAAGCTACATGATGCGTCACATCACAACAGATGGAGTGCATAAGCTGATATGAGACTCTGACTATATTCTATTAAGCCAGATGTTTGCAAAAATTTTAAGCAACGCCATTTACTAAATTGTTTTTGTTTTGAAAAATATAGCTATTTTTATAATGCTATTCATGTAATATGTAATGAGCTTATTATTTTTAAAATGAATTAACACTTAATTTCTCAATTTTAATTTCTCATATGGTTAAATAAACACCCCCCCACACACAAACACACAAATAAAAGCTTTTTGGAATCTGCAGTAATTTTAAGAGTAAACAATGGTCCAGAGGCACCGGGGTGGCTCAGTTGGTTAAGCATCAGACTCTGGATTTTGGCTGAGGTCACGATCTCAGGTGTTGGGTTCTGCACTGACAGTATGGAGCCTACTTGGGATTCTCTTTTCCTCTCTCCCTGCTTGTTCTCACTCTTCCTCTCTCTCAAAATAAACATTAACAAAAAGAGTAAACAGTTTATCAAGTTCCTTACTTCTTCAAGCCTTCTCTTTGCACAAGGCAGCAGTAGAGGAAGGTCAGTCCCCTCCTTCCTTCGTCCCCTCCCCGACCCAGCTCTTCTGCTGTGTGGACACCACAGCCTTTCCTGCCTCCCCAGTTTCTCACCAGCACCCCAGTTTCCCATCCTTGCACAGACTTTCTACAAAGTCATTGCCATTCCCCAAAATGTCTGTTGTCTCTGCATCTCCCTGGAGGCCCAGTGATGGAGAATTCTGGTGACCCTGCCCACTGGCTCCTGTAGCACTCACAGCAACCATCCCCCACCCCACCCCCCAACCTTGGCTGGACCTTCCCAGCAGCTGCAATCAACCCTGAAGGGACACTCTCACCCCCACTTCCCTTCAAACCCTCGTTCCAAATACCTTCCAGTCTTCTTTCTAGGGACCTCTGGTGCGTCAAATTATGTGGCTTATACTCCTCAGTTTATGACACAGTGACATCATTTGCCCATGCAAGGCCACCCTTTTGTTTTTCCCTCTCATCTGCCACACCCCATGTCATTTCCCTCCCCCCCAGAAGCATCCATTCTAGTATATATTCTTTCCCTCCAATCTATCTGCCATTAATACATTTAGGTTTTGCATGCCCTAGAAAAATATTGGGTGTTATTTTATGTATGGGTTTCCAAACTCGTATTAATGGTACTGAATCTAATGCTCCCGCAGGACAGTTTGGGCTTGCCCATGATACCATACATAAATCCAGGTCATTGCTTCTCACTGTTGCAGAGGACCCCCTGCAAGCTCAGGGCACCCTCCTTAGCCATTCCCCCACTGACAGACTCCCTTAGGTGGCCTCCACTTAGGCAAATTCTTTGACGCTCCATTTTCTCATTAAACGAAAAGACTGGTAGTGATCATACCTCCTCTTACAGAGTTATTGTGCCAGTTGGGACTTCAAAGTCTTGCCAACCACGGTGATTCCGGTTCTTTGCCATCGCACACGTTACAGTGAGGAACAGCCCCTTTGTACATGCTCCTACACCCACATCTTTCCTACCCCAGACATCAGGGTCCACAATGACTCAATAAATGGGGGCTATTATTTTTATTTTATTACTACTGGAGCAGGGAAGGCCACAGAGCACAGGATCTGGGTCCAGAAGACATGTTTCCCAGCTGTGTTACCCCTGGCTTCCATTTCCTCATAAAAAAGTAGGAATATTCGGATCTCCCTCAGACTGCTATGGATGAAATAACAGGGTAGGAGCATGCTGGGTTAGCTACTCTGTTGTTAGTGGGAATGGGGGCGAAAGGCAGGAAAGTCTAAGAAAGGATGAGAAGCGGAAGAAGGAAGAGAACAGGCACTAGGAGGCAGCAGGGAGGCCCTGGAGATGTCCGTCTGTGCCAGTGACCTGGGCTCCAGGACCTCTGAGCAGCAGCCTTTGCTCCCTGCCTGGGAAGTGCTCCAGGTGTGGGAGTCAGAAGACCCAGCTATAGGCCCAACTCTGTGGTTACTGGCCATGCGGTCATGGGCAAGCGCCCGATGGGCAGTGATCAACCCTGGCTGCACATGAGAACCCATGGGAGCATTAACAAGTACTGGCCCGAGGCCCCACACTTGACCAAGTGTATTGGGCTCCCCAGGAGTGGGACCTAGGCCTGGGAATAGGCAGCTTGTGTGATTCTTGGACTTTTTTTCCTGTCAGTTCATCCCGCTGACCACAAGATGGTGCCCTCTTTCTGGGAAATCTTTGATGATCGCCAAACAGGCAGCAATCTATTTGCTCTCAGGTCCTGAAAGAATATATTTGAATTTAACAATCTTCACAGCATCTCACTAAGCCAGAATTCCATGCCCTTGGGTCTAGCACTTTAACGTGTCTATTTTCTCTTCAGCTGGAAACCTTAGTGAGTTGGGATGTGTCATCTACTGTTTTGTTTCCTCAAGCGCTAGAATGTGAAGCAGAGTAGGCATTTATTATTACTTTGTGATCCTAGTCACTAGTATCTATAACTGCTTTTCATCTACCACTTGCAAAGTGCTTTTCGCCAAATATTCTCAGAAAAACTCTGTGAGATGGGTATTACTATTCTCACTTACAGATGAGAATTGATGAGAAAACTGAGGTTCAGAGCACTAGTTCAAGGTCACAAAGCAAAAGCTGGCAGAACCAGATGCTGAACCCTTCCCACTATACTTGGATGAGAAGAGAAGGCACATCATAGAGACTAGCAGTCAACCACTGGGGACCCAAAAAGTACAGCCCTGAGAAAGGAAACCTCTCAGGAAAACCTCTGGAGGACTTCCCAGGCAGGCAGGAAAGACAGAGGTCCTCCGGACTTTGACGTTATCACAGACAGCAGGTCGGTAGACATGTCTGACTGGGGCTGAGTGCCTTGCTGAGGTAACAGATGGGCAGTTTCCAGTGTGAAGCTGGACAGAATCAGCAGACATTCAATGAAGAAGACAGACTTTATTATTTTTAAAGTTTATTTGAGAGAGAGACAGACAGAGCACGTGCAGAAGGGGCAGAGACAGAGGGAGAGAGAATCCCAAGCAGGCTCCGCACAGTCAGCAGAAGGCTGACGCGGGGCTCGAACTTATGAACCGTGAAATTATAACCTGAGCCGAAACCAAGGGTCGGCCGCTCACCGACTGAGCCAACCCAGGCGCCCCTATTATTTTTAATTTTGTGATCCAGGAAAATGAACTGCTACGCCAATGAGAAAAACAAATCTTAATTCTGTCTTAAGAAAAAGGTGGAAACTCAATCTCCAAAGAAAATCTTTTTCTACCAGCAAGGGATGTCTTACGGGTCAGTAGATCTGAGGACGGTGATTTACAAGATCACAAGATCACTTGTTACAGACTTGCTGCCACACAAATTCTGGCTATCAGTCAGGAACCCAAATGTCAGAGCCCGGGGACCCCTATCTCTCAGGTGCTTGTATCCCAGACGAGGTGCTACAAGTAGAGGTTCAAGTACGGACTCAGGGAGACTGTTTTCAGGACAGATAATAAATCAGTATGTGGGTACTTTTACTGGCTCCAATGTACATCCTAGCAATTCAGTATGTTGTTTTACCATTTTCTGTGCCTCAGTTTCCACGTCTGTAAAATGGTAATCTATCTCACAGGATTGTTCTTAAGGATCAAAAGAATTTATTTATAAAGTATTAGAACCATGCCCAGCATATAGTAAGCACCATGTGTTTCTTACATAATGCTAAAGAAATAAGTGGATATGAGCTCTTCCACTTACATATTTTACAAGTAAAATCTTAAATTTGTTTTCAGAATTCCAAGCAATTCAAATATGATGTTATTTGTACACTTGCAGCTACAAGAAATCTACTTCAGGAAGATTCAAGTATTCCTTATGGCTAAAATCTGAAATCCCACTGAAAATGCATAAATTAGATTAGAATGGTACTGTAGTCTTTGACATTTTATAAACATCAGAAATAAGTTAAAAATTCTCTAGGCCCACCACATCTTTCTTTTCATTATTACTGATGTTGGCAAATAAGCCTATCCGCTGCTAAGGTAATCCAAGAAAAATGCAATGATCAGATTTTTCTTTCTCTTTTAAAGAAAAGTTGCCCTTTTTCTCTACTTGATTGCTTCTAAGTTTGGTAATTAGTGGTCACTGCGGACGGTGCCCTGGGTATTTTCCTGACTATAAAGATTTCCTCGGTCTGACTTTCTAAGGTGCATGGGAGGGTTCCACAAAAATACTCAGGTCAAACCTCCATCTTCAAGTATCAATTTAACGCATTAAAAATAGAGAGAGAGAGAACATTTGCTTTGAGAGATTTCATGCAACCCCAGGGAGAAAGACTGGAATGTTGAGAATGTAATAGGGACAGGATTTGCAAGAAAAACACATGAATTGAAATACTGCTTTCCAATCTAAAAGTTGTTTTTCATGTCTCATTTTGGCATTAATTTTTTTTAGCACCATACTGTTTCCTGGTAACAGCTTTTTTTTTTTTTTTCTTTTTTTGGTAACAGCTATTCTTTAAGACTTGTTTCTTTTTCTTGCAGGCTGTTTATGAAACAGACTCTGTGGAGAGTAGATGGGGATAAAGACGTGCCATTTCCAGCCACCATGTAACTCCCTCCTCTCCCCAACTCCCAGCTCAGACAGCCCCTTCACTATGGCCTATACTGCCAGGCCCTGGAGGAGGTGAGGCATAGGGGATGGGACAGAGGTGGGGACATGATCCAAGTACGGTGGAACCTGAACTACAATTTGCCCTATAGAAACAATATTTAAAAGTTAAATTTCTTTAGTACCAAAATTATGGGTCAGTCACACTGAGAATTCCATGGGCTTCTGTGCAGTGAGTCAGGGCCCTAACATCACCTCATTGTTTCCATAGAAAAGTGAAATTCTAATTCCAAATACCTTACCTCAACTGAACTTTTACAATAGTATTTGAGTACAGACTAGTTCACATACACCCACACCCTCAGAGACAGTTCCTCTATCAGTCAGGCTGGCCATCTGTCTGTCTGTCCATCCGTTCATACCGTCTTTTTATTAAGGTATAGCACAATTGCCAAAGAAATGTGAAAAGCAAAAAACTAAGATTGATGGAAACAAGTTACACATTTCATACTTACAGAGTTTAAAGCAATGGTTCTGTTGTAAATTCATATTCACTGAAGTTTTTATAAAAATATTAAAAATAACCTCTTTTTTGTAGAGGTGATGTGGTATAAAGCACAAGTGAGTTTTGTAGTTGTGAATCTTAGGTCCAGCTACTTAACTTTTCCAAGCCTTGGTTCCTTATCTATAAACAGGGATGATTATATAACTCTCTAGGCTAAATTTTTTATCTGAGATAATATAAATATCTAGCAATAAATCTGGCAGACAGTGGATATATCCCACCTTTGTCCCCCTTAACCTATTTGGCATGTTTTTGAACTCTTTTTGTTTCACTTCAAATTTTTTTTTTCAACGTTTATTTATTTTTGGGACAGAGAGAGACAGAGCATGAACGGGGGAGGGGCAGAGAGAGAGGGAGACACAGAATCCGAAACAGGCTCCAGGCTCTGAGCCATCAGCCCAGAGCCTGACGCTTTTTGTTTCACTTCAATGAAGATATTTTTACACTTAGCCATAAAGAAGGGTGAGATCTTTCCATCTGCAGCAACACGGATGGACCTAGAAGGTATTATGCTGGTGAAATAAGTCAGGCGGAAAAGGGCAAATATCATACAATTTCACTCACACATGGAATTAAAAAAACAAAACAAACAAACAAAAAGCAGAAACAAACCCACAAGTACAGAGAACAAACTGATGGTTTCCAGGGATGAGGAGGCTGGGGGGATGGGCAGAATGGGTGAAGGGAAATGGAAGATAGAGGCTTCCAGTTATGGAATGAATAAGTCACAGGGATAAAAGGTACAGCATAGGGAATCTAGTCAATGGTACTGTAATAGCGTTGTATGATAACGACACTTGTGGTGAGCACAGCATAATGTACGGACTTGTGGAATCACGTACACTTGAAACTAAATGCAACACTGTGTGACTATACTTCAATTTTTAAAAAGTTTAATGTTTTTTTAATGTTTATTTATTTTTGAGAGAGATAAACAGAGTGTGAGCAGGGGAGAGGCAGAGAGAGAGGGAGACACAGAATCTGAAGCCAGGCTCCAGGCTCTGAGCTGTCAGCACAGAATCCGACGTGGGGCTCGAACTCACAAACCATGAGATCGTGACCTGAGCTGAAGTCAGATGCTTAAATGACTGAGCCACCCAGGCACCCCAGAAATAAAAAACTTTTAATGTTTTTAAATCCACAGTTAATCTTCAGAATCCTTGATTTAAACTTCTCTCTATACTTGGGTACCCTATCCATCTATCTGCTTGACTTAGGTTAATGTCCAAAATAGACCCATGTGGATAGATTCACG
This sequence comes from Prionailurus bengalensis, assembly GCF_016509475.1. NCBI lineage: Eukaryota > Metazoa > Chordata > Mammalia > Carnivora > Felidae > Prionailurus > Prionailurus bengalensis. The sequence goes on along the minus strand of NC_057349.1, from coordinate 97,706,349 downwards.
TATAAATTCAAAAGATTCAAAAGGGCTTGTGTTGACAACCGTAATCATTTGAACTGTGCCTACTCCCCCCACGTATTTGATTTTCACAATATGTTATAGATTTCGCAGTTTTCCTTTTCTCTTTTTTCCTGGAAGAGGGATTTAGATCCTATTAACAGCCTCAACTCAGATCCCTTCTGGGATAATAGCAAAGTCAGGTTGTACTTGAATGAAGGAAGGAAAGACCTCGATGAAGGACAAGTCAGATTTTATTTAAGCAGGTTCATCAGTGTTCCTTCTCATTTACGGTTAAGTCCATCTCACCACAGAAGCAGAGGCGAGAGTGGGGAGTGGCATTTGGCAGCCAGAGCAAAGGCGTCCGAGCGCTGGGCAGAGCCTCCCGTCCACTGGGGTCCTGCTGGCGTCAGATGAGCTGGAATCCGCTCTGCTACTTTGTGTGCCCAGGACTCTGTCCCCTCCTGACACCCTCTCGCTGGCCCCTATTCCTGGCATCTGTTCCTCTACTGGCAGTCAGACTTGGGGGATCTGCCTGCGGGTTAGAATTTGACACCCTCGCTCCTTATTCTATGGTGTCATCCTCAATTTTTTTTCGGGCAACTTCGTGTCCACTGAAGATCTGGTCCTGCCTCTGCCAAGCCTGATAGCAGGTCAAAAAACATATCCTTGGTTGTGAGGAATCCTGAAAGCCTGGGAGATTTAGTGTCATTCTTGGCCCCCCAAAATCACACATATAAGCCCATATTCTAAAATGTTATTCTCTTTAGTTTATAATAAGATCAGAAAGTTTCTTGGCTTTGAATTGAAATATAGGGGTTTTTCTCCCCTCTCATAAAAGATGCGTTTGTATCATGAGGCTACTATGCAGTCAAAGCTCGGAGATTTCCATAACGACACCGCATTTAACCGTGTGTGTATGTGTGTGTGTGTGTGTGTGTGTGTGTGTGTGTTCAAGGATCATTCAAGTGGCTTAATACAAAACCAAAAGGTCTGGTCCTACATTAATCTTCAGCAGTGATGATTTTAATTTTGTGGTGCAGAAATAAAGCCAAATAAATAGGCAAAAAAAACCCTACAAAAATGGCTTTGACTTACGAATCCATTACTACATCTCTGAGGGAAATTTTAGATAAAAATGGTTCAGAGGACAAAGTGCATAATTAACGATGAGAAAATGATTCCTTCAAGTTCCATAATGAAGAGTTCTCCCCGCCGTGATCATCTGTCCTGAGTTTTATTCATGAAAAAGTCACGGTTACTTCTTGCCTCTGTCCCCTTCATTCCAGTACTGCTCAGTCTGCATTTCTGTGAGCCGGGAAATCGTGCGCTGAAACGCAAAGATTTCCTCTTCTCCGGTAAACATGGAGAGTCCTTCTGCTGAGTCCTGGTTACCAAAACACAAAACAAAACAAAACAAAGGAAACAACCCAGCACCAATTAAAACTACCACAAATGAAGATTTACAAAACTAAGTACAGGGTTAAAACAACTTTTTAGGTTTACCTTTTTTGGTTTAGATTTTAAAATGTTTCATACACCTTTTTTTCATATATAATAATCTCTTTTCATATATAATAATCTCTCTGGATATTGGAGAATCCACTAATTTAAGCCAATAATCAATGGATAGAACAAATTACCAGGGAGAAAATGATAGGGAAAACATAAGAAGAATAATTAAAGCTGAAGCAATGCCCCAAAATCCAAATATGAACATTTTTGCATGAAGAAAGTTTTTGCATGATGAAAGTTTTCTGCAGAATCTGAAGAAAGGACACGTCAGACAGAAAAGAATTCTTTCTCCAAAAGTGCACACCAGAAGGAAGTAATGCCCAAAACACAGCAGTTCTGGCAAGTTTGGAAGAGGCTGACACATCCCTCTGAAGCGTCACAGGCAGGGCCACATTCCCAACCAGAGGCCCTGAGGATAAACTCCTGCAGAACCTTTTCCTAATGGGCTGACACAGAGGTCCCCTGTGGGCCTAGAGAGTGGCCTGGAAGCCTATTTTGGGAAGGCAGAGCTGCCCTTTGGTCTTGAGCTGCTGGGACATTTTGTGATCCCACCAACCACGGTTAAGTCGGGGATCCCTCAGTGAGGGCAGCAAACAGCCTGGGACTGGTGATAGCAACATGGGCTTGTGGTCAGTAAGTGAGAAAGAGAAATTGCGTCTCTTTCCTTAGGGGTTTCTACCACATTTCTTCAGAGAAAACTTCTCGACTCCTTAGTCCACGTATTCCTGGCTGACCTACTGCAAAACTGCATGACCCTGTGGTCCAAAGCCCTCATTCCTTCATAGATTATTGGCCCCACATGTTGAGCTTACTTTACCCTACATGTGAACCCTGATCATAGGGAGAAAAACTGAAGCACCAATGATTTAAAAAACTTTAGAAACTGAGATGATATAGCCCCTCCAGTGTATTTTTTCAAACAGTAAAAGATATTATTTGGATACACGTATCGTTCTTAAAGAAACCACCATTTTGAAAGTTCTTAGCATATAGATTTATAAGTAGCTATTTATTTTTACACATAGGTTTAAGCAGTCATATTTTGAAAGTTCACTTTTAAAAAAAATATTCAGGGGCGCCTGGGTGGCGCAGTCGGTTGAGCGTCCGACTTCAGCCAGGTCACGATCTCGCGGTCCGGGAGTTCGAGCCCCGCGTCAGGCTCTGGGCTGATGGCTCAGAGCCTGGAGCCTCTTTCCGATTCTGTGTCTCCCTCTCTCTCTGCCCCTCCCCCATTCATGCTCTGTCTCTCTCTGTCCCAAAAATAAATAAACGTTGAAAAAAAAAAATTCAAAATTTATTTTTTAATTTTATTTTCTTAATGTTTATTTATTTTTTGAGAGAGACAGCATGAGTGGGCAAGGGCAGAGAAAGATGGAGACACAGAATCCAAAGCAGGCTCCAGGCTCTGAGCTGTCAGCACAGAGCCCAATGTGGGGCTCAAATTCACGAACCGTGAGATCATGACCTGAGCAAAAGTCAGACACTTAACTGACTGAGCCACCCAAGTGCCCTGAAAGTTCACCTTTTTCTTTTTTTTTTTAATTTTTTAATGTTTATTTATTATTACATTTTAATAATTATTTAAAAATTATTAAACATTTTAATGTTTATTTCTCTTTTGAGAAAAAGAGAGACACAAAGCGTGAGCAGGGGAGGGGCAAAGAGAGAGGGAGACACAGAATTCGAAGCAGGATCCAGGCTCTGAGCTGTCAGCGCAAACCCTGACATGGGGCTCAAACTCACAAATGTGAGATCATGACCTGAGCCAAAGTCAGACACTTAACTGACTGAGCCACCCAGGTGCCCCAGAAGTTCACCTTTTAATGAATTATAGGCCTCATTTCCCCAAACTCCTAAGATTGCATAATTTCTACTTGGGTCAGTAAGGAAATGTTTCCTCACTCCAGATGGTCTTTCAACTCTGGGGTTGGAAGAATGGGCTCCCCTCATTCTGGAGATTATTGTTTATGGATAGCTTTAAAATTTTGACTAATATTTCAACTGTTGAGAAATATCCCCTGTAATGTTCATACAGAATAAGGAAATGTAACATCACTTTAGGTTGGCCTGGGGTGAATCACCAGACCCCAAGCTCCAGGAGGACTGAGCCAGCACTGGCTGGTTCTCTATAGCATGTTTATGGAATAGGTGTTGGGAGATGAAAGATGTACTTCTTTTTAAACCAAGGGTCTTGCCAGGCACTCTATGGTCCTGGAATAGTCAGCCTGCATGCTTGGATACTGTATCTTGCACTCTACAAGTCCAGTAGACACGAAGAATATCTACAAAAGGCAGCATGGTGGGGCGCCTGGGTGGCTCAGTCAGTTGGGCGTCTGACTTCAGCTCAGGTCATGATCTCACGGTCCGCGGGTTCGAGCCCCATGTTGGGCTCTGTGCTGACAGCTCAGAGCCTGGAGTCTGCTTCGCATTCTGTGTCTTGCTCTCTCTCTGCCCCTCCCCTGCTCATGCTCTGTCTCTCTCTGTCTCAAAAACAAAAAATAAAAACATGGAAAAAAATTAAAAAAAAAGAAAAAAAAAGAAAAAGGCAGCATGGTGTAGCAGAATGAGCCCAGCACCAGACACAGGTGCCCTGGTGTCCAGCTTCTGGCCTGCCCACCATTAGTCAGCAGGATGATCACAGGCCCACTGGTCCCCTTCTCTGGTCTTCGTTTTCGTTATATGCAAAAAACGATCATGAAGATTCCTTCCACCCTAAGATTTTATTCTCTACTTTAGTGACATTGAGAGAAAAGTCTGCTATAATGGCTTTAGAAGAAAGCAGCAAGTCAATAGTTAAATATGTATCGCATTCCTTCTTCAAAACGTAGCCACGTATAAAACCCAAAACAATTAGGCTGTTTTATAATAAAAAGAGATTATGTTAATATTGCCTACCTGGCTCAGCCCCAAGTCATCCATCAGTATTCTGCTATGCTCCAACTCACTGTCATGATGTTGATGCAAAAATAAGCTTGATATAGGAGTCGATGCAGAACAAATTATGCGCACCTGAAAGAGAGGAGAATGAGGAAATGGTACGACTCCTTACATGTCACAACTCGAAAGTAAGAGCAAATCTCTCATGAAATAAAATTGTGTTTGTCATTACAAGGAGTTTAGATGTTCGCTTTTAGAACGTCTGTATTCTTCCTAATAGTTTGTGTTTCTTTAAAGTGGTATTTTTAAACTGCATGGTACGTTTCTAAATATTTCCTTACATCTTGTAATATCCTGTAAAGTAGGAAGCAAAGATTTTCGTGATGCCAGCTCAGGTCTCCCAATCTGAAGTCCAGTGGTCTTTCCGTTACACCTTGATGTTGACATTTACACCTGGCTGGTTGGAGCCCGTCTCTGTGTACATCAAAGATGCTTCTTGCAGAGGTGACTGCTAAGTTCAATGCATTGCTACTCTAATTACACCCTGAATTTCTAGAACCTACATTTATATCAGCATCCTACACTAAGAGATTCTTCAAAAAGACTAAGCTTGGCATTAATATTTGTTGATTACGTGTTTGAGTGTGCATATGTGATCATATATTGGAAACAGCTTTTATATCTTTATAAACTCTATGTCCACAAATTTAAAGATAATACATACTCTTCTTGATGCTTACCAAGTCCTGAATTTGTTTTCAGGATTCACAGCTATCCTTTAAAAAATCATTATTTAAACAACGATACCAATACTTTAAAATAATGTATTGACATTGGGACTAGTTTTTTCCATCTCCAGACGGTCTCCTACCTCCTCTTACAAATTCTTTTTAATCACAAATGACACTTCTTTCATCATTGAGACAGGAATACTCTGATTTCACAAATTTCCATGAATACATTCTAGAATAATGTCTGTTTAGCGCTCCCAATTTCTGAAATAAGAGAATTTCAATGATTCTCTAAAAAAAGAATATCAGCCCTACATGTGTGATATATAGTTAAAGCAAACGTTAGGAGAGTGGTTCTGGTATTCCATCATATTGCCACAGAAATCTTCTTTCCCATTAATTAAGAAGTGAAACAATGGGGGGTGAGATAGGACAGGGGGAGAGGCATATGTTTTCCTTAAGTTATTCCTAGCTGAAACATGTACAAGTAAGAGTTTATCAATCCTCTTACTCTAAGAACCACCTACTAATGCCCCTCTGCCACTTTCTTCTTGAAGCATTGCCCTCTAAAAACAGAGGGCCACCTCCAGGCTCACTCCCTTCATGCTGGACCCCACATGATTATTTCAGAGCAGGGTGTCTGGATAAGTGATGCAGGAGACAAGAGACCGGACTTGATCCCCTAGCTTCCTTCCTCTCCTGTCTAGCTGAGCATGTGTATGCTGGCCCCATTGGAGTGTGTGGCACATTTTGAGGTGACTCACTGTGGCCGAGTCCTCTCGGCACCATGCCTGAGCCAGGCTGGTTGCCCTTTGTGCTCAGGCCTACCACAGGGCCTTTGCTGCAAGCTGCAAACATGCCCCCTGGTGACCCCTTTTCAACCTGCACTGGAGGTTAGCCATCGCTTCTCCAGCATTTATAAGGAGCGGTGTAGGAGCTTGTGAATCTGCAGATGAACAGCCCTGGGATTAGGGCTCATTTGCTGGTCTGGGGACAGGGTGGGCTCTGGAATGTGGGCCTTTGGTAGCCCAGAGGATTCTGATGTAGGCGGTCCACAGCAGGCCTTCCCTGTGTCCACCCCCACCCCCCACCTCCAAAGATCAGCCTTCTCTCCCCCAGACCCTCAGAGCACCATACTCCTCTCTCTCCTTCCAAGAGATCAGTCCTCAGTGGTGACTTCACATTTAGCTCTGTGGATGTCTGATTAATGTTTCTCTGACACTAGACTATAAGCTCTATGAAGGCAGGCACTAGACCTGGCTTCGCCTGTCATTGAATTTCTAGCATTTAGCACTGCTTAGCATGAGAAAGGTTGCTGAATGAATGAATTAATGAAACATTAAAATCTCACCTCTCCCTCCTAGTGGATTCTGGTACTTGCCTCCTGCCCTCAAATGCCACATGATATTCGAGTTGCCTTACATGCTCATTTAATCCTCAAAACAACCAAAACAACGTTTTAAATGTTCTTCATGGATTAGCTTATTTTGCCCTCAACAACAACAATCCTCTGAGGCAAATCCTATTATCCCCAATTTGCAGAGGAGGATAGTGAGACACAGAGAATACAGCAGGATTCCAGCCCAGGCAAGCTGGCTCCACAGTTCAAAATGTTTAGTCTTGAGAAAATGCACTACATCCTTACCTTGAAATCATAGAAGTTATCAATGAGAGTTATGAATCTTCGAGCTTGTGTCCTCTTGGCCAGCGTAAATTGTGGAATGTTTCGTAAAAATACCGTATCGAAATTCTTTGACAGTTCCAGATAGTCACTGGCTCCAAGTGGCTGTAATTAAAATGAAGTAAAGACTAGAAACCTAAAGCCAATTCTGGTTGCCCTGCCTTAATTTGAAAACACCTCCTTTTCTGGTCGTGGTCGGATCTAGGGGGTGGTTTGGGGTAACCTGACCAAATGGAGCAGTTTTCACAGCAGGTGAAGAGCGGTGTCTACCGAAACTGTAATAGCGATGGAGGAAAGGGGCAGGAGAGAGGACAGAGTGTGGTGACGAGTGAAAGAGTATCTTGAGCCGCCTCAGTTGTTAGGTTGTAGGTCCCTGTCTTAAACTCAGCCTTCACTTTTTTTATTTTTCTATGACATAACTGTAAACGTGTCCCAACAAATCCTTCTTATGGCTCAACCGCAAACTGTCACTACCACTAAATGGCGCTATCTTACAATGGCAAGCCACCTCTGATGTCACCATTTTGACATACAGACTATGCTTCAGTATGAAATCATCAGAAAATGGGGCCTCTGGGTGGCTCAGTCAGTTAAGCATCCAACTTTAGCTCAGGTCATGATCTCACAGCTTGTGAGTTCCAGCCCTGCATCGGGCTCTGTGCTGACAGCTCGGAGCCTGGAGCCTGCTTCGGATTCTGTGTCTCCCTCTCTCTCTGCCTCTCCCCGGCTCATGCTCTGTCTCTCTCTCTCAAAAATAATTAAACATTAAAATAATAATAAAAAAATCATCAGAAAAAATCTTCCATTGAATTTCAAGTACACGTGTTCAAGAGCAAGACAGTGAACACTGCCAGCTTCTATAGGAGATACTAGAGGGTTTCCTGACCAGAAGCAGACAGAGACCTTGAGCATAAGTTGGAGCAACATGTTCCCTCTTGATGTGAGGAGGGTCCAACACTCAAGGCTCACAAAATTATTCACAAAGGCTCCACCTATAACGTAAGGCACTTCTTCCTGAAACATGAATTTAGCTCATGAAAATCGTGAAAACTATCTGCAAACACATTCTGGGACACAGGCTGTGAAGCCTCTCAGTTTCAGGCAGAATCCACCAACACTCCACCCTGTCCAAAAACCTCTCCCTTCCTTGAGTTATTTGCACCAAAACTTCTTCCAGAAATGTAGGTATGACCATGTTCCAGGGAGAATTAGGGACTTGTGACAAGGAGAGACAGTCATTTCCACTACAGAGCCCATCTATTTAAGCCTATACTCTCCCGGCAACCAGCTGAATCCAGTCACTCAGGAAAGTAGACCCCTCACGGAAGTGTGGGGAGGTGAGAGTAAATCAGAGAGTGAAGCTCTGGGGAAGTGGTTCCCTCAAGCGAGAGCAGCTTCTAAGAAGGATACAGCAGTTGGGGCGCCTGGGTGTCTCAGCTGGTTGAGCATCTGACTTCCGCTCAGGTCATGATCTCACAGTTCATTAGATAGAGCCTTTAGTCAGGTTCCGCACTGACAATGTGTGAGATTCTCTCTCTCTCTCTCTCTCTCTCTCTCTCTCTCTCTCTCTTCCCCCACTCATGCATTCTCTTGCTTTCTCAAAAATAAATGAATAAACTTAAAAAAAAAAAAAGCATGCAGCAATTATCAGACCCTGAGCAAAGGCGCACGAGACTGAGGGCACAAAGAAGCACAAAGAATGTCCTGGCTCCTTTGGAAATCTGCTTAGAGATGTCCCTTCTCCACATCTCCTCTCACCAACCAGGTACCAAATGAGGCTGGAAGAGGGGACCCTTGCCTTTCCCATTTCCCTCCCTGGCTGGACAGCCTTTACCTCCAGACCCAGTGCCTGGCCTTAGCTGAGGCTCCCCAACTCACTCGGCCATATAGGGACTCTACTGTGGGGTTGTTGGTTTGTTTAACCTTGGCTGTCTTCAAGGGAACCCTGCTGTCAAGCCTGTTGTTAAGAACCAGGAGTGAATACTCAGTCTGTTACTTATTAACTGTGCACCTTTGGCAAGCTACCTAATCTTTCTCTTCCTTTAGTTTTTTGGTTTTTTTTTTTTATGTTTATTTTGAGAGAGAGAGAGAGAGAGAGAGAGTAAAAGCAAGCGGGGAGGGACAGAGAGAGAAGGAGAGAGAGAATCCCAAGAACTCCTTCATGCTGTAAGCGCAGAGCCTGATCTCACAAACCCATGAGATCATGACCTGAGCTGTGGTCAAGAGTCAGATGATCTGACTGAGCCACCCAGGCACCCTCTCTTCCTTTAGTTTTCCCATCTATAAATGGGAGTTTGATTCCTATCTCACAGGACTGTGAAGATGACACAAAATAATACAGGCAAAGGATTTACCACAGTGCCTAGGGCATACATTAGCACTCAAATCACTTTGGCTGCTTTTTATTTTTATTATCTTGAGCTCAAATGATTAGGCTCAATACAGACGAGTTGAGGATGTAAAGTGTCATTTTAAATAGGACCAGTTACGTTGCTCCCCCATCCACCATATCCAAACCCCTAAATCAGTCTTTGTGCATTTGCCAGTCCTCAGAGTCACAGCAGGGACCAAATGAGCCTGTGGAATCCCCTAGAAGGAAAACAATTCCCTAAAGGGGGAGGGGGAAGGCAAGATACAGCGTGTAACTCATACAATAGGACACTCGCTCTGAGGGTGACACACTACTTTTTTAAGATCAGTGAGAATTTAGTGTCTCATCTTTTGTAAATCAGAAAGTATATGTAAAAAAATGTAAAACCTCATCTTAGGTATGTAGTTATGTATAATTAAACTCGTTCTTTATGCACGGATGTGATTTCTATCAGTATAACTACATGCCCAAGGAAAATCATCATCAGAAGTGCACTGGAGTGCCTAGGGCAACTGAAAATCAGAATTTTGCCCACTCAGCTATTTTTACAAATTATATACCTTTGTCAGTAGGTTCTACATTTGCCATTATATTAGCAAATATCATATCCCTAAAAAATTACATGCTCATTCATGTAAAGAAAATTAAGCTTTATACAGTTTAAAACAATGGTTAAAAAAAAAAAAACAGTGGGCACTGGGGAGTGACTGTTTAATGGATACTGAGTTTCAGTCTGGGAATATGATGAAAGTGTTCTAGAGATGAACCGTGGTGGGGGCTGCACAACAGCGCGAATGGACTTAATGCCACTGAACTTCACTCTTAAAAATGGTTAAATGGCCAAAAAAAAAAAAAAAGGCAAATTTTATATTATATATTATTTTACCACCACCACCACCACCACCACCACAAAAAACATTAAAACTAGTAAAGGTTATTCACTGACAAAGAAATCCCAACTTAGGCTGCAGAGAGGTAACAATATAATTTTTTCTTTAAAAGCATAAAAAGAGGGGCACCTGGGTGGCTCAGTTCAGTTAAGCCTCTGACTTCTGGTCCATGAGTTCAGTTTGTAAGTTTGAGCCCTGCATCAGGTTCTGTGCTGTCACCTCAGAGTCTGAACCCTGCTTCAGATTCTGTGTCTTCCTCTCTCTCTGCCCCTCCCCCGCTTGCACGTTGTCTCTCTTTCTCAAAAAAAAAAAAAACACTAAAAAAAAAAAATATATATATATATATATAATGTATATATAAGAAGAAGGGCGCCTGGGTGACTCAATTAAGCACCCGACTCTGGATTTCGGTTCAGGTCATGATCTCATGGTTCCTGAGTTCAAGCCCTGCGTGGGGCTCTGTGCTGACAGTGCGGGGCCTGCTTGGGATTCTCTGTCTTTGTCTCTATTTCTCTCTCAAAAAATAAATAAATAAACATAAAATAATAAATAAGTAAATAAATAAAACCTAAGAATGAAATGTATTAATTGAAGGAGGACATCATTAACCAAGGAAACCAGCTCCAACATTAGATTAATATTAATCTAAAATGTGAAATCTTTAGTAAAGAGTGTTTTCTTATACTAGATTCAATGTTGAAGTAGCCAAGAAGTGATAAACTCTCAGAATTGATTTTGGTGAGAGATGGGTTGGTTTGTTTTTTTATTACTCAGAAATGCGATTTTTCATTAATAAAATAAGTTAAAGTTGTGGGCAAAAACATACTTTATACTTTGGAATTGTTGGTCACATCCAGTCATGCGACCTTGAGCAAGTATCTCTGAACTTCCATCTCCTCATCTGTAAACTGGGGATCATAGCAGGACATGTCTCACAGGTTTGTCCTGAAGCTTCACTGTACTGACTGCGTGTAAAATCTTCTAACAGTGGCCGTCACATAGTAAGTGCTCAATAAATGTTAGTTATTAAAGTGGTCATGTGAAAAGCACATTTATTTTATTAATTTATTAATATAATTTTAAATTAATTTTAAGAGGTCACATGAAAAGCAAATGAAATGGTATCTGCACAGTACCTATGTGGCATACAACAGATATTTAATGAATAGTAGCCACTCTTCTAGTAACTATCAAATAACCTTTTCCTGAGCTCATGAGGCCAGGGAGCCCAAACAAGTGAATAGTTCGACTCCAGTTTGCTTCTGCCTTTGCACTCAGGAGGTAAAAGCTGCGGTCTCTGTCAGCCAGGCACATTAGCGCCCTATGAAGTCATATTTACAGATGACAAAAATAGCATGTCTCAGGCCAGCCCCCTCCCACTTTTTTGGTAATACCATTAGCACTACAGGTGGGGGAAGGCGCCAGGCCCACAGAATGAAGAGCGCCTACCCCCAGCACATGGCACCATGGCACATAGGAAGTGCTTAATACTTACTGAATGAATTAGCAAATGAATGTGTGAATAAAACACAACACAGCCCAAGGAGCAGACTTATTCTTTCTTTTATACCCATTTGTCTCCAAAATAATTGAACCACCTACAAAAAAAACTCCTATTCTTTCTTAGTTGGCCCAAATTCCCCATTCCCAAGGCAAGCCTTTGTTGTATATCTTAGTATGTATGTAGGAAAAGTCTAGAAAGATATAGATCAAAATGTTAACAGTGGTTATCTTTGGGTGGTGGAATCAAAGATTAATTTTGTTATACCTTTTTGATCTCCCCCCATCCCTGCCCCATGAACTGTGTTACTTTTAAATAACAAAAATAGTATTTCTGGTGGGGGGTCATTTTTTATAATTGGAATCTTATACCCTATCTCATATGTGTGAGATCATAATATCAGTTTTTTCATGGACATTTTTCCCCCAAGGTTTTCTTCATCATGGAAGTATTATTTTTTCAGGGACATTTAAAAAGAAAATAAAACATAAGGCTGAACATACATTTTCTCCTATACAGTCTGACAAAAGGATAAGGGATTTCATATTTGGGGTGAAATTTGACTTTAGTTATATAGTTATGTTCTTCACACTAGGAAAACCAGACAGAGGGGATGAGGTAAATGGTAGCATCTCCCAATAGTTCACGTTTAGCTTTTGCGGCCAAGCGCCAGAGTTCCCTGATCAAAGGCCTAGTGATGTCAAAATCCATTCTGTCACAGCCCAGATTGATATATTTCCATTTATGTCATGTTTTAATTTGAGCAAATTTTCTCCATGCAAGCTTGATGATGAATGTGCTGTATTCCTTTTCTCCATAAATGTCAGACAACATCTAGTCCATCTGTACATGTATATTGCCTCTGCTCCATGCTCCATCATTCTTCTCCTTCTGGTACTCTAAGAGAACCTAAGCTAAACTTCATATTCTCCATTGCTTTTATCCTTTATTTTGTATTTTCCCTTTTTCAGTTCTTCATGACTCACCGTGGATAGCTTCCTCTGACCCCTATTCTAGTCCACTATATTTCTCTTTAGCTCTGGTTTATTTGCTCTTAAACTCATCCATTGAGTTGTTTTGGTTATTGTACTTTATAGGTCTAGAATTTCTATTGGTTCTTTCCAAAGCCGATGTACCTTTCTAGATCCCTACACTTAAATTTCCAAGCCTATTAAAAAAAATCTCTTTGAATATATAAGGTTAGTTGTTTAAAATAGAGACTCATAATTCCAATATCTGGAGTTCCTAATTTTATCATTTGTTCTTGTTCTTGTTCTTGTTCACATCCACAGTGTCTTGTCTCCTCATATGTTTGCTTTGTGTATCTTCGTATATCTTGGGAAAAAAAAAACACTCATAGAAGTAAAGCCAAGTTCGAGGCTTGAAGTATTCTGAGTCACTTGGCTCATTGAATTTGACCGAAGTCCACGAGAGAGCTAGTTGACTTCTAGTTCACACTTATTCCTAGCATTCAGTCCTTCAAGGTTCCATCCAAAGTGGGGGTAGTTTACTAGGTCCCCATCCTGGGCTGGTCCTAAACTCTGACTTTTGTCCTGCTGGTCCAGTGAGGCTGCCAAAAGTAAGCTCAGTTCAACTCAGCTCATTTTTTTTTAAAGATTGCTAGCACTCACCACTATCCATGTTTTCCTCATCTTCTTGGGCACCCAGCTAGACACTATTCCCCAGACTCTCTTGCACTTAGGTGTGGCCGTGTGATCAGGTTAAGGCCAGTGGAATGTAAAGGAAAGTGATCTGCATGGCTTCTAGATCTGGCCCACAGGATCCTCACTGCCTTGACTTACCTGCATGCTGAACAGAGAGCTCTGAGGACTCGAAGGAGGGGTGGAAGCACAACAGGGACAAAGTCTGGTTCCATGAAGGACCACATGGAGCAGTGTCCTGGCCAACTTACACTGGATGGTGATATGAGCAAGAAATACACGTTCATTTGTTCAGCCTCTGAGATTTGGGGTTGTTTGTTTCAGCAGCTAGCTTATCCTAATTCTTATTTCATCCATCTTCCTTCATCATCCTAACGACAGGATCAGTGCAAATTACTGACAGAGTCCACCATTATTGGAAGTGGAAGACTTTCTCACATTTCCTAGGTGGATAAGGATTCTTCTTCACACAAGATGGTCACTATCAAAAATTTCTCTTCAAGTTTTCTTCAGATTATCATTAAAATTTTTTAATCAGGAACTGCACTTATCCATTTCAAATCAAAGCTGGTTTTTATTTATTTTTAAAATTTTTAATGTTTTTATTTATTTTTGAGACAGAGAGAGACAGAGCATGAGAGGGGGAGGGGCAGAGAGAGAGGGAGACACAGACTCTGAAGCAGGCTCCAGGCTCCAAGCTGTCAGCACAGAGCCCAACGTGGGGCTCAAACTCTCGGACTGTGAGATCATGACCTGAGCTGAAGTTGGATGCTTAACCGACTGAGCCACCCAGGCACCCTCAAAGCTGATTTTTAAAAAGTTATGTTAATGGAGGCAACTTTTCTCATTACAAATTTGAAAAGATGTTAAAGTTTTGTTCAAATTTAATATTTGATGCATTTTAAATATGTCTGTAAGTTTATTTTTCTTCTGATTATATAACGGAAATTTAGTAAACACTTTCATCGAAACACATATAGATGCTGACAAATTATCTCATCTAGCCCTGTGCACCCTCCAAATGGTATGCTGCCACAGGACTACTCACCCTTACTTCCCCTAGTATTCGATATTTAAATATGCTTGGGGCATTCAAGTGCAACTTAAAAATTCTCTTAAAAATTTTTCAATTTAAACCCATTTAATATATTTTTGGAGAAATAAAGAATGCCTTTGTGGGGTAGTCTAATTATCATAATGGTTCCAATTGTTCTTGCCTCCTTGTCTACACTCTTTAGATTGTGACTTTCCATCTCTTCCATGTCTTAGCATCTGTCTGCCCAACTCCTCAATCTGGGCCAGACTTGTATTTACCACAACCAATAGAATGAGGCTAAAGTCACAATTTTCCAGTTCTGAGCTTAGGTCTCAAGAGGCTTTACACACTTCTGCTCATTCTGTTGCAACAGCTGGGCTGGACTCCCGATGAAGGAGACAGCATAAGAAGAAGAGCCAACTGTCTAAGCTGAGAAAACAGCTGAGGCCAGCCTCCAGCCTGCTGCCCCACCTGCCCATAGTAGATGAGAGAACCCAACCAAGATCAGCAAAGCTGACTGCAGATGCATAAGTGAATCCAAAATATATTAAAAGAACTTTCCAGCTAAGCCTGTAGATTAGAGAGCAATAATAAAGGCTTATTTTTTTAAGCTACTGAATTTTGGGGGTGATTTGTTATGTAGCAATAGCTAACTGAAACACTATACTTGCTACAGAGAGGTTTACTAGGAAAAGCCCATATTTCAAAAGTCCTTAGCAAGTCCAGCACACGTAGAAAAGTATGTCTAGCTTTTGTAGCAAGATTGGTCTTATATAATTGATGAGGATATGTAAAGACACATACTGTCATTTGTTTTATGTTCATTTATTTTTCTTAATCAATTATGGCATTTTTATGGTGTAGCACAGAACTCATGTCTAAAAATAAAACTTGGTGATTAACTGTATACAAGAGCTAGAAGGAAAAAAAGCTAGAAAATTATGTGGCATCCCAATAGAATACCAGAAGACATGGACCAATCAAATAAAAACAGAAAGTCACAGAGAAAAAACAAGCTGGCATGAAAAAGGCAACTGAGAGAGATAAGGACTGACTGCAATGAAACTAAAATTATAAGAGCATTCCAACAGAAAAATGGACACAGGATACGAATACATAATTCCTGAACTAAAAGCAAAGTCGAAGAGGCTAATAAACAAATGAAAAATATAGTCAAGCTCACTAGTAACCAAAGAAAGACAAAATAAGAATGATATATCATTTTTCATATAGCAATTTTGCCAAGAAAAATAAATTATACTACTCAATGCTGGCAAGTAGGTAATGAGACATCCATTGCTGCTAAGAGAGTAAATTAGTTCAGATGCTCCAAAAATATTTTGTTGGATTGTATTAAGAGCCCTAAAAGAAGTCATCAACTTGACCCAATCATTCTGTTTCTAGAAATCAATCTACAGGAAGTGACCAGAAATCCAACCAAAGGCTATATACAGGATTATTTATAACTATGTGAACTAAAAGCAACTTTAAAATAAAACAACAGAGGAAAGGCTCAATAAATTATGGCATGCTGACATAATGGAACATATTGCCAACAAATAATAATGTTTACGAAACATATTTTATGATATGAAAACATGCTTATGATAAAAAGCTAAGTGAAAAACTCATACTTCAAAATTATAATTATACTAAGGTACCTATTTTGCTCAAGATATATATGTAGGAAAAAGACTAAATACGTAAAAATGCTAACAATTGTTATAGATAGTGACAGACTTAGAAGTCTATATTTTATAATATTTTATGATCTTCTTTATTTTATAGATTTTTCTGCATTTTCCAAAAGGGAAATAAAATATATTGTGACAAAAGAGTAAAAACTGAATGATGTAGCAAAACAATGTTGAAGATCTTTACTGATTGCAAAGTATACTCTTTGGTTTTGTTTTTCAGCTGTTTAAAAAAAAAAATTTAACATTTATATCTTATTGAAAGACAGAGCATGAGCATGAGGGGCAGAGAGAGGAGGAGACACAGAATCCGAAGCAGGCTCCAGGCTCTGAGCTGTTAGCACAGAGCCCGACATGGGGCTCGAACTCACAAACTGTGAGATCATGACCTGAACCAAAGTCAGACACTTAACCAAGTGAGCCACCCAGGCACCCCTGCTTTTCAGTTATTTAATCCCCTGATCTTCCCTAATAATCATGAAGAGTGAATGTGTAAAACAGTCACCGCAAATGCATATACTAAAGAGCTTGAGGAGTTACAAATCTATTCAAAGCTGCAGTTGCCACCCTCATTTACTCCACTGTACGAGACTGGGAGTCCCAGGAGGGTCAGTACTATCTTGTCCACCCAAGTGTCTGGGGCACCTACCAGCCCAGGGAACACGATCTTGCATAATACAAGACTAGTGAACAAGTAAACACATGATCACCAAGTCTTCTTCAGAACCAATGGTAACTACTGAACGCTTAACAAATACAAATTTTGTACTAACTCTCACAAGAACTTCGCAAAACACAAAGATACGTTTCTCTACTCTTCTGACCTAACACACCACAAAATTGCATGCACATGATCTCTATAGCAGTTGTAAGTATTTACACTTTTGTTTGCATTAGTTGATCCTCTTATGTAAGTAAACCATAGCATAAGACACCTTTTGAAACCATAATTAGTATTATAAATTCATGCATTGTGTCCTATGAATAATTAAAGCATATGATTATTTTCGACTACTAAATGCCACTTCAGTTAGTAGCATCCTTGAGTATGTTATTCTAGCTCAAAATTCAAGTAGCATTATCTAATGCAGATTCTTCTTATGATAGATAATGATGGCACTCTCCATCTTTCTACCTGAGCAATTAAAAAGTTTAATAGTCTCTGATGTGGCTGGCTATCTGAATAATTTTCTAAACAGAAACAATTAAAATCCACTTATTCGATGGTTTGTGCATTCTCGACTATTGTTTCAAACTCTTTGTTTCTGTGGAAACCTGATGAAAACCTAAAGAACTTTAAATCTATAATGAGTTTGCAAAGAGCATTTGTTTTCCTTAATTACTGGGAGTATACAGCTGGATTATATGTAGCACAGTTTTTCTAAAAAACTTTTAGGAATAAAGAGCTTGCCTGCTGTCTTCTTTCTCCTGTATGAGAAACGGCACAGCTGTCTGCTTCGGTTTGACCCTGGTGCCAGGAGCGGGGATTTTCTCAAAGCCACACCAGTGTGAAATGCACGAGCGTTACCACCAGGCTGCCTTCTGCCCTGCAATGAGCGGTTGGTCCACTTCAGCACACACGAATGAGCTGTCAGCTTGAGTTTCTTTTTTCTCTGCCTGGCTAATGCTTGCTCTGCCACCATTATTTCAGCTCAAGTAGGATGATTATTATTTCAAGCGCTGTCTAGATTATATTGTCCTAAGGGTTACTCTTTATCTGTATAGACTTCTCTTTATAAATTCCTTGTAGTGCTACCCTGATAGCCCCTCATTACACAAGTATGCATGGCATCTTGCTTTGTGTATACAGAAATGACAATACATCATATCTTAAAGAAAAGTGCTTTTTAATAGGGAAAAAAAAACACTTTAATTAGGATGAATGCATCCTTTTCAAAACAAACTAAAAATATCATATGAATTTGTTAAAACAACTATGTGCACCAAATCAATAAAGATAATAACTAGAAAAACAAAGCACTGAAATGTGTGTATTTGTAGAGTACATAATTTCCCAAGACTGGTAATACGGCACCTTAATATGAGAAATCACATTAATATGAAGTCCCTACCATCCAACTGGGAAATAGCTCACTATTCCAGAAAATATTACCATCTCTTACACACTCTACTTCAGAAAATGTTCTCTGGTGTGCTGAGGGAAAGATTTACTCCTTGACTTAGAGTCTCAATGGCAGGAAGGCTAGTTCTCCCCAAATCTACCGGATCTTTAGCAAACTCTCTATCCCCTCGAGATAATGATGGGCTAATGCAGTACTCTTTTGGGGTTGTGCGTGTCATTTTTAATGGAGTGTATAATAACAATGGCAACAAAAAAATCTATGTGGCAAACCAGAGATGATTGCACTCTTTCCTCACTCTGACTTGACTAGCTTTCTGTATGTAATAAATCTCCAAATTCTGGAGATACCTAAGTCTGGAGATTCCAGAACTGACAACTTTCTTAAAACACAAACCACATCAAATCAGATCTATTGAGTACCTGCTGGATGAAAAGCACTGCGCTGGGTTGATTCCCAGGAATACTTCCAGTTCATGTAGGAAATATAAACTCCAACAACTGTCACAAAAATATTTGATTTATAGCCTGTAGCACAGAAAACCAAAATTTTTATGTATTTTCTTGGAGCTGTATTGATGCTTACATTCAGTGGTGCCTCTTAATAATGATGATGATGCTAACGATTTCCTACTTTTTCACATTCTTCTAACGCTGTGTTTTTATCTCCACATTTTTCCTATTTTTTTTTTTACTAATTACTTCATCATTACTGCATTTTACAAACTCATTTATGAAAACAATACGGTAACAACCTCCTTCTAATTTCCCACTAGTAAAAAGATTTTATTAGCTGGTTTAAAACAAATGGAAATTTAAACATTATTATTAATGCCTCAGACATTATATCTGATTGTACAGACGACAGAGGTAATAATGTATGTGGCCAAGGCTAAAATGTTTCATCCCTTATGTTTTCTATTTTTTAATATAATGATTTTAATAAGAATGTATACAGTAATGATGAAGTAATTAGTAACAACATGATTCCACCAAATTCACTGAAATCAGTAACTGAAGACTAGCACTTAATCATTAACATAGTCAAGCCATCCTGCGTATCCCCTCGGTAGAGGGCAGTATTTGCTACATCTCTGTTGGAGGAAAGACTGTTCTAAATTTGCCTGGCTTTGAGATCTATCCAGAAGAAATTTGAAAGATTACCCCCAAATGAGGGTCTACACCTTTGCTACTGGTTCTAAACGTGCGTTTGAAAAGAAAGGTTCATCAATGTAAACTCCTTCCTTTGGAAATCAAAGCAAGGAGGCACGAAAAGTGACATTTAAGACACTAAAAAGCAAGAGGATATAGAATAGCAAGTAACCTATTTTATTTTATTTGGGGGGGGCACAAGTGGGCAAGGGTCAGAGAGACAGAGAGAGAGAGAGAAAGAGAGAGAGAGAGACAGCGAGAGGGAGGGAGGGAGGAGGGAGGGAGGCAGAAGCGGGGCACACCCAAAGCAGATTCATGTTTTTACCCAAAGCAGGGTTTGTGCTCACCAGATGTGGGACTCTGAAGTCACGAACCATGAGATCATGACCTGAGCCAAAGTCAGATGCCTAACAACTGAGGCACCCAGGCCCCTGCAAGTAACTTATTTTAAATTTGAGGATGATGACTTCTGAAACTGTTAAAGTCTTACAAATGCAGAGATTTTGTTATTTTTGTTTTGCTTTTCCCTGTGAGAGTTCACGGACTCTCCCCAATCCTCTTAGACTTGGATACTGAAAAAGCCTAATCAGAGTTGGAAAAGAAATGGATATCAAAGAATTTTTCTTCCTCCCACTCTTCTGCTTTCAAAATCATGGAAATACTTGGTGAAAAATACTAATTAATATTCTAAAGATACTAAAAAGTTAATTAGAGCAAGGCTGAATGCCTCTCTGTGCTGTTAGTTACACAAAGGGCCAAATGCTTCAGAGTAAGACCAATAGAATTCTTCACTCCGTCTTCTTACCAAAAAGACAACCTTGAATTATCTGCTACTCAACTTTTATTAAAATATACAACATTCATGAAAGGTTTGAACATGAGTCTATCCAACCTCCAAGCATTTATCCAATTTCTAAGCAATTTCTCTGGATCAACCTGATAATAGAAAAGCTTACTTATAAGGCATTTTTGACCTCTTATAGCACTAGTTTCATTGAACAGTACTTTGTCATAAGGGCCCCAGCTTGTTTATAAGAATCTGTGTGATACAAACTTGTACTGACAGCAGAAATAGTGCTGAGAAAACTGTCTGCCGGCATCTTTTAGAAGCCCCTATGGGTCCAAGTGCCAGAAAAAGCTTCACTTCTCCTGAGTAACTAATTTTATGTCTTATAACTTACTGAACATCTTTCCCCCTCTTTGGGAGAAGCTGACAGCTGATATAATTGTTCAGTGTAAGAACCTTGTAGAGGTTTATGACATGCATTTACATATACTAACTTTTCCTTTCAACTTAATTATTCTCTATTTTCTCTTTGCCCTGCTTTTTTAAAAAATCTACATAATTCTATTTGTGAGTATATGTGTATATCTGTAATATTTTTTGCTACAAATAAATACATGCCTAAATTATTCTTTTTCTATTTCTTTTTAAGGCTTATTTTGTTATTTAGTTTGTTTTAATTAGATGGGAAGCAAAAGGGAATCCGGGAAATAAAATGTAAGAACTTTAGATACTCAACAGCAGTACATCTTTTAAGTTTGTTAGTTAACAGACGAACTTAAACTCACTTATATGTGGAATCTAAAAAACAAAAAACAAAAAACTCATAGAAAAAGAGATCAGATTTGTGGTTACCAGAGGTGGGGAGCTGGGAGGAAGGGAGATGGAGGAATGTGGTTAAAAGGTGCAAACTTTCAGTTATGAGACAATCACTCTTCCTTTTCTTTTTATCTATATGAAATGATGGATGTTAACTAAACCTATTGTGGGTAATCACATTTCACAATATATGTAAGTCAAATCATCATGCTGTACACTTTAAACCTTATATGGTGATGTATGTCAATTATTTCTCAATAAAACTGGGGGAAAATGTATGTAAGATAATTTTTGTATCTCCATGTAAGTGTGAAGGATAATTTATATTTTACAGAGTTTTTCCACATATATTAAGGTTGGAAAACAGTAAGATTAAGTTAAGAGCAGAGGCTTGTTATATTCATCTATTAACACATTTTACATAGTAACCTCCAAATCCCAAGATGTTACCAATCTAGTAAATTACTTCCATTTAAAAAAATTCTTCAAGGGGTGCCTGGGTGTCTCAGTCAGTTAAGCGGCCGACTTCAGCTCAGGTCATGATCTCGCGGTCCGTGAGTTCGAGCCCTGCGTCGGGCTCTGTGCTGACAGCTCAGAGCCTGGAGCCTGTTTCAGATTCTGTGTCTCCCTCTCTCTGACCCTCCCCCGTTCATGCTCTGTCTCTCTCTGTCTCAAAAATAAATAAACGTTAAAAAAATTTTTAAATAAAAATAAAAATAAAAAAATTATTCAAGAAATGGTGGGAGATTTTAGTTGTTTCTAATGTCCCTTTGATTCAGCTGAACTAGGACCCTGACTCTGTTTCCTTCCACTAAATCCCATGGTAAGATTTTCCAATCCCATCCACACCCCTCATCTCTTCCTTTTTCAGTGTCAGTTCAGGTGATTTCATGGACTCCTTTCAACTTCAAACTAACACATCTCTATAAATGACTTCCAGATCTGTATCTTCAGTCTTAGATTTCCAGTTGCTTGTAAGTCCCCTTCTCCTATATCAGGTATTTGTCAAGGGTCCTGCCATCCCTCTGGTCATCCAAACTGAAAACATCAGAGCCCTAGGTGGCATGCCCTTGGCCCTGAGACCTCTCGGCATCCAATCTTAAATATTTCCCTCATATTCATCTTGTTCTTTCAAATCTATCATGTACACCTGTTTTAGGGGGCAACTGGGAGCACAGATTCAACCCATGTTCTGCATTCCAAGCCACAGACCCTGATGAGGGGTAGCATCAATCTAGAGGAAGGGGCACATAAGGGCATGATTTGCTCACTTAGGTAGCTCCATGCCCATCTTGGGGAGCTTTATCTAATGCACAAAGGTTCCATATATGGTAGCAGCAGAGACAATCTTATACAACTTTGGCAGATTATCCAATATAGATCTGTTAAAAAATGACAAGTTTTTTTTTTTATGCTGATGAAGGTTCTAATTCAAACTCTACCACCTGATATGCAAGCCCCTTTATACTGACTTCAACCCATCTATTCTGACTCAGTGCATACCACTCTCCTACATACTATCTAAATTCCAGCCATGACCCTTAAGTTGTCTGGAAAAAGAGTTCTTGATTGTTGGGTGATTTTTCTTTTTAGTAGTTTAAAGATGATATTGCACTGTTTGTCTATTGCTTCTTGATAGGAAGTCTTCAATCATACTGTTGTGCCCCTGGCTGCCTCGAAATTTTCTCTATCTTTGGTTTTCAACAATTTGACTACGATGTTCCTAGGAGTGATTTTCTTTGTACGTGCTAGGGGTTTGTTGAGGTTCCGGTATCTGTAAATTTATATCTTTTCTTAAATTTGGAAAAACTTCAGCCATTATTTCTCTAAAAAACTTTTCCACCCCATTCTCTCTTTTCCTTCTAGGACTCCAATGATACAGTTGATTTTTGATATAGTTTATGTCATGAGGTTTTGCTTTTTTTTCCCCTCAACACTTTTGTTTTTCAGATCATTGCATAATTTCTATTGACCTATCAGTTCACTGACTCTACTCTTCTACAGTTTGGTATGAAGTACAATAAACTTAAAAATTTTTAGATCTAGAATTCTCAACTTTTAGTTTTAGAATTTCTATTTGGTTTTTTTAGTTTCAATTTCTTTGCTAAGATTTCCTATTTGTTTATTCATTACCAGTATATTTTCCCTTATATTCTTGACTGTAGATAAAAAAAAAAAAAAAAAAAAAAAAAACCACTTTAAAATCCTTCCCTCTAATTCCAACATCTGTATCCTCTCAGGGTCAGTTTCTGTTGATTATCATTTCTCTTTTAAAATGGATCAGATTTTCCTGTGTCTGCACACAGCTAGCAGTTTTGGATTGTATTCTAGATAAGGTGAGTGATATGTTGTTAGAGACTTGGAATTCTTTTTATTCTACCAAAGTATATTGATTTTCTACTGTTGCTATTTTAGCAGGTAATTAACTTGGCTAGTCCCAAACTCCAAACTCTGTCTCCTCTATGATGAGCAGCAGCTGAAGTCTCTGTTCAGTATTTTTAGTGTTAGCTGTGCATGTGCAGTTCACAGGTCAGCCCAAGATTTGGGCAGTCTCTGTGAAGAACTCTGGGCTCTTCCTCTGTGGTTCTCTCTGTTCCATCATTTCTTTTCTTATTTTCCAGCTCTCTTCTCATTCCTCAAGCCAGGAATATTTCAGGTTTCTACTGAGTTTTAGATGTTCCATATGAAAACAACTGTGATCTCTTCTCTGGCAAAAAACAAAACAAAACAAAACAAAACAAAACAAAAACCTACAAAAATAAGAAACTCACCAGTGTCTTTCCTTTCTTCCAAGTGATGCCTGAGCTTTCTCCCTGCTTTTGGTTGTTCAATATTGCCTCCCAGACAGTTATTTCTTAGATTTGTCCAGAGTTACAGCTCTGATCTAAAGGTGGGTTAGTCAAATAGGTGCTACTCTGTCATTAACGGAAGTAGAACCGTCCTGAATCTTCAATTCTCTGAATATACTCTGCCATTTCCTACTTCCGTATTTTTCATAAAAACACAAAACCTCAGAGGAGGAAGAGATCAAAGGTTGCCCCCATGATGCCCTATTCTTAGGAACAACCAAACAGCTACCCTCACACTCTCTCCTCTCCATGCCAGCAGAATCTTCAACCCTCCAGCCTTTAAGGCCTAGTTCCTCTTTAATTACCCACAACTTTCTGCTCACACTGATCCAATAGTACTAATTATAATCTGCCTCACACTCCAGTGATCTATGTACTGATCATATTTTCTCTTCTAAATTAAAGTTGTGTGAGTGTACAGAGTAACTCTTATTCACCTTAGTACCCCCTATAGCACCTAGAACTATGCCAGCCTTCCATTAAGTACTCAGGAAATATCTGTTGAATGACTAGAAAGAAGTACCATAAAATATAAAAAGGGTAGGGCTCTCTCTGTTACCTTGCATAAAAGGTAACAAACAATTACCTAGCATGTTGGTTTATTTATCCAAGTTTTCCTTCTTGAAAGAAGGGCATTTCCAAGGGGAGATACTATTTGCTGACCCACTAGAACATGCTGGTAAGTTACAACCTTTCCTAGAGTGTACTGCCCCGTTAATCATCCTATTACTTTATGTACCATGGTCCTGCTCAATCTAAAATGACTTCTTGTGGATCATGGTAAGAAGTCTAAATTTCTCTGCCTGGTCTTTATGGTGGATCTGTCTGAAATTTTCATGCTTATTTCTCTTTTCTAACATGTACTGTACTCTCATTAGGAAAGTATCTTCTGTTCCTCCTGAAACATGCAGTGTTTGGCCTCAGATTATGGTGAAATACCTTCACTTTGCTCATCTAAATTCTACTCACCTATCAAGGTCAAGATCAATTTCCTCCTTAAGTCTCATGTCTCCTCAGAGTCTTCCCAATCCTTACTATCCTTACTTTTAACCCCTGACGTACTCATAACATGTACTAATGAGCACAACTCCTCAAAATAGACTTGTTACAGCTCAAAATAATGAAAGAAATTAGTTGTATCATTTTACAAATGAGATACTTGGACCCAGAGATGTTAAGTGACTTGCCCAAGGCCACTCAGCTACATAGTATCTGGGTAAGTACTGGAATTCCTATCTCTTGATTCGGTTGGGCCTCTTTCCACTCTACAACACTGTCTGGCATTTGTTCATGTTATTTCCTTTACTAAATTGTAAACTTCTTATACTTTTTTATACTCCTCATAACACAGTGGTATACCAATATGGAAGTACTTAAGAAATAGTTGCTGGCCACTGAATCAATGTAACAATCTTTCGAAGGGGGGAATCTTACACAACATATATTTCTTGGTTAACAATAAAAAGATAAAAGAGCTAAGTAATGTTTCATCCTACAATACATAGAAATCTTACAGTTTTTTGATACTATAACTCATTTCTAGGTTTTTCTCAAAATCTTTGGCCTTAGTATCTTCAGGTTACTTTAAGAAACAAAAATATGGGGTGCCTGGGTGGCGCAGTCGGTTAAGCGTCCGACTTCAGCCAGGTCACGATCTCGCGGCCCGTGAGTTCGAGCCCCGCGTCAGGCTCTGGGTTGATGGCTCGGAGCCTGGAGCCTGTTTCCCATTCTGTGTCTCCCTCTCTCTGCCCCTCCCCCGTTCATGCTCTGTCTCTCTCTGTCCCAAAAATAAATAAACGTTGAAAAAAAAAAAGAAACAAAAATAGTATATTCTAACAATTCTCAAAATTTTTTCTATAAAATACATTTCAAAGTCATAATATATCTATTGGAATATATTTTACTAAATATTCTAATTAGCAATGTACTAAGTAATTACTAATTCTGAGTCAACTGATCTAATCCAGAGGAAAGGTACTATGGAGAATATCAAGTCATGTATTTTATGGTGGGAAATAGAAAAACTTGAAAATTAAAAATCACAGAATTACTTTATATATAAAACTTCTGTTAAAAAATAATAATAATAAAAAAGAGCCAGTTGGTAGGTAGGCATTAAAAAAGCCACAGTGTTAAAACTTTTAAAATTCAAACAAGTACCTATACAGTGTAGGGCGCCTGGGCGGCTTAGTGGGTTAAGCGTTCAGCTTCAGCTCAGGTTATGATCTCATGGTTTGTGAGTTAGAGACCCACATCGGGCTCCGTGCTGATGGCTCAGAGCCTGGAACCTGCTTCAGATTCTGTCTGTCTGTCTGTCTGTCTGTCTCTCTCTCTCTCTCTCTCTCTGTCCCATCCCAGCTTGTGGTCTGTCTCTGTCTCTCAAAAGTGAATCAATGTTAGAAAAAAATTAAAAACTAAAGTACCTATAAAGTGTTTTACAGTCTTATTAATTGGTTGACCTATATTTCCTATATTTACCAATCTTGTCATTATACAGATCTTATGTTTAGAGAACTATTTCTGTTATTATTCCTGTTTTGCAGGTAGAGAAATTGAGGCACTGAGATGCTGAGTTACCATCCCAAGATCACATAGCTAGTAGGTGGCAGAGCCAGGACTTGAACTCCTTGGTAGTTTGCGAATTCAATTCTGTAGTTTAGAGTTGTGATACTCCAAGTCAGATCATTCAGTTTACTTTTATTTATTTATTATTTATTATTTATTTTTGAGAGAGCGAGAGAGCAATCACACGAGCACAGGAAGAGAAGTAGAAGAGGGAGAAAGAATATCTTAAGCAGTCTCTGCACGCGGAGCCCAACGTGGGCCTCGATCTCATGAACTGTGATATCATGACCTGAGCTGAAATGAAGAGTCAGATGTTTAAGTGACTGAGCCATGCAGATGCCCCAGGTCATTTACTTTAAAATAATAATAATAATAATAATAATAATAATAAT
This sequence comes from Prionailurus bengalensis, assembly GCF_016509475.1. Lineage (NCBI taxonomy): Eukaryota > Metazoa > Chordata > Mammalia > Carnivora > Felidae > Prionailurus > Prionailurus bengalensis. Next base: position 97,679,757 of record NC_057349.1, on the reverse strand, counting down.
AATAATTTTAAAAAGCTAGTGACTTTAATTTTTTTTTTTTTTTAAATATTTGGTAGGGGTTGTCGTCTCAAAAGAAAGGCAGACTGCCACGTGCAGCGCCTCATTTGGATGTGTCTGGAGTCTTGGAAGCTTGACTACCCTACGTTCTCCTACAAATGGACCTTGAGAGCTTGTTTGGAGGTTCTAGCAGGGGAGCGCAGCTACTCGTATACCCTTGACCGAAGAACGGTCCTCCTCTATCGGGGAAGGTCGTCCTCTTCGACCGAGCGCGCAGCTTCGGGAGGGACGCACATGGAGCGGTGAGGGAGGAAGGGGACACCCGCCTAGCCAGCCAGATCAGCCGAATCAACCCTGGCGATCAATGGGGTGACAGATGTCGCAGCCAGATCGCCCTCACATCCAATTTTTAAAATTTTATTTCATACTTTTTAATCCTTGAGCAGGTAAATGACACATTCCTCTCAAAGACCAAAGCAAATATTGAATTAAATTAGCTTGTCATACTTTCTTACAAAAGTGATCTTAAAGGGAACATGAGGAGTTGTGTCTAATACTAAATCTGATCCTCAAAATAATTGTACTCTTAAGACAGATAACATATTGAAGGTATACAACACATTCATCCTTCCCTTGAGACACTCTGGGAATCCCTAGGTGCTTTCTCCCCATTATAGGGACCATGCACATTTCCACAGCAAATGAAAGCAAGCTTTCTCTCTCAGAGAAGCTTCAGGCAGCTGAGCCTAAGTAGTCAATGGCTTACAGACTTTAACATTTTTGGCTATATGCTACATCACCTAAAGAGCTACGCTTGCCCTAGTTTGGGAACAGAAGGCGAGCAGGACTGTTCAGCCTCGCAATGAGCCCTGTAACAGAAAACTTGTCATATGGAGAGAGTAGGAAGGCATTCTCTCAACCCAGTTTTTCTTCATTCCTTCTGATTCTTCTTTACCCATCATGGAAATGGCCACGTTCAAGTAGCTATAGTTTTTAAATTTCTAATCCAGCCCTCCTTTATGGGCATTTCTCTAAAGGTCTTTTTTCTTTTTCCCTTTAAAACAGCAAAATACAACAATCATAACTTGTAACCCAACAGATAGTTATTTCCTTGGAAGATACAAATCACCATCTACAATTAGTAAAAACTGATCCTTCAGTTCAACCTCCAAACTTGCTTTATCTTGAAAAATGCAAATAATGCTTATAAAATGTCATTTTAGCTTAGTTAACAAAATATGGATTAGAACAGCACCTATAAACTATATTCCTAGAATAAAAAGTGAACAAATTACTATTCATTTTCAGCATAACTTTCTTGATAAAGTTCTAGGATGCTAAAATAGTACATCCTGCACTTCACAATTTGGTTGTTCAGCTACACAGAAAATATTTTTACAAAAATATTTAAAAATTTCATCAGTTTTTTAAAAAGCCTCTTTTCTCTCTTTTTTTTTTAGTTTATTTACTTATTTTGAGAGAAAGAGAGCATGCACAAATGGGGGAGGAACAGAGAGAGAATCCAAAACAGACTCGGGACTCAAACTCACAAACCATGAGATCATGATCTGAGCCAAAGTCCAAGCATCAGACGCTTAACCAATTGAGCCACCAGGCACCCCTCAAAATCCTCTTTTACTTCATAAATATTTAATTATTTTCTTTTAAAGCTCTTATGGTGTCATTATCCTTCTTTTTTTTTTTTTTCCTTATCAAGTTGACCAATCTTCATTTGCATGGACAGGCTTGCTTTTTATCTACATTGTTAGGGTATTTACTACCTCAGACCAGCAGTGACTTAGTGGCAAAAGACTTAGACGTGATGGGTGGGGCATGGTTCTAGTATAAGCTGTGAGAGATGTTTGAGGAAAGGCTACATTTCTTTAAGTTTTTAAAAATATTTATTTATTTTTGAGAGAGAGAGAGAGAAAGAGAGTGTGAGTGGGAGAGGAGCAGAGAGAGGGAGACACAGAATGTGAAGAAGGCTTCAGGCTCCGAGCTGTCAGCACAGAGCCTGACATGGGGTTCAAACTCACAAACCGTGAGATCATGACCTGAGCCAAAGTCAGACACTTAACTGACTGAGCCGCCCTGGCACCCCAGGATGGGCTACATTTTTAAGGGGTCAGTTCATTTGTGACTATTTTCTTGTTATGATAATTTTGCATTTCTTTGCAACCATATAACTATGGCAATTCAGATACTGAATACTTGCATAAAGAGGACTCTCGAAATCATTCAGTTTCAGATGTAACCTAAAATTCTTAATTAAGTATAATCTTCTGAGTCAGGCTAAATAGTTCAGTAAACAAAAACCATTCAGTAAATATAAAAACACATCCAACCCCAAGTGAAAAAGCAGGCATGTGTTATATCTGGGACAGTCCCAGCTTTCGATGGCCTGGTTTTCTGGGAGGCTCTTAAAGCTTGAGACTTACCCAATTACCACACCTGATACCACCATGAAAGAAAACCTTTGGCAAGGAATGAAGGGGTTGATAGTCAGTAATGATTATTTTTGAGCCATTGCCCCTTCGAAGAAAAAATAATATTATAGACTTATACATTAGGTAGCAGTTTGTCTATTAGTGCCATCATAGATAAAAAAAGGTTTTGACTATAAGCCGTAAGTAAAACTAAAGAGGCCCAGATCATTCCCCCCTTCCCACACCTCTCTCCCCTTCCCTGCTCCAAGCACATTTCCTCACATCTGCAATCCTGCAGGTTAACATCTAGCTTCTTGGTATCGTCAGGATTCTTTCTTTGCAAATCTACAATTCAATATGGTCATGTTCAGAAAAGCAAACCCAATTAGGAGAGCCTATAGCACTTGGATAATAATAAGGCAAACATTGCCATGTGTCATTCTAAATACTTTATATGTATTAACTCATTTAATATTTATAATAGGTAGGCACTATTATTGTCCCCATTTTATAGGTAGAAAAACTGAGGCACCAATGTGTTAAATTACTTTCCCAAGATCATATAGTTAGCAAGTGGCTTGAACTCCTTGGTAGTTTGGGAATCAGACTCTGTGCTCTTAATCACCACACTCTCTCCAAAAATGTTCCGGACAGGTTACATCAAATCTTCAATTCTGGTTCTACCATGAAGTACAGTCAGATACTTTGTGAGTTCCCACATCTGAGCTAACCTTTGAGCCTTTTATGGAGCATGAAGCTGGCTGTAGAACAGACATCCTCCAGTGTGAGAGCTCCCTCCCTGATGAGAACCTTAGTACAGAATTGTCCAACTCATGTGGCTTGGCATATCCACACGATCTGGTAGCTGTGCTACTGACCCTTGGGTACTCCTGAAAGCCATAAAGGATCTACACCTCCAGGCTAGGGACCTCAAGGCTTAGGCAGCCTCATTTCTTTACTCTTTAATAAGAATCTTACCATTTCTCTCTCCCTGTCATGATATGAAGAAGGTTGGGAAGCCCTGTTTCAGGGAACTATAGAAGGATAAAGGAGAATATATTTGGGTGGTCTTTGTTCCCGGTCACTCCCCCCACATCCGAGCTACAGTAAAGGAAAGTGAGCAGATTCATCTCTATGGACATGACATGAGCTTTCAGGTTTCCTTTCCTTCCCTTGATACAGTTACTTGGCTCAAATGAAGAGCAAAGCAGAAGTCAGAAATACTGTTACTTAAGTCAGTGGCTCTCACAGTGCAGTTCTAAGATCTCTAGGGGTCCCTGAGCCCCTTTCAGAGGTCCTTTGAAGCCAAAACTTGCAGTAATAATACTAGGACATTATTTACTTTTTTCACTGTGCTGACATTTTCAGTAATGGTGCAAAAGCAATGGTGGGTAAAACTTCTGGCACTTAAGCATGAATCAAAGCAGTGGCACCAAATCATATTGTGTTCTTCACTGCCCATGTACTCACAGTAAAAAAAAAAACAAAAAAAATCCAGTTCCACTTCAGATGTCCTTGAAGAAGCAGTAAAAAGGATTTTTAAAATCTGAACCCTTGAGAACACATCTTTTTAGTATTCTTTGTGGTGAAGGAAGTACACATAAAGCACTTCCACTATACACCAAACATATCTTGAGGAAAAGCACTTGTGCAGTTGTTTGAGTTGCTAGCGAACTAGCCGCTTTTATCATGGAACATAATTTTTATTTGAAAGAATGAGTTACAGGCAAACTATGGTTATTCACACTGAAACATTATCACAATGTTTCACAGACATTTTCTTGAAAATGAACAAGTAAGACAGTCACTTCAAGGAAAACAACTAAAAGTAATTTGTTGTCAGTGATCAAATTGAGCAAAAAACTGAAAATTGGAATTTTGGAAAGCTTGTTGTTTCCACCATGAACTTGATAGCTTCCCAATTCTCAAATATGTTTATTTTTCTGATGAGACTGATGGTTATATTAATGAATATAATGCTTTGATATTGTATAATTAAATGTGCCAACACTTGAAAGATCTATATAACTCAATCAATATTTTCCAGTAACCAGTGCATTCATTCTCTTACAAAGTCATGCATGACAAAAGATCCATTTAAAGTTCAAGAAGGATAAAAGAATACCAAAAATACACTGATACTGCTTCATATACTACATTGTAGCTAACATTTTAAAATCTTCTTGTCAAGTTTTTTTAAAAAAAATTTAAATAGGCTTTTTTTAGAATAGTTTTAGGCTTACAGAAAAATTAAAAAGATAGTACAGAGAGTTTTCATGTACTCTCAAACTCAGTTTTCCCTATAATTAGTAGTAGTAGTAGTAGCATTATATTTATTTTAGAGAGAGAGAGAATGTAAGCAGGGAAGAGGGGCAGAGGTAGAGAGAAAGAATCTTAAGTAGCCTCCACACTTAGCATGGAGCTGGTTGTGGAGATTGATCCCACGACCCTGGGATCATGACTTGTGCTGAAATCAAGAGCTGGATGCTCAACCAACTGAGCCACCCAGGCTCCCCCAGTTTCCCCTATTATTAATATCTTACATTAGTATGGCACATTTGTTACAATTAATGAACCAATGGGGCTCTTGGGATTCTCTCTTCCTCGCTCTCTACTCCTCCCCTGCTCATATTCTCTCTCTCCCTCTCTCTCCCTCTCTCTCTCTCTCAAAATAAATAAATTTAAAAAAAATAAAGTTCATATTTTATTCAGATTTCCTTACTTTTTACCTAAGGTCCTTTTTCTGTCCCAGGATCCCACCTAAGATACCATATTAGCTTTTAGTCATCATGGCTTTTAGGCTCCCCTCTGCTGTGACAGTTTCTCATACTTTCCTTATTTTTGATGATCTTGACAATTTTGGGGAGCACTGGCAAGTTATTCTGTAGAATGTCCCTCCACTGGAATTTGTTTGATGTTTTTCTCATGATTAGGCTGGAATTATGGTAATGGGAGAACAACCACAGAGGTCATGTGCTATTTTCATCATAGCATATCAAGGGTACAAACTATCAACATGAATTATTGCTGTTGATGTTAACCTTGATCACATTTGTCTGAGGTGGTGTTTGTCAGGTTTCTCCCCTATAAAGTTACCCTTTCCCCCCAACCCTTTTCATACTGTGCTCTGTGGAAGGAAGTTCTTGTTGAATTTTCATGTAGCATCAAAAAAGAGTATCCATGGGGCAGCTGGGTGGCTCAGTTGGTTAAGCATCCAACTTTTGATTTTGCCTCAGGTCATGATCTCACGGTTTGTGGGCTCTGCACTGACCGTGCAGAGTATGCTTGAGATTCTCTCTCTTCCTCTCTCTCTCTGCCCCTCCCCCATGCTCTCACAAAAAAATAAAAATAAACCTATAAAAAAAAGGGTATCCACAATTATCTGATATGGCTATTAAAATATTTTTCCCGGGGTGCCTGGGTGGCTCAGTTGGTTAAGCGTCCAACTTCGGCTCAGGCCATGATCTCACGGTTTGTGAGTTCGAGCCCTGTGTCGGGCTCTGTGCTGACAGCTCAGAGCCTGGAGCCTGCTTTGGATTCTGTGTCTCCCGCTCTCTCTGCCCCTCCCCTGCTCTCTCGAAAATAAATAAATGTTAAAAAAAAAAAAAAAAAAGTTAGGTGCGCCTGGGTGGCTCAGTCGGTTGAGCATCTGACTTCGGCTCAGGTCATGATCTTGCTCGGTCTGTGGGTTTGAGCTCCAGGTTGGGCTCTGTGCTGACAGCTCAGAGCCTGGAGCCTGCTTCTGATTCTGTGTCTCCTCCTCTCTCTGCCCCTCCCACGCTCATGCTCTGTCTCTCTCTGTCTCTCAATAATAAATAAACATTAAAAAATTTTTTTAAATGTTTTTCCCATTTCCAACTACATATCTCTGTAAGACCAAATTTTCTTACATACTTAAACCAAAATATCACAAAAGATTGAATGTAGAAGTAGATATGCAGTTGTCCTTATCTTCTATTAAGCCAGACATTAAAGAGCTTTGCAAAAAAATATGTCATTCTTCTTACTAAATTATTCTCACTTTATAAAATGTTATTTTTCATACAAATGTTACTTATGCTAATTTGATGGGTTGAATATAATGGTTTTTATCATTGTTATTTTAAATAAGTTATAAATATTGTAAACTTTTCTGTTTTAATTTCTAATACATAGAGCAAATATTGAGAGATAACCCATAGAAACAAAAGCTCTTTGGGTCTCTCAATAATTTTTAAGAGTGTAAACCGTTCCTGAAACCAAATAGTTTGAGAAACACTTGCTTTAGGGTTAAACTTTTGTGGACCAAAAATGAAAGAACCCTGTTCAAAGAAAGTGAGCCAAAACTGAATTCTAAAGGCTTAATGAGTAAACTGACTATACCTAAATTTTCCTTATTGAAAAATGTAATTTTTACACCTGCAGAAAATTGTTTCCTCAACTGATAACTGTGCTCACAAGTAACTATTTGCAAGAGTAGTTAGTTATTTGTGTCTTAAAAATAATGACAGGTAGCCAGGTGTGTTTGTAAAGTCTAAGCAGAAAAATATATCAGTTGATGCATATGCATGGGTGTACACATGTTCACTGTCAACTTCTTAGGAGTTTCCTTTTTTGGTTTTTAGCGTTCAAGGAATGGAGATCCATCAGATACATGTTTTGGCCTTCATCTGTCTATTAATCTTGATTATGGCGCATTAGTTCATATATGGTTAGACTTATAACTGTACCTAACAGTACCTCTTGGGGAGTTGTTAAAAAACATTTCGCTTCTCTATTTTATGCTTTATTTCATTTCATGTATTCCAAACGAAACCACTGGTTGGGAACTACTTCTGGTTTGTGTCCTGTGGTTGGTATACTCTGACTAAATACTAAAGGATGAATAGCTTTTATCTCTACTATTTGGCCAAGAGTCAAGGCTGATGGTGTCTGGATGCCAACAGCGGTGATTAGCATCAGGGAATAAGGGCATTAATCACCAGAGCCGAGACAGCCCAGGAATCTCCCTGGCCCTTTACCTTCCCAGCAGCAAAATCATTCCTGCAGCATTGCTGATTTATGTGTGCCGTTTCTCAAATATGCTGACTTCTGGCAACACCATGTCCAAATAAGGCAGGAGCCAGCCTGGCTAAAGCACAGGGGACAGGTAGGGCAGAAGTGAGATTACAAAGCGCTTAGTAGAGAGTGGGTCAGATTCTTGTAGGAAGGGTGCAAATCCAATGTCAAAAATTATCCCTAACTCTTTTTGTCCTCTCTCTGCTTCCTCACATTCTTCATCAAACCTTAAGTTAAAGAGTCATAGTCCTGGTGTCGAAAGGCATCTTGAAAATTATCTTCTGGTCCTTCAGCTGCCTTGCAATGCCAATTTACGGGATGCAGTTGAATGTGTGATAAGGAATTTAGGACATAAGCAGTTACATGTAAAATTTCAACACACATGCATACACCTAGTTTGTTTCCCATGGGCCCTCAGAATTCTAAGAAAAGGGTGGGATAAAATCTCGTGACTGACTCATACCATAACTTGATTTAAAAAGGTAAGATGGGGGGCGCCTGGGTGGCGCAGTCGGTTAAGCGTCCGACTTCAGCCAGGTCACGATCTCGCGGTCCGGGAGTTCGAGCCCCACGTCAGGCTCTGGGCTGATGGCTCGGAGCCTGGAGCCAGTTTCCGATTCTGTGTCTCCCTCTCTCTCTGCCCCTCCCCCGTTCATGCTCTGTCTCTCTCTGTCCCAAAAATAAATAAACGTTGAAAAAAAATTAAAAAAAAAAAATAAAAAGGTAAGATGTATACTAGTAACTTTCTACCTGAATTTATTTAATTGTTCTGAAATTTTGTAAATAAAGGAAAAAGAATTCTCTGCAACCCCTTCTTCCCCACCACCTCCACAGAGTAACTGTGAAGATCTGAGTCCCTGAATAGTGGGTTTTTCCTGGTACTAAGTGTCTCCTGAAATAATGATCACATAAAAAAATATAGGTAAATACTCAGTATCTGCTCCAGGAGACCATCTTCCCCCAAAATGGAACAGGTCTGTCCTTCTTCTCTCCTCCCTAGGTGTCCTTCTATGTAAGAAAGATGAGCCTCATCTTTTGAATACATAAGATTTTTCTCAAGTTTATTTCTCTGGCAAAGTAAGTAAAACTTAAATGAAAGCACGCATAGAATTTTGTCTAGAGATAAAATTCAACCTTGATGAAATGATCCCGTAGAAGTGTGAAGGATCCACATTACCCAGAACGACTTTCACTACCAGGGGTGACCTCATCACCCTGTCAGAGGATGTGACTAGCTCTTAAACCTTACTGAAGTGCTTTATTTCTGTAATAACAATTGCAGATTAGATTCATCTCTGACTTAAAAATTATAAAATTACACTGGCTAAAAGTAATTAAGTCATTAGCTTGTAAGAAAAGTACTCATAAAATGGTGGGCAACTATAAATAAAGATTTTCTTCTTCCCACTCGCTGAAAAATTCTTTCTTGAGTTGCCTAAAACTTAAGATAAGTTGGAGACTATTTACATGACAACTGAGGAATTATGCTTGAAGTTATGTATAATTTGGATTCTTCTCAAGATTTACAGTCAATAAATACATTGAATATCCATTGAGTAGTGACAATTCTAGAGCTTCTAAAAGACAGAATTCATATCTATAATGAAGTTACAATCCAGGTCTTTCTCACTGATATGAATGTGTGTGTATATATATACATTTTTTTCTCTGTTGAGTATATTATTATATAATATAGACGGCACAGTTATAGAAATTCACTTTCTTTGACCCTCACCCAAATAGGTCAGTCATGGCAATAACAGGTGGGCAATGGGACTGAGGGACAGAAATTCTTCTGTCCTACTTCCTTGGATCATGGTGGTATTACTTCATCTTCCTTGTTCCACACACTAATCTCACTTCAATTTAGAAAAAAAAAAAAACATAATTCTCTTACGTTTGACTTTTACAGAACATTCCTAAAAGTGATTTTTGTTTTGCTTCCAGCAACAGTTGATAGTTCTCTCTGTATTTCTAATTTTGCTTTAGCATCCCTCTAAGTACAAATTTTGAGCCAATATCTATAAAAGGGACATGGCATATACAGATGAGTATTTCCCTTAATGAGACTTTTAAATCAGTTCCGACTCTGTGAATGGTATTTTAAAATCTGAAACAGGCAGAGAGGAAAATATGAAGTATTTTAACATGTGAAAAGGCCAATGAGTCTGGACGTGTCTGGATACTTACTCTCTCACACAGCTCTTCAAATGTGCAGTCGGCAACAGTTCCACAGGCTTTATTCAGCCGCAGCTCTCTGCCTTGCACTTTTAGAATCCTTGGTCTAGTTACTATGGGAACATGAACAAAGACTCAATCTTGTCTGGATAATTACTATAAAATTCATCTCTTACAGATAGGAAATGCATAGCTTGATGAATAATAGCACATGATTCAACACATAAATTAGACAAAATGCTGATACAATGACTGCCACTTGAGCGTGGCATCAACCCATATACAGCAATGGAACTTATTAATTGGTCAGTGGAGATTGGGCATTGTGTTCTAAATGTATTCTCTTTCAAGAGAAATTAACTTACGTACAATCATTTTGTTTCTGAGCCAGCTCATCAAACAACTTATCCATGACAGCCTCCACATCAGCTTCACTTGTGCTACAGTGAAAAGAATAATAGAATATGAAATTAATAACACTTGAAGCCAACATCAAACAGCTGCCTGAGCCTGCTTAGCTTTTTGCCCATAAAGAAAGAGAACAGGATGTTATGCTCTAAATACAAACATTAGATTTAGAATACACTTAAAAGCAGAGAATATTAACTCTCAGGTAGATGATTCTGCCTTATTTGCATACACTGAAAGACTTCTGTGCTTCTGGCTGTTTCCAGTAATGAGACGATACAGGCAGAGTAAATCCATTAATACTATGTGTACACAATGAGAAGAAAGGCTTCTGGCTCTCTCTTGCATGCAAAACAAGAGCAAATAGACAAGGCAGTCAAGCATCCAGCAAAGTATCCTTTGAAATCTCTACTGAGAGGGTACATGTGAAATTAAATATTGAAGCTGCTTAAAAAAAAAAAAAAAAATCAAGTCAAGCCACTGGCTGAGAGGATCAAACATCCAGAATTAAATGACCAGCTTCGAAATACCAACTTGATCTGCACATCAATAACTTTATCAGACTTCGAGTATAAGGACAATTATAGACCACACAGTTTCTCTCAAAAGTGTCCTTGTCAGAAATTCAAGAAAACTCTCTCCTTCGGAGATGCCTACCACTTGCCTGCTACTGGAAGTTAGTCTCATCAAAGAATCCTTTGTATTCTAATTACAAATCACCATATGGTTTAGGGAACTCACAAATACAAATGTGATAACACTATGGCCTTTTTTCCTGTCACTTTTTTTTTTTTAAGAGAGATTTATAAATTAACTGTCAATAAAATAACCGGCAGAAAAAAATGCTGTTAAAAAAAAACTTCAAGTGCAAATATAAGTTTACGTCAACTCTACATACAACCTTATACAGGATAACTTGCCGATATGCTTAATTTTGACATACAAATCACTCTCACCTAGGTGTGGAAGCTATTAAACTCAATTCTGGACATCATCTCAATAAAGTCTTACTGAAAACTAAAATGACAAATTATTTTTTCTTTAGATTAAGTTTAAACAAAACTAAACTCATTCCTTCCCTGAGATAATTATCAGGTAGCAGGCATTTAACACACCAGCACCTAATTCTTCAACTGTTCTCCAGCAAATGCTTTTAAAACGCCATTTGCATTTTGTTATGTTATTATTCAGTTATTATGAAGGATATGGAATTGTCACATCCCATGTAATAACCATTCCACCTGAAAGGATCTTAAAAACATCATCTGCAACGGTTAACTTTGCAGGGGAAATGCTATTTGACTTAAGTAAGGCCTTGTATGACATCTGAGTAGGGTAGTATTAAAATAATAAAATGGCACTACAGAAAGTGATTATAGAGACAAAAAAACAACTTTAAAGGTAGAAAGAAATCACACAAGCCAATGTAAATGTCAACGCCCACACCAAGCACATGTATGTTTAGATGGGTTTGCCAACATTATTCTTGAGAATTCATTTAGAATTGTCTCCACGTTGTAATGGGCGTAAACACAACAACTGTTGGAGAAGCCAAAGCACTTTTTAAGGGATATAGAGAAGGAGCAAAGCCAGACACCAAGGATATCTGCTGGCTTGTAGAAAGTTAACTTCTCCTTAGGATAGGCATGTTACCCAACAGAAGGGGAGAGATGAATTTTGAAAAATAACCAAGGCAGAACACGATTACATTTCTAAAAGCATATTTGGTCAATAAATAATTGCTTGCAAATTTCATCAGTGGTGATTTCTGTTTTACTCTGCGCTCTAATATACTGTAACATTAAAATGAGGCTCACAAGACTTTAGTCAGGCCACATCTTCTACATCATCTATGAAATTACTATACATGATTTCACTATAAGTGAAATGGCACACTGCATGTGAAATGTGAAATGTATATAATGTGAAATGATACAATTATTTTTATTATAGCAGTATCTTACAAAAATTCTATTATCATAAAAAGTTACTCAGAAATTATAACATGCAAAATAAAATTTTTTACTGCTGTAGTGGCCTAAAAATAAATGTTCACAAAAGTAGTCCGTGTAATGCACAATTGAATAGACGGTTTTCCATCTAAGCCAATTTGTACTTGACCTCAGGGAGTGAGTTCTATTGACTGGCTGAAGGACAGGAACCTCAGCTTCATATTGTCTTAAAAACAGGAGGGGCTGGTATGTCTTTTTGGTTCTATTAGATGTATCCATATGGACACAAAATAAATGAGGATGATATGAAAGAAATCCTTACCAGAAATAAACTTATTCATAATTCCTTAACAGGTAATTTATAAGAAAACCTTAGTCTTCACCCTCAACCAGACCAGATTTCCCTACTTAAAAGGATGCATCAATCAGAGCTAACTTTTTTTTCACGTTTTTATTTATTTTTGAGAGAGAGAGAGAGAGAGAGAAAGTAGAGGAGGGGCAGAGAGGGCAGGGGGACAGAAGATCTGAAGCAGGCTCTGTGCTGACAGCAGAGAGCCCAATGCCAGGCTAGAAATCACAGACCATGAGATCATGACCTAAGCTGAAGTCAGACGCTTAACTGACTGAGCCACCTGTCAATAAAATAACCGGCAGAAAAAAATAAATGCTGTTAAAAAAAAAAACTTCAAATGCAAATATAAGTTTACGTCAACTCTACATACAACCTTATACAGGATAACTTGCCGATGTGCTTAATTTTGACATACAAGTCACTCTTACCTAGGTGTGGAACCCAGAACTAACCTTTTTTAAAGAATGAGAATTAGAGGGGTGCCTGGGTGGTTCAGTCAGTTAAGTGTCCAACTCTTGGTTTCCGCTCAGGTCATGATCTCACGGTTGGTGGAATCGAGCCCCATGTTGGGCTCTGCATTGACAGCATGGAGCCTGCTTGAGATTCTCTTTCTCCCTCTCTCTCTGCCCCTGCCCTTGCTTGTGCGCTCTCTCTCTCTCTCTCTCTCTCAAAATAAATAAATAAACATTAAAAACAAAAGATGAGAATTAGAAAAGTAAAAAGAGAAATTAAAACCTACCTATCCATATTAATTTAAAAGATTCAGAGTTTTACTAATTATACAAGTTCATATCTGGTTTAAACATCTTTGAATATGCTTTGTAATTCTAGTAAAAAATTTTAGATGATTCTGAACTATTTCAATGTGCCACACAGGGAAGAACAAAAGCTGTATTTATTGAGCAACTATTATGTAACAGCTAATTTACCTATACTACTCCCACCCTGCCATGCATGTAGTATGTGTTATTATCCCATTTTTACAGAGCAGAAAACTGACACTCAGAGAATTAAGTCACTTATCTAAGATCTTAAAACACAAAACTTTATAACAAAGTATTAGAAATAAAATAACAAAGTATTAGAAAACACAGTGGCAATATTTGTGGCCTATTATTATCAATGTATTAATAATTAATATAATACTCCAACAGAAAACCTGATAAAGGACCTGAACAGACAAATTGCATTTAAAAATAGCTCAATGGGGTACCTGGGTGGCTTAGTCAGTTGAGCATCCTACTCTTGATTTCAGCTCAGCTCATGATCTCATGGTTTGTGGATTCGAGCCCCGTGTTGGGCTCTGTGGTCAGGCTCTGTGCTGACAGTGTGGAGCCTGCTTGGTATCCTCTCTCTCTGGCTCCCTGCCCCTCCCCCACTCATGCTCACTCACAAGTGCTTGGATACACACCTTCTCTCTCAAAATAAATAAACTTAAAAAAAAATAGCTCTGTGGGCAAGAAGCCTATGTAAAATCATTCATTCTTATTAGTGATAACAAATGCAAAGTAAAATCATGAGACCTTACTCTTTTATCTAAATTGGCAGAGATAAGAAAAATACTAGAGCAAGCCTAGGTAAGGGGAAAACGGACCCTCTTCATTTACTGCTGGGAGGAGTATAAAATTGGTACAAGAGTTCAGGGCAACCAGATAATACGTAATAAAAACATTAAAAACATGCAAACCATATCACATGGCTATTTCACTCATGAGAATTTCACCTATGGAAATAAGAATGGTTAACAACTATAAGGTTGTCCATTGCGACACCGCTAACATCAAAACAGTGAAAACAAAGAAACTAATGTCCCACAATGAGGAATACACTCACACAATGAAATATTACGCAGTGTTTGAATACAACTTTTTCCTCTTGTCCTGAAACTGCAATTAAGGTCCAAAGATGATGGCTAGAAGTGCTTAGTGCCCCCAAGTGTCTAAAGAGAACCACCAATGTGCCACCAATGACTGGATCCAGACTCCTGCCCCCAGGGTTAAATAATGAAGAGAATCAGCCCTACTCCAAATGCTACCGTCTCTTCACCACACCACAGCATCTTTATAAGGAAGGGAAACGGGATCAGGAGTCATTGGTCTTTGTGTCTAGTATTTGTGATAAGACCCTTTTTCCTCCCTTCTTTCCCTTAGGACTTTTTCTCCTGGTTGGCTTCTAGTTTCATAGCATTGCAGTCAGAAAAGATGCATGGTATAGCTTCAATCTTTTTGAATTTTTTGAGGCTGGTTTTGTGGCCTAACGGGATCTATTCTAGAGAATGTTCCACATGCACTTGAAAGAATGTGTGTTCTGCTGTTTTAAGATGGAATGTTCCAAATATATCTGTTAAATTCATCTGGTCCAGTGTGACATTCAAAGCCACTGTTTCCTTGTTGATTTTGTTTAGATGATTATCCATTGCTGTAAGTGCCTTCTCCTTAGGAAAGAAGAGGATGATTTACCTTCTCTCAAAGACAAGTGATGGGGGGGAAGGTTCTCTACAACAATCACTTGGAAAGATTAGGGTAGCCTGAAAGAAGAAAAATCTGGCATTGTTTGTTTGTTTGTTTGTTTGTTTGGATGAGTAGGACCTTGGTAGATTGAGAAATCAGAAGGTGGGAGATGGAGTGCTAAGCTAATAGGAAGCAAGCCAATTCTCACTAAAAACTCTCCAAAGGTTCAGCACTACTAGATATACTTGAAGATATCAGTCAGGCTGGAAACAGGGGCACTGTTGGAAAATAAGACAAAGACAGTTCTTTAGACTCCCTGCCTTTACCTGGATAGCAAGATTCCTCTACCTCCTCCATTCCAGCTGAAACTGGTAAGTTTAGCATCTGGGTCAGTTTTAACAACGAAGAAAGGGGGAGAGACACCATACTGAAATCCTACATATTAAATAGCAAAACCAACAGTTCCTCCCTCTACAGCATCCAGAACCCTACCAGCCAAATTTCCACCCTAGGAAGTAGAAAGATTGGAGGAAACGCTCTGGAGGAAAATGAATAGTCAAAAGAAAGACTTGTAAGATAGTGACATCGGGAATTCTTCCATGGAAAAACCTGACTTGCCACCTTGTCTACCACCATCCAGTGAGGCATACCAATCAATAACACCCTATCCATAATCAGCTTTTTAATGCTTCAATCTTAAGTGTGAATGGACAACCAAGTATTTCTAGGCATTTAAGGAAAACCTCTAAGATAGAAGATAAAGACCAAAATAAAGAAATAGAGGGGCGCCTGGGTGGCGCAGTCGGTTAAGCGTCCGACATCAGCCAGGTCACGATCTCGCGGTCCGTGAGTTCGAGCCCCGCGTCAGGCTCTGGGCTGATGGCTCGGAGCCTGGAGCCTGTTTCCGATTCTGTGTCTCCCTCTCTCTCTCTGCCCCTCCCCCGTTCATGCTCTGTCTCTCTCTGTCCCAAAAATAAATAAAAAACGTTGAAAAAAAATTTTTTTTAAAAATAAATAGAAAAAAGGATATTGGAGGAAACAAAGAAAAATGCACTCTAATACACCTAGAGAGAAGAAGATATTATATCCATAGAATAAAGAAGGATGCTGTAAACGGAAAGAACAATTAGCGCATATAAAAGAGCTCTAAATAGGACTGTTAAATAAAAAGTTCAGGAAAAGAATTAGAAGAAAAAGGTTGAAGTAATCTTCCAGAAAACTGAACAAAAGGAGTACAAAAAAACAGGAGACAGAGGAGAAAATAAAAGAATTATAAAATAAATCCAGAAGGTCCAATATCTAACCAGGAGAAGCTCCAAAACTTATGGAGAAAAAAAAGAAGCAGCACTGAAAAAATAAAAATAAAATTTCCTAGAACTGAAGAACATGCTTGTCTAAGTTGAAAGAGTCCAGGGGCACCTGGGTTGCTCAGTTGGTTGAACATCCGACTTTGGCTCAGGTCATGATCTCACTGTTCGTGAGTTTGAGTCCCTAACCCTTCACTGCTGTCAGCTCAGAGCCTGCTTTGGATCCTCTGCCCCCTCTCTCTCTCAAAAATAAACATTAAAAAAAAAAAAAAAAAGTCCTGTGAACACCGAGCACAAAGAATGGGGGAAAAGGCTCCATTCCAAGGCATATTACCATGAAACTTCAGAAACCAGGAATACAAAAAGAATATTCCAAAAACTTCAAAGGAAAAAACAGTTTAAATATAAAAGGTCAAGAAACTGATTTGTATCAATTCCCATCAAACTTTGCAACTATAATAAGGGAAGCACAAAGATAATAGTATGCCATCTAAAATTTTCTAAAGGGAAATTATTGCCAAACTATCTATGCCCAGTCGAATTATTAGTCAAGCAAAATAAAGATATTTTTGGACAGGTGATTTCTCAAAAAATCCATTTCCCACGCAGCCTTCTTTGTAAGATAGTAGAGGGTGTGCTCTCAGAAAAGCGAGAAGAGTTCTTGGTCCAGTAGAACCAAATAAGCACTTCCCCCAGTGACCCTCCTGCCCATGGCAGCTATAAACTCTAGACAAAAGAGAAAATAGGTAATCTGAAAGCACTGGACAGTGAACAGAAGCAGGCAGATTCTGGAAAGAACTGACACTTGGGAAAAGGGAAAAACATGGGGTGAATTACCCATTTTACAACTTTCAGACTGAAGGCAGTAAAGTTAGGACTGCTCAGGGCAACTAAAACTCCAAAGAAAACCTGCAGTCCTTCTGGCATGGAGAACCAGAGGAGAGTTGAGGATAACCACACAGGTGGAAAATCAGGGGGCATCCCCGCAAAAAAGTGTTTCCGATTCCTGAAATCATAAGTTATTCTGTATTCATCACAATATTTTATGCATTTTCAAATAATGTGTGTCCATAATAATAAACAGTGAATCATTTTTCTGTACAGGGTTTTACTAAAAGCTTCAGCAGTTTCCTATAAAAAAAATGGCATAAAAATAAATTCATGACTTATCATGATTACAATATACTATGACATTTTTAGATATTTATACAGATTTACGTACATTTATATATTATATATATATTATGCTGTATATTTCACCAACATAAAAATGATCTCTACTGGATATGCACTTTTGATAGTAGAAAATATTAAAAGGAAACAACACAGGGGCACCTGCGTGGCTCAGTCGGTTGAGCATTCGACTTCAGCTCAGATCATGATCTCAGGGCTGGTGAGTTTGAGCCCCGCGTTGGGCTCTGTGCTGACAGCTCAGAGCCGGGAACGTGCTTCGGATTCTGTCTCCCTCTCTCTTTCTCTTGCTCTCTCTCTCTGCCTCTTTCTGCTCATGCTCTGTCTCTTTCCCTCTCAAAAATAAATAAACATTTAAAAATTTTTTAAAAAAGGAAACAACACAAAATAAATACAAAATAAAATTATTTTAAAAGTATCTCTAATATTTAATAGGTAAAAGATTTTTTTTAATTGAAGGTTTTTAAAACACATGGCATTAATCAGCCTCTCTGATAGATCTGCTCTTTGCTGGTTGACAAATATTCCAGACATAGGAAAATGCCATTTTGCACTGATATTGATCAAATCATTATGAGCGTATCCTAAATTATTTTCAAGTTGGGTGTTAGGGTACCTATTGCTTTACATAAACTCATTTCCTTTATTTTTTATTTTATTTTTTTTTGTAAAGATTTGATCTTTATTTTTATTATTTTTTTAATTTTTTTTTTCAACGTTTATTTATTTTTGGGACAGAGAGAGACAGAGCATGAACGGGGGAGGGGCAGAGAGAGAGGGAGACACAGAATCGGAAACAGGCTCCAGGCTCTGAGCCATCAGCCCAGAGCCCGATGCGGGGCTCGAACTCACGGACCGCGAGATCGTGACCTGGCTGAAGTTGGACGCTTAACCAACTGCGCCACCCAGGGGCCCCTCATTTCCTATATTAACATGTGTCTAGCTTCATTCATTCAATTTATCTACTTAAAAGCCCTATCCCCAAACACAGTCCCACTGGGGGTTAGGATTCACCCATGGATTTGGGGAGGACACAATCCAGTCCTGAACAATGCGCATTTGTGTAGCTTATAGTTCAGGACAACCATGAATAGCGCTATGTGAACATGCTAGCATGTGCCTTTTGGTAAACTTACGTGTACATGTCTGTTGGTTGTATAACTAGAATTGCTGCTCATAGGACATACCAATGTTCAGCTTGGTAAATATTGCCAGGCACTTTTCCAAAATGGTTATGGCAGTTTACTCTCTTATGGGCACATACAGAAAGTTCTACTTGTTCTTCATCCTTGCCTACACTTGTTTTTTTTTTCCCATCTCTTCCATTGTAGTTGATTTTAGTGGACATGAATGATTTTAATGTAAGTTGCCTCAAATTATTTTTGGAAGTGGGTGGGGTTTAAAATACAATTAATCCAGTAGTTAATCCAGAAGCATTTGCTTAGTAAAATGTCATGATATACATAAAATTTAAAAACCATTCTTAAGGGATGCCTGGGTGGCTCAGTTGATTGAGAGTCTGACTCTTGATTTCGGCTCACGTCATGATCCCAGGGTCACGGGAGGGAGCCCTGTGTCAGGCTCCATGCTGAAGGTGGAGCCTGCTTAAGATTCTGTCTGTCTGTCTGTCTGTCTGTCTCTCTCCCTCCCTCCCTTCCTCTCTCCCTATCCCCCATTCACACTCTTTCTCTCTGAAATTAAAAAACAATTATTTTTAAAAACACTAAGATCTCTTGATTTTTTTAACTAGGAAATTTCAAGAACATAACATTATTATAAAA
Organism: Prionailurus bengalensis; assembly: GCF_016509475.1. Taxonomy (NCBI): domain Eukaryota; kingdom Metazoa; phylum Chordata; class Mammalia; order Carnivora; family Felidae; genus Prionailurus; species Prionailurus bengalensis. Next base: position 97,660,678 of record NC_057349.1, on the reverse strand, counting down.
TTTCCCACCAGAGAAAATGACTTTAACCTCAAAATAGGAAAATAAAGGTACTTATAATGGAGAAAAACTGGAGTAATGGGAATGAGTCTATGACTCCATCTTACCTAACAATCTATCCTCAAAAATACAACCATGCCTGTGAAGCTCCAAAGAAGGAACAGGATCAGACAGTTTTCAAAAAATTAAGTGTTTGGGACACAAGACCTAATGTTGGCAATAGGTATATTCAGAAAACAAATGTACAAAAACTACTCAAGGATCTACGTTATACATAACTACAAACAGTGATTAAAATCAGACCTAAGTTACAAACGTAATTAAAAGATATTCTACCCTAACCAGTCAAATTTGAAGAAGGTATAATACCTGGTAGTCAACAGCAGTTGCATGGAAAAGCTGCAGCCTAAAGATAGCATTAAATTAAACGATTTTTTTCAGCGTAAAAGGGAAGCTAAATTCAGAGTTTTCTTTCAGGGCTACAAGAGTATCATGTCACATAGCAAGGAAGAAAACTTTCTCTTCAGCTTCGTGTAGTTCAATTTTAACCACAAAGTGCCATGTCTTAAAGAGTGACGGGTTGGGGCACCTGGATGGCTTAGTAGGTTAAGCATCCGACTCTTGATTTCGGCTCAGGTCATGATTTCACAGTTCATGAGTTCAAGTTCTGCATCAGGTTCCGTGCTGACAGTGTGAAGCCTGCTTGAGACTCATTCTCGCCCCCCCCCTCTTTCTCTCTCTCTCCCTCTCTGCCACTCCCCTGCTCATGTTGTCTCTCTATGTCAAAATAAATAAAAACTTAATAAATAAATAAACAAACAAATAAAAGAGTGACTTGAGTAGCATGAAAATGATCAGGAGAAAATGCAGAAATTAAGCTCAGGTGCTATGAATTGTATCCCTCCGGTAAAACAGACACATAAGCTCCTACAACTGAGTAGGGATAAAGAATTTAAGTGACTTCCTTCAATTCTAGGTAATTGCCCCACCAGTGGGATGCTACTGTATGCCAGCGTTTGGGGCAAATAGGATGCAAAACAGAAAATCTGCCCACAGATGATCAAAAGTCAGAGAATTAAAGTCATTTCTGAAGAAAAAGCAAAGTCATTCTTTTCAGATGATTTGGGGGGGGGGGGGGGCTGGAGTGTACACAGGGCCCAGGCAGAGCCCAGACTATTTTTCCTTTGTTCTATAACACCCTGGTAAAATCCACCCATTTCATTGCTTCTGTCACTTTTTGTTAAGCGTGGAAACTGCAGTGGAGGGGCAGGTTTCTACTTTGTGCTAAGTAGTACTGCTGTGTCTTTAAGTCAGAAAAGCCCTGGAATCGACCACTGTTTCGTTGCCAGAAAATCTGGCATGAACTCCTACAGGAAACCTGTGAGTACAGTACCCTGGATTAAAAGCCTGATTGCTTTGGAAGTATGAGAACCATGATTTATTTTTCCATATTAAATTAGTAAACAGAAAGGAAAGTAATCAGTCATTCCAATTTTAAGAAAATTTCTATAGCGGAAATCAGGCATTCAACAAAAAACTTGGAGAAATAGAACATGTCAAAAAAGACCTTATTATTGCTGGATCATTTGAAATTCTCAACTAAAATTCCAAAAGAAGTGGAGGTTTCTAGAAGAGGGTCACACATGAATTTAAATGGAAATTAATTTCTTCAAGAACCTCCCACTTCATTAGGATTGACTCAGAGGAACAGAATGCTACCCACACTTTGCCCCTTTATCCCCTTTTTAAAATCAACAGCTTGTTAGGGTATCAACAAGTAGAATAGGGTTGGCTTTCCTTGGTCCCTCTCTCTCCATGTTCTCTATTCCAGAGAGCCAAAGTTGATTCAACGAGGGAGAAATTTCCCCTTCCTCTTAGAGTTCTTGTGCCAAACTTCCCTGGCAGTGAGCCTTCTCACTCTACTGATTCCTTGTGTATTCATGCTGTACAGCTCTTTGTGCTCTTACCAAACATAATCTGGGGCTGGAGGCAGGTCTAAGATTAAGTTGGTTTATATTTGCCTTAATATAAAACAGACTTGGTTGCATTTCAAATCCTGTAGGTTTGTTTTACATAACGGAATCAGTTGTTAGAATGGATTTTGTCCTAGTATTTATCTTCTCAATCACTCAAAGGCTTAATTGACTGTTCAGAGATCCATTTCAATCTCTAAATTTCCCACCATTCTCAATCACCTGGAGAGTAACTTACCTGGTTCCATTAATCTTGACCTGTGTCTAATGCAGAAAGTGGGACCTAGCACCTTTCGCTCTCAAATTCCAGACCTTGACCCCCTCTTCTCAGCCCCAAACTCCATATAAAATTTCTACTAAATCTAAATATTGCGTTTCCCCACAAATAAGTCAGTGGTGTAACATGCAGACCTGCAACTTGGTAGATACAATAATATTTCCTTTTCATAAAATTTAAGAAAAGCTAGAATGACTGAAGATTACAAAAATAAATAAATAAAAACGAGGAAGAAGCTGGGGAGCAAAAAGCTCTGACTCCTCTTCAGGAGAAGAAAACGGTCCTATCCATCTGGGAAAGGGAGGACAAGGGAGTTTTAACAGTTAAAAAAGTACACAGCAAGGAACTAAAGACCAAGGACTTTTGCCAGATCAGCTTTCCTAATGTTGAAGACTGACCTTTATACACATGTAATCTATTTGAAGATGAAAGAAAAAAGAATATAAGAATTCTATGGAAATCTAAGAACTTTATTCTGTACTTTTACAGGTATAAGCATACATATAATTTACTCGTGTACACATTGTGTACATAGCTTATTTACACTTTACTAGATGAATACAGCCATATAGTTGAATACTTTGTCAGTGTGTTTAGCTGGAAATGGTGGGCCAGCTCTATTCTGGTCCTGTCTGGCCTGCGGAAAATAAACACTGTGATATGCTATTGTCAAATTACCATTCAATAAAAGAATGGAAGATAACAGTTATGCTGAGCTGACTGATGGAATCTGATACCGAAGTCTATACAAGATGAGCTTCTTTTGCTGCTATACCACTTTTTAGGAGGTATTTCAAATATTTCCAAACCTTTGAAATTGTTAATCCAGTACTCCCTAAGTTAATAAAAGATTAATAAATATTTAAATGCACATCTAAATTATGTCAAAAAGGACAATTTTGTGATTTTAACAGACATAATAGCCTACCGATGTCCTACAGGATATAAAGCAGAAAGCTGTTGTTACTTACTAATATACAATTGTAAGTTTATAATGTCACAGAGCCTTACTTATTCATAAAATATCAACAGGGGTTCTTATAAGAAAGATATTGTACATCTACTTTTGAGAACCAACTATATTCCTCCACCATAGAGCACTTTTTCCTACAGGTGGCCTGAGAATACAGACTTATTACCATTATTGGCCTTTTAATCTCAAAACATATAGTAGCATACAATGCTTCATTTTGAATTTGAGACATTTCAGTTTGATGAAACTTTATACTTCTCAGAGATAAATAGTTCTTCACTAAAAGAAATACAAAAAAATAGTGAAAAAAATAAAAGATTAAAATTTACACTAAAAATATTCACTTAATGTAAAAACAGTAAAAGGAAGAACCAACAAACAAAAAAGGCATGAAACATAAAGTAAAAGAGCAAGTGTAACTCCAACTATATCAATAATACTATAACTTGTGAATGGATTAAACAATTCAGTTGAAAGGCAGAGACTGCATGAATAAAAAGCAAGATCCAACAATATATTGTCTATATGAGGTATGCTTTAGGTTTCAATATGCAACTAGGTTGAAAGTAAAAACACAAGAAAAAAAAAAAAACGTATCAATACAAAGAGCAACCACTACTAACATTAGACAACACAGACTTTATTTTTTTATTTTTGTTTTAACGTTTATTTATTTTTGAGACAGAGAGAGACAGAGCATGAATGGGGGAGGGGCAGAGAGAGAGGGAGACACAGAATCGGAAGCAGGCTCCAGGCTCTTAGCCTTCAGCCCAGAGCTTGATGCAGGGCTCGAACTCACGGACCGTGAGATCGTGACCTGAGCTGAAGTCGGACACTTAACTGACTGAGCCACCCAGGCGCCCCCAGACAACACAGACTTTAAAACAAAAAATGTGATTTGAGATTAAAAGGGAATTTCATAATGATAAACATAAGGATAAATATAACAATTACAAACATATGCACCTAACAACTGAGCCCCAAAATACATGAGGCAAAAACTGACATAAGTGAAGGGAGAAATAGACAGTGTAGCATAATAGTTGGGAGACTTGAATATCCAACTTTTTTTTCAACCTTTTAATTAAGATTTATTTTTAAGTAATCTCTACACCCAATGTGGGGCTTGAACTTACAACCCCAAGAGCAAGAGTCACATGATGTACAGAGTGGGCCAGCCTGGCGCTCCCAACTTTCAATAAGAATACAACAATTAAGCAGAAGATCAAAGGAAATATAAAACTTAGAATACAACTGGGGTGCCTAGGTGGCTCAGTCAGTTAAGCGTCCAACTTTGGCCTAGGTCATCATCTTGCAGTTTGTGAGTTCGAGCCCCGTGTTAGGCTCTGTGGTGACAGTTCAGAGCCTGGAGCCTGCTTCAGATTCAGTGTGTGTCTCTCTCTCTGTCCCTCCCCTGTTCATTCTCTCTCTCTCTCTCTCTCTCTCTCTCTCTCTCTCAAAAATAAACATAAAAAAAAGAAAAACTTAGAATACAATATACACTAACTAAACCTAACATACATCTATACAAACAATCCACTCAATTACAGCAGAATACACATTATTCTCAAGTGTATATGGCACATTCTGAAGGAAAGATCATATCCTAGGCCATAAAGCAAGCCTTAATAATTAAAAAAGGTTAAATTAGGGGCGCCTGGGTGGCCCAGTCAGTTAAATGTCAGACTTCAGCTCAGGTCACAATCTCACGGTTCATGGGTTCGAGCCCTGCATCAGGCTCTGTGCTGACAGCTCAGAGCCTGGAGCCTGCTTTCCATTCTGTCTCTCTCTCTCTCTCTCTCTGCCCCTCCCCTTCTCACACTCTGTCTCTCTCTCATGGCAATAAACATTTTAAAAAATGTTTTAATTAGAAAAAAGAGATTAAATTATATGAAGTATGTTTTTCAATCACAATGGAGTAAATTGGAAATAACAGAAAGGTATTTTGGAATCACAAATATATGAAAATTAAACTGTACACTCCTAAATGAAACAAGTGGGGAAAAGAAACAGAAATCAAAAAGAAATTAGAAAATACTTTGAGGGTGCCTGGGTGGCTCAGTTGGTTAAGTGTCTGACTCTAAACTCTGAAGCAACCACAAAAAAAAAAAACAACAAGCTAATATAAGATATAAAATGGAATCTTAAAAATAAAACAAGTCAGAAAAAGAGGTAAATGGGAAGAACAGAAAAAAAAATGGCATATTTAAACCCAACCATAGCAATAATCACATTAAATGTAAATGGTTTAAACAACCTCATTAAAGGAAGAGAATGTCAGGGCACCTGTGTGGCTCAGTCAAGCATGTGACTCTCGGTTTTGGTTCAGATCATGATCTCACAGGTTTGTGAGATCAAACCCCACATTGGGCTCTGCACTGACAGCATGGAGCCTGCTTGGGATTCTCTCTCTCTCTCTCTCTCTCTCTCTCTCTCTCTCTCTCTCTCTCCCTCTCTCTCTCTCTCTCTCCCTCTCTGCCCCTGCCCCACTTGTGCTCTCTCTTTCTCAAAAATAAACATTAAAAAAAAAAAAGAAAGAGAATGTCAGATTACATAAAAAATAAATTCCCTACCATGTATTGCTTACAAGAAACCATTTTAAGTATAATGAGACAGACAGGTTGCAAGACAAGGATGGGAAAAGGTAGATCACATAAATGCTAATTTTAAAAAGCTGAAGTGGCTACACCGATACTAAGCATAGACTTCAGAGCAAGATTTATAGAATAGGCAATCAACTGCTGGTGGGAATGCAAACTGGTGCAGCCACTCTGGAAAACAGTATGGAGTTTCCTCAAAAAGGTAAAAATAGAACTACCCTATGACCCAGTAATTGCATTACTAGGTATTTATCCAAAGGATACAGGAGTGTTGATTTGAAGGGGCATATGCACCCCAGTGTTTATAGTAGCACTATCAACAATAGCCAAAGTACAGAAAGAGCCCAAATGTCCATAGACTAATGAATGGATAAATACCTACACACACACACACACACACACACACACACACACACACTGGAATATTACTCAGCAATCAAAAAGACTGAAATCTTGTGATTTGCAACAATGTGGATGGAACTAGAGTGTAATATGCTAAGCGAAATAAATCAGAGAAAGACAAACATAAGATTTCACTCATATGTGGAATTTAAGAAACAAAACAGATGACCATGGGGGAAGGGAAGCAAAAACAAGATAAAAAAAAGAGAGGGAGGCAAACTATAAGAGACTCTTACATACAGAGAACAAACCGAGGGTTGCTGGTGGGGTGTTGTGTGAGAGGATGGGATAGGATAAATGGACGAGAGGCATTAAGGGGGGCACTTGTTGGGATGAGCACTGGGTGTTAAATGTAAGCGATGAATCACTAAATTCTATTCCTGAAATCATAGTTACATATATGTTAACTAACTTGGATTAAAAAAAAATCCTAATGTTATCATCTTTGTGGATGTTATATTAAGTATATATTACAGTAACTAATTGCTCTTACTGCTTTTTAAAATTAATAAATTAAAAAACATAAGTCAAAAAGAAACAAAAAACAAAACAAAAAAGAATTAGTTAGAATGGAGCACCAAATGTTGTATGAAGTGTTGAATCACTATATTGTACACCTGAAACTAATATTACACTGTATGTTAACTGGAATTTAAGTAAAAACTTTAAAAAAATAAAAAGAAAGGGGAAGGAGAAAAACAAAGAAAAGAAAAGGCAATCAACATATGTATAGAAAAATCATCAAATGTTTGAAAGCTAAACAACACATTTTAAAACAATCCATGGGTCAAAGAATAAATCACAAGGGAAAACAGGACATACTGAAATGTATGACATGCAATTAATATAGTACTCAGAAGAAAATTTATAGCATTAAAATGCTATATAAAAAGAGCAGGGGGTGCCTGGGTGGCTCAGTTGGTTAAGCAGTCAACTCTTGATTTTGGTTCTGGTCATGATCTCAAGGTTCATAAGATGAAGCCCTCCATAAGGCTCCGCGCTGACAGTGTGGAGCCTGCTTAGGATTCTTTCTCCCTCTCTCTCCGTCCCTCTCCCGCTCATGCGCATATGCACACTCTCTCTCACTCTCAAAATAAATAATAAAAAACTGAAAAAAAGGACAAAGTTTTAAAATCAAGGACTTAAATTTCTATCTTTAAAAACTAGAAAAAGAAAAGCAAATTAAATCCAAACTAAGCAGAATAAAATTAATAATAAAGAGAAGTGCCAAAATCGATGAAATAGAAAACAGAAAGCAATGGAGAAAATCAATATAACAAAAGCTGTTTCTTTAGAATCAAAAGAATTAATAAAATTCCTGCTAGTATGATCAGAAAAGATAAGATTCTGTATCTTTAAAAAAAAAACTTTATAATGGAAAATTTCACACATATACACATATAGAGAGAGTAGTATAATAAACTCAACATAAACAATCACCCACTCAACTCATAGCCAATGTTGTTTCATCTAAACCACTTCCCTCCCATAATTCTCTCACCTTGGATTATTCTGAAGCAAATCCCACACACTGTATTATTCTATCTGTAAATATTTTACTTCATGAATATGATGACCTCATAAGTGTATAAACCGATATGTTCTGTGTTATCATGCTACAAAGGAATAAAGTTTAATCTGTAAACATCAAAAATGTCCCAACCATCTTCTTCCCTTCCCCAGGCTTAAGGATTAGCCACATCAACAATCTTAACCCCATGAAGGTAGTTTCTCTAACTGCCAGAGGAAGAAATTCTGTTTCTTACCCTTTAAGGAACAGATTTCGGGAAGGCCTAGTGTCTGGTCTTGATGAAGGATTAGAAACTGAGCTTTGATTCACACTGATTGACAGTGAACATTCAGGCATATCCTAGAGTTTGCACTTGGTCGCTGTACCTGGTGAGCAGCCTTGTACAATAGCCAGAGTCTCCACAACAGTCAGGATTCACCAGGAGGGTGTAAGCCTCCCTGCTTCCCACCCCCCACCCCCCACCTACCAACCCAAGAATGACAAAGGTGACCTGATGGGATCTTTGTCCTTGTCAGCTACTGGGCCCTCACGTGTCAGAAAAACTTACAACTTCAAATGAGAATATGCTATGTCATCCTCTGTTTTTGTGCAACTATCACCACGTAGATATGTTTCTGTAGCCTTTGCCACTAAACAAATGTTATATTCTTGAACTATGTAGTGTTTTCCCTTCAATACTATCAATACTCCATTGTGACACCATGAAAACTAGTGTCGGAAGTAGGAATAATATGAATGTAGAAGACTCTAAAAGACACGTGAAGAGTATTCAGGGAACTAAAGGGAAAAGAATACAGTGGGCCCATATCTGGCACTGGACTATAAAAACTTACAGATGATGAGAGAAAAACTGTTTCAAAGAGGGATGTACACAGCCTGCTATTGGGACTCTGGGCAGTCAGGTACATGAAACTGAAACAAATTACCGTCTAAAAGGAAAGGAGCTAGACTTAACAGTTTTTACATTGCTTCTATTGGCAGATGTTTTAGAGGGTCTTCAGTGGGAATTGGAACAGGAAATGACTGAGTTGGTACTCTAACCTGGTAAGAAAAACTAAGACTGACACTGTAAATGCCAATGTCTGGGACAGAGACACCTGGAATGGTAATGATGGGGAATGAGGAGAAGGTCCCAGGATGTCCTAGAGACTGTGAAGTAGAAGGTGGCAACTTCCCAGACAGAAGAGAGCTCTCTGCCAAAATTGTAGGCATGCAAAGATATGACAACAGAGCTAAGAAATGTTTTCAGTTTTCACTGATCTGGTTCTCTCAGTTGAGGGAAGAATGTGTGTAGGGACTATCACAGGCAAGAAATATGAAGTTTTTAATCGCAGGGAAGTATGTTTTAACATGTGTGAGCACCAGTCTTTGTTTTCACAGACCCTTCTCCCTCAAACAGAGCTGTAACCTTAAAGCTGTGTGGTTTGGGGTGGCAAACTCTTTTTTTTTTTTTAATGTTCAAAATATATTCTCAAAAATTATTTTCTATTTGGGATAAATATTTCCCAAGCGGGAGATTAAGAGTACTTGAGTCATGAAATGTCTATTGGTAAAAGAAGAAACTTCTTTTCGAAATAGGTTCAAAAGAAAGATAAATACATGTACTATATTAAGCCAGGTAAAAAATATGTGAATATTTGGGCTTTGCCTAAAAGTTGTAACATATTTTTCATCATTTCAATATGATCCATAGCTCCCATAAACATGAAAGTGAGATGGTTTTGAGACAATTTAATTAAAATATTAAATAAGTGAATAATGTGGTTAGATATAATTTCTAGAAGTGGTGGATGATTTGGTGGATAGGAGCCAAAAGAAATGAAGGGAGAAAGCCTAGCTTCTTTAAGGTTAAAAGTCTGGTTAATGTCCCCTATTGGGAGAAACGGTCCTCCACGGGTCTCTCACTCACCTGTACATTTTGCTAAGCACACCAAGAATGCGAGGCCCTGAACATTTCTCAAGGTTGTGTTTGGCACGAGAAACCTTAAGAAATGAGGCAATGTCTCCCTTGACACAAAAAACAGGCTTGCTTACTTCTGGTTATAACATGGTAGGTTCTCCAAGCTCAGAGTTCCTCTACTATAATACAGTTCACTGCCTAAACAGGTATTTATCTGGGCCCTTGGCAAAATTCCCCATGCTCCCCACAATGGGACTACAGGGCAAGGAGGGCACTAACCAACACACAACATGCTCTCTATGACAAGGGCAGTAAAATCCTTTGTCTCTGAACCGGCCTCTAGTATCTTCTGTCAGCATCCACGAAACCATACCAGGCAAACGTATTAGCCGTTAAGTAGGATAAAATCAAATTCCAGACCCATTACTTTCTCCCCACCCCTTTTGGTTCAGTTTAGAGTCTTCTACTGAGGCCATGGCCTCTGTGCTGGGGGTGGGGTGTTTGTACGTGAGTGTGACAAAGATACGATGTTTGAATAGGAACCCACTCGCCACTCCCAACCCTAGTTTCTTCAACAGACTTAGAAAAAAGAATCTATACTACTCAGTTCCTGAATGAAAAAAGCAAAAGAGAGAAAGAATGAGGGAGTCGAACATGATCTGACCTTCTCTAGCCATGAAAAACCGTTAACTCCTCACAGAAGTGACAGCAAAATAGCCTGGGGCAGCATCCCATGTACCCCTCGGCAGTGGTGTTTCCTGTCTGAAAAGAGATGCTCGTTGCATATAAAAAATGATAACCTCACTGTCGCTAGCTCCTAAGCAGAGAGCTAATCTGAAGCACTAAAATTCTCTGGAAGGCATGGGCCACCCTTGGTAAATATCAGGCAGTTCAAAAACATTACTGGCCTAAGCCCCCACCCAAATACAAACAGGAAGCCCAATGCTTAGTCGACCTGTTTGGATTCTGGCAGACCATATTCCACACATGGGATTCCTATTGAGCCCAATCCACCAAGTAACCAGGAAGAGAATGGCTTTGTGCTCATCTCTGGGGTAAGCATGCAATTCTCACACAATGAAAACTTGGGACAACCACAGGTGTTTTAATTTCTGCAAAAGTTCATAGATCTGGACTCAGCTTCCTATCATTTGTAACTTGCTAAATTTAAAGTTTCTGAGTTTATTTTATAGAAGATTAAAAACTTCTTTGGATGGGTCCAAAACATCTGGAACTTATTTATAAAGGTACTGGAAGATTTCTACATTTAATGTGATATAAAACTACAACTGAAATAGATTACATACAAACACACAATGTCTTACAGGAATTAGTTCTTGTGTAACCCAGACAATATTATGAACCATAAAAAGTGTTCCATGTCAGGGGTGCCTGGGGAGCTCAGTCCGTTAAGCATCTGACTCTTGGTTTCAGCTCAGGTCATGATCTCATGGTTCGTGACTTTGAGCCCCACGACGGGATCTGCGCTGACAGAGCGGGGCCTGCTTGGTATTTTGTCTCCCTCTCTCTCTCTCTGCCCCTCCCCCGCTTGTTCTCTATATTTCTATCAAAATAAATAAAAAATAAACTTAAAAACATATATATTAAAAAGTGTTCCATGTCAACTTTTGGGATAGTTTTTTTTTTTTTAATTTTTTTTTTCAACATTTATTTATTTTTGGGACAGAGAGAGACAGAGCATGAACGGGGGAGGGGCAGAGAGAGAGGGAGACACAGAATCGGAAACAGGCTCCCGGCTCTGAGCCATCAGCCCAGAGCCTGACGCGGGGCTCGAACTCACAGGCCGCGAGATCGTGACCTGGCTGAAGTCGGACGCTTAACCGACTGCGCCACCCAGGCGCCCCTTTGGGATAGTTTTTAAAATCTCTGGTAATTCTTGGTATTATGTGGACTGTGTTTGTTTGAGAACATTCTGAATCAGCTTTTTGAAAGTTAGACTAATAAAATACTGAATTAATGAATATTTCTATTCAATTAAAAATTATATATAGGATTTTGCTTGTATGAAATTCTGAGACAGTGCTTGGTGTTCCCCTGGAGGGAAGCTAGAATTCTGTTTTTCTTTTTAGGCAGTTGGGGGGCCAGTGAGATTGACAGAGGAGGAGTCTGAACTTGCATATATAGGAATGAGTACCAGATGTTCAGAGAGGGTAATAAAGAGAAACACATGCTATAATAGGACAATATATAGCATGGTACATTAAAAACCTGCTATGTGGGAACTAATTTGGATGTAAATTTTAAAAAATTAAAAATAAGGAAAGAAAGAAAGAAAGAAAGAAAGAAAGAAAGAAAGAAAGAAAGAAAGAAAGAAAAAAGAATTAAAAAATAAAATTAAAAAAAACCTGTTATGTGGGAAATTAATAAGTTTCCCTATAAGAACAACATCAAAAGTGGGACGCCTGGGTGGCTCAGGTGGTTGAACATGCGACTTTGGCTCAGGTCATGATCTCACAGCTTATGGGTTCAAGTCCCATGTCAGGCTCTGTGTTAACAGGCTCAGAGCCTAGAGCTTGCTTCGGATTCTGTGTCTCCCTCCCTCTCTGCCCTTTCCCCACTCATGCTCTCTCTGTCTCTCAAAAATAAACATTAAAAAAAATGTTTTTGGGGCGCCTGGGTGGCGCAGTCGGTTAAGCGTCCGACTTCAGCCAGGTCACGATCTCGCGGTCCGTGAGTTCGAGCCCCGCATCGGGCTCTGGGCTGATGGCTCAGAGCCTGGAGCCTGTTTCCGATTCTGTGTTTCCCTCTCTCTCTGCCCCTCCCCCATTCATGCTCTGTCTCTCTCTGTCCCAAAAATAAATAAACGTTGAAAAAAAAAATTTAAAAAAAAATAAATAAAATAAAAAAATGTTTTTAATTAAAAGCAAAACGGAACAAGATCAAAAGAAACCTAATTAAATCAGAAATGTTAACATGACCCTAGGAAATTTTCTTTTACTCTGTCATGAAAGAAGTACTACATAAGGGCTCATGTGAAACAATATAAATTACATTCCCAGCACCCTGTCTTGGTATCAAATATTATTCTCCCACTTCTGAGATGATTTTAATTCCTGATTCTCCTCAGGAACACATATTTGCCTTACCCTCTGAGTGAGGTGTGCCTCTAGACTCTTTATTTTTGGTTACCAGATTATGGTGAAGCCCTTTTGATAATAAATGCATGAACAAAATCTACCTTCCCTGAGGATTACATGAATTTATATATTTTTAAGAAAGTTGATCCAGAGTTTCATTCCTGGACTCTGAGACACTGTTAGATATTGTTTTCCTCCAATGTATGTTTTAAGTACAAACCTGAATTTCATTGTGTTAAAACTGTATTTCATCAGGAAAAGGAAGAGGCAGCCTTAGAGAGAAAGTCAGAGAGAAAATGGCCACACTCCAAATAAAAGCAGCTTTCCACCTCCTGTCAATTCCACCAAGATCTCTCTAGCATAAACAAATTTCATGATTTAGACTCTTACCTAAGGAATTTCCCATTAGGAAAATGCTTTAATTCTTCCACGTAAGGATACATTTTGTAGGAAAACAGGGAACAAGGATTACCTCCTTTGAAAAAGAATGCAGAGAATAAAACGATACTAATTTCTAAGTACCACACAATCTGGAATATCACGAAATAGATAGCAAGGAACTAGGGAAAGATTGCAAATATCAGAAAAATTTAAAAACCAGAAAACACAAACATGAAAGAAACAGAGGGGGAAAAAGGTCCAAGTTAAAGCAGAAAAAAAGTGCTGTTAAGAATTTTTAAAAATTATAAAGTACTTTAAAGACAAAGTACTTAAGGGCACATGAAGAACCTCCTATAATAATCATCAGAATCTGAATAATAAACTGAAATAGTTCCCCTTGGTACCCTGTAAAGTATGCAATTTTAATTATGTGATTTTTCCAGCTAATTTCTACTTCAAAAACAGTAAAGTACTTCTGCTTACAAGGTGGCAGAGACAAGAACTTTTCTGAACCTCTCATATACACATTGTCATCAAAATTTAAATGAAGAGAAACATGCCTTTGAGTTAAATCACAATTAGCCCTCAGACAGATCTGTTTTTTGAAAACCCACTGTGTGCCAAACACTGGTGGCCTGCACTAAACAACAGTTTATGTTTGTAAAGCAGTTGTCCCTTTTCGGGTTCTCACAAATGACATTTTAAAACCAAGTATTTGTGGGGCGCCTGGGTGGCTCAGTCGGTTAAGCGTCCGACTTTGGCTCAGGTCATGATCTCACAGTCTGTGGGTTCAAGCCCCGTGTCGGGCTCTGTGCTGACAGCTCAGAGCCTGGATCCTGCTTCGGATTCTGTGTCTCCCTCTCTCTCTGACCCTCCCCCACTCATTCTCTGTCTCTCTCTGTCTCAAAAATAAACATTAAAAAAAAAAAAAGTATTTGTGGGGCGCCTGGGTGGCTCAGTCGGTTAAGCGTCTGACTTCGGCTCAGGTCAAGATCTCACAGTTCGTGAGTTCGAGCCCGGCGTCGGGCTCTAGTGCTAACAGCTCAGAGCCTGGACCTGCTTCACATTTTGTGTCTCCCTCTCTCTCTCTGCCCCTTCCCTGCTCATGCTGTGTCTCTCTCTGTCTCAAAAATAAATAAACATTAAAAAAATTAAAAAATAATAATAAAAATAAAACCAAGTATTTGTTTCCCAGCATTAATAGCACATGCTGAATGCATCTATTATTATAAATTGCCCCTACTCAGGAAAGTCTTAGTTTTCAAAAGATAAAATATATCCTGATTTTACTTGTGTATATATGTTTTACATAGTTGTGCATGGAAGTCAATCAACAATGATAAATACAAACAGATTGTCCAACAAAATAAAACAACAATTTTTGGGGAAAAGAAATGGCACATTTGTCAGGAGATATCCACAAATAATTAATTACTTTCACACAATAAAGATGTTCTCTTAATACCAGAGTCTCATAAGAGGATTCTCATTACTTCCTAACCATCTGTCATCACTCCTCCCCAAAAAACTAATTAGGGTTTCATCCAATCACACATTATAAATCATGCAAATGTGGATGGCAAAAAACACAGTTTAAAGAAGTTAACATTATAACATTTTCTATTTTAAAAATCACGGGCTTCAGAACTAGCCTTTCAGGCTTTAATAATTACCCTGCTTATTTTTCTCATCTTTTCTTGATTAATTACTAGATAATAAATTTAGAAAATTGAACTTAAGAAACTTACAGATAGTAGAGTTTTCCTGCAGCAGGAAGTTCCCTTTTCCGGTAATCTATCCCAGAATCTAGCTGGACAGTCTTACAGTATTCCTACAATCCAAACACATAAATATCTTCTTAAACAAGTGGTGCCTTAGAATTATGATCTCTCTGCTATCCTTTTCCTTTCTTAAAATTTTTAAAATTTTTCCTCAATAAAACAATGAGTTTAGGACAAAACAATATAAGTCATGGAAGATTCATAAAAGTTGAATATTAAGTATATATCAAGCCCCCAAAAAATAAGTTCAAGAAAGTTAAGATTTGCAGCATGCCTTTCTGAAAGTTTGCTAAAACAGTGCTATCAGCAAACTCCCCATATAACTGCATTCCATTAAAAAAAATTAATTTTTTATTAAATTTTTTTTATTTTTTTTAATTTAAAAAATTTGTTTAGGTTATTTATTTTTGATACAAAGAGAGCATGCGCACAAGTTGGGAAGGGGCAGAGAGAGAAGAGAGGGAAACACAGAATCTGAAGCCGGTTCCAGGCTCTGAGCTGTCAGCACAGTGCCCAACGTGGGGCTTGAACTCATGGATCATGACCTTAGCTGAAATCAGACACTTGACCAACTGAGCCACCCAGGTGCCCCTCATTAAAAAATTTTAAATCCCAATTTCTGTTACCAGGAAATAAGGAGCTACAGGCTATCAAAAAGAATAACTCATGGGTCTCCAGCACCACAAAGGGAGAGAGTTGGGCCAGAACATTAGTATCCACAATTTAAAGCAAATGATCATATTAAAGTGATGCTGTATGTATACCTGACCTTCACTTCCAAATGACTGCCACCGCCCTTGTCCCTTATTAGTCCCCTTTCCAGTCATCAATGTCATTAGAGTGCTTTCCAGTAGACACCTTCCTTCACCCTGAGTCCCATTCTTCTATTCTCCCTATTCTTTCCTCTCCATTACCCCAGGTTGCAAATGTGCATGGAAACTCATCACACACACACACACACACACACACACACACACACACCCTGAAACTCCTACTCTAGAAGCTTATGAACTTTTGCTACACCTATCTTGGTCAACTGGCTTTCTTTTAAGGGGGAAGAGGGGACAAATATATATTTTATACACACACACACACACACACACACACACACACACACTCCAGTAGAACAATGGTGAGCAAGGGTTTTCAGAACAAATCAAGAAACATTTACACGTTGAACTTTTTGTTTTCATCCAAAATGAAAACTGCTCTATGAAAATTCATGAGGAAAAAATCATATTTTAACAACTTCATTACTTTTACTAGTGAAAACTGCTTTTTGGGGGCCAAGGTAATTGTGGCAAACTATATTTTCCAAAGATGGCTGCAACTGTCTCTCCATCCCAAAATATTGGGATGTTGATATTCCAATCATCAAGAAGTGGGGGCTATGCTCCCCGTCCCCTGAATCTTGTGACTACGATAAGATGATGCTATGCGATAATATCTGATGTGACCTTCAAGGCAGCTTCTTCCTTGTTAGCTGGGACACTTGCTCTGGAACCCTGACCTGCTAGGTAAGCATCAAACTACCTGAAGGCAAGCATGCCAGAGAGAGCTTATAGCAGCCCATACAGAGACGAGACCTGGAGAGACCCTGAGAGGACAGGAAGACAGAGGTGTCTGATCCAGCTGTTCCAGTTGTTGTCACTATGGTACTAAAGGAGCCAGAATTGCCAGCTGAGCTTTTCTCAAATCCCTGATCCACAGAAACCAGGAAAGATAATGAAGCAATATTATCTTAAGCCTCTAGGTTTTTCAGTCATTAGTTACACAGCAGTAGATAATCACAACAGTCATATCTGGGCATGCTGGAAATGTAGCAACATTCTTCCTCTCTGAAATTGCATCCTGGGTTGAACTGCTATCCAAGAGCTGAGGGCTGTTTATCATCAGCACTATAGGCAAGAGATTGTACACAGTGGTAATGAGAATACATTTCTCCTCCTCCTATGCTGCAGCTGCTAAGTGGCTCAAGAGAGTAAGATAGGGTAATCAACAATCCCCCTGGGACTGAGGGGCTTCCCCAAGACTGATAGGCTTTTCTGGATGCAGGACTTTGGGTGCTAACACCAGGACAGTCCTGGTCACCTTAGGAATAACCCAGAAATCTGAACTAGAAGGCTGGAGTATTTTGATTTATATGTCAGCAATTGTGAATTTGTTTAGGGATTATTTTATGTCCACAAGAAGAAGGTATTCCCCTGGGGCAGTCTTCAAAGCTGAGCTTTTGAACTCTACCCGTGGCGAACAAGCCCTGACCCTAACAAAGTCATACCACCCTACAATGCTAGACTCATGCAGCCAGTTGGCCTCCCCACACAGACATCCCTAACTTGCCATTCCAAGTTGCTCAAATCCACTCCCCAGGTCTCACTCTCAGGACTCAAGCCCCATAACCCACCTAACCAGAAAGGAATATGGTACTGTCAAATACATGGACTCTCCTCTTGCCTCAGATGGCTTCTCAACTTTGAGTAATGTGCTAAACTTGGGAAAACAGGCACTTCCTCTCCTTGCCCATCCTGCAATTGTGGGGGTTCAGCCATCCAGTACAAAAAGGAGACAACTTGTTTAGGTAACACTTCATTCTCTGTCTCTCTGAAGGAAATCTGTCCAGGTTTTCATAAGCCACCTGTACCGCAGGCAATATAATAAATAGTACTGCAATGTGTTCATGTAAGTATATTTACTGAGGTTCTCTATTTCTTTTAAACCACAATTTATCTTCCATGACCCAATACTCCTAATTTAGCCAAAATTTTCCTTCTTTTTTTTTCTATTAAAAAAATAAGGACTAATGGAAGTTACACAAGCTTCAATTTCTCTTTCTGGGTAACTAACTTCTCTCTCATATGAGTGATTAAGCCCTACCGAATGATTGCATTTGTACATTCACTAATCACCACCGAGGAATACCTAATCAGCAGCAAAAGAACTACAACCAAAGCCCTTAGATTTTAGCTCTTAATTGTCTGACAAATACTAACACTCCGTTTATATTTTTAAAGAAAAATAAGCCTCAAATTTTCAGATTTTATTCACTTAAGCTAAGTTCTTCAAAACACTTTGCAGAAGGAGGGTGAAAGCTAAGCAGTTTCCCTGTTAGTGAATCTAGTCAAAAGGGCAAGATCTAATTTCCTAATTTCCAGGGATATTTATAAGACCTGTGACCTCTTATCACCATCCATTTGAAATGAATAAAATTAATCAGCTACCAAAAGAAACTTATTTCAAAATAGTTTGTATATTTACATATACAAAGGACAAATACAATTATACAATCTAAAAATGCAATTAGGAAATTTGGAGAGGAAGTGGAGGGAGGTTAACATACCCATGGGAGCATGTGCATGAGTGAAAGGCCTTGACTTTGCAAAGAAAAATGTACTACTCAAAAAACCATATTCTAGGGGTTTGCATTTTCCTCAAGAGCTATTGTGTATATTTTTAGCAACTGCGAATAATACCATCAGAAAAATAGGCATCCCGCAAAATAACTTTATAAAGCTACTACTGTGGCTTTTCCCTTCCAAATTGGCACAAAAGAACAATAAACATTGTGGAGAAAAGCCTTAAAAACCACAATACATCAACCTCATAAGCAAAAATTGAAATAATAAAGATTTGCCCACCTTAAATACTCTTTACTATAAAAGTAATATTGCTTATTATGGAAAATTTGGAAAAAGAGTAAAACCATATAAGTCAAAGTTTTACGTCTTATCTAAGTGATTATATTAAATAGAAAATTAAAAGATACATATTATTGAAGTTTTTCTTGACAATATTGGACTGATTGGCTTTATAAATTTTTAATAAGTAAGAATAAGTAAGTAATACAAGAAAAAATGGCTGAGGCCTTTCTACTTCCAGAAATAACTAAGAACTGTCTTTTTACTTAAGGCTTTAAAACTGTATCTTTTTAAGCTAAAAAAAGTGATCCGTGCTCATTGTAAAAAATTCAAATATTAAAGTGTAAAAGCAGAAATAAAAGTCTATCATCCGCTTCTCAGAAAAAAGTTTGCTTATAGCATATATCCTTCAAGTTTTATATACACGTATAGAGATGACGACAGAGAAATTAGGATCATATTTATATACACAGTTGTAAGCTTAATTCTTTCTGATAACTTAAAAGTTGTATGAGAGAAATAACTAGATTTCTCTACACTAAATAACTAGTGTAGGAAAGCTACACTGAATATGGTACTATCTTGTTTGCCAAGAATACAATTCTGTAAGTAAATGACAAGTAAGAGTACAAGACAGATGCTGAACCAAAACAAAGGGAGGGGCGTGGGAGACTAGCTAGGTGTACCAAAAAAAAAAAAAAAAAAAAAAAAAAAGGAGGGGGAGTGGGAGTCTAGGTGGGGGTACCTTTTTTTGAGGCAGGTATACATTCAAATATGTATGCTGAAGTATGTATACATTCTAAGATATCTGCTTCAATCTCATTTAAAATAATCATGTGTTACCACTTTTAAGTTTAAGCAATGATATATAAAAGTTCCGTACATAATAGGGGTAGCTGGGTGGCTCAGTCATTTGAGTGTCCAACTTCAGCTCAGGTCAGGTCATGATCTCACTGTTCGTGATTTCAAGCCCCACATCGGGCTCACCGCTGGCAGCGCAGAGCCTGCTTCAGATCGTCTGTGCCCCTCTCTCTGTGCCCCTCCCCCGCTCAGATCTCTCTCGAAAATAAATACACATTTTAAATAATTCAGTACATAATAACCTTGTACATATTTTTAAGCTTCTTATAATGTAAGTATAACACAAGTACAAAAAAGTACACAAGTGGGGTGCTGTGTGGCTCAGTCAGTTAACCGTCCGACCCTTGATTTCAGCTCAGGTCATAATCTCACAGTTCGTGAGTTCGAGGCCCGCATCAGGCTTTGCGCTGACAGCACATGGAGCCTGCTTGGGATTCTCTCTCTTCTCTCTCTCTGCTCCTCCCCCTGCTTGTGCTTACCCATGCGCTTTCTCTCTCTCTCAAAATAAATAAACTTAAAATACATAAATGTCTAGCTCAATCAAGAAACAGAACATGACTAGAACCTCAGGAGTCCCCCTGGTATCTATCTTCTACTTCTTCAAAGGTAACCGGTACCCTGATTGTGGCAACATAGAATTTTGCCTGTTTTGGGAGCTTTATGTAAGTAGAAGCACCCAGGATGTATTCTTTTGGGATTGGGTTCCTTCATGTGTTTGAGATTCATCCACCCATATGTTGTGTATAGCTGTAGTTTGATCGGTTTTTCATATCCACCATGTGAAGAAGCCACAATTCATTGACTCATTCCATTGGTGACAGACATGTGGGCTGTTTCTAGTTATTAGCCCTTTCAAATAACGCAGCCACGAGTATTCTTCGCACATGATTTTTGGTGCACACGTGCACATGTTCCTGTTGGATATATACCTAGAAGAGTAACTGCTTGACCACAGGGTAAGTCTGCTCAGCTGTAGTGAACCCTGTCAGTGTTCCGAGGTGACTGTACAACCTATACTCCCACCAGTAGTGTATGAGCATTCCTAAGTATGTGTTTGCTACTCATATGAAGCAATACAATTAATTTTTGAATATTGACCTTATATCCAGCAATCTTGGAAATTCAATTATTAATGTAATATTTTTTGTACATTGATTTTTCAAGATGATACTAAAGATGTCCCACATATTTTACAAATACGCCACACTGTTTTGTAGCACAAAAAAATACACTTATGGTTTATCAAGTCCCCTGAAAATTCAATATTCACTTTGAATTAACCTAACATACACTGAACATTATATGCTGGGCACTTCCATGGTGACTGAAAGTACAATAATGAACAAGCTTTTGCTCTGATAGCCTGGTAACAACACTCCAGCTGGTCTTAGGTTTAACTTGCTTCAAGTTAACACACTCCTTGCTTGCTGACTTAAAGCCCTTGAACTATAACACAACTAATTTACTTTCTTTGAGATTTGCAGACTACTGGCCTTGAGGAATGAAGGATCAGAATGTTCCCAGGCCATAGAGGCCAGCAAGACTCCTTGAAGCCTCCTTGGCTTTCTGATCAGCCCAGTAATCTTTTAGCAAAACATTTTTTTTTTTTCTTTTTAAGGTCACATAATGACTTTACTCACCTCCCTTTGTGTATCTGAAGACCTTTCCCTCCTTTGCAGAAATAACAGAATACTCTTGCACAACCACCTCCAGGTACCAAGGAACCAGACCTTGTACAATCACCCCTGGGCACCAAAGAACCAGACCTTCTTGCACAATCACCCCTGGGCATCAAGGAACCAGAACTTCTTACACAACCTCTGAGTACCAAGATAACTCTGTAGGTGGCATCATCAAATCTGCATCAAGAAATGTTACAGATCACTGTACTCCCTTAACGGATTAAACCCCTTTAAAAATCTCTGGGCCAGGCAGAAACCTTGGAGTTGGCCTTTGGACAAGAATCTGCCTTCTCCCCAGGTGGCCAGGCTCCCGAATAAAGTTCATATTCCTTTCCAGTCAAAACTCATCTCTTGGGTAGTGGCCTTTTGTGTGACAGGTAGCTGAACTTGGGTTTCGGTACCAGAACCAGGATTCAAACCCAAGCATTCCGGCTCCAGTGTTCACATTCTTAATTACTTTGCTATATTGCCTCCATACCCGGGATATGTTCAAGCAACCAGGTCTCTTACTTGGAAATACAAGGCAATGCAAAATTCACATGAGCTTATTGGAAAGTCCTTGCAGTACTCTGTCCCTTGCTTGGAAAAGTCCTACCTCTCCTGCCTTCTGATTATATGCTAACCAAGTAAGGCTTAGTCTTGATGGTTATCTTGAGAAGCAGCTTTGTTGCAACGAACAGATTCATTTACTTATTATAACCATACCCCATACAAAAATGATATGGAGCAGCTTTTCAGAAACTTTGTCCAGTTATATTATACTGCACATAAAAAACTGGAAGTTTTCTTTTAATGACTGAGGTAATAGAAATAGGTTTTGGTTTCAAGTCTGCAAGTTCTGAGATAAGGATCATGTCTGTTGTTCATCATTGTGTCCCTAGCACCTAGCACAGTACGTAGTACATAGTACATAGTAAATGCTCAATTAATATTAATCAACTGAACAAATCATTAGCAAACATCTATATGCAAAGGTTAGGTACAAGTCAATATTGTTAGAAACTACAGGAAAAAGCCAACCAGTACAGTCCCTTTCCTAAGGAGCTTTTATGACAAAATGGGAACTGACTTAGCAGGATTCTTGCTAAAACTAGACTCAACAAAGACTGACATGGACAGGGTTGAGGCCTTAGAGACAAGAGGGTTCTGAGGAGGCTAACTAAAGTATGGTCAAGGAGAAAGTCTCTGTCAGAACTCAGCTTAGACAGAAAATTTAGCCAAGGAGTTGTATCTTCCTCCAAATAAGAACTTCATCCCGAGGCAGGGTTTCTTCAATGACAGAGATGAAACTGAGAGTATATCCACATTCATAAAACAAAAGTCCTGAACTATGCTGATTAGGCTGATTAAGCCTACTACAATCAACTTATGAGGCTTGGGGAATGACACAAGCTAACCAATGCTAAGTGGCAGGGAGGATGGGAATACTCTAACTGGTAGGCCAGTGGTTCTCAACACTGGCTGTATATTAGCTTTAGCTGGGAATTAGAAAGTACCAATATCCAGGTCACATTCCCAGACATTTTTGCAGAGGAGGGCTTAGGTTGGCTGACAAATCTGTTTTATTTTAAGCTCCTCAGGTCATTCTAATGGGCAACCAGGGTTGAGAACCACTGGCTTAGACTAATCTGGCCCCACCTCCAATTGGTCCCATCCAAATCACATTGCTACTACACAGCACAAGAGAGGTGGAATGAATTTAGGAGAAACAACCACCATGTCCATCATAGGTGGTAACTAAAGCCATAAGACCACCCAGAGTTGGTGTTTGCGATCCTAGAATCACAGAGTCAGAGATTGGTAGCATTGATTCCTTTCTTGTTTATGTTCAGACAAAATGAGATGAAAAAGAAATCACCATTACTTTGCAATGTGGGTAAAGACATAAAAGCATATGAGTTGTCAAGAGCTATTTCAGCAACGGAAATGAACAGAATACTAAGTAAACAAAGGACTGATAAAGCTTAATGTAGGTTGAAGAAATATTCTAAAATTGGAGTAGTTTGGTTAAATGAAGAGGATTTGGAATACATTTCCCTAGGGAAAATAAAACATATGAGAATGTGCAGAAAGGATAGAAAAAGACCTGAGTGATGAGATACTACAGACTGGCCCATCAGAGGACTCCAGCATCTCAAACTAACTGACCCTAAGTTTATAGAGTTAAGTTTTCAACTCATACCTCATACTGTTAATGAAGCTACAGGTCTGCAGACCACGTGCTCCTCACCACTACACATATCTCCTGTGTTCAGAAAAAGACATAGAACAAAAGTCCAAAAATTCCACAACCTTTAAGTATTTTGGCCATTATGATTTTGCAATAATGATACTGATTCAATATATGTACAAGCAACATCCAGGAAAATTCTCAGTTATCACACATTAAATCCACATGATTTCTTGTCATTTATTTATTCATACCCTGCTGTGTCCTAGAAGGATTAGTGTAGCTTCTTTTAAAAAATCATCTTACTATTTGTATATTCAATTTCACCATTTAATTTTCAATGTTAGCTAATATACAAGTTAAGTGTAATTTGACAAAACCTAATAAAGCTTTAATTGCACAGAACCTTTGACCTAGAAATTCTATTTCTAGGAAACTATCCTACAAAAACATTGACTCTTGTGACTAAAAATGCATTTGTAAACAGGTTTTTTTTAAACATTATTTGAAAAGAAACACAATAAACCTTAGTATACAAAAATTGCAGATTAGGTTAGAAATGATAGCGCAGCCATTAACAGAAATACAAAGCAGTCATTTAAAAGAAAAAGGTAGAATTATATCTGATATAAAAAGTTCTTCAGGATATCTACAAGGTATAAAAAGCACAACTTAGATTTAGATAAAACTATTACTCCACTAATTTACAACAAAACTATATGCTTAGGCATACATAAAGATATGTATGCATATAAATGTACAGAAAAGTACTTGAGAAGATACATATTTTCTTTCAGCTTTATTGAGATATAATTGACATATAACATTTGTAAGGTTAAGGTGTACAACTGATAAACTTAACATATTGCAAAACGATTACCACAGTAGCATTGGCTAACACCGTATCACCTGATATAATTACCATTTCTTTTTTTTATGGCAAGAACTTAGCAACATTCAAGCACTGTTAACTATATTCACCATGCTGTGCATTAGATCCCAAAACTTAGTCATCTTACAACTGAAACTTTGTACCCACCTCCCCATTTCCCCCACTCCCCAGCTCTTGGCAACCACCAATCTACTCTCTGTCTCTATGAGTTCAGCTTTTTAAGATCCACATGTAAGAGATATCATATGGTATCTGTCTTTCTTGGACTTACTTCACCTAGCATAATGCCCTCAAGGTCCATCTATTTTGCCACAAATGACAGAATTTCCTTCTTAGGGCCAAAAAATATTCCATTGTATGTATATACCTCATCTTTTTCCATTCATCCATTGATGGACACTTAGGTTGTTTCTACATCTTGGCTGTTGCAAATAATGCTGCAAAGAACATGGAAGTGCAGATATCTATGCAAGATAGTGATTTCATTTCTTTTGGATGTATACTCAGAAGTGGGATTGCTGGATCATATGCTAGCCTTATTTTCAATGTTTTAAGGAACTTCTACACTGTTTTCCCTAGTGGCTGCATCAATTTACAGTCCCACCAATAGTGCACAGGGTTTCTTTTTCTCCATATCCTCCCCAACACTTATCTCTTGTCTTTTTGAAGGTAGCCATTCTAACAGATGTGAGGTGACATCTCATTGTGGTTTTGATTTGCATTTTCCTGATGATTAGTGCTGCTGAACATCTTTTCATGTACCCACAGCCATTTGTATGTCTTCTTTGGCAAAATATGTACTTGGTTCCTCTGCCCATTTTTTGAAGTCTCCTACTATTTTTGTATTGCTGTCTCCCTTCAGACTGTTAGTATTTGCTTAATATATTTAGGTGCTCTGATGTTGGGTGCATATATGATTGTTATGTCTTCTTGATGAATTGACCCTTTTATTATTATATAGTGGTCTTCTTTAACTCTTGTTGCAATTTTTGACTTAAAGTCTATCTCCTCTGATGTAAGTATAGCAATCCCTGCTCATTTTTGGTTTCTACTTCCATGGAATATCTTTTTCCATCTCTTCACTTTGAGCCTACATGTCCTTAATGCTATGTGCTTGTAGCCAGCATATAGTTAGGTCTTGCTTTTTTGTTCTTGTTTTTAATCCATCCAGATTCTCTACGTCTTTAGAGAATTTAATCCATTTATATTTAGAATATAATTATTGATAGATAAGGACATACTAAGGCCATCTTATTAATTATATTAATAACAGCTCTGGCTGTTTTGTAGTTTTCTTGTTCCTTTCTTTCTCTCTTGTTGCCCTCCTCTGTAAACAAATAATTTTCCATAGTGGTAGGCTTTGATTTCCTTCCCTTTATCTTTAGTGTATCTACTGCAGGTCTTTGTTTTGTCGTTACCGTGAGACTTACATAAAACATCTTATAAATAGTGCATTTTACACTGGTAACAACTTAACCTCAATCTCATATAAAAACTCTATCCTTTATACTTACCTTTCTTTTTTGTTTTTGTGTCACAATTTAACCATTTTTATGTTGTGTATTAATTAACAAATTACTATAGGTATAATTAATTTTTTTAGGTATAGTTATTTTTAATACTCTTGACATTTAGCCCTTATACCAGATTTAAGTGGCTAACACACTGCCAAAGACTATTTTGAACTTAACTACATTCTTACCTTTACCAATGTATTATATATTTACATATTTTCATGTTACTAATTACTGTTCTTTCACTTCAGTTTGAAGAACTTCTTATAACATAAGGCAGGTCTAGTCATAATGAACTCCCTCAGCTTTTGTCTGGATAAGTGTTTACCTATACTTTATTTCTGAAGGATAACTTTGCTGAATAGAGTATTCTTGACTGGCAGGTGTTTGTTTGTTTTTTTTTAATTTAAGCTATATTTGAATATATCATCCCACTCTCTTCTGGTCTGTAAGGTTTCTGCTCAGAAATCTGATAGCCTTATGGTGTGCTAGTAACAAATTTCTTTTTCTCTTGCTGCTTTTGAAATTCTTTGTCTCTGACCTTTGGCAGTTTTATTGTAATGTATCTTGGAGAAGATGCTTTGGGTTTGTTTGATGACCTCTAATTTTCATGAAGTTGGATATCCAAATCTCTCCCCAGATTTGCAAAGTTCTCTGCCATTATTTCTTTAAATAAACTTTCTGTCCCCTTTCCCTCTTTTCTCTTTCTAGAACCATAATAATTCACAGATTGTTTCTTCTGATGAGATCCCATAGTTTATGTAGGTTTTCTTCATTCTTTTTCAGTCTTCTTCCTCTGTTGTTCTGACTGGATGATTGTAAAGTTCCTGTCTTCAATCTCACTGATTCTTTCAGCTACTTAAGTCTGATATTGATCTTTTTTTTTCACCTCATTCATTGTATTCTTCAGCTTCAGATTTTCTATTTGGTTCTTTTTTAAAAAATATTTATTTGCGGGAGAGCACAAATGGAGGAGGGGCAACAAGAGGGGGAGACAGAGGATTTGAAGCAGGCTCTGCACTGACAGGATGACAGCAGTAAGCCCGAATTGTGGCTCAAACTCACAAACCACAAGATCACGACCTGAGCTGAAGTCGGACATTCAACTGACTGAGCCACCCAGGTGTCCCTATTTGGTTCTTTTTTATGATTTTTCTCTCTTTGTTAAATTTCTCATTTTGTTTGTGTATGGTTTTCCTGATTTTGTTGAATTTGGTGTGTTTTCCTGTAGCCATTAAGTATCCTTAAAACAGCTATTTTGAATTCTTGATGGGGTAAACCCCAGGTGTCCATGTCTTCGGGATCAGTTACTGGAAGATTATTGTGATCCTCTGGTGGTATCATGTTTTCATGAGTTTTGCATTGTTGTCATCATATCTGAAGTAGCGGTCACCTCCTCCTATCTTTACTAATTACTTTCAGGAGAGAAATACCTTCCATCAGCCCTACTCGCGATCTGGAGGCTTTCTCAGACCTTCTATGGCTCTACAATTATTGTTCTCCCTTGAAAGAGGATATGACCACATGCTTACATGCCTTCTCTCAATCCTGCAACACACAAGGCTGAGGGCTGACAACTTTCCTTTTATTTTCCCAGAGATGCTGCTAATGCTCAATTTTATGATCTCTCTCAGATGTGCAGATTCAGACTGCTTTCTGAACATGCTCACTAGCCATCTACCAAAGCTCACTCTTACCACAACCATTGGGAGCATGCACAGGGCATCAGCCACAAAATGAGGGTGTGTGTGTGTGTGTGTGTGTGTGTGCGCGCGTGCGCGCGCACACGCGCGCACGTGATATGCAGAGCACTGGAGATGTCCTCAAGCCAGCTGGGGGACTGTGGGGGAGGTGTCCCCAGCAGCTTGTGAACAAGCTTCTTGATGAAGTATGTGAAGCAGTTAGTAGGATCCACCTCTCTTTAATGCCTTCAAAGAGTTCTATCTGTCCCTCTCCCAGCCTCTCTCCTGCCCTCCAGCCATCCAGGTCAGAATCAGTACTCTGGATGGAGTAAAAGAAGAATGAACCTCTTAGGCAGTATCCCACACAGCTGGGGAAGCAGGGTGATCACTCACATCCTCTTTTGTTCCCCTGCAGGGGAAATTACAGACCAAGATCTCTTTTTGCCCTAAACTGTGCTGCCTTAGGGGAGGGGTGACGCAGCTAAAGTTAAACCATTTCTCTGACCCTTCCCAATGTGTCCAAACTTGGGTTTGTTTTTTTGTTTTGTTTTGTTTTTGCTCCAATAGTGTGCTGAAACTCCTCTGCTAGAAACCCGGACATCTACAAAGGCTCTCTTGTCCTTGGGTGACTGTTTAAGAGAGTGTTTCCAGGGGCTCCCAGACCACAGCTGGGAGAGGCGAGAGCTGGTCCACAGCCAGGACCAAGGTCTATATTCCTATTACCTGACACATAGGTGGGTAAACCTCCTCCCAGGTGATTTGGCATATGGTGCTAAATCTAACACTGCTCACAAAGGCACTTTTGTCTGTGAATGGATGCCAAATTATTGTTGGGGGGGGGGGGGCATGAACGTGAGATGCCTTACTCAACCTAATACTGATGTCATTTCTCCACATTAAATTTTTAACAGCAGCTACTCCTGAGGAGGGAAGTAGAAATGAGACACGGGTGGAAGAAGGGAAAAAATAGGGAGAAGGGAGAGTAGTGAAGGGGAAGCATTTGATATTTAGTATATATACACTTATGTGATGTTCTGATTTTTTAACCTAGCATGCATTCATTTATCTCACATAAAATTTTATAAAAGGAAAGATCTTAGAGAGCCCATGTATTGTCCCTAAAATAGCAGTACCTGGAAAAAAGTGATAGCTGCCTTATTGAAATTAGTCATTATACATTTCCAGCCCTGTCACAACCAACAGAATTTTAATATTCCATTTCTTCTCCCACTGTTTACTTTATCCAAGAAAACCAGAGTTTTCATTCCTGAGGTTAAAAAAAGAAAAACCAGGGAGCCTGGGTGGCTCAGTCGGTTAAGTACAGACTCCTGATTTCAGCTCAGGTCATGATCTCATGGTTCACACACATCCAGCTCTGCGCTGATGGCATAGAGCTTGCTTGGGATTCTGTCTCCCTCTCTCTGTCCCTCCCCTGCTTGCTCTCTCTCTCAAAATAAATAAAAATAAACTTAAAAAATAAAAAGAAAAACATATGAATAACATATCACAGACTGGAAAAAAGTTGATGTATATACCTTTTGAAAAATTTTTTTAGAACTATGCTACCAACCCATAACTGCAGCACCTGTAAACTTTTTTTCTCCCACAAAAAGGAACTGGGCAATATATCCCCAGGCTAAGAGGAACTTCCCACTATATCTGCAGCTTTGCAAAATCTGTTTTTTTGAAAATCCAGTAAGTTTACCCACAAGATTTTTCCTTCTTCTATACAAATAATCAGAGGTAAACAGTAACTTTTCTATCTTAAAAAATATAACCATACTATAAATACAAAGTACATAATGCATGTGATTCATTTTTCTATAATCACAACTTCTAGAATGAGAAAGAAAAACTAAACCTCAATAAAATATTTACCTTAAAAAATCATCCTTGTATATTTTCAGAGACTGCATTAAGACTTCCAGGATCCAGGATAGCATTTATAAATATTCTGAACTCTGGTTCTGCTTTTCTGCATTATATTTGCTCAGCTTTTTGTCATTTCACTGTTCATTAGCACTTTTATTTAAAGATGAAAGGGACACCTGGGTGGCTCAGTCTGTTAAGCATCTGACTCTTGACTTTGGATCAGGTCAAGATCTCACGGTTCGTGGGATCGAGCCCTGCAAGGGACTCCCATGCTGACAGCACAGAGCCTGTGTGGGATTCTCTTTCTCCTTCTCTCTCTGACCCTCCCCTGCTTAAAAGCTTGCACTCTCTCAAAAAAATATATATATTTTTGAAAAGCTTAAAAATAATAAAATAAAGATGACAAGAGGAAGAGAAAGAAGATGAATTTAGTCAATCTTGTAACTTATTCCGATCTTTGATAAAAGATCTGAAGAGTAAATTTTAAGCGATTAGCTAAAACAAGATTGAACATCATTATATTTATCATTATGTACAACTAAAGGTAGATTAATAAAGTAGATTATACTTTATAAAAGAAAGACAAATAGTTCCTTGATAAAAGCAAATGAGAATATAATTAATTCTACCCAAAGACAATATTATAATATGTAAATATAACAAATATATAATGTTACACACACACACACACACACACACACACACACTGAGCAACATGGTGGGTGGAAAGAACTCTCAGTAAAAGCAGGAAATCTGGGTTCTAGGTATGGCTCTGCCACTAGCCAGGCAATCTTAGGCATGAGCCTCAAAAAGGTATAAATGTTACCTTACAGTATAAGGTGCTGGTATAAATGTTTCTAAGGCTCCTTCCATATATTCCTTGCTCTGTAGTCATTTCTCAGCTCTCATTATTCATAACTTATTCAGTTTCATCAGGTAGCTTTTCCCAAATACACTGAAACTAGTTTTAGCTTTCTCCCTCTGCCCTCATCTCTCCCTTCTAAGCCTTCTGAGCTTTCTCAGGAAAATCTTCACTTAACTCCAATTAGACCAAAAACGAAATCATAAGCATGACTACTAAGCCAAGAGTGATGGCAGGGACACACCTAAAAGAAGAAAACAAAAAGCTTAACAAACAAAAGGCTCAGATTCATCAGCCTCTGAAATTTGCAGACACACATGGGAGTCCATTCAGAATTCACGTAAGTTTCCATTTCATTCACTCATCCTTCATAATCACCAGCATTACAGAAGATAGAAAATTTATTTAAAATTTGTGGGGGGGGGGGGGAAATGGGCTGAATGGGTGATGGGCATTGAGGAGGACACTTGTTGGGATGAGCACTGGGTATTAGATGCAAGTAATGAATCACTGGGCTCTACTCCTGAAACTAATACTACACTGTATGTTAACTAATTTGAATTTAAATAAATAAATTTAAAAAAATAAAATTTGTGGTTTTATCACTGTTTTATATCATTGTTAGCACTGTACACTCCCAGCACATAGTTAATCACTCCTAACCCATTCAATATTGAAGTATGATATTTTTCTTATAATTATTTGTTGGTGTGTCTATTTCCTCTAATAGAATACCCTGGTTTCCTTGATGGCAGGATTCATTTCAGGACAGCTTCACCATTGTAATCCTAGTGACTAAGCACTTAATAAATGCTAAAAGGAAGTTAGCATGCATGTTGAAATCTGAATATTGTTTTCTTGTATTTTATCTTACAAAGGTGTAATATTTGAGCTAATTGGGCAATTAGGCTTTTGCAGACCAGCTAGCCTAGGACTTGAACACCACATTTAGAACAATGTTTAGAGGAGAAATCTATCATAATCCAAAAAAATAATTTACAAGTAAACTTCTGAAACTTAATTTTTTGAAAATTGGTAGCACAATAAGGGCCTTAGCAATCTTGAGGTCCAATCCTATCATTTATAGATGAAAAAAATGTGAACTCAAGTGGATTCAAGACACTTGCCCAAATGTCAGGAACAGAGACAGGCTCACAAAGAACTGCCTTCTTAACCCATTATTCTTCTGCTATATCATGGAAACCACATAAATATGTGATATGGCTGTATGGTTTCTTCTACTTTCAGTTGTTAAGAATTTTAAAGATATAAGTTATTTTAGGTATTATGGCAGAGCTTATTCAGTTAATCAACCATATCTTTATAATATGTGAATCCTAATGATCATTATTCATTATCAACTGAGGAATACTATAACTTTAAGGACTTCCACATGTCTTTAGAGACAAATTGCAGACTTCACATTTAATAAAAACAAACTGAACACTATTGACAGTAAGAAGTACATTCTGATTATACATTAAGAAGTCCTTTCTATTAATTCTAATTTTAGTGCCAATCTACATGTTGTTCTTATTTACTTTAAGTGTTTATGTGTATACTCAGAGAGGACATTGTCTCAATAACCTGTGTATACTATTTAACACCAACTTATAAATGGGAAGTGTAGAGACAGTCAATAGTAAAAGAATATACAAAATATTTTGTACCAAGCACCCCTAGTATGCTATAATTTTGAGAGAGAAAAGCTAAATGCACTAAAGCAGGAAAAGGTTTCTTGGATATCTTGAAGCCTCAAAAACTTGGCCAAACTATTGTTCAATGTGCACACAGTTTGTGTCTTCATGCTCAGATGTTGTTGAAACAGCAGACTTAAAAGAAATAATGTCAATGAATCCTACCAAGCACTATACATGACCTCTGGGGTAATTAGCAATCATTCAAAAGCAACAAGACTAAAATGTTCTATTCTTTATTACTGTCAGCTCTTATCTTGATCAGCATTTTAATAAAGATGCTTCGTTTCTAAGACAGTTTCATGAATCAGTCATAATTACATTCTGACATGCAGTGAATAGTAAAGCAAAACTAAATATCACTTCATCAACCTTTCTAACCTTTATGCAAGTATTAACTGTAAATAATTTTTACACAATCCTACAACAGAAAATCTGCATATTTCTTAGCTTTGTACGTACTTTACCCCAAATGAATTTCCTGTGACCTATACCTGAAAAACACAATCAGCCATAATTATCCAGTTTTGTGTGATGCTCAGGTGTTGCCTTTCAGAGTTCAAATCAACTTCAAGTATAAAAGGCTACTTTATTCTACAAATGGCACAATATGCAAAATGGGTTAAGTAGCCAAAAGCATCTCAGAGCATTGTGGCTTGAAAGAAGTCTATCCAGAATCAAAACGTCAGAACAAAAATACACTAAGCAAAGTGACACTTATAAAAATAGATTCATAGATTACACATTAAGAAATGGATCCTGATGACTACTGCAGAAAGTCTTATCATTAAAATATGTAAAAAGAAGAATATTAATTAGAAGGAAATCTGAGAAGTTAAAGGGTAGATTTTTTTTTAATGTAATACCAAAATAGTTGATGGAAGAGGGTGGAAATCTATCAGAAATATAAAACTCAGGGGTATTATTCTGATACCAAGGATAATATGTAAAACTCTTTTAATACCAGCAACACCCCTCTCCCCAAAAAATACATGATTTAGAGTCTTGAAATAGCTAATTTCTCTGAAGACTAACTTTTAAAAATATTTTAGACAAAGTGAACATAATTCAGTATGGTAATAAATTGATAATGCATTTTGGATGATTTATTGTTTCAGATCTTTGAAGATTTCAAAATAAATGCAATGCTTTCTCAAGAATAATTTCTTGTCTTATCAGTAGTGGTCACAGAATATCCACACAGAGCTAGGTTCCCAAACCTATATTTCCACTATGTCCTTCAAATAAGTAAAGTTTACAGTAAATCTACTGAGTGATATTGTTAACCAAGCTGACTTCCATTTAAAAACTTAACTATGGTGAAAAAAGAACATATTTACCACTTCACTTTGTGTAATTTCAATTTGAAAGATAAGTTCCTTATAAAACTAATCTAAAATCATTCCTCATAGGTTTTTTATACATTTTATTACAAAACCACTTTCCTGGAACCTTATCAATCTGAGGCAAAAAAAGGAATATAACAAGCATCTTTTTCATATGGGACTAAAACCACAAAAATGTATAAGTCTTTTATGTGATAATTTTTGTTGAACTCTTGTGTTTAGCTTTCTTGATCATTATTCCTTCCTCTTATTGGAGGTACAAGCAAAGGAGGGAAAAGAAGTGTTGATTTAAGAAAACAGATTTCCCAGAAAAAAAACACAAAACTGTGATTAAGATTTAAACAAAAGCTAAAGATGGCTTCCTCCGAGCACTGATGAGGTCCGCTCCCTCATTACTAACAACTGAAAACTTGTGATGCATTTTGTTTCAAGAGAATCCAAAAGTCCTTGCTATAAAGCAGACAGGGGGGTGCTGAGTCCATTCACTCTTTCTGTATCACAACCATTATGTAAGAAGTATAAAACACTGCCTTTATGCTGCCAAGCCACAATGACTCTTCCTACATCAAAGGATTTTCACCACCAGGGTTTTTTCTTCAAAATTTATTCAAGCTAAGGGCAGAGAGACAACAATTCATACACGCTAATTACGTCTAATTATCTA
Source organism: Prionailurus bengalensis (assembly GCF_016509475.1). Taxonomy (NCBI): domain Eukaryota; kingdom Metazoa; phylum Chordata; class Mammalia; order Carnivora; family Felidae; genus Prionailurus; species Prionailurus bengalensis. The sequence goes on along the minus strand of NC_057349.1, from coordinate 97,626,888 downwards.
TTCCCTTTTCTGACCAGCTTCGGCCAGTGTTATTTGCTATCTGGATTTCTCACAACCTCCCTTTGCCCTGTCCATCCAGCCCAACAGTGAAGGCTTTGAAGCAAACAGTTGTGGCTTTTTAGAGTTTTCTCAATATAAAGTTCAAGCAAATTAAATAATTATTCTGTTAGTTTTGACACATTTATGCGTTAAATATGAGGACCTCTTGGTTAATTTGGCAAATTCCTCACATCTCTTCATGGCTGGAATCATAGTAACACCCTCTCTTATGGGAGCGTCTCCTCATGCTTTCTTTTCATGATCTAAATGAAATGTTTATTGGATTAAAGTTCTTCTCTGCAGACCTCCACGGTGGCCTATGACAAAGAGCTTAAAAGTTCTATTAATTGGTTTGAGTTTTCAGGGAGGGGAAAGGGAGAATTTTATTTCACATTACATCACTAGCCAAGAAAATTGCCACGTGTAATTAAACTAATTTATCTCATGAGTCAAACAACTAATTCATATTTAAGACACACTTCCTTTCAACCATTTTTACCATTAGAGAATTGATTTCTTGTAATTTAGCCAAAAATAACTATTTATTATTCTAAGAGAAGAGAATTCAAGACCTAACAGTCTATATTTTACACATAAGCAATAGCCTGTTGTAGTCCAGTTTGATAAATATATCATCTATATATTTTATTTCTGATTACATAAATATAAATGTATCATTTATATATTTCATGGGAAATCTATGTTTTCATTTTATGTAAGACAATTACAGAAAATATTATTTTAAAAGGCATACACCCAAAATCACTTTTCCATAGGTAGGTCATGACTAATATAAGGTGTACATTCTGCTATCAAGATGAACAAGAATTACATTTTAAATCCACATTACAATAACTTTTAGTCTAGATATTTATTTATTTCAAGGACACAGCACAAAAATACTGTCACAAAGTTTAATGCCTGTTACTACAGCCAATTTGCTTAAATATATTTTCTCAAACATATAGGAAATAGGTATATGAAAATAGATTTCGTTAATTTCTTTAGCCTAAAATTTGGCAAATTATAGGAATGTTTTGTAAGTCAATAACTCATTTTTGTATCTTAAAACATTAAATACTAAAGTTCCAATGAACACTTTAGTGGTTTATGGGGGAAAGTCATAACTCTTTTCAATTCTGGACTTCAGTCTATTACTTTTCCACATTTTGTTTCTTTCAATCTTTAAGGGATAAAAACCTAACTCCTAAGTAAAGACATTATCACACTAACAAAGAGTTAATCCTTGCTACACTGACTCAGGTGACAACATAGTGGAGGTCAGTCAGTGGAGTTGACACTGACCTCAAGAGCTGATTCTGACTACTTAGCCCTCTGAAATCTCTAGTATTGAAAGTTATAATGAACAAACTGACAAATCAATTTCACCAATGAAATGAAAATTATGGCAGGAAGAAATGGCAAATATACACTTAACAAATCTATAAATCCCAATGCAGGTAGCTGGGCAGTCTGAGCATTAAAGTGTTTTACCTGAGGGTTATAAACAATTTTTTTTTAAGTTTGTAACTAGAAATCACACAATACCGGAATATTCTCAGAGTTCACTATTGACGTAAGATTTCTTAGGAAAAAAAAAGTCCTCAGGAAACAAAAACAAAAGCTAATACTCAGCATTTTGAGGAGAGTGGGCAGTTTTATTTTTTTTTTTTAATTTTTTTTTTAACGTTTATTTATTTTTGAGACAGAGAGAGACAGAGCATGAATGGGGGAGGGTCAGAGAGAGGGAGACACAGAATCTGAAACAGGCTCCAGGCTCTGAGCTGTCAGCACAGAGCCCGACGCGGGGCTCGAACTCACGGACCGTGAGATCGTGACCTGAGCTGAAGTCGGACGCTTAACCGACTGAGCCACCCAGGCACCCCGGAGTGGGCAGTTTTAGATAAAGGATGCGTAACAACTGAGAAACATTAACAACCAAGTAGAAGAAATAAAGTTATTGCCTGAACATTAAAAAATATTATAAAAATCATAATAATAAAACCATTACTACTTTAGATTATAAAGTATTTTTATTTGTTGCATAGTTAAACCCAACAAATGTTAAACCAAATCAGATTATGATGCTTTCCCAATGGACAACTCTTTATCAGGAAAAGGAAAATTCATATTTATAAGTTAATGCTAGTATCTTATTTTTTGATAATTTAGTAATCTAATATTCATCAAAGAGAAAATTATACTGCGGAATGCCTTGTTGGTTATTTCTGACCAGCTTACAGGTGTGATTTTCATAATCTATTAAACACCTAACTCATTTCTTTTCTAATCATTTAATTGTAAATAGAAATTTAAAAACTTAACAAAGAAGATAGTTTGCTAAAACATTAGTGTGAATGAAAGTTAAAATGCCACATTACTGACAACAGAATCTATCACCATATAGCAAAACACTACATACAATACTACACAGGAACATTTCCCATGGGGAGATTATTTTAGATCTGTCCACATTGTTAAAATGATTAAGGAAATCATAAAAAGGGATGCCTGGCTGGCTCTGTCAGTAGAGCACACGACTCCTGATCTTGGGGTTGTTAGTTCGAGCTCCCTGTTCAGTGGAAAGATTACTTAAAAATAAAATCTTTAAAAAAGAAAAAGAAAGAAAGAAAATTATAAAAGAAAGTTAATAAAATCACATGGAAAATTATTTTTTAACTCTAAAAAGTATGAATAGCATTTATCTCTTTAAGGGCTCATTATGGAATGCATCAGACACAATGATGTATCTAAGTTTAAGTGATGGAGTAAAGAGACAGATTTTTACCCAAATATAAAACAGCTGTCCAAAATACCATAGATGGCTGGAATTTGATCAGATGAGAAAAGTAACAATGCTTGCCAGGCAATCCATGTATCAAGAAAGCCAATAATAGTGTCTAGCTGAAATTAACCTAAGAAACTACTCTTCTCAAAATACCAATTGGTCCTTTCCTTTCGACCACAAAGATTTCATTTTTTAAATTATGTATATATATTTTTTTTAATTTTTTTTTTGAGAGAGAGAGAATAAGAGAAAGCTCACACACACTACACACATACAAGCTGGATGGGGGGAGGGGAGAGAGAGAGAGGGAGAGAGAGAGAAATAGAGAGAGAGAAAGAGAGAGAGAGAGAGAGACAGAGAGAACAAGAACCCCAAGCAGGATCTGCACTGTCAGCACAGAGCCCTTTGTGGGGCTCAATTCCACGAACAGTGAGATCATGATCTGAGCCAAAATCAAGAGTCGGACACTTAACCAACTGAACTGCCCAGGCACCCCTCAACCACAATGATTTAAATAATATTTACAACACAAAATTATGTTCAATGTATATTATACAATGAATGCGCATTTAAGATATTATTGTCTTAAATGTAAAAATTGAAGATATTTCTAAGAAAGTTGATCCTAAAAAAACTGGTATTTCTCAACTTATCAAATTATTTGAAATTGATACTGAGCCACTGTCTTGTCTTTTGGTTCACCAGAAGCTTCCTCCCTTCTATCAACCATTTATACAGCAAATTCTTAAAATGACACTTTCTGCAAGATTTAAAAATGAATCTATGTTGACACAGGATTTCTACCACATAAAAAAGTCACTCTTCACAGAAAAAAAGTGCTATAACATATGTTATTTTAAACGCTTATCTCTCTTTCCTTTGCACGTTGTATAAATCAGGGATAAGAAAAACTTTCTGTTAAAAGCAGATAGTAAATATTTTAATTTGAAGGCCGTAAGTGCCACAGCTACTTAACTCTGCCACTGTACTGTGAAAACAGTCACAGACAATACATAAATGAATAAGCATGAAGTTTTTCAATAAAATCTTATTTACAAAAACAGGTGGCAGAGTGGATTTGGCCACTGGCTATAGTTTAACAATCCCTGGTATAGCTTATCACAGTCTAAAATACTGCAGTGTGGAACTAAGTCAGATACTTAATTTTACAGAATAGTGCTATGTAGATACCAACATATGCTTTCACAATTATATGTTTATATACTTAGAAGAATTACTTCTGTTTTATTAAAATCACAACAAAGATTCTTTAAGACTAAATCAGCAAAATCAGGACATTGTGTTATATAGTAAGCAAGGAGTTTCAAGTTTGAAGCATGCACAATAATCATAGTATTAACCATCTTTAATATACATAAGGGAATGTTACATACTAAATTTTTTTAAATTTACAGTAGTCTCCCCCCACCCCCTTATCTGTGATGGATACAGTCCAAGATGCCTAAAACTGCAGATAGTACCCTAGATATATATATAGTACCCTATATATCCTATGTCTTATACACACATACACACACACACACACACACACACACACACACACATACCTGAGATAAAGTTTAAATTATAAATTAGACATAGTAAGAGATTTACAACAATATACTGTAATGAACATTATGTGGTTATGGTCTCTCTCTCAAAATATCTTATTGTACTATATTCATCCTTCTTGTGAAGTGAGATGATAAAATGCCTACATGATACGATGAAGTAAGTGAGTGACAAAGGCAATGTGACGTGGTGTTAGGTTACTATTGACCTCTGACAACAGGTCAGAAGGAGGATCATCTGCTTCCAGACCAAGGGGGATCCTCAGGTAATTGAAACTGTAGTTGGGGCGCCTGGCTGGCACAGTGGGTTAAGCGTCCGACTTCAGCCAGGTCACGATCTCGCGGTCCGTGAGTTCGAGCCCCGCGTCAGGCTCTGGGCTGATGGCTCAGAGCCTGGAGCCTGTTTCCGATTCTGTGTCTCCCTCTCTCTCTGCCCCTCCCCCCTTCATGCTCTGTCTTTCTCTGTCCCAAAAATAAATAAACGTTGAAAAAAAAATTAAAAAAAAAATTTTAAAAAAAATTTGAAACTGTAGCAAGTCAAACTGTGGGTAACAAGGAACTACCCTACATGCAATACATATTCTTTTATGGGGGTGGGGGTGGGGATCTGACTTTTAAATATATTTGCAAGTGGGTGCTTGGGTGGCTCAGGTCGGTTAAGCGGCCAACTCACATTGATTTTGGCTCAGGTCATGATCCCAGGGTCATGAGATGGAGCCCCACGTCGGGCTCTGCACTAGGTGTGAAGCCTGCTTAAGATTCTCTTTCCATCTATTCCTCCCCGCCCTCAAAAATTAATTAATTAATTTCCAACTTTCAAGCAAACAGAAGAACGTAATAGTTGTTATGTTATAAAAATCTCAAAGAATTACTAATCACAAAATTTTTAATCTGTAATTCTCATGCTTGTGTTTCTTTTCCATGTGGTTTTTTCCTCCATGATGAATGCCCTTTCCCACTTTGCCTGGTAATTTTTATTTGATTTCTAAGTTTCAATTTAAGTATCACTCGTTCTTTGGAAATACTCCTGACATGTACCATCTACTCCACTCAAACTGCTGGTGTGGTTTGGGGCCCCTTTTCTATATTCTTTGGCATTCTATAGTTAACTCAATTACAGAAGTTCCCACCTGACACAAAGAAAATTTTACTGACTTACGGACCATAAAAAAGACAATATTTAACCAGATTCAATGACCACCACCAATGTTTTATTACTCTAATATCTCCATTTAAAAGTTATTAATTCTGACTTAAAGTAGTTTGTTCAAGAAGTTTCATGAGTTCTATAAATCCTACAATACCACATATCCAAAAATATGTATCTGCAGGCTTAAATTTTCGTGACACCTTGGCTAACAAGAAGGCACATCTTTTTTTTTTTAATGTTCATTTATTTATTTTGAGAGAGAGAGGGCAGGGAAGAGGGACAGAGGGATGGAGAGAGGGAGAGAGAAGGAGAGAGAAAGGGAGAGAGGGAGAGGGAGAGGGAGAGGGAGAGAGAATTCCAAGCAAGCCTGCTGCAGGGCTCAATCTCATGACTACCAGATCATAAAATGAGCCAAAATCAAGAGTCAGATGCCCAAACCACTGAGTCACCCAGCTCCCCAACTTTTCTTCTATTTAACTGTATGACTCTTTCTTTATCCTTGAAATTCAGTTATGCATCAGAAAAATATATTACCCCTCTATTTTATCTTTATTTTTCTCTTTCAGAAATATGAATTATGTGAATGATTGATCTGTTGTCTGCTTTCCATGTCTAGCATTTTCACTGTAATTGTTTCATCTGACTATTCTAGCTACACTTTGTGTGACTTTTCCATAAGTTGAGTCTATTTATCACTAATTTTATTTTTAGCAGTTTCAATCCTTTAACTTGTTTTTCCTAAGATGCTTTTCACTTTTTTAATGTGTCTACCCTCACTCTATTTTCTTAGCTCTGCCACCTCACTTTCCATCTAATCTTGCAGCTACTTTACCTGTCCTCTTATTTCACTGGTACCCATAACTTCTTTATAATTTCTTTTAAAATATAGTAAAGTTATGGGGCGCCTGGGTGCCTCAGTCAGTTTAAGTGTCTGACTTCGGCTCAGGTCATGATCTCGCGGTTTGTGAGTTCGAGCCCTGAATCGGGCTCTGTGCTAACTGCTAGCTCAGAGCCTGGAGCCAGCTTCAGATTCTGTCTCCCTCTCTCTCTGCCCCTACCCCTCTCTCTCTCTCTCTATATATATATATATACACATATATGTGTGTGTGTGTGTGTGTGTGTGTGTGTGTGTGTGTGTGTTTATACATATAGTTTTATCTACAAAAGTCTCCCATTTCCTTAGGTAGTTCTTCCGAAGTATACTCTTCATGTGCTTTTACTTATTAGTGCGTGTCTACCTCTCCTGTTTGCTCCTGCTGCTTCCTTCCTATGCCCACCATTTCACTCTTTTAATAATAGCCTCTGTACATAGGACCTATGTTCATTCCATTTTGCTTTTTGCTAATTCCTTAACCCTGAATGTGAATAGTCCTACCCAGATCTGCTGACTTCCTAAGAAGGGTAGACAAAAATTTACCTGCTAAAAGAATGGGTTTTATTATAAAAAATAATACAAGGGGCACCTGGGGGGTTCAGTTGGTTAAGTATCTGAATTCGGCTCAGCTCATGATCTCACTGTTCATAAATTCAAGCCCTGCATCAAGGTCTGTGCTAACAGTGCAGAGTCTGCTTAGGATTTCTCTCTCTCCCTACCTCTCTGCCCCTCCCCCACTCACACTCTCTCTATCTCTATCTCAAAATAAATTTTAAGAATATGAAAAAGAAAAATAAACAAAAAATAATACAAGATTATTCCAGAAAAGTCTAATGTTAGAATTCTTAGAAAAGTAAGGGATGCCTGGGTGGCTCAGTCAGTTAAGTGTTCAACTCTTGATTTCAGCTCAGGTCATGATCTCATGGTTTGTGGGTTCAAGCCCCACATCAGGCTCTGCAATGACAGAGCAGAGCCTGCTTGGGATTCTCTGTCTCCCTCTCTCTCTGCCCCTCCCCTGCTCGCTCTCTATCTTTCTCTCTCAAAATAAATAAACATTTTTTAAAAAAAGAAATCTTAGAAAAGTCTAACAGAGAAAATGTAAATCATCTATAATCTAACTCTTCAGAAATAAGTTCTAGCTATATTTTGAGGTGTTTATTTCTAGTAGTTTTCTATTCATGTACATGTACATTACTTTCACAGTTAAGAGTACTGGATATACTCTTGCACCATACTTTTTCACTCAAATTATCTGTGAACATTATTATACATTAAAATCTTTTTTAAAATATCATTCCAAGTAAGTATACTATAATATCCCCTCATGTGACTGTACCATCATTTACTTAATGATTCCTTTAAAGATGGGAAAGATGTTCCCATCACTGCTTCTTAAAAATAGTTATCCTGAGGCACCTGGGTGACTTGGTCAGTTCTGTATCCAACTCTTGGTTTCAGCTCAGGTCACGATTTCACATTTCCATGAGTTCAAGCCCCATGTCGGGCTCTACACACTGGCAGTGCAGAGCCTGCTTGGATTCTCTCTCCCTCGCTCTCTGCCCCTCCCCCTTTCACAATATCTGTGTTTCTCTCAAAATAAGTAAATAAAAAAGTTTTTAAAAAAAGTTATCCTATTTATATTTTTAAAGTATCTGTAAAAAAAAAAATATGGCTCTGAGCTCCTAAATTACAAAATATCCTGTCTTCTTATTTTCAATTAAAAGCTAAGATGATGGAAACCATTAAAAAGTGAAAAGGCAACCTACTGAATGGGAAAAGATAATTTTCAAATGACTTATCTGATAAGAGGTTAATATCCAAAATATATAAAGAATTTATATGACTCAAAACCAAAAAGCCCCATGTAATCTGATTAAAAGATGGAGAGAGGACCTGAAAAGACATTTTTCCAAAGAAGACATACAGACAGGCAACAGACTGCTCAATATCACTCATCATCAGAAAAATGTAATTCAAAACCACAATGTGACATCACCTTACATCTTGTCAGAATGGCTAGAATCAAAAACACAAGAAATAACTCGGATGCCTGGCCAGCTTGCTCAGTTGGTAGAACACGTGACTCTTAATCTCAGGGTCAGGAGTTTAAGCCACATGTTGAGCATGGAGCCTACAAAAGAAAAGAAAGAGAGGGAGAGAGAGAGAAAGGAAGGAAGGAAGGAAGGAAGGAAGGAAGGAAGGAAGGAAAGAAGGAAAAATATTGGCAAGGATGTGGAGAAAAAGGAATCTTCCTGACAGGAATGTAAATTGGTGTAGCCACTATGGAAAACAGTATGGAGTTTCCTCAAAAAATTAAAAATAGAAATAGCATACTACTATTCAGTAATCCCACTACTGGGTATTTACCGAAAGAAAACAAAAATATTCATTCAAAAAGATATGCAGCCCTGTGTTCACTGCAGCATTGTTTACAATAGCCAAGATATGGAAGCAACTCAAATGTCCTTCAATAGATGAATGGATAAAGAAGATGTGGTAGATGTACACAATGGAATGTTACTCAGCCAGACAAAAAAGAATGAAATCTCACCATTTGCAACAATATGGATGGACCTTCATTATGCTAAGTGAAATAAGTCAGAGAAAGACAAATACCATATAATTTCACTTATACATGTAATCTAAAAGACAAATGAATAAAGAAACAAAAATTAAACAGACTCCTAAATACAGAGAACAAACTGATGGTTCTTGGCAGGTGAAATAGATAAAGAGGATTAAGAGGTACAAATTTCCGTATGGAATCAGAAAAGACCCCAAATAGCCAAAGTAATGTTGAAAAGAAAACCAAAGCTGGAAGCATCACAATTCCGGGCTTTAAGCTGTATTACAAAGCTGTAATCATCAAGACAGTATAGTACTGGCACAAAAACAGACACATAGATCAATGGAACAGAACAGAAAACCCAGAAATGGACCCATAAACATATAGACAACTAATCTCTGACAAAGCAGGAAAGAATATCCAGTAGAAAAAAGACAGTCTCTTCAGCAAACAGTATTGGGAAAACTGGACAGCCATGTGCAGAAGAATGAACCTGGACCACTTTCTTACACCATACACAAAAATAAACTCAAAATGGATAAAAGGCCTAAATGTAAGATAGGAAACTGTCAAAATCCTAGAAGAGAAAACAGGCAACAACCTCTTTGACCACAGCCACAGCAACTTATTTGACATGTATCCAGAGGCAAGGAAAACAAAAGCAAAAATGAACTACTGGACCTCATCAAGATAAAAGGCTTCTGCATGGCAAAGGAAAAAATCAGCAAAACTAAAAGGCAAACAACGGAATGGGAGAAGATATTTACAAAAGACATCAGATAAAGAGTTAGTATCCAAAATCTATAAAGAACTTATCAAACTCAACATCCAAAAAACAATCCAGTGAAGAAATGGGCAAAAGACATGAATAGACACTTCTCCAAAGAAGACATCCAGATGGCTGACACATGAAAAAATGCTCAACATCACTCATCATCAGGGAAAGAGAAATCAAAACCACAATGAAATACCACCTCACACCTGTCAGAATGGCTAAAATTAACAACTCAGGCAACAGTAGACATTGGCGAGGATGCAGAAAAGAGGAACCCTTTTGCACCTGGTGGGAATGCAAACTGGTGCAGCCCCTCTGGAAAATAATTTGGAAGTTCCTCAAAAAATTAAAAATAGAACTACCCTACAACCCAGAAATTGCACTACTAGGTATTTATCCAAAGGATACAGGAGTGCTGATTCAAAAGGGCACAAGCACCCCAATGTTCATAGCACGACTATCAACAACAGCCAAAGTATGGTAAAAGCGCAAACGTCAATTGACCGAGGAATGGATAAAGATGTGGTATGTGTGTGTGTGCATATATATATATATATATATATACACACACATACATATATATGTATATATACACACACATACATATATATGTATATATACATATATATACATATATATGTATACATACATATATGTATGTATACATACATATATACATATATGTATATATACACATATATACATACATACATATACACATACATACACACATACATACAACGGAATATTACTCGGTGATCAAAAAGAACGAAATCTTACCATTTGCAACAATGTGGATGGAACTAGAGTATTATGCTAAGCAAAATAAGTCAGTCAGAGAAAGACAAATATCATTTCTTTCATGTGGAATTTAAGAAACAAAACAGATGACCATAGGGGAAGGGAAGTAAAAATAAGAAAAATAGGGAGAGAAAAAAACCATAAGAGACTCTTAAATACAGAGAACAAACTGAGGGTTGCTGGTGGGGTGTTTGGCAGAGGGATGGGCTAAACGGCTGAGGGGCATTAAGGAGGGCACTTGTTGGAATGAACACTGCATGTTATATGTAAGTGATGAATCAGTCAATTCTATTCCTGAATTTCATCATTACATTATATGTTAACTAACGTATTTAAATTTGAAAAGATAATAAAATAAATAAAAATTTTTTAAAAAGAGGTACAATTTCTAGTTATAAAATAAGTTACAAAGATGAGAAGTACGGCATAAGGAACATAGTCAATAATGTTTGGTGACAGATGGTGACTACACTTACTGTGGTGAACAGTGAGTAATATATAGACAGAATTGTTGAATCAATATGTTGATTAGCTTCATCTGAAGCTAATATAATGGTAAATTTTAATTATAGTTCAATAAAAAAAAAAACTAAGAGACTTCTCCTTTTGGCCAAAACAGAGTATTTAGAAGTCAATTTTGCCTTCCTGCCATTAAGCACTAAAACACTGGACAAAACATTTAAAACTTCTACTACCAGACATAATACAATGAGTAGCAAAAGACACAATCCCTGAGATGTGGGAAATAAACCAGTTAAGCAAGCATTATACTTCCCATGGCTTTCTGTCAGAGGCAATTTCTAGACTGCAGCACAGCAGTCTAAATCAGTTGAGGAGAAAGCGATCAGAGCTCTAGGAAGTTGAGGCAGTTGGGATTTGCATGGCAGAGTTCAGTAAAAGAGGAAGCTATGCAGACACAGAGCTCTAGAATATCTGCATAGAGAATGTCTGTAATCTTTGGCTGAATATTAAATTGCACGTGCATAAGGTGAAACTTCACAAGACTGGGGAAAGAACAATCCACAGAAAGCTGGGAGATACAAGCATTCTGAACAGACAGAGTAGAGAGAAGTTGGTGACACTAAGGGGATTCAGTAGAGACTCTAGAAGGGTCACATTTAGAAGAAAGGGTAAAATAGTCTTAGAGTAAAGGCTACTTGAGACATACTATCAAAGCTTAGAAACAAGCCTCAAGGGGCACCCAGGGTGGCTCAGTTGGTTAAGTGTCCCACTCTTGATTTCAGCTCAGCTCATGATCTCACAGGTTTGTGGGATCAAGCCCTGCATTAGGCTCTGTGCTGGCAGTGAGGAGCCTGCTTGGATTCTCTCTTTCTCCTTCTCTGCCCCTTTCCCACTTGCGTGCTCTCTCTCTCTCAAAATAAATAAACATTAATTAAAAAGCCTCAGAAGGATAAAGCTGATCTGCAAGCAACTTAACCACTTGCCAAAATAAAATTCAACAGCCTTAAAGGAAGTAACACTCAATATAATCACCACAATGTTCATCATCCAATCACAAACTATTAAGTTTGCCAAGAATCAGGAAAGGAGGACTCACAACGGGGGGGGGGGGGGGGTGGCGGGGAGGTTAAAATCAGAACACAAAAACAAAACCAAAATGACAGAAATGAAGGAATTAGCAGACAAGGACATTTAATAAAATGACTTCTACTTCTGGGAAGATGGAGTGGATATCCTTTCTCTGTCCCTCCTGACATGTACAATTTAAAATCCTAGAGATCACATATAAAATAAACATAGGTACATACTAAAAAGTATAACAAAAAAGAGGTAGGGATCGCAAGACCTGAGAAACAACAGAATGGTGAGTTCTCTGCTTTTCTGTTCAATTCATGTATTCCAGACTTGGAACTGAAGAAGCCAGCATCCCAGAATGCCAATGGACATGGACAAGGGAGGACCCAGGAAAAAGGCAGCATAGCAAAGAAGAAACTTTTCAACAATAACTTGTACTGTGGCAAACACCGCAGTGGAAAAAACTGATGCCACCTGCACCCTTTCCAGCAAAGGCTGAGAGGAGTCTAGAAGTACATTCTCACAAGGCTGTTAATGAGGCATCCCAACACTCCTGTCAGTGACATCAGAGAAGGCTAAGTGGGGAACTGAAACTTTCAACCCTGGGGCACCTGGCTGGCTCAGTCAGTGGAGCGTGCAACTCTTGATCTCAGAGTTGTGAGTTCGAGCTCCATGTTGGGGGTAGAGATTACTTAAATAAATAAATATTTTTTAAAAAAAGAAACATTCAGGGGCGCCTGGGTGGCACAGTCGGTTAAACGTCCGACTTCAGCCAGGTCACGATCTCGCGGTCCAGGAGTTCGAGCCCCGCGTCAGGCTCTGGGCTGATGGCTCAGAGCCTGGAGCCTGTTTCCGATTCTGTGTCTCCCTCTCTCTCTGCCCCTCCCCCGTTCATGCTCTGTCTCTCTCTGTCCCAAAAATAAATAAACGTTGAAAAAAAAAATTAAAAAAAAGAAACATTCATCCCTGCCAGTCAATAATGAGCACTCCACCTTCCCTACCCCGATGATGTCAGTGGAACCTCTCCACCAGCAAAAACAAGGAGTACCTGCTCTATAGATGCTGATAAAGAACCTGGACTGCCCCCTATATCTAGCAATAATTAGACAGTGCCTATCCTTCTGTTAGAATAGTGCCCAAAAAGCCATCTAAAACTCAAGTTTAAAGATGACAAACAAATTGCCAATAAGCACACGCAAATATGTTACTCATCACTGATCACTTGAGAAACATGAATCAAAACTACAATGATTACACACAGAAGAATTAAAAGGACTCAGACAAATATTAGTACACAAGTGTTCACAGCAGCATTATTCACAACAGCCAAAAGGTAGAATCAACCCAATGTCCATCAATAGATGAACAGATGAACAAACAGTGGTATATATGTATAATGGAATCTTATTCCTTAAAAAGGAATGGAATCTGACACATACTACAGCATGGATGAACCTTGAAGACATTATGTAAGTGAAAAAACCCCGACACAAAAGAACAAATATCATATGACTCCATTTATATAAGGTACCTAAAAATGGCAAATTCATGGAGATAGTAAGTAGAATGATGGTTACCAGGAGTTGGGAGAAGAGGAGAACGGGGAGTTATTATTTAATGAGTACAGAATTTCAGTTTGGGAAGACGAAGTTCTAGAGCTAGGTGGTGATGATGGTTGCCCAACAATGTGAATGTACTTAACAGCACTGATTGTACACTTAAAAATGGTTCAAATGGTAAATTTTATGTTATATATACTTTACCACAATAAAAAAATTTTTTTAAATAAGATCCAAAGTCTCATGACAGATTATGAAAATGTCCATATTTCAAATGAAATTCATTCATACCAAAAACCAGGAAGATCTCACACTATAAAAAGACAATCACTAGATAAATTCATTCACACCAAAAACTAGGAAGATCTTACACTGTAAAAAAACATCAAGATGACAGAGGGGGCGCCTGGGTGGCTCAGTCGGTTAAGCGTCCGACTTCAGCTCAGGTCACGATCTCGCGGTCCGCGAGTTCGAGCCCCGTGTCAGGCTCTGGGCTGATGGCTCAGAGCCTGGATCCTGCTTCCGATTCTGTGTTTCCCTCTCTCTCTGCCCCTCCCCCGTTCATGCTGTGTCTCTCTCTGTTTCAAAAATAAATAAACGTTAAAAAAAATTAAAAAAAAAAAGATGACAAAAATGTTAAAATTATCTGATAAAATTACCCTATGCGTGTGCAATTTAAAGCAGATATGACAAAAATGCTTCCACAATTATGACTATGCTTGTAACAACAAAGAAGCTTGCATCACTACTTAGTAAAAAAATTCATTATAAAAGTTCTATTCACAAGCAATATTTAATCATTCTAAATCTGCATGCAACTTACAGCCTCGAAATATGTTAAGGTCAATGACAGAATTACCAGAGAAATAAATAAATTCATAATCATAGTGAGAGATGTTTTCCATAAGCTTCATAATAATTGATGGGAAAAAATAATAAAAATTTGAACACAATTAACAACTCCAATCTAATGGGTGTACTGTGTTATATATACTATCACATACAACTGTAGTTGAGTACTCATTATTTTCGAGAATACAAAGAATATTTTTATAAAAATTGGCCATATATTAGGCCATAAAGGAAATTTCAACAAATTTTAAAGGATTTAAGTTGCATGGAGCATATCCTCCCACCACAACGCAATTAAGCATTTGTTGAGAAAATAATAACAACAGGAAATTTCATATGCTTGTTTGGAAATTAAAAAACATACTTCTAGCTAACACATGCGTTAAAAAAGAAATCACAATAGAAATTAGAAAATACTCTGAACTTAATAGTGAAAATACTAAATATAAAAACTTAAGGAATGCAGCTATTTACGGGAAAATAAATAGCCTTAAATGCAGTTAGGAAAGAAGGTTGAAAATAGATTTAAAAAAAATTAATCTCAGTAAATTAGAAAATGAAGAGCAAGATAAATTCAAAGAAAATGCAAGTAAGAGCAAAACTGGAGCCTCCCCACTTAAATGGCAGTGGAAATTATACGTAAGGGTTAGGTTTTGCTTTGTTTTGGTTTTGCCTTGCTTTGCTTGAAGGAGTTCTCCAGGGGGGCTTCCTAGAGGAGATATACCTAAACATTTTCTATATTCTTTCCAGTACTATGGCTTTATCTTTTCTTTTTTTAAATAAATTGTGGTAAAATATACATAACAAAAACATTATCATTTTAACCATTTTAAGTGTGCAATTCAATGGCATGAAGTACATTCATGATGTTATACAACCATTACTAATGTCTATTTCCAGAACCTTTTCATCATCCCAAAGAGAGACTCTACCCATGAAATAATAATTACCCATTCCCCACTCCTCTCAGCCCCTGTAACCTCTATTTTACTTTTGTTTCTCTGAATATGCCGTTTCTAGGCACATCATATAAGTGGAATCATATAATATTTGTCCTTTGTTCTCAGGGTTCATCTGTAATGTAGCAAATGTCAAAATTTGCATTCCTTTTTTATAGCAAAACAATAATTCATTGTATGAATATACCACATTTTGTTTTTTAACAGCATATTAGTCCTCCTCATCATTCCTACTATCTTATAAAAATATTATTGTTTACTAAGAACTTATATAGTCTCTGTTTTTTTGCAATACTCCAAGCAACAAATCACAAGTTCTTGTAGTGAATTACCAATTTGTTATCACTTGGTTTATAGGAGAGGACATAAAAGAAAAAGTGAATATACACTGTACTTTTTCCCCAAATAAATTTCTATCTGGTTTATAGTCTCTTTTTATTAAACCAAGATTCTCTATTAGTTTTAAGATTGACTTCTGCTATACAGTTCTCTCAGCTGGGTCAAAATGCAAGAGTAACACTAGCATATGTGAATAGGCGAAATGTCATTTAAATAAATATGAAACAAACTTTCCTTACGAAGGAAACCTCATATGCCTACCAAAAAAGCTCCAGGGAAACCAGCCACAGCATATATTTACCTGGCTGATGTTTTGTTACATGTGAAAAGTCTTTTGAATAAACGGGACATTTTAAATACTTTCTTATCCAATAAGATATTCAGTTTCCTAGGAATTTTAGTTTGTGTTCAATTTCAAATTGTACATTTATTTCAGTTCTTGTTCAATTTCAAATTTGGATAATTTGGGAAGTTTGGGTTTCTTCCTCTCTACAAATATGTATGTGTGTGTATATATATATATTTTTTTTCATTCCTCTCTACAAATATATATATATATACGCACAATACATATACTATATATATATACTATATATATACTATATATATACTACATATATATATACATATATATATATATATATATATATATAGTATATATATATGGAGAGAGAGAGAGGGTTAAAAAGGGAAAAAATTAAACCCAATCTGGCCAATTTAGTTGTTTATTAATAATGCTATTATATATTTATATATTAAAGTATGACAAATTACTGGCCGAAAAATAAGGTTTGTGGTTAAAAAATAAAAAGTATACATACAAAGTTCCCTGAGAACCTTTAACTTGTTTCATTCTGTGAGCCTTCTCTCTTTACATTTTGTATATTTTATGCTACATGAAGATACTATTTTTAGTACCCATTTTTCTTAGCTTCCCTGTTTATATTTTGGTATCTACATGTACCAAATTACTTTGGATTCCCAGCATGAAGAAAACACTGTACATTTACCTTCCCCCCAAATGCAAAACATGAATATAAAGGGGAAAAAAATACTAACAGCATAAATCTTCAAAGAGTACTTTTCCTTACATCTATAAATATCTCAGAGAAATTAAAAACCTCTGGGAACTTAAAATTGCTCAAGGAAAAAGATGTTTTAATTCTCCCAAGTATAGCACAGGGAATAAAGTTTGGTAGCAACAATTTGAAAAAGACTATCTGACTGTATCTTTAGAATACTTGTAGAAAAAAATAGTTTTACTTCTCCTTCTTGATAAGAATTTTTGAGGTTTTAGGTTTTTAAAAATAATACAACCTCATCCCTTCTTCAGTTATATTGCTATAGACTGGGAAAAACTATGTACCTAAGAATTATGGGAGTTATATTTTGGCACATATGCTTATTTTTGGTACTGTTTTTGGTACTTCATTTTGCTTTGTGTTATAGATATTTGTGTATGTCCCATGTGCCCAACTAGATTATAAATGACTTGTAAGCAAGAAGAGCCTATTTCATGATTGCATTACCCATCATGCCCAAAGTAGCACTTTGCACATAGTAGGTTCTCAATAAGTATTGGTAAAATATAGAATTATCGAATAATTGTATAAAAATTTATTTAAATTAACAGTGAAAAAAGAGGCTATTTTATTCTTAATCATCTTGTAATGAAGACTATTTCAAACTCCATGCAGTGATGATACACACAAATATTTAAACTATTTAGGTGCCTCAACTTGACATAATTTCATAACTTGATGGCAATCACATTTAAATATATTAGAATATTTTTGTAATAATGCTACTCTAGAATAGCAACTTTAATAGCTGAGAAAACACGTTAAAGACCATTAACCTGAAAGAAATAGAGAACATTAAACATTTTTTTCAGAAATCAATGTATAAGGTTAAATACTGCACTATAATATTTATGAGCAAACCTCAAATTAGAATTTATAAATGCAAACTATCAAATGTTTCAGTTAGACAATAATTTAGACTATATTTTATAATTTCTCCTGTGTACACATTGATGAATACTATATAAAAAACATTCTTTTCTCCTTTAGTGTCTTTGACTATAACTATCTAATATCAAAATGAATTCTGCTTGAATGAAAGACCATAGGCAATCCTATAAAAGCCCTTAATTATCAATCAATATGATATTAATCAGTGAACACAAGTAAGTGATTTTTCTTACCTTTAGAACAGCAATGAATGGTACAAAGTTAGCTCTTTGGAGTCCATTTTTATAGAGATCTGAAAGAAAAAATTGATATTAGCATTTTACATAGCTTAAAATCAGTGTTAACTCATATTTTGGCCTGAGAAATAAAGCTTTTATTTATAAAAAAGATAAACATGCAAAAGCAAAATAACCAAAATGATATCCATTCTGGTATTATACAAAATTCATTCTTAATAAGAAGAAAAATTAATAATTACAGAAAGAAGATCAAAAGACATTCAATCAAATTAGCTTTAAAGTACAATAAAAAGCAATGAAAGAATTTCAAAGATATCACAAATATTCCTAAGTCAATAACTCAACACAAGATATATACTTAAAAGTATTTAATATTTGAAAATATAGAATTTTACTAGTAAAGGAATTATATTGTCTTCTATCTCAATCTATAGTAAAAATTCTTAGTACATAATTAAAAATGTATGACAAGATTAGCCTTTTAATAAAATACATCAACAGACAGAGCTGTGCATATATTTGTATCAAAGTTATATATTTAACATAAAGGTGAATAACACTAAGGCCACTTTTTTTTTTTAATTTTTTTTTTTAACGTGTATTTATTTTTGAGACAGAGAGAGACAGAGCATGAACAGGGGAGGGGCAGAGAGAGAGGGAGACACAGAATCCGAAACAGGCTCCAGGCTCTGAGCTGTCAGCACAGAGCCGACGCGGGGCTCGAACTCACAGACTGCGAGATCATGACCTGACCCGAAGTCGGACGCTTAACCGACCAAGCCACCCGGCGCCCCAAGGCCACTTTACTTTAAAAGAAATTACCCCAAAATTAACATTCCATTCTCAATAGACTATAAATTTAATGCATTTATAAATAATAAGTTGCTCGTATCTTGTGCTTTACAATGGTAATTTTCATATATGCATGTGTCACTGTACGTATGTTTAGACACATATTCACACACATAAACACATACCATCAAGCGCAAAAAAGTGAAAAGGGGCAACAAATTTTAAATTTTGCATATTTTATTTTACTCTTCCTTTTTTCTTCCCTTCTAAAAAAAAGACTTGGAATTTTATTCAAGAGATTGAACTTTTATTGCATATAAAACATTCCTCTTAAAAGTAAAATCTAAAGTAATGAGATTTTTTTTAAGTATAAAAATGTGAAGAACAGTAAAAACTTTCTCAATAATAAAACTCATGAATTAGATTATGTGTCTCAATTTTCTTTTAAATATTGCATTATAGGGTTCTTTCTAGATTTCCTTGTTTATAGAAAATGTGATAACTGAGACAGACTTCAACTGCCACATTTGCTTATAGAAATAAAACATGGTCATTAAAAAACATTTATTCTCTTTAGAAAAATATCCATCACAATATCATTACAGTGTATAAAGTATTTGCAAAGTTCTTTGGTTACTTAAGGACCAGAGGCTTTAATTCAGTTACATTTAATATTTTTATTTAGAGATATTATAAAAGGTAAGATAATGCTGGCCAGACTGTTGGAATTTCAACATTCAAAATGAGAGCTTTCCTTTCCTATAGTCAATACCTCAAATGAGTAAAATGGCTAAAATGTAGAAAATGAGTTATAAAATTAGTTATTTTCATAGTCTTCCCTAATTACCAAGTTGCTGGGAAAGGTGCATAAAAATAATGCTGTATGATAAGAGTTGACAGCCATGATTATGACTAAGTGGTTAAAAAAATAAAATAATCTTGGGGCGCCTGGGTGGCGCAGTCGGTTAAGCGTCCGACTTCAGCCAGGTCACGATCTCGCGGTCCGTGAGTTCGAGCCCCGCGTCGGGCTCTCGGCTGATGGCTCAGAGTCTGGAGCCTGTTTCCGATTCTGTGTCTCCCTCTCTCTCTGCCCCTCCCCCGTTCATGCTCTGTCTCTCTCTGTCCCAAAAATAAATAAATGTTGAAAAAAAAATTTTTAAAATAAAATAAAATAAAATAATTTTAAATACACTCAATGTTTATAGCAGCTTTATTCATAAAAGCTAAAAACTTCAGCTTTATTTACAATGGCCAAAAACTGGAAGCAATCCAAGTGTCCATCACTAGGTGAGTGGATAAACAGACTGTGGCATTTCTGTACAAAGAAATACTACTTAGCAATAAAAAGGATAAACTATTCATACAACAAAATAGATGAATCTCAAAATAATTATGCAGAGTAAGAGGCCAGGCATTAAAAAAAAAAGGGTACATACTGTTTGATTCCATTTATACAAAACTCTGGAAAAAGCACATTAAAGCTACAATAACAAAAAGCAAATGAGTGGTTGCCTAGAGAAGGGGCAAGGAGGATGACAGCGACACCCGGGACAGATGAAAAAAGGGAGAGAGCAAAGTTTTGAGTGTGATGGAAATGTTCATTATATTGGCTTTGGTGATGATTTCACAGATGTATACACATGCCAATATTTTATAAATTGTATTCTTTAAATATGTACCAATTATTGTATATTATACCTTAATATGTTCTTCTAAAATTTATTGGGAAAAATACCAAAGGGAATACTGAAGAACACAATGTTATAGAATTAACACTAAGACATCACACTAATGAAAGTCTATCTATGTTAAGGTAACCTTTTGGAATTACAGAATAACATCTTTGTTATGGACACATAAGGCTCTGAGTTGTAACTTAACAAGCCTGCACCCTTTAGTGGGTCCATGACAATGTACCCACTTGTAAAGTAGGATGTAAAGCCCCACTTACAGTAGTCTTGATTAAAAGTTTCCACTCATCAGCAAAATCAAATAATAATACCTGTAAGTCTTCAAGAGTTAATTTTTCAAAGGGTTAACTTTTTTAAAAATCTGTGTTTATAAAGATATACAATTCAAACTTTATGCTCTGAAAAGTATTTTCTAAACAGAATTCTAAACAAAATTCATTTGGCTTGAAAACCTTTAGGTTTTTATAGGACACTTAAGTGAAAAAGAGCTGTACTCATTAAATTGAAGAGTTTTTTGCAATTCAAATATTATGCTAATTATCAATGCAACAGATCCATCTCCTGAAATGTTATTTAGCTACCAATTTTTTCATACTAGTCGTTTAATATGATTTTTCCCAAAGATTTTATGATACATTTATATCAACATTTGTCATTGTTTACTAAATACTGTTTAAAAATTCACCAGAAGTTCTTGCCTACGATTTTTTAACGACCTCTAAACACAGTTAAGTGAGCACTTGGTCATATAAGAGAGTATACTGGAATTATGGCACATTCATTTTTTGAGAATGGTTATAAGGACCTCTACATTCTCCACAGTGAATAACTATAATAATACTTACAGATGAAACAGATGCAAAGAGGATTTTTAAAGTAATTACAAGGATCTAATGTACATGGATATACAGATATTTTCCTTAAAAATCCAAACATCGCAGAAGAGGTTATATACAAACCTAATGGTAACCATATATCAAAAACCACAAATAAATATGTAAAGAATAAAGAGAAAGAAATCCAAACATATCACTAAACAATTCAGCAAAACATGAAAAAAATGGCAAGTAAGGATCAGAGAAAATCTTTACAAACAACCACAAAACAAATAATAAAATGACAATAAATATATATCTATCAATAATTACTTTGAATGTAAATGGTCTTAGTGCCTCAATCAAAAGACACAGGGTGAAAGAATGGACAAAAAAAAATAAGACCCATCTATATGTTGCCTACATGAGACCCATTTCAAACCAAAAGACACTTGCAGATTAAAAGTAAGGGGACAGAGAAACATCTAGCATGCAAATAGTTATCAAAAGAAAACCAGAGTAAAAATGCTTACATTAGACAAAATAGACTTTAAAACAAAGAGTGTAACAGGAGACATAGAACACCATATACTAACCAAGGGGACGATCCAACAAGACCTAACAATTGTAAATATCTATGTGCCCAACATACAAGGACCCAAATACATAAAACAGTTAATAATAAACATAATTACAGTAACAAGCATAAAAGAATTAATCAATAATAATACAATATAATAATAGATAATAATAATAATACAATAATACTTAGCACTCTACTTACATCAATAGATCATCTACACAAAAAAATCAACAAGGAAACGATGGCTTTGAATGACACACTGGACCAAGTGAATTTAACAGATATAATCAGAACATTCCATCTGAAAACAGAATACACATTATAGTCAAGTGCACATGGAACATTCCCCAGAATAGATCTCATTTTAGTTCATAAAATAAGCCTCAACAAATTCAAGAAGACTGAAATCATACCATGAATCTTTTCTGACCACAAGGCTATAAAAGTAGAAGTTAGACACAAGAAAAAATCTGGAAAGACTATAAATACATGGAGGTTAAATAGCATGCTACTAAACAATGAATGGGTCAACAAGGAAATCAAAGAAAAATTTAAACAGTACATGGAAACAAATGAAAATGAAAACACAATGGTCCAAAATCTTTGGGATGCAGCAAAAGCAGTCTAGATTAGAGTGAAGTTTACAGCAACACAGGCCTACATCAAGAGAAGAAAAATCTGAAATAAACAACCTAAGCTTGCAACTAAAGGAGCTATAAAGAGAACAACAAACAAAATCTAAAACCAGGAGAAGGAAGGTAATAATAAAGATTAGAGCAGAAATAAATGATATGGAACTAAAAACAATATAACAGAATAGATCAATGAAACCAAAAAATCAGTAAAATGGACAAACCTCTAGCCAAATTTATCAAGAAAAAAAGAGAAAGGACTCAAAATCACAAGCGAGTCAGAAGAAATAACAACCAACACCACAGAAATATAAACAATTATAAGAGAATATTATGAAAAACTATATGCCAACAAATTGGACAACCTAGGAGAAATGGATAAATTCTTAGAAAAGATAGAACATTTGAACAGACTTATAACCAGAAAAGAAATTCAATAAGTAATCAAAAACTCCCAACAAACAAAAAGTCCAGAATCAGAAGGTTTCACAAGTAAATTCTACCAAAAATGTAAACAGGAGTTAATACCTATAATTCTCAAACTATTCCAAAAACTAGAAAAGGAAAGAAACTTCCAAATTCATTCCATGAGACCAGCATTACCCTGATACCAAATCCAGTTAAAGACATCACAAAAAAAGAAAACTACAAGCCAATGTATCTGATGAAAATAGATGTAAAAATCCTCAATAAAATACTAGCAAAACAAATTCAACAATGCATTAAAAAATCACTCACCATGATCAAGTGGGATTTATTCCTAGGTTGCAGGAGTGGTTTAATATTTGCAAACCAATCACATCAATAAGAGAAAGGATAAGAACCATATGATCATTTCAATAGATGCAGAAAAAGCATTTGACAAAGTAGAACATCCATTCACGATAAAAACCCTCAATAAAATAGATTCAAAGGGAACATGCCTCAACATAATAAAGGCCATATATGGAAAAAACCCAGAGCTATCATCGTCCTCAATCAGAAAAAAAACTAAGAGATTTTACCTGAAGATCTACAAGACAAGGATGTCCCCTCTCACTATCTTTTAACAGAGTACTAGAAGTCCTAGCCACAGCAATCACACAAAAAACAAAAAGAAATAAAAGGCATCCAATTGGTAAGGAAGAAGTAAGGTTTTCATCATTTGCAGATGACATTATATAGAAAACCTGAAAGACCCCACCAAAAAAATGCTGGAACTGATAAATAAATTCAGTAAGGTCGCAGGATGCAAAATCAATACACAGAAATCTGTTGCATTTATACACACAAATAATGAGGCAGAAGAGAAATTAAGAAAACAATCCCATTTACAAATATACCAAAAACAGTAAGATACATACCTAGGAATAAACCCAACCAAAGAGGTGAAAAACCTGTACTCTGAAAACTATGAAACATTGATGAAAGAAACTGAAATGACACAAAGAAATGGAAAAACATTCCATACTTACAAATTGGCACAACAAATATTGTTAAAATGTCTATACTACCCAAAGTGATCTACACATTTAATGCAATCCCTATCAAAATACCACCAATATTTTTCACAGAACTGAAACAAACAATTCCAAAATTTTCATGGAACCACAAAAGACCCCAAATAGGCAAAGAAATCTTGAAAAAGAAAAGAAAAGCTACAGGTATCACAATTCCAGACTTCAAGTTATATTACAAAGCTGTAGTAATCAAAACAGTATGGTACTGGCAAAAATACACATAGTTAAATAGAAGACAATGGAAAACCCAGAAAGAAACCCACAACTATATGGTCAATTAATCTTCAATAAAGCAGGAAAGAATATCCAGTGGGAAAAAGACAGTCTCTTCAACAAATGGTGCTGGGAAAACTGGACAGCAACATGCAAAAGAATGAAATTGGACTACTTTCTTACACCATTTACACAAAAAATTCAAAATGGATTAAAGACCTAAATGTGAGACATGAAACTATAAAAATTGTAGCAAAGAACACAGCAGTAACTTCTTTGACATCAGCTGTATCAACTTTTTTTCTAGATATGCCTCCTGAGACAAGGGAAACAAAAGCAAAAATAAACTATTGGGACTCCATCAAAATGAAAAGCTTCTGCACAACAAAGAAAACAATCAACAAAACTAAAAGATAACCTAAGGAATGGGAGAAGATATTTGCAAATGACACATCTGATAAAGGGTTAGTATCCAAAATCTATAAAGAACATATACAACTCAACACCCCCCCAAAAAATAATTCAATTAAAAAACGGGCAGAAGACACAAATAGACATTTATCCAAAATAGACATTTATCCACAGAAGACATTCAGATGGCCAACAGACACATGAAAAGATATGCACCATCACTTACCATCAGGGAAATGCAAATTAAAAGTACAGTGAGATAGCACCTCACATCTGTCAGAATGGCTAAAATCAACAACACAAGAAACAACAGGTGTTGGCTAGGATGTGGAAAAAAAGGAACCCTCATGCACTGTTTGAGGGAATGCAAACTGGTGCAACCACTGTGGCAAACAGTATGGAGGTTCCACCAAAAGTTAAAAATAGAACTACCCTCCAAACCAGAAATCACACTACTGGATATTTACTGAAAGAATACAAAAACACTAATTCAAAGGGATACATGCTCCCCTGTATTTATAGCAGCATTATTTACAATTAATTGATGAATAGATAAAGAAGATGTGGCATATACACACAATGGAGTATTATGTAGCCATAAAAAAGAATGAAGTCTTGCCATTTGCAATGACATGATTGGAGCTGGTGAGTACAATGCTAAGTGAAATAAGTCAGAGAAAGACAAATACCATGGTTTTAGACGTTTTAGACAAATGTGGAATTTAAGAAACAAAACAAACAAGCAAATGGAAAAAAAGAGACAGACAAATCAAGAAACAGACTCTTAATTACAAACTGATGGTTACCAGCAGGGAGGTGGTGAAGGATGGGCTAAGTAGGTGATGGGGATTAAGGAGTGCACTTGCCATGATAAGCACTGGGTGATGTATATAAGTATTATATGACTATATTGTATACTTGAAACTAATATAACACTGTACGTTAATGAACTGGAATTAAAATAAAAACTTAAAAAAGAATTCCAAGTGTCAAAAGTAACAGGGTATAATGCTTATTTATATAAGTACATATCTGTTGAGAGTAAGAAAACTTTTAGGACAGATAATTAAAAGGAGTGTGCCTATAAATTAACACAAAAAAAAGTGCATGGCTTTATGGAACCAATCTGATTTATCCTTCCAGGAGATTCTTATTTTAGTATAGATTAAAAGAAAATGGTCCCTTTAGACCATTTAAGAAGCAAGTACTATGTAGCTTTAAAAAAAAACAAACAACTAATTGGAGATGCAATAGTTACTAAATGCATTGATAATACAGCTAATTAAATGTTCCCATTGGATGTTATATTATCATTTTATATTCAACATACATTCATGAATTCCTACTATATAGCTATGCTGAAATGAGTGCTAAAGACAAAAGATAAATGAAATAAATAAATAAACTAGGATTTACAGAATACTTACTAGGAATCAGGCAATTCGATTGGCAATGTATGCAAATCACAGTAACACAACAAAGCAGGTATTTCTGCCTCCCTTTTACAGATAAAGAAACTGATACTGAGAGTTTCAGGTAATTTGTTGAATTTCCTGCCAGTGATTGGCATACCTAGGAGTCAAGGTCTTTAATGATGTTAAAACTTGTGGACTTTTTCAGAACCATGTTGTGACCCGTTCAGCTTACCACAGCTGACAGACACAACCAGACCATAACCATGATTCAAGGTGAAAAGGGACAGAAGGTATAAACATAATACACAGAGCACAAAGCTATTCAGTTTATCATGGTTCAAAGACAGCTTTACAGAGATAAGAGTGGCACTAGACCACCCTGGAAAAGTGAGCAATGCCACCAAGCAGCAAGGAAGTAAGGGTATATCCATAATATTTAGGTCTTTGATTTTATTAGTATTCTTTTTATCCCCCCTGTTTTTTCTTCTTCTGTTCATTTTTTCCTGACATTTTCAGATTATTTGAATTTATTCTTAAATTCCTTTTTCATCTGACTTCTGGGCTTTATTTTTGTTGTTGTTCCATGGGCTATAATATATATCCTTAACTTTTCATACTCTACTTAGAATCAATATCGTATCACCTCACAAAAAAGTGTAGAAAACTTACATCAATATAAGTACCCCCAAACTTCCCACTTTATGGGATGGGTATCATAGACATCATATCTACATATAATAATAAGCCCTAGAAGATAATATTATAATTGCATGAAAACCAATTATTTCTATTTTTTAAAAATTAAGAAGAAAAGCTAGTTATATTTACCACAATATTTACAATTTCTGATGCTCTTCATTTCTTCTTAAGGATCCAAGTGTCCATCCATTATCATTTACTTTCTACCTGAAAAACTTTTTTTTTTTAAATTTTTTTTTTCAACGTTTTATTTATTTTGGGGACAGAGAGAGACAGAGCATGAACGGGGGAGGGGCAGAGAGAGAGAGGGAGACACAGAATCGGAAACAGGCTCCAGGCTCTTGAGCCATCAGCCCAGAGCCCGACACGGGGCTCGAACTCACGGACCACGAGATCGTGACCTGGCTGAAGTCGGACGCTTAACCGACTGCGCCACCCAGGCGCCCCTATGAAAAACTTCTTTTAGAATATCTTATAGTTCAGGCCCAATGGTGATGAATTCTTTACTTCTTTTTTTTTTTTATCAGAACGTCTTTATTTTGTCTTTATTCCTTTTTTTTAATCGAACTATAGTTGACACACCATGTTATATTACTTCAGGTGTGCAACACAGTGATTTTACAAGTCTAAACATCACGCTATGCTCACCACAAGTGTAGCTACCATCTGTTACCTATAACACGATTACAATACTATTGACTATATTCTCTATGCCATACCTTTCATTCCCATGACTTATTCATTCTATAACTGGAAGCCTACACCTCTTACTCCCCTTCACCCATTTTGCCCATCCTCCCTTCTGGCAACCACCAGTTTGTTCTCTGTATTTATGTTTTTTTCTGTTTTCTTTTTTAGATTCCACATACAAGTGGAATCACAAGATATTTTTCTTTTTCTGTCTGACTTTTTCACTTAGCATAACACCCTCTAGGTCCATTCATGTTGTCACTAATGGCAAGATCTTGGTTTTTTTTATGGCTGAGTAGTATTCCATTGTGTGTGTGTGTGTGTGTGTGTGTGTGTGTGTGTGTGTGTATACACCAAATCTTCTTTATCCATTCATCTATCAATGGACACTTAGGGCACTTAGGCTGCTTCCATATCTTGGCTACTGTAAATATTGCTGCAATGAACATCAGGGTGCATATAATTTTGCAAATAAGTGTTTTCATTTTCTTTCACTAAATACCCAGGAGTGAAATTACTGGATCATATGCTATTTTTATTTTTAATTTTTTGAGATACCTCCATATTGTTTTCCACAGTAGCTATGCC
The DNA here is from genome assembly GCF_016509475.1 of Prionailurus bengalensis. Classification (NCBI taxonomy): domain Eukaryota; kingdom Metazoa; phylum Chordata; class Mammalia; order Carnivora; family Felidae; genus Prionailurus; species Prionailurus bengalensis. The sequence continues at coordinate 97,598,839 of NC_057349.1, read as the reverse complement.
AATATACATTCTCACCAACAGGGCACAAAGGTTGCAAATACTCACCAACACTTGCTATTTCTTGTCTTCTTGACACTAGCCATTCTGACAAGCGTAAGATGATATCTCATTGTGGTTCTGATTTGCATTTCACTGATGATTAGTGATATTGAACACACTTTCATGTGTCTATTGACTATCTGGATGTCTTCCTTGGAAAAATGTCTATCAGCCCTCTGCCCATTTTTTAATTGGATTATTTGGAATTTTGGTGTTCAGTTTCTTATGTTCTTTATAGATTTTGGATATTGACCCCTTATTGGATATATCATTTGCAAATACCTTCTCCTATTGATTTCTCATTCTGTTGATGGTTTCCTTTGCTATACAGAAACTTTTTTATCATGGTGTAGACAATAATTTGTCTTTATTCTTGAAGGAAATTTTTGTTTCATAAACAACTCTAGGTTGATGGGTTTTTTCCCCTAGCATAAAGACGTAGTTCCATGGTTGCTGGCCTCCATAGTTCCTAATGGAAGTCATCAGAAGCTAATCATTGTTCCCCTGTATTTAATATGCTATTTTTCTCTGGATGCTTCTAGATTGTTTTACATTAGGTTTTTAGCAGTTTGACTACAATATGCCTAGCAGTGTTTTCTTGTATTTCCTCCGCTTCAATTTCACTGAGTTTCTTGAATCTGTAGATTTTTGTCTCCCACAGATTAGGAAATTTGCGATCATTATCTTCAAAAGTTTTTCTGCCTCATTCTTCTTGCCTTCTGGGATTCCAATTAGAACTATGTTCTAAAGCTTGTTATGGTTCTACAAATTCTTAAAGCTCTATTTCTTTTCTTCTATCACTTGGTCTCCATTCTTCACATTGGATAATTTCAAGTTCTCTGACTCTCTGCTCAGTTATTTCCATCTGCTATTAAGCTCATCAAGTGAATTTTCATGTAAGATACTGTCTTTTTTAATTCTAAATTTTAAACTTAGAACTTTTTTATGATTTCTATTTCTCTGCTGAGATTTCCTATCTCTTCATTCATTATGAACATATCTTCTTTAACTCATTTCTCTAACAATTATTATTATAATTGTTACTTTAAAGTCTATTGGGGTTGGTCTGTGTTGATTGTTTTTTCTCTTGGGTCATACTTTACTCATTCTTCACTTTGAGATTGTGTTCTGGGCCTTGTAGATTCTGTCTCATTCTCTGAAGACTGTCAATATTTTTGTTTTAGCAAGAAATTACCTTAGATGGACTTGAACTACAAACAGAAATCTCAGTTCAGGACCCTACCTTTAGTTAGGAAGTTTGTGATCTACTCTGCAAATGTATGGTTCAGAGATCAGAGACTTGGGCAGGATTTATACACAGAACTTAGAGCTACAGCCATCTAGTTTATTCTGGGATTCACTTCTCATTTCTCTGCAGTAATGCTAGCCCCAAACTCTGCATCTGGTACTTCAGGCCAGAAAAACTGTGGGTTTTCTATCAGAATTTCAGTCATTCAGCGCAGTACTAACTTTACCTGCCCTAAAGGTGACAACCATTAAGAAAGATATTCTCTCCAATTTTGGACCTACTTCTAAGTCTTATCTGCCCTAGCATTTTTTCACTCTCTAAGACCTTCAGATAGTTGTGTTATATATTTTATTCAGAATTTATTATTATTGTCTGCAAGAAGGCCATTTGGCTAGAAGCTTAGGGCTTTGAGCTAGGAACTCAGCCATATCAGTTTTAGTTTTTAATAGATAAATGTATCCCATTGATATTTCCTGTTGACATGCTTGATCTTGTTTCATGCTCTGTGCATACTTATTTTCTGTTTCTTCTGCTTTCTAGTTTTTGCTCTAAGAAATATTTTTTCTTTTACCTTATTTATACTTATTTGAAAAGTATACCTTAAATTCTAAAATACTTGACTGCATATTTCCCCAGGGGTAAGTACCACAAATTATGATACTGTCACTCAGAATCAGTAAACTCTCTCTCCAAGGGGAAGAAAATTTACAAATATCTAAGCAAGCAGTAACTACAAACATTTATTTACACTCAATTCATTGGTATCATCAATTTTCTTATTTCAAACATTTCTTTTTGAGAAACATTAAGACCTCTTTCCTCCAGGGCACGCACTTACTTTTTTTTTCTTTATCATTTTATTCTCTTTATTCTATTTCTCCATACTTCTTAAACATTAGTGATTTCATTTTCTGATTTCTGAGTAAATAGGTTTTCAATTCAATCTGTCTTCTCTCCACTTAGATCTTCTATATTATACAGTCTATATTTTCCTGATTTTTAAAGAATATAAAACAGAAATTTCCTAATATTTACTTCTTTCTTTTCTACTTAGTGTTCCCATATTATGGTATTTTCTTTTTACATGACCTTGAAAAAGGAGTGGTATGACTAATCTCAGAGAATCCCTATAATCAAGATATGTGTTTTCTCCTTGGTTCCCTTCCCTATCCTCCCAGTTGTTCTTATACTCTTTCTGTCTCTACTGTAGTTCAATGTTAAAAAGTGATAGGTAGCATCCTTCCTTTGTTCATACTTGTAGTAGAAATACCAATGTCCCACCTAAGCATAATAATGACTTTTGAACAGATATACACATTTTTGGTATCATATTAAGAAACTAGAGGAGGGCCCAAGATGGAGGAATCACATGGAAGGGTTTTTTTTTTTTGCGTGTCTCGTCCCTGAAATACAGCCAGATCAACATTAAACCATCCTGCACACCTAGAAAACTGATTTGAGGATTAACACAACAATCTGCACAACCTGAACCAGAGAACTCAGCAGGTACACAGCATGGAGAGGTGAACTGGGGGAGAAAGGCACAGAGGGCAGGGAGCTGTTTTTGCTTGTGGAGAGAGGACAGAGATGGGGGAAGAATACAGAGGGCATCCCCTCCACCTGAAATCAGCTGGAGAGAAAAGAAAGAGTACACAGGGGACAGAATACACAAGGGACAGAACAAAAAAAGGGAAAAAGGAGAAAGGAGAGGATTTAAATTCCATTATGACTCTATAAACAGGGGGAGCACAGAGTCTGAAACTCCACAGCTCAATACCTGGCAGTGCTCTGGTGGGAAGGGCAAATCCCCAGGAGCAGAGAGCAAGATCCTCAGGGTCCTTAGGATACATGGCAAGAGGCAGTTCCCCTGTTGGGAGGACTTTTGGTAGAGGCTGTGCCGCCTCCCCATAGCCAAAGGTCCCAGTGGATCCTGGAGAACATCCACATTCGCTGGTGCTGGAAGAAGGATGTTGGGAGGAAGCCTGTGCCAGATGTGTGTTGTTATTTTCATAATCCCTAAAACGCTGCTGCTACATGATTGCATGAACTTTTTCTGGGGCAGGCTGGCACCCAGCTGCAGTCTCTGGGCATCAGCAGCAGCATGGTCTCCCAAACATTCCTAGAAGCGGGCCAGCATTGCTCATTGAGACCCTCCCCCAGAAGGTCTGAGTGGGTCAAAACCACAGTCCCTCAGAAGTGAGGGGTTGGGAAACACAGCCGCATATGACATAAAACTCAGGAGGGAGGTGCCACCTGGCAACCTGATGGCTTGGTCACAGACAGTGTAAAAGCAGGGAGTGGACAAAAGCCAGAGACAAAGGAGGGGTGTGCAATTGCTGGTCAGGGAGGACACAGTCCCAACACTAGAGACTGGATAGCTGAGTGACGCGATGTTCACCCTTCCCACGCATGTGCATACACACCTACAAGGACCACAACAATCCATCCCAGTAAGCTAAGCATTGCCATCTAGTGGAGAACGGAGCCGTTACACTAAGCCCCGCCCAGCTGGACCAACCTCACTCTCCAGGAACAACACAAGTCTCTCCGCCTGCTTAGTTTACAGACTATAAAGTGCCTCATAGTTCGACTTCTAGGGGAAACCAAGGTAATTTCAATCATACCTCACTCTGTTTGCTGGTCCATCTATTCAAATTTTTTTTTCTTTTCTATTTCTTGAATATAGAATGAGAAAAAAACTTATTTTTATTTTCCATTTCTATTAAAAATATTTTTCTTTACATTTTTCCTACTACATTTTTTACTTTTTTGTAAATTTTTCAAATTCTATTTTTTTACTTCCATCTTTCATTTTATTCTATTTCATTGTATTCGTTTTTTCAAACTTTCAACCATTTTCTTTTTTTTTTCTTTTCTTATCCTTCCCTTTTTTCTCTATCAAGCTCCTTTCAACAAGCAGACCAGAACACACGTAGGATCTAGCATCCTTTATTTGACTTTTTTGTGTTGTTTTTAATTTTTTAATTTTAAGGTTTTTTTTTTTACCTTATTAATTCCTTTTCTTCAAAATGATGAAATGAAGGAATTCACCCCAAAAGAAAGGACAGGAAGAAATGACAGGCACTTGATCAACACAGATACAAGCAAGATGTCTGAACCAGAATTTAGAATCACAATAATAAGAATACTAGCTGGGGTTGAAAACAGATTAGAATCCCTTTCTGCAGAGATAAAAGCTAGTCGGGATGAAAAAAAAATTCTGTAACTGAGGTGCAATGTCAAATGGATGCCACAGCGGCAAGGATGGATGAGGCAGAGCAGCAAATCAGCGATACAGAGGACAAACTTAATGGAGAACAATGAAGCAGAAAAAAAGAGGGAGACTAACACAAAAGAGCATGATTTAAGAATTAGAGCAATCAGTGACTCATTAAAAAGGAACAACATCAGAATCATAGGGGTCCCAGAAGATGATGAGAGAGAAAAAGGGGTAGAAGAGTTATGTAAGCAAATCATAGCAGAAAACTTTCCTAACCTGGGGAAAGACACAGATCTCAAAATACAGGAAGCACAGAGGACTCCCATTAGATTCAACAAAAACCAATCATCAACAAGGTATATCATAGTCAAATTCACAAAATACTCAGGCTAAGAAAGAATCATGAAAGCAGCAAGGGAAAAAAAAAGTCCTTAACCTACAAGGGAAGACAGATTAGGTATGCAGCAGACCTATCCACAGAAACTTGGCAGGCCAGAAAGGAGTGGCAGGATATATTCAATGTGCTGAATCAGAAAAATATGCAGCCAAGAATTCTTTATCCAGCAAGGCTATCATTCAACATAGGAGAAGAGATAAAAAGTTTCCCAGACAAACAAAAATTAAAGGAATTTGTGACCACTAAATCAGCTCTGCAAGAAATTTTAAGGGTGACTCTGAAGGGAGAAAAAACGGGAGAAAAAAAAAGACCAAAAGCAACAAAGACGAGAAAGGACCAGAGAACACCACCAGAAACTCCAAATCTACAGGCAACATAATGGCAATAAATTCATATCTTTCCATACTCACTCTACACGTCAATGGACTAAATGCTCCAATCAAAAGACTTAGGGTAACAGAATGGATAATAAAACAAGATCTGTCTATATGCTGTTTACAAGAGACCCACTAAAGACACCTTCAGATTGAAAATAAGTGGATGGAGAACCATCTGTCATCCTAATGGTCGCCAAAAGAGTAGCCATAGTTATATCAGACAATCTAGATTTTAAAATAAAGACTACAACAAGAGATGAAGAAGGGCATTATATCATAACTAAGGGGTCAATCCACCAAGAAGATCTAACAATTGTGAACATTTATGCTCCAAATGTGGAAGAACACAAATATATAAATCAATTAATCACAAAAATAAAGAAACTCTTTGATAATAATACCATATAGCAGGGGACTTCAACACCCCACTTACAACAATGGACAGATAATCTAAACAGAATATCAACAAGGAAACAATGGCTTTGAATGACACACTGGATCAGATGGTCTTAACAGACATATTCAGAATATTTCATCCTAAAGCAGAATACTCATTCTTCACCAGTGCACATGGAACATTTCTCCAGAATAGATCACTTACTGGGACATAAATCAGCCCTCAACAAGTAGAAAATCAAGATCATACCACACATTTTCAGACCACAACGCTATGGAACTCTAAATCAAGCACAAGAAAAAATGTGGAAAGATAACAAATACTTGGAGACTAAAGACCATCCTGCTAAAGAATAAATGGGCTAACCAAGAAGTTAAAGAAGAAATTAAAAAGTTCATGGAAGCTAAAGAAAATGGTAACACCACAGCCCAAAACCTCAGGGACGCAGCAAAGGTGGTCATAAGAAAGAAATATACAGCATCCAGGCCGTCCTAAAGAAGGAAGAAAGGTCAAAGATACACAACCTAACTTTACACCTTTTTGTTTGTTTGTTTATTCATTTTTGAGAGAGACAGACACAGAATGTGAGTGTGTTAGGGAAACCAGAAGCTGGTTCTTTGAAAGAAATAACAAAATTGATAAACCTGTAGCCAGATTGATCAAAAAGAAAAAGGAAACGACCCAAATAAATAAAATCAAGAATGAAAGAGGAGAGATCACAACCAACACAGCAGAAAGAAAAACAATAATGAGAGAATATGAGCAATTATACGCCAATAAAATGGGCAATCTGAAAGAAATGGACAAATCCTAGAAACATATAAACTACCAAAACTGAAACAAGAAGAAATAGAAAACTTGAACAGACCCATAACCAGTAAAGAAATCAAATTAGTAATCAAAAATCTCCCAAAACACAGGAGTCCAGGGCCAGATGGCTTTCCAGAGGAATTCTGCCAAACATTTAAGGAAGAGTTAACACCTATTCTCCTGAAGGTGTTCCAAAAAATAGAAATGGAAGGAAAACTTCCAAACTCTTTCTATGAAGCCAGCATTACCTTGATTCCAAAACCAGACAGAGACCCCACTAAAAAAGAGAACTATAGACCAATTTCCCTGATGAACATGAACGCAAAAATCCTCAACAAGATACTAGCCAACTAGATCCAATAATACATTAAAAAAATTATTCACCATGACCAACTGGGATTTATACCTGGGATGCAGGGCTAGTTCAATATCCACAAAACAATCAATGTGATACATCACATCAATAAAAGAAAGGACAGGAACCACATGATAGATGCAGAGAAAGCATTTGACAAAATACAGCATCCTTTCTTGATAAAAACCCTCAAGAAAGTAGGGATAGAAGGATCATACCTCAAGATCATAAAAGCCATATACGAAGGACCCACCACTAATATCATCCTCAATGGGGAAAAACTGAGAGCTTTCCCCTTAAGGTCAGAAACAAGACAGGGATGTCCACTCTCACCACTGTTATTCAACATAGTATTGGAAGTCTTAGCCTCAGCAATCAGACCACACAAAGAAATAAAAGGGATGCAAATCTGCCAGGAGTCAGTCAAACTTTCACTCTTCACAGATGACATGATACTCTATATGAAAAGCCCAAAGGGATTCCACAAAAGAACTGCTAGAACTTATCCATGAATTCAGCAAAGTCGCAGGATATAAAATAAATGCACAGAAATTGGTTGCATTCCTATACACCAATAATGAAGCAACAGAAAGAGAAATCAAGGAATTGATCCCATTTACAATAGCACCAAAAACCATAAAATGCCTAGGAATAAACCTAACCAAAGAGGTGAAAAATCTATATACTGCAAACTACAGAAGCTTATGAAAGAAATTGAAAAAGACACACACACAAAAAAAGGAAAAATATTCCATGCTCCTGGATAGGAAGAACAAATATTGTTAAAATGTCAACACTACACAAAGCAATCTACATATTCAATGCAATCCCTATCAAAATAACACCAGCATTCTTCACAGAGCTAGAACAAACAATTGTAAAATTTGTATGGAACCAGAAAAGACCCCAAATAACCAAAGCAATCTTGGAAAAGAAAACCAAAGCTAGAGGCATCACAATCTTGGACTTCAAGATGTATCACAAAGCTGTAATCATCAAGATAGTATGGTACTGTCACAAAACAGACACTCAGATCAATGGAACAGAATAGAGAACCCAGAAGTGGACCCACAAACGTATGGCCAACTAATCTGACAAAGCAGGAAAGAATATCCAATGGAATAAAGATAGTCTCTTCAGCAAATGGTGCTGGGAAAACTGGACAGTGACATGCAGAAGGATGAACCTGGACCACTTTCTTACACCACACACAAAAATAAACTCAAAATGGATGAAAGACCTAAACATAAGAAGCCATCAAAATCCTCAAGGAGAAAGCTTGCAATAACCTCTTTCACCTCAGTCACAGCAACTTCTTACTAAACACATCTCCAGAGACAAGGGAAACCAAAGCAAAAATGAACTACTGGGACCTCATCAAAATAAAAAGCTTCTGCACTGCAAAGGAAACAATCAGCAAAACTAAAAGGCAACTGATGGAATGGGAGAAAATATTTGCAAATGACATATCAGACAAAGGGTTAATATCCAAAATCTATAGAGAACTTACCAAACTCAACACCCAAAAAACAAATAATTCAGTGAAGAAATGGGCAAAAGACATGAATAGACACTTCTCCAAAGAAGACATCCAGATGGCCAACAAACACATGATAATATGCTCACCATCACTCATCATCCAGGAAATACAAATCAAAACTACAATGAGATACCACCTCACACCTGACAGAATGACTAACATTAACAACTCAGGCAACAACAGATGTTGGCGAGGATGCGGAGAAAGAGGATCTCTTTTGCACTGCTAGTGGGAATGCAAACTGGTGCAGCCACTCTGGAAAACAGGATGGAGTTTCCTCAAAAAATTGAAAATAGAACTACTCTACAACCTAGCAATTGCACTACTAGGTATTTATCCAAGGGATAGAGGTGTGCTGTTTCGAAGGGACACATGCACCCCAATGTTTATAGCAGCACTATCGACAATAGCCAAAGTATGGAAAGAGCCCAAATGTCTTTTTTTCCTTTTACCACTTTGTGTCTTACTGTCAAAGAAGCACAGCTGAGTTCAACTTACATATTTCCCCCATAAAAATGTATTCTTGTTTTTTGATTGAATAAGTTCTTAAATTTATTAATTTCACATTTTAATTAATGTAACCTACTTGTCTATTATCAATTTGTTGTTAGGCTCTCCATGCTCTTAAATATTTTTTTCTCTACTAGAATATCATGTAATTAACAACATTCTATTTCAGAACCTAAAAATTGAGTAGCATATATATGAAATTTTAGTTGTGCATTTTTGTTTTTGGCTCTTCTAATGACCTGACAGCATAATCTTTGATAAGTAAACTATGTCTATTTGTATATGGGCCATACAAAGTATTTCCCTAAATGACAAAAATGATGAATAAACCATTTAATTGGGGTTTTATAAAAATAAGAAATTAAATAAAAACTATCTCTAGATATGTTTTATCTGAAAATTTTCTAGCAATTTCCTATTCCTATAGATTTGATCCAAGATCCTCTCTCAAAAGCCTTAATCAGATTATCCTAGAAAATATAAAACAGTAGCACTACAAATGTTGCACTACAATTGTTGCTTAAAATATACTAAAATATAGGGGCGCCTGGGTGGTTCAGTAGGTTAAGCGTCCAACTCTTGATATTAGCTCAGGTCGTGATCTCACAGCTGTGAGTTTGAGCCCCATGTTGGGATCTGCACTGACAGCACAGAGCCTGCTTGGGATTATCTCTCTCCCTCTCTCTAAGTCCCTCCCCCACTCGCTCTGTCTCTTTCAAAACAGATAACTTTAAAAAATTAAAAATATAATATACTAAACATATTTTAAGCTTGCAAGAAAGTGGGAAAATCCCTATAGACCAGCAAAAAAACAGGAGGCTAAAAGCTAAAGTACTAATCATGAACTGATGCTGGTTTGGGGTTTTAGCAACTACCTGGGGTATAAAGAGTGAGACCTTGGACCCAAGCAAGAGAGGAATTCAAATTTAGGACTAGAAAAAAGTAACATACAGGCAGTCACTCTTTGGTACCTTATTCCTTTCATTCCCCTCAAATATTACTTCCTTTTTTTCTCTTCTACACAATTTTTCTCTCTTAGGTTCCTAAATTCTGGTGTTGCTTTCACTTGGCTATCAATTATTTTTCATTAAAATTATTAATTATTAAATGTTTCTGCTCATTTTCCATTAAAATTAATTTGTCTATTAATTGACAAGTTATAAGCTGTTAAAAAATTAGGGTATGATAGCAGTTTCCCTCAACAACAATAATCCCCATTCTTGTTCATGAAGTTTATGTTTTCACAACTAGAAATGGAGGGAATGAGGGGCACCTGGGTGGCGCAGTCGGTTAAACGTCCGACTTCAGCCAGGTCACGATCTCGCGGTCCGTGAGTTTGAGCCCCGCGTCAGGCTCTGGGCTGATGGGTCAGAGCCTGGAGCCTGTTTCCGATTCTGTGTCTCCCTCTCTCTCTGCCCCTCCCCCGTTCATGCTCTGTCTCTCTCTGTCCCAAAAATAAATAAACGTTGAAAAAAAAAATTTTTTTAAAGAAATGGAGGGAATGAGATGAATGAAGTAGAAGAAAATTAAACAGAGATGCTAAAAAATTAATGAAGGGAAAAATTAGGTTTTTCTCCACTGAGCACTATCTTCAGGACCTTTAACCTCCAGACTTTTCTGTCTTTATTGAATGACAGGCATCACCACCTAATTGTACAAGCCTAAAATTTTAAAACAATTTCTAAATCTTCCTTTACCTTTTCCTCAGTGACCACTCTATAACCAGGTACTATCCATTTTAATTCTGGAATATCTTTCAGATCTATCCTCTCCATATCCATTGGTATCACCATATATCAGAGTATCTGAAACTCAGAACTATAGACATTTTTGGTTAGATAATTCCTTGTTGTGAGGGGTAGCTCTGCACATTATAGGATATTTTGACAGAATTCTTGGCTTCCACCAAGAATTCTACTAGAGGCCAATAGCAGCACTTATTGCCACCCTGCCTGGTTGTGACAACCAAAAATGTCCCAAACACTGCCAATATCCCCCTAGGTGACAATAACTGCCTTATGCCAAACTAACACCATTTCTTATCCAGTGTGCTGCAAGAGCCTCCTAACATGTCTTCACTGAGTCCACCGCATCACTCCACTCCACTCCACAACCCATTCTCCACACTATACCCAGTGATAGTCCAACTCTGTTCTTGTCAGTCCCTACTGAAAGTACTCCAATGTCTTCCCATTTCTCTTAGAATAAAATCCAAAATCCTTATTTTTATTTTATAAGGTCTGTCACTTCTCCAGATTCATGTTATGTGTACTTCACTGCATCCTACTTTCCTCCCTTCCCTGTACTCCAGCCACACTGGCTACTTTCCAATTCCTCAAACGGGTCATTCTCTCTCCAGCCATTGGGCTTTGCCTCAACCCTCTAATAAGAAGATTCTTCCCCCACCTCTTATAACACTCTAAGAATAAGTAGATGCTATTTAAATAATAACAATAATAATAATAATAATAATAATAATAACAACAACAACAACCTATCTGGAGGCTCTAGATGAAAAGCTGTGACCTAAAGAAAAAGTTGAATGCATTTTGATGGTTGGAAAAGAGGACACACTTTATCTAGGACACGGTAGACAAAGATCAGTGATGACCAACAAGGAGAAATGATAGAGGATAATGTGTAACGAGTCACAAAACCTAGGTTCTAACCTCTTTTCTGCCATTTCTTATCCATGTGATTTGTTTTTAATCTTAATTAACTTTTTTCATCTACAGTTCTATTAGTTTGAATACAAGTAACTACAACCATGACCAGGATACAAAACACCCAAAAAAATTATCTTATGTTGCCCCTTTGCAGTCAAACACCTTCCCACTGTAGCCTCTGGCAACCAGTGACCTATTTATTCTTTGTCCTATACTTTTATATTTTCCTGGTACATACGTATATGTCATCTTCTTTATAATAAAATATTAAGCCATTTATGATGATTGTCTGCCATGGCAAAAAAACCCAAAAAACAAAAAACAGTGTATGACAGTGTCCCTTCAATGGATCGTATTTAGAAAAGGCTTTACGTTTGAGGCTAATGCCCAATTTTTGTAATTCCACATCTTGAACTTTCAGTCTTCTCTGGAAAAGTGGTTCCACTTTGGATTTCTGTATGCTACCTTGGTGGGCCTGTAACTTTGCTCACTCCTACAAAGCTTTGAGTTCCAGAATGCTCCTTAACCTTTCCCTGTGGCTGTCCTTCCTCAGTTTATCACTGCCAACTGAGCAGCAAACTGCAATCATCCTTTCGGCAGTCTTTACTGGTGCTGGTGGCAGGGGCAGTGCTCCAAGCTTGTTCTACCACCTTGCTATTTATAGCTTATCACTGAATGTTTAAAGGCAATACTGATGACACAGTTAAGTCACCAGTCAGCTAAAGGAGAGTCTTCACAGATGATCTAATATGAAAACACTCACTGCTGTGTCTCATAGCATTATCACCCTAGTAAATCACAAGAATGCTGGGGTGCCTGCGTGGCTCAGTTGGTTGAGTGTCTGACTTCAGCTCAGGTCATGATCCCACAGCTCATGAGTTCAAGCCCCACGCCGGGCTCTGTGTTGACAGCTCAGAGCCTGGAGCCTGCTTCAGATTCTGTGTCTCCCTCTCTCTCTGCCCCTAACCCACTCACATTCTGTCTCTGTCTCTCTCGAAAATAAGTAAACATTAAAAAAAAAAAAATTAAGGGGTACCTGGGTGGCTCAGTCGGTTAGGCGGCCGACTTCGGCTCAGGTCATGATCTCGCTGTCTGTGAGTTCAAGCCCTGCGTCGGGCTCTGTGCTGACAGCTCAGAGCCCGGAGCCTGTTTCCGATTCTGTGTCTCCCTCTCTCTCTCTGACCCTCCCCCGCTCATGCTCTGTCTCTCTCTGTCTCAAAAATAAATAAACGTTAAAAAAAAAATTTTTTTTTAATTAAAAAAAATTTTTTTAATTAAAAAAAAGAATGCTATCTATAACAGTATTATAGATATTTTAATAAGTGCATCTGAATCATTCATAATTCTCTTAGAATATAATAGATGAGGTATAACTACAGTTGTTTGAATAACTGGATTTAATAGTATTAATTAACTGATGTCTCCCTAAAATAAGGCCTCTAATGGTATGCTATGAGGGTCTAAACTTGGTTACGTTTTAATTAATGAATGGCTGAAGATATAGCAGCATGATTACCATTTTATAAACGTCATAGTTAGTAGGGATAGCTAAAACTAATCTGTTAGAACCACACTTCAAAAAGATACAAACATAAATCAAATATAATCAAACATAAATCATAAAATAGAACAATGCAGACAGACTAATAAGCTGAAATGTAATAGGAAGAAAAAAGAAATCAACTACACAAACACAGAATGAGAGACACCTAGTTTGACAGCAGCTCACAAAGTAAGATCTAGGTAACAACAGATTATAAACTCAATATAAGTCATCCACATGACATGGCTTATTAAGGAAAAACTCACACTATCACTATTACATTGCTCTTTTCAGATCCACCAATAAACTCCATGTTACTAATTCCAATGGTCAATTCTCAACCTCCCCTTCACCTCCTAGCAGCATTTAACAAAAGTGGCCATCCATCCTTTTGTACCATTTTCCTTTTCTTCACTTGATACTCTGTTGGTTCTCCTCTTACCTCACTGGCTGCTCTGACCAGCTTCCTTTAGGACCAATGAACTCCCAAACTTTCATCTCCAATCTAAACTTTTCCATTAAAATCCAAACTCTGATATGCATCTGCCTCAGTACTTTCCCCTCCCTACCCAAATCTGCTTCTCCTATAGTCCTCTCCATCTCAGGAAACATCAACTTCATCCTTTTAATTGCTCAAGCCAAAACCTTTGAGTCATTCTTTATCCCTTTCTCTTTTTTTAATACCATATATTCATCCCATTAGTAAATCCTCTTGGCTCTGCTTACAAAATATATCCAAACTCTGACTACTCTCACCACTCTCACTGCTCCATTATCTCCCCTCAGGATTGCAGCAATGATATCATCAATGGTCTCCTTACTTCCAACTTTGAAATCTCATCCCCACAATCCATTCTCAGTATTGCAGCCAGGGATAACCTTTAAAAACATGCATTCATTCAACATCCACTCTAAGACTATTGAGATCAGCTAGGCACTGTTTTGGTTGTTCAGTATATACCCATGAACAGAAGAGATAAAAGTCACTGCCTTCATGAACCCTTTGCATCCTGGAAGAAGATAAACAATAAACCACAAGGAAGAAAATAAAGGAGGAAAGGAGAAGCAAGGTAAGAAAAAAAAAGGGATGGGTTGTAGATTCAAATAGAAAGATAAGTCTACAGTTCTTTGGCAAAATAACTTTTGAGTAAAGACCTGAAAAAGGTAAGGAATTAGCCATGCAGGGAATTCCAGGTGGTAGAGCATTCCAGGGTAGAAAGATGTTAACATTAAGAATGCATTAGGGGCGCCTGGGTGGCTCAGTCAGTTGAGCTTCTGACTTCAGCTCAGGTCATGATCTCGTGGTTCGTGAGTTCAAGCCCCACATCGGGCTCTGTGCTGACAGCTCAGAGCCTGGAGCCTGCTTCAGATTCTGTGTCTCCCTCTCTCTCTGCCCCTTGCCTGCTCAGACTCTGTCTCTATCTCTCAAAAGTAAATAAACATCAAAAAAAATTTTTTTTTAAAGAAGGCATTAAATATTGGTTTTGGTTCCTCTGGCCTTCAACTGACCACATCATGGAATGATAAAACATTTTAAACTTGTTTTTATCTAGATATTACTTGTATTTTAATCCTTAAATGATGTTCAAATAAGCCACAAGTGGTTTTTTAGGAATAAAATTAAGTATTAGAAACTACTTATGCAAGCGAGATTCAACTCTTTTTCTAAGACTCAATTAGGAGTTTTCTCTTTCATTTCATTGAGCTTCTTTTACAGCCCCTAAAAAGCAATTAGAAAGCCTTGTATTTTTGAAACAGAGGAACTGAAGAACTCCATAAAAATCTGCTTTTTGCTCCTTTTCCTGCTTCTGTTCTTTCTAGGACCCATACCCCACTTTACACAGTCCACAGAATGCAGACAGCTGTAATTCCTCCTTGTAAGGGGCAGGGAGTTAGTTAATGATTTCTTCAGTAGAGATTACATCTAAGGAAGGACCAGGTGAGAATGACCAATGAAGCTGTCATATGAATATTCCAGACCACCAGCACTAGACATCTCAATGCCAAGGCCCTCTGGCTCCAAGGACTAACACCTGGGCCCTTATCTTTGTTCTAACCAGTTCTTAGATGCCTGAAAGGACACATACAGCAGACCACAATCCTTAATAAAACCCCCAAACCCCGAACCAAGACAAGACCCATGCTCCTTTCCTTCCCAAGTCTCCCAGATGCTCCATCTGCATCTGCTCCCTCTGTATCTTCAGTAAACCCTGTTCTCACTTTCTGGTGTTTTGTATTTGATTTGTATCCTTCGTAAAGTCAAGGATCCTCTTGGCTGGTCCTGCAAGGCCCCCTCTGGGTCCTCAAACCTAGCCTTCCTGCTGGCATCATTTTTTTTCCTTAATGTTTATTTATTTTTGAGAGAAAGAGATAGAGAGTGCACAGAAAGAGGGAGAGAGAGAATCACAAGCAGGTTCCACATGGGGGCTTGTGCCCGACATGGGGCTCAAACTGTGAGATCATGACCTGAGCCAAAATCAAGCGTCTAAGCATCGGATGCTTAACTGACTGACCCACCCAGGCACCTCCCGGCATCATTTTTTGATACAAATATATGATATATCTAATACTCAGAGAAAAACAGCAAGTGCATCAAACACAGGGGGTGACATGGGTTTAACTTGCGAAGAATACAAACATTTTTCAGACACAAATACCAACTGATTTTTTAGATTGTCTGTTATAAAATGAATGATAAGCAAAGTCATCAGATTCTACTAACACAATAAAATGAGTATAAAATTATGGATTTTTCAAAGCTTGTTATTTTCCACCTAATTGGATGAGACTAGCACAATGTTTGTTTTTACCTTCCGGTGGCCTGTTGGATGTTGCCACAACGACGACCCCATTTTTGAACAGATTTTCAAAAAGCTGTTTCAGAATCATGGCATCAGCAATGTCAGTGACCTATGGACAACAACACATTTGTTTTATTTTATACTCACTTCTGCTCTAACAAATTTGCTAATGGCTCATCTTCTTTTTTTTTTTTTTTAAGGATGGAAGTGAATTCCAAGAGAAAAATTCTAATTATCACCATGAAGAAAAGAGCAGATAATTAAAACCATAAAAGAGTGTATAGTAGTCTTTTAAACTTGACTCTTTTTTTGCAAGCCTATCATTTCTACCCAAATTATCAAATGGTTCTGTGTTAACTTCTTTTATAAACTACAGGTGGAAAGCATAGATAATTGTCCTAAACATTTAGGAAGTCTAATTAATTAGAGCTAACATGACCAAATCCCTCCTCCTGCTCCCATCACAGACCCCATCCACCGCCCCCTTCCCACCAAAAAAAAAAAAAGAAGAGAGAGAGAAAGAAAAAAGAAAAAAAAGAATAATAAACAGCTGATTGAGATTTCTAATACCTTTCTGGCAAAGGTCCCTGAAAAGGTGACTTTAAATGGTCATGGGACTTTAGAAATAAGGACAAATAGCCAGTGAGACATAATCAGCTGCTGTTGAAAATAGAATGATATGACATAGATACTATTGTGCAATTGTTGCACAAAACAATTCAACAGATGGCCCATCACAAAAATAAGCAATTTCATTGTTCTTTTTAAGTGCCTTCTATTACTGTCCATGAATAATCAAAAGGCACTGCAGTCACTTCCAGCACAGCCAGCCTCTGCTAACCTTCGCAAACACAAATATTCCTTCTATTAAAAAGGAAAAAAATAAAAACCTTACAAGAATGGTTAATACAGGGCTTTAAAAAATTCCTTCTGACAAAAGCAGAAATGCATAATATAGATAAAACTGTTCCACCTAAGTTAGAGATACATAGAGCTACCTTTTCTAAAATTATTTTTGAAAATCCACAATTAACAAGTAAGCTTAATAACTTTTTAAAAAGCTTTTTAAAATCACAAAGAAATACAGAAATTAAGGAGGGAAGGCAGTTGAGTTCAAAAACAAAGGTACAGTGAAGGTAGATATTAATCATTGTTACCTTCCCTTATAAATATAATAAAATGGGTTTTAGATACTTCTTAAGTAAAGCTATTTTGATCTTTCTTTAATGGCATTTTAGATAATAAAATTTGTTTTATATTCACAAAATAAATCACACAATAAATATCACATTCTTATTTTTAAACCATGTTAGAGCATAGAAACTGGGGGAATTCTTTCAAATTAGATCAAAATACTGAAAGTTACCAACTAACTGACAACAACCACCTGGGCTACACAGGGCTCCATCTCTTTTCTCTTTTCAGGTGATTATCTTACACAAACGTTACATTATTTCCTTCCCACCTGAACAAAAACAAAAACAAACCAGAAAATGGGGCTGTGCCCACAGATCTTTTTTTGCTGTCTCAAGCTCTAACTTTAAAACATTAGCTAAAAAACTACGAGACTCCTTAAATTAAAAAGACTTCAGGAACTTACAAAGTGGTGACTAAAATGAAAAGTAGTATTTAATTATTTAAGAAGAAAGTGATATTATTAAATTTGGAGCTTAGGTTCCCTGTCAAATTTTGCTTCCGCAAAAATACTCACAGAGAAGGCCCCTTTCAAATGCTTAAACACCAGTGGCATTTCTGATGAGAGAACAAACAAGCTTGCAAATTTCAGAAGCAAGTGCACTTTTAAATTAGATTCCCAATACACTGACTTTTAAAAAGAATGATATCAATTAAAAGTTACCAATTTTAGAAAATAAAAATTGTCCTTCCACTATCTCACTAATGTTGTTGAAAAAAATTAAAAACAGCTTTTGTGCGCTAAGGTTCAGAAGAGTGAAGAGACATTTAGCTTATAACATACTGCAAAGATTTAAATTGGAAGTTGAAGAAAGCAAACTATTAAAGACTCGTGGTTGAATTATCATTTGTTGTTTTTGTATTACGAAATGTTTTTGCTCTATCAGAGTAAATTAACTTGGAGAAGCTATGGCTAATTAATAAAGCAGGAGTCACTTGGTGTAGCCGGGTGCCAATGTATACTCTTTTGATCTTGTCCCCGCACTTGTTCAGCTTTGCTGGGGAACAGTAATTTTACAGTATAAGTGAACAGAAGACAATTGGCCACACATTCTTGGAGAGCGGGCTTTTTTAGCACCCAGCATTTCATTACCACCAGGAACAAAAGAGAAGGCTACAGATTACCAATAAGGGTAGTCTGCTAATACAGAGAGGGGAGACATTTCATTAGCATTAAAGAGAAAAGATTTTTTATGACCTAGAGTTGCTTTCCATTATGACTCACTTAAGTAAAAAAGGAAAAAAAGAAAATCTAATGGTTAATTTACATATGTAAGTGCTCGAGTCTCAGTCACCCACTGATTGGTACAGTGCCATGTAATGAGTGACAAACATAAGCATGCATTATCAGTAATTAGTATTAGCACAAAAATAAGCACCTATTTTTTATTAGCAGTTTTTAATAGCTTTTCTGTTTTACAAAAACGGTCAAAACTATTTTTTAAATGATATTGATAGCTTACAGAGGAGAATTTTGCATGATATTCTGCTCATCAGAATTCTTTTTTTTTTTTGTTTTTAAGACCATATTAGTAAAACATCCATCCAGTGCCCCTGAAAGGGACAGGAAGAAATAACATTTTTTTTTAAGTCGGTTTCCTTCAGTATTGTATACCTTCAGATTCATAAATGATGTAATAAGAAACATAATCATTCAAAGTCAACACAATGAAGACCCTACAGAAAACTCTGAGGAAAAGCTGTTCTTTTATTTTAGCAACTAAAACACATAAAAACAACCTACCTAGCCAAATTTCTCAAACAAAACAAGAATAGTATATTTGATACTACAGGCAAAACTGAAATGCTATACCTAGTTAAAATGACCAAGCTGATGAAGAATATATTCTGGAAATGTAATCTGAATGCTACCAAAACATAATTTTTAAATTCCTCAAATTCAAGAGCACATGTATTCTTGATTTTAAGCAGCAATAATTCCCGTCCAGCTCCCTAGTAAAATAAATATTATATTAACACTACCAAAAGGCCAATAATAACTAGTTAAAAATCAAGACTACTAGTAGGATTCAATTTTAAAAGTGATGTGATGATTGTAGACATATGGCTGTTAAGAAAAAAGGGCCAAAAAAATTCTTTTCTAGAAAATCAGCAATGTATTATACTAGACTTAATAGGCTTAAGGATAATTTTTAGGTTCTGTCATTAAAATATCTACTAAAAGTCAACTCAGCTCTAGATCTATGTATTTAAATATATAACACAAGACATCATATACCAAAGAGAACATATAACGTAGCTGTTACTACTAATGAATCAGAGCACCAATGATGAATTCAAACTGAGTTACCAGCTGTGTGACCTTGGACAAGTTACTTAACTTCTCTGACCCTTAATTTCCTCATCAATATAATGAAGGTAGTAACAATACCTACCTTGCAAAATTGTTATGATCCTTAGAGTAAATCCTCAAGAAATGTCAGCTGTATTATCTATGTATGGTATATATGCTAGTATAATTGCATATTATTTATATGTAGCTGTATAGAATTTTAGCTATAGAATGATACTTAGCATAGTACAGTAGTTAAGAACATAGCCCCACAGTACTCAACAAACAAAAACTAATGTTATTACAGAATACACATAATAGATGGAATGTAAGCATTCCAATAAATGGCAGTCTCAGTTCATAAAAGATGAATTTTAGGTAGTTAGTAAATAAACATAGAAAAAATCCAACTATATTGTTACTTAAAGGAATAAATATTAAAACAATGAGATGCCACTTTTCATCTATTAAATTAGACAAAAAAGTTAAGATAATTCAGAATGTTGACAGGAAAAATTGTGGGTAGTTATTATACATAAGAGAAGTGGGACTTAGTTGGGAGACTAGCTCAATATTTATCATTTGGTACTAGCTTTATTCATTCATTCATTCATTCATTCACTCACTATTATTCATTCATTCATCCTCAAACACTGTTCTAGACATTTGAGATACGTCAATTAAAAACAGATTCCTGGGTGTCTGGGTGGCTCAGTCAGTTAAGCGACTGACTCTTGATTTTGGCTCAGGTCATGAGCTCACGGTTCTTGGCATTGAGCCCCTCATTGGGCTCTGCACTGACAGTGGAGGACCTGCTTGGGATTCTCTCTCTCCCTCTCTCCACCCCTCTCTCACTCTCTCAATCTCTCTCAAAATAAATAAATAAACATTCAAAAAAACACACAAAGATTCCTGCCTTCAAGTTTACATTGTTATGGAGGAATTATATAAATAGTAAACATAATAAGTAATATATTATCTATCAGAAGATGATATGTTATTTTTTTAAAGAATGGTTTTAGGGTGCCTGGGTGGCTCAATCAGTTAAGCATACAACTTCGGCTCAGGTCATGATCTCATGGTTCCTGAGTTCCAGCCCACGTCTGTGCTGACAGCTCACAGCCTGGAACCTGCTTTGGATTCTGTGTCTCCCTCTCTCTCTCTCTCTCTGCTCCTCCCCACTCACTCTCTCTCTCTCTCTCTCTCTCTCTCTCACCCTCTCTCAAGAATAAATAAACGTTAAAAAAAATTTCTTTAGGGGCGCCTGGGTGGCGCAGTCGGTTAAGCGTCCGACTTCACCCAGGTCACAATCTCGCAGTCCGTGAGTTCGAGCCCCGCGTCAGGCTCTGGGCTGATGGCTCGGAGCCTGGAGCCTGTTTCCGATTCTGTGCCTCCCTCTCTCTCTGCCCCTCCCCTGTTCATGCTCTGTCTCTCTCTGTCCCAAAAATAAATAAATGTTGAAAAAAAAATTTTTATTAAAAAAAAAAATTTCTTTAAAGGATACTAAGGGACACTGATTAATGGCAAATTGCAATTTTGTAGGAATAGGTCTTGTTAAGGAGGTAACTGAGCAAAGATCTGAAGAAGTGAGAGACTCTTAGGGGTATCCAGGAGAGACCGTCCCAGGCAGAAAGTTCAGTGCAAAGGCTCTGCTTATTTGTTCTAAATTGTGTGGATGTTGGGGATCAGAATGCTGCTGCAGCAATATTTTTGAGGTATCCCTTTATCCTCTTGAATTTTGGAATGAGAGACAAGGAGAGATTTGGACTAGAAATAATCCAGTTTTGGTGTGCTGGAGGAGCTTCTCTAAGACCAGTGGAACACAGTCGAGATATTAAAACTAGGAGATCCAGGTACTGCTCAGTGATCATCTCTGCTCTTAAGGGACATATTCTTGCCCTTATACTCTTGCTTTCCTGGTTCTTCTCAACAGTGGGTATATGCAGATATTGGCCTTTTCTTGCATACAGGGTCTTGCATACAGATTCCAGGGCTCGAGTCTGGAATTGTAGAGGAAATAAAAGAGCAAAACTACTAACATGTTTCATCCTAAGACATGCAGGCCAACTTTCTTAAAAGCAGAGAGTCTCTCATGTTGTCAACTCTGACATACCAGAATGCTTCATTCTAGTAGCATTTGGGATTAAACAAAGGCAATCAATTTGGTATTCAGTCTTGTTTTACCATCTCTGAGCAAATTTTCTTCAGAGCCCTGACGGGAAAGAAACATTTGGTTTAACACCCAAATCTATTAGCTATGGTTCCCTAATCTATGAAAACAATAGGGATGGAAATAGTAGGGAGCAATGAGCAAGGCTGAAAGTATAGGAGATAAGATCAGAGAGGAAGGAGGCAGGCTTGAATAAAAGGAATGACACTATCTTATTGTATTCCATCCCTCCCCCCGACCCCCCACTTAGAGTTTAAGCCTTTTTAAATTGGGTTTTCTGTTACCTGCAGTCAAAAGCATCCTAAGAGATACCTCATCTCTGGGATCTTTTGTCTTTAGTTCATCAGGTAATTCTCCTTCCACTGGAGGTACTGGATTTTATATGAAGGAAGGTGACATTTCCTCACAGTACTCCTATTTATGCTAGCTTTTACAGACCACAGGGAAATCCCTACCACTAAGGCAGATAAGAGCAAAACAGGAGTTCCATCCTCATCGAGACTGCTTGCAAGAAACAGGGACAGGAGATTCAGATAAAGAAAAGGGGTTTACTTAAGACTCCAGGATGCATGGAGCGCAGCTGGGTGGCTCAGTCAGTTAAGTGTCCAACTCTCGATTTCAGCTCAGGTCAGGATCTCACAGTTGTGAGACAGAGCTCTGCATGGGTTCCTTGCTGAGCGTGGAGACTGCTTAAGACTCTCTCTCTCCCTTTCCCTCTACCACTCCCCCCTGCTTGCACATGTGCATGCTTGCTCGCTCTCTCTCTCTCTCTGTCTCTCTCTCAGAAATAAATAAATAAATAAATAAATAAATAAATAAATAAATAAATAAATAAATAAGACACCAGGATGGGAACAGCACTGTTAGCACCTACTGGGAACCGGAGCTAAAGATTGGCTTCAGAGCATAGGTAGCTCTGGAGACTTCAGCATCTGTTCAGGGAGCAGCCTTGTAGTCTTCCCCCTAATGGGATTCAGTTATTTCCTAGGTCTCTTTGTTCCTGTTTCATTACTGTGCAGGAACTGCCCTTGTTTCATTACTGTGCAGTAAAACTGCATTTTACTTGAAAGACATGAGATGGAGTATATGATTGGCTCAATCCCCAGGGCACACCAAAAAGTGCAATATTGTTGACAACCGTGTAGGCTACTCAGAGATCAGATGTCCAGACATGGTCCATTTGACTGTGGGTCAGATAGGGTCTTATAGTATGGGATAAGGTTCTTTATTTAAGGCAACAGGGATGGATGAGTAAACAAATGAATGAACATCAAACCAACTCTGGTCAGGGCAGGTGATGACAGTTCCATCACATCCACTCTCTCTTTGTTGATAAGTAACATTTTACAGGCAAGGGACCTGTATCCCCCTTGATCTCCTTAATACTTTATTTAAAAAATCATTTTTACTGCCTGCCTTTCTTTTGCAAGACTCACTCATTTGGAACATAAGTATCCTGAGAGTTGCTTTTGTTTCCTTCTTCCCAGCCAAGCATCAACCTTCTGAAATTGGAACTCAATGGAGAATGCCCCGTGCAACCAGACAGGTTTCTGTTATCACCTCACTATCTGGGCAACATTATGACTTTCCTGGTTTTACCTTCATGAGCCCCTTCCTCAATTAGAAAATACATTTGAAAATATGTGTGTTTATATACATAATTGTATTTTATGACTATGGTGGTGTAAGATATATACAGATACAGACAGATACAGGCTGAATTCATGATGATACATTCATTTTTTCTTCAAATTTTAAAAGAAATTAAAATATTTTCATGGGGTCCTAAAAGTATCATGGACCCTAAGTACTGTGCCTCCTGCACCTCATGGGTAATTTGGCCCTGCTTGCTATTAATCTTCTCAGGATCTCCTTTGCACAACCAAATTTTCATTACTTCCTTAGCTTCTTAAATAGTCTTGTCAATGGTCATCATGTCACAGAAACAGGCCAATCTTTTCTCTCAAAGTTTTAAAATTTACACATTTTAAGTTAAGGGTAATGATCTTCATACGATACCGAGGAAATTCTGATGCCTCTATATCCTCATCTAAATAATGAATATCATAACTATTTTATAGAATTAAATGAAGCATAGGGGCGCCTGGGTGGCGCAGTCGGTTAAGCGTCCGACTTCAGCCAGGTCACGATCTCGCGGTCCGTGAGTTCGAGCCCCGTGTCGGGCTCTGGGCTGATGGGTCAGAGCCTGGAGCCTGTTTCCGATTCTGTGTCTCCCTCTCTCTCTGCCCCTCCCCCGTTCATGCTCTGTCTCTCTCTGTCCCAAAAAAAATAAATAAAAAACGTTGAAAAAAAAATTAAAAAAAAAAAAGAATTAAATGAAGCATATAAGAAAAATTTGTAAACCATGAATCATTTTACAAAGGTTGGGTGTTAGTACCCTTTTTAAAAATTTTAACTTCAGAGGTGCCTGGGTGGCTCAGCTGGTTGAGTGTCCAGCTCTTGGTTTCGGGTCAGGTTATGTATGATCTCACAGTTTCATGAGTTTGAGCCCCACGCCAGCACAGAGACTGCTTGGGATTCTCTCTCTCTCTCTCTCTCTCTCTCTCTCTCTCTCTCTCTCTCTCTTTCTCTATCTATCTATCTCTCTCCCTCTCTCTCTCTTTTTCTCATTCTCTCTCCCTCTCTCTCTCTCTGCACCCCCCCCCCTCAGGCTGTCTCTCTCAAAATAAATAAATAAACATATAATTTTTTTTTTAATTTAACTGTGCCAACTCAATTTTATTTAAGGAAACTGTGGTTAACAGACTCATAATGAGGAAACAAGAGAAATGGCCTTCCCTGATTGATTGCTGACTTCTGTTATTGAAGACAGCATAACTGTCAACTTGGTGCTACGTTTAGAACTAGGGGTACCTGGGTGGCTCAGTCAGTTGAGCTTCCGACTCTTGGTTTAGGCTCAGATCATGATCTCACAGTTCGTGAGATAGAGCCCTACCTCTGGCTCTGCGTTGACAGCTCGGAGCCTGCTTGAGATTTTTCTCTCTCCCTCCCTCCCTCTCTCTCTCTCTCTCTCTCTCTCTCTCTCTCTCTCTCTCTGCCTCTCTCCAGCTTACACGCATGCTCTCTTTCAAAATAAATTAATTAAAAAAAAAAAAAAAGAACTAAATGAGGCCCTTTTCTTTCTGCAACACATTGGTGTACTTAGTACTCTTCTTCAGAGTAGTAAGTAAACATTTCTTGCCCATCAGCCTTTCTTCTGAAGACCTTTGTAGCTGTACAGTACAAAAAGTGAATGCCAGGGTATCTTAATAGACTGAAGGGAAAATGAAATAAAGATTCCCCTCCCTTAGATGGCTCAGTGTAACACCATTCCTGGCAAAAATTCTTCTTTCTCTTCTCTCATAAATCAAGACTGCTCTTAGATTAAGTGTATCAAGCTACTAAAGGAGACTTCTCATGCCTCATTTGGGATAAAGGCATCCTGGCCTCTTATCTTCCCACCAACCCAGGTTTTTAAACACAAAAGAACAAGAAATAACTCACTACCAATTTAAATGCATCATTTCAGAGAATCTTAAAACTGTTAAGAAACTTTACAATTCAACTAGGACGGCTTCCTCCCTTCATCACAAATATGTCGTGAGGCTTAAATAAAATGTGTGACTCACCATGGCCCACCTCAGAGTAGGCACAAAGCGTTAGCTTCCTACCCTTGAAAGTTCTCTGGGCCTTTATTTTACGCAATCAGACATGGGAATTTCTGCACTCAGCTCCAGAAATATTATTCAAAAGCTTTGGGAGTGAAACTTTTTTTTTTTTAAGTTTATTTATTCTTGAGACAGAGAGAACAAGCAGGGAAGCGACAGAGAGAGAGAGGGATAGAGGATCCCAAGCAGGCTTCTGTGCTGACAGCAGAGAGCCTGATGTGGGTCTTGAACTCATCAACCTTGAGATCACGACCTGAGCTGAAGTCAGATGCTTAACTGACTAAGCCACCCAGGCACCCCAGTGATGCCCTATTTTTAAGTTTATATTCAGTACTTATGGTTTTTCTATTTTTATTCCAATAACCAATTGCTCTTCTGATAAGCATTATAGAAAAATCAACTACTGCATTTCAGAACTACTAAAGAAAGCAGTGAAATGAGGAAATAATTCTTAACTAGAGTATCTGTTGGTGGTGGTGGTGGTGGTGGTGTTGTTAAACTCTGGGATACAGAAAAAAACGTAAGACACAGTATTTGCTGGCATGCCATATTTGCTCTCATAGGAAATAAAGATCAGAAATTAACATATTACCAATTTAAACGTACTATTTCAGAGAATCCTAATACTAGAAGAAACTTTAGAAGTTCAAGGAGGGCGAACTCCCTCCCTTTATCACAAATAAGTTGTAAAGTCTAAATGAGATGAGTGAATCATTTGTTTTTTTATATAATGTTTTCAAAAAACTTCAGGGGTGCCTGGGTGGCTCAGTTGGCTGAGCGTCTGACTCTTGATTTCAGCTCAGTTCATGATCTCACAGTTCATAAGATCGAGTCCCCGAGTCCAGCTCTGTGCTGACAGCACACAGCCTGCTTGGGATTATCTAATTCTCTCCCCCTTCCCCTCTCATGCTTGCTTGTGTGTGCACACTCTCTCTCAAAATAAAAATAAGCATTTAAAAAAACTTCAAATATCTTTAGACATTATTGTGTAATCAACATTATCTCAATTGTGGTATAGGGGAAATGTAAATCCACTGACTGTAATATAGGGGAAGGCAAACTTTTCCTATAAAAGACTGAGTAGTAAATGTTCTAGGTTTTGCAAGCCACATATGGCCTTTGTTGCATTTTCTTTTTCTTTTTGAAAAGACTCTTTAAAAATATATCGGGGCGCCTGGGTGGCGCAGTCGGTTAAGCGTCCGACTTCAGCCAGGTCACGATCTCGCGGTCCGTGAGTTTGAGCCCCGCGTCGGGCTCTGTGCTGATGGCTCAGAGCCTGGAGCCTGTTTCCGATTCTGTGTCTCCCTCTCTCTCTGCCCCTCCCCCGTTCATGCTCTGTCTCTCTCTGTCCCAAAAATAAATAAATGTTGAAAAAAAAATTAATAAAAAAAATAAAAAAAAAATAAAAAAAAAAAAATATATATATATATATATATATATATATATATAAATCATTCTTTTCTCACTGGCCATACAAAAGCAGATGGGCAAGATTTTCCCTTTGCAAGCCATAGTTTGCTGACTCCTGGACCAGACAGTAAAATAAAGTCATAAGAGGTAATGTGTCAAATCAATTTATAAAACAATGATAAAATCAGGAACAGAATTTAAATCTTCACATATCATTCAGCATACCATTCTACATCTATGAAATATCTCTACCTTACCTGAAACTCATCAAAACATAAGAGACATGCCTCTTCGCTGATTTCTTCAGCTATGGGAGCTATTGGATCATATGATTTAGCCATGAATCCCGGTTTCCTTTTTGGCAAACTCTGTTTAAGGCGGTGTATTCCTTTAATGGATAAAATTAAACACAAATCAAATATTGTATTAATAGTCCATTTTAGACAACTATAACATATCTTTTAAATCTCTAAATGAAATCTTAGCGTAAACATAAAAATTAAGTGTAAATGCCACATAAAATCAAATGTGATTATTGAAAACTGGTTGCACTTTCTCTACCTCAAAATAAGTTGTTCACATATTAATGCATTCCCATGGCTGTAAGGACACTTTGTAGTCATTCCATCCCCCCTCTTTTCAATCACTTCAGAGATGACAAATGATAGGCTAGATGACAAGATGGTAACTAGATGGATCAACAGATCAGTCTTACTGCTGAGAATTTCAGAGATGGAGGCAGAGGAGGTGATCCTGCCCTACGTCTAGCATACATAATCAGGATGCTTCCTGGTCTCTAGCCAGTCCCACTTCACTCATTATATGTGTACTAAATGCTGAAAGTATTAGAAGAAAAATACAATGTTCCCGCCCTGGTGAGGTTAGTATAGCTGGTAGACAAGTAATGCAAAATGACATAACTTAAGAACACCAACAAAGCAGGGCGCCTGAGTGGCACAGTTGGTTGAGCGTCTGACTCTTCATTTTGGCTCAGGTCATAGTCTCAGGACTGTGAAATTGAGCCCCAACTGAGGCTCCCTGTTGAGCACGGAGTCTGCTTAAAATACCCTCCTCCTTCTCCCTCAGCTCCTCCCCCACTTGCACGCACTCCCTCGCACACAGAGCTCGCTCTCAAAAAATAAAAATAAAAATTTTTTTAAAAAGGAACGTTGACAAACAATAAAGCATGCCTACAAGTACATGAATGCCTACATGCTAAGGTAACACAGAGGAAAGGACCTAATCAAGAACAACTTCTCCAAATAAGTGAGTTTTTAACATTTCTTATTGACCCTTAGTAGAAGGAGAAAATACCTGACCTTCATATAGTAACCTCTCTTCTCTTATTGGGAAGTACTGATTTTGAATCTGTCTTTAGGATCAACTCTAAATACGCTACAAATCATTTCAATATAGCACAAAACAAATGAAACCAAATAAAACCTTACTTTAAGCAAAATCTAATATTTTAAAAGATTAAAAGATTAAGAATTTTAAGATGAAGAAAAGTATTTTGTAGTGTTTGTCCACTTAAAAACCCCTTCTTTTAGATCATTTAACTTACTTTCATGAACATCTAGCATGAAACCATGAAAATGAACCCGTTTCTTCCTCTTCATTTCCACATAAGCATAAAACATGTCCATCACCATTGTTTTCCCTGTACCTTAAAAAAAAAAAAAAACTATTAAACAGTATGTACTGATTGCTCTAATGATTGTTCATTAGCTTTGGGATAATGAAACCACACTCTTCTACTGGAAAGCTTAAGACTATGTTACTTTTTTAGAAAGGAGTGTTTATTTTTTATGTTAAACCAGCTAAAAATAAAATCTTGACATTGCTCTTTTCTGTTAAAATCCTGTTATTAGGAAATATGACATCTAGTTAACATTACAGGGGCTATTTCTCCCAGAGAATTATGTAAATAAACTGGTAAGATTTGCAGATTATTCATCCTTCAGTTTCTCTTCCAAAAGACATCAATATGAATAAAATAACTTTATCAATTAAATAAATATTTATGGCTTTATTGGGCCATACGCATGAGGAGTGGTCTTAGGCACTATGGGAAATTTGAAAATTAAAAAATTAAAAAAAAAGAAAAGATTAGTATCTAACATAAATTCTGAAAATAAATAATACATGTATGTTAGAACTGGAGAATTGCCAATAGAACACTTTTTCTGTAGTGTTCTACAGAATAATCTTTATAAATAAAGAAATAATCTTTAATAAATAAATATTAATTTATTATTTTATTAATTTATTATTTTATTATTTATTAGTTTATTATTTATTTAATAATCTTTATAAATAAAGAAATAATCTTTATTTCTTCTTGCATATCCTACAGGATTTCCTTTATAAATGTTGATATTATGTTCTCTTTAAGTTTTTTATTTTAATTCCAGTAAACATACAGAGTTAAATTAGTTTCAGGTATACAATACAGTGATTCAACAATTTTATACATCACCTGGAACTCATCATGACAAGCACACTCCTTAATCCCCATCACCTAGTGTATTTCACACATCCCTCCACCACTTCTGCCCTGGTAACCATCAGGTTCTCCATAGTTAAGAGTCTCTTTCTCCGTTTGTCTTTTTTTCCCCCTTTGTTTGTTTTGTTTCAGCTTTTTAAGAAAGTGTTCTTAAAATGTAACACTTTCTTAAAAAGCTCAGCACCTAAGTCTTTCAAAATGAGGCCTACTTGAAGAAATTCTAATATAGTTAACCCTTATAATTTAATTACCTAATATTCAGCACACCGAAATTTTTTTTTATTTCATTCTTTATTTTATTTTTTTTTAATATATGAAATTTATTGTCAAATTGGTTTCCATACAACACCCAGTGCTCATCCCAAAAGGTGCCCTTCTCAATACCCATCACCCACCCTCCCCTCCCTCCCACCCCCCACCAACCCTCAGTTTGTTCTCAGTTTTTAAGAGTCTCTTAAGAGTTGTTCTCAGTTTTAAGAGTCTCTTATGCTTTGGCTCTCTCCCACTCTAACCTCTTTTTTTTTTTTTTTCCTTCCCCTCCAAAATTTTTTTAATTTTTTTTTAACGTTTATTTATTTTTGAGACAGAGAGAGACAGAGCATGAACAGGGGAGGGTCACAGAGAGAGAGAGACACAGAATCTGAAACAGGCTCCAGGCTCTGAGCTGTCAGCACAGAGCCCAACACGGGGCTCAAACCCACGAACCACGAGATCATGACCTGAGCCGAAGAAGTCGGACGCTTAACCAACTGAGCCACCCAGGCACCCCTCAACACACCGAAATTTTTAATCACTGTGATTGCTCTAGTAATCAAAGAATCACATTCAACAAAGTATGCACAGAAAGTCTTATTCCCTCACAGGAAGCCCAGAGCTCTGGGGACACTGGTGGCACTAGAGCTGGGTTCAGACCCAGCATTCCTCAGCAGGCCCAGCCAGGCCAGGCTGGTGCTCTCTCTCACCCTCACCACTTTCTCCACCACCACTCTACCACAGTGCCCATCCTCTCTTTGCAGGAGCTACGCGTATTGATAGGTAGCTGAGGATGTAAAATCTGAGCCTTAAATCTATTTGGCTTTCCTCCACTTCACATGACTTTGAACCTATGCCACTGGAATTACCAGAAAGTTTTTTGTATATGAAAGTACAATTCACCAAACACATTTGGTCACTAATAAAGAGATCAATTAGATTTAAAAATAATTTTTTGTAAAACCATTCAGTATAACATTTCCTGATACAGTAAGTGGCAGATTTTAAATCATTACATTTATGCAAAAAATAAAGTTTCAAACTCTGCTGCATGAAGCACAGTATACTTGTAGATCCAGAAAAAAAGTCATGAATTATCTAACCAAAAATGTGAATAATATATATTTGAATGCAATCTTTGTGCTAACACTTTAAAAAACAGACTTAACAACACCATCATATAAAACGTTTCTGGAAATAAAAGCAAAAAAAAAAATCAAAAAGAAAAAAAATGATAAATTAGGCTACATGAACTTCAACCTTCTGAATATCAAAATCACTATAAGTAAAATTAATATCTTTATTTATACAATCAATATATTGTTACTGAACACCATGTGTGAGGCCCTATCGTGCCTCAGGATCTAGTAGTAAACAAAACGGACAAAAATCCCAGCCTTCATGAAACTTTAAAGATTGACCTTACATATCTTTAAAATATAAAAAGCTCTTAAAAACTACAATGGAATTGTGTATTTTGTTTTGTTCTGTTTTGTGGTCTGTCCTAAATCTCTTCCTTCTGCAAACTTCTCTACTTAGCATGATTCTATGAGGGTATTCATCACAGGATGGGCCAATCAAAAATACCCCGTTATCATACACACTGTGGTTGGCCCTGCAATCGGCATGTACCTAGGTTAGGTCAGTGTTATCCAGGGGCAGTGAATATAGGTTCTGAGAATGACCATCATCTCTTTTCTTTCTGAAAGAGCAACCTAGAAAATTCCAGAAATCTTTTCTATAACTGCAAAAAATTGTGACCAACAATGAATCCAATGACAAACCTGTGAACAAGAATGAAGACAAAAAGGAAAGCAGGACAAAAAAGATGAAGGAAAAGGGAAATGGAGGGAAAGGGAGAGAGATCCCTAACACATTATTTAAGATAGTAAATATAGATCTACCCTCAGTTCAATCAACTTAATTCATTTAACTTAATAATTATTATTAATTAATTATTCAACCAAATAATTAAACCAACCTTTAAATTCCTCCTCTGGTTCAGCTAACTCAACTGCCTTTTTTTCCCCGCTACAACTGAAAGAGTACTAAACAGTACAGACTCAAGAGGGGAAAGAAAAAAACAGAGGATCAATGAGCAAAAAAAAAAAAATATGAGTATTCAAATGACACAAAAAATATAAATACATAGCTTTAAACATATTTTTAAAAGTTTAATTCTACCAGAAATAAAAAGGAATGCAAATTAAAACACCAATTATACAACATTTTTATATTGGTGACGATGTAGGAAAACAAGCACTCCGACACACTTCTGGTGGTAGTATAAAACCAGCCCTCCTGGGGGCGCCTGGGTGACTCAGTCGGTTAAGACTCTAGGTTTCGGCTCAGGTCATGATCTCACAGTTGATGAGCTTGAGCCCCACGTTGGGCTCTGCGCTGACAGTGCAGAGCCTGCCTGGGATTCTCTCTTTCCCTCTCTCTGCCCGTTCCCCGCTTGTACATGTTCTCTCTCTCTCTCACACACACACATACACAATAAATAAATAAAATTAAAATAAACAAAAAAATCCTTTCTGGAAGTCAGTTTGGCAGTATCCATCAAAAGATAAGTATTTAAAAATACTCAGAACCAAAATCAATAGTATAAGGAGATTTTTTTCCCCTAAATTACTTCAAAGCTCAGTCAAATCCCAATCAAACTCAACTTAGGGAGGCGCCTGGTTGCTCAGTCAGATGAGCGTCTGGCTTCAGCTCAGATCATGATCCCACGGTTTGTGAGTTCAAGCCCGGCATCGGGCTCTGTGCTGACAACTCAGAGCCTGGAGCCTGTTACTGTTATTGATTCTGTGTCTCCCTCTGTCTCTGCTCCTCCCCTGCTCGTGTTCTCTCTCTCTCTCTCTCAAAAATAAATAAACATTTAAAAAAATCAATTTAGGAATAACTTGACAACATGATCCTAAAGTCAATCTCTTGGTAAAAAATAAATAAATAAAAAATAAACAAATGCCTATCAACAGGAAACTGGTTAAGTGAATTGTGAAATGTTCATATAATAAAATATTATACCCAGTAAAATGAATGAGGTAAATCTGTATGTTCTGATATGGCATGATATCTAAGACCCATGATTAATTAGAAAAAAATAAAGCACTTAACATTTGAGTAAAACAAAACACCCACACTTTTAAAAATTCTGCTGAGCAGTTAATTTCTTTTTAAAAAATGTCAAAAATGTTCTAAAACAAGATAAGTCGCAAGTAATAGAGATGGGGGGGGAAAAGACAGGAAGAAGAGAAACTACATAATACAAATATACTATGAAATTAGAGAAATTATATTTGAGTGGTACTGAATTTTTTAAAAAATCAACTAAACCAATTAAGCAGATCTGAGTATATATGAGTGTATATGAAAAAAAACAGTGATTGCTAAAGACAAATGCTCAACCATTTGCAAAAAATAAAACTAGATCTCTACCATCACATTTCACACCAAAATTATTTCCAGATGAATCCAAGGTGCTAACAAATATGAAAGACCCAGCAGATAATGTGTGAACATTTGTATCACCTTGGAGCAAGAAAAGCTTGGCAATGTGTACCAAGAAAATGAAAACATTTGAGAGACTATGTGAGAGTAACTGGTTCCAGACTTGCCATCCCAATGTAAACAACTAGAAAACGGGATGAGATACATGAAACTAATGTTTTCAGACACTGGAAAATAACAGTACAAGACTCTGATCCATGATGGAAGGAAAAAACAAGATGAACCCTAGATCACTTCAGCTTTTGGCTTGGAGGCACCCTCCAGACTGCTGAACAGAACGGAGGAATCCAAGCAAAACACCCACAACTGGCTGAGATGGGTTAAGAGAGATCAGAATTAGGAGTCCCACAGAGGTGAAATTTGCAAGGCAAAGTGCCAGGGAAAAGGAAGCTATGAAAGAGCTCCAGAAATCAACATGAGGGTATTCTTGAGTCTTTGGCTGAATACTAGCTGCTCATGTGTAGGGTGATCCTCTACGATGCGAGGCAAAGAATGGCCACCAGGGAACTGTAAGATGAACAATTTCCAGAGATACTGAACTCATACGACTTGAATGAATGTCCAAAGAATTACGCTCAGAAAGAAAAAAACAAAAGGCCAATCTCATGAGGTTACCTACTATGCCATTTATGTAACATTTTTGAAATGTCAGAATCTTAGGAATGGAGAACAGATTCGTAGTTTCCAGGACTTAGAAACAATGGGTGACTAGGTATGGTTATAAAATTATGAGCAATACAAGGGACTCTTGCGGTGACAGAATGTGTAGTCCCTTGACTGTGGTGGTGGATACATGAACCACCAGGTGATAAATTATATAGAACTAAATACACACATACATAAATGAGTACAAGTAAAACAAGAAATTTGAATGAGATCAGTGAATTGTATCAATGTCATTCTGTTTGCGATATTTATAGTGTATGTAGTCTTTGTAAAATGTTATCTTTGGGGAGAAATGAGTAACATGTACACAGATACCTCCGTTATTACTTCTTACTAGTATATGTGAATCTATTAATTATCTTAATAAAAATTTCAATTAAAAACACCTTCAAATAAATTGAGCTGGCATGTAAGTAACTTAACCCCCTGCCAAAATAAAATTTAACATATAAAAACCATATAATCATCACACTTGAAAAAAACTCAACAGGGGCGCCTGGGTGGCGCAGTCGGTTAAGCGTCCGACTTCAGCCAGGTCACGATCTCGCGGTCCGGGAGTTCGAGCCCCGCGTCGGGCTCTGGGCTGATGGCTCAGAGCCTGGAGCCTGTTTCCGATTCTGTGTCTCCCTCTCTCTCTGCCCCTCCCCCGTTCATGCTCTGTCTCTCTCTGTCCCCAAAAAAATAAATAAACGTTGAAAAAAAAAATTAAAAAAAAAAAAAAAAGAAAAAAACAACACGCATTTATGATCAAATCTCTCAGCAAACTAGGAAAAGCAGCATACTTTCAAACACATAAAGGACAAATACAAAAGAAACCTACAATGAAAAGATGCTCGATATCACTAATCATTTGAGAAATGCACAATGAGATACCACTTCACACTCATTGGGGTGACTATTATTTTTTGAAGAAGAAAATAACAGGGCGCCTTAGTGACTCAGTTTGTGAGACTGAGCCCCGCATCCAGCTCCGCCCTGAGCATGGAGCCTGCTTAAGATTCTCTCTCTACCTCTCCATCTGTCCCTCCCCACTCATGCTTGCATTCTCTCATAAATAAATAAATAAATAAATAAATAAATAAATAAAATTTATATGGAAATGCAAAAGCCATAGAATAGCCAAAACAATCTTGAAAAAGACAAAGTTGGAAGACTCTCACACTATACCACAGGGATGCACCAGCAAGATCCAGGTTGTAGGAAATCCTACCAGGCAAATCGGTTTATATATGTATGTATGTAACATTATACATGCATTATGTATGTTGCATATATATGAACAGCCTGAATTTTGCTGATGCATTTCTGTGGTATGATGTGAGACACACACACACTCACACACACACACAGACTAAAGACTTAACAATATCACATTGAAAACAGAAACATTTATGATATAATTAGAAATCTGAGTAACTGAATACTTAATGAAATTTAAAATGTTAATATGAAAATGGTATGGCTTATATATACTTAATTCTACTTATTTTGTATTTGTTCTCTTATTAATTTCTACCAATATCTATTTTTTTCTCTACTTCTAACAGAGACTAGTAAATATACCCAAGTAATTATTAATATTTGACTTTCCTCAGCACCAAAGAGTGTTTAGGGAGAATAGGAGGAAAATGTTAAGTTCATGACACTAACAAAAAAAGGAAAGAAATGGTAGCAAAGATCTTTCTAAAATGTAAAATTCTTTAAATGTGTCTATGATAAGCACCATTAGATTTAGTATGGGTGGGCAAGAGCCTGTGTGTGGTAGAATTTCAGAGATGTTAAAAGACGTCTCTGCCCAGGGGGCACCTGGGTGTCTCAGTCGGTTGAGTGTCCGGCTTCGGCTCAGGTCATGATCGCGCAGTTGACGAGTTCGAGCCCCACGTCGGGCTCTGTGCTGATGGCTCTGAGCCTGGAGCCTGCCTCAGATTCTGTGTGTGTCTCTCTCTCTCTCCGCCCCTCCCCTGCTCATACTCTGTCTCAAAAATAAATAAACATTAAAAAAAAAAAAAAAAAAGATTTGTCTGCCCAAAATCACCAACTGGCCAGCTGAATCACTACAGTTCTATTTCATATACTAAGTTTCAGTGAAATTCTAACTCTCAGAAGACTCTCTTTAAATGCAAATGTTCTGGAATGGTAACCCATTAATCCAATGGAACCCATTAAAAACTTAAAAAGTAGTGGTGCCTGGTGGCTTCGTCAGTTAAGTGTCTCACCTTGGCTCAGGTCATGATCTTGCAGTTCATGGGTTCAAGCCCCACGTTGAGCTCTGTGCTGACAGCTGGAGCCTGTTCGGATTCTGTGTCTCCCTCTCTCTGCCCCTCTCCCACTTGTGCTGTGTGTGTGTGTGTGTGTGTGTGTGTGTGTGTGTGTCTCTAAAATAAATATTTAAAAATTTTAACAAAAACTTAAAAAGTAGTTTAGAATAGTTAAGATTAAAAACAGCTTAGAAATAGTTCAGAAGTTTAGCTAGAAGGCTAGAAGATCCTGGAATAATATGAGTCCAACCAGGTAAGTTTAACTAGTAGAGAAAGCTGTGTCTCATGGAAGATCCAGCATGAGAAATCCTAATGCCCAAAGAGATGAAACAGCAGGAACAAACCCTAGAATGCCAACAGCTCAGAGCCTGAACCCTGATTCAGATTCTGTGTCTCCCTCTCTCTCTGTTCCTCCCCTACTTGCACTGTCTCTCTGTCTCTCAAAAATAAATAAAGATTTAAAAGAATTTTTTAAAAAACTGCCTCTACAACCAGAATTATTTTTTCATAGAATAGAATAGAAAATATCAAAATGTACCACATGTAAGGGTAAGTTTTCTTTCATGAAACTATTTTTTCAGGGTGTGTGTGTGTACATATGTGTGCACACACACACACTCACATGTAGGTCAGAATGTAAAAATATTTTTTTACTGTAGGTTATGTTCAAAAAACGTTTCTAGAGCCATCACAAGAGTCTGTAAGCTTCGGGTGAGCAAAGACTGTGTCTGCTTTTATTGACCACCACCGTCTGCAGAAACAACACGGTGCCTGGCACACAGCAGACACTTGTCAAGTGAACGCAAGAATGAGGACAGATGTTGAAAAAACGTGGGGAAGAAACCAACAATAAATTTTATCTACCTCACAATTTTGCTTTGGTCTCTGCAGTATCCTAAATAAAACCTTGTATTTTTCTCAAGAGAAGATTCTTATAAAACCTAAAACCCTTTTAAGTTCTAACTTTCAAGCCTATATAGTTAGGAAGCCAAAAAGGACTACTCAAGTGCTAGCCCCCCTTCCCCACGGTGCACTTTTCACAGCCAATCTTCCTGCTAAAGGAGCTGGGGGTGGTGTCCTCCATCACTGCCCCAAGCCCAGAGTTTTGCTTCCCAACTCCTAATCCTAAAACCAGCCTGCCTTTTGACTGGTGAAATTATCAATGTGAAGCAGGTGAGGTTAAATCAGGAGGCAGCAGAAAAGGGACTGATAAACAAAAACCTCCTTTGATTCTCTCCAAATGTACCAGGGAAATCAACAACCTGCCATCACCACAGCAGTCTGCTAGCCAGAGCTGAAACCCAAGAAAGCCAACTGCAGGGTAAGAATGAAGCCACAAAACACTCCTGGGGCGTCAGTTAAGCATCCAACTTCAGCTCAGGTCATGATTTCACGTTCATCAGTTTGAGCCCCACATCCAGCTCTGTGCTGACAGCTCAGAGCCTGGAGCTTGCTTCCAAATCTGTGACTCCCTCTCTCTCTGCCCCTCTACCAGTCATACTCTGTCTCTCAAAAAATAAATAAATTTAACATTAATAAAACATTTATATAAATATAACATTTAACATATTTATACAAAATTTTATTAAAAAAAACACTCCTATTGCAGCTTTTGGCTTCTGCAGGAGATGTGCTAATAAGCATTTTATTAGTGAAAATGAATGAAAATTACTGAATCAAATCTACTGGGGCTTCCTGGATTGAGGATCCATCTGAGTCAGTCATCTCCACACGAGTAGAAAGAAGCATGCATGACAGAGCCTAGGGCAAGTGCAGAAATAAGGAAGGGAAGGGGGTGCTATGACACAGACCTCTCTTTGTCATGAGTCTCTCTGAAACTGAACACCTGTTTCCCAAGTCTAAAAAAAGGAAAATAGTAACAAAAAAGAGCTTGGGAGAGCATTCTGAGGCTATTCTCCCAGCCAGAGAACGCCCTCAAACTGAGAATTGACCTATCTTTTACTACCTGTTTTTGTAAGTATCCTAAACTAAACTGAGTATAGCCACCAAAATGTTCATCTTCCTTCCTATTTTAGAATTCCTTTCTCTTCCCCTCTCTACGCTATAAAGATGTTCTTAACCAAAGGTTGCCACACACCCAGCTCTGTGAACATCCCATGTTATCACATCTTCTCCAATTCCTTCAAGCACTCGGACGAATGACGCTTGTTATACCTCCCTTCAATTTGTTAGCATATGGCTGTATTTTCCAAACTAAAATCCAGTAACTTTTATAGGTTTGGTTTTTTTTTTTTTTAAAGCCCTTTTGCAGAAGTAGAAACAGTTGTGCTTTACTAACCATCTCCATTTATGGGTAAGTGGTTAAGGTAACAGGAGAAACAAAGATGTTGATTTTAGCAATGACTAAACGTGAAAGTGAAGGTATAGGAAGTAAATGTTCTCCAAAGAGGCAAAGAATAAGAGAGAATAAGAGATGACCACAGAATGAGAACAGTACCCAAAGGTGTAGACACATAAAACTGTGGAATAAATTGCTTTGTAAATAAGCCTTTGGAATAAATTGTTTTCTAAATAAGAAATAAGCATATGCTATTCTTAAAAATACCAATTAGCCAATGAACTAAGAAAAAGAATAGCTTGGGGGCGCCTGGCTGGCTTGGTCAGAAGAGCGTACAACTCTTGATCTTG
The DNA here is from genome assembly GCF_016509475.1 of Prionailurus bengalensis. NCBI lineage: Eukaryota > Metazoa > Chordata > Mammalia > Carnivora > Felidae > Prionailurus > Prionailurus bengalensis. The sequence continues at coordinate 97,560,356 of NC_057349.1, read as the reverse complement.
AGGCTGTGAGTTTAAGCCCCATGGTGAGTGTAGAGATTACTTTAAAATGTAAAAAAAAAAAAAAACAAAAAACAAAAACAAAATAGAATAGCTTGAACTTCTTTGACATTTTCCAAATCTGTAAGCTCCAAGAACTTGATGAATCTTAAAGGACAATCTCTTATCATCCACTTGTTTATGAACTCACTGATTCTTTTTCTTAAACTTGCTAAATCTCTAAGTGTAGAGCAGGTATTTACAGGCATTCATAAACAAATGGGAAGAGGGAGGACCCAGAAAAGAACAGTTGGATCTTTAAGGCACCATAACTACTTATTCAACTCCTAATACTTTTCTGGTCCTAAAATTCTTATTAAGATAAAAACTTTTGCTACCATTTCCTCATAGCACAAATTTGTTATGGCTGTAGGGGAGCCTGAGGTTTATCAGTTGAGGAGCAAACCGATTTTGCTATACGTAAATGTGCATTTTGAGTAAGCCAATAAAAAAAATGATTGATAAGCATTAAGACCAAATAAAATAAGAGCCACCTTTATGACATCAATAAATGTGGGTAAACAGGGAAAGGTTTAGGACCAGGAGAAAAGAACTTGTTTGAAGGAAACAGAAGCCAAACAATAGACAATTTCACCGAGAACAAAGTCAGAAAAGAAGCAGACATTCATTGATTAGTTAAATCTAGAAGGTAAGCAATAGCTCATAAGGTTTCCATGAAAAGGTAAGTCTTTGTGCCCAGTATGTGGATGTGGGAGACCAAGGAAACATAACCACTCATCCATTAAGAATAGGGGTGCCTAGGAGCGCCTGGTGGCTCAGTCAGTTAAGCATCCGACTTCAGCTCAGGTCACTTCTCTATGAAAAGTGAAAGTGAAAACTAAGATAGCTCCCACCTCTCCCCTATCCTCTCCTCCTGTTTTACTTTGCCCCATCCTATTCCCTACCTGGTGGCAGACTAAGGGATGGAAATGGAAATATCCCTGGGCTAAAGCTGGGAAATTTCCTGTTTGGACCACTCAAAACTTATTTTAGCACACTTACCAACATCTCCATAAACATACAGGCCCCTTGGAGGTTTGCTCCTTGAAAACAGCTGTAAATTAAGAACAAATAATAAATCTCTAACATGGAAATAATTAAATATCACCATATACACAGTGTTCCTAACTATAACATATAGGACTAAAACAGGCTATTATACATAATGAGTACAAAAAAACTTGATGTAAAAGCTATGAAGCCCAACTTCCATTTTAATGTAGGAGGCAAGAACCACAGCAGCCCAGGGCAAGGGCTGAAGTCACACAACTGGAGTTTACCTCCCTTACGTCATTTAATAACTATGCCGTCTTCCCCAAGTGGGCTCCCCAAACAATGACAGCCTAGCTCATTCCCAGCTAGCAAGAGAGCAGAGGAATTTTTCTGGAGACACTAAATAGTCTACAGAAAAGAAAAAGCCCAAAGGTACTTATGTGTGGACTTTTCCCAAAGAAATACCTGGTCCCTATTAGATCACCTCACAACAGAGCACCACCAATCAACCACCCTCTTATGATGGAGCCTTCAATCGGCTTGTCAGTATCTGAAAAGATGCTAAAATGAATTGACAGCCAAGAATCAATAGAAACGTGAAAAGAAAATGCCCAAGATGAAATCTGGAGACCAGAGCAAGAGTACAGAGAGGATAAAAACTCAGAGGAAACAGAGACTACCTAGACAGCAAAAGGAAACTTCAAAATAAAACTGGAATCAGTATAATTAACATGCTGGGGAAAACGAGAAAAGCTTTTAAAACTGTAAAGCAAGAACAAAATGCAATTTTTAAAAAGGAACAATAAGAATGAAATTCAAAATACGGTAGCAGATCTGCAGCCAATTAAGTAAGTAGGCTGTGCTCTTTCCCTGTGGGGGCTCAGTATGCAATGGCTGCGAACAGTAGCCTCCTTGGTAGTATATGCAGCCTGGTGATTGTATGGGTTGCCCTAAGGGACCTTGGAGACAGCCCTTTCCAGTGGACATTGATGTATGACCTCACCCCATCTCCAACTTAGGCTCCAACTGTAACCAAGCTGCAAAACAAGGAACATGTGATTGAGGCCCCACACAAGGCCAAGTTCAAGTTCTCTGGCTGACAGAAGATGTACATTTCTAAGAAACGGGGATTTACTAAGTTTAATGTGGATGAATTTGAATTCATGGTAGTAGGAAAACAGCTCATCCCAGATGGCTGTGGGGTCAAATACATCCCTAATTATGGCCTCTTGGAAAAATGGCAGGCTCTGCACTCATGAGAAATTTGGCACTGTACCTTCCCTATTCATGACCACCAATAAACCCTACTGCCTGTCTAAAAAATAAATACATAAATACATAAGTACATAAATACATAAATAAATAAAATATGGTAGCAGAGGGGCACCTGGCTGGCCCAGGCAGTGGAGCATGTGACTCTTAATCTTGGGGTTGTAAATTCAAGCCCCATGTTGGGTGTAAAGATTACTTTAAAAATACAAAGTCTTTAGGGGTGCCTAGGTGGCTTAGTTGGTTAAGCCTCTGACTCTTGATTTGGACTCAGAATATGATTTCATGTTCGTGAGATCGAGTCCTGGATCGGGCTCTGTGCTGACAGCTCCAGAGCCTGCTTGGGATTCTCTATCTCCCTCTTTTGCTCTCCCCCTCCACCACTCTCTCTCTCAAAATAAACAAACATTTTTTTTTAATGAAAATACAATAAACAGCAACAATAATAAATGGAAAATATAAGATTACTGGATTAATTCATCAGGAGGTCCAATGTCTGGCCAAAAAAAAAAAAAAAAGGAATTCCAGAAAGGGAAAATAGAGGGAAAAGAGAGGAGGAGTTATCTAAGGAATAATACCAAGATTTTTCTCAGATCTGAAGGACTTCATTTCTAGATTTGGGAGGAAAGAGTAAGTGCCCAGCAGAGAGAGGGAAATAAAACCAATACCAAGTCATAACCCTGAAATTTTACACACCAGGGATAGAGGAAACATTCTACAAATGTCTGAGGTGGCCATTGGGGAGGGTGACAAAGGAGTAGGGTAATAAGTCACAAACAACAGATAAAGACTTGAATAAGATTTGAGGGGCAACGATTTCCAATCTAATCTACCCTAAGTATACATCAAGTATGAAAATGGAAAATTGACATTCCATACATAGAAGGTCTATTTTTTTTAACATTTATTTATTTTTGAGAGAGAGAGACAGAGTGTGAGCGGGGAAGTGGCAGAGAAAGAGGGAGACACACAATCTGAAGCAGGCTCCAGGCTCCAAGCTGTCAACACAGAACCCGACGTAGGGCTCAAACTCACAAACCATCAGATCATGACCTGAGCCCAAGTCAGACACTTAACTGATTGAGCCACCCAGGTGCCCCCATACATAGCGGGTCTTAATAATATCCCCCTAACAGAAATAGGAACCCCTAGACTCCAGGAAAGACAAAGGATCCTGTGAAGGAAGCCCTGGTGAGATAGAGAATTGCTCCAGAAGCAGAGACACAAGCAGATGAAGAAGGCAATCAAGTCCAGATCAAAATAGGAGGATGGAGGGCTCCAAGGAAGAGACAAAATGCAACTTCTCTTTGCCTGATACTACTGTCAACCCAAATAACCATACTAAATTTTGTTCCACTTAGAAAAGTAACCTTTGAACTCTGCAAATTTCTAGACACCTGTGCAAAAAACCAAGGTAAGCAAGAGCAGAGAGAATTCAGGAAGGGTAAAAGCGGAAAGAGGCAAAGGTTATGCCTCTTAGAACAAACCAGAGCAGTCAGGATTTTGGCTGAGAACATACTCAAAGGCTAGATACAATCTAGTACATAATGGCTGTTGTTTTTTAGTCTGTGAGTTCACTCCAACATGTCTCAGAAACTTCTGTTGCTTTCCTGCCCCTCTCAGCCTTCTCTATAAATCCAGCCCCTGACTCTAGCATGCCCCTTCCCCACCATTTAGGCAAAAGGACGTTCTTTGATTTGATTTTGCCAGCTGACTGCATTCCCTGTGTTCCTCTGCACATTAACTCTCAATCTATTCTTAAATCTCAGCTGAAAACAGATTCCATTCCTGCCAAAACCTCTTAATTTGTTTTGTTTTAAGATCTTATACGAGCCATTCTTGTACACTGGTTATGCTATTTTCAACTTGCCAGAAAAAAGCATTATGCTCTTAAATAATTTTAGAACAGCTTCAAATTGGAAAGCTTACATAGAACTTCATAATCTCTAAGTATAGTCTATGTATTAGAAATCTTTTGAAGGGTGCCTGGATGGCTCAGTCAATTAAGCGACAGACTCTTGATTTCAGCTCAGGTCATGATCTCATGGTTTGTGAGACAGAGCCCCCATCTGGCTCTGTGCTGACAGCATGGCGTTTGCTTAGGAGTCTCTTTCCCCACCCCCCTCTCCCTGCCCCTCCCCCATCTACCCTCTCTCTCAAAATAAATTTTAAAAAATCTTTTGAAAGCAATGTTCTGTATTAGGTAACTCCAAGGGTCATAGCAATTCATAATTCTTCATAACACACTTTGCGGGAATAGTCTAGGGTCTCTAGTACTATCCACATGAGATCACCAATATATGCTAAATAAATGAAGTTCGAAGCAAAAACTTAAAGATTGGGAGGAAAAGATGACACAGAGAGAACTCAATGCTGCCAAAAAAAACCAGCATTTGGTCCTATCTTCTGTTTTACCCACTCAAACTCAACATATTTTGGAAAAAAACATTTTGGCAAATGTTATTTTACACTATATATTACATACATATTTTTAAATTATATAATATGTATTACATATACATATTATATTATAATTATAACATGTTAGATACCATCTACCTAAACAAAATATACTCCAAGTATTTTCACTTTTCACTTTTTCAATTTTCTCCTAATATACTTTCAGTCATCCAAAAATTACTGAAATTATTTCAAGGGATTTAAAAATCTATATATTTTTTTAAGGTTTTTTTAAATTTGTATTCATTTTGACAGACAGAGAGCATGTGCACAGGGGAGGGGCAGAGAGAGAGGGAGAGGGAGAATCCCAAGCAGGCTCCTTACCGCCAGCACAGAGCCCAACGTGGGGCTTGAACCCACGAACCGGGAGATCATGACCTCAGCCCAAAGCAAAAGTCGGATGTTCAACCAACTAAGCCACCCAGGCACCCCTAAAAATCTATAGTTCGGGGCACCTGGATGGTTCAGTCAGTAGAGCGTGTGACTCTTGATCTTGGAGTTGTAAGTTTGAGCCCCAAGTAGAGATAGGGTGTAGAGATTACTTAAAATCTTAAAAAAAAAAATAAAAATAAAAAGATAAAAATCTGTATTTTAAGGGGAAAATCAGAATCAAATGGTGAACAGTAAGACTATTTAGAAGACTATAAAATGGGTCCTAAAGAAGTTTTAAAATTCCTTATTTATAGTAGTGAGTTCACAGAAAGTAAGGTTCACAATTTTCTTCAAAATGACTTAGACAGAAACCCACATCATTTACATGCTCCTAATTTACATTTTCTCACAATTTACCCTATTTTTCAGTTCCATTAAATTTCCTTTATGATGCTTTAATTTTTTTAAGTTTATTTTGAGACCACAGCGTGAGTAGGGGAGGAGCGGGGGGGGGGGGGGGGGGGGGGGGCGGTTGCGGAGACAGAAAGAGAAAGACAGAATCCCAAGCAGTGTCCATGCTCTCAGCACAGACTCTGAAGTGGGGCTCCAACCCACGAACCTTCAGATCATGACCCGACCTCAGACTCTTAACCGACCTAGCCACCCAAGCACCCCTATAGTGTTTTAATTTCTATCATTTGTTCTTAGGTCTCAGAAAACTCCACCCTGCTATCATTCTTAGGTGCTGATATTCTCCATTTGCTCCCCTCCCCCAACCATCTCCTTCCTCCAGCTCTGCACCCCAGGAGGCTAACCTTGCCGGCGGCTGCTAGCTGGCGTTAGCCTCTGTGACATACTACTTGCAGGAGATGGAAGAGAGGGAGGAAAGAAAAATCAGACCATTCCTTCCTGTTTCCTCCTGGCTTCATTGCTAGTCTCTGGCAGAACTGCATCCCTTCAGGACCATCAATCAGGCCCTCATGCCACAGCTCCAGCCCACTCCAGGCTCCTCCTTACGTTCTCCATCTCGTTTGCTGTCGTAGGCCTGATTAAGTCATGACTAAGTCATCTTGATTCAGTCTTTATTTGAAACATCTGCTGTGAACGGTTTCCTGCCAGGACTCTGATACGCACCCTATCCTTTAAATGCATGCACTTAACACTAAACAAAGGCCTGAAACTCTGAAGATGAACAAGTTTCATTAGTGACCAGTTGTAAGATTTGCTATGTTACTTGTATCTTCAGAAATTCATAAAGCAGGATGACGACACCTTCTCCACTGGGCTTTTGATAAATCTCCAATGACTCTGTATTATAGACTGTGCAGATGGTAAGATTAAAGATGATGTTGTGGGGGGCACACCTGGGTGGCTCAGTCAGTTGAGCTCTGACTTCAATTCAGGTCATGATCTCACGGTTCATGAGTTTGAGCCCCACACTGCGCTCTCCACTGACAGTGCAGGGCCTGCTTCGGATCCTCTCTCTCCCTCTCTCTCTGCCCCTCCCCTCCCTCCCTCCCTCTCTCTCTCAAAAATAAAATAAACATTAAATTTAAAAAAAAAAATAAAAAATAGGGGCACCTGGGTGGCTCAGTTGGTTAAGCATCCAACTTCAGCTCAGGCCATGATCTCATGCTTTGTGGGTTCGAGCCCCACGTCAGGTTCTGTGCTGCCAGCTCAGAGCCTGGAGCCTGCTTCAGAGTCTGTGTTTCCCTCTCCCTCTGTCCCTCCCCTTGCTCATGTTCTGTCTCTCTCGGTCTCTCAAAAATAAATAAATGTTAACAAAAAAAATTTTTTTAATTAAAAATAAATAAAGATGATGTTGAAAGATAGTGGTAACCTATCATCTGCCTCTACTAAGCATAAAAGAGCAGAAGAATACTGGAAATGAGCCCCAAAGGGCTGGGTAAAAATGCTGGTTCTGCTACTTATTAGTTTTGTGACCCTGGATAAGACTTATCAACTCAACAGCCTGCTGTTTCCTTATCTACTGAGTACAGGGCAGAGCACAGGGCGTTCCCACTAATTGCAAGGTCCATTCCTTCATGCTGAAGACTGCAAACTTTATGTTTTAGGGATGTCTGTTTCCATCAAAGTCTATGCACCAAAAAAAAAAAAAAAAAAAAAAAAAAAAAAAAAACACCGTACCATTTGAGACATCTCTAAGATCTGAACACCAATGTGCACTCAAGCTATTTTATATCTATGTAAACCCTATGTTCAACAAATAAAGAATATATTCAGGAACATGTAGCCCAATTTCAAATATAGTCAATATGCTAAGCCATAAAGGAAACCTCAATAAATTCCAAAGAATCACTTTAGTCCAACCATAATGAAATAAAATTAAAATAAATGATGGAAGGATAGCTAAAAATAGAAAATCAACCTTCCCATCATGTTCACCCAGCCTTCGGAATATTGCTGAAACAGTCTGAAATCTCTTTAGAGTGCAGCTTCTCGCCAGTCCCTTCATATTGCCAGCAATTCCATTTCTCTGGTTAGTTCACTCTCTGTTTCTGCAGTGCTTCTCTGGAACCTTCTCAGCTCTCTTCAAGCCGAACTACACCTCCCCCATCACTTTCAGCAGATGTCTCCTACTTCTCCTTAGAGAGAAAACAGAAGGCATTGAGGTGGAACTCTTTCAACTTCCTATATGAAATTGCAATCCCACCCATATCTGCACCCATCCTTTCCTCTCTCCCTCCCGTGACAAAGTAAGAGGATTCCTCTTCCTATGCAATGTTCTCTCAATTTCTGAATCTCAGTCCTCACCCCCACCCCCACCACCTTTTCAGGAACCATGACCACCAAATTAAATGTTTCACTTCTCCTGTAATCCTTTTCATCAACATCTTTATAAAAGCCTTCCTGTGAATTCATTTTTACAATCTTTAAGTGTAATGTCTTACAAAGCAAGACATAAACCCAAAAACTATAATGGAAAAGGCAGAAAGACTTAAAGCAATGAAATTAACCATTTCTGCTTGGGGGAAAAAATGCTAACAGTAAAAGACAAGGAAAAAATCTTGCAATATTTATTAGAGACAAGAATTTATTTCCTTAGTAAACAGGGTTTTTATAAATCAGTAAGAAAAACAAATACAAATGGCTTAAACATTTGAAAGAGTACTTCTCATTCACGATAAAAGTGGTGTGATTTAATATAACAATGAAATATTGCCATGACAAAAATCTAGAAGTCTGAGGGAATACGGTGTTGTCAAAAATGTAGAAGACAAGGAAGGCTCATAAACTGGTAAGAATATGAACTGCTATAATCTTTTTTTTTCATAGCACAGTGAATTTTAACGTACTCCCATTTGGGGAGGTCACACTGCACACTTTTGGAGACACCCCATAGATGTCCAGCTTTCCATTTCTGGGCATTTATCCAAAGGAAATGAAAACACTAACTCAGAAAGATATCTGCACCTCCATGTTCACTGTGGAACTATTTACATGTGCCAAGACATGACAACAACCTAAGGGTATATGAATCGATGAACAGATAAAGAAAATGTGGTGTATATTTACAGTGGGATATTAGGCATAAAAAAAGAAGGAAATCTTGCCATTTGTGACAACATGAATGGACGCTGAGGGCATCAAGCTAAGTGAAATAAATCAAGCAGAAAAAGATATGTACTGGGGTGCCTGGCTGACCCAGTTGGAGGAGCATGCAAGTCATGATCCTGGGATTGTGAGTTTGAGCCCCACGTTGGGTTTAGAGATTCCTTAAAATAAATAAACTTAGGGGCACCTGGGTGGCTCAGTCAGTTGAGTATCCGACTTTGGCTCAGGTTGTGATCTTGCAGTTCATGAGTTCAAGCCCATCGTTGGGCTTGCTGCTTTCAGTGCATAGCCTGCTTCTGATCTTCTGTCCCCCTCTTCCTCTGTCCCTCCCCTGCTCACACACTGTCTCTCAAAAAATAAAGAAAGCATTAAAAATACTTAAAAATAAATAAACTTCAAAAAATAAAAGAAAAAGATATATACTGAATGATACCACTTATCTGTGGAATCTAAAAAACAAAACAAAACAAAAAATCTCACAGAACTCTCTAGTCACAGAGCATTCTTAAGTTTAGGAGACCTGCTGTAATAACTTAAATCAAAAGGGAGGATTAGGAAAAGCAGGTGTTAAAAGAGTGTCATTAAAATTTTTCAAAACAATACAGCTAAACTGCCAACTGTCCAATGAAAAATGTGCTGATAGCACCAATGTTTGGGGTCCTGCCTGTGATGTACTCCAAACTGCAAAATTCAGTAGAAACTTATGTTTTGAAGTTTATATACAGTATATAAAAGCCCATTTACACCCATAGAATCTTTTGAACATGGGGCTTACATTGTAAGAAGTAAATATCCAATCATTATTCTACCAAAATTTTATGAGACATAATCAAATTCAAAGTGTGAATCCAAACACACACAGAGTTAAAAGGATATTTAGGGGACAACTGAAGAAATTTTAACATGGGCTTCATATTTAGGGTTACCAGAGAAAATATAGGATGGCCGGTTAAATATGAGTTTCAGATTAACATCAAATATTTTTTTAGTACATATTATGTCCCAAATATTACAAGAGACATACATACACTAAAGAAGTATTATTTATCTGAAATTTACATTTAACCAGACATCCTGTATTTTTATTTGCTAAATCAGGCAACTCTATTTTAAATAATACTATTATACCAGTGTTAAATTTCTTGGGTATGATACTGGTAATATAGTTATTCAGGAGAATATCCTTGTTAGGAAATACATAATGATGGTTTTTTTTTTTAATGTTTTTTTATTTTTGAGACAGAGAGAGACAGAGCATGAATGGGGGAGGGTCAGAGACAGGGAGACACAGAATCTGAAACGGGCTCCAGGCTCTGAGCTGTCAGCACAGAGCCCAATGCAGGGCTCGAACTCACGGACCGCGAGATCATGACCTGAGCCGAAGTCGGCCGCTTAACCGACTGAGCCACCCAGGGGCCCCCATAATGATGTTTTCAAGGGTCAAGTGTTATTATGTTGCATCTTTCAGGTAATTAAAGAAAAAACAAAAAGAAAAAAACATATAATTTAGAGAGAAAAAAACAAAAGTGGCAAATTGTTAACATTCATAGACTTTAAGTATTGTTGAAAATTTTTGTAATGGTTACTTATTTTTGAGAGAGAGAGAGAGCACGAGTAGGGTAGGGGCAGAGAGAAGTAGGTACAGAGGATCCAAAGTGGAATAGAGGATCTGAGCAGGCTCTGTGCTGACAGCAGAGAGCCCGATGTGGGGCTCAAACCCGTGAACAGAACTGTGAGATCATGATCTGAGCCCAAGTTGGATGCTTAACCAACTGAGACACCCAGGTGCTCCAAATTTTTTCAAAATAAAAAGTTGGGGAAAAAATGTGGTGACTAATAACTAAATTGCTTTTACTCCCCGCCTCCCCCTTTGGTGAAATGCTTTTACTTTTGAATTCAGTCTAAAATTATTCCAAAAGTATCTGCATATTTACATTTTAGACAACTGCTTTCAAAACTGTTACCAAAACTATTCCTTTAACTGAGGCAAAGTAAACATTTGTTATCCTCATTCTGAATATTTTGATTTAATCATTTTAACTTATGTTTTGTTCCTTATGTTAAAAATTCTAGCATTAAAAAGTAATCCGAGGTGATTTTCACCAAAGTTATAAATTGAAATAGCATGTCCTCCACCTTTCCGGGTTACTCCCCACCTGCTACTCCAGCATAATTTCCATTAGGACAATTAGATAATAAGGGTGGTGCTTTAAAATAAAAAGGGTTGTTTTCAATTTGTTTAAAATGCAGGAATACTACTTTTCCTGTTTCTCCCCACTCCCCTCATCATTCCATTATTATCTCCAAAAATGATAGAATCAGAGACAATGATTCCAGCTGGAATGCTGGGCATAATTACATCTTTTAAAAACTAGCATTATATCATTCTCAACATAGACCACTTTCTGATAAAAGTAGATCACTTCAGGTTTCTAAGGAGATCTTTAAAAACTAAAAGAATGAACTATATGTTAGCACCCATAAAGGCTCTTTAAATGAAAATCTTTTTTAAAATGCCTTCAGTTGAATTGCAGAAGAACCCTCCTAACCTAAAGTACACCAATTTGTTCAGTTTACTCCTATAATTAAGCCTATTTATGTACCTAAATAGCAAGTATGTATGGGGGGGCGAGGGGGGGGGTGAGCTTAAACCTCTAGAACAACTAGGATAAGAAATGGCTCCATTTTTTATTATAACATAGTTTGAGGATGCAAATGACTTTTTAATGCCTCATGCATTCAAGCAACAAGCATTTTTAAGTGCCTACATGTGCCACTGGGAAACAAATGACGGCAGGTAATTTCTTCAGCAAATCTACACTGTCTGCTCACTCCTAACTGGTACTCTGATTCTAACTGGCTTAGACAAAGCTATACTAGGTATGATCTATTCCAGTCCACTACTAGTTCAGAGGGATATCCAAGACACAAGCATAATTCTCAAACCAATCTGGAATTCATTTAAAAAAAAAAATGTGAAAAATATCCCTTGGTCTGAATATCCCTGGTTGAAGTTCTGAATTTGAAGAATTAAAGTGACCTTCCAGGCTTCTCCTGGATTATCAAAAACTGATGCTAAGGAGGGAATGAGAATACAAACACATCCACAGAGACACATATGGATATAGAAACTCACAGAGACACCAACACTCACACAGACACATGGATAGACTGATAGCCTATCATTCAGAATTATCAGAGAATTGACAATCAGAGAATTGTCTTCTGAATCTTCAATGATGGCTTTGTCATTCATTTTTTCATTTATTCTGCAAACAAGGATTAAGGACTGAGCACCTACTTTGTGCCAGGCAGTGAGCTAGGCTCTGCAGACCCAGAAGATTCAGAACACAAAGTATTTACTAAAGGAATATGTGGTCACCAGGTGGGCAATATGAGAGGTGCTAAACAAAAGATGAGATGTAGCATTGGCAGACTCCAAGGCAAGAGAAGGTCCTAGTCTTGCCCAAGGTGCTTCAAATAGTTTGTCACAGCTGGTGCTTTAACGGCAGAGAATTAAAACAGATGAGGCTGGCTAGAAGCAGGGACCAGGTTCTCAAGGACCCTGTAGAACACACTAATGTGTCTGTACTTTTTCCCAAGGGCATCAAGAACCCTTAAGTGGGAGAATGGTATAATCAGATTATGTGTTAGAAATATAGTTCTTGAATGACTAAAGAAGATGTGGTATATATATACAATGGAATATTACTCAGCAATCAAAAAGAATGAAATCTTGCCATTTGCAACAATGCGGATGGAACTAGAGTGTATTATGCTAAGCAAAATTAGTCAAAGAAAGACATCATATGACTTCACTTATATGTAGAATTTAAGAAACAAAAAGGTGAACATAGGGGAAGGGAAGTAAAAATAATATAAAAACAGAGAGGGAGACAAACCATAAGAGACTCTTAAATACACAGAACAAACTGAGGGTTGCTGGTGGGGTGTTTAGCGAGGGGATGGGCTAACTGGGCAATGGCCATTAAAGAGGGCACTTGTTGGGATGAGCACTGAGTATTATATGTAAGTGATGAATCACTAAATTCTATTCTGGAAAACATTACACTATATGTTAACTAACTTGGATTTAAATTTTAAAAAGAAAAAGAAAAGAAAAAAAAAAAGCAAGAAAACACTTGTCTCATTATTTCCCCAGTACTTGAAATGGGCACATTACTTGAAAAAGACAAAACATTACCAAACATAAGATAAGATTAAATCGATATTAAATGAACACATAACTACAGGGGTGCGTGGGTGGCTCAGTCAGTTAAGCATCTGACTTCGGCTCAGGTCATGATCTTGCGGTTCATGGGTTTGAGCCCCCCATCGGGCTCTGCACTGACAGCTCAGAGCCTGGAGTCTGCTTCAGATTCTGTGCCTCCCTTTCTCTCTGCCCCGCCCCCATTTGCGCGCGCGTGCATGCGCGCGCGCTCTCTCTCTCTCGCTCAAAAATAAACATTAAAAAAAATAAATAAATAAAAATGAATACCTAACTACATATATAGGACTCAGAAACATCTGGCACTCATGAAAAAGATTTAAGCCAAGACAATTCAGCTTATGGAACTTCAGAAAGAGAAAAAAATTTCCATTGCTAAAAAGTCTATAGTACTTTCTAGGCCTTTCTGAGCTATGTGCTAATAGTTCCCCTTCTTTAGTCTATTTGTAAGAAGCAAATGATGAAACAGTAGAGTCTAAAATTACATCATCAAGTTGTAATTTCCCCAAAATGATTTTTAAATTGTGTTTTTAAAATTTTTTCTAATGTTTATTTATTTTTGAGAGACAGAGGCAGAGCATGAGCGGGGGAGGGGTAGAGAGAGAGGGAGACCCAGAATCTGAAGCAGACTCCAGGCTCTCACCTGTCAACACAAAGCCCAACACAGGGCTCCAACCCACGAACCGTGAAATCATGACCTGAGCCAAAGTGGGATGCTCAACCGACCAAGCCACCCAGGTGCCCCTAAAAATGATTTTAAGAAACCTGTTGAAATATCTAACAATTACACTTAAAATATTTTTACTATAGAATATAATAAATAGGCTAAATTGGATAAAATATTGAATAGCTAGCTACCTACCACCCAACTTTTTCAAATCTTTATATTTTAACATATTTATCCCAAAATTTAAGTAATAAAATATTAGACACAGCTGAAGCCTCCCTTTGTATCCTATTTCCTCAGAGAAAACATCCCCATGTTACGCAACATTCCATTTTAGAAATACATTCTGATTTATTTATCCAGTTTTGTGGCATCTGCTAGTTATCCCCACAAGACAGACTCTTCATCCATTTTTCTACTGAGGTGTTTTTTTCTTCTGTTTTTGATAGTTCTTTATGCAATCCAGATAACAATCCACAATCAATTATTTTTAATGCAAGTATTCTCTCCCAGTCTGTGTTCTGCCTTTTCACCTTTTCTACGTCACTTTTTCTCAGCTAAAAGTTTTAAATTTTAGTATAGTCAAATGTATCCATCTTTATCTTCATAATTTAGGTTTTCCTATCTTATATAGGAAATTTTTACTATTCCCAGGTTCATAAAGATATTCCTTTATATTTTCTTCAAGAAGTTTAAGACATTAATTCTATGTAATTTATGTTTATGTTTAAAGAAAAAGATACCTAATTTTATTGTACTTTTCACATAATCAATTTTCTCAGCCTCTCATCCATATTTATTGACTAGACCATCTTTTTCCCCACTGATTTTCAGTGCCAAGTCAATAGCACATCAAGTTTTCATTCAAGTTCTGAACTTTCTATTTTGTTCTATTTGTCTGTCTAATGGAACACTGAATGGTTCTGTTGACTAGAGGCAGGTATATATAAAGAGAGGTAATGGGAAATCAGACTGAAAAGCTAGACTAAGTACAGTTTAAGTAGAATTGTGAATATAATGAGTGGTCTCCCACCAGCCATCAAATCTGCTCAGGTAGCACTCATTTAGAGCAGGAGTCAGCAAGTTATGACCTGTGGGCTAAACTCAGCCTGACGCCTGTTTTTGTAAATAAGTATTTGTTGAAGTACATTTATTTATGTATTTCTGTGGCTGCTTTGACTACAGCAGAGCCAAGTAATTGGGAGAGAGGTCATACGGTTCCCAAAGCCTAAAATATTTGCCAAATAAGTAAATAAATAAATAATTGCCAACCTGTGATCTAGAGATCTGACTATAATCTCAGCATAGATTCCACAGTACTGATTCCTCTTTATGGCCTATGTAATTTTGCTTCCATAACCAAAGTAGTCAGCTTTGGTTGATAAAGACAGAAAGCATTCCAATCATCAATATTATGAAGTAGGGCTATATCCCTTCCTTTAAATTCATTTCAAGGGAATTATTAAAGATATTCTCATCTATGTTGATGGCATAATTTCACCTTAGAAAATAAAACTGAATGCACTGGTTAATTATTCTGTAGATGGAAACAGGCCTATTACACTCTGTTTCTCAAATTTCAGATTTTAAATGAGTCTGGGATATGTTAGTTCTCAATAAACAATGTGGTCTGACTCCTGATCTTACTTCTTACAGACAATACCAACATTGGGTTAGGACATAATTTTGCTACAGCTTTCAGAAAATTTGATACAAGAAACATTCATTCAAAAATTATTCCTGGGGCACCTGGGTGGCTCAATCGGTTGACCATCTGACTTCGGCTCAAGTCATGATCTTGCAGTTCGTGGGTTCAAGCGCCACACCAGGCTCTGTGCTGACAGCTGGGAGCCTGGAGCCTGCTTTGGATTCTGTGTCTCCCCTCTCTCTCTCCACCACTTGCACCCTGTCTCTCTCTGTCTCTCAAAAATAAATTAAAATGTTATATATTTTTTAAAAAGTAAAAAAAAAAAAAATATTCCTGGTCTTCAATAAAGCTGTATATAGCTACAGATGTTGCCCATTTTGTATTCAAGGTTGTTTATGGTTTTCTAATAAATGAAGGGATCAGAGAAAATTTAACCAAATCATGCTGCTCAACCCATTTTACCTATAGGAAATGCTGGTTCTAAGAAGAATGGAGAGAATAAGTATTCACTCCCTTAGGTGGAAGAGAGAAGGGAAGAACTGAGGAAAAGCAGCAAATAGCCTAGTCTTGGATTCAGACAAGTAGGGCTCCCACATCCCCTACGAGGAAAGGCTACAGCCCAGCATTCCAGGTATCCTGCTCATAGCCTCCAGGTACTAGAAGCCAGAACAAGAAAAGCATCAAGACCTGAGATTAGCTGGCTTTCAAGGCAGGACAGGTCTTTTCTACGCAATCTATGCATTGTTCTTAGGAGGGTAAGAACAAGTATCCAAATAAAAGATGATAGGATGTAAGATGAAGTTGAAATAATTTCTCATTAGGGAAAAGCTGAAAATTATTTTGTAGAGAGCAGGAGGAAAAGGAAAGGAATACCGTGCCTTCCACTCCTATTCCCAGGTCTCTTAGGCTATGATGTCGCCTCCCAAGAGATGAAAAAACCTGGCTGCCTGTATACCCCTGATTAATGGAAACAGAGATGTTCACAGTAACTCCACACTCTATTTAATTCTCTCCCTCCCTGACTCTAGAAATGCTTGATTTGGCTGTGTAAAAGTAATTCTAATTATAGTGATTTACATGAACTACTTACCATTTATGCCTAATTACCTCACAGCACAATAACAATTATGCATACATTAAATGTGTCAGATTAACCTGGTTGTAAGTTTTATTTGATAACAAAGGTAAAGTGTTCATAAATGCTCATTTTTCATAGTTTGTTGCTTCTATATAATGGTCATCTGCTCATAACTTTTTCAAATTTTTAATACAGAAAACATCGTTATACAGGTACATCAAAGCAGCCTAATACACTGCCACCAGTTTTTTTTCTCATCAATAATTCAGATGCATTTTATTTTAATATTATAGTTTAGCTTTACAGCAAGTTTCTTAGGAGTACAATGAAAAAAAAGTCCACTATAATGAACGTTTAAATATCTGCATTAAAAACAAATGCCCAGGGGCACTTGGATGGCTCAGATGGCAGAACATGTGACTCCTAATCTCGGGGTTGTGAGTTCCAGCCCCATGATGTGTAGAGCTTACATTAAACACAAAAACCAAATACTCATATAGCTAAGTGAAAAAAGTCACACAGAGAAAGACAAATGCTGTATTTTCCCACTTATATGTAGAATTCTAAAAAAGCCAAATTTGTAAAATGGTGGTTACCAGGGGCTGGGGCCTGGGGGAAATGGCAAAATACTGGTCCAAGAGTACAAACCACCAGCTATAGGGTAAGTTCTGGGGATCTAATGTACAGCATGGTGACTAAAATTAATAATACTGTGTTATATACCCAAAATTAGTTAAGACCGTAGATCTTAAATGGTTTATCACAAAAATAAAACGGTAATCATGTGAGGGGATGGTGATATTAACTAATTTCATTGTGGTAATCTTTTGTAATACATGAGTATCAAATCATCACATTGTACCCCTTGAACTTTCCTAAGCTAAATGTCAAAAATTTCTCAATAAGCTTAGAAGAAAAATAAAATCATAAATCCTACTTTCCAAAATCAACAAGTTTATAATTAAAGTTCTCCTTTCACTAAAAAAACCTAGTAGCCCAAATTTTCCTTCTTCTTGGCATATCAGTGCTTATTTTTAGAAGAAATAGGTCTCCAACTATGTGGTCAATTAATCTTCAACAAACCAGGAATCCAATGGAAAAAAGACAGTCTCTTCAACAAATAGTGCTAGGAAATTTGCACAGCAGCATGCAAAAGAATGAAACTGGACCGCTTTCTTACACTATACACAATAAATTCAAAATGGATTCAAGACCTAAATGTAAGACAGGGAACCATTAAAATCCTAAAGGAGGACACAGGCAGTAACCTCTTTGACATTAGCTGTAGCAACTTCTTACTAGATATGTCTCCTAAGGCAAGGGAAACAAAGGCAAAAATAACTATTGGTACTTCATCAAAATAAAAAGCATCTGCACAGCAAAAGAAACAATCAACAAAACTAAAGGCGACCTACAGAATGAGAGAAGATAGTTGCTAATGGCATATCCAATAAAGGGTTAGTATCCAAAGTACATAAAGAACTTCTACAACTCAACACCCAAAAAACAAATAATCCAGTTAAGAAATGGACAGACAACACAAATAGACATTTGTCCATAAAAGACATATAGATGGCTAACATACACATGAAAAGATCACTCATCATCAGGAAAATACAAATCAAACCACAACAATACCACCTTACACCTGTCAGAATAGCTAAAATTAACAATAAAAGAAACAACAGGTGTCATAAGATGCTGAGAAAGGGGAACCCTCCTACACTGCTGGTGGAATGCAAACTGGTGCAACCACTCTGGAAAATTGTATGGAGGTTCCTCAAAAAGTTAAAAATAGAACTACTCTATGACTCAGCAATTGCACTACTAAGTATTTACCCAAAGGATACAAAAATACTGATTCAAAGGGATACAGGCACCCGGATGAGCCCAAATGTCCCTCAACTGATGAATGGATAAAGAAGATGTGATATGTATATACACAATAGGACATTACTCAGCCATAAAAAGAGAATAAAATCTTGCCATTTGCAACGACCTGGATGGAGCTAGAGTGTATTACGCTAAACGAAAGAAGTCAGTCAGAGAAAGACATACTGTCTGTAAAAACTGGACCTTGGGCTGATGTTACTCCTCAATGAGGATCCAAAGCCCCAGAGGGAACCAGCCAGACTGCCCTTGCCCAGAAGGGTGAGGAATTTCCTCTCTTGCCCTTCGGAGGGATCCTACCTTCCCTCTCCTTCCTCTCTTCGGGTCTTTGGTGGTGTAACCCTAGTACTCCTCAGACACCTGAAGGTCTTGGCCAGGGCAGCTCCCTGGTGTGGTCTGAAGGTGAAGAACCCCGTCTCCTCTATTCAATAAACTTCTAGCTCTTTAAAAACAAAAAAAAAAAACAAAAAAAACTAAAGCTTTTATATATGTTTTATTCAAATTATGTTAGATGTTGGGGTCTTTTTCAATGTTAAAGATTCGGCAAGCTTAAGGAACTACAGGACAAATACCATCACAAAGAGATGTTGATTTGTCTACAAAAGACTATTCACGGATGCATTAGGATTTAACAAATATAAGATTTCAGTAGATGTGTTTAAAACTACCGAGATGTCTAATCTCTTACTTCTATAAGATTACAACTACACCTTAAAACCAGGGATCCTATATACTAAATATTACATTTACATATTGCTAAATAGCTATCAATTTACTAGGCAGACGCATCACTTCCAATTCAGAAATCAAAAGACAAAATGTGGGAGAATACCCCTAAAAAGAGCCAAACAACAATTTTAAAGGAAAAAAAAAAAAAAAAAAAAAAAAAAAACCATGTTGCATTGGCAACCAGATACTTTAATGATTAAAGGATACTTTTCACTGAATGTGAGTTCACCACTCACAGTAAGTTGAGCCCCAAGGATGATACAGAATGGGGAGGAGGAAAAAAAAGGACTGTATTTCTAAAAGGGAGAGAAAGGACTAGAAACAGAACAAAATAGAACATTCATGAAAGCAATTTAACTCTCAGATAGCCAAAAACCCAGTTAAGTAAAACATCCTGTTTCCTGGCTATGACACATAACTACGCCAATATTTTATTTGGAAGACCATCTGTATTACAAACTATAATTAGGTGCACAGTACATAAGCAGTCTACATTTTCCAAACTTTTTAGTTCTTTACTCACCTATAGACTTTTGGAAATATTGGAAAAAGAAGGGGTGGCCATCTAAAGGGATAACTCATTATTACTTCCTATAACCATTGTGCTGGACTGGCCAATCATACTGGCCACCACACTCACAGTCTACTTCTAGGGGGAAATCAGCACACTTATGGGAGCCCTGGATGGTACCTAAGGCAGAGATATGATCTGTACCCTGGCTGGTGGCCTCTGAAAAACCCGGTATGAAAGCTCTGCCCAAACAGGGATAAAGTGATTGGATGTCCTATCAGGTTCTTACCCAGGAATTTAAACCACTGATACAGGAAGAGAGTTAATAAGCTGGTAGAACAAACAGAAATGGAAATGGACACGGGGGAAAGGAACAACAAAGTAAGTCAATGACATGAACGGCAGAGGAATGGAGGAAGAATCAGAAAGAACGTGTTACTACCGCCAATCAAGTCATTGGCCGCTTTCAGAGCCACTGATGTAAAGCCGGCTGAGGCCTGGCCATATGAGGGAGATGCCCTTCATTGTTATTTGCATATGTAGTCTTGCTCTAAATCTCCATTTCTTTCTGTAACCTAAATGAATCCCTACTCCATTTAACCAAAAGACATTTATACAATGACAGCCTTTTTCTTTCCATAAAAATAAAACTAAGTATACTCTAAAGACTTTTTTAAGTAAAATTACTTTGATTACAGGTTTTATTAAATTTATTTGAGAGAGAGAGAAAGAGAGAGAGAGAGAGAGAGAGAGAGAGTGTGTGTGTGTGTGTGTGTGTGTGTGTGCACAAGCAGGGGAGGGGCGGAGAAAAGGAGAGACAGAATCCAAACCAGGCTCTCCACCATCAGCACAGAGCCCGATGTGGGGTTCAAACTCACGAACCATGAGATCATGACCTGAGTCAAGATCAAGAGTCAGATGCTTAACCAACTACACCACCCAAATGCCCCTAGAGTTTTTAAATAAAGTACTACTAACATACGTTATACTGAACCTTTCTCTAAAGGCCTCATGGTAATAGAATATTTGTGTTGGTCAGGGGGAGATGGTTTGGCCAGTCAGTTAAAAGAAAACTAGTTTGTCTGGTTGAGCCATACTCTAATTCTTATTACTATTAATATCTCTCATAATTTGAAGATGACACTGCTGATGACAATGGCTTCTATAATGGGATAAGGAGGGGCGCCTGGGTGGCTCAGTTGTTTAAGCATCCCACTTCGGCTCAGGTCATGATCTCACAGTTTGTGAGATCTATCCCTGGATCAGGCTCCAAACTGATTGCTCGGAGACTGCTTGGGATTCTCTCTCTCCCTCTCTTTCTCTGCCCCTCCCCCACTCTCTCAGTCTCTCTCAAAATAAATAAATAAACACTTAGAGAAAAAAAAAAGGGTGCCTGCGTGGCTCAGTTGGTTAAGCATCCAACTTTGACTCAGGTCATGATCTCACAGTTTGTGGGTTTGAGCCCCGTGTCAGGCTCTGCACTGACAGCTCAGAGCCTGGAGCCTGCTTTGGATTCTGTGTCTCCCTCTCTCTCTGCCCCTCCCCTGCTCATGCTTTGTCTCTGCCTCTCTCCCAAAAATAAATAAACATTATAATGGAATAAGGAATGGGAGTTTTCCTGTTGGTTCAGAATTTCAGCAAAAGCTCAAAGCTAAGGACAAGGAGAAATAGGTTTCCCTACATTCTAAAGAGAGTATTAGTCATACCCATGCAGGAATTACTTCAAAAAGAAAAACAAAAGGCAAAAATATTTCTAAAAACAAAGTGTAACTGAAGTAATCAAGGTAGAAAGCTGTTAACTAAGTAAGGAATGCTGTGGCATCTATTTCCCCCAGATAAACCTCATGCTAAGAGCAGGTAGTCCCAAGAGAAGCATCCAAAAAGACCAGGATTGAGCATATAACAAGAGGATATCCCCCTCCTCAGCTGGATGCTTGTTTAGGTGAGGAAATCCACAGGCAGTTACCAAAGCAGGCTATTGAAGTGTTCATGGAAATACTTGACACGTGTTCCCAAGAGGGTTACTGATGCTGGAGTATGGATTAGAGAAAGGAGATGTTATTCTCCCTGTGGCCTAAGTGGACACCATAAAAGGTGTCCTGGCTAGAGCTGTCCTGAAAGGAGCCTACTCAAGAAGGTCAAGTGTAAAGGCAAGGGGAGGCAGCAGAAAGCAATGTTGCAAGGTATTCAACTAGAGTCCTAAGAGATCCAAAAATGGAGCAGTGGGGAGGTCCCCCAGGGTCCAAAAGAACCCCCCATTGTGCCCCTCAACAAAGATCTAGCATGTCAGTGTCTACCACACCAAAAGCTTTTAACTGGTCACTGAAGACTCCACTGTTTTTCTGTAATCTTCCTTCCCTCTCATCCTGACCCTGGAGAAGCCAGGCAAGCAGAGAAAGGAGGAGGAGGGGAGAAAGGGGAAGAACAAATCACTCCGCCTTCTGCACTGCTGGTCCTGGGACAGGCCTGAGCTAGAGACAGAGGAAGTATTTGAATTGCACAGCTATCATTTGGACTAGACTGCATCAGTCATTACCTAAATATGAAGCTATCTGAATCCCCCCTGCCAAAGGTAAAAGAAAGCTATGGAGCATCAAGAGATCAGGAATGGAGATCCAACAGAGCTTGTTTAAAGGAACTGGTGAGAAATCTTGAAGCGGTTTAATGATTGTACTAACTGCACTTAATCCATTTTATAAAATGCCTACACTTTTAACTGTTTGATCTTTAATATCACACAAATCTTACCTTTGAAAAAAGACCTCCTGCCTCTATATCATATCCTTTAAGGTCCTCGTGTAATTTCTGCAAACACTGTATGACTCTTCTTTGATGTTCATCATCCTTTAGCTCATGAGCTTTGATCAGAAAGTCATAGTGGTCCAGTGGTCCATGGCAAACAGCCAAAGCTTTTGAATAAACCTCTGTAGTCGCAGTTGGAGACATAATCTCAGGTGTCTGGACTGTATAGGCTATAAACAAAAAATATATACAACTTTAGACTTTCTTAAAGGAAAGTATTTCATAATACTCCACAGGTTTCTTAATGGTCACATTAAAACCTTTCTGTTATAAGTATGTATATGTGAGCAGTTATTGTAAATCTCATTTTGATTAAAACACATTCTGTTCAATAAATATAATCATCTCCTTTTAATAAAAATGAGTAGGGGCACCTGGGTGGCTCAGTAAGTTAAGCGTCCAACTCTTCATTTTGGCTCAAGTCATGATCTCACAGTTTGCAAGATGGGGCCCCTGAGCTGCTAGCGTAGAGCCTGCTTGGGATTCTCTCTCTCCCTGCCCCTCCCCTGCTCACACTCTTTCTCTCAAAATAAGTAAACATTTAAAAAACTAAAATAGGGGCACCTGGGTGGCTCAGTCGGTTAAGCATCCGACTTTTGTTCAGGTTGTGATCTCACGGTTCGTGGACTCAAGCCCCATGTCTGGCTCTGTGCTGACAGCTCAGAGCCTGGAGCCTGCTTTGAATTCTGTGTCTCCCTCTCTCTTTGCCCTGGCCCCGCTCACACTCTTGTCTCTCCCTCTCTCAAAATAAACATTAAAAAAAAATTAAAACAATAAAACAAAAAGGAATAAACTGCAAACCCCATAAGCTATCACTGTAACCCCTCTTCTAAAAACCTAACCTGCCACAGAGTCTCTGCTTTATCTCTACTCCATTAAACAAGCCACTTCGGTTCATCAGATCCTTCCCCGCAGCAGGGCTGGCCCCTCTGAATTAGGCCTAATTCTGGCTCTTGAGTACCAAGGCAGAGACACAGAGACTAGTCACAAAGTGTTTTCTACTGTCCCTTTATTCTTTATTCTCCAAAATCACACAGCATTCATATATTACCACATTGATTTCAGCCCTCTGCTTATAAGATTCCTTCCCTTTTCCACAACTTTTAAGTTGGACACAAAGAGGTGAAACACAATAGAGTGTCTGTTTCAAAGCAGTGAGGTTTTCTGATCCTTTTTTTAGCTTCTCCTGGGAGAGAAATGACTGACCGTGGCAAGATCAGTCATAACTATTTATCTGGGGCAGGTTTCAGTGAGCAGAAACTCCCTTTCTATTTTTATTTATTCTTTTACTGAAGTATAATTGAGATACAATGTTATATTAGTTTCAAGTGGACAACATAGTGATTCAATAATTCTATACCTCATGCAATGCTCACCACAATAGATGGTCACCACCCATCACCATACAAAATTATAATATTGACTATCTCTCTCCCTATTTTGTAAAAGCAACAATAAACAGCAGCAACCCGGCACATTTTTAGATAGGGCTGTGCCCATCTTTGCGTCTGACAAAACTTTTGCAAAGACACACTGTGAGTATTGTTCTCATTTCATTGAATACCATGTTTCCTTTGTTTCAGTAACATGAAAATTACTTACCTTGGGGAAAAAATGAACAGTCAAGGTTATTTCCATCTTTTTCCCAAGAGAGGAAAAAAAAATTCTAAATAAATCACAAATGTTGGGGATAGGGCAGGGCTGTCTTCTAACAGCTCTTCTTCCTTTCTGAATAAAAGTTTTAGCTGGGTACAAGACTGCCCAGTTAAATAACCCATTTCTGGCCTCTCAAGCAGCCAGGCACAGCCATAGGACCGTTTCTAACCAATGGGATGTAACCTGAAACAAGCAGCTCTGGTGGATGCCCTTACAGAGAAAGGGCAAACTGCTCCTGCTCCCCCTCCCCTTTTTCTAACTGGCATGTAAGTATAGGGACTGCAGCTGGAAAAGCCAGCCTGGCAAGAAGAGGCCCGCAGAATGCTGAGCAAAGCAGAGCAAAGTTCTCCAACAATGTTAAGCTGCCAAATCAGCTCCGGACCACCTACTGGATTTTCATGGAAAAGAATAAAAAACTTCTATCTTGCTCTTCAACCAGGTCCTCAGCCAATCATCCGTCCATACTACTCCTCTTATATGGCAAATACTCTAATCCATCCCCTCCCACTCTTCCTCATATCACCACCCTAGCTGGGACTCTCATGATCTCTGGCTTGGCCTCCCTGCCTCTGATCACCTCCACTGACCCCAAATTTACCACAATCTCTAAATTATCTTCCATCAACTATAGAAATGATCTTGCTAAAATCCAAATGTGATTTTATCAATATTTACCTTGAAATTCATCTCCTTGTTTAAAGGATGGTTTTCAAACATAATTTTAACAGCAGCATTGTGGGGGTTTTTTGTTGTTTTGTGTTTTTTACATACAAAACATTCCATGGAATCCTAAATTTATTAAAGAGAAAAGTGGGAGGAGAGCACAAAATCCCACCCTCTTCACAACTCCTTTATTTCTACAACTGTACCACCCCCATTTCTAAAGCAGCCCTGAAACCACTTTTCCACCTTATAGAATCACATTAAGTACAAACAGTGTACAGAAAAGAGTGAGCACAGCAGGCCTGAGATTACTGTCCTTGGAAAGGTCTGCTTACACGGTGGGCCCTTGGCTGGGAACTTGGATTCCAAGAGGGTTCCCACCATTCCCAGAAATGGAAAGAGTGACTCACTGTGCCTGAACCGTTTATACCATGTATAAGCAACGTGGCTTAGGCTGAACACCTAGTTTCCTTCTACGCATATAGAATGTTAGTACATGCTATGCAATAAGTAGCTATGTGACCATCCCCACTCCACCCTAAGCATTGAGTCTCTATGGGGCTTCCCTAACAGACAACATTTCATATCTGTTGTCACAATTCATTACTGGAGAAACCAAGTATGTCTTATGTGACTCCACTGGGAGAAGACTCTTGGAAGCTTGCACCTAATTTCTTCCAGATTTTGCCCTGCGTGCCTTTCCCCTTTGCTGTACTGTGTTTGTATCCTTTTACTGTAATAAATCACAGCCGTGAGCGCGACTATATGCTGAGTCTTGTGAATTCTCCCAGCAAGTCACCAAACCTGGAGGTAGTCTTGGGAATCCCCAAACACAGTATCCTCATTCAGGGGTTCGAGAAATCCAGAACAGGGCCCCAGTCTGCATTTCCAGACTGCTCTCCCTCTACTCTCCAAAAGGCATCCACTGATACAAGAAACGATTGAGCATCCATCACATGTAATGGGTAACAGGGTAATAGAGAATATCAAGGTTGCTTTTTTTTTTTAGTTTTAAGTGGGGGTGGAGGGGCAAAAAAAAATGCAGCAGTAATGTATCAGATCAACTGGCACTAGCAAGTGAAAGAAATCTGGGTACAGAGAAACTGGTCACGAAACTATTCTGGGTGGGAAATAATAAAGGCCTAAATTGGGACGGGCAGTAGTAGAAATGTCAGGAAGCTGGTTAAATGGAAAATGCAAAGGGAGATTCAGTAATGGGAGTTGTCTTCTAGTCAAGTGGATTACTCAGCACATCTCAAATCCATTCTTTCATTTCATAGTGCCTTTGTTCATACAGATTCCCTGGCTGGACATCCTTCTCTTCCAGCCTCTGCCAGCCTAATCTCTCCCTCACAGAACCTCACCACCCTTCAAAGTCCCTCAGCTCCCTACCACCAAAACCTCCAAACTCACCTGTATTTACCCCATCCTTTTCTCTTTCCTTAGCCTAAGAGTTGTTTCTCATTCCATCAAGGATATTAATGCCTCCTTGTTCTCTAATCAGAGGCTTTCAAATTTTTGAACCCTCTTTAATCATCATGATCCAATATTCACTCATGTATAAATAACTGAAAAACAATTTTCATGAAATAAGACATTTAGTAAGAGTATAAATGGTTTAAAAAGAAAAATATGCATGACATACTCTGGTATTTTTCATATTTTACTATATGTATGTGACCTAAATATGTGCCCAAAACTACTAGATTTAGTTATATTAAATGCCATATATTATACTTATTTACCTTTTTGTTTTCTGTCTGCCTTCCCCACCAAGAGTGTGTGTTTGTTTGTTTGTTTGTTTGTTTCCCCCCAGGGTATATGCTCTTTGAGGACAGGAATTTTTGTTGTTTTGTTTAATGCTGTATATTCCCCAGTGAACAGTGCCTGGGGCATAACTGGTGCTTATGAAATATTTCTTGAATCCCCTCCCTTCCTACCTTTCCAGAGATGTCATTCTCTTCACTAACCACCTCTGTATTATATCATCAACCTTCCCCTCTCTACCAGCTTCTTCATACCGATTCAACCCTTTCTTATCTTCAAATTACATACTAACGACAAAACCAGTCATAAGACATCTGTTCTTCCTCCTTTCCTTCACAAGCCAAACCACTTGATTACCTTTACTTCTTCTGGCCACTACCTCACATCTTGCTCAATTCTCAACCCATTGTGGTCAAGGTTCTACTGAGACAGATGCTGCTAAATTCACCCAAGGCCTACTATTGCCAAATCCAGGAGCTACTCTTCAGTCTTCATATTCCTTTTCACAATCATAAAATATCTGATTTTTAAAGGTAGTCATTAGAAAGATCAGGACTGTGGGCAATGTACGTTGTTTCTCTTGGTCCATAGAGAGGCTTAAGTTCTTTGCTTCTGATTTTTCAGTAGCCTAACATCTTTATTTAGTAGTATATATACTTCACCTGCATTTTTCAAAAAAGAGAACCAAGGCACACTGAAGATAAGACATCACTTCAGCTAGTTAGCAGGCATAAAAAGAGAAATAGCAGTTATCCAGTTCCACATGCAAGGAGCCTGAAAGTTGCCAGTCTATCCTAACAATGAAAAAGCTAAGCAGAGGGGCGCCTGGGTGGCGCAGTCGGTTAAGCGTCCGACTTCAGCCAGGTCACGATCTTGCGGTCTGTGAGTTCGAGCCCCGCGTCAGGCTCTGGGCTGATGGCTCAGAGCCTGGAGCCTGTTTCCGATGCTGTGTCTCCCTCTCTCTCTGCCCCTCCCCCGTTCATCTGTTCCTCTCTGTCCCAAAAATAAATAAAAAACGTTGAAAAAAAAAAAAGAAAAAAAAAAAAAAAGAAAAAGCTAAGCAGACTGAAAAAACATCTCTTCCCAGATCCATAGGACAAGGGAGGATGCAGGGCAAACCACTGCCCCTAAGATTAAAGAGAAACACAGGCAAATACAGGGAATAATCGCTTACCGGAGCAGAGACTCACAAGTGGAAACCATCCCAGGAACCAGTGCCAGGGTAGGAAAACCTGAACTTATTTGACAAATTGCTAGAAGCTCAATGTGAACAACTCAAGATTTAAAAACTCCAGGGGTAACCAGCATAGAGGGGCTCCCATACTTTCCTGAATTTTACCTCCAGGAGCTCAACCAAGTTCTTAGTGTCAATAAAGGAAAAAAATCCCCTTAGGCTTCTAAATCTTCTAAATCTGAGCTGTCAGCACAGAGCCTGATGCAGGGCTCGAACCCATTAAATGTGAGATCATGACCTGAGCCAAAGTAGGACGCTCAACCGACTGAGTCACCTGGGCGCCCCTACTTTCTTTATTCTTAATTGATTTAACACATAACAATTTGTTCAAAATAATAGCAACAATGTATTCAATCATTTATGCTTAGGCATAGGTCATATACATGTTTATGCATGCTTATATATAAGTGAAATAAATGACAACAATAATACAAGGAACAGAAGAGAGCAGTTGGGATTATTTTGTTATTATAACATGGTCCTTGCACTACCTTTGAAGTGGTGTAGTGTTATTTGAAAGTGGACTTGGATCAGCTGTGAAGGTATACTACAAAATGTAAAAAGAAATATAACTGACAGGCTAAGAAAGAGAAAATGGAATCATAAAACACTCAGTTAAAACCACAAAACACAGAAAAAGAGAAGTCAACAAAAACAAGAACAAAGAACAATGGCAACAGCTAGAAGATAACAAACATGTAGATACTAATCCAACTATATCAATAATCACTTTGAAGATCAATGATATAAATGCATCAATTAAAAGACAGTTATGGTCAGAGTGGATCAAAACACACAAGGCCCAAGTGTATGTTGTCTACAAGAAACTCACTTTAAATATAAAGACATGGATTAACAGTAAATGAATGGCGAAAAATATATACCCTAACACTAAAGAAAGCAGGTGTAGCTGTATTAATTTAGACACAGCAGATTTCAAAGCAAGAAAAGTTATCAGAGATAAATAAGGGCATTATATTACATAATGATAAAAGAGTCAGTTCTCCAAGAAGAATCAATCCTTAATGCATATGCACCTAATAGCAGAATATCAAACTAAACTATAGGATGCTAGAATTGACAGAAATATAAGGAGAAATAGATGAATTCACTATCATAGCCAGATATTCTAACATCTCCCTAGCAGAAGTGGACAGATCCAGCAGGCAAAAAACTCAGTAAGGGCATACTGAACTCAACATTAACAATCAACTTGCCCTAACTGACATTTATAGAATACTTCATCCAACAGGGGAATACACATTCTTCCCAAGCTCACATGGAACATTCACCAAGACAGACTACTTCTAGGCCATTAGACACATCTTAACAAAGTTAAAAGACCTGAAATCATATAATGTCTGCTCTAGACAACAACTCATTGAACCACAAATCAGTAACAGAAAAGTAACAGGAAAATTCTAAAACATATGGAGATTAAACAATACACTTCTAACATATGTGTTAAAGAAGAAATCTCAAGAAAAATGTACAAGACCATATACCCTTCACAAAAAATTAACTCAAAATGGATCACAGACTTAAATGTAAAACACAAAACTATCAAATTCCTAGAAGGTAACATAGGAGAATTGTAAAAAGACATAGAAGAAACCTATATACTCTTGAGTTATGGTGATGACTTCTTAGATACAACACTGAAGGCACAATCCATGAAAGAAATAATTGATACGCTGGACTTCAATTAAAATCTAAAATTTCTGCGAAAGTCAATGCCATGGTGTCATTGGAAGACAAGAGACAGAACAGGAGAAAATATTTGCAAAAGACCCATCTGATAAAGGACTGTTCTACAAAATATACAAAGAACTCTTAAAACTCATAACAAGAAAACAATCCAATTTAAAAATGGGCCAAAGACATCTCACCAAAGAAAATATACAGATGGCAAAGAAGCATAGGAAAAAATCTACACATATGTCATCAGGGAAATGCAAGGCAAAATAATAAGACACCACTATTCGCCTATTAGAATGGACAAAATTCAGAACACTAACAAATGCTGGCCAGGATATGGAGCAAGAATGTATTCCCATTCATTCTTGGTGGGAATACAAAATGGTACAACCACTTGGGAAGACTGTTCGGCAGTTTCGTGCAAAACTAAACCTGTTACCATATGATCTAGCAATCATGTTCCCTGGTTTTTAACTAAAGGAATTGAAAACTTAAATTCACACACACACACACAAAACCTGCATACAGATGTTCACAGGAGCTGTATTCATAACTGCCATAACTTGGAAGCAATCAAGATGTCCCTCAATAGGCAAATGGCCAAATAAATTGGTACATCTAGACAATAGAATATTATTCAGCACTAAAAAGAAATTAGCTATCAAGCCATGAAAACACATGGACAAAACTTAAATGCATATAACTAAGGGAAAGAGCCAATTTGAAACAGCTGCATATTGTAAGGTCAGATAGTCTAACTATATGACATTCTGGAAAGGACAAATCTATGGAGACAATAAAAAGATCCATAGTAGACAAAGGGTTGGGGAGGCAGGGAGGAGGGAATAGAGCACAGAGTATTTTCAGGGTGGTGAAAACACTCTGTATAATACTATAATGATGGATACATGTCCTTATATATACATACATACATGCCCATTGTTTAAGAGTGAACCCAAATGGACTTTAGGTAATTATTATGAATCAATGTAGGTTCATCAGTTCTTATAAATGCACCACTCTGGTGAGGGATATTGATAATAGGGGCATCAATACATGTGGGGGGCAAGGGGGAATGTGGGAAATCTCTGTACCTTCTTCTCAATTTTGCTGTGAACCTAAAATTGATCTTTTTTTTAACTGATCTTAAAAAAAAAACGTCTAAAAAAGAGAGAGAGAATCAGACAAGACACTCAAGGCTGAGAGATTGGCCAGCTTGGGCCTGGAGAGCAGCTGTATAAATTGAAACACAAAAGACTTCTCAAAAGCTGCACTAAATTAAATCTGTTACTACATCAGTGTACACAAATTATGGGATGCTGCTGCCATATTATTTTGATTTGTATTAATTTGTCTTATTGTACTCCAAATGGACAGTGGGAAAATGCCATTCTGAAGATCCACACAGTGATCTACAAACATAAATGGAAAATTTTAGAGGCCCATAAAGCCTGCACTGTTCTAATGCCTCAATTTGTACCTGATTTTACCATTTTCTCTTAAATGTTTTAAGAAGATCTCACTACACTCCATAGTTCACATGCTACAAGACTTAGTCAATATCATGATGTCCTTCTGTCTGAGTGCTTATGACTTCCTAGATAGTATTTTAACAATTATTTCTACCCACCCTCCACCCCAGGAAAAAAGTTTCCCCAACCTTTGAGTGAATTTGTGATTATTCCGATTTCCTTTTTTTTTTTTTTTAAGTGAACATAACCTCAGGATTCTATGGTCTTCATATTAAACAAAAGATGAAGCGTAGAACTGGATCACTTGGCCCTTTCTCTTATTGCCTCCCAGTTCAAAATGCCTGCGTGTCTTAATGGCCAGCACTGCCCAGATCTGCGGTTGGGTTCAATGCATTCAAGCATCATCACAATCTCCTTTGTAGTTTTAGCTTTTTCTCAGAAAATCTGTTTAGTCTGCCCACCACAGCCTCTCTGCTTCCTGTAATAAGATCACTTTCCCTGGGCTTACAAAAAAATCCTTGCCCTTCTTGTCCCATGTCACTTCGTGCCCCATTTCTTACAGGAAATGCCACAGGTTTGGGGAATATTTACCATGTTTGTTTGCTGGGGCACTATTGGCAGGGAGAGCAATTTGGAAGAAAACAATTCTGAAGTTCTGCAGTCTACAAGCTAATACACTCCACTTAACTAATCTCACTACATTAATAAATACTAAGCTACAATTACAGGTTTTAATGGCACATGGTAGCATATAATGCAGAAAGAAGAGGCAACTACATAGCACAATTATAAAAGAAACTGGAAAAAGGCAAACAGTCACCAATAGCCCTGACAAGAGCTATTATAGAACACACAGTTCTTTTTTAAACAAGGTCTTAATTTATGGTTCATGACCGGGGTGGAGGTGGGGAGGTCTGGGAGCCTATTAAAAACAAACTATGGGTATGTATATGTGTTAATTGTGTATTTTTTCTGAGGCAAGATCTCTGAACATACTATAGCCTCCTTTGGATTGTCAAACAAGTTTGTGAAAACTGGTTAAGAACCACTGTTTTAAAGAACTACCAAAATTTAAGAGTTTTAGAAGGAAAATCTATCAATAGCTGCTCACTTTTTTTGAGCACTCACCGTATGCCATGGACTAGAGTAATGACAATTATTTTTATTAATCCTCACAATAATCTTATTATACAAATAACTAAAAAATCCAGGGATAAATTTGTTCATTCAGTCATTCATTCATTGTTCGCTGAAAACCAGCTACATCTGGGGTATTATTCTTGACACCAGTGAAAAAAACACACTAAAAATTCCTTCCCTTGTGGAGCCTTCACTCCAGTCAAGGGGAAAAGAGACAAAAAATTAAAGGAGCAGACAGTGATCTGTACAGTGATGAAAATAAAAGGGATATCCTAGAGTCTCTGACCAACAGCCTAGGCATTCCCAGAGACTTTAATAGAAATATAGAATCTCAAGCCCCACGTCGAAGTCTGAATCAAAATTTGCATTATAACAAAACACCTGAGTATTTCATATACACATTAAAGTTTATGAAGCACAGGAGTGCTTGGGTGGCTCAGTCAGTTAAGGTTCCAACTCGATTCAGGTCATGATCCCAGGATCCTGTGATCAGGTTCCACCTCAGGCTCCACACTCAGTGTGGAACCTTTTTAAAATTCTCTCCCTCCCTCTTCCTCTGTCCCTCCCTCTCTCTCTCACTTTCTAAAAATAAAAATAAAAATAAAAATAAAAATAAAAATAAAAATAAAAATAAAATAAAATAAAATAAAATAAAATAAAAGCTATTACCTATATTTTCTTAAGTAGTAGCAGAGACCAGTTAGGAAACTATAACAATAATCTAGCTCAAAGATCCCCATAATTTGGACCAGAGTTAGCACTGCAACTTAAGTAAACTGATGAAGATCATGTGGCTAATAACAGTAGCAGCAACAACTGCTGACCTCTACTAAGTACTTACTAAGTGCCAGGTACTTTTCTAAGTACTTTACATATATGAACTAATTTAATATTCACAACTACCGTATGACATAGGTACTAACAGTATCTTCAAAGGTGAAGAGTCAGGGGTACGCTGGGGCGGCTCGGTCAGCTAAGGGTCTGACCCTTGATCTCAGCTCAGGTCATGATCTTATATGCTGTCAGCTTGGGATTCTGACTCTACCTCTCTCTCTGCCCCTCCCCCAGCTCACATACACTTGTGCTCGTGCTCTCTCTCAAAATAAAGAAAATTTTAAATAAGGAAATAAAGGTAGAGAAACTGAGGCACAAAAGGGCTAAGTAAGTAACCTGTCCATGTTCCCATAGTCAGGTAGTGGCAGAGCCAACATCTGTCCCCACAGGTACAACAGGGAGGCAGAATATTATGGTGGAAGGAGGATGGGCTCTGGAATCGACTCTCAACCACGGATGGTGGATTGGGGAGATTGGGCATGTGATCACCATCCTAGCCAATGAGGACTGATGCCTAAGGGGAAGTCAGTTTATGCCAAAGTTTCCTCCAATGCTTTTTTTTTTTTTTTAATATAACTTACTGTCAAGTTAGCTAACATACAGTGTATACAGTGTGCTCTTGGTTTCGGGAGTAGATACCCATGATTCATCGCTTACATACAACACCCAGTGCTCATTCCAACAAGTTCCCCAAAGCTCTTTAAAAGGAGACCAGAACAAGAACTCATTCTTTCCTGCCTTTTGTACTTTTCTCTGTCAAATGGGGAATCCTGGACTGCTGCAAACATGTTAAGAACATGAGGGAAAATGTTGACACATGGAGGAGGACAACAATAGTCTTGATATATGTTGTGACAGTTAATTTTATGTGTCAAGTTGACTGAACCATGAGATGCCCATACATTTGGTCAAACATTATTCTGGATGTGTGTGGGAGGGTACTTCCGGATGAGATGAACATTTGAATCAGTAGACTAAGGCAAATTGCTCTCCCTAATGTGGATGGGCCTCATCCAATCAGCTGAAGGCCTAAATAAAACAAAAAGGCTGACCCTTCCTGAGTCAGAGAGAATTCCTGCCTGCCTTTAAGCTGGGATATCAGTTTTCTCCTGTCTTTGGACTCCTGAAATATGAGCTTTAGACTGAAATATGGGCTTTTCCTGGGCATTAAGCCTGCTGGTCTTGAAAGAATAAAACTACACTATCTGCTCTCCTGGTTCACAGGCCTTCCTTCAGACTTGGACTGGAATTACACCACCAACTTGCCTGGGTTTCTGGGTTTCCGACATGCTGACTATAGATCTTGGCACTTGTCAGCCTCCATAATTGTATGAGCCAATTCATTACAATAAATCTCTTTCTAAATGTGTGTGTGTGTGTGTGTGTGTGTGTGTGTGTGTGTGTATTCTATTTGCTCTGTTTCTCTAGAAAACCCTGATTAATACATAGGTTATAAACCTTAATTGTACTGACACTGTTTCCATAGAGCTGGAGTGATAATAGCATAGGGGATACATGGCCTTTGTATTCTTTGGTGCTTTAAATTGGAGTGGATTTCTAATTCTACACATAGGTAGATAGTTGAGAATATCCTGAAGATATTGTTTAGATACTTTAGAAAATGGTGGACTAGACTGTTTCAGCAGAAGGTAAGCACTTTTCCTTTAAGAAATGTTATTTTAGGGGCACCTGGGTGGCTCAGGCAGTTAACCATCCAACTTCGACTCAGGTCATGATCTCACAGCTTGTGGGTTCAAGCCCCACGTCTGGCTCTGTGCTGACAGCTCAGAGCCTGGAGCCTGCTTTGGATTCTGTGTCTCCCTCTCTCTGCCCCTCCCCCACTTGTGCTCCATCTCTCTCAAAAATAAATAAATGTAAAAAAAAAAAAAAAGAAATGTTATTTTAGGGGCACCCGGCTGGTTCAGTCATGGAGCATGTGACTCTTGACCTCAGCGTCATGGGTTCAAGTCTCACTTGGGTGGAGAGATTACTTAAAAAATAAAAATCAAAGGGGTGCCTGGGTGGCTCAGTCAGTGAAGCATCCAACTTCAGCTCAGGTCACAATCTCACAATTCATGGGTCCAAGCCTCACATTGGGCTCTGTGCCGAAAGCTCAGAGCCTGGGGCCTGCTTCGGATTCTGTGTCTTCCTCTTTCTCTGTCCCTCCCCCACTTGTGCTCTGTCTCTCTCTCTCAAAGATAAATAAACATGTACAAATTTAAAAATAAATAAATAAATATTTAAAATTTAAAAAACTGTCATGTTAAAAGTCTGCTTCATCCTGAAGTTTTTTTTAATACTTGAAGTTAAATATTTTTTGAGAATCTATCTCTAACTTTATACTCAGAATCAGTAAAGATGTGGTTTAATGGCCAGAAATTTTACATATATCTTGTCAGTAAAGCAGGGTTCAGCTCAAAAATCTTCTATAAAGATTTCTAAGCTCAAAAATATCCTATGATTAAAAGAAAGAATCGAAGATATGCAAGATGACACATGACCGTACAAATATAAAGAGTCTCCAAGGTAACAATTTTTTTGCATTATTCATTCCTAAAAATTATATATCTAGAAATACTTAATACAATGTGATGAATCTGACCACTTCAAGGCATTATGTATGTTTACTGCAGTAGAATAATCAAAGAAGTTATACAAAATCAACAGACTACCAGAGGCATTTATATAACTCAGGAAAGCTATATGCTTTATGTTGATTTTAACAGCTTCAAGTTTTCTTTGTGAAACTTGGATTCATTTGAAAATTCATGAATGACAAAACTCTGAAAGGTAAAGAAAACTAACACTATTAAGTGCCTACTATATACTTAGCACACAGGCAGCACTTTCTACACATTATCTTCTCTCAAAAAAGATGAGGTAGTTATTATTATTCCTTACAAATAAAGAAACTAAAATAACTTAAAAGGTTAGAAAACTTAAGCGAACGGCCAAGCCAGGATCTGAAGCTAAGTGACCCAAACCACCAGGATGTCACGCTCATTAAAACAACCATAATACTATGGATAAGTGAAGGCTGTGCTCCCACTTGTCGTAGCCAGGCAACAGAAAATCAAAACACAAACCTCTCTCAGGCCCTCTAATTTGAAGTCCTCAAGCCTCCTGGAGCAAACACCAACCCATTCCTCCTGGATCTCCATCCTCCTCGGGCCCTGCCAGAGTTCTGTCCTGCCTACATTCTAGGGTCAACCTGTCTCTTCTAGTAAATGGCACTTCCAAAATGTACCAGCAGCAGATTTTTCTATTAAAAGTCCCAAAATGAAGTGTTACAGGAAAGAAATTCCTTTCCCTATGAATCTAAAAACCCTTATATTTCACACAGTTGGCTTTTAAGAATTTTGACAAACCAGGTTTATATATACATACCTTTCTGAGCTTTGATAACAAAATATTAATACATTTGGCACTAAATAAAGACATAATGACCTAGCCCTCAAATAGGAAGAGGACACAAAGTTGGAAGACACATCAATGATCACAATCCTGATTCAAGGTGATGTTAATGTGCTACAAAACTGGATGAAAATACCAACATAAAATTTAACTAAGATGAATTTAAGTTCAAAAACTTAATTATACTGAAAAGAATCAGTTGAAAACCTATTAAATAGAAGAATTCAGTCAGCAGCAAATAAACAAATATTTATAAAGCATCTACAGAGTGCAAAGCTCTCTGCTAAAAACTTCTTATATAATCAGTGGTGAGCTGGAAAGACACAGTAACTGCACTCAAAATACTGGCAGTGCCCTGGGAGAGATACAAACAAGTGGATGAACAACTCTAACACAGTATAGTACATAAAGGGAAGAGAAGAATGCTAGGAGATCACAGCCAAAACTAGTAATCTAGCTTAGGGAGTTAAGGGTACTCAGAGGAAATGATGTTTCAATTGAGAGCAAAAGGATGAACAGGAGTTAGCCAGGTTAGGAAGGAAGGGAATGAGATGCATTAGCCTGAGGAGGCTTTGAAACATAAGAGCATGGCACACACTAAAGAAAATGAAACAAGTTCAATACGGCTGAGATGTAAAGTGGAAAGCAGAATGGGGCAAGAGATGAGCTACTGGAGAATTATAAAGGAACCAGGTGCCACAGGGCCTTGCAATGACAGGCAGGTTGAATTTAACCTTGAAAACAATAGGAAGCCATTTAGGAGTTTTAAAGAATGCAGTAGTTTGATTATGCCCCTCTTAAGCAAAAAAGGAGAATACTGGAAAAATATTTTAATGGTTTCATCATTCTAACGAGCTAGCAATAACCAGTTGGAAAATACAAGAGAAAAAAAAAGGATAATACCATTACAATAAAAAGTCTAGAATAAAGATGAACAATATCATCAATTTGTAAGATTTATATTAAAAAAATCTTTCTCAAAGGCCTAAATGAAAATTTGGAAAAATAGACCTAATATTAGAAACACACTTGGGGCGCCTGGGTGGCGCAGTCGGTTGAGCGTCCGACTTCAGCCAGGTCACGATCTCGCGGTCCGTGAGTTCGAGCCCCGCATCAGGCTCTGGGCTGATGGCTCAGAGCCTGGAGCCTGCTTCCGATTCTGTGTCTCCCTCTCTCTCTGCCCCTCCCCCATTCATGCTCTGTCTCTCTCTGTCCCAAAAATAAATAAACGTTGAAAAAAAAAAATTAAAAAAAAAAAAGAAACACACACAACTTTACCAACATCGCCAATTCTTCACAATTTATAGGTTAAATACAGTTCCACCAAAATCCTTAGAAAACCGTGAAAATTAATACAGGGGTTCTTGCCTACCAGATGTGAAAATAAATGTAAAACACTATGATCAAAAGATCAATGAATAGAATAGATACTTTTACAAAAAAGTCTTTATGGCATAATATATAATAAAAGAAGGAAGCATACCAAATCTTATCACTGTTCTTTTATCACCTAACTTATATTTTTGTTATCCATCTTGTCTATCCCTCTTAACTAGACTGCAAACTACAAGCAGGTAGGCTGTCTGTTCAATTTGCTATATACCTAGCACCTACAATGCCTGGCATACGATAGACACACAATAAATATTTGTTGAATAAATAAAGCAATGGAAGCAACAGACTCTTCAACAAGTGATATTTGGACAACTGGGAGACAACAGAAGAAATTAAATTATCCCTTCATACTACACACCAAATAAATTCCAGGTGGTTTTAAAATGTAAATATTAAATTCAAAGAAACTACACATGAATATTTACCTAGTACAAAGATCTGCAAGCTATGGCCTACAGGCCATGCCTACTAGTTTCTGTATTGTCTATGACTGTTTTCACACTACAATACCAGAGTTGAGTAGTTGCAATAAAGAACATATGGCCTGCAAGGGCAAAAATACTTGTCATCTGGTCCTTTACAGAAAAAGTCTGTCAATCTTTGATCTATTCTCCTAGTAGGTGTGGACTTATTACTAAGACCAATCCTGTCTGGACATCACACTCAACCTGTGAAACTCAGACTTCCTGAATCCCAACTAAATCCCAGTAAGAATGGATCAAAAACCTAAATGTAAAGAACTATAAAATGCTTAGAAGAAAACATAATTGTAAATCTTCATGACCTTGAATTAGGCAATGATTCCTAGATATGACACCAAAAGCAACCAAAGGAAAAAAAATTGAACTTCATCAAAATTAAAACTTTTATACAAGAAACATTATCAAGAAAGTTAAAATCCAACCCACAGAATGAGGAAAATATTTGCAAATCACATATCTGCTAGAGAACTTGGCTCCAGAATATATAATTCTTACAACCCAATTTTATAACCCAATTTTTTAAATAGCAAAGGATTTGAATAGACATTTCTCCAAAGATATGTGAATAGTCAATAAATACATGAAAAGATGTTCAATATGAGTAGTCGATCAGGAAATGCAAATCAAAGCCACAATACGATACCACTTCACACCCACTAGGTGAGTGAAGATCAAAACGACAATAATAAATGTTGAAGAGGGTATGGAGAAATTAGAACCCTCATATATTGCTAATGGGTATGTAAAATAGTGCAGATATTTTGGAAAATAGTAACAATTCCTCAAAAACTTAAACAGAGTTTACACATGGCTCATTTCACATGAAATGAAAACACATGTCCACACAAAAAATGTATACAGAAATGCTTGTAGCAGCATTATTCATATTAACCAAAAAGTGGAGACAAGCCAAAAGTCCATCAACTGATGAACAAACTAAGGTATATCCATCCATACCATGAAATATTATTCAGCCATAATAAGGAATGATGGGGCACCTGGCTGGCTTAGTTGGTAGAACATGCCACTCTTGATCTCAGGGTCATGAGTTAGAGCCCCCCATTTCATGTAGAGATTACTTAAAAATAAAAAATTTTTTAAATTTAAAAAATTTAAAAACTAAGAAAAAGGAATAAAGCACTGATATATACTACAACTTGAATAAACCTCAAAAACATTATGTTAAGTAAAGCCAACACAAAAGACCACGTATTGTAGGATTCCATTTATAGGAAATGTCAACAGACAAATCCATAGGGACAAAAAGTAAATTAGTGGTTGCCAAGGGGTGGGGGCAGTGGAGGAGGGAAATAGGTAGTGAGTGCTAATGAGTATTGGGTTTCTTTTTGGGGGTGGTAAAAATGTTACAGAATTAGATAGTGGTAATGTCTCCACAATTTTGTGAATATACTAAATACCACTGAATTGTACACTTTAACAGGGTGAATTTTATGGAATATGAATTGCATCTGAATTTTTAATTAAAAAAATTCCAGGGGCACCTGGCTGGCTCAGTCAGTAAAGCATATGATTCTCGATCTCCAGGTTGTGAGTTCAAGCCCCATGTTGGGTGTACAGATTACTTAAATTAAAAAAAAAAAAATCTTAAAGAAAAATTCCTGCAGGAATATTCCCAATACATACATATGACAAAAAACAACAACAACAACAAAAAAAAACCCCACCTGTTTCCAGTATACTTAAAGAACATCTCCCAATAAGACCAACAACCCAATTTTAAAAGGGACAGAAGAGTATCAAAAAATACTTGACAAGATACATGAATGGTGATAAGCACATGAAAAATTGCTCAACATGTTAGTCATTAGGTATACGAAAATTTACTTTTTTTTTTAGTTTATTTGGTTTTTTATTATCTCTATACCCAATGTGGGGCTCAAACTCACAACCCCAATATCTAGAGTCACATGCTCTACCAGCTGAGCCAGCCAGTTGCCCCAGTAGATGCAACTTTATAAACCACAATAGGATACCATTTCCATTCACTAGAATGGTTAAAATGTAAAACCTTGACAACCCCACATATTGATAAAGATATATAACAACCAGAACAATCACACTTATTTCAGAGTATAAAATAGTAAAATCACTTTAGGCAATAGTTTGGCAGTTTCTTATAAACTATACTCACTATATGAACCAGAAATGCCATTCCTAGGTACACACCCAAGAGAAATGAAAACATATCCAAAATAACCAATATAAGATTATACCAGCTAGAAATAACTCAAATGTCCATTGAAAGGAGAATGGATAAACAAATTGGGGTATATTCATATAACAGAATACTACTCAGCAATAAAACTGCTAAAACATGAAATCATAGGAGTTAATCTGAAAAATTATGTAAGTGAAAGAAACCAGACACAAAAGAGTATACTATATAATTGCATTCATGAACTTCAAGAACAGATAAAATCATTGTGATAGAAAAATTAATCTATGGCAATAGAAATCAGAACAGTGATCAACCTATAGGATATAAAAAATAAGTAAAAGGGGCAGAATGACTTTCTAGGGTGATGGAAATGTTCTTTATCAGAAGTCAACAAGCTCTAGACCATGGGCCAAATCCAGCTCACTGCCTGTTTTTGTAAATAAAGTTTTACTGGAACACAGCCATGTTCATTTATATGATCTACAGCTGCTTTTACACAAAAAAGGCAAGAAAAAATGTGGCAGAAACCCTACGGCCCACAAAGCATAAAATATTTACTATCTGGTCCTTTACAGGAAAAGTTTGTCAACCCCCATTCTGTATCTTCATTGAGTGCAAGTAACAGTGAATACATTTACTACAACTCCTTGAATAATACATTTAAGATTTATGCATTTCACTCTAGGTAAATTTTACTTCACTTTTTTAAAAATCCCCACTTTTTGTTTTGAGGAAATTTCTAAACTGATTCTGAAATTTATATAGAAATGCAAAGGACCTAGAATGGCCTAAAGCAGTGCTGTACAAAAGAAATGCAATATGAACATATATAATTTAAATTTCACTATGAGCTACATTTTTAATTTTTTTTGTGTGTTTATTCACTTTTGAGCAAGGGAGAGACAGAGCATGAGTGGGGGAGGGGCAGAGAGCGAGGGAGACACAGAATCTGAAGCAGGCTCCAGGCTCTGAGTTGTCAGCACAAAGCCCACTGGGGGCTCGAACTCACTAGCTGCAAGATCATGACCTGAGCCGAAGTCAGATGCTTAACCGACTGAGCCACCCAGGCACCCCTAAGAGCTACATGGTTATAAACATTTTTTAAAAGAGGTGAAGTTAATCTCAATCACACATTTTATTTAATCCAATATAACCAAAATATTATTTCAACTGCTAAAAGACAATTTTTCATAGATCTTTTACATTTCTGCACACCTGTGAGTAAAGAAACAGACAGCTTTTGTTCTAGTCTTTCCAACAATATTTGTTGTACAATAAGGTCTCTCCCAGGTCAAAAGCCAAAATTTCCTTGCACCTCCCTTATAAAAGATAGGATTTCCTAAGTTCAGGGTTCTTCAATTGTGAAACAAAACCACTGAGTAGGTCAGCATCCACCTGGATCAACCTCTGCACCACCCCCCATGGAGCTTGAGGGGCAAGGGGAATGGAGGCATACAGGACGCACATCGCCTGCTGGGCCATGAGTAATTAAATTCTTTGTCTCTGACCCAGGAGTTTCATGTCTTCTGCCAACATTCAAGAAATCCTGACAAGCTAACATGTTTCCTGCAAGCAGGATAAAATCTCAGCTCCTTCACAGTTCTTTTTTTTTTTTTTTTCAACGTTTATTTATTTTTGGGACAGAGAGAGACAGAGCATGAACGGGGGAGGGGCAGAGAGAGAGGGAGACACAGAATCGGAAACAGGCTCCAGGCTCTGAGCCATCAGCCCAGAGCCTGACGCGGGGCTCAAACTCACGGACCGCGAGATCGTGACCTGGCTGAAGTCGGACGCTCAACCGACTGCGCCACCCAGGCGCCCCACCTTCACAGTTCTTAACATCAAGAACAGTAATCAACATGTACTCAGATTTTTAGATTTATTTTTTTCAGGGGCGCCTGGGTGGCTCAGTCAATTAAGCATCTGACTTCAGCTCAGGTCATGATCTCAGGTTCCTGAGTTCGAGCCTCACGTTGGGCTCTGTCCTGACAGCTCAGAGCCTGGAGCCTGCTTCAGATTCTGTGTCTCCCTCTCTCTCTCCACCCTCCCCTGCTCAAGCTCTGTCTGTCTGTCTGTCTGTCTGTCTCTCTCTCTCTCTCCCTCTCAAAAATAAAAATTAAAAAAAAAAATTTAGGGACGACTGAGTGGCTCAGTCAGGTGAGCATCACAACTTTAACTCAAGTTGCGATCTTGTGGGTCATGGGTTTGAGCCCTACATCTGGCTCTCTGCTGTCAGCATGGAGCCCACTTCAGATCCTCTGTCCCCTTCTCTCTCTGTCCCTCCCCTGCTCATGCTCTCTCTCTCCTACTCTCTCAAAATAATCATGAAATTTTTTTTAATTTTTTAATTATTTTTTTCATGTCTTCAAATTAAGTATGTAATTTACACTTAGAACATGTCTCAATTTGGATGCTAAATTTTCACTGGAAATATTTAATCTGTACTTAGACTTCACAAAATCTACAGTTGAGAAAGTAGATTCACCTTCCTAAGTTGTTCCAAGATTACTTAATGTTACTGAGAAAAGCTATGTAAGTGTGAGGGCAAGAGGTATGGGAAATCTCGGGGTGCCTGGGTGGCTAAGTCAGTTAAGCGTCCGACTTCGGCTCAGGTCATGATCTTGTGGTTTGTGAGCTCAGAGCCTGGAACCTGCTTTAGATTCTTTGTCTCCCTCTGCCCCTCCCCTGCTCATGCTCTGTCTCTGTCTCTCAATAATAAATAAACATCAAAAAAAAAATTTTTTTTTTAAGAGGCATGGGAAATCTCTGTACCTCATGCTCAATTTTACTGTGAACCTAAAACTGCTCTAAAGATAAAATCTTTTTTAAAAATGTCTTCCAATAGCTGAATCAAGTATCCTTTTTAAAATCTATATTTAACTAAAATTAAATTAAATTTAATTTAAAATTTAGTTCCCCAGCCACATTTCAAGTACTCAATGTCCATGTGTGGCTAGTGGCTGTGGTACCAGACAGCTCATTTAGGTCTAGTCAATCTTGAAAAAGAGTGAATTTAGAGGACTCATACAGACAGATACTAAGATGATAAAGCTAAATAATTAGGGCACTGTGGTACTGGCACAAAAATAGACCAAACAGAACAAAACAGAAACTCACACATATACATGGTCACTGGATTTATGTCAAAGGTAATGCCGCAGTAGCCTGG
The DNA here is from genome assembly GCF_016509475.1 of Prionailurus bengalensis. Taxonomy (NCBI): domain Eukaryota; kingdom Metazoa; phylum Chordata; class Mammalia; order Carnivora; family Felidae; genus Prionailurus; species Prionailurus bengalensis. Next base: position 97,516,994 of record NC_057349.1, on the reverse strand, counting down.
CAAAGAGATTCTCTATTCAAAAAATGTTCCCAGGTCAATGAATATCCACATTAAAAAAAAAAAAAAATCTTGACCCAAATTTAACATCATAAACAAAAATTCCAGATGGATCATAGATCTAAGTGTGAAAAGTAAAACAATAAAACTTCTAAAAGATATCAGAATACCTTCATGACCTTAAGATAAGGAAAGATGTCTTAAATAGGATCACAAAAAAAGGCTAATAAATGGGCATTACAACTAAGAACTTCTGTCCATGAAAAGACTCCATGAAAAAAACTAAAATGCAAGCCACAGACTGGGAGAAAATATTTACACATCTGACAAAGGACTCATATCCAGAATATATAATGAATTACAATTATTAAGAAAGAGACCTTGGGGTATCTGGGTGGCTCAGTCGGTTGAGTGTCTGACTCTTGGTTTGGCTGAGGTCGTGATCTCACAGTCTATGGGTTCAGGCCCTGCATCAGTTCTGTGCTGACAGGGCAGAACCTACTTGGGATTCTCTATCTCCTTTTCTCTCTGCTCCTTCCCCACTCACTCTATCTCTCTCTTTCAAAATAAACAAACATTTAAAAAAAAAAAGAGAGAGAGACCAAAAAATGCATTAGGAAAATGGGCACAAAACCTGAAAAGCTAAACAAAAGACTGTAATCCAAGTATCCAATAAATATGTAAAAAAGGTGCTCAACCTCAACAGTCATCAGGGAAAAGCAAAATAAAACCACAATGAGGTATCACCACACATTTAGTAGAATGACTACAATTAAAAAGAATACCAAGTATTGATGAGGATGCATGGCAGCTGAAATCTCATACGCTGCTAGTAGAAATACATATTGATATAATACTTTTGGAAAACTGGCCTTATCTGCTAAAGATGATCATATATTGTATGATTCAGCAATTCTCAGGTATCTGCCCAACAGAAAGCATACATATGTACACCAAAAACTTTGTACAAACATTCACAGCAGTACTATGAACAGTAGTAGCCAAAAACTGGAAACCCCAATATCTAAAAGTATAGAATGGATTTAAAAATTGTGGTAGAATTCTTACATCAGTTAGAATGGCAAGTATCAAAATGACAGGAAATAACAAGTGTTGGTGAAGATCTGAAGAAAAGCGAACCCTCATGCACTATCGGTGGGAATATAAATTGGTACACCACTGTGGGAAGCAGTATGGAGGTTATTCAAAAGATTAAAAATAGAAATGCATAGGGGCGCCTGGGTGGCTCAGTCAGTTAAGTGTCTAACTTCAGCTCAGGTCATGATCTCACAGTTCGTGAGTTTAAGCCCTGTGTTGGGCTCTTTGCTGACAGCTCAGAGCCTGGAGCCTGCTTTGGATTCTGTGTCTCCCTCTCTCTCTCTGTCCCTCCCCTGCTCGAGCTCTGTCTCTCTCTGTCTCTCTTTCTCTCAAAAATAAATAAAGATTAAAAAAAAATTTTTTTAATAGAAATGCATATTGATCCAGTTAATTCCATTAGTGGGTATTTATCCAAAAAAAACCAAAAACACTAATTTGAGAAAATATAAGCATCCCTAGTTTATTGAAGCATTATTTACAATAGCCAAGATATGGAGCAACCTAAGAGTCCGTCAATAGATGAATGGATAAAAAAGATATGGTGTATATAATATATATGCACGCACGTGCACACACACACACACACACACACACACACAATGGAATATTACTCAGCTATAAAAATGAATGAGATCTTACCATTTGCAATGACATAGATGGACCTTGAGAGTATTACGCTAAGTGAAACAAGCCAGGCAGAGAAATACAAATACCATACGATTTCACTTATGTGTGGAATCCAAAAAACAAATGAACAAGCAAAAAAACCAGAAACAGACCCATAAACACAGAACTGGTGGTTTCCAAAGGAGAGGGAGGTGGGGGGACGAGCAAAAGGAGTGAAGGGGATTGGGAGGTACAGGCTTCCAGTTACAGATCATGTAAGTCATGAAGATGAAAGAAACAGGGAATATAATCAATGGTATTGTAATAGCATTGTATGGTGACACATAGTAGCTACACTTTTGGTGAACATAGCATAACATATAGAGTTGTCTAATCACTATAGTGTATACCTGAAACTACCATAACATTGTATGTCAACTATACTGCAATTAAAAAAATAGAAGACCTTTAAGAAAATTGTGACATAATCATACAATATCTTGTTATATTCAGCAAATGAATTAACAGTTGCTATGTGTAAAAAAGATCAAAGAACCTCACAAACATAATTTTAAGTGAAATAAGCCAGAATTGTGATTCTATTTATATAAAATTCAAAAACAGGCAAAATAAATCAATAGTAATATATATATCAAGATGTTGATTACCATTACAAGTCAAGGGCTAGGGACTTAGAGGGTCTACAACAGTTGCCTAGGGCTCTATAAATGTTCTATTTCTTGATTTAGATTTCTATTTCAGATCTATTCTCTTTATGAAAATTCAATAGGCTTTACACTTATTATTTGTGTACTTTTCTGAATATTATATCTCAATAACTTAATTTTTAAGTATACTTAATGTTTTTTTCTGTATTTTCTACTATGCACATATACTATGTTTTGTAATTAAATATCATTTATTTTTTAAAAAGAAAAAAGTAATCAAATATGAATTGGAGAGATCAGTCTTAACAGCCCTAGGAATCTTAAGGTGAGACAGAATCTAACAGGACACAGGAAAGGTAACCTACAACAGTACTCTAGCCAGACATATCTGAAGGAATATATTGAGATACAGGGGCCATATTTATAGAGTGACATTCAGAAAGTAGATTGTAATCTCAAGAAGGGAAATTGTTCCAGGGATCTAGAAACCATTTCATAAGAGTTGACCAATAGGACAAGGGATGGCTGACATTGAGAAGAGACAGTAACAAGATCCAAGCACCCTAGGTCTAGCATATAGATGGCATCAAGAAATATTTGGGGAATAAATGAATGAATGGAAGAAATCTAAGTCTTTAATGTTTGAAAAGTTGTCAAATGGAATCAAGACAAAGAAGCACCCAATAATCTGATGAATGAATGAAAAAATGAGTAAATAAGGTAATGATATTATCAGTCTTGATATGCTTAAAGAACTGTCATATATGCAATCAGGACTAGAGTTGTATAGGTTGTGCCTGGGGAAAGATTCAAGATGAATGGAGAGAAGGTAAAGAAAATCTCAAATTTCAGTCTACTTAAAGAATTTTCTATGGGCACCTGGCTGCTCAGTCAGAAGAGCATGCGACTCTTGATCTCACGGTCGTGAGTTCAAGCCCCATGTCAGGTGTAGAGATTACTTAAAATAAATAAATAAAATTAAAAAAAAAGAGTTTTCTAACACGTAGGGTTCTCCAAAAATGAAAGAAACAGTTAAGGCAGAAACTACACGCCTATCTAATATCCTTTGACTACATGACCCAGAGGACTTCTTCAGTTCTAATATTCTATGATTCTATAAAATATTATCTTTATATCTTCTTCACAGAAAATAATTTGCAAGTAGTTGAGTTACTTTTGAAAACAGTATCAATTTCTTACTAAATGAAGAGATTTTACCTTCATACTATAAATCAAACTTCAACAGGTTTCTTTGAAACATCATGACAAAGAACCTTTAGGTATTCAGAGAGTATCCAGAGAAAAGGTAGTTAAGTCCAGGAGAACAAAAACTATCCCTGGCTACCTACAGAGGCCCCTTCCACAACCGTTAAAAAAAAAAAAAAAAAAAAAAAAAAAAGCTTCATTTTCTAGAATTCAAAGCACTGAAATCAGACTGGGTTCTTTGCCGTTGTTATTATAACAGAGTCCTCCTCTCAAATTAAAATGATTCCAGTAATTCTGTAGAGAGTTGAATTCATTCCATTTCTGTTCACTGACTGGAATCTACCACCTCTGGTATTTTAATAATATTTCAATTACTCCCAGCATAGCTCCACATTTATGTAACAGTTCTTATAGTTTTCAAATTATTTTCTCACATAGTAACTTATTTGAGCCTCATAAATGACCTGTAAGGAAGGTAGAATTAGGATAATTAATCCCATTCTACAGATAAGAAAATGGAAACACCAATTAAATGACTGTCTTCATACAACAAATGAAACCAAAATCACCATCTAGTTTTGCAGGTCACATTTTATTATTCATCTGGTATCCTGCATGTTCATCAGTCCTAAGATAGAACTGATCAAAATTCTTCAAAGTAACAGTTATGGAATAAAAGGAGCTTCACTTCTTCACAAAGAGGAAGAAGCTTGTTGCCAAAAAAGAACACACGCTTAGTTAAATGAAATCAAAACTATATAAGAAATTTAGATTTCCAGTTTAAAATGTTTACCCAACTGCTGTGAGAAAAATGCACAATCAGGAAAAGCACGTTTAATATTTCTAAAGGGCTGGATTAAAATTTCAGCTGTAAACTTCATTACTGTAATTAGATTTTTAATGCATATTTATTAAACATCTATTCAAATACTGTGTTCACAATTATTCATGAGTTATTTGTACATTTGTGTTGATTTTAAAAAACTGTAAACAGTGGCCACTGACCAGAAATTTTCCCCTACAATGACAGAAGTCCATACTAAGGTCATAGGCAGCCCATTTATTCTTTTATTATGTTCTAAATCCTACCTGAAAGATAAATATTCGGCTGTTTCGTTGAAAACTGCAATGGTCATCAATGACCCAAAAAGTCAAGACTTACCAGCGGCATTAAAGACCTATGTTTGATTCAGTGATGAATAAACAAAGTGCAGAATAGAAGAAAATCAAATCTTAATTAAACTCTTTCTTTAGAAAAACAACATAAGCCATCATCAAGGAATGCATCACAAGATGATTTACTTTATTTATAAAAGGCTGATTTAGGGGCTTTAAAAGGGTGCTTTTGATTTAAATAGAAAAATTATGAAAATTAAAACTAAATGCTTGCTGGTTATCATTCTTTTGCTTTAGAAGCTAGTTAATCTTAATGTGCCAGTGTATAACTTTACAAAAGGAAAAAAATAGTACTTTAAATTTCATGATAACAAATCAGTAAAATACCGCCTAAAAATCTGAATAAAGCTATTCTGAAGTAATTATAGGCATGGCCTAGCATACTGAGTAACTCCTTAATATTCACCCTGTTCACACACTATTTAATAATGAGATCTAAGGGATCTATTTTCTTTCAAATGATAAAGAAAAATAACATCTATTATGTTATGTTCATTTACTTTAAATTTTATACACTCACACATACATATAAGAATTTTTTAATGCAATCTACACAGTTTACAGTTAAGATATGGTTGCATTATGGAGTTATGAAGGAACTACTCTAAAAGAAATACACATTCAGGCTTTAAAAGTTGTTGAAAACTGCCATCCAGGAAAGAATATGAATAGATACATGGCCCTCTATGGATAGCCTGGGTGGTTATCCACTATGGATAAACTGGATGGCTCAGTCAGTTAAGCATCGGACTTTGGCTCAGGTCACAATCTCCCAGTTCACGAGTTCGAGCCCTGCGTTGGGTTCTGTGCTGACAGCTCAGAGCCTGGAGCCTGCTTCAGATTCCTTGTCTCCCTCTCTGTCTGCCTCTCCCCGTCTCCTTCTCATTCTCTCTCTCAAAATAAACAAACATTTTTTTAAAAAAGAAGAATATGGATAGATAGATGCTAACAGCACAGAGCTTACTTGGGATATTCTCTCTCTCTCTCTCTCTCTCTCTCTCTCTCTCTGCCTCTCCCCAGCTTGTGCTCCATCTGTCTCTCTCAAAATAAATATTTTTTAAAAAAGTATATGAACAGATAATATGTTGAAAAGTAACTCCTAGAAAGGGCTCAATGAAGAAAAGAAATAAGGCAGCATGAGCAGGACAGGAAAGAAAACCTATGAAAAAGATTCTGGAGATTAAAGAATCTGGTACCACCAGCAGAATAGATGCAGAAAGGGGACCTCAATCAAGAACCTTAGGTAAGGAAGACATAACAAAGTAGGAAGAACAGATATATCCAAAAGGTTTATAAGAGAGACATTCGGACAAGTATTAGATACAGGTCAGTGAAAAATATGAGTGACCTAGGAAAACAAGTGTTAGATATATTCAAGCAGAGGCTAGATCACTTGCCAGCAAATATATGGAATATATCACTATACTGCACCCAAGGCTGAACTACCAAGTTTCAGAGTCTTAACACCTATTATTTCTGTGGTACTTTTTGTAAAAAGACAAATCAAGAAAATAGTTATACCCCATTTAAATATTATTTTCTTAAACAAAGAGGATGAAGCTCCTGAGGTGTAAAGCAGTGCTAATCTACAGTAGCTCAATAACCCATATCTGGACCTCTTACATTCCTTTCTACCAGTTCTATTCTTAGACATGCCCTGTTTCATCTGCCCCTCCTACCACCCCAGAACTACATCTAGGGCACCAGCTATGCCTATGTAATAGGCTCTGCTATCCTTTTTAAAAACTATTTGGAAGAAACCATTATCATAAAGTTATCAGTCTCAAGAGTAGGCATGAACATTCTTCTAATATAATAATAGATATTAATGAAAATCCAAGAAACAAAGTTTCACGTAAAGGTATTCATCTAATTGGGTAGTAAAGTCGAATGCCCATTTTCTTTTTTTTTTTTTTTTTTTTTAATTTTTTTTTTTCAACGTTTATTTTTATTTATTTTTGGGACAGAGAGAGACAGAGCATGAATGGGGGAGGGGCAGAGAGAGAGGGAGACACAGAATCAGAAACAGGCTCCAGGCTCTGAGCCATCAGCCCAGAGCCCGACGCGGGGCTCGAACTCACGGACCACGAGATTGTGACCTGGAATGCCCATTTTCTTAATCACTAATATATACTACCAATTAATTATACCAATTCATATGGCTGAGGTGCATTTGTTCTCATATTAATGCCTAATGGAAATCTCATGTATACATACACGCAGTAAAGAAAAGATTGTGGAGCCAAAGGTAAATGTGAGTCATCATTTAATAAAGACACCTAAAAATACAACACTGAGATACAAAAAGACTCTATAATAAAAAGAAATCACAAGACGTGACTCTCATATTACCTTGCCTTTATGAAACAAACTTATTTCCAAGGCTAGCTTAAATAAAATATAATTTTCAGATATGCCAATTTTCAGTTTTAGAAAACCTAGTAAAATTCTCCTCTTTGGCTTCTCTTCTCATTTTCCTAGGACCTCTCTTAATGTTCTCTGACAAGGTCAGGTTCTTCTCATAAAGTGTCAGCTTTCCTTCAAGGAAAATTTTCTCCTTTGCACTCTACAAATACTCTCAGGCTAGTTCTTACATTCTCGTGGCTCTCGACATATCGTATTTCCTTTCTCAGTCTCAGACCTTCATATTTCCCAGAACTAATTAAACTTATTTACCCAGGATGTCATAACCACCTCAAATTTAACAAGTCCGAGATGGAATCTCTCCCTAAAATGCCTCTGGCCCTATTTTTTGTTTGGTTTGATTACCCTGATTAGATGGACGGTGATGCCATCAAATTACCCAAACTAGGATATCTGAATTGATCCTAACCCTTCTCTTTCCTTGTCTCCCCCAAAGCCTGGCAATTCTACCAAGCAAGTGCCTCTGAATTCCCCCCTTCCCCCACCTTGCTGCCCGGCTCTCCACCTCACCACAGCAGTAATTCAGGCCCTGAACAGCTCTCTCCCGAACCACAACTTCCTCCTAAATAACCACTGCACTTCCAATGTTCCCCACTCAGGCATTCCTGATGTTTTTCAGGCAGGAATAAGAATAATCATGCTAAAACTGATCTGATCACCTTTCTTCTTATAAAACCTCCATCAGCATCCCACTGAGCCTAGACATCTTCACACACTATACAGGACTTTTAACCAGAGCCAGGCCACCTTCCCAGCTTCATCTCTAGCTGCTCTCCCTGAGGGCCCATAAACCAGTAAGGGCCATGTACAGCTCACTTCTACACTTGTGCTACAACCCCCTTCTCTCTCTTAGCAGAGCTGCCTTCCCCTCTGTAGTCCTACAACACTTAAGATGAACCGAAATGATGGGTTATTAATGTCCAATGTTAAGGAGCTGGAAGATAAGGGTTAAGTTTGTGCTTCTAGAGTAAAAAGTACCTGGGTTCAAATCCCAGTTGGGTGGCCATACCTGTTTATTCATCTATGAAACAGAGTTAACAAGTATTTTACAGGGCTTTTGTGAAGATTAAATTATGAGAAAAAGAAACTGCCAGTGATGGCCTGGAACATAGAAAGGGCTTGATAAATATTAGCTATTATAATTTCATCTCCCTTCCAAGACCGTGAGCTATTCAAGGGCTGGGACCCCATTTCATTCACTTCCCCTCACCCAACACACATACTCTAAATACAAGGCTCCAACTGAATTTGAGGCATTTTTCACCCACACTATGGCCACTCTAATCTCGAATAAAATGTTTCCCCTTAACTATCTGGATGTTAAACATTACATTAAATGAAGATACACTTAGACCTAAAAGAAAACAGGCAGTGAAATTAAAATGGAGCATATTACTTAAATTACAATAAGATAACCAAATTTCAATTTAAATTTTTAATAAACTAATGGAAATACACAGATCCCAAAATGGAATTCATAATATTGTATTTCCTAAGGAATTTTAAGTGAAGCAATCAAATAGGCAATTTGGATGAAGAGTATTTTAGGACCCCCCCAAGTCTTCATAGGTCAGTTTCCAAAACATCTTGGAGCCAGGGCTGACACGAAAGCTTAGATGAGACATAAAAACAAAGAACATGCTCTTCCTTTCCCCTCATTCCTTTCCTTTATGTATTTCCTTCCGTTGTTTAACATTAAGCCAATGCTTCCCTCACGTTATACTGCAGTAAAGAGTAGACTTGAAAAGATGAAAAAATGGAGATAAATATAAATGTAAACAGTAAATAACACCCACTCCCAAGATTGAGGGATACAAGACCAATTTTAAAATTGTACTCTAAATACGGAAAAACATTTCAACTTAAAATTTTCTTTTTATTTAAAGAGAGGAAGGGAGTGTATGTAGTTACAACTAAATTTACCTCTCCCTTACCTGTATTTTCATTAAATCTCCACACCCAAAACTGGCTAAATTCTGAGTATAAGAGGCAGTATTATAACTGAACCCAAGTTCGTCTGCCCTGATGCCCAGCAAAGACCATCACTGAGATCCCAAGTATGTAGCAAGGAAAGGGTTTATTCCAGATGCAGCTAAACAAGAGGACAGGAAGGCAAGTCTCAAATCCACCTCGCCAAAGGAGAGTCAGGGAGATTTAAAGGAAAAGGAAGAGGTCTGGGCTTGTTAGTTTGCAACTGCAATTAGTCCCATTAACCCTTTGGTTACTGGTTTCAATCCCCACTGTCTTTTGACCATTCCTCATTCTTAAGAGAATTGGGCCAATGACCTCTATTAGTTACTTCCTGCTGAGATGGGGGTGAAGATCAGGGTTAGAGGAATAGAACCTTTCTGCAGTCATCTAGAAATATTCCTTGGTTCCAGGTTGAAACCCAACATCCTGCATTACCAAGATTTTTGTACTTTGGTTATTAGTTCTTGTACAATATTTTATCTAGGTCTCAGGGGAGATTTGTTGTAACCAACTAGCTTGTTGTACTTATTGATTTCTTCAGACCAGCTCTCCTAAAAAGTAGTTTCAGGTCCATCAAAGGTTTGCCAGTCCAAGCAGGACTCTTTTTGATGTTCTTCTTGCTGACAAGATATAGGGAACCTGTAGATTTCTATTATTCAAGTGTGATGGATCCAAGGCTTAATTCCCTTTGGTTTCCCTGAAAAATGGGTAGTCAACAGCATCTCATTAAGGTCCTGTCTATGGTGGCTGGAGCTGGTCCTCCAGGTGCTTGTTCTTCCAGGTCATTAATAACACCAAGTCTCCAGGATTCAGGTGGTATAAAGGCACATCAACCTCCTGGACGCGAATTTACATAGCGAATGTAGCTGATAGTATTCCCTAACGTGAGCCCCATCAAGAATTCCTAAGTCACGAAATGAGTATAGAAAGAGTCTTCCATATAACACCTCATAGGGGCTTAAACCAAGCTTACTTCTAGGGGCCACTCTACTCAAAGCAGAGAAGCTGGCAAGGCTTCTTCCCAAGTTAAGTTGGTTTCTTGGCATATTTTTGCCAAAGTTCATTTTTCCTATTTTCCAATCTGTTGGCTTCTCCAGGAGGCATAGAATTTCCATTGAATGCCCAAGGCATTCAACACTGCTTGTGTGATTTTTGCCCCAAATGCGACTCCATTGTTGCTCTGAATTGTTAGTGAGAATCCAAAACTAGGAATAATTTTGCTTAAAAGTATTTTTGAAAAATTCTGATGAGGCCTTCTCTGAAAGGCATGGAAGTTTCAACCCAACTTACAGGGCTGTCTACAAATACTAACAAATATCAAAAACTACCTGCTATTGGGCACATAGGTGGTTCAGTCAGTTAAGCATCTGACTCTTGATATCTGTTCAGGTCATGATTTCAGGGTCATGGGATTGAGCCCCAATTGGACTCTGTGCTGAGCATGGAGCCTGCTTGGGATTCTCACCCTCCCTTTCTCTCTGCCCCTCCCCAGTGCAGGCATGCTTGCATGCGTGCTCTCTCTCTCTCTCCCTCTCTCACTCAAATTAAATAACCATTTAAAAGTAATAATAATAGGGTGCCTGGGTGGCTCAGTCAGTTAAGTATCTGACTCTTGATCTAGGTTCATGAGTTTGAGACCCACATTGGGCTCTGTGCTGACAGCAGGGATTCTCTGTATCCCTCTCTGCCCCTCCCCTACTTGCATGCAAGTGCTCTCCCTTGCTCTCAAAAATAAACTTAAAAAAATTTTTTTTTAATTCCTCTTTAAAAAAAAATAACCAGTCTCACTTTCCTCAGATATAGAGTTGTCTCCCTTATCATTTCCAGTAGTCTTAATTACATTTATTTAAATTATTTATATTTATTAGAATACTCATAAAACTTCTTGAGGCATTAGACAAAGTTCTAATGTTTTTTTTTTCTTTTCTCAATGGAGAGAACATTAATTTATTTGACTTTAAGTAAAGACAGGCAGAATAAAAGTTTTACATTTAATGCTGATAACTCTAAAGACATGTCATTTTTATTAAACCAATAACCATGAATTAGCCTTAATACCAAATATTTTCCAAGATCATGTGAATTTAAAAAACGTCTGGGTTAGTTTCTATCTTTCTTTTAGAATGCCCAATTCTTATAAGTGCTAGCCTTTAAACCAATTAAATAGAGCTCTTTTACAAATTAATTTCAGCAATAACATCTGGAGATAGAGAAAATATCTCAAATTTACAATATACATGGACACACACACGATGCAAACAAAATCTTAAAGGCCCAATTTCAAATATCCCCCTTTTACAACACAAATCTAATTGTAAGATGGTATTACAATTAATGGATGTGGCCAACGGTGTTGCAAAAAAAGACTGCCCAATTTTGCAGAATACAGTCCAAAAGGTTGCATGTGGGGATCAAATTGTCACTTTCCATTTTCCAGTTAGAACGTGGCTAGTTTTATTCAAAAATACCAAAATCTACAGCAACAAAAAAACACATGAAGCCCAGAGTACTTCTGTGAACATCAGTTCCTCCCCAAAAGTTGGGGTTTCACAGACTGAACCAAATGGCTCCCTAGTTTCTGGCTCCTCCCTAAAGATCAGAGCTTCACTGACTGAACCAAATGGCTTCCTAGTCAGCCTTTTCTTGAACAAGAAAGGAGGCTAAGAGAACCAAAACCCACTATTTGATGGCAGCCAAATGGGAGTAAGAAATCTGAGAGCCGAACCAAAGGGAGAAAGAAATAAACTCACATGCTGTCCATCACACACGAAGTAGTCACCAAGAGACATCTGTCCAAACTGAACCCAAAAAAACATTTCCTTGCCACAAGAGTGAAAATTAGGCACCAAAGGTCAGAGGTACCCAGGTAGGTGGGACCCTAGGGACAGTTCCTAGAGCAAAGAACCTGTCACCTAGGCAGCTGCTTCAACCTGTCACGAGGCCCCCATCACCAGCTGGCGGCCAACAAACCACGCAGGGCCAGGCAAAAAAGTCTTGGCTAGCTTGCCAAATGTGTAACTGAACCCAGGTTTGGTTGCCCAACTTGCAGCAAAGACAATCACCAAGACATCAAGTATGCAGCCAGAAAAGGGTTTGCTTGAGAGGTAGCCAAACAAGGAGATGAAGGAGCAAGCCTCAAATCCACCTCTCCAAAGGAGGAGGGAAATATGAAGGCAAATGGAAAAGGCCTGGAGGAAAAGTTGCAGCTGTGCTTATTAGCTTGCTGCTGTAATTAGTCCCATTAACCCTTTGGTTACCAGTAAGTTTTGAAATTCCAAATGATAATTCTGAAAACAACAAAATCTTGATTTAATTTAAAAAAATATATATGAATACAGGTGCATAGCAAAGCTTTTGTTGTAAGATATAAATCCAAATACAGCCTTTACTTGACTTAACTAGCCATATAACTTCTGCAACCCTGGATTCATCATCTCCAAAATGGATCATGAGAATAATGAGAATTAAATGAGATAATATATGTAGAAAGCACTTGGCATACTGCATGTTATTGTGATGATGTTCCTTACATCTTAGTTTTCATAAATTATGATACATCCATAGAATTCTATTTCAACCATTTAAAATCAGGCAGTTCTAAATTGATTGATATGTAATGATCTCCAAGATATATTAAATGAAAAAAAAAAAGAAAGGTATCGAGGGGTGTGTATATGTTACCACTTCTATTTTGTTTTTTAAATACAGATGTTTATATGTATATATGTTTGTTCATACACAGAATGTCTCTAGAAGAATACAAAAGAAACTAGTATTAGAGGTTGCCTCTGGGGAGGAAAATTAAGTGGCTAAGCGATAGGGGTGGAATAGTCTTAACATTTTACCATATTCTTTCTTGTATCATTTGTTTTTATTACCTATTCCAAAATTAAAAATAATAAAGTTTATATTATGACCCAACCTTTATGCTACCAAAATATTTCATTATGTAGTAAATAGATTATGTGAAACTGCAAAAAACAAACAAACAAAAAAAACCCTAAGGTGACTTAATCAGAGTTCTAGTATTAATTTCAACTCTACTGATGATAATAATGAAAGACTGATAAGGTTGTAACCAAACGAGCCAATGAGAGTTAATTGATTAAGACACAGAAGAAGCGGTGCTTGGAGATGAGAAAAAAATGGTATGTGGATGGAAGAGACAATAAGAATATCATTCATTCATTCATTCATTCAGAAAATATATCTTGCCCATCAGGTACTAAACACTGTGCTGAAGAAACAAGACACTTAGTCCTTGTTTTTAAGTAGCCCACAGTTTCATGAGAGTATATGAATATAAGCAGCAAAATCAGTATTCCTGGGACTCGGTTACTCACAGTATATGTTCAATCACTCCTGAACACTTAACAATTTGAATGAATGAATGAATGAGCAAGGCTGGTAACAAAATATACCCCACTAAGGCCTCTAGTGGCTTGAAAAGAACAAGAATTGATCGCTCCATCTGCGAAAGCTTGCACATTTGTGTTCCCAGAATCCTGAGAGCCAGCAGGGCCCTCAGAAGTCCGAGGTTTGGCTTTTAGATCCAGGCCAGGGTCACCAGCCAGGAGAGTAGGTGAGGCGCAGGTGTAAGGGTCCTCAGCCCCCAATCCCACATTTGTATCCATTCAAGCCAGGCACTCCCACGCCTGGGCTCACCAGGTAGGTGTTAACTCTCTGAAAGCCTGAAGGGAACAAACTCTGAGTTGACCTCTGACCTCAAAAATGTAAGTTGCTCTGGGTCAGTTTCCTCAGTGCTCAGGGCTCCTTCATGGGCAGCCAGCCAAAGACAAGAGAGACTGAAACTCCTCTCCAGGGACCCGTAGCTCCGAAAACCGTGAAACCAGGAGGCAACTGGGAGAGGTAAGAGGGTGACTGACCCGAGGCTTCCCCGGTCATATGCAGTCGGCTCGGGCTACTCATGGTACAGTCACTGACCTTTCCAAAAGGTGTTTCCAGGGGCGGTGGCCGGAGGGGCGAGAGCAGCAGCCCAGGCCCCGCACCCAACACATCTCCCTCTCAGCCGGCTCTGCACTAAGCGCAGTGTAACCAAGGGCGACCAGGAGGCCGCCATCTTGAGCTCTGTACAAAGGGAGGAAGAGGAAAACTTTATTGAAACCCAAAAGAGAAACGGTGGCACAGACAAACCAAGCCGTGCTCACAGAAGGCTACGCAGGAAAGAACGAAAGGAAGCAGAGGAAGAATGCGACCTCCGGTAGCAAGAGGACCGGCTAGACTCGGGTGCCCTTCCGTCCTTCCGGGCGCTGCCAGACAGACTACGACTCCCAGCATGCAATGCGGCAGCGCCGGGGGCGGAGCAGAGCGAGGGGAGGGACAGGCTTGGGGAGAAGGGCGATCCTACGCCCAGAGCCAGCCCACGTCCGTGGCACTGGATCCTAAAACGTTTTCAGGGAATTGGAACGTGGAACGCGGTAGTGACGTACGGTCACGTCACCACCCCTGAGCATTTTTTCGGTTTGCGTACCTGACCGAGATTTCGAAACCTAAATAAGATGTAGGTGACCCAGTGGGCACTCATGTTTTAATGAAATATTGATGTTTACCTGGTCACACCTCCCTAAATGGTAGCCCTAATTCCTTTGCCTCCAGCGTCCGACTCATCTTTGCCAGAGTACCTGAAATGAGCACCTTCCACTTTTTCTTCCTATATTTGAATAGCATAAATCATTTTCAATATGGCATACACTCAAATGTTTTTAAAGAGTGTATAACTGGCATAGGAAAGCCAATGGCCCAAGATGGACAACGAGTGGATGGAGTGGCCATGGGATAGTGTGTCCAAAGAGGAATTTCTCTTAAGTGATTGCCCTAATTTGATTAAACAAAAAATGTTTGAGTTATTATAAGTGTATTGAGAGTACAAATTCCTGTCCAGAAGAGGCTGGCAATCCATCAGCAGGGATGAAAAAAAGCAACAAAAGATTCTACCAGATGTTATGGAATCAATGAAAGGAGAACACTTAAGGAGAGCACTTTGGCTGGGAAATCAGGAGGGCATTCTGGAAGCTTTACTTTTATCAAGAGATGAAGACCTTCCAAGAACAGGAAATAGAGTGAACCAAGGCAGGCAGGCAAGAAAGTATGAATTACAGGAAGGATAAAGCCACATTTCGATTGAGTGAAAATTAAAAAGACTACACTAGAAAGAGTTCCAGGAAGTCAAACAATTCATCCACAATAGAAGATTCCTAAGAAACAGGAAAAAGAGCACAGCATAGAATAATAATTTGGAAACTCTCTACTGTCAAATTGTTTATGGAAAAGTTATTTTGATTGTATCTTTCAAAATAAATTTTCACTTACTATTTGATATCTATCTTAAGTTGTATTGTCTGACATGACAAACTATTCCTCCATGCTATAGTGAATATTTCTTTTTTGCATTTAATACTATTAATTTGGAGTGTGACACTTTGTGAAATATCTTTTGAAAAAAATCTATTCTTCCTTGATTTACATATTTATCACATTCAAGATTTTCAGAGAGTGTCTGTGTGTCATTTTGTTTGCTCTGGAAAAATAATTGCTTGCCTTAGTCAATGAAATTACTTTAAATTTTTTTAATAATTTTTTTTAACATTTATTTTTGAGAGAGAGAGAGAGAAAGCACAAGCAGGGGAGGGGCAGAGAGGGAGGGAAACACAGAATCTGAAGAAGGCACCAGGCTCTGAGCTGTTAGCACAGACGCTGTGTTCGAACCCATGAACCATGAGATCATGACCTGGGCCAAAATTGGACACAACGGACTGAGCCACCCAGGTGCCCCTGAAATTACTTTTTATTAGAGATTCCAACAGCTTAACAATTATGGAAGTGAAATAAGCACTCGTAGACAGTTTAATGCCAAATTGGCGGGAATATCTACAGGAAATTTTCACATGGCTGTGCAAGTGAACAGAAACATAGCAAATAAACTTTATTGTGTGCCAGTATTGCGTGCCAGTATGAGGTAACTTAGATTACATCTGTTGTATTCAAGAGAATTCATTATGACCAGAAGAATAATTAAGTAGCCATTATAAACCATTTTATTAAAACATCAATCCTGTGCTCCTGCAGTTCCTGCAATTGCTAAAACAAATAAAAAAGCAAAAATAACCCTGAAAGAAATTCATTGAACATTATCAGAAAAAGTAATAGAAGGAAATCAGAAAATCAGAAAGCATTATTTTGTCCTTATTTTTAAAATCTCCCTAGGGGCGCCTGGGTGGCGCAGTCGGTTAAGCGTCCGACTTCAGCCAGGTCACCATCTCACGGTCCGTGAGTTCGAGCCCCGCGTCGGGCTCTGGGCTGATGGCTCAGAGCCTGGAGCCTGTTTCCGATTCTGTGTCTCCCTCTCTCTCTGCCCCTCCCCGTTCATGCTCTGTCTCTCTCTGTCCCAAAAATAAATAAACGTTGAAAAAAAAAATTTTTTTTTTAAAAAAATAAAATCTCCCTAAAGAAAATGCCAAGTGGTGTTGGCATCTAATCCCACGGTCAAAACCAAACGTAAAGAACCCAGATGACAAATAAAGTAATAAAGGAAATGGGAAAGAAAGTAGTCAATAGACAACATACTATATAGAAATCATAAATTATATTTGGGTTCTGATTTTGTCACTAAATTAAACTCTCCCTTTGTTTTCCTTATCTATAAAATTAAGATAACGTCTATCCTAGCTACCATCCAGAGGTTTTGTGAGAATTAAATGAGATAATATATATACATAAAGGGTTAATCATATACACTTATAAACAGAAACTGAAAGAGGATAAGGTCAAAATATAAAATAATGAGTCTAGGACAGCATGGATTCATGATATCCAAGAATTATAAAAATAAGGAATGTACTCTTAAGCTTGCAAAAGGTAGGGAGAATTTTTTAAATAAATAGAAGAAAGTTCTACTGAACCTTAATACTTCAAGTAGCAAATTTATGAAACTCATTAAAAGCAAAAAAAAAAAAAAAAAATCAGGATGATAATCCATAATAAATATGGGTGATTTGGAATATTTAGTTCTTCTCCAACTCTAATACACTATGATTTTTCATCCCTAAGTTCATGAGGTTGCCATTTTAGAGTGCCTTTTAGCCACTGTCAGAGACACAGTGTAGAGGAACAGATATAATAAGCCATTGGCAGGAACTAGCTAGGATCCCAGTATAAATCTAACACTGTTATTATTGTTGTTCTAAAACCAATTCCTTTGAAGGAAGAGGATACCCTAATACATGATTCCCACTTCCACTATCCTATCTGTAGCCCTCTCCATCTCAGTAGATGGCAACTGGAAGGCTACTCATAAGAGAGTTATCCTCTTCCTCTCTCATCCCACATCCAGTCCAACAATGAATTTGTAGCTTCACCTTAGAAAGTGTTCAGAATCCCATTACTTTACACCATCAACATTGCTACCACCATATTGGTCTAAGTCACCATCACCTCCCTCCTGGATTGCTGCAGTTACCTTCCAATTGGTCTCTTCACTTCCATTCTTGTCCCCTACAGTCCATCCTCCACACAGCAGCCAGATTTATGTTTTACTTTATTTTAAAGATTTTGTTTAGGGGCGCCTGGGTGGCTCAGTCAGTTAGGGGTCTGACTTCAGCTCAGGTCATGATCTCACCGTTTGTGGGTTCGAGCCCTGCGTCGGGCTCTGTGCTGACAGCCCAGAGCCTGCAGCCTGCTTCGGATTCTGTGTCTCCCTGTTTCTCTGCCTCTCCCCTGCTCATGCTATTTCTCTCTCTGTCTCTCAAAAATAAATAAACGTTTAAAAAAAAAAGATTTTATTTTTTTAAGTAAACTCCTTACCCAACATGGGGTTTGAACTCACCACCACATGATCAACAGTCACATGCTCTACCAACTGAACCAACCAGACTCCCCCAGATTTGTTTTTAAAATTTTAAGTTGAATCATGCCATTCTTGTGTTTAACATCCACTAGAATGCCTTCCCCTGTCACTCAATTGTTCAAACATCCTGCAAGACCTCATGACTTGGACCCCAACTGGCTTTGTGATCTCATCTCAAGCCCCTCTCCCTTACCCTCCTTCAGTCCATCCACATTGGCTTTCTTACTATTCCTGGAACTCACAAGCCTGCTTATCACCCCAAAGCTTTTGCATTTCCTATGCCTTCTCCTGGAATGCTCTCCTCCCAGATATCTACTTGGTTCACTTCTTCATGTCCTTACTTCCTTATATCTTCTCAGTTAAGGCCTTCCCTAGTTACCTATATAAAATTACAGTCTCACCCTGCACTCCTTTTCCTCCTTCCCAGCTTTATTTTCTCCACAACAATTACTTCATGGCATAATACACACTGTACAAATTTATTAGTTTATTATCTGCTCTTCTTAGAATTTAAGCTCCATGTGAACAGGAATTTATGTCTGTTTTGTTCACTGTTATATCCCCAAAGTTTAGGAGAGTACCTAGATTAGCAGACACTCAGTGTTTGTTGAACGAATAAGCAGCCTTAAAAAATACAAAATTTATTGTTTTAGTCTCTGCAAAAAAGCAAATAACCTGCTTCATGAAATCAGTTATACTCCTCATATTTTGAGCCCATTTTAAAGATTTATTAAAAACACCATCAATGGGGCGCCTGGGTGGCGCAGTCGGTTAAGCGTCCGACTTCAGCCAGGTCACGATCTCACGGTCCGTGAGTTCGAGCCCCGCGTCAGGCTCTGGGCTGATGGCTCGGAGCCTGGAGCCTGTTTCCGAGTCTGTGTCTCCCTCTCTCTCTGCCCCTCCCCCGTTCATGCTCTGTCTCTCTCTGTCCCAAAAATAAATAAAAACGTTGAAAAAAAAAATTTTTTTAAATAAAAATAAAAAAAAACACCATCAAACTCAGTATCACAGAAGTGGAATACAAACAAAGAGCACTTATTTTCCACTTATTTATTTATTCGCTGATTTGTCATTACACATAGATCCTCATAATTACAGCTCCTCATAATTACAGGTTCTTCTAATTTGTAACAAAGAAATACTTCAGAGCTATAAGAAACACTATGATTCATTCAAAGACACATAAGGAATGATTTAAAACCATAATAACTCATTTTATAAAGTAGAATCAAATATCTAGCTTCTAAATTCCAACATTTGTATTTAAAAGATTCTGAACCAAGGGGTGCCTGGGTGGCTCAGTCAGTTGACCATCGGGCTCTTGATTTCCAGCTTGGGTGATGATCTTGCAGTTCACGGGTTTGAGCCCCATGTTGAGATTCTCTCTCTCTCCCTTTTTGCCCCCCCCCCCATTCGCTTTCTCTCTCTAAATAAATAAACTTAAAAAAAAAC
Source organism: Prionailurus bengalensis (assembly GCF_016509475.1). Taxonomy (NCBI): domain Eukaryota; kingdom Metazoa; phylum Chordata; class Mammalia; order Carnivora; family Felidae; genus Prionailurus; species Prionailurus bengalensis. The sequence goes on along the minus strand of NC_057349.1, from coordinate 97,497,533 downwards.
CACAAAGATTCTGAACCAAAAATATAATTTCAGGGGTGCCTGAATGGCTCAGTTGATTAAGCTTCTGACTTCGGCTCAGGTCATGATCTTACGGCTTGTGGGTTCTTGCCCCACGTCGGGCTCTGTGCTTGCTGACAGCTCAGAGCCTGGAGCCTGCTTCGGATTCTGTCTCCCTCTCTGTCTCTGCCCCTCCCCCACTCATGCTCGTGCTCTCTCTCGCTCTCTCTCTCTCCCTCCCTCTCTCTCTCAAAAATAAATAGACATTAAAAAAATTTTTAATATAATTTCAGTTACTTAATTTCAACAAACTAATCAAACATGGTTAAGTACCCTACTAACTATGGAAACTTCTAAACACAATATACAGTACCTACTTCAGTAACAAATTTACATAAAGTATAAATGTTGTCTCAAGCAGTCCATTCCTTCTAGTAAGTAAGAATTATATATTTGCTAACTTTCCAACAAAAGTTACCATTTTTCCCTTTATTGAAACATTGTTTAACCTGTAACTAAAGACTACCAAGACAAAATACTTGAAGTCAAGTCCGGGGCTCAAATCTTTATTTAGTTCCTTTCCACTTATTTTCAACAACAGATTAAAAATAACTTGTTCTGGGGCGCCTGGGTGGCGCAGTCGGTTAAGCGTCCGACTTCAGCCAGGTCACGATCTCGCGGTCCGTGAGTTCGAGCCCCACGTCAGGCTCTGGGCTGATGGCTCAGAGCCTGGAGCCTGTTTCCGATTCTGTGTCTCCCTCTCTCTCTGCCCCTCCCCCGTTCATGCTCTGTCTCTCTCTGTCCCAAAAACAACAACAACAACAAAAAATAACTTGTTCTGTTTGTTTTTCAGTTTCCAATGTCCTTTACTGGGATATTCTTTTTTTTTTTTTTTTAATTTGAACCACATGACAACAAGTCTGTATTTACCTATATCTTTCCTCCTTAAGTGTTCCTTACCTAAACTTTGAGGGTAGAGTGGAAGCTTTCCTTATGTAATTTCTCCACATGCCCTCTCTGCCATCTTTCTTTTTAAAAGAGCAGCGACCCCCAACCAATTCTAACCTCCTTCAACTCCACATGCAAATTTGTAATCTGGTAGCCACCTTCAATTAGTTTCTGTTCCTCATCCCTCAAATCCAGTCTTTCACCAGATATGCCTGAATCCTATAATGTTAATATGACTTAAATCCATCCATTATCATTGGATCTTCCTCCTGTCTTTCCAAGGCTAAATGCAGCCATTTCCTAATTGGCTACATCTCTTTCTCCTCCATTCCAGCCTGCTGTCAGATTTGTTTCCAAAAATATGATCTGACCACATCCCACCACACAATCTAAACCTGCAATGCCTTCCTACTATCTACAGAATGAAATAAAATTTCTTTATTATAAGCCTTTGGAAAATCAAACTCTGGCCCCTACCTAACTTAACATTTTCTCCTGTCAGTCGAATGACTTAGACTCAGAAAACATGTACTGGGCGATTTACCAAATATCTCATTTGTTTTCATGAAACTTTCTCTATATTATTTTAGAAAAACTGGAAAACTGATCCTAGCCCCAACTCCCTACCCCCTTCTTTATTTTCTAAGTATGTTCTGGTATTTTGTGTAATTAGAAAAAAGATCATATTAATAAAATAATTACAAAAACAACTTACAAAAAAAATTGAAATTGAGTACTTCCAGGGCAATTCCAAGGATGTTCCAGGTTTAAATCTGCATACGTGTTCAGCATTCATCACACACACACACACACACACACAACATTCACATAGATGGACTATGGACTATTCACATGGATATCCAGACTTAGAAAAAATAACTTACCCAAGATAACACAGGTATTACTCCTTCTTGAAGTTAACTGACTAGTAATAGAGGCTGAAAGCTTGCCTATTCAATGAGATAGTTCTTCAAATAGCCTTTAAATCAGATCTATATATAGACAAAAAGAAAGTAGACCATGCTACATAGAATTTTGATTGACACTCAGTGATGGTCATAACAAATCTAGTTTTGTCAGTTGGTTTAGTTGGTGGATGCAATACAGGCAACCAAATAGACCAAATGTTTTTCAGTTCTATAGACTGCATATTCTAAGGAATATAAGTTGGCCTGAAATGCAGCCAATATTTAAAACTCAAAGATGCAATCATAAAATTGTATGAACTCATTTGTTTGAATAAATATTAGTACTTGCAGCAGATGATTAGTCTCAGAATTAGCAATGATTTGACCTAGACTTCAAAGGAATCAGCTGGGTATTTCTTTTGTTTTGTTTTGCTTTCAATTGGACATCTTGGGGAGATTAAAACTGGGATAAGTTTTAAATCAAGGTGAGTTTTATTTACCCAACTTTACTGACAACAGAGAAGTTCCTAATCTAGACTCTCTAGATGATAAAACTTGAATATCTGTTAATCATAGGACATATCTAATTCAAGAAGGGTTCATTCCAAAGTTGAGTATCTTCTGCCAAAACCAAGACTGTGCAGAAAACTAAGGGAACAGATGAGGAAAGTGTCATGAGACCTCTAATGTCTATACACACCAATTGTAAGGGCCCAATTTTCCCAGCATGTATCTCACTTAGGCCAAGCAATTCTCATCAACTTCAAAGGGAGAGATGTGCATCTACAGACCCAAGTTTGCAATATCCAGGGCTTACTCAGCAGGAATACATACTATAATTTATGGTACCAGGCTTCATTTCTTTAGTCCAAATCAACTCAGCTGGATTTTGAAGCTTGAGTTCTTACAAATAATCAACTGTCCCTTAAAATATTAAATTCCTTTGGCTTTATTTTACACATCAGTCCTGTTGATTACCTAGGATATGCCATAGTTTGAGTTTATACATTGATATGCAAGACTTGTAATACACAGCGATATACTATATTACTCTGAAGCATTATAGTATCAGATTACCAGAATTTATTCTGGAGGTAATTTTATGCATAGCAAAGAGAGAAGCAGGAGATATAATTTGCCATGTTTGCTGTTCAACAATTTTTTAAAAATATAATTCTGTTTACAAGTACTGTTTTTCAGCTTTAATTTGATACTTTACTACCAGGTAAATTATCTTCTAATGTAATTACTTTTATATAATAATTATGATCTTGAAAGTCTATGAAGTGATTAAAGGGCATTTTCTAAGAAATAGATTTCTGGATTTAAATTATGCAATTTTTCTGCTTAGAGTTTTGGTGTTATCTAATTCATTATTATCATTATTACTATTACTATTATTAAATAGTTATGAAATGACAAGTATAGAGATAACCTTTACAAATACCTGAGACTTTAGGTCTAAAATGTTTTTAATTGCGGATTTCAAAAGTTGACACAAGTATATCCCCCTTATCTTTTTTTTTTTTTTAGCATTTATTAGTTTTGACTCACTCTAGCATGTTATACACATCAGCACCTGTGCCCATTTAGCAAAGAATTTCAGTACAAATCATTTTTGAATTGAATAGACATCTCTATGAAGCATTGCAATTGTTGCAATATTTTTAGAAACTGAAACAAGGAAATAAACAACTTCAGTAAAAGTGATTTAAATAACAAATAACGTATCTTTATAAACAGCTTATCTCCTTGAGAACAAAGAATAAACAAGGAGACAAGGTTTTTTTTTCTTTCCACTATTAAAGCAGATCACAATATGAATGGGTGAAATGTCATGAATAATTGGAGAAAATCACAGAGTAATCTTCGGCAAAAACATCTGATTTATTTAAATTGTCGCTGTTTGTCTTATTAGAACCTTTATTTAACCTTGTTATCCACAATGCAGTATCCAAGCTGGTTTATCAAAAATATACTTTGGAACTAACCATATTTTGAAAATTGTGACTTTCTCAAATGTAAGCTATAGTAACGTAAACCTCCTATGACAGCTGTCTTACCTGGGACCTAATTAATTGACATTACCTTACACTGAAATGCCTGTGACCAATGTTTTGAATCTAAAACAACAGTAAATAAATCAAGGCTTTGAAACATTCTGTCAATAGATTTAAGCTCAGGTTTCTGGTCAAGAGGATCATCAAGCTTTCCACTACTAGATTTCATCTAGATACAACATTCACTATCCTCTGCTCACAAACCTAGCCACATAAGATCAGTCATTCCTGATAATGGCGTTCAGGGCCTCATCCTATGAATTTCCATCCATGTTCTTTCTTTCCAGATAAATCGATTTCCTTACAGACTCCTACATAGATTTCAGGGCTTAGCATGTGTCTAGCACTGCTTTAATTGCTTTACAAATATTAACTCTTTCAATGCTCATAACCACCTTGTAAGGTAGGTACTAATATTTTCCTGATTTTATACATGAAGAAATGGAGGCAGTGACAAGCAAAGTACTTTTGTAGGGTTACACAGCTATAAGTATTTTGCCCATCTCCTCTCATGAACCCTGATTAAATAGAATTGATTTGCTCATAGTATTGTCTTCCAGTCAGACACATTTATATAGCCAAGAGATATTTATAATATAAAAACATATCAGAATAGTAATATTTAAATCATGCTAGTATTATGCATAATGGATAGGATAGGCTAGAGAAAATAAGGAAGTACGAGATCTTTGCAGTCTAACATCAACCAAAACTAAGCTATGGCAGGGGAGTCAGGGGTGGACAAAAAGTAATATTTACAGCAAAAAGGATTTAAATATTAGAGATACTGTGTAAGGGCAAATAGGATGAGACCAATTTTAGACATGTTGAGCTTGAATTAGACAATAAGACAACAAATGGAAAGAGCATACGGATATCTGTGTGATATCTGTGTGGATATCTGTGTGGTGTGATGCATGGTAAGTATTGTAGTGATACACCCACTCCAAGTTGAGATCTTTATAGATTTGGGAGCATTAGACAGCTTAGTGGATCAAGCCCTGGTCCAGCAGGTTTGGTCAAGCTCTCTACCAAAGCCAACCCACAGGTCCTGGACAAATATATCTCTTATGCAGATATGTTTCCAAATGAGTAGTTAGAAGAGTTTACTTCTTTTGCAAATACAATTAGGAATCAACCTGGTATGCCTGGGAGTGTATGTCCTGGTGCCTAAGATCTTTCACTAGAACACTAGCACCAATCCACAGATATTTATTTGCCAGGCCCTCCATGTTCCAATAAGAGTTGTGGCGCTGTTTGTATCCTGACATCCTCCTTTGACTTGGCATCTCATAAACTTTTGGTCTGAACAGTTTTCAATTGTTAGTGCAGTACTTTCGTAGGGTCAAGCAGGGGTAAATATTTTTCAAGTCCATTCACTTTTCTACATTCCCACCATTAACCATCTTAGTTGTGCCGAAGTGACCTTTCTAAACTAAAAATCAAATCAAATCACTCCTATTCAGTGGTTTCCTTTAGAATGCCTTTAGATAACATCCAGAACCATATACATGGACTGTATGGTCCTCATGGCCTTGTCCCTCTGGCCTTAGTCCTTTCTATTCCCTTTTCATTCCAGTAGCACTGAACTATGTGTAGCTCCTGAGCTATGCTCTTTCTTTCCTCTGGGCCCCTGCATGTTTATCTCTATCTCCAGAAGGCACCTCCTACACACATGCACACCCCATCACAGGCACCTTGGCCGTCAGACGCCAACTTTCTGTCTTAGTCTTCTTGCCACTTCCTTCTGGCATTCTTCCCTTACTACCCTCAAGACTGGGCAATACAGCTCTTATCACACCCCACTCACATGGCTTGTTCATTTTTATGTCTCTATGACCATTCTGAAAGATCCTGGAAGCAAGAACTGTGTCTTGTGTACCACCTTCCCTCTTCTCCATGCTCCTCCTTCCCCTAGTACCAAAAACATTGGTTTATTGTGGATGCTCAGTGCATATTTGTCACATGAATGGCCAGAAGGACCTAAAAGTCCAAAGAGGAACATATCTGTTCACCTAAAGAGACCATATGATGCCACTGTTTCTGGAATGGGACTCGCTCCCCACCCCACCAGTTCATCAACTAATCTTGCATTCTTGAAATTCTCTAGATCTTTGCTACTCATTGTGGTCTGGAGACCAGCAGCATTGGCATTACCTGGACCTTGTTAGAAATATAAAATCTCAGACTTCATCCTGGAACTCCTGGATCAGAATCTGCATTTTACAAGGTCCCCAGGTGATCTGTATGCACATTAATATTTGAGAAACACTGCTCTAGATAACATTGGTAGTTTTTTAGTCAGAAAGTTGGTAATCCTGGTTTCCAGTGCTCCCACAGCTGAGGACTTATTTTTGCCCTGATCCAGGTGTATACCAAGCTTGCCTGTCCTTACATGTTTGAAATAAGTTACTTTGCATGTCAGGGGCCCTATTGCAAAAGGCATCCTGTACCTGCCCCTCCCCGGCCCTGAAATCAACCACTCAACTAAAAACAGGAATAGCTCCTTGTCATGGGTGCTTCTGACTTCTAGACATTGAATCCAGCACTGTCTATCAGAAGAATCCCTCCTTTCCCAGGAATAGGACTTATATCCCTGATGTCTGAGCAGTCTTCAGCCATTGGTTGGGAGCAGCTCATGGGAAATGTGGCCTTGGAGCAAATGCAGTAATGAAAATCAGAGCACAGCAGCTGAGGCCATAGGTTAATTATGTTTCCTGAGGCTGGAGATCTGAGAGGCACATTCTCATGGCTACCACAAAGAGTATGGAGAAGATATAGGAAAAAAGGAATAATTAGTGGAGAAGAATTTGAAAAAAACAAAAGAGAGTGGTTCTGATGTTAATACAACCAGCTGGACACTGCCTGCTTTACCAAAACAGAAGAGGCACTAAATAAAAAAAAAGGGGGGGGGCAGAATTATTTGTTTTGGAAGAGATATTTTGTACAGGATCTCAGGGTGGGAATTAAGACTCCTCAAAGGGCATGCCTAAAACACAGCAGGTGGTTACTAACCTGCCTGCTGACACTTAGAGTCACTTTACCCGTAGGTTTTCTTTGTTGAGTGGGGTATGAAACCAGGGCCTGCCTGGCTACCTCCAGTTTCAGGAACACTTAGCCTCTTTAAATAAAACTGTAAACAAATATACAAAGAAAATCAGTGTTAAGATGTATTTAGCTAAAGTATAAGCCTCCCAGAGACTCCAAACTCTTAGACTGTTTAAGGAGCAACCACATGCTGATCTCCTTGACTGTGGAAGTAGAGAGGTTAACCTCTGAGAGGAGAAGGATCTGTCTGATGTGCAACTAGAACAGAGTAACATCATCTCCAAAGCCTTTGATTCTCCAACACCAATTCAGTGTCCAACAATTCAAATCCATTCTGACACAAACTGCCTGAACACTTCAGACACCAGCCTATTCCAACGGGGTGCCAAAGCTATCCACTTCTGCCCAGTCAACTACACATTTGGGGCGTTCTCATAATCTCCTCCCTCTCAGGTTTGATAATTCAACTCAAAGATATCAGAAAAACACTTTCCTTATGCTTGCTGGTTTGTCTCTTCCATTTGGCTCAGGAACAGCCAAATGGAAGAGATGCATAGGGCAAGGTCTGGGGAAGGGATGTGTGGAATTTTTATTTCCTCTCCCGCCTGCCACCTTCCAGGAGATGAGGGTGGGGGAGGGGGTTAACATTTCCCATCCTCTCCTCAAGTATTTGGTCTTTCTGGTGACCAGCTCCCATCCTGAAGCCATCTAGGGGACCTGCCCTGACTCACCTCATTAACATAAACTCAGGTGTGATCAAAAGGGGCTCCTTAGAAATAACAAAAGACACTCTTACCACTCAGAAAATTCCAAAGGTTTTAGGAACTCAGTGCTAGGATCCAGGGATAAAAACTAATATATTTTTTATTACACCAGATACAGTCTCAGGTACAGGAATGAATGAGAAATATAATTCTCACGTGACTTTAAGTGTGATAATACAACCATCTCCAGGCACCTGGGTGGCTCAGTCGGTTAAGCATCTGACTTCAGCTCAGTTCATGAGTTTAAGCCCCGCATTGGGCTCTGTTGCTGACTATTGATCCTGCTTCGGATCTTCTGTCTCCCTCTCTCTCTGCTTCTCCCCCTTGCATTCTCTCTCTCTCAAGAATAAATAAACATTAACAGAAATTAATAACCAAACCATCTCAAATCATTAAATAATAGATTTTTAAAAAATAGATTGCTTAATAAATGGTGTAGGAACAACTAGGTAGTCAAATGGGGGGAAATTTAGATCCATACTTATACTAAAAGAAATACTAGATAGATCAAATATATTTTAAAAAAACCATAAATATTCTAGAAAAAAAATTTTTTTATAAGATGAGGGGGACTTTCTAAGCATGCTTCAAAACTCAGAAGCCCATAAAAGATTGATAAATTCCACTACATAAGTTAAATACAGAGTACACGGTAAAAACCGTTATCGGCAGAGTCAAAAGTTAAACTGAAGAAGATGTTTGCAATTTATATCACATGAAAGGGTTACCTTTTAATATTTAATAAACTCCAACATTAAAAAAGGAAGTCAATGGAAAAATGGGCAAAGAATTTGAACATGTACATCACCAAAAAAGGAAATATGAATAGCTTATAAACATATGACGAGATGCTCAACTGTGCTCAGTTGAATAAGGAATATGCAAATAAAAATACCATTTAGATTAGTGAAGATTAAAAAGTTTTATAACACTTCATGTTGGTGAAGGTATGGACAAAGAGGTACCTTCGTACATTGCTGAACAGGGTGTAAGCTGGTTAAACCTGTACAGAGGAAATTTTGTAATATCTCTGATAAGTATCTATAACTGTATATCCTTTAGGCCCAGTAATTCCATTCACAGCAATTTATCCTATAAATATAATACCATGTGTGTGTAATGATGGCATATTCAAGGCAATTCATCACAATACTGTAATAATGAAAGGTTGAGACCCCATATATATTTGTTAATAGGGGACAAGTTAAATTATGGCACACCGCATAATGGAATACTTTGCTGCTGTACAAGTATGGAACTATCTTCAAGATACATTGTTAAGTGAAATAAGATACAAAACTGTGTATCCTGTGGTGTTATATATACCCTAATAGACTACTGAAGGGACACAATTTTTATCTCTCATGGTCCCATAGTAATACAGGCACACTATAATTTATTTTTTCTAATGTTAGGCACTTAGGAAAACATAAAATTAGTAATGTATTTCTAACATCTTAGCCTATCCCTGGAATATGCTGATGTCTTCCCATTCCTATCCCCACTACAATTGCCAATCTCTCTTGAGTTACCAGTATTAATACCCTGGTTATATATCTTTCCACACTTTTTCCCATGAACATACAAAAATATGTACATATAGATGTACATATCTTTATTATTTTTTTGTTCTGTTTGTTTACCCAAATGAGATAATATATTGGACATATTTTTCTGTGATCTTCACCAATACACCATGGATATTCCTCTTCTAATTCTAATAACTAAAAATAGATATAGTCTTCATTCTGACTAGACATTGCCTGGACAGAGAAAAACTATAAATAGGGTCTTTACTTTCATTCAGTCACTAAATTCTCCTGTTAATTCTAGCAGCTTATTCTTTTTGGGTCTTTCTAGGAATACAATCATATCTCCTGAAAAACAATTTTCCTGCCAATGTTTATACCAGGAAGCTCTTCTTAGCTGTATGACTGCTATAATGCTGGGTTACTATCCTCTCTGACTGCTTCCCACTGCAGGCAACTGTTGCTGCTGTCCAAAACTGCTCTGAGTGGCCTTCAATGAATGAGACAGGAGCTTTCTATGAGAACACCTCAGGATATTTTGTTCAAGTGTCACAGATGACAGCACAATGCCGCAGTTCCTGATCTCTTAGTTCTCATATACTCTAATTCAAAGTGTCATCTTGTAGGGGCCAAGAGCACACCATCCTAAAATATGCTACTTTGGCATATTATTTTCAATTTTTTTAGAGTTTGTTTTGAAAGAGAGAGAATGAGCAGGGGAGGAGTAGAGAGAGGGGAGCAGAGGATCCAAAGCAGGTCTCTGTTGACAGCAGAAAGCCGATGGGGGGTTAAACTCAAGAACAGTGAGATGGTTACCTGAGCTGAAATCAAGAGTCAGACTCTTAACCGACTGAGCCACCCAAGTGCCCCTGGCATGTTATTTTAAATAAAAGTTACTTGGGAAACAGTGAGTGCAAGCACAGTCAGACCCTTCTCTCTGCCCCCTGAAAGCAGGAAATAAATCTCCCACATGAAAGGTATCCTTTTCACACTAAGTTTAAAAAAAAAAAAAAAAGCCTTATCACCAGAGATAGGGACTTTAAAGCCTAGAATGCTATAGAAAAAACCTTGGTACTTTTTACTAATCTATCATCCTAGCCCAAATTCTGCTTAGAATTCCTTACTAATTAAAGCTCCCAAGCTTTAATTAAGCTCTGTGTCAATTCTTCACAGATTTATTGGCTTTTTGTCTAAAAAGTATAAAAACTGCCTGCCTTAGTCATTTCTTTGGATCTCAGTTTTCATTCTCATTGAGCCTCCATGAGCATGTAATTAAATGTTGGTGTTTTTCTCCTGTTAATCTGTCTTATGTCAGTTTGACTCTCAAACCAGCTGGAAGATCTTAAAGGGTAGAATGAAATTTTTTTCCTCCCCCACAATCTGTACTCATTTCTTGAACTCACTGTTGTAATAATACAAGCCAAGTTCCCATTTGGTCTCTGGCAACAGGACACAGGCCCAGCAGAGTCCTGTCTGAGCATACTTATTCTGCTATTCCCTTTACTCTCTGAAAGAGGTATATTCTTGGAAAGGATTTTTCTGACCACCCTGTCTAATGAGCTTGTCTCATTCTCTATTACGTTATCCCAGTTTTATTTTCCTTTTTTTTTTTTTTTTGTTCTTTGTTTTTGCAGTTTTACTTTCCTTACAGCACCAATCATATTGGCAAATTTATTATTTATTTGACTTACTGACTTATTATGTCCCCCCAAGATAGACCATATACTACACTATAAACTTGATGAATTTAGAGAATTTCAGTCTTATTTGCCCTTAGCTCTCTAGCATGTACAACTGAAAAACACCTACTAGACCTTCAACAAACAAGTGTTGAATCAACAAATGTTGAGTTTTCTGGATAATAGTCTATATCATGTTAAAGTAATTTCTTTATTCCAACTGCTCCTAGTGTCATTAGGTTGCCAATGATCTGGGCAATTTTTCAACTTAAGGGACAGATCCAATTATTTAAAGTGAATGAGGTTTCTGAAACTCAACATACTTTTTTTTTTTTTTTCAAAGTTTATTTATTTTTGGGACAGAGAGAGACAGAGCATGAACGGGGGAGGGGCAGAGAAAGAGGGAGACACAGAATCGGAAACAGGCTCCAGGCTCCGAGCCATTAGCCCAGAGCCTGACGCGGGGCTCGAACTCACGGACCGGGAGATCGTGACCTGGCTGAAGTCGGATGCTTAACCGACTCCGCCACCCAGGCGCCCCTCAACATACTTTTAAAAATGTAGATACAATTGCAGAGCTATGACATAAACAGAGACAACTCTAAGTAGATTTTTATCCTTCTACCTCAATGTTCCAAATCTGCATTTGCTAGAGATGAACTACCATCTACTTGTTTTAGCTTTTTTTTTTTTCATTTCTTATAAAGGCTTATCTGAGTTTCATTTCAAATATTGTAAAAATACGTTTTTGTTTTGTCTTGAACTTACTGGAACTTTAGGGAAATGAGGGAAGAAAGTTGCAGGTCACCCAAAATAGGTCATGAAAGGCAGATTTCAGCCTACTCACTACGTTATTTTGTTTTAGACAGCCGACCAGTCCCCAAATGGTGTGACCTTAGTGCTGTGATCTGCCAAGGTCTTTTGTCTGTATTCCACTCTACTACTTTATCTCCCTCCGTTTATCAATCCATACACGTGTATGGTCAAACTGTCAAGTTGATATCAAAATCATGACGTGAGGCACTTGTTAATGGTTGCCTAGAAAGGCATTTTCAGTGGTTCACGGTGAGACGTTTGGTAGGCTGCGACAGTTTTGTTTCGAATGCGGGCACACCCTCCAAAACTCGCCGTTTAACTTTTGTCCCCGCAGCAAGGCCGCGAAGACCATTTCCGTTGTCCCTCCCAACGCTCCAAGCCCAAGCTGCTTGCAGAAAGACAGGAAGCGCCCACCCCCGAGCCCCTAGGTCCCGCAGCACCTCTGCCGCAGCCAGGCGGCGACGCGCCCTCCCGGTGCATTATGGGCGCTGTAGTCTGGCCGGAACCTGCTCGCGACCAGAAGTCCCGTGACCGTCGCCGCTCCTCCGCCGTCTAGCCTGCAGTCCCCCTCCGCGGCCTCAGCTGGGCTTTCCGAGCCCAGGTCGCGGCGTCCCGGAGAGTCAGCTGTTTTTCCCCTGGGCATAAGAGGCGGAAGCCGAAAGGACGCAGGGAGGGGCTTCGCGCGCTGGGTGAACGCCTGTCCTACGTGCTCGTTCGCTTCGCGACCGCTGTGCGCGAGCCCGGTGTCCCCGCGGCGGGCAGCAGCGGCGGCGTCGGTGGAACTCGGAGGGGGCGGAGGGAGTCCGCGGCGGCGGCGGCTGCAGCAGCGAAATGGCGGAGACCGTGGCGGACACCCGGCGGCTGATCACCAAGCCCCAGAACCTTAATGATGCCTACGGGCCGCCCAGCAACTTCCTCGAGATCGATGTGAGCAACCCGCAGACGGTGGGGGTCGGCCGGGGCCGCTTCACCACCTACGAAATCAGGGTCAAGGTGAGGCCGTCTTTTCCCCTTCCAGGGAGACCCCCTCCCGCCCTCCGTGGTCGTCCCCAGCCAACCCACTAGCGAACCCCCTCTGGTGGCTACAGCCGCCCCGGCCAGGAGCCCCGGGCTGACTCGTCGGGCAGCCTTGTCCACGGGCGGGGTCTTGGGCCAGGGCCCTTTTTCATGTAGGGTTTGGAAGGGGGCTGCGGAGTGAGCTGAGCCCAGCACTGGCCCTGGGAGAAGGTGCTCGAAGAAGAGGGCGTGGGTTGAGCGCCGCTTGCCCCTCAAGCAGCTGATCTGGGAATGACATTTGAGTTGGAAAGGTGTAGATCTTTCGAGAACGCTGTACTTCATCGGGAGGGGAGCTACATGTGATTGAAAGGGGGTTTGCGCAAAGTTGAAGTTTTCCCAGTTTTCTTTTCCCGGAGACTTTTTCCAGAGGTGGCCAAGCTGGTTATTCCAGGCCCTTCCTGAGCTACCAAAGTAATCTAGGTTGTACACTTTTCTGAACAGAATCTAGTGGCAGCTCACAAAAGCCTGACGAATTTGGTAGGGCTGAGCCTGGCGAGAACGGAGAATTGACCTTAGCATTCTGGGCCACAGTCGTGCTAAAGGCTGAGGTGTGGCAAGTGTTGTCTACTTCCCAATCCAAAATTGCAACTGCCTTAAGAAAGCCTATTCATTTAGGGATCTTGCTCTCTTAATTTCGAGATTTGCACTTCACTGAATGAAGGAATCAGCTTAAGTAGAAACACACTTATAATTTCATAGCTAGTATTTGATGGCAATAAGTAATTCAGATGATTTGAAAGATGCTAATTGAGAATAGTGCTTCACTTTCACTGTAGTTCACAATTAAAGAACTTGCTTGTGTATGGAAGTATCTTTAAAAATTAATTACATAAAACGAATCTAGCTGTTAAAAACGACAACAGTTTTACTAAAAATTAAGCATAATAAGAATTTCACTTCAGAGTAATCGAAATTTACATAACAAGTTACTATAAATAAATTGAGTAATTTCTCATTAACTTGTGCACTTTCGGCCTGTGTGGTTAAAACAAAAAAAACCCAAAACCTGTAATCTACCATCTTAACGCTTTTTAAGTATACAGTTCAGTAGCGTTAAGTATATTCATATTGTGACACTTACGTACATAAAAATGATTTATCATGTATTGCTATGAAAATGTTAATGATCAAACTTTAAGATATGAAACTAACAGTTTAATGTTATAAGCCACCCTTGTGTCCCTTTGGATGTGTAAAATGTGGACCCTAAGCAGTCTTATTATAGTGAAATTGCAAACTCCAGGCTCCAGTGTACTTAGCGAAGTACTTTACCACATAAGCCTAGTGAAAAAGGCCTTCCTTCCTTTCTTTTTTTTTTTTTTTTAAACTTTTGGTATGATTTTGGATACATGACAGATTGTTCACTAAGAAAAACTTCCTCTTATGCCCTTATTTACCACCATGTTTTCCTTTCCTGTGCTAAAACAGAACTTGGTATTCCTGTTTCTAAACTTCCATAGCTTGTACTTCCTGTCATGCAACTGAAGCAAAATCTCCTGCCTACACTTCCTCCATTTAATAACTTTGTGTTTATGTTGCTGAGTGCAGGGTATTAAATACACTCTAGTATAGCTTAATTATTTAAAAAAAATACATCTGATACTTTACTGAATAGCTGATGTGGCACTTAAAATATAGTGTTCATTTGTATTTTTGAGACTAATTTTTTTTAATATTGGTTAATGAGTTATGGAATTAATAAAGTATACACCCACATTGGTTTTTTGGGGGGGAATGATGTTTATAGTCATAAATGCAAGTATCCTCTAAAAAACTGTGGGTTTCTAATGCTTATGAAATGCCACTGGAGTTTTTCTTAATATATAATGTGTTAGCTTGAAACTTAGGATACCATATAGTAAAGACAATAGGTTTTAAGGAGCATGTGATTTTTGAGAGTAATTACAATCTTGTGTTAAGGGAGAATGGCCAGCAAGATGAATAGGTAAATCATTTTGTAATTTTATTTATTACTGCCTTTCTAAAATGTTGCTGCTGTCCCTAGCCCCTACTGCCTGCATTTTGCTGTTGAATTGCCATGTGGAGTTTGGGCCCTTAAACTATCTTCTAGTTACTCTCTAATTCTGGTCTTGAGAAAAATGTTCAATTTTATAGGCTCTGATTGAAATTACTCTAATTTACAGAGTAATTTTATCTAGATGGTGGCACTTTAGAATGCAAGTTTCCCAATCTCCATTTATCTTTTGGTTTAAGGGTAGTGTTTAAGACTATTAGGATCACTTGATTAGTATCTCTGGGCTTTTGAAAATAATTGGTACATTGTTAATGTTTTTAAAAATTGTTCTAATGGGTAGGTACAGCAGAGAGCACCATAAATGATGAAAGGTTTAGGAAAGCTCAGGGTCTAGAATTATTTTGTCATATTAAAGAGAAGTCTAAAGGGGAAATTCAGTCACTGTTTATGAAGTTTGTACTATAATGTAACCTTAATTTTCTGGGGATTTTGAATTAGTTAAGATCTTCTGTTGTAACTAGAGACAGTGGTCTCAAACAGGAATGAAGTTAAGGATCTTTCTTGAGCCCTGAGTTCAAAGAATAGATTTATCATTTATTAGCAGAATAAGGTACACAATCTAAGTTCCACTTCCCCTCTGTAAAATAGGTATGCTAACAATAGCACCTACATTGTAAGACTAAATGAGATAACGCACATAAGTCTCTTGAGCATTGACTGATAATACTAAGTGTTCAAAAGTTACCTTTTTCTAAATGTGGGTATATTCTAATTTAAAAGGCAGTTATCAATTAACTACATTTTCTGTATTACTGTGCAGTTGAATTAACTAAAATTGTTAGATTTTCTTGGCATGGAAGTATACTTTCATTGAGGCAAGTGTGGCATAGAAGAAGCCGTCTTGTTTAGTACTTAACCAAGTAGCTTGTTTGTTTTAAATTTTTATTTTTTGTGTGATTCCATGTAGAAAGTTGTGATGCCATATTGAGTAGAGTATTTCATATTTTAAGGTACCACATTTCCTATGATGGTACTAGTATTTTTTCCAGTTTTATTGAGGTATATTTGCTGTGTAATGTTCATGTTTAAGGTGTTCAACAGAATGATTTGCTATATGTATATATTATGAAATGATTACCGCAGTAAGTTTAGCTAACATTTAACTCCTCATGTAGTTCATATAGTTACAGAAGTAGCCTTTTAAAATTGAGGCTTATTAAAATATAAAGCTGAACAGTAAAGTTTGATAAACATTTTGACAAGAAAGATGGTCAGTAAAAGTATCATCTTGATAGTGTTTGCCATTCTAAACCTGTATTGGTGATTTTTCTCTAGGTGAGTCCACTCTTTTTTTTTTTTTTTTTTTAAGATTCTTTATTGATTTTTATTTGTTTTTTGAGAGAGAGAGACAGAGAACAAACCGGGGAGGGGCAAAGAGAGAGAGGGAGACATAGAATCTGAAGCAGGCTCCAGGCTCTGAGCTGTCAGCACAGAGCCCGATGTGGGGCTCAAAGTCACAAACTGTGAGATCATGACCTGAGCCGAAGTCAGAGGCTTAACTGACTGAGCCATCCAGGCACCCCGAGTCCTCTCATTTTAAATTGGGAGTTATTAATATCCAGGTTGGAAGCTGAGAAATAAATTAATTCTTAGACTTGTTTTTAGGATTTATAAGAATGTATCATTAAAGGGCCAAAGTAATATTTTAAAGAATCAAGGTATTTTAGTGCCAAAGGACATCTGCAGTATCTATGCAGCTTTCTCAGTTGGCCATGAGATGTCTGATACACATCTTTGCTGCTGGCTAAGGTTGACATCCAGTATCTCCGTTAAGGAAGGGCATGTGGGGGCACCTGGGTGGCTCAGTCGGTTGAGCGTCCGACTTCAGCTCAGGTCATAATCTCACAGTCTGTGAGTTCAAGCCCTGCATTGGGCTCTGTGTTGCCAGCTCAGAGCCTGGAGCCTGCTTCAGATTCTGTGTCTCCTTCTCTGCCCCATCCCCCCTTTCAAAAATAAATAAACATTAAAAAATTTAAAAAAAAAAAAGGAAGGGTATATAACTAGCTTTGAAGATTCTGTTCTTACTTAGTCCATCCCTTAAATTGGGAAGAGGGAGTGGCCTTGCTATATGGGGTTATTAGGGACTGTTCTATCTGTATTGTTCATTTTAGTACATCAGGGACCCAAGGCACAGAAGGTTATCTCTTACCCAAAGTAAATTATCTAACTAGTATTAGAGCCAGGGTTAAATTTGAAGTATTCTGGGTCCTGGTTCAGAACTGCTTCACAGCCACAGTTCATTTAATTCAAAACAGTACATTAAAACCTTTGTTATCAACAGCCTACTGTTGGAGCATCCTCAGGTGTCTGAACCTTTTGAAGGAAATCCCATAGTTGGCACTATGCGGTAATCCACAGTAGGTCGGATGCACGCAGGAGAGAACAACTGCAAAGAGCTTGCTATTAAATTTTGTGCTCTGATGAGATGACCTGAAGAGAAAGTGTTGTTGACTGGCTAATGATGTTATAAAAGAGATTTTTTTTCCTGTGTGTGTTGAAGCTGAAGAAGAGATTTATAACTTGAGTACTTATTCTGTTCAAGGCATTGTGCCATATATATATATATATATATATGTGCCATATATATATATATATATATATATACGTATGTGTGTGTATATATATATATACGTATATATATAAATATGGAATGCTTCACGAATTTGCATGTCATCCTTGTGCAGGGGCTGTGCTAATCTTCTCTGTATCATTCCAATTTTAGTATGTGTGCTGCTGAAGAGATCACTGTTAAATCTATATAATGTGATCTTTGAGGTAACTAAAGAGAACAGATAATAATCCTGTTTTGCAGATGTAAAAGCTGGGGTCCCTGTTGATCCTTTCTTGTCCCTCCCTCATTCTTACTTTTTGTTCCAGTCCTACTGAACTACTTGTATCTCCTGAAGAAGCTGAATTCTCTTTTATCTAGGCCTCTTGTATCTATACACTTCTTCTGCTGTTAAAAACAGTCTTTCTGGGGTGTCCAACTGGCTTGGTTGATGAAGCATGTGACTCTTGACCTTGGGGTTATAGGTTTGAGCACCGCGTTAGGTGTGGAGATTACTTAAAAAAATAAAATCTTAAAAAAAACAAAACAAAACAGTCTTTTCTTTAGTGGCCTTATTTGGCTACTATTACTTGTCCTGTAGGGCTTAGCCTTACTGTCACCTTTTTAGAGATTTTGTTCATCCTTAGAATTTAGACTGGATTTCCTTCTTGTATGCGCTTGTAGCCCTATTGGGATTACGTTGTTTGCTGGTTTGTGATTTCCTTTAGTTCCTGTATCTTCCAGTATAAGCTCCTAGAGGATAGGGACTGTCATTATCACCCTTACTCAACACCTGGCACTGCGCTTGGTGCATAGTGACATTATGAATAAGTGAAATTTAGGAAGGTTAAGTAACTTGCCGTAAGTCATGGGTATTAAATGGCAGAACTTGGATTTGAATCTAGATTCTTCTGACCTTCAGAGCCTGTAGTGAACATTCACCTGGAGCTTTGGACACTGTTGAGATTCTCATTTCATTAGGTAGAGGTGGGATATGGAAAGTGGGAGTTTGAAAAGCACCCCAGCAAGAGCACTTAACTGGTACACAGCAAGGCTTGTTCCTGGTTGCACCATGCTCTCTGTCTCTGAGAAGTATGAGAAAAATATATGGAACCACAGTGATTGGTAGCCATGATGGGATTTAAAAAGGCAAATTCTAAATAAATAGAAATAAACAAATCAACAACTAACCAAAACAAAACAGTGCATCCTGACAGATCCGAGAGCAGAGAGGAAAACCAATGACATTTGCCAAAGATAGAAAACTGTTTTTGGAGGGGAGGCAATTTAGATAGTAGCTGAAAGCATAGCAACTTGTACAGCTTAGCTTTTTGGGAAGAAGGGGAGGATTTTACTGTATTCGGCCAAGACAGATCTCTTCCCCCTTGCACCATCCTTGTCTGTATCACTGTGTAATAATCATGGAGGTAAGCTGGGAGTTCAGAAAATGCAAAATATATATCCATATAAGAAATTACTATATTTTATTAGTATTGCCGTTCTGTCTTTAAAGTGGAACAATCTAAAAGCACTTAACCTTTAGCTATCTTGGTGATTCTTTGTTCATAGAGATTTTCCCTCTCTTCACCATCATAATCATGCTTACCAAAAAAAAAGAAAAAAATGCTGAACTGTTGTTTTTAGATACTTTGATGTTGTACCATATTGTGTTGCTTTTATATAAGCAGACCCAGCAATTTTTTGAATATCAGATAAGAAAGATGGTGTCCAAGAAAAGCAATACTATAATCTTGGTACAGCTGTTTACTGATTTATTAGTTAGATGACTTGAGGCTTTCAACCAAAGTTTTACTTCCTTAAGGAAATACTTAATTTAGAGCCTAGGAATTTTGACATGATGGTAAAGTGGGACATTTGATGTAGCTTTTGCAAGAAAGGTTGTATCCGTTAGGATACAGTTTGGGCCGTTCTCATGGAGACTTCAACAGCAGTTTATTTTTTTTACATGAGAGGTCTCAAGGGCAGTCCTGGGCTGGTACATGACTTGACTGTCTGCTTCCAGCATCACATCCATCTTCTAGCCAAGGGAAGGCATATTCCTGCCCAGTGCCCTTTCCCACAAAGGAAGCTGGGAAATTTAGTCTATCTGGGCAGCCTTGTGAAGATAGGGAGAACACTGTACTTTGCTTTGCCACAGTAGCAAATAAGTGATTGGGATTAGTTCCTGTAGGGTGTGGCTTTAGCAACATTCTGATCATCTTTCTTCATTCTTTCCTTTTTTTTTTTTTTTTTTGTCTGTGCCTGATACTTCAGAGTTTAGAGAGAGTTCATTTGATTTGTAAGAAATAAAATTGATTTCTCATTAGTTTTGACAGTCTTCAATGTGAATGAGTTCTGATCTCTTCCTGAGAATTAATTTTGATGAGTTGAGAAAGGAGACAAACATGAAGATATGGCATATCTGATACAGGGGTGTACCACGGGATTGGGGTTGGATTAGAGATACTGAAAATAGATGATTAACCTTTTTTTTCTTTTCTTTAATGGCTGTATAAAACTATGTAGGCAGTTAGGACTAGCATTTTAACTGATGGTATTGAATGAGTTAATATTCATAAACTCGAATATAAATAAGTGAGATCAGTATCTCTTATCAGAGAATCATAGGAAGACTTAAAATAATTTTTATAAAATTACTTTGTGTCTCATAATATCAGAGTGGGCACTTTCTAATTCTTTGCTCTTTAGACTTTGATTTTATCACTGATAAAAGCATCTACGTTTGCTTGGCTTTCCTTAAATTATTCCCACACCTGCGACCTATAGATTGCTTGCTGTTTTTCCCCATTCCTGCCTTGTGGGAAGTTTGTCTATTCCATAGTAAGAAACAACATTTTGGGGCACCAGGGTGGCTTAGTCAGTTAAGTGTCCTACTTTGGCTCAGGTCATGGTCTCATGGTTCACAAGTTCAAGCCCCGCATTGGGCTCTATGCTGACAGTTCAGAGCCTGGAGCCTGCTTCGGGTTCTGTGTCTCCCTCTCTCTCTCTCTGCCCTTCCCCTGCTTATGCTCTGTCTCTCTTTCTCTCAAAAATAAATAAACATTTTTAAAAACCCAATATTTTGACAAGTGCAGTCTACTTAAATTTACAAATGCAATGACTTAAGATATGTAAACTCATTATACAGTCAAAAATATTTCATAGTTTAACTAAAGAGGGGCACCTGGCTAGCTCAGTTGGTAGAGCATGCAACTCTTGATCTCAGGGTCGTGAGTTTGAGCCTTATGTTGGGCTTAGGGTCTACTTAAAAAAAAAAAAGTTGGGTACCTTACTTAAATAGGCTGTAGAGAATTATTTTTCCAAACTGAATAGAAAATTACCAAAAGACGAAGTCACTTTAGCTGTTCAGATATAGGTCAAGATTAATACCACTAAACAACCAGTGCAGTTTTGTTTTTTTTCTTTTAAACTGAGTATAAGACAATGGAACCACATAGTCTTTGATACAGTGGTTTATCCTTGTGATCTTCTTTTTTTTTTTTTTTAAATTTTTTTTTTCAACGGTTTTTTATTTATTTTTGGGACAGAGAGAGACAGAGCATGAACGGGGGAGGGGCAGAGAGAGAGGGAGACACAGAATCGGAAACAGGCTCCAGGCTCTGAGCCATCAGCCCAGAGCCTGACGCGGGGCTCGAACTCACGGACCGCGAGATCGTGATCTGGCTGAAGTCGGACACTTAAACGACTGCGCCACCCAGGCACCCCTATCCTTGTGATCTTATGCCTTCTCATATGAAGGCACCAACTTCTAAAACTAGACAAATGTAAAATTATGAATACTATATGGTGAATACTGTAGGTTATTGGCTTTTGGTTACAATTTAACTCAGAAAAGGTGTCATGCTTATTGTTAGGCCTCTGACCCTCCATAATTCCAAGCAAGGTCTTGGAAGCAATAATATCTTCCATTTACTGCACACATTAGGAGAAAAATACTTTGACTTTAGCAACTTGTGATTCCAGGTCTCAAAGTCTAAAATATATTTAAGTATTTTGGACGATAAATGTGTAACTACACAATTTCTTCTGATGTTACATTTTTTTTGTTTGTTTGTTTCTTGGTTTCTATTTGAAAAGAAACCTGCATGTTAACTTCAGGCATTTATTTATAATGAGCAGGAATAATTTGTTCTTTTAAAAAATCCAGATCCATTTGTGACAGGATAGATTTTAAAAATCCAACCTAGAAGACTATGAAGTAAGGGCAGCTGGCTGGCTCAGTCAGTAAAGCATGCAACTCTTGATCTCAGTGTTGTGAGTTCGAGCACCACGCTGGGTATAGATATTACTTAAAAAAAATTTTTTTTAAATAAATAAAAGGCTATGAAGTAAAAAAAATACATGTATCAAATATGTAAGGCACCCAGAGCTGCTATACGAAGGAAGTTCAAGAATGTCAAAGCTAAGGAAGCATTGTAGAAGAATTCTAATTATATAAAATCTGGTAAAACATTCATAAAAGTGAGAAAGGCTTTATAGGTTGGAGTAGGCCATCAGTTATGAATAAAAGTTCAGGGGATTATTTAGAAGGAATATGTTCTTCGATTTGCTTTTCACTAGAATTTTGGATATGCCTTTGTCTAAAACTGTTCTAACATAGTAGCCATTAGCCATGTAGGGCTGTTTAAATCAAAGTGTTAGATTCAAACTTCCAGACATCTATTTGTCCAGTTTCCCTGGGATGAAAGTTGACTTGTTGTTAGTTCATTATAAGTGATAATTGGCCTTGAATATACAGGATGGTTCATATATGAAGGAACCAGTATATATATAGGGCTTCTCCTGAATTTCTTTAACCTTTTTGCCCCTTTTCACTGTGTTTGTAGTCATTGGTCCCTCCATAGTCTGTTCACTGTTCCCCTGTGCCAAACTCCAAGCATGCACTGATTTCAAACACACCCTGTTCTCTGCTGATTAAGATAGACAAAATTGGGGGCTCATCTGTCTCTTGGTTTTGGTTCAGGTCATGTCCCAGGGTCATGGGATCAAGCCTTGCATTTGGCTCCATGCTAACAGTGCAGAGCCTGCCTGGGATTCTGTCTCTTTCCCTATCTCTCTGCCCCTCCCCTTCTCGCTGACGTGTGCATGATGTTTTCTCTCTCTCAAAACAAACAAATTTTTTAAAGATGTATGAAAAAAATCTCTAATGCTTTAAGAAAAAAAGGAGGAGGGCACCTGGGTGGCTTAGTTAAGTGTCTGACTTCAGCTCAGGTCATGATCTCATGGTTCATGAGATGCTAACTGACTGAGCCACACAGGTGCCCCAAAAGAGAAAATTTCTTAATCCAGCCAAAGGTTACAGACTTTTCTTTGTAGGATAATGGTTTTATATTAGGAAATTGAGCACACATCTATAAATTGTAGTTAGACTATAGCTTAATATAGCTTAAACGAAAGAACTGGGATGAGAGTAAATGGTGCCATTCAGAATGCATAGAATTTCCCTTTTCTTCAGTCCTGTACAGGTAGATGTAAAATCTGTGTGGTTCAGACAGATTTCAGTTGTATTTGCTTTCAGGTCTGTAGAGAGCCCCAAGGCCTTCCCAGGATATTTACATTAGGGCCCCTGAAGTAATTTCCTATTCTGCAATGAAGTTGGGTCTCTTACAGACAGGCCTTGCTGTGGCCAGTGAAGAGGAAATGCTTCCCAAAATCCCTTCCTGCTCCACTTCCTCAAGGGTTTTTTATGAGGGCCTCAGAAAAAGTCTGTTAGATTAAAACATTTTGAAGTCTTTATGACTAAATTCTCATGTAGGCAAACTAAAAGCAACTCACCAGTGGATATTACGTCCGGATTTTAAAGCACTTGCGTAAATCAGTGTTGTTCCGCACTATACACTTTAATACCTTCTTTTCTTGAATACCTGAAGTTGGTGAGGAGTCCGCATTGGCTGCAAAGGATTGAACAAGCTGTGAAGCAAAAACAGCTTCAGATGTAGATTCATTGAAATGTCCTAGAGAACTTCCATTTTAATAACTTCCTAACTTAAATTCTTGGTTGTTGTTATAAAGATTGTTTGAATTGTTGCAACACTTTCTTTTAAATTAAAAAAAAATTTTTTTTAACGTTTATTTTTGAGAGACAGAGCATGAACAGGGGAGAGGCAGAGAGAGAGAGAGGGAGACACAGATCCGAAGCAGGTTGCAGGCTCTGAGCTGTCAGCACAGAGCCCAATGTGGGGCCTGAACTCACAGACTGCGAGATCATGACCTGAGCCGAAGTTGGATGCTCAACTGACTGAGATACCCAGGGACCCCTCTTTCGCAATTTTTTAAAAAATTTACATCCAAGTTAGTTAGCATATAGTGCAACAGTGATTTTAGGAGTAGATTCCTTAATGCCCCTTACCCATTTAGCCCACACACCCCCACAACCCCTCCAGTAACCTTCTGTTTGTTCTCCATATTTAAGAGTCTCTTATGTTTTGTCCCCCTCCCTGTTTTTATATTATTTTTGCTTCCCTTCCCTTATGTTCATCTGTTTTGTATCTTAAAGTCCTCATATGAATGAAGTCATATGATATTTGTCTTTCTCTGACTAATTTCGCTTAACATAATACCCTCTAGTTCTATCCTCATAGTTGCAAATGGCAAGATTTCGTTCTTTTTGATTGCCGAGTAATACTCCATTGTATATATATACCACATCTTCTTTATCCATTCATCCATCGATGGACATTTGGGCTCTTTCCATACTTTGGCTGTTGTCTATAGTGCTGCTATAAACATTGGGGTGCATGTGTGCCTTTCAAACAGCATACCTATATCCCTTGAATAAATACCTCGTAGTGCAATTGGTGGGTCGTAGGGTAGTTCTATTTTTAATTTTTTGAGGAACGTTCACACTGTTTTCCAGAGTGGCTGCACCAGCTTGCATTCCCACCAGCAGTGCAAAAGAGTTCCTCTTTCTCCGCATCCTTGCCAGCATCTGTTGTTGCCTGAGTTGTTAATGTTAGCCATTCTGACAGGTGTGAGGTGGTATCTTGTTGTGGTTTTGATTTGTATTTCCTGGATGATGAATGATGCTGAGCATTTTTTCATGTGTCGTTTGGCCATCTGGATATCTTCTTTGCCCATTTCTTCACTGGATTATCTGGTTTTTGGGTGTTGAGTTTGATAAGTTCTCTATAGATTTTGGATACTAACCCTTTATCTGATACGTCATTTGAAAATATCTTCTCCCATTCTGTCTGTTGCCTTTTAGTTTTGCTGATTGTATCCTTCACTGTGCAGAAGCTTTTTATTTTGATGAGGTTCGAATAGTTCATTTTTGCTTTGGTTTCCCTTGCGTCCAGAAACGTGTTGAGTAAGAAGTTGCTGCAGCGAAGATCAAAGAGATTTTTGCCTGCTTTCTCCTCGAGTATTTTAATGGCTTCCTGTCTTACATTTAGGTCTTTCACCCATTTTGAGTTTATTTTTGTTTATGGTATAAGAAGGTGGTCCAGGTTCATTTTTGTGCATGTCGCTGTCCAGTTTTCCCAGCACCACTTGCTGAAAGACTGTCTTTATTCCATTGGATATTCTTTCCTGCTTTGTCAAAGATTCGTTGGCCATATGTTTGTGGGTCCATTTCTGGGTTCTCTATTCTGTTCCATTGATCTGGATGTCTGTTTTTGTGCCACTCTTTGGCAATTTTTGATGGCTTGTGGTTCTCATTAGCATTTGTTCTGTATTCACCTGACTTTATTGAGAGAGCACAGTTTATCAGTATCACGTGGTTTCAGAGACATCTTGGCAGTTTTTTGCTATCGGTATTGTCAGAAATTCTATATTCTGTGTCAGAATGTGCCGAGAAATTTTATTCTCTTAATTTATGTATGCTGTTATTACTATTAATTCCTACACTTGCCCTGATACTACGTTTTGTTGTTCTCATTCTCCATCAGTCCCTGTGTAGGGCTCCATACTCCTACCTCACTAACAGTCCTCATTTCTTGTTGGGTTTTGACTGATTTCATTCCCAGGGAAGCTAGACTTCTCTCCCAGTTGGTCTAAGCATCTGAGGCTATCTTTCCCTACCCAGTGATGGTAGAAAAGAACTGGAAACAGACTTGAGTATTATATGTGTGGGGAGGAGGTCGGGCGGGGGAGGTTGTAGCAGAGGAGCAAAACTGTTGCATACCTGCATAGCATGGACTTCCTTTTTTAAAAAAAAATTTTTGTAAAGTTTATTTTTAGTTATTTTGAGAGGGAGAGGGAGGGGCAGAGAGAGAGGGAGACAGAATCCAAGCAGAATCCACCCTGTCAACGCAGAGCCTGATGCAGGGCTCAAACCCATGAACAGTGAGATCATGACTTGAGCTGAAACCAGGAGCTGGATGCTTAACTGACTGAGCTACCCAGATGCCCCAGCATTTTTTTTTTTTAAGATTTTTTTTTTTTTTTTTTTTTTTTTTTTTAAGTAATCCTAGTGCCCAGTGTGGGTCTTGAGCTCATGATCCTGAGATCAAGAGTTGTGTGCATCTCCAACTGAGCCAGTCAGGCACCCCTATAGCATAGACTTCCATTTTTTTAGAATTTCCACTGTTTTTGTTCTTTGGGGGATAGTGTTTATCTAAAAACACTTAAATTATGAATGTAAATTCATATCCCAGTTTGCCCAGCCTGTTGAGTGCCCTTGGGCAGTTAACCCCTCTGAACCTGTTTTCCATCCTAAAGATGACAGTGTTAGTATGTTCCTTAGAGTTACATGAGAATTAAATGATGTGTGTTATGGACTTTAAACACTGTCTCATTAGGGTGCCTAGGTGTCTGGGTAGGTTGAGCATCCAACTCTTGATTTTGGCTCAGGTAAGATCCCAGGTCAGGCTTTGAGCTGCGTGTGAAGCCTGCTTAAGATTCTCTATCCCCTCCATCTCCCCACCCCCACCCCCCACCTCTTTCCCCAACTCGTGCACTTTCTCTTTCTCTCTCTCTCTCAGATAAAAAATAAATAAAAATAAATACTGTCTTATTTAATATTAACTATTATTATTATTACTATTATTATTACTATTATTATTGAGTTGGCTCTAGCTTTCTATTGCACTATCAGAAAAGAGAAGGGGGTGTCTGGCTGGCTCAGTCAATAGAGCATGTGACTCATGATATCGGGGGTTGTTAGTTTGAGCCCCAGGTTAGGGCAGAGTTTACTTTAAAAAAAAAAGTACTGATTTCAGTAAATGGTTTTCTGACATACAGTACCAAATCTGCATTTTCTCCCAAAACTCTTCAGAATCTCTTATATTATTATAGAGTATATTATTTTAAACATGGCAGTGGATAGGGGCACCTGGGTGACTCAGTTGGTTAAGCATCTGACTTTGGCTCAGGTCATGATCCTGCGGTTCATGGGTTCGAGCCCCGTGTTGGGCTCTGTACTGACAGCTCAGAGCCTGGAGCCTGCTTCGGATTCTGTGTCTCCCTCTTTCTCTGCTCCTCCCCTGTTTATACTCTATCTCTCGCTCAAAAATAAACATTAAAAAAAAAATTTGAAACATGGCAGTGGATGGTAGTGATGGTTGCACAACAATGTTAATGTACTTAATGCTTCAGAATTCTGAGGGGCGCCTGGGTGGCTCAGTCCCTTAAGCAGCCGACTTCGGCTCAGGTCATGATCTCGCAGTCCGTGAGTTCAAGCCCCGCGTCGGGCTCTGTGCTGACAGCTCAGAGCCTGGAGCCTGTTTTGGATTCTGTGTCTCCCTCTGACCCTCCCCCGTTCATGCTGTGTCTCTCTCTGTCTCAAAAATAAATAAACATTAAAAAAAAAAAAAGATTTCTGTATACTTAAAAATGTATATTCTGTAACATAAAATGTGTTTTATCATTATAAAAAAAAAAACATGGAAACAGAAATAATGGAGGAGGGATAGTTGTTTAAGTTTATATGGTAGTCTTTTCTTTCAGATTACCAAAGCAGGGGAGGAAAGCAGTTCTTCATGACCCTTTAACAAGAATCTTGGTCCTTATTCATTCATCTTGTCTTAAAGTCAATTTTACCTGTTATTAATATAGTCACTCCAGCTTTCTTACGATTTTTGTAGGCAATATTATTTTTCAACCTTTCATTTTTAACCCATTTCTGTTTTTGAATGTTAAATGTGTCTCTTGTAGACAGTTTATAATGGGATCTTAGTTTTTAAAACTTTTTTTTTTAATGTTTATTTCTGAGACAGAGAGAAACAGAGCATGAGAGGGGGAGGGGCAGAGAGAGGGAGACACAGAATCTGAAGCAGGCTCCAGGCTCTGAGCTGTCAGCACAGAGCCCGACGCGGGGCTCCAACTCACAAACCGTGAGATCATGACCTGAGCCAAAGTTGGACACTTAACCAACTGAGCCACCCAGGCACCCTGGGATCTTAGTTTTTAATCCAGGCTGAAAATATGTTTTTTGATTGAAGTGTTTAATCATTTTCTGTTTAGTGAAATTACTGGTGTGATGGGTTTATTTCTGACATTTGATACTTTCTTTCTTCTTTTTTTCAGGTTTTTAGTTTAATTCCAGTTAGTTAACATACAACGTTTATATTAGTTTCAGGTATGCAGTACTGTGATTCAGCAATCCCATATATCACCTGGTGCTCATCACAAGTGCACTCCTTAATGCTTATTTTCTATGTCGCATTTTTTTTCTATTCCTCCTTTATTGCTTTTTTTGTTAAATAGATATTTTCTAGGTTTTAATTCCTAAGACCCTTTAAAATTCTTTTTAAAATTATTAGTGTTTGATCTAGGAATTACAGTGACTTAGCTTTTCACAGTGTAATTCAGATTAATGCTAACTTAATTCCAGTAAAATATAGTAACTTTGTTCCAATATACCTCTAGTTCCTCCCCCTTCCTTTGTTTTATTATGTCATGTGTGTTATATCTTTATATGTTATGGGGGCAACAATACAGGTTTATAATTGTTTCATGCAGTTTTCTTTTAATCATCTAAGAGAAGAAAAGAGAAAAGCACATTTATACATTTACCTGTGTAATTACCTTTACTGCTGCTCTTTATTTCTAGAGAACAGTAACATCTGTTATCATTTCTTTTGAGCCTAAAGGGCTTTCTTTAGTATTTCTTGTAAGGCAGATCTACTTAACTTTCAATCCTTGTTCATCTGGGAGTGTCTTATTTCATCTTTATTTTTGGAGGATAGTTTTGTTGGATGTATTAGTTTTCTATTACTGCATTAAAAATTATCATAAATGTAGCACCTCAAAATATTACCTTGCCTGTTTCTGTAAGTCAGAAATCTGGGCATGGCTTAGCTGGGCCCTTTGCTCAGATCTTAACAAGGCCTACAGTCAGAGTGTTGTTCAGGATTGTGGTCTCCTGTAAGGCCTGGGATTCCTTCTAGGCTCACATGGTTGTTGGGAGAATTCATTTTCTTGTAGCTGTAGAACTTATAGTGGCCTTCCTCTTCAAGGCCAATGGGAAAAATTTTCTTGATTTCAGGGGAACTGAAACCCTCTTTTAAGGGGCTCACCTGATAAAGTCAGGTGCACCCAAACATTTTTTGATGAACTCAAAGTCAAACTGATTAGGGACTTTAATTTCATCTACAAAAGCCCTTCACCTTTGCCACAAAATGTAACCTAATCATGGAAGTGACCTCCATCATATTCATAGGCCTCACCTACACACATATGGGAGGTGTATACAGCAGGGGTTCCCATATCACATTTCTGTCTAACACTGAATATAGATTTCTTTGTTGTTTTTCTTTTAGCTTTCTGAATTGAATATTCCACTGCTTTTTGGTTTCCATTGTTTAAGGGGAGAAGTCATCTGTTAATCTTACTGTGTGTCTCCCTATATATGATGAGTTGTTTTTCTTTGCCATTTTCAAGATTTTCTGGTTTTTGGCTTTTAACAGTTTGACCATGATGGGTACGTGTGGATCTCTTTATGTTTCTCCTACTTGGAATTCATGGAACTGCACGGATGTGTAGATTAAAGATTTTAGTCACATTTGGGAAGTCTTTGGCCATTCTTTATTGTTTTTTCTCTTACTGTGAGACTCCCATTACATGTGTGTTGGTTCCTCTGATGGCATCTCACAGGTCTTTGAGGCTGTTTGTTCTGTTTTCTTCCTGTTTTTTAGAATGAACAATTTTTATTGATCTGTCATTTACTGATTTCTTTTGTCTGCCAGCTCAAATCTGTTGAGCTCATCCAGTGAATTTTTAAATTTAGTTACTACACTTTTCAACTCCATCAATTCGAATGTGAGTCTTCCTTATAATCTCTTTGTTGAGATGCTCTATTCATTGAATCACTGTCATCATTATTTCCTCGAATTCTATAAGCATAGTTTCTTTTAGTTGTTTGGACATATTTATTGTGTTAGCTGTTTTGAAATCCTTGTCAGCTAAGTCCAACATCTGAACCTCTTCAGAGAGTTTTTTTTTTTTTTTAATGTTTATTTTTTTTGAGAGAGTGCACCCATGAGCAGGGTAGGGGCAGAGAGGGAGAGAGGGAATCCCAAACAGGCTCCACACTGTCAGCACAGAGCCCAATGCAAGGCTCAGTCCCATGAACCGTGAGATCATGACCTGAGCCCAAATCAAGAGTCAGATGCTCAACCGACTGAGCCACACAGGTGTCCCAAGATAGTTTCTGTTGAAAACAATTCTGTTTTTTTCCCTGTATATGGAATACACTTTCCTGTTTCTTTGCATGTTTCATAATATTTTTTTGTTAAGCTGATCATTTTAGATAATAGAGACTCATGAGTTATGTCACCTCTCGCCCCTCTCCAGTTGGGAGAGGGTCTGTTACTATATCTTTATTTTTTTAAGGACCTGCCTGCATGAAGTCTGGAGTATGCTGTTGCTAATATCTCTGATTTTTTTTTCCCCACAATTCTTGTTTGTTTTTTAAGCCTGGTTTCCTAGAGGTCACCCTTGGATCAGTATGACTTAATGGTTAGCCAGTGACTTGGTCAGAGGTTGTGCATAAACACCTAGAGCCATGAAAGCTTCTACCCTTTGACAGTGAATTTGTATGTAGGTTGGGGAATGAATTCGTATGTAGGCTGAGGAATGAATTCAAAGCATAGGCCGTTTACAAGTTCTAACTTTTAGTTTGTGCCAAGTCTTCTCATGTCCATGGCTCTTCTGTATCTGTGAAAGACCTCACAGCCAGAGATCTGTAGATAAGTAGGGTCCTTGCCATCTTTTCTGAGTCTGCATGCAGCTTTGTGCAAGGAACAGCCTTTCAGACCACCAGGGATAAGGGGGAACTTAATTAAGGCCCATCATGGTTGTGCCATTCTTAGGACATCTCTGCTAAGCTTCCATCAAGTCTGCTGATTTGTTTCTTGTCCTAGTCAACCTTGGAATTGTCCAAAGTCGATCTTTGGCTGCTGCAATATTGGCCTTCCCCTTGTTTGCCACCAAGATCCCTATTGTTCTCAACAATACGCCCTGCATCTGGAACTTTTCTGCATTCTTATTTTAATCAAGTCACTCCCCTCTGGCAGTGATGGTGCTGGTTTAACCCCACTGGTAAAACTACCACAGATGGAGCTGTTAAAACAGCACAGACTTCCACTGTTCTTACCTGAGATTCACTATTTTTTCTTGAATAAATGTTTTTCAATTTGTTACAGGTCTTTAGTCAGTTTTCAGAATCCTGATAGGGTTGTCTTTGACATGTTTGTCTAGGTTTTTTGTTTTTTGTTTTTGTTTTTTCTTTTGAGAGAGAGCAGGGGGGAGAGGGAAGAGAGAGAGAATCCCAAGCAGGATCTGTGCTGTAGCACAGAGCCTTACACAGGGCTCAAACTCACAAACCGTGAGATCATGACCCGAGCTGAAACCCAAGAGTCAGGTGCTTAACCGACTGAGTCACCCAAGTGTCCCTAGGTTTTTTTGTTTTTTTGTTTTTTGTTTTGTATCTAATGTTTATTTGTTTATTTAGAGAGAGGGGGAGGGAGGGACGGAAGGAGAATTCCAAGCAGGCTGCACACTGTCATTGCAGAGCCAACATGGGGCTTGATCTCACAGACCATGAGATCATGACCTGAGCCTAAATCAAGAGTCGGATAGATGCTCAACTGACTGAGCCAGCCAGGCACCCCAACACGTTCATCTAGTTTTTATCACTGATTTTTTGTGGAGGGGGAGGCTTTGCTTATTAGCTTTTTACTCCACCATTCCAGCAGCTCTACCCTTACCTTTTTTTTTTAATTTTTTTTTTTTTAACATTTATTTATTTTTGAGAGGCAGAAGGAGACAGAGTATGAGTGGGGCAGGGGAAGAGAGAGAGAGAGACAGACAGACAGACAGACAGAATCCAAAGCAAGCTCCAGGCTCTGAGCTGTCAGCACAGAGCCCAATGTGGGGCTCAAACTCATGAACCATGAGGTCATGACCTGAGCCGAAGTCGGCGCTTAACTGACTGAACCACCCAGGTGACCCTACCCTTACCTTTTTAAAATTTTTTACTAAAAAAATTTTTTTAAGGTTTACTTTTTTTTTTATTTTTGAGAGAGAGAGAGAGAGACAGACAGACAGACAGACATGGAGCATGAGTTGGGGAGGGGCAGAGAGAGAAGGAGACACAGAATTCAAAGCAGGCTCCATGTTGTCAGCACAAACCATGAAATCATGACCTGAGCTGAAGTCGGATGCTTAACCAACTGAGCCATCCAGGCACCCCCACCCTTACCTTTTTACATTATACTTTTCTTTGAGATTTCATATTTTTAAGAGATCTTACTAATATTATTATGCTTTTAATGTTAACTTATGTGTGCTCAGAAGCACTTTTTGTGCAATGTTCAAGTGTTTTTAAAGGCTTCTTGATCAAGTATTACTTAGTTTCTTGCACATAGTAGTTGTTTAGGTACTTATTAGATGCTTAGTGGAGTTTTTAAAGTTTTATTTATTTAACATCTGGTTTGGGTTAGGTACTATAAGTGTGCCTTAAGAGCATGAACTTTGAATTTGAACATGAATTCCCTCTCTCTCTGCCTATTTGTATGCATGTGACCCTAAGCAAATTACCTCACTCCACATTTTGAGTTTCTTCAGCCATAAAATGAGACTTCAGAGGATTAAATGTGACATATGGCATGACATTTGCCCTACACTGGGTAGCCAATAAGTGATAATGTGTGAAGTAATAGTAGTTCCTCTTTAATTATTGAGGTAAATGGCAGTATCTTCATTTTAAAGATGATGCAACTCAGATTTAGAGAAGGAAAGTAACTTGACATGGTCATACTGTTTATGAGTTCCAGAGGAGAACTTGAGCCCAGGTCTGTTTGAGTAATTTATCTGTTTCTTACTGCTTCCAGAAATCAGAAATGGTATCACAAATTTATGATTAGCTCCTACTATGCTAAGTTTAGAAATGTACAAAGGAAACATTGAATGAATATATACACTCACATATATTTGCTTGCATTCCCTCCCCCCTCCCCCCATAATGTAGCATGTCAGAAACTTCCACTGAAAGGGGAATAACAGTAATTTAAACCTAAGATACAACCGTACTCACTAGAACCTTGAATATCCTGGTGAGTGGAAAAAGCAGGGACTTTAAACTCTTCATCTACAGAATTGAACATCTAAACTTGAAGTTTTTTCATACATAATGATGTATACATAAAAGTATACCTAGAAAATATTTTTATTAGCTTTGAAAGGTTGTGTATACATGTCTTTTTCATAATAATATACTCCCCAAACTGTGTACTGTCTTACAGAAGCTTGCCCCATGGTATCCTACTATTCTTAATTTCTCTGTCCTTACCCTTACCTATCCTTGTCTGTATAAAGTCTGCTAAATCAGGGACCATGTCCATGTACTTAGTGTTCATGGTAGATTCTCAATTAATGCCTTTTATTCTGTATTGTTTTTAGCACTCCAGGTAACATTAGTGGCTTATGAGACTTCATAATTAATACTTACAGATGTTATGACTTAAAATATATCATTTGCCATACTTCCAAGTAGGGTTTGGGAGCTAGAAGTGAAGGATCTGGAATGATTTCCTTTTCTTACACACTTCACGATTCAGAGGAGACGGCAGGGAAAGGAAAGTATAAGGAGAAAAGAAGCTAGACTGGGCCGCCTGGGTGGCTCAGTCGGTTATACATCCAACTTTGGGTCAGGTCATGATCTCGCAGTCTGTGAATTCTAGCCCCACGTCAGGCTCTGTGCTGACAGCTCGGAGCCTGGAGCCTGCTTCAGATTCTGTCTCCCTGTCACTCTGCCCTTCCCCTGCCATGCTCTGTCTCTCTCTCTCTCAAAAATAAATAAGCATTAAAAAAAAAATTTTTTTTTAAAGAGGCTAGACCAGGTACTCAGAAATGAACCTAAATTATGAGGGACAGAACCAGAATACCCTGCTCTCCAGCCCCCCACCCCACTGCCAACACTGAGTATACCTAACAGTTAAAGGGAGTATGCTGGCAAGAAAATTTTTTGAATTATATGGACTTAATAATGTATTGAAATCTTTGATGACAAGTTACAACTCCTCTTGTGACCTGTGCTGTTTCCAGTAGTTTATTATGAGGGTTCTTGAGAGAGTTATGTACTGTTTCTAATAAAAGGGTTTTGTGTTAGTGATTTGAGTACCTTCGGGTTATTAGAACAATAATCACTCTTTGTGGGGGTTTATGAAAGGAATAAAGTATTGTAATGACACTGCTGTCAGTCTCTACATTTAAAGCATGCCATGTATATAGTATTTAATATCATTGTCTAGTTGCTCTTATTATAGCTAATCACTCTCCCAAGAAGAGAAAGGAATCTATTAATATAGGTATCACTCATGTCTTAGAGAATTAAGACTCATTAAATATGCTTTTTCATGTTTTCATGTTACAGGTAATATTTCATTCTTTGAAGAAACACCTCAGCTTCTTTCTTTTATAATGTAGGTGGCAAATTATTTCATACTATCTATTCTTAGAAGTTTATCAGGTTAGTGCAGAGAAAGCAATTTAGTCTTAAATTACAACTTTTGTTTTGGGACCTTGCTTTTGTTTAGAGTAGGAAATCTTCAGTTCCATCAACTTCTTAAGTTACAGAGGAACACTTCCTTAACCGAATATTCCATAATCAATTAACTATTTTAGCTTTTCTGGGAACCTCAGCTGCTCAGAACATAGTTAAGAGCTAATAAGGAAGCAAAAAAGTTAGCAGTAAGGAGTTAATTAGGAACCATATTTTTATAAGTGAAATACTGCCCTCTCAATATGCTTCTTATTTAGCATAATTCTGCCAAAGTCAGATTACTGATTCAGTTATCTGTTACTGTGTAACAGACAACCCCAAAAGTTGGTGGCTTAAAACAACTAACATTCACTTTATCACATTTCTGCAGTTTGGTTAGGTCTTAGAAGGAACATCTTATCTCTGTTTTCCTTGATATCTGCTGGAGCAGCTTGACTTGGGGCTGGAGGATTTATTTCCAAGATGATTCAGTCATATGGCTAGCTGGCAAGTTGGTGCTGGCTACCGACTGGGAGTTCAGCTGGGGCTATTGATCAGGTCCTGAGTTTCCTCCATGTGGATGACTAGACTTTTTTTTTTTTTTTTATGTTTCTTTATTTTTGAGAGAGAAACAGAGTATGAGTGGGGGAGGGGCAGAGAGAGAGGGAGACACAGAATCCAAAGCAGGCTCCAGCTCTGAGCTGTCAGCACAGAGCCTGATGCAGAACTCGAACCCATGAACCACGAGATCATGACCTGATCCAAAGTTGGACACTTAACCAACTGAGCTACCCAGGCACCCCTGGATAACTAGACTTCTAACAGAATAGTGGTGTCTGGCTTCCAAGAGAGAATGTCTTTATGAACAGATGTTCCAAGAGGACAAGCCCCATTCACAAATACTTGCTAATATACCATTCATCAAAGGCGTTCACATGGCCAAGTCAATATAGGAGATGATACAGAAAGCTACTGGGAGGCATGATTTTTTGCAGGCAACGAAAGTAATAGCCTACTACAGTTATGTACCTCCTCAATCTATAGTATAACCTTTCTGGAGGATATTTTGAAGCCTTAACATTTACAGCCTTTGGCTCAGTAATTTCACCTTTAGGACTTTGTCCTAAGGAAAGTATACAAACTCCCTGGATCTAGCTTCATCTAGCTGTCATCCATAGCATTTTGCCAAGGGTGAGATAGGTGGTTAATGCAGGAGTTGGGATTAAAACCAGATTGTCTGGTTCCAGAGCTGCATACTTAATTATTGTATTATACCACCTCTCGTATAAGTAATGTGTATATAATCATGTTAGTGATACCAATTGAGAAGCTCATAACATAGTTAATAAAAATAGAAGTTGTACACATAAAAGTCTGAAAGGATATATATCAAAGTGAAATCTCTACAAAGGAATGTGTATTACTGTTCTAATTTTTTAATTGTATTGGACACTTTTTGTTTGTTTATTTTGAGAGAGAGAAAGAAGGAGCATGTGCATGCAGGGGAGGGGCAGAGCGAGAAGGAGAGACAGCCTGCATACAGGGCTCAATCTCAGGAACTATGAGATTGTGACCTGAGCCAAAATCAACCTGAGCTTAATTGACTGAACCACTAAGGTGCCCCTAATTTTAAGGATACTTTTTATGAGCCTGCTATGCAAACTTAATGTGTTCTTCATATGTATGTGGTGGGTTTTTTTTTTTAAGATTAAAAAATTTTATTTATTTTATTTCATTATTTTTTTAGTGTTTGTTTGTTTATTTTGAGAGAGAGGGGAGAGTGAATTCCAAGCAGGCTCTGCACTGTCATCATGAGCCTGATACGGAGCTCAAACCCATGAACCATGAGATCATGTCCTGAGCCAAAACCAAGAGTGGGACATTTAACTGACTGAGCCACCCAGGCCCTTATTTTATTTTTTAAGTTTATTTATTTTGAGAAAGAAAGTGCAGGTGGGGGAGGGGCAGAGAAAGAGAGGGAGAGAGAATCCCAAGCAGGCTCTGCACTGTCAGTGCATGGCCCAATGTGGGGCTCAAACCCACCAACTATGAGATTGTGACCTGAGCTGAAGTCAGATGCTTAACCAATTGAGCCACCCAGGCACCCCAAAATTTTTTATTTTTAATCTCTACACACAATTTGGGACTCAAACTCACAACCCCAAGATCAAGAGTTGTATGCTGCACTGACTGAGCCAGGCAGGCACCTCTTTATTTTATTTCTACTCTACCTCTTTAAACCCTCCCCACCCTCTGATTTCATGCTGTATCTCTTGAGATCTTTTTTTATTAAGGTTTTTTTTTTAATTGTTTTTTTTTTTATTAATGTTTATTTATTTTTGAGACAGAGAGAGACAGAGCATGAACAGGGGAGGGTCAGAGAGAGGGAGACACAGAATCCGAAGCAGGCTCCAGGCTCTGAGCTGTCAGCACAGAGCCCGACGTGGGGCTCAAACTCACGGACTGTGAGATCATGACCTGAGCCGAAGTTGGACACTTAACCGACTGAGCCACCCAGGCGCCCCTCTTGAGATCTTTTTTAGATCCCTGTAGTCCATATGTGCCTGATAGTACATAAATAGAAGTTTAGAATACACTTAATGAATAGTTTCTTAACTAATATTCTTTCATTGGTTTCCACATTAAAGTTTTCTTAACAGTGACTTTGCATCCCATTTCCACTTACCCTCCTAAGGATTAGTTCCAAATCACTGTCCTTGAGGAGGTAAAATATTGTTGCCCATAATTGTCCTGGCTAAACTCACTTGGTGGTCTTACAGATTCCTTAGCTCCCCTACCCTGTTTCACAGTTAGTAGGTATAGGACAGTGGTTCTAGAGCAGTGATTCTCGACCCTGGCTGCACCTTAGAATTACCTAAAAATACTGATGTTTAGGTTCCACCTCAAACTAATTTGAATGAAATTCTGTAGGTGGTAGCACTGGGGATGTGTGTGTGTGGGTTGTGTGGGAGTGGGTGGGTGTTTAAAACTCCTGAGACAGTTCTAACCATGAAGCATGTTGGGAAGATACAGAAAATAATTTTTGCACTTTTAAAATTGTTCAAAAAAGCTCGTAAGCTATTAATAGGCAGTTTTCTTTCAGGAGAAGCCTATATAAGCTTATGTAAATGTTCATAAACTATTACAAACAAATTTTTCTTTACAGTAGAATTATTACTGCTCGGTTTCCTTAAAGGTTGCTCATTGGAAACCTTGCATGAGCTCATAAAATGAGTCTTGTTGCCGATTCACAAATGAAGACTATGGACAAAGTAGGAAAAGTATATGGAATTACTTGATTTATGCATTAAAACAGTCTAGATAATTTCTTTTCTACTGTTTTGGAAATTATGCCGTAAAGGATACTTCTTTCGTGTTGTGCACCTGAAACTAATATCATATTGTATGTCAACTATACTTCAGTTTTTTTAAAAAAGGATACTGCTTTTAAAATAATGGGAAATTGTATCACTAGAAGGCCATGTCCTTATTTTTTTTTTTTTAAAGAAAGAAACTAAACTAAATACCTTGGCTTAGTGACAATCTACATTTCAAAGGTTCTCTGGACTAAAAGCTTATTCTTCACTTAAATGACTTCTCCCCAGCCATATTTAGAGTTCATCTAGGTTATAAACCATATCTCCAGTTATTCATGCTGTTCCAGATTGGGTAAAACAAGTATCAAAAGTACTGAAGGGCGAGGTAATAGCTTAAGCACTTCTCAGCTTATCCTTTATCTCTAGATGTAGATATTTGGAGAAATGCAGCCGTTTAATGAGAACTCGAGTGAGGCATCCATTTACATCTCTTAGGATTGGTTAAATAGAGTATGGTCTATTGAGTATACTTTTGATGTTGTTGCCAGTCTCTTTTTTTCAAATGTACACGTGACACTATCTGAAGAAATACTAGAAACACCTAGTAAACATTTTTCTAATATCTATTGTTAAGCTATATTCAGGTGATCACATTTTGAGGCTCGGTTTTCTGTTTGGCTACCAGTGATAATCAGGTTACATATAGGATATCTATGAGCTGCTGACTTTAATAGGTCAGCCTATGTAAATGTGTAAGACCCAGCTTTTTGGAGACCAATATGACTGTTTCCTCTGCTTACATGTGAAGGGAGCACTTATTTTAGAGCTCTATACTGTGGTTTCAAAAATCTGTTCTTCAGTATATAATGTCTGTTTGGATTCCTGATGATTCTACTCTGTGTGATTAGTAATATCTTCTGGGAAATGGCTGGTTTCTCTTTTATACAAATGGCAGGGTTTTTAACTTTATATTTGTGTATAGTTGACACAGTGTTATATTAGTTTTGGGTGTACAGCCCAGTGATTTAAAATGTCTACAGGTTGTCCTATGCTCACCACTAAATAGCAGTTTTAGAGTCCAGGCATACAGACATCTCATGACGTTTCATCCTTTTGGAGTTTTGTTTCTAGTATATTATTAGAACAGATAAAAACCAACTAAATAATACTGAATAGTTTTCTTTAAGCCTTTACTCTCATTCTTTTCAAGTTTTCTAAATATCCCAGGTATCTGATATAATTAGCCCATCACCTTTTCACGTGCTCTGCAAAATATATTCTCTTGCAAATGACAAGGCAAGATATACAGAAGCTTGAGAATTGCCCTGAATTTCTCCTAAAACAAGTACAGATATCCATGGCTTCGTTAGACTATAAATCCTCTTCTTAATCTATTTACTAAATCAAATTGTGAACATAACATACTTAACAGATCTGTATGTTGACACTATATTTGGCAGAGAGTAGGACTTTCATGCAGTAAGCCAGCCTCCTCATCGTTAAAGTCAGGCAGATAACTTTACCTGAAAGTGTAAATTTCTCCAAGAAGCAGAAAGCATTTTGTGCTCTGACGGTTCTGTAAGTTTAAGTTTAGGTGGATAAATTCCAAATGGCACTAAATTTTATTATGAGGGCCAAGTGCAAAAATAAGAAAAAACTTAGTATAAAAAGGAAAAAAGGTAATTTTACATTGGAGAAATCTGGCTGACTTAACCTTAATCAAGTGAGCCAATAATAGGACAAACTGACATCATGTCCCTTCTGATGTGATGATGCACTGAGAAAGCTTCGACATTCCTGCCGTTAGGAACATTGCTGCCAGAAATGCAGGACATGAAACTGGTCATGAGGAAACAGACAAACTCAAATGTATAAAGTATCTCAAATATCTGGCCTGCACTGTGTAAAACTGTCAATGTCTTGAGTGACAAAAAAGTCAGGAAGGCTGTTCTAAGTTGAAAGACTAAAGAGATAACAAGACAGAACTTGATTCTTTTTTTTTTCCCCCTAAAATATTTATCCTTTGTATGGTTTCCCAAGTAGTAAACAAGAAATTATCTGGGCTAGTTTAACTTCTAAACCATCTATTTTGATATACTTTCACATTATTACCCCCAGTTTATATAGGTGAGCAAATTGAAAAACAGGTTAACTTGCCCAAGTCATACAGCTAAATGATAGTGCTGGAATTTGAAACTAGACAGAGCCTGAGCTCTTAACCACTGTTGTAATGTAGAATATTATAAAGTGTATGCTTTCATATTGAATGAATTAATCTCTGAGATTTGAAGGTAAGAATGACAAAGAGTAGGGTTACTGACTTTAATTTTCTTTGACTATAGAAGGAATAGTATGACTGCCTGTCAAAAGTTTTATAAAACAAGGTATTAAAAATAATCTTAAATTTCACTAAAATGTCATTTATTTGAAGCATTGAATGCTTTTCTTTTATATTTTCCCTTTTTCTGTTCTGTATTTCATTTGTTTCCACTCTGATCTTTATTATTTCCTTCCTTGTTTTTTATTTAGTTTGTTCTTCTAGTTACCTAAGGTGGAAGTTTATTCATTTGAGATATTTCATCTTTTTTATTTTATTTTATTTTTTAAGGTTTATTTTTGAGACAGAGAGAGACAGAGCATGAACGGGGGAGGGTCAGAGAGAGGGAGACACAGAATCTGAAGTAGGCTCCAGGCTGTCAGCACAGAGCCGATGCGGGGCTCAAACTCAAACTGCGAGATCATGCCCTGAGCCAAAGTTGGTCACCCAATCAACTCAGCCACCCAGGCCCCCCTTGTCTTTTTTAATGTGGACATTTACAGCTGTAAATTCCATCTCAGCACTGTGTAGCTGCTTGTTGTATGATCTTTTGAACCAGTCAGACGTGTTATAGTAATAGTTTCTAAGCTTGTGTATTAATCATCTGGGGAACTTTTTTAAAGGCCTCTTTCCGCTAGAAACTGAAGAGGGGGAAGGCCTCTTTCCCCTAGAAACTGATATAATGGCTCTGATGTAGTCCTCAAGACTGGTTGTTTGGTTTGGTTTGGTTTTTAGAGACTACCCAGATTACTACCATTTGAGAATGTATTGAGCTATACGTATACCTCAATGTTATTTGTTCACTTTTCTCTACTTGTGTTATATTTCCATTTAAGAAATTGTTTTAAGCTGGGCACCTGGGTGGCTCAGTCGGTTAAGCATCTGACTTCAGCTCAGGT
Source organism: Prionailurus bengalensis (assembly GCF_016509475.1). Taxonomy (NCBI): domain Eukaryota; kingdom Metazoa; phylum Chordata; class Mammalia; order Carnivora; family Felidae; genus Prionailurus; species Prionailurus bengalensis. The sequence goes on along the minus strand of NC_057349.1, from coordinate 97,456,670 downwards.
CATGATCTCACGGTTCATGAGTTTGAGCCCCGTGTCAGGCTCTGTGCTGACAGCTTAGTGCCCGGAGCCTGCTTCAGATTCTGCATCTCCCCCTCTGTCTGCTCCTCTCCTGCTCATGGTCTGTGTCTCTCTTTCTCTCAAAAATGAATAAACGTTTAAAAAAAAATTTTTTTTTTAAAGAAATTGTTTTAAGCTGCCTACGTAGTTCTGAAGCATAACTGGGTTGAAGAATCACTGATGTCTTTGATTTTGGTAGTAGTGGTAGGATATAGAGTAGAAATTTTGGATTTTTTTTCTCTTTTTAACATTGTGTCCCATTTTTAGATGTGTATTTTAAAGTTCCTTTCAGTGCCAGATGTGAACATTTCTTGTAGTCTCAGCTTTTGCCTCCCTTGATAATATAGGTAATTTATTTTATAGTTTTCCAAAGAAATGTTATTAAGTACTGGTGACAAATTTACTAGTATTTGGGTTATAATGATTAAAAAGGCATATTTTGGAATGGTGAATAAAATAGTTTTTATAGACTTTGTGAATTCCAGGCACCAACCTACTTATTTTCGAGAGGCAAATAAATGTAATTCTTTGCCTTTTAAATGTTAGTTTGGGCCATAGCCCTGACATAGCTTTAAGTGATTGTTGACATTGTGTTTCTTATATAGATCCTATGGGAATAGTTGATGGAAATGTTCGTAGGAGTCTGTGTCTTTCCTTCAGATGTATAGTGACACCTGATTTGTTCAGCTTTCATAATTCCATGAATGTAATTGAGAAGACCAGGCCTATTCAAACTTGCCTTCAGTTCTTACTAATGATACATACGTCCCAAATAGATGAAGACTATGACTTAGTTTATTGTTCTTGCCTGATAGTGGACTTAAGTTTTACTTGTCTCAATCTTGCCTGTCTCTGGTCACTGTTCCTACTAATAAAATACTGTTATTTTATACAAATGGCTGAGTTTGACACTTTTACTTATTAGGTAAAGTAACAGCTAGGCAGTAAATAGTGGCTTCTAGTTTATGCTCAGTGTGAGTTTAGATCACCTTCTAAAATTAGGGAGAAAATATGAATGTCAGGGTTACAGAATACTAAATGTTGCCTTTTAAAAGATTCAGAAGTTTTAGTCATCTTAAGTAAGTTAACCATATTTAAGTCTAATTTACATTTAATTTCAGAATTCATTTTATTTCTCTCGGGGTAAGTCTAAAGCATTTTAAATGAAATCCAAAGTAAAACTTATAAGGAACTTTTGCTATAATTTGCCTCCATAGTTTGGCTTTTGTCCATATTCTACAAGCAGATAAACCCTAGAAATAGCTAGAACCAACTATTTTTTATTTTTAAGGTACAGTTGATGTATTATATTAGTTTCAGGTGTACAGCATAATGATTCCATATTTATGTACACTATGAAGTGATCATAGGAAGCCTAGTTATCATCTCTCACCATACATAGTTAAAAATTTTCTTGTGATGAGAGAACCAGCTTTTCTTCATGCTGCCTCATGCACAACATGTAGCTAATCTGTCCAGTTCTGTGGCTTCAACTTTTGTGGTAACTTCTCTGTCCTATTTTTCTGTGTCAAAGTTATTTTCCTGTTGGGAGATGTTTATTAACTCCTGGTTCTAACAGATACATACTTCCTCCAGATACTCAGGGTACAGTTTAACCTTTTCAGTTTTCCCATGATCTGTGCACTTTAGACTACTCTGCATGTAGTTCACACTGTTTTCACCATTCTCCACGGTCTTCCTATAGTATGGCTTACTCCGTGTGTTAAAAGAAAACTGGCCAAATCAATTGTCAATTCCTTTATTATTATAGGAATATTATTATAATATTATTATATAGTATATATATACTTTACATATTTAATATATATAATATGTATTATATTATATATAAAAATACCATTATGATAAAAATGGTATCATACTGTATATACTGTTCTGAAAGTTCTTTTATAAGATTTTATTTTTTTATGTAATCTCTGCCCCCAGCATGGGGGTTGAACTCCCGACACTGAGATCCAGAGTCGCATGCTCAAAAAAAAAAAAAAAAAAAAAAAAAAGTCGTATACTCTACTGACCGAGCCAGCCAGTCTCCCCTGTTCTGAAACTTATACTTAATATGTCTCAGGCAGGCTTTCCAATCAGTCTGGCTAAATTGTAGTTTGTAAAAGCTGTATAATATTTCATTTTATGTTTGTAACAGTTTTACTAGGTTTTGTTTGTTTTACTGTTACATGAACATGCTTAAGTAAATTTCTATATGCCAATATCTTTTTGTATATGTGGAAATATTTGTAGGATTAATTCCTAGTGGGATTGTTGGCTTAAAACATATATGCATTTAAAAGAGTGATAGATGTCACCAAAATGCCTTTCTTAAAGATTGTACAGTTTTTACTACCATCAGCAGATTTTTCAAGTGTCTCTGTCTCTCCCCATACCTCCACTAGGTATTAAAATGTAATACCTGGCTGTCTGATGAGTGAAAATGGGATCTTACTGTTTTAACTAGCATTTCTTGTGTGAGTGAAGTTGAACATTATTGCCATGAGTCTTTCTGTGTTCTGCCGGTTTTATTCATCTTTATCCTTCACTGTCTCTAAGTTCTTTACATTTTAATAAAGCTATCCTTTTGTTTTATGTTGCAAATATTTCTTACAGTTTGTTCTTGGTCTTTCCGCTTTGTTTTTGTTTATGGTGTACGTTATTTTTAACCACGTAGATTTAAACTTTTTAACCTCCCTATTATAGTATAAGCTTCATAAGGGCTGGGGCTCCATCTCAGTCATCTTTATATTCCCCACCTTACCTAGCACTAGTCCTATTATAGATGTTCCCAAACTGTAATTATAGCTTGAATCTTCCTAAACCTGTAGGGAAAATAATAATCATCCTAACCCTTCCCTGTTTAAAACACCAAACTGGAACATTTTATGAGTGTTAAATAAGTTGAAAGTGACCAATGAAGTGTTTGTAATTAACACTGGCTTAAAGAAAACACCTCACTTTTTCATTTTTATTTTGATCAAATTGAGTTGAAAAACAGTGTTGATCAAGAGGAAGTTAACAAGCAAACTTGCCACTCCAAATGTAATGTGTAAATATTAAGAATTACATGATGCAGGGAGCCTGGGTGGCTCAGTTGGGTGTCCGGCTCTTGATTTCAGTTTGGCTCATGATCCCAGAGTCATGGGATCGAGCCCCACGTTGGGCTCCACACCTAGCGTGGAGACTGCTTAAAATTCTCTTTCTCCCTCAGCCCCTCTTCCCTGCCCACTGTGTGCGCTCTCACTCTCTGAAAATAAAAAATTAAATTTAAAATTAAAATTCCCTTAAAAAAAACCAAATTGCATAATGTGACTTGATCAAAACTCTAAAGCAGTTCTCATATAAAGAGAAATCCTACCCAGCTGAGGAAACTAAATAAAAGAATTTAAAAATATATAATCTATCAAACTATTAGCTAATCATAGAAAGGAATGGACTTTTTCTCCATTCTCCCACTCCTCTTCTATTAAAGTGAATCAGATATAGTCATGATTGTGTCAAAAGTTCAAAAGGGAAAATGGAAGGTAAAATGAGCTGAATTGGCACTCTTCCCTCAACATTGTACCTGTAAGCTTGATATGTTGTTTCAGAGATTAACTTTATGGACTTCCGTACCCAGAAGTATGAAAATTCTTAGGGAACTCTTTCACAAGCTTGATCTTAACATATTGAATAAAGAGAGCAGCTAATCCCTTTTGTAAAGTAATTTGAGAGGAGGGAATTCAAAATGTAAAATCTCACCTGCAGAAAACACTCAATTCTATAAAAGCCTTTCTATCTTTAGACACTTACAAAGACTTAATATTTTAATGCGGAAGGGTGAGCTTGGTTAAAAAGCCAATGGGTGAAATTAGAGAGAAATAATCCAGTGCTTTCTTTCTGGGAATTATCATCCTGCTCCCCAGGGGACCTAATTTTATTCCCTGTGGGGAATGAGAATACCCTTCTGTATAGCAAGCCAACATCTCTAAATATAAGCTTGACTTTTAGTATAATAAGAGTCTTGTTAGGTGCAATTTTGCTCTTAGTCATTAATACAATGAACAAATGTTGTGGTTACCTGGGAAAGAAAATTCAAGTGCTTTTAAACCTCCTGTGAGATTTGGTTTCATGCTTGAAACCTATCCAGTGTTCTGCCCAATAGCATCTGTAGAGGATTCCAAGCTATAAGGTATACAACATAGAGAAGCTAATACACTTTGGAAAAAATTGAGAATACTACAAAATGGGTTTAAGGTCCTGAATAAAAAGCTTTTCTTTTGCTGAATGACAATAACTTATCAGTGGCATTAAGCTTAACAGATGATTGAAATTTTCTTTTTTAAGAGTGAGTTTTACATAATGGATGATGTCCCTATATACAATGTATTTCTTCTGGTGACACTTTATTCTTTTTAACTGTAAAACATTTTGCTGTTCTATAAGTGCAGAGACTGAATTAAAGACAAAATGTAATCTAAGAGTATATAGGGTTTTTTTGGTTTTTTTTTTTTTGAGACAGAGAAAGCACAGAAAGCACAAGTGGGGGAGGGGCAGAGAGAGAGAATCCCAAACAGGCTCCACACTGCCAGCAGGGATCCTGGAGCGGGGCTTGAACCCACAAACTGTGAGTTCATGAGCTGAACCAAAGTCAGATGCTTAACCAACTGAGTCAACCAGGTGCCCCCTAAGAGTGTATAGTCTTAAATAGCATATTCAGTATGGTATGGCATTAATTGTTTTAGATCATTTTTGTCCCTTATAAACGTTGTGATATTATATGCATTTTAAGTTCTATTCTTGATAATAAAGTCATGGTGACATACTGCTTCTGCTAATAGTCCTTAATCATAAGCCATTCTAAATTGGGTTTGGTAGTATATTTTCTCTCTTTATAGGATCAGTATAAGATAATAGAAATCTTTCTTGTTACTTTAAGTTTAGAGGTTGTCATAAGTGGTCCTTGCTATCTTGTAAAGAACAGTCTCCATTCCAATATAACCGCAAAGTACTGGGTATTATATTTTCAATTCTTAAACTTGCTGTCAGCCTGTAAAGCTGTGGATCTATGAACCTGATCTAATGTATGTAACTCATAATTTCACACTAGTAGTAAGAGTGCAGACATTGCACTCTTTCCCTACTAGTTTCTGGCATCCTTTTTGAAGACCATTAAGAATAATCTTTTAGGGGCGCCTGGGTGGCGCAGTCGGTTAAGCGTCCGACTTCAGCCAGGTCACGATCTCGCGGTCCGTGAGTTCGAGCCCCGCGTCAGGCTCTGGGCTGATGGCTCAGAGCCTGGAGCCTGTTTCTGATTCTGTGTCTCCCTCTCTCTCTGCCCCTCCCCCGTTCATGCTCTGTCTCTCTCTGTCCCAAAAATAAATAAACGTTAAAAAAAAAAAAAATTTAAAAAAAAAAAAAAAAAGAATAATCTTTTATTAGAGATCACAACTAACACTGCAGAAATACAAACAATAATAAGGGAATATTATGAGCAGTTATAAGACAATAAATTGGGCAATCTGGAAGAAATGGACAAATTCCTAGAAACATGTAAACTACCCACACTGAAACAGGAAGAAATAGAAAACTTGAACAGACCCATAACCAGTAAAGAAATCGAATTAGTAATCAAAAATCTCCCAAAACACAAGAGTCCAGGGCCAGATAGCTTTCCAGGGGAATTCTACCAAACATTTAAAGAAGACTTGACACCTATTCTATTGAAGCTGTTCCAAAAAATAGAAATGGAAGGAAAACTTCCAGTCTCATTCTATGGGGCCAGCATTACCTTGATTCCAAAACCAAAGACCCCACTGAAAAGGAGAACTATAGACCAACTTCCCTGATGAACATGAATGCAAAAATTCACAAGATACTAGCCAACCAGATCCAACAATACATTAAAAGAATTATTTACCATGATCAAGTGGGATTTATGCCTGGGATGCAGGGCTGGTTCAATATCGACAAATCAATCAATGTGATACATCACATTAATAAAAGAAAAGACAGTGGGGTGTCTGGTTGCTCAGTCAGTTAAGTGTCTGACTTCAGCTCAGGTCATGCATGATCTCACTGCTCACGATTTTGAGCCCTGCATTGGGCTCTGTGCTGACAGCTCAGAACCTGGAGCCTGGTTTGGATTCTGTGTCTGCCTCTCTGTCTCTTTCTCTCTGCCCCTCCCCTGCTTACGCTCTGTCTCTGTCTCTCAAAAATAAAAAAAAAAACATTAAAAAAATTAACAAAACAAAGGACAAGAACCATATGATCCTCTCAATAGATGTAGAGAAAGCATTTGACAAAATACAGAATCCTTTCTTGATAAAAGCCCTAAAGAAAGTAGGGATAGAAGGATCATACCTCAAGGCCATAAAAGCCATATACAAAAGACCCACTGTTAATGTCATCCTCAATGGGGAAAAACTGACAGCTTTCCCCCTAAGATCAGGAACGGGGCAGAGATGTCCACTCTTCACCACTGTTATTCAACATAGTACTGGAAGTCCAGCCTCAGCAATCAGATAACACAAATAAAAGTCCTCCATATCGGCAAGGAGGGTGTCAAACTTTCACTCTTTGTTGATGACATGATACTCTATATGGAAAACCCAAAAAATTTCACCAAAAACTGCTAGAACTGATCCATGAATTTAGCAAAGTCACAGGATATAAAATCAGTGCACAGAAATCAGTTGCATTTCTATATGCCAATAATGAAGCAGCAGAAAGAGAAATCAAGGAATCGATCCCATTTACAGTTGCACCAAAAATCATAAAATACCTAGGAATAAACCTAATCAAAGAGGTGAAAAATCTATACACTGGAAACTACAGAAAGCTTATGAAAAAAATGAAGACATAAAAAAATGGAAAAATATTCCATGTTCATGGACTGGAGGAACAAATACTGTTCAAGTGTCAGTGCTACCCAAAGCAATCTACATATTCAGAACGATCCCTATCAAAATAACACCAGCATTCTTCACAGAGCTAGAACAAACAATCCTAAAATTTGTATGGAACCAGAAAAGACCTCAAATAATCAAAGCAATACCGAGAAAGAAAACCAAAGCTGGAGGCTTCATAATTCTGGACTTGAAGCTGTATTACAAAACTGCGATCCTCAAGACATTATGGTACTTGCACAAAAACAGACCCTTAGATCAGTGGGACAGAATAGAGAGCCCAGAAATGGACCTGCAAACGTATGGCCAATGAATTTTTGACAAAGCAGGAAAGAATATCCAATGGAATAAAGAGTCTCTTTAGCAAATGGTGTTGGGGAAAGTGAACAGCGACATGCAGAAGAATGAATCTGGACCACTTTCTTACAGCATACACAAAAATAAATTCAAAATGGATGAAAGACTTAAACGTAAGACAGGAAGTCATCAAAATCCTGGAGGAGAAAGCAGGCAAATACCTCTGACCTCAGCCACAGCAACTTCTTACTCAACATGTCTCCAGAGGCAAGGGAAAAAAACAAAGCAAAAATGAACTGTTGGGACCTCGTCAAGATACAAACTTCTGCATGGCAAAGGAAACAATCAGCAAAACTAAAAGGCAACCTACAGAATGGGAGAAAATATTTGCAAATGACATATCACATTAAGGGTTAGTATCCAAAATCTGTAAAAAAAACTTATCAAACTCAAACCCAAAATCCAATCCAGTGAAAAATGGGCAGAAGACATGAATAGACACTTTCCCAAAGAAGACATCCAGATGGCTAACAGACACATGAAAAAAATGGTCAACATCGTTCGTCATCAGGGAAATACAAATGAAAACCACAATGAGAGACCACTTCACACCTGACAGAATGGCTAACATTAACTCAGGCAACAACAGATATTGGCAAAGATGTGGAAAAAGAGGAACATTTTTGCACTGTTGGTGGGAATGCAAACTGGTGCAGTCACTCTGGAAAACAGTATGGAGGTTCCTCAAAAAATTAGAACTACCCTATGACCCAGCAATTGCAATACTAGGTATTTATCCAAAGGATACAGGTATGTTGTTTTCAAGGGGCACATGCACCCCAATGTTTATATCAGTGCTATCGATAACGGCCAATGTATGGAAAGAGCCCAAATATCCATCAATAGATGAATAGATAAAGAAGATGTGGTATATATAAACACAATGGAGTATTACTTGGCCATCAAAAAGAATGACGTCTTGAGGCACCTAGTAGCTCAGTTGGCTAAGCATCCAACTTCAGTTCACGTCAGGATCTCACGGTTCATGGGTTTGGGCCCCACATTGGGCTCTGCACTGACAACTTGGAACCTGGAGCCTGCTTCAGATTCTGTCTCTTTCTTTATCAGAAATAAACATTAAAAAAAAATTAGTCTTTCCATTTGCAATAACATGGATGGAACTAGAGTGTATTATGTTAAGTGAAATTAGAGAAAGACAAATATATGACTTCACTCATGTAGAATTTAAGACACAAAACAGATGAACATAAGGGAAGGGAAGCAAAAATAATATAAAAACAGGGAGGGGGATAAAACGTAAGAGACTCTTAAATATAGAGAATAAACAGAAGGTTGCTGGAGGGATTATGGGTGGAGGGATGGGCTAAATGGGCAAGGAGTATTAAGGAGGATACTTGTTGGGATGATAACTGGGTGTTACATGTAGGGGATGAATCACTGGATTCTACTCCTGAAATCATTATTGCACTATATGCTAACTGGGATGTAAATTTATATATATATGTATATGTATGTATGTATATGTAAATTCATATATATAATTATATATATAATAAAGAATAATCCTTTATTTCTTTTATTGTGAAGCATCTAATCTAGTCATAATAACAAAATATTTTTTATTCCATTTCAAAGTAGTTAAGGTCTCTTTCCCCTGTGAGCATTGTATAGTAAGGTACTATCTAAACCAGCTCACAGCAGTCAGAGCTAGCTTTATTCTCACTCCTGTTCAGTTGACATTTGTACAGCTCACTGAAATAGAAAAAAAAAAATGGACTATATTTATGTAGCTGACCTCAGGCAGAATGATATCCTAAAGCATATGTACAGACATGCATTTTAAAGGTTGTACTCTAGGGGTGCCAGGGTGGCTTAGTTGGTTTGAGTGTCCCACTCTTGATTTCAGCTCAAGTCATGATTCCAGGGTCGTGGGATCAAGCCCCATATCGGGCTCCGTGCTGAGTGCTTGGAACCTGCTTGAGATTCTCTTTCCCTCTCTCTAAAAATTAAAAATAAATAAATTGTACTGTAGTGTAAATGATACACGTTTTTAACATTTAGTGAAGTTTTATTTTGTTAGAGGTAAAAATGTCATCTTGATAACTTCATGATTTTCTTACCTTAAGATAACCAGGCTTGCCATATTATCAATTTGACAAACAGATCCCCCAGCCTCCTTATTTTGAAGTCCCTGTCCCATGCTTCAACTTAGGAATGATTTTTTTTTTTAAATTTCAGACAAATCTGCCTATTTTCAAGCTGAAGGAATCTACTGTTAGAAGAAGATACAGTGACTTTGAGTGGCTGCGAAGTGAATTAGAAAGAGAGAGCAAGGTAAGAATTATTTGTAATAGGACTTTAAAGCAAAACACTCTGACTTTTAATGTTTAAGAACCTTTCAGAAAAGTTACCTAGAATGAAGGAGGTAAAAGCATATATGATTTCTTCATTTCAAGGAGTTCGATTTTATCTTACGGGAGATAGAGGAAGTCTAATTTTTGCTCAGAACTCTTTCTTGTTTACTTAAAGGCCCAGTTGAGGTCTTTACTAAGTCATAGTTGAGTAACACTTACTTCTTAGAGCTTTTTTGCTATTACTTCCTTCCTTTCCCTCATCTTCCTATTCAGTCTTGCCCTCCCACACACTCCTTGCCAAGTTTGTCTTCCTTAATACATCTCATGTATCAGTGTATTTCCAGGGTTTTTTTACTGACTCATAATAAATATTTTATTTCATCATCACACATGTATATATAACAAAAATTTTCAAAAACCAGTATTTACCTTACTCTGTGATATGTCCTTTCTTCAGCTTAGCTTTTTAAATGACGGTCATGGTCTCATAGGTTGCTACATGCGGTTTTTTTTCAAGTTTATTTATTTATTTATTTTGAGAGAGAGCAGGGGAGGGACAGAAAGAGAGGGAGAGAGAGAGAATCCTAAACAGGCTCTGCACTGTCACCGATGCAGGGCTCAAACTTATGAACTGTCAAATCATGACCTGAACTGAAATCAAGAGTCAGACGCTTAACTGACTGAGCCACTCAGGCGCCCAACTACATGCAATTTTAAAACTGTTATATACCTTGGTAAGAATCATCTCCTCTTAAAAGAAAATTTGGTGACTTTGGCTGCAAGAAAAATCAGCAAGGCAAGGTCTCCTACTAGTCCCTTATTTCAGCCCTATGTCAGAAGAACATCAACAACGTAGAGTTCTGGAAGGGCATGGTGTGCTCAGAATGATGAAAAGTTACTTTGTGACTAGAGTGTAATAGGGAACAAGTTGATATGGTAGGAGCCCTGAAGTAGGATCGCTTCTACTCATTTCTCAAGTGTGATAAGTTGAAGCGGAAGGAAAACTTCCTTAATCAGACCTGTGGCTGGATAGAGAACAATATACACAAATCATAGCATTCCATCAAAATTTAAAGGAAAAACAACTTTACTCAACAGACTATCAAAGTATAGGGGCACCTGGGTGGCTCGGTCGGTTGTCTGACTCTTAATTTTCGCTCAGGTCATGATCTCACAATTCATGGCTTTGAGCCCTGCATGGGGGCTCTGCGCTGACAGTGCAGAGCCTGCTTGGAATTCTCTCTCTCCACCTCCCGTGCTCATTCTTGCTCTCTCTCTTTCAAAATAAATAAATAAAATTTTTTTTAAAAAAGACTATCAAAGTATAAAATGTTTATGAGTAAAAAAGAAATGTAAGACCATGTAAAGAAAATTTCAAAACTTAGAAATACTACATTCTTGTTTTGGAATATTCACTTTTTTTTTAACTTGTTTTATTTTTTATTTTTTTAACTTTACATCCAAATTAGCATATAGTGCAACAATGATTTCAGGAGTAGATTCCTTAGTGCCCCTTACCCATTTAGCCCATCCCCCCTCCCGTAACTCTCAGTTTGTTCTCCGTATTTATGAGTCTCTTCTGTTTTGTCCCCCTCCCTGTTTTTATATTATTTTTGTTTCCCTTTCCTTATGTTCATCTGTTTTGTATTTTAAAGTCCTCATATGAGTGAAGTCATATGATTTTTGTCTTTCTCTGACTAATTTCACTTAGCATAATACCCTCCTGTTCCATCCACGTAAGTTGCAAATGGCAAGATTTCATTCTTTTTGATTGCTGAGTAATACTCCATTGTATATACATACCACATCTTCTTTATCCATTCATCCATCGATGGACATTTGGGCTCTTTCCATACTTTGGCTATTGTTGATAGTGCTGCTATAAACATGGGGGTGCATGTGTCCCTTCGAAACAGCACACCTGTATCCCTTGGATAAATGCCTAGTAGTGCAATTGCTGGGTTGTAGGGTAGTTCTATTTTTAGTTTTTTGAGGAACCTCCATCCTGTTTTCCAGAGTGGCTGCACCAGCTTGCATTTCCATGGAATATTCACTTTTTTTAAACTTGTTTTATTTTTACTCTGTAAACATTTGAGAGCTAATTCTTTATGTTCTATGAGTTATAGATAGAGCTGTGAATAAATTAAGTTCCCACTTCTATGATGTTTACATTCAATTGGGAAAGTTGGGGTTGTGGTGAAGGAAAAGCAGAAAAAAAAATATATAGTATGTCTGATAGGAATATGTTCTAAAAAAACCAAAAACTATAGGAAGCAAGGAATTCCAGGAGAGTACTCTTTTATAGAGTAGTCAAAAGAAGCCCTCACTTAGGGGTGACATTTTAGCAGTAAACCTGATCAAAGTAAAGCATTACCTCCTAACTTACTTATGAATTCATAAAATTCTAACAGAAATCTTAATGTTTTTTTTAATGAACTTGCAGATTTATATCTGAGCTTTACAATCCAAGAAAGCTCAAGAAGAGTCAGAAATTATTTTCAGCATGTACTAATAAGCATATGCAGACATCAGAGTTTATCTTAAGCTATAGTAATTAAAATAGTTTGCTATTGCTTTAGGAATAGGCAAATAGATTAGTTGAATGTAGTAGAACTTAGAATGAATGTATAGATCTTAGCAGCTGACTTGCGTGTTTATTAGAAATTTAGTTCAGAACAAAAATAACATTGTCATTCAGTAGGGAAAAGAATTTATATTCAGTAAATGGAGTTGAAACATTTGGCTATCTAGGAATAAAAATTTATAACTGTGTATAAATTACATGGTTTTAAGCTCTAAATGTACAAACCAAGTTAGAAAAGTTATGGGTAACAAAGAAGAAATGTTTTATGACCATAGGGAAGAAGTGTCCTTTTTCCCCAGCTTTAAAATTGAGATATAATTGAGGTGCCTGGTGGCTCAGTCGGTTAAGCATCTGACTTGAGCTCAGGTCATGGTCTCACATCACAGTTCATGAATTCAAGCCCCACGCTGGGCTCTGTGCTGACAGCTCGGAGCTTGGAGCCTGGTTTGGATTCTGTGTGTCTCTCTCTCTCTGCCCCTCCCCTGCTCGCACCCTCTCTCTATCTCTCTCTCTCTCAAAAGTAAACACTAAAAAAAAAATTTTTTTAAATAATAAAATTAGGATATAATTGACAGATAACATTATGTAAGTTTAAGGCATACAGTATAATGATTTGTTATATGTATATATTGTGAAATGATGAACTCAATAAGCTTAGTTACTATACCGTCACTTCACATAGTTACTTTTTTTTTCGTGGTGGTGGTGGTAAGAACATTTCAGATATGCTTCTCTTGGCAATTTTTAAATATATGATACATTATTGTTAACTATACTCCCCATGCTCTACTTTAGATCCCCAGAACTTGCTCATCCTATAACTGGAAGTTTGTACCTTTTGACCAGCATGTTACCATTTCTCCCACCTGCCAATCCCTGGCAACCACTAGTCTCTGCTACTGTCTGTTGCTATGAGTTTGATTTATTTTAGATTCCACCTATAAGTGAGATCATACAGTATTTGTCTTTCTCTGACTTAAGGGAAGAAGTGTCTTGATGGGCTTTGGGCTTTGCTTAACATAGTGCATGGCATGTTGGAGTGTTTAATAAACATTTGGTGAATGTATATAGCACTTTTTGAAAAAATAACAGCTTTATTGACATATAATTCACATGCCATACAATTCACCCATTTAAAGTGTAAAATTCAGGGGCCCCTGGGTGGCTCAGTTGGTTAAGAATCTGAATCTTGATTTCAGCTTAGGTCTTGATCTCATTGTTTGTGAGATTGAGCCCTAAGTCGGGCTCTGTGCTGACAGCACGGAGCCTGCTTGGGATTTCCTCTCTCCTCTCTCTCTGTGCCTCCCCCTGCTCACACACACATTCTCTCTCTCAAAATAAATAAATAAAAATAAACTTTGAAGAGTAAAATTCAGTGGTTCTTGATATATTCATAAAGTTGTGCAACAATCACTAGTCAGTTTTAGAACATCTTAATTAGTCCATAAAAGAAATCCCATACCTGTTAGTAGTCGCTACCAATTTCTCCCCCAGCCCCTCCTCACCCAACCCTATACAGCCATTAATCTACTTTCTCTATGGATTTGCTTGTTCTGGACATTTCATATAAATAGCATAGAATATTTAGCCTTCTGTGTCTGGCTTCTTTCACTGAGTGTGTTTTCAACATTAAACACTACTTCTTTTTTTCTTTTTTTTTTAATTTTTTTCTTAATGTTTTTATTTATTTTTGAGACAGAGAGAGACAGAGCATGAGCAGGGGAGGGGCAGAGAGAGAGAGGGAGACACAAAATCCGAAGCAGGCTCCAGGCTCTGAGCCCTCAGCACAGAGCCCGATGCGGGGCTCGAACTCACAGACTGTGAGATCATGACCTGAGCCAAAGTCGGACGCTCAACTGACTGATCCACCCAGGGGCCCCACTAGTTCTTTTTTTCTTAACTCATTTCTTTTCATTGCCCAATAATAATATTCTGTTGTGTGGATATAACACATTTATTAATCAGTTTGCAGACATTCGGTTGTTTCTACTTTTTGACTATTATAGATAATGCTGCTGTGAACATTTGTTTACAGGTTTTTGTTTGGACATATATTTTCATTTATCTTGAGTATATACCTAGAAGTGGATTTACTGGGTCCTGTGACAACTCTCTTTAATTTTGAGGAACTCCCAGACTGTTTACCAAAGCAGCTGCACCATTTTACATTCCCACCAACAATGTGCGAGAGTTCCCGTGTACTCCACATCCTCACCAACACATAACTATTATGTCTTCTTTATTATAGCTGTCCTAGTATATGTGAAGTTGGAATATCATTATGGTTTGAATTTTCATTTTCCCAGTGGCTGATGATGTTGATCATCTTTCCATGTATTTATCAGATATATATATTTATTTATTTATATTTATTATCAGTTATATATATATTTTTTCAGATCCTTTGCCCATTTAATCGAGTGTTTTGTCTTTATTATTGAGTTGTACTTAGAATATACAAAAAACTTTTAAAAGTCTCTTACAAGATAGTTGATTTGCCAAAATCTCTTTATCTGTGAATTGTTTCCACTTATTACTGTCCTTTGAAGCACAATACTTCAGTTTTAACAATAGACCAGTTAAATCTCTGAGGGATTTAACCTATGTGAAAGTTGTATTTTAAATATTATAGTATTGCTAAGAACAATTAATCAAGTTATTTTAAGTACCTTTTTTTTTTAATTTTTAAATTTTTTTTTAGTTTTTATTTTTGAGAGAGGGAGACAGAGTGTGAGTGGGGGAGGAGCAGGGAGAGATGGAGACACAGAATCCAAAGCAGGCTCCAGGCTCTGAGCTGTCAGCACAGAGCCCAACACGGGGCTTAAACTTACGAACTGTGAGACCATGGCCCAAGCCGAAGTCGGATGCTTAACTGAGTGAGCCACCCAGAAGCCCCTGTTTATAAGTATTTTTAATTAAATAAGATCTGTTATATGAGGCTAGGAAGTAGATGATATTTATTGTGTTTACTGGTCATTTATAGTGATATCTTTTTAGCTTTTATTTTAGTATGCTTTCACTATATTATGCTGGCCAAGTATTTTCCTGTCTACTTCTAACCCCACATGTACACACGTATCTTTGGATTAATGATGATTAGATTGGTATAAGAATTCTATCAGACTTCAAGCTGTATTACAAATCTGTAATCATTAAGACAATATGGTACTGGCACAAAAACAGACACTCAAATCAATGGGACAGAATAGAGAACCCAGAAATGAACCCACAAATATATGGCCAACTAATCTTTGACAGAGCAGGAAAGAATATCCAGTGAAATAAAGACAGTCTCTTCAGCAAATGGTTTTGGGAAAACTGGACTGTGACATGCAGAAAAATGAACCTGGACCACTTTCTTACACCATACATAAAAATAAACTCAAAATGGTTGAAAGACCTAAATGTAAGACAGGAAGCCATCAAAATCCTCAAGGAGAAAGCAGGCAAAAACTTTTTTGACCTTGGCAGCAACAGCTTCTTACTCAACATGTCTCTGAAGGCAAGGGAGACCAAAGCAAAAATGAACTACTGGGACCTCATCAAAATAAAAAGCTTCTGCACAGCAAAGGAAATAATCAGCAAAACTAAAAGGCAACTGATGGAATGGGAGAAGTATCAGATAAAGGGTTAGTATCCAAAATCTGTAGAGAATGTATCAAACTCAACACCCAAAAAACAGATAAGCTAGTGAAGAAATGGGCAAAAGACATGAATAGACACCTCTCCCAAGAAGACATCCAGATGGCCGACACATGAAAAAATGCTCAACATCACTCATCATCAGGGAAATACAAATCAAAACCACAATGAGATACCACCTCACACCTGTCAGAATGGCTAACATTAACAACTCAGGCAACAACAGATGTTGGCAAGGATGTGGAGAAAAAGGATCTCTTTTGCACTGCTGGTGGGAATGCAAACTGGTGCAGCCACTCTGGAAAACAGGATGGAGGTTCCTCAAAAAATTAAAAATAGAACTACCCTATGACCCAGCAATGGCACTACTAGGTATTTATCCAAGGGATACAGGTATGCTGTTTTGAAGGGGCACATGCACCCCAATGTTTATAGCAGCACTACTGACAATAGACAAGGTATGGGAAGAGCCCAAATGTCCATCAATGGATGAATGGATAAAGAAGTGGTATATATACAATGGAGTATTACTCGGCAATCAAAAAGAATGAAATCTTGCCATTTGCAACTACATGGATGGAACTAGAGGGTATTGTGCTAAGCGAAATTAGAGGAAGACAAATATCATATGACTTTACTCATATGAGGACTTTAAGAACATAAGGGAAGGGAAACAAAAATAATAAAAAACAGGGAGGGGGACAAAACATAAGAGACTCTTAAATATAGAGCATTGCTGGAGGGGATGGGGGGGTGGGCTAAATGGGTAAGGGGCATTAAGGAATCTACTCCTGAAATCATTGTTGCACCATATGCTGACTTGGATATAATTTTAAAAAGTAAATAAATTATTAATGAAAAATTAAAAAATAAAAAAATTCTAACTAGATCTTTCCAGACTTGTTCAGCAAAACTAATTTGATGTTGAAGAGGATCTTTGGACTCTTAGCTGGAAAAGCCACTCAAGATTTTTGTAGATCATTAAATCCTGTTACCTACAACCTCACCATCCATTTCAGTGACTGTTTTGAATATTATGTTAGGAAGAATATATCTCTGCAGATAATACATACTGATCTTAAATTTCATGCTGAATTATGTCCTGAATTAATGGTAGTCATTTGTTTAGTGCATTGGTTCTAGATTCTTTTTTTTAATAGTAGTGTCATAGATACAGATGTTTTCCCCTGTCCTTCAGAAAAGCCATTGTGCTGGAGCTCTGTTAATGGTCATGATGTGTTTCTCAGTTGTAAGGTCTCTGCAGGTTTTAACACTCTACTTCACAAATATCAATGTAGGGAGAGAGATTCAAGAATACTGAGGCAGAGTTACAGAGACAAATCTCTAGATGTGTTAATCATTGGTCCTGGAGAGAAGACTACATTTAGGAAGGAATCATGAATTTTATGTTGGGTATTTGGTTTTGTGTTTCTTTTTTGCTGTCATTTTGTTCTTTGCTATTCTTTATGAAGTTGTGTTGCTCTTTCCCTTTTTTTACCCAGCTGGGTTATTGTCTTAGGATAGAAACTGCATCAGGGGTTTAAAATTTTTCCTCTTTTAGGGTATGTACAATTACTTCTGTTTACTATTTATATTTCTTCTTGTTTGATTTGTCACTTATACCTTCTCTCTGTTTTGGTGTAAGATATGGATCCCGCTAAGTGGTTAGTCATTTAACAGATATTTGAGTGTCTGTTGTGTTGTGTGCCCAACTTTTCTTTAAATAACCATAGGAAGCCTGAGACAGGATCCTTGATTTGAAGGCATTAGTAGGATAAGTTGGTTTTCCACCAGTGCCTGTTTTATCCCCCAGGAGACATTTGACAGGGTCTGGAGACTGTTTTTATTGTCACTACTGGGTGCTACCCAGTCTAGTGGGTAGAGGCCTGGGATGCTGTTAAACATTCTGCAGTGCACCAAGAAACTCCTTCCCCTACTCTCCCCCCTCTACAAAGAATAATGTGACTCAAAATGTTAATAGTGCCATGGGCGAGAAACCCTAACTAACCTGTGAAGTAAGTAGCTAGGTGCTATTTAACTCAAATATTTGAGCTCTAGATAATTCCTAGAAGAGATCAGTATAAGTTGACCCTAGAGGATAGTTAGACTTTGAAGGGGAAAAATAGGATATTGCTATGTAGGAAGAAAGAAATGACAGGTCTTTGGGGAAAGATGGAGTAGTAGACTTGGGAGAATGTTGACATGTTTCTTAACATAGAAAAAGGAAGTGTGGGGCACCTGAGCAGCTTAGTCGGTTAAGCATCCAACTCTTGATTTCAGCTCAGGTAATGATCTCATGCTTCAGGAGATGGAGCCCTGCGTCAGGCTCTTTGCTGACAGTGTGGAGCCTGCTTGGGATTCTCTCTCTCTCCCCTCTCTTTCTCTCTGTCCCTCCCCCTACTTGCATGTGTGCTGTCTCTCTCTCTCGAGTAAACATTAAAAAAAAAAAAAAATGGAAGCATGGTGACAGAATTGTTGACTTTTTTATCATCACCTCAAACACAAGTAGGAAAGACTGTATGAAGATGGTATGAGGTGGAGGAAATAGACCACAGAATTCTTATCTGCCCATGCTGGAGAGAATGTTGTTAATATTTTATTTCTTCATTAATTGAAAGTTGATTTTGATCTCTGTAGTTTTTCATTGTAATAAAGCATGGTCTTCCCTGAGTGGCATCAAAACTGGAGGCATCGTAGGCTTCATTTCAGCATTGCTTGAATGCTCTTTTTGTATACTTATGCTTCAATAAGTTCAGGAAAACCTTAAGCTATGGGCCATGCCATTAAGGAGCATTGATCTAATGGGCTATTTATTCTGTCTACCTTTGGTTATCTTGCCTCCAAAACATTGACTGTTTTTTAGTGTGGTTTTTTTTTTCAATGTGTTCTTTACTGATTTTTTTATTTAAACTAGTTGAACAGTGGAATAGCTGTCACAGTGAACATATACTTTGTCTTCATGTTGTGCTCTATAATTTTTCACAACCCAGTCAGCATCTTCAAGAACTTTCCTATGTTTTTTTAGGTTGTAGTTCCCCCGCTCCCTGGAAAAGCATTTTTGCGTCAGCTTCCTTTCAGAGGAGATGATGGAATATTTGATGATAATTTTATTGAAGAAAGGAAGCAAGGGCTGGAGCAGTTTATAAACAAGTAAGTACTTTCTGTCCCTCAAGAGGTGTAAGAGCGAATAGTGTTCTGAGACAACTTTAAGCAAATACTCAAAATTTAGATATTAAGCTAAACTGTAGTATTGCTTTTCTTTTTTGGCCATTTCCTAACTAACATTTTGTATCATTTAAATAAAGTAAAAGTATATAACAAGTTGAATATCATGTGATAAATATTAACACACTTGAGTGATTAAAATGAGTATCTTTGTGTTGACCTAAGTTTTGTATTTGTTTTTCTTGGTTAATTTATGCAAATTACATTTAAAATTGCAGCATTTAAAAAATAGTTTTACTTATGATTCTTTCTCATTTAAGGTATGTTCTAGCATGAACAATAAAACTTGCGGTACACTTGCAATCATTTTGTTTGATTGCAAATGGAGGTATTATCAGCATGTCTTGTGTAAAGGTGCACATTCAAAATTTTCACAGCAAAATGTTTCTTTCCAAAATGTAAGAAGACTTTCAATTGTTTATCTTTTACTTTAGGAACTCTTAAACCAAAATTTCTAGCTTTTAATTTTATTCTTAATTTGAAATATAGCCATTTTTAAAAGCCAAAGTAACAGAGCTAATGTCAGGAAGGGGCTTGCTATAAATTGTGCATTGGCCTTAAATTTGACCAAATGAAGTCAAATGCTGAAGAATATAGTTGTACGAGGTTACATACTAACCAACAACTTCAATTTTTAGTAATTTGAAGATCTGTGAGTGGTAAACAGGAGGGAAAGTTGTACAAAGCCTTTAACTTTTAGTTTAGCACATAGCCTTCATTGTCTTTTATGAACACGCTTTCCTTTTGGAGAAGGTAGTGTTAGCTGAGGTACTTTTGAATTCAGAAATAGAAGTCTGGTTACCCATTTTGATCTTGTGTTTAGTCTGCAATGGGAACCTTTAAAGCAGGCCAAAAAAAGGAAAAAGAAGAAAAACCTGGACACACTTGTGCCTCTTTCTTAGTGTTTTGGGCTTTTATTGAACTTCAGTGTATTTTTTTTTTTCAATTCAGTATATTTCTAATTTTGATCCTATATCTTTTCTTTCTTTAAAATGGGTTCTTAGAATTAATGACATGTTTCACTTTTAACATTAAAATTCATTTAGGTTTTTTGTGAATGTACAAACTGCTATATAAAGAAGTTTACTGGTACATGTGCCAGAAGCAGTGCAAATACAGTGATTAAATGTTTTCTAAATGACCCTTGTGAACCAAAGGAAATTTCCCATTAGTTGATAGAGCATAGCCTAATGGGCAGTCCAGAATAACACTTATTATTGCTAAATCATACATGCTTTTTAACTATAGAATATGTGTGTGTGACTCCTGACCCCACTTTTATAAAGTATTGGGACTAAATTTGTAATTTTTATTCCTAGGGTCGCTGGTCATCCTCTGGCACAGAATGAACGTTGTCTTCACATGTTTTTACAGGACGAAATTATAGATAAAAGCTATACTCCATCTAAAATAAGACATGCCTGAAATTTGGTGAGAAGGGGCAAAAAAAAAAAAAACCCTCCTGTGACTATTAATGATTCGTATGCACCAGTGAAGAAGTTCTATCTAACTTTTAGCATGCTGCACAGAAACTGGTATAACATGCCTTCAGTATACTAACATTCATATGCTCAGTTTTGTTTTGTTTTGGCAGTTGACAAGAAGTTAATTTGCTTTAGTGAAAATCCCTTGTTCCAGCCTTTCTCGCTCTTCCTTGCTTTTTTAATGTGGTACACGCTATAACCCCACAAACCTGTTACTCCAGTATGATCTGCAGTGTCCTAACTAAAGTTACTGACTTGGTCTTATCTGCACAGTTTTTGCGTCCTGTTTGCTTCTTGAATCTGATTAACTAGAATATTTCTCTTACCCCTTTTTAATATGTGATGTCACTTGTCCTAATTTATGTGTAGAAGCACTACACCATTGGTTTCCAGTCCCCTACGTGTGAGATACACACTTGTGTGCAGAAAGTATCTCCCTTCAGGCTTGTAATACCCTTCACATGGAAGATCAATGAGGGAAATCTTTATATTCTGTATAAAAACAAAATCCAATTTATATACTAAAATCATTTGTCTAAAAATTTAAGTTGTTTTCAAATAAAAATAAAAATGCATTTCTGATATGCACTGATTGTGTTGTCTCCAGCTTCTTTTTTTCCCCCTTTACGGCTGTCCTACTTAACTCACTTGTTGAGAGGGATTATTTACTAATTATATACTTCTCATTCCTGTAACTCCATTCCTCTTAAACAGGGGTGATATCAAATATGCTACCACCCTTTGAATTGGGGTATTTTCTTTTATACAACAAAAAAAGTGATGTACTAAAAGAAGCATTCCTTAAAGCTTACTGAGTTGTTATGAAGCACTTTGTGTATTTGAAAAATGCTTTGTAATCTCAAGTCATTCTTAAAAGGCCTTTTAAGATAAGTCAACACTGTGCCTCCTGTTTTTCAGAGGAATTTTTTTCCTAGTTCATCTAAGTGACTTGTTTAAACAAACCTAGCAAGGGTATAATAACATTTTTCTTGATCAGCAGATTCACGCTTTCTCTTTAATTTGGCTTGGGATGGTGGCACACTTTATCTTCTTTAACCAAGGGAGAAGGGCACAGCGTTCTAGCCTGACTTGTATAAGTGATAAGAAACCAGAAAATGCATGACTCCTTGCTGTCTAACTTGTGTTGTAGCCAGACCTTTGCAGCCAGAATGTGGTCTCTGACTTGAATTTGAACAACATCTGGTGGTTTGGGAGGGTCCCATTGTGACCTAGAGTTAAACCACGAGGTAAGGAAGGTTCGCCTTCCCACTCCAGTGGCGTCTCCTCTAGAGACAGGTCAGTTCATTGGAGAGGACCAGCTTTGGTCTTAGCCAGACTAGGATGTCCACCTAGCAGACTGGAAGTCCTAGGAATTAGAGCAGCCCTGTAAGACCTTTTGTTGCTTAAATAATATTTCACAATTCCATAAACTGGACATTTCTGTTACTATAAATTAAGAAGGTACAAAGCTAAACAACATGTGAACTTTATTTCAGGGAGCTAGAGAAGTAAACTCAAAAGGCTGTCGGTTTTTGGTATGCAGAACAGAGTCATGGTAGCTCTGAATCAGTTCCTCTCAAGCAGTGTTTCTCAAGCAGAGATGAGTTTGCACCCAGGGCAATTTGGCAATATCTCGAGACATTTTTGGTTGTCAGAACTGGGGAATGCTATTGGAATCTAGTGGGCAGAAGTTAGACATGCTGTTAAACCTCCCACAGCGCACAGGACTGCCTCCTACAACAGAAAAACCTCAGTAGTGTGGACGTTTCTGCTCACTGGAATTCTTTTGATTTTGATCATTTATAGACAAAGGAATAATGTGGCTTAGGATGGGTTGTACTGGCCTGCTTACTTTTTTTTTTTTAATGTTTATTTGTTTTTGAGAGAGAGAGAGAGAGAGAGAGTACAAGTGGGGGAGGGGCATAGAGAGGGGGAGACACAGAATCCAGAGCAGGCTCCAGGCTCCAAGCTGTCGGCACAGAGCCTGATGCGGGACTTGAACTCACAAATGGTGAGATCCTGACTTGAGCCGAAATTGGACGCTTAACTGACTGAGCCACCCAGGTGCCCCTGGCCTGCTTACTTTTAACCTCTACAATTGCATTAGGGTAGGTATAATCCTTAGAAATTTGAAGATTTGGGGGCGCTCTATAGCTCAGTCAGTTAAGCGTCTGACTTTGGCTCAGGTTATGATCTCAAGGTTCATGAATTCAAGCTCCACGTCGGGCTCTGTGCTGACAGCTTGGAGCCTGGAGCCTGCTTAGAATTCTGTCTCCCTCTCTATCTGCCCCTCCCCCACTCACATTCACTCTCTCTTTCTCAAAAATAAACAAACATTAATTAAAGTTTTTTGTTTTTGTTTTTTAAAGAAAGTTGAAGGTTTTGGGGCACCTGGGTGGCTCAATCGGCTAAGCATCCAACTTTGGCTCAGGACATGTTTTCACAGTTTGTGAATTTGAGCCCCACTTCGGACTTGCTGTTGTCAGCACATGGCCTGCTTCAGATCCTCTGATCCCCTTTCTCTCTGCCCCTCTCCCACTCTCCCTCAAAAATAAATAAGTAAAACGGGGCGCCTGGGTGGCTTGGTCGGTTGAGCGTCCAACTTCGGCTCAGGTCATGATCTTACAGTCTGAGTTCGAGCCCCACGTCGGGCTCTGTGCTGACAGCTCAGAACCTGGAGCCTGTTTCAGATTCTGTGTCTTCCTCTCTCTGCCCCTCCCCCACTCATGCCCTGTCTCTCTCTCTCTCTCTCTGTCAAAAATAAATAAACATTAAAAATAAATAAGTAAAAAAAAAAAAAGTTGAAAGTTTCAAGTTAGGTGAAATGTTGCTTATTTCAGGTGGTATGTTTTTGCCTAATGTGGGCAGGCACTTCTCACTGTTGTCTCTTAGAGAATTAAAACCATGGTCCATTTTAAAAGGACACCTTTAATCCTGTGAAGTAAAATGTAGTTGCAATTAACTCTAACCATATAGGAGGAGGTTCTGGAAGCCCATAAGGGTCTCCTAAAAGTAGAAGTTAATTTGGCAGTAAGTTCTGTTACAAGAGTCTCAGGCTGTGTCCTCTCAGTAAGTAATTGCCTTATCTTGGCTGTTAGTTGTAAAAGGTGAGCATCAGTGGTACCTTTAGTAACTTAGAGTTTTTGAGGACTAAGTGTAAACTCCACAGAACAACAGTATCTGGGACATATAAAGACTTAATTATTTGATGGCAGTGATAGTGATCAATACATTAGTAGTAGCAGCAAATGGCACCATTAAATCCATGACAGTTTGTAGATAGGTTTATCTGGTATTTGGCTTCCTTCTTGGAGGTTCTGCCATCATGACCCTTGGTTGTGATGATGACCTCTGAAGGGAGGATGTGGGGTGGGGGGTGGTGAGGGGCACATCTTTTTATTACATCCTGTGGCTTTCAAGCTCAGCCCTCTTGTTATGGTCACCTCTAGATTAAAAGTCCTTGTCCTGGGGCACCTGGCTGACTCAGTCGGTAGAGCATGTGACTCTAGATATCAGGGTTAGGAGTTTGAGCCCCATGTTGGGGGTAGAGGTTACTTAAAAATAAAATCTTTAGGGGCGCCTGGGTGGCTCAGTCGGTTAAACGTCTGACTTCGACTCAGGTCTCGATCTTGCGGTCTGTGAGTTCGAGCCCCACGTCAGGCTCTGGGCTGAGGGCTCGGAGCCTGGAGCCTGCTTCCGATTCTGTGTCTCCCTCTCTCTCTGCCCCTCCCCCGTTCATGCTCTGTCTCTCTCTGTCTCAAAAGTAAATAAACGTTAAAAAAAATTTTTTTTTTAAATCTTAAAAAAAAAAAAGTCCTCGTCCTGTTGTTTCAGCTTGCTTTGTCTATTTTGGTTAGTGGAGTGAGGATAAGTACAGCCAATCAAGGAGGAGGCTGCTGGCCTCCAGGCCTTCACAGTTAAAATTTGACATGTGGCTGGACTGATAGCATAACACTGCCTGGCATACAGGTTAACTGCTCAGTGAGTACTAGCTGTGATTATTTCAGTGTGCAAGTGTTTGGACTGGAAATGAGCTAGAAACTGCTTTAGGAGGATGGAATGTAAGTCTTCCTCAACACTTTGTGATCTCTGTCACAGAACCCTATGAAGTAAGTGATATTCTCCCTTATAGATGAGAAAACTGAGGCCCTGCAAGCTTAAGTGACATGCTCACAGTTACCCAGGATGTGATGGCTCTGGATGTAGGTTGTACGGATGTCTGACTCTCAAAGCCATGCATGAGCACAGTTCCTTCTTTTGGACAGGACCTGTGACTTGGTAACCAGCCCTTACCTGGTGCGCAATAAATTTAGCGAATGAAGAGTGAATTTTTGATAACATTTCCTGTGTCCTCTAGGCTGAACATGAATGAATGAATGGATCAGTTTTGTTTGTTTTTTTAGTTAGATTAAGTGTGGGTAAAAAAAGCACTTTTGGACATGAATAGCTCACTGATCAGAGGTATCTTATTTTTCTACGCTTAGCTGTATACCACAATTACTCCCTAAGACTGAGTCCAAGAATTTTTTTTTAAGCTTCCTAGATAATTCTGCAACAGCTAGGTTTGGACATTTAGCCAGAAGGCCCTTTTCCTAGGATTTGGTCAGATTTGATCTTAACCTAGCTACTTAAGTCATTACAAAATGAAGTCAGGAAATCAAGAGAAGGACAAATATATGATTTCATTCATGTGGAGTGTAAAAAGCAAAACGAGCAAAGGGGGGAAAAGAAAGGCAAACCAAGAAACAGACTCTTAACTGTAGAGAACAAACTGATAGTTACCAGAGGGGAGGTGGGTGGGGGAATGGGTTAAATAGGTGATGGGGATTAAGGAGGGAATTTGTGATGAGCAGTGGGTGTTTTTTGGAACTGTGGGATGACTGTATTGTATACCTTAAAACTAGTGTTACACTGTATGTTAGCTAACTGGAATTTATCTGTTTTTTTTTTTTTTAATTTTAATGTTTATATTTCAGAAAGAAACAGTGGTGGGGGGAGGGGCAGAGAGAGAGGGAGACACAGAATCTGAAGCAGGCTCCAGTCTCTGAGATATCAGGACAGAACCCGAAGGCGGCTCAAACTTATAAGCAGTGAGATCCATGACCTGAGCCAAAGTCCTACACTTAACCGACTGAGCCACCCAGGTGGCCCCTCTTTATTTTTTAATGTGGGGCTCCACACCCAACCTGGGGCTTGAATTCACAACCCTGAAATTCAGAGTCACAAGCTCTACTGACTAAGCCTACCAGGAGCCCCTAACTAACTGGAATTTAAATAAAAACTTAAAAAAAATGAAAAGGAAAAAAGAGTAAGGACTTCTCAGATCTTGAGAAGTTACTTTTGCAAATCTCGATTTACAATAAGTGAAATTTGCATTATTCCAACCTTGCTAAGAAAAGAAGACCTTGATTCAGAGATGACAATGATTCATTTAAAAGCACAAAAGGGGGGCGCCTGGGTTGCTCAGTCGGTTGAGCATCCAACTTCGGCTCAGGTCATGATCCCACAGTTCGTGAGTTCGAGGGCTCTGTGCTAACAGTTGGGGGCCTGGAGCCTGCTTCAGATTCTGTGTCTCCCTCTCCCTCTGCTCTTCCCCTGCTCACACGCTGTCTCTCTCTCAAAAATAAATAAAAATTAAAAGCACAAAAGGAAGTTTAGAGGACACTGGGTAACATCTCACCAGATGATTTGTACTGTTAGAATGTTAGAATGAAGGCCATAAATGGAAGGGATCCAATAAAGTCAAACAGCAGCACTAGACGTTTCACATGTACAAAGTATGAACATAGGCAAGAGGTTAGCCATGGCCTCTTTTCTCAAGAAACTCAGTCTTGTTTCGACATCATCATGAAAAGACTCAGCTAGCATAGCCAGAGAAAGGTACAGCAAGAAGGGACACGGGAGTTCAGATGGAGGGAAGGGAATGGCTGTTCAGAATAAAGGGGACTTCCAGTTTTGGCTCTGACATGTACAGAGCTTAAAAGTTGGCACTCTTGTCCTTACAACAAACAAAAGCTGGACAAACTGAAAATCCGTGTCTTTTCCTGGACCCACCCATCAGAGAATTGAGATTGCAGGGCAAACAAACCATCACCCCAAAGTCTGGAGAGAGGGGCTCATCGAGAATTGATAGTCAAAATCTTTTCCTGCAACAGAAAGTGCTGGAGCCATAAACTGGTAGGAACGCTTACACAGTAATAATGGATTGCCAGAGGTTGAGTGTGGTCTAGCCTGAGAGTAAGAAATTCCTGGAGACTGCAGTGTTAGAGGAACTGCGTATGTTCTTGGGCTTTTTACCCCCAGATACCCACAGTGAAGATCAAGGGAGATCCCCATATGGCTCTGGCAGGGAGAGATGAGTAATCATTGTGAAATACACCCAGAACCTTCTTTATTACAAAGGCCCACTCTCCATGGTAAAAGACTTTGCCAGAGCCCTATCCCAGTTGGGGGAAGGGCATTCTTCTCACACCAGCCCCTCCAGCCTTGCTATCTCACCTAAGAGGGAAAAGATATACAGTCAACAAGGGTCAAGACCTCAAGAAAACAGACTGGGAATGCTGTAGCCAGAGATGGGAGGAAGGGGCAGAGGGGCAAGGCTATACCACTGCAGAAATACTTGTAGAGGTCACAGGCCCACCAAAACACAGAGATTTGATCTGGACATAATAGAATGCACACAAACCCCCTTCTTTACCCCCATACCTGCAGGGCCCCAGTAGAGTCACAGTGGATTCCAGCTGAAAGATGCAAGGCAGGGGCACCTGGGTGGCTCAGGCGGTTACGCGTCTGTCTGACTCTTGGTTTCGGCCTAGGTCATGATCTCACGGTTCATGAGTTTGAGCCCTATGTTAGGCTCTGGGCAGACAGCACAGATCCTGCTTGGGATTCTCTCTCTCTTCCTCTCTCTCTGCCCCTCCCCTTCTCTTTCTCCCTCTCTAAGTAAACTTCAAAAAAAATTTTTTTAAAAAGATTCAAGACAGACTGCAGAGGAGTAATGAGGGGAACCCAAAGTTAAGAGACAAAAGCAGACACTAGAGGAATTTGAATCCTGTGGCACTGTAACTACAGCAAACACTGAACACATTCACTCCCTAGCCAGATTACCATAAATCTTCATAGACGCCTATTTACCTCACTTTCTGTTACCCAATACAAAATGGTCTGGCTTTCAACAAAAAATTACAAGGCATGCCAAAAGGCAAGAAGAAGTCTGAAGAGACAAAGCAGTCATCACAACCAGAGTCAGGAAGGACACAGATTTTGGAGTTATCAAGCAAGGAATTTAAAATAACCGTGATTAATGTTAAAGGTTTTAATAGGAAAAGACAACATGTAAGAACACAAGGGTAATCTAATCAGAGAAATGGAAATTAAGAATCAAAAGGAAGTGCTAGAAATCGAAGTCACTGTAATAGAAATGAAGAACACCTTCCATGAGCTCCTTAGTAGGTTTGACAGTTTAGGAGGAATCCACGAATCTGACAATAGAAAGTTCTCAAATTGGGGCATCTGGGTAGCTCAGTCAGTTGAGCATCCAACTCTTTTGACTAAGGTCATGATCTCACAGTTGGGGGATTGAGCCCCTCATTGGGCTCCATGCTGAGTGTGGAGCCTGCTTGAGATTCTCTCTCTCGCCCTCTCCCTCTCCCCTGCTTGTGTGCACTCTCTCTAAAATTAAAAAGAAAAGAAACCTCTCAAACAAATGCAAAGAAAAAACTAAAAAACCACCAGCAGAACTTGCAAAAACCGTGGGATACTTTCATAAGGTGTAACTGGAATGCCAGAAAGGAAAGAGAACGGAGCAAAAGAAATGCTGAAATAATCATGGCTGAGAATCTTCCAAAAATTAGAGACACTGAACCACAGGTCCAGGAAGCTGAGAGGATAGATATCATGTGGGACAAATTCAAAACAAAACGACATGTAGGCATATCATTTTCTAACTGCAGAAAATGAAAGACCAACAGAATATCTTGAGAGAAGCCAGAGTGAAAGAGTAAAGGGATCAAGAATCTCAGGCTCTTCCGACTGAACCAGCAAGGAGCCCCTGACTTGACAGTTTTTAAATGCTTTTTATCAGTAATCTTGAGGCCAGAGGTGGTGATATTGTTTAATCTAGAGTCTGAATCTGGATGGGGAAAAAAGTTGCATCTTTATACTTCATATTCTCTCACTGGAATTTAGGATTCTTCCATTATGAAAGTAAGGGCAAACCACAGTAGTGGTATAAGCAGAACTTGTGATTGTCACCAATTTTAAAATGCAAGTATGGGGGCGCCTGGGTGGCTCAGTTGGTTAAGCATCTGACTCTTGATCTCTGCTCAGGTCATGATTTCGCAGTTCATGGGTTCAACAACCCCACATTGGGCTCTGTGTTCATGGTGTGGAGCCTGCTTGGGATTCTGTCTTTCCTTCTCTCTGCCCCTCCTCACCTGCTTGTGCTTTCTCTCTCAAAATAAATAAACTTTAAAAAGATGCAAGTATGAATGTCATATTTGTTGTTGCAGATCTTAAAATACACTGATCACTACTTTATTATTTTTTTAATGTTTATTTGTTTTTGAGAGAGAGAGACAGAGAGATAGAGCATGAGTGGGGGAGGGGCAGAGGGAAAGGGAGACACAGAATCCAAAGCAGGCTCCAGGCTCTGAGCTGTCAGCACAGAACCCGACACGGGGCTCAAACTCACAAGCCACGAGATCGTGACCTGAGCCAAAGTCGGACGCTCAACTGGCTGAGCCACCCAGGCGCCCCACTGATCACTACTTTAAAATGATTGTCGTTATTAGACCTACCGTGGACTCTTATTTAACACGTTAAAGAAAGGCCTGTGCATTATTTTAACACAAGTTTTAAAAAACACTTTAAGTGTATTCAACAAACTGGCTTTCTTTGGAGTCGTGTGTTTCATCTTATACTTTTATAAACATCTGAGTCAGGATCTTTGGTACAAAAAGGGTTAGGAGCCCATGATATAACAGATTCTGAAGCCTCCTGTCACAGAGTAAGATCTGAACGTGGCCCAAGATTGGAAGACAACCAGCCTCCTATCTGTTGGGTTCTTCAGTTT
Organism: Prionailurus bengalensis; assembly: GCF_016509475.1. Lineage (NCBI taxonomy): Eukaryota > Metazoa > Chordata > Mammalia > Carnivora > Felidae > Prionailurus > Prionailurus bengalensis. The sequence continues at coordinate 97,427,040 of NC_057349.1, read as the reverse complement.
CAGCCTGGGCTTTCCCCATGTATTATCTCATTTAATTCTCAAAACAGCCTATTGGGTGGGTATTCTCATTTTACTAAGAGAAGAACTGAGACAGTATAAGTTGTTTGCCTAAGGTCACACAGTCAGTAAAAAGTAAAACTGGGATACAAACCCAGGTCTTTCTAATTATGGAACCTGTGCCTGTGTGATCCTGACCCCAATGTGCACTGTACGGGCTGCTGGCAGGCCAGGCCCACGCTGAACACCTGCCATGATAGCCGGTGCCTCCAGACTCTGGTGTGCCAGGGCCTGTGGCCTCCTGGGCATCGATGCTCCTAGCGCTCATACAGTTGCCTTGATACCCGTGTTGTTATCAGAGAGGCCTATGCAAACAGAGACTCGTTATCTGGATCTAAAGTAAAGTTAAACATTTAGGAAAATTTGGTTATAAAACTGGAATGTCCGTCCATGCTTGGTACATATAAACACTGCAGCTTTGTCCTTACTTAGCGTTCTGGGTACATTTCCTTTCCTTTCTGGCTAGATTATACTTTAATCCAGTTGTTTTCATGTTCAGTAAATCCAAACCATGTTTAACCGGTTTATTCATTGGAGAATCTCTGAGGTGAAGAAAGTTTTGTCCTTTCAAGTGAACTGGGGATTTGCTGTCTTCTTTCTGTAAAGGGATTTTCCTGAACCTGTAATCTGAACATTTTGACCTGTGGGGTTTTTCTTCCCCCCACTATGAGCAAATTTGTGAGGCTTGACCCTTTGTGTGCTGTGGAGCCGAGACAATGCCCTTCTGTGAACGTCTTCTCCTGAGGACAGTGGTAATTGACGTCAGGAATGTTAATCATTGGGCTGCCCCTCTTCAGTCTGGCTGCGCCCGGCCGGCCACTGCGGCCACCCCCCACTTGCCTGGGCTGCGTGCCTCAGAATGGACCCACCGTTCTGTGACAGCATTCTGCAGACGTTTGCTCATGAGCATTTCGGGAACTGGCAGTCGGATAGGACTGAGGTGAACTGGTCTCGCAGACAAGTCTGTGAGGGTGAAACGGCAGGTGCTCATACATATACCTTGCCCGCTGGGAGGAGAAACTGTTGGCACAACTTCCAGGGAAGGCAATTTGGCAATAACAAAACTAGAAGCCCAGCAATTCGCTTTGAGGACTGTATCTCACAGACACACTTTTGGTTTTGAGAAAGGATATTTATACGATATGGATACTTTCTCTGATTATTAGTTGAGTATCTCTGAAAGATTATGTAAGAAACAGGTAACACTGGTCCCCTGGCTGGGGAGGAACAGACTGGGTGGCCCAAGGACAGAGGCGAGAGGACAACATGTCACTGTGTGCTCCAAAACAAAACACTTTTTATTTTGAAATAATTGAGAGGCGCCTGGGTGGCTCAGTCAGTTGAGCATCCAACTCTCGATTCAGCTCAGGTCATGATCTCAGGGTTGTGGGACTGAGCACCTCGTGGGGCTCCGCACTGAGCATGGAGCCTGCTTAAGATTCTCTCTGTCCCTCTGCCCCTCTTCCCCAGTTCATGCACTCCCTCTCTCCCTCCCTACATCCCTCTCTTAAATTAATTAATTAATTCTACAGAAAAGCTATAAAGATAATACAAAGAGTTCCCATGTGGGGCGCCTGGGTGGCTCAGTCGGTTAAACGTCCGACTTCAGCTCAGGTCACGATCTCACATTCCGCGAGTTCAAGCCCCGCGTCGGGCTCTGGGCTGATGGCTCTCAGAGCCTGGAGCCTGCTTCTGGTTCTGTGTCTCCCTCTCTCTCTGCCCCTCCCCCATTCATGCTCTGTCTCTGTCTCAAAATAAATAAACATTAAAAAAAAAAAAAAGAGTTCCCATGTACCCCCTCACCCAGTTGACATCTCATATGACCAGGGTATTTTTCGCAACACTAAGAAACCAGCACTGGGGGGCACCTGGGTGGCTCAGTCGGTTGAGCGTCTGGCTTTGACTCAGGTCATGATTTCCCAGTTCATGAATTTGAGCACCACATCGGACTCTCCACTCTCAGCACAGAGCCCTTTGGATCCTCTAGCCCCCTCTCTCTCTCTCTGCCCCTCCCCTGCTCATATTCTCTCTCCCTCTCTCAGACATAAATAAACATAAAAAATAAATAAATAAAATAAATAGACTTATAGAGTCTAGGATGTTAGAGCTGTAAGGAATCTCAGAAGCAATCCAACCCAAGCCTCTTATTTTTCAGACACAGAGAGGGACTTGTCCAGAGCCCTCCCCTAACAGCAGCCCAGAGTCCAGACCAAAAGCCAAAAGGTAGGGGCCAAGGAATAGGAGAAAGAGGATAAGCTTCAAAGTCAACCATACTTGGGTTCAAATCTCAGCTCTGTGTCCTTGGGCTAGGTGGTAAATTTTTTGTCTGGATTCTTTCACTCAACATGTTTTAAGATTCAGCTATGTTGTTGCATGTATCAGTAATTTGTTTTAAAGACCAAACAAACAATAGTTCTTTGAGGAAGTAGTCATGATTTCTAAGAATTTGTTGAGAAAAGAAAGTGTTCTTTCATCCCTGATCTCTACTTGTACAGAAACGTGACACCACTGACCAAACTCTCTTCCCTTCCTGGAAACACGCACATGGAATCGCCAGGTCCCTGTACCGCCCAAGGGGAAGCAGTGGGAAGGGAAACTGAGAGATGAAAGCCTTCATTCCCCTGTGAGAGGGAGTGAGAAGAAAAGTAATTTCCCAATAGAGGCACTGAGTAGATACATTCCGCAGTAAGAAGCAGGGAATTGGTCTTTTGTATGGACTGCAAAATTCAGTTTGGGAAGCTGGGGAGAGTCTGAGCTCTGGGTCAGCGCCACTGCCTGACCTTGAACATGTCACTGACCTGCCTGGGCCTCCGTGTGAAGTGACGGGGTGCACAGCCCATCTTTAAATCCTGTTGGGTTCTTGCTGTCGTTTCTCTTTGCCACTCACTCACACCTCTCACAGATCTGCCTCTTCAGTTTCCACGCCCTTGTTTTCCCTGTAGGCATTAATGAGACACCATGGATAGGTAGATTTTCCCTGAACTTGCTTAGCAATTCCCAAGAAGGCAGGTACCTCCTTATACCTGCCAGAGTGCACGTACCTACCTCCACAGACCCTCCAGGACCCTAGGGGACCCCACAGCCAGAACTAAGGCAGACTGTGCTCCAGCCTTGGAAATTTTATTTTTTTAATGTGTATTTATTTACTTTGAAAGAGAGGGATGGAGAGAGAGAGAATCCCAAGGAGGCTCCGTGCTGCCAGCACAGAGCCCAAGTCAGGGCTCGATCCCCAAACCATGAGATCATGACCTGAGCAGAAATCAAGAGTCAGATGTTCAACCAACTGAGCCACCCAGGTGCCCCCCAGCTTTGGAAATTTTAAATAAATTTGTTAACTGTAAAAACAAATATAAATAATGAAGGAACTACCAACACAGATATAAATACAAGAAATATGTTAAGCTATTAAAAATAATAAAACCACCTCAGGGCGCCTGGTGGTTGAGTGTCGACTTCAGCTCAAGTCATGATCCCAAGCTTGTGGGTTCGAGCCCAACACCAGGCTCTGTGGAGACAGCTTGGAGCCTGGAGCCTGTTCTGAGTTCTGTGTCTCCCTCTCTCTCTGCCCCTTCCCTGCTCCCGCTCTGTCTCTCTCTCTCGAAAATAAATAAACATTAAAATAAAAACAAAACCACCTGATCAATTGTTTAGAAAGTAGATAAAAAATAACTTACCCACAATCCCACTATTTTTGCCTATGCAAATTTTCATACACTAATACCTCCATATAATTTTGCAGATACAACAATTAATGTGGAGGGTATACTAAATGTATTTGTGTTACCTTCTAATATTGGAGATTTTTATTATTTCCATTATTATAAATAATAGTATGGTAAGCACCTCTGTGCCATAAAACTCTTGCTATGTGGGGCACCTCAGTGGCTTAGTCAGTTAAGCATCCAACTTTAGCTCAGGTCATGATCTCACAGTTTGTGGGTTCAAGCCTTGCATTGAGTTCTGTGCTGACATCTCAGAGCCTGAAGCCTGCTTCGGATTCTGTGTCTCCCTCTCTCTCTGCCCCTCCCCTGCGCATGCTGTCTCTCAAAAATAAACGTTAAAAAAAAATTTTTTTTTAACTCTTGCTATGTTTTAGGGGGTTTTTTGAGCTAGAGCTCCAGAAATACATCTTAAGATATGAATGAATATCTTTGGCTTGTGATACAAGTTGCTAGATTGTTTTCACAAGAGTTATGTACTAATTCACTGATATGAGCCTTTTGTAAAAATGCCTAATTCACTGTGGCAACTTTTCCTTTGGGGAAGGGGCCTCGTTGTCGGTGTATTCTTTCAGCAGGCAGGAAGCTGGCATTCTAACTCCTCTGCTGGCTTGCTCTCTGGAAGAGAATACTATTCCCAGGCCTTAGCCAGCTATTTGGGCAATACAGCCTGCTGACCTTATCCTGTCTGGTGTTGACTGCCGACGTTCCTCAACTGTCATTGAGGCAGTGGTACAGAGTAGGCTGGACTGCTACCATTTTCTTTCTTCAGCAGTGTCTGAGTTTTACTTGCAGGTAAGGTGAATTAAAAAATAATAATAAGGTGAAGTTATTTGGGACAGTGCAATATAAAGGAATCCATGAACAGACATCACACATTGGATTACGCTGAAGAGTTTGGTGGAAAACACAGGAGTCAATAATTCCTAAAGGGATTCAAGGTGACCACAGAGGTGTACTGACTGCTATTAGAGAAAGTCCCTAAGCCCCTCATGTTTTGGTCTTGACACCTGTCAAATGGATCAATGGAACCTATCTCCTCAGTATAATTAATTGACTCCATACACTCTACAGTAACACATCTCTTTATTCAACAAATGCTGACTGCTTTCAAATTACATCGGGGACCTGGGTGTCACAGTCTAGCAGGGACTGAAGGTGTGTCAGTACATAACAACTCAAGGCCGAAATCAATGCCTAAAGATATCTACACCCTCCAAAATCAGATTCCAATCTTGTTTCAAACATACCTACCATCAGCCGCTACCAACATATCCTCAACCTCTGAAGCTTCGGCCTCAATATGACACTCAAACAGGCATTTGCACATGCTGTTCCAGCTAAACTCCTGAACCCAACTGGTCAGAACCTGGTTCACCCCTGCTCATCATTCAAAAGTCAGCATAACTGCCACCAGCTCGGCGAAGGCTTACTGCGTGTCCCAGGGTAGAGGTAAGATTCTTCTGCTCTCATGTCCCCTTAGCAAAGTGTCCCTGTCTCCATTTATGATGGCCCTCATCACTGCACTGTAATTTGTGTAACAGTCTCCCTTGCTAAACTGTGAATGAGCTTCTTGAAGGCTTTATCACTCCTCTCTGTGTCCTGACCGTGGAGCTCAGTCCCGGTACACAGAGGGCCCTTGGTGAGCCTTACCAGGTGAAGAAATGAGTGAATTATGAATATCGTAACCCATGGGGTTATGGCATCTCATTCCCTCACCCCAGTCAAAATTCTTATTTTGGATTATGGTGCTGGAAAGCCAGAATTGGACAAGAGTTTGCATATCTCTCTATTTTCACCCATTTCACAGTTCAAATGATTCACCAGCTCCTTAGAGTTAATGGAGGAGGATTCAAATGAAACTCTCACTATAATTTGGGGCACCTGGGTTGTTCAGTAGGTTAAGCATCCAACTCTTGATTTCGGCTCAGGTCATGATCTCACGGTTCGGGAGTTTGAGCCCTGAGTCAGGCTCAAACTAAGCATGGAGCCTGCTTAAGATTCTCTCTCCCTCTCCCTCTCCCTCTGCCCCTCCCCTGCGCGCTCTCTCTCTCTCTCTCAATAAATAAAATAACTCCCCTACAATTCAAATTGCAGAAATATGCAATTTCTTTAGTTTTTCTACAATTCAACTGGTCTTCACAAATGCACATCTACTGTTTAGAGATAAACATTAACATTGCATCTTATCTTGTGAGGGTGATTTAAATAGCCCTTTACGTAGTTTTCAGTCTCCCAGAGAGTGACCCCTTGTCCGTGCTTTTCTCCCCAAAAAGGTGCCCCCATATAATGGGGACTAGTGGCACAGAAGTGTGCTCCTAGTTGTAGGAAGAGCTGAGGTCCTCAGGCACAGCGCTCCCGGCCCATTGGACTCTGGAAACGTCTATGCTGAGGGGCTGTCCACCCATAGGTATTTGCACTGAGTATTGCAGCAGCTGTTAAGTTGTGGTCTGGGCTCCAGGTTTGGTCCCAGCCTGTGGCAGTCCCTGGGCAACAGGGCTCCACTTTAGCTCTTGTGACTCCTAGACCTCTGCCAAATTCTCCAGACAGTCGTCGACTGTCTGGAGGAATCCAGGAATCCACACCTACCCTCTGCTGACCAGTCTGTCACATTGCCCAGGGGTGGCCAGCCCCTAGTTCTTGAGTCAGCTTCCACATAACAAGAGAATGGAGAGAAACGGAAACCTTAGGACCTCACTTTTCTTTCCCCATGTTGTAGCCACGTTGCTATGGCTCACCCCAAGAGTATTGGTGGAAGCAGCCTCAGAGTACTGTGGGTCACCAGAATCCAGGTTTAGAAGCAGAAAGCTCCTTCCCTGGAAGTTATCCTAACTTCCCCATGCCCCTCCCCCATACCGGGGGAAAGGTCCGGAAGTTGGGGAGCGCCTGGGTAGCTCAGTCCCTTGAGGGTCCAACTTCAGCTCAGGTCATTACCTTATGGTTCACGAATTCCAGCTCCGCATCAAGTTCGCTGCTGTCAGCGTCAAGCCCAGCCGGCTCAGGATCCTCTGTCCCCGTGTCTGCCTCACCCCCGCGTTTGTGAGCAAGCTCGGGGCACACGCATGCGCATACTTGCTCTCGCGCGCGCACCCGCACGCGCTCTGTCGCGCGCTCAAAAATAAAGATTTTTTTAAAAAAAAGTTTGGGGCCCCTGAGTGCCTCAGTCGGACTGAAGTTTGGACTTCAGTTCAAGTCATCATCTCCGCGTTCATGAGTTCGAGCCCCGCATCGGGCTCTGTGCTGACAGCTCAGAGCCTGGAGCCTGCTTCGGATTCTTTGTCTCCCTCTCCCTCTGCCCCTCCCTGGTTCATGCTGTCTCTCTCTGTCTCTCAAAAATAAATAAGTGTAGGGGCGCCTGGGTGGCTCAGTCGGTTAAGCGTCCGACTTCAGCTCAGGTCATGATCTCACGGTCCCTGAGTTCGAGCCCCGCGTGGGGCTCTGGGCTAATGGCTCAGAGCCTGGAGCCTGCTTCCGGTTCTGTGTCTCCCTCTCTCTCTGCCCCTCCCCCGTTCATGCTCTGTCTCTCTCTGTCTCAAAAATAAATAAACGTTAAAAAAAATTTAAAAAAAAAAAAATAAAAAAAAAATAAATAAATAAATAAGTGTAAAAAAAAAAAGTCTGGAAGTTGGGACACAGACATGAGCCTTGTTTCCTCCACTTGACGCTGTTTTTCCTTCTTCCCATCATACTCAAGAAGTAGGAAGGAAGGAGCTTTTCTTTTACTTCCTCCTTTTACTTCGACCATCAAGCAGCACACTTCTTGGCTGCACTGTCATAGGCCAAAGCAGAATTTTCTCTTCACTACAGAACTCTGTGAACTCTAGGCTCCCACTTTGAAAAGGCAGAGAATGAAGTATTTGGAAAACTCAAAATAATAGCCTGGTTTGTAATGTTACGTTATTGTTTAAATCTATTTTTCAGATCAGAGGCAGGATCTTCATCCTCCTCCCCTTTCATTCCCTTTTATAGCAAATCCCAGTATTTCTCTCAGCCAAATGGATGGACATCTCAGCCACACAAAGGCAAGGGCAAAATGCTCAGAAAGGGATGCAAACAATATATTAAATCATTTTCAAAATGCTTCAAATATACAGGTACATCCATAAGAACCAGAAAAAAATAGGCAAACATGGAAATAGTTGTGTTAAGGAGGTGGAATTATAGATGATTTTTCCCCTCCAGATTTTCCTATTTTTATCTAATAAAAGAAAGTCACTTTTAATGTTGTAATAATGTTTTATTTAAAATAAAAATAACTCCCCTATCACCTCTGGTCCACGAGTCACCCACCATGTATATATGAGATAATCCATTAGGCACTGTGTGTTCTAGAAACTGAATGAGCTAAGTCAACCCTCCCAGGAGGGGGAACTCAGCTACTGTCCCAAGGCCATTGTGTTCGCAAGCTCCCTGCACACAGGAGGAAGCCTGGAGGTACTCTGGGCTGGGGAAGGAAGCACAGGGTGTGCACTGCTCCAGGCTTAGCTGTTGTTTATGGGTTTCTGAAGTATCTCTGAACAACGGGATTGGGGAGGAGTGTTACTCCCTTAGGACTGACAGCCTGGACCCCACTTCTGAACTGCAGATAATCTGGACCCACTGCCCCTTCCCGACAAGACTCTGAGTTGCCCAGTGTCTAAAGAATCCGTTGCTCTTTCCTATTCCCAAGTTCTGCAGAGTTTGGGGTGGGCAAGGGGTAGCCTGAAGTGCAGTTGCCAAGAACTGGTTTCCTCCTTTTGACATTTAGGGCTGCTGAAGCTGGGAGCTTGCTGGCCCCTGAGGAAGGAGGCCACAAAGGGCTTGCGGACTAAGTACAAGGGGGCACAGCCCCTCCCTGCGCACCAGGCCCTCCCCTCCTTCAGCCTCCCCACAGCCCCTGGATGCTCTGCTCCGAATCACAGGCCGCTGCCAATTACAAAAGGACTCTTAACTCTGTTTCGCAGCCCCTTGATTGATAGCACTGGTGAGTGAAATTATAAGCCTTAATGATCACATTAATTTCTGGGGAAAGGGAAGCGGTCAGAAGAGGTTCTCAATCACAAGCGCCACAATCAGCTGGGTGAGTTCAATGACAGGCCAGAGCAGAGAAAGAGGGGAAAGAATTAACTTTTTTAAAGGTCATCAGTGAGTAGTGGGAGAGTAACCAGACATGAGAGATGAGGGGCACAGAGGATCCTGGAGCCAGAACGTGAGCCCCCTTCCCAGGGCTCCTGACCAAAGGCTGGCATCAGTGCTTCTCATCCTTGGCCTTACACTGGAATCCTCGGGAAGACTTCAAAGGCTGATGCCTGGGCCCTGCCCCAGAGATTCTGCTACAGTTGCACTTGGAATGCAGCTTGGGCACTGACAGCTGTGAGAGCTGCCCACGTGATTCTAGGAGCAGCCAAGGTTGAGAACGACTTGTCTAAATGAAAGGGTTTGGGGGCAAGTAGTCAGGATTGAGCACATTTGGAAATCCACTTAATCTGATCGGTTCTTGCCACCAAGGAGAATTTCTTCTGCTGCTCTCTTGGCCCCACGTGAAGACAAGAGTGAGAGTAAGAAGGGAAATTAGGCATCACTGCACCCAGTGCTCCTTTGTTCAGATGAAAACACTGAGGTACGCTGAGGTTAGCTGACTCGCCCACGATCACATTGTCCATCCTGGAACCCCAGCCTCTTCATCCTAGCCAGTGCCCCTTCCACAAGGCTCATCGCTGGGCCAGTGCAAAGAAGATGCCCTAGGAGGGCGTCTGAGTGGCTCAGTTGGTAAAGTGGTGGACTCTTGGTTTCAGCTCAGGTCATGATCTCATGGATTGTGGGATCCAGCCCCACGTCAGGCTCTGCACTGACAGTGTGGAACCTGCTTGGGATTCTCTCTCCCCTTCTCTCTCTGCCCCTCCCCTGCTCATGCGCGCACATACTCTTTCTCTCTCAAAATCAATAAATAAACTTAAAAACAAGAAAAAGAAGATGCGGGGCGCCTGGGTGGTGCAGTCGGTTGGGCGTCCGACTTCAGCCAGGTCACGATCTCGCGGTCCGTGGGTTCGAGCCCCGCGTCGGGCTCTGGGCTGATGGCTCAGAGCCTGGAGCCTGCTTCCGGTTCTGTGTCTCCCTCTCTCTCTGCCCCTCCCCCGTTCATGCTCTGTCTCTCTCTGTCCCAAAAAATAAATAAACGTTGAAAAAAAAAATTAAAAAAAAAAAAGAAAAAAGAAAAAGAAGATGCTCTGAATGACACTCGATGGGGCAGGAGCTGGGGGCTGTTCTCCAGCCTTCATGGTGGAGAAGCCGAGGCCTCTGCAGGCCCTTGCTCAGTGGCCGGGACATACTAATTGACGGATACTATAGATTACATGGCCAAGACGGATAAGGACACCTGGCTCCCCCAAGGATGAAACTTAGGACCTTGGCTTCCTCAAAGCACTCACCCTACTCACAGTTTCCCAACAGAGCACTGCAAAATTGGGGTATGTCAGGAAGCTCCCTGGGCTATGTGGCAACATCTTGGTTACCCCATTGGAGAGTCTGCCCTCTGCACATTGCTGAGGAACCCCACTCATAGGCGGCCAAAAGCTCTGATGACCCTCCCTAATGGTCTCTATACAGGTCAGGGATAATCAGAGCAAAAAGCCACTTCACATTCCAAAAGAGGATTCACAAATTTAAAAAGATGATTTTAAAATACAGATGACATAAAATAAACCATTAGTCATTCATGGTAAAGGCACTGGAGTTAATCAAACTGAGTTATTGTTCTTCAATTTCCCCGAGTGATTATAAAAAATGTTCTTGTAAAATGAGTGGCTTGAGATTCTTAGAACAGCATTTCAGCAGCAGAAAGTGTTTGCCAAGCTGCTTCTACATAATCATATATCAAAAAACAAAAACAAAAACATTGTCATTTATCTGCTTTCTCTCAACCTTCCTCGTGACATGGGTGTGCTCAGAAGTCTGCAGAAGGGGCCCGGACTGGAAAAACTGGGGGAGTCAAGCTCCACCATGGGTACAGGGTGAGATCTACTTCACGAGCCCAGCAAGCAGAGGCATATTCATAATAGAAACACAGGCATTCTCTGTATTTTTCTAACAGCTTCTGAAGTGTTCATCAAGCCTGTGTCTGATTAAGTACTTTTAAATTCTGAGCAATGAAATGGGCCCTCTCAGACCCTCTTGGCAGAAGCGCAAATTGATACGACCCTTTTGGAGAGCCATTCGGTTGTATGTATCAAAATTAAAAATGCATATAATCTTTGACTCAGAAATGCCACTTCTAAGAATTTATCCTACAGAAATACCCCCACATTCATGGAAGTGTACATAGAAAGATGGTTCCTTGCAGTCTAATTTATTACAGTGAAAAACTGTGAGTAACTCAAAGTCCACCAGTAAGGAATTAGTTGAATAAACTGTAGTTAATCCATAAAATGGAATACTAGGCAGATGTTTAAAAAAAAAATGAAGTAGAGTTATATGTACCACCGGAAGGGACAGCCATACACACAAAAATAATCTACAGAAAAAATAGAGGGTTTCCATTTTTATTTAATTTTTTTAATGTTTATTTTTGAGAGACAGAGAGAGACAGAGAGAGAGAGAAGAGTGTGAGCAGTAGAGGGTAAGAGAGAGAGACACACACACACAGAATCTGAAGCAGGCTCCAGGCTCGGAGCTGTCAGCCCAGAGCCCGATGTGGGGCTTGAACTCATGAACCGTGAGATCATGACATGGGTTGAAGTCAGACACTCAACTGACTGAGCCACCCAGGTGCCCCTAGGGTTTCCATTTTTATAAGGATTAAGGACAGCAACCACAGTGCCCACCTCTGGTCAAGGGGTTCAGTTCTTGGGCTCCTAAATTGGACTAAAAATCCCTAAACCATAAGTGAAATATTTTGGGGTCCTTAATTCAGTTTGTAAGTTAACCTCCTGTTCTTTCTCTTCCCCAGTATCAAAGGACAACTACAAATGATTCAAACACAAATGTAAGACCCCCTCACCTAATTGTCACAACATGTAAATAATACTTTTGAAAAGCAGCCCTCCCCGATTGAGAAAAACCATTTGTTAAAGGAGCACGGAAGATTGGTTTTGGGCTGCAGTAATCACTTGCCTAGGTCCATCTTCTCTTGTTTGTATATTCAAATTGCATATATTGGAATGGTAGGACTTAAATCTGTATATTCAGAGACTACCGTGTCACATCCCCCACAACTCTGCCGCCAACACCAGCCATAGAGGATATCTGCCTTAAAATCCATGCAAGCACTGAGGTTCTTAAAGTACCCAAACTGCATCCAGTAGAGATCCTAAAGTCCCCGAAGAGAGTGCTATGAGGTTTTTAATTCTGGGCTTTTTCAAATCTTGAAAGCCAGCTTTGATTCTTGCCTATAATGGTGGAGATGCCCAAAACAAAGGCGGTGGGAATCCCAGTGGGAATCTATTCTGTGGCATGTCCCAGGAAACTTACTCCTTTTTAACTTCACTAAGAATGTTTTCAGTGGATTAAGATAGATTATATGATTGTGACAGATTTTATTGTAGGTCAGCGATACCCTTCCGCCCCCCTCCTCCACAAGAGGAGTATACATCCCTACCCACAGGAAGTTGGGTTTGGCCACATGTGTCTGGCTTGGGCCAGTGGAAAGCGAAAGAATGTGACATGAGCAGCAGCTTCAGACGCGTCTGCGTGGTTTGATTCCGCATCTTGCACTTCTGCATTCTGCCATGCGAAGAAGCTGCTTCGGGCAAGCATCTAGTCCAGAATGAGGAAACACTGGAGCACACTTGAACCCAAACTCCAGCCTGGAACCAGGCCCAGCCGAGCCCCCAGGGACGGGCAGCCTCCCGTGAGCAAGAAATACAAGTCTGCTATCATAAGCTCTGAGGGCTATTTGCTATTTAGTATTATTGAAGCAAAACTTGACTAATACATGGATGGATAGCCTCAGAGCCATTGCTCAGCTTTACCACATCTTGTTATTGATCTCATATTTGTTTCTGATTCGCTTTTGTCTTATGAAACAAGCCACTTCAGAAACATTTTCGAATCTTTTTGGTGCCTTTCACTAATCTCATACATTCCCAAAGGTAACCACTATTGTGCAGTTCGTGTGTATCCTACTCGTGTTTGTTTTAAATATTTGTGATATATTTATATACCCATAAACATAATCTGGTATTGTTCTGTAGGTTGTAAAACTTTACATAAACACTCAGCTGTATGTATCTTTTGTGATTCACTTTCCACCCACCCCCACACTGCATTTCACAACACGTACCCATGTGGAATACATTGGCTCTAGTCTATTCACTTTAACTGTATACACCCGTGGACATTTTCGTTGTCAAACATGAACAGTGTTGCAAGGAACATTCCTGCACACATCTTTGAGTACCTTGCTTTTCTTTAATGCAACTTCTCCTCTCTGTGGACTCAGCGGAGGAGTGCGTGCCTGACTGAACTTCCACACGTGCAATCCCTAAGGTCGACTTAGCCAAGATTTGCTAGTACCTCTCCTCCAGACTGTTGCTGGAGCTGCTGCCCAGAAGGAGCCCAAAGTGCCCATGGCCTTGGGCACCTGGGATTTCCACCCCTGGCCTCTGGTGGTGCAGCCAGTGCCCTGAGATTTGCTGGGAACATCTGAACGCACTTTCTACCGCTCCTTCCACATCTTACTCACCAATGTAGATCGTCACACTTTATCTTTTTGATCACTAAATGATTTCAAGCTCCTGGTCAGGACTGAAATGTTGGCAAGAGAGAGGAGCGAGTGAATGAAGACTCTGCTAATCGGCCTCTTTCTTCTTCACACAGCAATTTTCCTAACAGATGCAATTACATTTGAGAGCTTCAGAGAACAGAATCTTATGTTTTATTTCTTTATTCATCATTTTACAAATGGGATTCACTGTAAAAAGGAAATTGCCTTTGTGGTTCGGTTCTTCAGGCTGGAGTGCTCTGAGCTTCAGTTTTTACACCAGCTGCTGCTGCCACCTTTTCTCTGGTGGGTGAGAACCAGCCAGGGAGAGAGGCTAAGAAATCAGGTAGAGTTCCTTTAAATCCAATATATTTTTATTCTTTGTAAATACAATGAGTACAACCTTTTAACTTCACAAATCAGTTAATTCACTTTGTACAAGAAAAGTTTTACTCATCCTATGATAGTCCAAGTGCTGAATATTTTTCCTCAGTGCTAGTACCTAATAAATCAAAATGTGAAAAGTACAGCAGCTATTTTAAAATGTTTGTTTCTACATTTCCATAAGTATAGATTCATACCAAAGGAGCAGCTTATAGTGTAGGACGGTGTGTGTGTGTGTGTGTGTGTATGTGCGTGCATGCGCGCATTCAAGGCTTTACTAGAAACCGGTTTTCTGAAAGGCATTGAAGAGTCTCAGGCTGTTAGCAACGGATCGATCAAGAAAGCTTTTAGCCTCCATCTCCTTGGGGTTCCTTCTGGCATCATGTCTCTGTTCATTTACTCTCTGGTGCGACTGACTGAAACACGAGTTCGGACCCCCATTGCCTTTGGTCGCAGCACTTTGTTAACGGGACAGCAATCTGCCTCATCATCCATCTCCACTTTATTTGGTTTGGCTGTTTTAATTCATCCTCCCTCAATTTGCATTCTTTTAGTAAAGCTCTTCTATTTTTGAGATGTTATCCAACCTGAAGTCTTGGTGAGAGTCTCCTTTTCGTCCACCAATTCCTTTGACAAGGTTGCCTGGCCTATGGTATCAAAGAGAAGGGGGGGTGGGGAGAGGGGAAGAAGGGGAAGGAGGGGAAGCAGAAGGAGAAAAACAAAAGAAAGAGAAAGGAAAGAAAAAAGATAGAGAAAAGCAAGTCTCACGGCATAAGCTACCTTTCATTCACTAACTCGGTTCTGAAGGCCACTTCATGATGTATTACGATAGAAGAAAAACTTTTGATAAAACTTTTGATTTAAGACCTAACCATTATTTTTAAAATAATTTCTCCAACATAAAATAGTTCTGAAGGCTGCTGTCTGATGTTATATACAGAACTATATTTGGTTACCCAACATTATCTGCTAAAAAGGAAAAGAAAGTTCTACCGATGTTTCAGCTTTTGAGAGTTCAGCCTGATCTTCCAGGTAAGAAGCAGAATGGCATGGCCTGTGGCAACCTCCCTACTATTCAGCCCCCCTTCCCAGGGCGTGGCTCTGCTCAGGTGGTCCTGTGACAACCCCTTTCCTTCCCAGGCTGCCCTACCCTGGCCGAGGCAGCAGGTCAAAGAGACTGGAACTGTTTTGTGTCAACTGGCATTTTTTTTTTTCCTGAAGGCTACACATTCCCAGGTTTATGCTTCCTGAAGGGTTTGTTAGTTGAGGCTTATTCTCCGTGGGTAGAAGTTCATCAGATACTGTCCCATCCTGAAAAGTGGGGACTCAGAGCTTAGATGTCACTGGATTTGTACATATCTGAAAGCAGTCTTGTAATTGGCACGTTGCCGATGGTTTTTTTGAAAAACACTTCTTCTATCGTTGATGGACTAATAGAACGTAAAGCTGGCAAAAGCAACAGGAGTTTTCCAAAGCGACAGGGTTGAGTGGGATATCTGGAATAGGAGAAGCCATGACAGCAAGGTAAGAGCGACGACTCATGGGAATTCGCATCTCATACGTGAACGCACACCATCTTCAGCATAATTTCCTGATTGGGCCTCTTTAACACCACACTCTCCCTGCGACAGAGACCTACGCAGGTGCTACTGGCCCTGTTGTGTGGGTTGAATACTTGAGGCATGAAGAACATAAATGATGCTGCCAAAATTACTGTCTTTACATTACCAAAGGGGTTGCATTTCATTTGGAGAACAGGTAAGTTTAAGAAATACAGTTACTGGGGTGCCCAGGTGGCTCAGTCGGTTAAGCCTCCGACTTTGGCTCAGGTCATGATCTCACTGTTCGTGAGTTTGAGCCCCGCGTCAGGCTCAGTGCTGACAGCTCGGAGCCTGGAGCCTGCTTCAGATTCTGTGTCTCCCTCTCCCCCTGCCCCTCCCCCACTCGGCTCTGTCTGTCTTTTTCTCAAAAATAAATAAACATTTAAAAAAAGTTTTGAAAGAAATATAGTGCTAAGTGTAGGTCAAATAATACACTAAAGGTTGCCAGTGTCGAAAATAACCATGGTGTTGATGATAAAAGTAGCGATAACATTCACATTTTCTGATTCTCAAGTCTCCCTCATCAGGCTAGTTCCCTCAAATAAAATGGTTTCCTTCTCGAAGCAATTCTCCAAATTATTATTCAGGCATTATACTTAGTCACTCTCAGGAATAATTCCATCCTTATTACACTGCAAATTAAAGACTAAGTTCTGTTGGGTGGCAGTGCCACCCAACTTTCATGTCAATGAAATTGGCATATAATTAAAGATGTGAGAAATTGCTTAACAATTTCCTCTCTTGATGTCCAACATGCGTCTGTGCTCAGATGTGCAAGTTCGATTTTCTGCTGCCTTTAGATGCCTGTAAGCCACTTCCTCACTGTAGCCCTGATATTTCTTCAGGCAATTGTTTGGAATCAGGCATCCACATACTTTACAGGGAGGTCTCCCTCCACTACAACAAATCACCTGGAGGACTGAGCTCCAGGGACACCTGTCTGTACCCAAGCTGGGTCTAACCCCTGGCCACAAGGTGCTAGAAACTGACAGATATCAAAATTCCTTTATAGGAGCTAGGTAGCTGAACACTGCATTTAACTGACCAATCACTCCAACCTGCAAATAGAATCGAGGGGAGAAATTGTCATGGCTGTCTGTTAGCTTTGGGTACCCAGGAGTCCCTCTCTTCCACCTGATTTGAGGCTGATCATTCTTTCTGAGCCTCTGAGGACCCCAATTGGCTCCTTCACTGCCCACCTTCATAATCACCCAGGGACAAGGACCACCAGACCACATTTAATAATGTGGTATGGAAATGGTGGAGCTTAGCTACATTTTTTAAAATACCCTCATCCCATCACTTATTCTCCTTGCTCAAAATATCTTCTATGTTTCCTGGAAAGTAATCCCCAAGACCCCCATGTCCCTCCCCCCTTGGTCATTTACTCTCTTCAACAGCTCCCAGGGTCAGGCCGAGCAGCAAGAACCCTGCATTGTGTACGCAGGGGCTGCCTAGACAAGCCTCTGCCATGTCTGCAGCACTCACCCAACATGCTGGAAGTTTCCTACAGTGAGGAACCACTGTGGGAAATAGTAACTTTCAGAAAGGATAGATTGGGGGGAATCCATAGACCATTAACTCTTGATTTCCTGCAAGTAGAAAATCCACTCACTTACTCACCCACTCCTTTCATTTCCTACTTAGGAAAGGACTGGATAGTCAACAAGAATTAATTGTCTGTTAGATGTCGAGTACTGTACTACCTAGAAACAATAACAATGTGTGTGTTTGTGTGTGCGTGTGAGAGAGAGAGAGAGAGACAGACAGACAGACAGGCAGAGACATTGAGAGAGTCTGACTAATCAACATTAATTTTTAGAATATAGGGGCACCTGCGTGGCTCAGTCAGTTAAGTGTTTGACTCTTGATTTCGGCTCAGGTCATGATCTCATGGTTTGTGAGATCGAGCCCCACATTGGGCTCTGTGCTGAGAGCACAGAGCCTGCTTGGGATTCTCTGTCTCTGTCTCTCTGTCTCTCTCTCTGTCTCTGTCTCTCTCTCTCTGTCCCTCCCCACTCTCAAAGTAAATAAACATTTAATGAACAAAATTCCATGTCAAAGCAGTTGTGTTCTTTCAATTAATAATTTCCTTGTTTTGAGACTGGGGTAGAAGTAATATACTTGTCATTTTCCTAAAATAGACTTCTGTTAATTTGTGGTTTAGCTCTCTCAGGTCACCCTAGGAGAAGCTTCTGGTGCACCAGGCCCTCTCAGGCTCCCCTTCCTCTTTGCTGGCACCTCCCATGGCACCTCTACCAGTCCCTCTACTGGCTGTCCCTGCAGCCCTTCTCCCCTGCTGAAGTCCTGCCATTCAAGGACCAGCTCACATGTCATCTCCTCCATCACCCAGCCTTTCCAGACTTTCCTTAGCAACTAGAATTCATCCCTCCCACTCCACACTTTGCTTTTTCTCTCTTCTCTGTCCTCAATTGAATGATCACTTCTGCCTACTTCACGCAATGATAAGGGAAAGTGTCTTTTTCTTTCTAGTGTCCCACAATACTCACCAGGAGCCCCTCACGTAGCAGAGTACTCAGCAAATGCTTGACTGAATCAGTAAGTGGATATCACATTCTTTTCAGTGTAATGTTCTTTATGCCTCAATGACTATAGATGTCAGAGGTCAGATATGACATACAAGTTTGTTTTTAGTGGGGTGGGGGGGGTAGTGCCCAAATTATGTACTGTTCCATTTTATAATTTTGAACAAATATTAAGTGCTTACTATACATTCTGAAATTTAACATGGATTTAAATGTTTAAAACCATGGCACTTTAATTTGAAAGACATATACACATGTACTATCACTCAGCACAGGTTCACTGATATTCCATGGACAAGGAACGGTTTTATTCATTAGTTTTCAAAACAGGATTTATAATAGAAATAAGCAGATCATAGCAGAAGTGGTATCACCCCCAGTGAATACAGGTGACTTGGTATTTCGCCGACCCCTTAGGTGAGAGAGACATTAACTGCCTCTACCCTCTCAATGTAGTTACTCCTAGCAGAGAGTCTATGGGTGATGTTGAGATGATCAAGACAGGTTTGCATGGGCTTCCTTTCAAGGTCAATCGAAGAATAAACAACAGTAGCAACTCTTTTCTAACCTTACATCTACCACAGTCCTAACTTAGGAAGCTAGCAGGATTCCACCAACTCTTTAAAAGCCTTTTTTTTTTTTTTCATCTTAAAATGGAATCAGAAAGTCTATAACTCTTGGTGGACTTGTCCATTGGTGCCAGAAGGAGTACTGCTGGAGCTCCAGTGGCTGAGAGGTCCTACAACTAGCCAAGAATATTCTCTGCCAGTGGGCCCTGCTTGGCCAGAAGTTGCTATGACTCAACAGAACTCAGTGGATACCAGTCATCAAAGCCAAACAGCAATCATGATGGGGCTAAAGATGGCCTCTCAAGGATGATGTGACCACTCTCTAATATATCAACTAATATACCACTTTGGCCTTCATTTTTGACCTTTCCCATATCAGGGTCCATTCACACAAATGTGTTCAAATGTTTTTTGGATCAACTTGTTCAGCCAGGACAGCCATAAGGGGTCTGGCAATGCTTTCATTTGGATAATCTAATCTTATCTGCTCCTCTCACCCATCCTGTGCAATAGGTGAGGACACAGATTCTAGCTAAATTAACTGGCTGGCAACAGGATGATTAGTCACAGGGTCTGAACTGGCTTATTACTGCCTGCTCACACATTCACAATGGAAGCAATTTTCTTAAGTGCACGTTCAAGGCAAACAAGAGTCACCTGGTATGGATGTAGCTGTTGAGGGTTAGCTGAGCCTCATCTTGAAGGGCTGCGATGGCAGCAGCATTCCGGAAACTTCTCAGTTCAGAACCACTGTGTGTAGGAACTAGAAATGAAGACCAGGAAACTGTGATAAGCGACACAGGAAATGCAGACGGGAAAGCAGCTCTCTGGACATGGATGGCTAGCAGGAGAACAGTAGGGTCCCCACTGTAGAGAATGGGGCCAGCCTAAGAGTATCAGCTCCCTTAAAAACCATCACCTCTTTTTGCAATGATCAGTCTGGACTTTGAGGTGGCAGAATTAGGGAGGTGGCAAAACTGTGGAAGGAGAAGAGACAGGGGTTGGCGTCTGCCTACCAGCTTTGAAAGTGACGATGCATTTTAGACAGGCAAATTCGGTAGCATCTAACCGGAGTTGTCTAAACCGAGCCACCACCTCTTGTAAAGCTTGTATTTCAGATATGATCTTGTTCAGCTTCTGGGAATCTGTGTTGTCACCATTCATGCCTAGAATAGAAATATGGAATAAATGCTCTAATATGAAGGCATTTTCATGATTTAATATTGATTTTTGACAGAATTCTGCATATCAATATCTATTCAATTGTCACTCTAAGATATCTGATTCCGTGTAAACTGGCTATATTGTATGAAAGTTAATATAAAATCTTCTCTTGGATGATAACAAACACAGTAATTTGCATTTAAATAACAATGCAAGCAGTCATGAATACAACAAAACAACATTATTTGCATTTAAATATAGATTTATAAATGACAGGTATACTCTATTGTTCAGCAGGAATTTGTTATTCTTTACATGTTGTTCTTTTTTCAGTAATGTATTTTTATGGTAATTTCTACAACAAAGTCATTAAATTGTGCAATTCTTACCAGATACAGCCAGTAGAGTGTTAGCATCAACCGGAATGGCCCATTGTGCTATTCCTAGAACAAACAGTTCTCTCCAAGCATCTTCCAAAAGCATCAGCTGTCATACAATAGATGTATAATATAATATAGTGTGTAATTTATAAATTTATAAACAATTTCAATATGTAAATTTCCATTATTTTAAAAAGTGTTTTAAATGCCTGTCTTGGTAATTTTTCCCCTGAATATTCTAGCTTTCTTTTCTTTTCCATATTTTCTTTTTGAAAAGGTGCCTATAGATAAGCACATGCATCTGAGAGTCAGCCATTCCAATTCCCCAAACTTTGCTTCCTCTGGAAAGGGGTTTACCCTTCATTTCCTTGCATCCATTCATTCCTGACCACCTAGAAACTTCTCCAGAGACCCAGGCTCTATGAAATGCCACCAGCAGCTCAGCAGGTGATCCCTTTCATATAAAATACTGATATTACCAGGGTCGAGGATTACAGACTAAGCGTGCAGATCTGGGCCCCCATCTTCCTACAAGGTTGGGGGGCTGGGCAGGGAGCAAGGAGAAATCACTAATTCCCAAGAGGCATGCAGGGAAATCAGGGTGTAATTATGTTAATCGGGTTTTGCTGAGTTTACCTCATCTCACTGCCTGATTTTTCTGAGACTCATAAGTGGACAGCATCAAGGTGCTTGTCATTTTCATTCTAAGAAAATGTGCTACTGAATATTTAAAATGAAAATCTGGCTCCTTTTCCAAATTAATATACTGGATTCCACTCCATTGCAGTTTGCTTGTTGTTGAAGGGTTTCCACTGAAGGGCTAAGTGGCAGACAGTAAGTAAATTTTGTTTGTATTAAAGAGTATACAGATACCTGTTTTGAGAAAAAATAGCCAGTGTGCACACACACGTGCACACACACACACACACACACACACACACACAAACACACATACACACATACACACACACAGCAAATGGTTAGAGTCAGCCAGTAAACCTGGTCAAAGATAGAACCTAACCATTTTGAAAAAATCTGTTTTTGAAAAATCTCTCAAAAACCAGCCAATTCTGGATGATTTATGTGAAGGGATTTCCTTTTGAGAGCTAAGAGCTGAATTGTGAAGGCTTGTAACCAAAATCACAATAAGACCAAAGGTTTAATTTTGAAAATGCTTTATTTTTAGTTTTATTGCATTAAGTACAGAAAATAATACTTTAAAAATGCAAGGTAAACAATATCTAATTCTGACCATGTCTGAAAGTCCAGGCTATGGAAAAAAAGAACATCCCATGCTAAAAGATTAAATGTTTTGAGCACATTGCTAGGTCTGTCTGTAGGAAGGATGCTTCATATTAAAGGGCACTATCATGCTTTAATTAGGTATAAAATGAATTAAATAAATAAACCATTTGCTTTTAAAACTACTTATTAGCTTTTGGGAAGTTTGTCATTAATTTCCATGAATGTCTGGGTAACAGCCAATGGTTATTATGAACACTTCATTTTCTTTTTTCCCCTCAAGATTAGAAAAATTCCAGCAGAAGCTATTTCTGATATTCCTAACAACAAAATTTCTGGCTTTTGTTACAATGTAATTTTTAGCAGCACATACTCTTTCTCCCTCTGAATGTCATTTACAACTGCAGAATTATGCACAATGCCCATGTGTTTACAAAATCTCTAAAAGTACTTAAAGAATCAAGGGAGATCCTAGCCTAGAGTATGCAGTGTACCCTTTAACTGCACATGCTGATAAATTAGTGGTCAAGGCTGTATCACAATGGAAAATATAAAGCTCTGGGACATAAAATACTACTAAGACTAGCCCTGAAAATATTACAGGGGAATACTCTCATCATCTATTTCTCTCAGGTCCAATATTCTTAAGAAACATCGTTTTATTAGCAATTTTAAATATCATTAAGATTTCAAAAATTTGTGATTCAATTAAACAGAGAGAGAGGGAGAGAGATGTTCTTCTATATTTGTTTTTCATAGCCAAGATCTAACTTTCCTGAAATAACATAATTGCATCTCTTAGTAAGGGTTCCATAGCTAGATATTTTGAACCCACAG
Organism: Prionailurus bengalensis; assembly: GCF_016509475.1. Classification (NCBI taxonomy): domain Eukaryota; kingdom Metazoa; phylum Chordata; class Mammalia; order Carnivora; family Felidae; genus Prionailurus; species Prionailurus bengalensis. Next base: position 97,404,865 of record NC_057349.1, on the reverse strand, counting down.
TAGGAAGCTAGTAAAAATCGTTTTCCCACTGCTGCTAGGAAAGGATGGCTGGCCTTCGTGATTTATCCAGATAACCTCCAGTTTCATAAGGCCGATGACTGTTGTTCTTTACCCACCCTCCTTCCCCGAGAGCTCAGTACCCTCTTGGTCATACCTGGTCCTGCAAAGATAGCGTGGAGAAAGCTGGTACACTCTTAGCCCACTTGATGCTCATAAACAGAAGCCTGGCAGCTGATTCACACACTGACTCTGTGGCCACTTCATACAGATACATTGGGGTCCCATTCACTTCATGGGGGTACTAAGCAAGGAAGAAAGAGAAACACCAGGGAGTGAGGAAACCATAGCTTTGCAAGAAGAGCCAATCTTTTAATTTTCTAATTAGAACAGGGAAGGAGACAGGAATTTGGGTGTTCTACTGAAACATGCAGTTGCCATTGGTAGATAAAAAACAAACATCTGTATCTATAGACTTTGAGAAATAATAACCGCGGGGAAAGGCCCATTTCCAGTCTTTGGGGGCCCATTCCTTCCAGAGGGGCATCTGGTTTTTCTGTCCCCTGTGGCAAGTTTTCCTCAGGCTGAGCAAAGTGCCGGGCCTGTCTCCCAATTTTGACAAGAGCTGCTTGCATTTGTGTAAATAAAAATAGATGTGAAAAAAGTATAAATTAATAGGCATCCCAAACACAAATATGCATATGAGTATTTTTAGAAAGGATTAGTATATTATGGAAATATTTCAATTAGACATCTTAATCATTCACAGAGCATTCCCATTCATAACTGACAACATATTCATAACACTACTTTCCCAAGCTTATTATACACATCAAGGGTAAGAAAGCAATATTAAATATTGTGCTTGTGTGTGTGCCCAGGTGTTTGGCTTCCTTGCAGAGTGGGGCTGCAGCTGGCCCTCCCCTTCTCGGCCTGGAGTGGGTGCTTTGGGTAGGTACCAGCTGGAAGCCTGGAAGGCAGTCCCTAGGTGGCAGCCTTTTGAAATGGTTCAGGCTGTGGCCCTGCTAAGTAGAGACTCAGTCGTGATATAAATGCATGCATCTCAGAAAAGAGGGAAGGGAGAGTGGAAACTGAAGCCAGATTCCTCAAACTGTCCTAACAGGGTGAGCTCCACACATTGTTGTTGCATTAGGGACCCACAGCTTTGCCCAAGGAAACAGAGCCCTGAGATCTGCAACTCAGGGACTCTTTTCTACCAGCTGTAGCCAACTCCTTTTTGCTAGAAACAGAAGTGCTCTTCTGGTCTCCAGAAATACCTAGGTTGTTCAGCCAGGGCTCCACACCAAGGGCTTTTTTTTTTTTTTTTTTTTTTTTAACAGGTGCAGGTTCCTGGGCCCCACCTCAAATTTGCAGAAACAGACTCTATGGGGAATGGGCCAGGGAGTCCACATTTGTAGCCATCTCAGAGAGTGACTTTACTGCCCACTAAAATTTGAGCACTCCTGGCTGAACAGGGAAAAGTAGGGAGGGGGCCTACAGCTCCCTGCAGAGCCTGACTCGGCACCGCACGGTGGCCAGGTCTGTCTTTTGCTTGACCCCTCCCTGCTCAGAAGAGATGGGCAGGCCCTTCTCCTCCCTCAGCTAGGCACCAGACTCCCCGAGTCCAGCAGGGACACGAACCTTGGGCGTGGGCTGAGCCAGACTCACGAGAGTCTGCCGCTCCGGGGTGGCGGACACGGCGGCCAGCTCCAAGCCATGCGGCTCCAGCTGCGTGACTGCGGTGAAGAAGGCTGGCGCGGGCAGCGCTGCGGAGGGGAAGTGCGCAGCCGCCCCGTTCTCTTCCTTGTGTCCACGGAAGTAGAGAGCCACCTGCTTGCGAATGGTGGACGTCCGAGGCCCCCGCTCGTGCTGCACCGCTGCAGAGACAGACAGATGGACGAATGCCCAGGGATCAAAGACCGGACAACACTTAGCCGCTGCCGCTCTCCCGGGCCAAATGCCCCATCTGGGCAGGCAAGGTCACTAGAGAGGTGAAGAGAGGGAGGGAGAGGGAATGTGTGCGCGGAGGACGCTCTGACAATGTCTTACACTGGAGGCATTAGAGAGCTGAGGCTGAGAAGAGGAGCCGGGCCCCAAGTGTCTGATAATGGCCACGCCTCAAGCAAGACTAGGTGTGCTCTCTGTGGGTTCAGGACTCTTTCCCACCCAGGGTGGTCGCAGGGAAACCAGAAACCTTCTGGGCAGGAGTAGTTAGATACCCTTGTATGCCACAAAAGGGAGAGGGAGCATTGCACCCAGCCAGGCACAGCGTCCCTGCACACTTTTCCTGCTCCCCCACCTCCACCCCCGCCGAAATGGCTTTTGGCCTCCTAGGGCGTCAGGAGAAAAAGACCCGAACCCGGGGCACACTGTGGGATGGAAAGAGGGAGCGCCCGTCTTGGAGTGTGCTGGAGGAAGGCAAGGGAGATGTGACAATTACCGCCAACAGTTTAAACAAACAAATTAATTCAAGGCAATCTTCCGTTCGCAGAGCTTGACAACTTGTCAATACACAAGTTCAACAGGTTGGATGCTCCCTCCTGCTTCCTGCGCCGCGGAGGAAGGATCACTCCCCAGTGGGCGCTGTGCCTCCTGGTGCTGCCACCCGGCCCGGCCCGTCGCCAAGGCAAAGTCCTCTCAGCATTCTGTCCTGAGACCCCATTCCTCCCTTTCGGCCCGCCCCGCCACCCCTCCCGCAACCCAGGCCAGGCCTGGGGCGCCCTCGCCAGGACACCACCGGGCACGCACTTGGACTAAGCTCTGCGCAAGAAGCATCTTACTGCCTAGTTATTGCTGCCCGCCTTTAAGAGCCTTCTGGGAGTTGGGTGTCAGAGGCACCCCCAGGCATCACCCTGCCTCTCCAGCCTCTCTTTGTAAAACCGAGAAAAGGCCCAGAAAAAGCCCAGATCACCACAATGGCCATCCTGATTTTGGAATCTTGAATTAGCAAACAAGGGCTTGAAATTCCGAGTGCTTGTGTCTCTGCCCTCCCTCCTCCGACACAGTTCCCCAGTCCCCACGATCTCCACCTTCGAAGGCTATCCAGACTGCGAGATTCTGTGGGAGACTAACAGGCTTAGAAGTGGCCACAAAAGAGCTGCAAAGAGAGGCTAGAAGAGGTATTAGGATGTGAAGCAGGAAATACTGCGCATGTGTGCCCAGCAGACTGGGGCTCCCGGCATCGCGGTCTCCGTGGGGGTGGTTATGGGGCACAAGTTTCCAATGTGGCCATGGGCCATACTTGGAGAGTTCCATAGGATAGGGACTGGGGGGAGAGTTCCATAGGGGGTGGGGGGCTCATGCAGAGAGACGGAAGGATATGACTGAAAGTCCGAGGCCAATTCCCAGCATCTGGAAAGATGTGCTGGGGAGATGATTTACATTCATTGGAGTGCCATGTATTTTCTGTACATATAATTTGCTTACTAGTCAACCAACATTAGAGCGATAAAAAGCGGTACTGATTACCATCTTTGTTCATGTTGACTTCCAAACACTTCTTCAGCCGACACGCCCTGCACTGGTTTCTGTGCGTCTTGTCCACCGGGCAGCCTCCCTGGAACAGAGCGCAGGAGGTCAGCGGCCCCAGGGCCTTTAGACTGGAGACGCGAAGCCGGCGCCAGGTGGAGGGAAACGTGGAGGCGGGAACGGACCCCGCCACGGACCTAGGAGCTGCAAGCCTGGGTCCGCCAGACTCAAAGGTCTTGGGCATGAGCAGGGCCAGGCATTGAGAGGGCTGGGATTCCAGGGGCTACTTCAAAAGGAACAGCCCCTGACCCTACGAAAGTGGACAAGGAGGAAAAGTCCTTCTCCAAGCAGGTGAAGGGTCCCAGCGCCTGGTTGCCCGACTGCTGTTCTGGAAGGAGCTCTAGAGGGGAACTTCTTCCAGACGCGGAGGTGGTGCAGCAGGAGCGACACTTTTCAGTACCGAAGACAGCGACCTGGCCCAGAGGAGGAGGCGTCAGAGCTGGGCTGGGAGCAGGCATGCTGGTCGGGATCGCCGCTATGTCCAGAGTCTACCTCTTTCTGTCACTTTCTGTCAGATAACTCTCTCCCATTTATTCTTCACTATGCTGTTTCCTTACTCTTGCCTTTGTACCTGAAGCCATTCTTATAACCAGCATGTGAAACTTGTCTTAAAGACTTGCCTCAGCACAGATTCATGGAAACAAAGCCATTCCTGGAAAGTGAGGCAGAAGCCAGAGTGATTAGGAGGGCAAGACCTACAGAGGTGAGGATGGGAAAGGAAGAGTCCAAGGCCTAGGCAAAATCTACAGATGCCCACTATGTAAATATGACCAGAAAGATAATGTGATGGACTGACAAAACGATGATATGGACTGAGAAAATTGGCATTATAACTGGGGGGAAAAAAGAGCTAATTACTGACTTACAAATATTTATTGGAGATGCACGAGAAAATTAATGTTTTAACTAACGACACTTTCTGGGAAACTATTGGCTATTAGAAGAGGAAATTTACAGGGGCGCCTGGGTGGCTCAGTCAGTTAAGCGTCCAACTTCAGCTCAGGTCATGATCTCACGGTTTGTGAGTTCGAATGCCATCGGGCTCTGTGCTGACAGCTTGGAGCCTGAAGCCTGCTTCGGATTCTGTGTCTCCCTCTTTCCGTTCCTCCCCCGCTTGCACTCTCTCTCTCTCTCTCTCAAAACTAAATAAAGATTAAAAAAATTTTTTTTTAAAGAAGAGGAAATTTACAGAGAAAGTTTCTAATGGAACTTCAGTGTTCATTCAGTGTTAGGTGTTATTACTGAGGGAACTTATACATAAATACATATAGTCCCAGCTACATATGCATTTTATACACCAAAAATACAGAATAAGTTTGGTGCTCTCCTGTGTTTATACGACTTGCTACTGTTACATGTACAGTGGGAAGAAAGAGAATATAATAAATGCATTTTATTTTGCTTCATAACCTAAAAAATTCATATACTCTGAATTTGGAGTATGCACACTTTCTGAAATAACCCTTAGGAAAAAATAACACACTTGAATATACTTTTTTATGAGATCCCACCCTTCTGATTTAAAATATGTTGAGGTAATATTTACAACAAAGGTGGGGCAGAGGTTCATAATAATTTCCATATGTTTTAATTACTGTTAACAATAAATTAGAATATTATTTATCTAATCTTAGAATAAAAGAGATAAAGGAAATAATCTTTGCTTTCTAAGTGAATTCTTTAGGGCATCTTTGAGGGCCAGTGTAATAGCTCAATGTAAAGAGGTTTAGAGAACTTGTTATTAAATGCAGTCATAAATCTATCCTCAAATGTCATCTTCCTAGTATTCTGATAAACAAGCTAATGCAAAATCGAAGGCTTCATTTGTTCTTAAGAGTGTCTTGAAATCAGATCATATGTATATAAATATCTGAAGCTTGAGAGAAAGATGAGTGCTTGAGCTCAGCCCATTTATTCTCTCTGTAAGGAGAGGACACCAAGCCTGATGAGTCTATTATCAGTCCTTTACAAGGACTTGGACTGACATCAATATGTTTGAATTGATAGCCAACCCCTTTGAAAATATCAAGCATAACATCTGAGATTTTGATTCCCCAATTCTGTGCATTGCATAAAATTAAAAGGTAATTTAAGTAGAAGCCTGCTCAAATCTGAGGACCCACAGTAATCTCATATTCCTGCGGGGCTACAGGGATACAGCCCTGCATGTGTATAATGTGATGTGTCCATATGGTGAGCTAGAAACTGATACAGAGCTGTGTACCCAATTAAACAGGTAATAGGGCTGGAGTTCAAAATAACTTATCCAAATGTAAATATCATCATGTTTTTTGTTGATAATCCAAATCTATTGGAAATTAATATGAGCAGACATAGCTTTAGAAATAGAATAATTCACTAGCAGCAGACAATATTTGTGTATGTATACACATATATAAATATTAATTAGTGAAGATGTTTTACCATTTTGGTTACCAAAGGATGACTTCTGACTAATACTTTCTCCAGGATCTTCTTGGGAGTCAAAGTGGTGGCTCTGTGCTGAGGGTCTGTGTGCCTGGCTGAGGAGAAGGCAAAGTGTGGGGCCAAAAGGCTGATCTCCTTGAAATGAGCCTATTGCTGAGCTGGGAACTGAGTCAGGGGGTCCTACTTGCTCTTTCTGGAAGCTTTGGCTCACTCTCAGCCCATGCTCTAACCCCCTTGTCTCTCTGAGACAGTTCTGCTTGCTCAAGACCAAAACACAACCAACCAGGCACATCTTCTAAGCAGAGAAAGAGAAGACATGGGAGTCTTGGAGAGGATCCAATTTACCTCTTCCTTGAGAGTCTTCTTTTCCTGTGCACTGTCTTTCCTGTGACTCCACCTAGCTAAAGTCACATGGGTGCTGAAGCCCCACTGACCACTACCAGAGCAGTCCTGCTACTCTGAAGTTGAAAGGACACAGCCCTTCACAGGGCAAGCCCTCCATGTTCCAAATGATCATGCTCACTTTGGGTGGCAACCTTGACTGAGATGCCTTGTGCCTTTTCCTTCTACCATGGCAGGCAGTGGTCAGGTCACTGAGCTTGGGTGCTGCTAGGAATGTGGGTGGGGTGCAGGCAACAGAACATAGCCTTTCTCCAGATTGCACTTGTGGTTTAGATTCTGAAGTTCCTTAGGTCCCCTTCTCTGGCTTCAAAGCCACTGGGTGTGGGCCATACCCTGTGTCAAAGTGTGTCAAAGGATTGCAAAAAGTGGGACGTGTGTGTGTGTGTGTGTGTGTGTGTGTGTGTGTGTAGGGAGGAGCCGGGATTTCAGATTTTCCCCTGCAAACTCTGTATCTTCCCTTAGCTTTTCCCGCCTTTCCCACGCGGAAGGGCCTCTGAGCGATGAGGCGGGAAGGAGGGAGAGGAAGGGAGAGGTCAGAGTTTGGTCTCTCCCCAGCAGCCTGGAAACTCGGAGGAGGCCTTGGCACAAACAAAGAAAGGGGAGGCAGCAGACGGAAGCCGGGCGGTGCAGCCCTGGCCGAGGTACCTGGTTTCCAGACTTGCAGACATACGTCCTATTCCTTCGGATACTCCGTTTGAAAAACCCCGAGCAGCCGTCGCAGGCGTAGACCCCGTAGTGTTTCCCCGAGCTGCGGTCGCCGCACACTTTACAGGGGATATCTAAAATACGGCCTGAAATCGCAGGAAAGACAGGGAAGGGGGGAAGGGGCGAGAGGGAGAGGAGGGCGGAGAAGAGGGAGGAAAGGGGAGCGGGAGAGAGAGATGCTAAGCAATCTGACCTCTGAAGGGATTAGCACCGAAGCTGCGGTAAAAGCAAATAATGAAGTGATTTTATAGCCAAACTTTTTTTCCTTGAGCAAGTGTCAGTTTCCTACAATGAGCATTATTCATGCACCGCTACATGTATTTGGGTCTCTTCTAATCGCTGAGACCCATTTTGGAATAAAAGATTACAGCAGGCCGGGGCGGCAGCACGGCCGCCGCTGCCTTTCTGCTCCGCGGAAAGTTTGGCCGCGTCCCTCCCCCGCTCTCGCATTAAACAGAGAAAGTTGTTAGCGCGCGAGGAGACAAACTTGAAATGTAAAAGGGGAAAGAAGAAAAACAAACACGGCTGGAACCGGGGATGGCAGCTGGAAGGCAATCGAGTTTTCTCTGAGCTGCCGGGCGGTTGTTATTATTAGGATTATTATTGTAATGCTAATACTAGGATTATTAATGATAATAAGGGTAGTGGTAATTGCCCAACTTTCGCTTTACCTATTTTAAAAAATGCTTAGTGGATCGCTTTTGAGAAATTATTTCTTTTAGGAAAAGAACATTTTCCCCCCAGAGTAACTAGGACCGGGCTGGGCAAACGAGAGAGAGTGACGCGTGTGCGATCCCTTAGCAGGTTAGCGCGGGACAGCCACCCCCTTCTCCCTCCACTCCCCAAGTTCTTCTTCCTCAAAGACCTGTCTCCTCACACTAGATCTCGGTTGGGTCCCTTCCTGCCTGTTTTCCACCACTGTGGGAGGCTGATATTTTAAAGGATGTAGCGGGTTTCTCTAGACTGTCCTCCACCCTTATTGGCCTCGACAGTCGCCTGGTTTAAGAGAACTTTCCCTGGAATCGCCTCAAGCCTGGGGTGGCCATGGACCTTGGAGGAATGTTAGGGAGAGGGTTGTATCCCAAAATTCAGAAGAGAAGGAACTATTTTCTCTAAGGTTCAAGAGTCCAACAAGCCTGAAGAGATTTATAGGGACTTAGAATCTTTCCTCCCATAAAGTATTAAAGTGTTAACATTTTGGTAGTAACAACAATGATAGTAATAATTAACTTCTTTACATTAAATTTTCAAGTCGCTACTCGACCAAAGGCCTCCGGTCTGGGGCCGAGGTGCCTCCGCCTCGATGAAACTCGACAGTTGCTCCCCGGGGCGCTCAGGTTCGGGAACGCTATCAGGCTGGGGTGCAGAGAAGCGAGTCAGAACAACGCCGCCAGGGGAATAGAGAAGGCGTGGGCCCCACGTCGGGAAGGGTCGCTGAGGTCTCAGAAGTGGAAACTTGCTCGTGGATTTTGAGGCGTCCTGGTAGGCGCGAACCCCTGACCAAGGCCTAGGAGGAGCTGCTGGGGGCCGGGAAGGAGGGACTTAGGGAAAGCGCCGGCGGCCAGGGTGGGGGTGGGGGTTCGGGAACGACCAAGCTCGGCCTGGGTAATTACAACCCCGCCATAGCACCTGCCTATACAGCCACCAGTGACCCGTCAAAAAGAGTAGCATGGGAATTCAGACGGCGACAAAGGCCGGTGGGGGAGGCGCGCGGCGAGGCGACCACCGCCTCGACGCCCCCTTTCCAGTACGGTGGGAGGAGAGGTTGTGCTGGGGGGAGGAAGGGGCTGGAGAGCGCCAGGCGAGGCCACAGCGGGTCTTGTCCCTCACCCCCTTGGGCCTGTCAGTGCGCCCAAAGGAACTCACAGCCGCCCAGCAACCGGGGACGCGAGCTCTGCAGCGTCGCACTCACGCTAGAAACAGTAAACTTGGTTTCCATATTTTGCAACCATCGTTCCCAGCATGACACACGCCCTCTGGCTGAGCGGGGGTCCATGTTTGGGGTTCAGCAATCTTGTCGCCCCAGCTGTCTTCTTCCCGGTAGCAGTTTTGATGATGCCAAGATGAGCGGGCAGGAGGAGCAGTGGTGGGCTTTCTTTTCCCCCCCGCTTCCCATCCAGACAGAGGACAGGGACGCACATCTCTCGAGAAACCCATGGGACGCAGGGAGGACCAGTGCAGGGTGGGTGACTCTCCTCCAGCTGGGGCGGGGTGCGGGGCTCCTCGACAGTCGCCCCTCGGGGCCTCCACAGCTGCGGGTCGGCCCTGCCACGGAGCAGACCTCCGAGTCACGGCTCCTGGGGCAGATTAGAGGCAGGCGTACTCGCCCGGGGCGGGGCACGGGAGGGAGGGACGCGAAAATTCCGGGGCATAGCGGGTCTGCGCCTCAGACTCCGCCACCCAGCCACGTAAAGGTGACTTGGGGTCACGAGACAAGCTGGTTGACCCCGTTGCAAAGCTCCTCTCATTTAGCAAACCGAGCGAGCTCCGACGTGAGGCAGGCGGGAGTTTCCTGAGGCTGGAAAACCGTTCTTAACTTCCCTCGCCAGGGGGTCCCCTCGGGGCTTTTTGTGTGTCATAATTGCCTAAAGATATATGGCAGCTTCGATTACTGTAATTACCATCAGAGGCTGTTGAAAGAAGTTAGTCTGGGCTGCAGGGGTGACTGGCCGGGGTCTTGTTACCACCCAGGCGGGGCTCCCGGGTGACATCGCTCTGCCCTCCAGCTGTGCGAAACCGAGCGAGGCGGGGGCCGCAGACCTCGCGGCCCGGCTCGGTCCTGACCTCGCCCGCTGCGCGCCGACCTCCTTGCCGCCCGGGGCCCGAGGGCCGCAGGTCTCGGGCCCGGCTGCCGCCACCTGTCTGGAGAAGGCCGGGATGCAGCGGCGCCGCGGGCGGGGGCCGCCTTCCTGCGGGCCTGAGAAACTATAACAGCTGCGGCCGAACCCGCGCCGGGTCTCAGGCTTCCGAGGCCGAACTCGGGCCCTTGGGAAGTTGGAAAGCTCCCAAGTTTCCCCAGCGTGTCACTCAGCCGTTCTTTCTGAGTCCGAGAGGTTCACCTAGGTGCCAGTCTGCGGGTGCGGGCCCCCAGCGAACCGAGTTTGGCGCCTGCCCCTTCCCCCTGTTCCGAGGCCTCGCTTTTCAGGCGCCCCCCGCCACCCCAACACGCATCAACCCCGCCGACTCCTCACCCCAAGTGGGCGAACGAGTCCGAGGCTCCTTACTTCTAGGGAAGAAGGCGAGGGCCTGTCTCAGGGCGAAGTAGCCAGGAGGCCTGCCGAAGCCCGCTGGCTTCTGTTTTTGCATTAGAGGCTCGGAATGCTGCAGAAAAGGTTTCCTTCTGCCCCTCCAGGGGAGGACCTCACACTCCAGAACCTGGGCCACAAAAAGCCAGGCCGCCTCGCTTCCCAGAAATTGGAGCAGCAAGGGCCAGCGTAGGCCGGAGGCTAACTGGAAACGTCAGGCCTCCGCAAGGGTCGGCTCTGATTTGTGCGGCGGCAAAGTTTCCTGCTCTCTTCCCTCTGCCCTGGTTCTAAACATCTCTCCGTTTCTCTTTATTGTTCACGTTCACTTCACTTGAAATTTTAAAACGGTAACACCCAAACCAAAGCGAACGGATAAAGTGAATTGCTTGCCACTTAAGTGGGACTTCATCATCAGTTCTCAGAAGTATCTTGGATTCTCCTAACTTTCAAAGACTCAAGACAATGAGGGCGTGAGGGGAGGGGGTGTTTGAGGAAAGCAAGGAGCCGCAAAAATGCTATAGGCAAAGACAACAAGGGCGGCGGGAGATCTCCGGGACGTAGGGACTGCGGCGGGGGGCTACTTCCAGTCTTGGGCCCCGGAAAAGGCAGCCCTGGGCCACCGGAAGGCGGGAACTGAAATGCCCCCGGGAGATCCGAGCCTTGCGACAACGCCCGCCCAGCGCCGGCTCGGGCCTCCACATTCTCGGGTTCCGCAGGCACCGGGAGAGCAGATGCCCTCACACACACAGACACGGAGCCCCCACTCTGGCGTCTGGGGTTGGTTAGAGATCAGCCACGGCTCGACATTCTGACGGGGAGCTACCAGCTATGCAAGTTTGAGGGAGGAGAGAAGCGCGCGAAGGGAACAGGCCGCACACTCCTGCCTCTGCCGAGCTCCCGCTCGAAAAATCCTTGGGATTAGGGATTTGGTCCCCTCTTTGCTAGAGCGGTTCGCCATACTTTAAATTCCCCAGTTATGACCTACGCGGATTTAGGATTAAGGAAAATGTGACTTTTAAATTGTTTCTGCTTCCCAGTTTGCAGGATTATTTGAAATAACTAGAAACGGGGTGCAAAGCATTCCTTTCAAATCCGCTTTGCGCAGAGTTGCTTTTGCGCGCTGGAGCTCGGAGTTTTGAGCGAGCGTGTTATTGTGCTGCAGCCTGGAGCTGCGGCCTAGTTCCCGCCCCCCGTCGACACTCCCCCCCCCCTCCCCTTTCCCCGCACCTGGTCTCTAAGCGGATGCGACTCGCGGGACTGGCGGGCTGCATGGGTCTCAACCTTCCCACCAAACCGGGGGGGGGGGGGGGGGTGAGAAATCAAGCAATCCAGAGGTAACGAAATTCTTCCCTCACCACGAAACATCCCGACTCACGGGCTACAAGGAGCTGGGCCAAAGCGCACACGCCGCCGGGGTCCCTTTCCCGGCTCGGAGCCGCAGCGTTCCGGGCAGGATCTCCCCGGACTCCTCTCCCGCCCACCCCAGGCTGCGCGCCGGAGCCCCGCGGCGGCCCGAAAGGTACCCACTTGTTGATCCGGCCGGCTTGCTCATGCTGGCTGTCCCGGGGCGGAGCGGTTGGTGGGCGCTGCCCGAGTCCCGGCCGGCAGCGCCCGCCTCGCCGCCGGGCGCCGCAGCTCTCCAGCCGCCCTCCAGCCTGCAGGCTCCCGGGCCGGACAGGTGGGTGTCGGTTGCGCGCTGCGCTGCTCCCTGGGCGCTCAGAATTCGTTCCACAGTGGGAATTTAAGCATCCTCAAGTTTCTTCCCGGCTCTTGCAAAACCGCAGCTGCTGGGAATGTTGCTTGGTATGGACACACGCATGGACAGACAAACGGAGAGACGGACGGGCAGATCGAGGAAGAAGGGAGGAGGACAGCGAGAGAGGAATAGTGAAGGACAGAGACGGAGACACGAAAATGGTCTTCCTACGGAGCAAAAAGGAAAAGATCCCACTCTTTCCCCATCCCTGTCTCTCAGTCTTCAATTTCTCCTTCTACATTAGGCATGCAGAGTGTGGCCAGATCTCTACAGACCGCTGCTCTTTTAAGGAAAGAAGGAAAACACAACCGCAGTCTCGGGCAGATGGGCTCGGCGCTGCCCAAACCAGAGAGCGGAGTGGGAAACTAGATTGCTGGGAAGTCTTCCGAGGGAACAGGCAGCCGGGTCCCAGTTTCCGGGGAGAGCCGCGCACTGAGCGGCAAAGGGTCCCCGAAGTTCATTACCCCGTGACTTTGTGCTTGTCGCTGCGGGCTGGGTCCCCTGTAATATCTCCAGAAGCGCTCTGACAGGCAGCCGCGGGGAGGGGAATAGGGCGTCCCTGGCCCACTTAGCTTTTCCCCCAACTCCTGGCGGGGTCTGACGTCAGCCATGTGCGGGGAGGGGATGGGAAGAGGGAGGGGGTTAAATGCTAATGATATTAATGAACCTCCAAGCGGCTCCCAAAGAAAATGCAGGCGCTGTCGGAGCTGCCGAGTTAGAGTGTGAATATGGGAGTGTGGCTCTGTGCGTGCGTGATGGTGAGGACGGTGCTGCTCTTGTAATAAAAATGAATTATTATATTTCATGGCAAGGGGAAGGGGAGGGGAAATGGAGCATTCTCAAAACGCTTTCCCCCTTCTCTCCAGAGCGCCAGACAGATTCGTGGAAGAAACTGGGTGGCTGTGTGTTTGTGTGATTGTGCGCACCGGATATGGCCATGTGAGTTGGTTCATTCTTGGTCCCGTGCCCTTTCTGTTGGGTAAAACTTGGATCTGGTCCGAGGTGAGTAATTATTCATTTTGCAACTATCTACAGAAAGTTGTAGCTGAGGACGCTGTGTGCGGACTTGGGGCCTGGGATGGAGTCTGCTGAAGGCTCGGCGTTCCTGCGGCCTTCGCGGGGTCCGCTTGGGCACCAGCCTTGGGGAGGGTGCGCCCGCTTCCCAAAGCAAAGCCCATCCGGAGCACAGCGAGGCTCCTGTCGCCTCCATTATCTGCATTGGAGCGGCTGCAGGACAGAACTTACCCTAGCAGGCTTCGCTGCCCCCCCCTTGCCGAGTAGCTTCCAGGGATTCTGGGGAGCTTCTTCCGCCTTACACCCCCAGTCCTCCCGCCTGCCTTCCCCCCCGACTCCAGTGCTCTCTCACGCCCTGGTCCCTGCGCCGCTCTGGGAGAGCGCACGCCTAGGGAGCGGTGATCCCCAATCTCCAAGAGATTAATTCTTATTTAAGCTCTCCCAGCAGCTTGAACTTGTCGAACAAGAGCTTGCCCGCCGGTCCTCCGGGCGTGGGCCGGCTAGAGGTCAGGGGTCACACCTCCTGCTCTCCCGCCCTCCGCGACGCTTTTGGTGGTGGGGGGTGGGGGGGGGAGGAGAACTGAGACCCGCTCTCCAAAATTCTGCCTGCCTTCCCCCAACTGCACTTTCTTCAGACTCAGGGTCAACCCGGGCTTTCGATCAGAGTTTGTGTGTGTGAATGCTTGCGTCCCCCGAGCCCTCGGAGGGCGCAGCAGCTCCTCCGCCCGGCGTCTCCCGGGCACAGGCTGTGCGCTCCTGCAGGAAGCCGCAGCACGTGACTGCAACTTTCCGCAGCAGCCTTTGCGGGGCCTGGACCCCCGGCCTGCGCACCCCACACGCACGAGAGCCCGCGTCCTTGCCCGGGTTGTACAGCCTCCGGGGCTCGGGAGCTGGGGACACCCGGAAAAAGCAAGACAGGGGACGACTATTTCCCAAATTAACCCTCCTTGGGTTTTTTTTTTGTATTGGGACGAGATTAGGGAATCGTGGGACTAAACCATAAACCTGAGGGTATTTTTGAGGAGAATGGAAAAGAAATTAAAATTTTTGACAGCCAAATTGGACAGCGTACTGGCCGCGCACGCGAAATGGTACAAACTTTAACTCCGCGCCCAGAAAGGGAAGTGATTTCCAGGCGTCGTTTGAGAAACACAGTTATTGTCCGATGCTCGGTTTTGGAGCCTGGGGTTCTGGCTCCCGCCAGAGACCCACTTGTCCCGCCGCCGCTGCCTCTGCAGCCGCCGCCACCACCGTCACTATCATGTGGACGCAGAGTGGGGCGCTTCGTTAAGGACAAAGAACAAGATCCAAGTACAGTACTGTATCTCAGGCGAAGATGAAGTCCAATGTCAAAGACTAGACCTGGGCCTGTCCCTGGGGCAAAGCCTTAGGATTCTGTGGCAAGAAGGCGACCTAGAAACTGCTTTTTGGGAGGGGTCGCTTGGAGGTAGGAGGACTATGGCTCTCGAAGGGTCCAAACTACCTCTTCCTTTATTCCCCGACATTCTTGCCCTGCTGGCTCATTTGTAGGCATAAAAACTTCTGGAAAATACTCCCGAGGCTCATCAAATTGTCTCAAAATCAAAATAGGAATGCCTCCCTCTTTTTCCTGTCACCAGTCCCTAATCAAGCAGGGTATCCAGCAGTCCAGTGAATAGAAACGTGGGCGCGCGCGCGCGCGCGCACACACACACACACACACACACACACTCACACAACACACCACCACCACCACCATCATCCAGTCCTGGCAAAAGGCACAACACGCGCGCACACACCCGCAGCATGTTCGTCCTGTGTTCTGTGCGCCCGGCTGTAATTATCGGCGCGCTTTGCATAAATCACAATGCAGTTCTGAAATCATCATGATGACTTTCTGGCATGATTGGTTCAGTGGCAACAGCAGCTACAAGATCCAGAGTAGGCGGGAGGGGCTGGGGCGCTTGCCGCCCACCAGGTCCAAGGGGAGCCTAAAGCCGAAGTGCGTGCAGGCTTCTGCTCATTCAAAGGTGTTGCAGGCCACAGGGCCCTCGGATCTAAGGTGTAGAAACTTGGGACTCTCCTGGGTGCAGCTCATAGAAGAAAGTCTCCGCAAGACAGACTGTTACTTTCCATCTTCCTATCGATGCGCTGCAGCTTGAATCACAGTAGGTGATTCTTGAATCACAGTAGGTGCTACATAAATGTTAGGTGAATAAAGGAGGAAAGTCTGCAGATTTCCCAAGAAGCCCCAGGAGGCACAAGAAGGCTAACTTCTGGTATCCAGGATGTGGGGGTTCAGCCTCTGTCCCAACTAGCTGTGTAACCTTGGGCAAGAGACTAGACCTCTCTGGGCTCCAATTGCCTGTAAATGATTATACCCTGTTCAACCTTAACTTTCAGAGATTTTTCCTGTGACTCCAGGAGGCGAAATGATTGCTAAGGGGCAAATGCCACCTATCTCAGAAATGCATTTTAACAGAGACACGTTCAAGGATGAGTTTATAGCAGTTGTCTTGGGGAGGGAGTGGAGCCACACCTCCAGAGATTCTGAAGCCCTTCTGACCAGGTCTAAAGATAGCCCCTAACTTCCTCTTTAGCCTCTTGTGAGTGTGGGGCTCTCCACCAAAATCAAAGTCAAAAACACAACGAAGGCATCTTTTATCACAGAACATTTTTACTTTGGCCCAGGAGATAAGGAATAAGATCACAAGAAGGACCATGGAATCTAGGGTCTCTCTGTCCATCCATCAATCATCACTCCATTCATCACATACTGAGCACCCACTATGTGTCGGAGATTAAGGACCTGATCTCTTTCTCAAGGAGGCTACAAGGAGAGCAGACACATAAAAGGTGCTAAATGCATTGGCTTGGACTAAAACACAGAACATTCTGGAAAAATATACAAGGGACCCTAAACCAGCATGGAGTGAAATAGCCTGTGAGGGGATGCCTGGAAAGCTGGTCTTGTGTTACGGGAATCTACTGCCTCTGAAAACTGTCTTATAGCTCACTCTCCCTACTAATGCCCCTTCCCATCCACTTAAAAAGGAAAGTAGAGTCAGGTCAACTAAATGGTATGAGAGAGAGAGTCAGGGGTGCAAGGCACCCTTCCAGCATCAGATTATGTGGGTCTGACTCCTAGCTCTCCATTCACTAGCGTTCCTAAAAATGGTGCCATTTTCTCCAGTTCCCTTATCCATTCTTCTAAATTAAAACAGCAAAGGAGAAAGAAAAAACTTTTCTATCAGCAAACAGAGCTGAAGTTGGTGTGGAACAGAGACACCTCTTCCCCAACCAATGATCAATGCCCTCTCAGAGGTCATTCTACCTGTGGAGATTCATTGCTTTAAAATGCCCTTCACTTCACTGACTAGCAGAGTTGAGAAATACACAGAGCCAGGAAACGTCCGGGAAAATCTACCCGCTAAGCTTGGCTGAGGTTTGACGTTCTTTCTCCAAAAGATGGTCCAACACACGTTTTATTTATGTGTTTGTTTGTTTACATGAGGAGAAAGTTGATTTTCAAATCATAATTCAACCTATGGTTGGTTGTTGCTTCCCCAGTGGATGGGGCATGAGAGAGAAAATGGGTCATGGAGCAGATTGTCCAGCGCAAAATAGGTGCTCAGTGAGGGCTTGCTAAGTGAGAGAATGAAAGAAACCATCTCGTCAAGCTTGCTCCTGATTCTGCTGTGGGCCTCTCTACAAGTTGCTTGCATCTTGTCTAATTCTACTCAGAAAAGACACTGAGAACAATCCAGAATAGAGACAGGTGCTCTAGAACCCAACTGGTGCTGAGTTGTGGAGTTTTTTGTTCACACTTTCCAGGACTGTGTTCACTATGAGTTGTCTCTTTGCTCCCTACCAGTTAGGAAGATGAACACTGTTAACAGTAACAGGATTAAGAAAATGCGCTGTGTGACAGGCTTCTCTTTTTTTCCCCCTTAGCAAGTAACATTGTCTCTACATTCATTCACACCCTCCCTCCCCTGGAACCACAGCAGCCAAAGAAATTCAGGCTGAGGATTAGAGTAAGATATTCTTCTTGTCCCAGGAATAATCAAATAGAAACATCTTTCTTTCCCTTATCCCTTACTTTATTTCCTACATAAAATTATTTATTCACTTATATCCTGTCTTGGTGCCAGAAGAATTTATCATCAGCTCTCATGTCAAATTGCTTTATTTGGGACCTGGGCTCCCTCCCTCAAAGAAAACTCATTAGAGATGTATTTAAAACAAAAACAACCAAAGATGTTACCAGAAACATAGGAGCAGGAAAATAATGTGGTCTCCTTCTCTCCCCCCAGGAAGATGGGTCAACAGAGACAAAGCTGCCAGTTTCTTATTTCCTAATAGCAAGAATAAAAAGTTTTATGGGAGACATGAGAGATGTCCAGCTCTCCAAAGGCCAGGGAGCTTCTTGAGACAGAGACTATCTGATTCATCTTCGGATTGTCAGTCCTAGCGTCTTGGCACATAGTGGTTCTTATAAATGTGGAATGCGTGAGTGACCCTGCCTCATGAAAGATGAGGTGTGAAGCGAGAGGCTTGCCTTTGCTCTGCCCCAGCAATTGCGAGAGTAGGGAGTAGGTAGAGACAGACAGGTCCTCTAGACCTCCAAACCTTGGGAAGGAATAAAGGTAATCTTTCAGCTTACTAACACAAAAGAATGACTAGCTAGAGAGACGAGAAAGCAGACTACATCCAGGGAGAGATTAACCACCAAGTCTTCTTCAACCTCTTAATTTCCTGTAAATTACATAGTCTGACTCGGTTTCCATTTAACCCAGAATGACAGAGCACATGTCAGAAGGGACCCTCGAGATTAGTATTCATCTAAGTCCATCATTTCATAGATAAGAAAACTGAGATCCTTAGAGACAAAGCTTGTCCTAGGTCACTCACCTAGAGGCAGAGGCCATCACCAGAACCCAGAACTCTTGAAGCCGAGTCTAGCAACAGTTAATGGAGAAAACGGCACCATTTTTAGGGAAGCTAGTGAATGGAGAGCTAGGAGTCAGACCCAGATAATCTGATGCTCTTTGAAATATTAATTCCACTGCATTAAGCTACCTCCTATTTCCCAGAAGGGTTTCTAGAATCCCCAATTAAGGCAATTTCGCTTCACTTACAAGTGAAGTAATCAGAATTAAGAGAAGAGTTTTGTGCATCTTGAAGCAATAGTTCAGTGTTTCTAGAACTTCAAACTCCTCCACTTCATAAGTTTTTCTTCAAATTCTTTCCCTGCCAGTACTTAAAATTTGCTCTGTCCCAAGGGAGAGAAAATTTGTCAGGTCTTTTTCTGTTTTGTAGAGAATGATGTGGGCTACAAGAGGAACTACTTAGAGATACTAATTGTAGCTGCTGAGAAAAAGTCAATGATTAGAATGAACGATTAATTACTAAATTTGATCAGAGTAGATTGCTAATCTGGGCCTTTCAGATTTTAAAAACATCCCTCTATTCCCTCCACAGCAGGGACCTGCTTTATCCAGATTACTGTTTCAACACTAGTAGAAACAATTGTTATGTAAAACGGGGTAGCCCGTTTAAATGTGGCTAACATATTTGAGAATACGCTACGATTTTTTATTCCATGAATACGTATATCAGGATCACATATTTGATCTCTGCCAATGCAGTGAGAAGCATACATTCTAGTATGCTTTGTTTCCAAATGATCTAGTTCACACAGTACCCTGTTGTCCTCCTATTCTTGTAAGTAATTTCAGAATTCACATCACTTACAAAGATGCCGAGTGGCTATTTAGGGAAGTCTGATTCAAAAAAAAAAAAAAAACCCTCCAAAACAAAACAAACCTCCCCCTCTCTTCTCCCTCCCCCAAACCCCACGTGCTTTGTGCAAGACAGAGTCAACCAGTGGGATTCACAGGAGGTCCCCAAGTCAAATGCTGCAGCTGCGTTTTTAAAAAGGGTTGGATAAACTACAGCCGTTAATAACATCTGTATCTATGCAAGCTAAGATGATGATAGGGGTAATCAGATCTCATGCTTCAGGGCATAAGATGATTGCCTGCTGGGAGGGGGAGGATTTGGCCTTTCAGGTAAAGCAGTTCACAACTCAGGAGGTAGGTTGCAGACATTTCTCCCAGTTTCTAAAATTTCAGGTATAATTGACATGATTTTGGAGTGGATGAAACAGTGATTTGAAATCTAGTGTTTCTATCAGACTGAATAATGAGATATTTCAAATACTTACATACGTCACATACAACATATACGTATCTCGCTATAGACAAGACACACATATATTTGGATGCCTTTTTTTTTTTTAAGGCTGAGGTTCCTAGATATGTTTTGACCATCTTTTAGTGCAAAGTGGATGTTTCATAAATATTAACAGCAATGAAAACAGTGGAAGTAAATTCAACTTTAGTCCATGCATTAATGATTAGCTAAGATAATATGTAATTACCCAAGTGTTCATAACCGCACATACTTGGATCCCTAAATATATCAATTTCCAGTTGCATTAGCTAAATCATGCTTGAGTTGCATGTTTGGAGTATACAAGGAATGCATTCATTTTAAAGTCCTGGTCACTAAAGTATTTTTAAAAACTTAATATTTGTCTGGAAGTGAGAAAGGAATTATGCAAGCTAAATCTTACCTTCTCTTTTGATTTCTTTCACATTCTCAAACCCCAGGAGGGGGGCACGTTAGTACAGTTGCACAATTTAATCAATTTTGAAAACACTTCTGCAAGTGTGAGCAGGGTAAAAGAACTCCCTTTATTTAGACACGTCAACCCATACCGCAGGGCATACAACATCAGACAGCTGTCCACATTTTAGAGAGGTGTAGAAGCTTTTGAACGAGTAGGTTTCTAGAATGGTTAGAGTCCTTTTGGCATGAAAGACATTCTTGCTACTGGCTTCATCATTCTTACTAAGCCATTCACTTCTATTCCACACAGAGGGACTGTTCTGAAGGATATGGCTGTTAAATGCAATTTTTAAAATGATGCACATAAACAGTTTTAAAGGGGGAAAACCCTGCAGCTGTTTTGGCTGCAGACAGGCATGGGAAATTAGTCAGAAGCCCAAAGCATCATAGTTAATAACCATTATTCTGTTGTCTGGGATGTTTGTTTAAATACTATTGACACTGTGTATGTATTGTCATCTTCTCTAAATTGTAGCTCTTAGCCACTGAAATCTTGTTAAAGACCACCTAGGGTTTCCTCTGTATGATGCTGAATTGTGTATTCACCTGATGGATAAACAAAAACCAGATTTTTTTTTTGTTTCAATTTTTCTCTCATGTGCAACTAGCAGGAAATTTTCTGGACTAAAGAAAGAGATTGCCTGAGTACAGAAGAAATAGCCGCCGTGGGGTCCCAACCTTCGTTATTTCTCCTCTAGTGATAGAAAATGAACAAACCCATCAACTGATTAATACAATTCAGTCTGCTTAAAATTCACAGATCTGTTTGCTATGAGGCTGTATTTTAAAAGACTCATACTTGCCATTAAGTGTGAAGAAATCAGTAACTATTCTTTTCATCAACAGCATGTTGGGTTCCCCCCTCCCCCCATTTCGATTTTGCTTAATAAGTGAGGTCATTTGGGAGAAGAGCGGCTCTGGTGGGTGGGAAAAAAAAAAAATCTAACAGCCCGACTCCCAAGTTGAGAGCTCCAGATCACGGGCCATTCAGTACAAAGCGTTTTATATCTTGACTTATGAGGGGACAATAGCCGGTTTTACAAAGGCACCACCTGTGATTTAGCACGGATGACATCTTTGTTAAGGAGGAGCCGGAGGGCAGAAGAGAAAACAGCACGTGCACCATCCGGAACGTGTTACCCTGACCCACCTTCAAGGCCCTTTTGCAATGTCGCCGAGGCCTCGTCAGGTATTTTGCTTTAGAGTTTTACAAAAGGAAGTGAAGAGAGAGAAAGGAAATGAATGTTGTCCACGCGAATTGACCCAGAGCTCTGGACTTACGGCTTGCCAGCGCCAAGCTGTCCCATTTTACAGATGGGTAAACGGAGGTCGGGTCCGCGGAGTGTCTGGCTCAGCAGGTGCAGGGGGCTGGGGTCCCCCGCGAGGCTTCGGGGCCGCCCGGGCCGGGGGCGCGGAGGGCGGCGAGTCCCCGTCTCCGGCCCAACCTTCAGGCCGGTGGCTTTTTGCTTCCTTCCCGAAGGTCGTTTCTGACAAATCTATCTATTTGGGGCAAATTGTCAGTGAGAAACTTCCGCTCGAACTGCCCTGGACAAAACCGGCTGTTTGAAAAGGGTAAATCCCGCGGCCCGGCGAGGCGAACAATGGGCCGCTGGTGCTGCTGCGGCGGGGGCGGCCGGGCGGGCCGCACAAAGGGCGGATTAATTGGGGCCGCGGCTGAGCGGTTCGCGCTAGCTCCACTCAGCCAGCGCTGCGGGGCGCCCCATTGACTGGGCCCCGAGCCCCACTTTTCACAAACTCCAAACAAAAGTCAATTTCTTTTTTATAAGGCGGGGGAGGGGGTCGCAGCCAAAGATTCTCCA
The DNA here is from genome assembly GCF_016509475.1 of Prionailurus bengalensis. Lineage (NCBI taxonomy): Eukaryota > Metazoa > Chordata > Mammalia > Carnivora > Felidae > Prionailurus > Prionailurus bengalensis. Next base: position 97,383,296 of record NC_057349.1, on the reverse strand, counting down.
CTCGCTCCTGCGCCACATTCTTGCAGCATAGGGGTGAGGGGGGTGCTGGAGGGAGAGGGATATGGGGGAGCGGAGGGGATCCGAAAGGGACCGGGTGCTGCTACCGCGTCCCTGTCCCCGCCTCCGCTGCACCCCCACCCGTCCGGACACCCGTAGCGCCCTCCTGACGCACCTACCTTCCACCAGGTGGGAGCTTAGATCCCTGCGGGAGGCCTGGAAGCGGCTGAGGAACGCGGTTGGGGTGACAGGGACCCGGACCCAGGTGAGGGTTGGCACCACCCAGTGGGGAAAAGTGTAGGAGAAGAGGAAAGAGAAGCCCGCTAAGGATTCTAGACCTCTGGAGGTGGGCCCCTTCATCAGATATTTATTGAGCAACTACTTTGTTCCTAGCAAGGCGGAGACAAAAGAGAGTTTGCTCTCAATTTGCACACAATTGGGAAGGCTGACTCCTGAATCAATGAGCAGGTCGGGGAGGGGCATGCCAAGATAGGGGCCCCAAAGAAAGGCGTAGCCACCTTCTGTAAGGTTATGCGATGGAATTGCCTGTGTAACATATGGAAAAAGATATCTAATTGCTTTGTAGACACACCCTATCAGAAGTTGCGGTAATTAAAAGTTGTAGGATTAATATGGTCACGGTCTGAAGACCAAGTATGGAGAGACCAGCAGTTCATCTCCTCTTGTTTCTCTCCTTTCAAGATGGGAGAATGAGTGCAGAGGACTCTTTAAGTGACACTGAGAGGGGCAGGAAATTCCATTAACAATAAAATGCGATACATTCTCCAGCCCACAAGCCTCTGTTGTAAGCTGGGTAGGCAATGGTTGCATACAAGACACCCCAGTCCTTGTGGTGAGTGCAAAGGCCACATTCTTCTTGGAGGACCGGCTTGCCAAGTGAATCAACGGGGAGGAGGGACCAAGTGCAGGTGGAAGGGGAGCCATTTGTTCCATGGAGGGCCTGGAGCATGTGCTCACAGATTATATTACAAGGTTTTTATTTTATGAGAAATACTTCTGCTCTTGGATCACAGGCACTTGTGTTCTCTAAGGCTGTCAAATTGAAGTCTTCAACAGCTAGGCTTTACTATAGAGACCCTCCAAAGGCATCAGGCCATGATATTGGCACTCCTCTAGACGGGCACAGTAGAAGGGAGCTCTGATGGCAGGTACTCAATTTGTGGCATGCTAATGACAGGGGTGAAGAAAGCCTTCAAGGATGGGCTGACACATGGCTGGAGGCAGAGAGACCTAGACACTGGCATCAGGAAGCAACAGCAGCAGAGGGACCAGCTAGTAGAATCCAACCTGGGCTCCTTTCTAACCACGGTGTGAAGCTGCAGTGTTAAAGTGATCCATTCTGGGCCGGACTGTGAACCCTTCCAGATTTCTGTTGAATCAGAGGCTGTGCAAATATTTATCTAAAGATGTCACAACTTTGAATTTCAATAATAATTTGTCTGCTAATCTCTGGTGGAAATCTAGAACAGCTGTTACTCCATTGTGTATTTTGAATTTCCAAAAGATAAATTGGGAGATCAACATTTTTCTTCCACCAATTCTCAGTATGCTTTCTTTTAGTTTTTTGATGCCTTGGCAAGTTCACATCAAGTAAATGATAGGACCTTTTGCTTATTATGAAAGTTATTAAAGCCTACCCAAATATATATGGTATTTAACTTTTATTGGCAAGTGTGACAATGAGGCATGTGTCCATGCCAGCAAAGGTTGAGCAAGGGTGGAAAGATTGAGATGTTGCATTCTTAGGAAGAAAAAAGAAAATATGAGTATGAATCAGGTGATAAAACTTCCAACATCAATGTGTAGGTTTAGACAGAACTGATGACAGGCTCTACTAACTATTAATGGAAAGCTTACGACCACAGCTTCTAAGAACACCCAGCATGATTGTTTATAATTTCTACTTTACAGAAGAAGTTCTTTAGAGAGGGAGACACAAGGTGATTTTAATAAGGTCCACCCACGAAAGGGGTGATGTACTGGCATTAGGCCTTTTCCATTACTCACTCTGGTTAGCTTTGAAGGCCTTGAATTACTCTCTGTCTTTCAGAAAGAATTATTTTAGTATCATTTGATGTGAACATCATTAGAGGAAAAAAGCTCCTGGAGATCTGATTATAATTAAACTTCATTTTTTTCTCTTATACTTGCTGGCTGAGGAAACACTGCTGGAAGGGAAGGATGCTGATCTTGGTACCCTCAGTCTTAGGATGCCAGAAAAATACAGAAATCTGCCTTCTGATAATGGCAGAGCAGGGGCCAGTACAGCACTGGACCTAGAATACGGTAGTCATGAGCCAAAATGAAGGAGCCCTCTATCTAGGAGTAGACTAGCTTTAAATAAACAAAAGAATAGCATTTTCTAATGGCTTTTTCTTGAAGAGGGAAAACCAGGGTCCAACAAGGTTAAGCTTTGCTATGTTAGCCAAGATTCTAGAAATAAAATGGCCGTCATTTGATTGTGAAGTGTATTATACATATAAAATAGTATATGAATGTATCTGTACAATTTAAAGAATGGAATGAAATAAATGCTCATATCCTAGCAGCTGTATTTAGAAATAGAATCTCAGTAGTATCTGTAAGTAGACTCCTTTGTGCCCTCTTTGTGATTGCATGTCTTCCCCCACCAACACATACCAGAAGTCATTGCCACCTTGAATTGTGTTTTGCTCAATTGTTTACTTTCTTTATAAGTTTACTACTCATGTATGTATCCCTAAATAATATAGTGTGAAGTTTTGCTTTTGAAAAACTGTATATAAACAGGGGCACCTGAATGGCTCAGTTGGTTAAGCATCTGACTTCGGCTCAGGCCATGATCTCATGGATAGGTTTGTCAGTTTGAGCCCCTCATGGGGGGTGGGGGAGGAGGGGGGCTGGTCTGCTATCAGCACAGAGCCTGCATCAGATCCTCTGTCCCGCTCACTCTTTGCCCCTCCTCCACTCGCATGTGCTCTCTCTCAAAAATAAATAACCATTAAAAAAATTAAAACAAACTTTATATAAACAGAAGCATACATTATACAGTCTGCGGTGATGTGTTTTGTTCTCCCAATGCTGTTTGTTTGTTTAGTTAGTTAATTAATTAATTGTGGTACATTCGTACAATGTGGTTTCTTCACTCTCTTTGTTGTATAGTACTCCACTGTGTGAGCATGCCACAAGCCATTGGTCCTCACTGCTATGAACAGACAACAGACATTCAGTTCCTTCATTTACTTACCCTCTCTATCTCTCTCTCTATCCTTTCTTTCTTTTTTAATTATAGTAAATACTGCTATATGTATCTCTTGTGCATGCTTCCTGGTACGCATATGCCAGAGTTTATCTAGTATCTAAAACCAGGTATAGAATTGCTTTCTTAATCAATTTTACTGGATACTATCAAACTGTTTCCCTTAACAGCTGTATTAATAATTTACACACCTACCAGGAGGTGATAAGAATTACCATTTGTCAATATTTATTATTGACTTATTTAAAAATTTTTGTTATGCCTATGGAAGAAATATCTGTTTGTAGTTTTAATTTGCATTTCTCTGATTACTAATAGGGTTGAGTATTTTTCAGGTGTCTGTGGGCCATTTATATTTTCTCTTTTATGAAATATGTTTGTGACTTTTGCTATTTTCCCATTGGGTTGTTTTTCTCTTCATTCGTAGGAGCTTTAAAAAATCTTTTGGATAATAATCCTTTGTCTTGATTAAATGTATGACAAATATTTTCTCACCTTTAGTTACTGTCTTTTCACTCTCCTAATGTCTTTGATGAACTAAAATTTTAATTTTATGTGGTAGAATTTATCAGTATTTTCCTTTATAAGTAGATAATTTTGTGTCTTGTTTTAGAAAGCTTTCCCTGAGGTTATAATGGCATTCTCCTAAGTTGTTTTCTAAAAGTTTTATAATTTTTCCTTCCACATCTATGTCTTTAATCCAACTGGAATTGATTTTTGCATATGGTGTGAGATAGGGTTCCAATTTTCAAAGTTGTTTCATATGTTTTGCTAGTAGCATTGACTGAATCTTCTATTTATCTCTAGTGCCCACTATATTATAAAAGCAAATCTCTATATGTGCATTGATTTGTTTCCATGTTCTCTATCATATTCCTTTGGAGCCTTTGTCTGGCACTCTCCTGGTATCCCACTTTCTTGCTATAGCTTACATAGTAAGTCTTGATATCTGGGAAGGCAATTCTCCTGACCTTAAACTTTTTTTCTTAGGGAGTCTTGACAATTTTGGATACTTTCCTCTTTCATTTCAATTTTAGAATTAGCTTGTCAGGTTCCATAAACAATATTGTTGGGGTTTTTCATTGGAATTGGATTTAGTCAACATGGGAGAACTGACATCTTCATGCTACTGAAGCTTCCTACTAACAACCTGGTGTTTCTCCATTTATATAAGTCTTCTTTAATGTTTTTTCGAAAGGTATAATTTTTCTCTCTCAATGAGGTACACAGCTTTAGTTAGATTTGTACCTAGATTTATTATATATTTTTGCTCTTATAATGGCATTCTTTTAAAATCATATTGATTGTTTTTGCTCTACAGAAATGTATAGTGATTGAAAACACTCTCTTATGAATTCTAATAATTTACCTACAGTTTCTTTTTTTTAATTTTTAATTTTTTTTATTTGAGAGAGAGAGTGGCAGGGGAAAGTGGCAGAGGGAGAGAGAGAATCTTAAGCAGGCTCCACACTCAATCCAAAGCCTGACGTGGGGCTCCTTGCAGGGTTTGACATGGGGCTCCATCCCACGATCCTGGGATCATGACCTGAGCTGAAATCACAGGTCAGAGGGTCAACTGACCGAACTACCCAGATGTCCCTAATTTACCTATAGTTTCTTTCGAGTTTTCTATGTGGCCAATAATATCATGTGCAAATATTATATCTTCCTTTTTTATCTTTCTTTTTAGATCCTTAAATCTATGATTTATTTTCTGTTTTTGTCATACTTATATGGTTTAGGATCTCAAATACAATATTGAATAAGAGTGGTGATAGCAAGAACTTTGCATTTTTCCTGATATTAAAGAAAAGTATATGATTGTTGGTGCATGTGAGATATGAGTGTAGAATTGGCATATCTTGTGGTGAATTCAGCAGCAGCTAATTTTATTTCTAGTAATGCTTTGGCTGTGGTTTATTTCCTCTGATATTAATTTAGGCATACTAGCTTGCTTCTGTTAATATTTCATTTTCCATGCTTTGACTTTCAAACTATCTTGTATTTATGTTTTAAAAATCTCTTGTAAACAGTATATAACTGGTTTTTTAAAAAATTCATTCTGACAATCTTTGCCATTTAACTGGAGTCATTAGTACATTTATATTATTGTACATACTAATATACTTGGATTTATTACTACCATATTTTTGGTGCTTTATATTTCTATTTCTGCTCCTTTCATTTTTACTTCTTTTGTATCAATTGAGGATGTTCCTCCTTAGTACAGTTTCCCCCTTGTTCCTGTTTGGAAGTTATATTTTTTGAATATCTATTTTTTTAGTGGTTTTAATATTTTCACTTAACACAGTTAATCAATACCTTTCCTCCTTGTGAACAATATGAGAACCTTAGAACTGAGAAATCTTTTCATGTTATCCCTTTCTAGTTCTGGAGTCCAGTTCTACTTAACCCTCCCCCCCCCCCCCGACTAGATATTATTGTTAATACAATCAAATTTATTTAGATTTACCCACAGATTTACCTATATATTTGCTGTCTATTTCCTTCCTTCTGAAGCACATCCTTTATCATTTTCTTTAGTGCAGGTCTTTTGGTGTTAAAATCTCTGGATTTTTGGTTGACTGAAAATATTTACTTCTTATACTCATTCTTAGGTATTTCACTGGGGATAAAATTCTTGATTTGAAGTTATTTTCTCTCAGCACATTGATGATATGATTCCACTATCTTTGGTTTTTGTTTGTTTTTGCTGCTGTTAAAAAACACATTTGCACATAACTTGTGTTTCTTCTCTATTTTTAAAGTTACCTCTTGCCTTTGGAGCTCTGCATTTTTACAGTCATAGATCTACATGTTGATTTATTTATCCTGCTTGGGATACATTTGGCTTCTGTATCTGAACTCCGGCATCTTTAACAAAATTCCCAGCTATTATTTCTTTGGAAGTTGTCCTCTCTTTGCTCTATTATTTCCTTCATGAACTCTCATAAGGAATTATAGAACTCTTAACATATCTTTTATAACTTCTGTCTCTTTCTGGTTTGTATTTTGGAAAATGTGTTAAAAATTTTTTTAATGTTTATTTATTTTTGAGAGACATAGACAGAGTGTGAGTGGGAGAGGGACAGAGAGAGAGAGGGAGGCACAGAATTTAAAGCAGGCTACAGGGTCTGAGCTGTCAGCTTAGAGCCAGATGTGGGGCTTGAACTCCTGAACCAGGGGATAATGACCTTAGCTAAAGTCCAGCACTCAACCAACTGAGCCAGAAAGCACCCCTGGAATATGTATTTTTTCCAGGGGCACTTGAGTGGCTCAGTCAGTTAAGCATCTGACTGTTGATCTTGGCTCAGGTCATGACTTCACAGTTTGTGAGTTTGAGTCCCAAGTCAGGCTCTGTGCTGACAGCCTACTTGGGATTCATTCTCTCTCTCTCCCTCTCTCTCTGCTCCACCCCATCTCGGGGCACACTCATATGCACGTGCTCTCTCTCTCTCAAAATTAAATAAATAAACTTAAAAAAATACATTTTCCAGTCCAGCAATGATCTTTTCTACTGGGGCTAAGCAGCTATTTAAGCCCCTCATTTTAAAAAGTAATCATTTTATTTTTCATTTCTTGAAGTACTGTTTGGTTCCATTTCAGATCTGCTTGGATGTTCCTTACCATCTCTTGTTCCTTGCTAATATTTACAAGCTCCTTTTTTATTTCATTAACTATATACAATTTATATTTGGTCACTAATAATGTCAATATTTGATGTCTGTGAGGGACTGCTTCTGGTGTCCCCTGCTTGCTTCTTCTGGTTTTTCCTTCATGTTTCTTCCTAGGCTTTGGGATGTTTCTGTCCTTTGAGCTTCTCATTGTCGTGGTGCTTTCTGTCTGGGGGCTCTTAGAGGCCAAACTTGAAGGTGAATTTGTGCAGGGAAGATTTGCATTTGCTCTTTCTAGTCAAGTCACCTGGTTGTACTACCAACTTGGGATCCTTTTATTTTGAAATATTCCATTATTAGACTAGCTGTGCTTCCTAATTCTTAGAAAAGTTTCCTTTCTTTCTTTCTTTCTTTCTTTCTTTTTTCTTTCTTTCTTTCTTTCTTTCTTTCTTTCTTTCTTTCTTTCTCTTATCTGTCTTCTCAGCATCAACTATAAGATAGCAAATGTCCTTGCTGTGGCACCCCTCTTTGAGTAAATTTCTAAATTTATCTTTATGCTGAGGATATAGCCCCTTATGTTTTCAGTCTAATGCAAGGATTCTTCTAACAGGTTCCCTAGCTTGGTCATTCCCTGAGCATTATCTCAAGAGTTGAGATTCAGGTCTCCAGAATCTGACAGAAACTCTCAGGGTGAAACCTGGCTTTGGAACTTGCTTACCTACCAGGATTCCTGTTTTCATTTACTTTTTGGGATCTGAAAATCCCTTCCATTTGTGCTGGTTTGTTGATGCATTTTAAAAGATGGGTTTTTTTTTTATTGTTGTTTTTGTTATTAAAAAAAAATTTTTTTAAGTAATCTTTATGCTCTGCGTGGGGCTTAAACTCACAACTCCGAGATCAAGAGTTGCAGGTTCCACGGACTGAGCAAGCCAGGCACCCCTAAAAGTATGTTTTAAAAATATTTTAGGGGTGCCTTGGTGGATCAGTTGGTTAAGTGTCCTACTCAATCTCAGCTCAGGTCATGATCTCACAGTTCATGCGTTTGAGCTCCGCATCTGGCTCTGTGCTGACAGTGTGGAGCCTGTTTGGGATTCTCTCTCCCTCTCTCTCTGCCCCTTCCCTGTAGCTCTCTCTCTCAAAAATAAACATAGAACATTAAAAATAAAAAAAAATATTTTAATCAAGGGGCGTCTGGCTGGCACAGTCTGTAGAGCATGTGACTCTTGATCTCCGAGTCATGGGTTCAAACCCCACAATGGGCATAGAGATTGCCTAAGGAAATAAAAGAAAGGAAGAAACTTCAAAAGAATTTTTGTTGGGATTGTCATCCAGGGTATCTGTATTAGTCAGGGTTCTTCATCTAAAGAGATTGTGTAAAAGAGATACAGTAAGAGAGAAAGATTTTAAGATTGTGGGGGCTGCAAGTCCAAAATCCACGGGGCAGGCTGGCAGCCTGGAAATTCCAGCAAGAGTCAATGTTGCAGTATGGAGTCCAAAGGCAGGTCTGAAGGCAAAATTCCTTCCTCTTCAGGGACTTTTCTCTTTTCTCTTAAGGCCTTCAACCAAGTGGATGAGGCCCACCTATATTAAGGAGGGTAATCTGCTTTACTCAAAATCTGCTTTAACCACTTATAAGAAATTCCTTCATAGCAACATGTAGACTGGTGTTTGACCAAATGCTGGGCACCATAGCCTAGCCAAGCTGCCACCTAAAATTAACCATTACAGCATCTAATCCACCAAAATGCTGGAAACAGAAGCCAGAGGGATAATTTCTCATGATGAAATGATAGCACAATCAAGGGACACAATAATGTCATGCTCCAATGCAAATAGGTCTAAGGTGACACTGGGCATTTTCTTAGGAAGCTGACAGACTTCCATTTTCTCAGTCTAGTGCTTACTATAGGCTTATAATGCTTACTATAGGTGCTACAGGTTGTGGCAAAAGTGCTCTTCCATGTAAAATTACAGGAAAAGGAGGTCACACTTAATTGCCTCAAGTTGTAGGCCATAATGATGCAAACTATCTTGGAAAAGTATATTATTTACTCAAATTTGCCCAAATTCAGTAAGTATCTTATAAAAATATAAAGAAACCCAAACTGACAAGAGAACAACATTGTAGGGTGATCAGAATAATGATCGTCCCTGTGTTAGAATCTAGAGGGTATTTTCAGGTGATTAAAAAGATTCTTTGGGGCGCCTGGGTGGCGCAGTCGGTTAAGCGTCCGACTTCAGCCAGGTCACGATCTCGCGGTCCGGGAGTTCGAGCCCCGTGTCAGGCTCTGGGCTGATGGCTCAGAGCCTGGAGCCTGTTTCCGATTCTGTGTCTCCCTCTCTCTCTGCCCCTCCCCCGTTCATGCTCTGTCTCTCTCTGTCCCAAAAAAAAAAAAAAAAGTTGAGAAAAAAAAAAAGAAAAAAAAAAAGATTCTTTTTCTCCTCCTCCTGGTTCTTCTGGACATTCATGGTTTCTTAGAAGTCTAGAAACAGATGACAATCAAAAATTTTAAATCCACGAATTACCTAGCTATCCACATATAGAATGTTGATGCTTTCTTCACAGTGAATAACAGTAAGCTAGTTTATAATGCTTTTCAGGTTTGGAAAAGCTTTTTTTGTCCTATCTGATTTTGGGGAATGCCTCTGGGGAGGAAGGAGTAGGGGAATGGTGTCAGCCATCAGGAGGAAAGGAGGCAAGAGAATCTTGCAGCCTCTCTGTTCTTCTTTCTTGGTTTCTCTCTCTTGTTTTCCCTTTCTATCATGAAAAATTGGACTCTGCCCCAGCATGAAGCATTATTGCAGAAAACGAAACAATGAAAGTTTAAAAAAAGGATTTCAAGAGGGATGCCTAGGTGGCTCAGTCAGTTGAGCATCTGACTTTGGCTCAGGTCCTGATCTCACGGTTCAGTTCATGAGTTTGAGCCCCGTGTCTGGGCTCTGTGCTGACAGCTCAGAGCCTGGAGCCTACTTCAGATTCTGTGTCTCCCTGTCTCTCTGCCCCTCCCCTACTCATGCTCTCTCTCTCTCTCTCTCTCTCTCTCTCTCAAAAAGTAAACATTAAAAAAATTTTTTTTAAAGGAATTTCAAGATAGATGTGCAGTCAAGAGACTGGAAGAAAATATGAATAGTGGTTATCTGGAGGGTGGAATTATCAATTATTGTCTTCTTTATATTCTTCTGTCTTCTTTCAAAGTTTCTACAACAAACACAACTTTATACTAGGAGCAAAATTATCCTTAAAATTATTTTACAGAACAAGAACCTAAAATACCTTGAGGATTGTGTGTGTGTGTGTGTGTGTGTGTGTGTGCACACGCGCGCGCGCGCAAAAGGTGATTTTTATTAAAGCACAGGGACAGGACCTGTGGGTAGGAAGAGCTGCCGAGGATTTTTTTAAAACACAAATGGGTTTTCCCGACTCACAGGGTTTAAGACTAAGATTTTAAACACTATAACACCATTTCCAAATAAGATATTTCGGTGTCAAAAAACTTATTTTTACGCTAGCAAAACTGAAATTTGCCAACTGATAACACATTAAGATAATTTGATAAATTTGTGTGGAAATTTTTAATATTTGAGCTCAATCCTCCAGAACTTATGAACTTTTCATTGTATTATCACATTTTAAAACTGTTTTGCTACAACTAACATTTTTTTCCAGATTTTAATTTAAGCTGGTATTTTGTTTTTGAGATATATAGTGGCCTCTAACATTTGTTACCTCTTTCAAATCCCTACAGTCTACATGTAGGCTACCTGTAGTAAGAACTCTTAGAATCCCAAATCAAGAGGCAAGTTCATTTGTAAAAGCTATGACTCTTTGAACTGCATAAATATGGAAAGCCCAGAAAGATCAGTTTAGAAGCAGAGGGGCTCAAGGTAGTTCCTTCTGGGGAGTAATCACATAAAACAGGAAATCTGTGAACACAGATACATTCTTAAGTTTCTCTGCAGAGGGTAAGTACTGGCTGAGCTAGGGAGGAATTAGTATTATTGGTAAGACCTCCTAGGACTTGACTGGCTTTTCTTGAAAGGGGAAAAAGAATACTAAAAGGTTAGGCAATAAAAAAAAAAAAAAAAAGTTCTGCACTGGCATTCCATTGTTCTTCCCTGGAAAGTTATAAGGATGGTGCTCAGTGACCTCTCTGAAATATCACAAAGAGCAGTGGCATCTGGATTAGTAGAGAAATTAACATGCAGAAGAGACTTCAAAGGCCCCTGCACAGATCCAGAAAGTTCTTTAATGTATCCGTATACATAAATTGCATGTATACTAAATTAAGCTGTGTAAAATATCTCTAGATAGACCTACAGCCTTCTTGTTTGTCGGGTGGCTACTAAGAAGGGATGCTGGACCACCTGTAGTTCTTAACAGTAAACAGATCGACCTTTCACTCGGCAAAGAAAATTCAGAATGAAGACTTTAGAATTTCAGAATCAAGACTTTGTCACTTTGCCGAAAAACATTAAATATACTACTACAGACTGATGTGCTAAAAGAGAAGGGGAGGAGAGTTGAGAGAAATAAAATGGAGGTGCAAAACAGGAAGACAGAAGGGAAGAGAAGAATAAGACAGGGTGAAGGGGGACAGGAAAAGAAAACGTGGATTGAATGAGGGGATTAAATTGGGAATGGGGAATAATGCATCTCTGCAGGGCCCCTCTTCCCAGGAACTTTTAAAATAGAGAACCCAACCCATAAACAAGATGTAACCTTTCAGCAGAGAAAACATCCAGCTTTCTTAGTTATTAGGAAGTCTCTTCACACTGGGAGGAAATCTTCCCCCTTGTGGGTGGGTCTCACTCATGTTGAGAACAAAGAAAAAGGAATTGATACTAGGGGTGGTGTACAACGGTGAGGTTGCCATCCATTATTTCTGGCCCAGTTTGGTGATATCTAATCCTATTAATGCTTGGTATTAGAAGACTCTTTTATTTCCATCCTTCTCTCTGTTCTTTCTGTTTTTGTGGGGTGAGGTGAGGGATGGTTAGAGAGTTGGTGTGAATACATAGAACTGATCCTAACAAGATTTTCTAATCTCTCTAGCAAATCACAGACTTGCTCATCTCTTCTTGACTTTTCCCTGGCCCTTGTATTTTTCTCACAAGAGCAAACAGGAAGACTAATGAAGCGTATTGATCTAATGGAAACTTGTGACCAGATAAATGATCGAAACCTGGATTGAAACCTGGAAGAATGCACTTGAAAACTGTGCCCTACTCATTTTCTCCATGCTTGTCCTTTCTCATAACGTTTGATATCTTGGCCAGTGGGAGATATTTTGCCGTTTGTCCATCGTTTGTCATGTGTTATGTGATGGAGGGGTCTCGTAGCAGCAGAAAAAAAGAGCAGCTTGTCCTGGGCTTTCCTTTCAAAGTCCCATTAACAGGTTGTGTGATGCTGTGTATCACTTAACTAAGCTTTCCCCAGGAAGATGGGAGATGGGAGGACAGAAGTTTGGCCCTACCAAACTGCTACCTACCACCAAACAATCGTTAGCTCAGTCTGTAGCCTATCAGTGTCAGTATATGTTAAACTGTAGGCAAAGTGAAAAATACTGCACTCAAATAAGGTGTGTGTTATAAATTGATAAGTGGAAAGAGGAGGTGAAGGAGACAGTTAAAACACTTGTAACATAGGCTGAAAGTTGACCAGTTAACTAAAAGGCCTTTGGTTCCATAAACTTAATGGAGCAGCTGAAAAAGTAGATGTTTCAGTCATTTTTAGGGCTGCAAATCTATTATATTTTAGATTTTTTTCATGTACTTCTAGACCCGTAAAATCTTATGATTGCTGAATCTGAATTTCTAATTATTTTTTATTTCGGAATCTGAAAGTCACTAATCTCTTATTTAATTTTGTAACAAGAACAAATACATATTTGAAAAATAATAACGCGGGTCACCTGGTTGGCTTGGTCGGTGGAGTGTGCAACTCTTGATCTTGGGGTTGTGGGTTCAAGCCCCATGTTGGGTGTACAGATTACTTGAAAATAAAATCTTAAAAAAAGAAAAGAAAAGAAAAATGATTACTCAAGATTTGCTCATGCCAACTGGTAAGAAATTTCTATCTCTTGTGATGAGTGGATATAGCGTCCCAAAATACAATAATAGTAATAACAAAACAGCAAAAACTACCTCTTATTTTCTTAATCTTTTTTTAAATGTTTATTTATATTTGAGAGAGAGAGACAGAGGGCAAGTGGGGGAGGAGCAGAGAGAGAGGGAGACACAGAATCTGAAGCAGGTTCCAGGCTCTGAGCTGTCAGCACAGAGCCCAATGTGGAACTCGAACTCAGGAGCTGTGAGAGCATGACCTGAGCTGAAGTTGGATGCTCAACCAACTGAGCCACCCAGGTACCCCAATAAGTACCTCTTATTGACTCTTATTATGTCCCAGGACTTTGCAAAATTTTAGTTCTCTTATCTCATTTAATCCTCACATACATCCATAAGATAGTTACTGCTTTAGCCTCATTTTGTAGGTAAGTAAACAGAGGCCTATATTAGGGACTGAACCCAGAATTGCTCATGATAAAATGCATCAAGATCCATTCACTCACTTTTTCTATAACATGTGTAGTCCATCTGGACATGTTGACACTGAGACACAGATGAGGATCCTGCCCTCATGAAGTTCATAGTCTCCTGGAGGATAGAATCTCCACTCATTTTTGCTTAATAACTGCAAAAATGCAGATTTAGATTTAAAATCATCTTTCTTTTCAAGAATTGGCCATATGTACTTTTGAAAGTCGGCTCTCAGTTGTATGGTAATTCTAGAATTTTTAAAAACAATTATAATTATGAGACGCATTTAGTTTTTTAATTTTTCATAATATTGAGATATAATGGACATACCATTAAGTTCACCTTTTAAAGGTGTATAATTGGTATAGTCACAGAGTTGTGCACCAACCTTCTCAAGTTCCAGAACACTTTTATCACCCCCCAAAAGAAAGTGTATTTCCATTAGCAATCATTTCCCATTTTCCCTTCCCACTAGCCCCCAGAAACCACTAGTTTACTTTCTGTCTCTGTTCGGGACATTTCATGTGAGTGAAATCATACACTATGTAGCCTTTTGTGTCTGGCTTCTTTCACTTAGCATAATGTTTTCAAGGTTCATCCTGCTGTAGCATGAATCAGTACTTCATTTACTCTTATTGCCCAATAATATTCCATTGTATGGATATGCCATATTTTATTTATCCATTTATCAGTTGATAGACATCTGTGTTGCTTCTCCTTTTTGGCTATTACGAATAATACTGCTATGAAATTCTTGTGTGTTTTGTGTGGATGAACATTTTCAATTTCCTTGTATACATGTCTAGAAGTAGAATTGCCAGGTTATATGGTAACTCTATGATGAACTTTTCGAGGAACTGCCAGTTTTCCAAAGTGGCCACAAAATTTTACATTTTCATCAGCAACGCATGAGGGTTCCAGTTTTTTCACATCATCTCCAACACTTGTCATTGTCCATCTGTTTGACTATAGCCATTCTACTGTGTGTGAAGTGGTAGGTATCTCATTGTGATTTTCATTTGCATTTCTCTAATGACTAAAGACATTGAGGAGACATTTATTTTTATGATTTAGAATAATCCTGGGGCACCTGAGTGGCTCAGTCAGTTAAGCATCTGACCTCGGCTCAGGTCATGATCTCATGGTTCATGAGTTTGAGCCCCATGCTGAGCTTTCAGCTTAGATCCTGGAGCCTGCTTCAGATTCTGTGTCTCCCCCACTCTCTCTCTACACCCCCCCCCACACTTGTGCTCTCTCAAAAATAAATAAGTAAAATTTAAAAATAAATAAATAAAATAAAATAATCTTGACTAGAGGAGCACAACAGAACTACTTGAGGAGCTTTTACAAGACAAGACACTACATGGGCTTCACATCACTTAAAGTGGTAAAAATATTTGCCAGGATGGCCTATTGATGTTTAGAATGTAATAGGAAACCAACTCAAAATGGCTTAAGCAACGAGGAGAATTATCATTTCATGTAACAAGAAGGACAAGGTCAAAGCTGTTTAACACAACCACTCAGTACTATCACGGAGATCCAGCTTCCCTCCGTTTTTCTACTCTGGGCCCACCTGCATGCTTGCTGCCTTGGTGGTAGCAAAATGGTTGCTGGAATTCTGGGCAGTCTATCTGGACCTGAAAATGAAAATGTCCAGTGGGAGAGAAATCTAGCTGTCTTTTCTTACATCTTATTGGCCTAGAACTGTATCACAGGCCTAAATCTAAACCAATCACAGGTAAGAGAAATGGGAATTGCATGTGTATGATTTAGTTGAGGTGAGATTTACTACCTTCCTGAATGGGAACTATATAGGAGTTCTGCTAACAGGGAAGAAAGGAGAAATGGATGTCAGATGAGCAACTTACAATGTCTCTGTTATGTAGCCGTCGGCTGCAACATCATGATGAAAAATATTAGGTTAAATCTTGAAATTGCTGCCATTGGATCATTGACAACACTAATTTCATATGGTTCAACTTAATCATTTCCCATGCCATTTTGACAAATTGGGCTGAGGAGTGGGGAGAGGGTAATATTGGCTCCAGGTTTTAGTTCAATCACTTAGAATAGCTCATAAAGCATGAATCACTTAAATTGATTGATACAAGTAAATCAGACTCTTGTGGGCAAAAGATTTTGGGTAATACAAGATCTTATTTGATTTCTTTATCTCTTTCTTGGCACATCTCAAATGTTAGGAAATATTTCCACAATCCTGAGCCCCAAAGCATTTGTCCTGATGCACGTGCTGATGAAGCTTGTGAATGTTTTATTTATACAGACTTCATAGTTTGTTGAATTTTAATTTTGAACAATTAAATCACAGAATGCAGTATTCTGTTTTCATTAAAAAAGCATTTAAATATTTCAAAGAGAAAGTGACGTGTGTACCTTCCATTTTAGGGGTCTTTTAAACTAGGCAGACTTTGAGAAGTCTAAAATAAGCTATTTAGTTTGTGGAAGTGAACAGGAAGCTTTTAAGACTGGGCTACCCCTGGGGTGCGTGGTTGTCTCAGTTGGTGGAATATGAATGTCTTGATCTCAGGGCTGTGAGTTCAAGCCCCACGTTGTGTGCAGAGATTGTTTAAAAATAAAATCTTAAAAAAAAAAATCCCTGAAGTATAATGGCAGAGATGAAAGGGAAGGCATTAAAAAAAAAAAAAAAGACTGGGCTACCCTTGAATTGCACAAAGATGTGCACAGAGCAGATTGGAAAATGACAATCTTACCCTTTTTAAATTTTAAAACTTATGTATTTATTTTTTTTGAACAGGCAATATATTCACACAGTATAAATTCAAAAGTTATGGTGATGTCTCTTTCCCACAATTGCTCCTCACCCACTCAGTTCTCTTTTCCCAAGACAACTACTACTAGAAGAAAATCTTTAGGAGTATTCCAACCACACCTTTCCCTAAAAATAGCAGCATACTGTATACACTATTCTGCTCATTTTTGTCATTGTTTGTTTTTTACCCATCGGGCTACTTTGGAGACCATTCCAATTTGTGCAATGAGCGTCCTCATCTTTTTTATGGCTGTGTAATATTCCACTGAATGGATGTACCATATTTCTTTAACCAGTCCCCAAGTGATGGACATTTAGATTGCTTTCAACCTATTATAAGCAGTGCTGCAAAGAATAACTGTATACATATGTCATTTTGCACATGTGCAAGTGTACCTTAGGGAAAAGTCCTACAGAGGAATTGCTGTATACAAGGACACATGTCTTTGTAATTTTGATAATGATGTCAAACTGCCCTCTCTTCCAGAGGGATTGCAGCAACTTACACTTCCACAGCAATGCATCAGAGCACTGGTTGTCCCACGAGTGGCGAGTCTCTTCCAGAAGAGAGGGCATAAAGGTGCTCCCTGCACCTTCTGTCTAGGTGTGTGGGCAGGACTCCAAAAGGATCTTGTTCCCATTTTTAATAACACAGAAAAATGCTCATTATATGGTACTAAAGGAACAAAACAGGATACAAATCTCAACCATGTAAAAATTTGAGTGTGTGTAGAAAAAGAATGGAAAGATAGGATTAAAATATTGACAGTATTTATGGGTCCCTGGGTGGCTCAGTCGGTTAAGCGTCGGACTTCAGCTCAGGTCATGATCTCACAGTTCATGAGTTCGAGCCCCCCCCCCACCTTGGGCTCTGTGGTGACAGCTCAGAGCCTAGAGCCTGCTGCAGCTTCTATGTCTGTCTCTATCTCTCTGCGTCTCCCTCACTCATGCTCTGTCTCTTAAAAATAAAATAAACATTAAAACATTTAAAATATTGACAGTATTTAAAGTCTTTGTACTTTTCTATAATTAGCTCTGGTTCTGTTTATAATCAGAAACAATGCTAAAGTCACTGCTGCTATTGTCCTTGGGTTAGGAATCTCATTCCCTTGTAAGATATCTCAGCAGAGTCCCCTTTCAGTAAAGCTTTCCCTTCTTTTTTTTATTTTTCTTTTTTTTAATTAAAAAAAATTTAATTTACATCCAAATTAATTAGCATATAGTGCAACAGTGATTTCAGGAGTAGATTCCTTAGTGCCCCTTACCCATTTAACCCATCCCCCCCCCCACAACCTCTCCGGTAACCCTCTGTTTGTTCTCCATATTTAAAAGTCTCTTCTGTTTTGTCCCCCTCCCTGTTTTTATATTATTTTTGTTTCCTTTCCCTTATGTTCATCTGTTTTGTCTCTTAAAGTCCTCATATGAGTGAAGTCATATGATATTTGTCTTTCTCTGACTGACTAATTTGGCTTAGCATAAAACCCTCCAGTTCCATCCACATATTTGCAAATGGCAAGATTTCATTCTTTTTGATTGCCAAGTAATACTCCATTGTATATGTATACCACATCTTCTTTATTCATTCATCCATTGATGGACATTGGGCTCTTTCCATACTTTGGCTATTGTTGATAGTGCTGCTATAAACATTGGGGTGCATGTGTCCCTTTGAAACAGGACACCTGTATCCCTTGGACAAATGCCTAGTAGCGCAATTGCTGGGTCGTTCCTAGGGTAGTTCTATTTTTAGTTTTTTGAGGAACCTCCATCCTGTTTTCCAGAGTGGCTGTACCAACTTGCATTCCCAAATAAAGTTCTCCTTTAAAGGAGCTTCCAACTTAGTTCCATTTTAGGCTGAACACCTACCTCCTCTTCCCTCAGTGTCTCCTCTGCTTGGCCAGAGATGCCAGGGAACCAGAGCAGCAGATACAACTCATCTGCATAGTGTGGCAAATCCACCAATGCTAAAATTCCAACAGGTATATGTCTTACTTAAAAAAAAAATTGTTCTGATTTGTCAATTTCGCTGATCACAGTGGGGTTTCATCTTGCTTTTAGGCTTTTCCACCACCTTGGTTTCCGTTTTTCACGAAGATCATTAACATATCTCTGAAGACCCAAAGATCCTTCCTATCCAGAAAAAGATCTGCCCTTTTGCCCACAGGCTTTGGGTCTCCCTCTCCGGCCCCCCCTCCCCCCAGCCTGGGCAGGAGCATTTCCTGAGGGAGGTGACTCAGAGGTATCAGAGAGCCCCTGGCCCTGTCCTGCACTTGCCCTGCATAAAGGCTGGTAGCTGTTGCAATTTTCTCTCTAAACCCCACTCCTTTTGTTGACTTGCAGAGGCTTGCATTCCAAAAAAGGTAATTTGAAAGTGCTGCTGAATTTAGATGCATTTTGCTAATTTGTTTTTATTATGCATAGAAATATTGGTATAAAAGGTGTTTCAATTATTTTCTGAGGGAGGGACCTATGCATTCTCTGCAGCCACAAAGCTTTTAAATGGAGTTATTTTTCTCGGCTTATAATCGTTCTCCCTTTTAAGTACCCCAGCAGAAAAAGTAAGTTTACTGCTCCTCGCACAATGGGCCTCTTCACTTTTTAGGTTTGGGAGACCTGGGTGACCTACGAAAGTTAATTAGAAGGGTAACAAAGACGAAGACGGAGTCGAATCCATCGCCTCTCCTTCAGCCAAAGATGTCATCCATTAATTAGGGAAATCGTTAAGGTGGCCTTTATAGAATCCATAGAAAATCTGCCGTTGGCGGTCGACAGTTTTGATCAGATTTTCCTCTCCCCAATAATATGCTTAATAGTACGAAAAGCAGAGGGCTGGGGTGGGGAGAGGGGAGAGAGGAGGGGGTGGGAAGGATGTGTTTCAGCAACATTACAGTTAACCAGCCTCTGATTGTGACGGCTTTGATTCTCAGGCTGCCCCGCATACTTGCTCCATGATGTAATCCTTATTGAACCTGGAAGCCGGGCGAGCGGGAGGGAGGCGGGCGAAGCAGCCGCAGGAGGCCCTGGGAGTTCGGAGCGCGGCCCCGGGTGGCCCGCGCGGGCCGGACGCTCTCTCTGCAGCGCGGGCTCTGCTGCGACCCCGCAGGCCGAGGGCGAGGGCAGGCTGGGGAGCTGGGTGGCAGCTCCCGGAGGGGGCGGCTGTCCGACCCTGGTGGGCGGCCCGGCCTCTTCTCGTTGGCTGCAGGAGGAAGATTTCTCCCTGTCTTCCTCCCTTCCCGGGCGTTGCTTCTCTGCCACCAGAACCCCAGCTCAACTAAGCAAAACCTTCACTAGGTCTTTGCCATCTTGAGAACCACGGGGCTTTTCGGAAGCGTGGGTACTGGTTGGCGGTTGGCGGTCGCCTAGACCTGATCTCTCTGCCATCCCGTTTCGTGCCTCCTGTAATGTATGTGAACCCGGAACTTCTGATTAAGACAGTAAAACCTTCAGGGGTTTTGTTTTGGTATTACATATTTAAAGATGGTGTGAGTTCTCAATGTGGGATGCCTTTGTTTTTTAATGTGGAACTTTTTTTTTTTTTTACATCATTTAAACCATGTTGAAGTGTAGAGTTCCGTGGCATTCAGTACATTCACACTGTTGTACGACTATCACTACCGTCCATCTTCCCAAACTGAGACTCTGTTTGCATCGAGGGGGGCTTGGCAAGGTTGGTTCCACGGTTTTTCAAGTTATCAGTAATTCTCTTGAAGACATTAGCATCTTTTAAGGAGTGGAGAGTTTTTGCATAGTTCTCCTTCATGACAAAAGCCGGAGCAAGATAACGTAGCCCTTGTTTCCCGTTCAAAACATTTCTGTGTACTTTTACTCTTTCTGGATTGACATTGAGCAAATACTGTATGAAATCTCACCCAGACAGTGAATTGCCATTTTGGTTTGCCTTATTTACCCCATGGCAGAGTGAGGAAGAATTTCTGTCCCTCAGAGAAGAGCAAAGTGTCACTCCTCGCTCTTAGCATTAGGAGGAAAGGACCAGAACTACTATCCAAATATACAGAATCCTATCTGGTGACTCCACCCGCACCTAGGCCTTAGTCTCTTCTTCAGATAAGGTGGAGGGGAGTGTTTCTCCCCCATCATTCTCCCAGCCTCTTCCTCCTCCCCACGCCACAGGAAGCCAATCTCCAGGACCCAGACCGGCAGGGCACAGGGACAGCAGTGGTCGCCCGAGGCCCTCCCAGCAGGTCCTTTGGTCAAGTCACCCCTCCTTTTCTGGCTGTGGGCACAGCCCTGGGGAAAATGAAGGGTGCCGTGCCCCCCAACCCAGACGAAAAAGTAGTAATTATGAAAAATCAGCTAAATGATAAAAAGTGCACGGAATTAAAAGCACATAAATTACAAACCATAAGCCATATCAGTTTTACCATGTGTGTACTTAGCACCTATATTGTCAGATTGCTTTGCTATTACAGCTAGCAGTGAAAAAAGGGCCCCCAACTAACTGGATGAAGAGACTTAGTTGATAGTTGGTAGTAGCTGTGGGGTGAGTCACAGAAAGCACTCCCGAGTGGCTTCTCTGCCCCACTAAGTTTGCTTGCAGAAGTCCCTCATCTGGCCACCTTGACAGCATGTTAGAGTGCCCCAAAAGCTTTTAAAACTCCCAAGAGCTGCACCTCAGACCAGCTACATAAGAATTTTGGGGGTGGGACCAGAGTATGGGATGTTTTTAAAGTTCCCCAGGGCATTTCAATGTGTACTTACATATCTAGGGTGATTTACGAAGTTGAGAACTGTGATGCTTTATTATATGTGTCAACTTGACTGGGTCACAGTGTGCCCAGACATTTGGTCAAACATTATTCTGGATGTGTCTGTGAGGTGAACATTTGAACTGGTAGACTGAGTAAAGCAGATTGCCCTCCCTAATGTGGAGCTCATAATTCAGTTGAAGGCCTGAATAAAATTTAAAAAGCTGAGTAAGAGGGAACTCCTCTCGCCTGATTGCCTCTGAGCTGAGGACATCAGTTTTTTTCCTGCCTTTGGACTTAATCTGAAACATTGGGCTTAATCTGAAACATCGATTCTTCTTGGATCTTGAGTGCACCAGTAGTTGGACCAGAACTACAGCACTGACTCTTCTGTATCCAGCTTGCTGACTGAACCTCTTGGGACTTGTCAGCCTCCATGATCGTTTGAACCAATTCCTTATAATAAATCTCTGTATAGGTGCATGTCTTATGGGTTCTGATTGCTTGGAGGACCCTGACAGATACAGATTTTGGTACCATGAAGTGGGGTGCTGCTGTAATAAATACTTAAAAATGGGGAAGCAGCTGTGGAACTAGGGAATGAGTGGAGGCTGGAGGAGTTTGAGGTGCATGCTATAAAGACGGACGTTAAAGGCAGCGAAGGCTCAGAAAGAAAGAGAACTGGAGAGAAAACTTCCATCTTCTTAGGGAACACAACAATGATCACGAACAGAATGTTGGTAGAGATATGGATGTCAAAGGCCATTCTGGTGAAGTCTCAAGTAGAAATGAGGAATGGATTGTAGGAAACTGGAGGAAGATGATCCTTTACATCTTTACAAAGTGGCAAAGAACTTGGCTCAACTGTGTTAAATAGTGTTAAATACTGTTCTGTGGAAGGTTGAACTTGTGAGTGATGAAATCAGATATTTAGCAGAGGGGATTTCTGAGCAAAGTACTAAAAGGTGAAAGGAGAGAAATTTGCTGAAGAAGGAATCCTTAAGCAAAAATAAAACCAGAACTTAAAGATTTGGAAAATTCTCAGCCTACCCACACTGCAAAAATGAAGAAAGTGTTCTGAAAAGAACCCAAAGGGAATGGCTAAGCAACCCTTTGATAAGGAGATTAATGTGGTGTGAACCATGGATCTAATCAGCCATCTCAGCAGAAGCCAGAAACAGAGATGGGATTATGCCATCAGAAACACTGACAGCTTCTAGAAACTGAGAATGAAGGAAGGCTGCTAATATGGGTTATCCTTCAAGAAAAGGGAAGAATAATCCTGAAGGTGATTTATAGATCACTAGGGCTACTACTCCCACCCCAGACCCAGGAGCAAGGCTATTTCCTCTTTGGTTTCAGAGGGCAGAGTCCTTGAAAAGAGCCATGATGGGGGCCCTCAGCAGAGAGCTGATGGGGTGGGGCTGCCTGCAGAGTCTTGAGGGTGACACTGTCACCCCAGTGACCCTGGAGGGCAGTGCATCAATCCAAAGAGGATTATTCTTAAACCTTAAGAGCTAATGGAATTTGTCTTGCTAGGTTTTAGACTTACTTGGGATTCATCACCCTTTCCTTCTTCCTGGTTCTTTCTTTTGGAATGAGAATGTCTGTTCTATGCCTGTCCCACCGGCCATTGTATTTTGGGATCACATAACTTGTCTGGTTTCACAGGTTTACATCTGGAGAGGAATTCTGCCTCAGGATGAATCAAACCTCCTCAAGTGTCACTCATATCTGATTTAGATGCTATTTGGATGACACTTTGGACTTTAGACTTTAGAGTTGATGCTGGAATGAGTTAAGACTTGGGGGGGAGTGCTGTTGGAATGGAGGGCATGTATTTGCATGTGAGAAGGACATGAATTTTGGGGGGCCAAGGGTGGAATGTTATGGACTAAATGTTTGTGTTCTCCCCCCTCTAATTCATATGTTGATGCCCTAACCCCTAATGTGACTATATTTGGAGATAGAGCCTGTGAAGGGGTAATAAAATTTAAATGAGTTCATGAAGGTAGATCCCTAATCCAGTGGGGGTGGTGCCCTTATAAAAAGAGGAGGACAGACCAGAGCTTTCTCTTCCTCATGTGAGGACACAGAGAGAAGGCAGTCATTTGTAAGCCAAGAAGAGAGTTCTCACCAGAAACTAAACTGACCAGCACTTTTAACTTGGGCTTCCCAACTTCCACAACTATGAGAAAACTAATTTCTATTATTTAAGCTACACAGTCTATGGCATTTTGTTATGGCAGCTGGAGCAGATTAACACAAGAACCATATAAAAGAGATAGCAATTATTGCAACAGCTCATATCCCCTTCTAAAATTGTCTGCTGTGGGATGCCTGGCTAGTTCAGCAGGTAGAGTATGCAACTCTTGATCTTGGGGTCATGAGTTGAGTCCCACATTGGATGTAGAGATTACTTTAAAAATAAAATAAAATGGGGCACCTGGGTGGCTCAGTCGGTTAAGCTTCCGACTTCGGCTCAGGTCAAGATCTCACGGTCCATGAGTTTGAGCCCCGCGTCAGGCTCTGTGCTGACCGCTCAGAGCCTGGAGCCTGTTTCGGATTCTGTGTCTCCCTCTCTCTCTGACCCTCCCCCATTCATGCTCTGTCTCTCTCTGTCTCAAAAATAAATAAACGTTAAAAAAAAATTTAAAAAAAAATAAAACTGTCCACCTTGGCCTGCCCTGGGGGCCCCATGCTCCTGTGTCCTCTGCTTACTGACCAGGGGTGAGCACATGACCCAGGACACTCCATTCTTGGGCTCCTGAAACATTTCTGGCATAAAACTCACAAACCAGGGCACCTGGGTGCCTCAGTCAGTTAAACATCTGACTTCAGTTCAGATCATGATCTCATGGTTCATGAGTTTGAGTCCTGCCTTGGGCTCTGTGTCGACAGCTCAGAGCCAGGAGCCTGCTTCAGATTCTGTGTCTCCCTCTCTCTCTGCCCTTCCCCTGCTCATGCTCTGTCTCTCTCTCTGTCTCTCAAAAAATAAATAATTATTAAAAAATATTTTAAAAACCCACAAACCAGAGCTTTTTTTTGGTTCGTAAGATCTTTTGAATTCTCTGGGTATAACTTTTTTTTTTAATGTTTATTCATTTTTGAGAGAGACAAACAGAGCATGCATGGGGGAGGGGCAGAGAGAGAGGGAGACACAGAATCTGAAGCAGGCTCCAGGCCCTGAGCTGTCAGCACAGAGCCCCACGTGGGGGCTTGAACCCACGAACCGTGAGGTCATGAACTGAGCTGAAGTCTGAGCTTAACTGACTGAGACATCTCTGGGTATAACTTTTAATTCTCTGGGGATTACTCAAGTTAGGATGAGTTAGCTTAGTCAGATAATTTTAATACCTACCCAAGAAACTTGTAACAGTAATTTTGAAGCTTGGAGAATGTTCCAAAAAGGAACCTAAGAAGAATATGGCAGTTAGGACCTTTCAGAAGCAAAGGTCACTGTGGGAGTGTAGGCCACCCATGAGGGCGAGTGGCTAAGAAGTAGGTGAGCTTGGGGAGATTAAAGGATGCTAGACAAACTTGGCTGGTGTGGCAGTTTCCCCCAGGACTTGTGACCAGACAGATTCTCCATCCTTTCCCATCCAATTCATCTTGAGGGCAGCCTTTGTCACAACTGTCCTAAGCTAAGTAAATTTGATTTTAAGGACAAAAGACCCATTCAAACTTATGTGTAGGGGAGGGCTGGTGGTTATTGGATGGATACAGGAAAAGTATAGCTGGACTTCTTGGGGAAACTGCTGCTACTCCTTACTCATTCTGTCTCTGTCTCTGTTTCTCTCTGAGGCCCTGTGGCTTCTTGTGCTAGGACCAAGGAAGGTTGGCCTACCACCAAGGAAGCCAAGGGGCCTTCCAACCCCAGGAAGGTTGGCCTACAACCCTCTCTGTCACCACAAGGTGGGATGTGCCTGGCAGGCAGTGTAAATCATCAGCTGTGGAAATGCATGCTGAACGTTTCTATTCGGATTGTTAGAAATATCCAAAAGTGCCTTATTTTTTTCTGTTTTAAATCTTAGATAATTACATTTAAATTTGGGCTAATGGGTAGATTGGGGAGTGAAGTATTCTTGACTCATTTTCTGATAAAACCTTTGTGTTAACCAGAAAATGCTTGTATTAAAAAAAAAAAAAAACATTTCACTGGAAGGGGTTTCTTTTTCTTTTTCTTTTTTAAAAAATTTTTTTATTTGACAGAGAGAGAGAGAGAGCGAAAGAGAGTGAGCAGGGGGTAGGGGCAGAGGGAGAGAGAGAAGAGAATCCTGAGCAGGTTCCATGTGCTTAGCCCGGAGCTGGATGTGGGGCTCCATCCCACAACCCTGGGATCATGACCTGAGCTGAAATCAATGGTCAGACTCTCAACTGACTGAGCCACCCAGGTACTGCCTCCCCCCATCTTAACCATTTTTAAGTGTACAGTTCAATACACTTTGATGTGCAACCAATCTCCAGAACTTTTTCTTCGTGTAACCCCGAAACTCTATACCCATTAAATGACAACCTTAAAAAAAAAGCTGCTCTTGGGGTACCTGGATGGATCAGTTAAATGTCCGACTCCTGATTTCAGCTCAGGTCATAATCTCACCATTAGTGAGAATCACGCTGTTAGCATGGAGCCTGCCTGGGACTATGTCTCTGTTCCTCCCTGGCTTGTGCATGCTCTCTCTCTCTCAAAATAAGTAAATGAACTTAAAAAAATGTTTACTTTCCTTGTAAGATAGTGACAATATTTGTTCTCTTGGTGACATGTGAGTCATGAGTTTAAATAGCAGTTCCCAAAGAAGAGATCCTAGGGAGAAGTGGACACAGTACTGTGTTTAAAGGGTCAGAACACCCCGCTGCATCCCAGCTATATCATCAAGGAACCTCAGGAACATCACCAAGTTTCTCTGAGCCCTACTTTCCACATATGAGAAAGAGAAAATGAAGGTGGTAATACTTTTCTTTTTATCTCAGGGGGAATTACTTTGAGTTTATACGTGAAATTAATTAGTAAATTAAAGGCATAAGTTATTATATGTGCTGCCGAAGCGAGCACAAGGCATAAGTTATTATTTCAGTCTTTGGTATATAGGATTTGCTCTATAAATGTTGGTTGAATGACTTCTATGATGTGAACAGTCCCCATGTGTGAGGTATAGAAACTGGGCTGAATCTGGGCAAATCCTGATCACATTCTGAAAAAATACGACTAGTTTTTTTTTTAATATACTAACTTCCTCATAGGAGCTAGTTCTATTAGCTTCCTCTTGCACAAAGTGAAATGTAGGGCACTTCACATCTATTAGAATGGCCAGAATCACAAAGAAATAATGAGTGTTGGTGAGGATGTGGAGAAAAATGAACCCTGGTGTACTGCTACATTTCACCGTTGATGTATGTAAATTGGTATGGCCACTGTGGAAAACAGTATGGAACTTCCTCAAAAGATTGAAAACGGAAATGCCGTATGATCCAGTAATTCCACTACTGGATTTTTACCTAAAGAAAAAGAAAATACTCATTTGAAAAGATATATGCAGCTTTATGTTTATTGCAGCATTATTTACAATAGCCAGGATATGGAAGCAACCCAAGTGTCCCTCGATAGATGAATGGATAGAGAAGATACACACACATACACATACATACCATGGAACACACACACACACACACACACACATACATACATACATACAGTGGAGTATGTATACACACACACACACACACACACACACACATATATACATATGGTGGAATATTACACAGCCATAAAAGAGGATGAGATCTTGCCATTTGTGACCATATGGATGAACCTCAGGGGTATTATGCTAAGTGAAATAACTCAGAGAAAGACAAATACCATGTGATTTCACTTATGTATAGAATGTAAAAAACAAAAGAAATGAATAAACAAAAAGCAGAATCAGACCAATAAATACAGAGAACAAATTGATGGTTGCCAGAGGGGAGAGGGTAGAGATGGGCAAAATGGGTAAAGGGGAGTGGGAGATACAGGCTTCCCATTATGCAATGAGAAAGTCACAGGAATAAAAGGCACAGCATTGGAATATAGTCGGTGATATTGTAATAGAGTTGTATGGTGACAGATGGTAGCTACACTTGTGGTGAGCACAGCATAATGTACAGAGATGTTGAACCACTGTGTTGTACACCTGAAACTAACGTGACATTGTGTGTCAACTGTATTCAAATTAAAAAAAGGTGAGATGTAAAAAAAAAAATGAGGTAAATTGAGAGTTCCATTCACTGAGTTCAGGTTTACTGTATAAGAAAGGCATTAATAATATATTTTTAAGACTTACTCAACAAATATTAACTAAAGACCCTGGGAATATAATGTTGAGCAGAAACAGACATAGAGCTGCCCCTATGGAGCTGATGATCTGGTACTCAGAACACCATCACACGTACAAAATGCACTGGGACAATCTCCACCTCCCCTGACCAGTTTTCTCAGTTTCTGCAAATGTTACTTTTGACCAGGACCTAGGAGGAGGTGGAGGAAGCAGATCAAACACCAAGGTCCCTCGGTCCAGAAGAGGACTAGGGTCTGAACATCAACCCCACCTAAAGATTTTTAGATCACTGCCCTTAGCTGGGGGATTGGGGAGGGGGAAGATTTTTCTCACCCTCAGTGACTCTGGAGATAATAGTATCCAAATGCCATGTCTTGGCTTAATTTCAGTTTGACAATAGCTAACACTTCTGGAGAGCCTCTTAAAGGTCAGGCACTGTGCTGAACCCTTTCCAGGTTTTGTCTTTAATCCTCATACCAATCTTGCAAGGTAGATACTATTATCATTCTCAATTTGCTTATGAGGAAACTACAGCTGTAGAGGACACAGCCAAGGTCAAAACAGGTGGTTACTGGACCTGTTCTATCTACCTGAGTGCCTTTCCTCTTCCTGCCAAACCATGCAAGAACTTTACTTTTTTTCTAAACAGAATAATGGGAAACTTGTGTTTCTATCCTTTGCCACAATAGAGGAAAAGTACACATTTTTCAACATATAAAAGGATAACTGTAACATATTATTTGAGCAATTACAATGTGCCAGACATGATTCTAAGGTTTTTACATGTATTAATTCATTTAATCCTCACGAACCCATGATGTGGTTACTCTTGTTATGTAGTATTGTTTATCTATTATTTATAGATGAGGAATTGAGACACAGAGAGGTTAAGGAATCCATCCAAGGAGACTCAGCTTGTGTATGGCAGAGGCAGAGGCAGAGGCAGAGTCTAGGCCCAAGTTGCCTGGGTCCAGATCTTATATTTTGTCATTTTATCCAAAAGCAACACACTATTTTCAACATCTTTTGCAGTTATCTTAAGTTGGTGAAATAAAGATCACAAGCAAGAGAGGGAATCCTCTGTTTTTACCCCCATCCCCAAGAGCAGAAGACCCAATTCCATCCATGATCTGTTGAATGTTTCCCTCAACACTCTGTCCCTCTATCATTGTACAGTGTGTAGCCTGTGTAACTGTCTGCACCAGCCCTGAATTCCATCGAGCATGAAATGTCACATGACACCAAAAAAAAAAAATGCACCATGTATTCTAAATTTGAGCTTTCTGTCTAGTTTATGTTCCCAAATGTGTAACATTTCCCATAGATATGAGAGTTCTCTCAAAGGGTTAGCAACACTCCTTGAGAAGAGGAACTGAAGAATCCTAGGAACATTCTCTTTACCAGATCAGGCAAGTGACTGAAAAGTCAAAAATAAATTTTACAAAAAATGTTGGGTTTTGGATCCCAGTCCCACTGACTGCCCATCTGAGTAAACTGGGCAGTGGTATCACTGATTGGGCACCAACCTCACTGGCTCAGCTCAGGTCAAGGCAGAGGCAGAAGGCAGCAGGAAATGTTGGGGCATCCTGGCTAATTCTAACCTCATTCTACTAAGAACAGTCTCCCTCTTTCTGCATCACAGAGACACACATGAGAGATCTCTGAAGCAAGCTGCTATCCTCAGATATAAACCTAGTTTGTGGCTAGGAACCATTAAGGATGCACGATAACTGCTAATTAAACGAATTAGGTACATAATATATAATTACCAGTGTTCTACATTCCCCCGTCTTTGCTACACCACAGGAAAAAGTTTCCCTGGCACTTGGTTTGCAGAAGCAAAAACCAGAATTAAATTAAGAGGTCACACACCAGTAGCAAAGACAGAATCAGGAAAACATTTTTCTAATCAGAAACTGCAAAGAAATTGGGGCTTCTATATAATAGCAAAATTAGGGTTTGGATGGTGGTATTCTTATTCTTTCAACCAACTTTTCACAAATATTTTCTGGAACAGGCCCAAGGACCGAATCCTAATTTAGCCCATTCTTTTTCAGATGTAATTGAATTCTCTTGTTTAGGTTTCTGCCTCCCCCACCTTCCATCCCATGGCAAGGAGAGCACTGCTCAGCTCGCATGCAGCACCGGTACCCTCTGTAGACGGCCTCTGGATGGATGTGTCTTCTCCAGGGATCGGAGGCTCCTCCTCCCTTCACCACAGCTACCATCTTCCCCCACCCCAGGGAAATTCTTCTCTACCCTTCGCTCCCTTGGTGCTGCTTACCAGTTTCCTCATCCACCGCTCCGCACCTCCCAGCTGCCAAAGTGACTCTCCTCTGAGAACACACAACTCTATCTGGGCAGGAGCTCATCTGAAAAATATCCTCTGGGAGGAGTCCAGTGCAAAAAAATATTCAGGCCTAGAATCCTTGACTGAAATCACTTATGGTTGCAAGAGCTGACAATGAGCCCAAGCAACATGCATTCCTTGTAGCTGAGGGATTCATGCATCAGAAGAGGAAAGATAGCTTTTGTTGTTATCTGGGGCCCGGGGAGAGAGGATTTAGCAGTACACTTATCGGGTTGGCGTGAAAAGTCTCTAAGGACAAATTCCGTTCCCACGTTAGCTCCGATGACGGCAGGCCCCTCATTTGGCATATACTTAGCCTGCAGATACGAAAGCCATCTCCACGGGGAGGATGTGAGTTGCCAAACGATTCCCACCACCCGCCTGGACTACCCCTCGTGTTCCTGGAGTTCTCCCTGGCAGGTTGGCTGGCTGGCTTGCTTCAGAGCTTTACAGATATTAGCTTCTATGCCTGCTCCTTGAGGTTAAAAAATGTTCAGATGAAAGCACAACAGGGAAAGATAAGACGCCCAAGTTTCTCTCCTTTCTGTTCTTAAATGGACTTAAGAGGCAGTTTGGTTCTTTATTTTATTTGGATGTAGAAACTTAAAAAGACTTCCCCTTTCTCTTAGGAGATTCTTTCCCCACTATGTTTGGCAGAGGCTAACTACGATGGTTTGGAACACAAACACAGACATACACTCACACGCAAGCAGACACCCCCCAGCATGCTGGCAGTCTCTGCTCTAGTACTCACATTTCATCTCCAACGCCATGTGGGCCTCCAGGACCAGAACTCCATGGCAACCGGGCAGCAGAGTTTGGTGAGTACCCATGGGGCTGGTGGGCCCTGTCTGCTCTTGCCACGAGTGGGTCTTTGCCTGGGTTAGCAGGAATCAAAGTCTGCATGACTTCTGCCACCGCACCCCGGGGTCCAGCTGCCTCATCTCCAAGTGCAGCCTTCTACAGGCAACAAGGGAATTGGGGCTTCTGCGAAACAGACTTCTTAGAGCAGGAGCATATAGGGAGCCAAGCATGAAGGGTGTCAGCAGCGGAGACACGCCCTGGGGGAAGATGTGGAACCAGCTGGGCTCTGAGCCAACCGCTGCGAGATGAGGAGTTCTTCCAAGACCCCGCTTGCTCCAGGACCTTCTTTTGTCATTTTAAAGCACTGCCTACACCACTGGTCTTGCCCTGACCCCAGGGCACACACTAAATTTCATTCATTAACGTATTCCCTTACAATCAAGTTATTCTGATACAAATGGTATTGGTTGGTCCTCACAGCCCAAGAAATGAGTAGCATTGTTCCCATTTTATTGACGAAGAATTTATTATTGATGAAGATTGTATTGATGAAGGCTTAAGAGTGATTTAAGTAAGGTGTTCCCCAAGGTAAGGCTATTAGTATTAGCAATGAGAAGTCAGGCCTCCTGACTTTACTTTCTTGCCTTTCCACACCTTAGTCAATGGACAAGCATGTACTGTATTCCTAGCAGGGAAATAGCATCGACTAGGTTCTGTTGAGAATTCAGAGACACCGTCACTTGGTCCCTACCATCTTGGCACTTGTAAGCTGGTTAACTAGAATTAAGAGATGAGGAAGGGCTTGGGGCAACTGGGTGGCTCAGTGGGTTAAGCCTCTGACTTCAGCTCAGGTCATGATTTCCCAGTTTGTGGGTTCAAGCCCCACATCGGGCTCTGTGCTGACAGCTCAGAGCCTGGAGCCTGCTTTGGATTCTGTGTCTCCCTCTCTCTCTGCCCTCCCCTGCTTTCTCTCTCTCTCTCTCTCAAAAATAAATATTTAAATTTTTTTAAAAAAGAGATAAGGAAGGGCTGGATGGTATGTATTTAATGAATTATTAGTTTGTTTATGCACTCAGCAAATAGTTCTCAGGCACTATGTGCCAGACACTGGGATAGGAATAGAGGGACACAGAGAGCAAAAGGACACCATCCCTATTCTCAAGAAGTTCAATCTAGACAAGAGACCCTCAAAACCATTCAGTGGCTTCCCATTGCTTCTGGGGTACCACCCAAAATCCTTCATGTGGCCCACAAGGCTTTAGGAGATGTGACCTTTGCGCCTCTCTCTAGCCCCACGCTAGGCTTCAAAGAGTTCCTTCATCACACTATGCCTCCTTCCTTCCTTGGGGTCTTTGCGTCCTGGGATGGCTTCACAGAAGTGTCATTTGAGCAGGGTCTTGAGGAATGCCTAGAAGATTTCCAGGCAGAAAGTGATGTAGGCTGGTAGGATTCCAGGTGGAGAAATTTGAGTGAGGAGGGGACTTAGTGAAGAAGAGTGGCCGGGGAAAGTTTCATAGAAAATGCAAGGTGTTCTTTGTATGTAACTAATAATAACTATCTGTTGAATGGAGCTGGGCTGGGAAGGCTGGGGATGGACAGAGTGTGGCAGGATGGAGAGGAGGGCAGTGAGAGAAGGAACATATAGGCAAAGCCTCAGGAGCTAGGGTTGCCTGAATATGAGGAAGGGTAGAGAAGCTGTCTCAGAGGTAGGTGTTGATGGGATGGGATGGGATGGGATGAAAGATCTGAACTCCAGTTGCAGCTCAGCTATATGCTTTCTGAGCTTGGACAAGTCACTTCTCTGGGCCTCAGAACTTGTGAGGAAGATGGAGCAGGTAATTTGGAAACCTATGCTTTCCAGGTGAAATGTGCTCTTTAAATGTCTGGTGATGACAGTGCTGGCCTGGCGGGGGAGGGGGGGGGACTCCACAGCTCCAGCTTGCAGGGTTGTGGAGAAAGAGGAGGGGCTGAGCACCCTGCCAGGGGAGAGACGAGGGGGTGGCTGCAGCCTGGGACTCATCACTGTCCCACTAAGACCAGATCAAACCCCAGTGGGATTTTCTAAGACAACCTGACTTTTCCTCACTGCTACCCTGATCTCAAGTCTAATGGGGGGGGGGGGAGTACTTGGTCCACCCTCAAGGGAGAAGGCTACTGTGGCCAATAAAACTAAGGACCAGGTTCAAAGAAGTAAGGAAGGAGGGGAAAGAACTGGAGGGGCTTTTTGGACAGTCCAAATGACAAGACAAGCAACTCACCGTTTTTGTTTTGTTTTTGTTTTCTTCTATAGTGACCCCATTCTGCCCCATGGATGTCACTTTTTCTCTTTCTCTCTCTCTCACTTTCTCTCTCCCTCCTTTTTTGGAGGTTTTGGGGAAGGGAAGCAAGCTGAGGGAGGTGGGAAGAGACTTTTTTTCACATGAGTCCTCAGAATTACAGTTCACAAACTATTCAGTAAACTGACCGGCCTCAACCTCCCCTTCAACGGCCTAATCTAAGGGGTGGATCGATGTGTTTTGTTGCTTGTCAGAAACAATCGCTGAGCGGCCCATTACATTTACAGCACGTCGCCCTTTAATTGGTGTAACACGCTGAGGCCTGAAAGGAGGAGAGGCCCACAAAAGCGCCCGTGAATGAGCCTTGACTCACACAAAAACACTCTGCAGAAGTTCAGAGCTGGCCACTAACAAGGAGGTAGGGAGTTAGTTTGAAAAGGGGGTGAAGTTCAGAAATGTGTCACCTTGAGGAGCCTCCCATCAAAGCAATGGTCGCATTGACAAGCTGCAAAGAAAAAAAGTTAAACCTTCAGGGCTGTGGAGTTGCCTGCTGGATTTATTCTTTTTAAACTTGAGGAGGGGGGTAGGAGAGGGGAGAGCCTTTCTTTTTCTTCTTCTCTTCCCCACCCTTGTCTCTCTGCTCCCTTATTTACTTCAGAGAGCCTTAAAGAAGTCGGTTTGAAAAAACATACCCCCCACCCCCCTGCTAAGATACACTATTAAAAAAAATAAATGTATAAAAAGTCAGGCTGAATGCGGCTGCCTTAGACCGCTGCAGCTGATTTCAACCTCTGTGAGAATAGCGTTTTGTCTCTGCGCTCTCGTTCCCTCCCCCCATTTTCTAAGGCGACTCCCCGAGTCCTGGGGCTGGGAGGCTGCGGCCTAGGCCGGGGCTCAGGGCGGGCCTGGAGGCCGTGCCCGCCGACTCTGGGAGAGCTGGGGCGTGCGCTCGGGTTCCACGGGGCGGAGGGGACTGGTGCGGGCCAGACCAAAGCGTGTGGGCGGCAGGCGGCGCGCCCTAGCGCCTCCAGCTCCGCCAGGTTCGGCTCTAGGCCATCCTGACCCCGCCCGGGGGAGGAGACCCCACTTTCCCTCCTGCCCAGGACACCTGGGGAATATCCCACCCGTACCTGACGGGTCCCCACGCTTTCGGTTCCTGTCTGCAAAATCGGGCGTCCCTAAAAGAAGAAACTAGCGTGCTCAGTTCCGGGGTGGAGGTGGAGGAGCCAACCGTCCCACCGTCACCTGCTCGGTGTTTCTCACGCACCTTTCTCGCTTCTGATGCCCGGATCTACCCAGTGGCCGCCATGGGGTCCACCTCTCTAGACACTTTGCCCAGGCCCCTGCCCCTCGGTGTGTGTAGGGGGGAGGGGGGAAGGCTATCTCTGCCACACCTGCGCCTGGGTTGATGACTGGTTCCCGGGTGCGCGCCGGAGCGCCCGAAGACACCCTACGCGGCTTGCCCCCTCCAGCCTTTGTCTGGTGACTGGGACCCCCGCCCTCGCGCTGCTCCTGTGAACCGGCTGCC
The DNA here is from genome assembly GCF_016509475.1 of Prionailurus bengalensis. Lineage (NCBI taxonomy): Eukaryota > Metazoa > Chordata > Mammalia > Carnivora > Felidae > Prionailurus > Prionailurus bengalensis. The sequence goes on along the minus strand of NC_057349.1, from coordinate 97,349,117 downwards.
CCGTGCGAAGGCGGGGGCGCTTTTCAATGCAGCGCCGCAGCTCCCTCCAGATTTGTAATCCGCCAAAAAGCCGCTGATTGCTGCAATCGTTACTTTTCATTAAAAAAACTTAGAAGCAATTTGGGAGAACCCTTCTCAATGAATACATTTACCCCCGAACGGTCTTTATTCTCCGCCTCCACTTGATGAGTTTCTCTGGCACGAATCCGTTCTTACAGGCACAGAATGGGCAATCCCTTGATCCCCGTCAATTGTCATCCCGAGTCGGGGCCACTTTGACCGCCAATAGTGGGGAAGTCAGAGCTAATCCTCAGAAGGAATCACGGGAAAAGAAAAGCAACAATAACCAAGTCAAGCGTAAAAAATGAAAGAGAAATCTCTATTATCACTCACTACATTTCCCAGCTATGTACTGAAAAAATCAGCTCGCTTGTCATTCGAGTCAGACACCCGCACAAGAATATGGGGTCGTGGTGGGTTGGTAGACTCACACGACGTAAGGAGCGATATTTGAGAGCGAAAGGCCTCTCTTCTGCCTCTGCCAAATCCCCCTCACATCCGCCATAACCATTAAATACAGACTGACTTTATTCTGTATGGGGAGGCCCAGGGGTGGGTGATGAGGGAGCCCCCAGCTGTGCTCAGATACAAAAAAATCCCTGGAGAGAGGGATGGGGGCGGGGTGTCAATGCTAAAGCAACGCGCCCTTCGCGGGCACCTCCGGCCCCGGGCCCTGGAGGGCGCGCGGCCTCGACGACTCCGCGGTCGCGCGGGCGCAGGTGCTCGGCGCACGCGCGCATGGGATCCGTGGGCTGTCGGCCCAGGAAGCTGCTGCCTCCATGCCGTGGGCGGGGGGTGGGGCGTGAGAGGCCCGCGAAGCTTCGGGAGCAGACGCAGCGAGACCTGTGAGAGTGTGCAAACACTGCCACTTTCCACGCTGACACCTACAATTATCTGACATAGGCCTTGATTCTTTTATGCCGCAGCCAAGTGAGGGGCAAAGTTAGTTCTAAAGAGGCCGATGTAAAAAGCGGGATGCCGGGCGGGATTCCAGGCGCGGCCGCGGCCTCTCCGGGAGGGGTTGCCCCAGCAGCCGCGCGCTTTTCTTTCCCTCCTTGGGAAGGAACTTTGAGAGCTCCCAGCTCCCCAGCGCCCGTGGATGCGGGATCTCCCCCAGCAGCGGACTGGGAGGGCCGCAAAGGACATGAATCCCAAACCACCTTGAGCAGAAAAAGGGCTGGGGCCTAGGTGTGAACGCGCAGTCCTTGCTCGTCCAGCGGCTACTCTGCGTCCACTTCTCTCATTACGTTAAAGCTTATCTTGGGGTGCCTTTTTGTCCACTTTCACTTCCCCGGGGTGGGTTGAGGGAATCTCCAGCGGCCGAGAGATGAAGCTGCTTTTCCTTAAGGTTCGCCCGGCGGAGTGGGGGGGCCAAGTGCTGCAAGAAGGGTGTTCTCCCCTCGCCTCGCCTCGCCTCTTACGGGCCCCCGAGGCACCCCTGCCGCGGGCGATTCCCGCTCCTGCCAACACCTCGCGCCGATTTCCCGCAGCGTCCAATTCACACCTGACCCCTGGGCGCCCAAACCCCTGACGCCTGTAGCACTTTTCCCTCTGGGGAACCTCTCCAGGCTGTCACTCCCCCCCCCCCCCTTCGCGCCACAAGCACATCACACAGTACATACACAATATCACATGTGTACCCATGAACATGCACTGCAAATCATTTACACGAACGTTATCACTTGTGTACACACATGCAGTAAAAACGTTCACGCCGCAGCAAGCTTCTGAAACATATTCAGATTTACACAAGACCTGGACTCACTTGCATACACATATAGTTACACAGGTATGCACACATTCCTGTACATTGAGGCACACAATATACATGCACGCACTCCCAACTGCTCTCGCAGTGCGCAAGCACGCGCTCTTGGGCGCCCATGGACTGGCTCCGTCGCGTATGTTAGGTCAAGCAGGGAGACAGAGGAAGCCATCCGAGTGGGGGGGGGGGGGTCATCGACTTCGGCCCTGACACCTGGGCCTCCTTTGGGGATCCTTACCGGGGGAAATGCCCCGAGCTTCCCGTAGGGCCTGGGCAGGTGCAACGCTCCACCCCTCACCCCACGGGCGCTGCACCAAAGCTGGGGCTTCCTCAGGCCGCCCATACGAACCAGGCCAGAACTCGTGGCGAAGGTTGGACACCAGGACTAGTTCACTGAGGCACCAGACACGCGCCCGTGAGCCTCCGTAAAGGAGTGGGCGAGCTGAGCTCTGGCGGCCTCGGGGTTGGGGAGTGGGATGGGCAGGGAAGGAGAGGATCTGTCTGGACTGACCCTCATCCCCACCCTCGTCCGGCAGCCGGGCCAGCAGGATGGTGTAGAGAACGGGGGATGATAACCACCATCTATAAGGAGAGAGAGTGGTCTGCCCAGCCCTAGATTTACATAAACGTGGATCTCCACTTCGTCCGCGATCTGGAAAGGGGGCTTGCAGAGAGGGCGACATTCTGCAATCCTAATTAGTGATTTTTGTCCCCTTGTTACTGGGCTCAGCATCTCATGCAAATGAACTCTTCATTTCAGCCACATTACCCTAGCTCCAGAATTAACTGACTCTTATCTTTAATGATATGCTGCTGAAGTTCTCCGAGCCCGGCTAGCTTTTTATCTTGATTACGCTAATCAATAAGAAATGATAGAGTAGAATTATAAACTCTATTGGCTTTTAAATGTTGCCGACAAGCCCTCTAGATGCCATTCCAGTTCATTGTTATTTATTAAAATGATCCTCAGCCTAACAGCGATTGCAAATAGAGAGGCGAACAAGAATTAGCCTTGGGACTCATCCCAGTCCATGGCTGACACCTTCACCCTCCATTCCCCAGGGAAGATTCATCAGTTTTTGGGCTTGAGATGGTGGAAACATTTTTAGAAAGGCGCTAAAAGAAAATTGCTTTTTCGGAGGCGCAAAAGAACCAAAACAAAGGCCCCCAAACAAAACAACCCCCTCCACCAGCTTGCGAAACACCAGATTACCCACACCAACCAGATAGTGTGTCTTAAAGTTAGAAGCTTTGAAAAATGCACCTTGAGCAACAAAGCTTCCTGCTCTAGGAATGAATCAGATCTGTTTAACACATGCGCACAGCATTCACCTCACTGAACCCCCACGCCCAGCTCACATACTTTTGCATGGCAATCTCTGTAGACTTCTATAGGTATCTATATATAATTCCAGACAGCTAGAATTCAGGAAATGCAATTTCCGCTACTTAGTTCTCTTGGGAGAAAAATGAAGCTTGAATCCCTTCCTGTCTCTAGCTGGATGACAGATGGTTGTTGGCCCAGGTGTCAAAGCACCTGGAATGGTCAGTTTTGGGTTCCTTAGATCTCCAGCACCAGGTGAGCTGAAACCAGCAGGAGTCCATCACTTCCGCCTCAGGCAGCCCATCGCCCACACCTATTCAAAGTCCAGGACCCCACGACTCTCTCGGTAACACTTTCCTCACTGGCCCAATCTGGGCAGCACTGTTCCCCAGGAAGCCAACAGCAACAACAACAAAACGGCATAGGGCGCATTTGGGACATTTCCTCTTTCCCTCGGCTCACTGAGAATTTAAAGTGTTTATGTTGTAGGTGAAAAGCATCCCTCCTTATCCTCAATCCACGTATAACCCTCCTTTCACTCCCATCCTCCGCTCTAAGTTTGGTCTTGGGTAGGGTGGGAGCCCCAAGAGGGTCAGGGGCTGCTGAAAACACCGACCGTCGTCACTCATCAGAATCATGCACAGATATACTAGCTTTCTTTTAGATCCAATAAAAATCTATTAAGAGCCTACTCTGCATTAGGCACTTTTGTCAGGAGCCCGACCCTGGCTCTGAGGCGTGGGCAACTTTTCCCTAGCTCACTTGACCCTCTGCCCCCTCAGTGCTTGGGATGGGTTCTCAGGATTCGTGGCATTCAAAGCTCCGAAAGCGCACTAGCAGGAGGGACACACACACACAGACACTCGTGCCACAACTCGGCCTGCCTTGCCCAGCAACCCTGCGTGGCGCACCACGACTGTCTGGACATGTTTACGCACAGTCTTACTCGCCAGCCTCTTGGCGACCGGTCCCCAAACGGCCTCGAGGCCCCTCCAGCCCCAGTAGCTGCGAATTCCGTCCTTCCCCACGCCCCCCAGTACAGTCCCTGGCAAGGCGCTCTGACCCCGCCAGGAGGGGAAGCTGCGCTGATCGTCTGGAAAAGGCGCACCCGGCCACTGAGCCAGGAACCAGCAACCGGCAACCCGCGGAAGCAACGGTGTGGAGCTGCGCGTGGGGAGCGAAAGGGACTGGAATACAAACTCCAGTCTAAGGCCGCGGTGGAAGAAGTTGGAAATCTCAGGCAGGCTAAGCCTTTTTTTTTTTTTTTTTTAATGACACATGGGGGGAGGGGCTGCATGTATCAAAATCATGTAAAATTTCTGTTCTTAGCAACATCCTTGTTATTAGGAATGATGACTAAACCGCCAGGATTATTCTGGACTGTAAGTTATCAAGAGCCCACTAATTTCACATTAAAGCCCATTGACTGCAACGTCGTGATTGAAGGGTTTTTAACAATTAACATAATCAGAAAATGAGCTGAGATAATTTTTATTCAACTCATTACTTTTTAATCATGTATTTCTTTTAATTAATATCTTCTCCGTGAACATAACACAAAGCAGAGCCCCAGTGCTGGCCCAAGCCAGCCTTCGGGACTGAATTTGACACAGCCAAACATTTCACCAGCCGCCTTCATTGCATCTCTATTGTGGTGTGGGTGAAACAGAAAAATTTTGTCAAAAAGTCACTATGTTGTTTTGAAACACAATTTAAGGGGTGCTGGGGGGGGGGAGCTGGAGCAAACAGCCATTCACTTTTAATTCTAATTGACTTATATTTGGGTGCCTCTCTTGGTTTGCAGCCAGAGGGATACAAATGGGAAGGGAGAAACAGGAGGAAGAACAAGAAGAAAAGGTTTTTGGAGATCAATGTCCCATCCTGGTTCGAAAGAGAGATGGGCTTTGGCGGCTCGTGCCTACCGCCCAGGCCAGCTGGGGAGACGTTCGAAGGCACAGAGCTTGCCGGCAGCATGCCTGTCCTGGGCCGACAGCTCACATGCCTACGCAGGGGCGTTCAGCCCCTACTCCCCAATGTCCCCGCCCCCCACACTGGGCTCAGACCCACGCGGGACTGACTTTCTGTGCTCCCTTGGCCCAATGGGAAGTGGGAGGTGACCTCCCGGCCCTTCTTTGGCCGGGATCCCACCGCAGCAGGCGTAGGGCCTACTGGTTCAGGCATTTACATTGAGGACTTGGGTGTCCGACCCCACCTGTCCCCCTATACTTCTGGGTCGTCCCAACCCTAGAGATTTGATCCAACTCAAGTGCCTCAAACGGGGAGGAGAAAGGGCATTTTTGGTGGTAGAGAGGACCACGGCCTCCCCCTTGGCGAGCTCACTCCCTACAAGAGTAACTGCGACGCAGGGGCGCATCTTGTAGACCGACCATGACGCCTCCGATATCTCCAAGAAAAAAAGGGAGTCTGTTTTTGGATTAGGATCTCGCGCGCAGTGGGAGCTGTATCAGCCTTCGAAAAAAAGAAACAAAGCCGACCCCTGGTGGAAGAAAATGAAAATTTAAGGATAAATATAAGGAAGGTTTGGGAGAGCCTGCGACGTCAGTTGGTAACAGGGAGCGGGAGAGAATTGGAAGAGGCAGAAAACAGGAGAGCTCACATAGCCGCAGGTGAAACTTAGTGGAGAGAGCTGGGAAGAATGAGGCTCAGGGCAGATTCTTTCCGGCTCTTGGGTCAAGTGTGCATCCTCAGTGCTTGTGCCTCGGGCAGTGTGACAGGGCATGCAGGGGGGGAAGGAGTCTGACTTCTCTCTCTCTCTCTCTTTTAAAATACTTATTTTTGAGACAGCAAAGGCGGGTGAGGGGCAGAGAAAGGGGGACAGAGGATGCAAAGGGCTCTGTGCCATGGCAGCTGCCAGTCGCATGTGGGGCCTGAATTCAGGAACCTCAAGATCATGACCTGAGCTGAAGTTGGGCTCAACCTACTGAGCCACCCAGGATGGGATCATAACCTGAGCCACCCAGGTGCCTCCCCCCTCTTTTTAAAGTTAGCTTTAGGCCTAAAGTGGGGCTTGAACTCATAACCTCAGGCTCAAGAGTCCCATGTGCTATCAACTGAGCCAGCTAGGTGCCCTACTTCTCTTTCTCTTTAGTGGAAGTTTGGATGTTATGTGACTACAGAGGGCAGATGGAGGTTTCTGCTGGACACTGGAAGCCTCTGCCTGCCTGCCCCAGAGAGCATTCAGGTTCCAGAATCTTCCTTCTCTTTCCTCTAAACAAACCTCTACCTCCCACCATGCTAACTTCTTGGTCCTAGCAAGGTGTTAGTAACTAAGGCAAAAATTCAACTTACCAAAGGGGAAAGCAGTTTAGAATGAAAGCACCATTCCTCTCTGGTATTTATTTGTTCTTGAATTTTAATGGGGAACATCTGGGGCACAAGGTTTTTGCCCAAGGAATGGTGGTGGGATTTCAGTCACTACAGCAAAAGTGAAGGAGAACCACTGTCCTGAAGCCTCTGCTAATGTCCAGGGCCAAACAGTTAAAAATAAAAGAAGAAGGAAAAGGTGACATCAAAGGCAAAGATCTCCTTGATGAGCAAGTCACTGTTTATTTGGAGTGAGCGCTTCAGGTTAATCAAGGAAGTGCAAAGTGTGGCATTTGTGTCTTTGAGCTCTTTTTAAAAGCTTTTCTTGAATCCACTAGCAAGATGTGCCTCTGTGTTGCTCCCTCCTCATCTTTCTACCTTATCCTCAATACTCTTCTACATGTTCTGATATTATACAGGGATTTCTTTCACACACCTCATCTCTCCTGCACCTAGGACACACCAGAAGCATTTTCTTCTCCCTTAAGCTCCACAACCATTCACTTATCCAGAAATTTGCCCTGGGTGAGTTCTCAGGAAATTTGTTGAATTGTGGACTATCCTCTGAGATTCAAAGTTTGGGCTTGTAAACCAGGCCTAGAAGGAGAGTAGTTCTAGGTTAGTCTTTCTGGAATCTAATGTGAACCACAGCCACTCCTTGGCAGCTGAGAACAACCCTTGCTGAGAAGTGTGAGGAGGATATTGTTGGAGGCTGAGTTTGAGTATATAGTAGGAAGGGAAACTCCTATGCTGTGTTTGTGACTCTCCAATGCAAGTGCCAAACACTGGAAGAGGGAGATGGGGGGCGGGGGAGCAGGCATGCAGAGAACACAGTTGTTCTGAAATCTGCTTTGAGAGAAGCAGGTCAGGAGGATCAGTCTGGTGTCCTGGATAGAGGGTAAATAGTTTCTCCTGACAGCAATTAATGAAATAGTTGTAGCATACCTACAGGAAATACTAATAAGAGGTGAGTGCATGTTCCAGTGAGAGTAGCACTATGTTCCACAACTCTTGCCAGTGACAGTATATGCTTCTTTCAGAGCTTTTCCATGTTGTCCCCCTGGTAGAGCCATTACTGGCTCCAGTAGAGCCTTGACCCCAATCTGACCCAAATGATGACTTAGGTTTGAAATGAGGGATGCCAAGTCAACAAAGGGAGCCTTGGCAAATGAATCATAATTCCTGTAGCCACTGTCAGAGCCAGAGGAAGAGCTGTGGTGACCCCACTTCGGTGCAGGGCACTCTCCTCAAACCACCCCATGTCACCTTTAAAGTTTTCATGAACTCTCAGCTGCATCCTCTTCAGTCTTTCCTGTTTATCAGAATATCATGACCCACACAGTTCATCTTAGTATGGTAACCAGTGTCTCAAAAACAGCTGGAATGTCTCATGGCTGCTCTAGCTAATTTCAATTTGTACTGAGTCAAAATGGTAATAAAGCAAAGAGGAGAATGTATAATTATTTAAAAAAATTTTTTTAAGTTTATTTATCTATTTTGAGAGAGTGAGTGAGCAGGGTAGGGAGAGAGAGAGACAGGGGAGAGAGAATCCCAAGCAGGTTCTGCACTGTCAGTGCAGAGCCTGATGTGGGGCTCAAACTCACGAACCATGAGATCATGACCTGAGGTAAAAATCAAGAGTTTGATGCTTAACTAACTGAGCCACCCAGGCACCCCAAGAATGTACAATTATTAAAGCACTGTAAGTTTTGAAACAGCCAAACTGAACAATTCAGGTCACTATACATGCAAAGACTGAATTATCTGAATTGTGCACCCTACTACCTGTCATCAGATGATTATATGATTTTGCTTTATTTTGTGCTTTGTAGACACAAGCTTGCTCTTTAGAAGAAGCTTCTTGGGCACTTTGTGAAGGAAGAGCTTAGTGCTTTGAATGGTTTGTTGGGACTCCATCATCCCTTTAGTGCATTTACTTATATTTACTGAAAAATTTACTTATATCTAAATAAAAAGAAAAATATATATTAGCTTTTAGTAGAAAACACCAAACCTGAGTAATAAACCACATTCTACATCATGTCATACTTTTCTTTTTTTTATAGGTTTTATTGTGAAAATTTCCCACCATACACAAAAGTCAAGTATAATAATCCTCCATGGGCATCTGAGTGGCTCAGTTAAGCATCTGATTCTTGACTTCAGCTCAGGTCATGATCTCAGTTTTGTGGCTTTGAGCCCCTGCTTCAGGCTCTGTGCTGACAGCCTGCTTGAGATTCTCTCTCTCTCTCTGCCCCTCCCCTGCTTGCACTCTATCTCTCTCAAAATAAATAAATAAACTTAAAAAAAATCCCCCATGAATCTATCACCTAACTCCAATAAGCATATATTTTGCCTCTTGTTTCCTATCTCCCTCTTGGTTTGGCCAGGATGTTTTAAAGTGAATCCTAGACATTAAATGTCATTTCACCCCTAAAAATACTTCATTATACATCTCAAAATATGACATAGTCACGGTGGCAATAACACATCTAATGATAAACATTTCTCTAATATATTATATCCAGACCATATTAAAATTTCTCTCATTGTCTGGTTTTAAACAGTTAATTTGTTTAAATCAGGATCCAGATAAGATACACTTATATTTGGTTGTATAGCTCTTAAGTCTTAAAAAAAATGTTTTTGTGATGGCTTTTAAGTCTTTTAAAATCTTTTAGTATGGTTTTGCCTTTCTCTCTCCCATTCTTTTTACATGACATTGAGTTTTTCAGGAAACCAAGTTAGTTGTTCTGAGGAATGTTCCACATTCTGGATTTGCTTTCTTGTTTGCGTCCTCATGGTATCATTTAGCAGAGATTTCATGGGTCAGTAAAGCAGAGATTTGACTTGTTTTTCTTTCTTCTGCATTTCCTGAAGACTAGCACTAAGTTCTAAAGATTTGAATAAATTCAGATTTTTCTGTTTTTTTTTTTATTTGTCATTTTTTGGGGGAAATAATGCATTGGAGGTAATTTTCATATTGTACCAAATCAGGAGGTCCACAATGTCTTGTTCTGTTTTGGGTGAAGCTCAAATTGATTAATCAGTGGGTTCAGGTGATGTCAGCCCAGTCGTTCAATGTAAAGTTCCCATCTCCCTCTTATCATTGTTTGAATCAGGTAATTCATTAGGAGATAGGATATCACCCATTTCAAAGCAGATCTTCATGTAAATTATTTATTTTTACCAGTGATACTTATAATTTCCCTTATAGTATAGAGTAGTAATAGAGAAGTCATGTTAGGGATCACCCAGTGACTTGGGGTTCATGCATAACCAAAATCCAAGTCTGCTGAATCCTGACTCCAAATACTTTTCTATGGCAGGAAACACAATAGGTAACAATGCTTCCTTATATCTTGCCATTTGGAATACAAAGGAATATTTTAAAACTGGGCTCAAAGGGTTCAAAATCTTTTGACTTTTAAAAAAAATATTTTTTAAATTTTTGTTTGCTTTTGAGAGAGAGCACACAAGCAGGTGAGGGGCAGAAAGAAGGGGACAGAGGATCTGAACCAGACTCTGTGCTGACAGCTGACAGCCCAATGTGGGGCTTGAACTCGCAAACCATGAGATCATGACCTGAGCCGAAGTTGGATGCTCAACCAAGCCACCCAGGTGCCCCTTGACTTAAAAATCTTTTTTTTTTTTTTTTTTTTTTTTTTTTTTTGCAAAAGCAAAGAGCCTTTATTCGAGCTAGCTCGAGCTCAATCCCCTACCTGCACCGACGCAGCGGTGAGATACCAGGGAGAGAGCTTAAAAATCTTAACTGAGATCAGTTTGGGTCACTCTGGTCTGGATACCAGATATAAGAAATTTTATTTGCTTGGTTATGAATATCTAAGATCCCAAACCATCTTCATTATTGCTTTTTAAAAATTTTTATAGTTTTTTTTTAAAAGTAGGCTCCACGCCCAAAGTGAGGCTTGAACTCACAACCTTCAGATCAAGAGTTGCATGCTCCATCAACTGAGCCAGCCAGGTGACCCCACCACCCCCATCTTCATTGTTTGAGTCACTTTTCATTTGCATGATTTTGGCCAGATAAACCAAAGAGGAAACTTCTCTCACTCAGGAATATTCTAATTCCCAGCACTGGGATGTTTACTCTAAGGGTTTATTCAGCTAAAAGTATCAGAAGTCCCAATTTATGGGCCTTAAACAATTATGGTTTTGCTTTTTTTTTTCCCCACATAAGAAGAAGGCCTGAAGTTAGCAGTTGCTGGCTTTGCTTTAGTGGTTTGATGATGACATTGCAGATGTTCTCTCTTAGTTTTTTCCCTTTAGTTTCAAGATGGCTCCTCCATTTCCAATCATCATGTCTGCATTCAAAGCAGAAGAAGGGGGCTCAAGAAAAGGGTTATGTCAGGGGTGCGTGTGTGGCTCAGTCAGTTACATGATTGACTCTTGATTTGGGCTCAGGTCATGATCTCACTGTTTGTGGGTTCGAGCCCTGCATCAGGCTCTGTGCTGACAGTGCAGAGCCTGCTTAGGATTCTCTCTCCTTCTCTCTCTGCCCCTCCTCCATTATCTCTCTCTCAAAATAAATCAACACACTTTTAAAAATCTTTAAAGAAAGAAAAAGAAAAGGCTTATGCCAGCCACATCTGTCAATAAGGAAAACATATGCTTTATCTGAAGCCCCCTAGCAGTATTCTCTTGGGCTGGAACTGGGTCTTTATATGGCATCCTAAACTGCTAAAGAGCTGGGAAAGCAGTATTTGGCTTTCAAACCTCTATAGCAGAGGCAGCAAGGAGATGAGGGTTGGGCATAAATGAAATGCTGATCCACCTACACCAATCCCATCTTTCTTTGCTCTCTGACACACACATCTTTTATACTTTCATGAAACCAAGTTCCTCAGCCAATCATTCTGAGGGACAAATGGTAATGAAAAATATGTCCATAAACCCCTTGGCCACAAGATATGGTAATCAGACAAAGACTGGCTCCAACTTTCAGGAGAGGATAAATACCTTGGGTGGTCACTAAGGTAAATGAAGTTGAATTTTACTGATCTGTGAGCTCCATGGTTGGTGTAAGGGTATTAGAGGATATAAGGCTATTAAACTGAGGTTGATGTAAGATTGAGAAGTAGGAAGATCTGCAGAATACAAAATGTGAGTTAGGGTACTATGAGTCAGAAAGCAGGCCTGACATCAGGAGATTTCCACCATAGATGGATTTCTAGTGACCTCTCCCCAAAAATGTCTGCTGCATATGATTTGTGAATGCTTGAAAATTCCTTTAATGGTGGACAAAATCTGTATCACAATTACTGATAATGTTAAAATTCAAATAGTTCTGGAAAGGTAACATTAATTTACATTTTTCCCCAATATATTAAGGGCCTCAAGGAAAAATGTCATTCTTATTTAGTTTAAACTAAAGTTCAGATTCTTCACCTCCAGGGGCCAAGAGTGAGAAATCAGTCCTCTGGTTTCCCAGTAGCACAGCAGAGATCTGGTTAGAACATTAAAAAAAGACTTTATTCAAGGTTAAATAGCAAAAGGGAGGGTAAAAAAGCAGCACAGTTGCTGAGACACAGCTTGCACACGTGATAAAGACTCATGTCACTGGTTAGAGAATGAAGAAAAGAAATCTTTTGAAGGTTATCCTCCCCCCACATGGTGGATGCCATTTTGACCTCCATGAGCCAAGCATGCATTTAGTGCTATTTAAAGCCCCAGAAATCTAAATTGAGAGAGACGGGCTGGGTCTCCCTCCTTAGATTCTGACCAGATTTCTAGTTTCCTCTCATACTCTCATACTCACTCAAATGACACCAAAATGATCTCCCTCTTCACGTGAGAAGTATATTCATAAGATTGGGGTCTGACCCTTGCAGGCCCCGGTGAGATATTCATATTAGAATAGAAACATCAGCCCCGAAGCCCCAGCATTCATACACAACTGGGAAACAGAGAATCATGGCTGGCGGGGGGCGATGGGGTACAGTGGAAACGTAATGCCCGGACAAGGACCAATATTAGCTCCTCTGAATGGAGGACTGTCTAAAGAAGAAAGGGGGAACTCTAAAATGTGGAAATGAGCAGAAGGGTAAGTCTGGGGTCAGAAAAATATAATTCATGTTTTCCAAACAGGCAGTAAGAAGTGTATCACAATAATGGTCACTGTCAGCATTTCTTTGTAGGAACTCTAGGCCCTCGGCTTCTGAAAGATGCCAAGGAATATTGCATGTTGCCCCTAGAACTGGTCCTGAGGCCATCCTGGGGTACTGATCCTTTCCCTCCGATGCACTCTGACAGTGTGTCCCATGGCTTCCTGCCAAAGTCCCCACTACTAGCCTCTGCAGCAGCCGGGCTGTGCAAGTTCCCTGATGCCATCATTAGCCATACTCCTGGCCCATCTGTCGCTGGCAAATCCCTTGATGCTGCCTGCAGAGTCACTGATATCTGTGCCTCAGGGGACTCATCCTCTTAACTTCTCACAGCATAACGTTAGAAACAAAACTACATCTTTTAGTTTTTGTTGGTTTAGTTCTTGAAGCCCTGTTGCTCAGAAGATGAGGAGTCCAAGGGGTTAGACTTGGCAAGTGAGTCCATGCCAGACTTCTTAGTATGCTCAAAATAATCTCTATCCTATGCCCATCCCTTTACCCTTGAGCCAAATATCAAGTCCCTAACTCTGGGAATCCATTATTCCCCAGCAAGCTCCTGGGTTTCTCAAGCTCCAAACCTCCAGCAGGCTGCCTCCCCTCCATTACCTCCAACATGTTGGGACCTCGCTATGTATACTTTGTCTGCCTCACCACTTTTCCATTTTCCTGATATCAGATAGGTCGATCAGAAAAAGTTAATACTAAGCATGAGAAATATAGTGCCATACAGGTAAAAACATAAAAACAAGAAAAAAGTGAATATGAAAATACTTATCAAAGCTGTGTGTAAGTAACAGGATTCATTTACAATTTTTTAAGTTTATTACTTATTTTTGAGAGAGAGAGAGAGAGAGAGGGAGGGAGGGGCAGAGAAAGAGGGAGTAAGAGAGAATCTCAAGCAGGCTGTGCATTCTCAGTGCAGAGCCTAATGTGGGGCTTGAACTCACAAACTGTGGGATCATGACCTGAGTCAATCTGAGCCACCCAGGCACCTCTCATTTACAATTTTTAAAAGATATCACTGAATCACTGAAAAATTATAGAGCCAATAGAACATTGTATTTAAATTGCCATAAAATCATTTGACCCTCTTATTTGGATAAATAAACAGGATCAGACAGATTAAGTAACTAGAGTCATACAATTGATGAAAGGGCTAAATTAAGTAAAACTGGTTACAAAGTGTAATATATGAATAGGAATGTGCATGTCTGTATTTATAGCATCAGTCCACATGCTCTATTTTTTTTTTTTTTAATTTTTTTTCCAACATTTTTTTATTTATTTTTGGGACAGAGAGAGACAGAGCATGAACGGGGGAGGGGCAGAGAGAGAGGGAGACACAGAATCGGAAACAGGCTCCAGGCTCTGAGCCATCCGCCCAGAGCCTGACGCGGGGCTCGAACTCCCGGACCGCGAGATCGTGACCTGGCTGAAGTCGGACGCTCAACCGACTGCGCCACCCAGGCGCCCCACACATGCTCTATTTTTAAGAATGTTTTATTGTTAGTCATCCTGGTTTTAGTTGTTAACTATCAATGAGAAACCATTGAATTTGAGTTTGAAAACTCCACCCCCCTGCAACCCTTAATACATCAGCACAATGTTCTCATCAGAGTCAAAAAAAATATACTTTAAAGGTCAAGCAAATGATAATCAACAAAGAAATGGAGTGTTTCCAATTTTACCCTAGCAGATAATGCAATTTCAATTCATTAGCTTATGTGGTTTATATAAAATTTACTGTACTTTATCAGATGTCTCTGGAATGTGAGTGTTGTATTTGAGACTTTGGAACACAGAGATGGATACAGCCAAAATAATAATCGATGAAGCAGAGATTTGCAGTTATTTGGTTAATTTGAATTGTTACATAGCTTATCTGGAATTACTGAGAGCCCAGGGCCTGCATTTTCTCACATTAATTTGTCTAGTTCCTAGCATAGGTACACAGTGGGTACTTAAATGCTTAATGATGAGGGTGGCAGTTAACAATTATAAAGCATAGTACATTCCATCAAATCTTTTCACACACAACGTACTGATAGTTATAAAAGCTTTACTATATGTTGTGTAATCCAGCCTGAATAAAAATACCGTGAGATCACTATGACTGCTATATCTCTATCTCAATAATCAATTTATTTTAGTGTCTTTTTTGGTGAAAACTGACACATTAAGCTATCTGGCCTATGAAGAGAAGAATAGGAATGTTCCATGTCTTTTCAGGAGATACGAACATCCGATAACTTTTCTTCTTGCAAATATTACAACAGGTATCAAGAGGGAATGGACATATGCTCACATAGGGTCAATTTGGGATCTCCTGGGATTAGACATCTTAGTTTAGGCAGTGAATGTGCATAGACCTGGTGACACAGGATGTAGGTTTATTTAGTCAGTGACAATAAATGTAACGGATGTTGGACATATGAAAAACTTAACAGCCCTATAAGCCTAGAAACAAAAGGAAAGTGAACTTTTTTCTTTTTTTTTTTTTTACTTTTTATTATGAAAAAAAAATAAGGGATAGGGAAAACAATACAATGAACACCCATATATCCATCATATATGTAACAATTGTTAATATTTTGCCATGTTTGCTCATATTTTTTACTGAAGTATTTAAAAACATTTTTTTTAATCTTTATTTATTTTTGAGAGAGAGCGTGTGAGCAGGGGAGGAGCAGAGAGAGAGGGAGACACAGAATCTGAAGCAGGCTCCAGGCTCCGAGCTGTCAGCACACAGCCCGACATGGGGCTCAAACTCACAAACTGTGAGATCATGACCTGAGCCGAAGTTGGATGCTCAACTGAGCCACCCAGGCGCCTCTTTTACTGAAGTATTTTGAAAGAAATACATGTAGTGTACACCCCTAAAAATTAAGGATCATTTGGGGGCGCCTGGGTGGCTCAGTTGGTTAAGCTGCCAACTTCAGCTCAGGTCATGATCTCCAGGTCTGTGGGATTGAGCCCTGTGATGGGCTCTGTGCTGGCAACTCAGAGCCTGGAACCTGCTTCCGATTCTGTGACTCCCTCTCTCTTTGCCCCTCCTCTGCTTGCTGTCTCTCTCAAATAATAAACATTAAAAAATTTTTTTAAAGAAAAAAACATTAAAAAAAAATTAAGGATTTGTCTGTATAACCTCAATGCCTTTATCACATCTAACAAAATTAGCACGTATTTCTTAAATATTGCTCAAACTAGCTCCCTCTTTTTCTTTCATTTGAGAATAGCTTTTAATATTCCCATTGGGTTTTTCTTTCTGATAAAATTTTGTCTGTCAGCTAATGAAGTTGACATTTATTCCTCTTTCTCCACATCCTTGACAATATCTATTGTTTCCTGAGTCATTAATTTTAGCCATTCTGACAGGTGTGAGGTGGTATCTCATTGTGTTTTTTTTTCTTTTTTTATTTATTTACTTTGAGAGAGAGCACGTAAAAGTGGGGGAGGAGCATAGAGAAGGAGAGACACAATCCCAAGCCAACTTTGAGCCATCAGCGCACAGCCCGACGTGGGCCTTGTACTCATGAACTGTGAGATCATGACCTGAGCCAAGATCAAGAGTCAGACACATAACCGACTACACCACCCAGGTGCCCCTCATTGTGCTTTTGATTTGTATTTCTCTGATCATGAGTGATGTTAAGCATCTTTTCGTGTGTCTGTTAGTCATCTGGATGTCTTCCTTGGAGAAGTGTCTATTCATGTCTTCTGCCCATTTCTTCACTGCATTGTTTTTTGGGTGTTGAATTTGTTAAGTTCTTTATAGACTTTGGATACTAACCCTTTATCTGATATGTCATTTGGCAATATCTTCTCCCATTTCATTGGTTGCCTTTTAGTTTTCTTGATTGTTTCCTTCACTATGCAGAAGCTTTTTATCTTGATGAAGTCCCAATAGTTCATTTTTGCTTTTGTTTCCCTTGCCTCTCGAGACATGTCTCATAAGAAGTTGCTGTGGTTGATGTCAAAGAGTTGCTGCCTGTTTTCTCCAGTAGGATTTTGATGGTTTCCTGTCTCACATTTAGGTCTTCCATCCATTTTGAATTTATTTTTGTGCATGGTGTAAGAAAGTGGTCCAGGTTAATTCTTCTGCATGTCGTTGTCCAGTTTTCCCGGCACCATTTGAAGAGACTGTCTTTTTTCCATTGGATACTCTTTCCTGCTTTGTTGAAGATTAGTTGGTCATACATTTGTGGTCCACTTCTGGGTTCTCTATTCTGTTCCATTGATCTTTGTGTCTGTTTTTGTGCCAGTACCATACTATTTTGATGATTACAGCTTTGTAATACAGCTTGAAGTCTGGAATTGTGATGCCTCCAGCTTTGGTTTTCTTTCTCAACATTACTTTGGCTATTCGGGGTCTTTTCTGGTTCCATACAAATTTTAGAATTGTTCTAGGTTTGTGTAGAATACTGGTGTTATTTTGATAGGGATTGCATTGAATATGTAGGTGGCTTTGGGTTGTATAGACATTTTAACAATATTTGTTCTTCCAATCCATGAACATGGAATGTTTTTCCATTTCTTTGAGTCTTCTTCAATTTCTTTCATAAGCTCTCTATTGTTTTGAGCATACAGATCTTTTACCTCTTTGGTTAGGTTTATTCTTAGATATTTTATGGTTTTTGGTGCAATTGTAGATGGGATCAATTCCTTGATTTCTCTTTTCACTGCTTCATTATTGGTGTATAGAAATGCAACCAATTTCTGTTGTTGATATTATATCCTGCAGCTTTGCTGAATTCATGCATCAGTTTTAGCAGTTTTTTTGTGAAGTCTTTTGGGTTTTCCATGTAGAGTATCATGTCATCTGCAAAGAGTGAAAGTTTGACTTTTTCCTTGCCAATTTGTATGCCTTTTCTTTCTTTCTTTCTTTCTTTCTTCTTTCTTTTTTTTTTTTTTTTCTTTTTTGTCTGATTGCTGAGGCTAGGACTTCTAGTACTATGTTCAACAACAGTGGTGAGAGTGGACATCCCTTAGGGGGAAAGCTCTCAGTTTTTTCCCATTTAGGATGATATTAGCTGTGAATCTTTCGTATATGGCCTTTATGATCTTGAGGTATGTTCCTTTTATCCCTACTTTCTTGAGGGTTTTTATCAAGAAAGGATGCTGTATTTTGTCACATGCTTTTTCTGCATGTAATGAGAGAATCATATGGTTCTTATCTTTTTTTTTTTTTTTTTTTTACTAATGTGGTGTACCACATTGACTGATTTGCAAATATTTAACTAGCCCTGTACCCAGGAATAAATCCCACTTGATCATGGTGAATAATTCTTTTAATGTACTGTTGAATTTGATTTGCTAGTATCTTGGTGAGAATTTTTGCATCTAGGTTCATCAGGGATATTGGCCTGTAAATTCTCCTTTTTAGTGGGGTCTTTGGTTTTGGAATCAAGGTAATGCTGGCTCATAGAATGAGTTTGGAAGCTTTCCTTCCATTTCTATTTTTTGAAATAGTTTGAGAAGAATAGGTTTTAAATATTCTTCAAATGTCTGGTAGAATTCCCCTGGGAAGCCATTCGGCCCAGGACTCCAGTTTGTTGGGAGATTTTTGATAACTGATTGAATTTCTTTGCTGGTTATGGGTCTGTTCAAATTTTCTACTTCTTCCTGTTTCAGTTTTGGTAGTGTGTGAGTTTCTAGGAATTTGTCCATTTCTTCCAGATTGCCCAGTTTGTTGGCATATAATTTTTCATAGAATTCTCTTATAATCGTTTGCATTTCTGTGGTGTTGGTTGTTATCCCTCCTCTTTCATTTGTGACTTTATTTATTTGGGTCCTTTCTCTTTTCTTTAAAAAAAAATTTTTTTAATGCGTATTTGTTTTTGAGAGAGAGAGGCAGTGCATGAACGGGAGAGGGGCAGAGACAGAGGGAGACACAGAATCTGAAGCAGGGTCCAGGCTCCAAGCTGTCAGCACAGAGCCTGATGTGGGGCTCAAACTCACAAACCATGAGATCAAGACCTGAGCCAAAGTCGGATGCTTAACTAACTGAGCCACCCAGGCGCCCCTCTTTCTCTTTTCTTTTTGAGAAGTCTGGCTAGGGGGTTATCAATTTTGTTTATTCTTCAAAGAACCAGTTCTTAGTTCCATTGATCTGTTCTATTGTGGTTTTTTTTTGTTTGTTTCTATATCGTATATTTATGCTTTAGTCTTTATTATTTCCCTTATTCTACTGGCTTTAGGAGTTATTTGCCTAAAGAGCTTTTCTAGCTCTTTTAGGTGTGAGGTTAGATTTTGTATTTGGGATCTTTATTGCTTCTTGAGTTCAGCCTGAATTGCAATGTATTTTCATCTTAGGACTGCCTTTGCTGCATCCCACAGGGTTGGACTGTTGTTTACATTTTCCATGTATTTTTTTAAATTTATTTTTTTAAGTTCCCATTCATTCTTTAGCAGGATGTTCTTTAACCTCTATGTATTTGAGGGCTCCCCAAATTTTTCCTTGTGGTTAATTTCAAATTTTATAGTGTTGTGATCTGAAAAGATGCATGGTATGATCTCAATCTTTTTGTACCTGTTGAGGGCTGATTTGTGACCCAGTACGTGATCTATTCTGGAGAATGTTCCATGTGCACTTGAGAAGAATGTGTATTCTGCTGCTTTAGGATGAAATGTTCTGAATATATCTGTTAAGTCCATACAGTCCAGTGTGTCATTCAAAGCCTTCTTTCCTTGTTGATATTCTTCTTAGATGATCTGTCCTTTGCTGTAAGTGGGATATTAAAGCCCCTTACTATTAAGGTACTATCAATTAAATTTTTTAATGTGTTTTATTAATTTATATATTTGGGTGCTTTCAAGTTGAGGGCATAGACCCTTTAATTATGATATAATGCCATTCTCCATTGCTTGTTACAGTTTTTGTTTTAAATTCTAGTTTGTCTGATATAAGTATAGCTACTCCAGCTTTCTTTTGACATACATTAGCATGATAGATGGTTCTCCAAACCCTCACCTTCAATCTGCAGGTATCTTTAGGTCCAAAATGAGTCTCTGTAGGCAACATATAGATGGATCTTGTTTTTTATCCATTCTGATAACCTATGTCTTTTGAATGGAGCATTTAGTCCATTTACATTCAGAGTGATTATTGAAAGATATGAATTTAATGCCACTGTGTTACCTGTAGAGTTGATGTTTCAGGTGATATTCTCTGGTCCTTTGTTGCCTTGGTCTTCTTTTTTTTTTTTCCTCCGCTCAGAGTCCCCCTTAAAATTTCTTGCAGGGCTGGTTTAGTGGTCATGAACTCCTTTAGCTTTTATTTGTCTGGGAAAGTCTTTATCTCTCCTTCTATTACGAATGACAGCTTTGCTGGATAAAGAATTCTTGGCTGCATATTTTTCCCATTCAGCACATTGAGTATTTCCTACCCCTCACTTCTGGCTTGCCAACTTTCAGTGGACACATCTGCTGGTAACCTTTTGTGTCTACTCTTGTAGGTTAAGGACCTTTTGTCTTTAGCTGCTCTCAGAATTCCCTCTTTATCTTTGTGTTTTGCAAGTTTTACTATGATAGGTCATGTTGACCTGTTTTGTTGATTTTGAGGGGAGTTCTCTATGCCTCTTGAACTTGAATGCCTGTTTCCTTCCTCAGATTAGGGAAGTTCTCAGCTCTAATTTGTTCAAATAAACCTTCTGCCCCCTTTCCCACCCTTCTTCTTCTGGGACTCCTATGATACAGATATTGTTTTGTTTTATGGAATCATTAAGTTCTCTAAGTCTCCCCTCATGATCCAATAGTTTCCTTTCCCTCTTTCCAGCTTTATTATTTTCCATAATTTTATCTTCTACATCACCTATTCTCTCCTCTGCTTCTTCAGTCCTCATTTTGACTATATCCAGTCAGTTTTGCATCCCAGTTATAACATCTGTTATTTTATTTTATTTTATTTAAAAAAAAATTTTTTTTTTCAATGTTTATTTATTTTTGGGACAGAGAGAGACAGAGCATGAACGGGGGAGGGGTAGAGAGAGGGAGACACAGAATCGGAAACAGGCTCCAGGCTCCGAGCCATCAGCCCAGAGCCTGATGCGGGGCTCGAACTCACGGACCGCGAGATCGTGACCTGGCTGAAGTCGGACGCTTAACCGACTGCGCCACCCAGGTGCCCCTAACATCTGTTATTTTAGCCTGACTAGTTTTTAGGTCTTTGATATCTGCAGCAAGGGTTACTCTGGTGTCTTCTATGCTTTTTTCAAGCCCAGTTAGTAGTCTTATGACTTTTGTTCTAAATTCTTGTTTAGGTATATTGTTCACATCTGTTTTGAGCAAGTCCCTGGCTACCTGCCCTTTCTTTTGGGAAGAATTCCTCAATCTTGTCATTTTGGCTTAAGTTTCTGTCTTTTGCGTGTTTTAAAAAGATTGTTATGTTTCCTGCACCTGAGAGTACTGCTATATTAAAAAGGGGTCATCACTGTCCAGGACCTGGCACTTCAGGAAGTGTTTCTGGTGTATGCTGTGTGCACTCTGCTGTTGCGTTTTGGCTTACCTTTCCCACTGGTCAGTCCTCTGTGGAGCAGTGGGGAGTGTTTGGACCTTTAACTAAGTGTGTTTTGATTTATTTGTTGAAGTAAGCCTGGAAAAAAAGGGGGAAAAAGTATGATCCCAAAAAAAGAGAAAAAGGAAGGTAACAAGAACAAAAATAAACCCCAAACAGAATTAAAAAAAACCCCAACAAACTATAAAGTTGATACCAAAGAAAAAGAAATGAAAAAAAGACAAGAAAAAAGGATAAAAAAAGGACTAATCCAGAGAGAGAGAGAGAGAGAGAGAGAGAGAGAGCATGCGTGTGTGTAAGGGAGATGAAAAAAACAAACTATAAGCCCGATTCCAAAACAAAAAAAGAAGAAAAAGAAAAAAGAAAAAAAGTAAGCCTCGTCCTATTTCCACTAGAACCACAGGTGTAATTTTGAAGCACTCGATCTTCAGTACACTTGGTGCATACAGGGTGCTGGCTGTGTTTGTCTTCTGGAGGAGAGGCCTGTGCAATCTTGTCCCAGTAAATAAGCAGTTGCCAGGCACAGGGGCGTGGGGTTTGGTGTATGTGGGTCCCGCCACCACTGGGGGCTGCTGTGTTGCTCTTTGAAGTCCTACCCTGTTGGTGTTGGGGGTAAAATGGCACCACCCCAATCTCTCCTCTCTGGACAGGGGATCTCACACACCCCACTGCTCAGGTAGCCCTCACAGAATAGTGAAGGCAGTCAGCTTGCCCTGAACCACAACTCTCCTGTTTTTTCCTTGGCATGAGGCTAGGATTCAAAACTCAAAGTCTTAAAGGACCTGGCACCATGCAGATCCGCTCCCCTCCTCTGGAGTAGAGCCTATCCATGCTGTGTCTGAAGTCCTTTGTCCCTGAAAAACAGTCCTATGCATGCACAATGTGTGGAATCTATGGTGTGACACCACTAAAAGCAGCAAAGGTTATATTCCCTCTGGGTGCACCTCTGTCCCCTACTGATGGAAGGCCTTTTGCTAGTGCCTGTAAGGTCTTCCATCCTTGGGGAGGCAATATACCCTCTTCCAAAAGATCTCCAGGAAGGAGAATGTTCTCTCCTAATGCACTCCGGAGATCTCTACACTATGTTATGCACTCTGGGCCCAGCTCCCTCCTCCCCAGGAGCAGGTGCCACAGCTCTACTCTGGAGAAAGTCATGGACTTCCAAAACCTCATAGTTTGAGCTCCAAACACTGTTTGCAAAAAAACCCTGTGATACTCAGTACTTCTTGCTCCCTGGTCTGTGACCCAGAGAAGTTTTCCTCTTGTGCGAACTCAATGCTGCACTTTCTCAACACCTCTCCCCTTCTCTCCCTTTTGTCTCTCCACAGAATGGGCTCCCTCCCCTCTGCAGCACCGCCATTTTTCTCTCCCACAATTTACTTCCACACACCTCACACCTGCCATGCTGTCTGCCTCCAACTGTGGAGATCCTTCTGCCACTCCACAGATCAAATTCCTGGGTATTCCAAGTGATCTGACCTCAATAGAGCTGTGTTTGAGGGACAAGGAAAATCCCAGTCCCCCTACTTCTCCACCATATTAATGCCTCCCCCAGAACAGTTTTGGATTTGCAGAAAAAAGAAGACAGTACAGAGCATTCTCATGTACCCTGCACCCCACTTTCCCTATTATTAACATCCTACATTAGCATGGTGTATTTATGACAATTAATGAACCAACATTCATATATTCTTATTAACTAAAGTCCATAGTTTAGATTTCCTTCGTTTTATCTAATATCATTTTCTCTTCTAATATCTCATCCAGGACACATTATATTTAGTTGTCATTCTCCTTAGGTTCCTCTTGGCTATGACAGCTTCTCAGATTTTCCTTGTTTCTGATGATCTTGACAGTTTTGAGGGATACTAGTCAAATACTTTGTAGGATACTCCTCTATTGAGATTTGTCTGATATTTTTCTCATGATTAGATTGAGGTTATGAGTTTTTGTGAGGAAAACCACAGAGGTGAAGTGCCATTTCCATCACATATCAAGAGAACATATACTATTAACATAATTTATCATTGTTGGTTTTGACCTTACACCTGGCTAAGGTAGTATTTGTCAGATTTCTCCAATACCAAGTTATTCTTTTTTACACTTCTTTCCATACCATACTCTTTGGAAGAAAGTCACTATGCACAACCCACATTTAAGAAATAGGGCCTTGTACTCTACCTCCTTGAGGACAGAATATCTACATAAATTAGTTAGAATTCTTCTGCAAGGCAGATTTGTTTCTTCCCCCCATCTATTTATTTATTCAATCAATTCTGTATATCAACATGGAATTATGAATATTTTATATTTCAGGGTGTAATCCAAGGCTGCTTTATTTTGTTGCTCAAATTGTTCTTTGACCACTGAGAGCTTTCAGTTGGCTCCTTTGACATACTCCATCAATGCAGTGTTTTGTTTTGTGTTTTTAGAGCATTTCCTTACTTTCCAGTGGTATAAGATGCTCCAGGCTCATCTTGTATATTTCCTGCCCCAGTCCTATAATTAGCTGTTTCTCCAAGGAGCCTTGGTTTCTTTTATTAGAAGTTGGTATTAGAAACCAAGATCTGGGAGCTAGGAATGTTTGTTGCTATTGGAGTGTCATTGCTTCTAGGCCTTGTCAGCAGACAGAGCAAGGGAATATATGTGTATATACTGACCTATTTATATATACATATCTATAAATATTTCTATATATAGCCATCTGTGTCTATATTAAGCTAAACATAATATAGTTCGTACTAATCTGATATCTCCAACTCTAATCTCTTCTGGGCTCTTCCTTATCTGTAAATTCCCACTCAAACTGTGAGAAAGCTTGTTTCCACCATCCATTTACTTAATTGTTCAATTCCAGGATTCGTGTACAGTGTTATCAGAACCATTAACTTGTACCCCTGTGGGAAATATCATAACATTAAATACTAAATACATAATATTAAATACTAAAGTATAGTGCTTATGTGCAGTTCCTTTTGCCTTTAATCTTACAGACTCTACTCATTTTCAAAGTTACTTAGGTCAGAACCTTTCCTCCTACCGCGCCCCCCCCCCACTTTAGTAAGGTTGCTTCATACATTTGTAATACAGTTCAATTGACTTATCACTTTCTGCATTCCATCCTGGGATCCCCCAACCTCCTAAATGATGTTTTTTAATTGTCTACCTGAAAGTTCACCCTTTCTGCTGTAAAGTTTTAAAGGTTTGACAAATGCACAATATCTTTTATCTACCATTACATCATACAGAACAGTTTGACCTATGCCCCTGCCAAATCCCCTGTACTTCATTTATTTTACCCTCCTCTTTTCCCCTGAGCCTCTGGAAACCACTGTTTTTATTGTCTCTATAGTTTTGCCTTTTTCAGAATATCATATGGTTGGAATAATATAATATGTAGCCTTTTCAGACTGGCTATTTAGCTTAGAAGTATGCATTTAAAGTATATCCATATTTTTTTGTAACCTGACAGTGTGTGTTTTTTTTTTAATCCTTGAATACTATGCCATTGTATGGATATACTTCAATTTCTTATCCATTCACCTGTTGGAGGACATTTTTGTTGCTTCAAGTTTCTGGTAATTATCAATAATACTAATGACACTGATTAAAACAGTGATATAGTGGTTTAAGAATCTATACAAATTTGGAATATGTTAGGTATATATAATTAAGTGAAAGGCAAATGGAGAATGTGAACTGCAGTACTGATTCCTTTTCCAAGAGGAGCTGCTGTTTATAAAGTGTTGGTACTCAAGGGGACAGGACCTACCCTGCATATTGCTACTGCAGACTAGGTGGGTCCATCAGTAGGCAACTAGGGGTGAAGCAAAAGTCAATTCTTTAGCTTTCTGATGCATTTATGGAAGTCCCTACAATAACATCTAGGACCAAAGAAACTGATCTTCTTGTTTCAGTTACGAGAATTTAGGCTGTTTGAGTAACAGAGTCAAATCTTAGTGGTTTACAAGAACAAAGGTTTATCTATGGCTCATGCCACATATCCACTGCAGTGAATCTGGGAGCTGCTGCTTCTTGGTTCCTCACTCTGGGACCCAAGTTCATGGACCTTGGAAGCAAGCAAGGAGGCAAGTTTACTTCTCCAATGTTGCTAGTTACCATAGCCAATGGAAAGAGAGGTCTGAAAGGTCTTGTATTAATAACCAAATGTTTTAGCCTTGAAGACAAAACTCATTAGCCAGAACTAGTTACATGGCTCTATCCAACGACATGCTTTACTAAGCCTACCCCCAGCTTTGAGGAGAAAGGAGGAGGAATGCTTTTTATGGTAGATGGTAGTTTTGAGAATTTTCATATTCTCTAAAAGATAATTATGTTTTTCCATTTTTGATAATGAGAGTTTTATAACTACCAATAATAAAGCTACTTAAGTGCCAGAGATTTTATATCAGACCATTTTTTACATTAGGTCATTTGCTAGTTCCTATGATTAGTATACTTGCTTCTTTCTCTTTTTTTCCCAGCCAGTTTTATTTTTTAAAACAATTCTTGTATTAATCTTACGATTGTTTATATTTTCTTGTGTTATCTCAAATATTCTTAAGTACCAGGGAAATTATTTACAAAAAAATAACAAAATTATTAACATCTTATATAAATAACTCATATATTGAAAAACATTAAAACTTAAAAAAAGTAAGTGGGAAAATCATGGATATTCCCCCAAAAAGAATTATTTTAATTAAAAAAAAATTAACGTTTATTCATTTCTGAGAGACAGAGACAGAGACAGAGTATGAATGGGGGAGGGCAGAGAGAGAAGGAGACAGAATCCAAAGTAGGTTCCAGGCCCTGAGCTATCAGCACAGAGCCCAATGTGGGACTGGAACTCAGAGTGTGAGATCTTGACCTGAGCCGAAGTCAGACACTTAACCGACTGAGCCACCCAGGTACCCCTCCCATCCCCAAAAGAATTCTGATTTTAAAAAGCAAAATATTTTCAAATGTACTAAGTAACAACAAAAAAACATTTATACTAATATTTCAAAAATTACCCAGTTTGGGGAAGAGTACTGGGGTACTCATGTATTACAGGGAGCAGTATAAACTAACATAGTATAAACTAACCAGCATAGACATTTTGGATATAACTGGAACCTAGTTAAGATTCATAAAATTTCATTATCAAAAAATTATCATTTTTTGGCTTAATAATTATACTTACCAATATTAATCCTAAAAAAAATTAAAGATAGGAAAATGTTAAAATTGAAAATGTTTATTACAGAGTTAATTTCACGAATAAAAAATTTAAGTAATGTGTCATGGTTAAATTATGAAATGTCTACTCAATGAAATATTATGCTTTCATTGAAATTATATGCTGCATATAGGTATAAGACAATTTAGAAACATGAAATAATATATATGCTATATATGTTACATGATTACAAGTATAAAAAATGTGTATACAACATGACAAAGGAATATGTAAAGAATGGTGATAGTGGTTGTTCTATGATGCTGAATTTGCTACCTCCTCCCCCTTTTCAACATTCATGTAATACTGTTATATGATTTTTATAGTAATTATAACTTGAAAGAATACTAAAGACACATGGGAAAGTAAGGAAGACAATAGTTTTAAAAGGCACAGACAGCTTTCATGGAAGAGCAGTAATGAACAGAACTTATGAAGGTGGGAGCATAGGTCCAGAACTGAGAGTTTGTATATAGGGACACTGGACGTGGGCAGGTCTCCCCACATGGAATCCTGTCTACGTGAGATTTACATCATGGAATAGCAGAGGGGTACCCATGCTCTTTGCTGGTCATTTACTCTCAAAAGGAAGGGAAGAAGAGTTGAGCCAAATGTTGTTAGAAGAATCTGGAACTCTTCTAAAATTTACCAAATAAGTCTCCTTCCTTGTGCAGTGCAGTAGGGTAGACAGAAATCAGAAGCATTACAGTGAGTACTTTCAACATGAAAGGAAATTTTGGGAGTGGAGAATATATTTTAAAATAAGAAAAGCTAAAAATACATTAACTAAGCATTCAATTCTAGAAGCTACAATAAATTCATAGGAAGTAGAATAAAATAAAAAATAAATATAAAATCAGAAATTAAAATGAAAACAAACAGAAAAATAAAAGAGATGATTAATAAAACTGAATACAGTTTAAAAAGACCAATAAAATACACCAAACTTTCACAAAGTAATCAAGAAAGTAAGAGAATGGCATTAAGTGAACAATATCAGAAACTAACTACAGAAGTTGTAAATATTTAAAAAATCAGGATCATTTCATTAATTTTGCCAGTGTGTTTGAAAAAAGAATAGTCAACTTTCTAAAAAAAAAATAGAAATCACCACCATTCATTCAAGAAGATATAGGCAAATTGCATAGAACCATAACTATTAAGAAAATTTTATTGGCATAAAAAAACTTACTGTGGTAAGAGTCTGTAACTCCCTCTTTTTATCAGGTACTGGCAGTCTGGGATTTTTTTTTTTTTTTTTTTTTTTTTTTTTTTTTTTTTTTTTTGAGAAAGAGAGAGAGAGAGAGAAAGAGAGAGGGAGAGAGATTACAGACTCAGAATTGGTTGGTTTAGATATCAAAGATATGTTCAGGGGCGACTGGGTGGCGCAGTCGGTTAAGCGTCCGACTTCAGCCAGGTCACGATCTCGCGGTCCGTGAGTTCGAGCCCCGCGTCAGGCTCTGGGCTGATGGCTCGGAGCCTGGAGCCTGTTTCCGATTCTGTGTCTCCCTCTCTCTCTGCCCCTCCCCCATTCATGCTCTGTCTCTCTGTGTCCCAAAAATAAATAAACGTTGAAAAAAAATTAAAAAAAAAAAAGATATGTTCAAATGCAAACTGTTTGTTATCTCCAGGAATTAGCTAATCCTGGTAGGGGCAGTCCCTCCCCAGGTCATTGGCCCCAAGATGTCACAGCATCATAAAATACAGCAAAATAAAAAACATGATTAATACACAGGCCCAGGTTAGTTTTAACCAATCCTTGAAAGAAAAAGTCTCTCTTTACAAACTGTCCTAGAGAATTAGGAAAGAGGGAAAGTTACCAAATTCTTTTTCCGAGGCTAGACTAACCTTAACACCCAAAGCAGAGTAGAAGAAAATAAAATTTTAGGTAATTTCACTTAAGAACACAAATGTAAAATATTACATAAAACATTAGAAAATTGAATCTAACATTGTATAAAAATGATCAAATAGGGGGCACCTGGGTGGCTCAGTCGGTTAAACATCCGACTTTGGCTCAGGTCATGATCTCATGGTTCATGGGTTCGAGCCCCACGTCAGGCTCTGTGCTGACAGCTCAGAGCCTGAAGCCTGCTTGGGATTCTGTGTCTCCCTCTTTCTCTGCTCTTCCCCCACTCATGCTCTTTCCCTGTCTTTCAAAAATAAATAAACATTAAAAAAATTTAAGATGATCAAATAGGATTTATAGGAATGTAATAATAACTTTAGTAAACTATTAATATAATTCACCATATTAACATGTTAAAGAAGAAATATATGATTACCTCAAAAGATATATTAAAAAGGATTTGATAAAATGTAATCCTTATTCATGATTTTTTTGCAGTTTTCTTTGGTTAAAACTTTTTTACTTAATTTTTAAGTTTTTACTTAAATTCTAGTTAATTAACATATAGTATAATATTAGTTTTAGGTGTACAATATAGGGATTCAGCACTTTATTACAACACCCAGTGCTCATCACAGAAAGTGCACTCTTTAATACCCATCACCTATTTAACTCATCCCCCCACCTATCTCCCCTCTGGTAACCATCAGTTTGTTCTCTATAGTTAAGAGTCTGTTTCTTGGTTTGCTTCTTTCTCTTTTTCCCTTTGCTCATGTGGTTTGTTTCTTAAATTCCACATATGAGTGAAATCATATGGTATTTGTCTTTCTCTGACTAACTGATTTCACTTAGCATTATACTCTCCAGCTCCATCCATCCACATTGTTGCAAATGGCAAGATTTCACTTTTTTGATGGCTGAGCAATATTCCACTGTATATATATATATACCACATCTTCTTTATCCATTCATCAGCCAATGGACACTTGGGCTGTTTCCATAGTGAGGATATTGTAGACAATGCTGCTATAAATGTCATGGTGCATGTATCCCTTTGAATTATTATTTTTGTATTCTTTGGTACATACCAAGTAGTGCAATTGCTGAATCATAGGGTAGTTCTATTTTTAACTTTGAGGAACCTCCATACTGTTTTCCGGGGTGGGGGCAGTTTGCATTCCCACCAACAGCACATGAGGGTTCTCTTTTCTCTACATCCTCAGTAATACCTGTTGTTTCTTGTATTGTTGATTTTAGTCATTCTGACAGGTGTGAGGTAGTTTTGATTTGTATATTTCCCTGATGGTCAGTGATGTTGAGCATCTTTTCACGTGTCTGTTGGCCACCTGTATGCATTCTTTGGAGAAATGTCTGTTCATGTCTTCTGCCCATTTTTAATTGGATTATTCATTTTTTGGGGTGTTGAGTTTTATAAGTTCTTTATACATTTTGGATATAACCCTTTATTAGATATGTCACTGTCAAATATCTTCTCCCATTCCACAGGTTGCCTTATAGTTTTGGTGATTGTTTCCTTTGCTGTGCAGAAGAAGTTTTTTTTATTTTTATGAAGTCCCAATATTTTATTTTTGCTTTTGTTTCCCTAGCCTCAGGAGAAATATCTAGAAAGAAGTTGCTATGACTGCTGTCAAACACAGGCAAATAATTGCCTGTGTTCTCCTCTAGGATGTTTATGGTTTCATGTCTCATATTTAGTTCTTTAATCCACCTTGAATTTGAGAACTTTTCCTTTACAGTTGGGAACAAACTAGGGATGTCTACTCTCACCACTGTTATTTAGCATAGTACTGGAAGTCCTAGCCATAGCAATCAGACAACAAAATGAAATAAAAGACATCCAAATTGGCAAGGAAGAAATAAAACTTTCACTATTTGCAGATGACGTAACACTATATACAGAAAACCCCAAAGGCTCTACCAAAAAATTGGTAGAACTGATACATGAATTTAGTAAAGTTATAGGATACAAAATCAACGCACAGAAATGTGTTGCATTTCTATACATCAATAACAAAGCATCAGAAAGAGAAACTAAGGAGTCAATCCCATTTACAACTGTACCCAGAACAGTAAAATACCTAGGAATAAACTTAATGAAAGAGCTAAAAAATGTGTGCTCTGAAAACTATAAAACACTGATGAAATAAGCTGAAGATGACACAAAGAAATGGAAAGATTGGGGTACCTGAGTGGTTCAGTTGGTTAAGCATCTGACTGGCTCAGGTCATGATCTTGCAGTTCTCAAGTTCAAGCCCCATATCGGGCTCTCTGCTGTCAGCACAGAGCCCACTTTGAATCCTCTATCCCCCTCTCTCTCTGCACCTCCCCCACTTGCGTTCTCTTTCTCTTTTCAAAAATAAATAAAAATTAAAAAAAAGAAAAAGAAATGGAAAGACATCACATGCTTAAGAACTGGAAGACCGGGGCGCCTGGGTGGCTCAGTCGGTTAAGCGTCCGACTTCAGCTCAGGTCATGATCTCGCCGGCCGTGAGTTTGAGCCCCGCGTCAGGCTCTGGGCTGATGGCTCAGAGCCTGGAGCCTGCTTCCGATTCTGTGTCTCCCTCTCTCTCTGCCCCTCCCCCGTTCATGCTCTGTCTCTGTCTCAAAAAATAAATAAACGTTAAAAAAAATTAAAAAAAAAAAAAGAACTGGAAGACCAAATACTGTCAAACTGTCTACCCAAAGCAATCTACACATTTAATGCAATCGCTACCAAAATACCAACAGCATTTTTCACAGAGCTAGAATAATCCCAAAATTTGTATGGAACAACAAAAGACCTTGAATAGCCAAAGCAGCCTTGAAAAAGAAAAGCAAAGCTGGAGGAATCACAATTCTGGACTTCAAGTTAAATTACAATGCTGTAGTGTTCAAAACAGTATGGTACTGGAACAAAAATAGACACATAGATCAATGGAACAGAATAGAAAACCCAGAAATGAACCCATAACTAGATGGTCAATTAATCTTTGATAAAGCAGGAAAGAATATCCAATGGGAGAAAGACAGTCTCTTCAACAAATGGTGTTGGGAAAACTGGACAGCAACATGCAGAAGAATGAAATTGGACCACTTTCTTCCTTCATTCACAAAAATAAATTCTAAATGGATTAAAGACCTAATTGTGACCCATTCATGATTTAAGAAAAAACTTCTCAGCAAAATATTAATAGAAGTTCCCTAACCTGATTATTTGATACCTACTAAAAACATACAAACAGCATGCTGAGTGGTAAAACTTCAGAAATATTTTTAAAAAATATTTTTCAAAGTTTTTAATTGTTTGTGAAAGAGATAATGTGGGCAGGGGTAGGGACAGAGAGAGGGGAGGAGAGATAATTCCAAGCAGACTCTGCACTGTCAGTGCAGAGCGTGATGTGGGGCTTGAACTCACAAACTGTGAGATCATGACCTGAGCCAAAGTCAGATGCCTAACCAACTGAGCCACCCAGGTGCCCCCCATTTTTTAAAAAATAAATAATCTCCATGCCCAATGTGGGGCTAGAACTCACAACCCTGAGATCAAGAATCACATGCTCTACTGATTGAGCCAGCCAGGTGCCCCCAGAAACATTCCTTTTAAAGCTAGGAGCAAGACAATACTAAATACTATCACTCCAATTTTTCAACACTGTACTGGAGATCCTTGACAATCCACTAGGATTAAAAAAAAAAAAAGAATAAGGGGTTCAAAGAGCCAAAATATATTTCTTAGAGTTCTTAGTTATGAGCAAGATGCTGACTCTGGTTAATTAAGCAGATAAATAGCTTCTAAACCAGAATATTTGACAGCTCACAGAATCATTGGGAGAGCTGAAAAACCAGGCTTAAGGCTGAGTTTCCTGAAGTGTCTATATCAGGCTGCAGAAATGGACTGACAAGGAATCCTTTGCTGCCACCACTGAAGCCTAGACATTATTGATAGACCATTATCACTTTTGCTTCTGCAACTTGACTGCAACTGCTACCCCTGCTAACACTGATGTCAGCTCTGCTCCAACACTGCTTTTAATGTCACTGCTGTCACCACTACAGCATCAGTAATGGCTCGTTCCCCAGCTGTATAGAAAGCTGGGAAAGAAATTTGGAATATTTTAAGCTCCTAAAGAGGGAGCAGTCTTTGTCCTACAACTGGACTTGTAAAGTATGAAATTCCTCAAACAGAAAGAGGAGTTCAGATGCTGGGTGGTCAAAACAAAGGTCCATTCAGGAAAAGAAAAAGTAAAAATTGTTATTTGCAGATGCTATAATAATCTACACAGAAAATCTAAAGTAATTTATAGTCAAACTTATAAAATTAATGAAGAAGTTTAATTTTCTTGACATGATACTAACATAAAAATCAATGGCATTTCTATAAGTCAGCATTATGTAAACAATTAAAAAACTAGTAGAAAAAGGATACCATTCACTATAGTAAATGTACTATAAAGGTACCTGGAATAAATCTAACAAAAGATGTATATATTCTTTATGGAGAAAATTGTAACATATTATGAAGGACATAAGGAGGTGTTTTTTGTTATTTTATTTTATTTTATTTTATTTTTCAACGTTTATTTATTTTTGGGACAGAGAGAGACAGAGCATGAACGGGGAAGGGGCAGAGAGAGAGGGAGACACAGAATCGGAAACAGGCTCCAGGCTCTGAGCCATCAGCCCAGAGCCCGACGCGGGGCCCGAACTCCCGGCTCGCGAGATCGTGACCTGGCTGAAGTCGGACGCTTAACCGACTGCGCCACCCAGGCGCCCCTGTTGTTTTTTTTTTTTTTTTTTTAAATAGAGGTACCTACCATGTGCTCCTTGGGGAAGATGTGATTTCAAAGCATGTCAATTTGATGTATAAATTTAACAAAATTCCAGGTGAGATTTTTTAGTGTAATTTGAGAAAATGATTAAAATGCAAATGGGAGAGTAAATATCTAAAAATATCCCAAAGAGTTCTGGGAAAAAAAAAAAAAAGAACAAGGAGGTGGGACTTGCTCTTTAAAATATCAAGTCATTATAAAGCTTTAGCAATTACAGAGATCAGTTGATTCAGAAATGTTCAAAGAGATCAGCTGAGGGGGATAGAAAGCCCAGAAACAGACTTCTGCTTTTAGGGGATCTTGATTTATAACAGAGGTATTACTGAAATCTGGGGTAAAAAGATGGATAAGTTAATAAACAATGTCAGAACAATTCACTCTCCATAGAGAAAAATAAAATTAAGATCTCAACTTCAAACAAAACATAGAAGCAAGTTTCAGACAGGCTGAAGCTTGAAGATAAAAAAAACCCAAAACTTTAAAACCATTTGAAGAGAATACAGGGAATATCTTTGGGATCTTGGGTCATAGAAAATTTCTTAAACTAGACACAGAAAGTATGAATCATAAAGGCAAAGAATTGATATTTGACTGCATAAATGTTTTTTATAAGACAAAAAAACATATAATCAAAGTGTAATGAAAAGCACAAACAACTCAATAGAAAGATGGCCACAGTATGAACAGAAACTGAAGGGATTAGGAAACCCAAATGATTCATCAACATGTGATCAACATCAAGATGCTCAACCTTCCAGGTAATTAGGAAAAAACAAGTATAACAACAACTAGATATCATGTATCACCAATTAAGGGGTGGCATGCAAGTTGGGGAAAGGTAAATCTCTTAAACTACTGGCATAAGTATAAACAGGTATAATCTCTCAGGAGAACAATTTGAAAGGATGTTATAACATTTAAATAACTTCTAAGTTTATAGAAATTCCGGTATATGTACATGTGCAAAGTTGCTCATTGTCACTTTGTAACACCAAAAAAACCCCAAAAACAACAACAACAACAAAAACCAAAAACCAAAAAAAAACCAAAAAGGGAAACAAATGTCCATTACCAGGAAAATGAATGAGTAAAATTTTAAGTAAAATGTGGTAATCTATAGACTCAATACACAATCTACTGAATAGTGGTTAAAAGGGACTAAATAGATGTAAACAGATCAACATGAATTGATGTCAAAAATATAATGTTGAAAGAAAAAAGCAAGATGCATAATAATACACACTTACATAATCATTTTTACAAATTGGAAACATGAAACATTGCACATTTTTATGTTTATGTATATAAAATGTTCATTTACAGATATTCATAGAAAAGTATAATAGCCAGAAAGACACAATTTGGTAGCCAACCCCTAAGATAGTCCCCAATGAATACTTCCTCCTAGTCTTCGTGCCCTTGTATAATCTCCCCACCTTGGGTGTGACTGGGGCTTAGCGATTTGCTTGTAATGAACAGAAGTTATGGTGTCACTTTCAAGAGTGGGTATAAAAAAATTCTGACTTTTCTCTTGTTGGCTCTGGCTCTTCTAGCTCTGATGAAACAAATTACATGTCGTGAGCTGCTCTGTGGAGAGGTCCATGTGCCAAGGAACTGAGGGCAGCCTTTAGTTAAGAGCCATAAAGGAATTGAAGCCCTCAGTCTGACAATCCTCCAGGAGCTGAATCCTGCCCACAACCTCTGAGTGAACTTGGAAGTGTTCTACCCCAATTGAACCTAGAGATGACTGCAGCCCCGGGGCAACATCTCAACTGCAACATTGTGAGAGATCCTGACCAGAGAGTCCAGCTAAAGCACATGGATTCCTGATCCACAGAAACTGTAAGAAAATAAATGTTTTAAGTAATTTGTTATGCAGCAATAGATACTAATACATCACATTATGTGGGTTATAGTCTGGATTGGGGAGGGAGTAGGAGGAAATGGGATTAGAGAAAAGATGAAGGGGAATTTAAAAAATACTTTTATAGAAATGACTTTCAAAAAATGTGACAGAATGCTAATAACTGTTAAAATCTGGGTTGTGGGGGGGCGCCTGGGTGGCGCAGTCGGTTAAGCGTCCGACTTCAGCCAGGTCACGATCTCGCGGTCCGGGAGTTCGAGCCCCGCGTCAGGCTCTGGGCTGATGGCTCAGAGCCTGGAGCCTGTTTCCGATTCTGTGTCTCCCTCTCTCTCTGCCCCTCCCCTGTTCATGCTCTGTCTCTCTCTGTCCCAAAAATAAATAAACGTTGAAAAAAAAAATCTGGGTTGTGGAAACATGGGTGTTTGGTACCTTATCATATGTGCTTTTTTTGTACTTAATTTTTCAAAAAAAAAAAAAAAAAGAAAGAAAGAAAGAATAAATTCCTAATCTCAGACTATGAGAAAAACCTAGGGCTGAGATCTTATCTTCTAGACCTCTAGACATGAGAAATAAACCTTTTGTTTTCAGTTCCACATAGTTGTTGGAGGCTTTCTTGGTATACCATTTAAGTTATTATTTCATTAATTCTCTATAGAGCTAGTTGCAGGGGATAATGGAAGAGTGTGCTCATTTAAATTCTAAATTCAGGGGCGCCTGGGTGGCGCAGTCGGTTAAGCGTCCAACTTCAGCCAGGTCACGATCTCGCGGTCCGTGAGTTCGAGCCCCGCGTCGGGCTCTGGGCTGATGGCTCGGAGCCTGGAGCCTGCTTCCGATTCTGTGTCTCCCTCTCTCTCTGCCCCTTCCCCATTCATGCTCTGTCTCTCTCTGTCCCAAAAATAAATAAACGTAGAAAAAAAAAATAAATTCAAAATCACCACATTTTAGGAATTATGACTTCTATAGACAGGAAAAATTAAAAAATGGAAGGGGAGGGGCACCTGGGTGGCCCAGTTGGTTAAGTGTCAGAGACTTTAGCTCAGGTCAGGATCTCACGGTTTGTGAGTTCAAGCCCCACCTCAGGATCTCTGCTGTCAGTGTGGAGTCTGCCTTGGATCCTCTGTCCTCTTCTCTCTCTGTCCCTCCCCTGCTCACTCTCTCTCTCAAAAATAAAATAAAAACATTAAAAAAATTTTTTTTAATTGGGGCACCTGTGTGGCACAGTAGGTTTGAAAGGGCAGGCCTATGCCAGCCTACTCCATCTTGTTGTGTCCTTCACCTAGACCACGCCTCCTCCCCTTGAGTAACCTCCCTCTCACCCATTCAAACTTCCTGACCAAAACACGCCAGAGACCTGCGTAAGAGGACTCTGACCCTTCCCCAGCCAATCGGCCGAGGCCACGCCCCTTCCCCAGCCAATCAGCTGCCCCTAGACCCCTATAAAACCTTTGTGCTTTTGAAACTCGCTCTCTCTCCCCGGTATCTCACCGCTGCGACAGTGCAGGTAGGGGATTGAGCTCGAGCTAGCTCGAATAAAGGCTCTTTTGCTTTTGCATTGGACTTGGCTCCCTGGTGGTCTTTGGGGATCACGAATTCTGGGCATAACAGGTTAAGCATCTGTCTTTGGCTCAGAGCATGATCTCACAGTTCATGGGTTCAAGTCCCGCATCAAGCTCTGTGCTGACAGCTCAGAGCCTGGAACCTGCTTTGGATTCTGTGTCTTCTTCCCTCTCTGCCCCTCCCCTGCTCGTGCTCTCTGTCTCTCAAAAATAAATACAAAAGGTTAGAAAAAAAATTTTTTTAATGGAAGGGGAATTGATTTGTTTTTGAAAATTATGTCACTCTAAGTTGAAAATATAAATTACCCAAGAACATGCCAAAGAGGAGTAATGAAACAAGTGTAACAATTATCCCATAATTCAGACAAAAATCTTGAAAGTAGCACTGGGCTACTTACATTTTTGGTCCTTTCTTCTTTTGACTTTAAGATAAATCAACTTTAAAAATGTTTATTTCATGAGGATGTATTTGAAAACTGGCATATGATAAAGTAGCAACTTAAATTATTGGATATATCATTTTTATTACATTTGCTACCTACTCACTACTCCTCATGCATTCTGGTGATCTACTATAATCATATATATTTAAATCATCTGGGTCTATCAAAAAATGTTATTTCTGATAACTTAATAATTATGCAGCTTCAAATGTTAGGTTTTAATTTTGAGGCTCGTTTTCACATTTTATTCCTTTTCTTTAGATTAGCTAGCCATTTTATGAGGGCCATCTTGACTTTCTCTTATTGAAAACCCAGTATATCAGTGTTTCTTTCATTTCATAGTGTATGGTACAATTAAGATTTAATTAGAAGCACACTAGGAAGGGAATTGAAAGCTACTCTGAACCTGTAAATGAAATGTTACACTTTTAAATTGCTCACATGTTGCAACCTATCCTATCTAAAAAGCTTCAGCGTGGAAACTTAGAGATGGAGCTCTTTGAAATAACATGATTGCTTGTTACATTGAACCTCTTCCTTGTCATGTGTTCACCAAAAACCTCATTTTATATAAAGAAGAAAGATTCACAGATGCTTCAAGGAAGAAAAGGGGATTTTCACTACATTTGCTTTACAAAGAACATCTTGTACAAGTATTTAAGGGTGAGAAAACCTTACACTCATTAATGCATGTCCTACCTACTCTTCCCTTTTCATAGCCTTACAAAGAAGCACATTTGAGAAGTGATTAGTCCATCATAAAATATGAATCAATTTTGAATAAATATGTAGCCTTATATTTATTTATGTATTTATTATTGAAGTATATTTGATATACGATGTTACATTCAGTTTCAGGTGTACAACATAATGATTCAAAAAGTCTATACCTTATGCACTAGAAGTACAGCTACTACTATCCGTTACCATACAGTGCTATTACAATACCACTGTCTATATTCCCTGTGCTGTATCTTTTATTCCTGTGATTTATTCATTCCATACTGGAAGCCTGTATCTACCACTCCCCTCCCCTGATTTTGCCCATTCCCCCTACTCTCTCCCTTCTCTCAGTCATCAGTTGTTCTCTGTATTTATGGGTCTGTTTCTGTGTAGCTTTATACTTAAACCAATGCTTTAAAAAAGTAGTAAGTCTTATTAGAATTTGTGTCTTCATTATTGCTTCTAATCTCATTAACTTATTTTCAAACTTAGATATATCATTTCCAAGACTGAAGGAGAGGGTACATTTAACATATATTTATTTTTGAGAGACAGAGGGACAGAGTGCAAGCCAGGGAGGGACAGAGAGAGAGGGAGACACACAATCTGAAGCAGGCTCCAGGCTTTGAGCTGTCAGCATGGAGCCTGATGCAGGACTTGAACCCACAAACTGTGAGATCATGACCTGAGCCGACATCAGATGCTTAACTGACTGAGCCACCCAGGTGCCCCAGTAGAGGGTACATTTAAAGATGGAAGTTGCAATTATGGACTTTTTTATTTGAATTGGGATTACAGTTGACCTGAACAATGTAGAAGTTGGGGCAATGACCCTTGTGCAGTGGAAAATCTATGTATAACTTTTGACTCCCCCAAAACTTAACTACTAATAGCCTCCTGTTGACTAGAGGCCTTACTGATAACATAAACAATCGATTAGCATATATTTTGTATGTTATGTGTATTATATTCTGTATTATTACCATAAAGCTAGAGAAAATGTTATTAAGACAAACATAAGAGGAAATATATTTATAGTATTGTACTGTATTTATCAAAAAAAATTCATGTATAATTAGACCTCCACAGTTTAAACCCATGTTGTTCAAGGGTCAACTGTAATCATTTTCTGAAAGGCAAAATGGAAAACAACTTAGTGCAGAGGTTTGAGCCTTGATGAGGTGAGAGAAGTGTTCAAGGCTGCTCAAAATGACCTACTGAGATATCTTGGCTATAGGAAGAGGAGTGGCTTTGCTCCAAAGTGGATTTCAGGTAAATGTGTGTACCACTGCTAAGGGCATGAAAGATCTCGGACAGTGTGGACTACAGGTAGAGAATAAATATTTTAGAAACCTTTCCCATCCATCTTAATTATTTTTTAAAAAAATTTTAATGTTTATTTATTTTTCAGAGACACAGCATGAGCATGGGAGGGGCAGAGACAGGGAGACAGAATCTGAAGCAGGCTCTAGGCTCTGAGCTGTCACCACTGAGCCCAACACGGTGCTCAAACTCACGAACTGAGAGATCATGACCTGAGATGAAGTCGGACGCTTAACTGACTGAGCCACCCAGGCGCCCCCTATCCATCTTGTTCTTCCCATCTGGGTTGAGAAGGCCTAATCATGGAATGAAGCAGAAGAATAAACAAGTGCTTGTGATCATTATGGAGATGAGGACTTTCAGGAAATCCTAAACATCCAAGGTCTTGACATTCACAGGATGATCAAAATTCATGCTCTAAAGGCAGAACATTTCTGGTAACAACTTATCACCCACAAGTCTTCATCATTAAGGCATTATACTATCCTAATCAATACATCTTCTAATAATGGGCTAGATGATATTTTAATATATTTTAAGAGGAAAGTAGGAGGATTTTCCAGAGGTCATTATTTTAGACCTTATTATTTTAGAGAGATGCCTAGTTATCTCATGTTTATAGATGTCCAGGAAAGTTGACTTTGGTAATCTTGAACTTTAAATTTCTTTTTCTATAGCCTTTAGAATATAAACAGAATAATAGTGGCCACATATAAATTTATTAAAGTCACATTTCTCCCAGGATGTAATTCATTTACCCAGAATCTATTTAATGAACTATTGTATGTATTATGTATGCATTTGTGTGTTTATGTATATGTGTGTATGTATGTGTGCATATATCTAGATAGATAGATAGACAGACAGACAGACAAATAGATATATACAGAGCTTAGGATCAGCATGGAATAATAGGCTTACTTCCTGCCTTGGTATAATTACAGTATAAACAGAAAATTTTGATGTTTTTTAAGTAGCTTTGCGTCAGGTAAATTTATGATTTCTTTTGGGCTTATGAAATATTGGAAATAGCTTATGGATCTTTCTTTTTTTTTTTAAAGTAAGCCCCTTTTAATGTTAGATGGCACAGGGAACAAATTTATTGACACCACTAGCTGATCAGTACAGTGAAATATGAAAATGTCTTTATCTCATTTTGTGCCTATTTATTTTCTGGTTATTTATTTGTAATTTACATCCAAGTTAGTTAGCATATAGTGCAATAATAATTTCAGGAGTAGATTCCAGTGATTCATACCCAATGTATAACACCCAGTGCTCATCCCAACAAGTGTCTTCCTTAATGCCCCTTACCCATTTAGCCCATCTCCCCACCTATAGCCCCTCCAGCAACCCTCAGTTTATTCTCTGTATTTAAGAATCTCTTATGTTTTATGGCCCTCCTGTTTTTACATTATTTTTGCTTCCCTTCCCTTATGTTCATTTGTTTTGTATCTTAAATTCTACATATGAGTGAAGTCATATGATATTTGTCTTTCTCTGACTTATTTTGCTTAGTGTATAATAATACCCTCTAGTTCCATCCATGTTGTTGCAAATGGCAAGATTTTATTCTTTTTGATTGCCAAGTAATACTCCATTCTATATATATACCAAATCTTCATTATCCATTCATCTGTCAATGGACATTTGGGTTCTTTCCATACTTTGGCTATTGTGGATAGTGCTGCTATAAACATTGGGGTGCATGTGCCCCTTCGAAACAGCATACCTGTATCCCTTAGATAAATACCTAGTAGTGCAATTGCTGGGTTGTAGGGTAGTTCTTTTTTTAACATTATGAGGAACCTCCATACTGTTTTCCAGAGTGGCTGCACTTTGCATTCCCACCAGCAATGCAGAGGAGATCCTCTTTCTCTGCATCCTTGCCAACATCTGTTGTTGCCTGAGTTAATTTTAGCCATTCTGACTGGAGGGAGGTGGTATTTCGTTGCGGTTTTAATTTGTATTTCCCTGATGATGAGTGATGTTGAGCATTTTTTCATGTGTCTGTTAGCCAACTGGATGTCTTCTTTGGAGAAGTGTCTATTCATGTCTTTTGCCCATTTCTTCACTGGATTATTTTTTCGGGTGTTGAGTTTGATAAGTTTTTTACAGATTTTGGACACTAACCCTTTATCTGATATGTGATTTGCAAATATCTTCTCCCATTCCATTGGTTGCCTTTTAGTTTTGCTTAATTCTTTATGTACTCTTAGAAGTCTAGGGATCTCAGGCTGTAACCCATTGGTTTATAGGATGAAAATAACTGAGTCACTACTTGTCCATTCTAGTCATTTCAGGTGTGATTATATTTGAGTTGAATTTCTACAAAGCTGATCTGGATACTTAACATATATCTGAATTTGAAGATGGCTCAAAATCCAGTAATAAATTTTCCACACTCAATTAAATCTCTTTGTGTAAGAATGGCCCAAATAATGAGCTGTATTTCAAGAAACCATACTTATGGTTTGAATTAAAGAAAGTCACCAAAAACCCAGTTACCTCAAAAGTTTTCCTTTTACCCAATCTACTTTTTACACCATCCATTTCCTCTTCCTCAACATGGACTCCAGCAAGCTGTGTTTTTTTTTTAAGTTTATTTATTTATTTTTTGAGAGAGAGAGAGAGAGAGAGAGAGAGAGAGAGAGAGAGAGAAAGCACAAGTGGGGGAGGGGCAGACAGGTAGATCGAGAATCCCAAGCAGGCTCCACACTATCAGTGCAGAGCCCATGGCAGGTCTTGATCCCATGAACTATAAGATCATGACCTGAGCTGAAATCAAGAATTGGATGCTCAACCAACTGAGCCACCCAGGTGCACCTAAGGTACTGTTTAATATCAATTTTCCATTAGGAGGAAAGTGAAGGGTCTTGCAAATGACCCCTATTAAGTTTGACATCGGCTCTCCTTTCTCTGCAAACTTCTCCCTTTCCCCTTATCTACATAGTCACAGGATAGTCTCCAAGCAGCCATGGTTATAAATTATGTCCCCTAACATTGTTAGATACAGTTTGGACTGGACAGAGATTCAGTCTTGGAAAATTTGGAACGGGGAGTAAGAGATCTGGTCTGTGTTTAGGTTGAAATCTTTAAATGCAGAAGATATAAAAAACATTTTTTGCAGTCATATTTTCTACCACGAAGATTAGGTAGTTAAGATACATAGAGTGGAACAAAGAGAGAATGTCTCATCCCTGAGACATGGCCTTGGTTTCATTCTTGTATTTTCCACTTGTTGCTTAAGTTAACTTGAGTTGGTTTCTGTTTCTTGAAACCAAAAGTGAGCCAAGAGATAGACTGTCTTGATAGAAGCCTACCTGTTAGTTCTACAGTCACATTATTGCCTCTATCACTTCAGCTAGTAGTTATTTTCAAATGCACATAGAATCCAGTCTCTGAAGATCTAGGAATACAATCGAGGTGCTCCAGAGGAGTCAAAATGAGATCTGACAAGTCCAAGATTTATATGTATATATATTTATATATAATATAGTATATTTATATATAATATTTATATGCATATATATATTTCTTTGCTATAAAATCAAATAATTACTTTTTTAACTCATTTCATCATCATATAATCTTTTTTTTAAAGCTTATTTATTTTGAGAGAGAGAGCGTGCACAAGTGGGGGAGGGGTAGGGAGGAGAGACAGAATCCCAAGCAGGCTCCTTACCATCTGTGCAGAACCCAGTGTGGGGCTCAAACTCATGAACTGTGAGATCATGACCTCAGCCAAGATCCAGAGTCGGACGCTTAACTGACTGAGCAACCCAGGTGCCCCAATCTCTTTTCCTTTTTTTAAGTAATCTCTACACCCAACATGGGGTTCAAACTCACAA
This sequence comes from Prionailurus bengalensis, assembly GCF_016509475.1. Classification (NCBI taxonomy): domain Eukaryota; kingdom Metazoa; phylum Chordata; class Mammalia; order Carnivora; family Felidae; genus Prionailurus; species Prionailurus bengalensis. The sequence goes on along the minus strand of NC_057349.1, from coordinate 97,306,348 downwards.
CCCCCAGATTGAAAGTTGCATGTTCTACCAACTGAGCCAGCCAGGTGCCTCTCAAGTCATTATTTTATTTTATTTTATTTTATTTTATTTTATTTTATTTTATTTTATTTTTAAAAGTTTATTTATTTATTTTGAGACACAGAGAGAGAACAAGTAGGGAAGGGGCAGAGAGAGAGAGGGAATCTCAAGCAGGCTATGCACTGTCATTAGCGTGGAGCCCAATGTAGGGCTTGAACTCACAAACTGTGAGGTCATGTTCTGAGCAGAAATCAAGAGTCAGATGCTTAACCAGCTGAGCCACCCAGGTGCCCCTCAAGTAATTAGTTTAAATAACTGTCATTGTCTTTAAAATGTTAAGAGACTAATAAAGGGGACTGGATAGGCAACCACCACCCCCATGGTACTCTTTTTGTGGGTAATTTCTTTCTCTAATTTTGGGGAGAAAAAAATGATCCTGTCTATAGTTTCATTACTCAAATTCAGAAACCACAGCTCTCCTTTCTTCATAAAAGGCTGAGGTGGACACAGCTGGTTAAACCTGGATAATTAAAGTATCAATCAGAACAGGAGAGATTAAATGACTTTACTTGAATGGAACAATTAGGCAGGACTAAAATTGGAAGAAAAATAAAATCCGTTACAAAAGAAACATAGCAAACAATTTGACACTGCCTTCTTTGTAAGTAAGTCACGTTCACTGTGTACATGACAACAGAGGCAGAAGGAAGCAAATGTTACAAACAAGGTAAGTCTATGAATGTCCATGTCTCAGGAAGTTCATGTTGTCCAGTTCACCTATGGCAACATTTGGAGCAAGTCTACTTGTTATCATCCTTCTATGCTTCTTGAAGAATACTTAAAACTTGATTTAAAGAAGGCATACTGTATAGAAATAGCATCTTATTCATTTCTTTAGCAATCTATATATCCCAACAAATTAAATGGATAACAAATAATAATAAAACATACTTTGAAACTATCAAAAGATACATAAAATCCATATATGGTTATTAATAAGCATTGAACAATAAGATTTTTTAAGTAGGGCAATCACCTTTCAATATATAATTAAAATATATCTGTTAGTCAGGGTTCTCCAGAGAAATAGAACCAATAGGATATATATAGAGAGAGGGAGAGAGAGAGAACTAGATATAGATAGAGAGAGTGGGGAGGAGAGATGGATTGTAAAGCATTGCCTAACATGATTATGGAGGCTGAAAAGACCCAAGATCTACAGTTGGCATGCTACAGACCTAGAAGAGCTGATGTGTAGTTACATTGTGAGTCGGAAGGCCTAAGAACCAGAACAGCCAATGGTTTCAGTTCCAGTCCACAAGCTTGCAGACTTAAGACCCAAGAAGAGCTGATGTTTCAGTTCAAGTCTTAAGGCAGAAAAAAAAAAAAAAATCAATGTCCCAGCTCAAAGCAATCAGGGAGGAGGAGTCCCCTCTGACCCAGCCTTTTTGTTCTACTTAAGTCTTCAATTGATTCAGTAAAGCTTACCCAAATTAGGGAGGGCAATCTGCTTTATTCAGTGTACTCATTCAAATGTTAGCTTATCCAGAAACATCCTCACAGACAAACCCAAATAATGTTTGCCTAAATGTTGGGCACTCCATGGCCCAGTCAAGTTGATATATACAATTAACCATCAGAAAGAAGTCCACCCCTTGTCAACTTGGAACCCATATGCATCTCCTTAAACCAAATTTAATCTCTAAATAATGACAATAACAAGGTCATAATTCTACTTAACATGATATAATATCTTGCATAAACCAAAAACATACTAACCCTTTCCCTTGAAAGGGAGGTAATATTGTTGAATGATGTTCAGTCTTCTTGATATCCCATAATTCAAATTCTATAATGTAAAATTAACAATACTTAAATATTATGACATAAAGTCAATATATCTTACATTATATGATAAGGAAATACAACAGGGAAGAAAACAAAGGTATTTGTGAAATACACGCACACACATGCATAACAAAGTAAGGATAAATACTCATGACAATTATAGTACTCACTTCTATAACTAGTCACATGGTCATTGCTTGTATTTATAACTACCTTCTTCCACTACTCATTCTGTTTTCCCTTTGTCTTCAGCCAGCATCTGAGGTGGTCATGCATGATTTTTTAGCGTTAGGGTGACCCAAATCTTCATTCCTGAAGGATGTGAGCCATTAGTTGTTCTGTCTGGGTTGGGTTGTTGTAGTTTTCCATTGGCCTTAATCACAGGGCGTGGTAATACAAAGGGATCCCCTGTATTTCAGACATACTCTTCTTTCCTTCTATGGTGGATGAGTAGTCCAATTTCCCCTTGGTAGTCAGGATCAATCACCCCAGCCAGCACAGTAACTCCTTTCTTTGCCTGTTGATTCAGACACATGGGGAACCCAAAGTGGCCAGTCGGCAGTCTTAACTTCCAGTTCAGTGGAATCATTGTTGTATCGTCTGGTAGAAACATTCCTCCCCTTGGAACAAAGACCTCTAGACCAGTGGAACATAAATAAGGTCATGGGGACAGGAAGCAAAATTGTGCTAGTGAATTATTAGGGTTAATAGTGAGATTTACCATTCCCATTTTTACCCCTTGCTTCCTGGACTCATGAATTCTGGCTATAGGAGAAAAAAAGCACCATATGTTATATATCTAATTAACCATGAGTCTTCCTGTTATTGGGAAATGGATTCAATGATCAGAATTTGGCCACTCACAATATACAAATACTGGAGTACACATATTCATGAATATTTCTTTTTTTAAAGTTTTTATTTATTTAGAGAGAGAGGGAGAGAGGGAGAGAGGGCGAGTGGGGAGGGACAGAGAGAAAGAGAGAGGGAGAGAGAGAATCCCAAGTAGGCTGTGCACTGTCAGCACAGAGCCCAACATAGGGCTTGATCTCATGAGCTGTGAAATCATGACCTGAGCCAAAAACAAGGGTTGGACGCTTAACCGACTAAGCTACCCAGGCACCCCTCTATTCATTTCTTTATTGAGGAGACATTTATTTAAAAATATATTGATACAAAGTTAAAGTTCTAATAAAATTCATCTAAGAGAAATATACATTTATAACCAGATAATCTGTCAGGTAAATGTGATTAAACTTCATTGTTTTAAAAATACCCCAATGCAGAGGCTATAAAGTACTCTATTTTGGGGTTGGAGATTTGGAAATGAGATTGGTCACCAGAGTGAATACATGAGACTCTTTGCAAAGTGTAATGAGTGAATATGATTTACATGTTCCATGTGTTCAGGTCATTCCAGTCAGGCATGCAAAGTTTATGGGCATTAGGAGTTAACTTACTGTGGGGTTTTTTTTTTTTTTTTGCATATTAGAGAATTTGGAAAATAGAAGTATAAGTTTCTACTGATGTATCAATGGAAAAACCATTTAAAGCAGATGTACATTTGAATTACAATGTAAATTCAATGTAACAAGTGTACTGAGTACTTTACTAAGGCAAGTACTTGAGTATACAAATATAAACAGGACACAGTTCATATTCTCCATGAGGTTATCAGCTAATGGGTGAAGGTGGGGGGCATAAGACACACTCTAATTACTTTACTAAAGAGTGAAGTAAAACAGAGGAAACTGCCATTTAAGATAGCAAGTTGAATACATGGTTAGATCTGCTCCTTCCTGAAATCCCACCAAAATGACAGTAAAAAGATTTTTGACACACAAAGACATAGAGAGCAGGAGGAGAGAAAATAAAATAAGACTACTGGAAGCTGGAAAGCAACTGGACTAATGACAACTGATTTAGCAGAACCGGAATAGTTGAATCCTAAGCCTATGGTGGAAAAAAAGCAAGTGAATTACATTATAGAATTCTCAAGAAACATGGGAAATACAGGACCTGAGGTATCTTTGAAAATGTAGGTAAACTGAAGCTAAAAGTCTGAAAGTCTGTATACAATAACCTCCCTACAACTCTGTCCCACCCAGCAGAATACTTAAGTAAGTTGCTGACCTAATATCCGATTACTCTTGAATGCTTTTCTATATATATATTCTACGAATAAAAATGTTTTCTTACATGGACACAATATAATTATCAAAATCAGGAACATTATACATTACTACCATCTAATTATCGGACTCTACTCAAATTTCACTAGTTTTCCAATAATGTCCTTTATGTCAGGTGCAGTCCCTCAATCTTTCCCTGACTCTTATAGCCATACACTTCTGAAGATTACAAGCTAGCTATTTTATAGAGTGAACCTTAATTTGATTTGTCTGATGCTTTCTCATATAAGCATCATGTCATGTATCTTCGGCAGGAATATAACAGAAGTGATGTTGTGATCTTCTAACTACATTCCATCAGGTGGCATACAATTTCTATTTATCCAATTGGATGCTATTCATGTTGACCATTTGATTAATGTGGGATCTGACAGACTTCTCCACTATAAATTTATCATTTTTTTTCCATTTGTAATTAATAAGTATTTTGGGGGGAGGAACTTTTAAAATATGTAAATATCTTATTCCTCATTAAATATTCAATTTATTCATTCATTTAAATACATTAATATAGGCGGGGCACCTGGATGGCTCAGTCGATTGAGCATCCAACTCTCAGTTTTGGCTCAGGTCATGATCTCATAGTTCGTGGGTTCAAGCCCCAAGTTGGGCTCTGCACTCACAGTGCAGAGCCTGTTTGGGATTCTCTCTCTCCCCCTCTCTCTCTGCCCCTCCCTGTCTCTCTTTCTCTCTCTCTCTCTCTCTCTCTCTCTCTCTCAAAAATAAATAAAACCTAAAAAAATGTATCAATATAGGCTTGCGGTTTCCTGTTTTATTCAATGGATTATTACATGTTGACCAATATTATTTTGATGTTCAAAATGTCCCAGGTTTGGCCAGGGGGAGCCTATTCAAGCTGTATGTTGTTTTCATGTCCCCATCAATTCTTTTTTTTTTTTAATTTTTTTAACGTTTATTTATTATTGAGAGACAGAGAGACAGAGCAGGGGACGGGCAGAGAGAGGAGGAGACACAGAATCTGAAGCAGGCTGCAGGCTCTGAGCTGTCAGCACAGAGCCCGACGCGGGGCTTGAACTCACAGTGACATCAAGACCTGAGCCAAAGTCGGAAGCTCAACTTACTGAGCCACCCAGGCGCGCTCCCCCCCTCCCATCAATTCTTTGAGCACTTTCTTACTTTCTGGCACAACAACATGATCCAGGCTAAACTTGTGTTTTTCCACTGCCCCAGTGGTGGAATCAGTTATTTCTCCAAGGATTCTTAGTTTCCTTTAGGGGAGAATAATATTTAGAAGCTACCACCCAATAATGGGCCCAATATGTGCTCATTATTATTAATGGGGTGCCTCTGCTAACAGGCCTTCTCAGTGGACAAAGCCAGGGAAAATGCACACACACACACACACACACACACACACACCCATATACAACTATATTTATTTCTATATCTGTATGTATGTCCAGTCACTGATATTGCTAATTCTAATCCAACACTACAGAGTTCATTCTACTGGTCTCTCTTTTCATATTTGTAACTCCCTTCTCTGAGAGTGAGAAACTGGACCTTCATTATCCTTAATATATTTACTTATTTGATCAATCCTTCTGAACATAAGCAGACTCCCACTCACTGCTGCCCCCTCCCCTGCATGGAAACTCTTCTTACCCTACTCATTTTTTTAAAAAAAATTTTTTTAAGTTTATTTATTTTTGAAACAGAGAGAGACAGAGCATGAACGGGGGTGGGTCAGAGAGAGAGGGAGACACAGAATCGGAAGCAGGCTCCAGGCTCTGAGCTGTTAGCACAGAGCCCAACGCGGGGCTCGAACTCACGGACCGCGAGATCGTGACCTGAGCTGAAGTCGGACGCTTAACCGACTGAGCCACCCAGGTCGTGACCTGAGCTGAAGTCGGATGCTTAACCGACTGAGCCACCCAGGCGCCCCTCTTCTTACTCTACTCATGATCCAATACCTGTATCAGGCTGATGCTTTCTCCTTATCCTCTAATGCCCTCTTCCTCTTCTTCCTCTTTTTTTTTGAGATTAAAAAAAAAAAAATCTCTCCACCCATCATGGGACTCAAACTGACAACCCCAAGATCAAGAGTCCCACACTCTACCCACTGAGCCAGCCGGGCACCCCTGTCCTCCTCTTCTTACCTGTTCTCTGACACCCTTTGTTCCAGGAAGGGAAGGGGAAAACGTGATTTCTTTCACATTCTCTTTTAGCCTTTTTTTTTTTTTTAACTATTACAAACAATACTGCAGTTAGTCATGGTGTCTATACAAGGTTAGTATATGTTTAAAATAAATTCCTAGAAGTGGACTTGTTGGGTCAGAGAGTATGTGCCTTTGTCATGCTGTTGATTGTGCTACATTACTTTTCAGAGTTTAAACAATTTACTCATGATGATGCCTGAAAGAACTCTTAGATACACAGAAACAGAAATACACAGAAAGACCTAAACGTGACAGGGTAACATTTAAGAAAATTAAGACATTTTTTCTCTTCTTATTTCTCTGGAAATACATTTATCGTTACGTAAGTCAAATTTCCTACTAATTCAGTTTCTCGCTAAAGAAAATGGAGCAAAATTTAGCCATCACGAGCAAATTTAGAAATACAAAACAATAACCGAACAGACTGGCTAAAAACTTTAAGAATGCTCAGAAACATAAATTAGCACCATAAGCTGAATGGGAGCTAGTACAGTAGCCCTGCAATTTTGCAAGGCAGAAATGAAAGCAGGACGATACAAAACACCAGGAAATACTTTTTCTACCACACGTGTTCGTCAGATACTTGTCAGAAAACCGTTTTCCAGGTCATTAGCTTATATCCTGCAGCCCAGCAGTGGTATCGGCGCGCTCCTTGGAGTGGCCTCTCCCATGGCCTCGGGCATGTCAGAAATCGGGAGCTTGCAGTTACGCGGTTTGCCCAGGACTTCCCAGGTTTTTGCCCTGGCTGCAGGTTTGTGCTGCACCTCGCGAACCCCTCCAAGTACCAAGCAAACCCGGACATTAGCCACCTTAAGACCAGGCTTACACTGGGAGAGAACTTGGACCTGCGCTCTCCAACACGGCACCGTTAGCCGCATGGGACTATTTACATTTAAATTAAGTTCAATGAAAAATTAATTTCCTCGGTCGCCGTAGCTAAGTCACAATCTCTCAGCAGCCACAAGTGGCTAGTGGCTACCGTATTAGAAAATGCAGATATAGAATTTTTCCATTATCGCAGAAAGGCTATTGGACAACGCTGATGTTGACACTTTGAAGTTAAAAGGAAAAAAAAGGTCGGAAGCCACTGGGCTCCCCTGCCCGAAATAATTAACAGACGTTATTACTCCTTCCAAATAGGATGAGGGAGGAAATTATGCTAAGAAACCACCAAGCAAAAACCTGCAAAGGCACCTGCCGGAAGGCTTTCTCGGGGAACTCACGTAATTCTCACGGCGGAGGCCGTCCCTCTTTCTGCTGTGTGAAGTAACTCCTCAGACTTCTAGTACGCAGGGAATCCCAAAGCGGTGGGCGACAGAGGGCCAAGACCCCCGAGATTCAGTTGTTCAAAGCGCTGGACGCCTGTATTCACAGGGTGGGGAGCCTCTGCTCTGCGGTCCACAGCCTGACGCCACCCTCTGTCTCGCATCCCCTCCGTCAGGTGCTTGTAGCCGACCAGGAGCGCGAACCTGCCTTTGCGCGCGCGCTTCTGCACGAGAGCGCGCGCGGCTCTCGGCAGCCAATGGGGCGGGGCGCCGCGCGCCGGGGCGGGGCCATGACGCGCGCGCCTCGTGACCCAGTTCGAGGCCTGCGCCCAAGGAAGCCGGAAGCGACGGCCGTCAGCTGCGCCGGCTCGTGGGGGAGAGGCGGGTAGAGTGCTTTGGGGTTTGCGGACCCCCGCGATGGAGCTAGACGCGCCAGTCGCGTGGCGGAGGTCGTTGCTTTTGCGGCGGCTGCTGCTGGTGCCGCTTCTGTGGTCGGGGCTGGGTCTGGGAGCGCTCGCTGTGGGCAGCAGCCCCCACAGGGTCCTCCACGACCTCCTGTCGGAGCAGCAGTTGCTGGAGGTGGAGGACTTGTCCCTGACCCTGCTGCAGGGCGGAAGGCTGGGGCCACTGTCGTTACCCCCGGACCTGCCGGATCTGGATCCTGAGTGTCGGGAGCTGTTACTGGACTTCGCCAACAGCAGCGCAGAGCTGACCGGGTGCTTAGTGCGCAGCGCCCGGCCGGTGCGCCTCTGTCAGACCTGCTATCCCCTCTTCCAACAGGTCGCGAACAAGATGGACAACATCAGTCGAGCCGTGGGGGTGGGTAGCGGAGCACCCCCTGGACCTCCGGCGTGGAGGGTTGGGAAAGGAGGATGTAATGATGGTAACTCGGGGGGGGGGGGGGGGCTCAGTTTTCCTGTTTGTAAGAAAAAAGGGTTGGACTGGGATTGTGGAATTTGGGGCATCAGAAAAGTGGGTGGCATTATAGGGCTTGGAGTTTCGATTTTTGCCTCCGTAGCTGCTGTTGGGCAGCTTGGTACATATTTGCAGATAGGTATGGTTTTTCTTGGGTCTCCTACACCCTTAACCCTACTTTTCCTTTCCCTTCCCTCTACCCTCTTCGCCCCACTCCAATACAGCTTCTTCCCATCTCTACTTGGTGTTCCCAGAAAGGACCCTTTCCTGAAACTCCAAGTAGAGTGGAGAAACTCTAGTATGGCAGTGGTTAGGAAGATTGAGCTTGGTAGCCAGAAAATATCAGATGCACTACTTTATAGCAGCTTGGTCTTGGATTAATTATTTATAGTCTTAGTATGGACTTATGTAGTATAGACTTAGTATAGACTTAGTATAGACCCCTCGGTAAGATGGAAAAAACAGCCGCCTGTTGTGACTGTTACAAGAATTACAAGAGCTGACATATGAAATTTCATCTTTTAGCCGTATACTCTGAGCAAATTACTTACATTCTCTGTCTGTATTCTTATCTGTAAGATGAAAGGAGCTCTTAGAAAACTAGCACATAGTAATAGTTCTCAGTAAATGGGAGTTAAAATTTTAGGAAATGATATATCTACCCTCCATTCTTGATACCCTTAGTGCTTTTCTGGTCATGTGGTAGGTCCTGTGAAGGGTTTAATAGAAAAGAGGAAGGAAGGAAGAAAGAAAAAGAATACGTGTTCCTAACTAATAAGAAATTTTATAGGGTCTAGAGTAGGAAAGGATAAGAGTGTCAGGGCTGGTAGGAGTCATGAGGTGTGGGCCGGATATGCCTTGTAAAGGAAAAACATGAGGAATGACATTAGGGTTGTGGAGGGGGAAAGTTCCTCTTGTATCGAGGGGACAAGCAGTCTCACGAAAATGTGATTGGAATTATTTCATCAATCATAGTTGATTTGACAAAAACTTATATAGAATTGCATCCTGCTTTAAGTCAGCCTGATATTCCTTAAGGTAAATCTTTTTTTTTAAACATATATAGGAAATTTATTTGCATTAAATAAATATGAGGTCAATCTTCCTGTAAAGAGCTAGTTTTAAAGGTAGTTGTCAAGTTTGGAAAAAAAACAATTAAAACCAATGAATCACCAAAGTAGTAATTAGTAAAATTTATTGTGCACACACCAAAAAAGGCAGTATGAACTGGGAGCACTCAAACCAAAACATGGAATGAGGCTCAGAGATACACTATTATAAAGCAGTTTACATAGTATAGAATGGTGACTGTTAATTCTTCACAGCGTTGGTTACAATATAGGAATTTTCTTTTTATTTTTCATAGGAATTTTCTGAAAGAGAATTGGTTAGTGGTTACCTCATATCAATTTGGGAGAACAGTTTAAGTCTGGCTTATGATTTTCAAAGGGATAAGCAAGAAGTAGCCCAGGTCAAGATAGCTTCACTTGTCTTGCAAAGTAAGCTAAATTAAGTTTTTGTTTGTGTGACTAAACTGGCTTTGCCTGACCAGGGAATATTCAAGTCTGGTCTCCATTTGTGTTTAATTTTAACATAGCTTAAACTTAGGCTTCAGTATTTTTCAGGCATACTTCTGTTAGGTGTAACAAGGTGGATATCTATCCATCTATCTATATTCCTATGATTTTAAAATATAGCACCCAAGACTCGTCCCTGTCACGATAGCAAAGTATGACATGACATCATATCTGTTTTGAGCAATTAAGTGAGTTGTTTTGTGGCCAACAAGACTGAATCATGATGCAAAGCTTGGATCTTTTGAGGGAGCAAATGCTTTCCTCATTTGTGTAGATACAGTGGAATTAAGAAAAAGTTAAAAAATTACCCCAAACTCTAGTGGTACCCATCACCCATTCTGTGTATGAATTTCCATATGAATTCCTCACTGCCCAAGAGAGACTTCCTTGGGTAGGGGATGGCAGAAACTTCCTTCCTTTCATTCGTGCCTCTCAGATTCTTTTTTTTTTTTTTTTTTTTTTTTTTTTTTTTTTACTAGGTGCCTCTCAGATTCTACCAGTGGATCTGGGCACCGGACTCACCTCATCCTTGTGTGAAAGGAAGAGAGTAAAGAGATTTAAAAAGGCAGAAAAACCCTTTACCCAACCTGGAATTCCTAACATCCTAGACCTTGACCTCTTTCCCTTTCCTCAGTAGAGCTAGATGTGCTTTGCTAGCTCAGAAGCATGATTTTTACAGTTCTGAGTTACTTCATGGATTTTAATGTTTATTTATTTTTGAGAGAGAGAGAGCACGCATGAGCGGTGGAGGGGCAGAGAGAGAGAGACAGACAGACAGACAGAACAGAAGCAGGCTCCAGGCGCCAGCTGTCAGCACAGAACCTGACGCAGGGCTTGAACTCACAAACTGTGAGATCATGACCTGAGCTGAGGTCAGACGCTTAACCGACTGAGCCACCCAGGCACCCCACTTCATGGATTTTATAGGCTTCCTTGGATTGGTTCTGGAATTGAATCATCATGTGTAATAATGAACTTCTGGAAAAAAAGTGTTCTGAGTTTCTTATGAGTGAACTGGAAGGAATCAGTTGTCCTTTCTGTGTGTGGGGGGGCGGGCACGGAGGGGGTATTTCTCAAGAGTAATGTATTTTCTTTGACTCACATAAACTCAGTTTTTCATTTAAATGAGTTTAATTCGGGACATGGTATTTTTAAATATTGGGCTGGTAAAACAATACAGGAGGAAAAGAAGGATAAGGCCCAAGCTCCAAACTATCAGTTGGAGAGATAAACCTCTTTTGTGAAAAAGAAAAAAGGAAAAAAAATCATCAATGTGAATGTTATAATTCATACAATAGCAATTTACAGCAGAAGGGTGAAGGAGATACTGAATTAAAGGAGGGAACAGAGCAAGGGGGCATTAATCAGAGAAAACCTATGAGCTGAATTTTGAACAAGATATCCTTTATCATCTCTTTAGGCCAAATCCATGTCCATGGGTTGATTGAGAGAGGAGGGGAGTATAACAAGGAGAAAAAGAATCTAAGGTAGAAATTAGCAAGCTGTTTCTCTGGTACAGCAAGCTAATTCATTTAACTATAATAGAATTGTCTGATAAGAATTCTGTTTTCTTATCAGTTCCTCTTAGAATTATTGAGACAAGGCCTGCATATGGTTTTATTATCTGAAGGTAAAGAATACAGAACTGACTGATTCCCTCTTCCTTACAGTCAGTATTTTTTTCTTTTAATTTAAATGGATGGTGGTTTCATTGAGCTGTTCAGCATCCTCAGAGAAGTTGCCAGGATGCTTTGCCCCCCCCCCCCCCCCCCCCCCCCCCCCCCCCCCGCCCAAACTCTGAATTGCTTAGCTCTATCTCATTCTGCTTGGTTTGTCTAAAGTGTACATAGATAGATATAGATATGGATAGATATGTATATGTATTTATGAAGGTGCTAGTGATTAGGGGTATGTATCTGGAAGTGGTCAACATACTTTTTTTCAGTATAGATTAATACACAAATTCTTAAGAATATAGGGGGAGAATCAACATAGAATAACATAATAATCTGTATCTTTCATTAGCAATCAGAAAATAATGCTTCTAATGCATTCATTCAAGAAAATTATTGAGTATTATATGCAGGCCAGTGGTAGTTACTAGGGATATAGCTGTGAATGAGCAGACCTTGTAGTCTGGTAGGGAAAACAGGCATTAACTATATTATAATATAAGTAATTACTTAATTCAGGTGTGATAAGTGTTGCCAAGTAAAAAAAAAAAAACCCAGATGCTACCAAAGCATATAACAAGGGAGCTGATCTTGACTAGGGCTGGTGGTAGGTAGAGTGGTCAGCGGTTAAAGCTGATACCTAAAATCTGGGAGGGTGTGGGGCGGGGAAGAGAAGGTATACGTCCAAAAGAAGTAACAGGTGTGAAGACTGAGTCTGGTGTGTTTGAGCACTAGAAAGAACTCAAAGTACTATGAGCCAGAAGGAGACCTGTGACCTGAGCCTGAAGAAGTAGGCAGGTACCAGGTCATGTGGGCCTGGTGGGAGTATGTTTAAGGGTTAGACTTTGATGTTGAAGCAGTGCGATGTTATTGAGAGGTTTAATTCTGTAGAATGACACGATGAGATTCATACATTAACCATCCTGGTTACATGAGAGAAAGTGGAGGAAACAGACTGAGGAGGGTAGGGGAAGAGCAGGTGTGGAGAGGTGAATTAAGAGACTCTTGCAGTGATGTGGTAAATGGTGGCTAGACCATTGTGATGGGGAGAAATGGACAGATTTCAGAGCCATGTAGAATGTAGTCTTGACAAGACTTGGTAGTTAATCTGGGGAGGTTCTTGAAGTCCCAGTGTTTATGGCATTCCCTTACATTTTCTGTGTTCTCAAAACTCCAGGATTCTTACAGTGCCTGGTAAGTAGTAGGAGTTAAATAGCCTTGAAAGAATGAAGGGTCAGCATGACTTAATTCCTTTCTTGGGACAAAGGGGAAAAGGAATAGATAAGGATCAAATAGTTTAGGGACTTGGATTTATTTATTTGCATAGTGTGAGTTTTATTATTCAGATGACCTGTGGAAAGCATATTCATTATATCTGGGTGTAAACTATTTGGGTACAAATTGGATGTGTCACATTGTCTTGTGGATTATAAGATTTTTGCACCAAAAGTTGCCCAGAAGATAAAACTCAAATGTGTGATCATTTACCGAGATTAAAGAAATTATGTAAATAATATATGTTCATTGTAGAAAAATTTAGGCAGCGTAAATGAGGCAAAAAAGAAAATAAAAATCACCATATTTCCATTATTCAGAGATAATGCCAGTGCTACATTTCGATGAAAGCCTTCCAGAATTTTTTCCTATGTGTAAAAAGCAAGAAACAAGACACAATTTGGCCCTAAATGGTTGAGATTGTTTAATAGAAGCAAATATTTATTTAAGAAGCAAAGATTTTCTTCCCTTGCTAGTGAACCTGGTACCAGTAAATATTAGCTGCTTTTATTATGGTTATTAATTATGTCATTATTTGCTTATATCAAACAGTTAAAATGCTTCTAATCCTTTAATTATTTTTATGAGAACTTTTGCCTTATGTTGTTGTTTAGGAAGTCTAAAAGTACTCAGATTATATTTTTCTACCTTTTTGTTGTTACAGAATACGTCAGAGAGTCATAGTTGTGCCAGAAGCCTCTTAATGGCAGATAGAATGCAGATAGTTGTGATTCTGTCTGAGTTTTTTAACTCCACATGGCAGAAGGCAAATTGTGCAAGTAAGTAATTCTTTCATTTTCATGTTGCAGTTATGGTTCAACAGTATAGATGTCAGATTTTATTTTAGTGAATTTTGAGATCTTTGAAGCTAGATAATACTTTTTATTACCAAGTTTAAATGAACTGCAATTAGCGTCATGGTTTATTAGTGGGAATTACTTGGGCAAATATTGAAAGGCAGAAAAGTGTAGCAGTTAACAGGATGAGCTTAGTAGTCAGAGCTGGACTTCATGCTAAGCTCTGCCGCTTGCTGACCCTGACTGACTGGCAGTCAGACCTTGGGCATGTAACTTCACCCCTTGGAGCTTCAGTTTCTTCATCTGATTTGGGGGTAAGTTGGGGACAATAATGGGAACCTACCTTATATGATTGTTTTTAGGATTAAGTGAAAAAAATTATGTAAAGAACTTAGGTGGGTAGCTGGCACAGAGTTAATGTTGAAGAAATGTTAACTGTTTACTATAATAATGATGATGATTATAATCTGTCAAATGGAGGTGGTGGGAGGTGATAACATCTGTTCTACCAGTTTTGCAGGTTTATGTGTATTTGTATAATACAGTGAGATCTATTTTCAGGCACTCTTGGGGAAAATTAAAACCACTGTTTCAATTTGTAAGTGTTTTGAATACCAATTGTGTACCAGGCAGTTTTTGTTTTCCATGTCTTATAATTTAGTGATGAAGAAAGTTATATTTACAGGATAACCCTAAGGTAGATAAATAAATGCTTTAATAAAGTTATTGAATACTTGGGGGATATAGAAAATACATTGGGGAGAATTTGAAATGACTTCTTAGAGTAGGTACCTTTTGATCCTATTCCTTTATGGCTAGGTGTGATTTCAAGAAGTAGAGATGACAGGAAGGACACTGCAGAGGGTGAGGCACCACAGACAGAGAGGCACAGAGGTGTCAGAGTTGTAGCGTTCCAGGGTCTGGAAGCACAATGGGAGATAAAGTTGGAAAAGGAAAGTAGGACCTTGACTGACGCAGTAGTTTATCACCAGTACATTAAGAAATGGTTATATACTATAGTATGTTGGGCATTCACAATACACATGGAATATTAAAGGCAGTAAGGACTACTATAGGTTAAATTTTTTTTTTTAACATTTAACCTAGGACTTTCCAAGCTGTTTTTGTTTTGTTGTCTTTATTTTATTAAAAAATTATTATTGAAGTATAGTTGACCTACAATGTTATGTTAGTTTCAGGGGTGCAACTTAGTGATTCGACAATTCTATACATTACTCAGTGCTCACCATGGTAAGTACAGTCACTATCTGTAGCTTTTTTTTTTTTGTTTTTACTACAAAGACCCTTTATTTTTTCTTTTTATGGAATCCCATTGGAAGAGGAAGAGAGAGACCAGTGAGCAAGTTATTATAATAGTTTAGGCAAGAAGCAGAGAAAACACAAAGTAGGGCATGGGCAGGGGAAATCCATAGGATTTAAAATCTGTGTACCTTTATGTAAGTCATTAATGAGTTTAACTTTTCTAAGGACTTGTCTTTTTGTTTAGTTCATAGGAGAAAAACTGTAAATGGCAAAAAGACCCCTGCTAAGTTTTTTTCCTTTTTATTGACTCTCTTAACTTTGTCTCTGTTAATTCAGATTTTATGGTAATTTGAACAGAGACTTGGCTGACAGCCTTTTTTAAAGCAAAAGCTTTACTTTTTTAGTGTAAAAATTTCTAGTATAAATATGATTGAACAGAATTTGTATACAGTTGGTATTCAAAATGATTGAACAGAGTTTACTTAACCTATATAGGAGAATTGTTTTTAAGTATTCTTAAAACCTTAAAAAATCCATTAATATAAAAAAATATGCTAATTATAAGTAATTTAAAATTAACTAGAGTAAATGGGATACGTATTGGATTTCAATTCTTTTGAATGGTATGACTTAACTTTTATACTTGAGAGGCAAAGCATCTTTTGTTTAAAAGATATTTTGTAACAAAAAAAGATATTTTGTGACAAAGACTTCACTAATGCAAAGCAGCTTTCTTCTCCAGTTAATTAAAAAAGAAAGAAAACATTTTGCTGCATATTTACTTAATATGGTAGTTATAAAACTCTTTAGAATAAATTCTTAGGATACCTTTGTTTTCCTGTGACCCATCCTATATTGTAAATATTCCTTAAGTAAACTTCTTTTGAACAACAAGTGAAATGCTTACCTCCTAATTAAAATTTGGCCAAGACATATGGTCAGGTGAAAGAAGCAAGGTGCAGAGAAGTATGACATCTTTTGAGGAATTAGGAAACTAAGAAGACTTAGTTTTCATTGTACTTATATTTGTACCCTTTAGATTTTATGCCATATGCGTTTAATACCTATTCAAAAATACATTTAAAAATTTTATCAGAGGGGCGCCTGGGTGGCTCAGTGGGTTGAGTATCCGGCTTCAGCTTAGGTCATGATCATATGGTTCGTGAGTTTGAGCCCCACATTGGGCCCTGTGCTGACAGTTCAGGACCTGGAGTCTGCTTCTGATTCTGTCTCCCTCTCTCTCTGCCCCTCCCCGACTCATGTTCTGTCTCTCTCTGCCTCTCAAAAATAAATAAACGTAATAAATTTTTTTTTTTAATTTTAACAAAATGTCCAAATTTAGGTTATTTATATGTTAGATGTAGTCAGTCTTTTTTAGCATTATGCATTAAAAAATTATCTTCCATTCGTTTTTCATTCACATTTTAAACTTTCATTGTAACTTATATTCTATATTTTAAGTGGAAAAAAAGTAGTTCTATAAATATGTACTCCCTCAACTGTTTTCTCTTGGACATTCTAAAATAATCATCTTAACTAGAATTAAATAATCTCTACCAAAATTACCTGGAAACTCTTCTAATTATGCTCTTTGCAAATGTATTTAATAAAGATAATGTGAACACTTTCTGAAAATTTTAAGGAATTGTTCAAATAACTTCTAATTTTTTACCAAAATTTAATAAAGCATTCTTACTTGAGCAGCATAATCTTCTCTTACAAAGTAGTGAGGAAGAAATAGGAAGGAAAGAAAAAATGAGGAGTTAAAGAAGTTGAGCAACAAATTAGCAGTTAATATTTCTCAGGGCGCCTGGCTGGCTCAGTTGGTAGAGCATGTGACTCTTGATCTCGGGGTTTTAAGTTCAAGCTCCACATCAGGTGTAGATATTTACTTAAAAATAAAATCTTAGAAATAAAGTAAATAAATAGATGGATAGATAAATAAAATTTCTCAATTTTGTAGCCCTTGTCTCATTTGAGCTTCACAATAAGCCTTATGAGGTAGAGTGAGGGTTCGGAGAGTATAGATGAACTGCAGATCCAGAGTCTAGAACTAAATTCAAAAGGCTTTAAGATTGTTCATCTGAATAGATGGTGTTTACGAGTTAATGCCTAATTTAGTTTTTTAAAGTAGTGCTTGACAGATTCATTGCACAATCTCTAAGAAATGCAAATATATTTTAATTAGCCCACAAAAGTTTAACATTTATGCTATATATGTGCTTGATATTATGGAAAGTCTAATCTTTTACTAATATAAATGTAAAATACTATAAAGAACAAGTAATACTACATAAAATTAAAACTAGATAATGTGAAAAAAATTTTTAATAGAGTTGCACATTTTCCATGAGACTGATGCACCATCCAGTGCACTAAGAAGGCACCAGAGTTGCACATTTTATAGAAAAATGTTACTGTTAGCAATGATCCAGCATCAGGTTCTCATGAAATTGCATCTCTAGCAAGCAGATCTGTTAAAACACTAATTTCATGGGATCTTTACTCTTTTATTTTCTTGGTGAATGATAATAAAGTCTTCCATTTACTTGTTCACTTGAAAGAAAATCTACCTACCTACCTACCCAGTCATTGTTTTTTAAATCATTGACCTTTAAAAATATGTAAAAGAATACAAGGGGTGTTTACTCTTTTAATAAATGGAAGACAACAGACATGTTATAATTTTAAAGGGATTGCCTGGTCAGAGGTTTGCCTGGATGTTGTAATTTTGTATTGTAGGAGACCAGAATATGCCACCCCAAAATACACCTCTGGCATAAGGATTATTTTGAGCTAATTATTTTGATAAACAGCAGACACAGGAGAAGCTCTGAAGACAGAGTAGAAGTAACCCTTTTACAAGGGAAATTTATATTTATAAAGGAAATCTCCATTTGTAAGAGTATTTCCTTCTCTGTACCAAGAAAATGATGACTCCAACTCACAAGAGAATATTAAAAATGGAGAAGACAGGGACATGTATCTGCATAACAAACCTTACACTTGTTTACCATGATTCTCCTGGTCACTTCCTCGTAACTGGCCTCCCTCATACTCTCCTTACTTTGTTTTTAGCTGAAGGTGGCATTTAAGCCTACATTCTAAGCCATCTCTTTGAGTTACTCATGTTTGCCATGTATATGTGAGAGATACAAGTTAATAAATTTGTTTGTTTTTCTCCTGTTATCTGTCTTTTGTTACAGGAGCCTCAGCTGAGAACTTAGAAGAATAGAGGGAAAATTATTTTTCTCCTCTACAGTATATACATAAAAATCACAATATAAATTCTCAAAAATTTTTTCTGGATTATTTACCTTTTTATTTAAATACAAAAAAAAAAAAAGACTGCTCAGTTTTCTCAGAATTTGTGTGAAATTATTAAACTTAAGCCACTAATCCATTTGTTTCCATTACTTTTTTTTGATGATCTAGTTATTAAATTTGCAAATATACCCCTTATAGGTGAGGCCAGCAGTAGGGATCTTTAATGGTGAATAATATGGAGTCTATTTAGTCTAGCACCTAAAAGGTAAAAAAGGAAGGAAAAAAATTACAAAGAGTAAGCAAAAGCTACTGATGTGTTTTAAAAATTTGTTTTTAATGGAAACTTAAACCAGTATATGATCCATTTTGTATAGATGTATCTTTTGATATAAAATGACTATTTTTTCCCCAACTTCTCTGTTAGCAAATGCAAAACTGTAATAATTATATAGGTAAAAATCTTTTTAAGTGAATTTAAGAGGCTATTTTTTAAAAAGAATGTTATTTAAAATACAAAAATAAAAAGTTATAAAATCTTATTAAAATGTAAAAATGTAAAATCTAAAATATTGTTTTAAAAATATTATTGAAATTAATACACTGCCAAAATCCACCTTTCCTTTCTACTTGATCTAGCTCAGGTTGATACCAAGTCTCTGCAGTTATTAGTTGATGAAAGGAAGGCTAGAAACCCAATTAAAAATAGAATGTCATCCATGTACCACTCCCATCTCTTTTATCTTTAGAATTGCTATGTCTTTGAATGATGCTATGTCTTTGAATGATACTAGTCTTGGTAGGAAAGATGGTTTTGGAAACAGATGGAGACTCAAAGTGTAAAGAGCTCAGCTCTTACATTTCACATTACATATAACATGGAAACTAGTTCTTGTGGAGAATGTCTGCTAAGTAGTAAAGGAAATATATCAAAATTTCTTGTCTACAGAATTTTAAATATTTCTCTTTTTTTAAAGTATTTATTTTCAGAGAGTGGGGGGGGGGAGAGAGAGAGAGAGAGAGAGAGAGAGAGAGAGCGCAAGCACGTGCACGATCAGGGGAGGGACAGAGAAAGAGAGGGAGAGAGAGAGTCCCAAGCAGGCTCTGCACTGTCTGCACAGAGCCCAGCATGGGGCTTGGTATCACGAACTGTGAGATCAGACCTGAGCCACCCAGGCACCCCTCTCCTGTACAGAATTTTACAGCAGTTATCAGAAGTATATTGTTGATATAGGAATAGCCTTGTTATCAACATGCTTCTTAGTTATCCTATGCATATGACAGTTGAATAATTACCAGGATCACAAACTTTGATGAGACCATTGATTGTTTTATGATAAAGTGTTTTGGTTCTTTGTTTTTTCTTTTTCCTTGTTCAATTTATTGACATACAATTGAGATATAAGTTTAAGAGGTACAGTGTATTGATTTGATATATATTGGAAAATGATTACCACCATGGTTTAGGTAATACCTCCAACATGTCACATAATTATCATTTCTTTTTTGTGGTGAGAATGTTTAAGATTTGCTCTCTTAGCAACTTTTCAGGTATGTAAATATATGACAGTGCTGTTAACTATACTCACCATGCTGTACACTAGATTCCTAGAACTTACTCATCTTATAACTGGAGGTTTGTATCCTTTGACTAACATCTCCCTATTTCCTCTAGCCCCTGGCAACCACCATTCTTCTCTATGAATTAAGCTCATAGTTGACTGTATATGCTGGGGTTTATTTCTGGACTCCGGATTCTGCTCCATCGGTCTCCTTTCCTGTGATAACAGTCAGTCTTAACTAGTTGATGAAATTCCCAGGGAAGGGATTTATGCCAGTTGAGTTTCTTTTGGAAGATTTGTCTTTAGGCAGTTAAGGGCAGTTCACAGAAAGCTCTCTGCATTTGCTATTTTTCAAGTGACTTTAGCTCAAAACAATCCTTACGGCAAAGAGGCATATTTTGGAATGGCATATTCTATCACCCTTCACTTACTATGTTTTAATTGTTTAAAAGTCAATAATAAAACTTCATGGTTATCAGAAGGTCAGTTAACCAGAACCCCTCTTTTACATATTTTATTTACATGGTAATTTGCTAAGCATTAGACTCACTTATTTTGTGTCTTACAATTTAAAATGTCTTTGTTTTCATACTTAAAACTTAATTACGTTATTGAGGCACAAAGTTCTAGGAGTTTATACTATATTTTCTGAAGCTTGGCCTTTTTTTCAGAAATTGGTAATTGTCTCTGTTCTTTATAAAACTAGTTTTGTAAAACAGCAAAGATCTTTATACAAATGCCTAATGGATGCCAAATATTTTATCTAAAGGTGCATAATAATTTCTGTCATGATGATTTAGGTCTCTGTATCTTAACTTGAATCCTCCATACCTTTAAGAATGCCTCTTGAGCTGATGCTTTGAGCCCTCACTAAGAAAGAAGCTATGCTAATCTGTCCTTGATGAGTCTACATTGATCATCTGAGATGTGGAAAATTCATAATAACCACTTCACTTGGTGCTTATAGGAAGCTTTATTATTACTAATATTCCCTAACTTACTAATTTATAAAATATATAGCTTCTCACTGCTTATAACATTATGCTTCCAATTCCTACAAAAGCACAAAAGAGAAATTTTACTGGAGCTCCTTTATTTTAAATCAGAAAGTCAGGGCTCTTTAATAATGAAGACATTTTTAACCCTATTGTATGAATGAACTCCTTTGTGCTTTATAATACCACTGTCTAATGATCACTGAAAAAATTTTGATGGTACTGCATTAATGTGGTACTTAACAAGATGACCAGTCTGTATTAGCTTTTAGTTTAATTTTCATGTTATTTTAAATGAAAAGGAATGGCTGTCAGTAAAATAGAAGAGATTAAGTTCTTTTGTTCAGAGAAGCTTCCTTTATAAATTATTTTTTCATTTGTTGTTATTTTCCATAATTATCCTATAAATTACTTTTTAATAAAAATTATTTCAGTTATGTACTTTGTATCGAAGAAATTGCCACTGCTCTCCCATATTCATGTGCTTTCTACTGTTTTTGTAGGCAGAACAGGGACCCCCCCCCCCATTTATCCCTCTAATGTGTGTGTCAAGTGCCATGACATGGCTCATTAACACAGATGTGCAATTGCTATGGGTGAAATTGTATTCCCTCTGCTCCCTGCAAAATGTCAACTACAAGAACTGAAAACCTGTTTTAATCTCTTGGGCCAATACATTCTGCATGTTTGTAGTTGTGTTTTTTGTATATATACTGCCTCATGCATAAAAGGATTTTGTGATGACACTACACCAGGATTAAGAGAGGTTTAAGTTATATTTGTTTAAAAAAGAATTTAGTGTGTGAAATTTTCGAAAGCTGACAGATGGAGTAACATTTTTAAGCAGTAAAGAAAGAGTGGTATAATTAAGAAAATAATTAAAAGTTTGAAAGAATATTTTGTATCGCAGTGCCTTACTAACTCAATGTATGATCTTCAGTATATTACTTTATTTCTCTGGCTGTTTCCTAATTTGTGAAGGGATCCCTCAGATTTTTATTTTTTCAACGTTTTTTATTTATTTTTGGGACAGAGAGAGACAGAGCATGAACGGGGGAGGGGCAGAGAGAGAGGGAGACACAAAATCGGAAACAGGCTTCAGGCTCCGAGCCATCAGCCCAGAGCCTGATGCGGGGCTCGAACTCACGGACCGTGAGATCGTGACCTGGCTGAAGTTGGACGCTTAACCAACTGCGCCACCCAGGCGCCCCATCCCTCAGATTTTTAAATGATAAGGGTGAACAGTCAGAATGGGGCTTACATTCTTGAGAAGATAAAGATGCAGAGAATGTAGAGTGTAGGAGTTCAGAGAGGCAAAGACTCTAGGATTAGGTTCAGTAGCAGGGCCTCATGTATACCAGGTGCACACCAAGCCCTGCACTAGGGGATGAGGAGGGGAATGGGGCTTAATTCCAGCTCAGCTTCTGGAGGCAGGAGTGTGCCATTTTGTAATCTATCTACCCAGAGAGGATGTTTTTCTAATTTGCACAAAGGAGTTTTTTAGAGTGCTGGTTGCTGCCCTGTTCAGCAGATTTACCGTTCATCACAGTTGCCTAAACTGATCAGTTAGTAGTCACTGCCTGAATCCCTGCGTGGTGTAAGATATCTATTCCTTATGGAAGGAGGAGCAGTGGCCTGTATTTGTTGATTCCCAGTATTGAACTTTAATGGTTTAGAATGTAGATGTGAATATTAATTTCACAGTGTTTGAAAATGCAGTCTCAGGAATCAGACTGAGTAGAAATTTCAGGTCATTACTTACCAGTTTCGTAGCCATAGGCAACTTCCTTAATTCCTTTAAACCTCTGTTCCTTATTTAGAAAATGGAGATAATGATAATGCTTGCCTCTTAATATTATAAGAATTACAGTACATGCATATATCATAGTGTGTGATACACTAGTGTCTCTTGTAGGGGAGCGAAAAAACCTCTTTAACCCATTTTAGGTTCTCTTGCTAGAACTTTGTAGATTAGATCAGGTGAGAACACATTAAGAAGAGAAAAACAAGGGTTTATTAACATGTATTTTGCACATGGACACATGGGAACACCCCATAAGGGGAGTAACATATGGAAGTAATCCAAAGGGATGGTTAGAATTTGGGCTTCTATATCATGTTAGGTTAATCAAAAGAAAACAGGTTTCGGACTTCTGAGTGGAGGAGGCAAGTTCTGAGAACCAGAAAAGGTATGGTAAACCAGGGTTATTAGTGCAGATTTACATCAGAGCCTTCTGCATTTGTAAGTGTTGTTAAGAGTCCTCCTCTTCCTTACACCCTGAAGGAGACATTTTACACATGGAAATTTCCCTCCAAATGTAAATTTCATTCATAAAACATAACATGTTCCCTGTTTTTAGAGCTTTTTTTCCTGCTTCTGTTGGTTATCAGTGACCTTTAGCTCAAAATAATCTATATGCCCCAGAGGCATATTTTGAGGTGACTGTATTCCAGTACCCTTCACTACCTGTTCAGTTTATCTCTTATCCATTGAATTCTTTCTGTTTGCATTGCTACCTTCTGGATAATTGCAATAGCTTCCTATCCTGTCTCTCCACTCTCAGTTGAGAGACATCATATTAGATGGCCCTGAGTGGGTATAATATATGGCTATCAGTTGAAATCAAGGAGGACAAGAGTAGCATGGAGTAGGTACTAGAGAATAGAAAATATTTGGAACATCCCTTGTAGAATAATTGGTAGGGTGCCTGTAAGAAGTTTTTGTGGCCCTATGACTAGAATTTAGAATTGAGTCCCTTAATATAACCTTAAGATTTTCTATAATAGTGTGCTACAAAACAGAATTGGGAGTAGAGGAAGTAAACGGAGGTTGTCTAGGGTTGGAAATGTTTGTGAGTGTGTGTAATGTAAGGAGGGCAAGGATTCTCAGAGAATGAGATTGAAATGGCTGGCCACAAGTTTCAGGATATAGAGCCAGGCACTCAAACCTACAAC
This sequence comes from Prionailurus bengalensis, assembly GCF_016509475.1. Taxonomy (NCBI): domain Eukaryota; kingdom Metazoa; phylum Chordata; class Mammalia; order Carnivora; family Felidae; genus Prionailurus; species Prionailurus bengalensis. Next base: position 97,282,569 of record NC_057349.1, on the reverse strand, counting down.
CTAGATACATGGAAAGCGAAAGGAATGAACTTGAGCTAATGTTAAGTAAGAGTATTAAGTTGCAGAGCAATATCATTTATTTTAGATTTTAAAAAAACACGTAAAATAATTATCTTTGTTTCCAGACTTTACTTGAAGCCCCTTTATCAGTATTTTTTAGGCAAAATTCTTACCATCTAGTTTCTCTGTTCCCATAACTCACAATAGATTTGAAAGACCAAATTTATTTATTTATTTATTTTTAAGGTTTATTTATTTTTAAGTGTTTATTTATTTTGAGAGAGAGAGAGCATGTGTGCATGAGCAGGGCAGGGGCATACAGAGAGGTAGAGAGAGAATCCCAAGCATGCTTTGTGCTGCCAGCTCAGGGCCTGACACATGGCTCGATCATACAAATCTTGAGACCATGATCTGAGCCGAAATCAAGAGTCAGGTGCTCAACCTGACTCAGCTGAGCCACCCAGGTGCTCCAAAAGAACAAAGTTTATTTTATTTTTTATATTACTTTATTTTATTGTTCAAAATTTTATTTATTTATTTTTAAATATAATTTATTGTCAAGGTGGCTAACATACACTGTATACAGTGTGCTCTTGGTTTTGGGGATAGATTCCTGTGATTCATTGCTTACATACAATATCCAGTCCAAAAGAGCAAATTTTAAAAGGTTGATCCTGTTAGATGCAGTAAATGACTCACTAGTGAAGATGGAAGAGACACAGTACTACTATATTTGGCACAAAACAGGATCAAAAAGCATATAAATTTAGATTAAATGAATGTAGGATACACAGTCTTTATGCCTACACAGCACTAAGTACGCTTATTAAGTCAGTATTTGATAACTGATGTTCACGATTAAGACTTTGTAACATATCAAAAATCAATTTAAATTTTATTTGATGTAGTGTTTTTTTTTTAATATTTAAAGTTTATTTATTTTGAAAAAGAGACAGTGTGGGTGGGGGGTGCGGCAGAGAGAGGGAGAGAGAGAATCCCAAGCAGGCTCCACAGTGCTGTCAGCACAGAGCCTGATGTAGGGCTCCAACCCACGAAACCGTGAGATCATGACCTGAGCCAAAACCAAGAGTCAGACACTTAACCAACTAAGCTACAGTTGCTCTGGTATATTGTTTTTATAGAGAGAGGAGAATATGTGATTAAGATTTTTGTGAAAATGTTTATGATATGAAAAAATATCTTTTAGAAATTAAAAGGGGTAAGCTTCATGTATGTGGAACACATAATGCTTGTTTGAATAAAGAATTACTATAGTTTGAAACAGAATATGATAGCTTGAGAGATAAATGACAGTTTATAATTGTTTCTTGAGATATATTAATATACATTTTTGTTTGTTTGACAGATTGTTTAACGAACACAAGTGAAGAATTGTCAAATAGCACGCTATATTTCCTCAGTCTATTTAATCACACTTTGACCTGCTTTGAGCATAACCTTCAGGTATTTTATATATGATACTTGAAATTAAAATGATGCCTTGTACAAATGAGTGATGAATAATTTTAAAAATGTTTTACCATTAATTATTGATATTTATCTAGACATACAATGTAGAAGAGTAAGTGGACCTGGATATCTGCTAAATTCTTACATTACTAGCCTTTAGGCAAATCATCAAAACTTTAGTTTTCTTACTTATAAGGTGGGAACAACAAAATCTATCCTGCCTGCCTTCAAGTATTTTGTAGTGAGGATCCAATGAGACACTGAGTATGGAACACAGTAACTTAGGTATGTCATTGTTTAATTAAAACACGATGTTGTTCTGACAGTAATTTACCTTGACTTTGTTTATGCAAAAGGTATTATGTAATGCAGTATATGATTCTGTCTACAGGCAGCTTATTCTTTGCCTTAATATTTGCTGAAATATATTTTACCTGCTTTTAAAGGCACTGCTTAGTAAAGTAGCTTTGAATATTGAATTATAATGTAAAAGGTACCCTTTAAGAAACCTACACTTAGGGCTCCTGGCTGGGTTGCTAGAGCTTGTGACTCTTGATCTCAGGGTTGTGAATTCAAGCCCCACATTGGGTATAGAGAGTACTTACTTTTTTTTTTTTTTTTTGAGAGAGCAAGCGATGGGGAGCTTGATCTCATGACTGTGAGAACATGATCTGAGCTGAACTCAAGAATCGGAGGCTTAACTGACTGAGCTACCCAGGTGCCCCAAAAAATAAAATCTTAAAAAAAAAAAAAGAAACTTGCCCTTATTGGTTTTGTTTTCTCCACCTCTGACCCTTGACTGTTGGTATTGGAACTTTCCTGGTGGTGGTAAGGGGTGACGTTAGAACTCTGATAAAATCCTAGATTTGAAATTTGCTTAGCAGATAAGTAATCCCCACAAATAGATGTAAACATGTTTAGTATATAGGTATATGTGATTCCTCTTTAACAAATGTGATAACACAGAATTATGAATTTCCATGAGAATAAGAACTATTAGATAAGCAGTTCCCAAAATATATTCTGCAAAGTGTGATTAATACATGGCCTATAAAAAAAGGTTTAATGAGTGTTCTAATAAGGTTAGGAAATGCTTTACTACAGGACTTTAGAACGTTAGTGGACTAATTAATGTATGTTGTAGAATTCCAAATGGTAATTTTTTTTAATTTTATTTTTTTAAATTTACATCCAAATTAGCATATAGTGCAACAATGATTTCAGGAGTAGATTCCTTAATGCCCCTTACCCATTTAGCCCATCCCCCCTCCCACAACCCCTCCAGTAACCCCCTGTTTGTTCTCCATATTTGAGTCTCTTATGTTTTGTCCCCCTCCCTGTTTTCATATTTTGTTTCCCTTGCCTTATGTTCATCTGTTTTGTCTCTTAAAGTCCTCTTATGAGTGAAGTCATTTGATATTTGTCTTTCTGTGACTGACTAATTTTGCTTAGCATAATACCCTCTAGTTCCATCCATGGAGTTGCAAGTGGCAAGATTTCATTCTTTTTGATTGCTGGGTAATACTCCATTGTATATATACACCACATCTTCTTTATCCATTCATCCATCGGTGGACATTTGGGCTCTTTCCATACTTTGGCTATTGTTGATAGTACTGCTATAAACATTGGGGTGCATATGTCTCTTTGAGACAGCACACCTGTATCCCTTGGCTACATACCTAGTAGTGCAATTGCTGGGTCGTAGGGTAGTTCTATTTTTAATTTTGTGAGGAACCTCCATCCTGTTTTTCAGAGTAGCTGCACAACCTTGCATTCCCACCAACAATGCAAAAGAGATCCTCTTTCTTTACATCCTCACCAGCATCTGTTGTTGCCTGAGTTGTTAATGTTAGCCATTCTGACAGGTGTAAGGTGGTATCTCATTGTGGTTTTGCTCTGTATTTTCCTGATGATGAGTGATGTTGAGCATTTTTTCATGTGTCTGTTAGCCATCTGTATGTCTTCTTTGGAGAAGTGTCAATTCATGTCTTTTGCCCATTTCTTCACTGGATTGTCTGTTTTTTGGGTATTGAGTTTGATAAATTCTTTATAGATTTTGGATACTAACCCTTTATCTGATATGTCATTTGCAGATATCTTCTCCCATTCTGTCAGTTGCCTTTTAGTTTTGCTGATTGTTTCCTTCATTGTGCAGAAGCTTTTTATTTTGATGAGGTCCTGGTAGTTTTATTTGCTTTTGTTTCCCTTGCCTCCAGAGACATGTTGAGTAAGAAGCTGCTGCGGCCAAGATCAAAGAGGTTTTTGCCTGCTTTCTCCTCTAGGATTTTGATGGCTTCCTGTCTTACATTTAGGTCTTTCATCCATTTTAAGTTTATTTTTGTGTATGGTGTAAGAAAGTGGTCCAGGTTCATTCTTCTGCATGTTGCTGTCCAGTTTTCCCAGCACCACTTGCTGAAGAGACTGTCTTTATTCCATTGGATATTCTTTCCTGCTTTGTCAAAGATTAGTTGGCCATACATTTGTGTGTCCATTTCTGGGTTCTGTATTCTGTTCCATTGATCTGAGTGTCTGTTCTTGTGCCAGTACCATACTGTCTTTATGATGACAGCTTTGTAGTATAGCTTGAAGTCTGGGATTGTGATGCCTCCTGCTTTGGTTTTCTTTTTCAAGATCGCTTTGGTTATTCGGTGTCTTTTCTGGTTCCATACAAATTTTGGGATTGTTTGCTCTAGCTCTGTGAAGAATGCTGTTGTTATTTTGATAGTGATTGCATTGAATATGTAGATTGTTTTGGGTAGTATCGACATTTTAACAATATTTGTTCTTTCTATCCAGGAGCATGGAATCTTTTTTCATTTTTTTGTGTCTTCTTCAGTTTCTTTCATAAGCTTTCTATAGTTTTCAGAGTATAGATTTTTCACCTCTTTGGTTAGATTTATTCCTAGGTTTTTATGGTTTTTGGTGCAACTGTAAATGGGATCGATTCCTTGATTTCTCTTTCTGTTGCTTCATTGTTGGTGAATAGGAATGCAACCGATTTCTGTGCATTGATTTTATATCCTGAAACTTTGCTGAATTCACGAATCAGTTTTAGCAATTTTTTGGTGGAATCGTTTGGGTTTTCCATATAGAGTATCATGTCATCTGCGAAGAGTGAAAGTTTGCCCTCCTCCTGGCCGATTTGGATGCCTTTTATTTCTTTGTGTTGTCTGATTGCAGAGGCTAAAGTTTCCAATACTATGTTGACCAAATGGTAATTTTTGTGTACAGTGTTTACCAAGTCTATTTGACCAGTTAGTTACTCTTTGGTTTAAGAGACTAGTGTTCTGATGAATGTTTTAGGAAAATTAGCATTTTGCTGGGATGTTAGTTGCAAATGTTTTATCCTAGTTTGTTGGTTTTTTTTTTATTGTGTTTTTCTTTTTTGTTACAAAGAAAATTTTAATTTTTATATTATCAGATTTATCAAAAAATTGTAATAGCTTGTAGACTTGGTGTCATATTAGAAGGATTTTCCCACTTTGAGATAATTTTTTAAATTAATGTAATTTTATGGTTTCATTTTCTGTGTTTAAAAAAAATTTTTTTTTTTAACGTTTATTTATTTTTGAGACAGAGACAGAGCATGAACGGGAGAGGGTCAGAGAGAGAGGGAGACACAGAATCGGAAACAGGCTCCAGGCTCTGAGCGGTCAGCACAGAGCCCGATGCGGGGCTTGAATTCATGGGCCGCGAGATCATGACCTGAGCCGAAGTTGGCCACTTAACCGACTGAGCCACCCAGGCGCCCCTCATTTTCTGTGTTTAAAACATCTTATCTCTATCTGAAATTTATTTTGGTGTGAGATGCGAGGCATAGGTCATTAGTTTTTCCTGATGGCTTCTTAACTGTCCCAGTTAACTAAATAAATCCGTGAGATGAATATAGAACCAAGTTAAAAAAAAATCAATCATTTTGTGATTTTATTACAATTACATTACATTTTAGATTCATCACTTGGAAAGAATTGGCATGTTTATGGTACTGAGCTTTCCTATCTAGGAATATGGTATATCATCTATTTTTTTTATTATGGTAAAATAGAATATAAAATTTACCATGTTACCATTTTTAAGCGTACACTCACATTGTTGTGCAAATATCACCACCAACCATCTCTAGAAGTTTTTCGAACTGCAGGTCTGTACCCATTAAGCAATGATTCTCCATGTCTTCCTCCTCTAGCCTCTGGCAGCCACCTTTATTCTCTATTTTTTTCATGCCCTCTAGTAGTTTTACTGATTTATTTAAATTTCATATAGGTGTTATACATTTCGGAAGTTTATTCCAAGGTATTATATTATTTTTGGTGCCATTGTGAATGATATCTTTTCTTTCCCTGCTCCAGATTTTCGGTGGTTACTTTCTTTTAAAATGTTTTATTTTGGAATGATTTTAGATTTACAGAAAACTTGCATCAGTAATGCAAAGAATTCCTGTATATTCCTGACCCAGTTTCCCCAAATGTTAACCCTATGTTACCATGGTATATTTGTCAAAACTAGGAAATCAATGTTGGTACATAGCTATTAACTAAATGCCAGACTTTATTGATTTCACCACTTTTCCCACTAATGTCCTTTTTTCTGTTTAAGGATCCATTCCAGGATAACATGTTGCATTTAGTAACAGATTACTCCTTAAAATTTGTATCATATATATAGCTACATTCCCTTTCTTATTCCAAATGCTGTTTTGTGCAGTTTTCCCCTTGAGTTTTCTTTAGGCTTGTTAAAGGTATGTTCATTTTTGTTGATCATTCTGAAAACCTGTGTTTGGTTTTATTTATTGGTTTCTAGGTTGTTTTTTTTAATGTGTTTATTTTTGCTTTTGCATTTATTCCTCCTGTATTTTCTGGTTAATTTTGTCATTTTTCTAGTTCTTTGAATTGAATGGTCAATGTATTTCTAGCTTTTTTTTTTGCTCAACAATAAAATAATTTGCAGATTGTAAATTTATAACTTTGGTCTTTCCAATAATAAGATTCTCATATAAAGGCATTGTATTTGCTTTTTATTTCTAAATTTCTAATTTTAATTTTGATTTATTCTTTGACTTAAGAGTTCTTTGGAAGATTATTTTTTTGGGGGCGCCTGGGTGGCTCAGTCGGTTAAGCGTCCAACTTCGGCTCAGGTCATGATCTCACGGTCCGTGAGTTCGAGCCCCGCGTCGAGCTCTGTGCTGACCACTCAGAGCCTGGAGCCTGTTTCAGATTCTGTGTCTCCCTCTCTCTCTGCCCCTCCCCCGTTCATGCTCTGTCTCTCTCTGTCTCAAAAATAAAGGGGCGCCTGGGTGGCGCAGTCGGTTAAGCGTCCGACTTCAGCCAGGTCACGATCTCGCGGTCTGTGAGTTCGAGCCCCGCATCAGGCTCTGGGCTGATGGCTCAGAGCCTGGAGCCTGCTTCCGATTCTGTGTCTCCCTCTCTCTCTGCCCCTCCCCCGTTCATGCTCTGTCTCTCTCTGTCCCAAAAATAAATAAACGTTGAAAAAAAAAAATTTAAAAAAATAAATAAATAAATAAATAAACGTTAAAAAAAAAGTTATTTTTTTTAATAGGAGTGACATGATTTCTTTGGTTTATTTGCATTTGTACATCTCAAGTTTCATTGAAATTGTGACCAGTAAGTATAGCCTGTGTACATTTTGGAACTAATTGAGATATCTTTGTGATGTAATAATCAGTTATTAAAAACCTTTAAAAAATGTTTTATGGGCATTTGAAAAGAATATGTATATAGGATGCAAAGTGATTTTTTTTACTTATTTGTTTATTTACTTTTAGGTCAATTTGTTAGTATATTATGAAGAATATAAGCAAAGGTGTCATAACAGAGACCTCAAATAACTATCACAAATAAGAGAATGAAATGGTCCACAGGTAGACGATAGGCAGCTGTATTCCACAAGGTGATTCTGGGACCTACATTTCTTGTCCCTTTGTGCTCCCCCCTCGTTTAAGGAGTTGTGTTAGGAGGCTTTCAGCCAGGACCCCATTTAATCCTGTGAGAATGGGAAAAGAAAGAAAGTGAAGGGCAAGGAGTTTCCTTTTCAGGAAGTTTCACAGAAATTCCCGTGTCATTTATGTTTTTGTCTCATTGATAAGAATGTAGTCAATAACCATATCTAGCTAGGTGACCAAGTGCCCTGCTGAAACTCAGGCAGGTTCTGTTACTTAAATTTCTATGTGTCTCTGTATGCTATCCCTAAGTTTCTATATGTGATTTTATTTTGGATGAATTTACCTTGTGCTTGTGAAAGTATTAATTTTATTATTTTGTTGCTGTGTTGTAGGGATTATAAAGGTTTATGAGTTTGATGTCTTTTTAGATTGTATTTTTGTTATGAATATATAAAATATTTATGTAAGATATTTATCTTTATCCAACTGAATGCTTTTGCCTTGAATTCTACTTTAACACTAATGTTGCCACCCCTATTGTTTTTTGTTTGCATGTTTCCTATATCTCTGTTTATTTCTTCATTTTTAATCTTTTTTATATAATTAAGAAATATTTCTGATATAAGTAGCATGTATGTATGGATTTTATTTTGTATTTGACATAGAGTCTCTCTTTAATAGAGGAATTTGACCAATTCACATGTATTGTGCTGTTATTTTAGGTCTAATTCCTGCCACCCATTTTTCCATTTTCTGGGTTTTTTTTCCTTTTTCTTGACTTTTATTGGAACGACCTGTTTTTCAACTTCTTTTTCTCTATTTGTAATTTAAATTTCATATATCCTATTCTGCCATCATAGTGTTTTTCTTTAACTTTTTAAAGAAGTATATTTGAATTTGTAGTTCTCTATCACAATAGTCTTCCTAGATCAAGATAGAATCCCATATCCCATAATTTATATAAATACTCTGCAATTTAAAACTCATTTTTATTAAATTTGAAATATATCTTTTTCAAAACCCCTTACCTGCCCCAATAATCATTCTATTAGCAGTTATTCATATTTTACTGTTTCTGTGCTTGCTATCCTTTCCAGGCCTTTCTATATCTTTCCCTTTTTTTTTTTTTGAGTTTTGATGTTTGACTAGACTACTATCCTTTGTTAGAAGGATATGGGAGATGTACTTTCTAAATCTTTGCATGTCTGAAAATGTCCATTTGTTTCCCTTACATGTGAGTAATAGTTTGGCTAGGTTTACGATTCTAGAATCATAATTCTTTTTTCTCAGTTCTCTATGAATTATTCTCCTTTATGTTTAGTGTTTCAGATAGAAATCAATGCCAATTTGAATTGTTTTCATGTATAGGTAATTTTTACTTAGGTTTTCTTTTACTTTGCCCTATCTGGCCCTTTCTCTCCTTATAATATTCCTATTACAGATATACTGAATCTTTTGGGTCTGGTTCCTCTATGCCCCTTATCTTCTTTCTCTTAAGTAAGCTTTCTCGCTTTCTCCCTTTCTCTCTCTCTCTCTCTCTCTCTCTCTCTCTGGCTTTTCTTTTTGTGTTCTAGGAGACGTCCTTGTCTGAATCACTAATTATATTCTCAGTGTTGCATTCTACTTTTCACTGCTTCTATATTAATTTCTTCTGTTGTGAGGTATTTTTTAATTTTCAAGAATTTTTATTGCTCTAATAGGTGCTGTTTTTCTTACTGTTTCAAGAATAAGCTATGTTATTTGCCTTATTCTATTGTAGGTAAACATTGGGAAATACAGATGAAAGAAATCAAATGCCAGATTATTTGTAAATATCTCTTTACACATATATTTAGTCTCTCACTTTTACTAAATATATACTAGTTTAAAGCAATTATTTTTAATATAGCCTCTTTTACCTTTCAGGACTTCTATTTTTTTCAAGAGGCAGGCTGATTTTATTTTATGTCAGATCTTTGCAGATAAATGTGACAAATGATATGCATTATTTTTTCAGTCTTTTTCTTATGAAAAGATTTAAAACTCACAGAAAAGTTGAAAGAGTGTTACAATGAAGACTCATATCTATCATCTAGATTCAACAATTACCAACTTTTTGTCATATTTTCTTTATATATGTGCAGATATGTTTAGTTTTTTGCTGAAGCATTTTAAATTAAGTTGGAAAAAAATAAGTTGTAGATATGATGACATATTATTTGCTTTTTAAAGAGTTTTCAAGTTTTAATTTTAGAATAATAGTAGATTTAGAACAAAATTACAAAGATAGTACAGAATGTTCTCATATACCCCTCATTCAGTTTCCACTCTGTTAACATCTTTTGTTATAGTACATTTGTCACAACTGAAAAACCAACATTGGTGCATTAGCACTAACTAAACTAGAGTTTGTGTTCGCTAGTTTCTCCAGTAAAGTCTTTCCTTCTCCATCCTGATTTCCAGATTGCATTTAGTTGTTCTGTTTCCTTAAGTGAGTTAGTTTTACTCACAACGCTTCTGATGTCCAGTGTGTAGTGATTTACCCACACCAACAACTAATTCTCTGACACCAACTAGGTGTCCTACAATTCGATTTTGATACTAACTACCTGGAATTAATGTCAGACTCCACAGATTTAAGGGCTCAGTCTCACAAGAAGCCCTTATTTCAGATGCCCATCACAAAGTGCCCAGGTTACCTACCCTTGCGTTCGACTTGGCTACAAAGTCAAGGGGTTCCCACAACTTGCCCCCTTTCAAGTTCAATAATTTGCTAAATGACTCACAGAACTCAGGTACACTTTTTACTTATGTTTACTGATTATTACAGAGGATACAAGTCAGAAATAGCCCAAGTGGAAGAGATGTGTAGGCGAAGGTGTGAGGGAGGGGTGTGTGTGCAGGGCTACCATGCCCTGCTGGGGATACCACTCTTCCAGCACATCACTGTATGCACCAACCCAGAAGCAAGCTCTTGTAACATTGAGGGGTGTGTGTGTGTGTGTGTGTGTGTGTGTGTGTGTGTGTGTGAAGGTTTCATTATGTAGGCATGATTAATTATCTCAGCTACAGGTGATTAACTCAGTCTCCAGCTCCTCTCCCCTCCTCAGAGGTCAGAGGTGGGGCTAAAAGTTCCAACACCCAATCGTGCTTTGGTCTTTCTGGTGACCAGCCTTTAGCCTGAAGCTATGTAGGGACGCCCAGCCACCAGTCATGCATTAGCATACAAAAGGCTCTCTTATCACTGGGGATATCCCAGTGCCAGGAACCGGAGACAAAGGCCAAATACCTATTTCCCATCACACCACACTTAGCTCTTGTGGTCTATGACAGTTTCTCAATCTTTCCCTGTTTTTCATGACTGATAATTGTGAGGAGAACTGGCCACATATTTTATAGAATGTCCCCAGTTTGGGTTTGTCTAATGTTTCTTTCATGGTTACACTGGGACTATGGGTTTTGGGGAAGAACACTACAGAAGTGAAGTGCCTTTCTCATCACATCCTGTCAGAGGTACATGCTGTCACCATGATTTATCCCTGATTATGTTAATCTTGATCACCTGGACAGGGTAGTGTTTTCTAGGTCTCTTTAACGCAAAGTTACCTTTTTCTTCCTCTTTCCATATTCTATTCTTTGGAAGCAAGTTCCTAAGTGACAAGAATGGGGATGGGGAAATTAAGATCTAAGTCCTGGAGGAGTGAGTGCTTAAATTATTTAGAAATCTTCTATAAGGAAGATTTGCCACTTCTTCCACATTTATTTATTTATATCAATATGGACTCATGGACATTTATTTCATACCTGGAGCTGTAATTAATTTTTAAAAGTTCTCTCCTATATGCTGAATGAATTCTTTTTCATTAGGGCATTTATTCTGATGTCTAGGTTTAATTTGCACTTCGAATCACTTTATTTGCTTTTTTTTTTTAATTTATTTTGTTTTCTTTTTATGTCTAGTGTTAGGCTCATCTTACTTTCTTATGTGCTCATGTGGTCAGTGTGATAAGACGGTTGTACCAGGTTGGGAGGGCTGAAAGAAATCTCTCTCTCCATATAGAGTTTGGTTTCTATAGCTTGACTTTCAGAAATTCCCTCAAGCAGGCACTATGCACTCACTTATTCATTCAACAAATATTTAATGGGCACTGATACGTGCTAGGAGGTAGTGTTCTGGGCACTGAGGATAGAGCAGTAAACAATACAGCTAAGATTTCTGTTCTTCTGAACTATGTCCTAGTAGGGGTAAGACTAATAACAAAGAAATGAGATCATGAAGAGTACTGAGTCCTGGAAAGGGGTGTAGTGTGCTACTTTAGAGAGGGTGGGCAGGGAGTACCTCTGAGTAGGTGAATTTTGAGACAATCTAAATTTTGACATAGAGTCAGCCATGGGGAGAATGCTTCCCTTAGAAGCAAGGATAAAGGCCTTGGGAGAGAGAATGAGCTTGGTATGTGCAAGGAATAAGAAGAAGGCCCGTTTGGCTGGAGCACAGTGAGCATATGTGAATGAGATACGGGGAGATAGGCAGAGGCCAAATCTTGTAGAGCTGTGCAGAACAAAGGAAGAAATATGGACTGAATTCTGAGCACAATGGGAAGCCATTTAAAGCAGGAATGTGTCATGATATGAATTGCATGTTAAAATAGTACTCTGGCTGCGCTGTGGAGAAACTCAGTTGAACCTGGGCAAGAACGGAAAGGAGGAACTTATTTAGGAAGCTGTCACAGGAGAGAGAGATGGTGTGGACTGGGGTCCTGGCTGTAATGTCGAGAAACGCAGATTGGTTCAGAATATATTTTGCAAGTATATCTAACAGGACTTGCTGATAGATTGGGTAATTCCTGAGATTTGTGGTGGCTGATCAGAGAGGGAAGAAGAAGCAGGACTATCCTAGAGTATCCGAGAGTATGATGGGGCCACTAGAAAGACTGGCTGTAAGGGATTGGGGATTAAGAATTCTGTTTTGAACAAGTTAATACAAAATAGCAATTGAACACCTAAGTTGAGATGTCAAATAGCGTCATATGTGAACTTGGAGCTCGGGAGAGGTGTGAGCTGGAGATACAGATTTGGCCATCATCAGATCAGGTACAGATGGTGTTTAAAGTCATGAGACCAAATGTGAATGAGTGAAGCTATAGTGATAATAAAGGGGCCCCAAAGAACTCCAGTGTTTTATAGGTAGGGTGTGTGTGTGCATGCGCCCATGTGTTTAAGAGGAGAAGGGAGCCAGCTTAAGAGTGGTGTAGCTGGGGTACAAGAGCACCTGGCTCTGGGGGTCCCAAACAGGCCAGGGTCGGCCATTTGCTGCTGACAAAATCCAAAGGCAGAGAGACTGATTGATTGGTGATGAAACAGGAAAGGAATTTCTTTCTTTCTTTTTTTTTTTTTTAATTTTTTTTTTAACGTTTATTTATTTTTGAGATAGAGACAGAGCATGAATGGGGGAGGGTCAGAGAGAGGGAGACACAGAATCCGAAACAGGCTCTAGGCTCTGAGCTGTCAGCACAGAGCCCGACGCGGGGCTCGAACTCAACAGACCGCGAGATCGTGACCTGAGCCGAAGTCGGCTGCCCAACCGACTGAGCCACTCAGGCGCCCCCAAAGGAATTTATTTCTATGAGGCCAATGTCCAGAAGACAGCCGACTAGCATCCCAAAGACTGTCTCCAAAGTGCTGAAAATACTTCCAGGTTTACATAAGGAAAATGTGGGGCAAAGATGGGTGGGTAGTGCAGGCAGGAAGTGAAGGTCAAATTGATCATGATCCTCATCGTCCTGGAGTCAATCATGGGCAGTGTCTTACAGGCTCAGGGCCGCCCTTACTGCTTCAGGGGGTAGTTTAAGTTCCCCTCTGGAGATGCTTTGCCTTCAGGGTCTTCTGCCTGAGCCTAGAGACAAACTGGAAAGAACTCAACTAAAAAGTTTGAGGTCAAAAGGGAAGCAGCCTAATTGGTGACATTGTCTGTGGCAGTGGCTCCGCGCTCAGTGCTTGGGCGGGAAAATGGGTTTACATTCCAGACCGGATCCATTTTGGGTAGTAAGCGTTTGCAAGTGGCTTCTCTGAGAACCTGGACTGTCTTGGTGGCTGTGGAAAGGCTCCTTTTTCTGGCTGGGTCTGCAGACAGGGTAGGGTTATTGTTCTAGCCTCTTGCATCTCTAGAGGCCGGTGGCTGCAGGGGATAGAGGTTCACAAGAGACTGTGGTTCTGGTTAGTTTCTCTGGGACTGGTATAGTAGCTGATATTACAATACAACCTTCCTGTGATGTGAGACTTGCATGTCACACCTTTGTATTTAAGGTGCTATTCAAGTGCCTGGATTTACTTTTCTTTTCTTGAATCTTGTGAAGAAGTCAGGACACAAGGCATGTGCTAGTATCATCCTCTTTCTAGAATCCTACTTCCTCATTCCATTTAAACACTGTAGGTCTTTTTATTGTTTGGCTATGCCACTGTTTATTCAGTCAGTTCCTATGTTGATGGAGATTTTTGGTTCAGTATTTTACTATTACAAACATGTCTTTTTTGAGTATTTGTATGACTTTAACAGAAGTGAAATTGCTCAGTCAAAAGATATATGCATTTTAAATTTTCATATAAATGGCTAAATTATACTCCGCCATCAAAGTTCTGTGCTCAATTTTTGATTGAACACATTTAGCGAAATGCACAATTGTTCTGTGAAAAACAGGCCATGTGCTAGTTCTTGTGGCAGAACTAAAGGGAGACTTAGTTTCTCTGTTAAATAGATGGTGGTGGGGGGGTAACATCGTGGGGGCTGCATCAGTTTCATTCCTTTAATTGTTTCTTTTCTCTTTCATTCCAATATTCAGTTAATATCATTTCTTCAGGCTACAAGGTAATGAATAAGGGAAGAGAAGGCAAAGATATGAACTGACTGGTTAGCAAACTTGCTCTTGAAAAGACAAGTGTCAGTCGCAGAAATGGAAAAGATTGAGATTCAGCAACATAATAGCTTATATATTATATCCACTACCTTCATTTTAGGTTATATAATCCTTTGGCATTAGTCCCTTTTGTTGACTAGAGAGGTCTGGATTACAAACCTTGACATAAGAGGGTTGAGTGGGGATGTAGTTTTGGTGCCTTTTCCTTCCGCATTAATAAAGTGCCTTCTGTCTCAATGAGGCAGACTTCATTTTTGAAGTCAGCACAGGGAACGTCATATTTGGTTTATTCTGTGAGAGTAGGATAGATAAGAGCAGCCATATAAATGACCAGATGATTTAAGACATTTGGGGGATTTAGACATTAGTAATTTGGCATCAGAGCTATTGTTCTCAGTTACCAGCGGCTAGTGCAGTGGTTTTCAAAATTTAAGGGTAACTAGAAAGTGCAAAAATATTTTGCTATGTGCGTGCTTCTTAATCCTTGAGACCTATAATACAGGTAGTGGTAGCAATATATTATAGATGATAAAACAGGCTCAGAGTGATTTAGTAACCTAACATCACACAGCTCAGTACTTTAATGTGCTATAGTGTTTCCTGTCTGCTAGGAGGTCAAATAGCTTATGTTAAAAGATGTAATGTTTATTGTGTGTATTAAATGTGCCTTTGATGTTTTAGGTGAGCGTACACAATCTTATGCAGTTAAGGAATTATTCAGAAGTTTGCAAAAACTGTCGTGAAGCATATAAAACTCTGAGTAGTCTATACAATGAAATGCAAAAAATGAATGAACTTGAAAATAAGGCTGAATCTGGAACACATTTATGCATTGATGTGGAAGATGCAGTAAGTACTTTACTTGTGATATGATGCATATTTTGCAGTGTTGTTGATTGTGCCTTCAGTAGTACTATCCCCTTTAGAGGTATATTGGAATCTGTGTATGCTGTCTTCAACCGGAAATAACTAGTTATAAAGTAGTAGAGTTTTAGAATATCCTGATCTGTCAAACTAAAATGAACATTAATCAAGTACTTCATAAATGAGTTGACAATTTGGTATGTTTGGTGTTTTAAGGTTGATAATATGTGTCATTTTCAGAGGCATGGGTGTTGTTATATGTTTACATTTCAGTTTCTTGTGTGCTATTGCTGATTCAAGAAGTCTCTGGTTTTGCTACTATGTGTTTCTTTTTTCTTTTTCTTTTTTTTTTTTTCTTTTTGTAAGCTTATATATTTATTTCCAGAGAGAGAACAGCTGAGGGGTGGTAGAGGCAGAGAGGGAGAGAGAATCCCAAGCACGCTCTGTGCTGTCAGCACAGAGCCCAACGCTGGGCTCAGTCTCACAAACTGTGAGATCCTGACTTGAACCGAAATCAAGAGTCAGACGCTTAACTGACTGAGCTACCCAGGTGCCCTGCTACCATGTGTTTCTGAAGCCATTTTTGAATTGCTTCCTTTCCCATTGCTTTTATTCTTTATACCTGTTATCATCTGAAATTTTTAATTTGTTTACTTATTTACAGTCTGTTACCTCTCACTGAAATATAAGCCACATGAGGAAAAGGACCTCCTGTCCTTTTCTGTTTAGTGTCCAGTATTTAGAACAGTGCCAAGCATATAGTAGGCCTTTAGTAATGTATATTAATTAAACGGTTAACAAAAAAGATTTTTCCTCCACTGTATAGTCGGCCTTCATGTGGGGCACCACTAGATGGCGATCATGCCTTTTTATGGGAATATGGTGCCTGAGGGTTGAGGCATCAAAGGAAATAGGAATTACTGGCTAAAAGTAGAGAACTAAAGGTCAGAGTTAATAAACTTAATGGTTGAGAATGATGAATATGAATAGCAGCTCAGAGTGAACTATGGTGGATCAATAATATTCGTGATGGCAAAAAGCATTTATTATCAACTTAAAATGGGTGGGTATACCATGGGGATTTTTATTTTTTTACTGCTCTTTTTCTAATGTCTGGAAGAGTACCTGCTTCTAGTAGGCTCTCAGTAAATACTAAATATTTATTTTAAGAATAATAGTCTATTTCATCATTTTTAAAATGAAGAAGAAAGATGAGTATTGATTCTCTGACAAAGGTTGGATTACATAGGAAATCAACATGACTGCCTGTTTTTAGAACGTCCTTCTTACAGTAAGCAAAGCTTACAGTAAACATACAAAGCACCATTTGCAAACCATATCTCAAAATTCAGGCAAGAACAGTTTTCTACATTAAATTTGATAGTTTCCTTATATCACTTACCATGTTTGACAGAGACTGTGAGCTCAATGAAAATGGGGTATTGCTGCCCCTAAATATATGTTTTTAATGTATGATGCTAAATGAAATACTACCTAAAAAAGTTTCCATGATTCATTAGATATTATGGACTTAAACAATTATTTGCCATATGAATCTTTCATAATATCTTAGGTAAGGTACTAAACATTTCATAGATATCATCTCTTGAAGAACAGCTGTATTTACATATTTAGTTGATGTTTTTATTTTCATTCTAAAAATATTGCAACAAGTTCAGTGAGATTACACATGTAACATAAAAAAAATTTGTTTTTGTGAGCCTTCCCCCCCCCGTTTTATTGAGATATAATTGACGAATGAAATTGCAATATATTTAAAGTGTTCAGCGTGATAATTTGATATACATATACATTGTGAAAGGACTCCCACAGTCGAGTTAATTAACACATCCATCACCTCACATTGTTACCCTTTTAAATCTTCTTTAATTAATGAAGCATGGTCTAACCATATTTCTGTTGATACAAGTTCTCTGAGATCTGTGAAAGGCTGACATTCTTTGGATGGTGTTATGAATTTAGAATACGAAATTTCTGTATGATATAAACTTACACAGTGACTGATTGTAAACTAGCTAATTTCCTGGGCAGAAGAAATTGTCCTCAACTATCAATAGATTTTTTAGGGATGTATATTTAGTTTTAAATTCTGGATGCCTGTTATTTTACTAATAAAATAATTGTATGACTCGAAGACAAATTAAATGTAAAACAGAGTAATTTTATTTGCTATCGTTCCAGATGAACATTACTCGAAAACTTTGGAGTCGAACTTTCAATTGTTCTGTCCCTTGCAGTGACACAGTGCCTGTAATTGCTGTTTCTGTATTCATTCTCTTTCTACCCATTGTCTTCTACCTTAGTAGCTTTCTTCACTCAGAACAAAAGAAACGGAAACTCATTCTACGTAAGTTTCTTTTTACGACTGTTTATTTATTTAACTAAAACCTGTATTTTAAAAACTTAAGCCTGTTTTAGAAATGATGTATACTCTGAAAACTCAAACTGTATTAGATTAAAACAGCTCTCTGCTTCAAATTTTACAGTAAATACTTACTAATAGGAGAGATGTGTAAGAAGTCTATAAGTACAAATAATCAAAAGTCGACATACAGTATCTTTTCAGATGTTTTAACTGAGAGAGCTAGCTCTGGAATTAGGTAGGCAACAACAGAAGAATAGCAACAAAGGTTTTGCAGACCTGAACGGCCATGGTAGGGAGAGGTGGACAGCTCTCAGGCCCATCAGAGCTGTGGCAGAGCCACCTAGAAAGCCACCTAAAAAGGCAGGGAGAAACTATAGTGAACACACAGACAATTTGTTTATGAATAAATTGGAATTGTAGTTGCAAGGACATTACTTCACATACAGCATGTGCTCACACATATTCCCCATCAAATAGGGCAGAGCAGAAAAAGCACTAACTAGAAGTTCCTATTTAGCTGAAGACGAGTGGTTTCTAAGTCTAGTGGGTTTCTTGTTTATGATCAGAATGAAGGTATGGGCTTATCCCTTAATAATTTTAATTTTTAAAATAGAGAATGTCTTTTGTAGAAAAAAGTTAGGCTTTTTTTTTCTCTTAAATATTATTATTCCTAGTTTAGGAACCTATGATATAAAATTTCTTTCCTTTATAAATTTCTTTCTAGCCTTTCTTCTTCACAGTTTATTTAATCTCACTAATATATTTAACTAAAAAAAGCTACTTACAGATCAGCTTGAACTGAATTTGTAATGTCTTATCACCTTGAAAAGCTAGCTGATAGAGGGGAAAGTCTGTAATATGAGTGTATTTGGCAAAGCTTTTCAAAGATTGCTAGCATTCTATAAAATATGTAATAAATGAGTCCTAAAAGCACTTACTTACAGTTTTAACAAAATATTGCAGGGACCTCACTATTGAGAAACTTTCTTTTTCAAGGCTTAGTGTACTTTTAAAGTTTAGCATCGTATTTGCCTTGCAAATCAGTTTAACTCTGTGGAAGATACTTATTGCTTCTGATCAGGGTTTTTCACAGTCACTTTCATCCATCTGCTTGTACAAGCCACAAACCTTGTTATCTTTACTTTCTTAATTCTTTTCTTTATTATTTCCCTATTCCCATATTCTCTTCCCTACCTTTTTTCACTCCATCAGCAAGTATTGACAGCTGTACTTCCAAAAATGTATCTTAAATTATCTTTTCTCTACCTCCACTGATAATACCTTAGCCCAAGCCATCCCATCTCTTATCTGCCCTAATGCAGGAGTCCCTTACCTGGTATCCCTGCTTCCATTTTTTGGACCCACAACAATCCATTCTTTATATAGTGGGTAGAGTAATTTTTCAAACACAAATTTTACTATGCTTTTCTCCCACTTGAAACCTTCCTGTGTTTCTGTTGCATCTAGAATAAACTCAAAACATATTTCCAGGGTCTGCTTTCTAAGCTATGTGTGACCTGCCCCTCCCGCCCCATCTACCTTTCTAAACTCACTACACCCACTCCTTTCTTTGTTCATGATGCTGTATGTAGGCAGACTGGCCTTTTTGCTCCCTTCAAACACCAAACTCATTCACACTGCCCCCTTCCCAAAGCTCTTACACTGGCCCTCTTTACCTTCCTTGACTGGCTCCTTGTCATCCAGGTCTTAGGCCAAAGATACTTATTCAAAGATACATTTTATGACCCCCATCCTTAAGACATCCTTCTTTCAATTCTCCTATATCTATCATGTTTCTTTGATGACACTTTTTAACTTAACTTTTTCATTTATATTCTATCTTATTTGCTCTCCTGACTCAACTGGAGGCTCCATCAGAACAAGGATTTTATCTTGTTCACCACTATATCAGTATCTAGAAAGTACCAGGCCTATATTAGGTGCTCAAATATATTTGTTGGACAAAAGAATGTGTATCTAATGTTAGCATTTCCTAGGGTGTGTTCCTTAAAATAACTAGTCCTGTGAAATTCCTTTTTATGATCTCCATAATGTACCTGAATATAAATTAAAGGTTCTGAGATTATATTCCCAAAACTTGACAGAACTTTTGCATATTACCTGTGATGTTTCATGTTTATGAATTGATTTATGAATTTAAGGAAATGCTAGTGTAAGCAAACAATTCTTGTGCCGTTATCTCATGGACATTGTTTTTTTTTTTTTTTAATGTCACAATTTTATATGCCCCAATTTATTAAGTCCTGTGGTAGGAATTAGCGATTAAAAAAAAAAAAAAAAAGGAACAAGGCACAATATGTGCCCTCAAAGAACACACTGACCATAATCCAATTATTACAACAGATGTAGTTAAAGGTATACAGTGTGGTTGGCCCACAGAGAGTAAGACCAGCTCTGCATTAGGGCTGTTGGAATTCATCCCTAGATCTCTGGGGTAGAATTTCTCTCCTCTCCTCTCCCCTCCCCTCCCCTTCCCTCCCCTCTCCTTTTATATCCCCTGGAGTAGAATTTTGAAGGATATAGGGATTTATTAAAGAATAAGGAAGCAAGGAGGTTGTAGATACATGTACTCATTGGCATTGCACCTGGTTAGTTTAATAAACTTGGTAATTAGTGAGAAACTAGATTATTTCTAGTAATTTTAAACAACATAGGAAGAAACCCTCTTGATTTAGTTTGTCTCCCAAACCCACAGAAGCTTAAGAGTAGACTTCTGGCTTAGGCAGTTTTTTAGGTTAAGTTGCCCTTTAGTTTAGCCTGAAGCAATACACTGGTCCAGAAAGTCATGTTGTCATCTTAGAGTGATGGTTAGCAGAGACCCTGATGGAAACCAGAACACTGGTTTTCATCCTTGAACACATATCAGAATTATCTGCAGAGCTTTAAAACAAAACATAAAAACAGACGCCTGGGTCCCATTGCAGACCTTCTGACCACAACCTCTACTCTCATGTTAAAAGCCTCTGAAGTAGAGAAATTCCTAGTTATCCAATGTAAGATACTTTTACTATGGCACAATTGTTTTTCATTTATGGAACATGAGAAACATTCACATTTAACTATAAGCACAAACATTACCAAGCAAAATAGCCATGATTTCCTTTATTAACCCTAATGATTCAGTCCCATTAGCATCATAATCAAAATTGATTGCACATATTTTATTAGCAGCCATATGTATTTGTGTGTCTGTGCACATGTAATATAACTCAATGTAACTTTTTTTTGTAAGCCATTTAAGTTTTTTTCAACTTTTTTTGGACAATTTTTTGACATTATAGAATTATTTTAAGAGAAATCTAGATTTGGATTTCTAACTTAGACTTTTTTAAAAATATTTATTTATTTATTTAATATGAAATTAATTGTCAAATTGGTTTCCATACAACACCCAGTGCTCATCCCAACAGGTGCCCCCCATCACCCCCCCTCCCCTCCTTCCCACTCCCCCATCAACCCTCAGTTTGTTCTCAGTTTTTAAGAGTCTTGGGGCGCCTGGGTGGCTCAGTTGGTTGAGCGTCCGACTTCAGCTCAGGTCATGATCTCACAGTCTGTGAGTTCGAGTCCCACATCGGACTCTGTGCTGATGGCTCAGAGCCTGGAGCCTGCTTCCGATTCTGTGTCTCCCTCTCTCTCTGCCCCTTCCCTGCTCATGTTCTGTCTCTCTCTGTCTCAAAAATAAATAAAAACATTAAGAAAAAAAAAATTTTAAAAAAAAGAATCTCTTATGTGTTGGCTCTCTCCCTAACCTTTTTTTTTTTCCTTCCCCTCCCCCATGGTCTTCTGTTAAGTTTCTCAGGACCCACATATTTATTTATTTTTGATAGAGAGCAAGCGAGGTGTAGAGAGAGAGAATCCCAAGCAGAATCCCTCTGTCAGTGCAGAGCCTGATGCAGGGCTTGACCTCACGAACCATGAGATCATGACCTGAGCTGTTGGGGCGCCTGTGTGGCTCAGTTGGTTAAGCATCTGACTTTGGCCCAGGTTATGATCTCACGGTTTGTGAGTTTGAGCCCCATGTCGGACTCTGTGCTGACAGCTCAGAGCCTGGAGTCTGCTTTGGAATCTGACTCCCCCTCTCTCTGTACCCCTCCTGTGTTCACGCTCTCTCTCTCTCTCAATAAATAAATGTTAAAAAAAAGAAAAAAGACCATGAGCTGAGCTGAAATGAAGAGTTGGATGCCTAACCAACTGAGCCATCCAGGCACCCTACTAACTTAGACTTTTAAATATACAATTTTATTATTGTACCTTGTAACACTTCCAATTTTTAAGTAGAATACTCTTACCTATATTACATATTTGAGATTGTGATGTTCAAGATGATATAAATTATGTCTGTTTTATTTGGTGCTGCTTCTAACAAAGTCATGTGTGGCTTCAAGCAAAGTTACATTTTTTGAAGTTGGTAGAAAAAAATAGACTTGGGTTTTAATTCTTAGAAGATTGAGTCTATTCTGATTCAAACATAGAATTATTAGATGAATACTATAGTTTACATAAAAATAATGAATAATTACATTTAGAGAATTACATTTGAGTTAAAATATAATACTTTTGATTTATCTAGCCAAACGTCTCAAGTCCAGTACCAGCTTTGCAAACATTCAAGAAAATTCAAACTGAAATCTGCAAAACGGAGAATTAACGTCCTGTTCCATGGGTGAATGGTAGGAGATGCAGCTTGGTCCAAAAGAAGATAAACTGATTTGACAAGTCAAGTTCCTAAGAAATGCAAGGACTTCAGATTTATTTTTAAATAAGGATTTTCAATTTTTCTTTCCTTTTTTGTTCCTTTTTTAAGGGTTTGGGTATTTTTAATTTCCAGGCCAAGTAATGTTGTCTATTTTAAAGAGTATTTGTTACAATAACAAAAGATGCAAGGACAATCTTTGTTTTGTTTTGTAGGCATATTATTACTATTTGAGACTTCTGGTAGCTCCTCATTAATATAGTATTTTAGTAGCAAAGTTTTTGAAAACTAACATTTAAAAATTAATTAATTATAGCAAAGACTTTGAAAAAGAAATATACTTGCCAAAAAGTAGCAGGTCCAAAGATTAATTTAAATTACCATTGCAGTATTATTGTTTTATATATATATTTAATATGTCATACATTACAAATAATATGTAATTCAATCTCTAGTTTACTTTAAGTGATTTTTGAAACCACTAGTTAGAAACCTCCCTAACAATTTTTAGAAGCAGGAAGGCACATTACATTTATCTTTGTAAAAAGATTTACGGTAACTGGTTTCTTACTTAACTTTTATAAATAGTGTTGTATTTTACACCTTATTTTTGCCTTTATTTCTTAAATAATTTGAAATCACTGGACTGCTGTATTATATTCAGGGCAAGATGGATTCTTTTTCTACCAGGGATTTGCATTGTGAATTACATTAAGTTATTTGGCAATTTATAATTTATTACTACTTTAAATCAAATGTAGCATTCTCACAATATGTATTTAAGTTGTTTTTTTTTTTTTAATGGAGATTCTCTTGGGATATATGGAGATTTTTGGAGGGGAGAGAGAGGAGGGGTAAAACAACCTTAAGGTTCAGAAAATAGGGACGTGAGGGGTGCTCACGAGAAGACTGTCGAATGGTTCATGTTGAGGGCATGAGTTAAGATGAGTCTGATACAGAAAGCAGTTAGGTTAAGATGCCTGTTTTTTTTCTAAATTATTTAAATCAGTTAAACGTGATAGGATAGAAATGAAGTCAGATATTTCACTATCAGAAAGCAAATTCTATTTTGGGATGTTTGTATCAACCTTTCTAGAAAAAAGCTTCATTTCAGAATTGTTCACAGTTTTTTTCCCTCAGGTTTTTAGTGTTAGGTATTTCATTTGTTAATTCCTTCTTGCTTTCTTGGTGGCAATAGGCTTTGTTCTAAATGTTGAGAATGTGAAGCCTGCTCTGTATAGAAACAAGAATTAGGTTAAATAGTACAAGAATTTTAATCCCTTCATATATAGTAAAATGCTCTATAAAGAGGCAAGAAAGTGTTTTTAATTTTTTTTAATGTTTACTATGTATGTAGAGTTGAAAAAGAAGGCTTATCTTTGGATATGTAACATATCCAAAAGCCGTTACAGTTTTTCTAGTTGGCTGTGATCCATTTAAAATGTGCTGGGGTTTATTCTGTCATTGTCATTGTTCATGCTGCTGATACTAATAACACTGTCTTGATTTGAAGCATATAGTTGAGGGCCATTGAAAGCAATCTTTCATTAATGCAGATAAAACCAGTTTACATATGCAAAGTTACAAAATGGCATATTTGAATCTGTAAGTAGTGACTCTTTGATCACCTTTCGATGTTATGTATTTCTAAAAACCATTGCTTTTGGGTATGGTTGCAAATAAGCACTTTAGAAAAGAAAAGATAGCCTTTGCTATTTTTCTGGTTGAGTCATTGCTCTTTCAACATAGCATCAGCAATAGATTTCAAAAATAAGTATTAAGCATTACACTGAAGTGTGTGTAAGTACTTCATTTTTTAGTCATACAGATAAATTCTTTGCATAGTTTTAAATTCTGAGACACATAAGCATATGTGTGTGCATCTTTAGCTCTTTGACACTTTGAAATAAAGGAAGTAACTTAAAAAAATTGCAGTGCACCATATTTGATTTTTTTAAGATATATTTTTAAAACTTCAGATGTAATTGAACGTCACACATCAGTTTTTCAGGCATTGAGTTTAAATGCCTACTTTAAAAGTACCATCTAATCATTTTGTTGTTAATAAAAATGTACTTTTGGATTGTTTATTTTTTTGTTTGGATTTGAGATGTAGAACTAGCATCAGCTAGCTATCTTTAAATGTGACTCTAAATCAATACCACCAGAGTGTAGATGGTAAAGGTTACTTCTAAGGGGACAGCATTTTCTAATGTTTCATGGATAAGCTGTACTTCTACTGCAGTGTACTCCTTATAAACCGAAATGTTTTTCCAGAACGTTATTATTGGGGTTGCATTCCTGATGAAAGACTTGACATCTATAAATAATAGACATCAGCAGCAATGAATTAAAAAAGCAAAATTTACACCAGTAACCTATGTACCTGTTGAAGATAGGGAAAAAATTATGTTCCAAGCACATTGTTTTCTGAGCTACAAGAAACCTTAGTGGTCATCTGGTCACAGACTCCGAGAGCCAGATGGATCCCTAAAGACAGCTGGATCTAACCCATCCACTGCATGAATTCCCTCTAAAAAGTGTATCACTTATTTCCTATCTTCTCAATTGAGGAAGCAGAACATCATGGAGCTCCTTATTTATGACTGAGCCATTGTTTGATAGTCAAATCTAAAATTGAGACTTGAAATACCTAATCAAATGTTTTTCTACTCGGCTCATCCAAAATTGCAAAAAATGATCACATT
Organism: Prionailurus bengalensis; assembly: GCF_016509475.1. Taxonomy (NCBI): domain Eukaryota; kingdom Metazoa; phylum Chordata; class Mammalia; order Carnivora; family Felidae; genus Prionailurus; species Prionailurus bengalensis. The sequence continues at coordinate 97,257,635 of NC_057349.1, read as the reverse complement.
GATTATAAAAAGAGCTTCGGCCTATGCTGAATTATACATGTAACACATAAAAATTACAACTCTACCAGGGTTGCTTGTTCTAAACTGTTACATCGGGTATAGTAAATATTAGTCATACATGTAACATACTTAATGACCAGTAGTTTTCTTTGTCTCCTTGGAACTAAAGAGGGCTTTTAGGAGATAATATGACTAATTCATGCTTCTTAAAGTAGGGAGGTTTTCCATAATTTTAAAATCTTTTTCCTGTGGTAAACAGATGTATTTTTTAAAACATCCATCCCAGTACCTAAATGCAATCAAAATATTTCAAACCTTTAAAAGGAATGAATGATAAGCCCGTCTTTAGCTAGATATTGTAGTAAATCCTCCATTGTCATACCTAAGTACCAGAATTGTATCCAAAAGTTTTGCCCAATAGCATTAGAAGTGAAAAACAATTCAACAACTGTAATTTCTGGAGTAATTGTAGACAACTAGAATGTAGATAGGAGGATTGGAAGTTGTTAGCTTATACTGTTTTGACTTCTGAAGCAGAAGAGTAAGCAGAAGGAAGTAGGTTTCTGGTCACCAGAATGTGTATCTTCAGAGGCAAGGCCCACAAGAGAAAGCTTGACAGTCATCCCTGTTTCCAGAGGGGAAGTTATGTCTTCCCTTTCTCCCTCCTATTAGTACTTCATTTTCTATGTTCATTTGAAGTGCTATTATCAGTAATGTAATAGGAACTGAGATATAAAGGGCTTGACCGTGGCTTTGTAAAATCCAAATCCTCAAAATAAATAAACAAACAAATAAAATCCAAATCCTCTTTATATCTTGGCTGTTCTTCACTAAACAAGGCAGTGTTTTTTTGTTGTTTTGTTTTGTTTTGTTTTGTTTTGTTTTGTTTTGTTTTTACAACCTAGGGACTGTTATCAGTCAAACTCCAGCATTTCCCACCTCACCCCCAACACATACACATGCTCTTTCTCTTGCTTTTCTCCTTATGGGTTTAGAGAATTATGGTGTGGGCACACAGCTAGCACAGGATGTAAAGAGTGTGAGTGAGCAAGTAGGATCTCCACATTTACTCTTTCCCCTCACACCTCTCCCCTGTGATTCCCAAATATTTATATAGGAGGGACCTAGGAATGGAAATCTCTAGGAGTAGTATTAGATTGTATATTTACTGGGGGAGGCTTTTGGAAAATGATGGACATTGTGAAAGGGCTAAGACTGCTTAAAATTACACTGCTTGCCACACTTTGCCCACCATCCACTCAGGACTTACTCCTGCTCCAACCCAGCATCTCAGGAGAAACATGAAATTGTTGTTTAGCTGCTTTGGCTCCTCCTGCTAGGTTTATGTCCTCTTTTCTTTGTTCGCTTTTCCCCCTGTCTCCTAATATCACAATAGATAGAATCATAGGAACTATCCTTTGTAGTTTAGCTATTATCACCAAATCTGCACCACTCATTCTGTGTCTTTGAAACACCATGGATAGGTGCTTACTTACATGGGTACTGAAATTTTGCTTGTAACCAACCCCACCATGCTGGAAGTGAGTTAGAGAATGTAGTCACTGACCTGGTCAGGCTCTGGAAATCCCTTTTGGGGGTTGAGATCCTAGCTTATTGATAGTCTGCTTTCACGAGGTATATCCATGTCACTTTTGGCTCTCAAGTCCACCCAGCTCCTTGGATTTAAGCCCTGTCATTTACTCTTGTTCCCATAGTGCCACCATTTTTCTTTGTCCCCATTAGCTTCACAAACACCAAAAATTCAAATGACCTGATGGGATTGTGGTAAAGTCTAAGTTTTTCAGTACTTTAAAGAAATCATTCCTTTGCCTTCAGGATTGCAAAGTTTCCGAAGAGAGTCCTGCTATAGTTCTTGTATTTGTTCTTCTGTATGTAATGTTTTTGTTGTTTTCTGTCTACCTTCAAGATTTCTTCTTAATTTTTGATTTCCAGCAGGTTTACTGTGATGTGTCTGGGTGTATTTTTCTTTGTATTCTCCTGGATCCACTAGATCCTTTAGTGTTTTAATCATGGTTATTTTTATATTATTTTATGTTTTATTTTTTAAGTAGGCTCCATGCCCAGTGTGGAGCCCAACATGGGGCTTGAACTCATGACCCTGAGGTTAAGACCTGAGCTGAGATTAAGAGTTGGCTGCTTAACTGACTGAGCTACTCAGGTGCCCCTAATTACAGTTATTTTAAAGTTCTTGTTGGATAGTATCAATATCTGAACCATCTCTGGATCTAGTTCTTTGATTACTTCATCTCTTGACAATACATCATTGTCATTTTCTTCTTGATTTTTAATTCATCTTACAATTTTTGCCTAAATGCCAGACATTGCATGAAAAAGAACAGTAGAAACTGAAATAACTAGTATTCATACCTACAACTGAGCAAACATTTCTATCAGACTATTAGTATGAGGAGTGAGGGTTGAATACCTCCCATCAGTAGTTGATCTGGATTTGAGTTTTATTGTTAATATTATTACCTTCAGTATATCACAGGTCAAATTCCTCCAGTGATTGAATTTGTGCAGCTACTTTGTGTTTGGTGTGTGGCCTAGAATGCCAAGAGAGTTCTTCTCAGTGTTCCTACTTCAACTTTCAGCAGACTGTGTATAACCGTGCTAAGTGGGATCTCTCTCCATGGTCTTGTCTCTTCCTCAGCTATAGGGGTCTCTTGCTTGTTTCTTTGTGCAAGGTTTATGGTAGGGGCAGGCATTGTTTCTCCCCCCTCTAACCTCAGTTTCATGCAGGTCCTGGGCTCTTGAGCTAATTTAGGGTGGGCCTCCTTCTCCCCCATGGCAGTCGGGCACTGCATTGTAATGGGGGCGGTCTTAAATGGGAGTGAGTTTTCTGTCCCTTTCTCACTGACAGTAGACCTTGCTTTGTATCAGTGAAGGATCCTGGTGACTGGTAGGTTTCTTGCTTTCCTCCAGCATCTGATGGCTTTTGTTTCAACTCCTCTTCTGCCACAGCCAACCTTATCTTGGGACCAGGGGGCAAGAAGATTTAGTACACTCCTTTAGTGGCAGATGGCTTTTTCTTTGTATGGAAGATGGACATGGGCCCCATGCCTGTCTTGCATTGGTAGCTGGCCGTCATCTGCATGCCTGTCTCACCAAAGGGAGGCTCTTTCAGTTCTCCTGATCTGCACCCAGTCTTTCCTGTGAATACCCAGGGAGGCCTATGGAAAAGTGCTGGCAAATGGGGCACATACTTTGTATCCATGGCTCCCAGGGGTTCTAAGTTGTCATTCTAGCCATACTTGGTCTTTAAACTTCTGCTAACATTTCGGGTTTTTTACCTTTACTTTTTTGGCTGCTACTCTTCCTCCTGTACTCTTCCCAAAGCAAAATAGTTGGTAGGAGCAGTGTTTACTGGCTTTCTATATCCTAAGTGGGACTAGAACTCGCTGATTGCTTCTTTATTGTCAACTGTTTTTACTTGATGGAAAACTGCTCAACAATTTGTTTAATACATTCAAAGAGGTGAAACAAGCAGTGAGGGCCTTAACCAGTTGACTGGAATTGTGGCTATTGGAGGTCCCAGTATACTGCAATTATGTCTATTATGTCCTATAATGGAGGAGCTGTCATGGCCTTGAAAGGGAAGAACTGTGTGGCTATCGCTGCTGACAGGCACTTTGGGATCCAGGCCCAGATGGTGACCACGGACTTTCAGAAGTTCTTTCCCATGGGCAATCAGCTGTATATAGGACTGACTGGGCTTATCACTGATGTCCAGACTGTTGCCCAGCAACTCAAGTTCTGGTTGAACCTGTATGAGCTGAAGGATGGTTGGGAGATCAAGGCTTACACCCTCATGAGCATCATGGCCAACCTCTTGTACAGAGATGGTTTGGCCCCTACTACACAGAGCCAGAAATCCCTGGGTTGAACCTGAAGACCTTTAAGCTCTCCATTTGATCTCTAGACCTCATCAGCAACCCCATGGTGACTGACGACTTTGTGGTCAGTGACATCTACTCCAAACAAGAATGCGATGTATGAGTCCTTCTGGGAGCCTAACATGGATCCAGAACACTGTTTGAAACCATCCTACAAGCCATGCTGAATGCTGTGGATCAAGATGCAATGCCAGGCATGGGCGCCATTGTCCACATCATTGAGAAGGACAAAATTATCACCAGGACACTGAAGGCTCAAATGGACTAATCTTCTGTTCCCAGAGCCTACTTTTTTTTTTTTTTAAAGTAAAATAGTTTTTCTTTCAAAAACAAAACAAAAGGTAAAGAGGTAAAACAAAAAGTAAGATTGGCAATTAGGGAAGCCATTAAAAGGAACCAAATCCCCAAAAATATGGTAGCTGAAATTAACTCAATGGAAAGGTTTTATAGTAAATAAGACATAGTTAAAGAGTTCACTCAAAATATGTTGGAAGAGTATCTTCAGAAGGAAACAGGGAAAGAAAAAAGTTTGGGAATACAGATTGGGGAGGGGGTAGGTAAGAGATAGAGGGGGTGCATTAAAAAATTTAATATAAATATAGTTAGAGTCCCTGAAGCAAAGGAGAAAGAAAATGAGATGGAAGCAATTTTTGAAAACATTTGAAAAATAGCTGAGAATTTTCCAAACCGGTGAAAAACATTGACACAAATGAAGATGCCCAAGAAGAATTTAAAACAAACCAAAACAACCTAGTCACATTCATAGTAGATAAAAACCAAAGAGAAAATCTTATAAACCAGCTGGAGAAAAGATATTGCCTTTAAAAGAGCAGTAACTAAACTTATTGCTTATTTCTCAAGAGAAAATGAAAGCCAGAAGACAAATGGAATATTTTCAAAGTGCTAAAAGAAAGTGATTGACAATCTAGAGTTCTACGCCCAATCAAAAATGTTTTTCAAAATTAAGAAGGAGAGGGGCGCCTGGGTGGCTCAGTTGGTTAAGCGACCGACTTCAGCCCGGGTCACGATCTCGCGGTCCGTGAGTTCGAGCCCCGCGTCGGGCTCTGGGCTGATGGCTCAGAGCCTGGAGCTTGCTTCCGATTCTGTGCCTCCCTCTCACTCTGTCCCTCCCCCATTCATGCTCTATCTCTCTCTGTCTCAAAAATAAATACACGTTAAAAAAAAATTAAAAAAAAAACAAAATTAAGAAGGAGATAAAGGCATCTATGGACATAAAGGCAGAAAATTCTCACAAGTAGGCCTACATATTTTTTTTCTTTTTTTGTTTTTGTTTTTGTTTTTGTTTTGACAAGCAGGCCTACATATTAAAGGATTTACTAAAGGCAGTTCTTCAGGGAGAAGTAAAATGACCCTAGATGGAAACTCAGGTATAAGAAGAAAAGATTGATGAAAAGGGTAAAATATATAGATAAATTTAAATAATAATGACTGGACACAACAATAATATTCTGTGGGATGTCTCTTTTTCTCTCTCTAATATATAGATAGATATTCATATATCTATGTATATGAAAGAATGAATAGATAAAAACAACAATGGCATAAACATCGAGAGGGGATTATTTTTGGAGTTAAAATATTTTAAGGTCATTGCATTACCTGGAAAGCTTATTTCTTTAGGCTGTTTCTGGAGGTAGAATTGATTTTCAAATAGGTACTAGTAATGAACTTTGTTGTTTTTAAGTTGGACTGAAGATACATTCTGACTCAGGTCCAATTCCCCTCCTTTCACTACATCTTTTAGGATTTTCTTCTGCTCTTTCTTCATATTTTTTAAGGAAGCACTTTGCCATAACAGAAAAAACAAGGGCTTTAGAATCAATCAGACCTGGGCTTAAACTCCTGTTTTTCCCCTTATTTGGGCAAGCAATTTACTTCTCTGAGCCTTCACTTTGGGAGGGCTGTGAAAATGGGAAGTAATAATACTGTTCTCACAAGATTATTGTGCAAATTAAATGAGATTAAGTATACAAAGAGCCTACAGTGCAATGCCCAATATGTAGTGCTTCATATTGCTCAGTAAGTACTAGTTTTTTTCCCTCATGGACTGCATTGTGCAACTGGCATTGGATTATACACCCTCTCACGTTGTTTCCTGGGTTCCTTACGTTTGTGATTATTATCCCTCCTCTCTTGGCTAGATTGTAATCTTCTCCAGTTCAGGGACTATATATCTCCCTTTTGTATCCTTTGCTCAGTGAATGGCGTTTGGAGTGAGAGCAGTACTTGCTTGAGGAAAGCATGTGTGAATGAGATAAGATACATCCCTGCACTATACATTATGTTAGAAGGCGTCTTTGTAGCAGTTCCACCCAGAAGGATATTTGAGACCTTGAAGAAAAGTCCTTCAGCTGCCCATGAGAAGCATAAATGGTGAAAACATACTTAATGGAAAAGAGAGAAATGCCATCTTACCATTCAGGAACACTCCAGTTTAAGCACTGAAGATTCCAGGCTGGAACTAGTGCTGAGTACCATGGATTGCTGCCCTTAAAACTAGTATCTTAAGTTGTATATAATAGCTTTTCTGGGCAAGAGTCCCATCTACTTAATCTCTGCTAGATGAGTATACATTAGTTCTGACTGATGAAAAATACCAAGTTAAATCAGACAGTTAAAAAAAATCAACATGATGCCCATAACTGGTTTATCTTTCCTTTCAGTAATCCCACATATTACCTACTTATTTGCTGTAATGAACATGCCATTCAGCTAAAATAAGATTAACTGCTTAAACTGAGGCATTACAGGCAGAGAACTTTAATGCCGCTTTGTGTTTCATTATGAAGTTCAGTGGTTAAATGATACGGTGTTGTCGTTTCTTCCTTTGTAATCAAGAGGGTTTCACTTAGGATTAGTGCACCCCAGCCGATTCTCCTGATGGAACATTTGAAGCAGCAAGTTTATAGGTCTAGGTTACAGCCTGGCAGCAATAATAACCTTCAGAATCAAACCTGTTGGCTTCATCACCGCTCAAATTGCACTGCTCCTTGTGAGGCTCCCCTCTGCTCTAATGGTGATGGAAATCTCACTTGCTATGCAGATTATGAAAGACAAATTGGAAGGGGGGTTAGCCATGCAGCTGGAAAATAGCACTGTGATGACCCAGGTGAGATCAGAGTTCAGAATGTTAACCCAAGTTTGTCCCAAGTGAATGAACATTTGCCTGTTCTCTGCATCAAGGTCAAATCCCACTTCAGTGGAGCTTTTCTGGACTGTTCCAGCCCCACTCATCTCTCTTTTCTTTGAACTTTAATTGCAATTCTATTTCTCCCTAAACAAGGCTATTTATTCATTTATGTGATTCATATCATTGTTCTATATGGGCTAACACCCTCTTCAGTTAGAAGTCCAGGACTGACATCTACATGGTCCTGGGTCCATAAGAGCATGTTGTTTAACAATTGCTCATTGACTGAAGGAAACACCCTCTGTGTGATGTGACCTATTATGACTCAGCCTGGATAGTCCACAGTGGGGACTATCAGCCTCAGCTGAGCCTGAAATTAGCCCCTATCCTTATCATGCCTTCTCTTCTATGGAGTATATTCCATTTTTGTGGTTCATCAGAAAGTCAGACAAAGAGAGTAAACATGGTAACCAATAGATTTGTCCATCCATTCTTTTTTTTTTCTTTCAGTAAATATATATGAAATGCCTACTGTGTACCAAGTCTTTTCAGAACTCTAAGAACTGAGAAACTTCTTGCTGACCATTTTGGTGGAGAATGGAGAAACAGTTTGAAAGAGCTCGAAGGAAATTCCTTTCTTCTCACACAGTATCCTTCAGCCCCAACTTTTGGGCAGGAGCACCTTCTATAATTCTTCCTTTCCCTGTTTGTTTATTCACCTCTTCTTCCCATTCTCACTTCTCCACCTCCTCAAATCGCTGTGATAGATGGGACTGCTCCTCCCCTGCCTCCCTGGCTGTGATAATAGCAGGCTATTGAATTTTCCTGTGTGAAACTGGTTTGCTCAGGTCTCTGCCAAGCAGGCTGCACTTGCTAGGTTGGATGGATTCCAGTATGCTCCTCTGGATAGGATTTAGTGTGGGTCAGGATTCCTTAGTGGGTAGGAAGAGGGTGGGGAGAGAAGAGGGAGATTAGGTTGGTTCTCTCTCTGCCTAAGGAATTAGATAAATTATTTAATGAATTATAAACAGGGAGCCCTGCCTTGGATCTACTTCTGTCGCCAGCCCAATAATTGTTGACCATGTTGACCCTCCAGGGTAAAGTCAGAGCCTCAGTTGCCCATGGGATGATCTGAGGCTGGTGTGGGTGTCTCAGAGCAGCTGACATCCAAACTGTACCTCTTCAGAAAACTTAGGTCACTCTCTTGACAGCTGCAAATCCAATAGTGATGTACCCTATTCCCCTGCTTCCTTCATTTTTCTGGCAGAAACAGGATATGCTAGAATGATAGATTGTTAGAACCAAGAGGGACCTTATCATCCTTTATTCCAGGTTTCCTTATTTCTCAGGTGTAGAAATTACAACTCGTCAAAGTGGTTTATCCAAGTTGGTGGAACAGTTGTGACAAAGCCAGGGCTATGACCCAGGTCCTGACTCCCAGACTAGAACTGCTATGCCATGCCATCTCTCAACATTCCCTTCCCGTCATTTTATTCCCATACCTCCTTTTCTTGCCTCTCAATCAATTCCTTCTCTCTTGACTGACACATCTGTTTTCTTCCTCTTATAATTTCAAAAGCAAAAACTACCAGTGTCAGAAGGAAAATGACAAAAATGAGCAAAATTGGCTTCTTCAACATTCTCCTAACACCTTTGATTTGTCTATAGTTTGCTAATAAATATTTCTTAGTTACCAATGTGCTTAAGCATTCATTTCATTGAATTTACTGTGGACTCTTAGATGTTTATTAAGTCTATTTCTAATAGCAAGAGCATATTATTCAACTTCTTTTCTTTCTTTCTTTCTTTCTTTCTTTCTTTCTTTCTTTCTTTCTTTCTTTCTTTCTTTCTTCTTTCTTTCCAGTTCGGATGTGTTTTGATTACAAATGGCAGAAACCCAACTCAAACTAGCTTATGCTTAAGAGGAGATTTATTGGATTCCATAGCTGGAAAGTCCAGGCAGTGGTCTAACTTCTAGTTTGACTGGACTCAGGAACTCAACTGGTTGCCCCATGTACCCTTTGCCCACTTATCTGTGTTGCCTTCATTCTTTCCTACTGCAGACAGGTGTTCTCCAAATAGTGAAAAAAAGAAAGGAAAGAAAGAAAGAAAGAAAGAAAGAAAGAAAGAAAGAAAGAAAGAAAGAAAGAAAGAAAGAAAGAAAGAAAGAGAAAGAAAGAAAGAGAGAAAGGCTGCTGGTACTCCTCACTCACATACTTCCAATAAGCAACACCTCTTCTCCACTCCTGCCTCCTCTCCAACAGCTCCAAATTAAAAAGTCTCAGAAAAGGGCTCTAATTGGCCCAGACTGGCACGTATTGTCCATCCCTGGACCAATCACTGTGCCTAAGAGAATGGAGTACTATGATTGGCTGGGCTTAAGATTCTATGCTTGGCTGCTCCTACCACTAACACACACACTCACATCTCTGTTCATCTGTTAAACAGCAGGGTCCTGCAATTTGGCAGCCTTGCCATAATCATATAGAATGGCAGAGGAACAATTATCTACAAAAAGAGACTCTTAAAAACACAAAATTGACAGATTCCTTCTTTAAACTTCTTCTCAGTGTGTTCCCTGAAAACAGTCTATTTCTGAGTCCTTTGGAGTAGATCTCTATCTGTAACCAGCTTCCCATTCCCATTGTATACCTCACTTGTCATTAGCACTGCAGTATCTGTTCACTGGTGTCAACTCCATTCTCTCTCTTGCCTGACCACTTAATACTTTACCAGGTTAATATTCTTAGAGCATAATTCTGATCTTATTTGCACATGTACTCAAAAATCTTTATGACACCCAAGTACTATGAATTATGGAGATGGCCACTGGGCAACAGAATGGATTTGCCAGGCATGTGCCATGGGTACCAGCTGAATCCATGTCTGAATGGTTAAAGATAAACATCAGACTATTTTGCTAGGCTGTCTCTTATCTTTCAGATATAAAATGTATTCTGTGTTTGCAGTTACTGTCAATGTTATATTTATATAGATTTGTGCTCTGATTGTGTATGGGCAATGGTCTAAAAGAAGGTCTACTGATTGCTCATGTTTGGAAACTGATCTGAGCAGAGTTTGAGGTGGGGCAGAGTAAGATGCATGACAGTTTTCCAGTTTCCTTTTGATTTCACACCATACCATTTCTGAGATGATGAAAAACACTTTAAAGTGCCCTTTTCTGGGGCACCTGGGTGGCTCAGTCAGTTAAGCATCTGACTCTTGATTTCAGCTCAGGTCATGATCTCATGGTTCATGAATGCAAGCCCTGCATCTGGCTCTGCTCCTGACAGTGAGGAGCCTACTTGGGATTCTCTCTCTGCCTCTATCTCTCAATAAATAAATAAATAAACAAACAAACAAACAAACAAACATTAAAAAAATAATGAAGTGCCCTTTTCTACTGTCAAGATGGCACTGGTTTTTTAAAAAATCTCTTTGCCTCTCTTTTTCCTAACTCTGGCAAGGAAGAAGAGTGGTGGAAAGGAAGATGTCTGTGGCAGAAGTTGCTCCTTGCCCGCAGTATTTGTTCTACGTTTCTTCTATAGTTATAGAAATTTGAGCTGGACACGTGACTTCCCGGGGTAAAGACATTTCCCAGCTTCCTTGATGCTAGGGTAGTCACCTGACTGAGTGGTGGCCCATGGGCTCACAGCAGAAATGTCGAATGGCAACTTCTGGGATCCCCATTTTAAGGGAGAGCTAGTGTAGGACAATGTAAAGGAAAAACTCCCATGTTTCTCCTTTACCCCTACACCACTACCACATTTCGCTTCACTTCCGACACCACATGTGTGGGTTTTCTGCATATTGAGCAATTCCCTGGTACCAGCTGGGTGTCCTACAATTTTACTCAGTCCTGACACAAGCTACTTGGAGTTAGTGTCAGATCCCACAGGTTAAAAATTTAGTTCCACGAAACTGCCCCCGACCTCTCATTTCAGATGCCAGTCACAAGTCCTGTGTTGTCCCCTATACTTCTGACTGGCTATAATTGGGGTTCCTATGACCCTCTTTTTGGGTTTGATAATTTGCTACAGTGACTTAAAGAACTCAGGGAAACATACATTTATCAGCTTATTATATAATTAAGAATTTGATAAAGATTACAGATGAACAGCCAGATGAAGAAATACATGGGAGAGGTCTAGAAGAGTCCTAAGCACAGGAGCTTCTGTCCCTGTGGAGTTGGGGTACGTCACTCTCCCCTCATGTGGATGTGTTTACCAACCCAGAAACTCTGAATCCCCCATATGTTGGGGATTTTTATGAAGGCTTCATCACTTAGCTATGATTGGTTATTAACTCAATCTCCAGCCACTTTATAAAACTTCCCAGAGAATAGAGGGTGGGATTAAAAGTTCCAAGCTTCTAATTATGGCTTGATCTTTCTGGTCACCAGGCCCCATCTCATTAGAATAAATGACACATCTTGGAAATTCCAAGGAATTTAGGAGCTGTGTGTCTAGAACTAGGGTCAAAGACCAAAGATTAGGAATGAGAGTTCCTACTGCTTTTATCATTTAGGAAATTATAAGGGTTTTAGGAGGACTATGGCAGGAACTGGGAAACAGAGGCCAATATATATATTTTCTATTATTTCACAAGGTCCTTTATCTTTCTTCTTTTCCTCCATCCTGCTGCTTGGAATATGGCTGTAATGGCTGGAGCTCCATCTTGAAAGAAGGGACAAGGGCCATGCACAGCAGAGCGATAAGCCTGAGTCCTTGACACGATGGAGTCCCCTACCAACTCAGGATTACCCACTCGGATTTTATGTGAAGGAAGAATACACATCTTGCTTACACTACTGTTATTTTGAGTTTTAGGTCATTCACAGTTAAACCAACACCAGCTGATTCAGTACATTTCAGGTGAACAGATGAAAAGAGGAATTCTGTTTTGCACTAAAGGACAAGATCATGTGTCATATTGCCCAGAACGGGGTAAATGTGTGATAGGCTGGTATGAAAAGAGTGAAAAGCTAGGTATCTGTTTTGGGGGGAGTTGGTAAGAGCAATGCTACTTCCTAAAAGTAACCAATGGCAAGGCTTTGAACTCCTTTCTTTCTCTGCTGTTGGTTCTTAATCTACCAGTACAAATCCCTTGAGCATCCATTGTCCATACTGGTAAAACAACAATAACATTCTGTAATTGGCTTTCGTTTCACAAATAAGAAACACGGAACAATTCATATATAAAGATGCATTCTTAGATAGTTTGAAAATTGAAATAAACTCAAAGATAAGTAATAATAAAAAGAAGAGCTCCATCTTACTGACAGTCTTCGATGTTTTAAGCGCTGTGCTATTTTACCAACTTATCTGATTTAATCCTAACAACAATCTGATGTGTTAAACACCGTTTTTAGCTCCATTTTCTGGATGAGAAAACTGATATTTAGAAAGGCGAAGCACACCTAGAATCATACAATTAATAAGAACAGATCTGCATGACTTCAAAACCCATATTACTAAGCAATACTCTGAAGTTGTGAAGAAAATCTATTTTTGTTAACTCGAGATCTCTTTTAATGCAAATGAGTGGCAGTTGGTTTATCAGTCAGGTTCCCCACAGGAAACAGCAATCACCAAGAAACTTGAACGAAGAGGCTTGAGAGGTAGGGACAAAATTGAGGAAATGAACAAGGGATTTTGAGTCTGGCACTGGCAGGAAGCCATTATTTCCCTTAGGGCTGGTGGGGTGAAGGGGAGGAAAATTGATATTGGAACCTGGTGAGAGCTAGAGCATGAAAGATGGGCCACCTGAGGGGAGCCACAGGTGTGGAACATCATAGCTACCAACACTTAGGAGACACAGCTCCTAAGTGGTGATGGCAGAGAATGAGGCCTGACCACTCTCTCCTCCACCTTTTCATCTGAAAGGGTGAGTCTCCTTGGGCATGAAGCGGGGCTGGGAGGGATGGAGAATGAATCTTGAAGGCAAGCAGGGGAATTATAATCACAGCACAGTCCATCTCTGAGCCACAACAGCTCTGTAATCCAGCCATCATTCAGACTTTTATAAAAATGGACTCTTTGGGCAATTCCTCTAGGGACAAAGCCCACAGGATCAAGGGCAACTCTCAGAACTCAGGACCCTTCATTTTTTGACTGTGTTTTGCAAGAATAACCCTGCAGCAGAGAATCTGCTGGACAGTGCAGGAGGTTTCATCTTGCAGGCCTGTCTTGTTCTCTCTTCCTCCCTGTGGCCTCTCCAGCTAGCTTTTAGGACAGTCTCAGCCTTTACTACTGAACTCCTTCCTGCCATAGGTAGCAGAAGCACGTGTCAGATATAGAAGCAGATGATGGTCAGATAAGAAGCTGTTTTGATGATTAACACATATCTCTTACTCGGGCCTAGTGTAGTCATTTGTTTTTTTGAAAATCCATGAATATTTTCTCAATAGGCACCAAAAGTTTGTTGCAAACTGCAGGAGACAGACACTTCTTAAATGACAAATGATGACAAGGCCCATTCCACTATCAGTTATGTTTATGTCTTATTATTCACAAATTTTCTGTTAAAAGGAAGTAAGAAAGGGGAAGGACACTGAGAAAATATTTGGGGTGAAATGAAGAATAAAGAATTTATTCTTTGTATATATGCTTTATGTATATATATATGTATATATATATATGCTTTATATATATGCTATGAAAAAGCATATTTTATACTTACTAGCTAAGAAAAAAGTTGGTTTGCAAAGAGAAGGGAAAAGTAAGTTCTGATCATATAAGCCTCTGGGAAGCCTGATGCTGCCAAACTTGGATGCAATCTTCTTTTCATGAGAAAACGTCTGAAAAGAAATCAGCAGCCTACACAGTCCAAATCAAGGCTTTTATAGGCAGATATTGCCAACTTTGGGGCCACTAGAAAATAAAATGAAATCCTGAGGCAAATTATAAAATGGTACTCTTAGGAATTATGAAAATAATGAGTAATTCTACTTTTCTAATATATGATGAAATCACATGTATCTCAGTTTTTTGCAGCTAAATTTTATTTTATTTTTTTAAGTTTATTTATTTTGAGGCAGGGAGGGGCAGAGAGAGGGAGAGGGAGAGAGAGAATCCCAAGCAACCTCTGAACTGTCAGCACAGCGCCCGATGCCACACTCGATCTCACAGACTGGTAAGATCATGACCTGAGCCGAGATCAAGAGTCAGACGCTTAACTGAGTGAGCCACCCAGGGACCCTGGTTAAGTTTCATTTTAAAAGTATTTCCTTAAGTTATATATTTGGGGGCGCTTGGGTGGCTCAGTTGGTTAAGCATCCAACTCTTGATCTAGGCTCAGGTCATGATCTCACTGTTGGCGAAATCAAGCCCCGTATGGGGCTTGCACTGGGTGTGGATCCTGCTTGGGATTCTCTCTCTCTCCCTCTGCCCCTCCCTGGTTCGAGCACATGCACATGGGCATGCTATCTCTCTCTGAAAAAATAAACTAAAGTTATATTTTTATAAATTGCTTTTCTAACTTTGTGTTCTTGCACAAAGTAGTTTTGTCATATTTTTCTGTTTGTGTTGGTCACTAAAGGGCTGGTTTGTATATGAAAAAGGAAAAATACCAGTTCTGGCTTCAACAGGCAGAATACCAAAACTTCAAAGAAAACATATTTCTTTCTTACTGAAAATTATATATTTCAGGTCTTTAAGCTTTCATTTGGGCTTTTACCATGCCACACAAAAAGAAAACGAAGGCCTCTGGAGCGAAAAGCATTGATATTGATGGGGAATTTGTTTTAGCACAAGAGTGCTTAAGAAGAAGGTGGGATTACTCACTAAATCAGTATTTTCCAAAAAAGTGCTGTGCAAAATTCTAGTCTTAAGAGATGCTACACACACACACACACACACACACACACACACACACACACACATTCTTTTGGAGAGTCATAATGCACATTAACATATTCAAGGCTCTGAGAATTGCTACAAGAAAGAAATCTGCTTAACATTTGTTTTACTCACCCTTTTTTTTCCCTTCCACAAAACCCTATTAATCCCCCATGTAAGTCATTAAGAAAAATTTAAAACTATGTTTTGGGGAATGTGACCTTGAGCTGAGGTTCCTCCAACTACAGTGTAATTCACTGTAAAGATTTTTGTTATCAAATTATTTTGAAATTTTTAAGCAATCCCAGGAAGGGTTTGGTTTCAAGGAAGTTTCTCTGGGGATCAAGTCTAATCTTTAAACTGGAGGACCTGCCTGTATGTCACATGACCGACTAGCACCAGCAAGAATGACATCTGGGACCCTTGCTTTGTTTTTTGCCCTGTTCACACCTCAGTTTCTGAGAAGTTCCTGATCATCTGAACTTCCCTTTTACCTCTTATTTTTGGCCTCATAAAAATCCCTTAGGGGAAAAAACAAAACAAAGTACATTTGATACTCCTCTGGTGTTTGGCTCCCATCCCTCGGCTTCGATTCACATTTACCCCTTAAATTCTACATCCTTCCAGCTACTTCAGAAATAATCCAACCAGATTCAGTTTATCCTAAAGTCCTGGTGCTGGATTGTGTCCACTCATTCATTCACTGGAGAGATATATTTCTGTTTCCCTAAGATGAGGCAGGCAGTATGCCAGGCACTGGGGCTCCAGCAGTGACCCAGACAGATATGGGCCGGATCTTACAGAGTTTTTGATCTAATGACAACGCCAGTGAGGTGGTCTAGGGCCCTGGCCAGGAACTAGGCAGGTCCCAGGTAAGACAACCAGGGATTACTAACTGTTAGAGATAATGGACACTGGAACTGAATTGTACATAGGTAATTCCATTTTCTTTAAAATTTACAATTGTATATCCTTTTAAATAGAGTGGTTATTGTCTCTTTGGCTGCTTAAATTGTATATGAAAAGCAAAGCTGACTATAAAAGCATGATGATTTCCCTTTAGATTAACTGATCTTGTAGATAATATAACCAGAACCAAGTTTACTTAGTGGCTGCATATTCTAACTTCAGTAAAATAAGTAGAGACCGATAAAAAGCTTTTTCAGGGCTGGTGTTGTAACTTAGAAGTTTATTTTATTTTTATTTTTTTGAGTCACTTTATTTGTTTGTTTAAGTAATCTCTATGTCCAACGTGGAGCTTGAACTCACCACCCCAAGATCAGGCATCACATGTTCCACCTCCTGGGCCAGCCAGGTGCCCCCACTCAAAACTTCTAAATGCTAAGTGAATGGTAGGTATTCATATGTGCAGGGGAAAAAAAAGTTAAGAACTTTTTTATGTACAAAGTCTTTTGAAGTGAGGGTTGTAATTTTTGCAAGTATTTAGGAGCCACCGGGCTTGGATAACTTTGGAGGAGAGCGGAGGTTCTGAGAATCGGATCAGAAAACCTGGCTTCAGACAGTTTAGTCTCTTTCTCTTCCTTGTCCTCCTTTGTGAATATGAAATTCTACCAATTCCAGCTTCTCCTTCTCCCTGATTTTAAGATGAATTGAGCTCCTTTTCCAGGGACAGAGAGACTGGCAGCTCTTTGGAAGCTTAAGCTGTTCCCTCCCTCAAGGTGGATGGGTTTGGGGGCTAGAGGTGAGGTGGTGCTTTGGGAAGGGAGTGGTGGTCACTTCCTCACAAGCCACTGTGGGTGACCTAGGCTTTTGGGTCAAGATATACTCAGGAGCAACTTAGGGAAAATTCTCTACCAAACTTCACGTTCCTAGCACCAGAACAACAACAACAAAAATTTTTAAAGAACTCTTTCTCCTAGATCCTGTGCTCATCTCCATAAAATGTGGTCATTATGCCCCAACTAGTCTTATCCATAGGCAGAATAGATAGTCCTTGATTCCAAAATGACAACCCTTAAATAATTCCTGGGGATGTAAGGTGCAGCATATTATAGTTAATAATATGGCACTGTCGATTTGGAAGGTGCTAGGAGTAGGTCTTAAAGTTGTCATCACAAGATATAAAATTCCTTGTAACTGTGTGGAGACCAGTTTTATTTAACTAGATTTATCGTGGTAAATTTCACAAAAATACAAATATTGAATCGTTACATATATATGCCAATTATATTTCAATTAAAAACAAATGCAACAAAAAAAACCCCAAAGCCAAAAATGACAACCCAACTTCCTGCCCATCTACCACTTTAGCTAGCTTCACCCTTTTTAATTCTTGAGAACTTTTTCCTTTAAAATGCACATATCCGGGGCGCCTGGGTGGCGCAGTCTGTTAAGTGTCCGACTTCAGCCAGGTCACGATCTCGCGGTCCGCGAGTTCGAGCCCCGCATCGGGCTCTGGGCTGATGGCTCAGAGCCTGGAGCCTGTTTCCGATTCTGTGTCTCCCTCTCTCTCTGCCCCTCCCCCGTTCATGCTCTGTCTCTCTCTGTCCCAAAAATAAATAAACGTTGAAAAAATATATATATATAAAAAAAATAAATAAAAAATAAAATAAAATGCACATATCCCTTGGAGGAGTTATAACTTAATTTAGGAGTTATTACTTATCAAATACCACGTCCTAAACAGAATTCCTGATTTTCCATCTCAGTAAACGGGTACTAATGTTCACATGCTTACTCAGACTAGAAACACACCCTTCCCCCTATGTTTCTTACACAGTGCATTGCCCTTTCTTGTCGCTTTCCCCCCCAACATATATCTAAAGTCTACTTCTCTCCCTTTCCACTGCCACCACCTAGTTCAAGCCACCTTCACACGTCACCTGCAAGGTCCTCCAATGCATTTCACCCTCCCTTCACTGAGTGCTATAATTACTGTTTACTCACCTGCCTCCTCCCATATGAGTTAAGGGCCTGGTTTGTTGAGAGAGAATGAATCTAAGTGACACTATCTTCTAAGCCACTGGAGATAAGGCTGGAGGTGAGGCTGTGAATTCTATTTAGTGTGCTCAATGAGAGCGTTCTTTCCCTAGGTCTTCTCTCTGGATACTTAAACAAAAGAAAACAAAACAAAAACCCAGAGATATATTTTGAACAATAACTTGGCCTGAAATGAATCCTAATCAGTTTAGACAGTAAAATATAAGACTCGATTTAGAACCAAGAAATTTTTCAAAGCTTTACCTATCAGAGTAATCTTCGGTGTTTTTTCATCGTGTTGAAATCCTTGATGAAGCACATGGCAAAGTGTGCTTAAGAGACAATTCTGGGTAAATTAAACAATTGGTATGCCTTTGAATTAATATTATTGGTATGCGGGAGCGCCCGGACAGCGTAAAGATCCCTTTTAACCTTTTGGACTTCGGGGTCCAGTTGCCATGTGAGGAGGGAAAGCTAACATCACATCGGGATGGCTTGCAGGCTAATTATACTAATTACCATCCCTGTTCCTGCAGCTCCTGCCTTTCTCCAATGTACCTTGGTGCCGATTTGCACTTCTACCAGCAGATACAGAGGAGAAAAGAGAAAATGCCCAGAAAAGTTAATTTAGCATTTCTGAAGTTTAACTGGGAGCAGGTTGACTACAATACATATCCAAACTCTTGTTCTTTAAAAACCTTACTTTAGGGGCACTTGGGTGGCTCAGTCGGTTAAGCATCCGACCTTGGCTCAGGTCATGATCTCACGGTTTATGAGTTCAAGCCCCGCATCAGGTTCTGTGCTGACAGCTCTGAACTTGGAGCCTGCATCGGATTCTGTGTTTCCCTCTCTCTCTGCCCCTCCCACTCATGCTCTATCTGTCTCTGTCTCTCAAAAATGAATAAATGCTAAGAAAAAACAATTTTTTTTAATAAAAATAAAAACCTTACTTTATTTTTCTTATTGTCTGTCTCTTCTTGTCATATTTCCTTCATCCTCTCTCTGAAACATCTCCTCGCTTTCTAAAATCACAGACTCCTAGAGTATCTGGTGTAACATCTGCCGCAGGGAAAACCGAGGCTCAGAGAATTGGAATGGTTTGCCCACAGCAGTTGGAAACTAAGTCTTTGACTTATGGCCTTAACCTTGGTGCTGCCTTGTCTCTCTCAGAGAGTAACAAGGAGAAAGAAGACTTCCAGTGCTTGCGGGAAAAAAATTGCTCTTTCTTTTATTTGGGAAAAAAAAAAGTAACAATATGACACATGCATTTGTGCTTTCAAAATATTAATTTTCCGAGTTAAAGAGCTAAACCCAAGTAAAAGAATAAAAGAGAGGGGCACCTGGGTGGCTCAATTGATTAAGCCTCCGACTTCGGCTCAGGTCATGACCTCGTGGTTACTGGGTTCAAGCCCGGCGTCAGGTTCTGTGCTGACAGCTCAGAGCCTGGAGCCTGCTTCCCATTCTGTGTCTCCCTCTCTCCCTCTCTGCCCCTTCTCTGCTCACACTCTGTTTCTCTCTCAAAAATAGATAAACATTAAAAAAAAATTTTTTAAGAATAAAAGAAGAAATCCCAATTAAACTAGAAAATAAAAATACTTTGAATATAAATTTATCATTAGATTTCTGACTTGTTTCTCCAGTTAACTGATTAGCTGCCCAGTATTTCTAAAGTACAAAGCTCTGATACTGTCCTTCTAATCACACTCTATTGAACAATGGGAACCCTCAGCCCTGGATGAATTCAAGAGGCTTAGAACTCCCTCCCATGCCTCACTAGTTTTTTTCACTTTCTTTTCTTGGATTTGGTTCACTATTTGTCTTCTTCTACATTCTCAGATGCTCGAAAGGCACCCATTCAAGTGTCTCTTTATTTAGGTACACTGTAAAAATTAAAGTTGAAATAAAAATGACACATCAAATAGATTACACTCCACAGAAATATTCCTAGGGAGGGCTGCTTTCAATTCAGTCTCTAAGCATAGCTGGAGAACATAGGACCTGTGGCTCAAAGGGGTTGACAGAGACTGACGTAAGGGTAACTGCTCATAGCATAATGGGGTTTGTAGCGATCCAGATTGTCCCCTTAGTATCTTGCAGAAGTGCCAGAGTGTACACAAATGGAAAGTATCCACCAAACATTCTGGGAGAGAATCGTAAGAACCACGTGGTCAGCCTACACCCCTCACTTTCTTTAGCCCGCGTGGTCCTCACGGACCGACCTCATCTGCTTCTCCCAGGCTCCTCGCTGAGCACTCTCCTCTCATTCACCTGCTCCAGCCCAGCTATCTTCCATTCTACTCCTTGAATTCCACCTGCAGTTCTCTGCTTGGAGGCCCTGCCCCCGCCCTCACCTGTTCCCTTGACCTGGAATGCTCTCCCTTCTTAGGACTGGTTCCTCATCCCAAGGGAAGACTTTCTGAACACTTAACCTATAGGAGGCACTGCCTCTATCCGGTCCGTCTCCAGCCCATCATCCTATGTGTTTCCCTCATCGCACCTACCATGATCTGACATTATTGACTTAATTTTTTACTGTTTGTTGTCTGTGCCTATTCCCTTCCCCTAAGGAGGTCAGCTCCAGAGGAATCTGCTTGTCTTGCTCACCCTAAGTATCCCCAGCAGCTCAGATAGCACCTGGCATGTTGTAGATGCTTAATGAATATTTGTTGAATATATGAACTAATGAATAAAACAAGCTGGAGGATTGTGGATTATTGTTCCAATAGCAATGGGCTATCCAAGAACATCAGTGTCAGAAGACACATAGACTCATCAGCCTAAGGCAATTGCTGCTAACTGGAACTTTTCCTAAACCAGGGCTGTACTCTGACAGTCCCTTGTAATGTTTCCTGTCACATATCAGTTTAAATGCCTCACTGAGAAAATGCCCAAGCAGTACTGGGAGGTATGATGCACCTATTAGTGGTAGGTTCTGGGGACACAGGGATGAGGAACCTCCAGCCCTTTCCTGAAAGATCTTGTAGTCTAACAGGGGAAAGACAGAAGGGGCTTTATTGTTTGTAAATTGCCTAGACCACAGGGTTTTCTTAGCACACGAAGCTGTCTCAGCAGTGTTGTTCTATGATATAAGATACTGAAATGGTTCCTGAATCCTTCACCCTTTGAAACCTAGGACAGTTTGGATTCCACCAAAGTGTCCAATGTTTCAAAACCAATAATAATTTTTTAAAACCTACCCATTACTAAGCTTCTATTATATGCTAGACCTTGCTCTGGGCATTTTTTACAGTTTTTCTCCCCAGGTAGTTCCAATTATGTTACACTCATTTTTACCTATGATGACACTGAGACCCAGGAAAATTCAG
The DNA here is from genome assembly GCF_016509475.1 of Prionailurus bengalensis. Taxonomy (NCBI): domain Eukaryota; kingdom Metazoa; phylum Chordata; class Mammalia; order Carnivora; family Felidae; genus Prionailurus; species Prionailurus bengalensis. Next base: position 97,236,463 of record NC_057349.1, on the reverse strand, counting down.
TAACTTGTTCAGGGTCACATAACTAGTAAGTGAAAGCCATGAATCAAATCCAGGGTTTTTTTTTAATGTTTATTTATTTATTTTGAGAGAGAGAGTGAATGCATGAGCAGGGTAAGGGCAGTGAGAGAGAGGGAGAGAGAGAATGCCAAGCAGGCTCCACACTGTCCAAATCCAGGTTTTTCTAATGTCAGAACCCATGTTCCTTGCACTACACTACAGGCTGTTGTTTCAAATATTGCAGGATTCAGTTCTTCCATTCTTCACCTATAATGGATCTCTTCCCAATTTCCCTTCTCTGCTCATGTCAAAGAACATCTTATGCATGCCAGGTAAAAACCATATAGACCCAGGCAGTCTTTTTACAAAAAGGGTGCAGACCAACAGCATTGTACTGATAGAATCATTAAAGAATGTGGTAGGAGCTCTAAGGATACCTAGAAGACATGGGGTAAAAGTAACACTAAACAATAAATTGCAGATGTAACTGACATGAGACCCTTAATGGGACTCAGCTTCTGCTTCCCTTTTGATAACTGCAGAGGCTTTCTGGGTGATACCATTTATCCCCTAGGTCTGTCCAGATTCCTCTCATCTCTTGCCTTCGCATAGGTGTTTTCAGCCCTTAACAGTCACCCAAAAAGTATTCATTGATGAAAAGCAGCTATATCTTCCAAGGGGTGTGACTTCCCCAGTGAATGGGCAGCAGTGAATGCTGGCTTCCCAGGGAAGCCAAACTCTTCCTCCATCTCAGAGAAGCAGTTCCATTCCTCCCAGCCCTTGTGTATGTGATTTTCATAATTTTTTTCTTTCAGATAGTCCTACTTGGAAAATTGTGATTTTATTCCTGCTCATTAAGTCTTGTAAATATTACGATTTGACACGTCACATCCCCCAGTGAGTTTCCCTTTGCAAACTCTGGGCTGTTTGGACGGGTGCGGAAACAGGCAGGAAGGCTGGAGTTGGTGGGAATAAAGACCCCCTTTCTTCCCCCACATAACGTGTAGCCAATGGCAGGGCACTACTGGAAAAGTGCAAGCATAAGGGAGGAAAACTTTTAAGAATAATTATTATCCTTTTTTTTAAAGTTTATTTATTTTGAGAGAGAGAGAGAGTGTGTGTGGGGGAGGGTCAGAGAGAGAGGGGGGAGAGAATCCCAAGCAGGTTCTGCACTGTCAGTGCAGAGCCCAATGTGGGGCTCAAACTCGTGAACCGTGTGATCATGACCTGAGCTGAAATCAAGAGGTGGATGCTTCACCGAATGAGCTATGCAGACGCCCCCAGAGTAATTATTATTCTGCTGAGGGAGTAAAATTGACTTTCCTTTAAAACCACTCTGGAGTGTCAGGCAAGTATCAAATTATCTTTCACCCTCTTGAGTTTGAAATAGTTTTGTAGATACGTGTGACAACGAACTTCAAAACAAAGGCTTTTAGAGGAGACAGGTCTCTAGTTGCTCTCCTTTCTAAACACATCTTCTAAGAAGGCATACGCCAATGGGAGAAAGGATGGGATGAAGAACAAGGGAAATAGTGGAAGAGAAAATGAGGGGCAATGGGCCGAGGATAGGAGAGAGGGAGAGTCAGAAACAAGGGCCACACTGGGGTTTAAGTGTTCTGCTTCCTTTTCTATTTCATTAGCACAAATAATGGGGCTACCCATGGGTTTCAAATCCACTTAAGCTCTTCTCGGGAGCCGGTTGTGGCCTGAGGCACAGGCTGACTCTCAGAGGAGAGCCAGGCAGTGACAGAGGCAGAAGTCAGATGGAAAGCCTCTGACACGTGAGCAGTCGGGTGGCGTCAACAACAGCTGACCTGTCATAAGACCTTGGGAAGAAAACCAATGAGAATCTTGTTTCAGAGCAACTAGTGCCCAGCCAGCTCCCTGCTAGGTGCTTGGAAACAGATTGACTAGCATAATGGAGTGGTTTTGTAATCTGTCATAATACCATAAGCCACAGACCCACAGACTTTGACCCCTCACAGGTATAATCAGCTCCTTTATTCAGCTGTACATGTTCTCCCATGGGGAGGGGAGAAGGGGGCCCTTCTTCTAATTACATATCCACCACGGATGTTTTGCTGGAGAACAAAGCATTATATTCATTAACAACAATCGTATAAACCAGCTTCTTTTTGCTAGCCAGTTAGCTAATTGACAGTTAAGAATTTGTATTAATAATATACTGCAGCGAGGCCTGGCTTAATCTGACAGTTTTATTAAACACATAGGCAAGCTCTACAAGCCAGCATGACTGTCAGCCCTTACGTAGGAATCCTGCTTACAAAGGATCTTAACTTGCCTGTAAAACAGTATCACGCTGGCAGAAAATTGTTCTCTCAGGTCCGAGTCCAGGAGTCAGCAGAGTTATTCGCTTGGGTGATTCGTTGTTGTTCTTCCCTTTGTGATGCCTCTGAACAGGGAAGTGATTTTGTCCATATTTTCTTAAGATCTTAATGGCGTGGTTCACTTGTTCTGGACTAAATTATCCGGGTAGTGAATTATTCTGACTCTTCTTTTCTGCTTTTCTGTGTCCCTTAGCTTCTTGTTTAAAATTTTATCTTAGGGGATAGAGAAAGTACTATTTCTTAAATCGTTAGCAAATCCATCAAAAGGTAAGGGGTGGTTAGAAATGGAGAAACTCAAATTCTATCATTTCACTGCCCTTTCCAGTCTTCGCCTTTGAAATTCTAACCATTTTTCCAGACCCAGCTTAAATAGTCCCTCCTCCATGACATCTTTAATTTCTTTCACTGATGGAAACCAAATATGTTCCTCTTCTGCTCTCCCAGCACGTGCACCACCTTCTCTTGTGCCCTTGACTCACTGACTATCACCCTCTTGGCACACAGTCTGTCTCATCTCTGCCCTCATCCTCCCTCCTGTGATCCTTTGCCTATAGTGAATTCTTACTATTTGCTGGGTCAGATGGAATTTATTCTTTATCGCTTTTTCTTAGTCTGTAAGCACTCTTTTGATCGCTATTCTTTTTATCACTGTCTCTAGAATCCAGTCCTCTGTGGCAAGATGTTAAATACCTCTGGCCCGTCTCCCTGCTTCAGTCCCAGCCTCCTTGAAATGGATCTTTCTAAGACATAAATACAGTCACTCCTCTGCTTAAAATCCTTCCACTGTTCTTCGTTCCATCATTCCTTCCCCAAATATTTACAGAGACTGCACTGGGTGCCATCCACTGTGTTGGGAGCTGGGGATTCGGCAGGGAACAAAACTCTCCAAAATCCTGTACACGTGGAGCCGACACTCCAGTGGGGAGATAAGCAATAATAAATGAGAATATAATATGTCAGATGGTGATAAGGGCTACAGGAAAAAGAAAACAAGAGATGGGGTCAGGAATGAGGGAAGGGAAGGTGCTATCCTGGGTCAGTCAGGAAAGGCTTCTGCACAAAGGTGACTGAGCAGGTGGTGGCCAAGTGAGGGAACAAGCCAAGTGGAAAACCTGAAGGAAGAGGTTCCCCAGGCAGAGGGGACAACAGTGAAGGAGGTCTTGGGGTATGAAGGGGCAGGCCGGTGTGGTTGAACAGAACGAGGGTGAAGTAGGAGGTAGGGGGTAGATAATGTTGGACTTTGTGGACATTAGGAAAACTTTGGATTTTACTCTGAGCGAGAAGGAGAGCTTTGAAGGATTTTCAGCCAAGGAGAGTTTTGATTTAACTTCAGGGTTTTTTGTTTTTAATGTTTATTTCTGAGACAGAGAGAGACAGAGCATGAGTGGGGGAGGGGCAGAGAGAGAGGGAGACACAGAATCCGAAGCAGGCTCCAGACTCTGAGCTCTCAGCACAGGGCCAAAGCTGGGCTCGAACCCACAAACTGTGAGATCCTGATGTGAGCCAAAGTCGGACACTGAGCTGATTGAGCCACCCAGGTGCCCCTGAACTTCAGTTTTTAAAAGATCCCCTTGGCTGCTGTGTTGAGTAGAGGACTGGGGAGGGCTGGATAAAGATGGAAGTAGGGAGACCTGTTCAGAGGCTTATTGCAGCAATCCCACAGAGAGATGGCAGGTACTTGGACCAGGGTGGATCATGCAGGTGGTGAGAAGTGGCTACACTGGATGTTTTTGAAGGTAGAGCCAACAGGAGGACTTGCAGGTGGTATGGCTGGAAGGAGAGGGGGAGGGGAGAGGGATGAAAGGTGACTGCCAATTTTAAAATATTATTTATTTAGAGAAACTGGAAACATGGCTTAGGACAAAGACTTTGGGTTTTTCATCCTAGGACTCCATTTGGCCCACCTCTCAGGGTCATCACGTGCCTCTCTCTTTCTATATTCTGTGTTCCATTCACACCCAGCTCCTCCATGTTTCACCCTCACATTCTTTCCCATGCCTGAGTCTTTGTTCACGCTAATCTCTTCTACTGGACGGCCAAAGTGTGGTCATCTGTCCACCGCGCAAACTCCTATTCATCCTTCAACAACTCTAAAATGACATCCTCTGTGTGGTCTGGTTTCTTTTTCATACTCTCTCTCTCTCTCTCTCTCTCTCCCCTGAGCAGCTCTGTTTCCCTCTTTTGTACTAGGCTTACTTATTCAGATCCCCTGCCTCTGGGGGCTTCTGGAGAAAGCGTGCTCCCAGAGAGTGGGACACTGTCATATTTATCACTCTAACCCTACCACAGTAAGGTGATAGGCTTTCATTGGTGGACTTTCATTAAGTGCTTATTAACTCAGTGAATGAATGGGGAATCATGGAGAGATGTGCTTCTTTCTCCAAATCTGTCTTCCCCCTTACCTGTCCTTGTACAAAAAGTTTTGGTTCATCCACCCTCTCTCTGTAACCTCATAAGCACTTATGCTACCTGGCAGGGCATGTGATGAAGTGACTTGATGGATAAACACTGATTTGGTTTGGAAACTCAGGAATAAAATTTTATTTGCACCTTAAATATGTTTTAAAGTATCAAATGGACTTAGGACTGCTTTCACTGTCACCTGAATAAGGTTGTTTGCAAGGAATGGCAGCCTTCAATTTCACTCCCAGGAAAGATTTCTCACAGGTCGTGGAACAGAAAGGCTCATGGAACAAGTTAAGCTACTCAGATCAAAAGATTTATTGAATCTCTTTAAAACACAGGATAGGGGGACACCTGTGTAGCTCAGCTGGTTAAGCATCTGACTCTTGATTTCAGCTCGGGTCATGATCTCACAGTTCGTGAGTTGTAGCCCTGAATCGGGCTCTGTGCTGACAGCGCGGAGCCTGCTTGGGATTCTCTCCCTCTCTCTCTCTCTCTCTCTCTCTCATTCTCTCTCTCTCCCCCCCTCCCTCACTCGTGCTCTTCCCACCCCTCACCCCCCCCCCCATAGGGCGCCTGAGTGGTTGAGGTTGGTTAAGCATCTGACTCTTGATTTCACCTCGGGTCATGATCTTATAGTTCGTGAGTTCTAGCCCTGCATCAGACTCTGTGTTGGCAGTATGAAACTTACTTGGGATTCTCTCTCTCTTTCTCTCTCCCTCTCTCTCTGCCTTCCCTACTTGTGCACACCCTCTCTCTTTTTCAAAATAAATAAATAAACATCAAAAAAGTAAATAAAACTTAAAAACATACACAGGATGAGAAGCAGGGGGACATAGATGGGGTGAGTTAAAACCCTTTTGTTAGGGGGCGAGCAGCATGGAAGGAAAACTACCTTTCTCTGCTTATGTTGTAGTTAGGTGGATCATGTGGAGGTTGTACAAGTTAGGGTAGGTCAGCAGAAAGAACATGCCTGGAACTACCACATACCCCTTCGACTAGTTTGCTGTGGGTTTTATTTGCATTTCTGGGGCAGAGTGGCGGAGCGTACATGGGGTCATAAAGAATAAAACTGAGATCACCGGAAGATGGATGATTTTGTAATTATCAGCCTAGATGTAGCATGATCCTTACTCTATGACAGGTCTTGTCATCCCTTTTTGTCTATAAGTAGCACTCTTGTTCTGTCCTTTCAAACATACAGCATATCTTACAGGCTATCAGTTTACTTACTACCTAATGCCTAGCACGTCATATGAATTCTAGCTGTTTCACAGTCTATTTGCTCACTCATCTGCACTTGATAGATCCTAGGAGTTTTATCTCTCATAAGCTACTCATTTACTTTCCACCTATGCTGAACCATTTTTGTGCATTTTATCTATTTTAGCTGTTTTTCTTTCTTTTATAGCAGAATTGGATATTCTTAAATAACATGGCAAACACATGTACTTCTAGGCTGGAAAAGAGAGAGTCTAAAATGCCAGCTTAAGTGTATCTGTGCCCTAATACGATGTCTAGGGAGGTAATTACACCCAGTAATTTATGCCACTCGCCACCCACAGTGCATTCCCATGATTGGCTTACTGAAGAATATGTTTAAGGGCAAAAGAAAAATGAAAGTCATAAAAACCTCTGGGATCATTAATTATGTAAATCCACACTTCTGGTTAATAATCAGAATAGTTAATTGGAAAATTTTGTTTCCAGTCACTTTAGTAACTCAGAATCTTTTTCTTTTCTTGCCTGCTCCCTAAAAGTCCTACACTATTTCCAAAATGGTATTGCTTAGCTGGAAGGAAGGAAGCCCAGGGGCAGGGATGTATGTATTATATGTATGTATTCATTAATTTATAGTTTCACTCTGGTATTTTTTATTGTGTAAATTGTTTTTTTAAAATAAACTTTTTTTGGGGCGCCTGGGTGGCGCAGTCGGTTAAGCGTCCGACTTCAGCCAGGTCACGATCTCGCAGTCTGTGAGTTCGAGCCCCGCGTCAGGCTCTGGGCTGATGGCTCAGAGCCTGGAGCCTGTTTCCGATTCTGTGTCTCCCTCTGTCTCTGCCCCTGCCCTGTTCATGCTCTGTCTCTCTCTGTCCCCCCCCAAAAAGTAAATAAATAAACGTTGAAAAAAAATTAAAATAAACTTTTTTGTGGCATACTTTGCACACAATAAAACACACCCACTTAAGTGTGAGATTCAATGGGTTTTTTTTCCAAATTTTTATTTAAATTCTAGTTAGTTAACATATAGTGTAATCAATGGGTTTTGACAAATGTTTGCCCCCATGTAAACACCACAATCAAGACATAGAGCATTTCCATAATCCCCCCCCCCAATTTTTTCATCCCAGCAGCCATCTGACACAAAAAGTAATAGGCTCTAAAATGTCCATTTTTAAAGGATTTCACTTTCCTTAAAGCCCAGTTCTTCCCTCCATAGGCAAATTGAGATACCTATAAAAGCATCACTTAGTGCTTTCTTTCCAATAGGTGCTGGACAACACTTACCCAATACGTTGTTTTTACTTTATTGGTGTCAGGAGTATAGGTGCTTTTAGTAACTGTTGTCGGCCTTGCCTTCTGCTGTCATCTTGAGAAATGGCCCAACCACAGTTCCTGTATTACTTCTTCCCACTTCTGAACCCTCAGCCATGGTCAGACAGGATGCATGACTGCCTTTTACATGTACCACATTTAACACATAACATAATGCAAACTCTATGCATTTGTTCACATGAAGTCCCAGTCTGTAAAGTCCTTTCCAGGACCAGCTCAAGCCCTGCCTCTCTGAGAAGCCTTTCCTAACCCACCCACACTTTTGGAGATCCCCTTCTATCCAGAGCAACCGTACTGTGCACATGGTTAGTGCACATGGTTAGTGTCAACATTTTAGTGTCTAGCCCGTGTCTGTCCCCTCCATAACTGGGTAGTGGACTTCTCAAGGGCAGAGACTTCCCTTCTGAATGGCAATGTCCAATGCCCAATGAAGAATCACTAAATGACTGAGCTCTTGAGACTTTCTTTGGCAGAATACATTATATTTGAGCAGGTCTCAAAACACTTTTTGACTCACAGCAGATAATTGGATTTTTATCCCATGCCCTAGGCAATGACCTCAAAGGGACACAATGGGAGCGCTGGGTTCTGCACTTTGATATAGAAGCCATTCTGTCTTAAGGAAACCTGATGTGTGACAATCCAAACTTACAGAGTGTATAAATAATACATATTTTTTTGGAGAGTAGGCAAGGAGTTGTAGGAAGGGGAGGGACAAGAGAATATCCATGATTACTTTCCTTACGAAATGTTGTTCCACCGTAAGGAAAGCAGTCATCACAGGCTCCTTGAGGGCTTGATTTCTTCCTCTTTTGGTCTCCTCTGGGACTTCCTTCATCATGAATCTTCTCTCTTTCCAATTCCTTCTCTCTTATGCTATGAACAACTCCAATTTTCTTTAATTAAAAAGAAAGATGAAAAAAATATATTTATCCTGAGATCCTTGATCTCTCGCAGCTGTGATTATATCTTTCTCCTTCCCTTCTCTTCCAATTTTCAGAGTCTACATTCATTATCTTCACTTTCTCTATCTTTTCACTTCTTCTTTAAAAAAAAAGTTTATTTACTTATTTTGAGAGGGAGAGAGAGAGAGAGAGTGAGCAGGGGTGGGGCAGAGAGAGAGGGAGAGAGAGAATCCCAAGTAGGCTCCACGTTGTCAGTGAGGAACGCAACACAGGGCTTGATCTCAGGAACTGTGAGATCATGACCTGAGCCAAAATCAAGAGTCAGATGCTTAACTGACTCAGCCACCCAGGTGGCTATGTTTTCACTCCTAAACCCACTCCAGCCTGGCATCATCTACTGACACTTCTCTTGCAAAGATCACTGAACTCATAACTGCCAAAGCAAATGGTCAATTTGCAGTACTATCTTTGTTTCATTCACAGAGTTGATCATTCTTTTTCTCTCTCTTCCAGATTTTCTTCCAATTCTCCTAAAACTCTTTGTCAGTCTCTTTCTTGTAAGCCTTTCTTTTTATCTTATCTTTCCAGATGTTGCCATTACTCAGGATTCTGCCCTTGGCCTGCTTATCTTTTCCTTTGTATAATCTCTTTTCCCAGTTGCACTTATCCCCAAGCTTGAACTGTTACCTGTACAATAACAGTGAAATGTGGTTTTCCAGCCCAGCCTGCATTTCTCTCCCAAGATTGAGGTATTGTCTATTAACTTCTTCAAAGTCAACATGCCCAAATTCTACTCATGTTGTTTTAATGGCACCACCATCTCTTCAACACCCAAGTCAGAAACCTGGGTAACATCCTGACTTCTCTCTCTGCTTTCCTCCCACCCTTCATTCATTCAGGTCCTACTCCAGGAAGAGTTAACATCTTTTCTTTCAAATTTCTCACATAATATAGACTGGAGTTGCATTTTACTTGGCAAGGATTGGATCCCAAAGGTGATGAGCACAGTGACAATTGGGAGAGTTAAAATTAACCTGAAAAAATTTTGCTACAGTCTATGAAGGATTAAATGTTATAGGAATTTCCCTTCTATCATAAACTGCTAGAAAACCAGATAACCTATTTGAAACAACAGTGTCTAGACATTGGACAACAGGTTGTGCAAGATTGTAATCCCTGAGAGAAGGTAAAGAAAGAAGGAAAGATTTATCAGCACTATAGCTCATTGTCTGGAGGCAATTTCTAGGCTGTAGGGCAAGAAGAAGGAAAGTAAACAGAGCCTGATGATCTTGCTGAGGTGAAAGACAGAGATCAGAGTTTGGGGGAATCTGAGGTGTAGAGTACCAGAGTAAAGGGAGGTGAACTCCAGAGAGCTACCCAGGAGTCCCTTTGAGTCTTTGGCCGAGTACTAATCTGAGCATATGCAAGAGGAAACTCCCTAAGGCCTGGGAACAAACCACTCTAAAAACAGTAAGATAATCAAATGTTCAAAGTTCATGCAGGGCTAGGGGTGGTTTGTGTTTCCACCAGCCAGAACAGAGGCCTCCTGTTAGATAAAGTGCCTGCTTTTGTAGTGGGACTAACTTAGCTCTAGAATAATGGGCCTCTGTAGTGCAGTTCTTCCAGTGATGAATTCTTTCAGCTTTTCTGTCTGAAAACATTTTATTTCGTTTTGTTTTGTGAAAGATATTTTTGCTAAGTATAGAAATCTAGGCTGACAGGTTTTTGTCTTTGTTTTCCAGTACTTTAAAGTGATGTTCCACTGTATTACTGCCAATGAAAAATCTGTTCTCATTTTAATTCTTCCTCTCTATATAATGTGTATTTTTTTCCTTTTCTGCTTCTAAGATATTCTCTTTATCACTGAGTTTCAGCAATTTGATTATGATGTGCCTTGAAGTAGTTTTCTTCATGTTTCTAGTGCTTGGGGTTTTTTAAGTGCCTTGGACCTCAGTTTACAGTTTTCGTCAAATTTTGAAAAAGGTTCAGCTCTTACTTTTCTGAATATTTCTCAAAATGTTTTCCCCTTCTCATTCTGTGGAGGCTCAAATTATTATATATTAATCATTATATAATTAATATATAATGCAAATATATAATATATTCATATTATATAAATATGTGTATATTAATTATTACATGTTAATATAATCTGTATATAAAGCTACTTTAAGTTGTCCCACAGATCACTGATGCACTGTTCAACTTTATATTTCTTTTTTCTCTGTGTATTTCATTTTGAATATTTTCTTCAATCTCACTAATTTGCAATGTCTAATCTGCTATTAACCTCATCCAGCATATATTTTACCTCAGACACTGTAGCTTTAATCTCTACATTTGGACTTTTAAAAATATCTTCTGTCAGTACACCTGGCAGTCCCAAGGATCTGCCTCTTGCTTCAACAGTATTTGGATGGAACAGATCCAGGGACACCTCTTCTACCAGCCTCTGACCACCCTCCAACATGTTTTCTAGTCCCAACTTTCAGAGCCATCTTCTCAGCCACCCTCTGCCTCTGATATCAGCCAACACCCTATTTTGAGCTTAGCTCCTTATTACAGATCAACGATGAGCTGCCAGATTAATCAGAATTATTCCACTAAGTTGGAGACCGCCACCAATTGCCTGGTCAACATGCATCTGCGGGCCTCCTACACCTTCCTCTCTCTGGGCTTCTATTTCAACCGTGAGGATGTGGCTCTGGAGGGTGTGAGCCACTTCTACAAGTTGGCTGAGGAGAAGCGCAAGGGTGCTGAGCATCTCTTGAAGATGCAAAACCAGTGTGGTGGCCACGCTCTCTTCCAGGATATGCAGAAGCCATCCCAAGATGAGTGGGGTAAAATTCAGGATGCCCTGGAAGCTGCCCTATTTCTGGAGAAGAACCTGAACCAGGCCCTTTTGAATCTGCATGCCTTGGGTTCTGCCCATGCAGACATGCATCTCTGTGACTTCCTGGAGAACCACTTCCTAGATGAGGAGGTGCAACTCATCGAGAAGATGCGCAACCTTCTGACTAACCTCCGCAGGCTGGCTGGCTCCCAGGCTGGGCTGGGTGAGTATCTCTCCGAAAGGCTCACCGTCAACCACAACGAGGAGTCTCTGGAGCCCAGCAGCCTTTGAGGGGCCCCTTTGGCATCCCTCTGGCTCCAGGCTTGTGCCTGAGCCTCTCCCTACAACACCGGGCAGCTTTTTAACCATCCTGGAGCCCTCTCCTAAGCTGTGGCTGTGGACCAAACGGAAACAACAAAGCTTTTTGCAGCAGCTGGTGAAAAAAAATTTAAAAATATCTTCCATGTCTCTACTTGACTTTTTGAACATACACTGCCAGAGTCCAGCTCCAGCAGGTCCAGGGGTTCCCGAAGGATGAACAGCATCAGCAAAAGAGTGAAAATAAAACAAAACTAAAATAAAAAACAAAAATAAAAATGGACACAGACAACAGCAGTGTGTTGAACTGGCCGCTTTATTGTGGTAAACGTGCCATTATATTTGTTAGCAATTTCCTTGTAGCATACGTCATCTATGTTTTCTAGCATTACCTAATTTTAAAAATGTTCCTAAGTATAATCACCCTTTAAGGAATAACATGGTTATTTTCTCATAATGTTCCCTCCTGCCCTTTGCTTATTGATTAATTTCTTACATTATTTTCATTATGTATCTACATTTACCTATAATCTATAGAGCTTTGCTGTTTTCATGAAAAGGTCATCTATCTCTCAACACCTCAAATGGAACAGTTACAGGGACATGACCTCTTAGTTGTTTCCCCGAACCATTTGTGGTTTGAGGAACAAAAGTGTTCGCCTTGGTCCGAGGTGCCAGGAGGAGGCCAAGAGGGCCTTAGGAACCCACGCCTTGTACATTCTCAGAGAGATGATGCACCTAGGAACTAATGAACCATTCTGTACTTTAACCGACTAGGTTCAACCATCATCTGGAATGCCTCCTGGAGGCCAAGTGGGCCTAGGGGTTGGAGTAACTTGTGCCCATAGATACACTCCTTAGTTGCCAGAATGGGCTTTCAAATGCATGTGTCCCTCCTGGGCTTGCAAATGTATGAGGCTATCCTTCCTTCACATAGAGGAGTCTCCATAGGGGATGGCAAGGGTCAAATGTAGGGCCGCACAATTTCCTTGCGGAACCTATTTTCTTTTCTAATGGTTTGTTTCCCAGGGGCCTGTCGAGGACAGTTCCCCAACAGACAATTCCCCAAGTACTTTTATTAAGGCCAAATTACATACAAGCGGAGGACAAGAAGCTTCACTGTCAGTGGGCCGCCTTGAAGTCCCAGTCCGTTCACAGCATCTGTCCTTGACATCAGGCTGGGATAGCTAGGCTTCCAGCAATACACAAAATATCATTTTAATACTGTCTGCTAATTCCAACGTGTATACCAGGTCTGGATAGGCTTCAATTAATTGACTGTTGTCTCTGCAAAATGGTGCATATTTTCTTGCTTTCTTTGTTTACCTAGTAATCTTGATTGGATGGCAGACATTGTGAACTTTACCTTGTTGAGTGATGGATATTTTTGAATTTTTGTAAATATTCTTCAACATTGTTCTGAAATGCACTTAAGTTACTTGGAAATCATTTGATCCTTTTGGGCCTTGCGTTTAAGAGGTTATAGAATAAACTAGAATAGCATTTAGTTCAAGGGTAATAATCATTCCCCATTGTTGAGGCTATACTCTTCTGAGGATTCTACAAATGCTGCGTGAATGATGAGGTTTTCTAGACTGGCTGGTGGGAACACCGCTGTTAGCCCTGTGCAAGCATCAGGTATTATTCTCTGTGATCTTTCACATAGTACTTTCTCGAGCCTCGGGTCATAATTTCACATGCTTGTGCTGATAAATACTCTTGAATATTTGAAGGTGATTTTCTGCAAATCTCTGGAGTTCTGTCTGCACAGCTCTCTCTTTTCTGGCACTTTGCACTATGAACTTTAATCGCTTGGTCTCCCCGGGCTCTTAGCTCCATGTCGTCAAGTCAAAGAGTCCAAAAAGATCCACCTGAGTTCTACTCTTCTTTTCTGTGCCCTGGAAACTTTCAAGGCAGAAAGCTGGGGAAATCATGGGAATTGTTTCATTTGTTTCCTATCTTTTAGGGATTACTGTCCTTCATTGCCTGATGACGATTGTTTCATACATTTAATCTGATTCATTGTTCTTGCAGCAGGTAGGATGGTAAATGCAATCATTGTTACTCCGTGATGGTTGAAAGCAGAAGTCCTAAAGGCTCCTCTAGATCTGCCCTAAAAAACTTAAAAGAAAGCACTGAAAGAATCAAACTCAAATAACTTAGTTGCATGTCAGGATGAAGTTCAAACTCTTTAAGAATATAACAAAGCCCAGTGTCTAACAATGTAAAATTCACAATGTCTGGCATCTAATAAACATTACTATGTATACAAAGAACCAGGAAAATATGACCCACACCCAGGAGAAAAATCAACCAATAGAGACAGATCCAGAAATGACAGAGGTAATAGAGTTAGTGGACAAAGAATTAAAATTGTGTAAGTATATTTGAGGATGTAGAGGAAAACATGAGAATGATGAGGAGAGACATGAAAGATACATATTTTAGAGAGAATCAGAGACTTGGATTCTAGGATTGATGCTTCCACAGGCTGGCTGTATGACCCTAGAGAATACCTCTACCCTCTCTGGGCTAGTGACATCTCTAAGACTCTCTTCCTCTCCATCTCTTTCTCATCCCATAAGCTCTACATCCTAAATATCTACCTGTCTCCATCTCCACTTCGTAATCATCTCTTCCCCAGACTGTGGCAAACCTCTCATCCCAACTACCACCACACCCAATCCTTTTCTCCCACAACATAGCCAGAGAGATTTTTCTAAAATGAAAAATAAACCATGCCTGTTTTCTGGCCTTTCAGTGCCCTTAGGATAAAGTTCACAGTTCATATTGCAGACTCAAGGCCCCTCTTGATCTGGTCCCTCCCTGCTTGCTCTCTTGAGCCTTTGGGGAAACCATTCTTGCCTTTCCCTCCTGGCTTCACTCCTACTCTTTCATCCTGGGGCTTCCTGTCTGGAATATTTCTCCCAATGATGTTTCAATCAGTTCATGCCTGATTCTTCATTAAATTCCCAGCTTAAATGCCACTTCCTGAAGGCCCTCCCATAACTCAGGTGCTGCTCCTGCTATGTGCTCTCATATTTCTTTGCTTCCATAATCACAGCACTTATCTCACTTATCTCACCATATTATTATATTATATTATATTATATTATATTATATTATATTATTATTATATTATATTATTATAATTGCTTAATTTTCTCTCCCCATCCCAACCTCTGTGCCTGGTCTCCATGGTATCCTAGCACCTAACCCAGGGTTTGGTTCTAAAATAAGTGAATATTTATCCTCTGTAACATACTGTAGTTCTGCTCCTTGTGTCCCCGCTCTAGGCCATGCCCCTGTAACCCTGGATTCCTGACCTAGCCTCAGATCAGCCCCCCTGCCCAAGGGTCTCCTTCGTTTAATCCACCCTGCTCACAGCAGCAAGAACCATCGTCCTCAAGCATCATTTTGATCATATCACTCCCCTTCTTAGAAGCCTACAATAGCTCCAATTGCCTCTTGAATTAAATTAAAACTCCTAATCATGGGTCTCAAGGGTCTCTACCAATTAGCTGCCTCCCTTCCCCCACACCTAGCTGCTGTCATCTTTTCACAGGCCCTCCCCATGGCTTCCCCTGCTGCCCTGCAAATCTGCTATGGGCCCACCTCCTCCCTAAGCTAGCCCTATGGCACCCTCTCCTCCTTTCTGAGCTTTCTCTCTTTCATTCTGCATCTCATATCCTTTCCTGCACTTAAAAAATATGGCTCAATAATCATTTCCTTCATGACTGTTTCCTAAATCAACTCCATGTGGCTTTGTCCTTTCTAGCATAACCTGTTTTCAGGTATGTAGAATATTTGTGCTTATATGTATGCCTTATGGCTCTGCTAACTTATTTTTGGTACTGTCTTCCCTATTACGGTTCAGCAACTCGAAGGACAGGGACAATGTCTTTTTGTCCCTTGTAACTCCCTGTGATCCTCAGGCAGGTTCGGTGTGTGAAGTCCTTGATTACCTTTGCAACAGATATGATGGGGAGGGGGGAGACTGGAAAGTGGGAATTCCTAAAGGAAACCAGTTTCTCCTCAGGTTTGCCAGACCAGACTCTAGTCAGTCTGACGGGTGCAGCCCCAGCTAAGCAGCAGATAGTTTGTGCCCAACACCCCCACCGTGGGGGGATCTTAGTGTGGTAGTGAGAAAGAGAGACAAAAACAAACTTTTCTGAGTGCCTGCCCAGTGCCAAACACTGTGCTGGGAGCTTTATATATATTATTTCATGCCTCCCTCCGAACACCCTGACAAATTAGGGATGATTATTCCTGACTTACAAGTACATTAGGAGTCAGAGAGGTGGGTTTAATCTGCCTGGTCACAGATTCAGGTCTTCCTGATCCAAAACACATGCTCCTGTTTTCATACCAAGGAAGACATATTTCTGAATGAGTGGACTTTCTGGCAGGGTGCCCCAAATCTAAACCACAATTAGAACACACACTGATGGGGCACCTGGGTGGCTCAGTTGGTTAAGCTTCCAACTTCAGCTCAGGTCATGATCTCCCAGTTCATGGGTTCAAGCCCCACATCTGGGTCTGTGCTGACAGCGCAGAGCCTGGAGCCTGCTTCAGATTCTGTGTCTCCCTCTCTCTGCCCCTCCTCCATTCGTGCTCTGTCTCTGTCTCTCTCAAAAACGAATAAACACTAATTTTTTAAAAAATATATAACTTATATACAATATCAGAGTGTTCACAGACATGCCTTACTTCTAGCCATAGGTTTATGTAGACCTCAGGCCTGCAGAGAGGACTACATGTTCTCCTCATGCCTTTCCTATTTTCCAGACTCTGGAACCTATTAAAGGTAAATATGTGAGGACCCTGTGTCAATATTATTTATGTACATGTTTCAAATGATGTTCTCCATAAGTTTTGAGTTAAAGATCCAAAGCCTAGCTTCAACATGGAGACCTCTGAGAAAACCTAGGGATTGAATAAGAAGTTGCAGAAGGGGCTTTTGTGAAAATAAATTTCATGTCCCTTCGCAAGGTGGGTTGTGCCTGTATTAATCTGTGGTCCCTACTGTTAGGTTTTAATCACACCTTTATTTCCAGATGGGCTTTCGTCATGATTGTAGACAACACTATCATTCCATTTCAGCTTAATTTTTTGGAGCTCATGCCAGAGTCTGCTCTATTTACAAGGGGAAGCTCCTTTCAAACAGTAAACTCATTTTCCTGGGAAACTCTTTCCTTTGTAGTTGAGGAGAAAGGAAAAAGGGAAAAACTGGAGGCTCTGGGGAGGATGTTTGAGGCTGAAGAGTGACATCTCTCGGTGGAGAGATGGAAGGGACTTCTAATTAGGCCGCTTTTTACTGGGACGTGTAGGAAATCGAGTGCCCGTAGCTTCAGAGTGTCCACGAGCCCCTTAAAGTCGTATGCGAAATTTGGGGTGTAAAGTGTGTATTTTTCTGAAAAAGTGGTCCAGAGCTTTCATCAGGACCTCAAAGCGTTCTTTGCTTATGGAAGTGAAGGTCTCCTGGGTTGGGCCTGTAGTTCCTGTGTTTGAGGTCAAAAGATTACCTTCAGCAGAACCACAGTGGGGTGGTTGTTGGAAAGTCAGATTCTGGGGCCCCCACCCCCAGTCTTCTGAATTACAATCTCTAGGGGTATGACCTGATCACTGAATCTTTAACCACTTTCCCAGGTGATTTGGTTAAATTTCTGAATTTGCTAGGAGGTTTCAAATGTTTAATATCATTTTTTAGAATAAGGCTAGCAATTACAGTGTAGGAAGTGCTTACATTTCCCCAAATAGGCCTGGGTTCGAATCCCAGCTCAGCTACTTACTGAATGTGTAACCTGGCAAGTTATGAATCTCTCTGAAACTTAGTTCCCCTACCTATAAATATGGGGCTAATTTATCTGTTTTGAGATAATATTGCTTAATACGTAGTAAGAATCCAAAAAGTATTCTTTATTGTTTATAGCTTCTCTTAAACATTGAGTATTCCCTCAAACTCTATGGGTCTAATGTGTATTTTTTATATGCTTTATGAGACTTTTTTCATAAAGATATTGTCAATAAACAAAACAAAACAGGTTAATCATTTTCTATTGTGTATAGCCATGTATAAAGGGGTTTTGTTATACCTGCAAATATTCCTGAACTGTAAACTATAAGCTGAAATTTTCTTTGCCTCAACTTAACAAATTAGCAATATTTATATTTTGCAAGCTCTACCACACTGCAACTCTTTCTGGAGACTTAGTGATTTTAGCAAATGGAAAGCATAAATATCAGAATTTACCAACAAGGGCAAAGTCTTCCAAGCTTAATAGTTACATTATTGAGAATGTTTGGTTTAATTGAGAATCTACTCATTAGTACATCTCCAGAAGCAAACAGCAAAAAGGAGAAAAGAAGAAATTCCTGTTGTACAGCCAGTTCTAAAATCTTGTTTGGTAAGATCACCTCCCCAGCCTTCCACCCGCCCCCCCACCCCCACTCCCAGCCACACCCCACCCCCTACACCCCCAGCAAACATTGGATTGTTTCACGCAAATTCTTTCCCTCCGGTGATTTTGTAGTTCTGTTGTACTACAGCTGTCTCTCTTTTATCATTTGAAAATAATTGACACAAATACCCATTTTTACATACCAAGGAACATTTATCCTTGCTCACGATGTAAGCAGAAAATTTAAAGGAAATATACTGTCTAAACAAAACCAAAAACTCTTCTAATTCATTTCCACAAAGAGTAACCAAAGTTCTCCTTTGATAAACTAAAGAATCTAAGAATTTGTCTCTGGTAGCTTTTTTTGAGGCTAGACATTTATTTCAGTCACTGGTGGAAGATGACTCGTTTATCTGGAGCATAAGAAATTGTGCCTCTGCAGAGAATTGCTTACCCAAGAGGTGGACTACAGTGGTCTGCTTACCTTAAATTTACCATTTTAGTAATCTTAAATCAGAATCTTCTTGTGGAGGACAGGCTTAGGTTTTGTATTCCTTGATTGCCATCTGCTGGTGGTCCTCCATACTAGAAAATAAAAATTCTCAGAAAGATCGCCACAACCTGGTTGTTGCTTCCTTTGAGCAGTTCTTGCCACCTCAGAGAGAACATTTTTAACGTCCCATGATGACCCTGATGACACCAGAGAGTCATGCCAAAGTTCTGGAAAACATGTCTCTCAGAAACAGACCTTGTGTAGTTGTTTCCTGGGAAGACGGTTGCACAGCTTACTAGGCATGCTGCAGGGCCAGTTGCTCATTATCATTATTATTATTATTATTATTATTTGAAACATACTTGGGAGGCCTGGGGAGCTCAGTCGGTTGCGTATATAGGACTCTTGATTTCTGCTCAGGTCATGATATCAAGGTTTGTGAGTTCGAACCCCGCATCATTGACAGTGCAGAGCCTGCTTGGGATTCTCTTTCTCCCTATCCCTGCCCCCTCCCCCTCCTCGCTCTCCCTCTAAATAAATAAATAAATAAATAAACATTAAAAAAAAACCCATACACTTTAGTTTTGGGGTTCACAGTAAATTGAATGGAGAGGACAGAGATTTCCCATATATCCCCTGCATCCACACGTGCACAGCCTCTCCCACTATAAACATCTGGCACCACAGTGGTACATTTGTTACACCTGATGAACCTACACTGACATGTCATTATCACCTAGAGTCCACAGTTTGCACTAAGTTTCACTCTTGGTGAACTTTGGTGTTGACTATCCTATGGATTTTTGACAAGTGGATAATGATATGTCTCCACTATTATAGTATCCCACAGAATAGTTTCACGGCTCTAAAAATCCTCTGTGCTCTGCCTGTTCATCCCTCCCTAACCCCTGGCAACCACTGATCTTTTATCGGTCTTCATAGTTTTGCCTTTTCCAGAATGTCACGTATTTGGAAGAATATAGTACATACGTAGCCTTTTCAGATTGACTTCTTGCACTTAGTAATAGGCATCTAAGTTTCTTCTTTATCTTTTCATGGCTTCATAGGTCATTTCCTTTCAGCATTAAATAATATCCCGTTGTGTGGATGTAGCACAATTTATCTATTCACCTACTGAAAGACATCTTGGTTGCTTCCAAGCTTTGACACTTGTGAATAAAGCTGCTTTAGGCATTCTTGTACAGATTTTTGTGTGCACATATGTTTTCAACTTATTTGCGTAAATACCAAGGAGTGCAATTGCTGGATGGTATGGTAAAAGTTGCTCATTTTTAAAAGGACCACGGGGGCAGAACTGGCTATGAACATCTGTGACAAGAATGCTCTGGGCCCATGGTGGGCTTCATGTGTTCAGGAATCCTGCCAAAATCATATGCAAGCTGTTGGGTAATGTGTATTTTCTGGGGAGATAGTTCACTGCTTTCATCAGGTGCTCAAAAATGGCTGTGGCTCAAGAAATGCAGCTCCCTGGAAACTGAATGGAGTCTAGGTGAGGGGTGCCTGGGTGGCTCAGTCACTTGAGCGTCCAACTTTTGATTTTGGCTCATGTCATGATCCCAGGACCATGGGATTGAGCCTCGCATTGGACTCTGTGCTGAGTGTGGGGCCTGCTTAAGATTCTCTCTCTGTCCCTCTCGTCCCCTCTCCCTAGCTAGCACACTCTCACTCTCTCTCTAAAATAAAAAATAAAAATAAAAATAAAGAGTTGAGTTGAAATTAGAAAATAAGTTGAAATTAGAAATTAGAAAATAATAAGGAACTGGCATTCCTTGAGAACATGTGCCTGATACTCTTAGACAGCTCTCATTAAAAAACAAACAAACAAGCAAACAAAACAAAACAAAACAAAACAAAAACAAACCATAATGCTAAAAACAAGAGCTGGGGTGTATTGAGAATCCACCAAGTCAAATAATTTATCTTTGTTACTCTATTTCTAAACTTACAATGACCCCATGCTTACAATTTATTTCCATTTTATAAAACTGACTGGGAGGGCACCTCGGTGGCTCAGCTGATTGAGTGTCCAACTTCAGCTCAGGTCATGATCTTGAAGTTTGTGAGTTTGAGCCCCACATGGGGCTCTCTGCTGTCAGTAAGTCTGCTTCAGATCCTCTGTCCCCCTTTCTCCCTGCCCCTTCCTTGCTCTCTCTTTCTCTTGCTCTCAAAAATAAATAAACTTAAAAACACTGACCAGGGATCAGAAATACTGTATTGCCTATGTTTGTACAGCTAAACATGGGGCTGAAACTCAAACACATACCAGTTTAGACTCCATTCTCCAATAACAAGGACAATTAAAAAGAAATTTCTGCCTCCAGTGTTTTCCACAAGGGAAGACAGAGCCGCATACCATCTGTGGTGAGGAATGGAGACCCCCAAAGAGGAAGAAGAGAAATGTCTGAGCTAAGTCTCAAAGGGCAATAAAGACCTGGCTAGGCAGAGAAGCAGGGGGCAGAGGCAGAATTCCAAGAAGGAAACAGCCCGTTCCATGACATAGAACATGAGAAAGAGGCTGAGTGAAAGTTCCAGAGCTGGTGCTATGATGCTCAGAAAGAACAAATCCTTGCCAGCTCTTGGGGCAATAGGACAAAGACTAATAATCTCTGGTACTAAAAAGAAGAAATTTCAAAAGTGAATTTAAATTAGATAAACTGGACTTCATCAGAGTTATAAACGTTTGTGCTTCAAAGGATACCACCAAAAAGTGAACTGACAGCCCACAGAATGAAAGAAAATACTTTTAACTCCCATATCTGATATGGGACTTTCACCAGAGTATATAAAGAACTTTCACAACTCAACAATAAAAAGACAACCCAATTTTTAAAAGGG
This sequence comes from Prionailurus bengalensis, assembly GCF_016509475.1. Classification (NCBI taxonomy): domain Eukaryota; kingdom Metazoa; phylum Chordata; class Mammalia; order Carnivora; family Felidae; genus Prionailurus; species Prionailurus bengalensis. Next base: position 97,215,353 of record NC_057349.1, on the reverse strand, counting down.
CAAAGCGGGGCGCCTGGGTGGCGCAGTCGGTTAAGCGTCCGACTTCAGCCAGGTCACGATCTCGCGGTCCGGGAGTTCGAGCCCCGCGTTGGGCTCTGGGCTGATGGCTCAGAGCCTGGAACCTGCTTCCGATTCTGTGTCTCCCTCTCTCTCTGCCCCTCCCCCGTTCATGCTCTGTCTCTCTCTGTCCCAAAAAATAAATAAATGTTGAAAAAAAAAATTTTTAAATCCATTAAAAAAAAATAAAAGGGCAAAGGTTTTTTTTTGAATGATTTATTTATTTTTTTAATGTTTATTTATTTTATTATTATTATTATTATTATTTTTTTAATATATGAAATTTATTGTCAAATTGGTTTCCATACAACACCCAGTGCACATCCCAAAAGAAAAGGGCAAAGGTTTTGGATAGACACATCTCTAAAGAGGACATACAAATGGCCAATAAACATGACAAGATGGTTGACACCATTAGTCATTAGGGACCTGCAAGTCAAAATTACAATTCAATACCACCTGAAGCCCACTAGAATGGCTAAAATTAAAATACGAAAGACAGACAACAACAAATGTTGATGAGGATGTGAAGACATTGTGATCCTCATACATTGCTGCTGGGAGTGTAAATGGTGCAGCCACTTTAGAAAACAGTTTGGCCATTCCTCAAAATGTTAAACCTAGTTACTAGATGACCTAACAGTTCAACTCCTAGGTACATACTTGAGAGAACTGAAAGCATACATCCACACAAAAAACCCGTCCACGAGTGCTCGGAGCAGCATTATTTTTTATTTTTATTTTTTTTCAACGTTTATTTATTTTTGAGACAGAGAGAGACAGAGCATGAACAGGGGAGGGGCAGAGAGAGAGGGAGACACAGAATCGGAAACAGGCTGCAGGCTCTGAGTGGTCAGCACAGAGCCCGACGCGGGGCTCGAACTCACAGGCCGTGAGATCATGACCTGAGCCGAAGACGGACGCCCGACCGACCAAGCCACCCAGGCGCCCCATCGGAGCAGCATTATTTAGTTCAACAGTAGAAACAACCCAAATGTCTGTCAACCAATGATTGGATAAACAGAATGTGAAATGGCCATATTCTGGAACATTATTCAGCCATAAAAGGGAATGAAGTACCTATGCGTGCTACACAACATGGATGAACCTTGTAAACATTGTACACACTGAAAGAAGCCAGTCACAAAGGACTGCATTACATAATCGTATTTATATGAAATATCCAGAATAGGCAAATTCACTGAGACAGAAAGCAGGTTAGTGGTTGGATAGGCGAGGGGGAGATGAGGGAGAATACCAGTGGCTGCTGGTGGGTACAGGATTTCTTTTGGGGGTGATGAAATGTTCTGAAATTAGGTCATGATAATGGTTGCACAACACTATATTTTCATATAGTGAAAATCACTGAATTGTACACTTTAATGGGATGAATTTTATGACATGTGAATTACATCTCAACAAAGTTGTTGTTCAAAAAGGGAGAGGGAGGAACCATTCCTGAAGCAGAACGGGCAGAGTGAGGGAGGGACCTTAGGTAATGACAACAATAACAATTATAACCCCTAACTTCATTCACTTAATAAATAGTTGTTGAGCACCTAGTACAGTCTAGATGCTGGGGATACAGAGAAACAGACAAAATCTCTCTCTTTAGGGAGATCCTATTCTAATGGGGAGACAGCCAGTAAGCAAACAAGTCGCTGTGATATCAGATAGTGCTAAGTCTTAGAAAAAGAAAGAAGGCAAGGGTGAGAAAAGGATGGTAGAGGGAGGAACTGTTTTAGATGAGAGGACTGGGAAGGCCTTTAGGGGGTGACATATGCACAGAGACCGGAACAAAGTGAATTTTGTCAGTATTTCCCCTGCAGGCACTGAGTTTAAGATGTGCATCCTACTTTAAAAAAAATTTTTTTTAACATTTATTCATTTTTTTTTTAATTTTTTTTTCAACGTTTATTTATTTTTGGGACAGAGAGACAGAGCATGAACGGGGGAGGGACAGAGAGAGAGGGAGACACAGAATCGGAAACAGGCTCCAGGCTCTGAGCCATCAGCCCAGAGCCCGACGCGGGGCTCGAACTCCCGGACCGCGAGATCGTGACCTGGCTGAAGTCGGACGCTTAACCGACTGCACCACCCAGGCGCCCCTAACATTTATTCATTTTTGAGAATGAGAAAGACAGAGCATGAGCGGGGAAGGGGCAGAAAGAGAGGGAGACACAGAATCCGAAGCAGGCTCCAGGCTCTGAACTGTTAGCACACGGCCCGACGCAGGGCTTGAACTCACAGACTGCCAGATCGTGACCTGAGCTGAAGTCAGGCACTTAATCGACTGAGCCACCCAGGAGCTCCAAGATGTGCATCCTACGTAATCCTCTCAACGACCTCTGAGGTATACCATTATCTTAATTTTACTGATGAGAAAGTTGAAGTAGAGAGAAATGGAGCTGGTGTTCAAACTCAGGTTTGTCCTTTTAGGGCACTTTATAACTTTTCAAAGCTCTTTCACGCAAATGGAGTAATATATGCAGAAATGCTTCATGGATGAGAAAATACTATGCAAATGTAAGTAATTATAACTCTTTTAATGTAATCTGGTTTGACCTCCATGGCATCACTGTGAGGGAGATAAGGTGTGCAGTATTATACCATTCTTAGACAAAAACAAACACACATACCTGTGAAGTGCAAAGTAAAGTAAGTTGCCCAAGGTCACAGAGTTAGTTAATGGTGTAGTCAGAACCAGTTAATGGTATCAAAGTTAATGGTATATTCAGAACCAGTACCATGTTTTTAAAGTTTTGTATTTGCATCTCTTGGGATGATAAATTCTAAGTATTTTTCTTGCCAAGCATATTTATAACTGCATTAATTATTAGAGTTAAAAACAGTTTAGCATTCCTGAATAAATCTTTGGATGATCCCTTCTCCCTTCTTCTGTATCTTGGATTCCACTCACTCCACAGACTCCTTCCTTCTCCTCCATGTCTTTTCTCATTCACTAACTTTTCCAGACACAGACACCTTCACATACATACTCCAGGAATTAGGGAGAAGCCATCCAGGCTTCCCATGCCTCTTAATTAGCACAGGGAAGAGGCACTTATCCTCTTAACTGAATGAGACCAAATCATTCGCTCTCCAGACATAGAGTGCAGTTACTAACAGAAATATGGATTTCTTAAGGTGACTACCTGGGGTTTGAAAATCACCCTTCAAAATGATTAAATGTGCTTGATTTTAGATGCTCTAAGGGGCATCTGGATGGCTCAGTTGGAAGAACACGTGACTTTGGATCTCAGGGTTGTGTGTTCGAGCCCCATGTTGGGTGTAGAGATTGCTTAAATAAATAAAACTTAAAAAGAAAATAGGTGCTCTAGATCACAGGGAATTGGCAACATTCTGAAATGTAAGATCTATTAAGAACAGATAGTAGCATTCATCTTTCCCTTCATCCATTGGACCAGAAATCGGCCCTTTGCTGACCATTGAGCCAAAACCAGAGGCTTTGAGGCTAAGATTTCAGAAAACCCACATGGGGGAGTTGGTTTGTAAATAGTGCCTTGGAGCAAAGGCGTTGGCTAGAGGCCTCAGGATACTTACCCTAACCAACCGCCTCCCCAACTCCTATTCTCTGTAAAGCTTGGTTCTTGATCACTTTCCTAAACATTTAAATACATTACTGTTTAAACCTTCTGTAGGGATTGGAGATATGGCTGTATCTAAAACTGAGAAGGACTCAGGCCCCTTCATAGGGAGCATAGGACCCTCATGGATGATCAGGAGGGATCCAGCCCCAGTGGAGGGCACCAGGAGTAATTTCTATTACATTTCACCTGGAAAAGCAGCTAGTAGCATCCTATGAGGAAAAGAAAAGAGAGGGGCTGAGAGCATGTTATATAAACGTGGTAAAGTCATCTATATTTAAAAAGAAAAAAAAAACCCACAACCATTGATTCTTGATATTGCACACACCTCCATCTTCTGCCTCTTCTTCCAGCTCTCATTTCCTGTTCCTTTTCTTCCTGATAGAGTGGTCCAGATGCTGAGCACCTTCACTTGTCTTTGTCTTTCTTTTCCCTTCTAATCCCTACACATAGGCTTCCCCCACCCAGATTATTCCACTGAAGCTGCTCTTCGTAAACTCATCCATCAGTGAGTGGCAGCCATCTTGGTATAAATACTAGGCCAGCATTTCCCAAAGTGTGTTTCTGCAGACCCTGGTCATGCTCATTTTTTAATGGGGGGAAATGGTCAAATACTTTGGGAAACCTCACATCTTCTACTTTGTCTTAGAGATGTACATTCCTATTAACATATCAAGGATTTGGGGGTGTGTTTCAATTCCTTCTCTTCTCCTTCTTCTCTCTTCCTTCCTGATTCCAGTTTAGGACACCTTCACCTGACACCTGCAAGTGAGGGGTGGTGGGTCACAGCAACTATAACACTATATGTGTGACTGTTGAGAAGACAGCCCAACAGCTCTTCACTTGTTCTTCTAGTCATTTATTGGACATAGAATGCTCTATCTGAAGCACTGGGGCTTCCCTTATCACTAGTTTTGGAACCCAAATCTGAGTCAGTGACAGCCTGAACAAATGAAACTGAGATTAATTTTTTTCTTCCTTCTGCACTTTTTAAAAGTCCTCCTTACCCACTGACATTATGTTAATGATTTAGTCTTAGAACTTGACTATAGATTAAAGCCTAGATTCCTTATTCTGATCTTCAAAGCCCTTTACAAACTGACTCCCCCCATTGTCACCTTAATCCCATAACTGGATGACTTTGCTGGAAAAGACCTAAGATTCAGATCCTGGTGACCCTCTTTACTTTGTAGCTGTTTGCATTTACTCACATGCATCAGAACTGAGGAACCCACTGGGTAAAACACGTGAGCCCTGTCCACAATTAGGGTGAAGACATATACTGACAAGTCTGCTTGACTGGGGTCCCAGGTAGAAGCTGGGAGAGCACATTGGTAAGAAGAGTAACCTGGTGCAGGGAGCAGGGTAGGGAGCAGATGCAAAGAGGAACATCTCTGTCCTAACTCAGACTGCCTGGATTCCAAACTCGTCTCCACTGCTTACCACCTGTATGTCCCTGAAAACATTTCTTTATCTCTCTAAGCCTCCTCTTCCTCATGTTGAAAATGGGTGCAGTTCTGGTACCTAATTCATAGTGTTGTTGGGAATGAAATGAACTAAGGTATGTACTCAGCAAATTTTCCTGTTATCAGCCACAAGACTTTAGTATCCTGGAGCTTGTAGTGAGCAGTTCTGGATAGAGAGCAGTTGACCCGGGAACTGCACTTCATTTGTGTGCTCTGGGGAGAAAATGCCTTTGGGTATGAACTGTAGATTCTGTGATTCTTTGGCATTCAAAAATCTTCTGTGGACTTCTCGATTGGCTCATCTATCCCTCCCCCACCTCCAACTTCAGAGAACACACTACTGCCATCACCAAGCAACATTGTAATATAATATTAGGGTATAGTCTTTTTGCAAGAGCAATGGTGTAGACTTCCAACAATCAACGCAAAGGCTCCTGCATGTAAGCAGTGGCAACAGTGGTGATGAAGGCTGGGCAATGGCCTCTTTGGGTTCCATTGTAGTCTGAGCCTACAGGCTGTAACCTCATTAGCCATGACAGAGAGCAATTTGCAAGTCCAAAATGGGCAAGAGAGCTCCCGTGGTCATTTGTGCAACTTCTGCATGAGGCTGGATTTCCTGCAGCCTGCCAAGCAGAGATGGAGAGCCATCAAAATTGGGTGAATGAACCTAGATCTGGGGAAGCTCTAGATACTTAGGTTACATTTATACACTAGTAGCAATTATTTATTGAGGATCTTCTGTTGCCAGGCCCTGGGTGGGGTGCCTTTCATTACTAAGCATACACGAAAAAGTCATTCCCATTTTACAGATGCAGTTAAGGCATTTGTCAAAGGTCACACAGGCAGTAAGTAGTAGAGCCGGGTTTTGAATTGTAAGCTGATTTGGAAGTCCAAACTCTTCTCTTCTATGCTAGTCTGCTTTTCTTTATCTACACTTCCAGCCATATCTTCCAATATTGCACACTTTGGATTAACTTTGTCTCAAATCTATCTCTTCAGTTCCATCTACAGTTCTTCTTACTTTCATTTCCTAAAGTACTGCCCTTTATGATGTTCAGCAGGCGTATAGTGTCCTGCCTTCAGGAGAGTTACAGTCCCCAGGCCCTTCTATCTCAGCCATTGCTGTATACTTTTGTAGCTTTTATCTACAGACAGTAGATTTGGGGGAGGATCTACAGCTTTGCTACTCAAATTGTAGTTCATGGTCCAGCCTCACCTGTAGTTTATTAGAAATGTTTATCATAAGCATCACCTGTAGTTTATTATAAATGAGGAACCACAGATCCCACCCCAGACTTACTGAGTTAGAACCTTCATTTTAATAAGGCCCCCAGGGGATTCATATGGACACTAGATTCTGAGAGACAGTAGTCTATAGCTTTGAGCAGAATCTCTGAAGCCACCAAATGCTGAGGTAGTTCCCAACCCAGTACAGATCTTTCTAAGGCTAAGAGACTGCTGGCCTCAGCAGATCAAGAGCCCTCAAGATTACTTGATGGGGTATCAGCTACCTCAACACTTCAGCCCCCAACACTTTAAGTTTTCATGGTGATTTCAGGCAGCTACAATTGTAAAAGACTGTGAAAGGTGCTTCAACATGAAGAGGGGTTTAACCTTTATAAATGATTGTGGTCATTCTAAAATTTGGTGGCCAATTGGAATCATGATGGAAGGTGGGGAGAAAAATTCTGATATAACTAGTATAGAGAATGGCCTAGGCATTGGCCTAGGCATATTTTCTTTTTAAGTTTATTTATTTTGAGAGAGACAGAGAGACAGCTCGAGTGGGAGAGGGGCAGAGAAAGAGGGAGAGAGAAAGAATCCCAAGCAGGCTCCATGCTGCCAGTTGCGGAGCTGATGTGGGACTCAGACTCCTGAACTGTGAGGTTGTGACCTGAGTTGAAACCAAGAGCTGGATGCTTAATCGACTGAGCCACCCAGACATCCCTACATTGGAAATTTCTTCAGTTCCCCAAGTGGTTCTCTTTTTTTTTTTTTTAAAGTTTGTTTGTTTGTTTGTTTAGAGAAGGGAAGGAGTGGCAGAGGGGAAGAGAGAGAGAATCCTAAGCAGTCTCCACACTGTAAGTGCTGAGCCTGATGTGGGGCTTGATGTGCTCCTTTTCAGAGTTATTTGAGTAACTGTGAGATCATGACCCAAGCTAAAGTCAGATACTTAACTGATACCCAGGTGTGCCCCACCCCCAAGTGGTTCTTATATGCAGTAAAATTTGAAGACACTGAACTACTGTGAATACCTCCTTTCAGTTAATATAATTCTGGGGCCTATGTTGAATTCAAAGATAGCTTACTACAGGGTTTCCCATACAGTAAAAACTTGGTTTGCAAGCATAATTCGTTTTGGAAACGTGCTTGTAATCCAAAGCACTTGTATATCAAAGTGAATTTCAAGAACCATTGGCTCGGTTGTGATCATGTGACATTCAGCATCACATACTACTCGTATTGCAAGACATTGCCTGTTTATCAAGTTAGAATTTATTAGAAATATTTGCTCATCTTGTAGAACATTCATGGAACAAGTACTTGCAATCCAAGGTTTTACTGTACTTGATTTTAGGACTTACCTTAAGGAATTGCTAAAAATACAGCAATCAGGCCTTATCCCCAACTCACTGAGTCAGAATCACCAAGGGCCTGGGAGCTGTAATTTTAACTAGCACCTAAGTACTGTGCTCCCTCTCGTAGAGGAGTTTTGGAAGATACTGCTTCCAAAGACTAGTGGATTAGAAGCTCTAAAACCTGCATCAGTCATCTACTTTTAGTATCTTGTTTCTGGAAAGACACCTGAACTTCACTCATCAGGAACTAATTGGGTTTAAAAGCACAGAAAAATGGTCTTGGCATCATTCTACAGCTTTCTAAAGGGAAATGTTTTCTTATAAAATGCTCAGGCTGGCTGTAATCTAGAGCTTAGCACAGCTCTTGGCAAAGGGTCTCAAATACTTGTTAAATAAATTAATGAGTGGTTAAATAACTCTGAAAAGGAGCACCACAGTGGCTGGAAGAAGGAACCAGCAAGCAGACTATCTCCCTCAATTCCTGACTTTTGATCTCCTGCTTGTATGCAAATTACACATACATCCAACCAGTACAACATACTCTATATAATTTGCTTCGGTAAACTTGACATACGACAAATAGATAAATTAGGAAGCGGTTATTCATTGCATGAAAAGTTGATTTGATTTACAGATACAATTCATTAGAGCAGTGTGGTTCCCAGACTAGCAGCATCAGCATCACCTGGGAACTTATGAGAAATGCAAATTTCCAGGCCACCCTATACAGCCTGAATGAGAGACTTTGGGGATGAGGCCCAGCAGCCTGTGTTTTAACAAGCTTTCCAAGTGATTCTCTTTCAGCTAAAGTTTGAGAACTCCTGCACCAGAGGAGTTCTTTAAATGAAACATTCCACACCACAAATAAGAAAAATTATGTCCAAGAATACACTTATTGTCAAAGGGGACCTTATCTGTATTCTATGATCAAATATCACTATGCATCTTCAGAAAGCTTCCAGATTATAGCTGAGTATTTCTTTAAGAAAGGCTTTAATGTATAAATAAGTATGCTTTGCTTATATTTAACATAAATTAGTATATAGTGTAAGGAAAATATCACAGCACATTGCACAAAGTGAGAGTTAAGTTCTCTTTTTGACGTTTTTCAGTAATCTGCTGAGCCTTAATGTAAAATATATTTCTTGCTATGAATAATGGCCAAAAACAGTTTGAAAAGCAGAGCTGTATATGATATAAGATTTGGTAGCTTCTCATCCTGTGAACAGAGAATGTCATATAAATACATCTGCAGAAGGGCTCATTATATGGATCAAGTCAGTAATCCCTGCTAAGCAAGAACATTCCTTACGTTCTAAATAGGCTTTTTATTTCTGTGGTCCTGCCTCAGATTTCAAGCAGTGGTCTGGGTTCTCACGTTGGCTGTTTGTTTTTCCCAGAGTGTCTGAGTTTTGGTGAGAGGAGAGACAGGCACTATGCAGATAATTAAGACATGTACAAATGGACTACTAGTATGTGTGAATACTATACCTAACAACTGTTAAAAGTAATTCATTTAACATTTACCTAATGTGGAAATGGATGAAGATCATCCAAATGAGAATAAACAGAGGCTATTTCTTCAGAGCTTGGTATGGCAAGGGATTCTGCCACCATCACCGGTGTTTGGCACAGACCCAAAGCCAGGCAGAGGAATGGGAAAGCTTTGTAGTGCAAAAAGGGAAGGCTTCAGGTATGCTCTGATTATAGGTTGTTGGCATGGAGAAGCTGGAGACAGGCTAACTCAGAGCAGGCCATCCTGTGTGATTGGTTTAGCAGCATATTTGTCTGGCTGAACCTGGTTTGAAAATGGGGGCAAAAAGCTGAGAAGCTGGCAGTTGACCTAGTCCAGACGTTCTGGGCTGATTGCTGAAGGGATTGTGTTTTGGCTTCCTGGATTGATTGCTGTAAGGGTTACGTGTTAGAGTTCTACGGTCATATAGGTCTAGCCTGTGTCATTACCTACTAAAGCAAGGCAAAAACCTCATCTTTAGGGCAAGTTTATTAATTTATTTAACACTTAGGATCTCTTGCCAACTTGTCCAGTGAATCAGAGATTGAAATGAGGGTTGAATCTGGTTAGCCTATAGGTCAAAGCTTCCCTCCCTCTCTCTGAGCCATTCGTGTTGGTAGGGATGACCCATACAAATGTGCTTTTGGTGGACTGGAAATGCCCACTGATGCTGAAACATCTTGGCTCATTATCAGTCAGCTCAAGAGTGGCTACTCTGTCTGTGCTAATCTGAGTGAACCATGCATGAGAGCTGGGGACCCGGTAGTGACCATAAGCACTCATCCCTCTTCAGCCCCGAGACAAAGCAGGCTCCCAACCCAGCTACTTGCCCTAGTCTAGGCTGCCATGGACGCTCCCACTTGCTTCTGAAGTGACTCAGCACAAGTCTCCACAGTGCGTGGGATTGCTGCAACCTTAGCAACCCATAGAGGTCAAACTTCTACTACCTTCAATTCAAGGTCTTAGCCAGATGCTAACTGTAGCCCAGGAAGTAATGGCTAGAGGATCTCACCATTTAACTGCCCAGTTTCCGTGGACCACCGATATTCTTAGTGGCATCTGCACCCCTTCCAAAGTTTGGGAATGTCCCATCTTGTGAGGCAGAACCTTCATCTCACCATAGAAGATACTCACTTTCTCATCTCACCAAATACTCACTTTCCCAGTCTCCCCTGCAGCTACGGCATGGCTGTGACCCAGACCCACGGATTGGGCATAACTATATGACTTAAACTTCCCCACTATATAAATGCAAAAATCCCACAACATACACTATCTCCCATTATCTACCTGTTCAGCTACTCTATAGTGTGAACCAGGTAAAGTGGGAGAAACAGGAAAGGAAGAAAAGGGAAAAAAGAGGCAGTGACTTATTTTAAGTGGAAGATTTTGATCAGGCTTTTGCTTAAGTTTAAGCAGAAGGTACAGTTTCTGAGATTGTAATAATTAGCATGAATTTACATAGCAGGTAAGAGGATAGAATATACAGAATGTGACAAGCTTAAAAACAATTATGGGGTGTCTGGCTGGCTCAGTCAGTAGAGCATGTGACTCTTGATCTCGGGGTTGTGGGCTCATGCCCCACATTGGGTGGAGATATTACTTAAAAATAAAATCTAAAATAAAAATGAAAACGAAAAGTTATAAAATGATACATCAAACATTTTAATAGGATAGCATAAACTGAATATTCATTCAACAAATAACTTAATGTGCATATTCCACATGCGAGACACTATTCTAGGCACTGGCAATACAGCAAACAAAACAAGATTCTAACTTTGTGGAGTAGTGGGGAAAGAAATTCAATAAATAAATCAAAATAGAATATATCACTTGGTGACGAATGCTCTGGAGAAAAAGAAAAGCAAATAAGAAGACAGAAAATTAAGGAGGGTGCTACTTTATAAGGAGATCAGGAAAGGTTTCCCTGAAGGACTCATATTTGAGCAGAGAACTGAATGATGAGGGCTTTGAAGGGGACCACTGGGATAACTGAGGGAAGAATATTCTAGGCAGAAAAAAACTCACTATGGGTGAAGGCCCCAAGAACAACAAGGAGACCAGTGTGGCTGAAGTAAGTTAACGAGGGGGCGGTGGTAGCAATGGACTCAGAGAGGTGGGGGTAGGGCACATGACTTAGGACCTTGTAGACCCAAACCCTTGGCTTTCATGCTGAGTGAGACAGGAAGACCACAGAGGGTTTTGAGGAAAGTTAAATGATCTTAAAGGCTTTGAAGGATCTTACACACATATGCACACACCCAATTGTGTGTGTATGTACAACTGGTCAATATGCATAAGATCTATAGATTGTACTAATGTCAATTTTCTTATTTTGTTTTATCTTAGAAAGTGAGAGAGAGTGAGAGAGAGCGAGCATGAGCTGGGGAGAGGACCAGAGGGAGAGAATGAGAGAGAGAATCTTAAGTAGGCTCCACGCTCAGCAAGGAACTAGAAGGAGGGCTCAATCTCAGGACTGTGACCTGAGCAGAAATCAAGAGTTGGACACTGAACCGACCGAGTCATCCAGGACCCTTCCAATGTTAGTTTTCTTCCTTCCTTCCTTCCTTCCTTCCTTCCTTCCTTCCTTCCTTCCTTCCTTCCTTTGGGGGGGGGCAGGTGCAAGTGAGCGAGCGGCAGAGAAAGAGAACATCCTATGAGGGGGAGAGAGAGAGAGAGAGAGAGAGAGAGAGGAAAGTGGTGCTCACCCTAACCCTTAGCGGATCTCGAGCTCACCCCAAGCAGGGCATAAGCTCACTGAAAGCGGGACTGGAACGCCTGAACCCTGAGATCATGACCTGAGTTGAAGTCAGATGCTTAACCGACTGAGCCACCCAGACACCCCCCAATGTCAATTCTCTGCTCTTGATATTGTATTTTAGTTATATAAGACGTTACCATTGGAGGATGTTGAGTGAAAGGTATATGGGCCTCTCTCTACTTTTTGCAACTTCTTGTGTATCTATAATTATTTCAAAATCGAAAGTTAAAAGAAGATTAAAAAAAAAAAAAAGGATCACTGGCCGCTGTGTAGAGAACAGATGTGAGGCAGGACAGAGGTGGGTAGCAAGATAGGAAGTAGAGAGCGGAACAGGATGTGAAATATAGGCACCAGCAAAGTGATGCAAGGTATGTCAAACAAGTCTTTTTGGGGACATAACTTTTGTATTACATCTTAGGAAGATTTGATTGATATCAAAGAGTTGAAACTATATCCTGGGTAAAGAAGAAAGAGGAAAATAATAGAAATGGTGACCTAGTTCACCCTCTTGTTTCCTGCAGGACCATACTTAAACCATACTAGTTCAAACCATTTCTTTTTCTTTCTTTAAGGCCTCCCAAGGGGATTGCAATGTCTCCCACTCATACACACCTCTAACAAAGTTCATTTTAAAAGCAATATTGCTGACATGTAGCCTGTAACCTGGAAGCTGGACTTAAAAGTCTTTTTTCAACTCTGTTAGTCCTATTCACAAACAGACTGGACTTTATGCTATTCTCCAAATGTACTTTGAGCTGATTCCACCTGGATTTTTAAATTCAATTTCTATTTAAGTTTCCAGGCCTAGCTCAATGGCCACCTCTTCCTTGAAGCCCTCCAATTTTCTCTAACAAAACAAATGCCTCTTTCCTATGAACTTGCAAATATTTTTATCAGTACATTTCTTATAGCATTTATCAATTCCTTCCTTAGGTTTTTGCTACTTATTGAGACAGTATGTCCTCTTTGTTAGATTGTAGGTGAGTTTCCAGAGGTCAGAGACTCTGTCTTTAACATTTTTGTACTCCCTACAATGGCTAATAGTGTGTGAACTCTATGGATGTTAATGTGGAATGACCAAATTTCTTTTTTAATCTGTGTGTTTGGAGGTTAGGGGGTACATTCATTTTGGAGTTAGGGAGGTATTTTTATATAGTGTAGAGTTACTTCTGTGTGTAGTTGTTACCATCTCCAGGAATATTCTTATTACCTCACCCTCTGGGCAGAGTCACCCAGTATTGTAAAATGAAAGAGTGATACATCCTAATTCAGGATATGTATTTATCCCAGGAGGCCTGGCACCTGAAGTATAGAGGTAGTGGAGGAGAAACATAGTTTGAAATGTACAAAGTCAGAAACTACTTTGTGGAAAATTCTTCCACTCAGTAGGTATTAAAATTGTAAGCAGAGGATTGGGTTCTCATTGAGGCTTGTCAAAAAGGAAAATGTCTCTTACTAGGAAGATACTCAATTATGCAATGCATACAATTTTAAATGTACCACAGTTTAAAAAACTCCCAATGGAAATCATGCAAAATGGAATTTATCAGATTTCTTCCATCTGTAACACAAACCTATAGCAATTATAATTTTTATAAATGTTAACTGTTTTTAGTAGACTTTATTATTTTTTTAGAGCAGATTTAGGTTCACAGTACAATGGAATGGAAGGTACAGAGATTTCTTATATAATTTCTGCCCCCACTCATGTACAGCCTCCTCCATTATCAACATCCCCGCAAAGAGTGGTACCTTCCTTACAGCTGATGAGCCTACATTGATACATCATTATCACCCAAAGTCCATAGCAAATGTTAACTTTTGTTTTATAATTTTATATTCTTTTTCCTAAAGTCCCCCAATTTTATATGCTTAAGTACCCACAAATATTTGTTTTTCAACAAGTTTATATTTTTTATGGTTTTCCTGAAGTTCTAATCTCTATTGAGATTTTTTTTTCTTCTTACTTAAAAATATAGCTTTGAAATTACCCATAGTGCACTCTTCTGTTTATTTATGGCCATTCTTCCAAGTTGTATTTCAATCTGGGTGGGAAATTTCAGTAAGTGCTCTTTTATGGCTTATTGGGCAATGTCAATCAATATTTTTTTAGTTAAGCAATTTGTTGATGTTACTCTTGTCATCACTATGGGGGGTAACTCTTCATCTCTTAAGGACAAATAAAAAGAAATTGGTTAATTTGTATTAGAAGAGATTTAGTTCTTTTATTTTTTGTTATTATTTTTTAATGTTTTACGTATTTTTGAGACAGAGACAGAGCGTGAGCAGGGTAGGGGCAGAGAGAGGGAGACACAGAATCCTAAGCAGACTCCAGGCTCTGAGCTGTCAGCACAGAGTCCAATGCGGGGTTTCGAACTCACAAACCCCAAGATCATGACCTGACCCGAAGTTGGACGGTTAACCAACTAAGACACCCAGGCGCCCAACAATTAGCTCTTAATGAAAGAAAATCCTAACTCTGAAACAAAGTAATAAGGGGTTTAATATTAAAGATGAATTGCTAGGCTTTGGCAGTGAAGATTATTGTAGGGTGGGGGGAGGAATAAAAGACTGGAAATAATTGCATGAACCTACCTAATAACTTGGTTCTTTCCAGTCTCGTTAAGGCTAATTCCATTAAACAGAAAAGTAAATAATATTGATTATGGTCACACAAATGTATGTTAGTATGTAGAAATGTAAGTCAACACCATCTGTACAAGAAGGATTTGGAATGGAACAAAGATTTGCTCTAAGGAAAAAGTAAATTATTAAGAAGAACCTAAAAATAGTCAGGCTTTCTACACTTGAGAGGAATTATCTTCCTAGCAATTGAAATGAAATTGATTAAAATATTCATTTATAGATACATAGTGAGAATACAAAAAGGCCTTTTAGAAGGTGCTATTAGATTAAGAGCAAAATATATTTGTAGATCTGGTTCTGCCATATTCACTTAGTATTACTAAGTATTTTACTAAAATGATCTCTTGAAAGAAACTGTTGGGTTAGTTTAAAAACATCAACGAGGGGCGCCTGGGTGGTCAGGTGGCCGACTTCGGCTCAGGTCATGATCTCGCGGTTTGTGAGTTCCAGCCCTGCACCCGGCTCTGTGCTGACAGCTCAGAGCCTGGACCCTGCTTCAGATTCTGTCTCCCTCTCTCTCTGCCCCTCCTCCACTCACATTCTGTCTCTGTCACTCCCCCCAAAATGAATACATGTTAAAATTAAAATTATTAAAAATGAATAAATAAAAACATCAATGAATCAGAAATCGTGATTAATTAAGGCTATAATTAAGATTTGCTCTGGGGAATATTTGGGTGATCCAAGTTTATCCATGTTCAGTAACATTAAGTTCTAGGATACCTTTAGAAAGAGAAGATACCATGAAAAGAGAGGAACCAAAACACAGACCTGCTCCCAATGCTAAAGCACAAACCACGGCCATCAATTCCTCTTTGAAAATTGTTTTCATGATTTTGAAGTTGAGCATAATCAAGCCCTAATGTCTTTTCAATACCTCCCTTCACATTCTTTAATCTGCTTTGATAAGAAAAAAATTCATGTTTTAGATTGGTCTGGAGGTTAGCAAATAAATGTGATTTGTTCAAAATATTATTTCGTGGTTGAGTTCTGTTCAAGCTATTCTTATGCATGACCCCAAAGCTGCAGTGAAAAGATTACTCCTGCAGAAAAAAAGTCAGAAGGGGAATATTTATCATCAATAATTTATATTGTTACAAGGTTATAAAACTGACGTATTATCTTTACACAAATGCTGAGTAAAATATATAATCAGAGTAATAAAAAATAACCAGCTCAGCATTATTAGAACCTGGAAAGACTTAATAAGAAATTCAACATAAACAAAAGAAACTTCAGGAACTTACCCACTTCAGTTGAGCCAATTTTATGGCTAATTTGTTTCTGAGGCAAGGCAAATTGTTCTGGGCATATCTGCTTTGGGGTAATCAAAATGCTGTGCTCACTTCATAGTTCAATCCCCTTCCCCTCACTTCTTTTTTATTTTTTTCGCCTCCTGTGTAGTCTTTGAAAACCTTTATATAGAAAAATGTGAGGAGGGAAATGTAGAGAAGATTATTTTTTTTAATGTTTTACTTATTTTTTTGAGAGAGAGAGCAAGCATAAGCCAGGGAGGGGCAGAGAGAGAAAGGGAACAGAGGATCTGAAGCAGATTCTGCACCAACAAGCTGACACCAACAAGCCCATGTGGGGGTTGAACTCATGAACCCCAAGTTCATTACCTGAGCCAAAGTCAGCAGCTCAACTGACTGAGCCATCCAGGTGCCCTAAGAAGACTATTTTAAAAAATTTCCTTTCAAAATGGTAGGTCATTTGAAAGGAAAGAGACAATACATGTGAACATAATCCATTATGAAGAAAAGCATTACTGATTATGGTAAATGCTAGTTTTAAGGACATAAAATAAAAGACATGTGACCAGATTCCTCTTCTAACAATGGAAGACATATTGAAAAGAAGTCAGTAAATAGACTGTACTAAAATTTTTTGCTTTAAATGTTTGTTTATTTTGAGTCAGAGGGGGGTGGGACAGACAGAAGGAGAGACAGAATCCCAAGCAGGCTCCTCACCATCAGCGAAGAGCCTGATGTGGGGTTCGAACTCACCAACCAGGAGATCATGACCTGAGCAGACCTAGATCGAGAGTGGGAGGCTTTACCAACTGAGATACCCAGGCACCCTTTAAAATTAGTTTTAAAAAATAGTGTAAGAACAGACCTACCCTATGACCCAGCAGTAGCACTGCTAGGAATTTACCCAAGGGATAGAGGAGTACTGATGCATAGGGGCACTTGTACCCCAATGTTTATAGCAGCACTCTCAACGATAGCCAAATTGTGGAAGAAGCCTAAATGTCCATCAACTGATGAATGGATAAAGAAATTGTGGTTTATATACACAATGGAGTACTACGTGGCAATGAGAAAGAATGAAATATGGCCCTTTGTAGCAACGTGGATAGAACTGGAGAGTGTTATGCTAAGTGAAATAAGTCATACAGAGAAAGACAGATACCATATGTTTTCACTCTTATGTGGATCCTGAGAAACTTAACAGAAACCCATGGGGGAGGGGAAGGAATAAAAAGAAAAAAAAGAGGTTAGAGTGGGAGAGAGCCAAAGCATAAGAGACTCTTAAAAACTGAGAACAAACTGAGGGTTGATGGGGGGTGGGAGGGAGGGGAGGGTAGGTGATGGGCATTGAAGAGGGCATCTTTTGGGATGAGCACTGGGTGTTGTATGGAAACTAATTTGACAATAAATTTCATATAATAAAAAAATAGTGTAAGAAAATGTAATGTGGTATTTGCTTATTTCATAGTTTTTCCTTTGTATAGCATGTTCACTATAATTCCCTTTACTCTTCACAACCACTCTGTGAGGTAGGTTAGGTGGGTCTTTCCTTTTGATCCATAGACGGGAGATGGAGACACTGGAATAGGTCTCAGCCAGGGCTGCAGTGGGACCGCGCAGGTCATTCCCAGATCAGGAAACCAGTCCTCTCCACTCCCAGCTCAGCTGATTCCAGCCTCTGGGACCTCACAGCCAGCCAAGAGAGAGTCTCCTGAGAGCGACTGCTTCCCTAGGCATCCCTCATCGAAACACAGATTCCTGCCCACACCTTGCAAGGGGTGCCAGCTGCTCTCAGGGAAATGTTAAGGTCCACGACAAGGTGGTGGCCAAGGGCACTGGCTTTGTGGTGTCCAGTGATTTGAGTTTGAATTCCTGGACCTTTTCTTACTATGCATGACTTTAGGCAATCTCTCTGAGGCTCAATTTCCTCATCTGGAGAGGGCATGCTTTGATTTTTCCCAAGGGGTTTACCGACGATTAAATGGTATAAAGCAAAAGAAGTCTTAGCCTACAGCCTGGGACGAAGAAAATACTGGTGACCTGGTGTCTATAAATATTGCCTCTGGGATGTACAGGCCACAATCTCTATTGGCTTGGGGAATCTCCATCTGCAAAATGGGCGCAGCTTAGATCGCAATCTTTTAATAGCAAACATTACTTTGCAAACAAACCACAACAAAACCCCCACCATCCCCCCTGCGCCGCCCAATTCTGAATGACCCGTGTTTTCAAAATGTGAGGGCTGGAGGGACGGATCTGGAACTTAAAGAAGCGTTATTATTAACCAGGGAAATTAAATAAGAGAGAGGGCAGACAAGGTGAGGTAAGGATGGGAGAAGGGAGAGGCAAGGAAACCTCAGATCTGCTCCGAATAGCTGCGACTCCAGGAGCAGCCAGGTGATGAACCGCACGCACTCACAGCTCCGCGGGTCTTTGCTGGGACCCCCCTAAAATGACCTCAAGGCAGCTAGTGGGACGCTGGGAAAGAAGGCGCAGGAGAAAAGGCACCACCGGGGACTCTTAAGGCTAGAGGAGGACCTGCAGGAGCTCGAGGGGCGGGCCTCTGGCTTGGGGGCGGGATCAAGGGAGGGACCTCGCCGAGTTCCACGGCTGCGCGCGCCACGTCTCCCTTAGCGAGTGTATTGGGGAGAGGCAGAGGGAGGGAAAAACCGAGTGGGGCGGGAACTATTTCTTCTCGCGAGATCTGGCGACGGCAGCGGCGGTGGCGGCGGCGTGTCCGTGAGAGTAGCGTGGGGGCGGGGAGGAGAGGCGGCGGCGGCGGCGGCGGCGTCCGAGCTACGCCACACAGGGCCGGGGTGTTGGGTGCTGGAGATCAGAGCGGGGTCGTGGCGGCGGCGGTGAGGACAGAGCGGCGGAGGGGGGGGGTGCCATGGCGGGACAGCAGTTCCAGTACGATGACAGCGGGAACACCTTCTTCTATTTCCTCACCTCATTCGTGGGGCTCATCGTGATCCCGGCCACATACTACCTCTGGCCCCGCGACCAGAACGCCGGTGAGTCCTGCCGGCAGCTGCCCGCGGACCCGCGCAGGCCCCGCCGGCCCCTGTGGGCCGCGCCGCCCCCGTCCGCTCCAGCCTAGCCCAGCCCCCAGCGTCCGGGTGATACAGCCCGCCCAGCCGAGCCTCGAGTCCAGGCGTCCGCCTCTGGCGGGGCCCGGGCTCGGCGGTGTTTCCCTGGTTCCTCTCCGGGCTCCTCTCCACCCTTGTTTCATTGTCCTTTTCAGGAGTTTCGCTTCGCACCCTCTCCCCCATTGTTCTGGACGCTCCTTGCAGCCTCCTCCTGCTTCTTTGTCTTCTCTGCCTCTGATTTTATTGGTTATTTTTCTATATGGAGGGAGCAGGATGGGTTGGGGAGGATGGGAATTGGGAGGTGAGAGAAGAGTTGGCAAAGGAGGAAGCCGAACGTGCAGGCACAACTCCGAGCCCCCAAGCCACGGCCCTCTACCCTCACACCCCCGTTTCTCTGCTGCAGCTGCCGTTACAGATGTTTTGGGCACTGTCTGAGCTGGATGGCATGTTTAGGACTCCTAACTGAGCTCACCGACCGCCCCTCCCCCCGTGCCTTTCCCCTGTTGCTTTTTCATTTGTTCACTCACGCTGTGGGGTTGGAAGCAATGCTGTTATTCCCCTTAGCAAAAATTGGCTGTTCTCTATTTCCTTCTCTTTGGAGTTTCCTGTTTATGGAGGAAAAGTGCAAGAATGAAGGATTAAGTGTGTAGGTAGTGCATCTCGGTGGTGGTTGTGAGGTACCTGGTTCATTTGCTTTTAGTTCTAAATCTTTTCTCATTAAACACATGGGATTAGAACATAGAATAATAGAGATTCTTTTCGAGGCCTTTTATGTTGCGCTGTACTAGGATATATGGCAAGTGATATTCTTGAAGCTGATGGAACTGCCAGGCCCTAATAGGTTATTTAACTAGTAGTTTTTGAGTAATAACATTTAGGGAAAGCTTTCAATTTCATAGGAGCTATCCCAATTTGATTAAACGTTTTCCTTCAAGTTCAGTGTGATGGAAGTCTAGGTTGTCCACGTTGTATACTGTATTTGGGGGCAGTTGGTAACAGTGAAGCATTTAATCATCTCAGAACTTTTTATGCTTTAAGACTCCATGTTCTGTAAAATTCTTGAATTACATCATGGAATTAAATTGAATTTAGGATAAATAGCAAAGGATTCCATCTTTTTGTACATTTGATGGTAAGTTTAAATATCCATTGGGTGCAAAATCTGCCCAAAGTTATCAGTTTTCTTACTTTGTGGATAGTTTATGAAAGTTGGATTTTGGACTGTTGTGCCTTAGTTTCCTGTGTATTTAAATTATCTGGGTTCTTTGGACAGTGGTTGTATATGAATGATGAAGTCTTAATACTGTAATGGTTTCCCTTATCTGCCAAACCTAGGCCAGTCTAATTTTATTTTGAGTGAAAAGTGAACTTCTGAGTACAGTGGTTTATTTTCACTTACTATCCCTATGTGTGCAACTGGTTGTGTGGAAGACAGAAGGGTATTGGGAGAGAGGTAGGTTTGGATAGAATGTGTTTCGAGAAGCTGCTGATTTCAGAAATTAGTTATTTTAATCTACACTGGACTTTTGAAATTTGAAAGTCCTATTTTCATGGTCGGTTTTGTATTATAAAATTTGCCTGATAACTTACAGGCAAGTTATACTTGAGCTGCTTCAGCATATAGTTAGTTGGTCTTTGGAAAGGTGGTAGGGAATTAATAGTGACTATATAAGTTATGGATTTCAAATGTCACTTTATTTAATCCTGTTGAAAACACAATGAAGTAGGTACTGTTATTATCATCTCTATCCTTATATGAAGAAACTGCAGTTTAGAAAGCTTAAGTAACTTTCTCCTTTGTGGCAGAACCTGGTCTGCTTAGCTTCAAAGTCCTCTGTTGTCTCCAAATTGCTAGAGAGAAAGGTGTTGATTTGCCCTTTCTTTACATCTGGCTCTCTGCCTAAAGCTTGCCTTAGTCAGTAAATGTGTACATGTTAATAATGTATTTGGTCTTGCTCAAAATTGCACTGTGAAAATTAAGGTGGATGCTTAAAATGCTATTCTCATCATCATGAAAATTGGTGGACGTTACTTGGACTATTTTTTATTTTTGTGTTTCTACTGTAATTTGAGTTGTTTCTTTAGAACTACAGTGGTATTAAAGGGATGTTTTTATTATAGTGACTTTTTTCCTGAAGTTCAGTTTGCAGTGTCTTGGGTATCAAAGAGAAATCTTGGAATTATTGGTTCACCCAAAGCTCTGAAAGTTCTTCTTCAGATGTTTGCAGCAAAATAATTTGGTGACTTGTATCAACAGGTGGCTACTTACAATCTTTATTCTTCTCACTTAGAAAATAGTATTAATATAGCATATTAATTTGGAATACTAATTTGTTTGATGATTGGTGTTGTTGTAGATCCTCAAGGGCTTGTAAAGATAGAGACACTGTACTGTGTTTCTAAAAGCTGAAAAATTCTGAAATATGTATTTCCTCAAGGGTTTTGAATAAAGGATATGGACCTGTAGTAGTATTTTTGATTAACACAACAGGATATTTTTATATTTGATTTTGAAGCTTACTGTATTTCAGTTTCCTGTGAAACTGCAAGTAGCCAGATGTAAAAATGTAGGCATATGAGTTTGAATTTCAGAGTTCTTATGGCATTCTTGACTTTTCAGGGATACTCTCTGCAGGAAAGTATGAAAATGTTTTCTTTGCCAGCATTTCTACATTAAAGTTCAGGTTAATTTTTGTTTTGTTTTTCAAGATGATGATACATGTGGGTCTTTTAGTTTCAAGGTTTATGCTTGTTTCAGTGTTGCTTTTCTTGAATTATTGGGCTCTTGGGTCCATTAGAAATTATGGCACCATTTCACAGATGGTAAAATCTATGGTTTGAGAGATAGAAGTAGCTTGGTCATTGGCATATTTGATATGTTAATTGAAGTTCCTCTGTTATCCAGAGCACTAATGGAATCCTTTAGCCTTGATTGTTGTCTAATCTATTGGGCTAAGTGCACTCACAGTTAATACCCCTTTTAGTAGTTGCGGGGTCCTATTTATTTTACTCTCCTGGTTGTTTGCAAATGTGTTGAGTAAGTTGACTGAATACTTTTTCAGACCATTATGGACAAAAGCTCTGCATGAAGTAATAACAGAGGGTTTAGATTTCCTTAGAACAGTGGTTCTCAACTCTGGCTACACATTAGAATCACTTGGGGAGCTTTAAAAAAAAAAAAACAACTTATACCCATCCCCAGATATCTGATGTAATTGGTCTGGAGTGGGTGCTGTGTATTGGTTATTTTTAAAGGTCCCTATGTGATGTAAATGGTAGCTAGCAAAGAGAACTTCCTTAGTACTCATCTTTTGCTAGAGTTGTCATTTTGGGAGATGGTGTATTTCTTTTGATATGTGCTCTTTGCTAAAAAACAACCACTAGTGCTTTAGCCTTTTTGTTTTACATAGCTAAGAAGCACTTCCTGTAGAACAGTGCTGTAAAGTTCTTGTAGTTGAAAGCCGAATATATTTGTTAAAACAGTGTTGGGGCACCTGGGTGGCTCAGTTGGTTCAGTGTCTGACTTCAGCTCAGGTAATGATCTCACAGCTTTTGAGTTGGAACCCCGCGTCAGGCTCTGTGCTGACAGCTCGGAGCCTGGAGCCTGGAGCCTGGAGCCTGGAGCCTGGAGCCTGGAGCCTAGAGCCTGTGTCTCCCTCTCTCTCTGCCCCTCTCCTGCTCACGCTGTCTATCAAAAATAAATAAACATTAAAATAAATAAAACAATGTTAATAATACAGGTTTACAGTGGTATTTAACAAGAAAAAATAACTGCTTGTAAATATTAGAATTTCAAATAATCAAGAACATGCTTTTATCTGTTCCATAGATGAAGGCTTATTGATCCTTTGAATTGAGATAAAATATATCATTATCTTTTCCAGGTTATTGTTTCTTTAATTTCTTGACCTTATTTTTTTAAAACTTATTTGACCTTACTCCTTGATCTTACTGTTTCAAAACTGTCTGGTTTTGAAACCTGGATCTGCTGCTTTACTAACAGTGTGATCTTGGGCAAGTTATTTAACTTCTATATATTTTAGTTCACTCATCTGTAAAATAGAGACAGTAGTTATTTATTTTACAGAATTAATTCAGGAGTAAACAAATAGATATACTGTACTCAGGTTTTTTCCCCCATGGTTTTGAAAGGATGAGTAAAACTTAAAAAAAAAAGTTATGTTTCTTTATTTTTCTTTGCTTTCTCCCTCTCAGACAGTGTGCAAGTGATTCAACTCTCTGACTTGGGGATGTGAATAGGAGTCCATTTTTAGTGCTCCGTAGTATAGTAAGAAAACTCTGAATTTGGAAAGTTAGAAGTTCTGGCTTTAAGTTCCAGCTTTGTTCCTATTTTGTTATTTCTGAACTCAACCTCATTTTCTAGGCATAATAATAATATGCCCTATAAGAAGTGATTCTCAGAAGCAAAGAAATAAAATGCACATAAACATGCCCACAAAACTAAACACAGTGTAGACATTCCTTCATTTGATAGGTATTTATAGAGGATTAACTATGTGCTAGATACTGCTTCTAGGTGATGGATCAGATTTTTAAGTGCATAGAACTTTTTTCTTACTAGGTTGTATATACCCAGTACAGAAAAGCACACACACAAAGAAAGCAGAACAAAAATTGCTTGTAATCGCATCACCCAGAGGTAATTAAACATTTCGGTGTGTGCACCTCCCCCTTTTCTTCCTCTTCTGGGGATGACTGTAGACATGGTCCTTCCTCTTGTTGCGGAAGGCCCTACACCCCCCTCCAGCCTGAGACAGATAATTGTGATTCTCATCTCAGCTCTGCTGCTGTTCATTTGAATGTTTGCTAGCCCAAGGCAAGTAGTGCTGAATGCACTCATAATAGCACTTTGAGCCAGACTCAGGTATTATCCCAATTTTACTAATAGGAAAACTAAGTCCTAGAGGAGGAAAGTTTATCTAAAGCCGTATAGCTTCTAGCTGGAAGATTGGGTGTTGGATCCAAAACCGTCTTAATGCTAGAGCTTCTCTTGTTAGCCATTACTCTTGTACTGCCTCCTGTAATATAACACACGATAGTAAGTATTGAAATGGTAAGTGGAAAGTGCTGTGAGAGCACAGAGGAAGAAATGAATAATTCTGTTTCTAGATTTGGGTATTTCATGCAGAGGAGGTTGTTTGAGATGGGTCATAAAGGGTCGGTGGGGGAAATGTATCCCTTAGGTAGGAGAAAGTATATGCAAAAGCATGGAGATGTTTAATAAATGGTAGAGATTTGCTGTGTTCTTAAAAGTAAATCAGCCATCTTAGGACTCTTATACTTTATTTTGTAATTTTTTGGGTAAACAGTGGAAGTTTTTAAATAGTTCATGACATGGTCAGTTTGCCATTTTAGGAAGCTTATACTTTATCCTGTAAGTTATTGGATAAACAGTGGAGTTTTTAGAGTAGGGTAATGCCTTGGTCAGTTTTGCTCTTGTGGAACATTGTGTGGAGAATGATTTGGCAGAAGAGGATGGGAGGTTGGTGGGTGGGGAAGAACTAGATAGAGAAGGAGACCATTTCAGAGGCTGATTAGTCTGCTGAAATGTCAGGATGTAGGGGAATGGGTAGATTAGAAAGAGAACTCTAAGATAGCTTGGACTACTTATAGAATGTAAAAGTACCTTGGAGAGAATTAAAGTGGAGTGCAGATTTTGAATTTTCACTTATTTCTCCCTCCCTCCCTCTCTCTTTTTAAAAAAATTTTATTTATTTATTTTGAGAGAGACAGAGACAGCAACGAGGGGGAGGGGCAGAGTGAGGGAGAGAGAGAATTCCAAGCAGGCTCTGCACTGTCAACACAGAGCCTGATGCAGGGCTCAAACCCAGGAACTGTGAGATCATGCATGACCTGAGCCGAAACCAAGAATCAGATGCTTAACTGACTAAACCACCCAGGCACCCCTGTTTCTCCCTCTCTTAAAAGCTGTTTGGTGGGGCACCTGGGTGGTTCAGTTGGTTAAGCCTCCAACTTTGGCTCAGGTCATGATTTTCTGGCTGGTAAGTTCAAGCCCCATGTCGAGCTCTGTTCTGACAGCTCAGAGTCTGGAGCTTGCTTCGGATTCTCTGTCTCCCTGTCTCTCTGCCCCTCCCTGTCTCATGCTCTTTCTCTTCTTCAAAAATAAACATTAAAAAAAAAAAACAACCCTGGTGATTGGCCCAATAATAACCTACTTTTATCAGTTCAGTTTTGGGATTGAGTTCAGGGAAAAGGGTGGGGATGATCATTTTTATCTCAAATGAAATATTTCAATTGAAAATTATCTATTGATTTATCTAGGTTTCTAATTATAGTGGAGTTGATTATTTCAGTCTGTTGAATGGAATTTAGCAGAAAAAACTGGCTCATATAGCTTTGTTCACAGGAGTATATTTTATGAGCATTCATATTTAATTTAGAACATATAGTCTTTTTAAGACTTTAGATCTTGAAGGGATATTAGACATCTGAGAAGTCTGAGTCATTTTGAAATAAAGTCATTTCCCTCTGATCTATCCTGACAGAAAGGGGAATCAGACATGTACGCTTAAGTCCTACACAGCAGAGGAAACCAGCTGGGACCTTGGCATAATGAATTACAGTGCAGCATTTAGGCTTTGTAGATGTGGTGACAAACATTGGATTAGTAAATGCATTGTTGCAGTTGTTTTTATTTAAAGGTCATACTGCATACTTGCTTCATCTTGGAAGAACCTGAAAAACAAAGATAGTCCTATTTTCATTTTCTCGGATATTTGTTCCCTTAGTCATACTTTTTATTCAGACATAAGGGAAGTCACAACAAATGTATCCATACTGTACTTGGACTTTCTTTTAAAAAAGGTTTTCTGTTACCAGACTTTATCAATAAGAAATGTTACACATTCTTACCATCACATTGTTTCTTTGAAAGATGTTGGCTCATTCTCTTAAAAAGGCGTTCCTTTTACATTTTGAGATTGTGTTTGTGTCCGTATGGATGAAGGGATTTTCATCTGGAAAGTAGGTTTTTTGCTTGTTTGGTTATATCTAGTAGTTATTGTTTGAGCCTTAGCTGTTTGCCTGTACCAGGAGGGCAGAAGATAGGAGTATGAATGCCATTGTTTTGATAAGAGTTTGTAATCTGGGTGGGGTGGAAGGATTAGGTTTAGACAAGTCTGTGAATTATATCCATAGCACAACAAAGTAAATGTAAGAGCAGTGAAAACAAGTGCTTTGGAAGTTAGGTGGATAAAGTATTTGCATTTGGTTGGTAACGATAGTGGGGATCTAGAGTTCAGGAAAGGCTCTTGAGAGTAGGTCAATTTTGACTAAACTATTAAAGGATGAGAAAGATTTAATGGGTTGAATGGTGGGGGTGGGGGTCCAAAGAAGAAATCATACGAGGGGGGGCTCCTGGCTGGCTCAGTCGGTGGGCCCTGTGACTCTTGATCTTGAGGTCATGAGTTTGAGCCCCACACTAGGTGTAGAGATTACTTAAAAATAAAATCTTTAATAATAATTAAAAAACGAAATCATATGAGCAAAAAGTACAGAGGCTGGAAAGCATGGAACATGTTAAAAATACAGATCAGTTGAAGCAGAAATCATTCATTGATTAAGTGTGAGAAAAGATCTGAAAAGTTGATTTAAGTCAAAAGGAGAATCTTGTATGCCTAGCTGAAGAGTTCATATGTTTTTTGGTTGACAGTATGTCATTTTTGGACATTTTAGAACATATTTTTACAGTTGTATGCAAATTAATGTGATAACGTTTCATAGAATGAGAAAGAACAGAGATTAAGAAGCAGAGGGATAATGTGGGCCTGAACAGTGGTGGTGGCAATAGAAAGAAACAGGACATTCTTCAGATACTGCTGAGGTGGAATCTTTTCTTTTTAAATTTTATACTGTATAAGTTTATATCATATTATATAATTATATATACTTTGGTAAAGTATATATAATGTAAAATTTCTAGTTTTAGCCATTTTAAATGAACAATTCAGTAGCATTAATTACATTTACAATGTTGTGCAGCCATCACCACTGTTTACAATATTTTTCATCACCCCAGACAAATTATATACCTATTGACAATAACTCCCCATTCTCTTTTTCCTCCAGCCCCTGAAAAACTCTAATTTACTTTTTGTCTCTATAAATTTGCCTATTCGAGTTATTACATGTAAGTGGAATCCTACAATATTTGTCCTTTTGTGTCTAGCTTATTTCGTTTAGCATAACGTTTTCAGATTCATTCATGTTGTAGCATGTATCTGAACTTCATTCTTTTCATGGTTGAATAATATTCCATTGTATGGATATAGCACATTTTTATTCATCTGTTGAACGCTTTTTGTTTTATTTTTAATTAGAGCGCAGGCATGAACAGGGGAGAGGGGCAGAGAGAGAGAGAGAGAGAAGAAAAAAATTAAGCAGGTTCTGCACTCAGCATGGAGCCTGGTGTGGGGATTGATCCCATGACCCTGGGATTATGCATGACCTGAGCCAGGATCCAGAGTGGGACACTTCAACTAGCTGAGCCACCCAGGTGCCCCTATTGAATTGTGAATAATGCTGTAGTGAGCATTGTCATATAAGTATCTCTTTAAGTCCTTATTTTCAGTTTTTTGGGGGTATATATTACTAGGAGTGGAATTGCTGGGTCATAGGGTAATACTATGTTTAGCTTCTTGAGGAACTGCCAGACTGCCACAGAGCTGCACCATTTTGCATTTCTACCAGCAATGTAGATGGGTTCTAATTTCTGCATATTCTCTTTGCTTATTTTTCATTCTTTAAAAATTATAGCCATTGTAATAGATGTGAAGTGGTATTTCATTATGGTTTGGATATGCATTTCCCTAGTGGCTAATGATTTTGAGCATCATTTCATTTGTTTGTTGGCCATATGTATATCTTCTTTGGAAAAATGTCCATTCAAATCTTTTGTGCAGAGCTCGATGTGTTGTTTATCTTTTTTTTTTGTTAACTTGTAGGAGTTCTTTATACATTCTGGATATGAATCCCTGCTAGATACATGGTTTGAAAAGATTTTCTTCCATTCTATAGATTGTCTTTTCACTTTCTTGTGTCTTTTGATGCATGAAAGTTTTTAAGTTTGATGAAGTCCAATTTATTTTATCTTTCATTGCTTGTGTTTTTATTGTCTAAGAATCCATTGGCAAATCCACGGTCATGAAATTTTATCCCTGCATTTTCTTACAAGAGAATTATGGTTTTGGTGTTGTGTACATTTTTTTTTTTTTTTTTTAAGTTTTGAGAGAGAGAGAGAGACAGAGCATGAGCAGGGGAAGGGCAGAGATTGGGAGACATAGAATATGAAGCAGGCTCCAGACTCTGAACTGTCAGCACAGAGCCTGACATGGGACTTGAACTCATGAACTGGGAGATCATCACCTGAGCTGAAGTCAGATGCTTAACCAACTGAGCCACCCAGGCACCCCAAGTTGTGTAAATTATTTATATTTGTATATTAACCCCTTGTTGGATATATCATTTACAGATATCTTCTCCCATTCAGTAGGTTGCCTTTCCTTTTTGTTGATTACCTTTGCTGTGCAAAAAGCTTTTTATTTTGGTGTAGCCCTAATAGTTTATTTTTGCTTTCATTTTCTTTGTTCTATATCTATACTTTAGTGATTAATATGCTATTCCTTTGTATCATTATATAATTATATATACTTTGTGCCTTTAGACAAGTTAACCTTTCTGGGCGTCAATTTTATTTATTTATTTTGACAGAGAGAGGGAGGGAAAAAGAGAGGGAGGGGCAGCGAGAGAGGGAAAGAGACTCTCAAGCAGGTTTGCATCAGTGCAGAGTTCAGTGTGGGGCTCAGTCTCACAAACATGAGATCATGACCTGAGCTGAAATCAGGAGTTGGGACATTTAACCTACTGAGCCACCCAGGCAGCCCTCAACATTTTTAAAGTATAATACATACATGCATGCCCTCAGGGTTATTGGGAAGTCTAAATGAGAAAATTCATGCATTCAACAATTATGTATTAAGCACCTACTATTTGCCAGGCATTGTGCTAGGCAGTGGAATGTGGGATAAACAATGTAGGCGGGATCCTTATTCTCTTGAAGCTTACATCCTAGTGTGGGGGAGATGAGTGACATACTACATATAAACAATAAAATATCAGATAGTGATATGTACTGTGTAGAGAAGTAGAGTATTCAGAGAGTCTTCCTGAGAACATTCCTTCATGCTGTGACAAAAGGCAGCCAGTTATTCAGAGGTTTGAATTGGGTAGGAAAAGCCTGTTATAGGCTGAATGAACAGTTGTGTGTGTACAAGAGCCTTTAAGGCAAAAAAAAGTTGGGCATATTCCACCAACAGAGAAGACCAGAGTGGCAAGGGTATGTCAGGTGAGGAGAATAATCTGGGATAAATTCAGAGAGGGAGCTGGGGTGCAGAGCATGTCTATAAGCCAGGGAAAGAAGTTTGGATTTTAAGTTTGGATGGGAAGGTTATTGAAGGTTTTTAAGCAGAGAAGTGACAAGATCTTGACTATTTTATTTCTTAATGAGAGGAGAATAGTTTTTGGCCACTTTATATATCCTTTTATGGGTAATGTCTTTTCTACTTAAAATGTTTATTTAAAAAATTTCAGTTACAGGGGCGCCTGGGTGGCTCGGTCGGTTAAGCATCCGACTTCGGCTCAGGTCATGATCTCACGGTCCGTGAGTTCAAGCCCCACATCAGGCTCTGTGCTGACAGCTCAGAGCCTGGATCTTGTTTCAGATTCTGTGTCTCCCTCTCTCTGCCCTTCCCCTGTTCATGCTCTGTCTCTCTCTGTCTCAAAAATCAATAAACGTTAAAAAAAATTAAAAAATTTTTAGTTACATATTTAAGAAATCACGTACTGGGGGCAGCTGGGTGACTCAGTCAGTTAAGTGTCTGACTCTTGATATTGGCTAAGGTCACAATCTCATGGTTCATGAAATAGAGCCCCTAAGCAAGCCCTGCAGCGCAGAGCCTGCTTGGAATTTCCTCTCTCTTCCTCTCTCTCTCTCTGCCCCTCCCCTGATTGTGCTCTCTCCCTCTTCTCTCCCCCCTCAAAATAAATAGACATTTGAAAAATTAAAAAATCACATCCTATAAAATACCCTGCGGGTGGTCCCTGGTTATAATGGTTTGACTTAGGATTTTCCAATATAAAGTATGAAGTTGATACGCATTCGGTGGAAACTGTGCTTCACATTTTGAATTTTGATCTTCTTCTGGGCTAGTGGCATGGGGTACAGTGCTGTTAATGGTACTGGGCAGCAGCCGTGAACCACAGCTCCCAGTCAGCCATGTGATCATGAGGGTAAACAACTGATGCACTTAAAACCGTTCTGTAGCATACATCTGTTCTGTTTTTAACTTTGAGTACAGTATTTGATAAATTAAACAGGTTTCCTTCTTCGTTACCAGAGTATGCAGGGGGTATAGGTGGCAGATGAACCCAAGTTTCTGAAATCTTCCAATTTAGATAATCTGATGATAGTGAGTAGTGTTTAGTCAATCCTCTTTTGTCTAAAGCTCTTTTGTCTAAAATTGTGTCATATTGGCAACAGTGTGCCTTTATTTTAAAAATAAGTTTTAGTATTTAGAGTTTTAACTTTTTTTGAACATATGGGATATTTACAAACTTATAAGTGAAAGAAAGCATAGCAGATACTTTACTCAAATTTTAGTGATTTATCAATTTATAGTATTTATGTTGTCTTCATACCAAAAAACGTAGCATCGAATTTTAACATATAAAAGCTTATAGATGTTAAACCTGAGTATGATAAACATACTGATTTTTTTGGCAGTATGTGCTAAAGGATTTATAGGTGGAGCATCTTGATATCTGTAGTTTACTGGAAGATAGTTTAGATAAAAAAGAATGGGGAGGGGGCTGCGTGGCTCAGTCCGTTAAGCATCTTCCTCTTGATTTCAGCTGAGGTCATGAACTCACTGTTCCTGAAATCAAGCCCCCAAACTTGGCTCTGTGCTGACAGGGGGAGTCTGCTTGGGATTCCCTCTCTCCCTTTTTCTCTGCCCCTCCCCCAACTCATACATGCACATGTTTTCTCTCCCCCCACCCCCAATAAATAACAAACTTAGAAAAAAAAGTGGGAGGGGAAAGAGGGAACTAGAGGTAAAGCCAAGAGTTGCAAAATGTTAACATTTGGTGAATTTAGATGGAGGATGTTTTCATTGTGATATCTTTCAACTTTTTTGAAGGTTTGAAATTTTTCAAAAAGTTGGGAAAAACATTAGTCACAGGGAATAAAAAAATTAATTTTTAGAGGTATGTGTCAGTATTATAAGAAATGACTTAGGATGAAAATATATTACATTAGGATAAAATTATGTGAGGGAAATAAAATGAAGGGCTGGCTTGTTCATGAAGTTTTGTAAAGGGAAATGTTGTAAATGGTAAATGTATGAAATTGCTGTGGTTTTTAGGTTTAATTGGTGTGTTTAAAAGTGATGGAACTATTTTATTTTAAAATGTCAACTCATATCAGAAATGACATCTTTTGTACCTCTTCAGACTTCTGGTGAAAAATTTGAGATGCCAAATGAGAAACCTACAAGTAGGTACATGAGTTTTACAAATTCTTTTGCGGTAATGAAGCAAACAGGTTTGAAGATTTAAGATCTGGCTAATGTTCTTTCAGCTCTTTGGGTTCCAGGAATATGGTGCTAAGAGTTCACTCAGTTATACTACACCTTGGCAGATCATACTGGCATGGGCAGATGGATGTGACTATTTTAGCAAAAGGCATTATATAGCTTATGAAGCGCAGCCATATTAACCTTCTCCCAAACCTGTACTATTCCCACGGACATAAAAACTTTATGTTCACCTGCCGAGAGCAGTCATAATATGTTGTTATATAGCTTAAGTCACAGAATTGTTTTATGACTTTGTAATTTCCCTTTTCTGTAAATGTGTATTGATTTCTTTAAAAACTATATCATAAGTAAATGGTATTACTAACATAATTTTTACTAGCTATAACACTAGTAATTTATAAATGAACTTAAAAACAGCTTCTAAGTGTCTTTTAAAAAACTACCTGGAAAGACCTCACTTGTGGTAGTTACTTTCACTTGAGATCATTCATACAGAGATTTGGAATGTGTGCTATGAATGTTTAATTGTGCTGGAAATCTAAATGCCAGTGTCTTCCTGTGTAAACCATAGCTTGTAGTACTTATTGATTGACTTCTGTATTCTCCTAAAAGGTTAAGATTTAATTTTTGGATTGGAAGAGTGAGGCGTACAAGGTACATATACATTGTGCAAAACTACGTAACTGAAAATCGTGTGTACTTTTTTTGGCTAGAGACATTGGGAGAATGTCATTCCTTTTAATAGATCAAGCTGGCTAATAAAGAGACTTCTGCATTGTTCTTATAACCTTATCAAACATTTCCTTGGTTTTATAGAAAATGGGAGACTGTGGAGGCTTAATTTAATGAAATACAGATTAAAAAATCACCAGTGGTATTTTCAAGTGTCTTGAAAATAACCATGAAAATCAGAAAATCAATATTACTACCATTTCATTCTCAGACCCCATTTAAGTTTTGTCACTTGTGTCAGTGAAGTTGTTTATAGCAAAAGATCCAGCTCAGAATCACACATGACATTTAGTTGACATGTTTCTTTAATCTCCTTTAGTCTGGTACAGTTCTTCAGCTTTTTGACTTCCAAAATTACAGGTCAGTTATTTTGTAGGATGGCTCTGGATTTGGCTGGTGTTTAATCATGATTAGATTCAGATTTGTATCTTAGGCAGGAATTTCACAAAAGTGATTCTGTGTTCCTCTTATTATGTTCTATCAGATGGCATATGATTGCATTTTGTCCCATTGCTGATAATGTTTACTGAGCACCTGATTAAGATAATGTCTGCCAGGCTTTCTGTATTAGTTTCTTATTGGTGCTGTAACAAATTCCCACAGTCTTAATGGCTTATTACATTATTGCAATGTAAATTTATTCTCTTACAGTTCAGGAGGCTGGAAGTCCAAAATCAATTTCACTAGGCTAGTCATGGAGTTCGTAGAGCTGGTTCTTCCTGGAGGCTCTTGGTTAGAGTCTATTTCCTTGCCTTTTCCAGCTTCTAGAGATGCCTGGGCTCCTTGGCTTATGATTCCTCCTTCCATGTTCAGAGGATATCACTCCACCATCTGCTCCTGTTGTCATATCACCTTCTTTGTCTTTGACCCTCCTGCTTCCTCCTTATAAGGACCCTTGTGACTATATTGTATCCATCCAGATAACATAGAATACTCTCCTCTCTCAAGATCTTTAATTTAATTGGATCTGTAGAGTCTTTTTTGCCATGTAAGATAATGTAGTCACTGGTCCTGGCTATTAGGATCTGAACTTCCTGGGTGGCAATTATTCAGCCTACCATACTTTGCCACTGTAAAATTATTTTTTCCCTTTTGTAATTTGTGGGAAGGCACTTGAATCCCTTGTTCTTATTAGTGGAGAATGGTATTTAGAAACTAGATCTGGGTACTAGTGTGCTTACTGCTATTGGTCTCACGCACTGTTCCTAGGCTCACTTAATAGACAGTGCCTATATGTGTATGTATATAAGTCTACGTCTGTAATCCTTTATTAAAATATATTAGTTTATAGCAGTATCTTCAATTCCAATTCAGTACCACAGGATTCATTCTTATTATTTTCTCATATATATAACTCCCTTCTGAGTCCAGTTATCCTTTGTGTATTAACTTATTTGATCAATCCCCCTGTATGTTACCAGTCTCCTTTTCTGTCACCACCCCTTTCCCTCTATGGATCCGTCTTCACCACACCTGGTTGGTTCTGCTACCTCCTGTCACCTAGCTCTCCATGTGGATGCTTTCCTCAAAGCGTGGTGGTAACAGGGTAGTTGGACTTCTTACATGGTGGCTTTGGAGCATTCTGTTATAGGCAAAGTTCTTTTACTTATCTAACATCTCATTTAAGGACTGTGATTTTGTGGTTTTTTTAGTATTGTGAAAAAATTTATATTTAGTATTAGCCAGCTAGACTCCATTTAGATGATCTCATTTTTGTTGGCAACATCCAAAGCATTATAGTCAGGAGCCAGTGGACCATATGCCTTCTTAATCACGCCTGATCAGGGAGTTGACCATGGCCCTTGTCAATATCATAGAGCTTCTTCATAATCTGTCTGATCTGGTGCTTGTTGGCCTTGACATCCATAATGAACACAAGTATTGTTGTCTTCTATCTTCTTCATGGCTGACTCATTGCTCAGGGGGAACTTGATGATGGCATAGTGGTCAAGCTTGTTGCTCTTCCAGAGAAAATATTTGGGCTGCCTTTGGAGTGTCTTGGGCCACCAGAAGGTGGGTAACATGCAGATCTTTTTTTTTTTTTTTGTGGCTGTGGTTCAGCACTGCCTTCTTGGCATTCCAAGCCTTTGTTTTGGCTTTGGCTTTGGGAGGGGCAGGGTTTTTTTTTCCTTTGCTTTCTGCATGCCATCTTTGCTAAGAGGTACACTTTTTAAAAATTAAATTAAATTTTATTTTATTTTTTTTGGTACATTTTTATTTTATAACTTATTTTTTTTTAACTTGGGAGACTTATTCAAGTGATTGGTAGTGAGTTTATTAGTAAAACAATACATGATATTTTGGCTTGGTTTAATTCTTTTTAGTTGAATTGCAGATTTTTTTCTGAGGACTAAAATAATGCCTTTCATAACTCTTATATGAACCTATTTTAACTTCTTATGGGTTTGGGTGACTTTTCTAATTTAACATTTTCATGATTGAATAATACCATTTCTGCTTAGTTTCCTTAATAAGCTGCATGTTTCAACTATTTTATACTTTCTGTACCTCCTATAGCAGAAGGGAAAGGAAGAAAGCATTTCTCAGAAATTACTGATTATGTGACTAAGTATTTTGGATTCAAGTCATTTTTTTGCGTTTTTTGATTAGAAGTTATTTAAGTCTCATATGCAAATGGTTGCCTGGTAGTTGAACAAAATTTTCCAGATAGATCATTTGTTTGGAGTGGCAGAAAAATTAACCTATATTGTGAATTTTTCTTAAAGGTTATTTGAGAAGGTAGTACTTTGATGTTCCAACAAAATTTAGCATGGTAATGAAGGTTAGTATGTTATTAACTGGTTTTGTCTTCACGGTGAAAAATGCTTCAACTTATCATCTTATTTATTTATTGTTTTGACAGAGCAAATTCGATTAAAGAATATCAGAAAAGTATATGGAAGATGTATGTGGTATCGTTTACGGTTATTAAAACCCCAGCCAAATATTATTCCTACTGTAAAGTAAGTAATTGGTTTCAATTAAAAAAATACTTCTTATTCTTTGCTAGGTATCATATAAAATATGGGTGTAATGATGAATAAGACATATGTTTAAAGAAATTGTAGCCTTAGTAGGGGTAAGATGTGAGTTTGAGAGCTGTCTGAACAGAATGATTTAGGAGAGAGAATGTACTTTTTTTTTTTAATGTTTATTTACTTTCGAGAGACAGAGCATGAGCAGGGGAGGGGCAGAGAGAGAGGCAGACACAGAATCAGAAGCAGGCTCCAGGCCCGAGCCGTCAGCACAAAGCCTGACGGGCTCAAACCCATGAACCATGAGATCATGACCTGAGCCGAAGTCGGACGCTTAACCAACTGAGCCACCCAAGACACCCTGAGACAATGTACTTCTGACTTGAGGGAGGATGGGAGAAAGGGAAGTCAAATCTTGAAGGAAGACCTTGTGCATCTTGCCAGGATTTGAATTTTGCCTTAAAGATTATGGGGGAATCTTTAAAAGATTATCAAAAACAGGGAGGTGACATGATCAAGTTTGCATTTCATAGTGATAATTAAGGTTTATTGAGCACACACTGTATGCCAGATGTGCTAAGGCTTTATGTGTTATCTCCTAATTTTATCATTAACTACAAAGTAGATGTTTTTGCTGTTTTCTGAGATGAAGAACCTGAGACTAAGAGGTTCTCTTCGCTCCTGGAGAGCTAGAAGCGTTCCTGGAGCTAGAAGCGGTGGAACGGGGACCTAGTCACCCTTTATTTTTGCACGCCAATCTGATTAAACAAGCCATTAGAATTTTTAATTAGAGCAGGAGTGTTTGATTTTGTGAGGCAAGGGGGCCTGGGGTCTGCTGGTTTAGAGACTAGGCTTTGGACCTTCACCCTGAGTTGTCAGTTTTGAGGTAGTAGATGAATCTGATAGGTGATGAAAGAGTTGCCATTATAGGAGGACTGTATTTTGTGAATTACTTATATCTGTCTATCCAGTAGATAGGAGGGGAAGAACTAGCAGAGGAAATTAGTAAAAGTAGAACCATGTATTTTTTGATCTTGGTTTAAATGATGATGATAATTTTCAACATCTCTAACTTCAAGGGTTTTAAATAGTTTTTCTTTGTAAGGTTTGACTTTGCCTAGTTTAGTTCCTTTCCAGAGGAAGGGAAATCTTAGCTTTGGTGTTAAGAGTTCTTCAACGATGCAAAACTAAAACTCAAAGTTAGTGTTTACAAGAGTAGTTTTATGTTCACTGTTGACTCTGCTTTTGCTTCTCATAGTTTTATGAGGCAGCAAGGCAGATATTTTTGCCCTCCCAATCTCTTCTTTTCTGGGCTTTGGTCAACACTTTGTTAGTATCTGAACTTCAGTTTTCAAGGAAAAAGCCCAATTGTGTAAAGTTCTCTTCAGTGATTAGCAAACTGATTTACTTAAATGAAAGTACAGATTAAGGGATGTTTATAAGTAAGGAAGAATTAAATAGATAACTGGTAACAATTTTAGATAAGGTCAGAAACCATCAAAACCTTTTTGCTCCATAACCTTAAAGCATTCTTTCAGAATTAAGCAGTCATTGTATAATGCTCTAATTTGTGGAAGTTGGTTCCAAAATGACCTTTAAAATATGCTTAAAGAAAAACACGAGACTTCACAAGTTGATCACTGACCCTATATGTAGGGAAAAATGCTTATCTTTTCACAGGACCTAAATAATGTTTTTTAAAAATTGGGTGGGGATCATGATGAAATCCACTATGTTTCCACCTTTGCTTGGTTTTTAGGAAATGAAAACCTGGCTTTATTGGTGGTTATAGTTTTCATCAGCCTCTGAGGGATTCTGTTATGAGATTGTCTTCTCTTCCCTTTATATTTTGTCTCAGAGAGCCAGGTGCTACATGTAAAGCTATCATGGGGTGTAGCATATCCTAGGTGTTTTCATTTTCCTTCTACCTTTGTTTGCTTTTAAATCTTGTTTATTTGTTTGTTTTTGGTGGTTTTCAATTTTACTTTTATCTTTGTTTTCTGAGCTTTCTTAGCCTTTTGGGGGAGTTGGCAGAACGAAATGTGGAATTATTAACTTGTGTGGGAATAAAGTAGGTTTTCAAGTGTTTTTTAACAAATTGAAGGTATAGCGAACTTTGGGTTTGAATTAAAAATTACTGTTTAGGGACACTTGGTTGCCTCAGTTGGTAGTGTCCAACTTCAGCTCAGGTCATGATCTCATGGTTCATGAGTTTGAGCCCGCATTGAGCTTGCTGCTGTCAGCACAGAGCCCACTTCAGATCCTCTGTCCCCCTCTCTGCCCCTCCCTCGCTCACACTCTATCTCAAAAATGAATAAACATTTATTTTTAGAAAATTACTGTTTAAATTATTTTCATTATTCATTCAATAAGTAGTTATTGTATGCCTATTATGTATGTATCAGGTGTTGTACCAAGAGCTGATATATTGTGATTAACAAATAGATGTGGTTCAACAACTTAACAGTTGTGAGAAATACGAGTAAACAGGTAATGATAATAATAAGGGCTGTGAGGTGGGTGCCATGAAAGAGCAGAGGAAGGGCTCTCAACTCTGGCTTGAGACAGGGAAGGCTTCTCTGAGTGAGGTCAGAGCTGAGATTTGGGTCAGAGATACTAAGAACAGCTAACAGGAATCGATTGTTTGCTATCAGTGAGGCACCTTCTAGGTGCTTTACATACCTAATCTCATTTAATTATTAAATTTACCCTAAAAATTGGAAACCGAGTTGTAAAGGAGAAAGCGACTTTCCAAGATCTCTAAGTTAATAAGTAGTGAAGCTGGGATTTGACCTCAGGTAGTTTTATTTCAGAGCCTATGTTCTTAATTACCTCTCCCTACATAGCTAGGTAAGAGTGTTCCAGTTACGGCATCCTCTTTGTCTTTGGGTGTTTAGGTAGTATGGAAAGCCGTTTGCAGTACTGTATTTTGCCCTTAATAAGAATTAGAACGTTATTTTGGCCAGGTGGAAATAAATTTGCATCTGAATGCCAACTGTGTTTAAGCTACTCTGGGGTTAGTCAAAACAGTGAGATACTGTCCACAGCTCAAGGAGCTTGCAGTGAGTTCGAGGGGGAGAGACATGGTTTTACTTCTTTTGCTTCTTTTTGGCTGTTTCTCCGTTGATGACCTTGGCAAAGGTAAGGCTTGCTTTGAGGTATGAGTCTGGAAGGATGAATAGTGTTTGGATAGGCAGAGATGGGGAATGGGAATTCTAAGTAGAAAGATTCAAGAGCAAAAGCATGATGGTGGGAAAAGCTTAGGGAGCTTGGGGAGATGGGTTTTTTGTGTTTGTTTGTTTTAAATAAGGGTGATAAAGGTCATTAGGTAGGTTGGAACTTGATCATAGAGTCTCATTCCAAATAAACATATTTAAGCTAGATTTCTACCAAGTGAGCTTAAACACATGGAATGTTTTCTGTCTTTGAAAACGGGTCACTCCAATTTGTTTGGTTAGGTTTCCTATGATTCATTTTATGTGTTTAACAGTTCCTACTCAGCATAACAAATTGATGTTAAAGGGCATAAAAAAATAAAAATTGTTCAGTTTCATCACTTAAAGATAGCCACTATTAAGATGATTTACCATCTATATTTTTATTTATAATAAACTTATCTGTAAAAATAGCATTATGTAATACATATATTTTTGAAAGCTGTTTTTTTTTTTAATTAAAATTTTCTTTGAGTTTATTTATTTATTTTGAGAGAGACAGAGACAGTGCAAGTGGGGGAGGGGCAGAGAAAGAGGGAAAGAGAGAATCCCAAGCAAACTCCACACTGTCAGCACAAAGCCCAACATGGGGCTTGAACCCACAAAACTGCGAAACTGACCTGAGCCAAAACCAAGAGCCTGCGCTTAACTGACTGAGCCACCCAGGAGTCCCTCTTTTAAAAAGTTAACAATAGATAATCTTCCACAGCAAATACTGTCTTTATTGCCTAGATGATATTTCACTTTATGAATATACTTTTAATTTATTTGTCTACTACTCTATTGATGGACATCTCTGTGTTTGTTTTCTGCTGTTATTTATATCTGTGACCAGTTTTTTATCCTTTGTATACTTAATTCTAGTTTATTTCCTTCTAAATTTCTTGAGGTAGATTGTTAAAAGGGTGTGTACTTTAGGGTTTTTGACCGTATTGCCAGATATTTTTTCAGAGTTTAGAGTGTATGAGTCTTCCTTTTCTCTTTAGCCTCTCCAACACTGCTAATATCAGTCTTTTAAATATTTTTACTAAATAAAACATATTGGAGAGGAGAAATTAGGTTTTTTCCAAACCATATGTTCCTTTATATCCTTTTTTAACCTATATGTGCATCTTTCTATATCTGTGTTGGCTAATTGTTTGGTTGTGTCTTGGTTTATTTAATTAATCTCCTATAAATGGTTTATTTAATTAGTTCTATATAAATGGACATTGAGTTTGTTTCTGAAGTTTTACTGTTATAAACAAGGCTATTCCTTCATCATTGCATAATTGACCCATTTTTTATAGTTTATCTTAGTAAAAGTGTAATTGCAAGGGTAAGAGCAGCTCTTTTTTTACATTACATGGTTTACTGAATACTTAGTATTGATATTTTTTGATCTAATATAATGAGACCAATAAGTTAGTAAGTTGAATTAAGTTCTACACATAAAATTCTGCAAATAGTAATTGAGGGAATATCACATGCAAGACTCTAGATGCAAGACTATATTAGATTCTAGAGAATTCATAGGTAAAAAAGACACTGTTCTGGCTGTAACAGGAGTTTACAACCTAGAGATTGTAGAATTGACTCAATAGCATAGCGATGTATACACTTTAGATTGTTTTATTGCCTTGATCTGCCATAATGTCTTTATAGACTCTTAAAGGAAAACCATATAGATGTATTTATTTATACTTTACTTATCTTTTTCCTAAACAGGAAAATAGTTCTGCTTGCAGGATGGGCATTGTTCTTATTCCTTGTATACAAAGTTTCCAAAACAGACCGAGAATATCAAGAATACAATCCTTATGAAGTATTAAATTTGGATCCTGTAAGTAGTATTTTTATATAATGCACATTAGTTTATTGATCCCATGAAAATACTGTAAGTCTAAATTCTAAAAGAAATTGGGTTGTGCCTAAAGAAATGAGACTTTGGATATTTAATCTATTATTCTAATGTATATATGTTTTTTAATCTACAAATGTTGATTGCCATTCTAGTAAGTCTTGGTTTGTAATTTCTAAAATGTAAGAATATTTGAAGTGAGATGAGAAATTAGTGTATTTTTTAAAGACTTGTGTAGGATTGGTTTAATGCAAAGTTAAAACCAGGAGTTCATTTATGTTGGTTGAATGATAAAAATCTTATGACCCTTTGTTAGATGACACTAAGGCAGTGTGTTTAAGTCTTTGTGTCTTACAAAGAACTGGTTTCATTGTAATCTTGGATATACCCTTTAGGTGATTTCCTGATTGAACTTGATTGATGGATCCCAATAGAAAATTAGTCTTTTAGATATATCAGAGGAAAGTTAGAACTGAAATGAATGCTAGAGATCCTCTAGCCTTTTATTCCAATGGAGAAAACAAGGCCTGAAAAATTGTGTCTTGCCAGGAGTGCCATAACTTCTTAGTAGCCAAGCTGAATCTAGTGCTCTTTCTATTTTTCCCCCAAACCACTTTTTTTACTTCTAGTATTTGCTCAGTAGATGGCTTGATCCAGAGGTTCATATAATATAATATAAATATGAAACATACCTAGTTTTCTGTTTTGGAGAAGCAAAATTTGCTTTAAGACTAATAAAAGATTTGTGAAGACTAATAAAAGATTTGTGGGCAACTTAATGCCATAAAAATTAATATGAAAAGTTTATTAATAGAAATTGAGTCTAATTAGGAAACAGCTAAGGTAACCTTCTTAAGTATTTATTTAATATTAAAATATTGATAAGCAGATGAAACCAGATTTTCTTCAGATTATTTCTTAGAAGGGAAGTTAATCTTTGATTTGAGGGTTTCTTCAGAGAGACTTAATTTACTGTGATCATTCTTTGATATTTAAATGTTACTGTCCTTTTATTTCAATGTGGCATTATGTAGTTTTACTCTTAAATCATTGGTGCCTAGTGTACTGCACAACATGTAGGTGCTCAATAAAATAAATATATTGGACAAAATAAGTGTATTTTTATTAAAAATACATGGGATGAAATTTAAGGGACAAGTATATAGGATGAAAACACTTTCTCTTTCTGAAAATATTTTAAAACATTTTTTTAGTATTTATTTTTGAGAGAGAGAGAGAGAGAGAGAACAAGTTGGGGTGGGGCAGAGAAGAGAGGGAGACACAGAATTCGAAGCAGCCTCCAGGCTCTGAGCTGTCAGCACAGAGCCTGATGTGGCACTTGAACCCACAGACTACGAGATCATGACCTGAGCCGAAGTTGGACACTTAACCAACCGAGTCACCCAGGAGCCCCTCTGAAAATATTGAATAGTTTATATTTTAAGTTCAAAATGGGATGAATTATGTTTTTACAGCATTGTGCTTAGTTTTACTAAAACAAAGCTTTCCTTTCAGGGGCAACGGTAGCAGAAATTAAGAAACAGTATCGTTTGCTGTCACTTAAATATCATCCAGATAAAGGAGGTGATGAAGTTATGTTCATGAGGATAGCAAAAGCTTATGCAGCGTAAGTATCATAGGACCCATTACACGTTTTTAGAAGTGGTAAAGAAAGTTCTTTATTTGAATGAAATAGTAAATAAAATTGTTGTCGGGCACTTTGAAATGCTAAAAACCTCATGTGTTGAATCTATTATTTATGGAACTGCATGACAACCCAAAAGTGCTAATTTAACTAAACTTGAATTTTAAGTAAATTAGTTAAAGTAGTGCTTTTGCCCTGTGATGTTAGTTAAATTAAGTAGTAAGTTAATTGAGCTATTTTCGAAGTATCCTGATTAGAAGAAGATATGCTTACACCTTGTTTTCATTTCTAGGCTTTTATTAAGCTAGATCTATTTCTCTTGTTTTGGAAATGTAGCTGTCTCATTAAACTATGTAAAGACTAGTTTAATTTTTGGGAAACAGGATAGAGTGTATAAAATTAGAGGTAGCTCTTCCTTGAGTGTTAATATTACAAGAGGTAAAAGTTAGCTGGATTCTTCAGGACTCATAGGCATATCCCCATATAGCTCTTGCATTGAATTAAAGAGTTAAATACGGACAAGATATTGTCTGTTTTTAGAGGACTCAGTGATGTATCATTTTGTAAGCTGATTTTAAAAATAGAAGTAAGTCATAGGATACTCAGATATAATAGCAAACTGTGAAAGTGACATGTGAATTATAGAAGTTTGGGAAATAATCATTTTATGCTTAATAAAAGTCTATTGACTGTGTCTCCTGTCCCCTCTTTTTTGTGAGCTGCTTGTTACATATGTAAATATGATTCTGCAATAAAGCAGTGCCATTAGGAGCTTCTGAAGGGTATACTACATTTTCTGCATAGCAGATGTCCTCCAGATTACAGTCTTTCAGTTGGTGTCTCCCCCTTTTTTCATTGTGTCTCCTCCGGCCATTTACTCTCATTGCACAAGTGTTTCAGTGCCTTAGCTGCTGTCTTCAGGTAATTTCAGAAGAATTAAAGATACCCAGAGAAAGTCAGATAGCTAAGATTATTTAGTAGTTTTAATTTTAGTTTAAATTTAGTTTTCAGGTATTGTAACTTTATTTATTTTGAGAGCGAGAGAGAGCAAGCGAGCTGGTGAGGGGCACAGAGAGAGAGAGTGAGGGAGAGAGAGAAAATCCCAAGCAGGCTCTGAACTGTCAGCGAAGAGCCCAATGTGGGGCTCGAACTCACAACCAGGAGATCATGACCTGAGCCATAATTGAGTCAGATGATTAACTGACTCAGCCACCCCAGGTGCCCCAGGTATTGTAACATTTTTAAGTTCATGAATTTGTCCTCAAGTTAATGGAAATCTGACTCTTTATGATGTATGGTCACTATTCTAGAAAGTACAGAAGAATAATATATGGCTTTTGGTTTTAACTCAATTACCTGATCAAGATATAGAATGTTTTGTGTTTAAAATGTCTTAAATAGTTGATGGTCCATCAGACAAATGAAGAAGTAAAATGATTATGGGACCCAGAACTTTGAGATCTTGTAGCTTGTATAAGTATAAATGAATTAGATAAAGGTACATTTTACTAATTACAAGTTCTGAGTGATTGAAGTTCCCGTTTTTTATGCATTACTCTAGCAGCCCAAGTATAACTCAAGCAGCATTTAAAGGCTTTGATCTGCAAAGCTTTTTAGAATTTGCTTTGGTTATTCAGGAGATTTTATTTTCCCTTATGTGCCCATTACAATAATAGGCTTGGGTGATTCCTATTTCTTCACACCAGTTTCTAACTTAAAGAAAAGGAGTTCTGGTTATTTTTGAGGAGTTAGACCAACTATTGAATTTTCTGGTTCATAGTTTCTGTTTTTTCTATAACCATATAGTTGAGATTTGGTTTTTGGGTGTAAAACCTGTTTTTAACCTACTGTATAGTGAGTGGACCACATAGAGGTTACTTTATTTTAAAGGAACATTTTTTTTTAAGTTTATTTATTTTTGAGAGAGAGAGAGAGACAGAGCATGAACAGGGGAGGA
This sequence comes from Prionailurus bengalensis, assembly GCF_016509475.1. Taxonomy (NCBI): domain Eukaryota; kingdom Metazoa; phylum Chordata; class Mammalia; order Carnivora; family Felidae; genus Prionailurus; species Prionailurus bengalensis. Next base: position 97,171,379 of record NC_057349.1, on the reverse strand, counting down.
GCAGAGAGAGAGGGAGACACAGAATCAGAAGTAGGCTCCAGGCTGCGAGCTACCAGCACAGAGCCTGACTGGAGCTCGAACCCATGAACCGTGAGATCATGAGCTGAACTGAAGTTGGATGCTCAGCTGACTGAGCCACCCACGCACCCCTAGATGTTATTTTAAAGCTATTTTAATTTTTAAAAACATGTGTTTTCATGTGTTACTATATATGAATATGTAATTTTGCTTTACGTAGTCAACTCAGGGTCATTCACCTATAATTTAATGAAAGCATTCTCTAGATTAGGTTGTATGATCTGGGGCCCCCGAAGCTGTATACAGAGTATATGTGTATTTGTGCATTTTTCTAGAGCAGAAGGGTTATAGATCTTATCAGATTCGTAATAGAATCTATGACACAGCCTCCTACCTCCAAAATTAAGATATATAATCATGTTTAGGAAACCTTATACTCATTGAATTTTTGAAAGTTCTGTTAATATCATTGGTCTTGTTTAAGCTCATTATATATGAATTATACTAAAATTACATAACTTTTAAGTACTTTAAGTCTTAGAAGTGGTATTTTACTGAAGCACTAATAACTATCCAAAAGTTAGTTGCTTTCTAACAACTTTTTAAAAAGTTGATGATTTCTTTAATTTGAATATTGAACATGGTGCGTGTCTCACACCAGTTGTACAAGTCAGCTTAATGAATGAGTTAATGGAATTGTAATCAGCTGTGTGTGCAGTTTGAAAAAATCAAGTGCTTCTATGATGTGAACTGTGCTTTATTTTGTGAAATTTGAGGGCATTGTTTGGAAAACAGCAGTTTATTATGTTGCTATCGTCAGAAAAGTAGAGGGGATAGAGTTATGTTTGGGAAAAAATTCTGGTTAGAAGGGCGAATAGCTGAAGTCCTAAGTGAGTGGGCAGTTGTACAGGGAAACCAGGGCAAAATTTTTTGAGAAACATCCCTCCCTTAGCAAAACAGAGCTACCATACGCACCCCTCCTTCTGAAGTTGCAGTCTCTCTGATAGTGCTTTTTGTTGGCTTCTTTATTTTACTCTGGCCTTGGTCAAATAGCGTAAGTGGAGTTATGGTTAAAAAGGGACTGAGGATGTCAACATACTTGTTTTCTTAAATGACTAGAGAAGTTTAAAAATATTTGCAATCCCTGTTGAACATAGATATAAAAATTCTCAACAAGGTATTACCAAATCACCTTCAACAGTACATTAAAAAGATCATTCATCACAATCAAGTAGAATTTATTCTGGTGCAAGAATGGCTCAGTATCTGCAAAATCAGTCAGTATGATATACCACATTAACAGAATGAAGAATAAAAATCAGATGTTTATTTCAATAGATGTAGAAAAAGTATTTCACAAAATTCGTATGTTTATGATAAAATTCTCAAAGTAGATTTAGAGGGAATGTACCTCAACATAATAAAAGCTATATATGAAAAACACAGAGCTAACGTCAAAGTCAAAGGTGAAAAGCTGAGCAGGAATAAGACTAGGATGTCCACTGTCACCATGTTTATTCAACATAGTACTAGAAGTGCTAGACACAGCAATCAGAAAAGAAAAAGAAGTAAAAGACATCCATGTTGGTAAGGAAGAAGTTAAATTGTCATCATCTGTACATGGCATGATACTGTACATAGAAAACCCTAGGGTGGCTCAGTTGGTTAAGTGACTTTGGCTCAGGTCATGATCTTGCTGTTCCCAAGTTCAAGCCCCATGTTGGGCTCTGTGCTGACAACTCAGAGCCTGGAGCCTGCTTGGGATTCTGTGTCTCCCTCTCTAATTCTCTGTCCTTCCCCTGCTTGCACTCTGTCTCTCTACTTCTCAAAAATAAACATTAAAAAGGGGTGCCTGGGTGGCTTAGTCGGTTAAGCGTCTGACTTCGGCTCAGGTCATGATCTCACAGCTCATGGGTTCATGCTCCGTGTCGGGCACTGTGCTGACAGCTCAGAGCCTGGGGCCTGCTTCGGATTCTGTGTCTGTCTGTCTGCCTGTCTGTCTGTCTCTCTCTGCCCCTCCCCCACTGGCAGTCTCTCTCTCTCTCTCTCTCTCTCTCTCTCTCTCTTAAAAATAAACGTTAAAAAAAATTAAAGAAAAGAAAAAAGAAAACCCTAAAGATCTCGAAAAAGCTATTAAAAGTAATAAATGACTTCAGTAAAGTTGCAGGATACAAAATTAGTACCTAGAAATCAGTTGCATTTTTACACACTAATAATGAAGTAGCAGAAAGAGAATTTAAGAAAACGGTTCCATTTACAATTATATCAAAAAGAATAAAATACTTGGAAATAAATTTAAGGAGGTGAAAAATCTATACCCTGGAAACTATAAAATACTGATGAAAGAAATTAAAGATGACACAACCAAATGGAAGGATATTTTATGCTCATGGGTTGGAAGAATTAATATTGTTAAAATGTCTGTATTACCCAAAGCAATCTACAGATTCCATGCAATCCCTATCAAAATACCAACAGAACTAGAACAAATAATTCTGAAATTTGTGTGGAACCACAAAAGACCCTGAATAGCCAAAGCAATCTTGAGAAAGAACAAAGCTGGAGGTATAACAATTCCAGATTTCAAGCTATACTACAGAGCTGTAGTAATTAAACTGTATAGGAGTGGCCCAAAAATAGAAACATAGATTAATGGAACAAAACAGAGAGCCCAGAAATAAACCTGTGTTTATATGGTCATTTAATGTATGACAAAGGAGGCAAGAATATACTCTGGGGAGAGACAGTCATTTCAGTAAATGGTGCTGGGAAAACTAGACAGTTACATGCAAGAGAATGGAACTGGACCACTTTCTTACTTCATACACAAAAATAAACTCAGAATAGATAAAAGACGTAATTATTATGAGATCTGAAACCGTAAAACACCTAGAAGAACATAGGCACTAATTTCTTGGACATCCACCATAGCAGTCTTTCTAGATGAAGATCATAAGGCAGGGGCACCTGGCTGGCTCAGAGCATTCAACTCTTGCTTTCATGGTCATGAGCTGAAGCCCCACATTGGACATGGAACTTACTTAGAAAAAAATAATATTAAAATCATAAGGCAAGGGAGACAAGCAAAAATGAACTATTGGGACTACACCAAAATAAAAAGCTTTTGCACAGAGAGGAAACCAACAAAAAGGCACCCTATTGAATGAGAGAAGATATTTGCAAATGATATCTTCAATAAGGGGTTAATAATATCCAAAATATATAAAGAACTTAGCAACTCAACACCAAAAAACCCAACAATATGATTTTTAAAAAATGGGCAAAGGACCTTAATAGATACTTTCCCAAGGAATACATATAGATGGTCAACTGATGCATGAAAATATGCTCAGCAGTACTAGTCATCAGGCAGATGCGAATCAGAACCACAATGAGGTAACACCTTAGACCTGTCAAAATGGCTAAGATAAAAAAGACAAGAAATAACAAGTATTGGCGAGGATGTGAAGAAAAAGAAATCCTTGTGCACTGTTGGTAGGAATGTTTATTGGTACAGCCACTACAGAAACTGGTATGGAGCATCCTCAAAAAAGTAAAAGTAGAAATACCATATCATCCAGTAATTCCATTACTGGGTTTTTACCCATAGAAAGCAAAGACATTCATTCAGAAAGATACATGCACTCCTATGTTTATTGCAGTATTATTTATAAGAGCTGAGGTATAGAAGCAACTCAGTATCCATTGATAGATGAATGGATGAAGATGTGGTATTCATTTATACAATGGAATATTATTCAGCTATAAAAAGGAATGTGATCTTGCCATTTGTGACAACATGGATGGACCTGGATCTAGAGGGTAGTATGCTAACTGAAATAAGGCAGAGAAAGGCAGATATCATATGATTTCACTTATATGTGGGACTTAAAAAACAAAGCAAAGGAATAACCAAAAGGCAGAAACAGACCCATTAATATAGAGAACAAACAGGTTGCCAGAGGGGAATGGGATGGAAGAATGGGCAAAATGGGTGAAGGGGAGTGGGAGATACAGACTTATAGAAAGAATAAGTTTATAGATAATAGTCTAAGAATAAGTCTATAGAAGGAATAAAAGGTACAACATAGAGAATATAGTCAATGGTATTATAATAGCATTGGTGTAGTGACAGATGGTAGCTATGTTAGTGGTGAGCATAGCATAAAGTATAAACTTGTCAGATCACTATCTTGTATACCTGAAACTAATGTAACATTGTGTGTCAACTATACTTCAGTTTAAAAAAATAAAAATAGGGGGGCACCCGGCTGGCTCATTTGGTAGAACATAGAGCTCCTGATCTCAGGGTTATGGGTTCAAGCCCATACATTGGGTGTAGAGCTTACCTAAAAAAAAAAAATAATAATAAAAGATAGAAATTATGGTTTAGGTGAAAAAAAATTGAACTCTTTGAAAATTGTTGCTGTTTTTTTAAAGGTACTTCTGCATTCTGTCTCTTACTGTGGAGCTTTGTTGAATAGAAAACTACATTGTATCCTATGTGCATATGTTCTGGGAAATAGAAATACTGTTAAAATTAGATTTGGACATAAACATAATCTTTTGCCACATGGACTTCAAAAATGCCTTTCTTACGATCTTACTGGTCATTTTTGTGTGTGTCTGCCTTGTCTCCTTAACAACGTAAAGTTTTTGAAGGAATTGAAAATTTCTTTCGGTGTTTTTTTTTTAACATCTATCTTGGGATCTGAAATAAAACCACTCTCATTCTGTGCCTTGGACCACTGCCAAGGTCAAGGGTTATATTTCTTTTTAGGTGTTAAAAAAATCACTCTGGGGGCTCCTGGGTGACTCAGTTGGTTAAATGTCTGACTTTGGCTCAGGTCATGATCTCATGGTTTGGGAGTTTGAGCCCTGTGTTGGGCTCTGTGCCGCCAGCTCAGAGCCTGGAGCCTGCTTTGGATTTTGTGTCTCCCTCTCTCTCTTTGCCCCTTCGCAGTTCATGCGCGCTCTCTCTCTCTCTCTCTCTCTCTCTCTCTCTCTCTCTCAAAAAGTAAATAAACATTAAAAAAAATTTTTTTTTTTAAATCACTCTGTCACTTTTATATTGCTGGATTAAAAAAACGTTGTTTCAGCAGGTTTTTCCCTAGTCCTGACAGTTGTTTTAGGAGAAAATTGTGACCTCAGCACAATGCAAAATGACCTTTTCTGTAGCATTGGAATTTTCCAGGTGTTCATTTTTTTCTTTTGAGAATGTGGTACCAGTTTTGGAGGGATGATTATTATTAATTTGTAGTGGGTTTATAAGTAGGTATATATTATTAAAGTATAAGCAAAGCTCATTGAAGAAATTTTGGAAAATGTATAAGGATATAAGAAAAAAGTCCCTGTAATCCTCCCTGCTTGCTTAGAAAATTTGTAAAGTTTTATCTTCCAACTTGAACTGGCAAAATTTCAGAACCCACAGGCCAACCAGGAATTTCTCTAAAGTCTCAATAGTTAGCATTTTCTTTAATGTAGAATTCCTTTATTTTTATCTGATTTCAGAGAGACTTTTCTTGATTTCCTGAAATTAATATCTATAAGAAATGAGTTGGTTCATTAATAGAGTTTGTATATGTGAGTACTTTCCAGATGCGGTTTTCTAATTTTGCAATTTTGTTCTTAATGCTAGTTTAACTGATGAAGAGTCCCGGAAAAACTGGGAAGAGTTTGGAAATCCAGATGGCCCTCAAGGTGTGGTAAATAATAATCAAAAATTACTAGTGGTATAGTGTGTGTGTGTGTTTGTGTATTTAAGTGAAAATATTAATAGATTGAAAGGAATATTTGATTCTTAGTTTGTGAATAGGAAAATTATAACCTCAAGGAGTTAAATAGATAGGTAAATTGAGTTTCCTTTAGCTAATTTTTATTTTTCTTTCTAGCAGCCAGTTGGAAAGATAGAACTCAGATTGGTCTGATGAGAAGAGTGATCATTGTCATTCATTTCCAATTAGCAGTTGATAAAAATTGGATGAAAACAATCTGTTTTTCTTTATTGACTTTAAACATTTTATCATATATTCATAGTGTTTACATAATGACATATAAAAAAATTTAGATTTCCTAAGAAGGAATTCATATACTTTGGTCGAGTCCCCCCTGCCCCCACTTCTGGAAAAATGTATCGACTTTTCTGTAATGGGAACACACATAATATAATCTTTCTGAAAGATTTTTTTTTGGCGGGGGGAAGGGTTGGGGTGCAGAATTTTGAAATATAAATAAATAAAATTGGAAGTGCAGATTCTTCAGAAATATTCTTCCTATTTTAGCCACAAGCTTTGGAATTGCCCTGCCAGCTTGGATAGTTGACCAGAAAAACTCAATTTTGGTGAGTACATGTAAATAGGACACATTATAATGTGCTAGATATATCTTAGTACTATAGAGAGCTATATCAAAATACTGTTATGCTGTCTTTAATTTAATTGTGTATTATGAAAACTTTTTATATAATAAAGAAAAGAATTGTTTCCCATTATTAGGTTGTTGTTTGGGGCGGTGTGGGTTTTTTTTTTGCTTGTTTTTCTTCAGAGGAAGGGCAGTGTGTTCTAAATGTTGTTTTAAAACCTTAAAGCTGTGGTGATTTCTTTTGGAGGTAGTTTCAGGTTGGGTCTTATCCTTGGTTTGGGGAACTGTGGTTTTATATGGTATCTATCCTAAGTAGTGCTCAAAATTTAAATTATCCTTCATGTCACATTTACCCAGGTGAAATTAATGTTAATATCCTTCATTTCACATTTACCCAGGTGAAATTAATGTTAATATATGTTAAATTAATGATATATATTCCATATGGTACTTAGGGAGGCAGTAGGGTATCAGACTTTTATTTGGTGATAGATTTTACAACTCTGAAACATCAGGAATTAACTTACTGTTCAGGAATAGATGTTTCCCTATTTCACATATCTTAAAAATGATTAGGAGCTATCTTTGAAGCAATAAAAACATTCATATAGTCTGTAATTTGTTTTGAAAATGGCTATTTAATGTTATTTTATGGCTGACAAACATTTGTTATCTTAGGGATGTATGCTTTCTGTGTGTAAGTGTGTCTGTCATGCTTAGGATTACTGTGGGAATACTGGAGAAGAGGATAGTTAGCTACCACATTTGGAATCAAGCAGTAGGAGAAAAATCTAAGACCAATAGACAGAAATTACTTGTAAATAGAACATTATGAAGTTGCTCCTTGATAAGGAACCAGGATTCTATCATTTATTTCCAAGGCACTAACTACTTACTAACGTGTAGAGCTATAAGTATCTGACTGGAAGGAAAATATAATTTATAAAAGCTGTTTTGCTGGTATTATTTACAGAGCAAATTAAAAGGTGACTTGTTATATTGGATAAGAGCGTAAGTTTTAGAATTGAAATGCCTGGATTCCAATCCACTTACTAGCTGTGTGACCTAGGACAAGTCCTGTAACCTATGTGTGCTGCAGGTTTTCTATTTGCAGAAGAAAAATAATAACGGTAGCTTTCTCATAAAATTTGAAAATGAAGTAAGAATTAAATGAAATAATATAAGAGGAGTGCTTTTTTTTGTTTTTAGGAGTTCATTTTTCTTTTAAGAGCTAGCAAATGGGGGAGGGGTAGAGAGGGAGGGAGACAGAATCCCAAACAGGCTACGTGCTGTCAGCACAGAGCCCGATGTGGGGCTTGAACTCAGTAACTGAAATCATGACCTCAGCCAAAATCAAGAGTCAAATGCTTAACTGACTGAGCCACCCACGCTCCCTGAAGAGTGCTTTTGTTAGTGCCTCCCCCATGCAAGCCTCAAGGTAAGTGTTCATGGATATTTTTATAATTTACCTGTGAAAGCCATAATTTTTTTTCTCTTCAATTCTAGGTTTTACTTGTATATGGATTGGCATTCATGGTTATCCTTCCAGTTGTTGTGGTAAGTGCTAGCTCTTTTTATTAACTGTTTTTTGGAAAGGGAATTGGTGGCGTGCTTTGGAGCCTCCTATAATTTGTATTAGAATATAATCCATTGATCCTTGAATTTTAAGAATCTTCTATTCATCTATACTTTAAAGGTTTTCTAAAGGTGATATCATTTAAGTATGTGAAAGTATATCTCCTCCCATACAAAAGTTACATATAAGTGAAATAATACAGGTATATGTAGAGTTTGGAATGTTTTCCTTTACCGTCTCCCTCAACTTCATTTCTTTGTTAGAGATAATCACTGCTAAGTTTGGTGTTCTCCCTTTCAGATATTTTTCTATGGATTATGTTTACATACACACTTTTAAAAAAATGTGGTCTTTCTATCATTCTGTGACTTCTTTTGCTTCCTATGTTGGAGATACACCTCATTTTAAAAACAGCTGCATAATATGTCAATATGGAAATACCATAAAGTTTATGATTTTACTGTTACTTTTGTGACTGGTGGTTTTCTTTCTGATCTTACAGTTCCTGAGTCCCATAGTGAGACTAATAATTAACCTGTCTTGCCTTCTTCATAGGTTTATTATGTGAGGATCCAGCTGTATGGAGTCATGTGAATGAACGTAGTATATCAACTGTAAAATTGTCCTGCACTTACTTATCAAATATTTACTGAATCCATACTGCGTGTCAGGAACCAGCTTGTTGCTTTTATATAGTGATGGGTTGTTTCGTTTCTGTTTTGTGTTCAGTTTCTAGCTGAAACTTAAATGGTTTAATCATGTATATGTAGTGAGGTGGGTTGGTGTTTAGGTGTTGGGCAGTATAAATACTTGCTAAATAATTTGAAATAAGTAACAAAGGCATTTGTTCTAAAGCTCAGGTATTGTTATTGGTTTTATGAACGCTTAGGAAATTTGACCGTAACATATTCTGCATTAGACTTAATATTTATTGTGGTTTTGATGCTTTATTTATTGTTTAATTTTATTTGTGTTTTAGGGCTCTTGGTGGTATCGCTCAATACGCTATAGTGGAGACCAGATTCTAATACGCACAACACAGATTTATACATACTTTGTTTATAAAACCCGAAATATGGATATGAAACGTGAGTAAATTTAAGTATCTGTGTTAGTAGATTATTTTCTGAGTCATTTATTTGGAGTTGATACATACTCCACTGGAAACCTTTTATTTCACAGTTTTATACTCAGTTCATATAACTAAAGCTGGAGGAAAGTAGCTGGTACCCTTTATCACATGTATTTCTATTATTTCCATTTACTCAGCTATATATGTTTTTTACCCTACAAATTTTATGGTAAAGCTTCATGTGGGTTAACTTTGTAATAATACTAGCTAATATTTCTTGAGTATTTGTTGTATGCCTGGCATTACTATGGATTATGTAGATATTAACTCATTTAATCTTTACTGTTTTTAAGCACATTTGATAGATGGGGAAACTGAGCTTAAGGAAATATTAAGTGGTAGAGTCAGGATCGAACTCAAGCAGTCTGGTTCCCAAGCCTTAAATCGGTACATTACACTGTATTAATCTCAGTAAAATAAGTCAGGTCTTGGGCGTGCTGAAAGAAAACTGTCAGGATATTTCATTCCCAGAGTCTTATTTCAGAATTTATTTTTAGCAAAAAAAAAGTTCCATTTAAGATACTTTCTTTGATTCCATAAAGCTAACACTGTAAATTTTATCCTTGGAGTGTGTAGTGTTGCCTTTCAGAATCTTTGCTCTGCAGAAATCATAGACCTGTCATAGACAAGCCCTGCTTCTCTTCCTCTGGGAAAAAAAAGAGATGATACACGTTTTAAAGTTTTAAATTGTGTCTCACTGGAGAATACATTTTTGTTCCAAAACCTAAATGGAGTTGTCTGTACTTTGGATTTGCCAATTTAACTAATTTTTTTGGTAATGAGAAAGAGACTCCTCAGGGTCATGTGACTGTGTGAACAGATTTTTTATTTCTGAGAAGTGAGCAGATCTTTTATTTCTGAGGAATGAGTGAGTTACTCTCCCTTATGCACACATGTCATTCTTCTTTATGTTGGATTGAAATATTAATATGGAAACTTAGCCCCTTATGAAAATGTTTCATGTTTATAATGTCTTTTAACGTGTTTTTTGCATCAGTGAACTTGATTCTGTTTTATTCCTGAGTGTGGTACTTAGCCTTATACAGTACTATCAGAAAAGCATTTTTTAGCTGGTGGGCTTGATTATATATCCTTGGCTACTTTAGTGTTGGTATCGTTTAGATAGTTGTCTCAGGAATAGTTGTTTTCATGAAAACATTTGATAGCGGTAGCTTACACATATTACTGTGCTTACTGTGTGTCAGGCACATTGGGAGAAACTGAGACCCATAGAAAGGTGAAGAATATTGTCCTGCATCATTTAGTTAGGGAGTGAAAACTCCAGGGTCTGTGCCCTTAAGCTCTACATTGTCCTGCTTTTAGTGAGCGCACATGGTATGTATTTTCTGCTGGAAGGTGAGATTGATGACTATAGGTGACTATAGTGCCGGTCATTAAAAAGCTTGAATAGGGACACCTGGGTGATTCACAGTTGGTTAAGGCTCTGACTCTTGATTTCAGCTGAGTTCGAGCCCTGCACTGGGCTCTGTGCTGACAGTGTGGAGCTTGTTTGGGATTTTCTCTCTCTCCCTCTCTCTCTGCTCCTCTCTTGTTCTCAAAATAAGTAAATTTTAAAAAAATTATTTAAAAAAATAAGGAGCTTGTATAGACTAACAAGTAATGCTCATAGTGTATGTAGCTGCAAATCATGTGTATTTCAAAGAACATGTCCCGCAAACCCTTCAGGGTTCCATGATAAAAATTTCTGTAAATTATAGAGTATTTCAGTTTACTTAAGGTTCTGAGAAGTCATCAAGTGAAGAAACCTGAAACTCTTTTAACTCATTGTTTCTCAGTCTTGTTTAACCATAGAGCCCCCTTTGTTCACATAATAGTTATTAACATCGTATGGGATACTTAATAATTACTCTGTAGAAAGTTACTGTGGAACACATGCTTAAATCTAGAAACAGATGCTATTTGTAGTGATTTTAATGCATCCAGTTGCTTTGGGGCCCTTAATGTATGTTTCTGTTCACTTGTGATAAGTAATACTGTACACTTTTAAAAAAGTGAAATGTTTCTTTTTTGTTGGAGAAATGAATACTTAGTATTGGAGTTCAGATGATTTTTAGCTTTTTGCGCAATTGGAAAACTGCCTCACTCTACATTAATAAAGTATCCTAGGAGAGGAAATTAATAGATGAGCAAGTTTATTTGTTTACCTTTATATTTCTTTTGTTTTCTTAGGTCTTATCATGGTTTTGGCTGGAGCCTCTGAATTTGATCCTCAGTATAACAAAGATGCCACAAGCAGACCAACAGATAATATTCTAATACCTCAGGTTAGACCTGTCTCCTAAATTCCTTGATATAATAAGCATTTAGGTATTAAAGTTAATGCTTTTCAGTATATAGATATTTTTAATAATTATTTTATTTACTCTAGCTAATCAGAGAAATTGGCAGCATTAATTTAAAGAAGAATGAGCCTCCACTTACCTGCCCATATAGCCTGAAAGCCAGAGTTCTTTTACTGTCTCATCTTGCTAGAATGAAAATTCCTGAGACCCTTGAAGAAGGTATTTATGATTCTAATATCTGCACGGTTTTAATGGTACAAAAGCAACGGATTTAATTAGACTTCATGGTGCAATGTTTTTGTTGCTGTTCTTTTTTGCTCAATCAAATAATTGCTCAAGGATCTTTTAAAAAGAAATCTTTATGCTACATAATTACTTCACAGATGTTTTGAAGGTCTAAGTCCGATATTTTGGCAAATGTTAAAATTTAGTATTTCAAGGTGAGAGAATACTCTGAAAAATGTTTAGTCAGTTGCAGATTATACAGAAATTCCTAGTGACTTTTTAAAAAGATTTTACAAGCTTTTGGGGGGAAGAAAAAATGGATTTCATAATCAATACCTCAGTCAGCTCCACAACTACCACCACCACTTCCAGCTGTGGTTGCTGATTAAGTGTTTAATCTTTATTTAAAGCTTCCTAAGTATTTGCAGCCACCTATCTATTTAAAAGAGAAGCAGTGGGGCACTTGGGTGACTCAGTCGGTTAAGCATCCAACTTTGGCTCAGGTCATGATCTTGTGGTTCATGAGTTCAAGCCCCGTGTCAGGCTCTGTGCTGACAGCTCAGAGTCTAGAGCCTACTTTGGATTCTGTGTCTCCCTCTCTCTCTGACCCTTCCCCGCTCTTGCTCTCTCTCTCTTTCTCTCTCTCAGGGAGAGAATAAACATAAAAAAAATAAAAATAAATAAAAGTAGTGGATTGGGACAGTGGTGTTTCCAGGAATACCATGAATTTGTCATTTTTTTTTTTACTTGCATGATTTCATTTGAAGTTTTCAAAGAAAGTTATTATCCTTCAGGAATAAATGTTCTTTCTGAATGAAGCTCCTCCTCTGCCATTTTTAAGCCAATAATATAATCAAATGCCTTTGAAAACAAGGCCATTTGATGATCAGTGGTTGATGATAAGATAGGATCCTTAAGATGGAATGAAGGATCTCTATTTAGGCATTATTATTGGAGTTGCAAGTTAACTGGTAATTCTAATGTTCTGTACAGATATAAAACCATCTCCCTTTTTACCAGTTATCTAAGAAACAGGGAACAAATATTTTTTTAGGTTGAGTACCAACCCCATGGATGATCTTAACAGTTAACTATTAGGTGCGGTAAAAATGACTCTGTCTCGTTCCTTTTCCTTCTCCTCTTTATCATCCCCTCTCTTCTTTCTGCATAGAATTGACATTCACTATCAATCTTAGTCTTTGGACTTATTCATAGTTTCAGAAACTTAGGTATACAAGAAGAAAATTGTTAAGGTTCTTAAATATAGTAAGATTAGAATTAAGTTTAAGACTATTCCCTCCAAACAAGGGAGTTAACTTACAAAGCACAACACTTGTAATATTAAAAATTTGAAACATCATATCTGAGCTAGAATTTTCTGACTGATTTTTGACAGTGCTGCTTAGGAGAAACTTCAGCCTGCAAAATTCTTACTAGGTCATGTGAAATATTTGTGGGACAACTTAAATTTAGTATTAGTCTTGGACTGTAGATGATAAAGATGTTATAATTGTAAAAGTAGAATGATTCGTTTCAGGTTTTCTCTTGTTTTGCAGATCAGCAGTTTATGTTGAAAAAATGCCCTGCCCTACTTCAAGAAATGGTTAATGTAATCTGCCAACTAATAATAATGGCCCGAAGCCGTGAAGGTGAGGTGGAAATGTAATTAATTATGTTGTACTTTTTCTTGCAAGCATATGCAGATTACACTTCATAGTTCTAAGATTTATGAGTACCTACAGTAATTCTGCCCGTAGGTTGAGTCAGCTTTCCCACTTTTGTTCATGGTTTTTCTTAATTCTTTCCTATATTTTCCATTATGTAAAGTCTTTATCACAACTGATGTTTTTGAATTTATTGTTTTATTGTTTGTTGTCACTTATTGTTTGCAAATATTTAATATACCTCTTCTTTCCTTTGAATATTTTGAGAGTTAGGTTATTCTGTATTTTAACAGTGAGTTTGAAATAATTCTTTTAAGTGACGTAACGATGATTTATTTGATATGTAGTGTTTTTCACATGAAAGGAAAAAAAGAGTGAGGGGGAAGAAAAAGAATGAGGGAGTTTGTGGTCAGTAATGGAAAGGGAGACTCTTGGGAAAGGAGATGATGGGTGTGGTTTGTTGTTATGGCTGATGTCAGTTCTTGGCATGGTGTCAGTATTTGATACTGATAATTTGCTATTTGTGGAAGTGATGCAAAGAATTTTTCTGTTAAATCTGCTGGATAATGATTATTGCATTTGAACAAATTTGTGTATTTTTGGTATCTTATAACTTTTAAAGGAAAGTCAGCACTATGATCTTAAAATATGAGGTGTTAAGGATAGTCGCATGAATCATGTTATCGTGATGAATTATATACTCCTGAACGTATAAAAAGTCCAGCCTTGTTTTTTCTTTTCCTCCTGTTCTTTCTAAGAAAGGGAGTTTCGTGCTCCAACTTTGGCATCCCTAGAAAACTGCATGAAGCTTTCCCAGATGGCTGTGCAAGGCCTTCAGCAGTTTAAGTCTCCCCTTCTGCAGCTGCCTCACATTGAAGAGGACAATCTTAGAAGGGTTTCTAATCATAAAAAGGTAATTCTTTGCCACTTTAAAATCTGTTTTACGCAGTTTGTTATGTTACTTAAATAATGAGAAAAGTGTTCTAAAAGTTTTTATTATGAATTTCTTAGATTTAGAATATCTTAAACACTCTAAAACTATCCCTCAAGTAGTTCTGTTAACAATTTCTTGATTAGGTAGGTGTTTTATAATCTTTTACCTACTGTAAATTATTTTACTACTTTGGGGTCCAATATATTTTAGCAATTAGCACTTTATTCCTTATATTATGTTACCAGAAATAAATATACAAAGTAGAAGTGCAGTGTATGCTTTCTAGTCATTAATACCTGGCTTAAAGGTTAGGCAATGGTTTATCGGTTGAATAGGAACAAAAAAATTAAGTTTTCAAAAAATAAGTAGATCAAATAAAGATGCTTCTTATATAGAAAATGCAGTCTGTAGTAAAGATCCAACAATGAATCTTAAGATGTAGCAAAAATATGTATAAATGAAAAAACTTGGAAATACAAGAAAAAAACTAAAATTATAATTCTGATAGGACATTTTAAATATTGCTTTGTATACACTAGACAAAATGGGCAGAAGACAGACATTGGATTTGATGGGTTTTTTTTTCTAATTTTTTTTAATGTTTATTAGTTTTGAGAGAGAAAAAGACAGAGACCAAGCAAGAAAGGGGCAGAGAGAGAGGGAGGCACAGAATTGGAAGCAGGCTTCAGGCTCTGAGCTGTCAGCACAGAGCCCGATGTGGGGCTCGAACTCACAGACCGTGAGATTATGACCTAAGCCGTAGTCGGCTGCCCAACAGACTGAGCCACCCAGGTGCCCCTGGATTTGATAACATATTAAGGTAGAACTAATGTATATTAGAAATTTGCATTTGAGTTTTCTGTCCTTTCAGGTAATTGTATTGCAATTATAAATTTGTTCACTTAAAACAAAAAAATTTTTTTTAATCTTTATTTTTGAGAGAGAGAGAGAGACAGACAGAGCATGAGCAGGGGAGGGACAGAGAGTGAGGGAGACACAGAATCTGAAGCAGGCTTCAGGCTCTGAGCTGTCAGCACAGAGCCCGACAAAGGGCTCGAGCTCACGGACCACAAGATCATGACCTGAGCCAAAGTTGGACACTTAACCGACTGAGCCATGCAGGCGCCCTGATTTGTTCACATTTCTAATCGAAAACTTTGTAATAGAAAAGTGGACATTCCACATACCTCATGATCTAATCCCTGTCTGCAAAAGTAAAAATTAACTAGCACCAAATGGCTGGAAATTCACACTCTCCTAAGTATCCCTTTAGCCCAGATGGATATTAGTGCAGTAACAGCTATATTTAGAGAACAACAAAAATGAGAAAATTGCATAGTAAAACCATAAGGATGCAGCTGCACTTGGAGATAAATCCATACTCTTAAAGGTTTTTATCATTAAAATTGAAAATACGGGTCAGCAAACTGAGCATAGAAGATGACAATCATTCTTGCTTGGGTCAAGAGTCTATGAATGTTACTGTCTTTTCCTCCTAACTTTATTTTTTCTAAAATTAAAAAATTACTCTGTTTTAACGTTGTAATAAAAAAAAATTCTTAATTTGAATTTCCTTGGATAAAAGGCCATGAAATGCTATAAAGTTGTATTGTTTGCTTTGAAATGTGTATGTAGATCTTCCTCAGCTTATAGTGGGGTTACATCCTCATAAAGCCATCGATTGTAAGTTGAAAATATCCTAAGTCAAAAATGCATTGAATACATCTACCAAATACAGTAGCTTAGCCTAGCCTACCTTAAATGTGCTCAGAACACTTACATTAACCTACACTTGGGCAAAATCATCTAACACAAAGCCTGTTTTATAGTAAAGTGTTGAATATCTATCTCATATAATTTATTGAATACTGAACGTGAAAAACAGAGTGGTTCTAAGTGTATGGATTGTTTACTCTTGTGAGCACGTGCTGACTGGGAGCTACCCCTCACTGCTGCTGCCCAGCATCATGATGATATTGTATTAAATATCACTAGTCCTAGACAAGATCAAAACTCAAGAGTATGGTTTCTACTGAATGCATATTGCTTTGGCAGCATTGTAAAGTTTAAAAGCTTTAAGTAGAACCATTGTAAGTTGGAGACCCTGTGTAATCTTAACATTTTTTTAAAAGTTGTTGGATTTTGTTTTAGTAAACATGCTAATTTTCCTTTTGTGAAAAATTCTATGACTTTAGGACTTATTTTCTTTCTTCTTCTCTCTTTTAAAATTCAGTACAAAATTAAGACTATCCAGGATTTGGTGAGTTTAAAAGAATCAGATCGTCACAATCTACTGCACTTCCTTGAAGATGAAAAATATGAGGAGGTTATGGCTGTCCTTGGGAGTTTCCCATATGTGACTATGGACATAAAATCACAGGGTAAGTGGGAGGTTTCCGTGTTGAACATTGTTTCCCTTTTGATAGATTGGCTCCTGTTTATTTGGTTTAAGGTTCTCAAAACATTTGATATCATAATGTGTAACTAGACTTTCCAGAACTGTGGTTTACATGTCACATTTGCTGTGATAAAATATGATGTATGCTTAATAGTTTTGAGAACACTGATACAATCCTATAGAATCTTACTTTTATGATCCTCAGAATGGGATTAAGCTTGAGGACTCTCTGTTCTGTAGTTCAAGTTTTAGGAATATCTTACTTTTTAAAGAATGAAGGATTTTCAGATGCAGTGAAAGATCTTTGAAATACATATATTGTTAGTATGAAAGAAATAGCTGCTTAGTTCTAAAATTCATTTTAAGCCCAATTTACTTATGTTAAATAAACCTTGGAAATTACCGTGTTCTGTGCCACATTTCATGTGTTTATCTCATCCTGCCTCTATGTTTATGTCTGTTGGGATGAAAATATAGAGATTATTTTTCTACCTACACAGTTGGCCAGTGAGTGTCCATGATAATAGTTGAATAATAGTATTTTACAATGGTGACAGAATTAAGAGATTATCTGCTCCATTCCTTCATTGTAACATTATTCTGAGTTTTGACATTTACTAAGTTACTGTTGTGAGAACATTTTTGTGGGACCAAAAATACAAGGATGTGTTAGGGGTGGTTTCTGTCTGTAAGGGGCTTATAGT
This sequence comes from Prionailurus bengalensis, assembly GCF_016509475.1. Taxonomy (NCBI): domain Eukaryota; kingdom Metazoa; phylum Chordata; class Mammalia; order Carnivora; family Felidae; genus Prionailurus; species Prionailurus bengalensis. Next base: position 97,154,065 of record NC_057349.1, on the reverse strand, counting down.
CTAGTTGAGGAAAGAGGATATAAACATAGGATTAAAACCAAGGAATCATAAAGCAAGTGTGAAATGAATGACACGGACGTTGTGTCATTCATGCATTCAACAACTGTTGAGTGCCACTCATTTATCTGGGTGTTGGGGAAGCAGTGGTGAGTTAGACAAAGACTCTACCTTACTAAGTTTGCATTCTAATGGAATTGAAAAGAGATAAATGACTCTCAAAGATTGGGGTGTTTGAGAAAGTAAGGTAAAACTGCAGTCTGGTTTCAAATCGGCTGCAGTATAGGATACATGTAGGGACTGCTTTGGTGAAGAGTTCGGATTTCCTTGTGGGTTTGTGAGTCTTCAAACACTTAAAAACAGTAAAAGTTTCATTTAGGACCAATTTAAATCAGAAACTATTCAAGTAAAAAAAAAGAGAAACTATTCAAGTAAAATCCAATTTGGGACTTAAGAGATAACTGATAATAATCAGGAGCTATAAAAAGTACATGCTGCTTAGAAAAATGAATGTCAAATTTTCTCGTTAGAAGTAAGGTAAGAATATTCAACCTCATTGGGAGACTTCATGATGTATTTCATTCCATAGCCTCTTGTATAGACAATTTACTGTATTTTCACAGTGCTATCCCAATGTGTAATATGAGTAATATAGTTAATGGAGGGAGAGGAGAAGCAGTTTAGAAGCAGGAAAGGCATCTGCATTATCTAGTGCTGGAGATGGTGGAACTCTCTCCCACATTGCCTAGAGGCTGTATAGAATCACCTGTAGGCTTTTTCTCCACCGTAAAGCATCAAATGGCCAGTAGATACAGTTATAGCTATTAACTCGTGTGCAGTGCTCATGCACATACAACTGTGCCACGTTGATGAATGTGTAGCCCAGATTTGATAATGGAAAGATAATGGAGACTTCCAGATTGAAGAAAGGATATTGTATCCTTCTTGATGCCTAGCTGTTGCACCTCACAGCCAGTAATTGAAGAGAGATAGTGATAGTTTGTTGGAGGCCATTCTTTTCCAACTGGTAGTGTGTTAATGTAGGCCACAACAGAGTATGCTAATCTACATCTATGTAAAATAAACATAACAAGCTCAGAAAAATCTATAGGCAGAAATACATAGTGAAGAAAACTCTTACAGATAAAACTTGTAGGTGAAATGAATTATTTACATATTTGAATAAGATCTGTTTGATGTTGTAGTAATTTATTTTAACATTTATTTTAATGTTACTAATTTTAGTGTTAAGCTTATCTTACTAGCTTTTGGCAATATGTGTGGCAAGTGTAGAGTTGTTTTTTTTTTTTGTTTTTTTTGTTTTTTTTTTTTTGGCAAATGTGGTTTTAAAAAATTAATTGCAAAAACATTGTGAAAACTTTTAAAGGTGTTTTTTAATATAAACAAATCTTGGAAGTTTTTGCCTTAAAAAAATAAATTTAATGTGACTTGGAATACTAGTCCTGATTATCTTATTTCTGACCGGCAGGCTGTCATTGATCATATAGTTAAAGTCTTGTGAATATGAGGTTTGCATAGTTTAAGAGAGTAACAGAACCCTTTTTTATATCGGTATGAAAGAAAGGTGTGGTATAGCAGTCCTCACATTATACTTTGTTTTAAAACACCTGGGTTTGAAACTTGGCAGTGCAAATATAGCCATTATGTGACCTCAGGCATTTAATTTTACGTTAGTTTTTTTTGTTTGTTTTTTTTTTTAATTTTTTTTTTTTCAACGTTTATTTATTTTTGGGACAGAGAGAGACAGAGCATGAACGGGGGAGGGGCAGAGAGAGAGGGAGACACAGAATCAGAAACAGGCTCCAGGCTCCGAGCCATCAGCCCAGAGCCCGACGCGGGGCTCGAACTCACGGACGGCGAGATCGTGACCTGGCTGAAGTCGGACGCTTAACCGACTGCGCCACCCAGGCGCCCCGTAATTTTACGTTAGTTTTGAACGTCAGTTTTTTCTTTATTTTTTTTTTAATTATCTTTTTTTATTTTAGAGTGAGTGTGAGTTGGGGCGAGGGCAGAGAGGAGAGAGAGAGAGAGAGAGAGAGAGAGAGAGAGAGAGAGAGAGAGAAGCAGGGTCCACGCTCCCATGACCCTGGGATCATGACCTGAGCCGAAATCAAGAGTGGGATACTCAGTTGACTGAGCCACCCAGGCGCCCCCTCAGTTTCTTCTTCTTCTTTTTTTTTTTTTTTAACGTTTATTTATTTTTGAGACAGAGAGAGACAGAGCATGAACGGGGGAGGGGCAGAGAGAGAGGGAGACACAGAATCGGAAACAGGCTCCAGGCTCTGAGCCATCAGCCCAGAGCCCGACGCGGGGCTCGAACTCACGGACCGCGAGATCGTGACCTGGCTGAAGTCGGACGCTTAACCGACTGCGCCACCCAGGCGCCCCATCAGTTTCTTCTTTAAAATGGAAATAATAACAATGCTTCATAGGGCTATTTTATTTTTTAAATTTTAACTTTATTTTATTTTATTTTATTTTATTTTATTTTATTTTATTTATTTTAGAGAAAGCGAGTGTGGGGGGTGGGGAGAGGCAGAGGGAGAGAGAGAGAGAGAGAGAGAGAGAAAGAAAGAAAGAAAGAAAGAAAGAAAGAAAGAAAGAAAGAAAGAAACAGTCAGTCTTAAAGCAGGCTCCACAGTCAAGCCTGATATGGGGCTTGATCCCACAACCCCGGGATCATGACCTGAGCTGAAATCAAGAGTCAGACGCTCATCTGACTGACCCATGCAGCTGCCCCTTCATAGGGCCATTTTAAAGATTAAATGAGTACATTGTTGAAAGCATCTAGTGGAGCATTTTATACAGAATAGACAAATTATTTTTCATTGAGTAAGCTTCAAATGTGTACATGAAATACTGAAGTACCAAATTGAATTTTATTTTTTTACTTTCATCTTCTAGTATTGGATGATGAAGATAGCAACAACATCACAGTAGGATCCCTAGTTACAGTGTTGGTTAAATTGACAAGGCAAACAATGGCAGTAAGTAATTTCTTACTTTTATTCTTTAAGAGTTACATGTTAAAAAAAGAGTTATGTGTTAAGTAGTGAAGGGGAATAGGAGGTATAGGCTTCCCCAGTTATGGAATAAATCATGGGATTCAAGGTACAGCATAGGGAATATAGTTAAAGGCATTGTAATGGTCTTGTGTGGTGACATAGCATAATGCATAGAGTTGTTGAATCACTATGTAGTATGCCTGAAATTAATGTAACATTGTGTATCAACTATACTGCAGTGAAAAAAGGGGGAGAGAGTTATATGTTAAAGTTCTTTTATTTATTTTCTCATTTTAAGTCATGTATTCTTAAAGTCAAAACTATTGTAGTCGTAAAATCTAATTTTGCAAGTCCTTTTAGCTGTTTTGACATTTTAAATAAATTTTCAGTTTTTCACATTAGTTTTTACATACAAAAAAACCCTTGGAAAATAGATTAATTCTTCATGTGATGATTTGTTAATTCCCTGTAAAACATAATAAGGCAATGTGCATATAGTATTTAAACTGTAAAGTTTTATACAAAGATTAATTATTGATTACTGTTGAGAATTTCTTTACCAATTCTTTAGTCAATTCCTTTTTTTTTTTTTTAACGTTTATTTATTTTTGAGACAGAGAGAGACAGAGCATGAACGGGGGAGGGTCAGAGAGAGGGAGACACAGAATCTGAAACAGGCTCCAGGCTCTGAGTTGTCAGCACAGAGCCCGACGCAGGGCTCGAACTCACGGACCGTGAGATCATGACCTGAGCTAAAGTCAGCTGCTCAACCGACTGAGCCACCCAGGTGCCCCTGTTCAGTCAATTCTTTAGAGAATTTACTCTCAATTTTTTTATTTTAAAAAATGTTAAATTACAGTGAAAATATTTTTTTTCTAATTATGTGAAAAATTCATGCTGTCTGGGGAAAAAAGTTCAGGCAATGTAGAAAAGTAGAAGAAATTAAAATGACCTAAAGTCCTACCACCCTGAAATTATTGATTTTGAAGTGCATCACTGTAGATACCCTAATGCATGAATAACTGTGGGGCTAAATGATGTTTTTACTATCATGGATTCCTTCTCTAACCCACCTTCCTCAGGAAAGCCCTTGTCAGCCCCAGACCAGAATTTAGTCTTCTGTAGATCTTTTCATGTCTTTCTTCATGCTCATATTTACTCTCTGGACCTTTACGTTTTATGTGTATATACACACTGGTATTTTTCTCATTCCTTTTCATTAAATCCAGTCACATTGTATATGTTTCCTGTATCTTGTTTTTCTCAGTTTCTATTACAAATTTGCATTACCTCCCAAGTTAGAACTTGTTTTTGATTGTACTATTTCAACTCTACTTATTCACCTAATGGCAGATCTTAGCCTGTTCTACTCTGGGGTCTGTGAACATCTGTAGGAAACCTAGTATGCATTTAAACACCATGTGTAAAATTTCTAGTGGGGTGTCTGGGTGGCTCAGTTAGTGAAGTGTCTGACTTCAGCTCAGGTCATGATTTCGTGGTTTGTGGGTTGAAGCCCCCCCGTTGGGCTCTGTGCTGACAGCTCAGAGCCTGGAGCCTGCTTCAGATTCTGTGTCTCCCTCTCTCTCTGTCCCTGCCATGCTCACACTCTGTCTCTCTGTCTGTCTCTGTCTCTGTCTCTCTCTCAAAAAAACAAACAAAAACCTCTGTTAGGAAAAGCATATTTTGTAGTAGGATCAAATTAAAGATGTTGGTTTTATGGTAGCAGGTGGTAAGGAAACATTTGTGTCATGGACTCTGGATGAGACGTGCCCTCTGGGAGAAGAGGAAATTCTAAGCCAGTGGCTAGGATTGGGTTAGAATCCAAATTTATACTACCCACATGCTTTGGAATTCCCAGCCTGAAAAACGAGCAAAAGTTGGCCTTCAACTGTTGAACTTCTGGGATAATTGGTAGAAGAAAAAGCAAAATTGCCCTGGAAGAAGGGAAAGAATCAACATTTATCTTCCAGTTCTTGTATGAACAGTACCTGAGAGTAATTTAAGTATTAGAATCTAGCTAAAAAATGAAGAAATGAAAAAAAAAATGATGAAGCAGAGATGATAGAATTAGACAAGGGGCTGGCACACTTTTTCTATAAAGGTCCAATTAATAAATGTTTTAGGTTTTATAGGCCACAGTTTCTGTAGTAACTACTGAATTCACAAATGGGCATGGTTGAGTTCTAATAAAACTTTATTTAAAAACGAGGCAATGGGCCATAGTTTGCAGACCCCTGAATTAGGCTAATAGTTTAGAGCCCAAGTTATCATTGTTTTTATTTGTTAGCTTTAGTAATTCCAAGGAGTTTATAAATACAACGAACATCACTTACTGTCTTCTAGTATAGATTCTCACTGAAATCTTACTGGAATTTAAATCCCAAATTTATGGCTTTTGTACTGATCCTAAGTGGATTATACAGTGGATATGTCTTTAGGTTATATGGATTTTTTTGGTGTTCCACTTCTTAGTCATTTAATTAAATTATTTAAACTTTTTTCTAAGTTTTTGTTTGTTTGTTTAAGGAGACTCTATCCCTAGTGTGGCACTTGAGCTTATGACCCTGAGATCAAGAGTCGCACTCTCTACCGATGCAGCCAGCCAGGCGCCCCTCCTTAGTTACTCTAAACTGTGGAATATTTTTTACTTTATAATGAGTTTACATATCTTAAGGCATTGCATTTATAAATTTAAGTAGACTGTACTTTTCAAATGTATTCAAGACAGATGTGAGATATTTTAGAAGGTAACTTCCAAAGTGTAAATTAGTAATTGCTAAATTTGTACACATCATTTAGTAATTGCTAAAAATTTCCTGTTCTTCCTTCACCCACCAATTGTCACCAGTTAAAAAGCGTATTGGTCATCTATTTTGAAAGATTGCTTTGTTTATCTGAAAGATAAATGTAACTTGATAGAGATGTTTTTCTTCTCTCTACCTCCAGGAAGTATTTGAAAAGGAACAGTCCATCTGTGCTGCAGAGGAACAGCCGGCAGAAGATGGGGTAAAAACTTGATTTTTCTTACCTATCTTTCCTGGTGAAGGAAATGTTTTGTTTAGTTCTGATTGATTTATATTGCTGTGGGAGAGTAATTCAGTTTATGAAAACATTGAGTTTAGCCATTTTTATCTAAAAATTACTATGACTCCCAAATGAAACTATTATTATAACTTCTGAGTGTGTATGTATGTTGTGATTTACAGCAGGGTGATACTAACAAGAATAGGACAAAAGGAGGATGGCAACAGAAGAGTAAAGGACCTAAGAAAGCTGCTAAATCGAAAAAAAAGAAACCTTTAAAAAAAAAACCTACACCTGTGCCCTTACCACAATCAAAGCAACAGAAACAAAAGCAGGCAAATGGAGTTGTTGGGAGTGTAAGTTAATACTGTTATTATCATTATCTTTATTTTCATGTAACTTATACTAAAATGTTCAAATCCTATGTGTATAGCTCCTGAAATTTTACATATACGTGTATGCATGATACCCAGATTAAGATGGAAAACTTTAACACCCTAGAAAACTTGCTTATGCCCCTTCTCAAAGATCCCTCCCTTTACCTCCATACGTTCCTCTTCTGGCTCTTATTACCATAGATTAGTTTTGTCTATTTTTTTTTTAATGTTTGTTTATTTTTGAGAGAGAGAGAGAGAGAGAGCATACATGCCCAAGCACAGTGGGGTAGGGGCAGAGAGAGGGGGACAGAGGATCCGAAGCAGGCTCTGCATTGACAGCAGAGAGCCCGACGTGGGGCTTGAACTCACAAACTGTGAGATTATGACTTGAGCTGAAGTCAGGCACTTAACCAGCTGAGCCACCCAGGTGCCCCAGTTTTGCCTATTCTTAAGCTTGATATAATTGGAAATGTTTGCTTTCATTCAGCATTATGTCCGTGACATTCATCTGTGTTGTGGATAGCACCTGTTCATTTTTTGTGTGTATGTGATATTCCATTTTTTTTTTTAATTTTTTTTTTCAACGTTTATTTATTTTTGGGACAGAGAGAGACAGAGCATGAACGGGGAAGGGGCAGAGAGAGAGGGAGACACAGAATCGGAAACAGGCTCCAGGCTCAGAGCCATCAGCCCAGAGCCTGACGCGGGGCTCGAACTCACAGACCGCAAGATCGTGACCTGGCTGAAGTCGGACGCTTAACCGACTGCGCCACCCAGGCACCCCCCATTTTTTGAATATACTATGATTTATCTATCTTTGGTTGGTGAACATTTGGGTTGTTCTAGTTTTTGCCTGTTATGAGTAAAAGTGCTGTGTTTATTCATGCACATGTCATTTTGTGGGCATTCATTTTTTTTGGGTATGTGGAATCTAGCATTGGAATTGCTGGGTCACAAATAGTGTACGTTGAGTTTGTTGAAAAGAGCCTATTTTCCAAAGTTGTACTATTCTATGCTCATACTAGCAAAACCTGAGTCCAGTTGTTCCACATCCTCACTAATATGTAGTTCTACTATTCTTTTTCATTTTAACCACAATGGTGGATTTGTAGCAGTATCTCTGTGTGGTTTTTATTTGTTATTTACTTGATAACTAATGATAATGAGCATCTTTTCATATATTTACTAGCCATTTGGATATCCTCTTTTTCTGTTGGGTTGTCTTATGGGTTTGTAGGGTTCCCTTTATATATTCTGGATATGAGTCCTTTTTACTCTCTTAGTGGTAGCTTTTGATAGTACTTAATTTTAAGGAAGTCTGTTTTATCAATTTTATGGTTAGTGTTTTTGTTTCTTGTTGAAGACATTTCTGTCTGTCACAAGAACCTGGAGATATTTTTCTGTTTTCTCCTAGAAATATTATTTTACTTACTATATTTAGCTTAGATACATCTTGAATTAATTATTGCGAATAGTGTGAGATAGGGATTATGGACCACTTATTCTAGCACCACTTATTGACAAGATCATCCTTTTCTCAGAATTGCAGTGATGGTTTGTCATAAAACAAGCAACCATAAGGATGTTTGTGCAGATCTGTTTATGGACTCACTAGACCATTCCATTGATTATTTGTCTATTCTTGTTCCAAACCACATGGTCTTAATTATGATGAGTTTATATTAAGTTTTGAAATATGTTAGTGTTAAGTTCTCAAACTCTTCTTTAAAATTGTCTTGCTTATTTTAGGTTCTTTGCATTTCCCTCAACATTTTTAAAATAAGCTTGGCAGGTTCCACCAAAAAAAGCTCCTGGAGTTTAGATGAGGATTGCATTGAATCTGTGCTTCAGTGTAGGGAGAATTCACATGAACAATATTGAGTCTTTTTATTCATAATTATGGTTTATCTTTATTAATTTGGATCTTCCTTAATTTTTTCTCAGCAGTGTTTTGTAATTTCCAGTGGCAGAGGTATGGCACATCTTTCATTAGATTTACTTACCCTTCTGCATTTGATACTTTCTGGTGCTGTTGCATATAACATTTTTAAAAAATCCATTCTTCAGTGTTTATTGCTGGTGTGTAGAGATACAGTTGCGTTCTAAATATTGACCTTGTATCAAGGGGCATACGTTGACAATATGCGCATACCTTGTTTTATTGCACTTCTGTTTATTGCACTTAGCACATACTGCATTTTTTACGGATTGAAGGTTTGTGGCAACCCTGTGTTGAGCAAATCTATCAGCGCCATTTTTCCAGCAGCATTTGCTCACTTTGTGTTTCTGTCATATTTTGGTAATGCCCTCAATATTTTAAACTTTGTATTATCATTATATTCACTATGGTAATCTGTGATCAGTGATTACAGCTCTCTGGCAGCTCATGTGATAGCATTCTTTAGCAGTATTTTTAATTAAGGCATGCACATGATTTAAGACATAATGCTGTTTGTGCACTTAACATTCTGCAGTATAGTATTTATATGTAATGGGGAACAAAAAAAGTCATTTGACTTGATTGCATTAATCGCTCTACTGTCTGGAACTGAACTTGCAATATCTCCAAGGTATGCTTGTAATTCTAACCATTTGTAGGTACTTTTAAAAAGATTTTCTATGTACACAATCATGCCATCTGGGAATAAAGATAGTTTTACTTTTTGTTTTTAATCTTTATGCCTCCTTCTCTTCCTTTTCCTTTTTGCCTTACTCTACTAGCTAGAACTTTCAGTGTAATGCTCGTTAGGAATGGGGACAGTGGTCACCCTTATCATCTTGCTTATCTCCAGGAGAAAGGAAACAAGCTGTTAAGTATGATGTTAGCTATAGGGTTTTTGTAGATATTCTTTATCGGGTTAAGGAAGTATTCCCTTCTGTTCCCAGTTTGCTGAGAATTTTTATCATGAGCAATACTGAATTTTATTAAATGCCATTTCTCCATTTGTTGAGGTGACTGATTTTTCTCCTTTTTGTAATGTGGTGAGTTATGCTGATGCATTTAAAAATTTTAAGCTATCCTTGCATTCCTGGAACAAATTCATTTGGTCATAACATAGTATCCTTTTTCATATTTATTTGGACTTGGTAATATTTTATTTAGGATTCTTACATTTATTTTTATGAGAGAATATTGGTTTGCCTTTCTCCCTTCTTGTAATACCCTTGCCAGATTTTGTATCAGGTTATGTTGGCCTCATTAAACAAGAAGTATTCTTTCTTTCTTTTTCCTGGAAGAGTTTGTGTAAGATTGGATTTGTTATTTGGAAGAATTATCTAGAAAAGCCATCTGGGTTTGGAGTTTTAAAAAGGGTTTAGTTATAGAATCCATTTCTTTAGCAAATTCTACTTTTTTCCATATATCAATTTTAGTATATTATGTCTTTCAAGAAACTTGTCCATTTCCTGTAAGTTATCAAATTTATTGACAGTTATTGATAATATCCTTTATTTGTAATGTCCTTTGGATCTGTAGTTATGTTTCTTTTATTCCTGATATTAGTAATTTGTATTCTCTTTTTCCTTTCATCAGTCTTGCCTAATGGAAGTCTTGCTGCAGTTGTATTAATCTTTTCAAAGAACCAACTTTTTTTTTAAATGTTTATTTTATTCTTGAGGGAGAGAGAGCGCACACGTGCACATGCACACGTTGGGGAGGGGCAGAGAGAGGGAGACAGAGGATTAGAAGCAGGCTCTGTGCTGATAGCAGAGAGCTTGACACTGGGCTCTAACTCACGAACTCTGAGATCATGACCTGAGCCGAAGTCAGACGCCCAACTGACTGAGCCACCCAGGCGCCCCTGAAAGAACCAACTTTTGGTTTTATTTAGGTTTCTCTTTTGTGTATCTGCCTTCTCTTTAATTGATTTCTGGTCTGTATTATTTACTTTGACTTTTTTTGCATTTAATTTGCTGTTCTCTTTCTTGCTTCTTGAAATGGATTAGTAAGTATCTTGTCTGGGATATTGGCTTTCCTTACTACATTATATTCTGTCAGCCATAGAAGATAATACTAAATTGTCAAAGCAGTACTTTTCTATAAACTTACCATTTCCCCATCCCGAATAAAATATATTGTATGATTGGTGTTTTGAAAGATGAGCCATCTTTGCCATTGTGGTAGTATACTTTGTAAATAAAAATAAAAGTATTTTTTATTTTACAAACAAAAATAAAATAACAGTAGACAAATAAGCCATATGTTAAAGTCTTTAGTCTGACTACCACATATTTATAAGTAAATGTGTTTATAATTCTCTAAAATTCTGTATGAATAGTGAAATTATAATCTTGAGCCAATTTAATTTTAATGACAAAAAGTTAGCTTCAGGGGCTCCGAATGATATATTCACTGAGGTATTCAAAACTTTTGTGGTTGCTTTTTCCTTTTAGGAAGCTGCAGTAAAGGAAGATGAAGAAGAAGTTTCTGACAAAGGCAGTGATTCTGAAGAAGAAGAAACGAATAGAGAATCCCAGAGTGAAAAAGATGATGGTAGTGACAGAGACTCTGATAGAGAGCAAGATGAAAAACAAAACAAAGATGACGAAGCAGTAAGACTTACATTATAAGTTTAAATAATTGGAGTTATATACCTCTGATTGTTTTGTGTTTTATTGTTTTTTAATTTGTTTTGTTTACTTGTCTTAAATAATATCAGTATATTTTACAGTCATATTATTTTGTAAGAATATTTTTGTGGGATGGTCAGAATTATAAAGAAAAATCATTTCTAACAAGGATTGGACCCCTTAATTTTTTTTTAATTAATTAATTAGTCTATTTATTTATTTTGAGAGAGCACATGCAAACAGGGGAGGAACAGAGAGAGAGAATCCCAGGGAGGTTCTGCGCTGTCAGTGTAAAGCTCTACGCGGAGCTGCACCCCATCAGCCATGAGATTATGACCTGAGTTGAGATCAAGAGTCAGACACTTAACCGACTAAGCTACCCAGGCACCCGGACTTCTTAATTTTCTGAAATCTTTAAGTTGCTAGATAGTATAGGATGTGGGTCTAAATCGAAGCCAGTTTGGTGTCTTACAATGGTTTTCATTGTTGGAGTTGAGTCTGCAAATGAGTTAGGAAAGGTGGGTTATGGTCTAAGCAGTTACTTAGAACTGAGTCTTTCCAGAGTTGCAGGTAATGTTTAGAGTTAAGAAACATTACTGTGGACTCCAATGTCTAGAGGTTGGTTAAGGGAAAAACTAATATTTACAAAATTCCACCTTGTTTCAAGAAGTATATGAGACCTTAAGGAAAAGAGGTGTCTCTAAGGAACTTACTAAGATTGTGAGGGTAGAAAATAGAAAGAAATCTCATGGTATGGCGTTAGTTTGCACCTGATTTATGGATGGGCTATAGAAAAGAGGGTTTGTTGGACAAATAATGGGTCCTTAGAGGCTTACTGCAAATGAACTGTAAACTGATCAGCCATTCCTTTATGTTTGTGTTGTTCTGTTCTTTCTGACTAGGCCATTGACCTAAAAGGTACCCTTGTAGTTTAGGAGAGAAAAAGAGTTTCCCTGAATAGCCTGAGAGGGTCAAGTAGAGAGGAATAAAAGGAAAAGGCAAAGGATAAAAATATGAGGAATTGCAGGCATAGTTTGGAGATACTACAGGCTTATATCCAGACCACCAGAATGAAACTAACATCACAATATAGCGAATCAAATGAATTTTTCGGTTTCCTAGTGGATATGAAAGTTATGTTTAACACTATATTGTAGTGTAGTGTATAGAGTATGCAGTAGCATTGTCTCAAACAATATATATGCCTTAATGAAAACATTCTCTATTACTAAAAAATCCTAACCATCGTCTGAGCCTTCAGCAAATTGTGATCTTTTTGCTGGTGGAGGCTCTTGCCTAGGTGTTGGTGGCTACTGACTATTCAGGGTGGTGGTTGCTGAAGATTGCAGTGGCTGGGGCAGTTTTTTAAATAAGACAACAGTAAAATTTGCTGCATTGACTATTCTTTCACAAATGATTTCTCTGTAGCGTGCAATGCTGTTTATAGCATTTTACCCACAATAGAACTTCTTTCAAATTGGAGTCAGACCTGTCAAATCTTATCACTGCTTTGTCAACTGAGTTTATGTCATCTTTTAAGTCCTTTGTTGTTATTTCAACAATCTTCACAGTACCTTCACCAGGAGTAGATTCCATCTCTGGAAACCACTTTCTTTGCTCCTCCATAAGAAGCAACTCCTCATCTGTTCAAGTTCTCTCATGAGATTGTAGCAATTCAGTTCCATCTTTGGGCTCCACTGCTAATTCTCTTGCTATTTCCACCCCATCTGCAGTACTTCTTCCTCCACTGAAGTCTTGAACCCCTCAAAGTCATCCATCAGGGTTGGAAATCAGTTCTCCAAACTCCTGTGAATGTTGATATTTTGACTCTTCTTATGAATCATAAATATACTTAATGGCTTGTAAAAGGGTGAATGAGAAGATTTTCGGTATACTTTGCCCAGATCCACCAGAGGAATCACTATCTGTGGCAGCTGTTGCCTTAAAAGATGTATTTCTAAAATAGTAAGACTTGAAAGTGAAAATTACTCCTTGATCCATGGACTACAGAATGGATGTTGTGTTAGCAGTCATGAAAACAACATTAATCTTACTGTATGTCTCTATCAGAGCTCTTGGGTGACCAGGTGCGTTGTCAATGAGCAGTAGTACTATTTTGAAAGGATTTTTTTTTTTTTTTTTTTGAGTAGTCGATCTCAACAGTGGACTTAAAATATTCAATAAACCATGTGCTATCATTCAGGTTTTGTTGTTCCATTTAGAGAGCACATGCAGGGTAGATTTAGCACAGTTCTTAAGGGCCCTAGGATTTTCAGAACCATAAGCAAGTATTGGCTTCAGCTGAATGTCACCAGTTGCATTAGCTCCTAATGGAAGAGTCAACCTGTCTTTTGAAGCCGAGCATGGACTTCTCTCTAGCTATGAAAGTCTGAGATGGCATCTTCTTCCAGTGTAAGGCTGTTTTGTTAGTGTGGAAAATCTGTTACTTAGTGTAGCCATCTTCATTAATTATCCCAGCTAGACCTTGTGGATAGCTTGCTGCAGTTTCTCCACAAGCACTTGCTGCTTCCCCTTTGCACTTTGATGTTAGTGAGATGCCTTCTTTCCTGAAACCTCACGAACCAACCTCTCCTAGCTTCAAATTTTTCTTCTGCACCTTCTTCACTTCTCTCAGCCTTTATAGAATTGAAGAGGCAAGTCCTTGCTCTGGATTAAGGTTTGGCTTAAAGAACTATTACGGCTGGTTTGATCTTCTGTTCAGACTGCTAAAACTTTCTCTGTGTCAACAGTAAGGCTGTTTCACTTTGTTATCACTTGTGTTTTCACTGGAGTAGCACTTTTAATTTCCTTCATGAATTTTTCCTGTGCATTCACAACTTGTCTGTTTGGTACAAGAGCCCTAGCTTTCAGCCTGTCTCAACTTCCAGCTTGCCTTCTTCACTAAGCTTAATCATTTCTAGCTTTTGATTTAGAGTGAGAGACATGTGGCTCTTCCTTTCACTTGAACACTGAGAGATCACTGTAGGGTTATTAATTGGCCTAATTTCAGTATTGTTGTGTCTCAGGGAATAGAGAGGCCAAGAGGAGGGGAAGAAATGGAGGAACAGCCCATTGGTGGAGCAGTCAGAATACACACAATATTTATTAAGTTTGCCATCTTAGGTGAGCATGGTTCGTGGTGCCCCAAAACAATTACTGTAGTAACATCAAAGATCAGTGATCAGAGATCACCGTAACAAATATAATAAGAAAGAAGTTTTAAATCTTGCAAGAATTACCAAAATGTGACACACACAGACACGAAGTGAGCAAACACTGTTGGAGAAATGGCAACAGTAGAACAAGAGACTTGCTCAACACAGGGTTGCCACAAACCTTCAGTTTGTAAAAATCACAGTATTTGTAAAGCACACATGTGCAAAGTGCAATTAAATGAGGTATGCCTGTAATGTATCTGCCCTTGGGAATGGTGGGGAAAAACAAGGGTGACTTTTTAGCAGTTGCTGGCCCTTGACTGTTTTTGTACTTCGGGAATTAAATTGATTGCCAGGAAATTAAAGCCTATCAAAGAAATTATTTCCCCACCCACGTTTTGAGAAAGAGTTGACATATTCTTTTCTGAGTACAGTATTAGGGTTAGTAGAAGTGACAGACTAGTTTCTTTAGATACCAAAATACATTCATTCAATTGTCAAATAATTATACAATTATTCATTATCTGCCACATTGCAAGCCCTGTGTTAGATGACAGAAATGCAAGCCAAATGTAAAACAGTTTCTGCCCTTGAATGACAGGCTAGTGGGTAAGGCAGACTTGTAAGTAAACATTAAAGTACAAAAGTACAAAAGAGATTATGCACATTTTTGCCAGGTACAGTGATAACACAGAGGAGGGAGTGATCAACTCAAGTTGAGGGAAATTTCTGGTATTTGGGAACTCATGGTTTAGGCTTTAGCAGTTCCTAAGGGAATAATAGGAGGAATTTGCCAGGTTAAAGACAGAGGGAGAAAACAAATCCAGACAGGGTTTAGGAGGAGTGAAATAGCTTGGTGAGTTCAGAGAAGTCAAGATAGTTCGAAATGACTAGAATAGAAAGTGCAAAGAGGAAGGCAGTGTTAGGAGACTGAAGAGATTGGCCCAGATCAGATCACGACCCATGTAGTTGATGCTGAAGGGCTTAGATTTGATTTATGAAATAATGTGTTGTAAGTTTGGAGCAGGGAAATGATCAAGTCTGTGGGACTGAACTTAGTAGTAGTTAGCATTGTCAGGAATAATAGCTGGAAGAAGATGGAAACTTCAAAACGATTTCAAATGTTTGATTTTTACTTTACCTAGGAGTGGCAAGAATTACAACAAAGTATACAGCGAAAGGAGAGAGCTCTACTGGAAACCAAATCAAAGATAACACATCCTGTTTATAGTCTTTACTTTCCCGAGGTGAGTTATTCATGACTCAGCGTTTTCCTTATTCCATCTACTTTCTCTTCAGGTACTTTTCAGTTGCCTTTTATCCCTCCATGGTGTGTACTGGCTCAAATGTGCTGATGTGGTCCGTTCTTGATAGGTGACAGTTTGAAGAATACATTTCAGTATGAATTAGATTTAGTGAATGTGGTCTATAGTGGGAGGATTGTTAACTTTTTAAGTATTTATATGGTTTCCTGTGCTTCTGTCTTTTCTGTGCCTATATTACTGAAGGTTGTGCTGACTGCTGATTTCTCTTTAGTAATTCAGGCAGTCTGTCAGACAAATGCATATTTTGCCTATGATTACACAGCTTTCGTGAGTCTCTCACTTCTGTCGAGTTTTAAATAAAATGAAAAAAGTTCTTAAATTTTTCCCATGAGTTTTCTCTGATGGCTCTGTACTGGCCACCTGGAGCCACTGCACTTGCTCTGGCCCTAGTCCCCGGGAATAGGCAAGCCCATGGGCTGTGGGACCAGCTGAGTTCAGTAAGAGTTTAGAATGACTGAGCCCCAAGCTCAGGACAGATTGTTGCAGTGCTATTTGTTCTCCTGTCCTTGTTTACTTGGTGGTTGTGGCCTGCTCAACTTTTGGTCTCCTTGAGTTGTTTGTCTTTCAAATGAATTTGGAATTTACACAATGCTTTGCTTTTGCAATGATTCTGTCTCTGGCCAGAGGTCGAGAACTGGTTGCCTCTTAGTTCAAGGAAGCTGTTCCACCGACTGCCTCACAGCTTGGCCACAGAATCTTATGCTCGGCACTCATGTTTGGCAGGTGATTTCATGTATAAATCTGCTTTCTGCTTTAGAATGTCAATCCAGAGTTGCTGGGGGCTGCTGAAGGCAAATTCCCAAGTAATTTGGCTTCCCTAATAATAAATGAGTGGCTCTGCAGACTGTTGTTTTGACTTGGAGGAAAGTCAGCCCAGGATTCCATGTTAATGTGCTTGCTGATCTTCTGGCGTGTCGTGAACGTTAGCCCATCTGTTAGGGGCATTTTGCCCATTGCAGTGGTAGTCTGCCAACCCCAAGACTCCCGAAATCAAGCGAGTAAATTTCACTCATTGATTGGTTTTAAAAGTGCCATGGGATGTTATAAGCTGCATAATTTGTACCCTTGTAACAGACAGTTCATTTTAGACCATGCTTAGTTAATAAGCAAAACATCCATTCACTCCCTGAGAACATTTTAGCCTTAAGAATGCCTTTTTCTAATTTAATCTACAACTACACGGTAAACATCTCGAAAAGTACCACTTATCAGACAAAATTTATTTAGGATTTTACTAATGTCTACCTGTCTGCCTTCCCGTGTACCTGTAGAGCTACCCTAACTATCACACTACCCATTTAAATTGCTTAAAGTTACATGTTTATAATTGACTTACACGTAACTGAAACTCACTCATTATGCTTAATATGTTAAGAATGGTGGGGAATCTCACACAGTAGAGAAGCTATTGTGTTGAAAGTGTGAATAAGTCATGGTAGAACATCTTTTCCACTTTCACCGTGTGCATCAAAGAGTCTAGGCACAGGCACAGTGCCATGGATTCATATTCACCAGCTTCTTAATAAATATTCTTGAATGAATCACATTTTAATCAAATAGCCTGGGAGAGGGAAGGAAAGGCATTCTCTTAGTGGAGAGGTAAAGAAGATACGCACATTCTTAAACATCTCCCGTGCTTCTTATATTACATGTGTGTTCTAGTAATGAGATCATTTCATTAATAATTGTGATTATCACACTCAATGTGCTAGACATTCTGATATATAATTTACTTGTATTATCTCAGTCCATCTTCACAACACAGCCTGAGGTAGATGCTCCTCATTTAATAGAGAAGAAAAGCAGGGTTTTAGAGAAGTGAAATAATCCGGTCTATGTGGCTTTAAATCAGGCATTGACAAACTACTGCCTGTAGACAAGTCTGCCTCCCTGCCTGTTTTATGAATGAAGTTTTATTGGAACCCAGTCACACTTACTCTTTTCATGTTACAGTGGCAGAATCAAGTAATTGTGACTGAGACTCTGGCCCATAAGGTGCAGAAACTAATACTGCATTTTGAGTCCATTATAATGTTTTTATCCACTTTGTGCAACACACACGTAGACAAATATACATATATATGTGTGTACACACACACACACACACACACGCACACACACATACCTATTATGGTAGTCCACTTTGGGTTAAGCAGAAGTTGAATTAATCATATACTTGTGATTTATTTATTCTGCTTATTAATGTTGTGCTTTGTAGTTTACAAGAATTTTTAGTTAACCTCAGTGTAGCATTATCAAATAATCAAATTTCAGTGTCTTGTGGTTAAAATAAAATAGCAAGTACAAGTGATTTTGAATTCAAAAGACATTTTCCCTATGATAATGTTTTCGGTAAAAAGTTATTTTTCTAACTTTCTTTTGGGTAATTGAGAATTTAGAATAGTCTAGTGTTGTTTTGGTTAAATGAGTATTTAGACTATCCTAGAGTCTGTTTTAGCTCCAAAACATTTTTCTTTAATTTGTTTAAAGAAGATCTCTTCCCTGACCAGTTCTTAGGCAGAGGGTACTAAGACATGACTAAACAGTTATTGATGAGTTCTGTACAACAGTGCTGAGCACACTGAAGTTTGGTGCCTCCAGACTGCTGTGTCTTCTCATTGTTTTTTTTTAAATACTTTTCTGTCTCTTGTCAGTTCTTCCTGCTGTCATTGTACATTCTGGTGGCAGTTTCTTTACTGAGCTCTTTTTTTATTCCTAATCTTTTCTGAGGTACAGCTAAAAATGTTGTGCTTATTAAAATCATGTGCAGTGAAAGGTATTAGGCTCTTAGATGATCTCTTATGAGTAGTGTATTTTCATGATTTCCGATTTGGTTGCCCAAGTCCCTTCTGCTCTTACTTTCTGGCTTTTGCTTATTACTAGGTAAGATGACTAAGATTATTTGCTGGATGATCCTGTAATAGTTTATGATGTTTTATTTTATTTTATTATATCTCTTGTCATTTAAGGTTGATCAGGGGTTTTTAACACAGAGGCCCATCACTACCGTTTTTTAAGGGACTGTTTGAAACCCCCATATTACATACAGAATTCTTTTGGACAGCAGATCTATAAATGGTTAAGAATAGTTTATTCATTCAGTAAACATTTATTGAGTATCTATTTTGTACCAGGCACTGTGTCTGTGCTGGAGATACTGCAGTGAACAAAACCAGAACAATACCTCTAGAATGAGACAAGGCAGACAGTTACTTCTCTAGTTCTTTCTGATAACGTCTCTTTTTTTTTTTCTTTGCAGGAGAAACAAGAATGGTGGTGGCTTTATATTGCAGATAGGAAGGAACAGACGTTAATATCTATGCCATATCATGTGTGTACGCTAAAAGATACAGAAGAGGTAAGTATCCAACAACATTATTTCAGTTTTTACAAATGTAAGGCATCTCACCTTCATGCTGCTTCATAAAATCTTTTTTAGATTTCAGTTTATCATATTTGGCTTATTGTATTGTATTTGTTAAGGCACCTTTTATAACTGTTCTCTGGTGCCTGGGGGAACTAATTCGAAGTTTATATAGTATTGTTAAAAGTAGGCAACTTTCTTAGTCTTAAAAACTTGTTTTCAACTTACTTCAGGGAGTTTTCACTGTCAGTGTCTAAGGACATATGCCTTTTGTTCTGTCCAGAGTTTAATTATATTTTACAAAAATCTGCAATTTTTATCTTCACTGGATTAGTGCTAAGACCTTTGGTCTTAAAAATGAATGTAAGAATTGCTAATTAGATTTCTGGAGTGGAATTTTTGATTATGTAGCATTATTCATTGTTCATGACATCACTCATGTACCATCGTGATGAACATGTTTTATCCCTTGGCAACTCCTTTCTATTTTTCTTGTTTTTCTTGATTTTTTCATGTTACTTTTCTAGAAGGAAGATTCTTTCTACCTGGACTTGGTGGACAAGAGCAAGGGTTTTTTTTTT
The DNA here is from genome assembly GCF_016509475.1 of Prionailurus bengalensis. Taxonomy (NCBI): domain Eukaryota; kingdom Metazoa; phylum Chordata; class Mammalia; order Carnivora; family Felidae; genus Prionailurus; species Prionailurus bengalensis. The sequence goes on along the minus strand of NC_057349.1, from coordinate 97,134,647 downwards.
TTTAATTTCAAGATAGTTCTGTGTTGTTGATTTTTTAAAAATATTTTTAAAATATTTTTTTAAATGTTTATTTACTGAGAGAGACAGAGTGCAGGCGGGGGAGAGGCAGATAGAGAGAAGATGACACAGAATCCATAGCAGGCTCCAGGCTCTGAGCTCTGAGCTCTGAGCTGATAGCATGAAACCTGATGCAGGACTTGAACCCATGAACCGTGAGATCATGACCTGAGCCAAAGTCAGCCGCTTAACTGACTGAGCCACCCAGGTGCCCCTCATTTTTAATACAAAAAGTACATTTCCCCCTTTATTACCAAGTAGTAAATGTATGAAGTAGTTCGTTGTTGTTTATTTGACAGTTAGAGCTAACTTAAGGTTATTTCTTTGATAGAGCAGTTTTATTATTTTTTAAATTTAAGTTTTACCAGAGTACTGTGAGAACAAGAGTGATCTCCTACATAAGCACAATAAGATTACTATGTTCAGGAAATGTAACATTGATATGGTATTTATCCAATATGCAGTCCATATTCAAATTTCCCTAAATACTCACTAGTGCCTGTTACAGTTTTTGTTTTGTTTTCAAATTATTTTTTTATTCTTTAGAGAGAGCGTGTTCACACGTGTGGGAGGAGTCAGGGGAGAGGGGAAGAGAGAACCTTAAGCAGGCTCTGCGCTGATGCAGTGCTCAATCCCATGACCCTGGGATCGTGGCCTGAGCCAAAATTGAGTGGGATGCTCAACTGACTGAGCCACCCAGACATCCCTTTTTTTTTTTAATTAGTTTTTATTTTGTTTTAAAATTCAGGATCCAGTCAAGGATCATGCATTGAATTTGGTTGTCATTCATCTTTATTCTAGAACTCTTCATTGGCCTTTTTGTTTTTAAATTTTTCATGCCATCAACATTTTTAAAGAGTCCAGACAAAGTATTTTGTAGAATATCCCTCAGTTTTGTCTCATTGGTTACTCATAATTGTATTCATCTTAAATATTTTTGGTAAAAATACTACATAAGTGATGTAACCTTCTTAGTGCATCAAATTGGGGCACATTATATCAGTTTGCCCCACATTGGTGATACCATGGTTGAACATTTAGTTAAGGCTTCTCTACTGTAAAAGGTATTTTTTCTTCTAATCTTTGGGGTGCTACTTGGGCACTATGTTAATATTAATATCCTGTTCTCTGTCTTTTACCCACTCATTTTAATATAATTGATGCTTCTTGACTGCATCAGTTTTTCCTAATTATACTCAGTGTAGTTTCAGTATTGTATTTCTCTTCAGAGTAATACATCTTTCAGTGTGTTTGAATTGTACTTCTCTTTGTGACCATTGTTCATTTTTATTGGTCTTTTAATTTGGTTTGGGCAATTGTTTTAAATATTATGAAATCAACCTGTGGTGATATTTGTTGCAGATATTTCTCCCCATTTTGTTTTACTATTATGGTTGTTTTTACTAGGCAAGAATATAAACATTTATTTACTTGGAGTTTTTTTTGCAGTGTGATTTAGTAATTTTTTCTTTTCTGTTTTCTTGGTTTTGTGGTGACTTAGAAAGGTCAAACTGTGAGATTAATTTTAAAAAAAGGATTCTCCCATGATTTTTCTAGTTTGTTTTAATATATAATCTTGCTTACAAAATCTGGATTTTGGAGATTGGAGGCAGATTGCCAAAACATCCAAATGACATCTTAATAATTTATTCTTCCTTTGTCTAAGTGGAAATGAAACTTTTTTTTTTTTAAGTTGTTATTATAATCACCTAGTGCTCATCACAACAAATGCCCCTTAATACCCATCATCTGTTTCACTCATTCCCCACCCACCTCCACTCTGGTAACCATCTGTTTGTTCTCTGTAGTTAAAAAGTCAGTTTCTTGGTTTGTCTCTCTTTTTTCCCCCTTTTCTTATTTATTTTGTTCCTTATATGAGTGAAATCATATGGTATTTGTCTTTCTCTGACTGACTTACTTCACTTAGCATTATACGTTCTAGCTCCATCCATGTTATTGCAAGTGGCAAGATTTCATTCTTTTTTATGGCTAATATTCCATTGTATGTATATATCACATCTTCTTTATCCATTCATCAATTGATGGACATTTGGGCTGCTTCTATAATTTGGCTGTTGTAAATAATGCTGCTGTAAACATAGGGATGCATATATCCCTTTGAGTTAGTGTTTTTGTATTTTGGGAGTAAACGTCCAGTAGTGTGATTGCTGGATTGTAGGATACTTCTGTTTTTAACTTTTTGAAGAACCTCCATACTGTTTTCCACAGTGGCTGTACCAGTTTGCATTTCTACCAACAGTGTAAGAAGGTTATGTTTTCTCCACATCCTCACCAACACCAGTTGTTTCTTACATTTTTGATTTTAGCCAGAATTCTGACAGGTGTGAGGTGATACCCCATTGTAGTTTTGATTTGTATTTCTCTGATGGTAAGTGATGATGCACATCTTTTCATGTGTCGGCCATCTGTAGGTCTTCTTGGCCAAATGTCTGTTCATGTCTTGCCCATTTTTTAATTGGATTGTTTTTTGGGTGTTGGGTTTTTATAAGTTCTTTATATATTTGGATAGTAACCCTTTATTAGATTACTTGCAAATATCTTCTTTCATTCCATAGGTTGCCTTTTAGTTTTGTCGATTGTTCTCTTCACTCTGCAGAAGCTTTTTATTTTGATGGAGTCCCAATAGTTTATTTTTGCTTTTGTTTCCCTTGCTTCAGGAGACATACCTAGAAAAAAGTTGCTATAGCCAGTGTCAAAAAAGATACTACCTGGGGCGCCTGGGTGGCGCAGTCGGTTAAGCGCCGACTTCAGCCAGGTCACGATCTCGCGGTCCATGAGTTCGAGCCCCGCGTCAGGCTCTGGGCTGATGGCTCAGAGCCTGGAGCCTGTTTCCGATTCTGTGTCTCCCTCTCTCTCTGCCCCTCCCCAGTTCATGCTCTGTCTCTCTCTGTCCCAAAAATAAATAAACGTTAAAAAAAAATTAAAAAAAAAAAAAAAAGATACTACCTATGTTCTTTTCTAGGATTTTTATGGTTTCAGGCCTCACATTTAGGTTCATAACCTGTTTTGAATTTATTTTTGTGCGTGGTGTAAGAAAGTGGTCCAGTTTCTTTCTTTCTTTTTTAATTTTTATTTTTCATTAAAAAATTTTTTTTAAGTTTATTTTGAGAGAGAGAGAGAGAGAGAGAGCATGCACACAAGTGGGGAAGGGGCAGAGAGAGAGGGAGAGAGAGAATCCCCAGCAGGCTCTGTCTGCTCTGTCAGTGCAGAGCCTGACACAGGGCTCACTCTCACGAACTGTGAGATCATGACCTGAGCCGAAATCAAGAGTCAGGTGCTTAACCTACTGAGCCACCCAGGTGCCCCCAGTTTCTTTGTTTTGCAGTTGCTGTCTAGTTTTCCAAACACCATTTGTTGAAGAGACCATCTTTTTCCCACTGGATATTCTTTCCTGCTTTGTTGAAGATCAGTTGATCGCATAATTGTGTGTTTATTTCTGGAGTTTCTGTTCTGTTCCATTAATCTACACGTCTGTTTTTGTGCCATTACCGTACTGCTTGATCACTATAGCTTTGTAATATAACTTGCAATCTAAAATTGTGATGCCTCCAGTTTTGCTTTTCTTTTTCAAGGTTGCTTTGGCTACTCAGGGTCTTTCTGGTTTCATATAAATTTTAGGATTATTTGCTCTAGTTCTGGAAAAATGGTGTAGATATTTTGGTAGGGATTGCATTGAACGTGTAGATTGCTTTGGGCAGTATAGACATTTTTACAATATTTGCTCTTCCAGTCCATGAGTATGGAACGTCTTTCCATTTTTTTGTGTCATTTTCAGTTTCTTTCATTGGTGTTTTATAGTTTTCAGAGTATAGGTGTATCACTTCTTTGGTTAGGTTTATTCCTAGATATCTTACCGTTTTTGCTGTACTTGTAGATGGGATTGATTTCTTAATTTCTCTTTCTGCTGCTTCATTATTGGTGTATATAAATGCAACAGATTTCTGTACATTGATTTTGTGTCCTGTGACTTTACTGAGTTCGTTTATCAGTTCTAGCAGTTTTTTGGTGGAATCTTTCAGGTTTTCCATATATAGTATTATGTCATCTCCAAATACTGAAAGATTTCTTTTTTCCTTACCAATTTAGATGCCTTTTATTTTTTTCTGTTGTCTGATTGCTGTGGCTAAGACTTCCAGTACTATGTTGAATAAAATAAGAGTCAATATCCTTGTCTTGTTCCTGACCTTAAGGGAAAGGTTCTCAGTTTTATTCCATTGAGGAGATTGTTGTGGGGTTTTTCATATATGACCTTTATTATGTTGAGGTATGTTCCTTCTACACCTACATTATTGAGGGTTTTTATCATGAATGGATGTTATACTTTGTCAAATGCTTTTTCTGCATCTGTTGGAATGATCGTATTGTTCTTATCCTTTCTCTTCTTGATGTGATGTATCACGATTGATTTGTGAATATTGAACCACCCTTGCAACGCAGGAATAAATCCCACTTGATCATGATGAATGATTTTTGTAATGTATTGCTGGATTTGGTTTGTTAGAATTTTTGCATCTATTTTCATCAGATGTATTGGTCTGTAGTTCTCTTGTTTTGTGACGTCGTTACCTGGTTTCGGTATCAGGGTAATCCTGGCTTCATAGAATGAATTTGGAAGTTTCCCTTCCTTTTCTATATTTTGGAATAGTTTGAGAAGAATAGGTATTAAATCTTCTTTAAACACTTGGTAGGGGTGCCTGGGCAGCTTAGTCAGTTGAGCGTCTGACTCTCGATTTCGGCTCAGGTCATGGTCCCAGGGTCATGGGATCAAGCCCTGCCTTGAGCTCTGCACTGAATGTGGAGCCTGCTTGAGATTCATTCTTTCTCTCTCTCTCTGTCTCTCTGTCTCTCTGTCTCTGTCTCTGTCTCTCTCCCTAAACATTCATTGTTTAGTAGAATGTTATTTTATTTATGGTGGTTACAGATTTTTTTTCTTGTGGTTAACTTCTTTTTTAAGTTTATTTATTTTGAGAGAGACAGAGACAGTGTGAGTTGGGGAAGGGCAGAGAGAGGGAGAGAGAGAAGATCTAGTGCAGAGCCCATTGTAGGGCTCGAACCCATGAAACTGCAAGATCATGACCTGAGCTGAAACCAAGAGTCAGACGCTTAACCGACTGAGCCACCTGGGATCCCCCTTGTGGTTGACTTGTAGTTTTGTAGGTTGACTGGTGTTGTGGTCAGAAAAGATGCATGGTATGACTTTGATCTTTTTGAATTTGTTGAGGCTTGTTTTGTGACCTAATATGTGACCTGTCCTGGAGAATTTTCCATGTGTACTTGAAAAGAATGTATATTCTGCTGTTGGGGTGGAATGTTATGAATATACCTGTTAAATCTATATGGTCCAGTCTGTCATTCAAAAGCCTTTGTTTCTGGGGCACCTGGGTGGTTCAGTTGGTTGGGTGTCTGACTTTGGCTTAGGTTATGATCTCACAGTTTGTGGGTTTGAGTCCCACAACAGGCTCTGTGCTGACAGCCCAGAGCCTGGAGCCTGCTTCGGATTCTCTGTCTCCCTCTGTCTCTGCTCCTCCCCTATTCATGCTCTGTCCCTCATAAATAAATAAACATTAAAAATAAAAATAAAAAAAGACTTTGTTTCCTTGTTGATTTTCTGTTTAGATGATCTCTCCATTGATGTAAGTGGGATGTTAAAGTCCTCTACTTTTATTGTATTATTATTGATCAGTTCATTATGTTTGTTATTAACTAGTTTATGAATTTGGGTGCTTTCATGTTGGGTGCATACATATTTAACAATTACTATATCTTCTTGTTGGATTGTCCCCTTAATTTATAATATTATATAGTGTCCTTTTTGTCTCCTGTTCCAGTCTTTGTTTTAAAGTCTATTTTGTCTGATATCAGTATTTTTACTCTGGCTTTCTTTTGAGATTCATTTGCATGATAGATGTTTTTCCATCCCCTCACTTTCAATCTGCCAGTGTCTTTTGGTCTGAAATGAATCTCTTGTAGGCAGCATATAGATAGGTATTGTCTTTTTATCCATTCTGTCACCCTGTGTCTTTTGATTGGAGTGTTTAGTCCATTCAGAGTGATGATGATGATGGTGATGATGATGATGATTACTATTTTTTAGAGAGAGAGAGAGAGAAAGTGGGGGAGAGTGGCAGAGAGAATCTTAAGCAGGCTCCATGCTTAGCATGGAGCCAGATGCGGGGCTCATTCCCACAACTTTGGGATCGTGACCTGAGCCTAAATCAAGGGTCAGATGGTCAACTGACTGAGCCACCCAGAAGCCTTGCACAGAGTAATTATTAATAGGTGTGTATTTATTGCTCTTTTATTACATGTTTTGTGGTTTCTAAAGATTTTCTCTGATCCTTTCTTTCATGGTTTGCTGGTTTTCTTTAGTGATATATTTGGATTTCTCTTTATTCTTTGCATATTTATTAATGATTTTTGATTTGTGGTTACCATTAGGGTTGTATATAACATCTTTTGCATATAGCAGCCTGTATTAAGTTGATGGTTGTTTAAGTTTGAACCCATTCTTTGTTCCTCTTCTCCCCACGTTTTCGGTATATATTATTACATTTTATATCCTTTTATTTTGTGAGTTCCTTGACTGATTTCTTTACAGAAGTATTCAGTTTTACAGCTTTGTGTATCCTACCTTCATAGTGTCATTTTTGATCTTTCCACTCAGAGTCCCCTTTAATATTTTTTGCAGGGCTGGTTTAGTGGTCATGAACTCTTTTACTTTTTGTTTGTCTAGGAGACTCTTTATCTCTCCTGTTCTGAATGATAGCCTTACTGGATAGTGTTTCTTGGTTGCAGGTTTTCCTCGTTCAACACTTTGAATATATCATGCCACTCCTTTCTGGCTTGGAAAGTTTCTGCTGAAAAATCTGCTGATAGCCTTATGGGGTTTCCTTTGTATGTAATTGTCTTTTTTTTCTTTTCATGCTGCTTTTAACATTCTTTTTCTTTATTACTATATTTTGCCATTTTAATTACAATATGTCTTGGTGTGGGTCTGCTTTTGTTAATTTTGTTGAGGGTTCTCTGTGCCTCCTGGATCTATCTGTTTCCTTCTCAGATTAGGAAAGTTTTCAGCTATTATTTCTTCAAATAAATTCTGTCTCCTTTTTTCTGTCGTCTTCTGAGACTCCTATAATGTGAATGTTACTGCCGTTTGATGTAGTCACTGAGTTCGCTAGGTCTGTTCTCATTTTGTATAATCCTCCTTTCTTTTGTTTGTTCAGTTTGATCACTTTCCATTGTTCTGTCTTCTAGGCCATTAATTCATTCCTCTGCATCTGCCAGCCTGCTGTTCATTCCATTAGGCGTGTTTCTTATTTTATTTATTGATCCCTTTATCTCTGCTGTTAGTCCTTATCTCTGTGTTAATGGTCTCACTGAGGTCCTCTACTCTTTTCTCAAATCCAGTGAGTATCCTTATGATCACTGCTTTAAGTTCTCTATCAGGCATTACTTATGTCTGTTTTGCTTAGATCTCCTGCTGTGGCCTTGTCCTGTTCTTTCATCTGGAAGAGATTCCTCTGTCTTCTCATTTTGTCTAAGTCCCTGTGCCTGTCTCTCTGTGTTAGGAAAGTCAGCTGTGTCTCCTGTTCTTGAGGGTAATGGCTTTATTTAGAAGAGGTCCTGTAGTGCCTTGCAGTGTAGTGTCCCTTGTTCCCCCAGGGTCTGGTGCTTCAGGGGGTGTCTCCAGTGTGTGCTGTGTGTGCTTTGCTTTTTTGCAAGCCAGTTGTCTGCAGAGGGTCTCTTTGTTGGTAGGCAGTGTTTGGTCCCTAGCCTGAACGTGACTGAGTTTTAACTAGGTGTGTTCTGGTCTGCTTGTGAAATGAGTCCTTTTGCCACCGCCAAGGGAGCCAAGGCCCTGCGAAACTTGGGGCTCCGCTGTGCTGGGGCTGAAGCAAGTGTGACTGGGAGGGGCAGTTGTACTGGAGTGCAGAGGGTGGGGGCTTAGTGTAAGCAAGTTAGGTAGTATTGGTACTGCTTCCCGCAGGTGGCCCTGTGCTTATGCTGAAGAGGAGGGGAGGGAAATGGCACTGGCCAGGGATTTCTCCATGAATGCTGTTTCTCAGCAGTGCCCTGTGAGATGAGCAAATACACTCCCCACTGTGTACCCCATGCACTCTTCAGGTCACTGTTTCCACACTGTATGTCTGTGGACTGTTTGCCCTGCCTTTTCTCTAAGAGCAGCCCCGATGTCCTCTCAGCGCTCCCAGAGCCAAGTATGCTGACGTTTAAAACTCCAGGCTAAAAACCCTGCTGGTTGCAAGAACTCAAGAAATTCAGGCCCTTGTGCTGTCCAAGCCAGTTACTACGGGGATTCCTTTTCCCCATTCACTCCTCTGTGGCTAGTTTGTCTCTGTCTCTTGCCCTTCTTCACGACCCTGGCTCCCTCCCCATCACAGTGGTCATAATCCATTTCTTGCCCAAACCACATCTCCGCACTTCCTTTCTTCTTTGATGTGGCCTCTTTTCTACCCTTAGTTGTGGAGTTTGTTCTGCTAGTCTTCAAGTCAATTTCTAGGGTATTTAGAATGATTTGATAGTTATCTAGTTATATTTGTGGGATGATGAGAGCATAGGGTCCTCCTACTCCCTTGGCATCTTCCTTCCCCTGGAATTGAAACTCTTAAGAGTTTGTAACTCTTTGTATATGAAGTTTATGATTTGATAGGAAATAAATATCTTCTTGACTTTTTAAAGCATTGGGCATGTTTAAAATTTGTTTTTAATTTGGGTATAGTTGACATACAATGTTATAGTAGTTTCAGGTGTTTAACATAGTGATTCAACTTCTCTGTATGTTATCCTATGCTCACAATGTGTGTAGCTACTGTCTACAGACCATACAGTGCTATTACAGTATTATTTACTATATTTTCTAGGCTGTACCTTCTGTTTATGTAACTTATTCATTCCATAACTGGAAACCTGTATCTCCTACTCCCCTTCACCCATTTTGCCCATCCCCTCTTCCCTTGCCCGTCAGTTCCCTCTGGCAACCATCAGTTTCTTCTCTGTATTTATAGGTTAGATTCTGGTTTTTGTTTATTAATTTGTTTTTTAGATTCCACATATGAGTGAAAGCATATGGTATTTTCAGCATTGGGCATTTGTAAAGCAAAAACTCACTTCCCCTGTGTGTTTCTTAGTAACTCACACTATTATCACACTCACGGCACTTTTGACACCAGGTATGGGGGTTTTTCCCCACACCACGTAATTTTCTGTGACACCAGCTGAGTGTCCTGCAATTTAATTCAATACTGACTCTCTTTATCTGGAGTTGGGATCAGATATTGCATGGTAAGGGCTCAGTTCTATAAGACTGCCCCTCTCCCTCTATGTGCTTCAGATGCCACTTGCAAGTCTCAAGTTGTCACCTGTACTTCTGACCAACTGGCTATAAATTGGGGTTCTCATGAACCTCTCCTTGGGTTTGACAGTTTGCTAGAATGGCTCATAGAACTCAGGGGAACATACTTGTTAGTTTATTATAAAATAATGTAATAAAGGATACAGAGGACTATTCAAATGGAAGAGATAACATAGGACATGGTATGTGGTAAGGAGCATGGAGTTTCCATGCTCTTTTGAGCACACCGTTCTCCCAGCACTTCCATGTACTCACCAACTTGGCAGCTCCCTGAACACCCCCTTACTTTGAGGATTTTTATGGAGGCTTCATCAACATAGGGATGATGGATCATTAACTCAGTTTCTAGCCCCTCTCTGGAGAATGGGTGGCCGTGGCTGAGGGCTCCAGACTTCTAACATGGCTTGGTCTTTCTGGTGACCAGACCTCATCTAGGTGTTCATCAAGGGTCACCTCATTTGAACAAAACATACTACTATTATCCAGGTAATTCTTCAGGTGTTACAAGCTCAGTGTCAGAAACCAGGGTCACAGACCAAATACTAGAACAAAAGATGTTCCTAGTGCTCTTATCACTTAGGAAATTATAGGGATTTCGCTCTGTGCCAGGAACCGGGGGTAGAGACAAATACATGTATTTTCTATTATCTCATAGCATTTATCTTAGAAATAAGAAAATCACACAAGAATTGCCTATTTGGTGAAGCCTATGTTATTTTTACATTTCATTTATTTTCCTTTATTCCCTACTTCATTTCTTCAAGTTGTCAAGGTGTGATGGTTAATACAGAACTTGGTTGCTTTAAATGTTTTCTTGAATTGCAGAGATACAAGTTAACCTCATCAGTCCTGCCTAATTTGGTTTCTTTTTTACATAGTATATATAATAAATGACATAAATATATATATGTACTTGTTGGGGTTCCAACTTTTGTAATATTTGTTAGGGCTCCCTATGTCATCTGCTTAAATAAACCTGCCCGTTAAACGCTCTTACGTAGGAACTTTGAGAATGAGTTGTTGTTTCTTTTTGTTTCTCAAATACAGATTTTAAGTGCTGTGTTTTTTTTTTTTTTTGTTTTTGTTTTTTCTAGGTAGAACTGAAGTTTCCTGCACCAGGCAAGCCTGGAAATTATCAGTATACAGTGTTTCTGAGATCAGACTCCTATATGGGTTTGGATCAGATTAAACCCCTGAAGGTAATAATAGTGACTCTTCAATAAATACGGTTTCCTGTTTGAATAAGTGCTTAATATACTAGGGAAGCATTTCTAGTCTTGAAATGTAGAGTAACAGAGGGAAAAAGATGTCATCTTATACTTTATATATGATATTCTTGATGGCCTGCTCTTTTCATAATTAACTTAAGTTGTTGAGTTAAAGGAGTATAATACTTTAGAACCTTGAAAATGAATTATTAGAAGGATTTAGAATGTTAACTATAAATTACTTAGGAGATACTCTTAATATGCTTTTATATGCTATAACTTTATAGGGCCTCACCAGCTGGGTTCTTTTTTTTTTTTTTTTTTAAGAAAAGCACATGTATTTTCCCACAGGTTCTTTTGGAGTGTTTATTAATTTCTAAAACTAATTTGTTTTTTATCAGAGTTTATACTTTGTGTAAGTATCATTTGAAGCACATTCCTGTCAGTGTTTACCAGTTTCCCTTGAGGTTTTTATAAAAGGCATTCTTTTGTGTAAAAGCTGTATTGAAGTATTACTGCTCTGTGTGCTGGGAGTCCTAAAGTATAGGGAGCTGGTAAAGGCATGCCTGTTTTTCTCCCACGAGGATATCCTATTTCTTTCCATTGTCTACAGAATTTTATTTCAGGAAGCTGGAGGCTGCAAAAGTCACACTTGAGGTTTTCTTCCCTCAGCAGACTTCTTGAGACATACCTTGTTGTTGCTCAAGAGTCACAATTATTAATCTTCCATGCTACAGAGTAAATAGTATAGTTTCTGTAAAATTAAAATATCAAATTGTATTAGTAATTTAATGACATTTGCATGTTAGTAGATTGCCTTTTTATTTCTGGGATGAATGTCTGTTATAAGCAAATATGTTAAATTTAGAGTTAGAACCATAAAATCTATTTCTTTATAATTGTTGCAGTCAAAGAAAATCTTTTATCATATATTTCTTCACTATGCCTCCCAAATTTCTCATGTCTGCATTTAATTCTTCTTTATAGTTGGAAGTTCACGAGGCTAAGCCTGTACCGGAAAATCACCCACAGTGGGATACAGCAATAGAGGGGGATGAAGACCAGGAAGACAGCGAGGGCTTTGAAGATAGCTTTGAGGAAGAGGAAGAAGAGGAGGAAGATGATGACTAAGCAGTACTATGACTGGACCACAATATTTGCACATACTTGCAAATTTTTGCTGTTTCGGAAGTGTATAATAAACCAGAAACAGTGCAGAACTGCTGTTGAGGGAGGTATTAGTTCTTTACTCGAAATGGGTGCATAATACAACTGGGCAGTGGTGGTGCCTTGGTGCAGTCCGAAACGCTTAAGGCTTGTTAGAGCCTTTCACGTATGAATGGGATGGTGCATTTATTTCATCTGCAAACGATAATAAACCCTTTGTTATAACTGTCCAGAAGTGTGGGCTATGTATTATCTGATCATTTTATGGTCCCAGTAAAAGTAAAGGTACATGAAAACCAATCTATAAGTGAGCAACTTTTCTTTGTTTAGCTTTACTTTGTAGCAAACATTAGAGGATGATAAACACCACACATACGTTTTAAGTAACATCTGCTCAAGTTTTAATCTTTTGATAAGCTCTATCATTCATTTTATTGACATTTTGCAGTGATACAAGACTATTTATAACAGCTCTATTCATAGCTTTAAACTTTTTATTTTTATCTATCTTGGTCATAAGTTGGCATTCTGTCACATTCCACATAATACGGAGGGCTACATTTGGGGATTTTCCTTTTCTTAATTGCCCAGAGTTATTAGGTTATAAAAATGGCTTTTAATGGCTTAAAACATTTTTAAGCCTCTATTTTAGCAGATCAGTGCAGGATCTAATTCTTTTTATAACTATAGGTCTAAATATGAGTGTGGGACCATATGTTCTCTGATGTTGGTGACTCATGTTATTAAGCCTTTTTTAAAAGGTTCACTATAAAAGCTAAAATACATTCTTAGCTTTTAATCTACCTGACTCAGAAGCCTTTTAAGGAAAAAAATAGATAACATGCAGTGGAGGCATTTTTTTGTATTCATTTTGGACTCCTGTCAATAAAATAGAAGTTTGACTCATTTTACATTTGTAACGGTGTGTCTTTTTACTCCCAGAGAAAGCATATAATAGGATAATTCATTCTTTTATTTTTCAACTAAAATATAATAATGTCCATTACTGCTCAAGGGGCCACTGTGTCTGTATGGCATAGAGAACCATGAGTGGGAGGAGTTTCCCCCTCCCACGTTGCAACCCCGAAGGATAGTGCTTATAGAGAGTAGAAATGTATACATGATGAATCACTGAGGTAAGATGAATATTTTTATTACTAATTACTGAGGAAGCGTATGTCTGTAATATTACAGGACTGATTGTAATAATTCCTCTCCTATCAAAATCTCCATAGGCCAAAGTACTGTTGGAATACTGATTTGTGACCTTACTGATTTAAAAGGTTGCCACTTTCCATTCAGAATTACCACTGGTGTTTTGTTACTGCAGTAGTTGGAAATAAAATGTGAAAATTTCCAAAAACATGAATGGTTTTCCTGGTTCTAAATTTAGGATGTAATATTTTCTACAGTATGTTCAAAGCGATTTCTCCATTGGAAACTCCATCACCTGTTTTTCTCTTTAAAGGTGTTAGACCCTTCCTTGGCAGGCAGAAGTGCCACTGAGGAGTTGTTTCTCTTCGCAAGTAGAGGGTTTAATTTTTGAGTTAGGTTTTGCCGGGAAGGTGAGACTGTCAGGTGAGACAGCTGCTGGTCACCTAAGTGTGGTAGAAGGCAGTGAGCCCTGCCCGTAGCATCAAGCAAAAGGAGTTGTTCAAGAAAACGTGTGAACGAACCAGTGTGTAATGTACACATGTCCTGGTTTTCTTAAAAGATAATTTTCAAGAAAGTATTTCTATTCTAGTAGCCATTTTGTCTTACAGAGGCTTTCTGTGTTTAGAGAGGATGATTTCACAACCTAGTAACTCACCATAGTACTTAAAAAAACAGCATCACCTTGACCTTAGAAAATGCCACTAGTCTGTTTTCCTTTGCCCTCTGGGTGATCTATATGTACTTCCCAACCAAGTAAGTACATTATCCTCTAATAAGTACTTTAGGTAAAAAAAAAACCCTCCATATTGCAATAGTGAAAGAACTGAGCCTTCGGTTTATGGTTCCCCCGTCTCTTCAGCAAATCTCTAAACTCCATATCCTGTCTTCTGATCAAGATTTGATAACTGACCCTGGTTTGCATTAATCTAATGGAAACTCTTAGTGTAGTTTCAGTTTTGTTTTCATCAAGAAACTATTTTGCCAACAGAATAATCGAGCATACAGATGAAAACTGTGTCCACAAAGTGAAACATTATTTATGAAATTTATTTAAATTGTGTAATATTTTTCTCTAAATCGGCAAAGTACCTATTAGAAGATAACTCTTCCATGAGGAGACCACACTTGAAAGTCTAGCAGTTATAAAACTTGATTGAGGCCCCATGGTGTTTGTCATGTGTGTATCCCAATCTCAAAAGTCAGATGTTCATGTCCTTTCTACAAAGTTTTTAAGTTTTCATGAATAACTTTTTAAAATTAAGGAGCACTTTGTGTGGGGTAATACCCTTACATTGCTCCCAGCTTGCACTAAGGGGTGGAGAAGGACAAGCCTGGCTTGTTGTTTTACTCCGCTGCATGGTGGGAAGCTCAGACCTTGGGTGGAAGCAGTGTGGGTTGCGGGATGCCAAAGGACTGACTGATGGGGAAAAGATGTGGGAGGATGTTGAGGAATGTAATGAAACTCTCTGAGTGTATTGCTGACCATGATGTCTATCTAGTTCTTTGCTTCAACAAATCAAAACCAGATGCTGAAGTGTTCTTTCGCAACAGTTATTTCAAATGTAACTCCGCAGTCTATGTATTTGAGGGGTCGTTCATCATATGTCATATATTCACTGCGTTTCTATGTTTCCAGGACAATGATTGGATACCGGGGCTATAGAAATCAAAGAATTCATGTTCTTAAGGACTCACTGGTATCAGGACAGGCAGATGTGTGGCAATCCATTCTAAACCGTTTGCATTAGCTAATGGTCGTTGTTTGGGATGCCCTCCCCCCCTCCCCGCCCCCCACCGCTTTTAAAGTCTTTTCCACCGTAGGCAGAGGAATTACTTTTAGGTACTAGCTGTTTTTTGTTTTTTGCTTTTCTTAAACAGGCAAATCGTCATCCTTTAAGTATTTCTTGAAAGCATTTTTGTCCCCAAATATTCTTACTTAACTCTATGAAACCCCCATTTAAGTTTGCCTTAAGATGAAACGGCTAACACTGAACCATAAAGTACCATTTCATTGGCTGTGTGGTGATTGGTCCTAATGTGTCTTAAGTTAGTGTCAAACATCTTCACACATTTAAACTAGATATTAGGGCTATTTTGCAAAACTGTAAAAGCTATGATCTTGCACATTTTTCTGTAACTTGAGCTAAAAATCCAAATACAGCAATCCTTGGCATGCTTTAGGGCTGTGGTTTCAGGTGGGTGTGTTATATATCCCTGGGGTATGCAGATAATCAGTCCGTGGGGAAAAGGTAAAATGGTTATTTGTATTTACTCTCATCCTTTTAAATTTCTATTTTTGTGTGTTTTATAATGTACATAATATATTGTACAATTGTACACTTATATAATTTGTAAATAAATAATACATTTATTGGTGCATTATATATTTTTTTCTGATTTCAGTGCATGATCAAAACATTTAGGCAGGCTGCTTTTAGGTACAGTTAGGGTGACATTTATTTTATTTATTTTTTTAATGTTTGTTTATTTTTGAGAGAGACGGAGACAGAATGTGAGTGGGTTAGGGGCAGAGCAAGAGGGAGACACAGAATCCGAAGCAGGCTCCAGGCTCCAGGCTCCAAGCTGTCAGCACAGAGCCTGACACGGGGCTCGAACTCAACGAGCTGTGAGATCATGAGCTGAAGTCAGCTGCTCAGCCAACTGAGCCACCCAGGCGCCCCTAGATAGGGTAACATTTAAACTAAAATGAAGGTTTGGACTTGTGGCACTCACCGTTTGAGTTCACAGTGTGATGTTACTCTGCTGGAAGAGTTGGCATTCCGTCTAGTCCTGTAGGGCCCAGGAGCAAAGTGATACTTTCTGAGATGGAACTGAATAGGTTTGGTGATGGGGTTAATAGATGAGGGAAGGGTTCTAAGCAGATGTCCATGGAATAGAAGTGGGGTAGGTGGAGGCAGAAGTGCTAGGGACGACCTGTTGGGATGTCCAGCAAAGGCTACTGTTAGTGGTTCTGTTAGTGGTCCTGTAATCTGGCTGCTACAAATTAAAGGTGAGTATTGGGAAGGACTGCCTACTCTCTTTTCAGCATGAGGTGGTTCAGCATTAACCTGTCAGGCTGCAGATGCAAAGGGAGCTGTGTTCCTTTATCTTTCTGAACACCTGAGGTTTATACTTTAAAGTCTGGAAAGTGGTAGCAATGCATAACAGAGATGTGAGCAGATTCCATGAAGAGCAACTTCAAACAATTTCCCTGTAGTTTCCAGCCTGGTTCCGGTAGAGGGCGATAGGGCCACAATTTTCAATTAAGCAAAGAAGTGTTTCGCTTGTGGGACTAAACCAAAATTAAATATGTGCTTTGCGATTTATTTTATTTCCACCTTCTAGGATTACCTTCTTCCCCTTTAACCTCTTTTAGTCCTATCTAACCATTGTCTCTCTTACATATGTCTTTTAATACATTATATTAACTTCTCATTTTTCTGGCTGTAAATATTAAGTGCATTTGCAACAAACTCCAGAAGACAATCCATACGTATTCATTGCACTGGAATTGTATTAGATCGTTTGCCTGAGAGAGCTGGAAAATCAGGGAGGACAAAGAAATCCTTTTATTCTATGAGATTTAAGTTTCGGGGGTGACTGGTGTCAACAACTATGAAGGGTCAGACGCTGTGTGCAAGCTAACAAGTTAACCTGCCACAGTGTCATGGACGTTGGCCAAAGACAGGAGAGTCCCAGGTCAGAAGGCTCTCTGGCTGCGTGAGCTTCCTGTTCCTCATCTGCTCCTCTGGTCTTCCAAGTTCCATGGGGGCGATGCCGAGTAGCCCAGGTAGAGGCTGTCACAGCTGAGGAATTTCCAGCTCAGGAAGCCTAGTCTTTTAAAGGGCATGCAAGCAAGGCTGTCCAAGAGGGGAAAACTCTCTCTTCCAAGGTTGTTTCCTACATAAAAAGATAGTCTGGAACAAGAAAGCTCTGTGCCTCCTCTCACAAGGTGTGCAGAAACATGAGATTCCCGTGGAAAATTGTCAAAAGTCAGAATTCAAAATACATAGTACCTCTGTTTACAGGGAATCTTTGGACTTTGGTTGAAATTGAGGAAGCTCTGAAATACTCTCAAGAGTCGTGCTGGCACCTGGGATCGTCCTTTGAAGGAAGATTTATTTTTGGTTTTGACTGTGAAAAGTCAAAGTTAGAGATTATGCAGATGAGTGGGGAGGGGAATCAAATTTGCTGATAGACATTTTGATCAAGAATGAGGCATGTGACTAAAATTTAATGAGAGACTTTAAAAATCATGATCATTGAGCTGCATTTGAGACATCCAATAATATTACCAGGATAACTATAGTCTCCCTCATTTCTATGCATTAGTCTGCATCTATATCTTTGTAAAATTAGTCTACTTACTTTATAATCGCATCCAAAGTTTCTCCAGCCTTTAAAAAAGAAATGCCAGTATAATTAACATCCAGTGTTCTCTTAGTGTCTCTCCAGCTTTTTTATTTCTTGATTTTCTGCCACGTCCTTGGGACTTCAGTCACTGGCTGTGCTGAACTTCTCTTTCCAAGTTTCTCCAAAAGCCTACAGTTGGTCTCCTTGACGCGATAGCACACACACACTGAAACAGAGCGGAGAGGTAGCACCAGGAGGGGTGCCCCCGCCAAAGGGAAGCAAGGCACCCCTCCCAAGTGTCCTGAAGTTGTAGCTCTGCCCACAACCAACTCCTGAGTCAGAACTCCGCACTTAGTCTTTCCCACGATCCCCGGGAGCTCTGGCCCCACTTACCCCGCCCCTTCCTGACAAAACCCTGATCCAGGCCTATTATCATGGAAATTACAAGGATTAATGCAATTTTCAGCGAAGTGCTTTTGAGAATTGGAGATGAAACTTTAGTGTTATGATTCACAGCATTCTTTCTTTATACACTGAAAACCCCCACGTCTTTCAAGTCTGCTGACTTCATGACAGGGTAGCTCACTAAATGTCAGAAGTGACACTTCAGGAAGAGCACATTTCAGATGGGAGTTTGGGTTTGGTAATACTAAAACTGAGTTTTGAGTAGATTTTTGAATGTGTGTTAAAGAGAAAAAAATTTAGAGTGAGAAAAAAAATTTTTTTTTTAAAAGGAAGCCTTCCTCCATCTCAGTATGATTTGCAAAGTTTACTTTGCATTTGGTACTAAGGTATTTATAATCCTCCCTAACTGTCCACATAAACTGTCTGTAATGTGGACTAGAAACAAAATCCCTGGATTTTGTTTTTGGGTTTTTTAAAACATTTTTTAGTTTTATATGTTTTATTTTTGAGACCGAGAACACGAATGGGGAAGGGGCAGAGGGCAAGGGGACAGAGGATCTGAAGCCGGCTCTGGGGTTGACAGCGGGGCTTGAATTCACAAACCCTGAGATCATGACCTGAGTTGAAGTCAGATGCTCAACTGTCTGAGCCACCCAGGCGCCCTCCAAATCCCTGGCTTTTGGTCTTGGGAGCTACCTCCGTGGGGTGGCACTGTTGTGGGAAGTTAATGACTTCTCTTCAGCTCTAGTTTGAAGTAAATTGCACTCCCGGTTTTACCCACAGAGGGCCAGGTGTTGATGTGAGGGAGAGACCTAGAAAGGAAGACCCAGAGATGAGAAGTGACTTGTCACAGCTGGTGACAAAACTGGAGCAGGGATGCAGGCACCTTTCCATACAGGCTGCTGCACACAGTCCACAACCCATGTGTCTACCTGTGCCACACAGCCTCCCACAGCAGAGCCACCACAGGAAGCCCCCTCCTCCCCAAAGGAGGTTCCTCTCGGGCTCCAGGGCCTGGGGCCTGAGGGTGTAGGGAGGGGCAGAGGACAAAGCTAATAGTAGACTATTGTTTGCTGTTCCAGGTGCTTGGGACACAAAGAGAACAGAACAGAAAAAGCAGGAAAAGATCCCTGCCCATGCATTCTACCAGGGGGTAAAGAATGAACAATAAACATGACAGATAAGTAATGTAAATAGTATATCTGAACTTGCTAAGTGTAATGGAAAAAGAAGTAGAAAAAGGTAAAGAAGGCAGGGAGGACAGTTTCAGTTTTCATGGTCAAGACGGGCCTCATCTCAAGGCTGACATCTGGATCAAGGCTTGAAGGAATGAAGAAGTTAGCCATACAGATTTGGGGGCAGAGTGTTCTGGACAGAGGGCAAAGCAAACACACAGGCTCCAAGACACTAGCGGCCTGGCCTGTATGCAGAGCACTCAAGACGCCAGGGAGTGGATCAGAGTGAATCAGGGGAGAGAGCAAAGTCACAGCAGGCTGGGCCCTGTAGGCCCTTGTAAGGACATCAGCTTCTACTCTGGGTGAAGTGGGAGCCACTGCAAGTTTTTGAGCAAGGGAGGGACGGGATCTGCTTGTGTCTTAAAAGGATTCCTCTGGCTGTTGTGTTTAAAACAAACAAACAAACAGAAACAGACTAAAGAGAGGGGGCTTGAAGCAGGAAGACCCAGTGAGGTTACTGCAGAAAACTCCCTGAAGTTTTTACATACATTACAAGGCAATAGGTGAGGTAGTATAGCTGTGCCTCAGCCCATACGGAGGCTCCAATGGTGTGGCAGCCGTGGACGGTGTGGCAGCCGTGGAGGTAGGGGGCAGTGTTTGGATTTGGGCTGTGCGTATTTGAAGGTAAAGCCAGCAGGCTCGCCCAATGAGTCGGATGTGCTGCTATGAGAGAAAGAAGGGAGTAAGGATGCTGCTAAGGATGTGTCTGAACAAGTGGAAGGAGGGAGTTGCCATCAGCTGAGAAGGTAAAGGCAAGAGGTGGAACAGATCTGGGAGGAAAAATTAGAAGTCCTGTTTTGATATGTTAGATTGAGATTCTTCATAGGAAAATCTTAGGGAGGCGGCTGGATGTAGGAGTCGGGCTTGAGAACAAAGTCCAGTTAGAAATACAAATTTGGGGTTAAATGGCATTTACATGCTGGATGGGATCCCTAAAGAAATATGAGTAGAGGTCTGGGCCCTGAGGGGGGTTGACATTACAGGGTTGGAGGCGGGGAGGGGGGAAGGCAGTGGTGCCGGAGGCAGAGAAGGAGAGCAGGAAAACCAAGAGTGCAGTGACCAGGAGGACACTGTGTCAGGAGAAGGGGTGCCATTGGTGTCACCTACTGCTCAGAAAGAAAGTAAAATGACAGCTGAGAATTGACCTGAGATTTTCCTAAGAGCAATTGCAGTGGAACCGCTGGAGGCAAAACCCTGTTCCAAGGGGGCTTGAACAGGAATGGGAACGAGGACAGGGTGGTATTGGGACAAAAGCAAAAAGGCCAGTGATACAGAAGGGAAATCCAGAAACAGCCCCGCACATGTGGACAGACTCACACACCTGGTATACGTGACAAGGTGGCATTGCAGAACAGTGAAGGAAAGGAGAGTGTTTTCAAAATGTGGAGCTGGGACAATAGGATACCCATGGGGGGGGGGGGGCGGGAACTGACACATGGCCTCTGTCTCATCCCTTATGAAACAATTCCAGGTGGCTTGTAAATCTAAATTTGAAAGGCAAAACAATGAAAGCTTTTAGAATATAAGAGATTTTTATGACCTCAGGGTAGGATACAAAGGGCATGTCTAAAAAGGAAAAAAATTTGAGAAATCGAATTACATCCAAATGAAGGACTTTTGTTCTTCAAAGACACAATAAAGAAGTGAAAAACGAAAGCCCTAGAGTGGGAAAAGATATTTGCCACACACATCATTGACAAAGGACTTGAATCCATACTAAACAAAAGACTCCTACAAATTAGTAAGAAGAAAAAAAGACAACTCAATAGGAAAATCAGCAATAGGCTTGAAAAGACAGTTTGTGCCACAGATCGAGTTCTTCAGAAACAGACACTGAGAAGGAGTTTGTGGTACCAGATGTTTATTAAGAAGCAAGATGTCGGGGCACCTGGGTGGCTCAGTCAATGTAGAGTCCGACTCTTGATTTTGGCTCACGGTCGTGAGATCGAGCCCTGTGTCAGGCTCTGCACTGGGCTTGGAGCCTGCTTGATATTCTCTCTCCCTCTCTCTCTGCCCTTCTCCTAATTGCATGGGTGCGTGTATGCACGCAAGCACACATGCGCTGCCTCTCTCTCTCTCTCTCAAAAAAAAATCAAGATGTTTATTGTGAATAAAACAGGGATGAAGCAGGATGGGGCGAGAAAGGAGCTGAACTTTGATGTGGGTCTAGCATAAGCCTGGGCCAACCTGGAGGTGCTCAGGAGTAAATGTCACTCATTAGTATGTCCCGTTTCAGGCTGAAATGGCTGTGCCTTTATAGCTCTGCCTTGCTCAGTCAGAGCATGAGCTCCCCAGGAAGAGCAGGACCTTGACAAGGTTCAAGGCCAACCTTGAAGAAACTGTTGGCTGGAGGCTGTCTCCTGACCATACTCCCTGCCAGTAGGCAGCATGTCATTCCTTGAAGGAGGATCTGAGTGCCATGTCTCCATGTGTGCTACACTTCACAAAACACTATGTCCTAAGAGCAATACAAATACGTGAACAGCTGTGCAAGTTCTTTATCCATCAGGGAGATGAACATTGAGATATCATCACTACATGTTCACCAGAATGGCAGAAGTGAAAGAGATTGGCAATACCAAGTGGTGGACACATAGTATGTTGAAATCTCATCTGCTTCTGGTAAAAATATAAATTTGTAGATCACTTTGTGAAACACATGTCCATTAGTTACTAAAGTTGAGCTTATGCATAGGCAGGGACATAGTTATTCAACTTTCAGGTATTTAGCCAATAGAAATGCATGCACATATGTGTTGATAGACATGTATTAAGAATGTTCGTAGAGGCTCTATTCATAAGAGTCCCAAACTAGAAACAACCCAAATGTCGACTGATAATGGAATGGATAAATACATTTTTCTATGTTTATACAAAGGTTATGATAGGTAGCCTGCAAGATGGTCCCCAGTGATCCCTGCCTCCCGGTGCTCACATCCCTGGCTGGTTCCCTCCCACAATGGACCAGCTTAGTCTGTGTGATCAACAGCATACAACAGCAACGATGCTGTGTCACTTCTGAGATTAGGTTATAAAAAACATTGTAGCTTCTATGGTGGGAGCTCTCATTCCCATATTTTCTCTTGGACTATTTCCTCTGGGGAATCTATGTCATGAGCAGTCCTATGGAGAGGCCCACATGGCAAGGACCTAATCTCTTGTTAACAGCCATGTGAGTGAATTTGGAAGTGGATCCTCCAGCCCTAGTTAAGCCATCAGGGCTGAAGGCCTGAAGGCCTGATAGCTTGACTACAACTACCTGAGAGACTATAAACCAGAACACCCAGCTAAACCACAAATGATTCTGGACTCTCAGAACATGGGTGATATGATAAATGTTGGTTTTCAGCTGCTAAATTCTGGGGTAATTTGTTACACAGCAATAGATAACTAATGCAAAGGAATAATATAAGTTAATGAAAGCAAATGAAATGCAGTTACATATGTCAACATGGGTAAATTTTACCAACACAATATTGAGTGAAAGAAGGCAATTACAGAAGACATTAAAAATTTTTTTTGTTGTTATTTATTTTTCAGAGAGAGACAAAGCACAAGCAGGGGAAGGGCAGAAAGAGAGAGACACAGAATCCAAAGCAGGCTCCAGGCTCTGAGTTGTCAGCACAGAGCCCGATGGGGGGCTTGAACCCACGGGCAGTAAGATCATGACCTGAACCAAAGTCAGAGGCTTAACCCACTGGGCCACCCAGCCCTACAGAAGACATTTTTAATTATCCCATTACTTAAAATTCAAGAAATAGGTAAAACTAAAGTACAAAGTTTACGGATGCATGCTTAGATGGCAAAGCAATCAAATCAGTGAAGGAAGTCATTTTCATAAAAGTCAGGATGATGTTTACCTTTGGGGGTGGAAATGGGTAGGAAGTGGGAGGGGTTATGAGGAAGGCTTCTGTTCTTGTTAATGTGCTATTTCTTGACCTGGATGGTGGTAGCAAGGGTATTTGTTTTGGATAAATCATTAAGCTTTGTGCTTTTGTTTTTACCCCCCACTCCACCTTTTTTATGTTTGTCAATTTCACAATAAAAAGGCAAACAAAGAGAACCGGGAGGAGAGAAACTGGGGACAAAGAACACAGACAACTCTTTAGAGGAATGTTGTTGCAAGAGGACCAAAGAAATGGAATAGCAGTTCTTGGAAGAGAACTTCCAAGAAAGATTTCCAAGTCAAGACTTTTAAAAAGATGAAACAGCAGTATGTTTTATGCAGAAGGAAGTCATCTCTGGAGAGGAAAAACTGATAAGACAGAAGAGGGGTATTGCTGGACCAGGTTCTGAAGTGGGTGAGGGATGGGTCTGAGCTGTGTTGGGGATCCCGCAGGAGTCAGGGTTCTCCAGACACACAACCAAGAGAATGCACCTATAGCTATACACTCTATTCGCAAGCCTACAGCTATCGCCTGATTAATAAACCTATATCTGTATCTGTCTAGACTTACTTTAAGGAGTTGGCTCACATGATTGTGGAGACTGGTGAGTCCCAAATCTCCAGGGTAGGCTGGCAGGCTTGGCAAGTCTTATATTTGACAAGACGGGATATCCGGATCACACATAGTCAAGGGGATCTAACCGGTGGGGTCGGCAAAGCATTAAGCTGCCTAATATCTGCAGAAGAGGCGAGCAAAGGTGCCCTCAGGAGGAATAAGGATCCTCCCTGGGGGACATGCAAATGCAGGCTCAGTTCTGCCACCAGAACTGGGTGACCAGGTGGGTAGATGCTTTGGGGGACGCTCAGCTGTCATTTCCTAGTCGTGAAGACACTGAAAGAGGTCCCTTCGGTGGAAACGGCCACTTTCTTCTTCCCTGCCCCTAGGAGGCACTAGAGTCCCCGAGACTTTGCCCCCACCATCTCCCCCAAGTGCAGGTGCTCAGTGCCCGCGTTGGGACGGCCGCGGGAGCAGGCGAGCCAGCTGTGGCCGCCAGGGGGCGTGAGGTGGCCGTGGGGGGGGGGGGTCAGGCCGGCGGGCAGGGCCGGGGACATCCGGTGCCCCTTCCTGGAGCCCGCGGCCCCAGCGGGGTGGCTGGAACGCTGCTGCAGGCACCCCCATCGCCCAGCTCCGCCGGCACTCCTCGGCCGCGGGCCGGGCCCCAGGCCCTCCAGAACCCAGGGCGGAGTCGGGCGTCCGCGGTTTCACCGACCACGTCCCCTGTGCCCGCTCCCGGCACCGAGCTGCTTCTCCTCGGACCCCTGGAGCCAAAGGAAGCTCCGCCGCTTCCACTTTTGGCCTCTCAGCGGCTGCGAGCTGGCGCCCCGCCTCCTGCGGGGCCTACCCCTCCTCCCCCCGCCCGTGCCGGGCCACCCTGGGGGCGGGGGACGGCTACCCATGTTCACGCCTCAGAGGTGGGAGGTGGCCGAGTGAGCTTTCAGGGCCTCTCCTTAGAGTAGGGGGGGATACAACTACCCTCACTATTCCAGCCAGTGAAAACAATATATCCGACGTCTCTCCTTTGTGTTTCAGTTAAACGCAAGGACAACCTTGTCTGTAAATCCACCCCCCCCCCCCACCCCAAGCCATCCCCTTTCTTAATAGATTTTAAAAAGAAACAATTTATCCTTCTAATCATGGCATTCCTTCAGCTAGAACTGCTGCCCGTTTGGTCTATGGAACCTTTCCTTTCGAGGAGCTTAATGTTTTTATGTTAATTTATTTTTATGGACAAAGCTGTATTGTTATTTTGGCTGACAGGTTTGTTTTCTGACCGGAATCCAAGCTGAATGGGAGCGGTTCGGTGGGGCAGAATATGAAAGTCATATATATATACACACACACACACACACACACACACACACACATATATATACATATATATATACACACACACACACACACACACACATATATATATATATATATATGTATATGAAAGTCATGATACCACCTGTACAGCACCCTGGGCAAAGCCCTGGGGGAGCCTCCTTGGGGACCTTACTTCTGGATAACCATTTCATACCATCTTATGGGGGACACACACACACACACACGCGGTCTATGTGTCCGTTACATTTAGATTTTGGGTCAAGGGGCTCAATGTCTTGTAAGGGAGCAAAGCCCTTATAATATTCTTAATAACACTCCTTGGCCCTGTGGCACTCAGTTCCCTCGTTCCACTGTGGAATGCCATCCAAAATTAAACTGGCTCAGATATAGACAAGCTCTCCCTTGGTCCTGACCGGCTTGGTGCCGAGGACAGGAAGCCAAGAATGTCAGTTTCCTGGGACTGCTGCAACAATGTACCACAAATTGATTGGCTTAAGCAGCAGAAATGCATTGTCTCCGAGCTCTGGAGGCTAGGTTTCCGGAATCAAGGTGTCAGCAGGTTATTTCTTTCTGAGGACTGTGAGGGAAGGGTCTGTTCCAGGATCTCTCCTTGGTTTGTAGATGGCATCTCTTCCTGTGTCTGTCACATTTTGTTTTCCCTCTACGTATGTCTGTCTCTGTGTCCAAATTTCTCTTTCTTTTTATTTAAAAAAAAATTAATGTTTATTTTTGAGAGAGAAAGAGAGAGACAGAGTGTGAGTGGGGGAGGGCAGAGAGAAAGGGAGCCATAGAATCCGAAGCAGGCTCCAGGCTCAGAGCTGTCCACACAGACAGCTCAAACTCACGAACTGTGAGATCATGACTTGAGCCAATGTCAGACACTTAACCAACTGAGCCACGCAGGAGCCCCAAATTTCTTTTTTTAGTAAGGACCCCAGCTATATTAGAGCCCACCCTAATGACCTCTGTAAAGACCCTATCTCAAGTATGGTAAGGTTCTGAGGAGCTAGGGGTTAGGATTTCAACCTATCTTTTTTGGTGGGAGGGACATAATTTAACCCACACACCATGGAAACCCTGATGAGGGAAGGTACAGTTCATTGGTACCTGAGAGATGACTCTTTGAGGGATCCCATTAATACCTCAATAGACAAAAGCTTGGCTGTCAGGCTGGAGTTTTGGTCAGGAAGCTCCTAGAACCTAGGAAGTGCTGACTTCATGGGAGAGCTTGCCGTTCTGTTGGATACCAAAGCTTGGTCTGAGAGGCCAGCTGAGTTCCCGGCAGAAGAGGTGCTTTCCTCTCCACGGTGAGCCTCAGGGAGGGGTCCTTCTCTTCAGCAGGTGGGAACAGAACTGCATGCAGAGCATGCAGTCGATTTGTGCAACCCACGTGACACCCGAGTTCAATGGGGAGCTGGGAATTGGTCCAGGAAAGAAAAACAAGGGCAGACATTTGGAGGATTTGAGGTAAAAATTTAATAACACGTGTGGTAAATGTTCGTAGTAATTTGGGTCTCATAAAACCCTGCCTTCCCACACTGTATCCCCTTACTCGGACAATAAAACTCTAATGTTCTGTCACACACAATTGAAATCTGAGGATTCAAAATAATACCCGTGCCTATTTCTTTCTTATGGGAGCACAGTTACGGGAGTTTCAGACTCAGATTGTGGTCACCTTATCATTGTTATAAGATTTTAATATTCCATTTGGTAATAGGAAATCATGCAAGCAAGTAAGAAAAATCCCATTCCCTCCACTGATCCATGGAGAAGAAAGACTCCAGTCAATCATTCTGTCATTTCCAGAGAACCATCATCTTTCCAGTAGCTGCTAAGTCCAGTGTGAAAAGAGGCTAATAACACATGTGATCCCCCACATGTGATCTGCTCCATGGGAGAGTGTTCAGGCTCCAACAACACTAACTTGGTAGGTGGGGGCATCATGACCTGCTGTGTTAGGACAGATTTTTGGACCCACCCCCACCCCTACCCCAACGAGCCTAATTTCAGATGGTCCTTTTTGCCAAAGTGAGATCCTCTGAATCACTACGTTAGGGATATGATTTCTTAGTCTCTCCAAAATATATAGTGTTGAAGGTGCGAAATTTGGCATGTGAGCATATGGTATGGAGAATTGACTGCAGGGAGGGAGTCCCCCTGCTGTGACTGCCAGTGCAATTTGGGGCTTTGGAGGTAGTTGTTTGGAAAACGAATTAGATTCTGTCCTTAAAAATAAAGTTAGCAGAGTGAGGAAGCCTTGATCCAGCTGAGAGCTACAGGAGCAACTGGGGGCTTAACACCCTTCCACTCACCTCTAAGGACGTTTGAGGCTTGGGGTTGCTAATCAGCACCCTGCAAATCATTTTAATCATCAGCTGCTTGATGCGTTGTGAGCCCGTTAACAATTTTTTCTCAGTGCATGTAGGGGAAAAAGACTGCCAGTACAAGCCTACTTCATTTGCTCACCTGTGGCCTTGGGCACCAACACCCTTTCTTCTGCCTTCCTTCCTTGGCACCCTCTGTCTAGGACACATGTCCCATCCCGCATTCGTGAATCAACCCCTTGCCGCGAGAGCCGCTCGCCCTCTCATAGCCAACTTGGGTTTTCTTTCTGTCTCTTCATTTCCTCTTCTCCTCACACACACTCACATCTGTTTCCCATCATTTAATTATTCTGTGTCATGGTTTATATTTTAGTTTTCAATTTTCCTCTGTCTGCCATCCTACCTCTAGCTTTTCTGGAGTAAATACATACTCATTTCATTCTGGTGCTGTGTCCTTGATAGTTTCCCCTATTTGGTTTGCTCTTGTTGTGATTTTCTCTGTCTTTTTTGATTTTTGTTGTTGTCGTTGCTTTGGGTTTATTTCTCTCTCCCTCAGGGGCAGGAAACCAGGGTACAGGTGCCAAAACTGGCCGAGAGGACATCACCAGCAGCCCGGTATTAGCCCTGACAATCTCCGTATCAGTGGTCTCCCTAATGTCCGTGAAAGCAGAATGTGGTTAAGTCCCCTTCTCACCCCTTCTCACTCCCAGACTGTTTCAGGAAGTTTAGCTGGGTCATCCACACCTGGTAATATGTTCAGTCTCCTTCTTTCCCAATGTCGAGTGTGCCTACGAGTGTACTCTATTCTGCAGTCACCCTCTTCAGGGCCTGTGGGGACAACAGCACAGACGTCACTAGCAGGGTGTGCAGGCAGAGCAGGCAGGTTGATGAAGGAGTCAGTGAGTACTGGTGTAGAGGGAGTTGTTTTCTTGGTTTGCTTTGAATAAGGCACTTCTCTGTACTTTGGAATATCTGGTGGTCAAAGGGCATGCTATTGAAAGTTTTAAGGTTGCTGCAAAATAGGTTGCCATAACTTTGGAGAAGTGAACTCCAGATTTCTTTCTTTCTTTTTCTTTCTTTCTTTCTTTCTTTCTTTCTTTCTCTCTCTTTCTTTCTTTATTTTTCTTTCTTTCTTTCTCTCTCTTTCTCTCTCTCTTTTTCTTTCTTTCTTTCTTTCTTTCTTTCTTTCTTTCTTTCTTTCTTTCTGATTTTGCATTGATGATCTTCTTAAAGGCACTACCGTGGTGTTTCTGACTACCCTTGAGTCTCCTGCCTTAGGGAATATAATCTGCCTTTTGCCCCTGATTGCCTTCAAGACTTCCTTTTTATATTTTATTTTCAGCAGGTTAAAAATTATATGCCTAGGCGTGATGTTTTTGTTTGTTTTTGTGTTTTCTGCTTGATGTTTCTGAGCTTCCTGGATTTGTGGTTTGTTGTCTGTCATGAATTTTGAGAAACTCTCAGCCATTAGTTCTTCCCATATTTCTTCTGCCTCATTCTCTCTCTCTTCTCCCTCTGGTATTCCAAATGCTTATATGTTAGACCACTTGATATTGTCTTACCTTAAACATGAAAACATAGCCTCATTATGGGAAAAAGGATGAAAAAATAGACGCCATCCAATCACTAAAGAAAGCTGGAGTAGCTGTATTGTATTAATATTTGAAAAGGTAAACTTCAAAATAAGGAATATTTTCAAGGATAAATAGTGGTACTATATAGTGATAAAGAAATTAATCCTCCAAAAAGACTTAATAATCCTAAATGTGTACATAGCTAACAACAGTGCTTAAAAAAAACACACAGCAAAAACTGCTAGAACTCAAAGGAGAAAAAGGAAAATCTACTTAGAGTTGGAGACTTCAGTGATTCATAGGGAAAGGAGGCAAAGAAGACATAGAGGATCTGAATAATATCAATAACCAACGTGACCTCAGTGGTACTTACAGAATACTGTACTCAACAACGGCAGAGTACACATTCTTTTCAGTTGCACACAGGACAGGCACAAGATAGACCATATGCTGACCCATAAAGAAAACCTTAACAAACTTTTAAAAATGGAAATCTCTTCTTGGCTCCTGGCGGTGCAGCCTGTGGGCAAGAGTCATGGGGCCGGCCAGAGAGCATGTGGAGCGCTCCTGCTGGGCCCAGGAGCAAAGGGTAGGCAGGAAGACGGAAGGAAGGAAGGAAGGAAGGAAGGAAGGAAGGAAGGAAGGAAGGAAAAAAAGGAAGGAAGAAAGGAAGGAAGAGGGGAGGGAGGAAAGAAGGCAGAAAGAAACTCTCAAAAAGATGTTCTTGGAGCACAATGGAATTAAACTAGAAATCAGTAAGTGTAAGATATCTGGAAAATCCCCAAATAATCAGAAATTAAACAATATGCTTTTATGTCATTCATGGACAAAGAAAATAAGCCTCAAGACAAATTTAAAAATACTTTGGGAGTGCCTAGGTGGCTCAGTTGGTTAAGTGTCTGACTCTTAATTCGGCTCAGGTCATGATCTCACAGTTCATGAGTTCAAGCCTCACATCCAGCTGAGATAGAGCCTGCTTGGGATTCTTTCTCTCTCTCTCTCTCTCCCTCTACCCCTCCCCACTGCTCACAAGTGTTTGCACTTCCTCTCTTTAAAAAAATACTTTCAACAAAATAAAAATGACAATTCATTATATCTCATCTCTGGGTTTCAACTCAAGTAATGCTGAGAGGAAAGTGCATAGCACTAAAATGTTTACATTGGGAAAGAAGCAATGTCTCCAATCAATAATCTAAGCTTCTACTCTAAGAAACTAGAAAAAGAAGAGCAATGAAACCCAAAACAAGCAGAAGGAGGAAATAATTAAGAGCCTAAATTAATGAAACAGAAAAGAAGGGAAAACCTTCCTACCACCCCTCACCCCCTAGAAGAGTCCTATGTCACTGTGTACATTAGTGGATGCAAACAGAGATGTGTGGAGGAGGAAGAATTTATAGAATTACTCAGATCAGGCTCTGGGTGTTAGCTCTGTCCCACCCAGGACCTCTGAAAGCTAGATGCTATAAAATGTTTTTTTTAATATTGTAAGCTATCTATGTCATTTTATTTATTTCTTTAAATGTTTTATTTTTGAGAGAGAGAGCACCAGCAAGGGAGGGGTGGGGGGGGGCGCAGGGACAGAGGATCTGAAGCAGGCTGCATGCTGATAGCAGAGCGCCCAATATGGCGCTCAAACTCATGAACCATGAGATCATGACCTGAGCAGAAGCTGGAGGCTCATCCAACTGAGCCACCCAGATGCCCCTATGTCATTTTAAAAGCTAATATCTGGGAGGTTCTTGGGTGGCTCTGTTGGTTAAGCGGCTGACTCTTAATTTCTGCTCAGTTCATGATCTCACAGTTTGTGAGATGGAGCCCCCACGTCAGGCTAGTCTACCATCATGCAGTGGGTGAGGGTCCCCCAGAGCTGATACCCCTGCTCACTGTCTTTCCACTATGCATTGTGTAGAGGAGTTGAGTCTCACTGGGCTCTGCCTCCCTCACTGCTTTCAGGTCTTAACACATCTTCATCTCCAGCAGACTCTTCTTGCTCCTTTCCTTTAAGCCGCAATTCCCTTCCTTCTCACCATAACCCTGTCACTCTCTATCCCCCTTCCTTGCTCAAATGTTTCTCCTTAGTGCTCATCGCCATTTACATGGACCTATTTTACTTATTTATCTTGCTTATTGTCTGTCTCTCTACCATAGAGAGTAAGCTCCTTGAGGGTAGACATTTTGGTCTTTTTTTAAAATTTAATTTAATTTAATTATTTTTGAAAAAATTTACATACAGGGGCGCCTGGGTGGTTCAGTCGGTTGAGCGTCCGACTTCGGCTCAGGTCATGATCTCACGGTCTGTGGGTTTGAGCCCCACGTCGGGCTCTGTGCTGACAGCTCAGAGCCTGGAGCCTGTTTCAGATTCTGTGTCTCCCTCTTCCTCTGACCCTCCCCTGTTCATGCTCTCTCTCTCTCTGTCTCAAGAATAAATAAATGTTAAAAAAAAAAAAATTTACATACAAGTTAGTTAGCATATAGTGCAACAATGACTTCAGGAGTAGATTCCTTACTGCCCCTTTCCCATTTAGCCCATCCACCCTCCCACAATCCCTTCAGTAACCCTCTGTTTGTTCTCCATATTTAAGAGTCTCTTCTGTTTTGCCCCCCTCCTTGTTTTCATATTATTTTTGCTCCCCTTCCCTTATATTCACCTGTTTTGTATCTTAAAGTCCTCATATGAGTGAAGTCATATGATATTTGTGTTTCTCTGACTAATTTTGTTTAGCATAATACCTTCTAGTTCCATCCACATAGTTGCAAATGGCAAGATTTCATTCTTTTTGATTGCCGAGTAATACTCTATTTTGTGTGTGTGTGTGTGTGTGTGTGTGTGTATACCTCTTCTTTATCCATTCATCCATTGATGGACACATTTGGGCTCTTTCCATACTTAGGTTTTTGTTGATATGCTGCTATAAACATTGGGGTGCATGTGCCCCTTCAAAATAACACATCCGTATCCCTTGGAAAAGCTTCAAGAGAATAGGTGTTAACTCTTCCTTAATGTTTGGTAGAATTCCCCTGGAAAGTTATCTGGCCCTGGACTCTTGTTTTTTGGGAGATTTTTGATTACTAATTCGACTTTTTTACTGGGTGTGGGTCCGTTCAAATTTTCTATTTCGTCCTGTTTCAATGTGGGTAGTTTAAATTTTTTTTTTTAACGTTTATTTATTTTTGAGACAGAGACAGAGCATGAACGGGGGAGGGTCAGAGAGAGAGGGAGACACAGAATCCGAAACAGGCTCCAGGCTCTGAGCAGTCAGCACAGAGCCCGATGCGGGCTCGAACTCACATACCGTGAGATCGTGACCTGAGCCGAAGTCAGACGCTTAACCAACTGAGCCAGCCAGGCGCCCCTCAATGTGGGTAGTTTATATGTTTCTAGGAATTTGT
This sequence comes from Prionailurus bengalensis, assembly GCF_016509475.1. Classification (NCBI taxonomy): domain Eukaryota; kingdom Metazoa; phylum Chordata; class Mammalia; order Carnivora; family Felidae; genus Prionailurus; species Prionailurus bengalensis. The sequence continues at coordinate 97,102,608 of NC_057349.1, read as the reverse complement.
CCATTTCTTCCAGATTACCCATTTTATTGGTATATAATTGCTCTTAATATTCTCTTATTAAGAGCAATTAAGAGCTTATTAAGAGCAGAAAGAAAGCATGGTGTTCTTTCTGCTGTGTTGGTTGTGATGTCTCCTTTTTTATTCTTGATTTTTTTAATTTGCATCCTTTCTTTCTGCTGTGTTGGTTGTGATGTCTCCTTTTTTATTCTTGATTTTTTTAATTTGCATCCTTTCTTTCTGCTGTGTTGGTTGTGATGTCTCCTTTTTTATTCTTGATTTTTAAAATTTGCATCCTTTCCTTTTTCTTTTTTGATCAAACTGGCTAGTGGTTTATCAATTTTGTTAATTCGTTCAAAGAACCAGCTTCTGGTTTCATTGATATGTTCTACTGTTTGTTTGTTTGTTTGCGGGGGGGTGGTTGACAGCATTGATTTCTGCCCTAATCTTTATTATTTCCTGTCTTCTGCTGGTTTGGGATTTTATTTGCTGTTCTTTTTCCAGTTCTTTAAGGTGTAAGGTTAGGTTCTGTATCTGAGACCTTTCTTCCTTCTTTAGGAAGGCCTGGATTGCTATATACTTCCCTCTTATGACCGTCTTTGCTGCATCCCAGAAGTTTTGGGTTGTGGTGTTATTATTTTCATGGGCTTCCATGAACTTTTTAATTTCCTCTTTAACTTCTTGGTTAGCCCATTCATTCTTTAGTAGGATGTTCTTCAGTCTCCAAGTGTTTGTTATCTTTCCAAATTTTTTCTTGAGGTTGATTTAGAGTTTCATAGCATTGTGGTCTGAAAATATGCACGGTATGGTCTCGATCCTTTTGTACTTGTTGAGGGCTGATTTGTGTCCCAGTGTGTGATCTATTCTGGAGAATGTTTCATGTGCACTGGAGAAGAATGTATAGTCTGCTGCTTTAGGATGAAATGTTCTGAATATATCTGTTAAGTCCATCTGGTCCAGTGTGTCATTCAAAGCCATTGTGTCCTTTCTGATTTTCGGTTTAGATGATCTATCCCTTGATGTAAGTGGGGTGTTGAAGTCCCCTACTATTATGGTATTATTTTCAATGAGTTTCTTTATGTTTGTGATTAATTGATTTATATATTTGGCTGCTGCCACATTTGGTGCACAAATGTTTACAATTGTTAGGTCTTCTTGGTGTATAGACCCCTTAATTATGATATAAGGCCCTTCTTCATCTCTTGTTACAGTCTTCATTTTAAAATTTAGATTGTCTGGGGCGCCTGGGTGGCGCAGTCGGTTAAGCGTCCGACTTCAGCCAGGTCACGATCTCGCGGTCCGTGAGTTGGAGCCCCGCGTCAGTCTCTGGGCTGATGGCTCGGAGCCTGGAGCCTGTTTCCGATTCTGTGTCTCCCTCTCTCTCTGCCCCTCCCCCGTTCATGTTCTGTCTCTCTCTGTCCCCAAAAATAAATAAAAAACGTTGAAAAAAAATTAAAAAAAAATTTAGATTGTCTGATATAAGTATGGCTACTTTCTTTTGTTGACCATTAGCATGATATATGGTTCTCCATCCCATTACTTTCAATCTGAAGGTGTCTTTAGGTCTAAAGTGGGTCTCTTGTAAATAGCATATAGACAGATCTTGTTTTCTATCCATTCTGTTACCCTATGTCTTTTGATTGGAGCATTTAGTCCATTGACATTTAGAGCAAGTACTGAAAGATATGAATTTATTGCCATTATGTTTCTTGTAGAGTTGGAGTTTCTGGTGGTGTTTTCTGGTCCTTTCTAGTCTTTGTTGCTTTTTTTTTTCCTTGTCTTTTCTCCCCTTAGAGATTTCCCCCTTAAAATTTCTTGCAGGGCTGGTTAGTGGTCACAAACTCCTTTAATTTTTCTTTGTCTGGGAAACTTTTAATCTCTTCCTCTATTTTGAATGACAGCCTTGCTGGATAAAGAATTCTTGGCTGCATATTTTTCTGATTCAGCACATTGAATATACCCTGCCACTCCTTTCTGGCCTGCCAAGTTTCTGTGGCTTGGTCGATGGTCGGTTTTTGTTGAATCTAATGGGAGTCCTCTGTACTTCCTGGATTTTGATGTCTGTGTCTTTCTCAGGTTAAGAAGTTTTTCGCTATGATTTGCTCATATAACCCTTCTACCCCTTTTTCTCTCTCTTCATCTTCTGGGATCCCTATGATTCTGATGTTGTTCCTTTTTAATGAGTGACTGATTTCTCTAATTCTTAAATCGTGCTCTTTTGTCTTAGTCTACCCCTTTTTTTCTGCTTCATTATACTCCATAAGTTTGTCCTCTATATCACTGATTTGCTGCTCTGCCTTATTCATCCTTGCCGCTGTGGCATTCATTTGAGATTTCAGCTCAGTTATAACATTTTTTATCTCATCCTGACTAGCTTTTACTTCTTTTATTTCCACAGAAAGGGATTCTAATTCATTTTCAACCCCAGCTAGTATTCTTATTACTGTGATTCTAAATTCTGGTTCAGACATCTTGCTTGTATCTGTGTTGATTAAGTCCCTGGCTGTTGGTTCTTCCTGCTCTTTCTTTTGGGGTGAATTCCTTCATTTTGGTATTTTGAAGGAAGAAAAGGAATTATTAATAAGGTTAAAAAAATTAAAAAATTAAAAATAACACACACACACACAAAATCAAATGATGCTAGATCTTAGGTGTGTTTTGGTTTAGTTGTTGAAAGGAGCTTGATAGATTAGAGAAAAAAGGGGGGGAAAAGGGGAAACATTTGAAAATTTGAAAAAATGAATACAATGAAATAGAATGAAATGAAATTATGGCAGTAAAGAAGAATTTGAAAAACTTACAAAAAAGTAAAAAATATAGTAGAAAAAATTAAAATTATTTTTAATAAAAATTGATAATACATGTTTTCTCTTTCTATATTCAAGAAAAAGAAAGGAAATGAAAAGAAAAGAAAATTGAATAGATGGACCAGTGAACGACTGAAATATGATTGAAATTACATTGTTTTCCCCCAGAAGGCAAACTATGAACCACTTTAAAGTCCATAAACTAAGCAGGTGGAGATGCCCCAGGGTGTTCCTGAAGAGTGAGGTTGGCCCTGCTGGGCGGGGCTTCGTGTAACAGCTCCATTCTCCACTAGATGGCTTTGCTTAGCTTGCTGGGGTGGATTGTTGTGGTGCCTGTAGGTGTGTATGCACATGCGCAGCAGGGGTGAAAATGGCATCACCCAGCTACCCAGTCTCTAGTATTGGAACTCTATTCTCCCCAAGCAGCAATAGCACACTGTCCTTTGTCTCTGGCTTCCATCCACTTCCTGCTTTTACACTGTCTGTGACCAAGCCGTCAGGTTGCCAGAGTTTTATCTCAGATGCGGCTGTGTTTCCCAACCCCTCACTTCTGAGGGACTGCGGCTTTGACCCACTCAGACCTTCTGGGGGAGGGTCTCACTGAGCAATGGCCGGGTGCTGGCCGCACCCAGGAACATTCAGGAGACTGCGCTGCTGCCAATGCCCAGGGACTGCAGCTGGGTGCCAGCCCACCCCAGAAAACATTCACGCAATCGTGTAGCAGGGAATCGTGTTCAGGGATTATGGAAAACCACAACATACATCTGGTGCCAGGCTTCCCCTGTAACATCCTTGTACCAGCACCAGCGAATGTGGTTGGTCTCTGGGGTCTGCTGGGACCTTTGCCTGCCTCTGGGGTGGCTGCACACTCTCTACCAAATGTCCTCCCAGCAGGGGAACAGCCTCTCCTTGTGTGGCCTGAGGATCCCCCAGACCTCAATCTGCTCCTGGGGACTCACCCTTTCCACCAGAGCACCGCCAGGTATCAAGCTGTGGAGTTTCAGACTCTGTGCTTCCCCTGTTTATAGAGTCTTAATGGAATTTAAACCTTCTCCTTTCTCCTTTCTCCCTTTTTAGTTCAGTCCCTGTGGCTGTTTCTACTTTTCTACTTTCTCTCCAACTGCTTTTTGGGGGGGTGCTTTTCCCGTAGTCTCCTCACATCTCCATCCTCTCTCCACAAGCCAGAACAGCTCCCTGCCCTCAGCGGCTTCTCTCCCCCAGTTCACCTATCTGTGCCACATAACTGCTGAGTTCTGTGGCTCATGTTGTGCAGATTGTCATGTTAATCCTCAAATCAGTTTTCTAGGTATGCAGGATGGTTTAGTGTTGATATGGCTGTATTTCATGAACGCGAGATGCAAAAACACTTCCATGCTGTTCCGCCATCTTGGCTCCTTGGTCTTTTTCTTAAGCTGAGCCTAGAATAGTGCCTGACACGTGGAAGGCATTCATTACATATTTATTAAATGAATGAATGAGTAAAGGTTCTCTGTCATTTCACCTATAAGCTAGGAGAAAGACATTCAGAAGTCAAGACTTCGTGAGCATCTGATATGCTAGATAGCTCAAAAAGTGCCATGTTTGGTATAAAATCCCTGCTTATGATAAAGTGTGTGCTCGGCATTTGGTGGCTCATGTTATTTGTCTCAGATCAGAACCCAGTGGTAAATCTGACACAGCCTCTGCTCTCAAGACACTCTCTCCCACTCATTCAGAGTTCGAGCTAGGATACTAGATGTTCACAGGTGTGTAACAAATTAGTATTTCTTATACATTCATTTATCACTTAACAAACATTATGGAGTGCCTGCCATCTGGCAGGTGCTGTTCTAGGCGCTACACTGTTCAGTGGATGTCTCCAAGAGAAAAAGTTTGACTAGAGAACAATGGTCAAGTATCTCCAAAAAGAATGTACTGACATGGCATTTTTGTCATGAGTTAAAAAGCCATAAAATTAGGTTTAAATGTTTAGAAATTTTGTTTGCAATTTTTATTTTAACTTGTGATTGAGTTTTATTAAATGTTTTAAAAATGACAACTCTAGGGGCGCCTGGGTGGCTCAGTTGGTTAAGTGGCCAACTTCAGCTCAGGTCATGATCTTGCGGTCCGTGAGTTTGAGCCCCGCGTCGGACTCTGTGCTGACAGCTCAGAACCTGGAGCCTGTTTCAGATTCTGTGTCTCCCTCTCTCTGACCCTCCCCCGTTCATGCTCTGTCTCTCTCTGTCTCAAAAATAAATAAACGTTAAAAAAAAATTAAAAAAAAATGACAACTCTCTTTAGGTGAGAAAATATCATGTTCCTAGTTTTTGTGAACGCTTCCACTCTCTGAGGTAGAGGATCAATGGTTTTTTTTTTTTATAATAAGCATGCTTAAATTTTTTTATTTAATGCTTCTTACAATCAAAATCATGTATGTATATATGTTTGTATCTATTGAGGAAGATTAAAAAGGGAGATAATTCTATAAGATTTATATAAAAAATAATTATTTGTTGTCCCCCATCTCCACTCTGTAATGACAACCTTGGTTTTAGCTGTTGTTTCTGATGTTTGCCTCTGAATTTGTAATTACCCTGCATATATTGCCATTTCTTGATTATTTTTTGTTTTAGATATAATCTATTGATTTCTTACTTTGGAAGATGTGGATTTTGTTGAAAACCGTATCTCACCTTTTCCTCCCCTCATCCTCCCAATAAAGTTATAGCATAATTTTTAATGAAATCAATACTTAGTGATAATATTATTTTGAAAATGTGTATATTATTTAGAATTGAGCTATGGTGTACTATGGTTTTCTCTCTCTTAGAGTTAATAATTCTCACTCTCTTTTCATTTGTTCACTTGATTTTCCAAGCAACTTCCATAAATTTATCCCCAAATTGTCCATCAGCACTGTAATGCTTTCATTATGTTCTAACATTACCTTACCTCCTAGTTTTATTTTTTCCTTTGGAGACATTCCTCTAGGATGGCCAATTCACTAGGTCTATTGGCATCCATCATTCTGGAATTTCTCTTCACAGTTATTCTGGAATGAATCACTCCTACCAACTACCCTGTGATGATTTGTCCATCTTCAAACACTCCTGAACCAAGCCTTAGAGGACACTGGGGAAGAATTAAAGCTGAGCCAGACCTGACATCATGTTTCTTTTACCACCCTTGGTATTTGAGTTTCTTGACCACGGTCACAGACATGGTCAAGCCAGAATCTCTGCTCTGAGCCACTGAGCTTCAAATAAAACTTGTATATTTCTTGTTAATTTTTCTTTTCATTTTTACTTTTTGCTATTTCTATCTCCTTTAATGTTCATATATGGGCTGTACCTCTTCCTACAGTCTGGGAAAATGGGACATCTCTCTACAGAGAGATTTGTTCTTAGTCCAAAGGGGTCATTTGTGGTCTTGGTCACTGGAAGGTCAGTAAAGGGCCCATTTTTAGATGGTGCTGTCATGTCCTGTTGCTACCAAAAGCAGGCAATCCCTGAGTCCCCACAGTGCCCCTTGTGCCCCAAGATGTGTGGTGCCTGCTCACCAGCTCCTTCAGTTCCCCCTTGGCCATTTTCCCAAGGCTTGCCTGCAGCCCTTCATGGCTCAAAAATTCAGAACTGACCCTCCCACAATTCCCTGAAGGCAGGTCCTGGCTGTTAACTCCCACAAAACACAACACACTTACACTCTCCCCCACCCCCCTCCCGCAACACACACACAAATAAATGTACATGCACACACAGCTGGGGGACAAATTGCGCAGCCAGATTAAAGCGATCCCAATATTCTCTTAAATAACTCACCTGGAGAGTACCAATTCCAGTCAAGTCTTCCTCTCCAGAAGATCCCTCCCCTTTATTAAAGGACACAATACAGCTAAGTACACACTCAACTTACGTGACTCTAGCCCCTTTGTCAGCTGGCTGCCATTCTGCCCTTTAAATTCCTGATTTTCACACCCTGGGAAAGTTCAGAGTCCTCCTGGTGTGGCTACTTACTCCCCTAGGCTTGACAGTTTCTAAATCCCTTTGGTCTTGTCCCCTGGCTTCTCATGAGCTGTCTTGGTTTCACCTGCATCAACCCACGATGCAAAACTCAGTGTCTTCACCAGTTTCTACAAGAAATTCAACCACATCAAGCACTTCATGATTTCTGCGGTCTTTCCTAAAGATCAGTGTCTGCGAGCACTATGGGATGTGGGTCTCAGTCATAATGCACAACATCCTACCATCTCCCTACCCCCTCACACTTTTTTTCTTCTAGATCTCCCCTCCCCACCTTTTACAAGTCAGTAGCTTCTTGCTGATTTTGGTCTTTTAGCATCCATTTCTCTTCCTTTTTGCTAAGAGTATGGCAATTATTCAGGCATCCACCCCTCCCCTGGCAGCTCCTCTTCCTGGAGGAAAGCAGAACTCCTTTCCTTCCAAAGGTGGACTTAAGGCAATCAGCGTATCCTGGTGGCACTGGTTGGTTCCAGGATGGGGCATAGTCCACTTCCAGGCAATGAGATGAGAAAGATGTTGGCAGCAGACTCTAGGAAAGAAACTTCTTAGCTCTTCTGTGGATGGTACCTGAAGAGGCTCTCCCTTGTGTTGGATGTCAATAGGAAAGTATGGCAGCCTGAAAGCAACCGGCAGCCATATTGTGACCACGAGGGAGGCCAGACATAGGATGATTCAGACCATTTCTTTGGTGATATCACTGAATTGTTGGATAAGCCTCACCTAAAGCTCACTGGACACTCTACCAATGGCTGATCTTTATTTTTAAGCCAGTTTGAGTTGCTCTTACTGTTACTTGCAGTCTTACTTCCCTCTTCCTTCCTCTGGGTCCAGACCCAGTTTTCTGATTTCAGCTTCTGCCCCAAGTGGGCTTATTAAAGACGTGGTCCACACTAAAGTTGGTTATCCTTAAGAGGAATTCATCAGCAGTTGCTTTTTATTCACCAACCAGATGCATTTTTATTAAAGAGAGTGAGAAAATTCAGACTGTACCATCTGCATTCAGGTTCAAATTTTAGTAACTAAGAGGCTCATCTTGGAGATATTCCCTCAAATAAAGGCAGACAGAGCTGTGGGTGATCGATGACTTTATTTTAGAACCTGAAAGTGCAGGCAACCCCAAGAGGCTATTATCTAAATGAAATTTTAAAAAAGTAGTCTCTCTTGGCTGGACCCCCTGCTATGTCCTTTCTACTTTATATGTGTGTACACACACACACACACACACACACCTTTCTATGAAAATTGGGCCCAGAAGCAGTAACTGTTAACAGCAGTATCAGTTATCAGCCTATACTCCTTACTTTGTTTGAAGTCTTTTTTTTCCTATTCCTTTTAATGTTTATTTATTTTTTGAGAGAGACAGAGACAGAGCATGAGTGGGGGAGGGGCAGAGAGAGAGGGAGACACAGAATGGGAAGCAGGCTCCAGGCTCTGAGCTGCCAGCACAGAACCCAATGCAGGGATCAAACCCACGAATGTGAGATCATGAACTGAGCCAAAGTTGGATGCTTAAGCGACTGAGCCACCCAGGTGCCCTTTTTCTGTCTCTTTAGAGTGCACATATAGATCTGTCTGGGATCACTTTCTCCAAACCTAGGAGTTTCTCAGCACTACAAGTTGGTTTCTCATATTTAACTAGGGGAAAATATTTTAGGAGGAAAGGGAAACCTAGCAAATAGCCAAAAGTGCTTGGAGATCACGTGTATGAATGTTGAATAAAAGTTGACTCGTTTCAAACGAAATGCCTCAAAGCAGAAGTGATCTGCAGGAGATAAAATTTTAAAAGTATAAAGGAGGAAGAAGATTGGAAATATAAATCATCCTTTCAATTTTAACAGGTTAGGAATTTTTGTTTTTTATTTTTTATTTTTGATGACAGACATCCAAAGTCAATCACTTTTACCGGGGAAAAGGAATAGTGTCTAAAAGCTTATACTAATATTGCTTAAGATTAGGTCACCATCTTTAACCCCTAGTTTCTTTTATTCATCAGAAATAATTATTTGTTGACTTCCTACTGTAGACCAGACATGTGTTACGTGCTGTGGATACAGTGGAGTGCAAGACTGGTTCCCTGCCATCTTGAAATTTACGGCCTAGTGACCAAAGAAAAAGCCTCTGCTGTTGTCCCCCTCAGCTCTCTCGGCTGTCAACACATGCCCTCACCATACCACCCCTGTTAGCAGACACTGGCCCTGGGATGAGGGTCTCTGCGCTTGCTACTACCCAAACTGCCAGACCTTGAGACAAATATTTCCACTAAGTCAGTCCCTGAATATCAGCCAGGGCCACAGGCCCAGAGCCACAAAGAGAGAAGGCACCACCTGAAAGGAACCATGTTTTAGGCCCAGGAGAACTTGAATGAGTCACTCTTTCCTTGGACAGGAGTGATTTTCACTTTATTCCATCACGTCCACCACCCCCTCCCAACCTCTGGTGTCTTTAGCACGTGGCTTTAGTTGAACAAGACTATTACCAGCTTGGCGAGGACCCCACAGATTGAGGGACCCCTTGGGTGGGGAAAGGTAGGGAGTCTGTCTCTGATTTTATTGTGGGTGTGCTGAGTACCCAGTGTGACTTGAAGGTGTTAGGAGGTGGTGAAGCCCAGAGGGGAGGACAGCAAAGACAGCTTGAGTGAGTTGAGGGCAGGCTCTGCACTTGAAGCACGGGCTAAGGCCATGGCTGAATGTGACCTACAATCACCAGGCAGATGTTTTATTTTTATTTCATTGGTGAAAAAGGAAATTTGAGATTTAAGATTTATGAGAATTATCAGCAAATATGTAGATGTGATAGGAAAAATTCTATTACCAGTTAATTCACATAACTTTTTATTGTCACCAAAAAGTAGGTCCTCCTTTGTAGAAAATATAAAAGAGAAAGATTACGAAGATACACAATACTCATAATCTTATCGCCAAGAGATCATTACTATTAACATATCTCCAGCATTCTGCAAATTAGTTTTTCAAAACAAGGTTCTACGTATTATTTTGTAACCTGCAATTTTTTTTAGCAACTTCATATTGAGAGCATTTCTTCACGTCATTACATGGTTTTCTATGACATCCTTTTTGGTAGTACTTTGTATAATATATGGTGTGGACACATGATACACTTACTTAAGTAAACTCTTTCTCTCTCTCTCTCTCTTTTAAAATTTTATTTTTAAGTAATCTCTACACCCCACACGGGGCTCAAACTCACAACCCTGAGGACAAGAATCACTTGCTTTACGGACTGAGCCAGTCAGGCGCCCCATTAAGTAATCTCTTTTTATTGAACATTGAGGTTGCTTCCTGTTTACCTTCACTAAAAAGAACAGTTTTGTTTTTAATTTCCAAAGGTCCCTGGTGCATTTTTTAAACGAAAATCTGGCCCCATGGAAGGCAGGGCTTTGGGTCGAAGAAGTCTCAGGTTGGAGGAGTCAAGGGGTCTGGCATCCACTTTCTGTTCTGCCACTCTTGTCTGACTAGTCAGGTTAATCACTTGCTGCCTCAATTTCCACTTCGGCAAAATGGTGACATAACCCTCATACCTTCCATAACCCTGAAACTTCTCAAACTTTCCAACACTTAAGGACATGTCTGTGTTGAATGGTGGGAAGCAAAGTCTTGTGGCCGCTGGAGTGTGGGAGACGGGTCTCCCTTTGCTACTTCAGGAATGGAATCTCAGCCTTTAAAGCTTTCTTTCTCCATGCTGTCTCCCACCACCTCCATCCCAAACTGGCATTTCAAAGCACGGGTTCACCAGGTCTTATTCTGTTGAGAGAGAGGGTGCATTTTGTTCCTTAGCAGTCACGACCGTAGCCACGACTACGACTGAGTTCTCCTCCAACCCAAAGCACTGGTCTGTTCCAGCCCTGCAGATAAAGCGGTTCATTGGACTGTAGAATGTCAGAACCACAGAGGGACCACAAAGACAATCTCGTCCCCTACCCCCACCACCCGTGCTATTTAAGGACAGTGATTTGACCAATGTCTTTGGGTTACTGGCAGAGCTGGATGAAGGGGCAGTGCCAGGAGCCATGTGGCCAAATGATTAATTGTGTGTCTTTGGGCACACACTGGCTGGGTCAATCCTGTGTCCAGCATTTCTGAGCTGTGGTACCTTGGGGGCAACTTATTAGCATCCTGTTTCAGTTTCCTTACTTCATAGGGTTGTTATAAGTGAGATAACGCTTGAAAAGGGCTCTGACTTAGTATTTCATTAGTAAATGTTAGCTATTACTGTGATAATATAGGTTGTTTTCGCAGTAGCACTGACTCCCCTGCCCAGGACACAGCTCTCGACACCTTCTGCTTGTTGGAACCATAGCTCTTTACCAGCCACTGACAGGGATTACTCTTCAAATGGATACCACTCTGAGTAGGTTTGCATTTGGGATGCCCCCAAATTAACCTGCTCCCTCTGGCCGCCTCTTGCTAACCACCAACCCAGTAGCATTTGTGTGGAAACAGTGGAGCGTGCTGCCTGTGGTCTGAGACAGAAATGTAACCACAGAGCCAAAGAAAATTAACAACGTGGCACAACCTAAGCATCCTGATCGCAGCCCAGGGGTGTACAAGACTGAGAGGGATGTTAGCTGGGAAGGGCCCCTTTTCTGTTTAGCATATCCCTCAGCTCGTACGCAGCCAGCCCACCAAATTTCTTTTCTTTTACGTGTTTAACTTAATTTTTTCTTGGAACAAAAACGTTTAGAACTTTTAAAAACATGGATTTAATTTCTTAACCCCTAAAGTCCTGGTGCATAAAAAAAAGAAATTCCAGTGGACATCCATCTGTTGACCGATGGATCAATTGATCTATCTATTGATCATTTCTTAAGTAAGCCATCTTTAGTTAACTTCAATTTGAAGTCTCACTATGCAGTTGACCTGCGATGCCCATGTCTGCATCCCAGACACGCTCGGCTTAAGGACAGGTCACAATAGCACATCTGGGAGGAGGTGAGGAAGCATGGACTTCGAGGCTCAGAATCACGGACTCATACAGAGCTGAATAGGAAAACCGGAAACTCCTTTCTTTTGGGCAGATTCTGCAAAGCTCCTTCCTTCCTTCCTTCCTTCCTTCCTTCCTTCCCTTCCTCCCTCCCTCCCTCCTTCATTCCCTCCTTCCCTCCCTCCCTTCCTTCCTCTTTCTTTCTTTCTTTCTTTCTTTCTTTCTTTCTTTCTTTCACAGTATTTGAGAAATATTTGTGATCATTTAATAAAGATCGATTTTATTTATCTGAAGAAACATTTTAAAGTGAACACCGGTCTTGCATCCCAGACCACTTGAGGTCCTTTGCTGAGCATACTGTGGGATTGTGTTTGAGGTCATGGGCATGATACACACAACCACTGTGACAGATACGCTGGCAGTTGAAATCATCCATTGGGTCCTGTTTTCTTTCCTCCTTCTCTTCCTCCTCCTCCTTTAACGAAATAAATTTATATTAAATGACCAAAATGAAAACCTACCAAACTTGCCTTGTCCCACACAAAATGAAAAAACAAAATTAGATGATTAAATGAACTAAAGTGGCGAATTTATTTCTTGCTCAATAAGTACAATGCTTTGACTTCAAAAAAAATTTAATTTTTTCATGCGTTCGTAATTTGAGGAGAGTGGCTTCTTATTTCTTTCTAATGTCACTCTGCATATACATTCAGACAAACCTCAACTTGTAATTTCTTTTTTGTCTCTCTCGGTAACTGTCCAAGTTGCGGTCTAAGCTTTAACTGGCTCTGGTTCATGTTTAGTTCTAAACATTTGCTAAATTTGCTTATTGCGCATCCCCAGGAGTAAGCCTATGGGTGGCCACATATTTGTTGAATGGATGTTTCGCCTTGCAGGACATACTTTGGAATAATACTCCAGGATGGGCTGAAAGAACTGGGCAAAGGGGAGTCTTGCTCCCGTTTCCAAAAAAAACAGGAGAAAAAGTCCCTTTACCAGTATAAATTGATTTGCCACAGAGAACACAATGAGGCATGGAGGGTGAATAGTCGTAGCCTTTTTCTTGCATGAGGACCGTTCTATCCCATGCAGGCCTGACCACGAGTGTAGAAACACTCTGCACTTACCCACACAGATCTGGAGCCCAAGTCTGGGCTCCGTCCCCTGACTACATGTGTTGTATGCAGTTGTAGAGTCAATATGTATGACCGTGGTGTGTTTGCCTGAGTAGGCAACATTCTGGCAAACACACAGGCTCTCCTGAACAGTGATGTTATTAGAATGTTTTTGTTGTTATCGTTTTATTTGTCTAAAGTCAAACATCCACTCCTCTTGCCTTCCAGTATCTTACAAGCCCGGTGCTGGCCCACACTGCTGCAGGAACGGGACAAAGAGATGATGTTACAGTCTGGTTTCTATGGCAACAGAGGAGGGGTAATGAAAACCGAAATGTTGGAAACACCCATTCTGACAATTGTGACATAATTCAGGTTATTACAAGGACGTAACTACCAAAGAAGCAGAAGTGTCATTACCCTGCAGCTCATGTCGGCAAAAAGCTACACTGCACATTTCTCTTAGTTGGGCTGCTAAGAGGAAGGAAACACGAAACACACGCACGCACACACACACACACACATACACACACACGCCTCGTTTTCTGCATGTAAAATGTGTGTGTTCTTTAAAAGCCAGTGGTTGGCTGGTTTTCCGGACATGATGTGGTTGAAGCTGTCATCGTAATGGAAATTCATTGCTGTAGCTATGGTAAATCGAGTTTTCTGCCTGTGCTGAATGCATTAGTCTAATGAGATGTTTGCAGCCGGAGAGCAGGGCTGCTGGAGACGAACTGTGAGCTACTAACACACGGGTGGAAGATTAGCTTTTGTAATACTCGGTTTGCATGTACCGAAAGTCATCTGTCTTCTGAGTCAACATTCCCGGCCTGGTAAAGAACCTGATCAGGGCTCTGGTGAACAAGCCGTAGGTAAGGGAGATGCACAATCGGAGGGTGTGCCGTTGACACAGGATTCCTTCTCTCTCTACTGTCATCACGACAGGTTATCTGGTTCAGTTTATCTGGGTTGCATGCCTACCTCTACGGCAATGCACGAGTGCCCTGTCCTAAAACCACTGAGGCCAGCAGGTAAACTTCAGTTCCTCCTACTCAAAACAAAAATGTTTGATTTCTTAACCAGATCTTAGAGAGGAAGATGCAGGATAGAATTATATAGTTTATAAATTTGGGGTACGTACACATTCACTACTCTTTAACTGCATTTAAATATATAGAAAGTTGTTTTTTCTCCCCTGAATGTGAACTCAAATACCTGTGGGGTTTTTTTGGGTTTTTTGTGTTTTTTTTTTTTTTGCATGATGATTTCGCTTTGCTTTTGTTTTGTTTTAATTTAAAAAGTGTTTTATGTCTTGGGATAAACGTATTTACTAAAATCTAATTATTAAAATTGATGTGTTGTGAACATGCAAGAGTACTTTTTAAAATTGAATTTTATTATTTATATCCCAGATGGAATATTTTACATGTCTTTGTACTGTTTTTTTTCTTAATTTATCAAGACAGATGAGAATACTATTTACTGCTAGTTGCTGGTACTGGTTAGTTTTGGGGAAAAAACCAGGTGGCTGTGGAATGTCAGGATCAGTTTTCCCAAGTTCAAATACAGAGCTACCTTCTTCCCAGGTGGGGTGTTGTGTAACTGGAACGGGGCAGCATGAAGGTACCTCTGCAGCTTGCTTGCCGAGCAGAACAGGACAGTGGATGAGGGTGGTGTCGGCTGTAAGTCATTTGAGCGATAGTTGAGGTGCTAAGTCAAAGCCCTTTCTACTACCTATAATATAATGGAGAGGTGACTCATGGTGTTGTCTCCGGATTATATGACAGTACTCAAGAGGGTTAGACAATCACTAGCTTTCTGAGAAAGTGGCTTTGGGTTGGTCTCAGACCCTGTGGTACTTGAGAAAGTGATCCAGGCTTTTCAGAATCGAGACGTTGTACACTCTTGCGTTTTCCTTTCTTTTCAACCAGAGGAACCATTTTTGAAGAGTGAGAGGCATAGTTGCTTTTATTCTCAAGACTTAACAAAACATAGACTATTTGAAGTGAAAGCATAAAAATAACTAAGAAGGAATTTATAGCGTGGTAAAGTAAACGATCTAGGGGTACAATAGTTGTGTGGAGCATTTTTGTGTTGCTTGGTAGAACGGGCCTGAAAAAATGAGGTGGGGGGGGGTGGTTATTTGAGCAACAGCACCTGGGTGAAGATTACCTAGAAGGACAGTAGTGATCATCTAAACTCAAATAAAACATTAACGTAGGAACTTCAATTTTAGGGGAGTTGTTTGGTGGCACCAGAATCTTTACCTTTTAAACATATGTGTGACAGATATTTTTGAAAATGTAACTATGTTTTCCTTAGCTCTTTAAATTGTGTATGTGGACAGTCTCTAATATTTCGGGAAGTTTATCAGTCGGCTTGCTTTATAGAATCACAAGTGCAAATCCCACAAAAACCAGTTCTTCTGTGTGTAACGTGTTTCAATTTCTTCGTGCCTCCAAAATTACTTTTATTTGGCTGCAAAAAAAAAAAAGTAAATGAACGATAATGGAAAGAATATAAAACAATAAGAGAAACGAGTAAATCGCTTTCGGTCCTTTATTTGCTTTTGGTGGTATGTTTTCAAGGCAAGTGAAACCAGCAGAAACAGTTTCACTTTCTGGTTCTTGGCTTCTGGGGGGCTGGGGTGCCAGGGCTCTCCAGCAGCAGGTAAGGCCAGCAGACCGGCTGCTAGAAATCAAGTCCGCGCTGGGACACCCCACGGGGCTGTGGTCCTGCTGCAAGAACCTTTACGCTGGAAATTCAAAAAAGTAATGACTTTCTCAACGTTAAGTAATATTTGCTTATTGTAAAAAATTCAGTCGGTGCCTCAAAGCACAAAGATCGAATTTAAAATTTCTTACAACTTTAAACGATGTGAAAATCACAAGCAGACTGCGTTAGACCTCTCTCATAACGTGGTGGATTTATTTATTTTTTAATCTCAATTCTGGATCGCAAACACTTCCAACAAATTTAAGGCAACATTACTGAAGTTCCCTGGAATGAAAAGAAGGAATGCTCAGAGAGGTATACCCCTTCGTACGTTGGGGGAGTAACATTTCCGAGGGTGTTGCAGATCTGCTGACAGTTTGGGGCGCTCGGAGGACACACACCGCACCCACATACGCTCGCCTTCTGACACCGTTGGGTCCAGGCAGAGGTGGGGCGGGCGGAAGCTCGGAACTCGCTCCGGCCGGTGGGGGTAGGGGGCGGCTGAGCTCCGCGGGGCGTCGTTCCTCGCCGGCGTGTCCCCCTGGAAGCCTGGGCATCACACTGACGCCAGCCAGGTGGCCGGGGCGTGCCCCCCCCGCAGTCCACGCGTCCTGCAGGAAGCGGGAGGCGACGCTGCCCCGAGTCCGGTGGGGCTGGGGGCTTCAGATTCCAAGCACCTCCTGTTTCGGTCTGTGCAGTCCTCTGCCTCCGAGCCTTATGCTTTTTTTACTCGGGGATGGTGAGGTGGAGAGAAGAGTGAGGAGGGGAGGAGTGACTCTCTTCCCATTTAACTACCGAAGGGCATAACATTCGGTCTAACATTTTGGAGATGAAGTTTGTAAAAGCGGTCCCTTTGGGTGGGAGCACACGTGCCTGTTCATTTTGGTGGGCACATTGGACCTATCTAGGAGGGAGCTTTGTTTAAATGCCTCCTTGGGCATCTGAATACAGCGATCTCCCAAAAGGCTGGTTTGAGATTTGCACGTTTTTAATGTTTTTGTTGTTGTGGTTGTTGTTGGTGCTTTGGAAGGCAGGTGAGGAGAGATGAGGGGGCTTCTTAACAGCCCCTGGGAGGAAAAAAAAAAAAAAAACCAAATGGTTTGGTACCTATATAATGTAATAGAAGCCACCGCTGTGTCTAGTAAATTACTCTAAATTTTAATTAAGGAGTCACAAAAGCCACACCATAAGCTTTAAAAATTACCCCTTTATCAATAAGGTGATAATTAACTTTCTCTAGAATTAGCAATTCTCTCAGCCCCGGGCAGTATGCAGCCTAGTAAGTTCTCTGGAATGCTGCCAATTTTAAACAATTGGTCTTTTGGCAAATCTACTGGATTTTAATTCAAACATCGATTGTGACATTTTCCAGCGTGGTTCAAAGACCATCAGGATCACCGAAATCGTGGTAAAATTTCTGATTGCAAGGTTGGCTCCAAATGTTTGGGTTGCATTGGAATCTGTCGCTTTTTCTTTTTTCATTGTCCGTTTCCACCTTTCTCCCCCAAACCTCGGCATTTGCAAGAACGCCACACTCTTGCTTCTCCTATAAATCTCTGCTAGCATCTCTGCTATAAATCGCTGTGGCCAATCCTGCATTTGTTGGTTCGCACATACTGGGTTCGAGTGCTCTGCCTGCAAGCCCACGAGGTCCTAAGTGTTTTTTCATTGTTGTATTCATCTCGGTTTCAGTTCCGGCAAGGGTTCTTCCCTAGTATTTCTGCAGGCTCTCACCCTGCGGTTTGTCAGACGCCGAGATTTAGATTGGGACTTGGAGGAGAGGAGGTACAGACAGAGGGCCATTCGGGATATGCTCGTGGCCGTTTGAAATTTGGCTAATTCTGACCTACGTATGTTAATATCTGAAGAGGTACAGGAGCACTGGGCATTTCAGAGCATCCGGCTCCACGATGAACCCCCCGCCCCCCCAACCAACACACACACAGACACACTCCAGCTAGTCACCGGTGGGTGATGTTTAAGGACAGCCTGCTGAGGGATGCTGCCATTCGGCCACAGTGGCTGGACGGCAAGTGGTAACGAGTGCACATCACTCCTCTGGAAGTCAGACCTCTCTCCCCTTCCTCTGGGTTCTTCGAATGTTAGCATTGGTGGACTCTTGCTTCATGGAGCCGAGAGCCTGGCTGAGATGAGGTACTGGTGATAAAGTTTGCTGCCGGTTCAGCTGGCAGTGCTGATACAGCCAGGAGCATCCTTGTCCTCAGGAAGGTGGGACGGAGGTGAGCGGCAAGCAGGGTTTGTGCATGTGGGAATCAGCATCAGAAGAGGCCTTTTGCCACCACGGAGGAGATAAAACACCTCTTGCTTCTTGCAATGATCACCTGGTGGACTACTATTTTAGGACCCAGAGGAATTTATTACCCAGCGGCAGTTCTCCTTTTGCATTAAGCTGAAAAATCATTCCACTGAGTCTGTGTGACACCCTGGAGTAATGGGAATATATTCTGAGATCCAATTGTAGGTGGGCTTCCCTGCGATTGCCCTTGTTACTATTTGGCCAGTTGTGTTTTATAGAATCTGGTGGCATAGACAGGTGAACCTCTCTTTACTCTCCCACCAACTCAGGCATGTTCTACCTAGATTTTTATTTGTGAGGGAGGCAAACGTGCATCTCTTTTCAGCAGCTGCATTTATGGGTCAGATAAATGGGACGTGGTCCCAGCTTTGCTGATTTTCAAGAATGATTGCATAGTCCTGCAGACAGGCTATGCCAGCCCTTTGGGGAAGGGGCTTGGCTGAGGAGTGGTGGCCTTCCTTTCTCTATAAGGCGTACAATTTAGAAACAGAGTGGAGCTGGCTGTTATGAGAAAATTGATGTGCCAGGGAAAAATAGTGTCAATGCTATGCTTTGCAAGGTGGTGACGTTGTCTGGTTAGCCCCGTGATAGTGACTCAACTTTTGGGAGCTGAATATTTGGTAACAAAAGCCTTTGCTCTTTTGCTCTCTCATTACAGAGCAAAAGCCATCATTCTTTCAAAACAGAAGTATATGGCTTGAAATTAATCCTAAAGAAACACGCAGCCTTTCATGAGGATGGGTACTCAACTTGGGAACAAACACTGGGCTGGCAGAGCAAAGAATTACCCTCAATGGGTCCTGGTCCAACCATTGGAAAATGTCACTTAAGAGGTCCTGGGATAAAACCCAAAGGAGAGACCCTATTCCATGCCCCATCCAATGAGTACTTAACCATCCCTCTCCCTCTTATTTCCCTCCCCTGCTGCAGTTCAGAAGGGACTCAATAATGGCCAACAGTTAGCATATGGTTGTCAGCTTATAGACCTGCTGGGTCATTTCCTTTTGGATTGAAAGAAAGGTTTCCTCTTTTCCCTTTCACATTTGTCCACAAGTCATCCTGGGACATCATCGTTCTGATGAGAAAACCAGGACCGAACACCAAGGAGTCTGTTTTGCCCTGGTGTCCAGAGCTGGGCCTGAGCCTTGTCACCAGACCGAGGTTAACATCGCAGTGGCCATATCGAGGGTCTGCCCCGGATGCAGCCTTTGAGCTGGCCTGGGGCTGGCGTCACGATTCTAATCCTATTTGACAGGCAACTATGAACAAAGAAAGGAAGATCTGGAGAGAAAACCACAAGGTGAAAGCCAACTTTGGGGCATTCATGCTTTCCGTTTTAGAGACAGGATTTGGAAGTCGTGCAACAAACAATTCCTTTGGGCCACTTCTAAACTATTACATTTCTAAACTAACCATTTCTAAACTATTATAAGCCAATAGGAATTATTCTCATTCTTTATGGCCTTTTAAAAAAGAGGTTGACCACTTTTCTTCATAGTTCCTTAGGACTTAGTACCCTCACTATTGGGAAATTATGGTGATATCAAGGCTTAATCTAACAATTAGCTATAAAATATGCTGTTCATCCCAAAGAGAATAACTCAAAAATGTCATGTGAGGCACTGGGCTTATTGATTAGTAAAGAATGCCACTCTGGGAATAGATTCTGTCATTTTTCAGTCTTGAGAAATGTGTGCCATTTGTTCATGCTGTTGCCATTGTTTGCCTGTGCTGAGGGAGTTTGCCATGAGATTTGGAGGTCAGTACACTACATGGTCACCTGTGCATTTCCCCTGATATTGGGAATTCTCCCTTTCAGATGCCATGAGATGTTCAAGCATATTTGATCGTATCCCTTTAAGAGCTTGCTTGTAAAAATGCTTCAAGTGGAAAGCTGTAGATCACTTTATATTTTGGTGCACACATTAGGAAGTATAGAAACGGTGCAGTGGGGGGACCCTCAATTGGTTCTAATGTCTGAAATCACCACCCACGGTATGAAAATACGGCACTTGTTTTGAGTGTTTGTAACATAATTAAGTACTTGACATAAATAACGAGGGCAAACCGGATGGTGTGGTTATGTTGGTGCCTGATATGGAAATGGTTAATTGGTTCCACAGTGGGAATTGTGCATTCCTGTGCAATTGTGCATTGCCTTAATGAGACCAGGTGAGTATAAACTCTCTCCAGGGAACTGAAGTTATAAAGTCAAGTTGGGTGTGATGTGTGTGACAATGTGTGGAAGCCGATGACCTATGATGGTATAGAGGACTGGTCTTTTATTTCTGTTGCCTTCCCTTTGAGTTAGAAGTCGTTTGTCATGAACCCCAGTCACAAATAAAGGGACTAAAATTCTCCATTACCAGGGTAAGGAAAAAGGGCATTCAGAAAAGTTTGTCTCACACGTGTTTCAGCCCAAATCTCTGCGAAGGTCAAGTACTGAGTTTCTACTAATTGGCTTGAGACCAGAGTAATGTGGAATAAACTGGAAATAAAATCATTTAAAAAATATATTTCTGGGCACAGGTTAGGTCACTGTTTTTATGACTATATTTAACATTTTCATGCCTGAAGAAAAAAAATTCCATGGGACCAAGGACCTGGCTTGTCCTTGTAGATTTCTAACAGCGGATAGTGTGGGTTACACAGCTTCCTGGACAAAGTTAAGCAAAGCCAAGCCTCCTCTGGCCAAGATTTCCTGTATTCTGCTTGTGTACTTGGTAGACTATCAGTTTCCAGGGGGGTTTCTCTTCCCTGGGAATACAGATTTGGGACAGGATAAGGAGAATTTACATTGGGACCATGGAATCACTTAAGTTCCAGAGCATTTTCTTTTTTTCTTTTTGCTTCTTCTTTTTAAATTAATTAATTATTTGTTTATTTTATATACTGTATTGTCGAGTTGGATAACATACAGTGTGTACAGGGTGCTCTTGGTCTTGGGGGTAGATTCCTGTGATTCATCGCTTCCATACAACACCCAGTGCTCATCCCAACAAGTGCCGTCCTCAATGCCCATCATCCATTTTCCCCTCCCCTACTCCCACTGCCCCCATCAACCCTCAGTTTGTTCTTTGTATTTAAGAGTCTCTTATGGTTTGCCTCCCTCTCTGTTTGAAACTAGCTTTCCCCCCTTCCTTTCCCCCATGGTTCCAGACCATTTTCATACCAGTTCACCCCATTGTGTAAACTGGAAGGTTAAAATATGACTGAAATAACGAACTCGAGGGAAAAACATCTGACATTTGAAGGGACAAGTTAAAAGCAAAAACCTATACTCTGAGAAGTGGTCTTGAAGTGATTCCTAGCTTCTTAGATTGAATGGATTGTAAAAGCCTTCCTCCCAGGGTCAAGCCTCACACTCTTCCCTCGTGTCTGCTAAAGATACAGACAGCACAGCCTCTATTCTCAAGAGGTTTCCATTGTTGGAAACTTTAACTGTTAGCAAGGGCATTTTCCCCTCCAGAACTTCCCCTAGCTTCCTCTTGCAGTAACTTCCTCCTCTAAGGGGGTACTTCTGTCTTCAGAGCTGTATAGAATAAATATAAACGGAGCAGCACGGATTCTGAGTGGGCAAAGCCAGTTTAATGGCTACTGATGTGACCCAGGGCAGGTATGGTGGCAACCCTGGGCCCCCCTTACTTCCGAGGGGGTGATATTTCTTGTCCTTACTGCTGAGGCCCGGTGCTTTGAACGTGGCAAGTACCCAATAAATATTTGTGGAATGAGTGATTCAAAGAATGGTAATGTCAGCATGGGTGGAGACAGCACAGTGTCGTGGAAAGAGCATACACACACTTTGGTGTCACCCCAACTTTATGAGATCATAGGATATAATATTTCAGAAGTCGCTGGGAAGGTTGTATGGGATAATGTATATCAAGTTCAAAGGAAACAGTATATGGAAAAGTATGTGTAAAGTGCTATCCGAGTGGTAATAAATACATGTTCTCATTTATTGAGCATCATATGTTCAGGGATGCTGAGAGAAGCACTAAACGTGCTTTATCTTATTTATCGGACTTAAACCACATGGGTGCTTAATACGAAGGCTCTTTTTAAGTGTACTTATTATTTTGAGAGAGAGAAAGAGAGAGAGAGAGAAAGCAAGGGAGGAGCAGAGAGAGAGAGGGAGAGAGAGAGAATCCCAAACAGGCTCCATGAGGTCAGCACAGAGCCCACTGCAGGGCTCAATCTCACGAACTGTGCAGCCTGAGCTGAGATCAAAAGTTGGATGCTTAACCAACTGAGTCACCCAGGCGCCCCAATACGAGAGCTATTCTTATCTCCATTACACAGGTAGGGAAATTGAGGCTTACGTTAAATAACTTGTGGAGGCTCACATGGCCATATGAAGTCTGCTGAGTCTTTTCTTCAGTTTTGAAAAGCCAATGGGGTGTCCTTGTCTTTTCACCTGCGAGGGCTGAGGAGAAAGAGCTCTTTCATGCGTCAGAGCCAGCTGCTTCTGCTCAACCCGGCTGGGCTGCTCCCAGGTCCAGCAGGTTCCAGAAAGGAAATGATTCCCTGGTGTTTCCACTTGGAAAGGCATTTTTGATCCACAGCAAACTTCTTTTAAAGCAGTAGGCTTTCAGTCCTGTCAGACTCAACCCTCATTTTTATTACGAATATTTTTAAGCCCCTGTTTGCAACCCCAAAGTGAAATTCCCAGATAACACAGCCCACCCACACTCACAGTCTAAGAAAACCCAGTGTCATGTCATAACTGAAATATAAAGAGGAATAAAAACAAAGTAATTAATGATTACTTCTGGTGCGGGCGCCCTGTTCTGGACACCACATGAAGGGGTCAGGTGCTTGACATCTGCTACCTCCAGTGCAGTCTAAAATAATGCTCTCGGCGACTCAGGCAACACAAGCTGGTCCTGCTGCTGGTGACATGATTTTCCCAAACAGCAAACAACTCTTGGAATTCTGAACAAAATAGAATTTTGTATTTATGCATTTGCTTTACGTATTATTTACATTCCTGGAAAGTAAAGTATATATTATAGCTAAGTAGAAATATGTTTATACATAAAATGAAGTTCACTCCAGGTTCACAAAAACAAGATTTTCACTCATGTGACCATACGGTGAGACTGTGCTTCATCATGGGGGATAGCTCTGTGTGTCCAGTGTCCCTGGTCTCTGCCCCCCACATGCAGTAATGCTCACCCTGCTCCCAGTATTGGGCCAGGTAAAACCACATCCAGCACATTCCCAAAATGCCCCTCTACAGGCGGTGTTTTCACCACCACTGAGCACCTGTGGATCAGAGTATGCCAACCTGCCATGAACTCCACTTTATCCTACCTCCCCAAATGCCTGCTTAATTATAGTTTTAAAAAGATGGTGCTGGGCGTGCCTGAGTGGCTCAGTTGGTTAAGTGCCAAACTTTGGCTCAGGTCATGATCTCACGGTTTGTGGGCTTGAGTCCCCCCACGCTGGGCTCTGTGCTGACAGCTCAGAGCCTGGAGCCTGTTTCCGATTCGTGTCTCCCTCTCTCTGCCCCCGCTTCTCTCTAAAATAAATAAACATTTGAAAAAAAAAAGATGGTTCTGTTTTGTCAGTTCCTTACATGATTGCTAAGTAGAGACATCTCAAATATTGTGGCAGGAATTTGGGGGTAACTTTAACATTCTGAGAAGATTTGTAGTGGATTTCCTCTAAAAAAAACTGTACCTTTAAGATTGAGAAGACGTTTTCTATCATGATTCGTTCTCTTTCAGATTATGCATAGGTTTTATCGTAATAAATAGAGTATTTTAAAAACACCTTTGGAAAGTCCTCACTATTCTCTGGGTTTGCTTGAAAACATTAACAGTTAATGAGGGACCATGATGATGCAGAATTTGGACTAGTTATCCACACAACCGTCCTGGAATGTATCATTATTCCACTTCACAGACCAAACCCTAAGATTCAGTGAACTTAAGCAGCGAGTTTAAGTGTCTCAAGTTCATCCAGGAGGTTCTATAACCAATTTCAAAGCCAAACCCATGCCTTTGCTCTCATGTGCCTGGCTCCTGTATAAGCTCTGGATATATGGTATACACTTTGATCTGTGATGTGGAAATCCCATGTCTGAGAAGTTTTTCCTTGTCGAGTACATAAGAATGGGGTAGAGGAATAAACATGGC
This sequence comes from Prionailurus bengalensis, assembly GCF_016509475.1. Taxonomy (NCBI): domain Eukaryota; kingdom Metazoa; phylum Chordata; class Mammalia; order Carnivora; family Felidae; genus Prionailurus; species Prionailurus bengalensis. The sequence goes on along the minus strand of NC_057349.1, from coordinate 97,078,575 downwards.
TACAGATTCTTTGACATTCCTTCCATGAAGCTGTGGGGTCTAATTCCCCTTTCGTTGACTCTGGGCTGTTCTAAGTGACTTGCTTGACTCATAGGATGTGGCCGAGATAATGTTTCAGGACTGACATCACAAGTCTTCCAGTTCCACCTGGGACTCAGAATGCTCACTCTTGGAGCCCTGAGCCAGCAAATAAGAGGAAGATTGTCCCAAGGCTGCCATGCTATTAGGAGCCAAAGCTCTGTGGAAGGTCCTGGACAAAAAAAGACATGAGGATGGGCGGGGCGGGGGGGGGTGCGAGGGGCAGAGGAAGAGGCAGGAAATGGAGCTACTGGATGTGTGGATGAAGAAACCACTTGGGAAGTGAATCCTTCCATCTCAGCCTCCCCAGCTGATGCTCCACAGGTCACAGGCAAACTGTCCAATCTAGCCTTTCCTGAATTCCTGATCCACAAAATGGGTGGGACATAATAAGCCACGCATTCTGTGATAGTTTTAAATGTAGCAACTGATAACCAAAACACATTAATGGCATTCTTTCTGTTGTATTGGGTATTGTGGATTATTTTTGATGCTTAAGAGTGAAGGATTTTCTACTTCAAAAGGAAGCTAAGATTCACTATAAAATATAGTTGATATCCATTTGCTAGGAGTTGAAATAAGAGACAGAAGTTTTGCTCCATATACAGTTACCATCAGAAGTAAGTGTTTTCAGGGGAACTGTTATTTTAATAAGTGCATGTTTAATTTTACAGTTAGTATATATATTTATGTCTTGAATGACAAATACTTGATTTGAATTTGTGAATCTGACATAAGGTTGCAGTTAAAAATGTATTTATTCAAATAGGCCATTAAAGATTCAGTAAGTATTAGGTAAATATGGTATCTCAGGTGTATTAGTCGCGGTTCTCCAAAGAAACAGGACCAATAGTAGTTACGTAGGTAGATAGAGAGAGAGATGATAGATAGGTAGGTAGATAGATAGATTGATAGATAGAAATTTATTGTGAGGAGTTGGTTCACATGATTATGTAGGCTGAGAAGTCCTAACATCTGTAGTGAGCAAGTTGGAGACCCAGGAGAACCAATGGTATCATTCCAGTCTAAAAGCCGGCACACTTGAGACCCAAGAGGAACTAATGTTTCATTTTGACTCCAAAGGCAAGAAAAAAACTAATGTCCCAGGTCAAAGGCCATCAGGCAGTTCCCTCTTAGCTTTTTTAAACTACTCAGGTTTTCAACTGATTGGACAAGGCCCACCTGCGTTAGGAAGGGCAAATCTGCTTTACTTAGTCTACAGATTCAAATGTTAAGCTCATCCAAAAACACCTTCACAGATACACTGAGGATAATGTTTGACCAAATATCTGAGTAAACCACAGTCCAAATTGATGCATAAAATTAGCCATCATAGCAGGTATTCAGACATAACACATTTTGCAAATGTTGTACCTAAGGGATCTGAAGTTTGGTAAGCACTGCCTTGAGCCTTAGGCTGTCCATGTCTCTAGTCCAAGGGTCTGAAGCTAAAATCCCAGGTGGTATTGCTCATTTATCCTTAGGGACATGATCCTCTGAGTCCTTTCCATAATGTCTCCTGAAGTTATCCTTTGGTTTTCAGAGCAGCTTTTAGAGAATGTCCCTATTGGTGACTCTAATTCTGGGGAAGTTTGAGCTATCCTTTAGATTTTTAGCTGCCCTCTTAGGAGTGGCTGTTTCCCAGCATCCCACGGCTGGCCACCATATTTACTGTCAGTTCCTTGGGCTGCCCACAGTTCTACAGCTACAGTTCAGGCACCCTGCTGGCTCCCATACAGGATCGTATGTCACAGCAAGCTCAGGCCTCTAGTGAGAGAATGTCTGCCGTGAAAGTGAGGCCCATTGATACCCTGCCTCACTATTTCATGTTAAGTCTGGCATAGTGGTGACAAGGAGCTCAAATGTGATGTATTCAGTATGGCATCATAGGAGCTATGATAGGTCTATGTGTCCTGGCCATGAAGGCAGCCGGACATTTTCATGTCCCTCTCTGGACCATACTTGTTTAGATGATGCTATGTGTCACCATCAATTTCACTTACCCACTGCCCACTCTCTGTGGATTTGTGTCCAAACTGCCCCCGGAAGCAGGATAAAAATCTTGAGATCAACAGTTTTATCTCTGGCTTCTTTGGCTTCAGGTGTCATTGCAGAACAGAACATCAGTGATGGGCATCTTGGTGGAAGATGGAAGAAGACACATGTTTTTCTTTAGGTGGATGCCTTTTGATTGTAACATTCTGGGCAGCCCTCAGCTTACACAAAGGGCTGCAAATCAATTCAACCAGTTATTGCCCTCGCCTATCTTTAGCTGTCTGAGAGAGGGATGGAGTCTTCCTCGCTATAATGATGAGTCATGGTAGGACTAGAGAGACAAGTAGGGGTGGGTTGATTCAGAAGTCATATGAGGAACAAGAAGCACAAAATGCAATGAAAGAAAACAAGCAAGTTCACGAAAACAAAGTGTATTTATTTTGATTATGTATGTATAGGATGAAAACAGAGGTGATCTGTTTCCCATGGTAAGGAAGAAAACATATTCATAGCGTCTGCATTAGTTTTCCAGGACTGTCATAATCAAATACCAGATGCTGGGTGGCTTAAACAGCAGAAATTTATTTTCTCATCATTCTGGAGTCTAGAAGTGGAAGTTCAAGGTGTTAGCTGTTTGGTTTTTCCTAAGGCCTCTCTCTTTGGCTGGTGAATGCTTACCCACTTGCCGTGTCTTCAACGGTCTTTCCTCTGTGTGCTTGCACCCCTGGTGTATCTCCTTCTTGTAAGAACCCCAGTCCCTGTTGGGGGTCCCTCATTTAAACTTCATGACCTCATTTAAACTTCATCTCCTCCTCACAGGCCCTCTCCAAATATAGTCACATTGGGGATTAAGCCTTCAACATATGAATTTTGGGAACTCTGCAGCTGTAGAACTGTGGGAAACCCCAGGCACTGACAGTAAACATGGAGGCCAGCTGTGGGATGCTGATGAATTATGCAATTTAGTGCATAACAATGCTTATCTTAAGATTTCATCTGACAATTTTCATCTATTGCCCTGTAAATTATCAATGGTAAATGTGCCTCATAATGGTCTCTTATGATTTAGCAAATACCTCCATTTTTTGAAGGTGAGGTCAGTCACATTTCTGCTATGCCCACTCCAGATCACCAAGGGATGTACTTCACCACGGTTCTGCCACTGCCCTCAGGGCAGAGGAGGTGTTTTGATGTCTCCAAATCATTTTTAAATGACAACTGGAATCTCTCCCTGTCTCCTCCTGCCTCAGTAGTGTAAGTTCCCGAAGTCCATAACATTGCTGAAACTCAACAAGGAGGGTGGTACTGATAGAGGTAGGCTAGCATCCCAGACCTTGCGCCTGCTGATAGCCCCCACTGTGCATTCTACCTCTCCCAGTGGGACAGAAGACACCCCTAGTGGGCAGCAGACATCCTAATATGCTTTGTGCAGTAGTTGGGAGGCAGAGTCTTGAGGAGACAGATTCTATTTGAGTAACAATTATTAATCTTACTTTCATCCCTTTAACTAGATCTTCATGAACTCTTCAATCTGGAATTTTCCTCTAATTCTTGAGAGATTAACTTGTTGAAAATGAATAATAATTATTGAATTTTAAAACTGATGTTCAGAGCATTGCATGTGCATGAAGTAGTTAACAAGCTTTGTTACAAGGAGAGTGAGGTGCTGTAAGTTAAATGTCTTGCTTCAGGATCAATGACGGTAGCTGGGTTGGGACAAAAATCTTGCATTCTTGAATCCTTGGCCACAGTCATTGCCAACTGGCCCAAAATGTTGCCCTAAAATCCCTGATTTGAGGATGAGCAATATGTGATGCTGGAGCATGGAGAAGCTTAAAAATATTTGCTTATAACATATAACTCAAGGGGGCACCTGGGTGGCTCAGTTGGTTGAGCATCCGACCCGGTTTTTGCTCAGGTCATGATCTCATAGTTTGTGGGTTCGGGCCTGGAGTCGGGCTCCATCCCGGCAGTATGGAACCTATTTGGGATTCTCTCTGTCTCTCCCTCTCTCTGCCCCTCCTCTTCTCTCTCTTTCTCTCAAAATAAATAAATAAACTTAAAAAAAAACCCATATAGCTCAAACACTGTCCTCACTCATATTTGATGGTGTGAATTGAGTTTGACTCTGACCTGTCATAGTTTTGGTTGGTGTCTTAGGCATCAAGAGAAAGTACCAGGAGAGCTGCCTTGCATAGGGACCAATGGTTTTCCCAGGCTTTGTTGGCAGCTTTCTTTATCCATATACCAATGCCAGTGGAAGATTTCCAGTGGATTCTGGGTGCTGATGTGGCAGGCAGTGTGGGGAAGGCTGCAGTGAGAAGAGTGAGAATGACTTCCCTTGGCTTTGTGTTCCTCACCTGACAATAGTGATGGCATCACGATTATTGTGTAAGTCCAGGACGGAGGCCAATGACTAAGTAGTTAGTGCAAGGGCTCAGCCTTATCAGCCAAGAAATAGGCTCTGCTGGGCTCCTTGGTGGCTCAGTCCATTGAGGGCCCAACTCTTGATTTTGGCTCAGGTCATGATCCCAGGGTTGTGGGATTGAGCCCCTCATCGGGCTCCATGCACAACGTGCTTAATATTCTATCTCTCTCTCCTCCTCTGCCCCTCTCCCCCACTTGCATGTGCTCTCTCTCTCTCTCTCTCTCTCTCAAATTTAAAAAAAAAAAGAAAAAAATAAATGGCCTCAGTTTGTTAACTGCTCTTGCCTGCTGACGACATGAGCATGGGGTCTACCACAGAGAGGTGCTTCTTGTGTTTGCTAGATGGACTGAAGGATATATGGACAGAAAGGGAGATGAGTCATTATGTGAGGGGGTTATGTACCCAAAGGCTTGCTTGGCTAGCTCTCTGGTTTCCAGGTTGGAATTTCAACTGTTTTAATGGCCATCTCTACCCACATGTTCCACAGGCACCCTAAACTCAATGTTTCCAAAGCTGGATTTCTCATTTGCCCCACATCTTCTCCTTTATTCTACCTTCACAAAAGCTTCCCCTCCAAGATAACAGTTTCAGAATCCTAAACTTCGCTTACCCCAAGCCTTCCAACTGGAAGTCCTAATTGATATGACTTCCCGAAAAGAGTTTCCTGTGGTTCCCCCTTTTTTTCCCTCCACCCTCTGTGGCCCTTGCTCAGGTCCTCACTAGCACCCTCCACCTGGACCGTAGCCGTGACCTCTCTGCCTGCAGCCCCTCACCCTTCCCCCACCTCATGTAATGCACAAGGTTATGTTTGTAAGACACCTATCTGCTCAAGTTCCTTAATTGTTTAGATATCTCAAATAGAGTCTCTTGTTTGTATCATTGGTTGCCAAATGTTTGCACCATGTTCCCCATCATAAATAATTCCTTGAGTGCACATCTCCATACATGAATGCATTATACCTTTTGTAAAACACAAACAAAAATAGAAGTGAAAAAGCCTATATGAGCCCTTTGTCCTTCCCCATATATACTTGAAGCCTCTGTGTTTTTTCACTTTCTGTTCCTGGAATTCTGAGTCCTGGAGTTCTCTTCCCTCACTTCTCCAAGTGATGAAATTCTATGTGTCCATCAAGACACTGCTTACACATCACTCCCCTGACCCGGATTCTCCACGCAGACTTCCTCTGTGCCTTTTTATATAATATTTAGATTCTTACGCTTTCTCCTGCGCCATGACTTGAGAATATTTTTCTAGTGGGCAAGGAGAAAGAAGGAAAGTATCAGGATGTATGTCTCTGTTGTTGCCAAGAACAAAATTGTAATAGTACATACCTTTGCTTCCTTGCCAAACCTTCCAAAGAGGTGTTTTGTTTTCTTCCTATTTTGACCTTGCTATTCCTCGGGGTAAAATGTATCTCCCACGGACGAGTGCAGAAGCAGGCAGCCAGATAGACACAAAGTGGGAGGGGAAGGAATCAATGGAGGGAGATGTGCAAAAGTAAACTTAATTCCGCATATCAAGCGATTAGGCTAACGTGATTTAGAGCACCGTGATGGGTGCAGTTTGTGTGTAGTTTTTCCCTCGGTCTGTAATTAATTTGTGGTAATGCTCTAGGTTGTTCAATTTTGGTAAACGAATGGAGCACTGTTCTTTGCAATAAAAGCGGTGGCCACAACCTAGTCATTTTACGGTAGCAAGAGTGGAAGATAATTACAGGTCTAGAGAACATCCCCATCCAGAATGAGAACACAGCTGGCTTGTCTTCCGAGGAGAGTGGCTGTGAGCCGGGATCGCAAAGTTGACGCGGGCCGCAGCGAAATGCCAAAGCATTTTCCCCATCCAGCCACGGAGAGTGCTTAACTCACTTTTTAGATATTCCACCCCGTGTCCTACAGGGATTTGTGCTAATAAATATGACAATAACATTGTAATGGGACAAGAAAGGCTGACACGGCATTTTGTTAATTTGTGTTCAGCATTAGCAGGGAGCTTTGCAACCCCTGGGCAATGAAACAGGAACGAATTGGTGGACTGTAGGCATTTTAATTAGAGGCCTTGGGAATATCTGTGTGCTATGGCAGCTGAGTGAGACCTGGCCCCACAAAGTTTACCCAAGGCGTGCTTTCCCTGCTTGCCCTCAGCAGCCATTAAAAGGTCTTACTGGTGGCAGGGGCTGGGGAAGGGAGGAACAAGTTTCTAAGAAGAGGAGGATTCCTGGTGGGCTGGCGGCCAACACCAATTAGCTTCCTCGGCTGTCAGCACCCACAGCCCTTGTTTTAACAAAGTGGTGGCAAAGATCGACAGAAATGGCTTGACCCCATGATGGACCCCAAAGCATTTTTAAAAGGCTCTTTTTACCGTTGCTATCTTTTCATAATTTGGCTTAAATACAATTCGAGAATAACATCATAAATCAAAAGCTGTTAGCGTACATGACCCCTGAAATTTATGGGTATTAAGCAGAAAAAGCTTAGGAACGTTTCACCAAATAATTTTCCAATCCCCTAAGACGCATTTAAATTTCCCTCCTCTCCATCTCCCGTTGCTGAGGCATATTCACTGCACAGGAGCATCTGAGCCCCACCCAGAGTGGAAGGAGTCCCCTCTTTGCCATCAGACAAGCTGGTTGGTTTTTTTTTTTTCACGTTTATTTATTTTTGAGACAGAGACAGAGCATGAACAGGGGAGGGTCAGAGAGAGAGGGAGACACAGAATCTGAAACAGGCTCCAGGCTCTGAGCAGTCAGCACAGAGCCCGACGCAGGGCTCGAACTCACGGACCTTGAGATCATGAGCTGAGCCGAAGTCGGACGCCCAACCGACTGAGCCACCCAGGCGCCCCAACTGGTTGGTTTTTATAAGGAGGAGCTCAAAGCTCTGCCCAGCTACTGGCACCACATGGGCAAAGAGCCAAGAAACACAAGGAAGACATGGCAGCTGTCTTCCGGTCGGTTATGTGGCCTTGGAAATGGCAGGGTCTATCGGTACTGCACCCTCTTCCACATTTCTTTCACCTTCATCCTTGGGGCTGGCGGAGCGGAGAGCTTCAGTGGGAGATGGTCGGACTAATTGGAGGGAAAGGGCCCACTGCCAAGCTAGGATGGGGACTTAATACCAAAAGCCAACCACTCTTGTTACAGTTCAGGGAAGTGAGTGCCAGCTTTGGAGACCCCAGTGCTCAGGCCAGAAAGGCAAGGTGCAGAGCAATGGGCCCACCAGAGGCCACCATTAAGGAGCAGAACCACCCAGTCATGCTGTGGTTAATGAGTCTCGCCGTGTTAGTGAAGTAGAAACCAATTCGTGGCACTACTTACATTTGTTAGTCAACTTGAATAATTATTGAGCTCCTCTGAGGGACAAGACACATGGAATAACTTACTCTGGCCATGTAGACAAAGTCAGGCCCACAAAGGCCAGAAGTGGGTCTCCCGTCCTCCAAGGATCACCTCCTCCAGAAAGCCTACTTGAACTCCTCCAGCCCTTGTATTTACTCTTAGAGAGCCATTCAGGTCTGTACTTCAATTCCCTGCGTCCTTAGGTTGGGGTTTCACTGGTGTGTGTGTGTGTGTGTGTGTGTGCATGCGCGTGTGTGATTGTATTTTCTTCTCACTTAGGGGAGACTCTGAGGAGAGCTGCCACCTCACACACAAGGCTTGGTGGTCTAGCAGTGGTGTCCAGGCGGCCTAGGCTGTGACTCCCAGCCCTGCCACTGCCTCAGAGGTTAAATTGCCTCGTTTCAGCTCTCCGAGCCTCGGCCTTCTCACTGTGAAAATGCAGACATTAGCACCTGTATCACAGGTTGCTATGAGGGGCACCTGAGCTGTGTCCAATACTTTATATATTGCCTGACCCACAGGGAGTATGCAATAAATTGAAGCTAATATGATTATGCCATTTCGCACGTGGTTGTGAACTGAGTCTGTTCATTGTCTATTAGGAACAAAATCTCATTTGACTGTCCTTCCTTCTTGAGTTGAGAAGGGGCCCTCTAAGTTAAGAGCTGCCTTGGAAAAGTAGAGAAGGTGTTATCACTTGGCCCTGTGATAAATCTTATTTTATTCGACGAGGAAAGGAAAAAAGGGAGCACATCCTTAGACATTTCTGAGGCTGATGGGAATATCGATGGTCATCTCTCAAATAGCTGTGGCCTTCCGCATATGAATCCTTGTGCTTTCTGATTCCCCCCACCAGTCCTGGTGCTCCGTGGAGATAATGTCTGCCCATTCCAATGCCGTTGTTCCTATTATAATTAGGAATATTATATTTCAGAACCAGGCTGATTTCTCATCAGGTCTCATTGCCAACAGTATAGCTGCCATGTGCTCTTAGATCTGAGGGCCTATAAAACAGCTCACCACATATGTGAAACTTTATGTCACTCTTCACGGAGCTAAGTTGGAAAATTTATAGTTTTAGAAGAACATAGTCAAGTTGGAAATGTGGCTTTGGCTGGGTCTGGGCATAATTGGGGTTTTCAGGTGGACGTTGGCAGCTTACATCTAACGGAAACATCAGGGCCCATAAAATCGGTCCAGTGTCAGAGTTTCAGGTGCTGTATTACATATGCCTGCAGTGCCTCCATCCGTCATCTTTTTTGAAAAATGAGGGTGTAAAAATGGCAGGATATACTGCTTTAAAAAGGCCACCAGCCCAGCCTTCCTGTACTTAGTGAGAATAGCACGCTGTTGAAAAAGGTGGTATCTGATGTTTTATTGTTAATTCATATTTTCTTAATATCTATGGACATCTGTGTATTTTAGGAACTTTCCTGCAGTGGAAAAAGGAGTAAGACAAGGTCCTAGTCTTCACGGAGCTGATGGGGTACTAGAGGGGTCAGCACACATTTTCTGTAAAGGGCCACACAGCAACTGTTTTATGGCAGTACCTACAACAGGATTCCACGCCTTTCCTACAACCCTCAGCCCTCCTTTCCTCCCTCCCTCCTCCCACCTGCTGACTGCTCTCTTCCATGCAAGACACCCATTGCCTCCTCACCCGTAACATAGGCACTAACACAGCACCAGCTGATTGTGAGGACACCCTGAGCTGACGTGCAAATCCCTCACTCTAGCTGTCACTTAAAAATGTCAGTCTGCCTTCCTCCTGTCCTTCCAATTGAATCAGAGAAAGCAAAATCCCTCTGCCTTTTCCAGGCTAAGCCATCTACCCATGCCCCAACTCCGACCCAGACATCTTCTCCAAGACTGTGTTTACTCAGTTCTTTCTCTCAAACACTCAGCTGACCCCTCTGTCTTGTTCCGCTTTGCCTGCAACATATTTAGGTCTGTTCTGTTAAAAAGATAGATTGAAAGAAGGAGGAGGGGGAGGAAGGGGAGGAGGGAGGAGAAGAAGGGGAAGAAGAAGGAGAGGAAGGAGAAACCTCTATTTGACTTACATCCTCCTCCATTCTTTTTCTGTCTCTCTCTCTTTTTAAATATTTATTTTTGAGGGAGAGAGAGAGAGACAGAGAGAGAGAGCGTGTGCACAAGTGGGGGAGAGACAGCGAGAGGGAGACAGAGGATCTGAGGTGGGCGTTGTGCTGAGAGCAGCGAGCGAGCCCGATGTGGGGTCAAACTCATGAACTGCGAGATCATGACCTGAGCCGAAGTCAGACGCTCGACTGACCCAGCCAACCAGGCGCCCCTCTTTTTCTCTTTTATACACGTGGTCTCCGAATACCTCACTTCTCCATTACTTCTCTTAATCATTTCTGTTCCTTCCTTTGGTTTTTCCCTCCAGAGACATGCTGGGCTGTGGAAAGGAGCGCTTTAGGGTCAAGCGCACATCTCCGTGTTCTTGTCTGTGGTGTCACAGACCCTGGGCAGGTTACACAGCACGATCCTCGTCTGTGTGAACTGGGAACAGTGAGGAACTGGGAACAGCATCCTCATGAGGGGATTCTGAGAACTTAACAAAGTGATCAGTGAAAGGCACCTTGTCAGGGCTTGGCATGTGACAGGTGCCACTCAATGAATTCTGTTCTCTTTCTCCTCTACAAGCTGTTTAAGGAAGGACAGGGGCCTCTGTCCTTGGAGAATTGAGGAGGGGGTGGGTAGGGATGGTTTTTTGTTCCAAAAAATTCCTAATATAGTCCTCTGAGTTGGGAAAACATGCCTAGACTTCTTTTCTTTTCTTTCTTCTTCATCTTTAAGACTCGCAAAAAGGTATTGTGGGATTCTAGATTAGTTAATTAATTAATTACTCAATATATATTGATTTGACATCAGCTATATGTGTACCCCTGTGAACGTTCTGGTGGTTCCTGCCTGAGAGAAGCTCTCCACCTGACTGGGCTATAGAGTAGAGAGCCAGGCAGGTCACACAGAATTCTGTGCATTGGAGGGTGAGCCATAGGTGTGCTTACAGAGTGCCATGGGAATGCAGGCAGGGAGGGGCCCTCTCTGCTGGGCGAGGTGGGGAGTCTCCTGAGGAAATGCCCTCTGAGCTGTGTGGAAGGGTGTGCCAGGGCAGAGACGCCCTGGGAAGGGATTCTAGGAGGCTGGAAGTGCTGTTTCTAGATCAGTGAGAGCCTGTCCTGGGTCTGGATCAGAGAGAGGTGAGATGAGAAAGGCAGGCCAAAAGTATGAGCTTTGTCGTGATCCTTTTCTAGAAACATAAACACTTATTCCTCCATATGAAGGGAAGAATGGACTTCCCCATCCAGAAGGTAGAGGAGGGGCCTGGGAAGAGAGGTTTCTGGGAGGCAGAGTTCAACTCAAGGTTAGGAAGAATTTGTGATCAGTCCTACCCAGCAATGGGCAGGCATGTGCAAGCGGGAAGCAAGGCATGTGGGGGCAGCGAGTAGGGAGAATTTATAAATGGGATGGAGCAGGAGAGATGAGCTTGATTCCCAGCCTATGCCCAGGCCAATGCCTGCCTTACCCAAACTAGCTCAGAAGGCTGGTGCTGGCTCTCACACCTCAGGTCTCCTCCCAGAAAAGCCCTGTATGTTCAGCTCAGCTCTTGGCTGCCTCAGGACCTCCAGTTTTGCCACAGTTTGCCCTTGAAGGGATAAGGGGGGGACAAAAGGGACAATTGGATAATATCTTCTGCTAGCAGTTTAGAGAGCTAGCCAATTTTTAAAGAATTAAATGAATGTGTATGTGCATATGTGTGTATAAGCATTGTGTAAAGTATTGTGATTTGATTCCAAATATTATTCTAAGAATAGCAATCATTATTATAATAATTATAGCAATATAATTATTATTTGCCTTTATATATTTATATTTATTATATTATGCCAAATATTAAGTCTATTTGGAATGTTCGACAAAAGCAATTTACCTCTGGTCCACATTGTCGCCTATCTCTCTTCTGGACTCCCCTGTGGGATCCTGATTCTGAAAGGTTGAAATTAACATTGAGAAGTGGAGCCTGGGACCCCATCTTGCCTTCCCATGGGGACTGGCCTCAGGCAACTATGGACGTTCTGCCAGGACTTAATTTTGTAGCAGGCTGTGGGGTTATTTATTTATTTTAAAACTATTTTCTCAAGTTATGCAAGTTGTACGCACACATGTTCATGTTTAAAAAATTTTTTTTAATGTTTATTTATTTTTGAGAGAGAGAGAGTGTGTGAACAGGGGAGGAGCAGAGAGAGGGGGAGACACAGAATCCCAAGCAGGCTCCAGGCTCTGAGCTGTCAGCACAGAGCCCAATGCGGGGCTCAAACTCAGGGTTGTGAGATTATGACCTGAGCTGAAGTTGGATGCCCAACTGACTGAGCCACCCAGTTGCCACACACACACATTCATGTTTTAAAATGAAAATTAGTAAATTAGTACAGAACCTAGGAAGCTGCCGTCATAAGTGACCACAAGTGGCCTATAAGGTACTTCATGCTCTGGACCTCTATTCTCTGCCTTAGCTCATCTCCTTCCTCCCCTCAGTCATGCTGTGTCCCATATCCTTACTGTCTTCTAACACACCCACCACAGGGCCCTTGTACTTGCTTTCTTCTCTGCCAGGAACGTCCTTCACCTACATATCCCCACTGCTTACTCTCCAAGCTCCTAAAGGTCACTCTTCAAATATTATTTAAAGAGAGAGGTCTTCCCAGACCATCAGTATAAAATAGCACTGTCACTGCCATTATGCTTTAGCTCCCTTAACCTAATTTGGTCTTACAACATTTATCATCACCTGGCTTATTACATATTTATTTGTTGCCTGCCTCTCCCTACTAGAACGTAAGTTCTATGAGAGAATGCAAGTTCCATGACTTTTTGTTGTTGTTTCTACTATATGCTTAGTGCCTGAAATAGTGGCACATAGTAAGTGCTCAGTAAATAGTTATAGACTAAATAAATGAATTAATGAAGACCACAGTAAAGAGTAAGAATCACTCTCTCTTATGTGCTCACTCCCTTTCCACATTTCTCAATTCTTAGCACCGTAACCGTGTGTCCTTCTAGAAATGTTCTTTGCATGTAAAAGAATACCTAGAGGTTTCTGCTTCTAGTTAGGAGATAGAAGGATTTGAAAAACTTTTGGTAATGGGAAGCAACAATACTTTTCAATGGGACTAGCAAAAAGTGATAGATGCAAAGACGTCTTGATGAAATACATTCCAGAGAGAAAAGAGCCCTTCCCAAGGATAGCAAAAAACTATTCTGCCAGGACTTAATTTTGTAGCAGGTTAGCTTCCTGGGGAATGGGCGGATGTAGGTAGATGTAGGAGTGGGGTTTTTTCCCCGTTGAAGATGCCCATCTGGAAGGACAAGTGTGAGTAAGGGAAGTAGGGAAGGGATTGCAGGAGTTGGGAATACTGTGTGCAGAGATCGCGCTGTCTGGGGACCAGTGCAAGTGTGACTTTGGTCTGGAATGGAGGAGTAGACCTGCGAAAGACAGAGAACAGACAAGGAGAAGCCAGTAAGGCTTTATATACAGCGTGTGCTGGTAGGAGGGATTGGAATCTGAAGGACCCTCGGGTTCAGTCAGAAGACATTAACCACACGAGGAAGTTGAAAAAGGAAGATTTCATGTAAAGAATTGCTAACTACATAAAACATGCTTAACTACTGAAAGAGGTAAAGGAGAAGGAGAACTCTAAAGTAGTAACTGCAGAAAGCAGTACTAAAGCTGACAGAAACTAAGTGATGAAGGAACTTAGACTCAGAGGAAGGGGCCCCTGCAAGGCTGAGATTCAGACCTCTGTGGAAACGGTGTGTTGACACACATTGGAGATTGCCGGCTGCTGAAGCAAGGGCCATCCTCCCTCTCTAGGAGACACTGCCAGGGCCCCTGCACGCTGATCCATTTGCCCCCAAGGAGAAAAACAAAACACGGCAGGAAGAAAACGTCCCTTCTTTCTCTCTCAGGTTTGCAATGTCTTTCCAATGTCCTCTGTTGACAGGGTCTAGCATCAAGCCAGCTGGCAAGGGAGAAATGCAGTCTGTAGAATCACCCCAGGGTCACAGAATAGGGCAAAGAAAGATGGGTTTGTTGCTGAAGCCATACATTAAGTGGCACAAATTACATACGTAAAAAATACACAAAAAGACCACAAATTCATCTTTTCCTTTCTGAATTTTGCTAAGACAGCACCACTGGGGGAGGGGCTCACAGGCAGAGAAAAATCATGCAGTTTCAGACATTCTCCTGGGTTTTGGACTCTGGGGGCCCTGTAAGAGTTGAATTCAAAAGTAAGCAGAGAATAGAAGACACTGGTTAGGAGTTGGGCAAATCAGAGGTAAACCCGATCTGAACAAAGTAGCAGCCCAACATCAAGTCAATTCAGCTCTGAGCAAGTGTGTTCCATTTGCCACTGTTTTTCTATACACAATTCCTGGAGTACAGTTTTTAAAAAGAGACACATGTAAAGAAACAGAGAAATGTTAGTCATGATCCAGAAAAACTCAGACAATAGGAACATGTCTACAGGTGGCCCAGGCATTGGAATTATCAGGTAAGTACTTCCAATTAATTATTACAAATATACTAAATAATTTAAGGAAAAGAGATGGATATTGCAGAAGAGCAAAGGGAACTCTAAAAATAAAAACAAATGGAAGTTGAAATCCTAGAACTGAAAAATAAAATACAAGACATAAAAAAATATCACTGGATGGGCTTCATAGCAGAATAGCCACCGAAGAACAATGGATAAATGAACTTGAACCAACTAGGAAAGAAAGCAATGATATATAGCCAAGAAGCCAAAAGCAGGGATGGAGTGGGACTCTAAAAAATGACTCAATTAATATAAAAGAAGGCAAGAAGAGAGAAATAAAAGACAAGTAGTACACAAATAACCAAATGGTAAGCTCAAAGTGAACTCTTTCAATAATTATATGAAATACAAATGGACCAACCGCTTCAATTTAAAGACAGTAACTGACAGACTGCATAACAACAACCAAAAACTTAACTGTACTGGCTTCCAGAGACACGTTTTCAATGTAAAAATCGAAAATAGGTTACAAGTAAAAGATCAATGAAAGAGAAACCATGTAAACATTAACCGTGAGAAAGACAGAGTGACTATATTTATATCGTACAAAGACTTAAAGACAGGCAATTCTATCAGAAATAAAGAGGGGCACTCATAATGATAAAAGAGTCAAATCATCAAGAAGGTATTAAAATAGTAAGTGAGGGGCCCCTGGGAGGCTCAGTCAGTTGAGTGTCCAACTCTTGATTTCGGCTGAGGTCATGATCTTACAGTTTGTGAGGTCGAGCCCCACATAGGGCTCTGCACTAACAGCATGGAGCCTGCTTGGGATTCTCGCTCCCTCTCTCTCTGTCACTCCCCCTGCTTGCTCACGTGCACGCATGTTGTCTCTCTCTCTCTCTCTCTCTCTCTCAAAATAAACAAACAAAAAAACCTCTCTTAAAAAAAACTTAAATGTATTTGCACCATAATAACAAAGCTTCAAAATACATGTAGCAAAAGCCATCAGAACTAAAGGGACCAGGGCCCTCAGGTGGCTCAATCAGTTAAGCATCTGACTCTTGATCTCAGCTCAGGTCCTGAGCTCAGGGTCATGAGTTCAAGCCCCATGTTTTGCTGGGTATGAAGCTTACTTAAAATTAAAAAAAAAAAAAAAAAAGGAACTAAAGGGGCAAATAGACAAATTCACAATTTTATAGTTAGGCAGATTTACAATTAGATTTACAATTTACAATTAGATTTACAATTGTAATATCACCCTTTCAGTAATTGCTAGAACAACTAAGACAAAAATTTATAAGAATATACAGAATTTAAACAGCACTATCAACCAGCTTAACCTAATATTTATAGAACACTATCTTGTACAACTGCAGGATACTCATTCTTTTCAAATACACGTGGAACATTCACCAAGATAGACCAAAAGCTGGTATATGAAACAAGTCCCAATACATTTCACAGAGATGAGAACATACAGAATGTTTTAAAAGTCAATAACAGAAACATATCGGGAAAATTTCAAATATGTGAAAATTAAAAACAAGCTACCAAATAACCCTTGAATTAAAGAAAAGATTATAAGGGAAATTAGAAAATATTTAAACTGATGGAAAATGAAAAGAAAAGGGGCGCCTGGGTGGCCCAGTCAGTTAAGTGTCCGACTTCGGCTCAGGTCATGATCTCACGGTTCGTGGGTTTGAGCCCTGCGTCGGGCTCTGTGCTGACAGCTCGGAGCCTGGAGCCTGCTTCAGATTCTGTGTCTCCCTCTCTCTCTGCCCCTCCCCTGCTCACACTCTGTCTCTCTCTGTCTCTCAAAAATAAATAAATGTAAAAAAAAATTTTTTTTTTAGAAAAAAGAAAAAACCTAACATACTCAAACTTGTTGGATGGTTAGTGGAGGGCTTGGAGAGGAATTTATGGTTTTTTTTTTCATTGTTTTTTTCATGTTTATTTAGTTTTGAGAGAGAGGGAGGGCATGAGCGGGGAGGGGCAGAGAGAGAGGGAGACAGAGGATCTGAAGCCGGATATGTCTCTGTGCTGACAGCAGAGAGCCTGATGTGGGGCTTGAACTCACAAACTGTGAGATCATGACCTGAGCTGGAGTTAGAAGCTTAACCTACTGAGCCACCCAGATGCCCCAGGAATTATGGTTTTAAACAATCATATCAGAAAAAGAATAAAGGTCTAAAATCAATTACTTAAACTTCCACCTTAAGAAGCTAGAAAAAGAAGAGCAAATTAAACCCACAGTAAGTAGAATGAAGGAAGCAGTCAAGTCAAAAGCAAAAATCAGTGGACCAAAAAACAGATAGTAGAGAAATATTAGCAAAACCAAAAGTTGATCCTTTAAAAAGATTAATAAAAATAGCAAAACCAAAAGTTGATCCTTTGAAAGATTAATAAAATTGATGCCATCTGGCAAGATTGATTAAGAAAAAGAAAGAAAAATGCAAATTATCAGTAGAGGAATGGAGAGAGGACATCTCTACAGATATTAAAATATTAAAATGATAATAAGGAAGTTTTATGAACAATTTATGCTAATAGATTCAACAAATTCTTTGAAAAATACAACTGTATCAAATCTGTTGCAAGATGAAATAGAAAACCAAAATAGTTCTCTATGTTTTAAATAAATTGAATTTACAACTAAAAACCTTCCCACTAATAGAACTTCATACTTAGATGACTTTCTTGGTGAATTCTATCAAATATTTAATTCAGAAATAATACCAGTCTCACACAAGTTCTTTGAGAAAATAGAAGAGAACACTTCCATTTTGTTTTTTGAAGTCATCCATCATAATCCTGTCTCCAACCTTGACAAAGGTATATAAGAAAAGAACATTAGAAACCAATATTCCTCAAAACAGAATAAAAGATAGGAATTATTTGATCATCTCAATAGATGGAGACAAAGAATTTTACAAAATTCAATGTCCATTCATGACAACAAAATAAAACAAAACAACAACTGTTAGGAAACTAAAAATAGAAGAGATTTTCTCAACCTGATAAAGGGCATCTTGTATACGCCTAAAGATAAATACCATACTTATTGGAAAATTTTCCCCTAAGAGCAGGACCAAGCCAGGATGTTCTCTTTCGTCATTTGTGTTCATCATTGTCCCAGAGGTTCAAGCCACTATAGCAATGCAAGAAACAGAAATTAAGATAAATTGAAAGGTAAAAAGATTGGAAAGAAAAAAATGCAATTTTTAATTCACAGATCAGTTTGTGTATATAGAAAATCTGAAGATGTGTACAAAATGTCTCACTAGATCCGGTCATTTAGAAGTAGTTTAGTAGCAGGAGACAAAGTCAATGTATTTCTATATAAAAGCAACAATTGGAAAATAAAGAAAAAATGCCATTCCAATAGCATCAAAAAACAAAATACACTTAGTGATAAATTTAACAAAATGTGTGCATGATATCTACACCAAAAACTACAAAACATTTCTGAAAGAAACCAAAGTCATAAGTAGACAGTGAAATATACTATGCGTATGGACTGTAAGACTCAAATTTCAATTCTCCCCAAATTGGCTGTCAGCGGGTTTTTGGCACTTACATGGAAACTCAAATGAAAATTATGAAGTAATCATGAAAAAGGGAAAGCAAGAGGACTCACATTACCTAATTTTACTATAAAGTTATAGTAACCATAAGAGTTGGTATTGACATAAAGATAGACACATATGTCAACGAAATAGAATAAATAGTCCAGAAGTAAACTAAAATTCACATGGTTGATTTTGAAAAAGGCACGGAAGCAATTCAATGGAGAGAGAAAAGTCTTTTCAACAAATTGTGTTGGGGGACTGAATATCTGTATGTGGGAAGAAGGAATCCTGACCCGTATCTCACACCAAACACAGTAATTAATTTGAAATAAATCATAGACTTTAAACTATAAGCAGGGGTGAGAAAAAAAATCTTGGAGAGGACACAAAAACCGAAAATCATAAAACAAAAATTTGCTGTATTGGACTTCATAAAAAACAAAAAAACAGGAACACCCTTCTGCTTGTTAGAAGACACTATTTAGAGAATGAATAGGCAAGCCACACAGTGTTTTGCAGTCTATATATTTGACAAAGGAATTGTATCCAAAACACATTAAGAACTTCTACAGTTCAATACTAAAAAAAAGGCAAACATAATAAATATTAATAATATTCCGGGAAAGGACTTGAACAGGCACTTTAAACAGAAGATACATGAATGGCCAATATACACATAAAGAGGCATTCAATGTCTTTACTCATCTAGGAAATGCAAATTAAATTCTACCAGGTTGGAATGGCGAAAATGAGCGCCAGCATCCCTGGGAAATTGCTCAGCATTTCCTTATAAAGTTAAACCGAAACCTAGCGTGTGACCCAACAATCCCACTTCCAGGGGTTGACTCCAGAAAATGAAAACATATGTCTGCAAAAGACTTGTACATGAATGTTCTTAGCAGATTGATTCAAAATTGCTGAAAATTGGAAACACTCCAAAAGGCTATCAACAGGTAAATGGATTAACAGACTGTGGTATAGTCATCTGGTGGGATACTACTTAGCTGTAAAAATAAACCTACGGTACATGTAAAAATAGGTTTATGAACTAATAAAGCCAGCTGCAAAAGAGCACAAATTGTATGATTCCAGTTTGCGAAGTTCAAGAACAGAGAAAACTAATGTATGGTGATAGCAATCAGAACAGTGGTTGCCTTTGAAGGAGGGGTGTTGACTGGAAGGAGGCGTAAAGGAACTTTCTAGGGTGATGAAAATAATCTCTATTGTGATTAGGGTGTGGGTTACATTAGCATATATACATTTGTCAAAACTCATTTAGCTGTACCCGTAAGACCTGTGCATTTCACTGTGTATAAATTATACTTCAATTAAAACAAATGTTTTTAATTTGGAAAATATAAATTTAAATGGAAAGCTTCATTTGCACAAATTAGCCTGGGAATAAAAAAAATATAGTAATATTACAAGAAGGGCTATCAGATTTTCATCTTCCCAGAGGATGTAGGACAAAAAATGCCTTTCAATGATAGCAAAGACTTCTACAGAAAATCATATCTGAGTTAACACACCACCAGAGCTGAGAAGATAAAGGCAGTATTTCCCCTAATTGAAATGTTGCTGTATACCTCTTGTACTGGATGAATAGTGTCCATCTGGAAACCCAGAATGTGTCTTTATTTGGAAATACGATCTTTGTAGATGTAACTAGTTAACATGAGGTCATGATGGATTAGGGTGGGTCCTAAGTCCAATGACTACTGTCATTATAAGGAGGCCATGTGGAGATACAAAGACACTAAAGAGGGATAAAGGCCACGTGACAATGGAGGAGGAGTTTGGGGTGATGTTGGACTACTAGCCAGGAATGGCAAGGATTTCGGTCAACCACCAGAACCTAGAAAGATGCATGAAACAGATTCTCAGATTCTCCTTCATGGCCCCAAGAAGGAATCAACTTTGCTTGAAACTTTGATCTCAGACTTCTAGACTCTTCGCTTGTGAGAGAATAAATTTTTGTTGTTTTAATCCACCACATTTGTGGCGATTTGTTACAGTAGCACGAGGAAGCTAATACACTACTCAGTAAGTTATCAAAGAATAAAGTGTTAAGTATTCAACAATCTGATGTACTCAAGTAGATTTTAATCAATAAACCAAACAAAGTACGCTCTGAAAAATGTGTGCCTTTTTTTTTTCTTTTTTTGGTATATATTCAGATAATAAACAACTGAGATAAGTGTACATGCTCTGCTACTTGTAGAGTTGTTTTCTTTTTTTTTTTAATTTTTAAAAAATATTTATCTGAGAGAGAGAGAGAGAGAGAGAGAGAGAGAGAGAGCACGCACACAGCAGGGGAGGGGGCAGAGAGAGAGAGGGAGACAGAATCGGAAACAGGCTCCAGGCTCTGAGCTGTCAGCACAGGGCCCAATGCGGGGCTCAAACTCATGAACCGTGAGATCATGACCTGAGCCAAAGTCAGACACAGACTGAGCCACCCAGGGGCCCCTGTATTGTTGTTTTCTAATGGAACAATAAATCCTGAAGACATTTCCCTATGAGCACACAGAGAGAAGCCTGAATGTGCCCCTTTGGCCTGCTCTGGGACCAGGGAATTAGTCTTTCTGAAGACTGCACCGTATTGTAGGATGTGGATTTACCATGATTTACTTTGCCATCCAGCTCAATTAGATGAAGGCTTATTAAATGCCTCATCCTGAGCGCTTCAATTTAAATCTGTTCAATTCAATCCAATCCCACGCAAACCTACTCAATAAGCATCTACTGAGCACCCTCTTTGTGCAACCACTCTGCTATGATCACATTTTGGTTTGATCTTGATTGACTACCTCTACTCTTCAGGTCCCCTAGCAAAAATATTTCTTGAAAATCTACTATGAAATATAGCACAAGAGACTGATAAGAAGACCATAGTAAAAAGGGATTGATGTTTGAGATGGATAAAATATTCCTCTTTTCCTACGACGACCTTCTTATTTTAATAGGCTCTAATGTCCTTACTTCATTGGGCTTCTTAGGATTTGGAATTTGTCCCAGATAGAGAGGTGCAATGCAACCTATAAATAAGTGCCAGAGGAGCCGAAAGCAAAAAGAACGGGATTCTGTCTGATTCCCAAGGAGAAAAACACAATCCTAGGAGCAGCCAGGAGCAATCCAAGTGTTTTCTCTTGTAGTTATTCGGCTTGGGTTGTGCTTGTTTGCCCAGTAGGCTTCCCACTTTCTTGTTCTGTTTCATGTGCATGCAGGCGCTTCCTGGTCTGCAGAATAAGTAAATAGTCACTGGCTGTAACATAGTATCTCATTCAGTTCTTGAGTTCTGAGTTATCATCCCTTTGATAAACAATTTAAATTCTTGGCTCAGGGTGAGAATGCAGTACCCAGGAGATGGGGATCTCCCGCACCGTGGATGAGGCTGCATACTGTATCCTGCTTCTGCCTTGCAATGCCACACGGGATAATCTGTCTCTCCTCCAGGCTAAACGTCCTTAGTTACTTCTGCTCCACAAAGGGAAGTCTCCATATGCCCCAATCTCTCCCCTTTTGGATGCAATATTTCTTTTAATTCTTGTCCCAGAAACAGGTGTAAAACTCCGGGTGTTCTGCAACAACGGGGGTATTGTTTCCCTTGATTTGGACACTATGCAATTTATATTGCTATGAGGTTTTTGATTAAATGGGCCACCCCATAGCCTAAATAAGACTTGTTATTAACTAAAATTCCTAGGGGCGCCTGGGTGGCGCAGTCGGTTAAGCGTCCGACTTCAGCCAGGTCACGATCTCGCGGTCCGTGAGTTCAAGCCCCGCGTCAGCTCTGGGCTGATGGCTCAGAGCCTGGAGCCTGTTTCCGATTCTGTGTCTCCCTCTCTCTCTGCCCCTCCCCCGTTCATGCTCTGTCTCTCTCTGTCCCAAAATAAATAAATAAACGTTGAAAAAAAAATAATCTATTAACTAAAATTCCTAGATCTTTTCCCCACAGGAAACCTTTCCTGTCAAGTCTCTCCTGGTATATCTGTGAGCAATATAGTAGCTATTTTATCCTTTTAAGCTTTCATTTGCTTGAGTTGGTCCATCTGAGTAAAACATTTTGAACCTTAATTCTGTAACCTGTGGCATCAGTGTCCCTCCTAGACGTGTGTCATCTGCTTATTTGATAGGTCTGTCTTCTAAATCTTCATCCATGTCACCAGGGAGAATATAACTGGAGGCTGTGGTGTACCATTAGAGGCAACCAGCAGGTTGGTGCTATCATTAAGTCATGCAACTTGGGGCCTGGGTGGTATCTCTTTAGTTAGGATTGTACCCAAAAGCATTATCCTGTTAACTAACTGATCCATGAGATATTCTTGGGAAATTTTGTCAAATACCTGTGGCAACCGACACAGGCCACGGTTATAGCATTCCTCTGATTTCCAACCTAATTTCTACCCCCTTTCACAAGTACATCTAGCTAGGTGAAGCCTTAAACTTCAAGGGGATTTGCTCTTAGAAAGCCAATGGTCCAATGTTAGTGATTACCACTTTCTTTTATAAGAGTTTACTAATTTCCACATCCAGAATCCAACCTGTTTTGAAATGTGGGATGCACTATGCCCTTCCGCTCTTTCAGTCCTGCTCTCCCATCTATGGTTCTTGAAAATTTCCAACCACAGCTCTGAGACCCTCTTTGTAAACTCCTGCAGCACCCAAGGGGATGTTTTGTCTGAGCCGGAAGAGATTTGAGCTCATTGGAGTGATCGGCAGTTTATCAATATCCCTGCCTCCCCTCTCTGTTCTGTGTTCCACTGCTTCCAGTTTGAGATCCTTTGCTTTTCTGTCCTAAACCGATAGAAACAAAGTTTCTGGCATGTCACTGCCACTTGAGTACTCCCCAGTCTATTTTGAGCAGTAGGCTAATTCTGTCCTTGTTCTGCCTGCTCTGAAAAATAAAAATTAACCCAACAAACGACACATCCCTGTATTCTTTAGTGCTTTTTGTGACTGTCAGCCCCTTCTGTGTTTTGACTTCTGCTGAGACTTTTCTTCCTGCCTTCTTTCTGCCAGTATGAAAGGCTTGTCCTAGATTAGGCATGCTGCCGGCTGCAAGCATTCTTCTGTTTGCATCGTGTCCTGATGCCCCTTTGTTATCTCCAGGGCCTGACACAAATGCGTTGCACCTTGTAAGCGTTCAATAAATATTCATATAGATGCGGATTTTTCAAAAGGTAAACTTTGAATGCTAATTAAGAATTGATTTAACTGTTGTTATATGGCCTCAGGAGACCTTTGAGAAGGGGAGAGGATTTGGAAAGTTATCCAGGAACCCCTGTTTGCTGACTGCTAAGCCACTGGAGAGGAACAAGACAAAAGACTGGTTCTCTTTTTCCTTTTTTGACCTTTCCTTTAGCAACCAAGAAGTGGAAGACCACAATTGCATTGTTATAATGCACTCTTCCCTCCCTTTCCTTTTATGAGTCAATCAAATCATATTTGCTGAGGATTCACTGTGTGCAAGGCCACAAGAGGTCCCAGAAGCTTTCGCCCAGCCCAGATATGGTGGTAATAACCTCACTGACTTGTCTCGGGCTGTGTGCAAGGCTTCTAGTCTGCGGGAGTCAGCTTTTAAAAGGCAGTATCTCCGGGCCAGAAAGAAAAGCCTTGGGAGAGGACACTCCTTGGGGCTCAGCATCCTGTTAATAACCAGGTGCCTGCAGAGACAGGCTGGACTGCGCATTAGCTGTGTGACCTCTGACAAGACACGGAGCTTTTCTAAGTCATCACCAGCGTAGATTTGACAGACTCTTCGTCTGTATAATGGGGGTACCTAGCGACACTCGCCTTAAAAACTTGCAGTGCGAATTCAACAAAGTAACATATGCATGCATATCTGCTTTATTAGTTCATGTATTCATTCATCTGCTATCGGTTGCTTTGTTGGTCCTTCAGCAGGGCCCTGTGCCCAACCCTGACTACCAGAGACTGCACTGGAGGGAGCCAAGGGGATGCAAGTGTGAGGGAAACAGCTGACGAGGAGCTGTGTCCCAAGGCTGGGGTGCTCTGCAGGGAGAAGGGCTTGCTCAGGGAAGACCTGAGAGATAAACTTGGCTGTTTTGCACACGGGCTGGCAGGCCTGGCCCACAGCGATCTGTCTTTGTGGTCACTGCCTACCACCTTGTCTGGACGGTGTGGGGTGACCGCTTCACCTGCTTGAGTGACCTGCGAGTGTCACCGGGCTCAGAGCCATCCTGGGAGACTGAGACTGAGAAGCTGTGTGCTAACAGCACAGGCGTGGAGGATTCAGCCGTACCACATGCCAGTGGGACCCCCCCCCCCGGAAGGGGTCACAGGTGTGTGCACAGGCCTGCGTCTGTGGGGGGGGGGACAGTTTGTAAATGAGGAAGGGCTGGAAGTCAAGGACACCTGGCGACCTGTATGCTCTGCTTTCCTTCCCTCCTCCTGAGAGTGTCTGGGAACGGGATCTTCCTGGGCTCATCTCCATGTCCCCTGTGGTCTCTGCACAGAGCCTGGCACACAGTAGGTGCCCAGAAAATATTTGTCAGATGATGCAAGGGATGAGACAGGTGGGAAGAGTCCATTTCTGGCCAGCGTTTCCCTTCTGAGGACCCACGAAGTTGCTTTTTGACCCTGGTCTTGTAGTTCCAGGAAGCCCATGGGGCCACCAGTCTGTATAAGTGTAGCCTTTGGGGGACGCTGGTCAGAGAAGCAGTGACCTACTTACCATGCCTGGGATGGGATGATGCTGTGACCACACTTAACAGGACGATTGAGAAGCCTTTGTGATCCTGGGTGGTCAGAAGCAAATTAGGAGACTGCATTTTGTTTTCCTCCCTTTAAGTTAGAGAAAAACCATCTGGGGAAAGTTCCCTTGTTCCAGCTCTCCCTTCTCTTCACAGACGTGCTGATAGTTCGCACTCCTGATATTTGAAGACCCTGGGGTTTTTCTTTGTGAAATAAGCGGGGAGAGTGAATCAGCCTGTGACGACTACATGTGCAGGTGGTGTGGTGATCCACCCCACCTCTCCGCCTCATGGCTTTCTAGAGAGCTGTAGAACCTCCCAATGCCTGAGTGTCAGCAGCGGCCTCGCACCAGGAAGCGGGTATAATCTAGATGGGAGACAGCGCTCTACGATGCCCTGCGGGAAGAGGTGAGGAGTGTGGTGTTCCCCAGACACATTTGGGTGTCCTTTTTCAGCGCGCTAGATAAAAACGAACGCTTTCGTTGTGTGCCGTCTTCGGGGACCCCGCAAACAGGTTGGTCGGGAAATAGAGTTCTTATTGGCAACCAACCTCTTCTTTGCAGAGGGAACCGAAGAAAAGAATTACTTGTCTGGCAACAGCAGTAATTTATGTCGCACAGGGCTTTGCAGATTATGAGAGGTTCTCATGGTCGTTTTCTCGTCGGATCTTTCTGGCAGCCTGGCGCTGTGACCAGGACACATGCCCGAGAGTCACGCTGCCACTCTGCTTCCTTCCTTCTGTGATTCGAAGCTGGCTCTCCTGATCCCTACTTACTGGCCCCGGATCACCTGCTCGCCTCCCTGACCCCTCAACCACAGAAACGTGCTCCTGTCCATCGAGGAAGCAAAGCTCTCATTTACCAAACACTGAGGAATAAAATCAGTTTCAGGTTATCTGCGTTTGCTGTCTTTCATCTCTAAAAGGCATCTCTCTCTCTTTGACTTGCACAAGAGGTGGGGGTGTTGGTTCCTGGGTTGTTTCCATATTTGTTTTCTGCTGAGGACGTATCTTACATACATGGGTCCAAAGTGTGCAACTTTCTTAGACAGTGAGTTCTTTGAAGGCAAATGTCAAGTTGCTACATTCATTACATAGCACTAACAATGTGTCTTAGACACTTAATGTTTTGTGGAGAGCATCATAAGGAAGATATTATTGTTACCCATTGCTACCCTTCAGTGTGAACAACTTTGTGCCGGGAAATTTGCGGGGAAAATGTTTGCCACTGAAAGGTTACTGCCTCAAGAAGCCTTGGGGAATTCACAAATCCCCAAGACTGGTGAATGGATTCCCACCACGAGGCATTGACTTGGAGAGTTGTGATTTGTGCTATTTGAATCGTATTGTTTTATTGTTAAAGCTTTAAGAATGTTTCTTAGCAAACGATTTGAAAGGAACCTAGGCCTACAATTGGTTTATATTACAGAAAATCATTTTGAAAAGACAGTTTGCCTTGTAGATAAAGACCGAACTAGAAACAACCAGAACGCCAAACCACGAGTGCTTTCTCAAAACTCAATGTGAAGTGCAAAGAGAGAACAAAACAGGAAGTAGTGGTTTGCGAAAAAAGAAAGAAATACTTGTAGCTGCCCTAAAAAGTGCCTTTCCTTACACTGTTGGGTGTGGGTTCTGCCACTGACAGGAAGCCGCTGGCTCCAGCTCCTAGCAGAGACAAGTGTCTTCCAGCCAGTGCTGTCCTATTGCTGCCCACAGCTACTCTTTAACAAGCCTTGACAAACATGCGGGTTGGTCTAGGGGCGCCTGGGTGACTCAGTCGGTTGAGCCTCCGACTCTCGATTTGGGCTCAGGTCATGATCTCACGGTTTGTGAGATCGAGCCCCACATCAGGTTCTACGCTCTCTGCACAGAGCCCGCTTGGGAGTCCCTCTCTCCCTCTCTGCGTCTGCCCCTTGCCACCCTCTGAAAACAAATAAATAAACATTTAAAAAGCTGGGGTCGGTCTGTACGTCGTAGGTGCTGATTAAACACATGTGCTCTTCTCTCCCTCCAGTCATCGCGGGCTCAGCAGGTGGCTGGGTCGTCTTAGCCACCTAGCCGTTCATGTAGTATCGGTGCCATTTCTTTATGTCCTGGAGGACATGGCGATGTGGCTTGGAGGGTCAGGTTTCCCTCCTGTCCCCCTAACCAGCCCCATTGCCGGCTCCTTACCCGCTCTCCGGGGCTGACCCTGGCAGGCAGTGGTAGGGATTTGTGCAAGGAGCCCTGGGTGGAATCTGAGTTCTGCTCACGGATGGGCGATCTCACGCGAGCTCCTTGGTCTTCAGAGCCTCATCCGTGAACCAAGGGCAATAGTGCTTATGTCACAGAGTTTTGGGGGAAGACAATAGAGGTGAAATAGATGAAGGCCCATCTTGGCAGCATGTGGCGCACTATGTCTTGCTGGCGTGGCCTCGTTAGAAAGCGGTTATCACCCACGGGCCGAGCCTGGTGGAGCCAAGCGCCTTGGGCTGGATCCTGCTGCCTCAGTGCTGGGGAGTGAGAGGAGTCAAAGAAGAGGGCTTGGGTTGCCACTCATTCATTCATTCATTCATTCGATAAACATTTGTCAAATCCCTAAGATGTGCCGGACATGGAAATAGCCAGAATACATTGATCAAGACATAGCATTTCCTTCAAGTAGCTCAAGTATATTGGGAGAGATGGACAAGGACACAAATAAGTGGAATGTCATGTTGGGGGTGCTGCGGTCAAAATTGTTCAGTCACAGCCACAGAGGGGGAGACAGAATAGAAACTTTCTGTCCAGGCAGAGGGGTAGGGGAGGACCCTTTGGGGAGCCACCTCCTTGAGAGGCACACTAGTCTTTGAAGGTGATTCCTTTTCATCTAGCCAAGGGGAACGTCTTCTCATTCCAGGCAGAAGCTGATGCTTTTTGAAGAGAGGCTAGAGATAGAGCTCTCTTGAAAAGCTGAGCAAAGGTCAGCCAACACCCCTTCCCTGACGCCAGCCTTAGAGAAAAACCGTGACTGGAGGCCCCAAAGTCGAGGTGGCTGAGGAGAACCTTTGTGATTGACTTACCATGAGTTCTCTTCTACCTTTCATTCAGATTGGAAGCAGTCCACTTTCATTATTCCGCTCAAGCCCCTGAAAGCCTCCTGGAATGAGCCAGGCAATGGGGATAAACTGCAGGGGCTGCACACAGGGGAGCCCTTCGGCTTGCATGTCCCCTAAGGTCAGTAGCAAAGGGGGAGGGTGCACAGATCCCTCAGGGAGGGAGTGCCCTCTGCAAAGACCTGGCGAGGGGGGTGGAAAGGAGCTGGCAGGCCCCAAGCTCTGGGTTTCCCTTCATCATCCTGTGACCCCCAAGAACCTCAGCCCCACAGGACCTCTTCTCGCTGAACGTTCTGGGCTCTTCGTCCTCATCCTGCGGATATGTGTTGCTTCAGAGCTGTGCTCCTGCCCGATATTGTACATATATCTCTTCTCCCCTAGTAAGTGGTGGACCTCTCAAAGAGGGAGGGGAATGTAGGGAACTGGCTCCATCATGGCACCTTGGAGACTTCGCACATCTCCACATAGGCCACTCAGGCAAGGCGTGACCACACACGATCTAAGTCCTGGCAGAATCCTTGAGAATCCAGGCAGAATCCTCTTGGAGCATGGAGCCGCTTCCTGGTCCCTAACTGCCCAGGAGGCTGTTGTAGGACAGTTTCTCATTGCCTCCTGGGTGCCGATGAGCTGTGGGGCTTTTGCTTGGCTCTCCTTCAAAGTACAGCTACAGACTCTGAGCCCACTCCTCGGCTACACCTTTCATACTGCAGTCATCTGGCCCCTTTTGTTTCTGTGTCGTCCTGTGAGACCAGGGACACGGGGGAGCTGGCACTCCTCTTGCTTTTCTGTCTGTGTAAGTAAGAAACTGAACTGGACAAGGGCTTGTTGCCTCTTTACTGATTGACTCTGCCAGTTTTACTCAACAGGGAGTTTAGAGATCTAAACTTACTGTGCAGACAAGGGGCAGAGGCCCAGAGGTTGAGTGACCTGTCCCCATCGCTCAGCTGATTAGGAGCTGAGCCAGGACTGGAGGCCAACCTTGTAAGTCCATAGTTGTTTCCACTAGCACCTAATTCTATGCCGTATGTACTATGAACTCCCACTGAAGTGGTTGTTGATCTGATCAATCAAGTCTTTGCAGTTATTTGGTGTCCTGGTGTCCAGTGCAAATAAATGCTCACAACCCTGGCACGTGATGAGTGTAGCACCCACGTGTCACATGTTGCTTGTGCTGGATAGCCCTTCCAGGGTTCAGAGCACCTGACCCGTCTAACCTCCTACGTGCTGGTGCGGCTGGCCCTGGCAGTCAGTGCCCACAGATGGCAGAGCCACTCTCTGGAAGAGGTCGTAGATTTTCATTCATTTGTTTGTTTTTATATAAAAAATTTTTTTTAAATCTTTATTTTTGAGAGAGAGACAGAGTGTGAGCAGGGGAGGAGCAGAGAGAGAGGGAGACACAGAGTCGGAAGCAGGCTCCAGGCTCTGAGCTGTCAGCACAGAGCCTGACGCAGGGCTTGAACTCACGAACTGTGAGTTCACGACCTGAGCTGAAGTTGGACGCTCACCCGACTGAGCCACCCAGGCGCCCCTGTTTTTATATTTTTGGATACACACAAAATACAGCAGGTGGAAAACAGTGTGCAGAGAAAAGTCCCTTTCCCTTTCCAGTCCCTAGATCCCAGCCCTCCCACACCTCCCACCTCCAAGAGACAACTGCTAGCACCTTTAAGCATTTCCAGAGATATTTCAAGCATGTAGAAGTGTATATGCATGCATACGTGTGTATATATTTATGTGTCTTCCTCACCCACCATGTAATAACATGCCATACATGCTACTGTGTAAATGTAAACATTTATCCTGAAGGTCATTTGCTCTCATTTTACATAGCCATGATTCTGCTGACCACAGCAATGGCAGAGAACATCCTATCGCTCCCCTCCCCCCCCAGTTTCTTCTCACAACCCATGGGTTTGTATGTAGGCATGGCCCCACGTGTGGCCATAGGTAGACAGACTCCGTCCTTTGGGATAGCGGAAAAGATAGGGAATTCCCAAAGGAGGCTTTCTTACAAAGCGCCCATTCTGTCTGGTCATTAATTGACCTGACTTACAGAGCAGGCAGATGCCATCCCTTTCCATGTACGTCTGTTGGGGTCTAACTAGGAAATCTCTTTAGCACTTAAGACACTGGGTATTTAATCCAGGGAAATGGTCACACGGTGATGAAGAGCCAAAACAGGAGACTGGAAAATCAGCCCCAGTCCTGGTGGTTGCAACCATCCCTAGGCTGGAGGGGGAGAGGGAGGAAGTGGTGTTGCAGAAGGCAGACCAGGTAACCTAGTCAGAGCTAAAGCCACTGGGGAGAAGTTCCTGGCAGAGACTTAGTGAAGCAAAGCCAGATTCCTTGGCTTCATCCATGCCAACCGCCAGCCTTCGAACTCAGACCGGCGTCTCGCGTTGGGCAAATCCAGCCAGCAGCCAGCTGAGGAAGACGGGCCAAGGGCCAACTCATGGAATCTCCAGAGCGCCGTCTTCTCTAGGGATGTCACCTGAAGTGGAGGAAGGCCTGTCTGTGTGGGGGACTTGATTAGAGAAAAGAGATGGGCACCTGCAACAAGGAGGTGGCATCTAGTCCCTCCCAGGCGTGGCACCTGCTCTCTGAGGCTCACCTGAGGAGCTGCTCCAGGCCCGCGGGCCCCAATTGTGGTGCTGGTGTTAAAAGCAGCTTCTCTCTTCTTCTTGTGCTGGCTGAGGGGACTGGCAGGTCCCAGAAAAGAGGTAGATTTAGGCTACAGCTGAGCAGCAGTCCTGCCGATGAATTATTCATTGCTCTGGTCTGCCTGTCTCTCATGTTTCAAATGTTCTAAAGTTTCTCCAAATCTTACAGATTGGAGTGGCTTTCTTCCCACTTCACTGTGCATATTCTCCACTCTTGCTTTAGGTACCTTTCCTCCCTCCCCTTATATATATGAACCTTGGCTCTCTATCACCCTGGATGCTTCACCCTTACTGGGTGCAGTAAAGGTTCCAGTGTGTGGGAGGGAGGGGCTTTTCTAAGTTCAGCCAAAGGTGGAGTAGATTTGACAGACTTTTCAAGTCTGCCCTCACAGCAGATGGCTGCTTGCAGGAGGCAGGAACCACCCCGCCCCTGCACCTGACCCAACAGCAGAGTTGGGAGCCCTACCTGTGGAGGAGACATCACTGTCCTGAAGTCTCCTTCTATGTGCTAGGCACCTCTAGGAGCCTCTTTTCAGGGGGTTGAGGGAACAAGTCTGCACATGACCACTACCCTCAAGACTTTTAACAGATTCATCACCTTTGAACATTCTGTTGAACCTGCTTTCTACCTGGTTGTTATGTGGGACAACTGGACCTAACTGGTCCTTTTTGTTCCTGGATCAGTTCCTATTTTTCCAGGACAAGTTGTCTTATTTACAGTTTCTTTGTACCTTGTCTGTTAAGACAGGTAGAGACAAGGGGATATTGGTACATAATTAATGGAATAAAATACCTAGAGATAAACTCTCCCATATTTAAAAAAATCAACAAAAATTAATTATATTTTATTCTATTCACTCTTCTATTGATTGCAGCCAAAGTTTGGTACACTTTATCTTAGGTTTCTAAGTATCAGAAAGAACGCCTAGCTTTTCACAAACGATTATTTCAATTTATTATATTACCATTGCTGTTGTAGTTGCTGTTATTGCTTCATACATTGTTACAACTTTCTTCTTTGTCCTCTAGCAACACCCCTAATATTCTTAAAATCATCCTTGTGCTGGTGGTAACAATAAGATGTCTCAAGCTATTCCTAACCTTTCTCTGTCCCCACGATATGGCACACGCTATCTTTAAGGAGTCTTGGTTTTATTTAAAGTGGAGAATAGTCGGGGCGCCTGGGTGGCGCAGTCGGTTAAGCGTCCGACTTCAGCCAGGTCACGATCTCACGGTCCGTGAGTTCGAGCCCCACGTCGGGCTCTGGGCTGATGGCTCAGAGCCTGGAGCCTGTTTCCGATTCTGTGTCTCCCTCTCTCTGCCCCTCCCCCGTTCATGCTCTGTCTCTCTCTGTCCCAAAAATAAATAAACGTTGAAAAAAAAATTAAAGTGGAGAATAGTATCAGGAAGCAAAATGTGAGTGCCGGGGGTGAGTACCCATGCATGTTGGCTCTGGCTTTTGTTGGCCCAATTTTTGCGTCAGAATTGGGAAAAATGTGTATTAAGTTCTCTTTCTCCGTTTAACAGATTGTTTTACTGTCCCTCTTCTTATGGTATGAAGGTTTCATTGACCATCAACGTGTTCTATTATGTTGATATATTTCTATTCAAAATTTACAGAGATGAAAGCACACCTCTGACCCCAGCTGTGGGCTGTTAGCTTAGGTGAGATGGTAGACTCCACGGGGAATGGTACTGCCTCCAGTGCCAGGTGCACTCTGTGGGTGCAGGATTGCACCGGCTGCTGTGAAGAGCAGAGTGACATATGAAACATGGCCCCTGGCCTCGAGGAATGCACAGAAATCATTTATGTGCATGAAACAATGAGAAAATGACATGAGCCATCATTCCATTGGTGCCTACTGCAACCAGAGGTGCAGGCAATGGGGGGGCGAAGGCGTTGAGAGAAGGGAGGGTCAGTGAGTGGAGAGGGAAAGTCTGAAGCAGGAGAGTATGGGCCACCTTGGAGAATGGTTGCATTTTAGAGAGATGCCAAGGCACATCCTTATCACTGGAAACCACCTCACATACAGGACCTAAGCAGCCTGGGAAGCCATGGATCTGAGGGTGTGTACGAGGCTGCGGGTCCAAGAATGACACTAGAGGTACCAGCTTATTGGTGAATTCAATATGGTGCCTCAGAATGAAAGAAAACAAGATTGTAGTTGTACTTTTGAAATGACAGAGAGAGCATCACACCAAGGATAGGAACGCATGCCATATGGTTAACAGAAAGAAATAATTTAGAGTCCGCTAGGAGTTTAGACATCTTTCTTTTCTTTTTTTCATTTTTCTGTTTCTTTCTTTTTTTAATTTTAATTTTAATTGTTTTTAATTTACATCCAAATTAGTTAGCATATAGTGCAACAATGATTTCAGGAGTAGATTCCTTAGTGCCCCTTACTCATTTAGCCCATCCCCCCTCCCACAACCCCTCCAGTAACCCTCAGTTTGTTCTCCATATTTACGAGTCTCTTCTGTTTTGTCCCCTTCCCTGGTTTTATATTATTTTTGTTTCCCTTCCCTTATGTTCATCTGTTTTGTCTCTTAAAGTCCTCATATGAGTGAAGTTATATGATTTTTGTCTTTCTCTGACTAATTTCACTTAGCATAAGACCCTCCAGTTCCACCCACATAGTTGCAAATGGCAAGATTTCATTCTTTTTGATTGCCACGTAATACTTCGTTTTATATATATATATATATATATATATATATATATATACCACATCTTCTGTATCCATTCATCCATCGGTGGACATTTGGGCTCTTTCCATACTTTGGCTATTGTTGATAGTGCTGCTATAAACATGGGGGTGCATGTGTCCCTTCGAAACAGCACACCTGTATCCCTTGGATAAATGCCTAGTAGTGCAATTGCTGGGTCATAAGGTATTTCTATTTTTAGTTTTTTGAGGAACCTTCATACTGTTTTCCGGACTGGCTGCACCAGCTTGCATTCCCACCAACAATGCAAAAGAGATCCTCTTTCTCCACATCCTCGCCAACACCTGTTGTTGCCTGAGTTGTTAATGTTAGCCATTCTGACTGGTGTAAGGTGGTATCTCATTGTGGTTTTGCTTTGTATTTCCCTGATGATGAGTGATGCTGAGCATTTTTTCATGTATTGGTTGGCCATCTGGATGTCTTCTTTGGAGAAGTGTCTATTCATGTCTTTTGCCCGTTTCTTCACTGGATTATCTGTTTTTTGGGTGTTGAGTTTGATAAGTTGTTTATAGATTTTGGATACTAACCCTTTATCTGATATGTCATTTGCAAATATCTTCTCCCATTCTGTCAGTTGCCTTTTAGTTTTGCTGATTGTTTCCTTCACTGTGCAGAAGTTTTTATTTTGATGATGTCCCAGTAGTTCATTTTTGCTTTTGTTTCCCTTGCCTCTGGAGACATGTTGAGTACGAAGTTGCTGCGGCCAAGATTGAAGAGGTTTTGCCTGCTTTCTCCTCGAGGATTTTGATGGCTTCCTGTCTTACATTGAGGTCTTTCATCCATTTTGAGTTTTTTTTTTTTTTAATTTTTTTTTTCAACGTTTATTTATTTTTGGGACAGAGAGAGACAGAGCATGAACGGGGGAGGGGCAGAGAGAGAGGGAGACACAGAATCGGAAACAGGCTCCAGGCTCTGAGCCATCAGCCCAGAGCCTGACGCGGGGCTCGAACTCACGGACCGCGAGATCGTGACCTGGCTGAAGTCGGACGCTCAACCGACTGCGCCACCCAGGCGCCCCATTTTGAGTTTATTTTTGTATATGGTGTAAGAAAGCAGTCCAGGTTCATTCTTCTGCATGTTGCTGTCCAGTTTTCCCAGAACCACTTGCTGAAGAGACTGTCTTTATTCCATTGGATATTCTTTCCTGCTCTGTCAAAGATTAGTTGACCATACGTTTGTGGGTCCATTTCTGGGTTCTCTATTCTGTTCCATTGATCTGAGTGTCTGTTGTTTGTGCCAGTACCATACTGTCTTGATGATTACAACTTTGTAGTATAGCTTGAAGTCTGGGATTGTGATGCCTCCTGCTTTGGTTTTCTTTTTCAAGATCGCTTTGGCTATTCGGTGTCTTTTCTGGTTCCATACAAATTTTAGGATTATTTGTTCTAGCTCTGTGAAGAATGCTGGTGTTATTTTGATAGGGATTGCATTGAATATGTAGATTGCTTTGGGTAGTATTGACATTTTAAGAATATTTGTTCTTCCTATCCAGGAGCATGGAATCTTTTTCCATTTTTTTGTGTCTTCTTCAATTTCTTTCATAAGCTTTCTATAGTTTTCAGCATATAGATTTTTCACCTCTTCGGTTAGATTTATTCCTAGGTGTTCTATGGTTTTTGGTGCAACTGTAAATGGGATTGATTCCTTGATTTCTCTTTCTGTTGCTTCAGTGTTGGTGTATAGGAATGCAACTGATTTCTGTGCATTGATTTTATATCCTGAAACTTTGCTGAATTCATGAATTAGTTCTAGCAGTTTTTTGGTGGAATTGTTTGGGTTTTCCATATAGAGTATCATGTCATCTGCGAAGAGTGAAAGTTTTACCTCCTCCTGGCCGATTTGGATGCCTTTTATTTCTTTGTGTTGTCTGACTGCAGAGGCTAAGACTTCCAATACTATGTTGAATAACAGTAGTGAGAGTGGACATCCCTGTCTTGTTCCTGACCTTAGGGGGGAAGCTCTCAGTTTTTCCCCATTGAGGATGATATTAACGTTGGGTTGTTCATATATAGCTTTTATGATCTCAAGGTATGCTCCTTCTATCCCTACTTTCTTGAGGGTTTTTATCAAGAAAGGATGCTGTATTTTGTCAAATGTTTTCTCTGCATTTATTGAAAGGATCATATGGTTCTTGTCCTTTCTTTTATTGATGTGGTGAATCACGTTGTTTTGCAGGTATTGATCCAGCCCCGCATCCTAGGTATAAATCCCAGTTGGTCATGGTGAATAATTTTTTTAATGTATTGTTGGAGCCAGTTGGCTAATATCTTGTTGAGGATTTTTGCATCCATGTTCATCAGGGAAATTGGTCTATAGTTCTCTTTTTTAGTGGGGTCTAGTCAGGTTTTGGAATCAAGGTAATGCTGGCTTCATAGAAAGAGTTGGGAAGTTTTCCTTCCATTTGTATTTTTTGGAACACCTTCAAGAGAATAGGTGTTAACTCTTCCTCAAATGTTTGGCAGAATTCCCCTGGAAAGCCATCTGGACCTGGACTCTTGTTTTTTGGCAGATTTTTGCTTACTAATTCGATTTCCTTACTGGTTATGGGTCTGTTCAAATTTTCTATTTCTTCCTGTTTCAGTTTTGGTAGGGTATATGTTTCTAGGAATTTGTCCATTTCTTCCAGATTGCCCATTTTATTGGCATATAATTGCTTACAATATTCTCTTATTATTGTTTTTATTTCTGCTGTGTTGGTTGTGATCTCTCCTCTTTCATTCTTGATTTTATTTATTTGGGCCCTTTCCTTTTTCTTTTTGATCAAACTGGCTAGGGGTTTATCAATTTTGTTAATTCTTTCAAAGGATCAGCTTCTGGTTTCATTGATCTGTTCTATGGTTTTTTTGGTTTCGATAGCATTAATTTCTGCTCTAATCTTTATTATTCCCTGTATTCTGCTGTTTTTGGGTTTTATTTGCTGTTCTTTTTCCAGCTCCTTAAGGAGTAATGTTAGGCTGTGTATCTGAGATTTTTCTTCCTTCTTTAGGAAGGCCTGGATTGCTATATACTTTCCTCTTATGACTGCCTTTGCTGCATCCCAGAGGTTTTGGGTTGTGGTGTTATCATTATCATTGACTTCCATATACTTTTAATTTACTCTTTAACTGCTTGGTTAGCCCATTCATTCTTTAGTAAGATGTTCTTCAGTCTCCAAGTATTTGTTACCTTTCCAA
Source organism: Prionailurus bengalensis (assembly GCF_016509475.1). Taxonomy (NCBI): domain Eukaryota; kingdom Metazoa; phylum Chordata; class Mammalia; order Carnivora; family Felidae; genus Prionailurus; species Prionailurus bengalensis. The sequence continues at coordinate 97,042,265 of NC_057349.1, read as the reverse complement.
ATTTTTTCTTGTGGTTGATTTCGAGTTTCATAGCATTGTGGTCTGAAAACATGCACGGTATGGTCTCGATCTTTTTGTACTTACTTAGGGCTGATTTGTGTCCCAGTATATGGTCTATTCTGGAGAATGTTCCATGTGCACTGGAGAAAAATGTATATTCTGCTGCTTTAGGATGAAATGTTCTGAATATATCTGTTAAGTCCATCTGGTCCAGTGTGTCATTCAAAGCCATTGTTTCCTTATTGATTTTTTGATTAGATGATCTGTCCATTGCTTTGAGTGGGGTGTTGAAGTCCCCTACTATTATGGTATTACTATCAATGAGTTTCTTTATGTTTGTGATCAATTGATTTATCTATTTGGGTGCTCTCACATTTGGCACATAAATGTTTACAATTGTTAGGTCGGTCTTCTTGGTGGATAGATCCCTTGATTATGATATAACGCCCTTCTCCATCTCTTGATACAGTCTTTATTTTAAAGTCTAGATTGTCTGATATAAGTATGGCTACTCCAGCTTTCTTTTTTTGTCCATTAGCATGATAGATGGTTCTCCATCCCTTTATTTTCAATCTGAAGGTATCTTTAGGTCTAAAGTGGGTCTCTTGTAAACAACATATAGATGGATCTTGTTTTCTTATCCATTCTGTTATCCTATGTCTTTTGATTGGAACATTGAGTCCATTGACATTTACAGTGAATACTGAAAGATACAAATTTATTGCCATTATGATGCTTGTAGAGTTGGAGTTTCTGGTGGTGTTCTCTGGTCCTTTCTAATCTTTGTTGCTTTTGGTATTTATTTATTTATATATATATTTTTTCATATTTTCTCCCCTCAGAGAGTCCCCCTTAAAATTTCTTGCAGGGCTGGTTAGTTGTCATAAACTCCTTTAATTTTTCTTTGTCTGGGAAACTTTATCTCTCCTTCTAATTTGAATGACAGCCTTGCTGGATAAAGAATTCTTGGCTGCATATTTTTCTGATTCAGCACACTGAATATATCCTGCCACTCCTTTCTGGCCTGCCAGATTTCTGTGGATAGGTCTGCTGCAAATCTGATCTGTCTTCCCTTGTAGGTTAGAGACTTTTTTTTCCCTTGCGTTTTCATGATTCTCTCCTTGCCTGATTATTTTATGAATTTGACTACGATATGCCTTGTTGATGGTCAGTTTTTGTTGAATCTAATGGGGGTCCTCTGTGCTTCCTGGATTTTGGTGTCTGTGTCTTTCCCCAGGTTAGGAAAGTTTTCTGCTATGATTTGCTCACATTACCACTCTACCCCTATTTGTCTCTCTTCTTCTTCTGGGATCCCTATGATTCTGATGTTTCTTTTTAATGAGTCACTGATTTCTCTAATTCTTAAATCGTGCTCTTTTGCCTTAACCTCCCTCTTTTTTTCTGCTCCATTATTCTCTATAAGTTTGTCCTGTATATCGCTGATTCTCTGTTCTGCCTCATCCATCCTTGCTGCCACTGCATCCATCCATGATTGCATCTCAGTTATAGCATTTTTAATTTCATTCTGGCTGTTTTTTACTTCTTTTGACTCCGCAGAAGGGATTCTAATCTATTTTCGACTCCAGCTAGTATTCTTATTATTGTAATTCTAAATTGTGGTTCAGACATCTTGCTTGTATCTGTGTTGGTTAAATCCCTGGCTGTCGTTTCTTCGTGCTCTTTTTTAAGGGTGAATTCCTTCGTTTTGGCATTTTGAAGGGAGAAAAGGAATTAATGAGGTAGAAAATTAAAATTAAAAAAAATTAAAACTAAAAAATTAAAAACACACACACTCACAAAAATCGAATAAATGATGCTAGATCCTAGGTGTGTTTTGGTCTGGGTGTTGAAAATCGTTTGACAGATTAGAGAAAAAAAGGGGGGAGCAAGAAAAAAAAGGAAATCGTTTGAGAATTTGAAAAAATGAATACACTGAAGTAGACTAAAATGAGATGATGGGGGTAAAATAGAATTTGAAAAACTATACATAAAAGTAAAGAATATAGTAGGAAAAAATTAAAGAAAAATATTTTAATAAAAATTAAAAATAAATATGAATTTTTTCTTTTTCTGTATTCAAGAAAAAGAAACAAAAATGAGAAAAAAGAGAAAAAAGAGAAAAAAAGGAAATTGTTTGAAAATTTGAAAAGGTGAATACACTGAAGTAGCCTAAAATAAAATGACGGAAGTAAAATAGAATTTGAAAAAATTTACACAAAAGTAAAAAATGTAGTAATAAAAATTAAAGGAAAATATTTTTAATAAAAATTGAAAATAAAAATGAATGTTTTCTCTTTCTGTATTCAAGAAAAAGGAAAAAAGTGTAAAAGAGGGAAAAAAAAGAAAAGAATAGATGGACATGCTAACAGATTGAAGTAGGGCTGAAATTACTTCATTTTCCCCTAGGAGTCAGTCTATGTAGCACTTTCTAGTCCATAAACTAAGCTGGCAGTAAGACTTGGGTTCTTGAAGAGTGAAGTTGGCCCATGTGGGCGGGGCTCAGTGTAATGGCTCTTCTGTCCACTAGATGGCGCTGTCAGCCTGCTGGGGTGGATTGTTGAGGTGCTCGTAGGTGCGTATGCGCATGCGCAGGAGCAGTAAAAATGGCGTCACCCAGCTGCCCAGTCTGTTCTCCCGGATCAGCAATCACGCACCTGTCTTCTGTCTTCAGCTTTTGTCCACTCCCTGCTTTTTCACTCTCTGTGACCAGGCCCCAGGCAGTACCTCTCACCCGAGTTTTGTCTCAGCTGCAGCTGTTTTCCCTGACCCTTTACTTCCAAAGGACTGCGACTTTGACCTGTTCTGCCCCTCTGCAGGAGGGTCTCACTGGGCAATGGCCGAATGAGCAATGGCTGAATGCCGGCTGCACACAGGAATGCTTGCTGGACCCTGCTGCTGCTGATGCCCAGAGACTGCGGTCAAGTGCCAGCCTGGCCCAGAAAAAGTTCATGAGATAGTGTAGCAGCAGTATTTCAGGGGTTATGGAAAATCACAACACACATCTGGCACCAGACTTCACCCTTAATGACCTTGTTCCTGCACCAGCATATGTGGCCATTTTCTGGGGTCTGCTGGGATCAGGTGGCTTCAAAAGTCTCTACCAAATGTCTTTCCAGCAGTGGAACTGCTTTCCCCTGTGTGGCCCAAGAACCTCCTGTCCCCCACTCTGTTCCTGGGGATTCACTCTTCCCACCAGAGAACCGCCAGGTATTGAGCTGCGGAGTTGCAGCCTTTGCGCTCCCCTTGTTTACAGTCTTAATGGAATTTAAACCCTCTCCTTTCTCCCTTTTTAGTTTAGTCCCTGCGGCTGTTTCCAATTTTCCACTTTCTCTCCAGCTGCTTTTGGGGATGGGTGCTTTTCCTGTATTCTGACCCCCCCCACCCCAGTCTCTGTCGTCTCTCTGCTAGCAAAAGCACCTCCCTTCCTGTGCCTTCTTGCTCCCCAAGTTCACCACTCTGTGCCGCGTACCTGCTGAATTCTGTGGCTCAGGTTGTGCAGATTGTTCTGTTAATCCACCAGTTTTCTAGGTGTGTAGGATGGTTTAGTGTTGGTCTGGCTGGATTTCATGGACGCGAGACACACAAAAAACTCCCATGCTGTTCCGCCATCTTGGCTCCTCCCTAGACATCTTTCTAACTGCCTCTTCTCAAAGCTTTTAGAAGCAACAGAAAGCCGTTGATCCGGCTCCCAGTCTGGCTGGCCCACCCTTGTCCATGTGCTACCCAGCAACCCTGCACACACCTGCTCTATTGCATTTAGCTTATGCTGCCTGGGAAAACCCTAGCTCTGATGTTATCTTTTTGTGTTTCTCCTGCCACCATTCCTTCCAACTCTGTTAAAAGAACTGATTTATTTCTTCCTGCTGTTCCTATAGCGTTTTACATGAAACCTCTGTAATACCGTCCATCTCACATATTATTTATTTATTTATTTATTTATATTTATATATATCTTTATTTACCTGCTGTCCATAGTATCTTAGGAGATGTGTTTTATTTATTGTCATCCATAATCCAAGTGCCTAACACAGTATTTTACACTCACTACATATTTAACAGGTATTTGTTGGAGGAATTAATAAATAAATGAGTGAATGAATGAGTGAATACATGATACATGCCTCAGAATTGAGTTAGGTGACTCAGTGGCCCCATGTTATTGGTATCTGATTTCGACTTGGTAACTCTTGGTTCTTTACCTTGATGAAGCACCATTAGCCAGGACTTTGGTTTGTATGTATTAGATTTGCAAGGCTAACAGGTCAAATGTCACCCCCAAATTCACAGACCAGATCTTAGTTCCTCTTGGTTCAGTTGTAATAATTCCAGCTAAGCCTTGTTTTGATAAGAAGAGGGAGATCTAGGAAAGCAGCAGTAAATCACTTCATTTAATATGTCAAGCCAGGAGTTGACAACCGCTTATAGGGTATAACTAGAAGATTTATAGACCTGATGATTAGGCTGCTCTAGGGACAGAATCTTTTATGTTTATTAAAACTCTTTGCTCCAAGATGGCTTCCAAATCCGACCTGAACCAAGGCAGCCTGTATTTGCTGAAGTCTGCGATTGAAAGCAGAGAAATTCAGAGGTACCATATAACACCTGCAAGATTTTGAGAGTTCTCAAGTGATGTACATATTTGGTTGTATCAGACTATGTGTCGGTGGAGAGGTTGTCTTCGGCAGCATTTGAGGTCTTTTAAGGTCTTTGGAGATGAGGGAAGTTGTTGGGGGAGGGCAGGAACCCAACTGCCACCTGGTGCCTCAGTGGCAGGGCTTGCAGGGTATCAAGGAGGGACCAGGGAGTGCACTGCTGCTCTTGAGAGCTGGTTCTCTCTTCCTGTCTGCCGTCTGTTTAGACACTCTTATTAGCTCCGAAATAACCTTCTCCATTATTTTTGGTGATGAGGTCCTTTTTTTTTTTTAATTTTGTCCCAGTTTGTTTAGGATGTTAGAGCAGTGGTCAGTGAGGTTCTGTAGCTCAAGTGCCAAAACCATTAGAAAACAAGAAAACAAAAGGCCATTTGAAGATGCACAAATTTCCAAAAAAAAAACCCCGAAAACGACAACAAAAAACCCAACTTTCCAGACAAGGAGAATTATTCACTTATTGTTTATTTTTCTATTTACGGTGTTTTTCTGCCTAGAGTTTAAAATATTCCAACAATGCAGAATGGTACAAAGACAGCAAAAACATCTTTCAATATCTGCCCAGAGACAACTATCAGTCTTTTGATGATAATCTTTCCGAGACCTCTTTCCATGCTTAACACATGCAGACTTATCTCTATTATATATATAAAAAGATATGAATAGAATCATAGCACATATGCTATTTTGTAGTCTTCAATGCAATTTTATATGTATACACACATTTACATTTATAATTTATGAATGTGAAATATTCTATTCACAAAATATCCACTTTATAAATGTGAAATAGTTTACTTAACTGGTTTTGAGAGACATTTTGATTGCTTTCAGTTTTTCACTATTATAAACAATGTGCAAAGAATATCCTTGGCCATATATCTTTGTGTTCTTCTCAGATGCTCTTCTTAGGACAAATCCTTAGGAATAATATGGCTGGATTAGGAAGCGTGCATCTGAAAATTAAGAGATTTTCAAATTGTCCTACAGAAAGGTTAGCCAATTTCCACCCCTACCAACAGTAAATGGGAATCCTCATTCCTCTACTCCTCACCAGCATGAACTATTGATTGATTTATTCATATTTATCAATCTGATCAGCAATATGTGATATCTCAATGTACCTTTGGGGGAGGTTGCCAGTAAAGTTTAGAAGCTTTTCTTTTGAAAATTGACCATTTCTTTTCTTCATTTCCTCCTTCCTTCCTTCTTCTCTCTGAATCATCTGAGTCCTTTGCCCATTTTTCTATCGCAGTATGTATTTTTATTTTTATAATTTGAAGGAGTTTTTTGTATTAAGCTTTTGTTGGTCCCATATGTAGCAAATAGTTTTTTCAGATTTTCATTTTTCCTTCTTCATAATTTGCTTTTGCTGTATAAAGCATTTGAGTTTTATGTAGTCATGTCTATTAGTCTTTACATTTCCAAACTGCTTCCTGAATTTTTCACATAGTTAGAAAGTCTGCCTCCATTCCAAGAGTATTAAAATGTTGACCTTCATTGTCTTCAGTAATTCTTGTTTCTTTTTTTGAGGTCTATTTTAGTCTTAGTTTTCTCTAGAATTAATTTCGCTCACATAATAGTTAAATTTTTCTTTATTTCTTTAAATTTTTTTAAATGTTCATTTATTTTTGAGAGAGAGAGACAGACAGACAGACAGAGCATGAGCAGGGGAGGGGCAGAGAGAGAGAGAGACAGAGAGACAGAATTCGAAGCAGGCTCCAGGTTCCGAGCTGTCAGCACAAAGCCCGACATGGGACCCGAACTCATGAACCGTGAGATCATGACCTGAGCCAAAGTCGGACGCTTAACCGACTGAGCCACTCAGGTGCCCCAAATTTTCTTTATTTCTAAGTGTCTGTTTTCCACAGCTCATTTGGTGAGATTTCCTGCACTGATATGACAAATGATCTTAAGTTTCAAACAAATGGAAACTTAACGTATGTTTAATTTCTGGCCTAGCTTTTCCATCAGTCTGATTGCTTAGCCCTGTACCTTACTGCTGCCATTGTTACAGTTTTATAATATACTTTAGACACCAGGAGGGCAAGTCTCCAGTGGCCTTTGTTTTGTCCTTCTTTTCTTAAAGTCTGTTTGGATTTTTAATGTGATTGCACTTATAGAATGATTTAGGTGAAAATTGTACTTCAGAAATACCCATCTGTCCAATAACAGAATAATCATTTTTAAATCTTAAGGCATAAGTGGGATTTAAAAAAAATATATTACTTTCTTCATGTAAGTCCTACTTATTGAATTTCATGAAGAACTATGAAGGGTCTGAGATTTTTATCCTCTGCAAGCGAACAGGTCAGCCTACCACAATGTCATGGATATGGTAGAAGAAAAATGGCTCCCAGTCCAGAGGCACAGCAGGTGGTTTGTCTTCATGTTCTCACCTGTTTCCCTTGTCCAAGTTCCATGGTGATGATGTACATGCTGTGGGTTTGTGTCACAGCTGAGGAACTCTAAGCTCAGGAAATCAAATGAGAGGTCAGAATAACCTTCTGTGACCTAACTGATGAAAAAATACTCAGGAGTAAACTGAGGAAGAAGAAAGAGCATTCCAGGCAAAGGGAACTACATATGCAAAGGCCCTGTGGTGGGAGGAATTTTAGCAACTATAAACACCCGGGGGAAAAAAAGTCACTATGGTAATTCCATTGTTTTTCTGGCTCAGGGTGCCATAGAAAGCTAAGAGTGTATTATTTTCATTAGGATTTGTTGCTGTTCTTTATTCTTAAAGAACTTTTCTTCAGACACAGAGAGCCTCCTCATTATGGAAGACAGCCTCTTAATATATGTTTGAGTATTTTCCTTTTCTGTTAGTTTTTTGCTAATGTTTATGTATTTATTTTGAGAGAGGCAGAGAATGTGAGCAGTGGAGGTGCAGAGAAAGAGAGAATCCCAAGCAGGCTCTGTGCTGTCAGGGCAGAGCCCATCGTGGGGCTCAATCTCACCAGCTGTGAGATCACGATCTGAGCTGAAATCAGGAATTGGAGGTTCAACCAACTGAGGCACCCAGGCGCTCCCTTTTCTATTAGTTTCGATATTTTCATTAAACATCTGATAAATTGTCATTGTCTATCTTCCATAGTTATGTTCTCCCTAAAGAAAAAAAAATCCCATCTTCCTTGTTTCCCCTGCATTCCAAGATTGGGACCCTTCCTTGTTTTCAGTATTAAGTATTCAGTATTTGTTATTTTTCTTTTTTTTTTTTTTTTTTTTTTTTTGGTTCATGTCTTAGTTTTGGAAAAGGACATTTTTGGAGACCCTGAACTATTGTCACCATCATTTCCAAAGTGTCTGAGTCTGTTATTAAAATACCACTTTGTGTTTTCCCCTAACTCTTTAAAATTATTCCAAGGAGACTTTCAGAGAACCCCACATAATTAAAATAACCTCTTCAGTTTTTAAAAATCTTGTTACTTAAAATTGCATTTACTCGCATATTAAAATATTGATTTGTGGGGGCGCCTGGGTGGCGCAGTCGGTTAAGCGTCCGACTTCAGCCAGGTCACGATCTCGCGGTCCGTGAGTTCGAGCCCCGCGTCGGGCTCTGGGCTGATGGCTCGGAGCCTGGAGCCTGATTCCGATTCTGTGTCTCCCTCTCTCTCTGCCCCTCCCCCGTTCATGCTCTGTCTCTCTCTGTCCCAAAAATAAATAAACGTTGAAAAAAAAAATTTTTTTTTAAATATTGATTTGTGAGAAGGAATTGAAAAATAGTATCTTCTTGATCAGTGGATGAACCATCTCCAAGTATTTCCCCAATTACTGTAGTGCCTCGTGTGCCACCAATAATAGTTCACTGTTGGGGCACTTGGGTGGCTCAGTCGGTTAACTGACTTCAGCTCAGGCTCAGGTTGTGATCTTGCAGCTCGTGAGTTCGAGCCCAATGTCTGGCTCTGTGCTGAAAGCTCAGAGCCTGGAGCCTGGTTCGGATTCTGTGTCTCCCTCTCTCTCTGCCTCTGCCCCATTCACGCTCTGTCTTTCTCTCGAAAAATAAAATAAAATAAAAACATTGAAAAAACAAAATAAATAATAGTTCACTGTTGCTCCACTAGCATGAAATTCATTAATCAGATTTAGTTTTCAGGAAAGCTCCTTCATACCCTAAGATAGATGCACTTCAAGTAAGGAAGTGGAAAGTCGCACAAGTCCTGTTTTTTCCTCACAGTAGAGAAAGAGAATTAGAACAGAAAAGCTCAGTTTAAAAGATGGCTTTTTTTGAGGTGCCTGGGTGGCTCAGTCGGTTAAGTGTCTGACTTTGGCTCAGGTCATGATCTCACAGTCCATGAGTTCAAGCCCTGCATTGGGCTCTGTGCTGACAGCTCAGAACCTGGAGCCTGCTTTGGATTCTGTGTCTCCCTCCCTCTCTCTCTGCCCCTCCCCCACTCACACTCTGTCTCTCTCTCTCTCTCTCAAAAATAAATAAACATTAAAAAATTTGTTTAAAAAGATGGCTTTTTTTGTAGGAAATATTTTTTTCTAACATACTGAGAAATTTGGGGATAGTTCAGCATAATTTTGAGTGATACAAATTCTTAGGATAATATGCTAATTAGTCACCCGTCCTTCACTCTTCAAAACCTATTCAACAAGAAGACTTTTGTGAGGGAGTATCTAAGTTAGCAGAGGATCACAATTCACCAGGGAAGGAACACAGCCAACTGAGCCTTCAAAAACAGGAGGAAAGAGATTCAATGCCTTCTCTGAACCTGGGTTTTCTCTTATTGACTTTTGATCTTAATGTTAGATACATCGCTGACCTTGTCCCTAGAGGCAAAGTAGAAAGGTAGAAAAACCTGTCCTAGACTAGAAAAAGAAATCCCATTTCCAAAATCTGTAAACTAAAAATGGAGAAGCAGACACTTGATCATGATAGCTCAAAATGGGACTCAGATCAAGTTCCACACAGCAAAGATCTTACTGAATAAATTTTGGTGGGTTTTCAATGTTTTGGGAAGCCTCTTTTTTGAAAACGAGTGTTTGGGGTATTTGTTGGCACTGGGGGATGTTGACAGTAAGTCTAGAAATGGAATGATTCCCTTTGTTCACATATTGATGGGTTTATCTTCATTGATTATGATTCATTGACTGTAAGATGCCCTTGATAATATCACACCTCATTATTTCATGTACCAAGAAAGAAAAATTGCTCCTTACAGAATTTGATGTGCTTGCAATGCTTTAGGGTGCATTGTGATTTCAGAGATGTTATTTTGTAAAAAAGTATGCATTTTAGAATCAATGAGACATGGTGTTTTTCTTACACAAAAACAAGGAAAATCGACATCCTCAACAGCTTGTCTATCTACCTGAAATACCTAACAATAAACAAATTTATGCTTTAAAATTCATAAAATATCATATTAGGTATGATATTTCCAAGAGCAATCAATATTATTGAGTGGATACTGTTAATATTCAGAGAATTAACAAACTGAACTGACATTTGTAAAAGATGCCCCAAATTTCCCGTCATGTTTTAGGATATCAAATATCCACTATTTGATATTTTCCTTCCCGAGCAAAGCAATCTGGTTCCTACAGTGGCTGCCCAGACCTGGGGGGTAGGGACCGCTTCCATCATCTTTCCCAAATTTCCTGTGGCCTCTTGAGCAAAAGCTTCTCATTTCCAACTGTTGGCTACCATTAAGCCTCAGAAATGAGTTTTGTCACCTAACATCATCCCTGAGTTAGAGTGTAGAGTTCTTTCTGTCCGACTTGTTACATTTCTTAACATTCAAGGAAATCTGACCCTTGAGCTTATGATACCGCTGAGCTCCCTGGGTTGGAGTTGATCAACTACCTCTTGCTGCAAGATTTAGTCAACTCTACCTGAGACAGCTTATCATTAGTATATATTTTTTTAAGTTTTATTTATTTTGAGAGGTAGAAGAGGGACAGAGAGAAGGAGAGAGAGAATCCGAAGCAGGCTGTGAGTCGTCAGCCTGATGTGGGGGCTCGAGCTCATGAACTGTGAGGTCATAGCCTGAGCTGAAGTCAGACGCTGGACTGACTAAGCTACCCAGGGACCCGTATCATTAGTATTTTTAATGCTATGAATTTTATAGCATGTGGGGTATCTGTTTGGGGGAAAGGATGTGTCCATAGCGAACAATTACCAACAGTTCTACCGTCTCTGCCACTTACGTCATTTCCTTTCACTTTTTTACCACATACATTTTTGCATAGTGGAGATCATTTTTTTTTTTAATTTTTTTTTCAACGTTTTTTATTTATTTTTGGGACAGAGAGAGACAGAGCATGAACGGGGGAGGGGCAGAGAGAGAGGGAGACACAGAATTGGAAACAGGCTCCAGGCTCTGAGCCATCAGCCCAGAGCCTGACGCGGGGCTCGAACTCCCGGACCGCGAGATCGTGACCTGGCTGAAGTCGGACGCTTAACCGACTGCGCCACCCAGGCGCCCTAGTGGAGATCATTTTTAAGCACAATTTATGAGATGCTTTTTCATTCAATCTCATGTTGTTGAAATAGTATGGTTAAAGACTTTTAACCAGGTGATTGTTTTGTTCTGTAGATAATGTTAACTATTCCCCTATTGCTTGTTATTTGGGCTCCATCCATTCTGTTTTCGCAATTCTAAAACATGCTAAAATGAACATCTCTGTAGGTAAATCTCTATCCGCATTTTGACCGAGGGACATAACTTTAATACAATTGATTTGTACCGTTACATCCCTTCCATGGGAAAAATAAAGGTCATAACAATTTATAACCCAACCAAAGGGGCAGCAGCGAATGTGAGGGAATAGTTGTATTTATCTAATACTATTGTCGTATCACTTCAAGGTTGAACGAAGTGGGGAAACGGAGACACACATTGATAAAGTCGTCTCGTTGTTGGCGGCAGTATCGGTTGCGTTTGGAGCTGGGAATCTATTGTCCTCTCCACCTAGACAGCATCTTCGCTGCTTCATTATAGCCCTGTGGAAATTTGCTCTCCTTGAAATGATCCCAGAACTCCAACAGCACTGTAAAAACTCCTAGTGGTGCCTGGCTGTCTTGTATTTGGTCTTCCCCTCCAATAAAGGATAGGCATGGCCAAAAACACCAAATGGGATACATGTTTGCCTTGCAAACCAAACAAACCCTTCTGTTTTTGTTTTGCTTTGTGTCTGGACTAATTCTTAGCACCTCTTCTGCCTGTGAGCGATTTGTCACTTCCTTCTGTAAGACTGGCACCAGCAGACATGCAGTCTCAGAGGATCCCGGGGAGAAAGCGAGGCCGACCCCCACTGCACTCAACACCTATGAAGATGGCAGTGCATAACCTTTATTCTGCTTCAGCTGGTTCTTTGCCAGCAGCGAAGATCCCAAAGAAAAGAGGGCGGAAGCCTGGGTACAAGGTACGGCTCCATCATCTCCTTTCTCCACGGTGACATTGGGCTGGGGCATGGGTGCTTGGGCAGAGCCCCACCGCAGAATGTGAGGAAAGGCTGGGAGCTGGGTAACGACAAGATGAGAAGTAAGTTTCTCTCAATGAAGTCTGTGACAGACAAGGGCTCATTGTTACAGCGGGGCCCACATTGCATGCTGTCCCCGTCGTGTGCATTTGTACAAGTGGAGAAAGCAAATTGCACCAGATGGGGAAAGTTGTAAGGCGAGCAGATTTTAGGGTCATAGCTAAACACACATTTTAAGACTTGCATTTAAATTAGTGTTTCAGACACCGAATTTTCCCCTCACTGTGCCTACTAGGGCGGCGCTCAAAGCCACTTTCCAGAACTCATTCGTCATTTATTTTAGTAAAAGCAGATGATGTTCCTGAAACACTTAAATTAATAATGCGTGCAGCCTAGTGTCAGAGGACATAGAAGAATTTTTCCAAACAGAGCCTAAACAAGGGGGACTCATCATGAAAATTCAGGGTGTTAATTCATAGTTTCCTGCTTATAAAAAGTGCTGACGTCAAGTTTGGCTTCAAGGAGGCGTATCAGGAAGAATTAAAATCCCGTGACCCTTGGAAGAATTAACAATTCAGAGTGGCAGGGGGTGGAAAAGAAATTCTCTGATGTAATTGCAATCACATAAAGCAATCTGAACCAGAGGAGGGAGAGCTTCTCCTCCAAGACGTTTTTGAGGAGGCTACTAGAGAAGAAAGACTATTGAGTTCATTCTCCACAAGACTTTTGGGCATTAGAAAATGAGCTTCAGAAGTTTTCCTTCCTTTATTTTTTCTTGAAATAAAGAGCTTATGTTTCCATCTTGAGATCTGAATACTCAAACCAGAATGCAAATTGGCAATTAACTCCCATATATTTAGGAAAATGTATGGAAATTATTTCAGGTCAGCAGAAAGACAAAGCTTCCGGAAGAATCGGTGATGAATTCAACCTTTATCCCTTTGGTTCTCCCCAGTTCTTCCAACTGCTGGAAAATAAAAACAGGAGGTAGGGGGAAGGTGACTCAAAGTTGTTTGGGGGTCATGGGTTTTAGTAAAAGAAGCTTTTACTCAGCCACCTCATAAAGTAAAATCTTCTGTCACTGGTTACTTTTCTAACAAAGAGAGCCTCCTCTTTCTCATGGGCACTTCAGCTTCAGCATTGTTTCTCTGAAGCCGGCATAGGGCAGGCCCTCCCAGCTCAGCTACCTGCGCCATTGCTGAGGTCTGGGTATTAAATCTGGAAGGACGGAGCAGGGCAGCCCTTCTGTGAATAGAGCCAGGGAGCAAGTCCAGGATCTGAAGAAACACACTGAAAACTTCTCTCTCCTATTTGGCCTTTCTCCTACTCCCCTGGGAGCTGTGACCCAAGAATGAAAATTACCAACAGACACAGCATTTCTAGGTCCAGGAAAAATGGGAATTCAGTCCATGGAATGAGCCCGACTTGGCAATTTTCCTGTCTCCTAAAAGGGGCAGTTTTCAGGGCTCCTAACACTCGGAGACACATCAAAGCAGGAAGAAAGCTTTCGGAATGGTTAGCTGACAATGTAGGCCCTGCACATGGCAGGCAGATCTCATGTCCATGCCTCACAGGGCTACTTGGCTAGGGGCAACGGGCCACAGCTCTTCCTTGAGTCCATCTTCCATGTATTTGGGGAACTGTGTGGGAATTATTTCAGGCCAGCAGCTCCCAGACAGCTCCCCAAGTGTCCAAGAACACCTCCAAACCAGGTGCTAGTCAGCCAGAGTGCTGACTCCCTCGTGGTGACATGAGAAAAATAAGAACCGTGTGCAAATCTTCGTAGAGCTAAAATGATTCCACCCAAAGGATCATCCTTTATTCTGAAATATCTGCTTCTTACTCTTTTGGCGTTAGAGTTTGTTTTCTTTTATTTAATTGTTGTATGTTGTCAGGATTTGGTAATTTAAAAAATGTCCTTACTTCGCAAAATAAATTTGGCAACCAATTAAGTCTCTCCAGTTTTTTTTTTTTTTTGACAATTTCTTAGACCCAGAAGCCCCCTTTTACCGTTAATGAAAAGGTTTTAATTGTGGAGAAGCCACCGAGAAAACTGTACAGTGTTGGTCCATTTACCAAATGGCCACTAATTTGGCAATTTTAACTATCTGAGACACAGTTGGGGGGCCAGAAGTTGTTAAAAAAGAAGCCCTGAGCAAGCGAAGTAAGATATTACTTGGTGTATCCTTAAAGATCCTGTATTTAATTGTTAAGAAAATGCTTCCAAGCCCTCCTTCAGAGTCTATTTACCTTTATTGTAGATGCATTTCTTACAAGCTCTATTATAGCGATTTAATAGTCTTAAGATTTGAAGGAGAAGATATTTTGGGGAAGAAGAGTGCCCACGCAGCTGGGTACTGAAAGTATAATAATAATTATTGTTATAATTAAATGATGTTTTATTAATAATACAGAACAATAACAAATACAATAACATTATCAATATTATAAAGTAGTGAAGAACAATTTTGTCATTTCAATAAGAACATCATTATGGTATATTCATCCTAACAATACTGTCATAACGAAGTAATCCGTGTTTGAGCCTTTGGAAGGTTCCTGAGTCTTGAGGATGCCTGTTGTACTGACTGCATCACAGATCTATGCTGGTTGACATTTGTCACCTCTTGCCTGGCGCTCTCCCAAACTGCACTCTCGATCACCTCTGCCCAGCACAGGTGGAAACTCTGTCTGGTCCAAGAATGGGCACAAGCCTTTCCCTTTAAGATCCAAGCACAGCTGACACAGGCTGTGATGTTTAACCCTTTCTCTGAGTCTTGAGAATAATATGAGTGAATTGCAGGCAGAAAGGGAAGAATTCAACGGGTAGTCAGATGTCAGTGCTCCAGAGTTCATAGGTCATGCCTCCTCCCAGGGCCCATCTGCCCATGCCTCTTGGCCCAGGCCTGCAGCCACATTTCTGGGGCATGCTCACTGCCGGGAAAGCATCATTTTATGGCCTTACTGCCTCCTTCTCACCCCAGTCGAAGAAAGCAAAAACCTCTTAACATCACATTTTCTCTGAAGAGCCCTACGCCGACTGCCATGAAAACAGCCTTCTTCATTATCAAACAGAATTTACATCTCAGTTTGAAGCATCTGCTATTGGTTTAGTTCAGAGACAACCCAAGGTCAACAGATAGATTTTCCTCATATTTCATGACTAAAAAGACTATTAAGGTCTTTTTAAAGATATAAAGAGAGTCTGCATCAAGGAGGAGCCCTAGCTTCTATTCTGTACCCTCAGCTGATTGTAATGTCACCTAACAGTGGGATCTCCAGCTTCTGTGTCTTTATGATTGGGATTATGACTTAAGCAGGAAGAAGAAAGTGCTGGGTTTTAAAAATAGCTGTTTGTCCCCTACACATCATCATCATTGTCATCACCATCATCATAATTAATACTAATAGCAAGAATAGTCGTATATAACATTTATTCAGCACTTCTGTGTTTGAGGCTCTGGACCAAAGCACTTTGTGTATATTTTCTTATTTGAACCCTGATAGTGAGGGAGCTAGAAAAACTGCAGGAATTAGGTATGAGTGAACCAAGTCCCACAGCCTGAGGCTGCCTACTGTTGGGCCAGAAGTCCTCTAGACCTTGGCAATCTCTTTGCATTATTGTTCAGAATAGTAATTATGCTTTCCCATTTACTCTTTCCAAATTATGTCCTGTCTGCTCTGTTTAATGAGCTTAGAAACGTGTAACATGTTTAGAAAGAAGATACTCTGTAAAATATTAAAGACAAATGGTTAACATGTTCTGAAATGTTGGTAATTGTATCGTTGAGAATATAAATCCAGCTGCTGTGACAAAGGGGAAGCAACAGTGGCCTAAAGAAGAGGAAGATAACTTCTTTCTTATGTTAAAAATCTGGGAAGCCCATCTGAAGGTGACATGATGCCTCCATGGTGTTGGGGACCCAGGCTCCTGCTCTGTTGTCACTCTTCTCCTCTTAACACAAAGTCCCTACCTCACGCTGTAAAATGGCTCCTCCAGTTCCCTCTTTCCTGCTAGTCTAGCCAGCCAGATGGAGGCAAAACTAGTGGAGGCATGTCTTTACCCTTTAAGGACTCAATGTTCAAGGCTGCACACACGCCTTACACTTGCATGCTGCTGGCCAGAACCTAGTCACTTGGCCTCACTTAACTCCAAGGGAGGTGGGGCAAAGCAGTATGGGGTGATCAGGTGGCTGGCTAAAATTCAGAGATTGCATTAATAAAGAAAGAAGGGAGCGTGGATATTTGGGAATAACCAGCAGCCTCTGCTAAGTACTTACAGAACAGTCTTCTGTTACCTAGAAAATTTACTCTATAAAGAGAGTGATTTTCTAATAAACATAAGGAAATACAACATTATGTTTTTTTTTTTTTTTATTTTGAGAGAAAGAGAGCACACATGCACGAGTGGGGGAGGCGCAGAGATAGAGGTAGAGAGAGAGAATCCCAGGCAGCCTCTGCACACGAGGCTCAAACACAAGACCCTGGGATCAGGACCTGAACTGAAATCAAGAGTCAGATGCTTAATCGACTGAGGCACCCACGTTCCTCACAACATTATGTTTTATTCTCTCTTTTTTATTGTCATCCTTTTCTTCCCACCTCCCGACCCCCAAAAGAGTATGTGTTCTTGGCATTGTGTAACAAGGAAGTCAAATTCACAAAACTCTCAAGTAGGAAAATGTTCAAACTTAAGCAGAAAGCGTTTTGTTTGTTTCAACACTTGTTTAAAGTCTCTTTCTAAAATGTGTTTTCACAAAAACTGTCAAAATGGCTTTGATGATTCTTTGATTGTCCAGATCTTATATTGTCTTAGAGTTATATTTTGGAACACCAAATGTAGCATGGTAGTATGCAAGGGAAGAATAGATACCAAATAACCCTTCCTGTCCCTGTCTTCAAGGCCTCCCCTTGCTGATGGTGGGCTTGGTGCCCCACCTGTGCCCCATGGAGGAAAATGATTACACAAGCACAAAAAACAGCACCTAGGATATGGACTATCTCTCCTGTGGCTTTCTATTACCCTCCAGCCCCAACACCAGGGCTGGAGCAAGGGCCAAGGTTGAGGTGCAATGGTGGGCGTGAGGTGCAATGGTGGGCGTGAGGCCCTCGTGTGCTGGTTTATGATTCCCCGCAGCGTTCTGAGTGTAACTCGGGCATGAACGCTAGTCGATGTTTCCAATTATGTTAAGAAGTAAGGGAAATGTAAACAGTGAAGTTGTATATTGGAATTGTATGTTGAGAATGGGATAAACTTCTTCACAAATTTATCGTGGACAGAGGATAGTTTGTAAAAAAAAATAGTTCAGTTTTTTGTGCTATTCACGGTGTCACAGCTACAAAGAAGGCACACTTTTAAGTTTAGTTTGTGTTTTTACCATTTTCTCCATCACTCTCTCAAGTCTGTAAGTCAACAAAGTAGTAAAGTCAGCCCTAATTCATAGCATTCGCCAATTTCCAAGGTGGAGATGTTCCCAACATGGCCAGGTTCAAGGCGCCAAGATGACATCTAAGGACATGGTGTCAGTATTGATAATAAAATAGTTAGACAGTGATGAGTTTTGAGTATCTATTACCTTGTTTTGAATGTATTTTAAATTAATTCTCTGGAAGTATATATACTTTAATGTTTAATAATCACCATGTTTAACAACTTGCAATATTCCTGAAAATATAAGTCATCCTTTGTGTACAAGCCGGCTCCAGCCTCCCACTGCTCTGAGCTCCTCTATGCACATGATGCCTGTCACTGGACGTGCCATGTTTCCTCTCTCATCTGCAGGGCCGACCCCACTCCTGCTGATGCAGAGAACTTGGCCTCCTCACCAGTTTCTGTAAGAAACCCAACCACACCAACCATTCCTTGAAATGTGTGGTCTCTATTAAAGATTGTTGGGGTCGGAGGGCGTAGAGACAGCATCCCATTAAATAATTCTCACAGATAGATGCATTCTTCTGAATTTCCCTTTATCAAGTGTTTGTTTGTTTTCCCTTTTCTTTGTTCTCTCTCCTGGTACCCATGGAGTACCAGGTTCATCATCTCCTCTCTCAGCTTGCCTCGGTCAGGAGGAAATTAAACCATTCTTCCCTGCCCTCGGCAAAGCAGCAGCCACCCATGCCACTCACCTCTGCTCTTCACCAGTTTCAGTGGCTGCCTGGGTCCAGAGAAGAATCTGAACCCAGCACAGAGATGGTGGGAGAAAGCTCCAGCATCCTCACCCTGTCTCCACCATGTTTGTACTTCTGAAAGGCCCAAGAGAGCCAGCCCATTTCCCTCCCACCTTCAAGCATCCCTTTCTTTCTTCATTGTGGTGTAGGCAGTTTATTGTATTGGGGTCCTTTTATTTTCTTAGAGAAGCTCAAAGATAGCTTAGCTAGGATCTCAGATTTAACTGAAAGGCATGTTGCCAAAGCAGGCCTCCAGGCCAAGGGATACTGGCCGCTCTATCCCTTAGGTGTTCAATCTCTCCTTCAAGTGCAGGGAGAAGAATGTATGGGTAGACCCAGAAACAGGCCGACTCCTAGGAATGGGATTAGGTCATTGGCTACAACCTTCTTGTTGTTGGAACTGATTTGCATTTCTAACAAGCAAGTTTTTAGACTAAAGTCTGAGGTTAAGCACAGTGAGGTATTGAGTTTTCCCTAACTCTACTCCCACAGCATCTCATCAGAACCCTGGGGGAGTTTTATGTGGAGAAAGAGGGTGAGTCTAAAGGAGGAATGTGCCCCCAAGAAAAGCTACGGCAGGGACATAAACAAAGTTATTCTCAAGTAGGGCTGTAGAGGGGAAGGAAGGGAGGGGGAACATGATTTTTTTTTTTTTAAATATGGTATATTGGTTTCCTAGGGCCACTGTAGCAAAGTACAACAAACTGTGTGGCTTAAACAATAGAAATTTAGTGTCTCACAGTTCTGGAGGGTAGAAATCCAAGACCAGTCTACACCTTGGCTCATAGAAGGCCTTCTTCCTGCATCTTCACATTGTCTTCCCTCTGTACTTGACCGTTTCTGTCCAAATTTCCCCTTTTATAAGGATACAATCATATTGGATTAGGGCCTACCTTAATGACTTCATTTTAACGGATCATCAGCAAAGACCCCATTTCCAAATAAGGTCACATTCACAGGTCCTGGGAGTTAGGGCTTCAACATCATTTTGGGGGACACATTTCAACCCCTAACATCCCGTATAATAATCTTTGCCTTTTAACTAGGCATTGAGTCCACTTATGTTTAAAGAAATCACTGATAAGTTTGGGTTTAAATGTATATTTTATTTTGTGTGTTCTATTTATCTCATTCATTCTGTGCTCCTTTTACTCATCTTTCCTGCCTTCTTTTGGAATTTTTTTTTTTTTTAGGTATTTAAATTTTTTTCTACTCATTGAAAGTTAACACTCTGTTCTCTATTGAATTACTATTCGGCTTGTGGCAGTATCTTTTCAGAGATTCTGGGCACTTCCCTCATTGTCAGGTGGGGGTGGGGGTAAGGTGGGGCAAATTTACATCTGGCTCATCTTTGTCCTGAGGTTGTAGCCCTTTGGGTGAGCCCTGAGCTCCATAGCAATTCCTGAGGCCTAGATTTCACTTCTATATTGGCCTGATAATTCTTTATATATTATCAGCCCCTCTGTACTTTCATTAACCTTACATTTTATCCATTCCTTGTGGTTGTTCTCAGTTGATCCAAATAACCTAGTTTTATTTTTTTTTAAACATATTTTTTTAAATATTTATTCTTGAAAGAGAGAGAGTACGAACAGGGGAGGAGCAGAGAAAGAGGGAGACACAGAATCTGAAGCAGGCTCCAGGCTCCGAGCTGTCAGCACAGAGCCCGACGTGGGACTCAAACCCACCAACCGTGAGATCATGATCCGAGCCAGCGTCAGATGCCCATCCGACTGAGCCACCCAGGCGCTCCAAATAACCCAGTTTTCTATATTTTCAGAAATAGAATTACAAAGAAATTTAGGATGCCACGTTTCTTCTATTCAACATTCAAAATATGGCACTGACACTGGTTTTTGTCTCAAATTCTATGATGTTTCCAGAAGTAGTCTAATGCAGGGTATATACGCATTATGGATTAGAAGAGAACTTAGAAACCAACAATCTACCCAATCTAATGGCTTTGGAAGATGAAGCCGGGAAGCACTGAATGAGTTGCTCAGAGTCCCATGTGAACTGGTGGCAGACCCAAGGTTCAAATCCCAGATCTAACTCTGAGCCCTGTGCTCTGGCTGTTCTCCTGCAGGGCATCAGCAATGTGTAGTTGATGACTGAAATCATGCCAGTTCTCAGTGTCCACTCTGTGGGTGAGGAAATGTGGGCGCTCTCCTTCTTGTCATGCCCTCTCTCCATACCATCAGCAATAATAATAACAAACCTTTATGAAGTTCTACTTTGCATTAGCCCTATGCTAAATGTTTACGTCTAAATCTTGTCACGTCCCTGTGAGGAGGTATTGATATCCTCACACAAGTGAGGAAGGACAGGCTCCCAAATCCTAACTTACAAGACTTAAGACAGGGTTGGTGTGTGGCTGAGCTGGACTTTGAGCACAGATTCCAATGTAGGTGCCCACGGCCACCCTGAACTTGTTTTTAAATTTTGCTTTGTTGGTTCATCTCTGCTGATGTGCAGGCAGTCCCCTAACCACACTCTCTGTCCTCGGATTACCAACTTCTTGCTGTCAATCTATGAAACGTTGTTTATTTGGTACTTTTGTTTCTGCCACGTTTGCATAGTTCTAGAAAAATACTGCAATTTTTACATCAAACGATCCTTCCTCTGTTAGCGTCCCCTGGCCACACATCTCAGTTTGCAAACAAACCCTCCCCTCCCCCAACTCTTTCCAGTGATTCTCTAGTAAATGTCTTAGAGAAGGTCTTCCCTGAAAGACAGCTGGAGCAAGAAGCTCTCCAGGCCCTTATTTTGGATCTGTAAATGGAAAAGAAAGATGAGCTGCCCCCATATTCCATATTCCCCAGCCCTCTTTGGTGGAATCGCCAGCTGGCAGGGACCAACTCCTTACTCTTCTGCTTCACCCACCACGATACTCTACCCCAGCAAAGCACAGCCCCTCTGGCAGCCACTGGAAACCATGCCCTGGATGAGGAGTCACCACACCCGTTTGATTGAGGTTTTGAATTTCAGGTAAAGGTGCCAACTTTGCCAGCCTCCGTACAGGGTTGTTGGCTTTGAAGGTCAAGGATTAGCTCCAATATGTCAGAGCACAGCATCCTGGGCACCTAATCTTCCTCCAGTCTTATGCATCCAAGAAAGAGGCTTCTCCTCCCTTCTTCCTCTCCATTTTACCCAGTTTATTCTGCCAGATCCTGCTTTTAATACTGTACAAATAAACCGTATTTTTGGAATACCTTTAGATTTACAGGAGAGTTGCAATGATAAAACAGAGATTCTCATGTACCCCACACCTAGTTTCTTCTGTTGTTAACATCTTATATTACTGTGATACATTTGTCACAAGTAGTAAACCAATAATAACACATCATTATTAAATAATGTCCATATTTTATTCAGATTCATTAGTTTTCCTCTCTTCTGTCCCAGGACCTATCCAGGATATCACATTAACATCTTGTTGTCATGTCTCCTTAGGTTCCTCTGGGCTGTAAAAGTTTCTCAGACTTTCCTTGTTTTTGATGGCATTGGCAGTTTTTAGGAGTATTGGTCAAGTGTTTTGTAAAATGTTCTGTAACTTGGGTTTGTCTGATGTTTTCCTAATGATTAGACTGGGGTCATGGGTCTCTGGGAAGAAGATTCCAGAGGTAAGGTGCTATTCCCATTGTGCCATGTGGAGGGTGCATACTATCAACATGGCTTATCACTGTGGATGGTGACTTGATCACGTGCCTGAGGTGGTGTTTGACAGGTTTCTCCACTGTAAAATTACTTTTCCTCATTTCCATACTGTCCTCTTTGGAAGGAAGTCACTATGTGCAGCCCACACTTAAGGAGTGAGAAGTTACACTCCACAAACCGTTTGGAATATTAATGCATAGGAGGTTTGTCTCCTCCATGTGTCTCTCTAGTCAATTATTCATTTATGTCAGTATGGAGTCATGGATATTTACTGTATACTTTGAATTATAATCCATTACCCGTTCTTTATTTATTGCTCATATTGTTCTAGATTTGGACATTACAAGCTCTTTTGATTGACTCACATGTTCCTATGACCTGCCCTCATCATTGTGTGTGTGTGTGTGTGTGTGTGTGTGTGTTACTTTATTTTCTGGGACAAGATGCCACAGGCTCATCTTGTGTATTTCCTGCCCTTGACCTAGAATCAGCCATTTCTCCAAGGAGCCTTTGTTCCTTTTATTGAAGAATGGTATTAGAAACCAAAATAGGAGCATGGTGTTTTGTTTTGTCCAACTAAAAAACAAAACACAGCAGTGGTGCCTGGGTGGCTCAGTCAGTTAAGCCTCTGACTCTTGATTTCAGTTCAGGTGATGATCTCACCATTGGTGAGATTGAGCCCCAGGTCGGGCTCTGCGCTGACAGTGTAGAGCTTCTTTGGGATTCTCTCCCTCCCTCTCTCTCTGCCCCTCCCCTGCTCATGCTTTCTCACTGTCTCTGTCTCTAAATAAATAAATAAACATTAAAAAAAACCCCAAACATAGCAAAACACAACAAAACAACAGCAACAACTAGCAATGGCAAAGACAAATGCCCTTCCAGAGGAAAGCTTGGATACATTGGGCAACAGGTAGCTCCCCATTCCACATGGGAGAGGCACTGACAGAATGGGCCCCACATCACACCAAAGGACATTCCTAGTCACTGAGCTCATTTCTGTCTTAGGAGCCCTCTAAAATCATATGTGACTCCCATTTAGGAATCTTTTTTTTTCCCTTTATGTTAGACAATGAGATAGAAATTTCAGAATGCTAACTCAAAGGTATTCCTACTGATGATTTATTCTTTAATCAAGAAGAATTTTTTTAAAGTCGTATACCACCCACAGTTGCATGAGTTTTTCTTCTTTATTCAAAAGTCCCACCGTTGTTTTAGAGGTTGGATGAATTCAGAAAGTTGGCCCTGCAACCAGCTGACTTTTTCTAATGTCTTGAATTGCTTTATCTGGGCAGAAATGACAGACAGAGGTAACAACCAGCTATAATTGTATTACTTCATTGGAGGTGGGTTCAATGAACAGATTCTTTTATAATAAATATTAACATAGCAAGCAAACATTAGGTCATGGTGCTTAAATGAACAGTAAACAGTGTCTGGCAACCCAAGTCTTAGCTGCCATCACTTTCTTCACCACCATCACCATCCTCCCCATCCTCTCCGTCCTCCCTGTCCTCACCATCCTCACCATCCTCACCATCGACACTATCATCATCTTTCTAGGGAAGGATCATGAGGATCTTTGGGTGATTTACTTAAAGACCACAGGTGAAAAAACGACAACCTGCCAAATCTTGCCTTTTCCCCACCAACATCATTATCTGTATGTTGGTTGGAGGGCTTTCAGCCTGTAAAGGAGGATTTAACCAGGCCCTTCCAGAGTCTGCTATCCACAGTCCTTGGGCACTGCCACCACCAGCCTCTCCATCACAAGGCATGCAGGGCAGTATATCATTTCTCGAAAGACTGTCAAAGGGACACTTAGTGCATAATCTGGGAGAACAGGCAGCGTAACTATAACCCTGTCCCACTTAGTAGGTGAGGGAACCATGCTGAAGTCAGTCACAGTAGGTTTCTGGTCTGCTCCCTCCCACCACTAAGGTTTCTTTCAGATTGTTTTTATAGTATTTAGCAGTGTATTGCTACCTGATGGGCCCTTTACTTTTTCAAATGCTAAATGCAGAATAAGGTGAAGTCTCTGTTGTTAATTGTAGCTTCTGATGAACACAGTGTCTCTCGCAAAAGCCCCAGATGCTGCACCCATACAGCCCGGTGCAGCCAGTGTACTCACTTTTGACTGGTCTCCTTTTAAGTTCATTTTAATGAACTTAAATTCATGTCCACACATCCCACTGTGCCTTCCACGTTGCTCAGCAGCCACACCCTGTGCCCCCACTTCTCCTACCCTCCTAGTTCATTAACACACTCTCCTCTGTCCTCACACTCAAGCTTCCAGCCTCACTGAGAAACTAGTAGCCATCAGAAGAGACCTTTTGTAAGCTCCCACCTCCACATCCACCCACCCCAGATCGAGGCCGTTATATTCTGCCTTGCAATAAAATAGATGAAAGGTCCGTGTTTCTCTCTCAGGCCTTGCCATCCCCCTCCCACGCACCCGCCTCCATTCACTAAATCTCATCCCCTCTCACCTACTCAGAGTCCTGAAGCTAGTAGCTCTGCACGCATGCCCTCGTATCATCCTTTCTTCCCTCTCGACTGGATTATTGCCATCAGTATTAATACATGTTTCTCCCATCTCAAATACCAAAAACCTTAAAAGATTTTTAAAAATGTTTTAATTGTTGTAAAAGACACATAGCATAAAATTTACCCTCATAACCCTTTCTTTTTTTTTAATTTTTAATCTTTATTTTTGAGAGAGAGAGAGACAGAGACAGAGTGCAAGCGGGGGAGGGGCAGAGAGAGGGGGAGACAGAATCCCCAACAGGCTCCAGACTCTGACATCTCAGAGCCCGATGTGGGGCTCAAACCCACGAATCGTGAGATCATGACCTGAGCCGAAGTCGGACACTCAACCGACTGAGCCACCCAGGCGCCCCTCATCACAACCATTTCTAAATGTACAGTTCTAGTGTTCAGTGTATTCACATTGTTGTGCATTCAATTTCCAGAACTTCACCTTGCAAAACCAAAACACTGTACCTGTTAAACAACAACTCCCCATTCCCTCCTCCCTCCAGCCCCTCGAAAGCACTATTCTACTTTCTGTTTCAATGCATTTGACTATTCTAGGCATCTTATATAAGTGGAAATAGGCAATATTTGTCTTTGGTGACTGGCTTATTTCACTTAGCAAATTTCCTCAAGTCTCATGCATATTGTGGCATGTGCCAAAATTTTCTTCCCTTTCAAGGCTGAATAATATCCCCTTGTGTGGATGTACGACCTGTTGTTTACCCATTCATCTGTCAATGGACATTTATAGTTGCTTCCTCGTGGACTGTTGTGAATAGCGCTGCTATGAGCATGAGTATCAAATACCTCCTGGCTTTCAATTCTTTTGGATATAGACCCAGAAACTGAATTGCTGGGTAATTCTATTTTAAATTTCTTGAGGAACTACTACACTGCTCCATTTTGCATTACCACCAAGTGTTCTGATTTCTACACATCCTTGCCACTACTTTTTATCTTTTATTTTTATTTGTTTTTGATAGTAGCTAACCTAATGGATGTGAACCATTTGATCTGACTTTTCTTTCTTGCTACTGCTAATTTTCGGCTCCCCTTTCAGACAGGCCTCCTTGAAAGAGCTGACTTTACCTCCTGATCCCAATGCTTCTCTTCCCATTATTTCTTCAGCTAATTCTAATCAGGTTCTCATCCCACCCACTGTACAACCACCTCTCTTGCTAGGAAGTTGCACATCTAAGGGCCACTTCTAGTCTTCCTTGTCGGATCAGAGCTTTTGACCTGACTGATCACCCTCTCCTTTGTGAAACACTTTTTACATTTGGCTCCCACAAGGCCATACTCTCCCAGTTGTCTTTCCACCCCACTGGATGTCTTTCCTGTTTGTTTGTTTGTTTGTTTGTTTGTTTAATTTTTTGGGGGGTGCCTGGGTAGCTCAGCTGGTTAAGCGTCTGACTTCAGCTCAGGTCATGATCTCGTGGTTCGTGAGTTCAAACCCCGTGTCAGGCTCTGTGCTGACAGCTCAGAGCCTGGAGGCTTCTTTAGAATCTGTGTCTCACTCTCTCTCTGCCCCTCACCCACTCATTCTCTCTTTCTCTCTCTTAAAATAAATAAAACATTTAAAAAATTAAAAAATTTTTAACGTTTATGTTCATTTTTTGAGAGACAGAGAGAAAGAGAACATGAGCAGAGGAGGGGCAGAGAGAGAGGGAGACACAGAATCTGAAGCAGGCTCCAGGCTCGGAGCTATCAGCACAGAGCCTGATGCAGGGCTTGAACTCACAGACCATGAGATTATCGTGACCTGAGCTGAAGTTGGCTGCTTAACCAACTGAACCACCCAGGCACCCCTTTCCTGGTTTGTCTTGCTGGTTCCTCCTCATCTTTCCAAGACTTTTCATATTGCAGTTTTGCAAGGCTCAGTGCTTAGATTTTTCTCTTCTCCATCTATACACTCCTTCCATGTTATTCTCTGATGATCTCACTCATTATCATGGCCTTAAATGTCAACTCTGTATTGATGATTCTCAAATTAAATCTCCCTTTAGACTTTCCCCCAGAATTCCATACTCTAGTACATGCACCTGCCTACTTAACATCTCTACTGGCATGTATGCATCATAAACTTGACATGTCCAAAACCAGCCTCTGGTCTTCCCTAGTCTATCCCCCATCCCCCAAACCTGTTATTCTATCTACAGCCTTCCTAGCTCAAACCTTGGAGTCATCTTTGACTTCTTTCTCTCTCACACACACCACAGTCAGTGTGTAGTAAGTCTAGCTGATTCTACCTTGAAAATCTATGCAGAGTCTGTCTACTTCTCATCTCCTCCACTGCTATTAACCTAATCCAATCTACCGTCATCTCTCATCTACTCTGGATTAGTGGCCTCCCGCTTTTGTCCCTTTTATCTCTCCTCAAAACAATAGTCAAATTGTTAAAATGTTAGTTTAGATCCTGTAGTTTCTCTGCTTTAAAGAGCTCAGGGTAGCAGCACCTGGATGGCTCAACCTATTAAGTGTCCAACTCTCGATTTTGGCTCAGGTCATGATCTTGCAGTTGTGAGACTGAGCCCATGTTGGGCTATGCACTGAGCACAGAGCCTGCTTGGGATTCCCTCTCTGCCTCTGCCCCTCCCCAGCTCACGTGCATACATGCTTTCTCTCTGTGTCTCAAAAAATACAATAAACAACAATGAAATGAAATACAATAAAATACAATAAAGCACAATAATAAAATAAAATAAAATAAAATAAAATAATAAAATAAAAAGGAGCTCAGAGTAAGTCAAAGAACTTACAGTGTCCTGCAAAGCCCTGTGGTTTCACCTTTCCAGTCTCACTATTGCTTCCCTATGTTGCACAAACCCTCCAGGCATGCTTTTGTTTCAGGACCTTTGCACTTGATATTCTCACTCACTGGAATATTCTTCCCATAGACACTGGTATGACTTGCTCCCTCATCTCCCTGGAATCTTTGTGCAATGTCACCCAAGAAGTGCCTTAACCACCCTATTTTAAAACTTCAGTCTAGGGGTGTCTGATTTCCTCAGTTGGTTGGGCATCCAACTCTCGATTTCAGCCCAGGTCACGATCCCATGGTTGTGGGATAAGATCCCACGCTGTCAGCACAGCACAAAGCCTGCCTGGGATTCTTTCTGTCCCTCTCTCTGCCCCTCCCCTACCTGTGCACGCTCTCTCTCTCTCAAAAATAAACATTTAAAAAAATAAATAAGATTTTAATCTAAACTATAACTCAATTACACTCTATTCCCTTTTTCTCTTTATTTTTACCTCCAGCTATTATCACCTTCTAATATACTATATCATGTACTTTATTCCATTTGTTGTCTATTTACCCCCAACAGAATGTCAGTTCCATGAGGGCAAAGACGTTTGTCTGATTTGTTCCCTGTTGTATCCCTAGTAACTAGAAGAGCGTCTGGCTTGCAATAGACACTCAATACATTTTTTTTTTGAGTGAATACACGAATAAATGTAGAATGAGTGCATAATTAGCAGTAGGAATACTGTTTTTTCAAGACTGTCGTTATTATTCTATCCTAAAACTCCAGGAAGCAAGTTAGGATATGGGTGGGGTGGGCATATATATTTACAACAAAATACACACCGTTGCTACTCAAAGTATGGTCCACAGACTAGCAGCATCAGCACTGTCTGGGAAATGCAGAACCTTAGGCCCCACCCCAGATTTCCTGAATCAGAATCCATCCACATTTTAATAGGACCCTTCAGGGGACTGAACCTTAAAGTTGAAAGGCAGTGGAGCAGTGGCCCCCAACCTTAACTATGTGTTGGAATCATCTGAGTACATGTTACAACTCCTGATGCCTTGGTCTCACCCCAGAGATTGATTTAATTGGTCTGTAGTAGAGAACAGACACAGGTCAGTGGTGAAGAGGTGAAGTGACTGAATTATTCATTATTTTTTTGGTGGAGAATGAGGACTAGAAGATTTTCTGTCAAATCTTGGTACAGAGAGTGACTTGTTGGCATTGACATAATCAACCAACCAGTCATCTCCATCTTATTTCATAACAGTAAATTTCAATTCCTCATTTGTGATTTCAAATGAGACCTTCAAGGCGGCGGCTTCTCACTACCCGACAATACAGTCATATCCACACTCGGGCCACCCTTGACAGTCTCCACTGCGGGAAATAAACACTGAGCAGTATGTAAGCCCCTTGGAGGAATGTCTTCTGCTTTCTTTTCCAGCAGGATCCAGTGATCTTTGAGAGCAGAAAGCTCAGCAGAGGCTGAGGAGGGATTCAGGGTCAGTTTCGGTGTGGCTGTTGGGAAAGCCCTGACCACAGAATTCTAGGTATTTGCAGGCTGGGAAGTCTCTACCCTGTGCCCTGCACTCAGAGAGCTTACACATTTCAACGGTTCCTACCTCTTGTGTTCCCACACTCACTGCCTGACACAATCATTTCCTGGCTGACTCCAGTATAAGGGTGGGGTGCAGAGCTGACCTCTGAGTGTGACCCCAAACATGAATCTTGAACATGAACTTGAATCTGAAGTTCCGTAGCTGCACAATAAAAAGACATGGAAGCATGATAGAGTAGCAGTGGCTAATTGACATCCACGAAAAATTTGGGGCAAGTGTAGGGAGCATTTCCAGATTTTCCTTGACTAAGTGGGCTCTGTCTTGCAGCTCAAGTCTCGGGTTCTTATGACTCCTTTAGCCCTCTCGCCTCCGCGGAGCACACCGGAGCCCGACCTCAGCTCCATCCCTCAGGATGCAGCCACCATACCCAGCTTGGCCGCCCCACAGGCTCTCACAGGTATGTCAGCCGAATGACCTCTAAGGCTGTGATGGTCAGCCAGCCATCTAGCAGTTACTTTGTGAACTGGAGAGCTACCACTGGGATAGCTCTAATGAAGGATTTAGTGTGTTAGCTGGCAGGCAGGACAACCAGATTTCTCTGAGAATATTAGTTTAAGTGTCTCACAGGTAGGATTACTTGAAACTTGGTTTTCAATGCATCTCAGGTTCAGCTGGTTGCCTTGGGGTGGGACTAGAAAGAGTGGTGTGGTGGCCTGGTGTTTCATTTTCAGAGCCAGGTTTACTTTCCACCGAGAGTGACCCTGCCCACCTTGAAGAGTTTCCATCTCTCCTTTTCAACACTGCTTTGCACTAATAGCCCCCAAAGTAAGTTCCTCATATCCTGGGATGAGGGCGGAGACAGCCAAGGAGTTGTTAACATGGGGAAGAAACTATGACACCTAATATTAATATTTACTTAAAAATTTTCTATTTCTTGGTTATGTTTTAAAATGCATGCACTACATTAAAATAGTCAAGAATGTATATAACCTATAAAAAAAATAAACACCTTTTGGGGCATGTGCTCCAAGTTTGTTTACTGATGGGGTATATTACTTTAAAAGTGTGGGGACCATTGGTTGGGCTTCCCTAAACGGGCAGCTGAGTATTTAAAATCTCTGAGATTATAAATAGCACTCTCCTTAAAACTTCACTGAATATAGGGGCACCTGGGTGGCGCAGTCGGTTAAGCGTCCGACTTCAGCCAGGTCACGATCTCGCGGTCCGGGAGTTCGAGCCCCGCGTCAGGCTCTGGGCTGATGGCTCAGAGCCTGGAGCCTGTTTCCGATTCTGTGTCTCCCTCTCTCTCTGCCCCTCCCCTGTTCATGCTCTGTCTCTCTCTGTCCCAAAAAATAAATAAACGTTGAAAAAAAAATAAAAAAAAAAACTTCATTGAATATATAGTCTTTGGATAAGCAGCCGTGTCTTAATTTTCTGATTCACTGAAGGTTAACAACAACAACAACAAAATTGGCAAACATTACATGTAAGCTTAACAGCTCCTTTGGAGGAGAAGGGAAGGTTTTGGTGTGTGCATTTTCAGTATGGAAACACATTTATACACATGGTCCACATGGGTCTCCATTATTGTCTGCGATTCAGATTCGAGTACATCACAGGGGACCAACCTATCTGTTCCCAACCAAGAGGTTCTCTTGAGAGCAAGCCTCTGGCAGTTGGGAGTGATTGGCTCTTTTCCTCCTTTTCCTTCTTACATTGGGAAGAATCAGTCCCACTTTTGTTCTTCTCAGCCTTTCCCAAGGTGAGGGCCAAGGTGGCATGGCTGAGGTATCCTCCATGTACACAGGAGCAGCTGCCTGGCCTGATCCCCCTGATGCTGAGGGCTTCGTGGCTCTGTTTCCACAGTCTGCCTCTACATCAACAAGCAAGCCAACGCAGGGCCATACCTGGAGAGGAGGAAGGTGCAGCAGCTCCCTGAGCACTTCGGGCCCGAGAGGCCGTCGGCAGTCTTGCAGCAGGCCGTGCAAGCGTGCATTGACTGTGCCCACCAGCAGAAGCTTGTCTTCTCCCTGGTCAAACAAGGCTATGGTGGTGAGATGGTATCAGGTAAGTCCCGGGGGCACGTTGTATGAGAAGGGACGTGGGTGTCTCTCTGAAGATGGAAGAGGTCATATTCAGGCTTGGGGGACAGTGGCTGTGGCCAGGGTCTGTCTTCCATCCCCTGGGCTCCAGGGGCCTTAGGTTAGCTCGTGTGCTGACGGCCTCTCTCTGGGCTTGAGGAGAAGATGCTTCCAGACTTCAGTAAGAATCCTCACCTTTAACTCTTCTCTCACCCACCCCCCCGCTTCCAGCTCATCAGTAAATCCTATTGCTCTAACTTCAAAATATATCCAGAAGCCAGCCATGGTTCACCACTTACAGCAGCTACTCTTTGTTCTTTAAAAATCGAAGCCATAGCGTGCCCCTCCTCTGCTCTGCACCCTCAATGGCTCTCATGTCACTCCAAGAAAAAGCCCATGTCCTTATGACGACCCAGAGGCCCTATGTGAACTGGTCCTGCCTACCTCTTTGATCTCCCGGTCACTTCTCTTGCGTCCTCACTCTGCTGCAGCCTTGCTGGCCTCCTTGCTGTTCCCCCTGTTATCCTCCAACCATGCTCCTGCCTCAGGGTCTTTGCACCTGCTGTTCTTTCTGGAATGTTCTTCCCCCAGCTGTCCATGCTTGACTTGCTCCTGGACTTCCTTCAGGGTTCTACTCAAATACTGCCTTATCCAGGAGACCTTTTCTGAACACTTGGTCTAAAATATCAGCCCATGTCACTATTCTTCCTTGCTCTGCCTCATTCCTTCTTCATGGTACGTATCACCATGCAGGGCAGTGGGGAAGCTCATGGTCTCAAGCCCCTCTTATGGGGTGAGTTGTTTTTTGTAAAAGCCCTTCAGAGTCAATCCCTTCTCCCATTGTTACCACCATCCTCCAGGTTCATCCCTGCCCCAACAGCTTCCAGAGGGAGTGGCAGTTGTCACCTAAGATGAGAGGCAGAGTTGGGAGTGCTGCCCTCTTCATATGTTTGGCTGTAGAGGCTCTTTCTGCCTTACCCAAGTCTCTAAACAATCGTTATTACCACCTGCCCTTAAGCCTCAGAGCACCACCCCTGTGCAAATGTCTTGACTCCAAGGGCACAGCATGGTGTCTTCTTTGGCCCAGCATCAAGGCCATGACCTCTGTATCACCAGGGAATAGGTAAAGACTCTCCAGCAACGGGGTGGTGCAGATGACCCTGCTGGCCAAGAGTAGGTCAGGGGAGAGGGGCATCTAATATCGCTGTGTCAGGAAGAACCCAAGCAGGGACATTTTATTTAACTTGAGATCCCCAGGGCTTGGAGGTGAGGAGGTTGTCTAACCAGTTTCCCCAGCTGTGATTGGTTCTGCCCACCTTCTGGAGCTCCCTCTGGGCAGGAAGGGGGGTCTGACTTGCTGGTAACTGACTAAAATAGAACTTGGCAAAGTCCAGTGCATGTGGCTGACCCAGAGTGACTTTTAAGAAACTTTGGCAGAGGCAAGCAGAGACAAGAGGAAGAAGTACTGCATCAAGAGAGGGTAGGAGGAGAGTCTTATTGTCAGCCTTCTGAGATCCCACTGGCCATTGTGGTATTTTTCTGAGAACCAGGTTCTCAAACTTGGGCTCCCTCTGAGGTTTAGAGCCTTGTCCTTTTCCTTGCTGAATACCAGGACTCAAGACACAGACACAGTGCTAAGAGAAAATTCTTCCTGTACTGTGTGCCCACCCTCTTCAGCGAATTCCATCCCACTGAGTTTTTCATGGCCCCTCCCCCTAAGCTGGGAGAACTGAGCCCATTTTCCCTGCTCTCCTGCTCAGCCCTTCTGTGGCCTCAGGGGCCTTGGCACTGGGGAGCAGGTTCTGCAGTGCCTGGCACAACACAAGCCCAGGAAGAGCCCTGCCAACTTTCCCTTGGCTGAGGGATTCCCAGGAAGTCCAGAGCTGAGCACTCAGTCTTGGTGTCTTGGAGAATGCAGTAGCACCAGGGGACTCTTCATGCTTCCTCCTTGAGGTGCCAGAGCAGCAAGGGGGTCCTTCATGTTACTGGGGGCAAATATGGAAGCTCAGCAAGCTGTGAGAGGGGCCCAAGGATAAATAGACTCTCCCACTTTCCACCTCACCCTTAGGGCACTGCTTTCTAAACATTCCCATGGCACAACACAGAAAATGGTGACATTGGTGCTGGCACATTGGGCTGAAGGAACCAGACTGCCATGGGCGGGCCTTGGGCCAGCTCAAGGGCTAAGGGAGCAGTATAGCATGACCTGCCCGAGCCATGCTATCCCAGAGGATAGGCCTCATGGTCTCATAAATGCCATGGCTGCTTTGAGGAGGTGGTCCTTCCAGGTACCTCTGGAAATGTATGCACCTTGATTTTTGGATTAGGCCTGATGACCCAGACTCTCCTGCTATGGGTTCAGTTTCCATCACACTTATTCTTATGAAATATTGGAGGCAAACAGTGACACTCACACTAAAAGAGGGAATTTCCAGAGTGTCTGAGTTGCCGGGGTGAACCCCTTCGTGGGCCTGTTGGTAGTGCTTTGCCAGCTCTCCCAAGCAGAGTCACTTGGAGTATTAACATGACAGGCAAGGGCCACCTAGAGGCCACATGAGTTGGAAAAACTGCTCTTCACCCTCTTCTCAGTCTCCTTATCTGTAACTTGGGATAGTAATCTCTTTTCTACTGTCCTCATAGGATAGAATGATGGATACGAATGTTCTTGTCAAACTATAAAGAGCTTATACACACAAAAAAATGGATTCTTTTGGCTTTTAATTAAAATGTTTTGTTTCGTGTTAGTTCTGAAATCAAAACTACCTCTGGTTTTGTCCCTGCCCAGCCCCTGCTTTGTGCCAGTCTTTGGGAGATAAAAAGTAAAAAACCTCTTGGTGTTAACAATGAATGGCGGAGACATGGGTGGGGGCAGTATGTCCTCCTAGGGTCTCCTTCTGTGTTCCTCACACTGGAGCTGGTATGCAAGCTTCATGGGGCAAGAGAGGGCTGTGAGGACAATTACAGACAGGGGTATGCTGGAAGAAACATGTTTCTTCTAAATTCTGGTAACCCTGTAGAAATTGAATGTGATCTAGAATCATTATGGAGAGATTATTCTTCTTTTTAAAGAGTCCTCCCCAAGAAAGGTAGAAAGAACCCTAAACTCTGTGATGCTGGATTAGAGCTAGAGACCTCAGCATGAACTCAGGTTTATTTGGATCTATCTATCTATCTATCTAGATCTAGACCTATCTATCAATGAGCACATCCAGTGCCCAAATCTAAGTTTCTAAATATCACTCTTCAATAACAAGGAACCAAGGATGTTGGAGAAATGGCTAAAATTAGGGCAGGGACAGGGAAAATGCAAGATGAAACTGAGGCATATTAAAGTATCAGTAACCAAAGAGTTGCTAAAAAAAAAAAAAATGAGGGCATGTCATAGGGACACAGGACACTAAAAGTCCCAAAGACAAAATTTGAGCAACAAAATAAATAACATATATTGGATAACCCACAGTACAAAATAAATATATTAAGTCATACTGATATTATTGAATAAATGAAGGAATAAAGGAATAAATGGAGGACAATGGATGGTTCTTTCTTTCAGAAGAATTCCAAATAATACAGAGACTCTCCCCTCTTTGAGAGGTAGACCTTAATCCCTCTACCACCCTTGAGTGTGGGCAGGAACTTGTGACTTTTTTCCAAGGAATGAAATATGGAAAATACAGTAGAGAAATGCAGCAAATGCTATCTGGCCAAGTGATAAAGGCTGACATCCCAGTGATGTCGTGGGGACATCATGTACCCCTGATCTGATAACAGGAGAGGGACACTTCACTTCTTCTCCAAAAACATTAACCCCAGTCACATCATGAAAAAAAAAATCAGACAAACCCAAATTGAGGGACATTTTACAAAATATCTGACTGGTACTCTTCAAGACTATCAAGGTTATGCAAAACAAGGTAAGTCCGAGAACGAGTCACAAACCAGAGGAGACTAAGGAGACGTGACAACTAAACCCAGCATGGTCTCCTGGATGAGGTCCTGGAACAGACGCAGGACATGAAGTGAAAACGCAGGCGAAATCTGAATAAAGCTTAGTTAAAAACAGAACACAACTGAAAAAACAAAAACCTCCTTCCAGGGACTTGTGGCTTTCTCATGCCCCGCTCTGAGTTGCTGTCTCTGTGGCATTTCAGTGTCGGCATCCTTCGATGGGAAACAGCACCTGCGGAGCCTGCCTGTGGTGAACAGCATCGGGTACGTCCTCCGTTTCCTTGCCAAGCTGTGCCGAAGCCTTCTGTGTGATGACCTCTTCAGCCACCAGCCCTTCCCCAGGGGCTCCAGTGGCTCTGAGGAAACCCAGGAGAAGAAGGAAGGCAGGATGGAGTCAGGTAGGCTTTGTCCTTCTGTCTTTCCTGTGCCTGCAGGTGGTCCCAGGTGTCCCTGCCCTCCCACGAGCTCCTGGGAGCTCTCTTGCTGGAGGCCCACAGGTGGCCTCTCTGCCAACCGTCCATCCCAGGGAGCAGTCAGGAATGGCCAAGACCGAAGGTACCTCGACAGTCCTCACCCAGGTTGCAGTGGGAAGAGATCACTCTAGCTACTGAGAGCTGA
The DNA here is from genome assembly GCF_016509475.1 of Prionailurus bengalensis. Taxonomy (NCBI): domain Eukaryota; kingdom Metazoa; phylum Chordata; class Mammalia; order Carnivora; family Felidae; genus Prionailurus; species Prionailurus bengalensis. The sequence goes on along the minus strand of NC_057349.1, from coordinate 97,006,869 downwards.
TGCTATAGCGTTTAGGCTTATGTTATTAGAATCTGGATGAGACCGCATCACATCTAATGAGTGATTTTCTTCACTCTCCTCTAATTAAGACTCTTGGGCACTTATGCATCATTGTTGAGTAGTTGAAAGACTATCACAGTGAGGAACTAATAAATCCTGAAGAAACTAGGGATAAGGAAACAGATTACGTTGGTCTTGCTTGGGGGCCTCAGATACCCACCCATGTCAATAAACAGAGTGTCTATTACTGCAGGGATTTGACCAGGCCACGAATCAAATATGTTTTTCACTAAGAGTCAGAGTCTCTCTCTCGTCACAGGATGGAAAGTGAGCCAGGGGCTGAGTGCCTTTTGTTGCAGAGTAGCTCAGCATAGGAAAGCTAGTGGGAAGGTCACCAAGGGCACACAGGGGCCACACTGCCAAAGCTGTCACAACATTGTCTGCTCAAGATACCCATAGAAGGTTTTCCTTCTCTGCTTAGCAGCCCTGAGTTATGGATTTGCAGAAAGTTAAACATGACTCTAGGTTCTGGATTCTAGGTTCCCAAGGATTAGCAGAAATGTTGCCTTTTTTGTTTCTCAGGAAGCGGTATTGTTGATATATAAAGAACACATAGTCAGTGAAACTGGAATCTAGTCATTATGTCATTCTATAAACATTTGCTGAACCTTCTTATGCTCCAACAACCATGGGAGACCTTGTCTTGTGATAAGGCAAATACACAAGGTTCAGGAAGTTTTTGAAGTATTGAGGTATTGAGTGACCAGTATGCGTAATGAAAAGTGAATACATTTGCAGGTATGTGTTCACAGGTAGGCTTAGATGCTTAAAAAAAAAAAAGATGCTTATAATAGTGGCTATATGGTAAGCCTAAGAGGACAGCAGGGAAGGATAAACTTAGATTCTTAGCATATATTTTTTTTCAGATACTGTCAAGAACCTTGTTTACAATTTTACATTAATGTCTCTAAGATCTGGGATCAGTAAGAAATTTGGCCTTTACAAATAAAGGTATCTAATTAAATATAGTCTATGTTAGCAGGTACTATATACGTTTGTTGCTTTTTGGTTTTGCTTTGTTTGTTTGTTTGTGATGTCTCTATGTGGGCAAGCTTGGGAAAATATTTTCTTCTTTCTGGGCCTCCATTTCCTAAATGAAGTATTGCTCGTGCACAATGCTCCTTCTGGTTCCTACAGTGTGAATCTGGCCTCTCCTGTCAGCCTTAGCTGACTCAGGAACGTATCCTAAAGCTAATGCATCTTCTAGTGAACCTTGCAAAGAGAATAGCAGAATGGTCTGATTTCACTTTGCAAACCCCTTGAATCACTGTTACATTGAACAATCAATGACCCATAGGATATAATTATAAAGCCACATAATTCGTGTCTCCCATTCTCCTTTAAATGTATCCTGTGGGACCACTTCTTTCCCGTCCATGGATAAAATTTTGGACAAATCTTATGACTTCTCTTGCTCCTTTCAGGTAGCAAAGCATTCTCTAGTCAACAATTAGTATATCTAGGTCAGAGTAAGAACAAAATTTAAATTTCACTCAAAGATATAACTATTCCCCATTCCCAGTTCAGATCTGCTTCAGGCCAGTTGGCTTCTCTCCACCTCACACTTAACCTTGTGTTTTTGCCCCCTCCTATATTTAGCTAATAATGATTTTGAATCCTTCATGACCGGAGTAGGGGACAGAAGTGAGGTAAGGGGTAGGAGAGTTTTTACTTGACTAATCCTGTAGTGAGTTGGCATCATACACCCTAATTTGCAGGTGTTTGAAGCTGATTCTTCATCCTGTGGGCTCTTACATGGGCACATTGGTGATCCTACCATCTCTCACTTGCACTTTCCATGACATGAACAAATAAATACAACCCTTCTCTGGCTGGTCACTTATAATTCCTTCCACACCCCCAAATCCATAGGAAACACATCTCTAGCTTCTTTCTGCAGAGGCCCTGTTGTGCCACCACACAGTCCTGCAGTCCTAAGATGATCTTACTTTAGATCTCTCTTCTGATGGCCCACATATGGTCCTGACAAACACTACACATGATCCTTTCCCCAGACAAACTCTGGGCAGGCTGAACCCTGCAGGCACCTCTGCTTTGTTCTCTGATCAACGTAGCCAGACTTTCGGATTTCCCATGGGAATCAAACAATAATCCATTGTGTCTCTCAACTCCAGGGACAGATATCAAGCTATTCACATGGCCACATTGAAGCCCTTGGGAGCATACTGGACAGTTCTCTCCATAATTCATCTTCTAGTCAACCTGTTTCTCAACCTCTATATTTCTTTTGCAGACGTGATGTAGGTGGTCATCTGTAGGTACAAAGCTGGCTTTCCACCTTTTTTATTTTTTTCAAGATCTGTACACTTCACACTACTTTGGGGTATCTGTTGTCTTACAGCCTCAGCCCAAACTGAAACTAAAATGGTTTCATTTTAACATCCTGTCCGAGGAGCCCCCCTCCAGCCTTCCTTAAGTAATTATTGAGGAAACTCTTGCCTTGGTTTCTACCATATTCTCTCCCCTTCCAAGCTCACCATACTGGAGGACGGCTTAGTCTTTTCCCTGGAGCCGTGTAGCTACAGTTATTTCTCCCTGAAAGCTCCTTTTCTTCCTAGCTGGCCTGGCTTTGGAAGTAATAACTTGAATTGTCTTCATGAGCCTTTCCTTAGAGCATGCTGATTTGAAAAATGAATGGCTCCCAAATCAACCAACCTTGTGGAAGTTGTTTCTCATGCCCTAGGTGTTGCAAAACCAAGTGCAGTGTGCTTCATGTGTCTGGGAGTCTCAAGGAAAGTGGAAGAAGCAGCCACGTCATAGTACGCTCTAAGCAGCCCCCTTGCCACATGTCTTTTCCACCAGTCTGCCGTGGAGCCTAAAATGACACCATTAGAGAGTTTGCCTTTAGATTAAGACATTGCCTCTTTAGGATTGTCCTTTCAAATTTCCCTAAAAGGGTAACATATCAAGTTATTATTGTTTCAGATGAGGAACTGGCTTATACTCACTTTCCCACTTTTGTGGCAAGAGGGGCACGTGTGAGAGGGAAAGGACAGAAGTCTTTGTTGATTTTAGGTTCCATATCCATCTGGAGGACCAACATCATTCCAAAACAATATTGCAATCTTGAGCTCATTTGAACCAGGTTGTTCTCCGCCCCGATGTTGTCCAATTAAAGCGATGGTCTATCAGGCTTGGTGACACACACTTGTCCACACTCATTAGAGAATTTCCAGAAGACACTTGATTAGGCAATAAGACAATGCAAAGCTGTGACACGTAAGAAACTATCAAAGAAACAAAGTTTGTGCCCCCCCCCCCAAAAAAAGGATGATTTGGAGGAAGACATGATTTTCTGTTCCAGTATACAGCAGCAGGTCATGTGGGTTTGTTCTCTGTGATTCTGGTGATAGTTTTAATTAAACCTAAGGCCTTGCCTCTCAAACTCTGGTCAGAAGCATCCTCATCACCTGAGAAAGGCAAGAGCTCAGAGGCCCTCCCACACTCTTTAACAACAGATCCCGGGTGATTTGAAGACACATTAAAGTCTGGGAAGTGTGGATTTAAGGAATACTCTCCCAGGTAGACAACTTGGCAGCTGAAGAGCCAGGTAGAACTCTCACAAGATAGCTCCTTTAGGAGTCAGGCGGGGCTGATATTCGTAGGGAACTTTGAAAAGTCATAGAAGTAGAAGGGACTGCTTGAGCGGTAGTGATCTCCCCGTTACTGGTGACAAGTGCAGATGCCCGCTTATTAGGCCATTAGGGGTAACTCTGGCAACCCAGAGAAGTAGGAGCAAGATGTCACAGCTGGAGGTGGCAGAGGCTAGCTCTGGGCAGCATGAGGTCAAGGTGCCCCAAGAGTCCCAGTGAGGGTCCCCCACCCCCACCGAGGTGGATCCCAAGGCAGAGGGGCTCACATTAGAACAGAGGGCATCTTTCAAATCTCTTCCTCAGGCCTTTGGAATATAAACTTTCTTCTGTGATCTTTCTTCTGTGTCCGGGGCAAACCAGACTTCAGACCTCCTCGGCTGCCCGAATCCAGGCCGGAAGGTAGAGTTCTTGGCTGGAAATCAGGAACATCAGTCATTTCCCTTCAATTCTATTAATCGACAGCCAAATGTGGTGTGCATTTTAGGAAGACCAGCTCACCGGTGCTTTGCAAGAATGGAGGCAGAAACATGGATTTGATAACATTTGCGGTTCTGTCAGAAGTCACGTGATGATCACAGGGAAATTTACTGTACCTTCGAATGTTGAAAAGAAAAGGTCTCAATTATAAATAAACTCAAGCCAGTGTTTTCCAAACTGGAATGTGCTCCCGAACCACCTGGCATCTTGTTAAAATGCAGATTCTGGCCTCAGCAGGACTGGCGTGGGGCCTGAGAGTCCGCATATGTAACAGGTGCCGGGTATTGGGGCTGCTGCTGGCTGGGGACCACACTCTGAGTGATAAAGTGTGGGCTGGCAGAGTTCTGCTCACCTAGGGAAATTTAGTTCAGGTTTGCAGTAAATTGAGTCTACGTGCGCTAGGACACTATATAAGTGTTGTCACTGAGGATGATCCCATGTCTTGTGGAGGTGTCCATGGGCTGGAGAGGAGATGGGGGGAGGGCAGAGTGGTTAGGTGAGGTGGTAGGTGTGCAGTCTGGGTGAGAAAGAGGAGGTTTGCTGCACTGGTGAGAAGGTTGAAAGAAAGCAAAGAATGACGACAGCAAATTCCTCAGTGTGGCCTGGCCATCTTCTGCAGCAGGGTCCCTGTTGCCCTTTAAGCTTCTCCGAATCCCAGAAGATGTCCGTCTGTTCTCCCAGACTCTTGTTTATACATCCTCAATGACACGTAATGCTGCCCCATACTGCAAGAATCTGGGTCCAGATCTCATCTCCCTGCCGGGTAGCCTTGGGGGTGGAGCCGCATAGTACCCGGCCGAGCCCGACGTGTAACGGGTCTGCAGCAAATATTTACTGACTTAAATTCTATGCACCGCAACAGAACAAATTGCTCACCAAGGGTTGGGGAGATCTCTGGAAACCGCAAATGTGATAGCTGAACTCTCCTGCAAGATCTAATTTAGTGATTGGTTTCCTGCCTTTTGAAGTTTTAACATGATGGGAACAAACTGTTTACTTTTGGTTGAGTAGCTTTTTTGATACACAGATGGTAGGGGGTAGGAGAGGAGGAAGGACATTTGTTCTCAAAGCTTAATGTTTTCTTCCTTGGCTGGTGGTCTTTGAGCCAGGCACCAGAAAACTACTGGAATGACAGACCTTCACAATGTGCTCCGTTATGGTTGAACCTATGTACCCAGCCTTTAGAAATAAAATCTGCTTCCTTGTTGAAGTACAAATTCATCTAATATGATAGCTCTACAGAGAATGAGTATACAGGGAATAACTATCTTTCCAAAAGGTTGTTTATTTCTAGAAGGAAATAGAGTTTATCAAGTGGCATGAATTCCATTACATGGAAACATCTATTTAGGCAGTCAGCAAACATTTAGTGAGCTTCCCCAATGGTGATGCACCGAGGCCCACAGAGTCAGGCCAATTGTTCAGAGCCACACAGAAAGGCAGCAGTGGGGAGGGAATGGAGCCCAGGTCTTCTCTTCCCTGACCCTTTGCTTTTCTCTCAAGCCAGTTGTCAGTAGGGCCCTATTACCCAACACTTGCCGGTAGGGTGTACGTCCTGTTTCTTGACTCAGACGGCTGATGGCACAAAATGGATGTTCACAAGTGGCTTGTGGTACACCTGTGTCATTTTGTCTACCAAAGATATAAAAGAACAAGACAAACCCCAACCCCCATTTAACAAAATCTAGGCAGAAGCTGTACTCCAAGATCAATTCTCTTTTCTCCTTCTGGATTTCCTATCTTGGCCCCAAGGAGTGTTTCATCCTTGTCCTTGTGCTCTGGGTACACCCTTGCTAGATGACATCCCCAGGACAGGCAGGGCCCACCATTCCAGACTCTAGGAGAGCTCTTTCATTTCACAAAACCCACACACAGTGGTCTGCTCCACCACACGTTTGGCATCGTTTGACCTGGTATTTTAAATAATATGTGGAATGGTGGAGGAAAAAAAAAAAAAGAAGAAGAAGGAAGGTGTGTTACTCCAGATCCCCCTGCAGCCGCTTGTCTCCCAGTGTAGGCCAGTGACTGGAATATCTCAGAGCTATGCTCACCCTGCTACAGCCAGGGATCGTGTGAACAAAATGAGCCGTCCTGTTCTCAAGTCAAGTGTTGGAAAGAGGGTCATTTGGGAGGAGAACAAAGGATCAGTATCAAGCTCATGTGTTAAGAATCCTCTGAGAAAGTTTTGACGGAAAGGGTAAAAGAGGAATGTCCCTACGGTCTACGGCAAATACAAAGGCCTTTCCTGTATTTTCAGATGGACAGGTCTGGGAGAAGCCCAGCCACAGCTCCTACAGCATGAAAGGGGGAGCATTTGCCAGCGTGGGATTCCTAACTTTAGTTCTGCCCCTGGGTATAATATGAGTTCATGTAGGAAAAGTTATTTATTGTGTTTCTAGTTATATCATTCATTAATTTATAATATCTGTACATATTTTAAAGCATTTACCTAGGGGCGCTGGGTTGGCTCAGTTGGTAGAATGTGTGACTCTTGATCTCAGGGTTGTAAGTTCAAGCCCCACGTTGGGTGTAGAGATTACTTAAAAAAATAAAATCCCAAAAACAAACAAACAAACAGACAACAACAAACATTGAACTAAAAGGGAAAAATATAACCTCTCGAGAAAGGCCTGGGTTTTGTAGAATTTAAAATAGATTATTTCAATGTTCAGTGATTTAGTGACTCTCTTTGCATTGCAAGGCTTAGGTTCTCTTCTGAGACCTGTAGATACTGAGGAAGCACAAGATAAGTATTCAATACTTATTGTTAAATGAATGAGTGTTCCAATTAAGTTGTTATATAAAGGTAAACTTTATGAACTCTCTCCTATTAGTGGGTAGTTTCTGGGTCTCATACACAAGCAATATAAACCCTTTGCTAAAAAAATCCCATAAACTTCCTTGCAGAGAATTGAATAGGTATTCTATAGCAGATACATCCTAGCTGCTACTGAATTAATAATTATAATTTCCAACCTGGATATGCAGAGTCAAGGGAAATGAAACAAATGGCCTTTTCTCATCTGTATTCGTTATCTATTGCTATGTGACAAATTACCCCCAAAAGTTAGTGGCTTCAAATAACATTTATTATCTCAGTTTCTGTGAGTCAGCAGTTCAGGGGCAGCTTAACTGGGTCCCCTGGCTCTGGGTCTCATACCGGCCTGCATCCTGAACTAGGAAAGATCCACTTCCTAGCTTATTCATGTGGCTGTTGGCAGGATTCAGTTTCCTGTGAGCTGTTGGTTTCTTGCCATATAGGCCTCTCCACAGAGCATCTCACAACATGGCAGCTTGCTTTATACCAGCGTGAGGAATGCTGCAAAGTATCATGAGCCTTCCTAAAAGTCAGGATATACATTTAGAACCAAAGCTTTGGAGATGTCCTCTATTCTGGTGACTCCAACGTTTTCCTGAGTGAGGACCCCTTTTCATTTCCTTGAAGTTCTAGAAAGACCAGAAAGTGTGTGGCTGTTGAGGAAACAGAACATGACTGTGGAAGGTGTCCCCCTCTCTTCACCCTCCCTCACCTCTTAGGAGCTCCCACAAGAACTTCGGGTAGAGGCAGGGCAAATGTGCAAGACCATATAGAGAGTGATTATAGGACCTGCTTTCCTCTTAAGACTGGAAGAGCATTCATTATCCCGAATGGCTGGCATTGGGCAAAATTGCCTTTGGGCAAAATTTCCACAGGAGGGAATCAACCCAGAGGCTTAGCACAAAGTCTTAGGCAAACCAGAAACATTTGAGAGGACTACAGTTCAGGTGTCAGGCATTAAAATTATGGTTGGTTTCTGTGCATCTCATTAGGGGAGAAAAAAATATAAATGTGCTTAAATGGACCAGAGGGGAGTCATAAGGTTGATTCTGAGGGCTGAGTGATCTGAACTTAGAGGCAAGCTTAAAGGGAAAAATCTATACTGGCCAGAGACCAAGTTAATGGAAAATTTAATTGAAGCGAATGAAATGCTAAGCCTCGTAGGTGGTGTGGCCTGGTGCCCTTTGAACCGGGAAGGCTGGGACAGGAGGCCACAGAGGGCCCTGAGGGAAAACGTGATGAGCTTATCTGAGCAAGAACGAGGGCGGGACTGAGCCTGAGAAAAGAAAGTCTGCAAACCTCCACTCGAGCCTCAGAGAAAGGCAGCCCGAGGGCAGAGAGGAAATCTGCTGGTTTCTGCCACCACCTAGAAGTCCTTAGAGGTCCTCTCTGCCTCCCGGAGCAGTGCTGGGTGCCCGTGGTGCTGGAGAGGAGTGAGGCTGAGGCTGCCTGGTGGCAGACACCGTCAGCGCCACCTGAGGTAGGAAACAATGGCCCCCTGTTGGGGCTCTCAGCAGGGTGCAGCTCTGCTGGGGACCTGCTACTGTTTCCCGGGGTCTTCTCCCTCTTGCCCCCTTCCTCTTTCGGCTTCTCTCCTTGCATGTCTTTCTCTGCATTCCAGAGCTTACTGGCTGTGCTCTCTAGGTGGTGGCACCTGGTTAAGCGCCGCCGGGTAATAATGATCCCCCAGCTTTTCCAATGGCAGCGTATGGGGGCCACGGTGCAGCTTCCTTTTCTGATCTGGGTTTCAGAGCTGGGATCTGAGGAGCTCCCTTCTCTTCAAGCAGCCGAGCCAAGCTGTTCACACATGGAGCGCTCTGGACACTGACCCAGTGGTTTGACTTTCTTGCCAGCCTGGGCAGGGTTGTGCGGCCTGCTGGACGGGGCAGGCCGGCTGGCAATCGATCCCGGAGAAAGGCAGTGGCTGCCGGTCGGGGCGGGGGAAGGTGGCGGTGATGATTATAGAAAAGGATCACTGTGTGCAGCTGTCCCTTTAACTGGGGAGTTATGCCTGATGTGGGGAAATAGGGTGGGGAGTGGAGGGTGAGTGTGTGTGTGTGTGTGTGTGTGTGCACGCGCACACACACATGTGAGAGAGCGGGTGGGGACAACTGTAATGAAAGTGAATAGTTTCTAAGACTCTGGAATTTGGGGGTTATTATGGCATGATTAGGTATTATTTGAGAAAAATTCTGCAGATGGTGGTATTGATGCTTTTCAGGGCTTCATTTGGTTGGAAACTCCAAGTAAAGTGCCAGTTTAATTGTTTTAATAAAATAAACAGTCCAAGTTCACTTAACTGGGAGCAGTTAGGTCTTGTGTCCCAAATGACAAAGGGTCAACACCAGCCTGAACTAAAACTCCATCAGAAGGGTCTGTACTTTTAGACACGTGGGCCCCCTTTTCCTCTCTGTGCAACTCTCACTGCTTTGGGACTTTCTCTTTCTCTCGCTCTCTATCGGCTTTCTTCTTCCTGTCCCTCTGTCTCTTCCTGCTTCTCTTTGGATGTTCTCTACATCCCAGGTGCTCTTGCCTGACCCTCCAGGACTGCAACAGGAGTGGGTTGCACTGGGTGGGCGACCTGGAAGCCTCTGCAGAGGTGAGGGGAGTGTCCACGCACTCCTGACCCTAAAGTGTGTTTCCCAAAAGGGGAGGTTTAGACACAGCTCAGATTCAGAAGCAAATGGGTATCCCTGGAGGCTTGAGTGGGTTGGAACTCTTCTAGAGTGTTCTTTGGCCACCCTGGTGGGCAGGCTGCATATACAGAGGCTGGGGGAAAACGTAGTTCTCCAACAGTTCGGGAATGGTGAAAAAGGAACACCAGGCTCTCCTGAAAATTCCTAAGACTTTAAACCCTGAAAATGTGGTAGCCTCTTTGTGCCATCGGTGCATTTGCTTTCTATTTGAGCTTGCTCATGTGATAGTACAAGAGCAGATTGTTCCTTTCTCTGGAGGAAAGTTTTAGTGATTTTGCAGGCGGCATCCTTTGTCTCCTGGATAGAGGCAGGGAGGTTATAAAGACAAGTACAAGAGACGCCTCTCATTTGCCTCACTCTGCTGAGCTCAGATTCTCCACAGAGATTAAATGGCCTTAAACAGAGGCCGGGTTGGATCCTCCTGTTTAATGAGAGGTGCCAGGGTGACAAGCTCATTTCAGATGAGAAGTGATTTTCTAAAAATCAGGGAGAGAAAGACCACGAACGTCTTAACCCCGTCAGCCCTGTGGTTTGCCGCGAGTTTGTGCAGGAGTTGGACCCGCGCAGGGCACTCGTGCCTGACAATCTCAGGACTGCTGGCCCCATCTGGTGTTCACTCACCAGTCAGCCACCAAACCGCTTGAGAAGTGCACTTCTCTCCTCAAGTATGGGTTTGGTCCTTCTTCTTAGGAACTTTAAATAGTGGTTTTAGGTAACAAACAGTCCATGTGTCACACTATGAAATTCTTAAGCTACTAAAAGTTCTGCATACCTATAATTCATCTACCTGTATGTTGATGACTTTATAGTTTTGAATAGTATAAAGGCTTGTATCTTTTTTTAAATATATGAAATTTATTGTCAAATTGGTTTCCATACAACACCCAGTGCTCATCCCAAAAGGTGCCCTCCTCGATACCCATCACCCACCCTCCCCTCCCTCCCACCCCCCCATCAGCCCTCAGCTTGTTCTCATTTTTTAAGAGTCTCTTATGCTTTGGCTCTCTCCCACTCTAACCTCTCTCTTTTTTTTTTTTTCTTCCCCTCCCCGATGGGTTCCTGTTAAGTTTCTCAGGATCCACATAAGAGCGAAAACATATGGTATCTGTCTTTCTCTGTATGGCTTATTTCACTTAGCATCACACTCCAGTTCCATCCACGTTGCTACAAAGGGTCATATTTCATTCTTTCTCATTGCCACGTAGTACTCCATTGTGTATATAAACCACAATTTCTTTATCCATTCATCAGTTGATGGACATTTAGGCTCTTTCCATAACTTGGCTATTGTTGAGAGTTTTAAAGGCTGGGATCTGGCAGCCATCTTTTTTCCCCCATTTTTAAAAATTTTATTTAAATCCCAGTTAGTTAATGTATAGTGTAATAATGATTTCAGGAATAGAATTTAGTGATTCATCGCTTCCATATAACACCCAGTGCTCATCCCAACGACTGACCTCCTTAATGCCCAACGCCCATTTAGCCCATGCCCCCCACCCAACATGCCTTCAGCAACCCTCATTTGTTCTCTGCATGTAAGAGTCCCTCATGGTTTCCTCCCTTTCTGTTTTTATCTTATTTTTCCTTCCCTTCTTCCATGTTCATCTGTTTTGTTTCTTAAATTCCACATATGAGTGAAATCATATGATATTTATCTTTCTCTGACTGACTTATTTTGCTTAGCATAATACATTCTAGTTCCATGCACAGTGTTGCAAACTAAAGCAAGAGAAATTGGGGTTAGATGTAAGGAAGAAATTTTAGCCAATGAGATTTGTCGTACAATGACCTCACTCTGAGGGAGATTGTAAAATCTCTTGCAGGAAGCTTTTAAATAAGAGGCTCATTTATTTTCCTTATTTACCACCCAGCTTGAAAAGAGAGGTTGGACTAACTAACTCAGTGCATTCCAGTGTTAATACACCACCTTCACAATTTTTGTACGACCATATGACAACTGTAGAAGTGTTCACTCAAGATATTCCTTTAACAGGTTCATTTCCTTTAACTTTAGCTGTTAGTCACCTTAAGCAATGATATTGTGTCAGTGAAATCATAGTTCAATGGGCTAATTAAATTTTTTATTGCTGTACACTAAAATACATGACTATAAAAAATAATGTTCATCTGTTGTGTCTTCCAAAAAGATACATGATCAAGTCCTAACTTCCAGTGCCTGTGAATGGGACTTTCTTTAAAAAAAATGTTTTTTGGGGGGCGCCTGGGTGGCGCAGTCGGTTAAGTGTCCGACTTCAGCCAGGTCATGATCTCGTGGTCCATGAGTTCGAGCCCCGCGTCAGGCTCTGGGCTGATGGCTCAGAGCCTGGAGCCTGTTTCTGATTCTGTGTCTCCCTCTCTCTCTGCTCCTCCCCCGTTCATGCTCTGTCTCTCTCTGTCCCAAAAATAAATAAACGTTGAAAAAAAAATTTTTTTTAATGTTTTTTTAATGTTCATTTAATTTTGAGAGAGAGATAGTGCCAGTCAGGGAGGGGCAGAGAGAGAGGGGGCGGGGAGAGACACAGAATCCGAAACAGGCTCCAGGCTCTGGGCTGTCAGCACAGAGCCCAATGTGGGGCTCAAACTCATGAACCATGAGATCATGACCTGAGCCGAAGTCAGACACCTAACAGACTGAGCCACCCAGGCGCTCTGGGACTTTCTTTAGAAATAAGGTTTTTGCAGATGTAATCCAGACCAGGTCATACTGAATGATGGACCCTAATCCAGTGACTGATGTCTTTCTAAGACATTTGGACGCAGACACAGATGCACAGGGCAGATGCCATTTGACAATGGAGGCGGATTAGAGCCATGTGTCTACCATGAAGGATTGTTGGCTACACAAGCAACGAGGTAGAGGCTAGGAAGGATCCTACCTTTGAGCCTTAAGAAAGAACATGGCTCTGCCGACACTGTGATTTCATGCTTCTAGTGTTCAGAACTACAAGAGAATACCTTTCTGCTGTTTTAGGCCAAGTTTATGGTAATTTCTGCAGCTTTAGGAAACGAACACACCAAAGTCACACCTGATATCATCCCCTGTCCCACCAGTGAGACACATCTAACACTTGGGGAGATGCTGGCCGGGTTGCTCTCTGCAGGCCCTTTTCAGTCCTGTAGGTAAATAATGATGGCCTTCATTATATCAGTCATCTTTACGCTTTGGCGTGATGTAAGTGTCAGCACCCCTATTTATAAAGGTGAGGAAAAGGCTGTTTGAACCAGGTTTGAGCAGCTGTGTCTCATCAATTCTGAACGGCACCCTGGTGTGTGCACCTGTACATGCTGTTCGCTCCCAGGCTTCCTGGGAGCTCCAGGCTATGCAGAGCCCCCATGGGGGGCTTGCGGACCTGTCTCCATGGCTGTTCACCTGCTGCCTCTGGAATCACTGGTGTATCCTTTGCTGGGTAGAAGGCTTTGCTTGATGGTCTCTCAAGTCGGTTTTACTTTTTGATGAATTCATTTGGATCCCAGCCCAGAAACTGACTTTTTATTACCTTTGATCTCACCCATGGTCGTCAGCAGTTTTTAAACCAATAAAGTCCACGTTCCCTTGTTCCCCATTTCTGCACGTTGTCATAGGAGAACAATCTTTCACCTGCATCTCTATTTTCCAGCTATAGTGCAGATTGGAGAATTATCTGCATTCTCTGCCTTACACTATCAGAACTATGTAGACATATTTAATTTGGATTTAAAATATTTAATAAACAAAATAAACATTTTAGTTACATCTTTTTTTTATCATTGGTTGTCATTTATTTACATGAATTGTAATGCATGTTCTATGCAATGGCTGCCTCACTGCTAACAGCGCCCAAATGTCTACTCAGTAAATATTTATGGAGTGCCTTCTGTATGCCAGACACTATGAGTAGCTTCCTCACATATACCAAAGCACCTGCCACTAGGGATCAAAGGATACCAAAAGGATTGGTATCTCAGATACCAAATCAAAGATACCAAAAGGATTGGTATCTCAGATAATGAGAACATTCCAAAAGGGGGACTATAATGGCAGCCTTACTCCTTACTGGCTTAGAATGGTGCTGGCCCATAGTAGGTGCACAATAAGTGTTAGTTTTCCTTTTCCCACAAACAGTGGATGAGGACTCCAATTTCTCTACAGCATCAACATTTGTCTTTATCTGACTTTTTTATTGTAACCATTCTAGTGAGTGTGAAGTTATAGTTCTTTGTGGGTTTGATTTGCATTTCCCAATGGCTAATGATGGGGAACATGTTTCATGTGTTTATTAGCCATTTGTATATCTTCTTTGGAGAAAAGTCTATTCAAGTCCTTTGCCCACCTTTAAATTAGGTTGTCTTTTTATTATCGAGTTACTCTGAAAACAAGTCCCTGATGAGATATATGATTGGCAAGTATTTTCTCCCATTCCGTGGGTTATCTTTTCACTTTTTTTTTAAATGGTATCTTTCAAAGCACAGAAGTTTGAAATTTTAATAAAGTCCAATTTGTGTATTGTTTTCTTTTGATGCTCACGCTTTTGGTGTCAAATGTAATAATGCCTTGCCAAACTCAAGGTCATGAAGATTTATTCTTATGTTTCCTTCTAAGAGTTTTATAAATTCTTGCTCTTACATTTAAGTCTTTGGCCAATATTGAGTTGATTTTTTTTGTATATGGTATGAAGTAAGGGTCCAATTTCATTGTTTTGCATGTGGATATCCAGTTGTTCCAACACCAGTTTGTTGAAAAGATTTTTCTTTCCCCACTAAATGATTTTGGCACCCTTGTGGGGAATCAGTTGAACATACATTGGTTTATTTTGAACTCTCAATTCAATTCCATTGATCTACATGCCTACTCATATTCCAGCATCACACTGTCTTTACTATCATTGCTCTGTAGTCAATTTTGAAATTGGAAAGTGTGAATGCTCCATTTTGTCCTTTTCTCATGATTGTTTTGGTTAATCTTGGTCCCTCGAAAATTGTATGAATTTTAGAAACAGCTTGTCAATTTCTACAAAGAAGTCAGCTGAGATAGTAACAAGAATTACATTGACTCTATAGGTCAATTTAAGGATTATTGTCATCTTAACAATATTCAGTCTTCTGATTCATGAACATGGGGTTTTCCTCCATTTGTTTAGATCTTTTTTACTGTCAACAGTATTTTATAGTTTTCAGTTTTGTGCTTCTTTTATTAAACTTATTTCCCCATATTTTATTCATTTAATGTTATTATAAATGAATTGTTTTCTTAACTTCATTTTCAGATTGTTTAATCTGAAACACAGTTGGTATTTGCATATTGATCTTGTATCCTGCAACCTTGCTAAACTCGTTTAGTAGTTCCAATAATGTTTTAATGGATTCTTTAGGATTTTCTACATACGAGAGATAGTTTTATTTCTTCCTTCCCATCTAGGTGCTTTTTCTTTCTTTTTCTTACCAAATTGGGTTGGCTGGAACTTCCAGTAAAATGTTGAATAGAAGTGGTGAGAATAAGCATCCTTGTCTTTTTCTTGATCTTAGGAAGAAAAGCATCTAGTCTTCCACCATTAACTATGATGTTAGCTATAGGGTTTTTGTAGATGCGATTTCTCCAGTTGAGGAAGTTCCCTTCTATTCCTAGTATGTTGAGTGTTTTTATCAGGAAAGGACAATGGATTTTGTCAAATCTATTGAGATCATTGTACTATCTTTGTTTTTTTTTATTCTATTTATATGGTATATTACATTAACCGATTTTTAACTGTTAAAACAGTCTTGCTTTCCTGGGATAAATCCTACTTGGTCACGGTGTATAAGTTATATTATATGTTATAGGATTTGATTTGCTAGCATTTTGTTGAGGATTTTTGTATCCATATTCATAAGAGATATTATTCTATAATTTTCTATTCTTGGAATGTCTTTGTCTGGATTTGGTACCAGGTTAATAGTGGCCTTATAGAATGAGTTGGGAAGTATTCCTTCCTTGTATTAGTTTGCTTGGTCGCCACAACAGAATACCACAGTCTAGTTGATTTAACAATAGAATTTATTTTCTCAGAGTTCTAGAGGCTAGACGAGTGAGATCAACGTGCTGTCAGGGGTGGTTTCTGTTGAGAGCACTCTTCCTGATTTGTGAACAGCCACTGTCTTGCTGTGTCCTCGCATGGCCTCTTCTCTGTGCATGTATGTTGCTGGGGGGGGGGCGGGTGGGAGGAGAAGGAGAGGGAGAGAGAGAGAGAGAGAGAGCTAGTGAGCATGTGTTGTCAAATTAAGGTCCTACCCTTAAGACCTCACTTAACCTTTACTACCTTCTTGTATGTAGTCACTTTGGGAGTTAGGACTTCAACATATGAATTTTAGAGGACACACTTCAGTCCATAACATTCCTCTTCTATCTTTTGGAAGAGTTTGTAAAGAATTGGTTTTAATTTTTCTTTAAATGCTTGGTAGGATACACTCATGAAACCATCTGGGCCTGGGATTTCTTTGTGAGTAGTTTTGATTACTGATTCATTCTGTCTACTTGTTACAGGTTTACTCAGATTGTCTTTTTTTTGGGGGGGGGGTCAGTTTTGGTAATTTGTCCATTTCTTCTGTCTACATTCTTCTTTTTATCTAATGTATTGGCATATGATTGTCCATAGTATTCCTTAATGATCCATTTATTTCTGTAAGATTGGTAGTTATGTCACCTCTTTCATTTCTGTTTCTGATCACTTGAATCTTCTTTTTTCCTTGCCCAGTCTAGCTAAAGTTTTTCAATTTTGTTATTGTTTCGAAGAGCCAGCTTTGATGCATTGATTTTCTCTGTTGTTTTTTTAGTCTTTACTTATTTCTGCTTTAATCTTTATTTCTTTCCTTCTGCTTAGTTAGGTATAGTTTGCTCTTTTTTTCCCTAGCATCTTATCATGAAAGATTAGGTTATTAATTTGAGATCTTTCTTCTTTTTAATGTAATTATTTACAGCTATAAATTTTGCTTTAAGCACTGCTTTAGCAACATCCCATATGCAATGACTTTTATTTCCAGACAAGATCCATATGTTTTCCAACATATAAGAATTGCTAGTTCCCCTAATAAAATCAAGTCTTAATCTTTCATTATCTGCATTATGGGAGGAATCCATAATGAAGAAAACATCTGGGTCTTGTGGCCTCAAATGTGTTACCCCATTGCCAGCCTTGGAGGATCCACTGGTTTTTGTTACTCTAACAATTTTCTTTGTGCATGTCAAGATCTGTTTTGACCATATGTGGTATAAAGGTGATTACTGATGGGACCAGGCACATGTGATCTTGTCTGGGACTGGAGGGACTAAAGACAAGGAATTCCTAGAATATTTTTCTTTTTCTTTCTATTCCCATAATCCTCCTGAAGTTTCTGCTTAAAAATAAAACAAAACACCCCACACCATTTGGCCATAGGTATAGGTCACAGAGTTCAACAGGGAGTTCAAGCTTTAAAAGTATAGAAAATTGTGATTTACTTGAGCAAAGGGAAGCTGATGATGAGGTTGGCTGACTCTTCAGCAGCTTTACTCCCCCTGCACTTTTGATTGGCTCTTTATCTCTCAAATGCAGGTTATGGGGAGGACCGTGGGGCCAATCAGATCAGCATTTGTGTCCCCAGTTTGTTAGCTTTGGAGGAAGGACAGTACCCTTCTGTGTATTGAGACTAAAATTAGGGGGGTGGTGGGGGAAGCACCATTGTCCCCATGTCACCACCCAGGCCAAAGTGGTTCTCCTAACTCAAGGGCATTGTAACTCTTGCTTGATATCTCCAAGTGAGGCTAGCAGTGTTAGTGGGCAAGAGAAAAGAGCGCAGGGAGATTCAGACAAGCTAGTAGCGACTGCTGGAGAGGCAACACCATGGAAGGAGAAACACCTTTGAATTTTATTTCCAAATCACCAATAACCAAATTAATCCTTTTTTCTTCCGAACACAGAAGGGGCACATCTCCCATCCCTTCTTTGGGATATACTTTGTTGGTGAGACAAGTGTCTCACTCTGCTTAGAGGTGAACTATTTGGGATTATGATATGGGGTGCATTCCTCCTCATCTCTCGTTCCCACAGGTAGTGGCACCCATGCCACTGAGGAAATGTTTGCCAAGATTGTCAGGTAGCCCCTGGACTTGCTTTCTGATCTCTGCTTCTCTGTCCTGCCTTCTTGCTTAGCAAAAACAGTCACCACTGAGGAGTGCCTGGCGAACCCTGTGGGCATGAACCGCTACAGCATGGACCCCTCCGCCTCCACCTTTAGCCACAGGGGCTCCTTGCCCACCTCTTCCTCGCTGTACTGCAAGAGACAGAACTCTGGAGATGGCCACCTTGGGGGAGTCTTGGCCACCACTGCCAGTGGTCCCCGCTCCAGCCCCATGTCCTCTGGAGGCCCCTTGACACCTGGGCTGAGGCCCCCAGGCTCCAGCCCCAAGAGAAACGGGACCCCTCTTGAAGGAAACAGATGTGGTAATGTAATGCATGCTCTGGCTTCCCCATGACTTAACCTCCTCTGCCCTTGCTCTGGGATAACTGCATGTAGGGGGAAGAGGGTGGCTTCAGGGGGAACAATGATTTCTGAATATGGAACACTGGGAAATTGGAAGCCCTTTCAAGAATTTTTGTTGTTCTTAAAGGCTGCTAACTTCAACTTTTGACCATAAGTAAAGAAAATAGTATATAAGAACAGGCTAGGCTGTAGGAGTAAGTAGATTCCAAAATGTACAGTGGCTCAAATGCAATAGAAATTTATTTTATTTTTTTGTTCAAGAGTCCAAGGTGGGCGTTCTTAGGTCGTGGATGCCTCCCAATTCAGGGACTCAGACTTTGTCCATTTTGTGGCCCTGCTATCCCCTATGGCCTCCATGCCCCAAACACCTACTGGGTATAAAGGGAAAGAGTGAGTGAGGAAGGCACATACTCTTCCCTAGAGCTTGAGAATGATGCACGTCATTTCCACTCACATTTCATTGGCAAGAGCTGGCCATTATGCCACACTTAACTCTAAGGGAATCTGAGAGATGTAGATCATCTCTGTGCCAAGAAAAAGAAGAACCAGATGTCAACAAAGCATCTTTTATTGCATAGTGGGTGACATTTGTAGGACACAAATACATGGGCAGAACCAGAGTTAAACAACATTTCCTTAATGCTGATTATACTACCTTGTAATACCTTGTTGGGATGCAATGCATGAAAGTGCTCTCATTCTAGGGACAGCTTTGTGTCTATTGTGAATTGTTTTGTTTTTTTAAATCATTTTCAAGCTTCAGTATTTCATTAATGAACAAAGGCTGTAAAGCATAGTGGATAATCCATGGAATATGGAGCCAGATGCACTGGGCTAGAATCATGGACCTACCACTTCCTGACTGTATGACCTTTTGCAAGTCTGGGTTTCTCGGTGCCTCAGCTTCCTCACCTGTAAAATTAGAATGATAACAACAGCATCTATCTCATAGGTTTGTTGGGAGGATTAAATAAGTTCACACGTGTATTTAGTGTCAGACCGAGGACATGGTAAAAGCTCGATAAAGATTAGCTGTCATAGATCACGTGAACACATCTCTCACCCAATCACAGCCCAGCAGCTCTGCACCTGAAAGCTGCTGAGGAGAGGAGGCTCCAGGCTGAGGAGTTAGGGAGTCTTCATCTTGCCCCTCTGGAGCCTCCCAATGGGTTGGCCGTCTTCTTTGACAAGTCACATTTTTGTTCGGAGCCTTGGATCTCTCAACCAGTAGCCCTGAGAAGCCACAGTGATGAGCTAGTTTCTATGATCCAACATCCTCCATGTGTTCCCCTCAAAGACCTCCCCCATCTCACACAAGGCTCTCCTGGCTGAGGATAGATAGAAAGGCAGGCAGGAACGCCTTGCGCAGAAGGCACTTCTGAGGAGCAGAGTACAGAATCCCTCAGCCACGGGGGCTCTTGCCAAATGTAGAGGCACCCTGCAGACTACTTCCCAACATTGTCACATAAGCCATCAGCCATGCAGAAGATTTGAGTGGGCAGAGCCCATTTTCCAAAGGGGAGAGACATTGTTCTACCTGATTTTTAAGAACAAGAGAAGAGAACAAGATTTGGCACAAATCAACATCTTAAAGTAAATGAGGGGCAGCGTTTATTTCCTAGGCTTATCCCCAGAGTTTTTGTAGCACCCAGCATGTAGTAGTTCAATAAACATTCATTATCTCTGTGTCCCCTACCATGATGCCAGTGTCCTCATGTTGCCCCTGGTTGTCAAAACACTCCTCTTGGTGCCCCTCTGCCTTTTAGCTGTCTCTTCCTGTCAACCTCTTCTCCTCAACCCAGTTCCCATTTGCTCAGGGTGATCGCAGGTCATCGCCTGATTGAGTTGACTCATAGTTCTAAGAGTGTTGCCATTTTTTAAAAAGGAGATATTTACCCTGTCTTCTGGTCAAGTTGGTGGAGTATCAGGCCCGATGTCGTAAGTGTAGGATTTAAGCAATAAAAGGATGAAAAGAACTTCTATCACTACCTGAAGAATTGTCTGCTCCATCCCAGTCTGTCTGGTATCCCTGGATGAGGGGAATCTTAGATCCTTCAAAGGGATCTCAAGGTAACTTCCCTCCCCCGCTGGGATGCCCTCCTATCTATCACTCCCTCAACAACTCTCTTGTCCTTCATTTTTGCCTCCTCCCCAGCCCTTTGTCCTCCAGTTAGCTGTCTGAGGGGTCTGCCTGAGGGGTGGCCCAGACCCTCCCTGGGAACCAACTCTGAGAGAACCCTCTCTGTTAGAGCTCTGGTTAACCCCCCAGGAGATCCCCACTCACTCAGGGCTTTGCCTCTTAGGATCTTGGGTAAAATCAGAGAGATGGAGCCCACCAGTGCCTGTTACCTTCCGCTCCAAGCAAAACACTAACTGTACCCTGAATACGGATTGCCTCTTTCACTACTTAGAAATATTAGTGAGAACTTTGATGCCCTGCGAATCAGAGTTGTCCATAATTAGCTGGACGCTTTGGGGCTTTGGGATGTTCAAAAATCACACACTCACCCACCTAGCTTCCTCATTTTAGCTGCAAAATGTAGTGGTAGAAGTTCATTGTTGAGCCTCTGTAGTATACTGAAGAAAAAAGAAAATTATTCACCCTTTGTAGGCACATTAACTCGAATGCTCCAAAGATTCCTTTAACCAGTGTGCTAAATGGAAACATAGATACCAGAAAGCCAGCCAGCTATCTCCACTCTAGCATCAAGATGTAGGAGGGCAGTGCCAGCATCTCTGAGAGAGGTTTCCACTGCTGCTTCCATCTCATTGGCCAGAACTTAGTCACATGGCTACCAGCTGCAAGGGAAACTGGGAAATATGATTTTGTTCTAAGAAACCACGATCCCAGCTGGAAATCAGGGTTTCCGTTATAAAGGAAAAAGTGCAAAAAGAGATATTGAGTAGGTGACCGAGAGTCTCAGCCACACCTCCCAATTAGAAATGTTTGTTCCTTCCGATTCCTTCTGTAGCACTTTGTTCTCTCATCTCTAGGACTTCCTCTTCCCTGTCCCACAGTAGGAACCAGACCCTCAGCTTTGTGAGGTCCCTTGCTCATATCCAAATCCTCCATAGCCCCAGAATAGGAGCCTGCTTGCTTGAGGCACATACTAAATAACTATTTATTGAGCACCTACCAAGAGCCAGACACTTTCCATACATTATTTATGACTTCTTGCAAGTTGTATTTTATGATTTATTATAATATGTACATATTATTATAGTAGGTATTATTATATACAAGGTACAGATAAAGAAAGTGAAGATCAAGATAAGGTCATTCAAGTGTTGAGTCAGGATTTCACTTTAACTGGCTCCAAAGCCTGTGTCTTTCAAAATTACCCCAGGGATTTCCAGACTTTCAGTAGGCTTTAGGGGGTCCCTTTGAAGCTCTAGGGGATAGGGAAGAGGGGATGGGAGCAGACAGGACTCCCAACACCCTGCCCTCTTTAACCAGGGCCTCTTCACATTTGCAGAGCGGTGTTCTATGTATGCTTTGCTCAAAGTCCGTGCAGCTAAACATATCTGGAACCCATGGAGATAAGCTGTGCTGAATCAAATGGCAGTATATTAAAGTAGGAGAGGAAACCATTGGCCTCCTTACCCATTTGTCACTTAACTGCCAGTCTGGGTGCTTGCTGTGGGCACTCTGGAGGGTTATGAAGTTTGCCCTCCACCCTGGGAATTGCTCAGGATTGCTCTGGAATTGCTTCCCAAGTGTAAGTACTTGGTTTGAAGAAATCATACCTCTTTAGGAGGGTTTGACCTAAGTCATAAACCCTGGAGGGGACCTAAAAAAGGATTTTCCCCTGTGGTGCTAATCAAAATGGTTAAAAATCACAGAATCCAGAGAACTGCATGAGGCTGCAGGCAGGAGGGTAGATATGGATGACATGACAAATTTCTCAGCCTTCTCTCGTGAGTACTCCCCCTGCCCCCTGCTGTCTTGATAGATCATACCTATAGCCCCCGCCAGTGGATTCTGAGGGGATGTATTCACAGGACACATTTCCTTGGTTTTTGCTGATACTCGGGTAAAAATTTGAGAGCTCTTCCCCATCCAACATATAAACATCTTCTCCCACCCAACATGCAAGCATCAAGAGCTATAAGGTTTTCAGATAACAAAAGCTTCCTAACTTTTGCATTAAATAGGACATGCTGTCGAAGTCCCAACCACAATTAGGTCCAAGTTTCAGAATCAAGAAAGAACGAAAATAAAGAAGAAATTAAAGCTTCCATAGGGTAAGGTGTTGGGTGATGGACAGAGAGACCATCCAATCAGAAAATGAGAATAGGGACAGCGCTCTATGTGGAGGGGCTGACGTGAGCAAAAGTGTGGCAAGGGCTTATTCATTCCAGGGAAAGAAGAGAGTTTGAGCAGAGATGCTGAGGGAAATCACCCTGGGAGATTTGGGGTCCACTTCGAGCAGACTGAGCTTTCATCTGTGGGAACCAGACATTTCTGAACAGGGAGGTAAGCTGATGACCATGGACTTTAAGCAAGACAAACCTACTGGCCATTATGGAATGACACATCATAACAATAGGAAGCATAGTAACTACCTTTTGATTAATTCTTACTGGTTAATGCTTCACATCATCCCATTTAATCCTCTCAACATGGTAGGTGTTTGACAGGCAAGGCAACTAAGTCTCAGACAGCTTTTGCTCCACCTCAGCCAGCAGATACTTACTGAGCACACTATGCCAGGGGCTCATCCCAGGTCTAAGGATGGAGCTGTGAGCAAGACACATGTGGGCCCTGCTCTCTGACAGTGTGCAATTCCACAGAGGCAGACGTTAACAATATTGCACAAACTTCATTACAACAGTGACTATCCCTCCAAGGAAAAATATGATGCTATGGGAGGATCAGCTAGGGAGGAGTCACTGAGCCTGCTCCAGGGAGATGGGAAAAGCTTCCCAGAGAAGTGACAGTGGAGCCAGCTGGACAGGGAAGCAGGAGCTGGCTAGGGAAGGACCGTGGGGAGGAGTGGCTGGAAGCTTCCTGGCAGCGGTCAGATTGCTTGCCCAGAGGTCACATGTCTGTGGTGGTAGAGAAGGACCCAGCCGAGTGTGGCCTCATTTTCGGCCTTTCGTCTCTCCTGTCTCTCGGGGCATCCTCTCTTCCCATGCAGCATGTCAACTGGTCTTGAAAGAATAAAAGAAAAATCTGATTAAAATTTGAGGATTGGTCAGGTGCTCTTCTGTCTCCTATCTCTCTCACCTCATACAGTCTTGAAAATTCTTACCATAGAAATAATGAAACACAACACTGTTTTAAACTACCTGATGCTACCCAGATTGTGGGCTAAGCTGGGCACCTCCCACATTCCTCATGGCCTTGTTTCCAGGAAGGGTGCCTTCTATAGGGACCAGGTCACTGGGAGGAGCTGAGAACAGATCTACCCTTCCCTGGCCTTCACCCCCATCCCCTCCAACCCAGATCCAGCGCTAGAGATGCCGAGAGGGCCCAGGGGACTCAGAGAAACCTGAGGAAGGACACTGAGGGGTCCCCTTTAGACACCGATGGGCTTCCCTTCAAGATGTTCTTTGTCAGGCTCCAGCCCAGAGCCACATATTTGATTCTTACGATACTCTTGAGCAGCAAGATGAAGAAACTAAAGCCCACGGAGAATGATTTGGGCCAGGAAGGGCTACAAGCTTGGCTGTTGGTACTCTATTCAGTGCGCATTGCTCATGGACACACTGATAAGACTTTCTGATACACAAGAAGGTGACTCCCCGGGTGTTGTGCGGGACAAACCACAACCATATCAGAGGCAGAGGAACCTTAGAGATTCTTCCCAACTCCCTTATTTCACACCTGAGAAGTACAAAGACACTCACACGGCTGGTGGGTAGTAGGGATTTTGACTCCCGGCTCATTGCTCCTTCCGTTCCTCCATATGACTCTATTGTTAGCTCAAAAGTTTTCTTTGAATTATGAATGAGCAAAAGGAAATTATGCATGTGGTTGTGGGCAGGTATGAGACACAGAGATTCAAAGACAGCTGTGCAAGTCGCTGTGCCGTGAAAATGCCCGGGCTTGCTTTAAACACTGATTCGTAGGCATTTATTCCTGGTGCACATGAGATCGGCTTTAGAAACAACCCCCACCTCCTTCACCTACACATCCATTCACAACTGGGTTTCGCTCTTCACCGAATCCGGCAGGTCTAGTGAAGGGACATGACATACACAAAGTTCTCGGACATGGAGAATCCTGCCTTCCCATAAAGGCGTTTGGTGAGCACTTTGCATGCCCTGGTCCCTTAGAACAAGATTCTTTTCACATCCATCATGTCTTCCTGCTGTCCAATCACATCCGCCTGGCCTGGCTGTGTCAGGCCGGACCCATCTGTCTTCCTGACACTTTCACAGCCACTGGAGGGGGGTTAGCGTATTTATTATCTTTGTGAGCACAGACCACTGCAAAGGCTTTACAAACCTGCCACTGGAAAGTTCCATTTCTCTTCCTTCTAGAGCGAGTTTATGTGCTTTGGATCTTGAGCAATTCCCAAGGTGTGGCAGGCTTCCTGCTGCTCTCTGTCTTGTATGACTAAGAGACCCCCTCAGAGAGGCTCCTGAGCCAGGCCCGGCTGGTGCCATTTCATCCTGGAAAGGTGAAAAATGCCCACAGCAAGCACCGGGGCCACTCTCCAACTGGGCCGCCTCTCTCCACAGCCATCACCTGGAGAGCCTCCTCAGTCAAGATGATCCTGCCCCTCTTGCTCAACCCCTGGCTGTGACCACTAGGAAAGTGGTGCCTTGACCTTGCTCAAGGAGCTTGGGCTCCCAGGGATGATGCTGTGAATTGGTCTGGTATTTTTCTTTCCTGTCAGATACAGGAAACTTGATTTGACCTCTGCTCTGATCACTCTAAAATCATTCTTGGCACCAAAGGCTTGCAGCCTTTGTAATCAGAGCATCTTTTATCACCCTGATTACCACCGAAGCACCGATGGGGCAGGATCGAGGGCGAATATGATTTCTGTGATTCCTCGTCCCCATGTTGAATGCAGATGTCTTTAAATGCAGTGAAATCATCTCGAACAAGCATGCATCCGCATTCAGACGGCTCCGGGGTGTACTAACAGTTTCCCGGCAAAATGTCTTGTGTCAACCCACGTTCGGGGACCCTCCCAGGTCCGGCAAGGAAAAGGCAGGGAAAATCTCAAAGCAAATCCAGTTCTCAACTGAACCATTATGGTTTTAGGGCACACTCGGAAATGTGATGTTGTACTTTGCTCAGCACTAATGGAGAGCTGTGCACTTTTCGAGCATGTTAAAAAGAGGAGCTGGAGAGAGCAGAGAACCACTGCGCCCCGAGACTGAAAAGGGGAAGTGGAAGTGAAGGCTTCTGGACTTTTCACGTAGAATTACTCTGTAGGGAGGCTGCTTCATTGTTCAGAGCCTCCACTTTCTTTGGGCCTGAAAATAGGATTAAGGATTACCTGCTCAAGTCCTTTATGTGAGTTATCTATACTGTTCCTACAAAATATATTGATTCATTTTACACCTCCTGAGCCCATATTTACAAACACATTTACTTAGAATTGTGGAGGAGTCAATGATTATAAACCCCGTAATGAGAGGATCCTGTTTTTCACCAGACACTTTGCCCAGGACCTGGTACAGAAGAGATGCTCAGTAGATGTTTGTGGAATGAATGGGATGGGATGGGGGGAGATGAAAATGATTGCCCTCGAGAAATTTAAATCTAACTGGAGGTTATAGACACGCGTAACTGCAGTATAAGGTGGAATGTGGAAAGCGTCTTGAGAACAAAGATGTGGGGGTTAAAGGCAGAGGAATGTGATGTCCAGATGGCAGGACACAGAAATGCTGCCTATGAAGGGGTCTGCCTGGGTTTTGACGGCTGGTGGAGCTTCTGTGGAAAGGAGGGAGGGTATGTGCTTCTAGAGAAAAGCCAAAAGCCCTGGCTAAAGATGGAGAAGGGAAGCTAGGGAGACATTCTGTCAGTGTGCCCGGATGGGAGTGCGCAGGAGGACAGTGGAGGCAGGCAGGGTGTCTCCCCTCTGTGGAGTGCCTGATGCATGGTAGCCCTAGGGCTTAGGCCTAATCCCATTTCAGTCTGACACTTGCCCTTCCTAAAGGACAGCGTTGCCATTTTACAGCTAATGAGCTGAGTCATGGTCAAATTGGTAGCAGTGGGTGGCTCCAGGGTTTGTTCCTAGGTCTCTCTGGCACAAAAGCGCTTCCCCTCTGTCTCAGAAGGAAAGATGTTATTATAAGAGAGTCCTTGGCCTTGAGCTAGAGTATGGACTCTGGAGTCAGTACATAGGCAAGGGGCACAGACAGGGTTGGGTCTACAGAAAGCATTGAGGCAGTAGACAGTTTTGCCCAGAAGGAAGAGAGCCCAGGGCAAGGATACCCGTGGAACCCATCGCAGGGGTTTGGGTAAGAGGATCTCCGATAGGGGCAGCAGGGTGGGAGGGAGGATCCAGTGTGAGAGGCGTCGTCCTAAGAGCTTAAGAATAATTAAAGGTGGGGAGCAAATAAGGGGCAGTAGAAAGAGAGGTAGAAGTAGAGACATCACTGTGGTTTCAGAAACCTGACGGACAGGAGGAGAACCTGGTGCTGGAGAAAGAGAAGGAGTTAGTTTGGGACATATGAAAAAAGTCAACCTCTAGCTATGGCCAGGCATTCGATTCGTTACTTTTTTCCTCCTTTACTTGTCTTGTACCTTTTACTCTGCCATGTGGGGGATGCATTTAAGGAATGGTGCAGGTCATGCAATAATCACGTATCAAGGACCAGCTCGGGACCAGGCACAGGATTAGACCCTTTGCTGTCAAGGAACTCTCATGCTAGTAGGGGAGACTGGGGCAAGTCCTCTGAAGAGCAGGGGGCCATGGAGGCACTCTGTGCCTGGGGCAGTGAGAGGATGTCTCCTTTCTGCACATGCAGAGAAGAGGCGCCTCTCACAGCGGGATTCCCGGCACTGGCGGCAGAGACCCAGAACGAGGACCAAAATGCACCTCGGTTCTCCTATGTCTTTATGTCTCGGTGTAACCAGGGGAGGCAGAAAGGATCTGAATTCTTTCTGGCCTCCTAGCACTGTAGGGGCCAGTTTGGACGTTCAGCTTAGCAAGCCTTCTCTGGTCACCCGGCTAAGGAGGTCCAGGGCTCACTGAGAACTGAGCAGGAGGGTTTTTTTAAAACTAACATGGACCAGAAGCACAGCCTGTTGATGGAGATCCATTTTCTAATGCTTTACTCCGTGGGAGAGCGGAGGTCGTTTGCAGGGATGGGAAGGTCTGCCTCCAGAAGTGGCCTCCCCGTGCTGCAGGCTGTCTCTCCCAGCCTTTCTCAGTCACAGGAGGTCACTCAGGCCACAGCCTTGGACTAAGAGCCAGGTGGGGGCAGGCAGCACCAGGTAGGCACTAAGGCCAGCATCCCGGTGTCTAATGTTCTTGTGTGTGCTCACCCGTCCAGCCTCAAGCCCTTCCCCAGACGGACAGGATGCCAGGAGGCCCCGGAGCAGGAACCCCTCCACCTGGACTGTGGAGGATGTGGTCTGGTTCGTGAAAGACGCTGACCCGCAGGCTCTGGGGCCTCACGTGGAACTCTTCAGAAAGCACGTGAGTACTTGCACGCACATGGTAGGCCTGGCCTGGGAGGGGGCCGGAGGAGGGGGTGGAGGGAGCATGGAGGAAGGGCGAGGTTCAGGGAGCTGCAGGCTGCAGAGGGGGACTGGTCTCAACTAAGCCTCGGGCCACCACTCAAGGGAGGCCAGATGGAACTACAGGCTTCTCACTTCATTTTGTTTTTAAGAAGGGGTATTTGTCCCATCTGTTCCCTCCTTTCGGCCGTTATTAGGAGTGCCTGTTTTCCTGCCCATCCATCCGTCTGTCTGCACATTCAACAGACATTTATAGCACACCTACAATATGCCGGGCAAACTGTAACCGTGCCTAATAGTCTAAGCTGCTTTGAGGGTTCAATGAGAAAATGCACGTAAGGTGTTCAGCACGGCACCTGGCTTATAGTTAGCCTTCAGGTAGCAAGTATTCTTAGAACGGAGATTCTAGAATATATATTTAAGAGATTCTGAAATATTATAAATATGGTAAATAAAAAAAAGGTAATAATTAATACTTCGTCTGCCAGGCTTACTATGTCAGTTTTTTTATTGCTGCTAGAACCAATTACCACAAACATCTAGCTTAGAACAACACAGATTTATTATCTTACAGTTCGGTGGGTCAGGAGTCTGACGGGTCTTGGCGGGCTGAGATCAAGGCGTCTGCAGGGCTGACATTCCTTTCTGGAAGCTCTAGGGAGAATTGGTTTCCTTGCCTTTCCCAGCATCTGGATCCACCCTCATTTCTTGGCCTGTAGGCCTCTGCCCTCATCCTCAAGTCCAGCAACATCAGGCGAGTCCTGCCCAGGCTGCCGACTCTAGTTCTGTCTTCTGATTTCTTCTTCCGTTTGTAAGGATCCTTGCGATGATGCTGTCTCTCCCACCCGGTAATCCAGGATACCCTTCCCCCCCCCCCCATTTTAAATCCAGCTCATCAGTAGCCTTAATTCCCCCTTGCCAGGTAACCTCACATGCTCACAGGTTAGGGGAGTAGGGCGTAGACATCCAGGGGGGAAGAGAAGGAACATTATTCTGGCTGGCCACATTTACCATGATATTCTCCTTCTTGTCTCTCACTTTTGTTTGGTGATTCTGTCATAGAAACCATACTCTCAGATCTGGGGAGACTTCTGCTCTAACCTGACACTCACATTTCATTAGGGAGATATATATATATATATTTAAGTTTATTTATTTATTTTGAGAAAGACAGAGATGGCATGAGTGGGTGAGGTGCAGAGAGAGAGGGAGAGAGAGAATCCCAAGAAGGCTCCACACTGTCAGCATGGAGCCTGATATGGGGCTCAAACTCCACATGGACCATGACCTGAGCCAAAACCAAGAGCCAGATGCTTAACTGAGCCACCCAGGCGCTCATTAGGGATATATTTAACATCGCTGGACAATGGGGCCTTGAGAGCAGGGACCATAGACTGGGTTATGTGAAGACAGATCTGGGTAGGAGGAGTCTGGCTCTCCTTCAGAGTGGTAGGGGATGATGGAAGTCTAGGAGATGGGGTAAAGAGAGAATATTAGGCCCATCGTTGAGATCTGCCCACTCTTCCATTTTGCCAACGACACAGAGAGTGAGAGAGAGTAGGTGTTCCATCAATACTGGCTGCATAGATGCAGCACAAGGGCTGGTGAGCCTTGCATGGTTATATGAGTCCTGTAACTGCCTCTTCTCCCAACCTGAGCACCCACACTTTCTACCCTTTGTCTCTTGTGACCTGAAAATAACAGGATAGGTGAATGAGGAAACCCAGCCTTAGTAGGTTCATGAATTCTACACGCATTCTGGAAGGTTACCATTTTCAGAGACAAATCGGAACAATACCACGACCACGAGGGGTTGGCATTCCCTTAGTAGTTCCTTGTGCTGAATCCTGGGATGAAGTAGGTGCATTATTTAGTTGTCTGCCACCTCAAATTATTGATAGGGCCAGACACCTGAAATCCCTCATCAAATGTAATGAGCAATTTGGTAATCAGCTCAAGGTCAGTGGGCTTACCAAGAAAAGATAGAAGAGATTAGGGGGATGGAAGGCAGTCAGGGCCTCATACCGGCACCTGAAATGGAAAAGTAACTGCTAGTTTCAGGGTCTAACAGGTGACACTTTGTCTTAATCCAGTCAAGCTGCTATAACAAAGTACCATAGACTGGCTGGCTTATGAACAAGAGTGATGTTATTTCTCAGCTCTGGAGACTGGAAGTCTGGGATCAGGGTGAGAATCCTCTTCTGGGTTGCAGATTGCCATCTTGTTGTATAAGGACACTAACCCCATTCATGAGGCCTCCACCTTCATGACCTAATTGCCTCCCAAAGTCCCCACCTCCAAATACTGTCGTATGGGAGGGTAGGATTTCAACATTTGAATTTGGGTGGGGACACAAACATTAAGTCCATTGTAAATTTTTTGCTTCTTTGGTCCTAGAGCAGATAAGGAGATAAATATCATGTGGGCGATATCGGGAACATAACTGGAGTTATGTTTGGTTCCTTCAGTAGGGGGAGCAGGAATATGAAAGATCCAATGTATCATCTGACCTCAGGGAGATTATGGGAAGAGGAACACCTAGTATTTGTTTGCTTTAATTTATTTTTTAAAGAAGAGATTGCCTTGGGACTAAGAGATGTATATATGAGTAAATCCATATTCCCTCGCCTCATCCCCTGACCACATGTTAACCAGAGCCACTGTTCTATTATTCTGACCACCTTCTGGATTTTCTTTTTTCTGATCCTGTTCTGCCAGGAGATTGATGGCAATGCTCTCTTGTTGCTGAAGAGTGATATGATCATGAAATACTTGGGTCTGAAGCTGGGCCCCGCGCTGAAACTGTGCTACCATATTGATAAACTGAAGCAAGCCAAATTCTGAAGGTTTTTAAAAGATAGAAGCAATGTCCAGACAACAGATCTCAAGATCATCTTCTGCCTTACCAACATCCAGCCACCATCACAGAATGGATTCTCTTCTTAAAATTAACAGCCACAGAGACTTGGCCTTTAAAAAAAAATGTGCATCTCTGCCTTTAAAAACAAAAAATTCAACATGACCCTTTTGAAAGGCTCCTCTGTGTTGATGATTTGCCAAAAATTATGGAAAAGCCTGTTATTTGAACGTTCCTGATAGGCTGGTTGCTCTTAGAGTGGGTCCTATTTTTATGATGAGAGAGCAGGGAACTGAATGCTATTGCCCAAGAAGAACCCTGAAGCGTTCTCACAAAGATGTGAGAAGAAAGACCTCTGTCTCCACCACAGCACCACCTGTCTTTAACTCTGCCCTGGGGACCTATAATTGTGAGCCTTGCTTAATTCAGCTCTGGAAGCTGTCTTATGAGGGGAAAATGCCTCACTTTGCACTATCTGGAAAACTTGAATTCTTTTGCCCTCTGACAGAGAAGAAAAAAGTCTTTTCTATTCCTAGTTATTTGAAATACTGTGTTGTCCCACTAGAGGGCAGACTGTTAATGAAGTTTCAGGACCCTCACTGCAGTAGCCTGCTGATCCGGTACTCCGTGGATGGGTTAGGGTCTCTGTGAACAAGATCTAGCCTATACAGACACGGGGAATTTCTTCCACAGTCAGCACCACAGATTGCAACTTGGGAAGAAACCGTCTCTTAGAGCATTCTAGTTCATACCCAGTCATTATTGATGGACTGAGATGCACAAGCAGCAAAGGCAAAAATCTGGAAGTATGTTCTTCCCAGATGGGGCTTTGGAGTCCCTTCCTTTTCAGAGTCCTTACTGAGGTGTTGATGTGTTGGCACGCCGAAGAGTCTTAGTGACATTTAGTCATGGGTGTTTCTTTAAAAAAGAAGAAGAAAAATGTCTCAGATAAGCTTTGAAATGGAAGAGTGCTGATTTCTAGTTACATTGCTGGATTACGTAGTTGTATCGCTAGCTAATTTTTCTAGTTCTCAACAAACACACAGACATGCTATTATTGGGTTTAATTCAATTTACAAATAGGTTTTCTCCTTCCTCACCGTGAAGTAATAGAAAAAAAATTGATTTTTTACCCCTTTGCAGCTGTGTCCAAGGAAGGACGATGAAACCACAATTGAACAGGCAGGAAGGTGACCTCATCTCCATTCCTTTTATCCTTCTCCTTTCTTTCTGTCCCTCTTTCTTTTATTCTTCCTTCCTCACTGAACAGGAAGCGTATCTTCAAACTGAATTCACCTTCGCCATGGGCATATCCTCTTAAAACATCTATGGCGTTGGAGGTGAGGAGATGAATGCTAGACTTTGCAATCTCTGGGAGGGAGAGGATCAAGGAAAACTCAGGGCCTCCCATGGCCAAAATGCAAGTTAGGGAAAGCATACCTTCCTCTGGGATGCAGCCGGCAGAGCAGAGCAGGGGTCTCACCTGATGACTGGAGCAGGGTGGGATTTCAGCCCCTCATCCTTCGACCAGGTGCCCTGGTACAGGACAGGGGCTGTACGACCTTGAGGGCAGCCAGGGTAGATCTGAATGCTGATCTTCTCTTCGATCAGGTAGAACTTAGATGAAGGTCCTAAGGAAGATTCCATGCCATGCCGTTAGACCCATTTTGATGAGCGATAATCGAGAAAGCACATCATAGCAAAATCCTTTCTTAGACACACACCTGGTGGCTGGACTGAAAGCATGGCAGAGAAGGGGAGGAGGGGACCGTCCTAAACCTGGCCCCTGAATTGAGCTGGAGTCATCAGGTTGTGGGAGAGCTTCATGTCTGCTGCTTTCAGCACCTGACAAAGCTACCCCGGTGTCATCAGGCCTTGGGACAGAGTCTTCCAACATCTTAGATAAAATGACTCTGTCCCTCAGAGTTTAAGCGCTCATGGCTGGTCTGGAGCTAGATAAGTTCCCTCAAAAGCCAACGTGAAAATGGTGAGGCCCAGAGAACCCCACCACAACTCACCCACCCTTTCTGCATCCGCGGGTTTCCACTCACATTCCTCCCTCAGACCTGTCACGCCTCTTCTGCCAACACATACCTTGTTGAGAGACTTTCGAAGCTTCCTACCCACCCTCACCAGTGCCTCCCTCACTACAAAAGCAGGAGCATCGGTGCCCCCAAATTAAAATCATCCCCAAACAATGTCAAAGAGATACTGGGAGTAGTTTTCGGGGGAGAGAGATTTTCTCCTCTCAAGTCTAGGAGAAAACTGGATCCATGTTCACGTGTAACTGCTCTCACGGAGGTGCGATCTCATTTTGCATTAAACTTTAAGCAGGACAGATTGCTGAAGCCATGATATTTAAGGTTTGACTTTTTAAAAATCTCATTACTCTTAAAATGAATGCTGCCATATCAGAAAATAACCCAGGGAGGAAATTCCTCCTTGCCTGTTTTTGCACTGAAATGCAATTAGCCAACCAAATTATTGTAGCAATACTGCAATTATAATTAATTTTCACCCCTTTCAAAAATCTTGTCAGACCAGGCAGCTAAATAGCTCAGCAAATGTAAAACATGCCAGGCCATTTCCTCTAAATGGACCTTAAAGAGTCAGGCCATGTGTGTCATTCTCGTCCAAACGCGAGCTTATTTTGGGAACCTCACACTTGTTATTCCATGGCAGTAGCTTTGCTTCAGGTTGCGGTGAATAATGATATAGTTTTGCATAATTCCAAATTAGAGTGGGTGAGTGTGTGTGTGCATGTCCAGACATTTCCAATCACCTGTGTCAAACATTTTTTTTTTAGAAATCTAAAGACAATTCTATTGCCTAAATCATTTTAAGTATTTTATAAGTGCATGATTCCCTTTGTGAAGACTTCAGGTAAAAAGATGTAGGGTGTGTGTGTGTGTGTTTGTTAGTTCTAACAGTAGTTGGAAGAGCCTAGAAGAGGCCGAGAGCGGATCAGTTCTACAGTTGCTTGGTCTAGAATGCCTCCCAGCTGCAACTTGGAGCAGAACCCACTCTAGGCTGTTATGACCAGCTATCCCCTCTGCTGCCAGCAGGGTGCGCCCTGGAGGCAGTTGGGGGACAGTTCTGGGGTTCTGGGCCTGCATCCCTCAGGCTGGCTGGATGGGTCAAGCCAGCCCAGGGCCCCTGTGACTGAGGCAGAGACCTAGCCAGGCAGCCCGTGGGGCAGGGAACAGACGTCTTGAGCTCCTTGTTTAGTGCCCACCAGAGCGTTCACCGGGCTCCCATCATTTCTCTTCAGCGGGGCTGCCGAGGTTTTTTCCTTTCATCAGGAAAAAGGAATGAAGAACTCCTCAGGAGAACCAAATGGAAGGAATCCTGAGCGAAGGTTGGTTTACTTCAGGAGGAAACCAGTGAGAGAGGGAAGATACAACTATAAATTTCATAGGAAAACAATAAAAGAGCACCTCTTCTAACAGCCTCAACCCTTGAAGCAGCAATAACCTATTTTTGTATTTATGTGCTGTATGGAATATTTTTTTTAATTAAAATCATTTTTTAATTATTTTTTGAGATTGCTTTAGGAGAATTTTGTCGTAACTCTGAAGATAATTGGAAACGCCCAGCAGTGACCAAGGACTTGAATTTAGTCATTGGCAGAAAGTCGGGAAAGATGGAAACATTCTCCTTGATGTCTCCATAGTCAGGTATTCATACATGTGAGCAGGTGAGTGCCAGTGTTTGCTCTCACAGGGCACTTTTTCAACTCTTCCCTGGTGGGGTTCCAGGATGAAGAGATTGGACTCACCTTTCTTTTTTTAAACCTCAGATAAGAAGACATCGGGTTGCGAGGGAGGAGGTGACCTTTTTAAAGCTGCAATATTTTGTTAAGGAGAGGGGTGAAAACCTGTTGGCGGATGTGGTTTATTTTGTACCATAAACACACTCCACGAACTGAGTAGTTGCCCAGCTGTACTGTTGTCTCACCATGTCTTATATTCCTGGTGGCATGAGAGGGCCGCCTGGGGACCCCAGAAGTGAATCCAGAAGTCTAGAGATGCAGTCATTCCTCTTTCCATCCTCCTATGTCACCCCGGGGACGACGCCCCGCTTCACTCACACGGCCCTTGAGCTTCCAGCCCAACTGCTGGTCGTGCTGTTGTGCTGTCGAGGGAAGTTCCAGGGAGTCCTTCCCCCCCAGTGGTTACCCTAATCGAAGACGATTCCTTCCTGGACAATTGGAAGCTGGATTTTTGAAAGTCTAACCTTGACTTGAAAGAGAATCTCTGTTATTTATGGCCACCAGTTAAATATTATGGAAACATGTCTGTTAACAATTTGCTTTGTGTAATTTGTTCTAATGCTAATAAGTCACAGCTGGGATACTTCCTGTGGTAAATTCCTCTGTGGTTACAGTGGTATTATCACACACGGACTTCACCAAAACACTGTGCTTAAGAAGAACCGTTCACCCTGGCTCTCGCAGGCTTCAGGAAATTCCCCTAACGGAGACGCAGCTCTGGGCAAAAGCACGGGCGTTTAGAAAAGGATTTGCTCTTCTTTGCTCCCTCCCTTTCACAAGCAGGGCCCCAGACCCATACAGAAGCCCCTCACACTTAGCACTGAGTTTGAGTTCCTCCAGAGGAAGAGATGGAAAGCAGAACTTAGGAATGACAGCTCCCTCCAGGTTAGGAGGCTGTACCTGGAGTCCATATTAAGAGGAGGTGGGCAGGAGAGAGGAGTGGAGACACTTCCAAAGGGGAAGAGCTAGTTCAGCAGTCGATCACATAATGAGGTCAGATACTTGTGGAGACAACAGCGTCTTTCTGTCCAAACGGTCTAAGTAGACCACTCAGACTTGCTCCGGGCTGCCGGCCCATCATGCTCTGCTCTGTCACTCTACCATGTGACCTGAGCCTCGGAGTTGGTTCTGTGCATTGGCGCTTCATACAAAAGGCCGACACAGGCGTCTTCCCTTAGATCCTACTTTGGAACACGCCCAGAGCCTTGTGTTTCCCAACAGCTCACTCTGAAATAGCAGGCCCTGATGGGGTGTCACTTCGCAGTCAACCTGGGTGACCGGAGACGGCCTCCATCATAAATGTAGCACCCCCACATCTCAGGAAGGCTCTGCCTTCCCCACCCAGCACTGGACCGCCTTCCCCCACAGCCCTGAGAAATGGCTGTGCCTGATGACGTCCCATTACGGGGAGTTCACTCCCATAGGAAGTGGCTTATTTCTCTGTTGGACAGCTCTGGTTGTGAAAAAGTTCTTTCTCAGGGAGACACAGATGTCTGTGAATCAGACACAGACGTCTGAGATGAAGCCAACTCTGCAATCTTTCTCTTTTTAACAGAGCTTGTCCGTGCAGTAACCGCACCTATAATACAAATCGATGTTGGCGAGCAGATCCGCGCTCTGTTACATTAGAATAGAGGAGCAGACGCTTTATATAAATGTAGAACTTAGTTAGGTCGTGGCCATCAGATTCATCAGCCCTGTCGTGAAAACCTAGCAAAATTCCTGTGGCCTCACACACACACACACACACACAAAGGGTGTCCTGGGAGAATCTTCAGTGTCGTCATAAATCTGGCTCTGGTCACACAAGAAATATGAGTTACATAAGCTTGTGTGAATGAATCTATAAGGCCGTGTGCTTTGTTAACTGGGGAAAAAAATGCTGTGAGGCACCAAGGGCCTATCTCTTAATTGTACTCATTAGTGATAAAATGAACTAAGGAAGCTTTAGTTTAGAGAAAAACAAGTTATAATTGATGACAGAAAAAAACATGGTCTGTCGTGAAGGTCTGAAGAGTTATGCAGTTATAACCCCAAACCCAAGTTACATTTCATGCTTGTGTGTGCATGCATGAGTGACTGTGCATTTGTGAGTTCATGCAACAGGAAGTGGGAAGTGGGAATTGAGGGGATGTTTAAGGAGGCATTGAAGAGGGAGGTTTTGCTTTCTAGAGCATTCTATCTTAATCAAAAGAACTATCTAGCAATGATTTAGATATCAGACCCCAAACTAAACATAACACATGGTTTATGTAGCTTACTTAGATAAAATCTGGCTCATGGAGCAGATTCTCTATGACAATATTTTTTTGTATTTTTAAGTTTTTAAATTTATTTAATGTTTATATTTGAGAGAGAGAGAGAGAACCAGCAAGAGAGGGACAGAGAGAGACACAGACAGAATCCAAAGCAGGTTCCAGGCTCTGAGCTGTCAGCACAGAGCCTAATGTGGGGCTCGAACTCACAAAACTGTGGGATCATGACCTGAGTCAAATTCGGATGCTTAACTGACTGAGCCACCCAGGTGCCCCTCTACGAAAATATTTAAATCTTGGTGCTCGGAAAAAGGAACTATCTAGCACCTTGCATAGCACTTGCCATATAAAAGACACCTTGTTAATGAACCGTGTGAACCAATGCTTGACCTGTTTTCACATTTTTGTCGAAAAACCACTAACTTCTCTTTGAACCCCGTTATCTTTATTGAAAGGAGAATTGCCAAAGCGGAGCCTGACACCTTTTATTCCTGGCTCTCCCAACCTCCCCAGTCACCGACTTGCCTCTTTTTGTCTTACGATCTCACATTCCCGCTTGGCCTAGTGGTCTCCTGCAGGCATTAGAGAGTCGTACTTAGAGCTTTACTTTTAAGCATCCTGTCCTTCTCCTTTGCAATCTGTGATGCCTCGCACAAATGCGTCGGGTTTCCATCTGCGGGTAAACTGTGCAGGGAGGTAAGCATCTCTTGGGGAGGGCCACAGAGCTCTTTCCATGACCCCCACACTCCCTGTACCTTGCTCCCCTCAGAGTGGGCAGGTAGCTGAACTGGGCCTCCTGCATGAGGCACTCTGTCACAGGTATGGATGGTAGTAAGCCTCTTTGAGAAGACACAGCCTGCAGGACATGGAGAGAAGAGAACCTTCCCTGTCCTCTTTCATTCTTTACCATCTCTGTCCTTGAGAACAGACTCAGAAATATCTGGGGCTTCTCTTTCTTCCCAAATGGTTCCATAGGAGCACTGAGAATAGAATCATGAGACCGATTTTTTTTTTTTCATAAGCACCTCAAAATTTAGTTTCACCTTCAAAGAAATCACCTTTAAGAGCCTGGGCACGTGTTCCTAGAATGTTGTCATTACTCAGGGTATTTTTAGTACATCTCTTCTGGAGTCATGTTTAGAAGCTAGAACACATTCTTTCAAAGTGTGGTTGGAAGTGCACTGTCGTCCCTTGGTGGGGGTGGATGTTTTTTTCTTTTTGGATCAAGTCAAAGCCACTGGGATGTTGCCTGGTGAATGACACAGGTAATCCATTTGAAATTTAAAACGGTGCGTCTCCGTACTCATTAGTTTGTCTTTTCCTTGTATGTTTCCTTAGTTGGTCCAAAAGCTTAGAGCAATAAGAGCCACAATTCATTTCCTAACTATATCAGGCAGGTGTTGGTGTAAGGAGTTGCAACGCGTAAACCGCTTTGAAGGGCGACATTGCCTGATGTGTAACACCCACCGCGTTCATTTTAAAGTAATCTTATCGCTGTATCTTTAGGCATGGTGAGCTGATGCTGTGAGTGCACGCAAATGTGCAGACACTGCTCTTGTCTCTAGAGCCCCAATCCCAGAGGAATTGGGAGGAAGAAGCATGAGGGACACCTGAACAGCTCACCTCCAGTGTAGAACCTTCTCCACATCATCTCCCGTAGGCCCCACAGCACTCTGTGGGGGCAGATCAAGGGGCAGTGCCAAAGAAACAAGCTCTCTGAGTTATCAACCCCGTACCCCCACCTCCTCCGCCGGGAGAGGAGGGGGCATCCAGGTGAGCTTTGCAGGTGCTGACGGTAGTTACTCTCAGCGAAGCCCAGTGGGGCTGTAGGGTCCTCACTCTTGTATTTTATGACTTGTAGCTTCTGCTTCTCCCCCTGTCTGACTTCATCCAGATATTTTCTTATCCTCTTCTCTCACAGGCATGTAACTCTTCTTCGAAGCCACGTAAACATCATTTTCTCATTAGTTTCTACCTTTTTTTCTTCCTGTCTCTTCCTTTTTCTTTCTTTCTTTCTTTCTTTCTTTCTTTCTTTCTTTCTTTCTTTCTTTCTCTTTCCCTCCTTCCTTCCTTCCCTCCCTCCCTTCCTTCCATCTCTGTGTTTCTTCATTTCCTCCTTTCTGTATTTCTCCATTCCACTACATCAAATGTTTTTTGGGCAGGAGAGGTGGGTGGAGAGAGACATAAAGAATTAACAGGTGGCCTCCTCACTTGCTGGCCCAGTAGTCCTGATCCTTGCCTGCCTTCCACTATCCCCTCACCACCTGCCTACAGCATTCTTTGGCTCTATCCTGCTTCCAGCCTGATCTCCACTTGCTCTTTCCATTACTCAAGGTCTAGCCCTCTCAGTCTGTCCTTGAGTTTGGGAATAAGAATTCTGTCCCTTTTATTTTTAGTCCTATCCATTTTAAATGCTTCATTCTGTGACTCACCCTGACATCTCACTGATACAACTCATCAACCTTCCTCAAGCACAGGCCCAAACGCTCATCCCCGTAGGGATTTCTCTTCATTCAGTCCTGAAGGTCAAGAGCCCAGGTGACCTGGAGACAATCTGACATACCTCTTGAGAAGCATGAGTTGTTTCTCCCAGCCACGCCGCCTCCTGCAATCTGCCTCGAGTCACTCCGACATCCAGTAGCAATTCTGATCATTCCACAGCTCTTTATAGAACGTGTAGCTTTGTCCAGACCCACTTAACCCTGACTGCACCCCCTGTGACCAAAGCCAGGCCAGTGTCTCAGTTTAAATGAGGAGGGCCAGCCCGGATCAAAGATGAGGCATGATGAGCTATGTCAGAAGCATTTCTGGGGTGAAGTTTTGTTTTTAGACATTTACAAGTGTGATGAGAAGGTGTGCAGTGTGAAGTCTGGGAAGGGAAAGATGATGATATGTTTCTCAAAGGAAAATGTGGTTTAAAGGAGAGAGAGAGGCAGCAAAATTCTGGAAAGGGGATGTTCTATGCCTGGCCTTTGTCCAGCATGGTCACATACCCTTCTTACTAGAAGTCAAACTTGTTTCCACTACAGGATCTGAAAATGTTGCTGCCTAAGTGTGAGCATTTGGAGAACTTTAATTTCTGTTATTCAAAACCATTGTATTCAAAACCACAATATTTAATTTGTTGTCATCTTCTAGCTATATCTTTGATCACTTGATACAGTCAAAGAACATGAGCTCCTCTCCTCTCATCCTCCAGAAATGTTGAAAGATCAGTTGCTTTATGCAGCAAATATTTCCGTTTTATAGACATCGGTTGATTATTTTCTCTCCTGTATATACCTAGAAATAATTTTATTAATATAAAGACTTTTTCCTTTAAGTACATTTGCAGATAAATTTACTTTTGATTCTATACGCACGCAATAAAATGCAATAAAAATGGATGAAGCAACATCATTTCATTATAATTACCTTCTGTTGCCATTTTTTCCTCTACACTAACAGTGAAAACTTTTTGTTAATTAAGTGCCGTTGTAATTTCACAAAGCATCACTGGGCCAGAAGGTTTGTGTTTTACTAGCCAGGCTAGGCTGTAACTATCTGACAAGGCTCTTGCTAAAATACCGAGGGCACCTGAGCAAGTGGAAATCCATGTTCTCTAAGCTTGCAAGATTGAATGATGATGACTGAAATGTTATGCCTTTTGTTTTGTAAGTGGAGGAGTTCATTGCCAGATTCTCTCTTTCAACCCAGCCTCAGTTAATCTCATGTTTCCACCTCTTTATTCTGCTTCTCTACTCCAATATGCCCACGCAGGAGGCGTTCTGATCTCTCTCTGTCTGGGAAGGTGACAGCCGAATCTTCTCCCTGGTAAAGTTCCTGTCCTTAACCGTGCCCTGCATGAAAAAGCCAGAAACCAAAGGCACAAATAGGTCATCTCCCTGTCTCGGTAAGAGAAAAATAGGGCTGACCACATTGCCTTTTCCCTAACTGGATGGTCTTCCTCCCTTCTAAAGATTGAAAAGGGTGTGTGTATGCACATTCATGCGTGTATTTATGATTGGGTTTGGGAATTTGAGATAAAGGTCATCCAGTGAAAGTTTATGCATCAACTGCTTGTGCCAAGGCCCGTGTGCAAGGAGGATCTGGTACATGTATTGCAGACACTCCAACTACTCGAAAATTCATTGTGCTTTCACTTTTTGTGGACATAATGGAATTCTGGAACATTACTTCAATTCAGGCTTTATTTAGAAGTGCTTGGAGAGTGTGGAGCTTTGAGCCTGGGAAATGGTGTCATTTTAGGGGCTAGCTTTTTTTTTTATTATTATTATTATTCCAATGGATCTAATTTTGCAGACCAGAAATCAATGAATAGAACCTGTTGTAATGGGGAACAGCATTTCCATTGGAGAGGAAGAGCAGTAAACTCTGTCACCTGGGGAAAGAGCCTCTCCTTAGTTTTTGTTCTTTGTAAGCATGATGCAATCAGTGTTTCCTAATATCGGGACAATCCTGTCGCTTCGAAGTGTTTCTATGTAATTGTGTCACATAATGATAAATTGTAATAGGCCATTTGGTTCTGTAATTCAGTTTGCCAAGCATGCAAACATACGATAACTAGGTTAAATGCAAATAAGCATTACACTAAGGTACAAAAAACAGGGGAGAAAAAAGATGCTGTGTCCGTAACTTGGAAAGAACATGAATCTTATTCCTCATGTGCCTCAAAATGTAGTTTGTTAAAGTTATTTATCCTCTCATTTAATTTCATCACATACTGTTTATACTATAATTATCTGTGTATGAACATACATGTATTCTTACTGCATACATTGACAGATCTCTCACGTGCAATAAGTAGGCTCCAAACAAGCATGTTGTCGGAGTGAGTTGATGTGCTCATTTTTTACGGTAATAGACGATTATATATAAGACACCATATCAAAATGTGCTTTTAATTTTTCAAAGCCTTTTTGTTATTGTACATAAGCTTTTTTCCTTTGGGCCAATTTTTTCATTATTTAGAGATCTATTTTTAATATATTCCTTTGAATAGTGACTGGTAGGTACACTAGAGTCAGATATGTAGTTTCATTAAATAAACACTACTGGCCTTAATGATTTTAATATTTTGGGGTGCTTTTTTCATTTTTGATGCAGTATTCTTTTTTTCTAGTACAGTGTATTGTGGGCCTGGGAGTGATTCAATAAAATTTCTAAATCTTAAGATTCCAAGACAATGCAGTATTTTCTGTTCATGCTGTAAAAAGTATTTCTGTATTTTAATAAAGAATGGAATTTATGTGAGACCGTATATATTTTCTCTGAGCAACTTCTTTATGTTCATTATTATTTCATTAGCCCTAATTCCCATAGGTGGATAGCAAGGAAAAGCCTTTCAAGAAGGGGTTCTTTTGGCAGCCAAGGCCAAAAAGTCCGGATTCGCGGCTGCCTGTAGTGCCTCCTTCGGCGGCACCATCCTGGCTGGGAGTGACTTGTTACAGGAGCCCGGGGTTCTCTACTGATGATACTTCCTGTCTCCCTGACCTTCCTGTTCTGGGGGGTGAGTACAAGGGGGCAGCCCAAGGTGGGGAAGGAACGCGAGATCTGACCAGAGCCCCAGGTGCCAGGTGTCTGCCCAGGGTCATCTTGGACCAGTGTCTCCTCTAGGATTTCCTTCCTGGTTAGTTGTCAGGGACACATGGAGGGCTGCCTCCGATGATGCTCAGGGGAATTGAAATAAATTACAGTGCTTGTAAAAGCCTCTCACTGTCAGTCGAGTCTCAAAGCCTATCCCAGCTGTTTTACTCCAGTGGGTTGGTTGTGACTCTGGCTGTTTGGGGGTCACGACTGCCCCTGGATTTTGATCCCGTCCTTACCCTGACCTGCCAATTCCCTCTCAAAGGGTGCCACCCTGTCCCGGGTGGTTTGCAAGGATCCTTCACAAAGGCAGCATGGTTCTCAACAGAACGTTTCAGGGGCAGGGAGGGGTCTTCCTATGCCAGTGCTCTTTGTGGCTGTGTAAGGCCAGAGGAAGGACTAGGGATAGCTCTTGGGGAG
The DNA here is from genome assembly GCF_016509475.1 of Prionailurus bengalensis. NCBI lineage: Eukaryota > Metazoa > Chordata > Mammalia > Carnivora > Felidae > Prionailurus > Prionailurus bengalensis. The sequence goes on along the minus strand of NC_057349.1, from coordinate 96,964,190 downwards.
AGTTGGGGGTACAGACCACCAAAGCCTTCTCTATTCATCATTGTTTTACTTAAAACTTAATAGATTCTGGGATGCCTGGGTGGCTCAGTTGGTTAAGCATCTGACTTCAACTCAGGTCATGATCTCATGGTTGGTGAGTTCGAGCCCCGCATCAGGCTCACTGCTGTCAATGCAGAGCCCACTTTGGATCTTCTGTGTCCCTCTCTCTCTCTGCTCCTCCTCTGCTCACACCTTCTCTCTCTCTCTCTCAAAAATAAATAAAAACAGGGGCGCCTGGGTGGCTCAATCGGGTAAGCATCCGACTTCGGTTTGGGTCATGACCTTGCAGGTCATGAGCTCGAGTTCCGTGTCAGGCTCTGTGCTGACAGCTCGGCGCCTGGAGCCTGCTTCAGATTCTGTGTCTCCTTCTCTCTCTGTTCCTCCCCCACTTGCACTCTCTCTCTCTCTCAAAAATAAAGATTAAATAACATATAAATACACACATACATTTAAAAAAACTTAATAGATTCTGAGAATATTAACCTTGCTACTTGCCCTGCCTCAAGCAAAACCATTCCCAAGTTCATCTCTCTCCTCTCTCCTCCAGCACAGATCCAAACTAGGTAGCCTTTCTTGTATGTCTGTAAAGTCCCTGAGCCACCCCAGAAAACCCTCCCACAAGTGCATTCACACACTCTGGTCCTAAGGATCCCTTCTTTGGCTTGCTCTCCTCTAATAGTTGGACACAAGCTCTGAAAACGCAGCTTCCATTACTAATTTTTTCTCCTTGTTGTTGTACCAACGGTAGTATCCTAATTATAAAAAGTGCAATGGGGGGGATGGGGGGAAGGGAGGAAATCCCCAAGGGAATACGGTATGTTTTTCTGTCAAATCCGAACCTAGATTTGGCCATCTGAACACTTACAGAACTAGAAAGGAAGGAGGGAACACCGTGATGAGCAGAGGCACCTTGCCCTGGATTAGAGCAGACATCACTGTCTGGTGGGAAATAAACATCACTGGAGGGCAAGAACAGTGCAGCTAGTGAGCATGGTCAGGTTTGAAGCTGATGAACGGGCGTGTGCACAACTGAACATGTGCATGTACATGCACTGGCCCTGCCTTACTGCCTGCTTCTGAAGAGGCAGAGATAGAGTGGACCAGAAGCCACAAACCTGGTGTTTAGCCCTGGCTTTCCCACTCGCCACCTGAGGCCGTTAGGCAAGTTGCTTCTCCTTTCGAGACACCAGGGAGTTGGACTAGCTGAGGTCCATGTTCCCCCACCCCTACTCTGGCCCTCTCCAGAGCCTGTGGGTCTGTGCCTTAGCAGTAGAATAAGGCATTTTTAACGAGAGTCTCTTTTTCAGGACTCTTTCAGAGTCCTGAGCTGGTAGGACCTACCGGGGTCCTGCAGAGAAGAGGGAGCTTATATGATGGAGGCTGAGATGACCACTTACCTTACAGGTCTCTCTCCTAAGAATCCATGAGGGACAGTATTTTTTAAGATCAAAATGGAGTTGATTTTCTCAGGCAAGTTACCAGAAAAGCGATTTTTCCATTGTAGGAATTTAGAGCACCATCGCACACACTGAGCACAGAAAGCTCTTGCCTTCTGATCTCTGACTAAGAACTTCCATTCATTTTAGTGCTCAATGAACTTGCACGTTTTCCCATTACCCCTTTCATAAAAAAAAAATCATTTTTAAAGCAGAATTGCTTTTCTCCTTGAACTGTTCACCAAGGTTGCTTCGATACCCATCTAGGAGTGGCTCCTAACTTATTGTTAACCTGTTAATGGGAGCGATAAAAAATATAGAAAGGCAAAGGCTATTTGAATGAGAAATATTTCTGTAAATCCCCTGGGATTGGGAGGTGGAGCAGTGGTTCTAACAGTAGCTCCGTTGCCAGTTTAAGACTAACAGGTTTGGCAATGATGTTTTGTTAGCAGCAGTTAATCAGCGAATCCCATTAGTTAATAAGGTTATCACTCTTAGCAAAAGCTGCAAATTAGTTTCTTTTTCTCCAGGCTGAAGATAACATCCTTAAAATTTTGCATCTACAAGTAGTATCTTGTTAGCAGAAACCAGGTAAACAGAAGCTCACGGAAAATGCCATTTGTGTGCAATTCCGGCTAATGTTTTTATCCAAATACTTCAGTCATGTTAGCCTGCAGCCTCCCTTCTCCCTCATCATTCGGTGCCTGTGCGGACTGTGAATCAGAGATGGGTAGGAAGCTGCTTCTTTGTTCATCACCAGCTGCGGGAAACACTGTCGTGTCCACCGAGAATAAATTCATGGGCTTGTAAAGCTTGGCTAAGTCACCACCAACCCCGGGTCTGTCTGCCCCTCAGCCTTGAAGGAGGTTTTCCAGTGATTTAGTGACCCAGGAGCTGCTTTCTCTCAACAAAACCACTTCCATCAACCCCCACGACTCTCACTTCCTATCTGGGCACAGGGCACTCAGGGTGGCCCATGAACTGTGCCTCCCCGCCCTCTGGGGTCTCCCCACTGTACCCCTTAGCTCCTGCCGAGTGTAAATCCCCCATAGCGTTATTGGCCAAACCTCCCCAGTGCAAGCTCACACGTATTCACCCATCCCTTTTCCCGTGGGGCCTGGGAACCTCGGAGGAGGACCGAGTGATGCTAAACACGTTGGCATCAGCCTTGACCTCCTACCAGGATGGCGTGGCGTCCCAGTGGAAGGGGAGGCGGTGTGATGGGGAGTTATTTGCTGCAGCTGACGGCAAGTGCTGCGGCGGCCCCTTGGGAAGGGGGGCAAGGGAAGCTCTTCCCTGCATGCACAATTCAGGATGAGAGGTGCAGGGGGAAAGCGTCTAGGGACCAGGAGACCGTGCGGCGGACACCGTAGGTCAGGGCGGTGGGGCTGCGTCTGAGCGCCACGCCTACACTCACAGGGGTACACCCAGCAGACCTGCTCTTCTAGCTCCACAGCGCTCCACTCCACAGTCCAGCTGCCCTGTTTTGTTTGCTTGTTTTTTCCTTCTGGCTCAAAAAGCCCAAGGGGGATGGATAGGAAGGCCTTCCTGGGATGCGTGTGTTGTGCACATGCGCGGAGTCTCTACCTCATTCCAGTGGTCGATGCTACTTTACCTCCCGCCCGTTTTCTCCCCGCCCTGCCCCTCTTGCCCACTGGCTCCCACACCTCCTCTAGCTCCTAGCATTTCTTAGAGCTGCATATAATTTCCCCTAGGAGGGACTTTGTGTTTTCTGGCTGAAGGATTCTTTACACATTTCCAGTCACTTTCCCCTTTGTGTCGCACCTCAGCATCCTCCCCACACTCGGCTGTTGGAGCATTTTTCTTTTTCCTGGTGTTTTATTTCCTCCTCTTGTCTCCTCCACCCCCCACTGCACTGAGAACATCTCTGTGTGTGTCTCTCAGCTTTACATTTTCCACCAGCAAACACACTTCCAAGGGCCTTAGTGACTTGTGAACATTCCTTCCAAACTAGTCTCCTGGAAACAGGATGGCAGATGAAAGATTTCTTCATTAAAATTAGACACTTTAAGAGGCATTCGGTAAAAGCTCCAAGAATCCCCAATGGGCCTCTGTCTAGTGAGGGGGCCAGAAGGAGGCCTGGGTTTTGGGAAAGGCCAACGCCAAGCACACAAGCACACTGGGATTCTGTCCCCCTCTTTCTGACACAGAATTCCTTCCCCTGGAGCAGGGAGGTTTTGAACCTCGTGGGTTGTTGCTTCCTACTCATTGTTCACACTGACTCCTTCTTGAAACAGCTAGTCTGGGGGCGGGGACTGGAGGTCCTCATGACCCACTGTTCTTGGAGAACAGAATATGATTTATGGCTTGCAGAGTGGGTCGGGGTTTGGGATGTAATTCCAACCAGAGATTTCCCATTTGGACTCCTAATGTTTGATTATGCAGCTGGGCGGCGCCCCTCTAAAAGGCAGCTTTCTCGACATGAGCCAGTTCCCAGCTGGGGGTTTTCACTGGACCAGCAGCATGCAGTGGGAGCTTGGAGGAAACTCCTGGGCAGGGCCTTAGGAAACTCGGGGCCTGGGAAAGTGGTTTCTGACTCTGACTGAAAGCAAGCAAGCAAGCAAGCAAGCGAGAGGCACCAAACTGACTTCTTCTGAGCCAGGCTCGGTACTGGGTGCTGCATGCACAACAAACATCTCGCTGATTCCTCAAACGCCCCTGCTTTGAGGGCACGTGGCAAACAGGCTCAGGGCACATTCCTGGGGCAAACCAGACCGCCTGCTGGGCTGGCAGGAACCCCTGTCTTCCTGTAAAATCTTTGGTGCTTCCATGAGGACCCAAGGCTGGGTGGTCCGGTCTTGTGGTTGGGCCTCGGTCCTAGGCAATATCCACCCCTCTCACAGGCCAGGCCTCAGACCAGGTGGACCCTTTTTACTTCTTTCAGGGACTTAGGATATAAGTCTCTAAAAAGCCGCTGAGGTGACAAGCACAAAAATGGACAGAGATTCTATTTTTTGCCACCTGGCCCACCTGAAGGAGGCCAAGGATAAAACACTTTCTCAGCAGGTGTACACACACACTCAGCACAGCAGCAGATTTGTCCCATGCTTTACTGTAGACCATTGTTGTATTCAACGTTCAGGCAAACTATTAGGATGGACATCCATGCCGGAATACTGAATCCTGAGACACAGATGCATGGAAACCAAGTCTTTCTTATGCAGCCTACAGTCCCTCCTCCTCAGTTCAGTCTCTCGAGAGCCACTTCACATGAGCACGCATTGTTTCTGCCAGCAGACGGGAGCCAGGTCCTACAACCTTTGGCGTGTAAGGCACTCTCCTCCCAAAGCATGGACTGTGTTTCCTCATTTTATGCTGAGATCTGACTCCGGCTATTGACCTGGAAACAACAGGGGTTGGGGTGGAGGTCAGGAGGGAGATCTTGAAAAGTACATGTAGCGTCTTGCAAGGCTTCGAAGGATGTCTTTACATTGGCTCCAGGCAAAGGGAAGCTGTTTTTCTTTTTAAATATTTATTTATTATTTATTGATTGGTGGATGTAGAGAGTCCATGCAAGCACAAGCAGGGGAGGGGCAGAGAGAGAGAGAGAGTGGGAGAGAGGGAGAGAGAATCCCAAGCAGGTTCCAAATTCTATGCAGAGCCTGACGCAGGGTTCGATCTCACAACTGTGAGATCAGGACTTGAGCTGAAATCCAGAGTCAGATGCTTAACCCACTGAGCCACCCAGGCACCCCAGGAAGCCATTTTTCTATATCACATAAGAGAGGCCTGCTTGTGCTGGCCTGGAGAATTAAGGAGAATTAGTAATGAAGATTCTTAGACGCTTCCAATCAGTGTCCGGATCCCAGATCTCAGGGTCCCACTCTTTATCACTTTTAGGGCAGTGAAATTGACGTGGGAGACCTAAGGCTTCACATTCAGTATACTTTGCAGCTTTGCTACTCTTGCTATCAGACCTTGGGGCTGATTTTCAGCAGTTTGTCCCGTAGATATAGGACATAAAAGTAAAGGACTGCCATAGAGGTGCTCTGGCTTTCCCAGCATGCTGTATGTTGGCAGTAAGCTGTCCTGAATGCTTTTTTATCAAGTGTTGCAATACCATCAATGGCAGCCAGCACCTACCACAATCCTTATAATTGCCCTATTCTACCGATCAGAAGCCATGGCAAATGCATATGCCAGTGGTTCTCAAATTTGGCTGCATATAAGAATCACCTGGTGAGGGAAATACAAATCAAAGCCACAATGAGATACCACCTCATACCGGTCAGAATGGCTAAAATTAATGACTCAGGAAACAACAGATGTTGGCAAGGATGTGGAGAAAGGGGTACCCTTTTGCATTATTGGTGGGAATGCAAACTGGTGCAGCCACTCTGGAAAACAGTACGGAGGTTCCTCAAAAAATTAAAAAAAAAACTACCCTACGACCCAGCAATTGCACGACTAGGTATTTATTGAAAGGATACAAAAATGCTGGTTTGAAGGGGTACATGCACCCCAATGTTTATAGCAGCGCTATCAACAACAGCCAATTTATTTGGAGTCCAAATGTCCATCAACTGATGAATGGATCCAGAAGATGTGGTACACACACACACACACACACACACACACAATGGAATATTACTCAGCGATCAAAAGGAATGAAGTCTTGCCATTTGCAGCAACGTGGATGGAACTAGAGTGTATTATGCTAAGCAAAATAAGTCATGCAGAGAAAGACAAATACCATATGATTTCACACATATGTGGAATTTAAGAAACAAAACAGATGAACGTAGGGAAGGGAAGGAAAAGTCAGATAAAAACAGAGAGGGAGGCAAACCCTAAGAGTCTCTTGAATACGGAGAACAGACTGAGGGTTGCTGGAGAGGAGGTGGGTGGGGGCATGGGCATTAAGGAGGGCACTTATTGGGATGAGCACTGGGTGTTATATGTGAGTGATGAATCACTAAATTCTACTCCTGAAACTATTATTACACTATATGTTAACTACTTGAATTTAAATAAGGTAATAAAAAATAATAATAAATAAATTTTAAAAAGAATCACCTGGGGCGCCTGGGTGGCTCAGTCAGTTAAGCGTCTGACTTCGGGTCAGGTCATGATCTCACAGTTTGTGAGTTCAAGCTCTATGTTGACAGCTCAGAGCCTGGAGCCTGTTTCGGATTCCGTGTCTCCCTCTCTCTCTGCCCCTCCCCCACTTGTGCTCTGTCTCTCTCTGTCTCTCAAAAATAAATACATGTAAAAAAGTGTGAAAAAAAAAAGAATCACCTGGTGATCTTCAAAAAATATTAACACCTGGTTTCCACCTATAGAGAGCTTCCTTTCACCGGTATGAGGCGGGCTTATTTTAAAGCTTCCCCACATAAGTTTTAATGTGGCGCAATTTGGAAACCACTGGCATATCCCTCATCCTGGCATACTGCCTCATCACTGCCTCATCTTCCACTTCTACTGCATTGCTGTGAACACAGGTGAGAGCTTTGGTGACATCACTGCACACCAGGTGTTTTTACCAGTCCACTTACTATCAGCAGTGGGGCCCTTGGCCATCAGACAAGTGGGCAGGCAGTTCAACTCCAAACTCCCACCCTGAGGGTCTGCTTTGTAGGGCCACTCTTGGAACTATCTCTGCCCACATTCCCTAGACAACAGAGGCCGAGCAAAAGCTTATACGCTAAGACCTTATTGCAGAATAGAATTCCAGGGAAGCAGAAGTGAAGATACGAGCGAGTTGGGGAAAGAGAGAGAGCAAATATAAGGAGGTGCATTACCAAGCTGGCCGCAGCAACATGTGAAACTGATTGCTCAGTCCTGCAGGATGTCTCAGAGAGACCCTATGACACTACCCATCCTTTTTCCCGGGGGAATAAGGGAGGAGGAGTTGGTGTCTGACTCTCATCTTCCATTGGCCCCTGTTTGCCAGTGGCCATTTCTGGATTGTGTCTGTTTGGGTATCATGTGGGTCCTAGTATCTTGTGTCTCCGTGGTGAAAAGGAAGCCCCGCAGCAGAGGCTGAGCGGCCGGAAATATGCAGCATGGCACGTGAGAGGCACTTCATCAGCTGCCTATTGCTGGGGAACCAACCCCCCTAGCACCTGATGACTTAAAACAACAACAATTTCACTTGTTCACAAGCAGTTTGGGCTGGTTCTGTGGAGCCTGTTGGTCTTGCTGGGGCTGATCCACATGGCTGCGGTCAACCGATGGCTTACCTGGGGCTCATCTGGGCCTGGATGGTCCAAGATGGATACACTCACATGCCGGGTGGATGCTGCCTACCGATGGCAGGACCTCTCTCTTCACACGATTCTTCACCCTCAAGGGGGCCCGCCGGGGCTTCCCAACATGGCAGCATCATGTTCCAGTAAGGGCGGGGGACAAAAGGCTGAGGCTAGGAAGTCACATAGGGTCATTCCCACACATTCTCTTGATCAAAGATGTCACAAGGTGGGCCCAGATTCAAGGAAGGGGAAACAGGCCTCTTGATGGGAGGAGGAAGACAGACACCTCGCAACGGGCACACAGGCAGCAACGTGAGGGACCACTGCCGCTGCCTTTACAAACCCTATAAAGCGAGCATTGTCACTTTACGCCTGCAAGCAGTCCTCGGATCCATGGCGACGGTGGAGGCAGCATCAGCCTCCAGGCTCCAAGACAGACAGAACAGCATGAGTTCCAGTTACAGTCACGCTGACCCGACTCCAAGCGGAACGTGTGGATCTGGGTGGCTCGTACCTACGTCCAGGTCAGAATGTACACTATTTTAGAGGCCGATGGGGTAATATCTAATCAAGTTGAGTGTGTGCCTGTACTGCAACATCAGAACTCCACTTCTACAAATTCTCACAGATGTTCACAAGGTGAGAACAAATGTATTCATGGTAACATTGAAATTGCAAAACACTGGAACAGTCTCCAAGTATATCAACAAGGGAATGGATAAATGAACTCTGATATATTCATTTAATGGACTATGATACAGTAACTACAATGATACAGATGTATCAGTGTGAATACATGCCAGAAATTTAATGACAAGTGCAATAAAGAAAGTTGAAGGAGATACACATGTTGATATATTTTACATTTCTTTGGGGGTTTTTTTGTTGTTGTTTTTTTAACTTTATTTATTTTGACAGAGAGAGAGAGAGAGAGAGAGAGAGAGAACAGGGGAGGGGCAGAGAGAGAAAGGGAGAGAGAGAATCCCAAGCAGGCCCCATGCTCAGTGCAGAGCCTGACGTGGGGCTTGAACCCATGAAACGTGAGATCCTGACCCAAGCTGAAATCAAGAGTCAGACAACCAACTGAGTCATCAAGGCGCCCCATAATTTGTATAAGTCTTTTAAAAAACCCACAAAATGATATCTTATTATAATTTAAGTATGCAAACATACATTACAGCAGTATAAAACACAGGGAAAAGAAACTCTCAACTTCAGGAAATTGGTATCTCTAGGGGAGAGGAAAAGGATTAGGGGAGGGTTGTCAAAATTTTACAACATTGTATTTATTAAAACAAAAGTATCTGAAGTAAATAGAAAATGCTAACTTTTGTTATATGTGGGCCTTAAGTTCATGGATTTTTTTACTATCATTTTCTAATGTGTCATGAAAAATAAAAACAAGTATTCCTACAAGGCACTAAGAGACCTCAATTCTGATCTGGATTCAGCTTCTAAGCTTGCTCTTAGGTAGAAGAAACAAGTCTGGGAGAGATACACCCCAAAATTCACATGGTGCTGACCTGTGGGTGATGAGATTTTAAATTATCTTTATTTGCTTGATTTTTATTGCAGTTTTTAGTGCTGCTTCTATGTTTGGTTATCAGGAAAAAAATAAGATATTTTCAAGAAACCTTGTTCTTTGGAACTTTAAAACCACATTGTGCATCACAAGCAAAAATGAATGGAAATCACCATTTTGTAGATTGAACATTGGCCTTCGTTACCTCATACCAGTCTTCTTCACACAGCATGTACAATTGGACATCAAATCCTGCTGCACACCAGCATGCCTGGGCTCAAGGTGGGGGTGGGGGCAGGGGTATTACGTGACAGACAAGGCTTTCCCTCATTGGAAAGTGGATCCCTCAGCCTATTCCTTTATTAAATAATCCTTGGGGTGTCTGGGTGACTCAGTCAGTTAAGCTTTCGACTTTGGCTCAGGTCATGATCTCATGGTTCGTGGGTTCCAGCCCAACTTCGGCCTCTGTGCTGACAGCTCAGAGCCCGGAGCCTGCTTGCCATTCTGTGTCTCCCTCGCTCTCTGCCCCTCCCCTGCTCACTCTCTGTCTCTCTCTCTCTCAAAAATAAATAAATGTTTAAAAAAATTTTTTAAATAATTCTTGGCAAAAATGGCCTACCTGAAGGGAGGAGCCCCTTCAAGGTATCACCTATTTCTAAACACAAGCAATGACCAAAACGATACCTGAGTGTACATAGCACTGGGCACGTGTGCTGATGTGTTCAGCACTCTCGTGGCACAGGACCCTGGGGAGTCTTTGGAGCAACCACTCTAGTGTCTCTATGAGGGGGCCCCATCCCCCTCCTACCCACCAGTAAATGATGGCAGCTTGTTTGAATCATCACTAGCAAATGTCACAAGCTGCATGATTGCAAGAGGGATTTGTACGGAGAGCACAGAGGCAGCTCACTATCCCCGCCCCTGAGCTCATTCAGCAGATTTCACCACGAGTGAGTCCGGGGGTGCAACTCAAAGCTAGCTTAAGCCAAAAGGGGGGGATCACATTCAGCTTATTTAACTGGAGGACACAGGGGTGGAACCAGGGACTCAGAGTCCATCAGCAGGGCCGTTTCTCAGTTTTCCATCTCAGCTTCTGTCTTTATGTTGATCTCATTCTTCCTTCAAGAAACTCTGTCCAGCGGGGAGGAGAGAAGAAAGGGAAATGACAGGAGGCGGTTCCAGAATTACCTCCTGCCAGCTCAGCAAGAGGAAGGAAAGGGAGAGTCACTAACACTATCAGCACATTTCATCTCATGAATGACTCCGATGAGACCATCTTGAGCCTCCTGTCCACCATATGTACTGATCATTAAGGCCAGAGAGCAGGCCAGGCTTGGGCCACACGCCCAAGCGGGGCACGAGGCAGCATATACAGACTGGTGGCCTCGTCGAAACTGATGACATAAGCATGGAGGAGCAATTGTCTAACGGAAGAAAGTGTGCTCTCATCTGAGGAAGGGAGGGAGGAAGACTGAGGAAACAAAACTGAGTGACTGCCCCCATGCATGTAGGATACAGAGCTCTTCCTCTGCAACCAAGTCTCTTAAGCAGCACAGAGGCATCTCCCCATGAAGTATGCCCCTCCTGCCCCCCTTTCAAAGTGATATGTGGGGAAGACCTCAACAGTAAAAGGAGAAAAGTTCTTCTAGCTGTTTGTTAGGCTGGGGGCTCACTTTGAATTAGCCCAAACTCCCCCTTCTCCCCAGCACAGTTACCATTCCTTCCCCTTGCTTCTCTGTTCTTATCCATCTCCCTTTTTTCTAAAGACAATAACCTTCATGTTTTTAACCTTCCCTAGTGATAAAAAATTTTTTTTAACGTTTATTCATTTTTGAGAGAGTGCGAGTGGGGGAGAGGCAGAGACAGAGAGGGAGACACAGAATCTGAAGCAGGCTCCAGGCTCTGAGCTGTCAGCACAGAGCCCGATGTGTGGCTCGAACTCACGAATTGTGAGATCATGACCTGAGCCGAAGTCGGTTGCCCAACCACTGAGCCACCCAGGTGCCCCAATCTTCCCTCGTGATAAATAAAATCTACTCCTGGCATCTTAAGAGCAAGTCCTTGTATTTTAGGGGCAGAGAACTATGACTGAAAGGAAAATTGCAAGCTAATCTCACTTATGAACCTATACCCCCAAATCCTAAACAAATCGCTGTTTGCAGGATGACCTCAAATGCTAGTCAGCACTGTACGAAAACAAAAAGAAATAAAACATATCAGGATCGAGAAGGAAAAACTAATACTGGCATTATTTGATATGACTATTTTACACAGAAAATCCAAAGCAATTGACAAAGTACAGAACTAATAAGGCTTCAGTCAATTGCTATCCACACACACACACACACACACACACACACATTGTTTTTCTATGTACTGGCATGCACTATATGCTAACTAACTTGGATGTAAATTTAAAGGTAAAAAAAAAAAAGAAAAAGTAGATATTTTAAAAGGTACCATCACAAAAGTAATAAAAAGCTGTAACTTATCTAGGAATGAATCTAACATAAGATGTGCAAAGAAACAGGGGCGCCTGGGTGGCGCAGTCGGTTAAGCGTCCGACTTCAGCCAGGTCACAATCTCGCGGTCTGTGAGTTCGAGCCCCGCGTCAGGCTCTGGGCTGATGGCTCGGAGCCTGGAGCCTGTTTCTGATTCTGTGTCTCCCTCTCTCTCTGCCCCTCCCCTGTTCATGCTCTGTCTCTCTCTGTCCCCAAAATAAATAAACGTTGAAAAAAAATTTTTTTTAAAAAGATGTACAAAGAAACAAATTTTCCTTTACAAAGAAACAATTTTTTTTCTTGAAAGATATAAAGGAGAAATGGAATAAATGGAAAGAAGCACCATGTTCATGGAAGGAAAAACTCTATGCCATAAAGGTGTCGCTTTTCCATAAATTGATATATAACTTAGTAAAATTACAATCAAAATCCCATCAGGGTTTTTTGTGGGATGGTTTCAGGGTAGTTGGTTTCCACCAGGGGATGGGCCCCAGGAAAGGATCCACAGCACAGTGACCTGTGGCGACAGCCTCACCTCTCTGCCATCATCCCAGAGTGATGGGATCTGGGCAACAGTCCCATTCACCCCAATGAGGTGTTGAGCAGGAGAATCCTGAGTTGGGCCTATGACTGGATGTATTTCAGCATCAGCTGAGTTCTGTGTTTTTGAAAGAGGAGCAGTGGAGAAAATTGGTTCCTGCTATTTCTACTACTCAGGAACCAAAGCCTTTTCAACCCTGGGAGCTGGCCAGCTAGGACATAATAAATAACCCCACCAGTGGAAAAAACGCCTTCATTTCATTCCATGAGTTTATAAATCAGTATGTTACTCAGTTATCCCCTGACTTCATCTAATATTTTTCTCCATCACTCCACCATTGGGGATAGTGTCCTACAGGAAAAACTTACATTCTGAAATGTGCATTTCATCTTCTTCCAATGTGGAAAAGAAGGCTCAGTGAAGAAGGAAGAGTGAGCAGCCGTTGCCAGCTTTCTGCTTGGAAACAAGCCATGGAAAGGCATCCAGGAAGAATCTTGCTGGAAGATGACTCTATCAGGCCAGATCAGGAGTTTATGGCCGAAGGCTCACGCAGGGGACTCCAGTGACCCACATGGGGAAGAGCTGGCCCCTTCCCCTGCTTCGGGCTCTGTTCCTCCAGTCTGGAGGAAGCCCTGTGACACAACTCGGGTGGAAAGATGAACCCCAACCACGGCACCCATGCGTATGTGGTACCTCATGGTTTGCAAATCATTTCATCTCACTTGATCCGCACAAGGATCCTGTGACCGTTGCCATTTGAAAAATGGGGAATATGGCATTTTAGAAATGGGGAAGCAAACCCAGACTCCAAATTCACAGCGAGCAAGTAAATAAGCCAGAACTCATGTCCATGTCCTACTCTCTTCTGTGCCCCTATTCTGTTCTGTACGTCGCCGCTTCCTGCGGCGTTACCCCCAACCCCCCCCTGTGGGACCTCTTCCAGTCAAGGCCCTGCAGCGGCGGCTTCGCTCTTCTGAGGGCAGATGGAGGCATGTGGTTAGTCCACGGGCAAGACCGAAAGGCGGGTCTTTTGGTACCTTAATCAATGGGCTGTTCCTAACGAGAAAGGCGCTTCCTCCAAATAAGGAGTTTCGAAGGCGACCGGCAGCACCTTGTGTGCGTGCCGGAGCTTTCCTCCTGGGGCTGCGCGCAGAGCTCGCACCTGGCCAGCCCACTGCTGACACCTTGTGGCCGAGGAACAGAGTTCCTGCTCATTTCCTCTCGGAGTCCCACCAAGCGAGGAAGCTGGAAGCTAGGAACCAGCCAGATAGCCTTCTTCTATCCTTCCTGGGCTCCCCTGGCGACTGTCTCCTCTAAAGCCGAAGTGCCAGGCCCGCGTAGGGGCTGGTGTAACCCTTAGCGGGTGGCTGCAGAGCTTCCCTGGGGCCCCGAGGCCGCCCAGCTCGCCACTGTGAAACCACGGAAGCAGTCACAGGGCCCTCTAGGTGGCACCTGCTGTCCAAGGCGGTAACCAGCACGCATGGCACTCACCAAACAACGGGCAGATGAAATAAGGGTTCGCCCATAAAAATAGGCGTGAGCCAGACATCTGACCACCGGCTCTTCTTCGGGGCCCTGTGCCTGCGGTGGCAAACTGACAGCCTCCGAAGGTGGGCAGGGCGCACCCGCGGGCACTAGAGCTTGTGCCAGATGGCTTCTTTGGGCAGCCATTGAGGTAAATGACACTTTAGAGGCAGAAGTCATTGTTCTGGCGTCAGCAAGAAAACGCTTCAAATTCTAAGGAGACCCTGCCAGTAACAGGAAGAAAGGTACCATCATCTCATCGTGGACCGCAGAGGCATCTGGCCATGGAGAGTCTTGTCACTGTTTTAAGGTGTGGTACGCAATTATTTTAGCTCACGGTATTTTTAACGTTCCGAATACTAATCCTCAGCGTGGCTGTGGTTCGCTTACTTCACTTCATGAGAATTTAAGATAGTTCTAGTTCAAAGTACCATGCTGTCCCACTGCGCTAAGTAGCTAAGGGTCTTGAATCAGGACTGCATCCCCAGCCCTCTGTTTCTCCACCTGCAAAATGGGAAGTTTGAACAAATCTGTATTTCTTAAAGGGTGGGTTGTGAACATATGTGCGTCACAATTGCCTGATCTTTAATTAAAGACCCAGGTTTCACAATTGCTCAGCTGGGGTCTGAGAATCTGCATTTGAACCCCTTCTTCGGGTCATTCTCATGCATAGATGTTTGAGAATGACTGAACAAGGTGATCTAGCGTCTAAGATCTATGGAGATACCATTGTGCACTCGGCACAGACCAGAGAAGACGCTCAAAGAGCCCACGGTCTTTTTGGGAACAAGGATGAGTGAACAAAAAGACATAGTGAGTCTTACCATAGTAAGTATAGTGTTGTCACAAATGCTGTGGCAGAAAGGAGGAGAGAGTGGGAAACTGCCTGGGGACATCATCCCTGAAGGCTCCACGGAGAAAGGGACGCCAGAGTGATCTGGAGAGATGGGTTCACCAGGTGACTGAGGTCAGGAGGGGCTCTGCGGGCATCCTGAGCTGCATGTGACTTTCCACTGCTGTCCTGGGGCTGGGGCGGTTAGAGACCTGAAGCCCCGCCCCGACAGTGAGGCCAGTATCTGTAAGAGGAGAGCAGCACACTAAGGATTAGCCTGCCGTTTTCATTTGATCCAAAAATGGATCCAAAGCTCTGGTAATCTCATCCTCTCCTTCCAAAGCAGTAAGAGGTCAGGTCCTCACCGAAGGAGTGCCCTCGGGTGGGGCCGGTACTGTCCACAGAGCACATGTGGGCAGGGCTGGGGGTGTCCACAAAAGCGAGCCTGGGGTTTTGAGTCAACAAATCACTTTCTCAATAAAGGACATTAAAAAAAAAAATAGTACTTGTTTTCCTTCTTATTTCTCTTTCCCCTTCCCCCCCCCCTTTTTCCTTTCCATTTCTTTAATATTTAAATTTCCTTAATATTGAAAACTGTTTACTTCCAGGAGCTTTTAGAAAGATGTACCAAGCAAACACCTTGAGTTACTTACTACATGGGATCTAATCCATATTCTTAAATCTGCCCTGAATCCCTCAGCCTGAGTTCTGCCCAGACCTTCTTACCCAGATGGCCATTGTCCATGGCCTCCGCCCAGTGGCCTTGGGCAGACATTGAGAAGTGCAGGACCATTCTACCCGTCTTCTGCTGGTACGTGCTGGGGCCTTGTCCTGTCAGCTCATGAGAGCCAATTCTCCATTTTCAGGAATATTTCAGGAATATTTTGTTAAATACAGACATTATTAGATATTAAATTACATGCATTACAATTAAATGAGAAACGCTAAACACAAAATTAAAAGATGCCCCAAACTCATCACTTCCCAATTATTTTACCACATTATACTGTTATCTGTGCTCCTGAGGTTATTCATACCTGTTATATCCTAACAGTGGAAATATTACATAATGAGGTGGCACTGCCTGGGTGCCAACTCCAAGTTCAATGGTGTCACATTGTTAGCTTGCAATTGATTGTGGTGAAAATATTTACACCACAGAAATCAGCGTATGCTAGAAATCAGGGCTTGGTTTATGGTTATGTTAATTGTCTGGACTTAAGAAAGTGATGGAAAATGTTCATAATGAGAATTTAACTTAAAAACATGTCATATCTACAGCTGTTACATTGTGGATAGCGCAAAAATTTGAGGAAATATTGTTCTAGTATTCGGAAAGTAGAATTTGGTCTAGAAAAGAAG
Source organism: Prionailurus bengalensis (assembly GCF_016509475.1). Lineage (NCBI taxonomy): Eukaryota > Metazoa > Chordata > Mammalia > Carnivora > Felidae > Prionailurus > Prionailurus bengalensis. The sequence continues at coordinate 96,948,221 of NC_057349.1, read as the reverse complement.
TCGCTTGTGTCATTGATGAATGAGCAAAGTTCCAACCTATGTCTCTATGGTCTTACTTTTGTCTCATATGTTACCATACAGGGAAATATCACCGAATAGTCGTTCAGCAATTGAAACCAGGTACAGGTACAAGAATTCAACAAAAATCTGCTCTCGGGGCGCCTGGGTGGCGCAGTCGGTTGAGCGTCCGACTTCAGCCAGGTCACGATCTCGCGGTCCGGGAGTTCGAGCCCCGCGTCAGGCTCTGGGCTGATGGCTCGGAGCCTGGAACCTGTTTCTGATTCTGTGTCTCCCTCTCTCTCTGCCCCTCCCCTGTTCATGCTCTGTCTCTCCCTGTCCCAAAAATAAATAAATGTTGAAAAAAAATTTTTTTTAAAAAGAATTCAACAAAAATCAACAAAAGCATTCTGTGAGAATCCCTTTTATAACAAAGAATGCATACCTTATTATTTGTAAATTGTGTGCTGCTCATCCTTCATATCAGCAAAAATGTATATTAAGTGTGTGTGTGTGTGTGTGTGTGTGTGTGCATTTTTTCCCCCAGAGAGCCCTTAGTTAAACATTTACCAGTGCACCATTAATCTTCTCTGGGCTTTGCTTCTGTGGAACACAATTCACACCCATCAAGGCTGCAAAACCAGTAGTTAGTTTTAATTGCTGTGGTGGCCGATAGAAGGAGCACTGGATTGAGAGTCCACGAAGACCCAGGTTCTCATCTGGGTACTGCCAGTCACTAGCTACCTGCCAAGCCACTCAGCCTTTCTCAGTCCCCCCATGTGCATAAGTGGGTAAGTGGGTGCGTTGAACAACATGAACGGTAAAGTCCGTTCCAGCTCTAAACTGTTATGATCTATGACTCTGTGAGCAAGAGATGACTCCAAAGTTACAGGAATGCAATCCAGGAAGTTTGGGATGTACAAACGTACCAACCTAAGGACTCCCAACTCCACACTTCAGTGTCAATGTCATTTGTGAAGTCACAGATAGGTTTTAAATGTTCCCATGTCATCAGGTTACTATACTTTCGATGAGAATGACATGAATTTTAGGTAAAGGAGAAGAGAGAGGCCTTACCTGTAAAGAATGTCTTTCGAGGCCCATCTGAGATGAGATACTGTGATTCTGTCTGTGGGGATGGGAGTGAGAAAGATGCACTAAGTATGCTCCTCAGGCAAGGACACTGCTGTCTATCTTCCACAGCCCCTGTCCCTCTCCTTCTGGACTTGGCTTTCCTGCTCCCAGGGGACGATTCTTGGACCCTGAGATCTCCCCCGTGGCAGAGGCAGGGCCAGCTGAGGTAGCTCAATACCCAATGAGTGATGGTCCACAAAATCTAATAATAGTTAATTATTAGAAAGTACTTTATCCCTCACACAGTGCCTTCGTAGCCTCCCCAGTTTGGGGCAGGAAATGGTTAAGCACCACAGTCCTGATCCAGAACAGCCACAGGCAGGGGAGGGGCGGCCAATTAATAACACTACACAGGAAGTGTGGGCCTCCTTCTTTCTGCCCAATGGGGAAATTCATTTTCAATCCTGACCTCAATGAGGAAGTTACTCTTTCCTGCCAAAAGGAGTGGAGTGCAACCTTCTCTATCCCCACAGCACAGCAGAACCAGAAGATAGAAGGCAGACAGAGAGAAACAGCACTGAGGGCAGAGCAAAACGCGGGGAGGGACAGAGCGGGCAGCTCGACAGAGACAGCCCTTTGCAGTAGTACGATGACACGACTCAACACTCACTCGCTCACTGAAATGGAGGACAAGGCTGGGAAACGAGAAAACACTAGCTGAAGTGAAACAGTGGGAGACACAGAAACAGGTCAGCAAACCTAGAAGAGCCTAGACAGACCGGACCCCATCACCGACATGTTCCTTAGCAGAGAGTAAATGGAAGACATACCGGAAGGCCACTGGATACTTTTTATTACAGCATACAGTTTAAATTAATATATGACAGGGGCGCCTGGGTGGCTCAGTCAGTTGAGCATATGGCACTTGATTTCGGCTCAGGTAATGATCCTGCCATTTGTGAGACTGAGCCCCACGTTGGGCTCTGCTTGGTGCAGAGCCTCCTTGGGATTCTCTCTCTCTCTCTCTCTCTCTCTCTCTCTCTCTCTCTCTCCTTCTGCCTCTCCTTGCTTACAGTGTCAAAATAAAATAAACATTAAAAAAATACCCCAGTTTTTTCTGGCTGTATAACACCCCAAGTTGAAGAACCTCTCTAGAAACTGTTTCAGATTGACAGGTGGCGCAGAAAGATCCTGACCTCGTGGGTAAAGTCCCACCTCTGATGCCTAGGGTGAGAAGGGCCAGGGGAGTAGACTTTGTGCAATGAGATCCTCAGGGGGTCTGTTTGCGTGCAGGCCTGCGACATGTCTGCACATCCACACACTCTATCAGCCAAGGTCCTGTCAGGAAAATAGAAAGCACCTCAGACATTCACATGCAAGGCGATTCAATGAAGGGGACTGGCTGCACGGGGGACCGTGAGCTGAATAGCTGGATGGGGGACAGTGAGGTAACCCTGAGGCTGAAGGAACAAAGGGAGGAAGCTGTTATGGGAGCTGCAATACTAAGGGCTTTCTAGAGGGGACTGGAGTCACAGAGGAAAGAAAGCTGCCCGAGGCAGAGAGAGGGGGAAAGAAATGCCTCCTCCCGAGTTCCCATTGGCTGAATTCAGCCAGGGATCCCCTGCTAGACAGAGCTGAGCCGGGAAAGGTAAGCTAGCATACCTGCTATCACTGAATCCTGGAAGTAACCTTAAAAGCAGGTATTATAATCCCCATATGACTGATGGAGAAACCAAGCCTCAGAAACATTAAAAACCAATACAGCCGACAGCACACATCAGTAAACTGTGGAGCTGAGACAGAAGCTTAGGTCTTCCATCCGTACATCCACACTCGGTCCATTCTCCTCATTTGGTCCTGCAGTGGTGTGGGGGGCAGGGATGTCTATTGAGCCACATGGCACTTCCAAGCTTCCAACGGTAGTGGTCCTTAACCTCCTGCTCGGTCTTGTGCCGGGCGCCATGGTCAAGGGTGCCACATGGCGCTGTGGCTTGTAGGCCAGAGCCAGGATGGCCAGCCAGGGTGGTGGGCTCATGGAGGGTCTTGCTCCACCTCCCTGAGCCTCCGTGAAAGGCCTCTGTGTGCTCTTCAGAAGGCAGAGCAATGGGCCAATGCACAGTCTGTGCCAGCTAATTATCTAGCCCTCCTTCTGCTCCCTGGAGGACCCAGCCTGCTGGATGGACCGACATTCTGTGTTTCTAATGTCAGATGGCCTGGTGCCACCTCTCAGCGGGACTGGTGTTTGGTTCATCCTTCAGGTTCCTTCAGGTTCCCATTTGGCACACAGACCACAAACATCTGCTGGGGTTCTGTTTGGCCTGTGACTTCAGACTTCAGAGCCGAGAGGTGGGGAAGAAGGTGGGGAACTAGGGGAAGGAAGGAAGCCGAGGGCAGCCTTTCCTGGGGAGTTAATCAGACACTGTGTGGTGGGGGAGGCTTGATCCTGCACCCAGTCCCAAAGAAGGGAAAGGCAAAAGAGACAAAGAATGTTCATGGAATTTCATTGGAAAGCCTGAAGTACCGTCTGTGGATGCTTTTCCTCCATTGCTTTGCTTCCCCCAACTGTTCCTTTTCTCACCAGTTGGCTATTATTTTCTAACGCATTTTGATAATTACTTTATCAATCAAGAAAGATAAACAAAAGCCTAAAAATACATCCGAGTGAATGAATTCCCAGAGCCAACCAATCCTCAACACTATGATTTTTATGGGGTTTTTGTTGTTGTTGTTGTTGTTGTTTTTGGTTTTTGGCTTTTTTCTACCCAGACGTGCTTGGGAAACGGGTGAAGGGCTTGATTCCTCACTCGCTGAGGGTTCAGTAGACTATATTAACCAACCTCTGCTCTCCTGGCACTCATATACAGGGCCAAGAAATTCAACGACTTAAGGAAATGCTATCCAAGCAAAATAAACACCCTAAAAAGATGTGACTACAGTCTTATCCTTATTAAAATGATTCTTTGCCTTTAATTTGTTATTAAATCAACAGAATATTGGGTCAAGCACCTCATGAGCCACCTTTTAAAAAAGTAAAACGCAGGGAGTTTGTATCATTGCACGGCTATTATTTAGGAAGAAAAGGTGTCCAGAATCTCAGTGAATAGACCTCATATTTCAGAGGCCAAAATGCTGTCTAGATATGCCCTGTGAGTGACTGGACATAAGTCCCACCCACTAGCTCCCTCTGTCTCTCACAGAGCAGCCCAGCTGGGCTTGGCTTATTAAGAGCCCTGGGGAGAGGCCAGCACTGCATTAGGGAAGAGGCATTAGCCTCAACTTTTGCCTCAGTCCTAAATCCATGACTTCAGAATGAAAAAGTCAATGGGGGTGAAGCACCCCAATGACCAATTGGAAAGGCACGCTCCCCCTCCCCACCCCGCCCCATCACTTCCCAAATTAACAGTGTCCCCTACCAAAAGGGGGTCTGGGTTCTCTTTCCTATCAAAATCAGCACAGGACTAACATATTCAGTGACTATTCCCAACAATCCATTGCAGGTACTACAGGGATATCAGACCTGAAGGAAATCATCCAATTTATAGCTGCTCACGTAAAAGCCATCAGGAGAATCGTGAAATGATTCTCCATATGGTGCCCTGACGCTTCCAAAAACTATACGAGAAAGAGGCTTGGAAGGAATTCTTTCCTTTTCAGAGACAAGGAGGGTAGAAACCAAGCATCTGTGGCAACCTGGAAAAGACACTCCTCCCCGACACCCACCCCCTGCATCCCTGGGGTGGCCCGGAGGATCCGTCTGCGCTGTGGCCCAGGCACACGGGGTCACCGACACTGGCTTGTTAGGCTTTTCCATTGACCAAGCTTATGTTTTCTAGTATAAATGAACTCTACGGTTACATTGTGTGGAAGCTTAGGGACATGGTTTGCCAAATGGAAAAACATTTGGAGGTTGGGAAAATATCTTGCACATAAATTACTGAAGGCATAGAGAATCTAAAAGAGGGATGAAATCAGAAGCCAAGGAAAAGCCGGGAGGGTGCCAAAGTAAAAATGGAGAGAGAGACAGAGACAGGGAAAGCGATGTAATGATTTCTCTTAATGACCTGCCTTCAGACCGAAAAGGCAAGTTTCTAAGCCATGTTTGAGCCTCATAAAAGCCATGTGCCTGAGTATTGGGAAATATCCTTTAAATGGTAAGATCAAGCCCTCATTTTTCATCCTTTCTGAGTGGAGCTCTCCATTGATTTTGTTAAGTGCTGGCCACCAGTAAGAAACACAAAAAGCTCGTTGTCTTGGACCGTGGCAAAGGCCAGTTACACACTTGTTAATTTCCTGATTTATGACACTGAGAAGGTGGAGTCAAGACAGTGCTTCTTCTCTCCTTCTCTCTGTCTCTGTCTCTGTCTCTCTCTGTGTCTCTCTGTGTCTCTCTTTTGGTGGTGGTGGTGGAAACTATTAAAACAGAGGCAGATCAGGAAGTTTGTGATAAAGAGAAGCCAGGCTCTCGTCCGACATACAATCTCTCTCTTGGCTTAAGTAAACTTGCTCCTTCAAGGCCTGCCATCAACAGAGTCGGGCTCACGTTTCACCACTAAATCTGAGTCAACAATCTCTAATCTGGACACTGGGTTCAGAATCCAGGCTCAGGTTGCACTTGGAAGCTGACAGCAGGGACGAGAGCAGAGGAAAATACGGCCTTTGTTTCTGGTTTGATCGTCCCCACCGAGCGGAGCTGAGGTCATGTGTCGTTTTCTGTCATCAACAAGATAAAAGTTTGCACCTCTCTGCCCCTGAAATGGCTCTCCTGCCATTTATATTAAGGCCAGCGAGCTCTCTGCCCCAGGATTGGAGGGCCAAGTTTGTAGAGAGCTAAGATTTGGAGTCCTTTTCATCTTTCTGACATGTGATACCATGACATAGGCGGCCCTCGCTGGGTTGCTATGCAGATATACAATTTCTGAAAAGTTACACCCGGAAAACGAAAACCCCGGGCTGGATTAGCATTTCACAAAGAACAGGGATAAAATGTGTAGCAGTTAGGCTAAAAAGCTAAAGAGAGAGAGAGAGAGAAAGAGAGAGAGAGGAGAAAAGAAAAAAAAGTGAATTAAAGTTTCATGAAAACAAACTCTTTTTTAAAGAATCAATAAGTATAAAAGTATCTCATTGCATTCCTGGCCTTTGGTCCTGAGCCGCGATCCAGCTACTGTGTGTGAAGGAGACACTGCAAACCAAACGGCAAGGCAGGAAAGGAAGGTCTCGGTGCAGGATGGGGTTTGGGGGTGCTGGGAGTGCACAATAAAAAAAGGTGCTGTTGCTTTATAAAACTCTTCTATCTACCTACAGTTGTTTTCATTGTTTTTATTTTGTGATAATCTTTCCCTCTTGTGTAAATAAGCCTAGAAGGAAGGGGAAGAACTCACCCCAGAGTCTAAAGGTTCTGGCTAAATATGCTTCAGGATATACCTTCCCTTTCATTACCAAGGTCGAAGGGCACACCCTCAGAGCTCACTCACTCACGTGCACCTTTCTGGAGCAAATCCTTTTTCAGGTGTTTCAAATATCAGAAATGATCTCATATGGGACATTTAAATGGAATGTGATGTGCTTGCATGAGAAGTAGCAGAGGGGAAATGACTGAGGGCTTTCCTTGTCATCCTCAGGACCCAGTGCCTTCCAGTGGAGACTGTATGCTTCTGTTCTGGTGCTCTTCCCCAGCGGTCTTGTCCACACAGCCGGGGAGGTGGTGGCCCCTCACGTGCTGCCCAGACACCAGGGTTTCCCAACAGCGTCACCTGCACAGACTCTGGAGGAAAGCCCAGAGCAGAAAATGGGAAAGGGGACACAGACAGTGGGGAGGAGATTTGAGGGACTCACCTAATCCTGCTCCCGCAGTGAATGAGAGGCACAGCTACCAGGACCCCGCTCCAAACACTCAATCCTTCAACACCGAGTGAGTGCTGAGTGCTGAGTGCTGGGTGCATACAGACAATGCAGAGATAAATCAGCCCCGGTCCCTGCTCCCAGGCTGTTGGAGCAAAGCAGACGAGCGGAAGTAAGTATAGAGCTGTGGAGTGAATCCCCTTGAGCATTCCTATGTGTTGCGTTGTGAGGCTGGCGATGTTGGCAAAGAAGAGTTCTCATTCAGAACGGGAATTTATTAGAGGTTAGTTAAAGAAGATATGAGCGGTTGACTTTTTTGGTAACTCAAGAGATAGGAACCACTTTTGTGCTCCTCTACGTCACTTCCAGGGTTGATCTTGAAGATGAGATGACATGTGTGAAAGTGACTGGTGTAAAATTGGGCCACACGTACATCAATCAAATGCTCTTTTATTCATACATGCAGGCATCTGTTCATCCACAAGAGGGAGGCTAACACGTGAGTGGGCTGGTTAAACGTGGGCTCTGCTATCAGACTGACCAAATGTACTTTCAGGCTTTGCCCTTACTTAGCCTTGTGGGCTCAGTTTTCTCATCTGTAAAATAGGAATAATAACAGTATCCTTCGCACAGGGTTGTGGTGAGGCATAAATAAAACAATGCAACTGAACGGCACTTGGTACACACTGAATAAACGTCCACTAAGATTAGCAGTGGATTTCTCTCCCTCTTGGAGGGGTTCACCATCTGCTGGCTTGGCCCAACCCTGAACGTGAGGAACGGTGAGGTAAGAGCGTTAGACCTTCCCAGAGGTCTGGGAGCAGGCTGGAATGACATCATCAGGCATGTGTTCTGTTGGCTGATTCAGATTCAAACTGAGTTATGACCTGAATTGACGCTGGTATTTCTGCAGCTGTGGTGCCATCAAAAGAGCACTGCCCGTGGGCACAGAGGGTCCAAATCTCGGCTCTATTACTCACTAGCTCAGCGACCCTGGACTGTGTCTTCCTTTTCCAGAAGTGAGGATTGCACTCATAGCATGTGGTTTCACGAGGCTAGCCCGAGATAGTCTGGGTGGCTGGCCCTTTTTGGCGTCTGGCATGTGGAGGCTATAAACATTTCTGTCCATTTATTCAGTCGGCTTAGTCAACCAGGGATCCAGTGACTGAGCCCAAAGGTGACCGTGGGGCTTGGATTCAGCCCCCTGCTCTCTGTGCAAAGCGATGCAGCCCCATGTGGCCCCGGCAGCTCCACCCCTGCTTCGGGTGACATCCCTTTGCCCTTCTAAACAAGCACCAGGGGAGAAAGCCCAGCTTACAGCTCAAAGCATCAGAACCACGGGAAATGGAAAACACCTGGGGCCTACGTGTCCCCTTTGTGCCCGCCCCAGAAATTTAACATGGGTGTCACAGTGCCTCTCTCCTCTCTTCCTCCCTCTGAGCTGCTGGAACAGGGCCCCACCCCACCTCCATCAAACTTTACCTACTGACAGTTGTATTTTTGATGTTGTTCAAAACCAGGTATCAGGAAAAGTCGGAGTAGATTTTTTTCCCTTCTCCAAACACAAAACAAAGGTCAAAGACGTCTCCATCTCACAGCGTAGGCACCAAGGAAGTGACCTGAACTCTGCCCTGTGGTCTGAGCCATCAGGCGTCCCCCACCCTGGTGAGGCGGCTTGACATGGCCATGGGGGTGTGGACCCTGCAGCCTGCTTCTGGGTCCTGCCTCTTACTGTGGGTGGTGCTGGGACAGAAAACCCCTTCATCTTCATGCCTCAGTTTCTTTGGCTACGAAATGGGAATGATGATAACGGCAGTGCCTCCCTCACGAGGCTGTTGTGAGAATTAAATTCTTTAATTTAATAATGTGTGAATGTGTGTAAAGCTCATCCTGGGCCGTGCACAGAGAGACACCTGTCTCAGCAGAGGGACCCCTTTCACTAGAAGAATTACAGACACTGGTGGCAGCTGTTCATTCCATCCACAGTCAGCAAGATAGAAGAAGAGGCCCTTTCTGGGTGTTGATGGAAGCCTAACTTCCCGTCTATAAGAGTCTGCAAGGGTCAAGGAGTTATCTCATCTCTAAGGCTCTTCTGGGTAGAAAGTGCCATAGTTCCGCGACACAGCACAGAAACCCCAGGGCAGTGACTGAGTCTTGTTCCCTTGTGTGGCTCCCCCTGCGTTCAGAAGAAGCCCAAAGGTGCACTGACCAACTGGCCGAAGTGGGGCTGGAGCCGGCACCCCCCCCTCCCTGGAGCACAAGAAACAGAATGAAGGTCCCCAGTCTTTCTGTGTTTGCGGCACAATAGCTCTGGTCATTGGGGCTGCACTGCCCTCCTCCATCACTAGGCTTGACTAATGCCACATCCCGGCCCAAATTTTCTCTTCCAAGCGTGGAGAGTAGCTCTTCACGATACAAAGTTGGGAGGGCTACAGTGGCCTACCTCTGAGGGGCCCAGACGACATGGGAAGAGCAGTATGAGAAGTGGCCTCTGTCCATTTAAACAGCAGCCACGAGAAGCCAAGGGAGGAGCAGTTTATCATGCCATAGGGAAATCAGGCTCGGCTTCACCAAGGAGTAGCATGTAAACTGAGCTTTGAAGGAGTGGTTTATCAATTGCAATAATAATAATAATAATAAAATAGTTTTCCATGTGCTGGGCCTAGGAGATACAAGGCAAATAAGGCAGGATCCCTACCCTCAAGGACTTTGCAGATTAGCAAAGGGCACAGACAGGTGAGCAGCCGGACAAGCAGAGTGTGATGTGCTCCAGGACAGAGGCGGGCATGGAGGTGTGCCTGCCCCAGCAGGGGAGAGGAGAAAGAGGCTCCCAAAGGCTGGCCAGGGGGAATCACCCAAGTGGTTCACTGAGTCTTGATGAGTTGTAGAAATTGCCCAGGGAAGATGAAGGGAAGGCATTCAAGGCAGGGGCACTTTGATATGCAAAGACGGAGGACAGGAAAGAGCAGGGGTGTCAGGAAGCAGGGCCCCCCACACTAGCAGAGAGCAGGCAGACCTGGCGAGGCCAGGGGGGCCAAGCCCAGAGGACTCCGTTTGTCCTACTAAGCCCTTGGCTTTGCCTCTGTAGGCCTCAAGGAATCACTAAAGAGTTTTAAGCAGCGCGTGACTTGTCCCAGGGTGAGGCCCTATTGTAACTGGTCAAGGAAGTTAGGACTCTGGCTCTTGGGGTAGAGGAGAAGCCAAAGAGGGGAGTGAGGCAGTATGAGTCTTGAGTGCCTTTGCACCTGGGCCTCGGCTCTGGCCTTTGGCCATGTCACGTAGGCGGCATGAGCTGACACCTATAGGCCTGCTTATGGCTCAAGCTGTCCTTCCAATGTCAAGGGAACACCTGCAGCACAAGGGGAGTGCAGCTTTGCAAAACTGTGAATCTAGGTTCCAGATGTGCAACTACATAAATCCTGGAAAATAGCCAAAGAGATTCCCGGTGAAACGAAGAAGTGGTCCATCTTTTCAACAGCCAGCCCATCTTCCGGTTACCTGTAAGCTACTGGGGCAGGGGTTGGGAGCTTGTCCCCTTAATGTCAGACATGGGGCCGTGTTCAGTGGGGGTTTGATAACCAACGAGGAAGACACTGCCTGACGGGTTTCTCAGAAGCAGAGTGGTCTCAGCACTTCCCCACCCCCATTAAGGTGTGGTGAGCAGAAGCCATGAACACCCAACCCTCTGGCTTCATTTAAAATGAGGGCCACTTTGGAACAAAACCGAATCACTGCCACAAACTCACAGGAAGTGAAAATGGCTCTTTATGAGGATGTCAACAGTTTTTTTTCCAGACCGAATGTGTGGCCTGGGCTCTGGCACCACACCTCAGGGGTTTGAATCCCATTCTGCAACTCACTGGCTGTGTGATCCTGAGCAATTACTAAACTCACTGAGCTTCTCGTTCTTCTTTTACTCTGCGGATTAAATGAGGCCAATGTACATGTGCTCAGCACATGCCAGTAATCGTTGGCATTAGGACCTCTATTTCTCTTTACATATCGTTCCGACAGCCCAAGAGGATTCTGTGTTCAGGGAACACCGAGATTAGGAGAAGGAAGGGAAGGGAAAAGGTGTGCTGATGTCTAATGAGATGCCATGAAATCCTTTCATGTTGGAACAAAGGTAGCTTTTGTTTCCAGCAGGGTCACAATGTTTGCTCAACGATCTTGGACTGCGACAAAAGCAAAATCAGCATCCTGGGTGACTGTCTCTGTGGCCAAGTCCAGATGAAAACTGCTATCTGGGACTCTGTACCACACAACTACAGCTGGGTGCGCGGGCCCCTGGCCCATCCTCAGCTGGGTCTGCGGAGTACCTGATGGAGTCGTTGTCATATAAATAACCCCACACCAGGAACCTCCGAGATTCCCTCCAGTTTCCATGAGAGAAAGAAACCCAGTTTCCAGAACCCACTCCCAGGAAGGTCACTTAGAAGAAACCGCGGAAAGTGTCTACGTTTTGCAGTAAGTTGAACCACACCTGTATGGGACTCAGCAAGTCCATTCACCTTTCTAGGCTTCAGTGTTTTCATCTGCAGAACAAGAGGATGAGGCAAGGTCTACGTTGACTAGAATGAGGTGCTAGTGCACTACCTACCTTAGACATTTTCTGATGTTTAATTCAGGTACCAGGGAGAACCCAGATTGACCCATCCATTCATGTAAAGTTAAAACAAAAGCATCTCCAAGCCCAGGGGGTGAGATGGTCTACTGTTGAGAATGGAACCCGCAGGGGAGGTTTGCAACCACTGGATGGTGCTCCTTGGAGCCAAAAAAAAAAAAAAAAAAAAAATCAGGACTGGGAGAGCAGTTGAGAGGGACACACACATCTACAGGCCCAGGATCTCACTGCACATGCACCTTTGTGTTGTCTGCAAAGGGCATGCTGGCTGGGGGAACAGACCCTCGAACGGGCCAGCAGGCTCTGGTTTGCACACAAGCATCATACACAGCAGGTGGGGAAGGCCGCCGTCACCCCTATATCTCGACATCTCTTAAAACTTACTAACTTTATTTGAAAAAAAATTTTTTTTCCCTGGGGGAAAGAAATGAACGCCTTCTATAACAAGGAAAACAACAACGGTAGCCATAATAATGAGAAAAGCGAAATAAGCACATGTAAGTGCATTTTTTTTCTTAGAGATTTATTTTTGTTTTATGAAGCTGACACCAGTCAGGGAGAGAGGAGAACGTCGGGAGCCCCGCAGCGAAAGGAGCACCCAGAGGAGGGGGCTGCTGCTTCCTGCGGGCGGTGGGGGTGGGTTTGGTGTTGGGGTCTGTTTGTTTGTTTAATTTGTTGCTGGAAGTTTTCCTTTTGTTCACTTTTATAAATCTCTCCCTGGGCTTTCGAGCTTCCCCTCCCTCCCACCTCCCTTCCCCTGCCCCCCCCCAATTTCATTTTTAAAAAGCGAGCTCGCTCGCCAGGTGTGTCCCCCAAGCTCTCACAGCTCTAATAAATAAGGAGCACCTGTAAAACAGTAGCTTGACTTGTTAAGTGACTCTGTACAAAGGAGAATATAGAAATACACTATGTACACCGCATCCACGGGTCCCGTGGCGCTTCAGGGCTGGCGCCGCACGGGGCCCCCCAGCCTCGCCCAACCCCCACCGGCCACCCCTCCAGCCTCCCGCTCAGCGGCCCTGTGGGCGGGGGCACCCGGACCCCGCAAGAGGGAACAATTGCTTTATCTGAGTTAGTAAACAGATACACTGAATCACAAGGTGATTTGATTTTTTTTTTTTTTTTTAGTTTTCTCCTTTTTTTTTTTTTGATTTTTTTCTTATTTTTTTTCTCTCTTTTTTTTTTTTTTTTCTGTACTCATCAGAATGGGACACTCCACGACTGTCTCACCAACTCAGTGCCAGTACACATGCTCTAGAGGACTTCTGGACTCGCAGCTACAACTGTACAAGTGCACACAAGAAAATCTACCCTGTTATCCTCCACCCACTGATTGAGGATCGAATTGCACATTTCTCTTAACCATGACAGGAGAAAGCAAACAGTGAAACAGAATCATGGGTGATCTTTCTCACTTTCCCTCTTGTTTTCACTGGTTTGTCCATACCATTCTAATTATCATGAAAGGACTCTGCGTATAGAGAGATTGCTTCACTGACTTCCTGGATCACCGAAAACCATCAGGGTTGAAATTTCATCCAAGTCTTTCGTGACGCCCAGCAAATATTCCCCCTCGGATTATTTTACACCTTGAGGGCATTTTGGTCTTCAGTTCAACACTCTTGCTCTGTTCCCAAATGGGGCGCTATTTAGAAGAATTTAAAGAGAAAGCTGAGAAGAATAAACATTTACCGAGTTCTCTTGGCATTCAGTCTCTGAAAAACCACAGTATAAACTATTCATGCTGCTTCTTACATCTGTCAAATCGAAAATTAAAAGCCATAAAAGTGTAACACTGAAAATATGGCATTAAAAAGGATAAAGGTGGCCTTTGTAAAAATAACAAGAAAAGTATATTAGCCAATAAAATATTCTAACTCTTCATTTAAAAGTGCATCCTGGGCAGGACAGAGATGAATCCGAAGTGTTGGGACTCCAGTATGATTCCTCTCCGCCTTCAAAACGTGAACAGTATAGGTCCAAAACCGTACAATGCAAATCACAATTCTTCGTGTAGCAGCAAGACCACAGCAGTTTTTAAAATGACTAAAAAAAGATTTTTGTTTTCAAATTCGTATCATCTTCCAGCCTCACCCTCTGAGCCTTGAAGATGGAGCGGGGAGAATACCTACATTGGTCCTTGTGGCTTGTTGGTGTTTTGTTTTGTTTTGTTTTAAAACCAGGGGCGAAATCCCTAAGTTCCTCTGGGGAGAAGCAGAGACGGTGGCCGCAAGAAGGCTGGGCCGCTTGGTAGGTCCAAGACGTGCTGGCTTCTCTGGGCTGGAGGCCACCGAGGGAGGGCTGCTTCCTCTGAGATGCTTAATGACAGGAAGCGGCTTTATTTGTTTGAGTTTTAGCCAGAGGGGGTGGTGAGCTGACCAGCTGGTGTCATTGGATGGCGGGACATGGTTTGCTCTGCGCCCTCTCTCCACGCAAGGTACCCTGTGAGCGAGCGTTCCTGGGAAAAGAGAAGAAGGGGCCCATCAGAACCCGCTGGGTCAAACCACAGCCCCGTCCCACGTGGGGAGAACCCAGGCATGAGTCAGAGCGGCACCCTCCGGCCGGCCGGCAGCTCAGACCTACGCGAGTCCCCAGAACTAGAGCGGCACGGCATGACTTTGACATGTCTCTAATTCACAGTTCCGCTCGGGGTCAGCCCTGCCAGCTTTGTGTGAGGACACGAAACACGAGTCGCTTCTCGGTGCACCACGCCCTCACCCAAAGACCACAACGGCATGCCTGGCCACGGGGCCACCCTGGCCCTCCGCCTTACTGCACGCTTAACCGGCAACCCTTCTGAATTGCCCAAGGTCACCCCCAAAGGTGGCAAGGTCATCGGGGGACCCTGGAGCTCCAGACCTCACCCCTGTACTCCACGTAATGGCTCTGGTATCTGCTACAAAGGAGGAAAGCCAAGAGATTCGCTTTTTAGCACATGAACAATTACTGTGGACATGTGGACCTCTCTTCAGAGGTTTTCTACAGAGGCAGCTGGTAGCTGGAAGCAATGCTCTTCTCTGTGGGTCTTGTCTGACAAGGGCGAGCTGTTCGCATCTCTTGATACCCAAACCAAACAGCAGCACGGGACTGGAGAACAACAGACCAGCTGGGCGTCGGGGTCCCAGGGCAGAGGGTCTGCACAGGATTGTTCACCAGGAAAATCAATTTCAGGAGAATGCTTACCCCAGTTTCTACCACAGAGGTTAGGCTCTGCCTCTCCATCCGCACTGGCTTATTTCATTTGCTACCAGTCCCTTGGTTTGAAATATAACCTCCCAAGGATGCTCAGTTACTCCTCGTAAACTGCCTCTTAGAAGTCTGCCAACCAAACCGTAAAGTCCCTGAGGTTTGGGGATGTGTCTGTTTTGCTCACATCTCCACACCCAGCCCCTGGTTCAGCGAGATGCACATCTGTCAAGTGAATGAGGGTCAAGCAGCCGTTGTTCCCCATGCCCCAAAACAATACCTGTTTTTCCTGCTGATGTATGAGGATTTCAGAAATGTGAATGGGTAAAATCTGGCTAACGTGAGGTGGTGACAGAGGACTCGTAAACATCTTTACAACTGTTGAGATTATTCCTAGAACAATGAACGAATAATTTCAGAGAGGTGGTAGAATTTAAAACATGAAGGGACCCCAGAGATAATGTAATTTCCTCATTTTATAGATGAAGAAAAAGAGGCCACAAAGAGACCTGGAGACTGCTCAGAGAGTGTCTGTAGCATGAATTTAGCACAAGCATCAGGAGGTCAAAATGCCCATTGGGAGGACAAAGTACAAGCTTGTGCTTTGAACCCTGCTATCCAAACCCTGGTGTTAATGGTAACGATAATAATGATCAGCCAAAAACAAGGTTTGAAAATCTGAATGTGCATGACAGGAAATGCCTGAGTTCCCCAAATCACATTAAATCACCAGATCTGTGTGTATTTAATATGTATATTAAATAACCAAAGTGAAAATGCAAAACACCGCAAATATGTGATGGGGCTGGAATTACAAGGCCATGGAAACCTTTTCATTTGGCATGGTCAGACTTGGAAATGTGGGTATTTATCTCTGAATCAAGAGCTCATTTTTCTTTCTTTCTTTCTTTCTTTCTTTCTTTCTTTCTTTCTCCCTCTCCCTTCCTTCCTTCATTCTTTTCTTTCTTTTTCTTTTTTCCTTTGAGAATGAGACAGTGGCAAGAAGGGATACTGAAATAAAAATGCCAAGAGCTGCTGTCAAATGAGAGGTCATGAAGAATCGGAAAGGAGCCTCAGAAATCACAAATGGATCCAAAGACACAAGTGTAGCTTCTTCTGGGACAGTTCTTTTCCACCTAGGGAGCATAGCCTGGAACTTGCCATGGAGGGAGGAAAACCATCCCCACCTCTGGGCTCGGGACCAAGAATGACCAAATCTTGTAGTCAGAGGGGGCCTCTGAATCCTTTCTTTAAAAAGGAAAAGAGAAAAAGAAGCATTTAATGCTTTCTTCCAGTGACCAGGAAACACCGCCATTTTGAACGACTTAAGAATGCTCTGCTTTTTTAAGGATGTGGCTTTTTTTTTCTTTAATGTAATCGTGACCTCAAAAAAGAGGAATATTTCTCAAATGAGTTTCTTTATATTCAAATCACCTTTGGACAAAGGCCAAACATGGACAGCATCAGCCTACTTGGAGAAAATTTCAAGGCTTTCATAAGGGACTGGGAAAACGGGATTATAATGAGAGCCATTCTGGAACCTTAACGACAGCGTTTGCCATCCCAAACACTATAATAATCATTATTATTCTCTGGGATCTATTATTGTCTGGTAAATAATATGTGTTTTCCCCCCAAGTTCTAAAGGGTGCAGCTGCACCACACTCTATTTTCTGCAGCCCCATTCCTGCTGCTCTGAAAGCCTCCTCACACACCGAGCTTATTTTAAGAGAATGGCAAAGTAGACAATTTGTGTGCTGTTTCCTTCCCTCTCACCACATCCTTGCCATGTCTGGGACACACGCAAAGGCCAGATGGTGGCAGTACAAGCCCCTTTCTGCAGCTAACATTTGAGGAGGGGGTGGTCCTGAAGTCGTCCTCATCTGTTCCCATGGCTCTGGCTGTGGCTCAGGGCAGCCCCCTTGTTGGTGACCCGGGGAACAGACGCTGGAATCAATGGAAATGAAGAACCAAGCTTGGGCTTCACCTTCCAGGAGTTATTGGTATGCAGAGTGTGAAACTCAAGAGCGGGGAGGAAGCAAGCCTGCAGTTTTAGAAAGTGATCGTGAGGAAGTTCCAGGGCCCGAGCCAGTTCCTATTTTGCCCTTGCCAAGCAGAGGGATCTTATGGAAAATCCATCCAGTTTAAATTTCTTGATCTGAGCAAAGGGGAAATTACTATGATAAGTGAGACAGAGACACAAGTCACAGTCCAGCGTGTCCCCTTCTTTAACCTCCCCAAGTCTTGATTCCTCCTCTGTGACACCGGCGTCTCGGGAGATTTTCGATTCTATCTTCCATCTCTCAAGTTCTGTGACTGTGGGATCTCTGGACCAAAGCCAGTGTCAAGTACGTAGGATTACAAACTTGAGCAGTTGGATATTAATCTGTGTATAAGGAAGACTATTAACTTCTGAACTCCAAAGCACAAAGTTTCAGAGTCTCCTTTCTACTAATCTCTCTTTCACGTGCACGTGCGTGTGGGCACACGGGCACACACACACACACACACACACACACAGTATCCCTTAATGCAGGAAGTTCTGGGGAAACAGCGATACTCGTGCCTCACATTTGGGTTTTCCTGTGAGTCCAGGGTTCGTCTGAAGGCAGGACAACCCAGGGGTCCTGTTACATGGAATCCCACATGCACACAGCCCATCCTGTGCACCACTCATGTACTGTGTTTGCAGACTGGCTCCACAATGTATAGTCTCCAGCAGACCTGTATGGCCAGGCGCCTTCAGAATCCCAGGCCCCCCTGCCCCTTAGGCCAGAGGAATGAAGTACCGTCCTCAGGGAATGCATAACTAAGTGCAGTTGAGAGGGCCTCTGTCTGCCTGGCACTTTTCCTTTTTTTACATCAGGAAAGCATTGCTAAGAATATGATTGAGTTACTCATCCTCCTTCACCCCACAAGAATTTTCAGAGAATTATGGAGAACAGAAATGTGCCTGAGTACTAAGAAATGCTTCCAATGTTGATACTGTCAAAATATAACCATTCTCACCTTTCCTTCTTTGGCCTTTACAGCCTAAGACTTATGCTCGCTGTCTTTAAAAGGAAGTCTTATACTTTCCTAGCAACCACTCCCAAAAGGAAATGTGTGTCCAGAGAAAAATGTGTGTCTTATTCTACATCCCAACATTTGCAAGCTGGTCCCTCCATAGTGCAAGAGTCCACTTCTGCCGAGAAGCCTGCCTCGATTTATCTAATCCATTTTCCAGACTTTTATTTTTCTTTCCTTCCTCAAATACCTTTGTAATTAGCATAATCAAAACCCTGTATGTCTGTCCCATCTTACCTGTTTAGAAGGCAAGCTGCCCATGTCTGCCAGATTTATTATCCGAGTCTAAAACTCTATGGCATCAACTCTATGATGTGTGAGAAGTGCCCACTACTGAGCTGGCTGGCCTCTGTCCACTTACCCGAGCCTTACAGTGATGCGGCTCACTCGGGCACATCGGCCCATCACTTATCACGGTTAAATACAGCCATTACGTGCTGGCTTCGGCCACGCTGTTTATCTGGAACAATAATGAGTCCCCAAGGACTGGACTGGTCTCAGGTAGCCGCAGCTATTCTGGGACACTCACAAGAGAAGAGCCCAGCGGTCGATGAGCAGAGTCACCTGCATGAGCTGATAAACCCAAGTGTGAGGCCAGATAGTGGTCTCCACAGCAAGCCCTTGGTGAGGTTTTGCCCAAAAATGGTTCCTTCTCTCCCCCATCAACCACTGCTTCGTGAAGTTCTGAAATGGCTTTTGCCAAGACAGAAATGGCTTTCATTTATGAAGTGGATGGCACCTCTTTTCTTACAGCTCATTTGTTGGTGAAAGTAATTGAAAAACCTGGTGTGATTGTTATGGAAAATAACCAGTGGTGGGGAGAGGGTTGTGGGAGGCAAGGACCAGCATCCGTTGGCTCAGTGCTAGGCTCTGGTCTGAAGTACAACTTCATCACCACTGTGCTGCCCACTCCATGGTTCTGATAAGCCAGGGCTCATGTATATTTAACAGAAAAAAAAAAATTAAGCCAAACGTAAGGACTTGCTTTTCTTAATTTTCTCCTTTAGCAATAGCTTATTTTACTCTTTAATCAGGAAAAATCACCACCACAGAAGACCCCCTGCTGGGATAGCTCCATCTGTAATTCTTTGTTCTACAAGTTAAAATTTTGGTTTTCTCTGCCAACTTGGCTTGATGAGTTACGTGGGTACAGAGGCCTGTTGCTTCTCACAAGTGGTCACTGCTATTTCTTGCTGACCTCTAAAAGTTCCTAGGGCACAAAGAACCTCAGCCGTGAACTTCATCTAGTGCACTCATTAGGATCCTCTTCTTCACCCCGGATGACTGATCTTCTTAAACTACATCCAATCCTTTCTGGAACCTGGGTGTTTAAGCAAACCAAATGACCCTGACCCTGGCCCTTTCCTAAAAGCATATGGGGATTCATGACTAACAGAGTACATTTTCATAAATGCACTGGGGCAGGTGGCTACCTCCCTTCACAAAAGAGAAAAATAAAATAAAGGAGACTTACATACTCTAGCTAATGTTCTGCAGGAAATTTTGAAGATGAGCCAAAAGCCCTATGCCTCTAGCTTTTAGGACCAAGCACTTCCTATCACGGTTTGGCAAAGCTTCAGGGTTTTTTTTTCCCCCCAAAGAAGGGAGTCAACTTTTACTGAGCACCTACTTGATGTCAAATGCTGCACTAGGCACTTTGATATACTTATTTCACTTGAAAACAAGCACATTTTATATAGGTATCTCACTTATACACTTAATTCATGGAACCAACAATGCTACTTAAGTATTTATTACTGTCCCCATTTTGCAGATGAGGAAACTTTCCTAGGAAGGTTAAGAAGCTTACATGGTCAAGGTCACTAGCTAGAAAGGGGCAGAGTAGGTTGGATCCACCTCCTATGACCCCAAACCCCATGCTCCCATCCAGGGAATACCTCCCTCAGTCTGGGTTTCATCTCTCCCCTCCTTCCCCTGACAAGTGGGGGTCACAGTGTCAGGGATGTGAGGGGCCCTAGAGACATAGACAGTCCATCTCCTTTGTTTACAAACAAGAACTCTGAGAAGCTAATTGATAAGAAAATACAATTACATTTTCATTCCAGTTTCATCCAATACACCAACTAGCTAATGCTGGTTCATGTGCCTTCTAAAAATTCTGCCTTGGACAAAAAAAAAAAAAAAAAAAACACCAACAGAAAATAACATAGATGTTTATTGTGTTAAGATTGAGTTTGTCATTTCTCTATATCTATATTATCTGAACATGGGCATTCTAGGTTAAAAGAAGAAGGAGGAGGAGGAGGAAAAGAAAAGAAAGAAAAAAATGTGACAAGTAGCTATGGTTTATGGACCAACAGATTTTGGGGATTTTAGCTGGGATCTGGAGGGGTGGACTTTCTGGCACTTAATCTATTCCTTATGACCAATCCATGAATAGGGAGGGTGGGAAGAAGAGCAGGAGATATTGAAGGGGGGTAGGGAGAGGCCTCATGTTCATGGAAACTTCACTGCACAAAATAAGAGCAAACATACTGACCCCCCACAACTCTATTGCCTACCCCTACCCCTGCACAGCCAAGGAGATGGAGAATGTGGTTAATAATTACTTCTCTGCAACCCTTTCACCCTCCTGACCCCAGATGTTCAGGTACAACTTATTTCCTCTCTGAGATCAGCTGCTCAACATGAGGAAGTGATACCATGGGTGGCAAAAATATGCCTCTGGTTCCTGGCACAGGGCATGTAACTCAAGCAGCCTTGGTCATATCTTGTGTCCCACTGAGAGGAAAGGCAGATGAGGACTCAGGTTCTAATCCTGGCTGCACCACTCTGACCTTGAGTATTTGCTCTGTTTGTCCCAGTCTCTACCCGTAAAAGTGGAACCAGACATCTTACACGTTCTGGAATGGTATCCCTAACATCCATGGTTGACAGCATGGAAGCGTTTCATCACCTTGCATTCCACATCCAAGGGAAGCAAGTTCTGAGCTACAGCAGACACCATGACAATTCTTTAAACAAGCACCTACTATGTGCCAGGTACTTCCTTGGCATTTTAACCTAGGTTATCTACCACTGAAGCCTGATGACTCTATGAGGTAAGAGGTCTTATCTTCATTTTCGTGTATATGAGATGTGCTCAGTGATCTTACATGGGGACTCTGGAGCCAGGCTGCCCGTCAGATCTCTCAGTGTTGTCATTTACTGACCAAGGACACAAGATAGGAGACTTAGCCTCTCTGGTCCTTAGTTACTCATCTGTCAAATGGATTTAATAATGGTATTCCATAGTGTTGCCGTGGGCACATAATCTTTGAACGCTGCCTGCATATAAAGTATGCTCAATAAATGTTAGATGATACAATTATTTAACGAGAGAATGCAGGCACAAGAGCTTATAAAGCTATTCCAAACTCTTATAGCTAGTAAGCGATACAGCTAGTTTTCAAATCCAAGCAGACCTCACTCTGGCCGTGCACTTCTCTGCCAGTCCTCACAGCCTTTCTAACAGGGAAGTACCTGCCAGCTGTAGGGCATCTGTGATGTGCCACACTGTCTATGTGTTCTACCTACCCCTCACAGTAATGTCACTGTTACTCGTGACCTAGAGAGGAGACTCAGGAGACAATCACCTCCTTCCTCACCTCCTAAAAGGCTCTGCCAGGATCTGCACCCAGGCTGGCCCAACTCCAGAGCTGATGTTCTTTTCCACAAAACCACACCACTGCCTTCCTTCACAACTGGAAGCTCCCTGTCTGCACATGTGGAAGCTTCAGAAGAAGGTCTAAGGCACCGGAGGTTAAAAAAGATAAAAAGGCATCTCTAAAAGTTGTCAGCCTCCCTTGACAGTGCCTGAAGGCCCTGGGAGAATGGGATTCAGACACTGTGGAAATCTCAGAAGATGTCTGAGGGAGAGCAAGCCACCCAAGCGTTATGGCTGCTCTTTGGTCCAAGGCCAGAGCTTTCGGGTGTCACTGCGGCCACCGTCCAGGCTCCGTGCTCATCAGCAGGGAGTCCTCTGCTGGGAGAGCACTGCCTGTCTCTGTGTGCCCATCCATCAGTCCTAGCCAACAGCCCACACCATGCCTAGGTGGCTGGTCAACAGCTCCGGGCAGCTGGCTGGTCAGAAGGGCCAAGACCCTGTTTTCTACAACAATCTGGGGCCCGGCTGGCACCCCCGACTGGACTTTGAAATGATCATCATTTGAAAATGATGTGAGGTTTTCTTCCACCATACGCCGTGAAGCCTCTTCATGCCTACGCTGGACACAACGAAAGTTCTGCCTCCGTTGCACTGCTACAGTGCTTTACACACTTGAAGTACACTTGTGGCAGCCTACACCCCTCACACCGTAGTGATAACATCCCGCAGTGTTTAGAATCAACCACTGGTAATTAGCCTGTCATCAGAATGCAGCAATCAGCTTTCGGGATGCCAGTCTTTCTCCTGCTTCCTTTCAGTCTATGAACAGCTGTTAAAGCAATTTTCCTCCAGTACAGATTTCATCCTGTCACTCCTCTGTTCGAGGTCTTGGTGACGTTGCCTGATGCACAGAGTACACATTCTGCAATCTACCTGCCCTCTGCAGTCTCCGGGGCTCCTCTCCCTCCGCAGTGGGGCTTTGCTCCAGCCCAGTGCAAGGCAGGTCATCCCCAACGGGGCTCACTCACTCTACCTCGCCTCTGCGGCTTTTGACATCCTATTGCATTCTTTATTCTTACACTCCTGCTAGTCCATGCCCCTTCCCAGATTTAGGACCTCACTCTGAACTCACCTGCTGTGTGGAACCCTATCAGGATAACTGCATTAGCTATTGCTCTCCTGGGACTCTCCTCATTCATTTGTTCAGCAAATACCTGCAGGCCTGCTCTGCCAGCCCTGAGCTAGGAATTCAGTTTCAGCAGAGAGGGAGCCGTCCCAGATCCTGCCCTTGCTGAAGCATACTGTCTGTAGTATCACATCACTTTGCAGTTCTGCGTGTTGCCTGGAAAAGTTGCCTTCGTTATTTCTTGTCTCTCTCAGCAGGTTATTAGTTCCTCAAAACAAGTCAAGGACACCCGCCACTCCCTCTCCCATTTTTTTTTTCTTTTCTGTCTCCTTCCTTCCTTCTTCACACTTTCCCTCCCTCTTTCCCTCCTTTCCTTGTATCTCTTGATAACAGTGTCCCTGCACAAAGTCAATGTTAGATACCATTAGTTAAAAATGGATACATTTTGGGGCGCCTGGGTGGCTCAGTCTGACTTCAGCTCAGGTCGTGATCTCATGGCGTTCAAAAGCCCTGCATCGGGCTCTGTGCTGACAGCTTGGAGCCTGGAGCCTGCTTTGGATTCTGTGTCTCTCTCTCTTTCTGCCCCTCCCCTGCTTGCACTCTGTTTCTCTCTCTGTCTCTCTCAAAGGTAAATAAACATTAAAAAATTGATATGTTTTACTCTCTAGGGAAATAAATGAAGACCATCTCCAAACTATCAATAAGGGGACTGTCTCCCTCTGTTTGGGTATGACTGGGAATTTATTAAGTTTGTGGACTGTAATATATGAATTAAGTATAAATTAAGAACTCCAAATACAGGATTTTTAAAAGCTATTATTCCTATGCATAAGCTACACACACACACACACACACACACACACACACACCAGCTGAGACAAAGAACAAGTAGATGGGATATGTTCTAATACACACACACACACACACACACCAGCTGAGACAGAGAACAAGTAGATGGGATGACCAGACAGTGAGGTGTGCTGTCAAAATCAGAACTCAGAATCAGTGACTCCTCATCTTTGTCTGCAAAAAGCCATAATGTTTTTCCAAAACTTTTTCATAGTTTTTCAATTAACATTTGGGATTCATGTTGCTCAAACCTTGGTGGATATGAAAATAGACATTAAGTCCTGTGTTTATGATGCCATCATATTCAATGAGAGGAACAGAGGGACCTGGATGTCTTTTTGGTTTGGCAAATTGTAGAACGATTTTTTTCAAACATTTGGGGTTTGGCTAAAACCAAAACTTATTTTGCCAAGCACTTTGGCCTTAATTTTTAAGCCCATGTGTATTTTAAAAGAAATTCAATCTATATGTTTCTGACTCATTTACACTTAACTCATGAAAATGCTGTTTGGTAAGAGCTATTAGATGTCCAAGCAAGTTTATGAGCCTTTTTAAGCCTTCATTTTCCCGTTCTTACCAGAAAGTTGTATTTTGCCAGCCATAAAAGAGTGTGAGCCCCAGAGGCCTGTGGTCAGTTTGAAATTTATAACCTCTGAAGCTTAAATGGATTCTGAGTGTGGAAAACAGGTTTCTTCCCTCTCCTCTTTTTCACATGAAGTGCACAAGCAGGCTATCTGTGATAAAGACAGGATCCTGGGTCTTAGTTCCCAAGATGGTTACAGGTGAATGATAAAGAGTTCAATCTAACCACCAGTAAATTGCCCCTAAAACATTTCAGAGGAACAATATGACACTTAAACTCATGTGGACACAGATTCAGATCCAACACTCGAATGGAAAGTTTTACTAAATACTCCCAGGATAAGACAAAGAGGTGAGACTCAACATGATTCACATTGAACACTTTACCTTTGGGAGAACTGGGTAATTTTTTTTTTTTAAATCACAGACACCCAACCCTGTTTATGACTTTTTATACATTTTTTAAATAAGCTGAAACTACTAAAAATAGCATTTGAATTGAAACCAGAAAAGCAGGAAGAACGTGCATGCTGCAGTGACTTCACCCTGTATCTTCTATATATAATGATGCTCAGATACCACTCAATTACAGTATTCTAGTGGGAGAAGGCTTTTGGATAAAGTACTTAAAAATGGCTTATAAATATTTAAAGTATAAGCATCTAACAAATCATAATGACAAAGTTTTACATTTAACCACATGTGCTCCAAATATCTTGAAATTACTCTAAATATGGGTTTAAAATATCAAAAGGGCTTGTTGATGGGATGCAGAACTTTGCAGAGAAACTTAAACCTGATCGTGCTTGCTCCCACAACACCCAATCCGCACAATTTTTAAAGTGTGCGTGTGTAGATTTCCTTAGGAAAAGATCATGTTACAGTCTGAATTTCCAAAACAAGAGTTGAAGGATGAAATATAGGGTTTCCTTTTCTCTCACCAAATGCAGCTTAGCCACTTTGCTTCTAGATAATTTGTTAGTGTAGGTTGGCTCAAATTTAAGACAGTAACATTTTAGAAACACTTCGAGAACTAAGCCAGCTGCAAGGCGGATATCATTACAAATTGAGACACATGTTGTATGGAAATACCATTCATTTTCAATACCAAAAACATGTCTGGGGAAAGAAGTCATGCAAATGAGAGAGAGATATACTTTTTAATTGCATTTTGGGGATGTTAGGTCAATGGTTCATATCAAATAAGTCCACACACTGTGTCTCTCCCTCCTGTTCCTTAAATGCTATCAGTCGCCTTCTTACCTCCCTTTTTACCCGAAAGAAAACACAGCTTGCTGTCAAAGAAAGACAACACACCAGAGGTTCAGTGACGAGACATCCAGCTGCACAGCCAAAGAGCGGGGTGCAGTGAGGCTGGGGAGCGCTGGGCAGCTTTGATTTGTCACAGTCTGGATCCTGCAGCTACACAGAAAAGCAGTTCCCTTCTCCCTACTCAGAGAAGGCATTTGGGCAACTTGGTAAAACAGCATATGCACCAGGAGTGAGGAGTTAAAAGATCAGGGAGGCAACTTGACTGGTTTCCAACCTAAGAATGTGTAGTGTGCTCAGGAGCTGTTCTAAAGCATGAGAGACTGACTCCAAGTTTTTGTTGTTGGTGCAGCTTTTGTTCCAGTTGTTTTCACTAGAATCTTTTAAATAGCCCCTGAAATAATGTGTGTGTGTGTGTGTGTGCATGCGTGCCTGCGTGTGTGTTCTCCCTCCTTGCTGATGGCCTCCTATTCTCAATCCAGACCCCACCCCACTTTTTTGTCAGGCAGAATGCTGTGCAAATCCACAATCCAGAGAAGAGCTCTACACTGTTAACATTTAGAGCCGGCATCTGAGATGTCATTTACCCCTTTTCCGTGAGAACGGGACCCTGTTTAATGATGCCAGCATCAAACCATTTATCTTTTAAGGCTAACTTGTTTGTCTGGAATGGATTCCTCTTATGCTTTTGAGGCATCGGAAACCAAAAAGTTTACACAAGCAGAATGCATTGCCTTAACATGCATTCACATAGGAAGTGTTACCCATTTAAAGCAGCAACTGAAAAATTCAAGATAATTCTGTGCAGGACAGAGGAAAGGAAAATAGAAAGACTATCTCTGCCCCTTTGGCACAACCTCTTTGACAAGAGAATCTGGAAAAGGCAGCATGCTGGGGATGGAGGTAAGCGTTTCACTATATGAGGTAAGTGTCCCGTGCTGTAGTGTATTTTAGTTCTTAAACACCTCTGCCCCTCCTCACTCCTTGTCAGCACGGAGGTAGGTGTAAATGATTGAACCATGATGCCCAGGCAGCCACTCATCAGGCTGGCAAGGGAATTACTCCCTGGAAATCAGACAGGGAGTTTATTTCCAGTGCCCTTCTGAGCAATGGCCTGTCAATAGCTGATCGAATGCTTTCCCCCTCTCCAAGCACACTCTTTCCAGGTGGAGAAGCATGCTAGGGAGCTAGAGAGAATGGGTAGCACTTTCAGAGACAGCTACATCAATGTCTTGGTGTTTACTGAGCCATCCGCTTCCCGGGTGCTAGCCATTCTGCTCCCTTGGCCTCCGAAGCAGAGTAGAAGGTTTCCCACGGAAGGACAGTGTCTCCTTATACAGTATAAACTTCAAAAGGCCAGGGGCTGGGGAAGCATCCAGCTTGTGTCTTTTCCTGCACTCACAGGATATGGTAACTTGAAGAAGGGTCTGTAACCTTTTGCATTTTGTCACTGATCCATCTTATGGAGGCAGGAGCTACGTTATGTATCTGCAACAGTGGTTCTGTAATATTAGGTCCACAGCAAAAACTGCTGCAAATAATTCTGCTTTAAGGAAAACTTTACCATGAAATAAGCTTCCTTAGAGTGACAAGAAGAATTCCAGCTCAGTTATGGCGTCGTGATAATATATGATAATCCTTCAGAGATATAGCGCATACTTTTTCTGAAGCCAAAACCTACAGACCTCTCCTCCCAAGAAAATGCCTCAGTGCACAGACACATAAAACTTCCCCTGAAATTCCAGGGGGAATGGCTGAAGGCCATCCATGGACTATGGACTAGTCCGTGGAGCAGGAGACCAGCTTTAGGGAGCTACCACATCAACCAGAGGCCTGGGAGCAAGGCCAGGACCAGCACTGCACCTACACGCCCCTGAGACTGAGTTCTTTAAACTTTGCACACTAAGCACTCTCCCACCTCACCCCTGTCCCAGCCCTGCTGAAGATGGAGGGTTATGGCTACATCTGAAAGAAGTAAATACCCAGCCACACATGTCATTTCCTATTCCATCTTAATCTGATTGAAATAACATCTAAAAGCCAGATGCTTGCACATTAAAACCCTCCTCCCACCCTTTGTCGAAAGGGTTAAAATAGAACCAGCAGCACTGAATGAGATTGTTTAAGGCCAATCTTGACCCTGTTCATTCCGGAAAACTCTCCTCTACGAAAGTCTGAAAAGATCACGGAGAGTTCCAGAAGTCCTCCCCATTAACATATGTGCATGATGCGGACCTGGCAGTTTCTCTCTGGCTCTTTGAATTACCCCTACCTAGAACTGGACAGCCATCTGGACCCCGACAGACAGCCGAAACTTGAACATCGGTGACTATGTGGCCAATTCACACTTCCCATAAGTACTAGGACATTAAAAATCTCAACTCTGGCATAGGATCTGAGCACATCCCATTTGGATTGATTTCCTCTCCTCGCTTTCAGGTGTTCTTCTTTTCCTTGCTTTCATAGGAGGCACCCACAGTAATATTTCCAAGGTATGGACCTGACTTCCCAGGCAGCCTACTCTCAGGTTTCTTGGCTGGGAAAACTAAACTGGCAAAAAATTACATGTCACCTCCACCCTCCTGACTTTTTTAATGAGGTCAGCACCCCTCTCCCCACTTTGGAAGAGTCCTTCCTGGGACTGTGTCTTCACATCCAGACTGGCAAGTAAACTCCAAGAGGCCACAACTATGGCTGCCTCCTCTAGGTCTCCTGGAGAAAACAAAACGTGGAAGGGGCCTGTGCTGCTGAGGCTGAGTGAGCACTGTGGAATTGGGGCCTGGGAAAAGAGCCCCAGATTTTCCTTCTCGTTTTAGAAACACAGAAGAAATCTGGAAGCCACCAAGGTGGGAAGTTGTATGGACTCATTGCTCCTGGGGAATGGAAAAAGTGAGGGCGAAAAGGTTACTCATGGTCCACATTTTTTCCATTGATTATTTTACTTAGAATATGTCATTTCCCTGGAAAATCGAGGAGGGGGGATATTTTCTTTTGAGTATCTTCAAACATTTGCAAATGGTTACTCTGAACTCCCCAATGTACCATAAACAAGTGTAAACTGTAGAAATTCAGAAAATGTACAAATACAAACAGCTATCCCCCAAGCTCCAAGGCAAAGACAAAGAAGGGAGTATTCCATTTACAAATGGAATTCTTTGTGGATAGAATAGTTTGGAAACTGTTTATCCATTGTTTTTCTTATTATTTGGGGGGATATATTTTTTCAGTCTACAGAAGCTGCAGCACTGGCATTTGGAGCCTTGAAAGCTAAAGATTAAAGTGAGATGACAGCCTTTCAAAATCTTTGACCAAAACTTAATTAGTTCTGCCTCTAAGACAATATCTGCCCAATGAAATAATTTGTAATTCATATCAACAAAGAAAAATGCATAAAGTCAAGTAACCAGGAACAGAATCACTTCAAAATGGAAAAAAACAAAACAAAACAAAACAAAAAACCCAAAAAGCACCAAACCTGTTATTTGCCAAGAACTAGCACATATGATGGCTTCTTAAAACAAAAAACAAAAAACAAAAAACAAAACTAGCTGCCTGGATTATTGATTTCAAGATACAGTCCACTTCAAATCTGTTTAAGATGATAAACAAACAAATTGACCAGTAATAGAGTATGAGAATGGCAGGCACAGTGAAAAAATATGAAGAGCACTGACAAGTGACCCACAGGCTTTCCAAGAGAAATAATATATGCGTCACCAACAAGCATACGGAGAAATCACTCAGCCGTACCTCATCCCCCACATCTCAGTCCCGTTTAATGCTTTCCACTTTGGCTTTAACTCGTCACCAACAGAATTCACTGTCATGGCACAAAAGCCATGCCGTCCTTTATTTAACGGATGCATTTCCAATTTCCACAACCATATGAATGGGCTGGGTTTCTGAAGGCATAGAAGAAAAACAGCACCACATGTGCACAGAAAATCAGGAAGGGTCAGAGGATATGAGTGAATTACGGCAGCTTGAGACCGTACTGTGAGGAGACATGCAACTCCAGAGGGCAAGAGGAAATAAGATTTAGTGAAGGAGAGGCAGTTCTTCCCCCATCTTAAATCACTTGCCTCGTCACCCCTGCTGTAGCTGGCAAAGCCCAAGTGTCTCTGACTTTAAAGAAAAGCTGTAATTTCTTGGGGGGAGCCACCATAAAAAGAACTCTCCAATCTCTAGGGGCTATTGGCAATTTTGTCACTGCATCTTCTGAAATTGGCTAAAGCCAGGTTAATATTTTTAGTAACGACTCTGGTCCACATACAAGACCCTAGCCTGATTCTTTATTCAGAAACATATATTATCCAAACAGCTATCATATATTTCATGCTTTTATGTTCTTCTGGTCCCATGCTACTCATGGACCTGTGGCACTATTCTTGACCTGGTCACTTCTCACTCCAGGAAGGGTAGTAAAATGTGCTCACCCTTCTGTTCCTCCTTTAATGTCATTTGAGTGAGTGATATTAGAATATATTTAAAATTACAATTCCCAAGCTTTCTGGCTTTCTAAAGGCCATAACTTCTGTGTCCCACACCTTCCCGTTACTCATTGCTTTGTCAACCAGATTAAACTACTCTGGCGGAGAAAACAGGGGCATTTTCAGTTGAGGTGACTATGAAGAAGGCTGAGCCCATCTGTCTTTGGACAGCAGAACTTGTAGATGTAAAATCAAGAAACGATGGTGAACTGATTCTTAGTGTTCTGCTCCTGCTGGCAAAGCCATTAATGGAAAAGGAAACCTTAAACTATGATGACTGAGAAACCCTTCTTGCACCACCTAGCACGCCCCTCCTAGCTCTGGCTCTATGCTTCCCAAACAAACCTCTGGCTGTCAGTTAGGTAGGTGCCCGCGTAAATGTGCCAACTTAGAGACAATGGTCTGGACATGCCACATCAATTGTTCTGGTCCACATTTCTATTTCCCCCTGTGGAGTAACGGGCTGTTAGTCTAGGTTTGTTGGTTGTTGCTGTAAAAACAAGAATTAAACACTGCCCAAAAAAAAAAAAAAAAAATTGAACACTTTCTCAACACTTAAGTAGTAAGTACACTTGGTTTTTGTCTAGGAACTTTACCCAAGACAACTAAGGAGAATAAAAGAATTTCATTGAGGTGCCTGGGTGGCTCAGTCGGTTAAGCATCAGACTCTTGATTTTGGCTCAGGTCATGATATCATAGCTCAGTTCGTGAGTTCAAGCCCTGCTCTGGGTTCCCCGCTGACATTGTGGAGCCTGCTTGGGATTCTCTCTCCCTCTCTCTCTCTCTGCTCTTCCCCCACTCACGTTCTTGCTCATGCACACACACTCTCCCTCTCTCTCGAAAGAAAGAAACTTAAACAGAATTTTATCAAGTAGGGTCATCAAGGGACCAATTAGCCTATTCTTTTACAGTGGTTAAAGAAAACGGAGCTCTGGAATCAGCCTGGATTTGCATCTCGACTGCTTACTAACTCGGTCGTCTTGGGGAAGCTACTTAATTTCTGTCTCAGTTTCCTCATCAGTAAACGGCAGACAGTAATGATTACCATACAGATCCAGATCCAAATAAACACCACTGAAAAAACACTTAGAAGAGGGCCGACACATACAACCATGAGCAACTGTTCTTCCTATAAGGTCCACCTCTACCCAGGCTTCCTTCCTCCCTGGGTTTACATTGCCACCAAACTGTCCCTGTCTTGGGAGCAGACACTGTTTCATGTTCACCTTTGTATCTTCCCAGTTCCTGGAAGGAGCTGCACACCAATTAGGGCTCAGCAAATGTTCATTTCTCTTCTTTTCTCTCCACAAACAGTTGGTAAACCTCAACTGAACAGTAGTCCGTTTGCTGCCCTCTGGGATAGCAGGCCTGGGTCTGGCAGGTGAGTTCACACCGGTTCCCCCACTTGCTAGCTCTAACTTGGATGACAGCTCCATGCCTTATGCTCCTTCGTGGTAAAGTACAGATGATGCCTAGTCTGCCAGGTGGTGGAAAGATCAAAAGAGGCCACATCTGGCTCTAGTGGGCAAGCCACACATGCGAGCTCCTCTTCCCCTTACTGAGACT
Source organism: Prionailurus bengalensis (assembly GCF_016509475.1). NCBI lineage: Eukaryota > Metazoa > Chordata > Mammalia > Carnivora > Felidae > Prionailurus > Prionailurus bengalensis. The sequence goes on along the minus strand of NC_057349.1, from coordinate 96,916,947 downwards.
CTGGACTCATTATCAGTAGCTCATTTGGCATTAAGCACGATTCCCTCCATGAGGTCAGATAGGTGTACTTGCAGCCACTTCAGCAGTGTGGCCCTTTCTCCTGTCAAAGCCTCCCACCGCCTGCAGGGGTGAGCAGCCCACCAGCTGAGCCACTGAACCCAAGCAAGGAGAGAATGCCAAGCTGGTCAACAATGCTGGAGGCCTGCCCTGGGGGAAGCTGGTTGATGACAACATGAAGGAAGAGACTCCCTGGACAGGAGCTGTGGGCCACTGCTTCAGCACTCTGCCGGGCAAATGGGGCTTGGCGGCCTGGGTTCAGCTGGCATAAGCGGGGAAGAAGGTTAGTTTTTGGTCTCATCTTGCAGATGCAATCCATGGTTTTTGAGAAAATTTGGGGGGTTGAGACATTCTGTCAATAAGACCACCCAGCCACCGGAAGTGGCCCAGCTCACCATTTACCACAGCTCTGTAACCTCATGACTGAACTTTTAAGGGTCCCAAGTAATCTCTCCTTCCTCCCCACATCCCCCTCTTCCTCAACGGGGTGAATTACAGAGATGAGCATAAGAATAGAAGTTTGGTTAAGTAGACAGTGTTTCAAGTCAGATTCAAGCCTGGGCTTCACCATTAAATAAGTGACCTTGGGCATGGCATCTACATGCTGTGACTCAGCTTCCTCAGCTCTAAAGTGGGCATGATGTTGGATCAAAAAATGATGACAGTGTGTGACCACATTAGGTGTGCTGTAAAGCATGTACGGTAAAATTATGTTTATCGGTACAACTCCCTCACGCCTCTGCCTTGCAAGAAGAAATAAGGAGAAGTGCACTGGCTCGTGCGCAGGAGAGCCCGGTGTTCATACAAACCTTTTACTTATTCTGATTTCTAATTCGGAGGCACCTCCTTTTGAGCGGAGGCTCCAGGTCCTCCGGCCCGGCGCTGAGCATGGGCGAGGAGATGATGCACGGCGCCATGGCAGTCTTCTCCGCGGGTTTTGGCACAGGCTGGATCACGCAGCCCGTCTTGGGCAGCATCCGCAGAGCATACGCGTGGTCCTCGTCCGCGGGGTTATTAAGGTTCGGGTCTGACTTGTCGCCCCCCGCCAGGGCCTCCTCCCCCATCAGCTTTTTGGCCGCCTCCCCGTCCAGGTGACAGTTGGAAGCACAGTTGTTCTCCTTGACCGACTCCAGCTCGCTCACCGCCGGCTCCTCGGGCGACAGCAGCTTCTTGGGGGGCGCGGGCGGCGGCGGCGGCGGCGGGGGCTGCTCCGGGGGCGGCTCCGCGCTCTTGGAGCCCTCGGCGGCGCTGCGCGTGCCGTTTACGATGACGTTGCAGGCCGCGGCGGCCTCGGGGCCCGCGGGGGCGCCCGGGCCCGGGTCGCCGGCGGCGGGCGGGCTGCAGTGGCCGTCCCTGCAGCCGCCGCAGGTCCTGCGCTCCGCGGCGCCCGGCTCGCGCTCCGCCTTGACGTGCGCGTGCAGCGCGCGGTGGATCACGTTGTGCAGCCGGGCCCGGTGGCCCACGGTCAGGTCGATGACGCCGTCCTGCGGGCCCTGCAGCACGCCGGGGAAGCCGAGCTGGCCGCCCGCGCCCGGGGGGCTGCCGGCGCGCCGCGTCAGGTCCACCACCTCGCTCCGGCCGTGCTCCGCGGGCGCGGGCGCCAGGCTCAGGGCTTGGCCGGAGCAGCCGGGCGGCGAGTCCGCAGACTTGGACGAGCCCTGCTTGGAGTCCCTGGGGGACAGGGAGTGTCCGCCTGGCTTGCCGCCCGCCGTTGAGGAGTCGCCAGGGGCGCTCGGAATGAAGTTCTCCCCGTTGCTGGAGAATCCGTTGGGGGGCTTGGAATCATTGACGTGAGGGATGGGAATCGGGATAGGGATGGGCACGGGCAGGGGCACGATCACGGGGTATGGCACGAGCAAGGTGGGGGGCGGCACCAGCGGGGCGAGCGACGGCAGCCCGAAATTCATCATCTGGGGCACGGGCATCGGGCCATTTGGCATCATGCTCACCGGCGGAAATGGGAGACTGGGCAAGGGCGCGCCCGGGGGCGGCGGGGGCAGCAGGCCTGGAGGGTTCCCAGGCATGGTCGGGGTGCTTGGGGGATGGATGTGGGGCGACAGCATGGGCCGGTGCATGGGACTGGACGTGGGGCCCAGGTTTCTGGGGCCGCCGGGCGGGGGCCCGATGCCGGGGAGCATGGGGTTGGACAGAGGGCTGTTGGGGTTGGAGGCGTGATGCGGCGGCCCGCGAATAAAGGGCGGGCGGATCTGCTGCATGATCTGCTGTTCCATGAAGATGGGCAGCGGCACCGGGCCGCGGTTGGTCATCACCATGGGAGGGCTGCGAGGCGGGACACCGAGGGGAGGCCCGATGCTAGCAGGTGGCTGGACGGAGACCGGAGGGATGTTTGGAGTCTCGCTGATGGGCATGGACTTGGGCACTGGCGTGGGGATTTTAGTGACAGAGCAGTTGGCAGTGTCAGATGGAGAAACGGTGGTGGACGACGATGGGCCAGGGCCCTGGCTTTGGCCAGCTGCAGCCACCGGGGAGGGGGCCTTCCTCCGAGCATCTGTTAGAGGGATATTCCAAGAGTCTGGAGTGAGCAGCTGCACCCCCGTGCCTTCTGCTTTATTTTCCATGGGAGGGTGTAATGTGCTGCACAGCCCAGCTGGAAGATTGGCCTGTGTCTCTTTGTAGAAAATGTCCATTTTGTATTGATTGAGACATTTTGCACTGCAGAACTGAAGCCTTCTTTCCCCGTCCCCAAAATCCAGGTATTCTTTTGTGTGTCTTATGTGCTTACACCAGTCACATACCTACAACACAGTAATAAAAAGGAAAAAAAAAAAAGATAAGCAATTTCCTCTAGTAGAGAGTGTTTCATGGCTCACATAAAGGTTCTTTCAAACTTCATCACAATTTTTTTTGAACAGGCTGCAGTGTTTCTTTCTGAAAGGTGAAATTCTTAAATGTTTGTGAAATGATTTCTCCTTGGAAGGCAGAATTGCTTTTTAAATAGGAGCTCTTCAGAATAGCAATTATCACCATCTTCTATTAAAAACAGTAACAACAACACCCCAAAACTGTGTTGTGTCCTTTAAGCTCAACTTAAAGGTGGATCTGACAAAAAGGAATACCTACACCTGCCCACATATTTGCACCTGTCAAAGAGGCTCGTGGTAAATGTAAATGTAACTAGTTGTGGAGAAAAGGATTCTCCAGGAAGTTCGGTGGCCTTTGAAATATAGCCCCATAAAATTCTCCTCACACAAAGTCACTTTACACTATTGACTGTGTTCAATAATGCAGTTGGAAAGGTTGTGCTGTGTTAACCAATAACACAAAGCGCTGAACATCATTATGTCTGGCTTCCAAAGGGAAACTTGGAATTAGTCATGAAGTCTGTGTGAGGTTTAGCTATTCCCAACCTGTGATGTTGCAGCAAGCTAGAATTATTTTTTGAGCTGTTTGCCCACTCTCTCTCAGTAGTCAGAATTTTTGGTGACATTTCTTGGCAGGCAGTCTTATTTAACAACTTTTCAAACACCAGAGAACGTTTTCCAAAAGTTGTTATGGCTTCTCTGCCCCCCCATCCCCCGCCTTCAAATCGACTCCTGGCAAAAGCAAGATATCACCAAATTTATTTTAAAGTTGGGCTGCAGAACTAATTAAAGGCTGAGAGCTTTTCCCAATTGGAAATCACTAGACATCAAAGTTCAAAAAATAGTCATTCTCGGCTTCAGAACCCATTACTTTGGAGAAATTATTGTGATTTCATTAACACATTAATTTTGCAACACCATCAGCTCTCACAGATGGTGAAGACATGATCTACAATTCAAATATGACTCTTGTTTGCACAAATGTCTTTCCTTCATATGGCATTTTAAACAAGAATTAATATGAGTAATCTTGCCATAGCTATAAACAGATAAACAGATGTCAAAATTTTCAGTAGTTCTTTCAGTGCCTTACTTTTTTGACTGAAAATTACACACGCAATTTTTTTCTTTTCTTTTTCTTTCCTCTCTCTAGCGCTCTCTCTCTCTCTTTTTTTTTTTTGTCATTTCCTTCGCACTGGATCCATACAGCAGCAGAGAGAGAACTCTGAAATGCAGTGCAATGGTGAGTTCATTGAATTCAAGGCTCTCCTCTATAGAGCATTGGTTCCAATGTTGCTGTAAATGGAACCTTGTTTTTGTCGAGGAGGGTGTCTGTTCTGTTGTTGGTGAATGTTTTTTTTTTTTTTAACTATGGTAAACTGATAGCATTAAAAGATGATAACTTTTAATAACAATTGGTCACATCAACAATGCAAAAACAACATATGCTGGGCATTTGATTACTCATCTCATTTAACTCTCAGCTTTCCTTGACTGTAAACAGTGGTGGCATGCTAGGGTGTGATTGTGGGTGTACACACTTGTGGCAGATACGGGTCTGTATGTGTAAATCCACTCTTTCCTTCTCACTTTTTTTTTTTCCACTGATATTTGCAGGTAATATACTGGAAGGCGTGAGACTGAATAACAGATACTTACTGGTATACATTCGTTTTTTTGTGTAGTCTCATATCAAATTACCCTCTCAAAATACTTATTGCAAGAAAAACAATTTCAATTCTAAGATACTTCTGTGTTTCACTACAGTGTTTTCAGGTTTCTCTAGGATTACAGGAATTTTCTTTTTTTAAATCATAGTTGAGATGTCTAGTTTACAAGTAAGTGCAGAATTGCCTCTGATGAAAGAAACACACAAGATCCATCAGACTCTCAAAATTCTTATCTAGATAAAGGTTAAATAAACTAGTAGTTAAACCTTGAAGCAAGGAAGCTATTATTTTTAAAACGTGATCATTTTAATAAAGTTAATATATAACGATGTGACATTTAAGTTCCTGTATGAAATAAAGCCACCTGATTCTGTTTCAATATTAGGCCTAGATGTAAATTTATAAGCTTGAAGTAAAGGATCAAACGTAGCTTCTTTAATCATTCACTGAAAAATATTATCAATGAATTAAACCAATTAAAATAATATGCCAAATTTTCTGGCATATTTCTTTTGGATCTTACTTTTTAACCATAAGGGGAAAGAGTTTTCTGAAATCCTTAATTGGTTTTTAAATTGCCAGAATGAATTATTTGCCTCCAGAGGATTCCTCTGTTTCCTCAAGCTTAATAAATATTTTCAGGGGCGCCTGGGTGGCGCAGTCGGTTAAGCGTCCGACTTCAGCCAGGTCACGATCTCGCGGCCCGTGAGTTCAAGCCCCGCGTCGGGCTCTGGGCTGATGGCTCGGAGCCTGGAGCCTGTTTCCGATTCTGTGTCTCCCTCTCTCTCTGCCCCTCCCCCGTTCATGCTCTGTCTCTCTCTGTCCCAAAAATAAATAAGCGTTGAAAAAAAAAATTAAAAAAAATAAAAATAAAAATAAATAAATATTTTCAAGTGGAGTCAAAAAAAATAATCTAAATATAACTTAAATGTTCTCCCTTCCTTCACTTCTTTCACTTTTAATAATTCATTGATGAATAAGGAATGATCATAGATCTATCCCAGTTATCAAATCAGAATTCTTCACCACATTTTATCTATTTCCACATAAAAAGAATTTCAGACATCAAAGTTGAAAGCAAAATTCTATTGCATGAAACTTTCCAGTTAAAGCTAAGGCCTAATGTTTACTTCATTTTCTGCAATGCTGTAAAGTGTTTAGGTAATGTAAGTGACAGTATATGATGGTCTCATTTGGGGTAACATGAGTGTGAATGTGTGTTTGTATATCCTTGCCTCATTATATTTCAATTCAGAACACTGACTTAAAAATACAGAAAAGCAATCTTTCTGATGAAGCAAAAAATTGTTAGAGAAAAACTTGTCACTTAAGAAATAATGAATCAAGTCTGTCTTACAGGACACATCATTTAAGATGAGGTCAATGAATTTATGGTACAAATGGCTGTATCATGTGAGGCAATAAAACGCAGTACCATCATTCACTCTACATCTACCTAATGACTCACTTCTGGTAATTAAAGATTTCATCATAGGAGCCTGGCTGATTACTTAAGATGTGATAGTTAGGTGAAAATATATACCGTAGATGTGTCTCTTTAATAAGATAACGTTTGCATATCCATGAAATACACGGCATGTGTCCCATAAACTATGGTTTTCTGAATCATGTGGTATGGGATAGTCTTCCTTTCTTTTTCCACAGGCAGCTTTCTTTTTTTTTTTTTTTTTTTTTACTTTTTGAGGCATTAGTTTTTCCTTATTATGCCAAGAAGTACCAAAATTCCTTCAGATATTTTAAAAGATAAAGATTAAGAAGTACAGAGCTCAACTCACTGCGCTCTGGAATGATTTCCCCCTAATTCCACCCCGGCTTTGTTTCTGTTGGAATCTGGCCTCTTTGGTTCCACTTCTCTTCCTAACAGGTCCCAGATTGGACAGAGCTGAAGCTGAAGCTGTTTAACGATGGCAATCTGGGGACTGAACAATCAGCTAATGCAATGCCATTGAGCAAGACAGCTGAAATGCTTCGTATCACAAATACATAATGTATCACCAGGAAGACAAAAAGATCACAAAGGAGATAAACAAACGCGTATTCCATTCAAGCCTATAACAGCAGTCCTCAAAAAGATTAAATTTACCTTCCTGGGATGTGTCCAATTCTAAACAACAGAATGAACATTTCCTTTAGTCCATTTAGAGTATTTATATTTTGGTGGCTGACTGCCAGGGTAGTACTTATAAGCTCAGTGGCCTGATGGATTCACTCCTTTCCTGTGAAATAACTGTGTGGCAACCTACACCGCTAAACTACTCAAAAGACACTGCCTCAGCAGAAATATCACTTGCTCTTGATATAAGAAGACTGAAAGGCAGGACTTCTGGTTCCTATAACTCTTTCCATCTTGTATTTCCCCTGGAAAGAAAGAAAGCTATTCATGTTGGCAACTGAGCCTTTATTTTTATATAAACGTCCAAAGTATGCCATGAGGTTACCCACATGGGCATAATATATACATTCTGCTGGGCTTAAGAGAAGATTCGGGTGACTGGGGAGGGGGTCAGGGTTCCTAATTAACACATTAATCAGCTGTCGACTGTGGGAGTGAAGTTCATCCTTTAATGGAACCCACTGCTGCTTTCTGAGCGGTAATCTGGCATGAGGCAATATTTAATTAAGAAACCCTTTTGCTGAAATCTTTCTTATCTGGGCAAAGACATTTGCAGCAACGGAACAATAAAAAGATATTAGCAATCCCTTGAATGGCATCAACAATTTGAAAAACAAAACAAAATCTTCATGCGTGCCTGACTTTCCATATATATAGCACCCAGGTTAACGGCTCAGAAGTTATAGCTCCTTAAGCAAAATTGTAGCCTGCCCTACGAGGCAGATTCTCTAGGTCTTGGCCTGTTAAATGTGGCACTGATCTTGCAGTCCAGATTAGCTCAAAAAAAAATCATGAGCTCATCCAAGAGACATGCAAAGGAGGACAGACAGACAAGGGTTGGGGGTCTGCCCTACCTGTAGTCACCTCACAGCATGAGTTGAGGGCCTCAAACTGACCCCACCCAGAAACGTGCTTCCAGTCTGACCCTGTGGTCCCATGGTCACAGCATCAACTGTTTTGGGGGGTTAGGCACTGCCTCTATCAGGACCCTAATTCAGTGTGGCAAAGGATGCTACGGGAATCACATCGGATTTGGAATAAGAAGATATGGGTTTGAGTCTGGGCTCTATTATTTACTAGCACTAAAATTTATGAAAATCTCAGCTTCAGTTTTTTCCTCTGTGAAATGGAGCTAACAGTAGTAACAAGCAATGCTTGTGTGCCAGGCAGATCACTAAGCTTGCCGCACAGTGCATGTTTTCAGTCCCTAGCTCGCCTCCCTCATGGTTGCTGATGTCCCAGGAACATCCCATATGTTTAAGTTCATTTTAACTTAATGGGAGGATGTTTCTATGACAATGTTAGCAGGGAATGGGAAATTTGCATCCACAGCTTTCCTATGAGCCTGAGTGTCTTTGAGATAGAATGGAGTATGTTTCTCTCTGGGCAAATGCATGCTGCACCTCACAGACCCCCCTCTCCCCCCTGCTCCATCCTGCTTCCTATGAGACTGTCCCAGGATAACAGAGGGGTTGTCTTCAGTGACAAGGAACCAAGCAACAGTTCTATGCATGTCCCAACTGCCCACCATTCTGAGAAGACCCTAGTCAACTCCTGCCGAGCCCTCTTCTTTTTCCAAAGCCAGTCATTCTCTCATTCTGGCAAAAGCTTGACAAAGCAGCATGGCTGCTTGGAAATGAGTGTTCAAACCATTAAAAGGAATAATTCCTCTTCGGCTCAACTGCTGTTTGAATAGTGGAAGCCATAAAACGTACTATTCATGTTTTATTAAAAAACAGAGCAAATGAGCGATCTGCTTGACTCATTACATGGAAAGGGCCAGAAGCCACAGTATCATGGGCCTTTCAGACAGGATGACCCAAGCCATGAATGGGAGAATACATGTGAGGACAAGCCCCCATGGTGGGGAGGGGTGTACCAAAACCTGATTTGGGGACCAAACCCACGATTCCAACTTTCCTTGCAAAGTTGGATTAGAGCGTGAAGGAAAGAAAAAGATGACCTAGCCATAGATCTGTAAAGCCATCTAGAATTCAGGAGAGGGATTTAGAACCAGCAAGGGCTATTTTTTTTTAAAGCAAATTCATGGAGAAGTTCATTTTCAAAATAAACTTTCTGCAGGTTTAGATTTCAACATGATGATGTTTGCTACATAATTCTTTTTGTTTATGGATCTTATTCAGTTTTTTTGTTTGCCTTGTCGTTTGGTCTCTCTCTCCCCTCTCCCCTCTCTTTTCTCTAATAGGATCTGGAGCTCAAGGAGAGGCCAACGAGCATCTTTGTTAGAACTGAACATCTCACTAGAAAACTGCCCTGTAGGGACTTTATACCATGATTCAAGTTCTTCTTATATGTTTTAGGCTGGATTTCAGAAGTCTTGGCCCAGGTCACCAGGGCAGATGTGTTATGAGCTCTGTCAAGCATAGAAGAGATGGGGCTTGGTTTTCAGGATCTCGATGAGCGTTGACAAATGGCTCATTACTGACCCAAGTCTGTTTCTACAGCCAAAGCAAGAGATGGAATCCTGGCCTATACTCAGTGACCGTGGTCTTCCTCACAGCCAAACACAGGATTCAGAAGAAGGTGATTTTTCCCTTTGGTCTGACGCATTAGGTTGCCTAAGAGCATTAGCGTATCATCGCAAAACTCTCTGCTTCATTTACACTGGACAAATGCAACTTACATCTTCCTAACACAAGTCATCCAGATGGAAACTAAAAAATTCAAACATTGGAAAATCTGGTCTACCTGGTGCCAAATGTCTGCCTCTCTGTTTTCCAGTTACTTGGCCCTGAGAGAACACAGAAATAGCCCAAGAGATCTCAGAGCAATGAAATTTAGCCCTGAAAAGAATCTCAGAGACCAGGCAGTCCGCTTCTCCAGCCTCCAGCTCCTGGTGGGGCCAGGCACCTAATCCCTCTGAGCCTCAGGTGCTCAGCTGTGAAAACGAGATCATCAATAGTGACAGCGCTCCCCAAGAAACACGTGAGGAAGAATGAACCAGCCCACTCTCTGGCTGCTTCTCGAAGGTTCATAGCTGTTTCTAGTGACCTCTTGTCCATTTAGCAGCGAGGTACTGATTGCTTGGAACCTGTCAGACACCTGGCTAAGGGCTTTCTTTGCAATGCCTCATTCAATCTCATTCAATGCCTCATTGCAATGCCTCATTTTAACAGTCTCTTGCACATTTCTTGGCTCCCTGGGTTACAAACCGAACCAGCTCCTACCCGTGGATGCTCAGGACTGCCCCCACTTAAGACCCTGGTATCCACCTCTGACCAGTCCTCAGATCTCTCCAGGATACCCCATCAAAAATTATAACTTTTATTACAGTGCCTACTGGAAGCAGGTGTCATAATTTGATGTCTTAATAATATACTAGCGGCAATAGCTAGCATTATTTAAGCACTAGTAGCCATGCTAAGCCTGTTACAAGGGTTACCTCACTTAATCTCCAAAAGTTCCTTATCGTATAGATAACTGGGTTTAGGTAGATTAAATAACTTGCCAAAGATTATCTGTGCAGATAATAGATGGCAGATCCAGATTCTAACTTGGACTGTCCGGCTTCAAAGACAGTACTGCCGCCACTATGTCAGGGATGTTTGCATTTGCCTTTAAAACTACAGGATTAAGATGGTTGCCTAATGTTTGATAATAATTTCATTTTGAAATTCCAGAATTTCACAGTCCACTCAACCTAACTCCCTCAGCAAGCTTGGGTTCCATTCTACACATACAGAGACAGTCTTCCAGGTGGGACTCAGACTTCTTGTGACAGGGAGAAACAACCAGATCTATCCATACAGCCAAAGAATGATTCGCATCATAATGATCTTTCTCCTTTGCGCTGATTTTTCTGGTGGCCTTCTAAAGATGATTGCAGTGTAAATGCAGAGCCCCTATGCAGCCTATTTTAAGGCAGCCTGGTCTGTTGTTGGGCAGTTTTGACTATCAGAAAGCTTAACCACTTCACGTCCCTGTCACTTCACCCAGTGGTAGTGATTCTGTCCACTAGAATCCCCTAACAAAGGCCAACTCCCCTTCTTAATCTCAGCCTTTCAAATACTTAAAAAGAGCCATCATATTTACCCCAGATTGTTATTTTTAAACATCCTCAGTTCCTGTGCCCATTCTCCAGGGAACACGTTCCCAAAGCCCTCCTGTCTGTCCTCCTGTGCCTTTTACCCAGGCATATACTTCACCTTAGTAATGTCCCTCTTAAAGGGTAGATAGAGCCCAGAATAGAATGCAGCCACCTGACTGGCACAGAACCCAGGGAACTCTCTTCTCCCTCTTACAGAACACTATACCTCCTCTAATACCGCCCAAGAATTGCATGTGCTTTTTTAGCAGTCATATCCCACTGGAAGTTCTTTGCTTTTTAAAAACAAACATTTATTGAATAACTGTTATGTACCAGGCTTGAAGCTTTCACTTATCTCCTTTAATTCTGACAACAAACTTATAAAGAAGCTCTGGGTTTTTTTTCCCATTTTACTTGAAAATGAGAAAACAAAGGTTCAAAGAGACAATGGGGTTTCCCTAAGCTTTCACAGCCTCCAAAGAGTGGAGCCAGGATCCAGATCCAGAACTTCCAACCCATCCTCTTCCACTCTGCCACACAGCTTGCTTCATTCTGAGTTTCTGGTCAACCAAAACCTTTTTCTCCTAAGTGCTCATCAATCATTTGTTTAATGATATATTCAAGGACTTTTGAGGGTAAGCCATCAAGCCTACTGGGTCTAGAGTTTCAGAAATCAGAAGCTCTTTCCCAATTTTGAAAATTTGGTCAACATTTGTCCTCTGTCTTTTTAAAACATCTCCCATTTATCATGATAGAATGAAGATTATACAAAGGTAGATATGAAATCATCTACAAATTTCCTCATAGAGGCTGGGAGACCTAAATTTGTTTAGCATAGCGGGTGCCCACAATGTGGGATTCATAGCCTTCTTTATGGTATCTGTCCTACCCAGTCTGGATAACATTTTCTTTATGGAGACAGTGGAAATAAACCAAATAAAAGTTGCCCACCTCTGCCTTCTCCCTCTCTTTTGTTAATTATTAACCATTTGCTCTACACACTGATCTATCCAGTTTTACTTCTTGTTCCTTTCATGAGCATAGCCCTAAGAGCTCCCTTTATTATCTTGGGCAGTTCCCCATGGAACCCCTCATGCACCCTAGCCTTCCTGACACAGAATTCTTTTTTAGAATTTCCCAACCCCCTTCCCCCATGTTGCTCTTCCACCCCTAATACTATGCTGAGCCTCTGACTGTGGGACTAAATCCAACTTTCCTTAGAACTTGAATAAAATCTGCTTTTCTAAATTCTAGGGAACGTAGCTGGTCATATCCAGCATTCTCTCCCTCTCCATCGCACAATCCAAGATAGTTGGTTTACTTCCCCTCTCCATCCACATACTAAACAGCTTTCCTCTATCTCTATCAAAATGGTGGTCAAAGTAAGATTCTCTTTACTGTTACTCTACCTTCTCAGAACTATCAACAAGGCATGGGAAGAAAAATCAATTATTCTGTTTTTAAGAGAATGACATTCTTAGCATATATCGAGGTAAGCTGTCCCATTTCTTGCTTCTTTGCTAACTAATCTATCTTTAATGTCTGCTTCATATTTCATACTCAATACCCCAAGTTAATTCTTTTGATGTTTCTTTTTATTTTCCTAAAATTCCCATCTTACATTTCCTCTGAAGTGCATGGATTGCCATACAAGGATATATTTTCCCGAATTTTACCCACCAATCAGAGATGGGAAGGGGGGATATGTTGTTTTATATTTTAGGTTTCCATGTTAGCTCTAGTCTAGGCAAACCAAAATAAACCAAAACAAAACAAACACACTGCAAAACTACAGTGGTATCTCTGAGATTATTTTTCTTTTTGTGCCCACAATCCAGGGTAACTTGGTCCTTCCCACTCTCTGCCTTGATAGAGATATGTCAGAAGCCATTTGTTTGTTCTTGCTCATGGCTATCATACCTGCTGCCTTTATTGTGTCCAGTTTTGCAGGCTTATTGGATAGTTTCTGTCTCTGTTCCCCACCTCAGAATTTAAGTTTTTCTTGATGAGAACCTTAAATCTCTGAATACATCCTTCCCAATCTTCAGTCAATGCCGCAGGCTTTTACTCTTCACTTGGGAAGCAGCATAGTTTGGTGAGGAAGGTGGTGAGCTAGAAATCAGAAGACCCATGTCCTGCCCACCCTATAACTTTGGGTCGTACTTCTGTGCCCATGGGCCTTCTGTCTACCTTCAAGTTCTGCTGTGAGGATCAAAACAAATAGTGCAAATGGGAGTGCTCTGAAAAATATAAAATGTCATATAAATACAAATATTTTGGTTTTATAATGATTATAAATGTACAAGAATAACATTTAACATGCAAAACAAAAAATAGAGCCAACTGGTCTACCTACACTCTACTCTTATTTATCTGTTATTCTTCTATTAAATCGCAGTTATGAAAAAACAGAGAAAATCCACTACTATGAATTTTCCTGTGATGTGTACTTCAAAGTAAAAAAGCACGCCATGAAAATAAAACCCAGAAACTGAAATCAACAAAACACTTGACCCCCCCCCCCAAATTCTCCACTGTGTTTCTAATGGCTTGTGGAGTGTCTGACAGCAACATAATTGCAATAATGAGGAGGTTTGCAGGCCAGGTTGTGGTCTTAAGCTCACTATGGATGTTTTAGCCCTAGGCTCAGCTTCAGGCCAGCACCAGTCGCCTGGGCCAGAGTTACCAATGGAATCCCTTATGCTTTAGTCACACACAAATGTGACATTTATGGCATCTGGTGCACAATGCTGCAAATTCAAAAGGCCTAGGATGCTGGGCTTACAAACTTGGGGAAAAGAAATAATTTAGGTTTTCTTGTCTTTTTAGTTAATTAAAACCTGTGAGAACACCCACTTGGTGGCAGTTGCTTAAGTATCTAAGCGGCACGGGTTGGACTGCTTCTGATTTTGGATCTATATGTAGGTTCCTTTGTCTCTGAAATGCTTCCTGGATGTTTGTGGACTGCTGTTTTGCCTGGTTCTCTTCTGTCTTTGTTTAATGAATTTAGCCATTCTACCTTGCCAACCAACCACCTGGTTGAAAGCCAAAACTCTTCTAAAGCTAGATTCTCCACTGACCATCCTTCTTACAACCCCATTCTTATAAGCAAATCCTGGGTTAGCCAAACCCAGTCTTCCTATCCAGGTTTAACACCTGAGGTGCTAAATGGTATGAAGCAAGATAGCCTGGGACAAAGATATGTATTCATATATATTTAAACACATCCGTTGTAAGTCCTTTTCCCCAGAAAATTCAATTGGCTCAATAGACACTATCACAATACGACTCACAATAAGTCTGTAAAGAGACAAGCAGCCAGATAATGTGCTTTATTTTGGAAATAAGTAAATTAAGACTAGCAACAATTATATACCAATTGGCAGTGTTTGGGTAAAAAGCTCCTATCTCATAATCCCTGTATAACTAACTATATCATTCTTTGGTCCACTCTGAAGAGGGAAATGAATGGGGAGGAATAATTCCATTTGACTCCTAGTACAACTGGACTCTCAGTCCCTGGGTGAGGAGAAATGAGTCTGACAGAGCTACCTGATCCAAACAGCCTGTGCAATGGGCCTCAGATCTGGTAGGACACAAAGGAAAGGCATATTTGAAGGGAATCTAAATATGTGAGGCCAAGCCTCTCTTCTAGTACTTCGTGTCTCAGAGTGAAATAAAAGGCATTACTGGGTATATTCTGCTGCATCAAGGCACGCTGCTAACATGTGCAGCAGTGGGGAAGAATAGGTAAGGAAAGAAAGAGGAGGAGGAAAAGAATCGTGGATCAACTAGCTTTGTATCAGAATGGATCCCACTGGATGCCAAGTGCCTTCTATGGCCATGGCCCTGCCGCTTCTCTGGCCACAGCTGACTGGCCCCCAGGATACCTCAAGACCTCAGTCTGGCTCTGCCTAACAGGGACAGAGTAATTCAACAAAGCAATTAGATTTTCTTCCTTGGGAGGCTTGGGATTAAGATAACTCCAAGAGAGTAAGTAGTGGCGGGGATAGTGCTGTGGGAATAAAGCCAGAGGAGCACCGAAGACAGGCAGTATAAACAGAAACAAGGGGTGGCAGAGGTCACAAGGTGGAGTGGGGAAAAGAGGGCTGAAGTGGCAGGAGTAGAAGTCAAGTGCAGGGCAGGGCATTGCAAGTCCTTAAAGGGCAAGCAGGAAGCCATAATGCTTGTACCCAGGGGCAATAAGAGAGTCCAGATGCCCACTTATTAGTAGTGTGGGACCATCTTTGTTGCCAGAACAACTGCCCACACTAATGAGGATAAGCAGCAGTGGCTATTACCGTCTAGCTTATTTCCTGGGGCTTCTTTATAGCAAGGCTCTATAATTTTCAGAAGACCAAGAATCTAACCCAGCTTTATATACTTTCTCTGATTTAATCCTTACTACGACTCCGTCGAATATCACCCTCTATTAAAAGATAAGGAAAATCTAGGAAAGGGTAACGACTTAAAAGCCCTTGTGTGATCCCATGATACTTCCTCCCTGTGATTAAGCAGCTTTTTGCAGCACATAAGTGCTGTGTACCTGCTATGGCTGTGGGCTGCCCAGGGAAGCAGGAAGTGGACAGCAGGCCATGCCTCTTACATATGCCTCTTTACACCAGCACTATTTCTGAGGGTCACCACAGAAAGGAAATGTGACTGTCACATCAAGGTCCTTGCCTGTTCCTAAGCCCATTGCAACTGCCCCCGTCTCATTGACCATTCTTACCCCAACTGTCTATTGCCTGAAGAGTATCCTGAAAAACTCTAGTCCCATCAATGTCCTGCTCCTGAAAAAGGATTCCATGGCCAGGTGAGTTGGGGAAATGTGGCCTACCCTATGCTCCTTTTGGAGATTCTTAATACACATTGCCATATTTAAGCCTCTGAGAAGTTCCGCAGGAAAGAAACATGTTTATCTTCACTAATCCAGAGTTTCTTCAGCTTTGCAAAAATGGAACTCTTTTTTTTTTTTTGCCTAGTAGAATCCTATAGAAAACCCTTTGGAAAATGATACTTTAATGATTTGGCTGCATATAAGACAGAGCCCGGAAAGCTAGGCCTTACCATTAAAGCCTTGGTGGATCTAGGTCTGGGTGTTAGGGAACTTCCACTGCCCAGTGCACTGTCTTCCACATGCAACCATCGGTTGTTAACCAAATTGTAGGAGAAGTTAAAGGTGATTCCCATGCCCGTGCCTTTCTGCCTGTTAGCAGGCTCTTTCCTGTGAGAGTCAAGGTTATGCAGCCCCCTGTAGCCCTTTTCTCAGCCCTGCAGCCCCCCTCACCTCTCATCGGCTTCCTGTGCTCACCCAGGCCTAGACGCTATTACATTTCACCCTGTGGTTTCAGCTTCTTCAGTCACTACAAACTCAATTTCTGTCCTCTCAGCTCTAGTTACCCCACACAGCCCACAAGCCCGGCAGGATGTCATAAATACTGTTACCTGGCATGTGACCTTCCAAACCCTGAGGCTCCGCCCAAGAGTGCTTTTCTGCATTACAGATGAACTCATGAGCGTCTCATGAGCAAGCCGCCACAACCGAGGGGGCAGACTCTTAAAACACAGTAAACGGCATGTCCATATTTTCACATTTTTACACAAAGGACAGTCTTATCTGTCATGCTGAATAAAAATACAAAATTAAGAGGTACTGCTTCAGCCCATCTTGCTGGCACACTGATTTTGAAGTAAATTCAATTGGTCTGTGAGGATTTATTCTGCTCTGAGTCATATCAATCATTTTATCTCATTCCTTCAGCCATTCTCTGCCATCGGCCTCCAGGCAAAAGCACCCTTATCAAGAGTGAGTGATAGAGGTGTCCTAAAGGGCCAGAAGAACTATGGTCTCCCAAGGAAAATGGGTGATCAACTATCCCTGGCCTAAATAAATTCTTCTAATCAGACACCTGCATCCTGTCACACATACTTCATGGCCCGATAAACCCAACAGTAGCATGGATGCCCTGATATCACAGTTTCTAACAGGTAACCCAACTCTCTCAAGTCCTACCAGCTGGAAGCAACTCGAATTCTTTTCTAAGTCCTCTTAACAATGTACAGTCATTTCATCCATTGGACCAAAAAGGATCGTGACGATTATCTAATGAGAAAGCATACCGCTACCGAAGCCTCCATATCCATATTGCTAGAGACTTTAAGAGAACACAGGCTCAGCCCTGTGATAGTCACAAGAAGCCGTGGAGCGAGCAGGCTCACTGGCTAATTGAGCTTTTTGCTGAACACCAGTGAGACGTGAGACAGGAGTCTGGATTAGAATTCCATTATGAGTTTTTAATAATTAAACGTTACATGTTTGGAACCTCATTCTTCTGTATTACTTTTTAAATATTAATCTATTTACATCAGCTGGACTTCCTGCAGCTTGACACACAGTACATAGAAGTCACACTGAGACAGACAACTGCGTTTGTAGCTGAAAACATCTTTGCTGCATAGTAATAGTAAAGGCAACGCTAGCCCAATTCTACACCGTAATTATCTCGCCTTTTAGAAGGTGGCTTCTTCCGTTTTTCAACACACTCACACTTTCCTCATCATTACAATGACTTTTTAAATGAGTGAGAATCCAAACTAATCTTCTTTTGAGAGTTTTATAATGCCCCTTGAGATCTCTTGGCGGGAGGGGCCCTGCTCTCTTCAGAACCAGGGTTAGGAAATGGATACAGAAGGCAGGTGAGGGTTTCCTTGGTTATTACCCCACACTGTGCTGAAACTCCGGCATAAAAATTCAAAAACAGGAGCACACATAAAAACCTCATTAAGGGCTAACCTTGCTCTACCCAGTGCCCCGCTCCTACAGGGTCTCTCCCCAAGTGCCCAGCAGCCACTCTCCTTCTGGGTGAATGCTGTGGGGCCTTTGGCTCACGTCCTTCCCTCCTCCCATTTCATCATCCCTGTCAGCAACTCCCCAGGGGCCCCTGTCTCTGCCGCTGGGGGGTCTCTGACTCAGGCTTTGTTGCCTGTCCATCCTCTCCCAGCTCAAACACAGAATGTCCAGAGGATAGAGATGGGGCTGCCTCGAATGCCTGATTGCAATGGCGGACAGCCTCAATGGAACCAGGATTCTAACCCAGGTAGGATGATGAAGGACCATCTAAATTCAAGGATGGGAAAACCAACACAGCAAGTGTCCACTGCTCCGGAAATTATGGACCCCACAGTTTCTGCAGTCAAGGTAATCATCAGACCCATGTCTGTGCTCGGCCCCTTGCAGAGCATGCCATAGAAGAGTCTCCAATTTGGTTTCAATTTGAGAATTTTATTCCCTTTTAAGACAAAGCTAGCAGCACAGACCAGCCATGGACTGTTTTAAAGAGTAAAATGCCATTTCACTTAATACAAAAAGATACAGGATTCAAAGTAGAAAATTACATGGGAGCTACCCTTATTACAGAAAAAGAGCGCTCCCAGCTGCCCACCTCTGTGACCACAGAGGAAGAAGGAAGTACAGACACTCCCAGGAGATTAAACATAAAAATCTCTACCAAGTGTCAGTATATCTTTCCGTTGTTTTATCTATCAGTACTATTGAATGGCTTATGCAAAATACCTAAAGCAAATGCCCCTAATCAGTCTCTCAAGGAAGCCTGGGTCCTGTGCATCCTCCAGACACTGCATGGGGCCAGAAGGGCTGGTCAGGAAGGCAGCAAAACCTACAACAGACTGGTAGTCCCCGGAAGCTGGGACCACCTTGGGAGAGCTGTCCATACTAGACTGGGGAAAGACAAGTCGGTTCCCAGCGTGTTGGGGAAATGCTCCAGAGGAAAAGAAAAGCTCCAGGCTTATGGAGGGTTCTGCAATCGCTGAGGCCTCCATCGTCCTCAACCAGCAGTGTTCAATTCTCCCTGTAGCAGGTGGCTCCTTTCCACCCAGAGTTTCAGGATCTGTTCCCACCAATCAGAGGAACAGATTTCGCCTCCTCTTCCCTCTCTCTAGAGGCAGGACCACAAACGAGTGAGAAATCAGGCACTTGCCCAACCTCCCATCCTCTCCCGGACTCTCCTCCAATTCTCACATGCAGATTTCTCCTGTGGGAACACACCATCCCTTGAATAATTCCTGGTTTTAAGAGAAGCAAGCCCTTGTTATAGGTGGACAGAGGGGATTGCCCACTGAGCTTTTTGTGTTGTGAGACCAGAGGAAAGCAGAGAAAGTGAAGTACTCTGTTTGCCTGATCCCCAGAGGTCGTGGTTTCCTCTACATTATCTCCGCTTCTGTCCCTCTGATTTTCAAGTGCATAGCATTCCCTAGAAAATATCTAAAAGCTTCATAACTCTATTGCTTGGAACTACCCCCCTAATAATTCAGTCTCAATCTTTTTTTGCTTAATTTCATTCCATGACTCCTACCCTAATTATACCCCTGGTCTAGAACTAAATAAATGACCTCCTTCCTTGGTGTTGACATCCTCCAGATATCTGAAGACCACGATCGTGCCAACCACCCAGATCTTCAGACCTCACTAATGTGAGCCAAATGCAACAGAAAGAATGATAACACAAACAGTCCCTGCGTGTGCCTCAGACTCTGGCTGGATCTTTCCTGCTTTGTTAGCTCCTCAAATCCTTATCCATGGAGTGGTTCCACTTTGAGTTTCCTAATTATCAGCCTAAAAGGGGAGATGCCAATAGTTCAGAGTAGTACACAGTTATCAGAAGATATTCAAACTAATGCTCCCACTGAATCCGTAAACAGGAGACAAAAATCCCCAAAGAGTAATTAACTCCAAATATTTCCAAAATTTCTATCATTGATGCTGAGTGATTTTTTAATTTTTTTTTTTAATTTTTTTAACGTTTTATTTATTTTTGAGACAGGGAGAGACAGAGCATGAACAGGGGAGGGTCAGAGAGGAGGAGACACAGAATCTGAAACAGGCTCCAGGCTCTGAGCTGTCAGCACAGAGCCTGATGCGGGGCTCGAACTCACAGACCGCGAGATCATGACCTGAGCCGAAGTCGGCCGCTTAACCGACTGAGCCACCCAGGCGCCCCTGAGTGATTTTTTTAAATGAGGAACATACTTTAAACACTGAAAATAATAGATTGATATCAAATTCCCTTTCGGTATTGATTTTGCATTCAGCGTCTTAATAATTCAGCGACTTTTGGAAGTTCAAGGTCATAACGCTTGGGAGTTGAACTGCCACCAGAAAGTCATTTTATCCCACCTCCCAAGCAGTGCAGAGAGCCCACCTAAGATATGGTTGGCTCGTCAACTGACTCAACTGTGATGCTTCCACCAATGGGAAACTAACTACTTCACAAGTACTCTTGTTAGCCAACTCTTTGATACTGAGAAGAGATCTGCCTTCCTGCAACCCTACCCATAGGCCTGGCCATCTCCCTCAGATCCAATCAGCATGGCTGCCTCCTTTTCCACACAGTCTCCCTTCATATATCTGGCAATGGGGGTATGTGTTCCCTTACTCTTTTTGTCCCAGGAGGGACCTCCTCAGTCACTTCCGTTGTTCTTAAGGCATCGTGACTTCCAGACCATCACAGCCCAGACTGCCTTCACCTCACCTCCATTTCATTCTCAGTATGTGACCCCCCCAAGTGAAACACGACACCCTCTAAACCTGCCCTTCACAGATCTGCACTGCTGAGCCTACAGGAGCTGATGTGATGTGATTTTATGGTTTTTAGAAGGATCTGCCTTCCTCTTCCTCAAGCATGATATTCTACCTTTAAAGATTTTTCTTTGGGTTAAAATATGACATATCCAGGAGTCTTCTGTTAAAAATCCAAATATCTCTGAAGGGGTAATATTTTAAACCACCAGCACCCAGTATGAATTGATTTACTCAGCGTCTTTGGACTGAGACCTGGATTCTAATCCTGACTTTGTCATTTTCTAGCTGCATAACCACAAGCAAGTTAGTTAAGAATAAGGTATTGAGGCCTGTAAATTCCTAATAGTCACCAAACATTAGCCAAGTACATGTGTACTTAGAGCAAACACATTTTTTCTTCTCTCTACTTACTACCTCTACTCTACTTAATACCTCTACAACTGTCAGGAAACAAGACCTGATTTCCAGGAGTAGAGTAGCTCATTTGTTATAGCTAATATCAAGGCAGTTAAAGAGTGACATAAAACACCTGAGTGAAACTCCAATCACCAATAACTTAATGGTTATGCATTTTTAATAAATGTTTTCCTGCCATCCCTCTAAATATTTTGAGGAATCACCCTTGAAGCAAAGTCAAAGAGAATCTATAATTTGGACAGGCATTTTTACCTTTTGGGGTCAGTCTTAGAAGGAACTCTCAAGAAATTTGAAATATTCATCTCTGCAGCAGAAATGGCATGGGATTCAGTAGAGCACACAGCTCCCACTGAATGTCCTGAGCTCTTGCATAAAGACAGCTTTGGGACTCTGGGCCAAGGTTTCTCCAACTTGAGTATACATCAGAATCACCTAGAAGGCTTATTATAACATGGATTCCACCAATGTTCACTGCAGCATTATTCACAATAGCCAAAGGGTAGAAACAATCCAGTGTCCGTCAACAGAGGAGTGGATAAATAAAATGTGGCATATACACACAACGAAAATTATTCAACCATAAAAATTAATGAAGTACTGATACATGTTACAACATGGGTGAACCCTGAAAACATCGTGCAGACTGAAAGAAGCCAGACCTAAAAGGCCACATGTTGTTATGATCCCTCTGATTTGAAATATCTAGAATAGGCAAATTCATACAGACAGAAAGTAGATTAAAGGCTATCAGGGGCTGCTGGAAGAGGGGAGTGAGGGGTTATTGTTTAATGATTATAAAGTTTCTGTTCAGGATGATGAAAAGGTCTTGGAAACAGATAGGGGTGATGGTTGCACAACATTAAGAATGACACCAAATTATACACTTAAAATGGTTAAAGTGGCAACCGTTATGTTACATACATCTTACCACAATATAAAAAAATTTTTAACCCCACAAATTCCTGGACTGTACCCCCAGAGTTTCTGATTCAGTAGGTCTGGGATGGGGTCCAGGAATCTGCATTTCTAACAAGTTCTCAGGGGATGCTGATGTTGCTGGTCTGGGGACCACATTTAGAAACCACTGCTCCAAGCCCAGAGGGAGGCTAAGCAAACCCTTCAACCTCTCTTCTCATCCTGCTCCACTTTGTTGATTGTCTAGAAAACCTCAAACTTCTGTGTATGTATAGCAATGTCAACCCAAGCTGGAAATAATAAAAACAGCTGCATCCAGGCCGACTTGAGGCTATTAGTTCTGCCCTGGAGTGTTCTCCCTCTTTTTCTTCTCACTCAGTTTTGAGCCACCATTGACCAGTAGGAATGCCAATAACTACCACCAACTTCAGCAGGGTAGAAAACAGGTGTAAGTCAGAATGAGCAGTGGGTGAGTGAAGAAGTTTATCTCCTGGGTCTCGTCCTCGGGAATCTTGCCCCACCCTGCTGTCCAAACTTGCCAAATTAACAGTGAAGTATTTTCTAATGGACTTAGAAAAGTGCTTGCTGCTTAAAGTTTCAAAAGAACTTGAGTGCCAGGCTTTGTGATATTGATCTGGGCAAGATATTCACATGAGGCATAGAGGATGTAATGCATATGTCTCATTTGGGGTCCAGTAAACTGCTGAAGAGCTCACATTTCTGGGATTCTCTTTTTTGACATTTCTTGGGTTCACCTTGAGTTCACTGGTTTTCCCGATGGTATTACTTAACTTCTCCAAATTTAATATATTTTTATTCCTGTTCATTTGAGTGTTGTATTTCCACACAGGCATGCTTAATTGAGCAAAGTGTACTGGACATGTTTCCCAGAGTAACAGTGAACGGCTTTTTCACCAGGAAAGGCAAGCATCTTCGTCATTGCTGTTAGGGAGCCTGCCATCGATGGCTGACATGTAAATATCCATGGCAACACAGGTGAACCTGATGCCTGGTTGGGCCAGACCGCACATGGAGTGGGTCCTCCCACTGGGCTGAGCAAAGCCGATAGCTTTTACTCAGCAAGCAGATAGAATGTTGGTTCCTTTCAATTTGCAGGGTTGTCATGTTTAAATATGAAAATGTTGCTTATAGCCAAATGTTAGTGACAGCAGCCTGTGGCGCCGATCACAGTTTGCTCTCTTACTCCTGCTAAAAATAAGCTTGCTTTCTCTGGATCCCTTCAAACTCCACATCTGCAGGAAGTTTTTGTTGCTTTTGCTGGCCTTTTTCTTTCTTTCCTGAAGAAGATTATGGTTCTTTAGCTCCACCAGGGACCCCTCCTTTTTCCCCCTCCTGGGAGAACACCATTCTGAACAATAATAAACACCCTGGGCTCAGACAGTCCCACAAAGGCATCGCATCGGTTCTCAGTTATTATCACAGGCCTCTGCCTCTTAAGCCTTTAGTGAAGAGCAAGCTGGGGCACCTACAAGGGGCAGAATCATTTGACCGGAAGTAAAAGACGAGCCCAATGGGATTGGATGGGCAGGCTAGGAAGCAAAATCTGAAGGTGAGGTTTCTCTGTTTGGGTCACACTCAGCAACCACAACTGCACCAGTCAAGCAGACAGCCTGCTCCTTCTCATGCTGGAATAATTTTGTTTGCCAGGTATTAAGTTCGCACCTAGCACATGGTAACTACAGTAATGATGTATTTTGAGCAAATGTTCAACTCTTCTTAAGGCAAGTGTTTAATTGCCTTTATTATTCTCTCTCTTCCTTTCTCCTGAGCATGGTGTGAGTGAGCGAGTGAGTGAGGAGGGGGGAGAGAGAGAGAGATGGGGAGGAACTGGAACAAATGGCATAGTTGCTTTAGGTGTTTTCAGAATCAGCCAGAAGGTCTTGTTTGGAATAGGACCTGAAGGCCTTTAGAAGCTTCAAGTACTTCACAACACACTGGAATCACTCAAGGAGCTTTCTCTCTGGCCCCCACTCTCAGGGAGTCTGATTCAGGTCATCTGAATGACCTGAGTGAGTGGGGCCTCCCTGAGCACTTGTGTGGCAGCCATGTGGCACCTGTCGGAGCCTCCTAAGCAAAGACTGGGGATTAGCTTATGGGTCTCCTGGCTGCTCAGACATGCTGTGTGTCCTTCTTTCCCTGGCCACCCTTCCTCACTCCCTACTGCCTCTGTGGGCCAATCACCTCTGATGCACCCTCCCGTTCAGGAGCTAGCGAGGATTCTGGCAGTGAAACATTTGATAGGAGACAGTCCAGAGGGATGTTATGGCTCCTCCTCCCCCAGAAAGGAAGATGGGTCAGCTCTGCAGTCCTGGCCCAGCTGTCAGGCTCCAGTGGGCCCCAGGACGCTCTGGACTATGTGAACACTGTGGGAAGGGAAGAATCCGTCTCATTCTCCTTCTGCTCCCAGCTTTGCCTGACACATGGTAGGTGCATGATAGAGGTTTGCTGGAGCATTGAGTGCTTTCTCAGTTTTCCCCAGAGCTCACAGGTTATGTGGCAGTACAAGTCAACTCCAACTGAGAGAGGAGATGTGACCAAGAAGAGATGTCTGTCAGTGAATCCCTATGAAGTGAGCCTCTGTGAGCTCCAACTTGGCTTATGGAAATTGGAGATCTGTGTCTATGGTGGTGTCCTCATAGCTCTGGAAGCCCTTGACCAGGCATGGCTCAAGAGCACCAGATGACCAAGACCTGGAACGCTGGGCCACATTTTAAGATCATGACCCCATTGGCCAGTCGTAATTTAGTGCTTCCCTCCCAGGCTACTCCTCTCCAGGAACAGTGATGATGTGGGGGGTGCAAGGCTTCTCCACCAGGCCTTCTCCCCCTCCTCTTTTCACCTGCGGTTCTGAATTCCCAGTGGAGCCAGGTGGACCAGGCACTACTTCAACATGAAACCCCCCCCTAGGATCAAGTAGAGAGGTCCTGGGACATATATCAACTACCTCTGTGTTAAGTACAAATTCCACACTACAAGTGGATATGTGACAAAGAATTTCTGCATTGTGCTCCAGGGTTGTTCTGTAATTTCTCTCTACCATCCATAGACACTAAGGTACTCCTAATATTTGTTCAGGAAGAGGATGTATAGCCTACCAGTATACATCTTGGGGCTCTTCTTGTCTGTAAGAGCTTTACTACAAAATCTAGCTTCCTTTAACATCCTATGTATACATCTCTAGAGTGGTGATCTTCAGTGTGGGGTTGAGTACCCCAGTGGGTGCAAACATGATCCCCTGAAGTCATGGAAGAAAATATTAGAACACCTAGTACTTTTTTTTTTTTTAACGGGTTGGATACATAATCAATAGCCTGCTGAAATCACAGGTCTAAGTGACACAGCCTTCACTTTTCATGAAACTGAAAGTAGCAGGTTTGGTTGTGAATAGCTGGGGGAGGAGAGAGGGCGGGGAACATGTTTGATGATACTCCCCTAGGTGTTTCTTTGGAGAGGGAGATGAAGAACAGATCAAAGGTGATAAGATGCCCCTGGTTTCTGTGTCAGCCCAACCAGCTTTCCGAAGCCAAATCTAAAAGACCTACCTGTTACCCTCTCCCCAGTCAGATGTGACTTGTTCTTCTCTGGGACCCTTCTTCGCCACTTTTTCCCTTGCTCAAAGCTCAGGTCACTGTAATTTCTGATGTCACTTAACTTCTTATCATGTCTGTTCTAGAGTCTCAGCTCTTTGAGGGCAGCTTACCCCATATGTCCTGAAGGCCCTGCTCATGGGATCTGATGGAGAACCCTTGGAGACATTATGAAGCTTTCATTTGTAAAAGATGACCAAGTCTATAGTGAGGTCACTGAGCACTAGACAGTATTTTCCTAGCTTTGATTGCCATAGTCGGTAAAAGCTCAAAAACAGATTTTAGGCTTGCCACCCTATGTCAGTCCCCTGAATAATTTTTGCCTAAAGACTTTTTAAAAATTACTGTTTATCGTCACTGCCATTTCGTTTATAAAAAAAGAAAAGAAAAAGGACATTTTAATACCACACAGCTAGAAACGATACAGTCTCAGAAAGAAAAGATCATCCTTCCCAAGAAAGGACTCTGGGACCTTATGTTGCCACATAATGTATCTTTGCAACGTCCTCACTCATCATGCGCTAGTCCACAATTTACCATTTAGGAACCTCTGAGGTGAAGGGAGGCAGCAACACAAAAAGTCCAATCAAATCACTGACAGCATTTTGTCTCCCTCCAGGGTGGTCAAGGGGGAGACAAGCCCAGTTCTGAATAGAACCATGATGGGTAGGATGTAAGATGCTTGTGCCACCTTGTCTTCATCACTCTTCCTTGCCCCTTGGTTATCTATCCTTCTCACAGGGCCTTAATCCCCAACAAATAAAACCCAAAATGTCAATCCAAGGCTTTTACCTTAGATAACATCAAACCCCAAAGAAAATAACACCTAATAGTGGAATTCCGAGGGAGTAGGTGGCCAATCCTTTCCATTTGAGTAGCCCCTCAAGTCACAGCATATTTATGACTACAGACCAACCCACCACTCTCCAGAGCTGGCCCTATAAAGAGGTCCAAAGCTCCAGTAGCCATTAGGACCTTGGAACTCTCGCACCTGATCAGAGGGCAAAGCTCTCTATAGATCCCCATGAAATGCTGATATGGTTAATTGTATCCTTTGGGCTAAAAACAATGTATACCCAGAAAATGATTATATTGACTATACCACATATATGTTGTCAAGAAAAGCCAACCTCAAGCCACATATGCACATGTGCATAAAGGCCTTGAATTACACGTGATCAGCTCTTCCTGAGTTCTTCACTATTTATTAACTTTTTTCTTTCTGTTGCTTATTCAGTTTGTCAAGTGCTAGCACATGCTTGCTTACAATAAGTACCAGACCACCAAATGCTTAAGAAAAACTAGGAGAGAAACTCTTAAATGGAAAAAAAAATTGTATTCATTAACTTAATTTTTTTTCCCTGCAATAACGCCAGTATTTGATATCAGCAGCAGAACATGAGGGTCCAGCTGGAGGTGCATCAGTGTTCCCTGGGAGCTTAATGATAACAGGCCAGAATCGTTTACATTGGGCCTGTCCCAGAAATTCCAGGTGGCCACAGACGTGATCTTTTAAATGAACTGTCCATTTCCTATTGTGCAATAAATTGTCACCAATTGCCTGAAAAATATCAGGACACCTGATCTGACCAGTATTTGTCCTGCCGCGTGCAGGGAGTAGAAGACAGACCGGAAATACAGCTAGAGCACCAAATCATCCTGATGATTTATAGTGACAACTGGCAGAACATGTGAAACCAGGTATCCTGGAAAATGTACAGTAGCCATAGCAATAGCATCACCCAGAGTACATCCCTACGCCTGGGCTTAAGGTCAAATGCTCACTGGCACCAATCAATCCCTTGACATATATATAGGGACTTCTTGCAGTCCGCTGCCTTGGTACAGACAACAGACTCTGTCCTCACACTATGAGGAACCCAAAGCCTCCCCATCTGCCATATGCCAAGCTCCTTCACCTGTTCAATGCACATGGTGAGAGAGGTGGGAGGGATGAGGGTGGTGACAAGCCGCAAGTTGGGCACCACCGTAGGCAGCTACTTTGAAGTCACGGGGCTGGGATGGCCCTGACTACCCTTCCCATAGCACATGTTCATCTGTCTGAGCAAAGTCCAGCGTCTCTTGATCCTGCAGGTAAGAAAGCAAGGGAGGTGGATCCTGGGGCCAAGGCTGGTCCCCCATCCTTTACCTGACCCAGCCTGTGGACCCCACCCACCACTCCACCACTTCT
Organism: Prionailurus bengalensis; assembly: GCF_016509475.1. Classification (NCBI taxonomy): domain Eukaryota; kingdom Metazoa; phylum Chordata; class Mammalia; order Carnivora; family Felidae; genus Prionailurus; species Prionailurus bengalensis. The sequence goes on along the minus strand of NC_057349.1, from coordinate 96,889,484 downwards.
GCCACCTCCCCTAAGGCTGTGAGGTGAGGACCCTCTCTTTTTGCTCCAGGCATTAAACAGTGAAGCCCAGATTTAGTATCCCTTTAGCTGCCTCACATTTTCTTTCTAAATTAGAGCTCTAAGTCTCAGACTTCGGGGCCCCTGGGTGGCTCAACCTGACTTCAGCTCAGGTCATGATCTCACGGCTCATGGGTTCAAGCCCAGCATCGGGATCTGCGCTGACTGCTTGGAGCCTGGAGCCTGCTTCAGATTCTCTGTCTCCCTCTCTCTTTGCTCCTTCCCCGCTTGCATTCCATCTCTCTCTCCTCCCCCACCCCTCGCAAAATTAAACATTAAAAAAAAAAAAAGACTCGGACTTCAAATATACAGAGGTGATAAAGCAGCAGGCTGAATTTCCTACATTCTCTTGTGGCTGTGCCCCCCATCACTGCCGCACAGCCACCTTCACTTGCCCCCAGCCTGCTCCTTCTGGAGACTGTCCACAATATACTCTCTTAGCTGTGGGTAAGAATTCTACGTGTTGTACACAATAAACTTCTCAATGGCTGTGAAAGAGATTCTGACGGCATGGGGGAGGAGCCTGGGGTGTGCATGTGTTGAGTGTATTGTGGGCATGTGTACCATAACGATAAGGAACCTGCTGAAACAGACCCATATTTACAGAATAAAAATCTATCATCATACCCTAGCCCAGAGCTTCTCAAATTCCAGCATGCACATGAATCCCCCTGGGGATCGTTTTAAAATGCAGGTTCTGATTCAGTATGGTTACATTCCTACCAGGGGCCCAGGTGGGGTCCACACTGCTGCAGGGTGGACCACATTTTGAGTAGTGAGGGGCCATAGGCAAGTTGGGGTTGGAGGGTCAGCCCAAAGTCAAGGGGACCATATTTTCTGAACCCCAAGCCAGGGCACATGGTGTGAGGAAAGATTTGGGTTTGCTTCCTGGAAGCAGAGGCAGTCTGGGAACCATACCAGGATGCTGAAGCTTTGCACATCCTGGAACATTCTCAGAGATTGGGGCTAGTGGTTCTCAGACTCATCTCCTGAGGACATGCTCTCTAAGCTGGACCCGCAAAAGCTGCTATTGCAATCAAATCACTTTTGTTTCCTCCCAGACCACTGGGGAGAAATGTTAATACACTGATTTTGCCAAGTTATGTTTTTGTCCTATATATTTTCCTCTGCTTTAATTAGAAGGAAAATTTAGCTACAGCAGGATAATCTCTGGTAAGAGAAAGGCAGCTAATCGAGCAAGAGTCTGTGACCCCTGAGCTTCACCTCCTCTGGGGTCCCCTCTTCAGCCCTGCTGACCCGATTATGGGTCTGCAGTTACCTAGTATTTAACACCCTAGTGTTTAAGCATCAGCCCTCCTTTGATTTGCTTTATTCCCACTGGGACTTCAAAAAAAGTTATTATAGTATATACTATGTGAAATCAAAAAGGAAGCATACCCAGAGAATAAAGGGAGCACAAAGGTTGCCTGGTGGATGGCTGATCTGTTCAGGAGAAAACATTGAGGGAAATTGAGCAGGGAGGACGAGCAGGCAGAGAGGTGAGAGAAGGGAGCGGGGAAAGGGGGAGATGGCCCTGAGCAGGCTGACAGATGACTGGAACCTGCATGGATATGTGGCCAGAGAGAAAAGTCCTGGTGGCCTAAGAACTTTTATGAACTGGCATGTCATTTTTAAGCCTTTCATGGTACTGTGATTTAAAAACCCTTTACTAACTTGAACCTTTAGTAAAAGTTGCTGCATATACCCATGCATGCACATGAGGACACACACACACACACACACACACACACACACACACACACAGACTGGAGTCTGGCTCAAGAATCTAAAACATCAAACTCACGGGCCCCAAAATGTTGGCACAATTTGCAGGCCTGGGCCCAGACACAGGACCCAACTTCAAGGCCAACTTGGAGGGAGTTATTAGACCACACGTTGCTAGGTGTCGCCCTCCTAGGGGCACTGTGGCAAAAGTCAAGAGAGCCAGCCTATCCCCTTTTGGATTCTGGAGGGAAGGAGGTGGGGAGGGGAGACTGGTGGCCACAGGAGTTTGGGTTTGAGTGGGGATGGAGGTGTAGGGTTGGGTTTAGAAATATGAGACACTTCATAAACGGAGTTCCCAGGTCTCCAGAACAAGGTGAGCAGGGAAATAAACTTACATCACAAGACAATAACAGCAGCATGCATAAACAAGAATTATCCAAATTCAGTCGGAAAGGACTAAGCTCACAGACCAAGGCTGCTGTATCTGCTAACAAGCATTCAAAACTAACAAAATCAGCAAGTAAGTGGCAAAGGACTACTCGTGGAAAACCAGAAACAGTCAATCCAGTTTAGACAGCTCGATTATTTATTTGTGACCCTGTTTATGACTTCATATTTCATATATGTATTATAGGCAGCAAAAACTACTCCCCGTTCACACAGTGGGCATTAAACAGGTCAATAATGCACAGTGTTTTAAAAGAGTGACACTATATCCAAATACTAGGCACATGAACCCATTTGTAGGCCAACGGTTTATGAAAACAGACAATAAATGTGAAATTGGGAAGGTTGTGAAAATCCTGAGACATATGGTTATCACTCTGATAGCTAAGGTGCCTGTGTCTGCCTGTGGGTGTGATGCCCTCATCAAAAGATGGCCCAAATACAGCCCTGAATCCCAGCCCAGCAAACAAGGAAACTTTCCCTGTGGCAATTCAGTTTGATCAATCCAAACTGATCTCCTTACCCTCTAGGTTTCAAAAAATTATTACAGGGGTTGGGGGGACTCTGGGCCCCCAAAGCATGAGAGCTACAGGCCTCCTCTACCTCTGGCCCTGCTTTCCCAGAAACATGGGATGAGACCTCACGGTCTCACATTTCTGGGCAAAGGGGACTGGTGTGGACATACCAGCGTGGTACATCTCTCTGGGCATAGAGGTTTCCTTTATGCTCCTATAGGACTTTTTTCAGGCTTCTACTACGTGGTACTCAAATTGCTTTTGAGACAGTTTTCCACTGTGTTTTAAAAGCCAGCCCCAGCATGTCTATAAACATCAGTTCATATTCCTGGAATAAATCTTTTTTGTGTTCCATCCTACTACCCACAGGGGTACAGATGGCATGTTTTATGTGGTGGCCACTATTTACAATTCAACTCCACGGAGGCCCATGAGATGCCACAAATGGAGCCCACACAGGAAGACAGCCCCTTGGGCAGGGACATTTGTCCCGACAGGCCAGGAGTGCCAGGAAGGGACACACCCTGAAAGTACACGGGGAGTCTCTACCACTAACATACATTCTCCGTTCAGGGCCAGCGGGATCCTGGGCATCCCCGGGAGGCACACAGACAGTCAGGCTTTGCCCAAGTGACTGTGGGGTGTTGCACGGCCAGTGGCTGTAAGCAGGGAAAACAGCACACGCAAAATGCCCCAAACTGGCCATAGAGTTAAAAACATCAACAAAGCAAATCCTTCCCTACCAAGAAGGCTCACCACAATCATTTGAATGTTCAAAAGCAACTGCTAGCTCAGTATCAAAGTATCCTTTCTATTCTGATGGACAGCCATTAATCACAGTAGATATGACCTTGTCAGGACCTCAAGGACTGAATAATAGAAGCAGGGTTTTTCTGTGGTGGTGGGGAGAGAGGGAAAGGAAGAGGAAGCACTTTACTCTGAAGAATACTCTGAAGAAGCCACTGCTGTCTCTGTTTCAGACTAAGATAGCATTTGCCGAAAATGTCAACAGATTGCTTCTTGAGTTGGAGTTGTGCAGACATCAAAAGCTTATTTTAACAGGGCATTTTGCTTAAAATCACTTGGTTAGTTTAGGCATTTAGAATGCCTCTTAGTATATAATTTGGATCAAGAAGTTCTTGTTGAGTTTGACTGATTTAGCATAAATCAGAAGGACATACTGTAATAGACCCATTCACATAACCAGCGCCTTTAGGCCATTAATGTAGTAAAATTTCTCCTTTGTTTGTGTTGAATTTTTAATAGGGCCTTTCTTTCTTTCTTTTTTTTTTTTTTTAAATGGAGCTTAGTTGCTATGCAGAGGCTTAGCGCTCCTGCATGGGGATCAGTTCCAGACTTTGGTTTGATTTGAAACAAGCCTAGCAAATTTGCCTGAATGTGATTCAAAAGGTTTTCCTGTTTTCCTATTTCTCTCATCAGGAGATTGAAGGAAGGTGAAAAGCAAGTCACTACTTGAGTTCAAATAATGCTGGCCTGATTTTTTTCACAAGTATTCAGTATGATTCAGTAGACACAGCCAGAAGGACAACCATTGCCCCTCTGAAATGCTACAATAGCTCGCAAGGACTGGGGCTCAGGGAGCTAATTTCAAAATGCAGTTTACTTATACTCACAGATAAAGTCTCATTCTCCCATTTTTACTTTTCATTCAGTCTTTCTTTCACTTTCTCTCTCCATATTACGCTGAATAGATGTGACTCAAAAAGTTAATGGTAATTGCTCCCATCTTAATTTAGCAAAGAGAGAGAAAGTGAGAGAGAGAAATGAGTATAATTTGCAGATCTGAGCACAGGTCATTACAGGTGTGTTATATTAGTGTATTCATGAGCCTCCCGGGACAGGCATGCTGAGATATCCAATAACTTTCTTAATGTGTAATTACACGCCATCGTACTATAATTGATTAATTGAAAAGAGAATGTAGGCAGATGTGAGGGCAAGACTTCTGCTGCTCATCAAATGAATATGTCCTTGCTTCTCTTTAATAAGTTAAGTGGAACTACTCAAAAGCAATTAAGTCAGTAGTGAAATTCATTAAATTTTAAGTAATTATTGGTATTAAATTCTGTAATAAAATTCAAGACTTTGTGTAGTTCTATATCAAAAAGAAGTATGACAATTCTATGGGGCCCATTCGGCAGAATGAGGGTTCCAGAGAAACTGCATCTTGGACCCATTGACATTTTGTGTGAAAATCACCTGAGAGAAAAAGAGAAAGAAATGGGGGTGGGGAGGGGAGCCTTCTGGAAGCTTTGCTGGCCATCCTAGACGAGCCAGAATGAATACGTCCCTTAAACCTAGGAATGTAGTGGTGTTTCCGCAGTAATTCTTTCATTTTAAAATCTTTATCTACATAGTTCAAAAAGAATGAAAAAAAATACATGTTTTTCACACTAATGCCTTGAGTACTACATTTGATACTTTCTCTAGTAATTACATTCAAACATAAACATGAATTATAGGGAGTTAGATACGATTTGGAGAAAATTCTTTCCAGGCCTTATTCTCTCATTTGAGAAACAAACCTAGGCTTTGGGGGTGGGGGGGCAGGTTGAGGTATGCCATAGCTTATGGAGTGGCCACAGATAGTCCTCAGAGCCCGTAAGTGGCTTCTACACCGTCTGCTACTATTCATTCTGCCCAGGCAACTGGACAACTCAGAAATGTGTCAGAAAGGAACTCAACTCAGCCAATGCGCCGCATTCCAGACATTCCTGACAACTCCCTAGACATAGGGGAGCCCTTGGTGTCTGAGCTGGCTGTGGAAAAGTGCCAACTGGGAGCCACACCGGTATGGTTTGTTCATTCATTCATACAGTAAGTATTTCTTAAGCACCTATTCAAAGCCTTTTAAAGATGATTTTGTATCTATATCTATCTATATAGTATATACAATATCGAGTAAATGTACTTTATTTATTCCCCCCTAGAATTAGAGGGGGAGGATTCTGTAAAAATGTAATCCAAGGTTTGTACCCATCTCAGCCGATCTGGTGCCCTGCACACAGTAGGCACTCAGTGAAAGCTTGCTGATTGAACAATGGAAGGAATCAATGATGTGGACTGTGAGGAACACAGGATAGCATGTGGCGCTAGCACAAAGGTCTCTCTTTAATTTTTGGAAACCGTTATTAACATCACACATGTTAACACTTGGTCAGGATAAGCTAAAGAGATGGTGATGATGGCTGTTGAGAGTGAATGAGAACTGACTGAAGAACCTACTCCCAGGCTTCTGTTCTAACCAACAGCATCCTTAACAGTCCTGTCAATTCTTTCTTGACATAAAAAAAAAAAAAAAAAACAACCACAAAAAAAAAAAACTGGAAATGTAAGCTCATGTATTGTGGTCATTTTTTTTTAAAACAGTAAATTCAACCACATTTTTTTAAACTTGTGCTTCCAAATCTAAATATAACTTTGTGTGGTTAGTTTCACAATTTAAAAAGAAATGATTGTGCTTTCATTGTTTGCTGGGGCTCCCACTTTGATGATGTGAGAGCCGGTCTCCTAGATGCAAGGCGGCTGGCTCCCATCACGAACCCTGTGAGAGGCATCCCCACTGCAGACTGACTAGACACAGAGAGAGCAGGGAGAGATGTGACTCACCACTCCCAGCGGGAGGGACAAAAGCATTTTATGTATACCCTAATTCCTGTTGGAAGACAAAAATTCCAATCCTCACACACATTGTAATTTTAGAAAGCATAACTAAAGCTAAAACTAAATTAGACTAACTAGGTATATTGGGCTCAGAAAGAAAAAAAAATCAGGGCACGTGGAAAGACATTAGGTCTCATTTTCTGTTTGCGTGTGTTTCTGCTGGAACGGGCAATTTATTGTCCCACAGCTCATTTTAATCTTGAACACAACCTTGATAATCTGTGTAGCAGCAGCCCAACTATTTCAAAGAGAAGTTCTAACCCAGGGACATACTCTTTCTACCGCTTTGTCATGTTTACTAAATGATGTTTTGCTCACATCGTTTTGGATTTCTGTTTCTTTGCTTTTCATTTTTACAACAGGCCCCAAATATATTCCAGACAGTTAAATCAGACCAAAGGAAAACCGATTTATCAAATGAATAATTAAGTACCTGACATATTCTGAAATTTATCAGTATATGAACAAAGAAGATGGCCAAAGAAGTGAGTGATGGTGTTCATTTCCAAAAGAAAAGTAGAATTTTAAATGGTCAGGTAATTAGAATAATTAGAGAATGTAAGATTATAAAAATTTTAATTTGAGGGATTAAATAGCATACCTTTTTGTGTGAGACTTTTTCCCCAAAAGCCATTTGATATTCAATGTTCTAGCTTAGTAAACACAATATATATAATAAAATGTTTTTACTTGATGAAGATCTTTAAAATCTTTAGGGTCATTACTGAATAAATACCAGTTCTCCTTCTAGAATCCTGTGCATGCAAAGTGTAAAGAATACAATCAAAACCTATGTATGATAAGATTTTTGTCTTCATTTAAAAACAAAAAAGGATTCTACACTTGTGTTGGGCAGAGCATAACGTATAGAGTTGTCCAACTCAAATAAATAAATAAATAAAAGGATTCTGAATACTCATGTGAATTTTATTTATTGGCATTTCCTTCTTTCTCTTAAAAGTTGAGTACAAAAGAGGGGTTTTATTCCCTTTATTAATTACCATTTATTGAGTGCTTATTATATGCCAGGTGTTTTATATGTATTATCTCATTTAGATTTTACACCAGTCCTAAACAGCTATTATTTCTGTTTTACGGATGCAGAACCTGACTTTCCCAAGACCACAAAGCTAGTAACCACATAGCCAGGAAGTGGGCAAAGTCAATGTGACTCCAGGGCACAGATACTACAGTGCCTCTGTGCTGTTTTCTGACGGACGGACTATTACATTCTTGTTAATGGAGTTCTACCCCTCTTCAAATAATCCAAATTTAAAAACCTTTTCTCCCCCCTAGCTTGTATTTTTTGTAGTCCAAATCACACTGATCCATGAATCACGGTGAATCACAAATATTTTAAACTTCAGTTTCTTGCTTCTACTTCGATCTCGTTTTTCCCACTGACTACACTTAGCCACTTACTCAATTAAGACTGTTATCCAAAATCTAAATTGACAGGAAAATTAGCTTGAGCCGAAATCTTTGCCAGGTATTTATATTAACACGGTCACAAGAACTTGGCGACCAGTATTTTTGGACAGCCATTTGCAGTCTCTTGCCTTTCCAGCTGCGAGAAGCCTTTGCCCTCATCACAGTGTGCCTGGACTGTCCCAGGCTTTCACAACAGTACTTCCTGGCTCAGGTACCTACTACAGAGTCCCACATCCTAAAACACCAAATGTGAAATTTCTCACTGTTTTTATTATCTGACCACAGCCTACCGAGTTAACTCCTGTCACCCCTCACAAAATGATGTATGTCCAGCAGCCTCTTTTTTTTTTTTTAATTAAAAAAAATTTTTTTTTCAACGTTTATTTATTTTTGGGACAGAGAGAGACAGAGCATGAACGGGGGAGGGGCAGAGAGAGAGGGAGACACAGAATCGGAAACAGGCTCCAGGCTCTGAGCCATCAGCCCAGAGCCTGACGCGGGGCTCAAACTCATGGACCGCGAGATCGTGACCTGGCTGAAGTCAGACGCTTAACCGACTGCGCCACCCAGGCGCCCCTCCAGCAGCCTCTTAACTGGCCCCTCATGTGCTGGCTACTCACCTCCCTCATCACTCCACCCGCAGCCTTCTCTTTCTCTGGGACCCCCTTCAATTATGCACCCACCCTCCAAGGACCAGTCCAGGCCCCACCTCCCCTGAGCACCTACTCTTTTGTTTTTTTAATGAGAGAGACAGAGACAGAGACAGAGACAGAGACAGAGACAGAGCTTGAGCAGAGAAAGGGCAGAGAGGGAGACACAGAATCAGAAGCAGGCTCCAGGCTCTGAGCTGCCAGCACAGAGCCCGATGTGGGGCTTGAATTCACAGACCGCGAGATCATGACCCAAGCCAAAGCTGGACACTTAACTGACTGAGCCACCCAGGCGCCCCTCTGAGCACCCACTCATGATGATTCCATCCCACCATCTCTCCCATCCCTTTACTTCCTTATTGCATACAGACTATTTTAATATGTATTTCTATTCTCTAATCAACATACCACCCATCTGGCACTTTGCTATTCACTGGAAGTTCATTGTTCATATAAGGACAGTTTGTAAACTCCTTATGAGAAGGGCCCACATTTTATATGTTGTTTGCACTGCAACACATGACTTTTAAGCATAGCACTGGAGAAACTGAAAAGACAAATGTCTTCAAAATCTGGGTCACACACACATACCATAACCTCCTACTCTCATATTAATTCCCCTTTTTCAGATGTGTGCCCATGACACTGAATACCTAGATTTTTTTTAAAGGTTTTAAAACTTTATAGACATTGTCTTCGTGCAGTGTATACAAAAGAATAAATTAGAGATATAAGAAACTATTCAGACCAAGTAAATCAGGAAGAATATATCCCTTGAGAAAAGGTCTTTTGGATTTGAATTATCAGGACCAGCTGTCTCCACTGATGGAGCTCCATTTCCAACTTGGCTGATTTGATGACAGTCAGAACACTGTTTAAAAATCAAAATGCTGGGGCGCCTGGGTGGCTCAGTCGGTTAAGCAACCAACTTCACCTCAGGTCATGATCTCACAGTCCGTGAGTTCAAGCCCTGCGTCAGGCTCTGTGCTGACAGCTCAGGGCTTGGAGCATGCTTTGGATTCAGTGTCTCCCTCTCTCTCTCCTGCTCATGCTCTGTCTCAAAAATATTAAAAAAATTTTTTTAATAAAAATAAAAATGCTAAGGAAAGATGAAAATAAATATTTCATTACAACTTTATTTTTCCATGTTACTTATTTTTATGTATTCATATGTAAATATCAAATTATTATAGAAAAGATACTGCATAAATGAGTGAGATGTATTAAATGCCACAGGCTGATAAGCACTTTTGTAATGCTCTAGTTCATTTTCATTTATATATGTATCTACATTTCCACATAGGATATATCAATTTGCCTTCATATATTGTATTTTACGTACATATGTATGCAACATTGTTGCATATTTTCAAAATTCAAGCTACCTGGCAAATATATAAATATTTCTCTAAGCCAAAAATGGTGTTTGGTTCTTTGGAAGTGTCCTTACACATTTATCAGACAATTCAGAAGTTAAAAGCACCACTGATTGAAATGGGTATATAATGGAGGCCACCAAAAGATTTTACATATTGTAATAATCTGGATGCTTTGCATGTGAAGGCTTTATCCTAACACATGAGCAATATTTAAATATTGCCCCCCTTCCTACCTCAGGCTTTGACACTTCAAAATGTTCATGTGGGTCTCCCTTCCTTATTCACACAAAGAAGTGTGTAACAGATCCTGCTGCCATTTCAAAATCAGATTCAAAATTTCCATAAAAATCAAACCAAATCATATCGCGATCTGATCACTACAAAACAGCAGAGTATTTCACATAATTAAGTTAAGGGTGTAACTTTACCTATGCAAATTGACATCCTGAATGTGGATTATGAAATTTGAAGTGTAGGGGCGCCTGGGTGGCTCAGTCAGGCGTCCGACTTCGGCTCAGGTCATGATCTCATGGTTTGTGGGTTCGAGTCCCGCATTGAGCTCTGTGCTGACAGCTCGGAGCCTGGACCCTGCTTCAGATTCTGTCTGTCTGTCTCTCTCTCTGACCCTCCTCCCACTTGTGTGTGCTCTCTCTCTCTCTCTCTTTCAAAAGTAAGTAAACATTAAAAAAAAAAAAAGAAAATCAAAAGTGTAGGAAATGCACTCATGTGTACAATCTCTTCAGTAGGTTGGGAACTTCTCTAAGAGATGTTGGTCAGGGTGACGATGATGGATAAAGGCATCCTGATTTATAAAAAACATACTTTATCCTAATGTACCCTACAGTGTTCTATTGAGAAAGGGAAAGAAATCATTGCTCCTTCACCAATGCACCTTCATGAATTTTCTAGAGAAATACTGATGGATATGCAATCCAAAGTAGAACAGTAAGCAATTTCCTAGATAATTAAGGAACAAGTTGTGATTATTTCAAACGTGGCTTATCTGGGGTCTATCTTAACTGGTTCAACATTTCAGTCAAGAGAATGAACAAAGCCATCCGTTGGCTCCACTGAAGGGAAAGCATATAGCAGTCACATGCTCAGCCGTGACAACTACAGGCCAACCCCACACTTGAACTTGTCAGTGGCCAATGCACAATCCAGAGCCAACCTTATGCATTTCACTTTTACCTGAACTAGAACCAAGGGGATATGCTATTGCAGGCATTCATTCAATAAATAATCACTGAGCACCTACCTCCACAGTTCATGCACTCTATGCCATCATTGGTTGTTAAGATACCATTATTTGTATCACTAGGGAAAAACACTGCCAATTAAAAAATGACAGGTCGTCAATTGTAATATGCAATCCCATTTCTGAGATGTTACACTGTTAAGGGGGGAAAAGTGCATTTTACAATCCATGAAATGGACTGCAGGCAAGCACAGTTCTCAGGGATGCAGTGAGGGAAGACAAAGCTCCTGCCTCACAGAGCTCTCAGCCAAAGGGAGCTTCACCTGGAATTAAAAGATGTCTCATCTCCTGGTTGTATGTGGCCATGCAGTAGGGGAAGAGAGCCCTCCCGGAAAGCCTGACACCTTAGGCCAGGAGACGGGGAAGTGTACAAAACACACGATTATGAAAGATGCTTCAGGCCGAATGCAGTGAGAAAATACATTCTTTCAAAGATTCTTGTTTGCCTGAATCTGTTCACTGGCAGCTTAATCGTGGGCTTCCATCCTCCTTCTTCCCTTTCAAAATTCCCTCTCACCAGTCCCCTATCACCCCCATGCCCCCATCTCCAATTTCTTGCCTCCCTTATTACTCACATATGTCCTTCTTCTCAACTCCAAATATTTTTCATGCCCTCTCCCTTGTTCTTCCAAGAGACATTTGTTAGCCTTCTAGCCATAAACCAAACACATGACTGAATAGGATTACTTTTAGTTCTGGCTGGCTATTTGTGCACTTTTATATTGATAATTGATACCCTATCTGACTTTCTGGATTTGCTTGATATATGACCTAGAGTTTCCGTGAAGCCATCAGAGGTGACTTTTCTTTGGTATTTTAGGTAATTTTTCAGTTCTAGCAATTAAAGTAATGAGGGAGAGTGTGACTGACACCTGACTCCGGGTAATGGCCAGGAGTCTCAAAGGATATGGATCAGTTCACTCCAAGGAATACAACAGTACTAATCAAAAGAGGTCAATAAGTCCTTCCTGATCACAAAAAGAATCAAAATCTTCAAAAGAATACTTCGTACTTATCATACATAATCTATTGCTATCAGATTTGTAAAAATAATATACTCAAATGCTTCTATAATACTGCAAAATATATTTTCTGTAGTCCACCAATTAAACAACATATACTTTGGTTCCTTTCCCCACAATTTATCATGCACTGGGAATGCTCCAACGTTACAGGCCTTTCTGAATAAACTCCCCTTCCTGACATTCCCATAGATGTTCTTTCTGGCTTCAGAAAGAATTCTGAATTCTACCAAAGAATTGTTACTATAAAGAAGCAAGAAAGAGTGATTCTGAATTAATTTCTTAATTCTTCATCCCACCAACATGGATTGAATAACTTCTCTAGCCTGGGATGGCAAATGTATCAGACCTGGTTCCTACCCTGAGAAGGCAGCAGTGTGCCTTGGCCTGACCACAGGTCAGAAGAGATGTGGGCCAAACTTTGGCTCTGCACCTACTCATTAGATCCCTTTTCCTCCCCCACTGTAAGAAATGTAACATCTCTGAATTTTAACTTCCCCGTTTGTAAAATGGAAATAATAATAGCTGTTTGGCAATGCTATGGAGAATGAAAGGTCTAAAGGAGAGTCTGTAAAGACCAAGCACAGTGCTGGCATATTGAAGGCACCCCACAAAGGATGATTTCTTGTCTCCTTTCCTTAACAGGCATATCCGTCTGCTATTGCGGGTATTTCCAGGTATAAATTACAATTTTTCCTGAGCTTTGCAATTATTTTCTTAGAATATTTCCAAGATACTTTAAATATGCATAGATTTCTTGCATATTTCCAAGATTAACAATTTTACTATTAAATGGTGGGGCAAGAGGAAGGGGCCTTGGACCATGTAGAGAGTCTTCCCTGAGAGTTGTATTAAAAAAAAAGAGTTTAGCTCTAAAAATAATATCCATAATTTATCTTGTCCTTCTCACTGTTCACAAGCAAATTTTGTGGTTTTTGCATGCATCTGTGCACACTCAAGACCTTCAGATAACCTATTGCTGGAAAATGTGGCCAAGTGGTATGTATGATAGAATGTGCTTGAAAATCAGCAGCCTTGGGGTGCCTGGGTGGCTCAGTCAGTTAAGCATCTGACTTCAGCTCAGGTCACGATCTCACAGTTCATGGGTTCGAGCCATGCATGGGGCTCTGTGCTGACAGCTCGGAGCCTGGAGCCTGCTTCAGATTCTGTGTCTCCCTCTCTCTCTGCCTCTCCCCCACTCGTGCTCTCTCTCTCTCTCTCTCTCTCTCTCTCTCTCTCTCTCAAAAACAAACATTAAAAAAAGTAAAAAAAAGAAAAGAAGCAGCCTTAGAAGAAGTAATCATAATCACAACAACGCTGATTAAGTACCAACTACCAACTCTTCACCAAATACCGTTCCAAGAAACTTATGGGTGTTCATTCATTTGGACCCCACACCAACCCTCCTGGATGGATACTGTCCTCTTTTACAGACCAGGACATGGACATTCTGTGACTTGCCCAAGGTCACACAGCCAATGGGTGGAGTGGCTGAGATTCCTGAATCTGTCTGGCTCAAGAGTCTAAGCTCTTCAGTACACCATACCATATTTTGAAAGTTTTATAGTCTTCTTCAAAAAAAGTATTCCAATATTTCAGTAATTTACAATTCAGCAGTAGCTGCTATGCAACTAATAGACATCTCTAGTGTCCTCAGCATAAACAGATAAGTAGGTAGATGTTCAAGGGTTTCTCTGAAGTTAAAATATTACATATGGGCTTCTAGCCAAACAAACTGAGAAGAGACTCTAGTTAGAGAATAAAGGCAGGTACTTCCAGCATCTGCCTAAAGATTTTGTTTAAACTGATGCCACTTTCCAGCTCTATTTTGTTAGTAATATGGCTAACACTTGTTGAATTTTTACTGTGTGCCAGGCATACCAAGATGCATATGTTTATACATGATCCCATTTACTCCTCAAAACAACCCTATACCGGTACATACTGTGTGTATTCTCATTTTGTAGGTAAAGACACTGAAGCTCAGAGCAGACAGGAACTTGCCCAGGTTGCACAGGTGGCATGTCTAGAGCAGGAATTGGGATGCCCACTCTCATCCACCACACCACATTGTCTCCCTTGGAGAACACAGGGTCCTTGACACCTCTCTCTGGCTCTAAGAGCCACTGTGATGTACTATGTGAGAAGTCAGTATGAAAACCAAACCATTATGCCTCTGACTTTTTTTGTGCAATGGCCCTGAAACTAGAAAGGCAAGGATTTCCGTGTGATGGAAAAGGGAACCTGCTGGGGACTAAGGGTCTCTGATCAAATCGAGGGTCCCTAGCCCCAAGAAATGTCCTTGTACCAGTGCAGAAGCAGGGGAACTCTAGCCCTTACCCAAATGGCTTCTCTCCCAAATAAACTAAAAAGAGAGAGTTAAAATAAGTTTCCCTCAGTGGAGAGATGGGGAATGAAGCGAGATGGTCTACAGCAGTATAGAGGGTCTTTGTACAGGAGAAGAAGAAAGCTCTGAACCACGAGAACACAGCAGCAATGGAGCCAAGAGGCTAGAAAGAAAGAGAAGCAGCAAACCCAGCTGGAGAACAAAGTGAAACAATAACACTGGTGGAAACAGAGAGATGTGCAAGTGAAATACAACAGCCCAAGCAGAATGCATCCCTTCTGCCTCTGTTAAAGAAGAGGGGGTGCCTGGGTGGCTCAGTAGGTTAAGCAACTGACTCCTGATTCCGGCTCAGGTCATGATCTCATGATCTTGAGATCAAGCCCTGCATTGGGCTCTGCACTGAGTACGGAGCCTGCTTGGGATTCTCTCTCTCTCTGCCCCTCCTCTGCTCTGCTCTCTCTTTCAAATTAAATAAAGAAAAACTTAAAAAAGAAAAAAAGGAGAGATGGTCTTGTTGCAGGGCATAATTGTGCCACCTCTGTTGGAACTTCCCCTTGCTTAGCCTAATACTGGTCCTTTTCTTTATAAAAAGTTCTATTTTTCTAAAACATATTTCAAAAAAACTGTAGGAGCACAGGAATATCCCCAGACTAAAGGGATCTGGAGGGTGGGTATAAAAATGATGGGACAGGCCAACTCTCTCTAGACAGCAAGCAGTCCCTGGGGTTTTCTGGGTCATTTTACACTTTTGGGGCTGTTACAGTTACTATTTCAGGAAACTGGTACACAGCATACTACATACACAAATGTCATATGATATTTTGTTTGATGTGACGGAAGTCCAAGTGTGTCACCACGAATTTACATTCTCGGTGCTTTGTGCCGCTCAGCTGTAACATCAAAGCAATTGTGTGACTTCAAGTTGAGCCAGGGCATGAATCTGGCTTTCTGTTAAACCAAGTGTTAAGGGGAGGGTCTTTGGTTTATACCCCCTATTTTAAAAAGCTTATCAAGCTTCAAGTGAAATGTGGCAGTTTATATCACCTTTTGGGGGTCCTCCTTAAGTCCTCATGATCCAGCTGGAAAATCCTAGCCAACAGTTAATATATGACTGCAATCCCAGAATTTCGCCTCACTGCTGTTAGGAGGCCAACATATATATACTCATGAACTAGGCTGGGTTGCAAAGAGATCTGATTTTGTTTTTAAATAAATACATTTAGAACCAGGGACTTGGAAGTAAAGAACTCAAGTCACTATTGGCATTGTGGGTTTTTTGTTTTTTTGTTTTACCTTAAGGACTTTCTAAACTAGATCTGATTGTCTGCGTCTTGCAAGGTTGTGCTGAGCAGGGAGGGAAGAGCACAGTGCATAACCCAGAGTCATTTGTTTTATGTGTACCTAGTCCCAAAGCTCCAATTCCCAATTTAATCCATGTCAATGGATTCTTTCTAGCCAGAAAAGTGGGGAACTAAAGTCTTTACAAAACAAACAAACAAACGAGCAAAAAAGCATATTTGTTTACAATCTTCCAGCAGAATAAAATGGGGATGAGGTGGGCACAGGGTAGAGGGACAGATGAAACAAGATTAATAGTTAACACTTGTTAAAGTTAGGTGATACATACATGGGGGGGGGGTCATTATATCACTCTCTTTACTCTTGTATGTGTTAGTAATTTTCCATGATAATTTATTTTAATCCATAGAAGTACTAGGAATTTCCATGAAGTACAGCTACTGAAGTCCAGGCTTGATAGGATGCTGTAAAGTTATTGAAACCTGGGCAAAAGAATCAGCCTGTTAGCTCACCCCCTTATCCTTCAGGTTCTCTACACTCCTGCCAGTTCAGATGCCACCTGTGGGTGAGTCACCTGGTCTGTACCTTCCCACCTCCTTGCCTTTGCCATGCTATTTTCCTCTGCTTAGAATGCCCCCTTTCCTAACACCTCAGCTCCAACTATCCAAATCCAACCTATGGAAGGCCTTGATCGAAGGCATCCTCCTCCTTTGTTAAGTCTCAAATTACTACATATGGAAAGAATCTCCTCTTCCTTTGAACTCCGGAACTTTGCTGGTGCTCTCTTGGGCACAGCCAACTGTGTAACGATAACATTCGTGAGAATAAGAAGAATCATAATAATAGCAGCTAGTACATACTATACTGAATGTTACTATGTACCAGGCATTTTAAATATGTCATCACTTTCCTTACAATATCTTCTGAGGTTATTACCTTGTATTATCACACCCTACAGATGAATATCTGAGGTTCAGAGAGGTCTAAGAGGATCCACTGTGATGTGACACCAGATGTGTCACCATAAATTTTACGCCGCTGTGCATATGATCCTTAGTGATACCACCAGAGTAATAGAGTATAAATTAAAGTCTGGCTGGGGCAAAATTCTAACCTTCAGGAAGACCTGAGAGCCCACATTCCTGATGACTACAATACTGTATATGCCTATTCTTTCTACTGAACTGCAAGCTCCTTCAGGGAAAGGACTATATCTTTTTCTGTTTTTGTGTCCCCCATAAGCACTGTCTAGTACAATGCCATGTATATAGAAGATACTCGATAACATCTAGCGGACTGAACAATGTATTGATACAAAGCAGTTCTGTACAGCAGTTCTGCCTAAGGACTATGTCCACCTGTTGCAATCCAGCTCTTGTCTACCTTCACCAGGAAATGAGATGGACAAATAGCCCATGCAAGAACTGCCTACGTGTCTCTCCTCCCACCACCTCTGTCCACGGGCCACAAAACTAAAATGGTTTTCATCTTTTCCCTACACTGGCATCACAAATGACCAGAAAGAAGTCTTCCCTCATGCTATTTTTTGTAGCCTCCCAGTTGTGGACTCCTTCTCCCACCACCCTCTGCAAAATTCCCACCCCTAATAGCCTTAGGAAAGGCCAAAGGGAGTCAGATTGTGTCTCAGTGATGACTCGGGAAGCTGGAACTGAGCAAGACAGGCTGATTTCCCTCTTGAGTTTCCTTTCTCTTATTTCTCCTTTCAGACTGCTTAAACCTGTATTCTTCCCAACCAAATTACACTATGTTGCTGCTGCTGTTCTTTGACTATATTTTGACCTCCCTCTTGAATGCAGTGATGTTCTCTGGACTGGCCCTCAGAACACCTGGGGAGTAGGCTTGGTCGCCTTCAGTTCCGTCCCCTAAACTCTCACAACATCGCTCTTCTAGCTACAGGTCTTCTCCCTCCAAAGACCCAGCTTCTGCTGTATTTCTGCAAGGTCTTACTCCCAGCTGGCTTTTAAGAACTGAGAAAGTCCTAGCTGATGAGTAGGTGTGAGTTCATCACATGATAAATGTCCTCTTCTCAACTATAGCTCTTAATCCAATTCCCACCATCAATATGAGCATTGTAGTAGAGGAAAAGAAGAGAAGAGAAGGCCTTCTAGTCCCAAAAGAATGAGGCAATAATGGTAAAGGGACCAGCAACGGGGGTGAAATTTGGGGCAGAGGCCAGTCACCTGTGGCTGGCTCTAAATGTTCCCTCTTCTGGACTCCCCTAAGCCATGCTGCTGAAGTGTTAATGTGATGTGAATTTCCACAGTTTTTTTTTTAATTGAAAGTTATTTGCCTTGGTTATAAATTTAGCTACGTCAGCAAAATACCCTGGGGTGTGTGTATGTGTGTGTGTATGTGTGTGTGTGTGTGTGTGTGTGTGTGCATACACACATGCACATGGTACCTATCTGTGAAGAGGTAGATGGGGGCCATGCTGAATTGTGTTATATCAAACAGTACTCATGCTTTATCTAATGTCACTCATCTTGACAGCACTGCATTTTCAAAATTAATAAAAAGCATAAGGAAGCTGCTGCACAATCACCAACCAGAGAATCTTGGCCACCAAGCTAAATATCTAGTCATCTGTGTTGTACATTAAGTGTGAAGGCACATATCACAGTTTGGGATTTAAATGGAAAAATCAATACCCTTCAGGAATCTGCAGTTGCACAGCAGATTTTTTATCTGCCAATGCTTTGTTTGTCAGTGCCTTCTGATTACACATACTTGTGCATTCCAGGCATCGATTTTGCTTTATTTCTGTTTAGGCTACTTAACCCTCTTCCAAGCAGCAGAGGCTGGGGGTGTGGGAGAGAGGGCAGAGAAAATAAACAGTCACTAATACAAGTCTGAGTCAATGTCCAGTCCACCTGGCCGGGGCACTTTCTGTCAGTCCCTATATGTAGCCATGTGTCCTGATCATCTGCGAGCCTAGAAGTAACCTATTCCCCGAGTGTTTTTTTCCAAGGGCCATTGGCAACCCCGACAAAGTTCCTCCACTTCCCAAACCCACCCCTGCTCTTGCTACGGTGAACTATGCAAGGTGGCTCTGAAGCTAAGAAAGCACTTTGGAGCAGGACTTGCAATCTTTTTTCATGAAGTCTTTAAAAATTTGCTCTAAGCTGCACTAAGAAAACTCCAAGGACTGCCTATTTCTCACTTAAGAATGTTCTAGCTTTTTCATATAGAAGCATCACTTTTCCCAGCCTCATATCCAGCCAAATACCACTGCTTTTCTTATAGTTGAAAAAATTAAATTTCTCCTTAGAGAAATAAGCTTCCTTGTTTTCTTCTCTTTCTTCTCCTTTTTCTTTTGTCACAAAAAAACTATGCTGATGAAAATAAAGCATTTCTTACAGTGACTAAAAGGACTAAGATTGTACACATCTCTCAAAACTACTGCTAATACACTACTGTGTCTAAGCATAGCAATGATTAAACATAC
This sequence comes from Prionailurus bengalensis, assembly GCF_016509475.1. Taxonomy (NCBI): domain Eukaryota; kingdom Metazoa; phylum Chordata; class Mammalia; order Carnivora; family Felidae; genus Prionailurus; species Prionailurus bengalensis. Next base: position 96,870,204 of record NC_057349.1, on the reverse strand, counting down.
ATTTTCTCTAAAGGTAGCTGGAAAAGGTGTTCACATATATATTTTACTTCCTCCTGTATGAACCAAGCACAACCAGGACTCAGCACGTTCATTTTAGCAATAAATATTTTTTAAAAATCAACTATGGCATATTAATTTTAACTGTTTCTCTAAAAAGCAGTAAGATACTCCCCAAAGCATTTTGATACCAAACATAGCATTAATGGCCCCTACGGTCTTCTGCTGGATAACTATGGTTACAGAGGGAAGTATTAAAAGGGAAATGGATGAAAAAGATTTCCCCAAAATAGGTCATGCTAGGAGGCCTGGAAGCTTAAGAGCCCTAAGGTAAAATATAAGGTGAGTTAAATCATCAGAAAGCAAACAAACAAGCAAACAAACAAACAAAAAAAAAGCAACTGCACTGATAAGCAGCGAATTTGCCTGCGGACTGATTGGTCAAGGGGCTAGACACACAGCATGAGTGGCGCTATTGTAACCATGCAGTTTATGGAGCTGGGGGGAAAGAGTTTCTCACTGTCAACATCTAGCTGCTGCGGCTAGGATGGGTAAGAACTGTATTTTTCTCTCTTCTCCTGCTCTTTGGACACTTTGTTTTTAATGAACAGTTGGTATCAGAGCTAAGTCCAAAGACTGTTACATGTGGGATTTCCTAATGCGGAGACCTGGCAGAGCTGTTCGGTGTTCAGCCAAAACACTAAATAGAAATGAGACTACCTCAAAATGTAACAACGGAGCATCCTCATTCTCTTTCAGTGTTTTCATTTAGTTGGAGCAAATGTTTTGCTTTAATGCAATTGAAAAGAAAAGAACATTTAGGGACAACATAGCTAGATCCCTCATAAAGCTTCATTTTCAAAAGCAAGTGTTTAAATATCTAAATAAATGACAATTCATTCTCTGTTTACTTTAGGTAAACAGCAAATGCATCGCGGAGTACTCATTTTCAAAAGCTAATCAAGAACATTAGGTCCCGACAGATTCATTTAATAGAAATATAATAGGCATTTCTTCTTGCTTTTCATCTTGTCTTGCTGTAAATGCTAAAATGAACAGCAAATTAACCCTGCGTTGGAACAGAGTCCCTGTCACAGCTGATACCCCCTCTCTCGCGACTTGTAAACATCCCCGCATCCTGTCGCTGCTTTGACTTCTCCTACAGAGGAAAGACGAAAGTGCCTGATTGAGTTTGGCAAGAGAGTGTAGGAACACTTGAATCCTAAAGGGAGTACTGCGTGTCAACTCTGCTATCTTTCCCAGCAGAACAAAATATTACCATGCTGTCTCCTAAAATAGTGTACAATTAGGAAGGAGGAGGAGGAGTGGAGGTGGGATTGTTTTTTTTTTTTTTTTTTTTTTCCAAGCTACATATATCGACTGTCTTTCTCTCCATTTTTAACTTTACTAGCCATTCTCCAAATGGCTGGTTATAAACTACTATACAGAACAAGCTAACAAAGACAGGGCCATCCACGCTCTATAATCAGATATAAAAGATTTGCACACAATCTGAGATCTTATAGTTAATATTCAGTGATATCAGAATTAGCATTTAGAACTCTATACAGAAAAACTGTAATACTTCATAAATGATGTAATAATGAACAAACCCTTTCAAAAACTGTTTTCACTGTGCTAAAGTAACATTCTAGACTTGTTGTAAGTATGTTATTCTTACAAGTAGTTCGCAGTTATTCTTGAAGGCAAGCCTTGGAGTTTCCTTAGCATAGTGCTGCTGGGGGAAATTTTCAGCTTGTCCATCTTCATCTCTAGCCTGAAGGGAAATATAATGGCCTATTTAGGGACTTAACAAATAATGGAAGAAAAAAAAAAAGCTAAAAGCATAACAGCTCAGACCATTAAACAAACGGGAATCCAGAAATAACAACATTATTAAGAAGTTTGTTTAAATACGCAGTACGCCTTTTAGATGTCAAAATTCGGGGTTTATTTTTCTTGACGTAGTTTGGTTTCGACATGCAAATTCACTGTGGTGTGATATTTTAAATGATATGAAGCAAACCAAAATCAAATAGTTTCGTTGGCAATTAACCACCACTTTGGTCTTCCAGTGGCTTTCATTGCACATTGAGGATTATATGACATACGTACGTGTTTAAACTTTTTGGCATGCTTAAGCAATCTCTAGATAACGCACTTTAAGAAAATTCTAATAGCAAGGCCACAAGAAAAGCAGTTTGCATCGTTATATTTTGCATCGTAATACTATTAGAGATAAACTGATTCCCCTTGATTTTTAAATAAAGATCTGAAAGGAGCAATGATCTAGTAAGAACAATGATTCTTCAATCGAATGCAGTAAAAAAAAAATAGATTTAATTAAGAAGCTGCATTAAAAGTTACTAGTTATTTTGATCTACACTGTTAATTAAGAAAGCTGAAGTTTAAATGGAGACATTAACAGAACCCATTAGCAATACCGCTTGCATACAGTCTTGTCCTCCTAATCTCCATCCGTTTCTGGTTTGGAGTGGGAGAGGGGGAGAGGTAGGTGAAAGGAGGCGTGTCTGCAGCACACTCATTAAACCATTCATTTGGGTGACACTTGCACCTCGCTCTGCTCTCATCTCATCTTAGCCCTAACTGCTCCCCCTTTCCTGGCCTCCTGAAATTCACAGCTGAGCTGTCTCCCTCACATATGGCTTGCATATAATTATGCATATTCCATTTTGCGCTGCATTAAAATGATGAGCTCCTGGCTCCCTGCCAGCTGATTTTAAAAAGCCCAAGTGAAGTAGGAAAAAGGAGAGAAACACAGGGAGAGCCGCACAGGAAGCAGCAGGTAGTTCTGTCGGCTGTCTCTTTAGATAAAATGTATGTCTGGCACCAAGGGAACAGCTGAGAACTACCTGTTGTGATGTATGGATCGAGGAGGAGAAAACAATGAGCGTATGTCTGGGGCACAGCGATGACAGCACTTGGGTGGTGTTTCTCCTTTAATGGAGTGAAATTTGCCGGCTGACAAGTATCACTCAGAGCTCCTCGGCGAGAAGAGGGATCGTCGTTTTAGAAACGGAGCCGTATTTTGTACATTTAAGGATGTATAGCTTGTTTTTTAACAAAGCCTTCTGCTACTTATTACAGGGAGGGAACTGGATGGAATTTGGAAATGGAATGTCATGGGCAGTAATATTTGGGTTTCAAGAAGTTGGTGGGAGAAGAGAATTGCTCTGTTTTGGTTTCATTTTTGAAATGTATGAACATCTCTGGGATTGAGTGCCTTTTTATTATACCTTTTATCCCCCCCTACCAAATCAAAGTAAAATAAAAATGCAGTTATAGGACTGGACTACATGTGACAGAAAGCGTAAGCTTTGTTCACGTTCAGTGGTTATCAAGGCACTGAAAGCAATGATGCTCCTTCTCACAGCGTCTCACAGCGTCAGCTCTCCTCTGCAGCTACATCTGGGCTTAAGTTAATACAGTCTTAAATGGGGCCCACTTTAAAGTGGAGTGTATAAATAAAAGGCAGCTGGAGGAAAAACAATAAGATGCCAATGGGTAGCAACGATGTTAGATTCTTCTATTCTCTGTAAGTGTGTTTTAAGCCACTCTGTGAGGTCTCTTGACGGCTGATGCTACATCTACTTCGTCTTTCCTATTCTGCCATTTCCAGTGCCTTACTTTTAGCTGGTACTTAACAAACGTTTAAGTGATGAAGAAAAAAAAAAGCCCCATACATGGATGGTAACTAGACCTTACTATAAACAACTCTGTAGAAAATGCCACCTCGAAATATGCTAAAGTTGGTGGTTAGGTTTATTATATTCCTGATGCACTATGATACATATGCTTGGAAACACACTTAGCATATAGTTTACGAGGGCTACTATTTACATATATATGTCTATATTCAATATACATGTATCTTGTGTATAAATATTCATAAGGTGGAATATGTTTATTATGCATGTACTATGTGTACACATTCATACACACCAGATGCCTGGGGATATTTTCAACATTAGTGGCAAAAATACATCCATTCCACTTACACGTAAGGTGATCACAATGCTTTTTATGTTTTTAAAGGACAGGAAATAATCCCATTGTCTAATATTTGAAGGTGCTTCCTCAAAGGAGCTAAAGATTTCATATAAAGACTCATAATTTATGAGGTGGAATAAAACAGCCATGGAAGAGAAAGGAGAAGGAGATTGAGAGGGTTGGAAGTAAAGAGAGAAAGCCAGAGATTTGCTTCTTTATGGAGCTGTCTATTTCCCTCTCCATCAAACCCCATGGCCCTTGGAATGGTCTGCCTCTCGCAAGCCATCTGATGCCAGAGTGCAAGACGTTCCATCCTGCAGCCATTTGCTGCATTGCCACCATGTGCCACAGAGCTGGGAAGCATACAACATGCTAGAACCCCCAGCACCGTCTCCCTCACGTGTGTGTGCACACATTGAGCACTCACCCGCCTCTCGCCAGAGTAATTCCTTTTGCATTCTAAAGGGTTTTTTAGTGTAAATTTTAAAACTACTATTCCTAGACTAAGTGAAATTAAGTGCCTTCAGCGAGGGCAATAATTCTCCACTCTTGACTGCATACTAGAATCATCTGGGGTGGCTTTTTAACATTGGAGCCTATCCTGCCCCCTCCTGTCCCACTTTTTTCCAAGACTCTGATTTAATTGGTCCAGCGTGGGGCCCGGACATGGGTGTTTTTTAAAAAGCTCTGGGGTGATTGTAATGTACAAGCAGGGCTGAGAACCATTGATCTAAGGAGTGTGCCCAGAGGAGGGGTATCAAGAGGAGGCCCTTGGGACAGTGTCGGCAGAATGTTCTCTAACCACATCCCGACCCCACTAGAGTGAACTGCTATGCAACACTAAGAGGATGTAGGATATGGCCCCTGGGATGGGTCTTATTGTAAAGACTCCAGAGATGACACGGCTAGCTGATCGCAGGCAAAAAAATCCCTTATTTTAGTTCTTGGCATGACAAATAATATTGGAAGAACTACTAGACCAGCTCCTCAAAAGGCCTTTCTGAACCTCTATAACCAAGTCAAAAATCCCCATGTGCCCTCGCTTTGACTTGACACAGGTACAACTTTACACCGGTTGGTGTGATTTTTTTGTCTTCTCTGCAAAGCAGCACGCTTCCTAAGGGCAGAGATAGTGCCTGGTTCCTCACCTCTGGACCTTCAGCCCCAGCCACTGCATGGTACACGGTAAGTGCTCTGTGGGAATGAGTTCTGTTTTCATTCCTGCAACTCGATGGCGATGTTAGACAAAAATCCTAGTAGAGTCATTTTATAACCTGTTATATATTGAAGTCAGTGCTTTCTGCCTCTGCCCCATCTGGGCTGGCAGACAATGGCATATCGAGGCAGGGCTGCGTAAGCCCTGCAGACATTCAGCATCTCTGGTCATGGTAAAAACATGAAGCAGAATGACTTTTAGTTGTTTTCTTTTATTGTTCTTAAATTCTTCACAGACCATGAGCTCTCTCACTGCCTTTCTTGGGGCAGACCACCCCACTGCCAGCTCTTGGCATCTCCTGGGGCCCGGAGACCTGTGTTGATGTCTGACTTTGTTCTGGAGTGACCAGTTCTGACAGAAGGAATGCCAAGATACATGATGAACTAATTCTCTCCATGTGTCTTATTCTCAGCAGCTTTATTCTGACTAATACGCTGGATATTTATGCCAACTATGGGGAAAAGCAAACGGGAAGCTTTTTTTTTTTTTTTTTTTACATTTTACTACAAATGCGATCGTCAAACCAAAGGTACATTTCTTATCTACTATTCTAAGAAGACTCCACCTCTTGCTATAAAATAGAAGTAGAAATCCTTCAGTTAAACTGCAGAAAGTAAATATCCTTCATTTAAACTGCAAGGGGATTTCCCCATCTTGCTGACAGTCATGTTGTGCCTACCATTTGAATAAATATTAGATTATGTGCGACACTTAGACCCATTGCCTCTCTACCTCAAAAATCTCCGGCTTAAACAAATTCATATTCACCTCTCTCTCCCTTTCCCTTTTTTATTTTGATTCTTACATATGGCAAACTTTGGTTCTCTTTCAAAGAATTCACTTCTTCCTTTGGGCCAAAGCTTTGGTGTCATGTACATCTTCAAGCAAGATCAGCATGTTTTCTCCTCGAGAGTCTCCCTTAGAAAAGGTGGAACATTCTAAAATCAGCTCCACCGGCCTATACCCCAGAAAAGTGAGATTTTTCTGACTCAACAAAAAGGTTAACACTGCTGCCATTTAAGTGGAAAGATAACTACACTTCCCAGTTAAGACCTCCCTGTGATGAATGGGAGTTTACACCTCTGTGTCGCCGTGATTTCAGAACTTTTTTGGAAAACAAGAGAAGGTTCTGCCTGGAACCAGAGTGGGGAGAGCACACAGAGCGTCTAGACTGAGCGTTCCGGTGCTGTGGCGGACTTGGCACACACCGGCTCACACACGTGGTGTCGTTACCAGACTTGAGAACATCAAAAATAGTGCATCTCCAAGTTGGGGGGGGGCGGGTAAGTTTAGAGATGAATAGTTGCAGAGAAAAACTTTCATTTTTTAGAACGCACTCTTTGAGCCAGGAGTAATAGAATTTCCGTTCAAAATTCAAGACAAAAGCACAGGGACACATCACCTCTGAAAACCCTTAGGATTTCATTTTCCGATTTCCGGTCCCATTTCCGGTCTGTCTTTCCTTAGCCAAATGCCTACATACATTTCTCTTGAAGAAACTCAGAAAGGAATAAACTGCAACTGTCATGTGTGTTGGGAACATCTCTGTGACCTTGGCATAAAGGTCAGCCCGGTTTCCAGGCCCCTCAGTGAAGTTCAGCCAGTGCTGGCCCTGGGCTAAAATAACACAAGGAGGCCTGTGGAGTGGCTCCTGCTTCTTCTGGATTACAGCTCAGCTATTCTCATCTTGATGGTCCAAACTCCTCACGACTGAAAGCCCAGTTCCCTTCAACTGGATTCCTGTCCTTTACCCCCATTTTCTCTTTGTAAAACTAGATTCCATCTGTCCTCCCCCACTTCTCCTGGAAAATTCTTATACATCTTTTAAGCGTTCATTCAGTCTGCAGCTCCTTTAGGAAGCCATTCCAGACCTCTTCCTCCTGATCCTAACCCGGGCTCTGTACCCCTCTGTCTATATATTTATATGTATCAGCATTCCACCCATTGCATTGCATTATGACCATCTATGTGTGTGTCTTCCCCACCAATCTGTGAGGTCCTTGAGTGCAGAAACTGTTCTATTCAGCTGCAAATCTCTAGAGCCTCATCTACTGCCTGGCATATTATAAAGACTCCATAAATGGTGAGTGAGTGAATGAATGAGTAATGAGTTCCTATCCTTCAACCCTAGCATCTGGACATTCTGCCTTGCACTCTAGTCCCCAGAGGTGAGTGCCCTGTCCCTGAACCTCAGGAATCATCTCCATACCTGAGTCTGAGCAGGCCTCTGCCACAGTTCTCTGATCACACCTGCCTCCCACCTGGACCCTCACTGGCTACTCCACGTACTTCTGCCCAACACCTGTCCCTCCCACCTGGTTAGACACTAGAGTCTTAGCCTCACTTCAGATCTTGTACTCAATTTGGACTTCAGCCAATAATCATTTTGTCCGTGTTTCTCTCCTCTGCCTCCCCCTCTAACCTCTGGTTGTTGCTGAACAAATCCTCATCCCCAAAAGTCCATTCTCAGATTAACCAACCCAGGGCCTTGCTCCCTGTTTCTGCTATCTCATCTGGTCATAGTGCCCCAAGTCAGTCTGGAACTCCTTGGTATAACTCATCTTGGTTATGACTCATGTCTTATCTTCCCTACCAGATTGGAAACTGCTTAAGGGAAAATGGATGAAGCCCCCATGCTCAGCACAGTCCCTTGTACAACAAACAATCCTGTAAGTATATGTTGAACGGATTCATTAACCCTTCGCTCCTCCTTAAGCCAAGGTCCAGAAGCATTCTGTTTTTCCCCACCCTGAATGGTCTGCCTCTACAAATGGATCCCCTTAAGTGTGAGTTGTTCCTATGCAAATATTCAAGTCAGTGAACATCAGGTTGCAGAGAATGGCATGGCTTGTGGACAGGATTATGTGTGCATGCAACTTGGGTAGAGAGCTTTCTCTCGCACAGAGGACTCCCACCTGGCATCAGGCTCCCTGCTCTGGAGACACCCCAGGCACGCAGAAACATCAGTTTCTGGACCCAGGCATCTGCTCAATTCACGTTAGTACTAATTTTTGCGTCAGACTCCTCGGCCCTCCCTTTCATTAGTTTGTCATCAAAGATTGACTATGGGATTCCTGTAGTGGTGCTCTTTTACTTTGTTCTTTTAACAAAATGTATTTAAATTCCCATTTAGCAAGCAGGCCAAGGGAGAAGCTGTTTCCCCAGTGACGTTCCTCCTAATTCTCCATCCTCCATACCTGCCAGGCTCCTCTGACAGCTCCCACATCTCTGATGGATGAGATGGACTTATTTGCTGCAGCTATTTTTTCACTCCATGCAAACCTTTATATATATCATAAATTTTTAATATCCAATTTGGAGTCTTCAAAGAATAACGGTAACAAATATGCAACATGAAGATAATGGGAATCAAATCATGTTTATGGCCTCTAGGAGCATCTCCTTAAACGATGTCAGGTCAGAACCACTCAGAGCTGTGAGCGCGTGAGGCTACCGGGCTGATCTCGCGCCTGATTAATGGCTGCCCTTACTCAGGGGCCCTAATGGATTGCATGACAGTTACGGCAACAGATTCCACATCAGCCTGAAATACAGCTACCACACCAGCTAAAATATATCATGCTCATCCCAGCACATTACAGCTGTGTCCAGAGAAATCAGAGCAGTTGCTAAGTGGTTCTGAAAATCCCTGTTTTTGCTTCTCATTTAAAAAATCTGTTCTTCCTATATTGGACAGGACTGCTGGATTTATCTTGCACTGCTTTTTGTCAGGTCACCTGAGTGTCTTTGGTAAGAACTGTCTTCCCAAAGTGGTCTGCGGGTAAGGCCCAGCAGCTGGGGCATGCAGCCCCCTCTTCTGTTCTCTGCTAAAGTCACACCACCATCACATCCCAAGCAGCTTCTGATTATCCCAGGACCCTCAATCCATGGGGGATTATCCAGGCTCCTGATGGCTCCCCTCCTCCCACCTCTTGCCTCCACCCACCAATTGCCTTTTGGCTTTTTCACTCGCTATTCATTTGTATTTATTACCCAGGGTCATGTGAGGGGAAACAAAAGGCAGGCAATTCCACCATGTTACCCGTTGGCACCTATGAAATACTTAAATAATTGGCCTAATCTAGGCATTTCAGGTGGTCCTTTTATTCCTTTCCTCTGAAATCACTAGGCAGAAGGGGCTGGACTCCAGTCTTTATATACAGACCTCAGGATGGGCCTAACGAATTAGAGAAAATGTGAAACAGGCAAGGCTGGAAAGGGACCCCAGGACCCCATCTGTAAGAGTAGGAAAGAATCCAGACGTAATGGAGGAGATTTACTATCCACAGGAAGTCTCCCTCGAAATAACCTGGGCTCAGATGGGAATACGAAACACACTAGAACCAGATGAAGGTACTGCTCTGGATATTATCAAAGATTAATAGTAACAGCTAACATCCCTACAGCTGTTATGAACGCACCAGACATCATTCTAAGTGCTTTATATTTAACACACACACCCACCTATATACCAGAGCAAAACAAAAACTTATGATTAGGTACTATTATTACCTCCTTTTTATATACAAGAAAACAGGAGCACAGAGAGATGATGTTGTTCATACAAAGTCGCACAGCTAACAAGTGGTGGAACCAGAATTCAGACTCAGGCAATCTGCCTCCACAGCCCTCACTCTATACTTGATGATCTGCTAGCTCTCTGCTAGTGGTTTAAAACAAAATCAGTGTTGGGGCACCTGGCTGGCTCAGTCGGTTAAGCGTCCCACTTTGGCTCAGGTCATGATCTCATTTGAGTTCAAGCCCCACACTGGGCTCTCTACTGTCAGCACAGAGCCCGCTTCAGATCCTCTGTCCCCCTTTCTCTGCACCCCCCCCCAAAACAAATAAACATTTAAAAACTTTTTAATTAAAAAAAATCAGTGTGAAATTACTTGAAAATACTGATGTCATTAAGCTAAAAATATATGTTATTAATTCATTAAGGGAGGTTTTCATAATTCTCTGGTTTTCTTGGGTTTTCAATTCTAAGATTGAATACACCAAAGAAATGAGGAAAAGAGGGTACTTAAGGACAAACATAACTGAAGGTGGTGGTGGGGTGGTCTGCAAAGAGCCTAGGAAAAAGAGGCGAGAGCAAACGTGAGTCAGTAAGTCTCTGGCATAGGCTGAGGGAGAAGCTACTTCAAAATTTATAAAATTAATCCTTAAAACAAACCAACCTCTTTGGCCTGATTCTTATTAAATAACCTTTGGATCATTGATTATGACACCTAAGCCCATCAATTCCAGAAGGACATGTCCTACAGAGCTCACTCAACTATTCAGATCCTTTAGCAATTTCCTTTGTGAATTTCTAAAAGCATTATCAATATTATCATATTATTTTTTATTAGTCTCATAAATGGTTCTGCACGGACTATAAAGGACATTGTGTATCTTATGTCATTCAGTCCTGGCACTCCAGTATATAAATGCAGATTGTGGCTTTGGTTAACATGAATCAGCTCATCAAAGCAGTGGATGAGCTGTGGATGAATTTTTGGATGAACTGGCAAAATGAAGTCCCTGGACTTGTTTAGCCAAGGAACAGGCCGAGATTGTGGTGATTCTTCAAGAGTTGGGGTGTGGGGAGCCAAAGGCCAGTTCACTAGCCTCTGTTCAATACCACAACACCCTCTACGACTAGGAAAAATTGAGACAGAGCAACAGTAATGTAGTCCCCATCAGGCTGATGGCTAATTAGCTCAGTGGGTGAGAAGATGATGCAAGAGGCTCAGGGGCACTTCCTGAGATAGTTAGCTTGCTCTGTTGTCCCTGTCACAGAACATACCCTTCATCATGACCTGCCACATCACATGCATAAAGGTCTTAGCAAAGGGGAGATGGACACCAGAAACACGTGAGAGAATGTGGATGAATCAGTGTGCATCGCTCACTGCTTTTGGAAGAAATAACTCAAAGGGCATACCCGGGTGATGATGGTCATGGATAGCTATGAATCACAAATTGAAACACTTGTGTCCTTGAACTAGTTTCTCATTCTGAGGTCAAGGACTATGATTTCTAAATTAGCAGCAATACTTGTCAAAGACCATGTCACAATTGTTATCTGTAATAAAGGTTCAGTGCTCAAACCAACCTTACCAGCAACCACAGAAATGCCATAATCAGGATCCAGATACTACAGGACTGTTTACATCTTCTCTGCATGGTTTACATGGGCCTCGGTCTACCTCATTCCCTTGGTGCCCACCAACCTGCAAAGTAGGCCTGTAGATGCCCCATAGAGGTCTGCACCGGTTCCCTACCAGCTCCAGCTTTGAGGCTACTTCTATACCACTCTCAGCTCTCAACCCTCACTCTTGGCTCTAGACCTGCCTTGGAAGCTTTGATCTGTGCACTCGGCCTGGCTGGAGCTGTGTCCATAGAGGCTGCCTTGAACTAGCCATTCTGGTCCTCCACCTTGGATAGCTACAGAAAAGTATCCCATCCTGGTCACTGCCCTGACCCGGGACAATTTTACAGTCAGCGTCCTATAATGGTGCCCAAAATATAACGTGTCTTAAAGATAAGGTTTCCTTAGTAAGAAACAGAAGTGCGAATTATGCAATGGTTTTAAAGATCTAAAGTTGGCCTGACATAAAGAAGAAAGACCAAGAGTAGGAGTAAAATCCTGGCTGTTACTGTGCCCTGTCCACACAAATGCTCTGACCAACATGGAGTGATGCTGTGGCTTGTACCAGTGGTGTCAGGCAAAGGAGAAAGACAGGGTGACACGTCTATTCACTGTGCCTCCTGGGTCTTTCCAAGTGTGAAGTTGGGATGTGATTCTGAACAGGATGGTCCTCCTGACTGCTTCAATTATGAGCCACGTACCACTTGAACTGCTAACAGAGGCGCCATCAGGCTTAGAGCAACAAAGTCAAAATTACTTTGTTTCCAAACCCAGGACTGATCAGCCTCTCTGAGGAGGCAAATGTAAAGATGGCAGCAAAGGAGCTTCTGATCAAATGGCCCTCTCCGGAGTCTTAATTTTAAATCCCTGCCATTCTGCAAATGATAAATGGAAGTAATAAAAAGCGGGACTGTGACATGTTTAAAGAGGGGGCAATCTTTCAAGCAGAATTCGACTTGTGTTGAGGGAAGGGCCTGTTGAAGCCACCAGCTGAGTACCAGATTAAGGTCCATGCTTAGATGATGATGTCAGTTAACACTTGTTCCTCTGTCACCCCTTTTTGAAAGTATTATTGTTTTTGTTGTTACATTTCCAGGAGTTACATTTTAGAATCAAAGCCTAAGTGACAAAAGACAAAAAGTGTCCTTGGTTTCCACATCCTCTCTCTGTGTAGTATAGTTGAGAACAAGAAGGTATAGTTTTCTCCTGCACAGCGAGCTGCCCTGCCCCTCCTGTTTGTCCCATTCCTCTTACCTGACCTTTCTGGTTACTGAAATTCCCAAACTATTCCAGATCCTCCATACTCTGGTATCTCAGTTGCCCAGTGGGGTTCTAGATATAAGATAACTGGGGAGCCACATCAGAATAAGGCTCCCAGACTGCAGACTGGACCCCACTGGAGAGAATATCACTGCTTCCAAAGATGTCCAATTCAATGACTGCTTCACAGAGATGTCACCACAAAAGAAAAAAAAACTCAGTATAGAAGTCACTTTGACAGTGGCATTAAGATTAAAGTTTGTTCTCTGCCAGACACCATGCTAAACAATTGCAGACTTTGGCTCATTACTCCCCAAACCGTTGTAAGGTCTATATGACCATTACCACCCTCATTTTTCCAATAAAGAATCTGAAGTGTAGAGAAGCTCAGTGACTTTTCCAAAGCAAACAAGCTAACAAAGGCAAAGCTGGGGTCCAAATGCAGGTGTTGTGACACCATGCCCAGGCTCTTGATCCCCATGCAACACTGGCTCTTCCACTGCAGCTCAGTCAGCAGAGGATGTTGGCTGACAATGAGCAACAGAAACTGTAGATATTACTAGAAGGCAGAGAAGTCAAGGTTCAAATGTCCCTGCGGGTCCTTGCAGGAGAGAGGAAAACTTTGCCCTCTGATCTCCCCTCTTTATGGTGAAGCACCAATGACCATTGCAGTGGTCAATGGAGCCAGCACCTCCCTGAAGGTCAAGGCCTGGGTGTCAGTCTACTAGGCCAAAGGCAACACAGGCAACAAGAACACAGCCAAAGGTTGAGCAGATCCAAACCCTAAGCCCACCAGGATGGAGGGCAATGACCTTTCCAAGTATTCTGCACTTGAGGTATGGGGCAAAAAAAGACGGAAGGATGGAAGGAGAGGGAGGGTGGGGAGTTGGTGTGGAAATGGGAGTTTGCCCGGGGAGTCCTATAGGTCAGCAGGAGAAGCTCTGCACAGAGATGGGGGGGGGGGGGGAACACACCCCTTAAGTCCCTTAAGTTGACAGACTTCCCATTGGGGGCCTGCTTGTTTTGAAATCCCTCTTATATTTAATTTGCAAATCTACATGATTAAGATGATGGGATTCCAAGGTGAGAGTGGGAGCCTGAATCTTTTCTTGGGTGTCAACATAGACTGAGCCATGTTTTCAAGGACAAAAGATTCTAAATTCATAAAACTTTACTTGTGGTTCTTACCTAATCATAGAACAGAAAACTGTCAAATGGTTTGATGTGGAAAATAGTAAAAGGGGAATAGGAATGATCATTTGACATAACTATTATAATATTAGCCTTCTCTTGTTACTAAAACATGCAATGTTTTACTACAATGCAATCAAGTATCCTAGTGTGTGAAATAAAGAAATTTCACTCTTATCTTTGCCTTAAGGAATGACAGACCTTTGCCTTTGAATGACAAAAGTGATTTGTCTAATTCTATAAACTACAGGTTGTACCATCTGCCTTTATACAAAACCATTCTACGTGGCATTGTGACCCCATAGAAAACAGACCGCAATGACAAGGACACGTATAAACTTTTTTTAAGGTCCCATTCATTCATTCACTCCTGCCTCATTTATTGAGCATCTACCAACGTGTCCAGCAGTTGTAGACAACTGAATAACTAACCATCTAAAATGAATGGTATTCGGAGCATCTGGGTGGCTCAGTCGGTTGAGCATCCAACTTCAGCACAGATCATGATTTCATGGTTCATGGGATTGAGTCCCATGTCCACGCTCTGTGCTGACAGCTTGGAGACTGGAGCCTGCTTCGGATTCTGTGTCTCCCTCTCTCTCTGCCCCTTCCCTGCTCGCTTTCTGTCTTTCTCTCTCCCTCCCTCTCTCTCTCTCTCTCAAAAATAAACATTTAAAAAAAATTAAAAATAAAGAAATAATAAAATAAAATGAATGATATTCAGCCCACATGTCCAACACATTTTAATTTTTTAAGTTCAACGATAGTAAAGCAAAGGATCCCTTGCCAAGGTCTAACCATTCACAATTTGGAGTGTCAAATATCATACATTTATATCCTATTTAAAATTTAGATTTTAAAATAATTATAATTTTTTAAAGTAAATAAAAAGTCAACCACAAAAGGCAAGAAGTAGAAAATATTCGCATAAGCAAACAAGAATTAGGATGAAATAAAAAACCAGAAAAAGTGAGAGAAAATTCTCAAAGGCCAAGCACTCCGTGTGCCATTTAGCTGAGGAGGTTAGTACAGAAATGGGTGAGGAGGGCCATTTGGTGCCAATACTAAGCTAAGTTTGATTTCTGGCACCAGCAATAAAACAGGGGACATAACATCCAGCTCAGAAATTCAATGCAAGGATTAACTGAAACAATTCATCGCAGGTCCCACACAATGCATGGAACAGAGTAAGTACTCAATATAGGACAGTTATTTAAATTTCACAGACCCACTTTCTTTTCTGAAGAGAAAAAACTCAGCTGGCAGGAAGGCAACAGGGACTCACTCTCTCCTATCATTAAAGTCTTGATTAAGTTGTGCACAACTATACAGCATGCTCGGCAGCCAAAGACCGATGTCAGTCAGAAGACACTGGTGAAGAGTTGAGGGCTTTTTAGAAATGCATAAGCACGAATCAGGATCTTAACCCTCTACGCATCGATATCAATGACCACTTCTACATCTCTTTCACCATCTGACTACTCATTCCGCTCCCTGCAAATAAAGCATGGTTGGGTTTTCTTTTTTTATCCCTTCATCTCCTCTTGGGTTTTGCGAGCAGTATCTCCATCAAGCAACTTTCTACATGGGCTGAGCAGCTCCCATCCAGGTGAGCAGCCGGAAATTCACGGAGGCTACCACGTGTTGAATTGCGCGGCCCTCACCACACCTCTGTCAGCTCAACCAAGGTCTTACTGTCGGTCTCTTCCTTACCATTCATATCCTCTCCCTTTATTCCTTATTTCCAGCTGCTAACTTCACCCTGTATCAACTTTGTTTCTAACTCAGTAACAGAGGACACCTGCATCATCTGCTGATTTTAAATGCTCTGCAGAGGTCGGGCACCCATACACTGTGACCCACACACTCTTTCCAAGCTGAACGGCCTCACCAATGACAGAGGATCAAATTACAGGGGAGAATTTCTCAACAATCCAATATGTGGTTCACCATTTTCACAAAATGTGTAAATGAGAGGATATAGTTTTCTTATTCAAAAGGCAAAGAAGGCTTATTCTTTCCTTTAAATGTTTCATCATTTATTAGGTCCTTATTCATTTAAGAATTCAGTACAAAACTGTTGCCTTTGAGTTTTGTTTTGTCTTTAATGTGTTCATCCTCATCTTTTGACACATCATCTCTCCTTCACACTCTTTAGACAGGACCCTGAATCACCTGGCAGTCTCTCCTCCATAAGTGAGACTCCCCTCTCCTAGCCACCTGTGCAATCGGAAACAGCTTTCTTTTATTTTACAGATTTACTTCATCTTGAAGTAAAATGTCATTTCGTTTCTATTTCTCCCCACCTCTTGCCCTGCCACAGGAAGCTGCTGTACAGGTACCATATAATGTTTATGCTCATTTGTTTCTTTGTATTACATCCTGCCCTCCTGTGCTCCAGAATCGGATGTCTACAAAGATATAATCAAAATGAAATTGTATTAGTTTAGATCAACATCTGTGGCAGCAATTCCTTAAATGATACAAACAAGGCAGTAGCTATAATGTCTGTCTTATTTCAAGGTAAAAATGAAAAATGACATCTTTGATGGAGAAGACTCCACAGAGACCCGAGGAGAAACGCGGCCTCTTCCCCTGCTCACAGACAGCTCTCTTTCCCGTCATATGGCTGACAGGTGTGTAATCATGTTCCTTAGTCACAGTTTGTGTTAAAATAACCAATTACCAAATGAATGAGAATTGAGCTCTAGTGTGACTGTCGCCACTGTTGCAGACTGATGATGCACATCCAAAGCACAGCTTTAAAGAGAGGCTCTGATGGGCTCCTCCCCAAAGATACTCTCCAAGGCTAGAAGCCTCTCCCACTGTACAATGACTCTGCTCAAATACAGGACATTTCTCCTCTGGCCCCTGCCCTAAGGAATGAAGCGACCAACAGGGCCACCATGGATGATCAGTCCAATTTCCTTGGCAACTCAAGGTCCCTACCATTTCCTGCCCTTGATCTTTCCATAACACATCACCCTCGCCTCTCATCTAATACCTGCTGGCAGAGCGGTCTCCCTGCCCACCCAGATTTCCGCATGGACAAGGCAGTACCTGCCATCAACCTGTTCTTCCCTCTGTGATGTATATCACCTTCCACCTGACCCCACAGTGACAAAAGACAATGCTGAAACCCAAGAGCCCTGACATTCCAAGTGTATCCTCACCGGGCAAGGAATTCCCCAGATCTACTCCCCAAGAAAGGTAGAGCAACATGCAGGTAGCCTGCAGAGCCACATGTTGTTCACTGTTGTGGGTATAGTCAAGAGAAGCAAATGCTTTAGCATTGATGAAAAAATGTAAGCACAAAAATCACACTTTCTATTGGCCCAAAGGTTGTCAACAGGCTGGGGGAGAAAGCCCACAAATAACTCAAATGAAGTCAATGTAGAAAATTGAGATAATGACTTATTTACAACAGGTTGATTATAACAGTGCAATTATTACACTGTAGGTGACCTTCACCACTTACCCCTCCCACCTGTCAGACATGCCCTGTTGTGGGCCCATGGGTGGAGGAGCCCTACTTCCCAGACTGGTGGCTGAAGAAAAAGCTGAAGAATAGATGAATAAAAGTTCCTGCCCTGTAGCTTTGTTTCCCACCTGTGAAGCAGGGTTAGTACTTCGTACCCACACTCGGTCACATAGGAGATGGGTTGTAAGCACCATGCAACACCAATGGTATAACTCAAGAAAAGATTTTTGAGTTGCATGTCCACTGAGATCTTTTGATCGGCAATACTATACGCTTTCAAGCAAACATGAAATTTTCAATAAAGCCAAAGGAGGTGCTGATTCAAATTTTAAGTGGCAAATATCAAAGTAAAAAAGTTAACCTAAAAATCTTTGTATTGCTTTATTTAGACTAACGGATCCAAGGAGATTCAAGACAGCTTCAAAGAAATGAGTAAAAAGTACCATTCTTTTATATCTCTCACTCCTATTTTTTTCTCATCACAAAAGATGTTCCAGTGGAACCAGACCAATGTTACTTTCCTGTAAAAAGGCTTGGTAAGCTATGCTTTGCATGATATGAAAGGTAATAAACATTTAAGAGGAAGGAAAAAACATCAGCTGGTTTTCTCCTTCTGTGTTCTTCTGTAACTTCTTTTTACCTCAGTCTTGTTACCCTCATTAGCATAAGTACTAATTACCACCCCCCCCCCCTCCTCTCCTACTGGAAGGGCAACTGGGACCCCACATTGGCTTCAACAATGGCTGACATCCCAGGTCAAGGCTGGGGGAGAAGAATGAGATTGGGGCTGTGTAAAGGTAAGTGGGACATGGTGTGACAGATAAGCTAAAAAAGGGACAAAAATGCAGGCGGCTGCTGAAATCAAGGGTCTCCTTCCAAGGAGGGGGCGAGACCCGGTGCTGCGTTGCATATGATGTTCTCTCCTCCACTTATTCATGTGCTCCTGGCAATTTTGGCTGTGGCACCTTGAGTGAAAAGCACACTATTTTGCACATATGGTGGAAAGAGTCTTGTGCATCAGCTGAATGCATACTGTACTACATACACATTCTGTTTTATCTCCGGGCCCAGCCGTGCTGCAAACGCTTGCAAATTGGGAAGCCTTCTGTGCAGTAAAAATACGGACAGGAGAAGCTAGACTGTGACTTATAAGATGCGACACTAGCCAAAAAAGCCAAAGTAACTAAAAGTGAAGGCGTGTGCTTCACGCTCATTGCAACAAAGGCGGCGGCAGCTCTTCAAGGTGGAGACCCCCCCGCCGGGGCTGGTTCGTTTCCCCTCATCCTGTGGTTTCAGACCCAGGGAATAGGCTTCCCTTCCACACACGTGATGCCCTCTGGAAACCTCTGCCCGTACCCAATGCTGTTTCATTTTGTGGAAAGTTTGGAATGTATATGGAAACAATTTCAGTGAAATTTCTCATGTACCTCGGTAGGAAATAGTGACGAAATGGCTATTTTTGTCCTCCATTTTCTCCTGACGTCTTCCACCTACCACCCTGCAATGGCACGCTGCTGCCCTCAGCGAGTCCCTGGCATCAGTTTCACTTCCTAAGTGTTTCTCAAAGCAAAATCTGACACTGCTCCGGATTCACAACTCCCGGTATATTGGGGATACAAAAGGGGCAAAGTGGTGGACTGTTCTAACCTTCCTTCTTTCCCACTCTTCCTTTACCTGGAGCCCAAATAAAGTAAGAATGATTTTTGTAAATCACTCTTTTAAAAGGAGCTAAGGAGATTGATAAAAAAAAAAAAAAAAAACCCTTTCTCGATTCAAAGGACAGATCTTCCTTTCTTTTTCAATTAGCCTCGTATATGAGTAGGAAGACGGTGCCAGAGCGTAAAGATTTCTCTAACAAATGATAACAATTCTTATAGGGGTCAGTGCATTAAGGCTCCTATCACTCCTTCTCAGGCTGCTGAGAATGGTTAAGTTCTTATCTCAAAAATGAAGAAAGCAAGACATAACCAGGTATCCGACAGAATGCACAGAACTATAACATGGGATTCTTGGCAGCATACGGACTGTTTAAAGTATATAAGGGAAAGAGCAGAGAGCACCCAGAGTAATGCCCCATATTGTCCCCATTGTCTGCTGGAAGCTCCTTCTTAATTCAAGGACACATCTCTCCCCTCCTAGCCCTTCTGTCTGTGTGACATCAGAGGTTGTAAAGGAGCACCAGGCTTACTAATGTGTGTGTAGCTCCCTCCCTAATCCTGTGTGTAGAATTCGTGATTTTGTTTCCATGTTATTTAGAATCATCCTCTCACAAATGTTAGGAGTGACGGAAGTTAACCCCAAACTGGTGGGGGAGCTTTGACTTGCCTGAGGCATGCTTTGGCTCATTCCTGTCAGTTGTTCATTTTCAATATGGTTTTAGTTTGTTGAGTTGCTAGAAACAATAAAATACATATTTAAAAGATTGTGTCTTATAAGAACTCCTCCACGGGCAACTTTACCACACTTTCCACTGTTCAGTACTTTGTTCAGCTTTTTTCTTTGTTAGTTGAGTTTGTGGCTGCCTTTTAAAAATTAGTTGAAATATACAGAAAACATAATAAAGTCAATAATTGGAAATAACTCCTGCCATTGGACTCTGTTAACACTACTGGATGATAATTATTGCTGATATACCCAAAATTCTCAATGGAGACCTCCAAGAAATATATATAAGGGATGGGAAAGAAACATTACATACATGGATAAAGCCACAGGTTCTTAAAATGGACCTTTTAACAAAGTTTTAAAAGAACCACCCAGTTGAGTTTAAATATTGTTCCTCCTTCCACACAGCCACGTTAGAGCCAGAAGAAATGGAGCTGGGGGAATTCTCTGGGCTACTCTCAGAACCTCTTTTCTAGTTCTCCCTTTAAAAAAAACAAAACACAACAATAAAAAATGATTTATTTGCAACACATCCCAGGCCCCATCACTTCAATACAGCATAGGAGTAGAAAAGAGTCACACAGCAAGTATCATTTAGCCCAAGGGAGCGATCCGTGCCTGCAAAGGCAGCAAGCCCATCCCCCACCTCCCCAAACCGAACACACAAACAGGCCAGCCCAGAATGAAGTCAGCCAGGCCTCAGTACATCCCACCCTCCCCTAGCTCTTCAAGCTTCCTAACTGCAGCCACGGGCAGCCCGAACCAGGCCACCTCCTAGCCTCTTGCCTAGCAGGGTACATATTTAAACAAGAATCGGCCACTCTTCTTCTCCCTTTAACGTGTGTATGTCCCATCTTCGGAGCCAGGAAGAAAACTCCTGGAGAGAAAGGACCAGATCTTATGTGTTTCTTACATGTTTCTTTCCCATAATCCCCAAAGTCGATGTGCTGTGAGATGAAGTCCAACGAGTTCAGAACACGAGAAGTCCCTCCAGGAAGAGCATTTGTTAATGACTGAATATGCTATGTACTAAAATGCAATCCAATCCCAGAATTTGGCTAGTAAAATATGTAGGTATTTTGAGGATATTAAATCAAATAATAGTACTTGAAATGCTAAAGAATATAGACTTTGAGGAGGTGATTTCTTGGTGGAGTAAGAACATGGTGGAGAAAGTGATTGCTCACTCGAGGGTGAGCTGTGATGCTGAAGGTGTGTCTTCATCCCAGGAGACCAGGCACGTGAGGGAGGTTTGAGAAGCATCTTCTTGGGCTGGAGTGGTCAGGGGGAGAGGGGATTTTAGGTGAGTGCTAGAAGGAGGTTTTCAATAGAAGTCTCAATTATTTTCCAGGACCTGTCCAACTTTCAATTTCACCCTCGAGGGACAGGGGTGAAGAGGAAGAAAGTGCATCCTGGATTTTGGATCAGGAGCACAAGCCTGGTTATGTATTACTAAGCCCTAAACTTCTACCCTCGTCCCCATGTGCTCCCTGCCATTTCTTATCTACTTCTGGTTGTGGTCATTTTCTCCCCTTTGTTCCTTATTATATTAATAGGAAATGAATGAAAGACTCTTGATACCCTTGATGCCTAGCACAGTGCTTGACACAAGGGAATGCTCCATAAATGTGGGGCTGTGGACCTGAGATAGCAATTGAGTGTTTGCCTACCACATCCCCTTCTAAGGGACTGTGTACCATGTTTTGTACCATGTGACCAGCCATAGCTGACTGGACCAAGGATATGCACTTGACCCAAGACCAGCCACTAGATAAGGTGTCCGGCAACCCATGATATGGCCTGCTGCAAAAAGATGAACTGATTCAATCAGATTTCCTCTCTCAGGAACGAGAACTGGCATATACCAAGAGACTGCAACATGTAGTGACGGGAGCTGAATTGAAAGGTCACAATATTGGGAGGAGCTGGAGAGGCCATGATGAAGTTAGACATGCTGAATGGCGAGGACCAGGAACTATGGGGAGGACAGAAAGGAAAACATGGAGCAGCCAGCCAGGGAAAATCAGAGATACCATGACAGAGGAGATGGAGAGAAGCCAAGCCCAAAGCTGCCTCAGTTCTCGCTGCTTTCTGGTTCCAAATCCTGCCCCCTTTCCTGAAGAGCCTGGCTAAAATAGACAGTAACATCTTCTGTCTTCAATTTAACTCCATTCTCTTCCCTTTCACAAGTCCAGATGCTTGTTTTTCTTTCTCTCCCACGGTGGAGAGGGGAAGCGGCTACTGCAGATGAAAGGAGCCTCTAAGGGCGAACAAACATGAGGATTTTGAAACCCATCAAGCATCTCGGCACAGACCTCCACCGCCTGCTGGGTCTGAAGGATGGGGCACTGCATTAAATCTTAGAAAGGGAAGGCGTGAGTGAGAATGGCCCTTGTTTTGTTGTGCAGGAGAAGACAGCAGTGTTAACAAGCAGAACCAGTGGTGTGCGATTTCCTTCATCACCTGAAACCACCATTAAAGGTGTGGATTAGACAATGCTTTCTGTTTGGTGAATCCTGGAGTCTGAGTGGATTCTGTTTTTTATGGCAAATCAGCCACGGCCTTTTGCTCTTCGGGGCATTTGTCATTTCTAATTTCTGAGAGTGGCAGATGTCAGCTCCCTTAGCAAGGAACAATTTTTTAAAATCTGTTTGTACACATCGGCTGACACAAACTGAGCCGAAACCCACTGGGGGAAAGTACAAGATTATGCTTGAAGCAACTAGGAAACAAGGCTTCCACTGCCCTCCCTGCACAGTGGGGGTGGGACAGGCCAGGGTGCCTTCTCACCCCTATTTCCTTTATTTCCATTCCACATATCCCAGCCTACAGTTCTGGAAGGTGCAGAGACTGGTCGATTAACCTGAATACTCAAAATAAGTTCACTTTTAGGCTCGCTTTTATTTTCCATTCTCTGGCTTAGAGATTAGGTGTATATTCCACAGTTTGACAGAATCTCATTTTTACTTTCTGTTTTTGTGGGGGTTCTTTTAGTTAAGATTATTTACTCATTCCACTTATCTCCAGATACCCCCAGTTACAGTCAAAGTCCAAGAAACTGCTAAGGATTGGGGACTTACTCCCTGAACTCTGCCTCTGGTCCTGGGGCTCCACTCACCTCATCCCATACTTATTAGTTCCATCTCAGCCCAGGGGCCCTGGGAACCTGGACTAGGCTCAAGTCACCTCCTACCAAGATAACCATATGGAAACTGAGTCAGTTTTAGGCCCCTCTTTTCCTCCCCCTAGCCACATATATGCACGTGCACACACACACACACACACACACACACACACACACATGCAACCACACAATCTGAGTCAGACCCTTTGCACCTGCCTGTACTGGATACAGAACCCAGCATGAGAAGGGTGTGCAGGTGGTTCAGGGGGAGACAGACCTCTCCACCATGGTAGAGACTGAGACAACCTGGCCTCATTCAGACTGAACCTGTACAGTCTACAGCAGATTGAGATAAGGAGCTCAATGGGTCCTAACAGAGACACTGGAACCCATGGACAGCTGGGTCCTATTTCTGATGGTCTATGTCACCTCCTTTGCTTCATCAACTATTACTGAGTCCTGAGGAGACTTCTCAGGGTCTCTTGACTCTGCAAATGATGAGGGACTTCAGTCCTTCATCACAGCTGGAGTTGAAATACCACAGACTGGCCGAGCCATATCATCCAAACCAAAGAAAATACATGGACAGTCTCAAAATCTGTGTTGCAGTCACCCAAGCTTCAGTTTTCAATCGCCATCTCTCCTTTCTCTCTTGCCCTCTTTATTTTGATCTGCTGCCCTTTCAGGCAGTGATCTTGTTTTCTTTAGCAGACCAAAGGCAGTTTGTTTCTGAGTTAAATGTCACTTCAATATTTCCCCAAGTGAGATGTTTGAACCAGTTTGTGAGTTTCCTAAGCAACAGAGAAATGCTGGAAAAATATTTGGTATCTCAGGTCTGAAAGTTGCCTTAAACTTTGGCTCCCCGAGCAAATGAAACAGATAGAGTGAATACTCCAGCCTCACTAAAGTTTCAAGTTGAAAAATAAAGTATTGGCCTGAAAGCACTGAGCTTTCAAAGTGGGCCTCCCAAAGCCATGCCACTCAGATTTGTGCTCCCAAACAATTCCAATACTGAAATATTCTAGTGACAGTAAGAGAAACCATCACGGCACAAATCCAGGATCATGGAACCATGGTCAACAACTAATGTGTGAGGAGGAAGTAAGCTTCCCTAGCCAAACACAGAATTCTGCAGGAAAATTCCTGTGGGAACCCAGATTATGCCCTGAAGGCTGAGATTTGATTAACCTTCTTGTAGCATGTGTAACGACAAATGTTATTGGTCATAAAATTATCCAGCCCTTATTAAAACACAGCTGCAGCTCTGGGCTCAGTGACCTCCTGGGGGAGAGATTTCCATAAGATAGTGATAGACTTTATGGAAGGAGAGCGCCTTCCTAGCGTTGAAACTACAGGAGAGTGTTTTATACTTTAATGAGGAGTTCTTGAGAGAGACCAGGCTCCTTAGTATTAAAAGCTTTAAGAAATAGAAGGACCAGATTACATTCAGTCTGCTACTTGGTGGGCAGCCAGCCTACAGCTCACAATATGGATCCCTCTTCCTTTACAGAATACGTGCAGAGTCGCATTCACACAGACATACCTATCTTGCATCCAACTGGGGATGTTTTTGTCTTATATAATCATAGCATCTCAGACTCTGAAGGAAATTTAGGGACTCTCTGGACCAACTACCCATCCAGCTCTATCACTAAGTAGAACTGTATGAAAATGGGAACCTATCTTGGAAAGCATTCCGGAGGGGGGTCTGCAACTCTACGGGATGTTATCAAGGGCCACAGCCAATACCAGAGCCAATGGAATGTATTCCTCCCAAGAGCTAGTGCTAGTCAGTTCCCCATCTCAAGGGTGGGGGCTTCCTTGTGCTTTCCTGAACATCCACATTCATGGGAAGTGCAGCTATGAGGCTCCATCCCCATACAAGCCAAATACCATTGTGGGAAGGGGATTCTCTGCTTTTCTGAGCACATTGGTGAATCCCTGAGCAATGTCCTTTTGTCTAGAACAAGTTTTAAAATAGCTAAAGACAAAATAAGAACAATGAAAATGCTTTTCTGTAGTTTGTTCCTCACTATTTATATCCTACTTTCTTTGCCTTCACATGAGCTACTAAACTCATTTTTATTAATAGTGGTTCCTTTGTGAAATTTAAATCTGCTCCTAGGAATCCTTCCCCAAATACAGAGTATTTCCCCAGTTTAATTTTTCCTAACTTGATCATTTATCTGCTGAAAAAATCAAAACTTGAAGGATTGCAGAATTGTCTCATTAATTTTTTTTCTCAGTGATAAAAGTTTCCCAATGATATAATTTTTCCTCAAATGATGTAAAGCTTTCCTTGTGAAATTATTTTGGGCCATCAAATTCCTACAACCCATGGTTCTTATTTTTCTATCTCTTACATATCATGCATCCATTAACATTTTATCACTTTAAAAATTTTTATTATGCATTTTAAAAACAGATGCAAAAATAAAGATAATAGAACGGAGAATCTCCTAATTCCTATCACTCTGCTTCCACAATTCTCAAATATTACCCCCCTTACTTCATCCATCCATCCCTTCTTTTCATGCATTCCCTGGAAGAGTAATTCTGAGTCATTTCATCCCTATATATGTCTGAATACATTTCAATCTACCGATTTTTACATAATATTGATAGTATTTTCTTTTCTTTTTTTGAGACTCTCCAGACTCTCCATGTAAACCATCTCAGAATGCTGCAGGGTGTTTCTCAGCATCTCGACCCACCACATCCACTGTCTCTACTTTGTAGAGGCCGGTGGGGGGGGGGGGGGGCGGGGAGGGGAAGGTTGGCCTCACAAATAAGAACACTCTATCATGAAGTACAAAATTCTGGCCATGAGTTTAAAGTCTCTTTTATCATGCCAAATTGGCATATAAAAACTATTTGGAAAAGACAAGTGAATGTGCACAAATATATCACTCGGTAACCATAAGATAAAATATACTGCTGCCCATATTCTCATCAAGACATCATGGCACCATGTACCAAATGACCTACCAATGTCTAAAGACAATCTTTCTTTAAAATCTTCCTTTATTAACCTCTAAAAGGTTTCCTTTTAATATACCATCATTAAGTGAAATTCAGTATTTAAGAACCAGGGAGCCATTAAGAAGCAAGCGTGTGATGATTTAGTAATATTTTAGTTCAAAGAATACATGATTTTAATGATCTCTTTTGAACACCACAGAATCCCAGACACTGGAAAGAAATAGAAATGTATGACACACCATTCAAGGGATCTATTTCTCTCTGTTGTTCTTACTTCTTTTTAAACTATCAAGCTGTAATAATTATTCAGTCTAAGCAGCCCCCGGTAAATGAAACAGCCCTTAGACAGCTGTCAAGGCTCAGTCTTCCGGAAGCTTTGATTTTAATGAAACTCATTAAGGAAAGAAATTAACAGAAAATATCATAATTTGTCTTGTTTCAGAAAACTAAACAGAAACAAAGGGCTTCCTAACCTGACAAGGAATCTGACCAGCCAAGCTCCTTTATTACATTCAGAGCTCCCCACCAGGAAGCTCTGCACATGTACAGGACTAAGTTAGAAAGAGTGTGTCTTCCCAGAGGAATAGCCCAGCCCAGTTCAGCGACTTGTCTCAGCTCCATGGAGAAGGCCTTCTCAGCCAGGGCAGGGGTTTTTAGAGCCATAGTATGAACGCACAGACTATTCAAGGAAATTAAAGGCTATGGAAAATGTAATTATCATTAAAGGGCTACAGCTGGAGAAACTGTCCACACATTTGGCTGAAAACATTAAATCTAACTTCTCTCCAGACAATGATGAAATTTCCTTCCTTCCTTCCTCCCTTCCTTCCTTTTTTCTTTCTTTCCATCCTTAACTTAAATCCTATGAAATATATGCTCCTTAGTTTCCATTCCACAATGTCTTCCAGCTTAAATTAAACCGGAATGTTTCAAAGAAGGGAAGAAACTTTCCACTAAAATTCCATCCGCTAGCTAGGACACTCTCAAGGAAGACACTGACGATGCCCACAGTTTTTACGCTGGTAGGTTTGACACAGACCTGATTTAGATATGCTTGGATTGCACATAGATCTAATTGGCATCTCACCCTGATAGGTCAGGTAACCCCAGAGACAGACCCTTCCAGATAGAAGGCATCAGAAGTGTTTAGGAAACTGAGAGCAAGTGTATAATTGACAGTGGTCTCACTGCTGCCAGCACACATTTTTGAGTTCCTCAGGAAAAAGCCTGCAAAGGTGGTTGGGCTTCTCCGGGGATGTAGGGGATGTAGGGGATGTAGGGGATGTGGGAGACAAGATAAGGAGCAGGACAGAGCAGGGACTGTGTACACAGCACTACTGCGCCCTGGGCCATGTGAAGCCACCTTCAGCCTGAGGCAGGGATAGTCAAAAGCACAGTCTGGTGGAGAAAGAGACCCGAGTCTGTTCACTCATGGGTCATCTGACCTGGGTAAGTTCTTAACTCCTCTGAGTTAATATCACTCTGAGTCTCCGTTGCCTCCCATGTAAAATGGGAACAAAATACCTTTTTCATCAGGTTGTTATGAGGATTAAGCAACATGTCTGATACAGTGAGAACTTCAAAATTAGGAGGAACTATGAGCATCCACGAGTGCATGGAAAGGGTGGTAACATGATAATCCTTGGGCGTCACGAAGGCTCTGGGGAAAGGGGGGTTCCTAGAAGAAGAGGAACCGGGGAGGAGCCAGGGTTTGGGTAGAGGTGAGACACTGGAGGGGGAGCAGGAGAGTTCCTGCACTTGGCTGACCTCTCCTCCTGGTGTTGCACTGTCCTATAGACAGGTCCCCAGGAAAACTTTCAAATCCTTTCCAGGCTAGCCCCATCCTTACCGTAGGGCTCTACACAGGAGACCCAGGAGAGAGCTGCATAAAGCTTATTGAAACATTGCTCGGAATGGGAAAGGTTA
Source organism: Prionailurus bengalensis (assembly GCF_016509475.1). NCBI lineage: Eukaryota > Metazoa > Chordata > Mammalia > Carnivora > Felidae > Prionailurus > Prionailurus bengalensis. The sequence goes on along the minus strand of NC_057349.1, from coordinate 96,842,495 downwards.
GATAAGACTCCTGAAATCCTCTTTTTTAAAAAAATAATGTGTATTTTTAGAGAGAGAGAGAGCAAGAGCATGCATGTGCACACACACGAGTGGGAAAAGGGCAGAGAGAGAGAGGCAGAGAGAGAATCCCAAGCAGGCTCTGTGCTGATGGCACAGAGCCCTACAGGGGGCTCTAATAGTAAGATCATGACCTGAGCCAAAATCAAGAGTCGGACACTTAGCCAACTGCACCACCCAAGCACCCCCTAAAATCCTCTTTTTAAAAATACGATTGGTAAGATGAAGGCAGGAAGCTGCTAAGAAAGTAGGAACCACCCGACAGACGAGGGGGGGGGGGGGAAGGAAAAGGTTCTTCTAAGGCACATAGTATTATTTCAACTGTTGAAAAGTAATTTTGGACTAGTTATTTTCTACCTTTTTCTGGGCTGCATTTGATATACACTGGGGTATCAGACTAGCCCCCTAATCACTGCCCCCTCACTAAGGTTATAAGTCAGTTCTGTGCAATGCATTGAACCCTGTTCTTTTTCAAAGGAGAAAGAAATCGACATGTGTAATGCAAACTAGTGAGTGACCATGACTGACATTTCTACTTTAGATTACAAATATGTGTTGCTGCAAGGTACAAACTACGGATAGTAATAAGGGAAAGTAAGCAGAGCTATGTGTCACCCAAACTTCATACAAGTCCACATTCTCTCACACAATACAAACTAAGAAGTTTCATAGGGAGATACCACTGAATGGCTGAGAATAAGATAATTATTCCTACCACTACAAACCTGAGAAGGCAGATTAGTTCATCTGCAAAGGTTTTATACGGCCCAACGACTCAGGGACAAAGCCATGTGGTGGGTGATCAGGAGATTAAGGACCCCCTGACTCTGGGTCCATTTACCCCAGACAGGATTATGCATACATTGCAGTTCTCAATCTTTTTACAATATCTCCTCTTGTTCTTGTTTCATGCCTGTTTTTATTGTTTTCTTAGTTAACATAAATGTCATCTGAATGTTTTCATCTCTAATCCATTTGGATTCTTTGTGCTAAAGGATTTGCATATCGAAAGAAGAAAAAATACGACTATCAACGCACATCCCCTTTATTTTTGCAGCTTCCACATTCTCTGTAATGGTTCCCAGGTTTAAAAAATGCACCCAACACTTGATAGTAAAAATGAGGTTATCTACTAGCCTACACACTAGCTCTTTTAACATGTAATTAATGTAATTTGGTAAACAAATTAACATTCCTTCCAATGTTCCTTAATTCAAAAAGTCAGGCCTGGTTTATTGAGTTCATCATTTAGTTCAGACCCAGTTCATTCATTTGTTCAATGAATATTTATCAAGAATTTTTAATATAGCTGACATGGTTTTAAACATTGGGGATATGCCAGTAAACAAGACAGACATAATCGCTATCTTCATGGGGTTTATTATAATGGAAAGTACAGACGACACACAAACATCTATAAAAAATGTATGATATCCAGTAGTATTACATGCTATGAAGAGAACAGCAGTTGTAAGAAGTTAAAGAATGATGGGAGCTACTAATCTAAGTAGGTATTTGTTGAATAAAATAAAGTACTCAATTTTTAATATCGCTGGGGTGACTTAAATGTTTTCTAATCTTCCAAGCGTGATATGAATTGGTATGTTGGGACAAACACGTAGCTATGATATTCTGCAGTTTTACATATTAATTCAATTTTATTTATTAATTTATTTGTACTCTGTCTCGTTCCTGAAAGGATTTATGGTAGAGCTGCTATACAGCTGCACAAACTGTCCTGCCCCTTTGCTATTAAAGAACTAGATCTTTATGAAAATAGAGACACAAAGTCATTTCCAAAGTATTTCATTTTCTCTCAATCTCAAGTTGATTTCCTTGACAATTTAAGTGTGTCAGTAAGTACTCAGAACCAAGATTTTCCAGGAAGATCAAATGAAAAGGCTAAAAAATCAATACAGGCAGCAACCACTTCTTATAATCACAATTTTCATAGAAACTTAACTTGGCAATTTTTTTTTCGCAATGTGTCAGTCTCAGAAGCATGTGAGAGGATTGATCCTGTCTGTAGCTAGCATCCTAACTCTAAAATGTTCCAACTTTACATTCTAGGGGGATATACAACTAAGCGTCAATATGACATAAGAAGGTCATGGCAGAATTTATGAAAATGATTCACAAATCATGCAGTCATCTTTTGCTGACCCTCCCTGGTAGGATGGAGGAAGTTGAAATGACACAAGACAAAGAATAACCAAAAATTGCACTGGAAAGTACACAACTCATACCGCGCTCCATAACCAATCTCAGCCCTTCAAAGTTCTGGGCAGTCAGACTTTAGAATGATGACGATGACATTGCCATTAAACTCTGCATTGCCATTAAAACTCAGTTCGTGAATAATTAGGCGTAGGCTACACAAAATGTGAGCAAATAAAATGAAATCTCTTTGCAAATCCACTACTTGGCACTCTGTCCATCTGCTGAAACATTTTATAACTTTCCAAAAGTTTGACTTATTTTGACCAAGCCTGATGTACAGCCAAAAGATACGATAGACACTTGGATTTGTGGTTGATTTTGTTACTCTCAAAAGAGTAGCCATTCACAGTTTTTAAACAGCTATATTTCTGTAATTTTTAATAGAGAAAAACTGTATAAGGAGATAGCAAAAACAGACTTCTGCTTGCAAAAGCAAGCCTCTAGTTCACAAAAGCACAAATATTTATTCAATAGACAGTTATTAATTTTTGTTCAAGGATTTAAAAGTTGAATATATATTTTTTACTTTTCAAATCTACCAAGGGTATTCAGTTAATTACTCATGCCAAGAAAGTTTGTCATGTTTTCATTCTTCTGTTGATTTAAAGGAAAAAACCTCTAATATGTGAAATATATTTTCTATACCTTAATTTTAGCTCTGCTTTGCATTTATTCCATGTTTATCTTAGCCACAAAACAACCCCTATACCAATAACAAAATGAGTGTACCAAGTACACATGAAATATATGTACACTAAATAAAAGTATTGGTAAAGTCAGAGAGATTCCGTCAAAGGCTGGAGGTGTGTGAATGCCTTCTAAGTTGTAAAATGTGACACAAATGTATATTCTTCTTAGGTTTGCTACTGATGACACTGTTATCAATTAATTTCCTTTGAGGTTCATTACATAATATGTTAGGCCACAGCCTTTTAAATTACCACATGGCTCTCTCTGATCAGTCACCTGATTTTCAGAATTGCCAGTTGGACACATGTGTTCCAAGGTCTGACTAGACTCTGACTTCACCCAGGAAGAAAGAAAGTTCCAACTAGCCCAATGCCTACAGTCGCTGAAAGATCTGTCCCAGCTGATTTTAGGTACATGCTACCTCCTATTCATGTATAACCATGATTCACCGGCTCACAGTCAAGGTTTGTAGATGAGATTATGCCACTCGCTTTGCGAGGCACAAATTAATGCAGTCGAACGGTAAAACTAATTCATGCCATTTTGTCAAGCCACGTCACAAAGAAAGAACATGAGAAACCACTCCATTACCTCCTTTGATATCTCTAAACTGCGTGTGGTCATTTACTTGCAGGTGCAATGGATCCAAATGGTCTCCAGAAAGTGTCTGAGGTGATGGAAGTCATGCCACCGTGAGCACTATGAGATTGCAGGCAAGCTGGTTTGTGTGCATGTGTTCATAGAAGAAGTATGGCACTGGTGTAATAGAAAACCTCTAACTACATGGAGATTGGGGGAAGGCCATTATTAGGTCACTCAGCATATCAAGGACAAAACACTGATTTACTGAGTTAGCTTCAGAGTGTGCCTTTCAGCCTTTTACAAATGACAAGCCAGTCAAAGGGATCATTAGACGCTACCCCTGACTCGGGACCATCTCAGAACACAGGCTGCCTGTGCCCCACTATAACACCTCTATTACTTTAACAAGCAAAACGATGGCCTGGCTTCTGTGACTTGCCACAAAATTCTCAGGTCAAGTGTAAATGCGTATTACAGAGCACCCTCTGGCATGTATTGTTAAAGCCCTCATTAAAAAACCTCCAAGTCTTCAACTGTGCAACTGGAAATGTTTCCAAATCCTCTTATCCCCAACATAACAAATCCCATTGTTTATTAAATCTGATGTTTTGTAAATTTGATACTGCCTGGCTTATAGGGAAGGAATATCTTCCCAAACAACCCAAGAGAGTTCTTATGGAAAGACAAGCAAATCAGGAGAACCCCCTTCCTTGGTAAGAAGACAGTTCTAGGACTGGGAGACACAACAGCAAGCTAACCAATTACGGTTCTGTCTGGGTCATGCGCTATCTGTAGCAAAAAGAGGCAAGATGGCAGATGCCCTGGGTTATTTTAATTAATTTAATCATGTGACTAATTGGTCTCTGCTGGGTTTCTGTGGTAACTGCTTCCTAAGTGCTGATGGGCAATTGTGTTAAATGTAGCTTGGAATCCGCACGTAGGGCGCAGTGCCTTTGGAGAGCTGGAGAGCAGAGCAGCGCAGCTGCGCTCACGAGGAAGGTGCCCTGCTGGGCCTCTGATTGTCTGACGGCGGAGGCTTACAGCTGCAGCGTCCTCTGGAAACAGGCACTGCCTCCCTTTTCTAAAAGCCACAGCTTACCTACCTACATGGGCGAGAACTCACTGTGGACACAGGAAAATGATCTGTGATCAAAGAATACTCAGGTTTGGCAAGGATTTGGGACTTAGGCGGAGAAGGGTATCTGTAATAAAGGGACAGTGAAATAGGGAAGAGGAGAGAAGGAAAATTAAGGCTACTCTTCTGTGAATAATACGCAGCCCCAGAAGCTATCATGTGTTATTCATAGCTGTCCAAATGATACTAATAAGCCATCCTTTTAAATGCCTTGTGGGGTTTATATTTTTTTTTCCTTCATTCTCTTACAATGCCATCTCCTCCTTGTCACCGAGAAGGTGCGTGGGAGAATGGGTGGGTGGATGGCCAGTTTTAGAGCACAGTCTACTTCAGACAGATGGAAGGAAAATGACTTCCAAATTTTCTCATGAAGTGGGATATGTTTGTATTTGTGCAATGCATTCTAGCACCTGTGCAGAGAAAAAAATGTAATCACAGATTTCCCTCAGAAGGGGATTTAAAAAAAAAAAAAAAAGGAAAACCATTAACTGCAGCACAAAGATGCTCCTGTACTTGATCAAACCTTTCCATCTGCAGTCCCAGGCAGACTCTCAGAACAATAGTTTCTTCCCACCCCACCCCCACCCTGAAGAACGGTCAATGCTGGGACTATTCTAGAAACTCAAGAGAAACTGCTTTCTGAGATCATTCCTGTGTCTATTGGAATGGTGGCATGAGTGATATTTTTTTTTCCTAGAGCAGGAGTGGGAGGCGGGAGCAGGGTAGTGTTGCTTTTCCTTGACAAATGGCACAGTGACCCAAAGAAGCTATTCTGTGTCCTGTGTGTTCCAGACTTCTGCAAAGGGGCAGCTCCAGTACACTCCAGCTCTGCTTTCCCCTGCAGACGTGAAGCAACATCTTGGTAAATTAAGCTAAATTGGCTTCATCTAAAAATTTCACATTAGAGATGAGCATTCAACGGGCTGACAGTTTAAATTCTTTTAAGAGGTGGCAAGGAGTTCTGTTAAGTATTACAATGCATCCGACAGGACATCCAGGCAGCAACCATTATTTAATCCAACATCTTGCTAAGACCGGGAGCTTCCCCACATCTGTTATGTCTCTGTAATGCAAATGGAAGAATCTGTCCATAACACCACCAGTTTTGTGACTTTAATGACATCCATTTTGAGAAGTATCTGTCTGTTCTCAGTATTGGACAAATTACTGAAAAATTGTGTCATTTGATTCTCAAGGTCTATATCCTGGAAGAAGCATCATTTCTGGCACTGAGGCAGAACTGTTCTCTCTCCTAATACTGCAAAGTTTATTACTGCATGCTGACTCTAAAAGCCTGTCTGGGGATATCAAGCAGTACCGGTCAAACCCCAGTCTTCCTGTACTGTCCCTTATGCTGACAGATTTACGGCTCACGTCCACCTGTTCCAAACCTCCATTCCAGGCTGCACAGGTCAGAACACTATCCATCCTGTATCTCTGGTTTAAGGGAAGAACTCTAGTTTTCAGAACAATAGATGAGGAGCTGAGTTCGCCCATATCCAATCACTCTTAGGATTCTAAACCTGAATTCAAGAGGTCAATGAATGAACTTCAGAAAACCCATGAACCCATGAAATAATCTGTAATATTCTCTGTGTATGTCTATTTCCTAGAGAAAAGGTCCACTCTGAACTTTTCTTCAGATTATCCAAGAAGCCCATGATTCAAACTAGAGGTTAAGAATCCCTGCCCCAGTTTTCTCTGCCGGTTTGTGCCCTACTCTCCTCCCACCTGTCTCTAATCTAGCTGTATCAAATTATTTAAATAGGAAAGGCTTAGCTATCATTTCTTTTTCAGCCTACTTTAAAACAGATTCAACCACCTATCAATAGATGAATGGATAAAGAAGATATTCCACACAATGGAATATTACTCAGCCATAAAAAATGAAATTTTAGGGGTGCCTGCTGGGTGGCTCAGTCGGTTAAGCATCCTACTTCGACTCAGGTCATGATCTCACAATTCATGAGTTCTAGCCCCGCATCAGGCTCTGAGCTGAAAGCTCAGAGCCTGGAGCCTGCTTCAAATTCTGCGTCTCCCTCTCTCCCTCCCCCACTCATGCTCTGATTCTCTCTCTCTCAAAAATAAATAAACATTTTTAAAAAAATGAAATTTTGCCATTTGCAACAATATGGATGGATCTTTTAGAGGGTATAATGCTAAGTGAAATCAGTCTGTCAGAGAAAGACAAATACCATATGATATCACTCATACAGAATTTAAGAAAGAAAACAAACAAATTGAGAAAAAAAAGAGACAAGGAAACAGACTCTTAAATATAGAGAAAAAACTGGTGGTTTCCAGAGGGGAGGTGGGGGTGGGGGGTGAAATAGGTGATGGAGATTAAAAGTCCACTTACGGTGAGGAGCACTGAGTAATATATGGAATTGTTGAATCACTGTATTGTACACCTGAAACTAACGTAACAATGTATGTTAAATACACTGAAATTAAAAAATAAAATAAAAATAAAAATAAGTACGGCACCTGGGTGGCTCAGTCAGTTAAGCATCCAACTTCAGCTCAGGTCATGATCTTGTGGTTCTTGAGTTCAAGCCCCATGTCAGGCTCTGTGCCGACAGCTCAGACCCTGGAGCCTGCTTGGGAATATGTGTCTCCCTCTCTCTCTGTCCCTCCCCCACTCATGCTCTGTCTCTGTCTCTCAAAAATAAATATTTTTAAAAATGTTTAAAAAATAAAAATAAGCAAATTCAACCATTCTTTCTCCTTGATATCCAACTTGTCCCCCCAAACAAGTCCCCTGACATGGGCGAGGCCTGTGAAGGATAAGCCTTATGCCGGGATTAGCAGCACAGCTCTATGGAACAGGCCTGGGCATCGTCTCATTGACTGTGATATGGAGACCAGACCACACATGACAAGTCTTCTAACTCCTCACCGCCTTTGGCCCAAGGCTCAGAACTATAATGGAAAGCTGCTCGGGAGGCCACTTCTCCTTCTTTACTTCACTCCTCAGGCCCCTCCTCTGTGTCTGGTCTTCTTACGCGGCTCTCTTACCCATGCTCCTTCCCCATCAAGTCACTTCTGCCTTCCTTTCCTTCATTCTTACCTGATACAAGAGCTTGACACAGCACATTTAAAAATTTGAGCATTCCCTTTTACTGTCTGATCAATACTCTCATCACCCCCAGGACTCCATCAACTCAAATGCATACTTATGAGCAAATTCTAAATGGGGCAGACATTGGCCATTTTAAGAGATAAATATGACTCCATTAACAGAGTCCACAATGAAAGTTCAGAAAAACTAATAGAAATACCTCAGTTTAACTTGATGAAACCACAGAGTTAAAATCAAGGAGAATCCAATGGGAAGACCTTAAAAGCCCTCCTATCCTGCCTTAATAATTACATTTAATACAAATCTATCTATTCACCCAGTATCTTCAAGCTGAGTTCTTACCCCATTAATGAGTCCCAACCAACAACTTTTTTTTTTTAATTTTTTTCAACATTTATTTTTATTTTTGGGACAGAGAGAGACAGAGCATGAATGGGAGAGGGTCAGAGAGGGAGACAGAGAATCGGAAACAGGCTCCAGGCTCTGAGCCATCAGCCCAGAGCCCGACGCGGGGCTGGAACTCCCGGACCGCGAGATCGTGACCTGGCTGAAGTCGGACGCTTAACCGACTGCACCACCCAGGCGCCCCAACCAACAACTTTTTAATGAAATAAAACAGAAAAAAACAGAAATACCAGAGTGCATCACATAGAAAAATAAGTATTGTTTCATGAAACTTTTAGTTGAGTTTTAAATGGATATGCCCCATTTTGCATCTTGTAAAGCCTAAACATTTTTCCTATTTTAATACTTCTGAGATCATGACGCATTTTATAACTGTTGTCATCCGGGTTGCGGCTGTGATATAACTGCATGAAAATCTTCAGTTGACACTTTCTGGTAAAATCAAGAAAATGCCAGCATCAAAGTGACTGAGGTAATATGAAATAGGGTAAGAGGGTGTGTGTGTGTGTGTGTGTGTGTGTGTGTGTGTGTGTGTGTTCTAAATTACAAAGCAGAATGTATTTCTTACTATGAGTTCCTGGTAGATAAAACATTGAAAAGTAGCATCCTATGCCCTTTTATGAAGTTTATATCTATACTTACTAAATATTGACATTCTAATTGAAAAGAAGAGCAGTTTCTATTGCTTTTCAGGCAACTACCATTACAGTTCTCCTCTTGTTGACTTGAAAGATCTCATGCTAGTCCCAGGACCTATGGTGTCTGCCCCTCACTAACTGTGTGGCCTCTGCAAGACTTTAAAGGCCCTTCGCTCCTATTCTCGGGCCACAGTTTTCTCATCTGTAAAAGGAGGATATTGGAGAAAGTTTCTCATATCGCTTTCAGTTCGAACAGTCGAGGAAGTGTGCATATATGCATTCAACTCTTTACATGTCTGTCATGAGCGCTGTCTGCATATGCTCTACTTCTCTGCCTCCATTCTCTCTTGTAAACTTTTTCCTAAATACAACCTGAAGACAAAAGGATGTCAAAAATCAATTTAAGTCATGGTATATGGTTTTAAGCATTCCTATAAAGTCTGTAATATTTTAAAACATTAAGGGGTGCCTTGTGGCTCAGTCAGTTAAGCGTCCCACTTTGGCTCAGGTCATGATCTCGTGGTTTGTGAGTTTGACTCCCACGTCGGGCTCATTGCTGACAGCTCAGAGCCTGGAGCCCGCTTCAGATTCTGTGTCTTCCTCTCTCTCTCTCTCTCTCTCTCTGCCCCTCCCCCGCTGCCTCTCTGTCTCTCTCTTTCTCAAAATAAATAAATAAATAAATAAACATTTTTAAGAAGTAAAAGAAAAAAATAAAATAAAATGTTAAAACATAATCCGGGCATTACAATAAGGATTATACATTTGTTTTTTAACGCGTGACAAGTAGACCGCTGCTCATTCCTGACTCAGATCCTATAAACTGCCTTGCCACCCTTTGCTTTGAATTTGCATTTCAGTCTGCCTCCTAGCATGTGTTCACTCATGCATAGAGCCTGGCCCCTGGGCTGGGGAAGTCACTCCATGGTCCCCAGTTCTCCTTATCCACATCTGTTCCAGCACGCCTCATACCATATCATTTGTTTACTTGTCTGTCTCCTCTATTCAACTGTGAGAGCCTCAGAGGCAGGGACCTCTCCTTATTTATCTTTGTATCCCCAGCCACAGAACAATGCCCAGCACGCTGTGGAGGCTGAATAAATGAGTAACTGAATAAATGTGCAGCATGAAATTTCCATACAAGCACAGGAAAACTCACACACTCAGGCAGACATTCTTCTCAGCAGAAACCAGTTCTCAGATTTCTGTGCTCCATGGCACTCAGCCCTGAGACAGGTCCTAGCCTCTGAGGACCTAAGTGAGTTGCTGGTTCATTCACTGGTTGCACAGGACATGGACCTCCACCCTTCTCTCTGGCCTTTTACTTCCCCAGCCTACTTTAGTATCCCAGCCCAAGCCAAAGTGGTGGGGGTGACTGTCCCTGACCTGCTAGCAGTAGCTTCTGAAAGGAGCCGAGTGACAGACGGGGTTATTTCAGCCTCAGGACCCAAGGGCAAGATGGAAATAGCCAACTTCCTTCCCATCTCCCCCTAGGAGCAAGCTGGGCATTCCATGTGTGGAGAGCGGGAGGGCCCTGGGTGCTGGGCTGCCCAGGAGTGAGTGAGGCCTATCTCCCCACATCTCCTCCTGTGCACAGCTGGTTTACAGCAACATAGTGATGGCTACCACTTGCTGGAGCCCCTGTACAGCCCTGGAGAATATAGATGATAAGGGCTAACTGTAATAACCACTCCGATACAGGCTTTATTAAGTACATCATCCATGTCCCTACATCCATAAGGACAAAGAAACTGAGGTCCAAATCATCATTACCAACCCCTGACCAAGTATTTAACCAAATATCTAGACCCCAGGGATGTCTAACATCTTGCTGAATTACAATGTCATAAAGGATTACATTTAACTGATATTTATTAAGTGCTAAATGGCTGCATCAGAAATGTAAAGGAAGTGAGCAAAGGGGCTTGAATGACAAGGGGAGTTTCTGCCGGTGGAGGTATGGAGTGCTAACTTCAGCTCACCTCTTAAGTTTACTTTTGAGTACCGTAATTTTCTTCTCTTGTCACATTGAATATGAAACTCTGTAAGACATCTAAACTTTTCACCCAACTCTTCCTGAATTTCTATTTAATTCTGGTTGTCTTGATTTAGGCTTCAATAAATACACTGGCTCCATCTGTGGCACAGGGCTTGGGAATATACCTCTTCATAATTAATTCTCCGGGCACCTGCTTTTAATTCAGTCTTTAAGTCAAGTTTAATGCTCTGGAATTTGGGAAGCCAACTTTCATTTCTACTTATTAAGCAACTCGGGATACAGGAAAATGAAAAAGATATCATTGGTACAGGCTTTCTTTGGTGCCAATGGGCCATAAGATTGGGGATTCTTTCTTTTTTAATCAGTATCGTCCTGAATATCAGGTTTGAAGTTCTGTTAGGTTTATAGCGGTGGGGTCTGCTGCCTTCACATTTGATTCACAAAGTCCTCACACTACGATGTACTCTCGTACTCTCAGTGGTGCCACTTGAACCAGAAATAGGAAGTCGTCAAACTAAATCACGGACCTGGGATGCGAGTCTACCTTCTCTCTCTTGCCTTTACCTGATATAGTCTGCATCACCCTTTCCCTGGAGCGTGCCTCATCAGCTGTGTGGTGCGATACAAAGGGGGAAATGTTTTCCCAACCCAGAAACTCATCAACTTGAACCCTGAAGCATGACATCTGAATTCCTTACTGCAAGAGCAGGAGCTGCTCGCAACTGCTATCCACGATCATTAACAACCTGCTTGCATTTCCAGGCTGCCTCTGCGGATTAATATATGCACTATGTATTAAACCATCTGCCATGGAGTTTGACCCAGCCTTTCTCCGTGGTGGCCAACTGCAAAGGTTACCCCTGAGTGTTAAGAGGCAAGGTACACTTTCATTATATTTATCTTTACCAATTCTTTGGTTTTATTATTGGTTCTTCTGTCCCCATCAGTATACCTTTTCAGGCTCTTGTATCCCGTATTTGTATAGCCTGGAGTCTAATGAAAATATATTTAATCCTCTATGTCAACTCTTTCAAAGTTCAGCATTAGCCTTTTATAAAAATCAGGTTAAAGAAGGATGAACTACACATTTCCTGTGAATATGGGACAAAGCTTACCGTTTGACATGCCTTTGTCCATTTAAAAAACTATCTGTAACGCAAACGTCTAAAAACGCTATTTTTTTTAGTCTAGGCAAGAAACACAATGGAGACCCCTTCACACCAGACCAAGTCCCCCTCTCTGGGGATGCTGAGAGGAAGCCTGTATCAGGGAGTATGAGGATTGAAACTTTTTGTCCCCTGTGCTAGCTGACAGCTCAGTGAATGGAATTGCATCTGATGTCAGGTTACCTCATTATATTCATATATTTGTAGAGCAGGGTTTGGTTTTTTTTGGGGGGGTGGTAAAGGGGACAGGTGGGAGGAGGTAATCCCCTGTGGTTTTTCAAATGAAAGCAACTTAGAAAAAGTAGCAAACTTCCTCTCCTTCCTGTCATCTACTTCCAAACAAGCAATCAGTATATTAAGTGACACTCCTCCTAATATAAACCCCTGGGACAGGATGCTATTAATTTATGTGTGCCCTGAGGAATATCATCCACTCCTTACCCAGGTTCTTAATCCAAGGCAAGGCTTTATTCCTTGCCTTCAGTTATTTATTTTCCTCGAGGGTCTCTTTGGAGGGAGTCAGCCAAACTCTAAGTGAATTACTTGGATTTCTGAAAATCCAAACAACTTACCTTACTTTTTGCAAGGCTATATTTGGTCATGTTTTTAAAGTTTATATTGAATGCTAACTCAAGGCACAAGTACTGTTTTGTTTTGTTTTGCTTTTTTCTTAGAGGAAGCTTCTCAAATGGGGACCCTGTAAACTTTGCACTGTTGTGTTATTTTCTGGAGCCTGACTTTTCTCCAAATTATGATAATGGCGGCCCACCAGTCTAAAATCCCGAGACTTTGGGGGCATCTGAGTGGCTTAGTCGGTTGAGCGTCAGACTACAGCTCAGGTTATGATTTCTTGGTCCACCCCACATCAGGTTCGCCACTGTCAGCACAGAGCCCACTTTGGATCCTCTGTCCCCCCCTCTCTCTCTGCCCCTCCCCCACTCATGCTCTCTCAAAAATAAACATGAAAAAAATAATAAGATTAAAAAATTAAATCCTGAGGCTTTCTATGTAAGTGCATGTGTGTGTCCTTGCACGTGTACAGGAACATCCTTGAAGGACTGCATCAGAAGTACTGTGGGGGGAGGGGGTGGCGCACCCTTAGAAAAGGCTGGAGGCCTTCGTACCAGAATGATTCCCCAGCTTCGGGGATGCTTACCATTTTTAATAGTACTGGAGGCAACACCATGCTTTACTTCCTTCACATGTTTTGGGCCTTCTGATTTATGGCGCTTAAGCCTTTCAGATTTGCTTCAGCTCATTTTCTTTAGAAAGTCAAGTCACCATTTAAGTTGCACCTAATCCCCATAAAAGCTGCTGAACCTCAAAAACACAGGGCAGGGAAGACACACCCAACCCTCCACACCCCCCATCTCTGTCTTACACTGCTTTCTTTTTTTTTTTTTTTTTTCAACGTTTATTTATTTTTTGGGGGACAGAGAGAGACAGAGCATGAACGGGGGAGGGGCAGAGAGAGAGGGAGACACAGAATCGGAAACAGGTTCCAGGCTCTGAGCCATCAGCCCAGAGCCTGACGCGGGGCTCGAACTCACAGACCGCGAGATCGTGACCTGGCTGAAGTCGGACGCTAAACCGACTGCGCCACCCAGGCGCCCCTAAATTTAACTTTTTAAAAAACATTTATTCATTTTTGAGAGACAGAGTGTGGGTCAGGGAGGGGCAGAGAGAGAGGGAGACACAGAATCGGAAACAGGCTCCAGGCTCTGAGCCATCAGCCCAGAGCCTGACGCGGGGCTCGAACTCACAGACCGCGAGATCGTGACCTGGCTGAAGTCGGACGCTTAACCGACTGCGCCACCCAGGCGCCCCTTACACTGCTTTCTAATCTCCATAGAGCACAGCCCCTGATAGCCAGTGGACATAAGCACGCTTTGTGTTTTCACTGTCTTTGGTTGCTTTCTGAGATGTCATCTGTGTGTCCTCTCCATTCCCCACTGGTCTTTAACATGTCTTCCGAGTTGCCAGAGACAGATTTTTCACTTTTCTAAAGGATGCCTTTTCAGTACTAATAAAACTTTCATACTTGTCTGCTTAATCACGCCAGCTTTACTGTCCCCTTTTTACTTTTTTGTTTTTGGCTCAGAGGTATATGAACCATCTGTGCCTCTAAAACAGTTTGCTTAAATAGCCTCCAGGCAGATTTTATGGTTTTTAAGTTTTTTACTTTAACCTTCAGCCTGCTGTTAGCCATTTTCATCACAGTTTTAAAATCAGCCTCTTTTGGAAACGACTGTCACTAAATGTGGTTTTTTAGAAGTTACTGGAACTGGAGAGGGGGCCATTGACTCCAGCTGAACTGAGTCGTGGTTCTCATTCACAGTCATCTGAGGCGGGTGCAGGTACGGTTAGCCTCGGGAAGGGTCACCTCCTCTATTTGGCATCCTGAAGAGTGATGCTGACACCTTTCATTTCAAATACCATGTCCCCACCACCCAGTTAAGACCCAGGAAAATAAAATCTGAACTACTTACCTGCCTATTTATTTATCACCACATTTCTACAGAGTTGTCATCATGATCCTAGGCATTAAATGAGATACAAGGCTGAAACAAAGAATACAAAGAAAGGGAGGAGAATTCTTTCCTTTCCTGCCACGCCATTGTGCCGTGAGAACTGCCCTCTGTCATTGTGCCAGCAGACATGCTGTTATGTTTCCATTTTATCACAGTTGTCTAGTCTGGGGACCTGAGTGTCAATAAGCATTCTCCTGTCCTAAGATGTATCACCCAAACTTCCTGTCTACCCTTGCATGAATGTTAACATAGCTCTATAGTTCTCTCTATATATAATAAAACCACATCTCTTCCCACACCTAAAGGGAGATGAGGGGAAGGATGTTCCCTTTCTGTGGTTCTTTCCATCAGAAAAATGACTTACCCCTTTATTGTCAATCATCCGATGATATTTGTCAGACACTAATCATTTTCCTCTCTCAAATCAGAGTATTTTCACCCCATCTTTTCTCTGTTGTTATTGTTGCTTTTCTTATACATCTGATAATAAAAACACTTAGGGTCTTACAGTTATTATTTTTATTATTGTCTATTCATTTACAAAATGCTTCTACCTTCAGGAGTTACAAGCTGTCAGTATACTCCCTGAAATAAATTAGGAATACTGTGCTAGCCCTACAGTCCATGAAGCGGAGTGAAAAGTCAGGGAAGGCAGAAGTCAGTAAGCAAGCAACAAATCCCCAAGGGTTGGTAGAATGAATGAATGAATGAATGAATGAATGAATATACAAACAATTGATACATTGATACAGGGAATATTTGTTGGTTTGTTTTCTTGTTTATAGGTAAAGTTCCATTCCATCAAAAGGATTTGAAGTTAGCAAAGCAGCAAATCAGGGCCAGGATTCAAACTCATGCTGCTGTGCCCTCATCCCAATAAGCTCTTCCCTCCCTGTTTCCCCTCCTTCATATCTCAGCATGTTTCAGATTTCAATTCAAGCA
The DNA here is from genome assembly GCF_016509475.1 of Prionailurus bengalensis. Taxonomy (NCBI): domain Eukaryota; kingdom Metazoa; phylum Chordata; class Mammalia; order Carnivora; family Felidae; genus Prionailurus; species Prionailurus bengalensis. The sequence goes on along the minus strand of NC_057349.1, from coordinate 96,827,051 downwards.
CTACCTCCTCAGGGAAGCTTCCAAATCTCCTGACTAATCAAATCTCCCCTTCAGAGGCTCTCACAGCACTATGCCAACACTATCACAGCATTTGCCACAACGGAAATTTCACATTTGTGTTATTATGTAAATCAATGTCTGCCTTCCTCTGAGCCGTAAGCTTCACGAGGGCAGGAACCAGGTTCTTGTTGTCACCTATTAGAACTCCAATGACTAGCACAGTGCCTGCCACATAGTAGCTGCTCAAGAAATATTTAATAAAGAGACAAATTAGTAACTTGAAAGCTGTAGCCTTCAAGCTCTCTCATCCTCAGCTACCTGACTTTGACAGATTCAACCTCAGACTAAATCACAATTTGTTTGAGTACTCCCCACTCCCTTCTGTTTGCCAGGCACAGTTTTCAGCCACAGAGAAAGCTTAAATATATGGGTGGGCAGGCTAACTCCTGATGAGTAACAGCGGCCTCATGCAGTCTCAGATATCTGCCTTCCCATATCTGGTATGGTCCTTGGCCAGCATCTCCCAGGTAACTCACACTGATGAAACTACTTACTGTGCTCTCTGCTGCTCTAACTACACCATTGTTCCTCTTCATAAATAAGCTTATCTTAACAGATAACCACAATCCCTTTCTCTTAGTTCTATGTGATCACACATTCTTTGGAGTCCAAAAAGAATAGAAAAAGTCAGCACTTTGGTCCTAGTACTAAAGCCAACATCCTAATAATCAGGTTTTCCCAGCAGCTGGTCCTAGATTAGAAGTAGTTCGTCTAAGTGTCCTATGATGAATGTTAACTGCATTTTTATCTCTCAATCCATAGTTGGATTTCGGATACCTTCTTCCACATGATAAGAGTAGATGGGCATGACCTATTCATTGCGTACAGAATGTAACCTCATGACATAACTTCATGAGATCATTTCTCCTTCTCTCTTGTGGACATCTGCTGGCACCTACCATCACCCATCATTCTGACCCATTCCCTCTTTTAACAGCTTCCAGATTTTCATTCTGGTAGCTACCCTTCTCCATGCAGCCTCCCATGGGCTTTAGAGGAAAATGAGACTAACTCTAACATCAGAGAAAAGCCCTGACTGGCTCAAGATAATCCAGAATATCCATTGCTCTGGTCATAGTCTCAGTCCAGGCATGTGCATGTGACCTAAGCATAAACAACGAGTGTGAATTTCAAGATTCTTGCTTGGAATGAATGCTAGGACACAGGCACTCTGTCTTCGACTGGATATGAAAAAGGAAACAATATAGGCCGGATTGCTGCTGGCAGCCATTCCATGACCTCTGGGGAGCTTGCCTCGGAGGATAGCCAACACTCCATATACAAAAGTACAAAGACAGAAAGAAATGAATGATCCTGCACTACAGGATCAACCTATCTGAGGCATCTGATTTGAATTCCACCAGATAAAAGATGTCTTTTATTATCTCAGCCAGTTTGAGTTGGGTCTTCTGTTACTTGCATTAAAAATCCTGGTACATCCTATAAGTATCACCAAATTAGGTCTACTCTTAGAATAAAACACTTCAAAACAACTTCCTTTACACAAAGATGGTCCCTTCAAAGTTACCATCGCCTTTCCTTCATACTACTACTTTTTTTTTTTAAGTTTATTTATTTTGAGAGAGACAGAGCCAGCACGCATGGGGGAGGGGCAGCAAGAGAGGGAGAGAGAGAATCCCAAGCAGACTCTGTGCTAGGGGCTCGAACCTATGAAGCCATGATCATGACCTGAGCCAAAACCGAGAGTCAGACGCTTAACCAACTGAACCACCCAGGCCCCCCTTCCTCACACTGCTTCTAATGAGGGTGTGGATACCTGTGGATGCCATAGGTCTGTCTCCCAGACCAAGCCTTGGTTTCCACTCTATAGAAAAAAAGTCTCTGTGTCAGAACATTTAACCAACAATATCCATCCTTGATTCATTTCTTCCTACACTTTCAAAAAAAAAGACAGAAAAAAAGAAAGAAAGAAAGAAAGCCCTAAACTGGTTCAACACACTTTTTGCTACTGGGAAATGTTTCATAACTCCTAGTGAATTATTCAGTGAATATGACACTTCTAGTTTTCTGTTGCCAGACACACCCAGCTTCATGGGAATGCTATTGCTTTCCTACTCTCCAAATCCTCTCTACATCCAGAATCTTAAATGTATTACTTCCTTAACAGAGATCCAATCAACAGTGAAGATTAGATCATGTCACACATCCTGCTCAACACCTTCCAACAGCTGCTATCAAACTTAGAATAAAATCCAAACTAGTACCTCTGCGCCCTACCTGATCTGGCCCCTAACCACCTTGACCGTTCAACTCTAGACAATATGGCCTTCTTGCTGCTGTTCAAAAACACCAAGCCTGTTCCCTTCCTTTCACTTGCTCCCCCTCCTCTCCAAAACTATCTGCATCAAGCTCTTCTCGTGACAGCCCTATCACTCCATTCTGTCCCTACCCACACATCACCTCCTCAAGGATGTCTTCTGTAACCACTAGATGTAAAACAGCACCCCGTCACTATCCATCTCCTCACCCTGCTTTTTCTTCATAGCATTTGTCACTCACCACCTGAAATTCTGTTACAGACATACATATTCTTTTAGATTTTTTTTTTCAACGTTTATTTATTTTTGGGACAGAGAGAGACAGAGCATGAATGGGGGAGGGGCAGAGAGAGAGGGAGACACAGAATCGGAAACAGGCTCCAGGCTCTGGGCCATCAGCCCAGAGCCCAACGCGGGGCTCGAACTCACGGACCGCGAGATCGTGACCTGGCTGAAGTCGGAGGCTTAACCGACTGCGCCACCCAGGCGCCCCATAGACATACATATTCTTAACTGGTATATTATTTATCTCCCTTAGAGAACAGAATGTAAGTTCCTTTAAGGCAAGGACTTTTCTCTTGTTTAATAATGTATCCACCAAACCCAAAAGAGTGCCTAGCACATTATAGAGACTCAGTACATCTTTTTTTTTTTTTTTTTAAATAAGTGGATGGATTGGGGCACCTGGGTGGCCCAGTCGGTTGAGTGACTAACTTCGGCTCAGGTCATGATCTCACAGTTTGTGAGCTTGAGACCCACGTTGGGCTCTGTGCTGACAGCCCAGAGCCCGGAGTCTGCTTCTGATTCTGTGTCTCCCTCTCTCTCTGCCCCTCCCCCGCTCATGCTCTGTCCCTCTCTGTCTCAGAAATAAATTTTAAAAAATTAAAATAAAATAAAAATAAATAAAAATAAAATAAGTGGATGAATAACAATTTTTTTTAATATTGGCTAAAAGCAAACAAAAAAAGCAACACAGAGGCACTTGTCTCCTGCTAGGCAAATCCCTCTTGTCTTTAAGTATTTGCCCACCTTCCCCCGTACCTTTTTTCTTTTTTCTTTTTTTAAATTAAAATATACTTGACACACAATATTATATTTCAGGTGTCCAACATAGAGATTCAACATTTATATACATTATGCAATGATCACCATAAGTCTAGTTACCACCTGTCACCATACAAAGTTATTACAATATTATTGATATATTCTCTATGCTATAATTTACATCCCTGTGACTTAATTGTATAACTGGAAGTTTGTACTTCTTAATCCCCTTCACCTATTTTGCCTATCCCTACCCGCCCCCCCCCCCCATCCATCACCAGTTTGTTCTCTATTTTTTTCTAAGTATAGTTGACACACAATGTTAGTTTTGAGTATTTCTTTTAAGTATAGTTGACACACAATGTTAGCTTGGGTAGCAATTCTACAAGTCTATATCTATACCTTTATCGGACGTACAACACAGGGATTCCACAAGTTTACACCTTTATGCTCTGCTCACCACAAGTGCAGCTACCATCTCTCACCATACAACACTATTACAATACCATTGACTATATTCCCTATGCTGTACTTCTTATCCAATCTGTAACTGGAAAACTGTATCTCCCACTCCCCTTCACCTATTTTGCCCATCCCTCAACCCCTCTCCCCTCTGGAAACCATCAGTTTGTTCTCTGCATGTATAGGCCTGATTCCACTTTTTGTTTGTTTATTCATTTGTTTTTTAGATTCCACAGATAAATGAAATCATATGGTATTTGTCTTTCTCTGTCTGACTTGTTTCACTCGGCATAATACTCTCTAGGCCCTTCTGTGTTGTCACAAATGTCTATTTGCCCAGCTTTATCTTACCTACCCCTGGGTCTCTGTGTCCTTAAGTCCTTTGACAGCAACAATTTAAATTTCTCCAACTTATACAAAATTTAATCCTACAGATGATCACAGAAAGTATCAGGGCCTTCAAAGATTGGTCTTATAACAAAGAATTAGACGTGCAGTCTTAGAACTGCTCATCCTATTTAAGATAATATTAATTTATTCTATCAAAACAGATTATAAGATAATATATCACTTATTTGGATCCATGTGGAAATCACCACTTGATCCTAGAATGTTTGGCAAATGGCCTGTGAAGCTGGTTGGCAATGGTCACACCTCAAAATTCCTATTACCCACGGAATCCCCAAAATACACTTAGTGGGGTAGTATCCAGTTCTCATAATGCTAATTAGCTAATCAAGAAAGTAAAACAATAAGAAAGCTTAAATTTGTATGACAAAAAGCAGATGCAAATCTTTGATTTATGTCATAAATTCTACTATCTCTGTGGGAAAAAAATAATCATTTCAAAGTCAAAGCAGTTGTTTTTCTACAATCAAACGTAGTTAAATACTTTTAAATTCATTTGAACATATTTATGAAGGAGTTCTCCTACATGCCTCCAAAGCCCTCTCATAAATCAGTGTAATGTTTCCAAGGCACATTTCGAAGTAAAAAATTCCTATCTACTAACTATATTTTCTTCTATTAGAAGATGAATTAAGCAGAAAATACATTAATGTCTGAATTTATAATAGGAGTGGTTAACCCTTAGCCATAGCAAACTAATGAGGAATATTTTACCATGGAAGGATTAATCAGGGCTCTCCAACGCTATGTAATTTGACATTCTGAGGACTTAATCATGAATGGATTTTATTCCCCTATTTACTTTTCATCATGGGGATACCTTACAAAGACACTACATGTTAGAATAATATAATTCTGGAGCTTAATCTTATTACTTAAAAAAATGTCATTTAAATAATATTCCATAGGTTTTAAAAATAGTCCTTACAGGGGTGCCTGAGTGGCTCAGTCGGTTAAGCGTCCGACTTCAGCTCAGGTCATGATCTCATGGTTTGTGAGTTTGAGCCCCACATCGGGCTCTCTGCTGACAGCTCGGAGCCTGGAGCCTGCTTCGGATTCTGTGTCTTCCTCTCTCTGCCCTCCCTCCCTTGGTCACACTCTGTCTCTCTCTCCCTCTCTCTCAAAAATAAATAAACATTAAAAAAAATAGTCCTTACAGAAGAAGCACTCTACAATTATATCATCTGAGTTAAATGCAGCTCAAACATTAAGGAAAATATTAATATATAAGCAGTAAGCCTTAGAGCCTGGATCTGGCTAACCCTCTGGTAGCAATGAAACAACAGCACAAATTCTGGGAGGTTGTGATTACTGGACATTGGCTTCCATCCCCAGCCATTGATTATCTCTTTCTTTGTTAAAGACTACAGGAGTTTCATTTAACCAGAGTGTTCAGTAAATTGCAGCAGAGTTCAAGCATCTTTTATGGATTCATTAAACCATTGATCTGCCTTCTTGTGCTTGTAGTAGTGCCCAGCGCTGGCCCATGGCCTGCATTTACGGAGAATGCAATAGATTGACGTTTGTAACCTCCGAAGGCAGTCTGTCAGTAGACATTAGATTCTGCCGTGTGCATGGCCACCCTAAGAGTGGATTGTAACGTAGGGAATTTCCAATTCTCTGCCTGAACTGCTGGGGCAGAAATTAACCGGCCATCTACAACAAGCTTTTCTTTATTCCATTCTAATCTGTGATAGAATGAACAAAGAGCTCAAGGAACAGATAATTACACATGGCTTGCCCAGTTCACACTCTTGCTTATGCGTACAGAAGCTATCCAGAGGTACCAAGACGGGAGAGAAATGAAAATAACAACAGCCTGCATCTCCTGCATATGGCCGTCTTGAGTGTACTGGGTTTTGTGACCAGACTTTGCAAAAGCGTATGAGAAAAATCCTGAATTCAAGGTACTACCTTAACATTTTTTTTTTAACGTTTATTCATTTTTGAGAGACAGAGAGAGACAGAGCATGAGCGGCAAAGGGGCAGGGAGAGGGAGACACAGAATCCGAAGCAGGCTCCAGGCTCTGAGCTGTCAGCACAGAGCCCGACGCAGGGCTCAAACTCACGAACTGCAAGATCATGACCTGAGCCAAAGTCAGACGCTCGACTGACCGAGCCACCCAGGCGCCCCACGGTTTTTTGTCTTTTTTTTTTAAGTAGGTTTTTCACCTAGTGTGGAGTCCAACGTGGGGCCCAAACTCATGACTCTGATCAAGACTGAGATCAAGAGTTGTACACAACCGACTGAGCCACCCAGGTGCCCCAATGGATAGTTAACATTTTTAACAAAGCATCTGAATTAACAGCATAACTACAATCCTAGGAAATGCATAATCATTCTTTCTTGGTTTCTCTGGATAGTGCACTAACAACTCTTAGAAACTTCTCCCTCCTGTGGTCTTTATTAATAAGGTCTCATGACACCTGCCTTTTAAAATCTGGCACAAAGAGTGCTAGATGTAGCTTACAATGGGAGAAGCATATCAAAATGACCCATTAGATAATTCTTTAAATGCCTGTTCTCTGATAAACCTGAACACAGCTAGCAGCAAGGTGAGAAAGTTGGCAATACAAGTGACTGGATCGATAAGGAGAAAGCATGTCCCAAATAACTAGAACTCTTCCCGATCATTTGTTTCCTGAACTGCCCACTGTCCAACCAGACAGCCGGACTATGAACTCAAAGCACACGCATTCATCACTCTGCAGCCGCAGTCACCAGAACACAATGTAGCTGATGCAATCTGACACTGTGGTTAATGTTAAAAGAGAGCGTGCCTTTGAGATGGATTGGATAATTACTGGTGGTTCAGATGAGAAAAACTTGATTTAAGTGTATAGCTTTAGCTATCACTAGAAGGTTGGCGAGACACTGTGTCTGAAAATCAACATTCAAGCATATGTCAATAGCCCTATGTATTGATCCCTGGGTGATCAGATTCAGATCTATAACGCCCCCCCCATTCTTCCTTCTGTTCATTGAAACCAAATGTTGAACAAAGATTGGGGCTTGAAGCTATTTGGAGTTTTAATCATCTCTTCATATTTAGTCTACAATATCTAATGTTATTCAGAAGTTGACATCCATTCTGGATAATAGATCAGAACTATTCATACTCTGTTTTCCCCACAACCTCCAAAATGTAGCCCATTAAAAACTAGAACAGAGTGCTATTCCTTTCAGTAGAAATTCACTTGCCCCATTCTGTTTGTGTTCCAAGTATCTCTTAAACCAGCATTTCTCAAGAGGTGTTCAAAGTGTTCTGATAAACATGAAGATCACACGCCTCTCCCCCAAGGCTTCTGATGGCTTCCTAGGGCACTGTGTCCCACCCAGCCTGCAGAAGCTCTGCCCTGGACCCATTTCTGGCTTTCTTCTAAGAGCCCAGGCTTCACTGTACTTTGACCTACGTCTAACTTGGCTGGCCAGAATTCTCCTGCTGGAACCCCAAAGGGCCAACACCTTCCCCCTCCTCTGTTATGCCCTTTTCACAGGTTCTCACTTATAGCAGCTCATCAATATTCCATTCCAAATTTCAAAATACCAGAGAACAAGAAAACAGTTGGGTTTGTTGTTCTTTGCCTAGAGCTTTCTGAGGTACACCCCTGTTTGCCATGACCAAAAGGGGAACTCAGCCACTGGCCTGCAGACCAAAGTCCTACTCTACATGCAGTAGGCGGCCACTCTACATGCAGGCAGTGGACAACAGGATTGTGGCACAGTTCCAGCAGACACGGCAGAACCAAAGCAATCATTCCAAAGGTTCACTGGCTCCCCTAAAAACAAGGTGAATCTGTAAGAAAAAACCCTGGTCCTCCTTTGGCACATTTACTTGTCGATCAAGAATATTCGCAAGCACCTGACAAAAGCACGTCTGTGGCCTGAGCTTCAGGCAGTCAGAGAACATTAATTACAAATAATTTCTTAATGTCCTTCCCCAAACCCTCATGAATGATAGCCATTTTGCAAATTAAATCCTGCCGGTGCTTAAAGGGAACAAAGGAGACAGGTTAATCAGTAGATGATCAGGGCAACTGTTCCACATTTCTTCTGCACTAGTAGGTTCGATAATTAAGTCTGAAACAGAATCTTTTCCAAGATATCTTTATGTTTAATAAAAATACCAATACAGCAGTCTCCCTTATCTATGGTTCACTTTCCATAGTTTCAGTTATTCATAGCACACTGTGGTCTGGAAGCAGATGATCTTCCTGATTTATCGTCAGAAGACCAGTAGGACCCTAATGCTACATGACAATGCCTACGTCTCACAGCATCACCAGAAGAAAGGTCAGTACAGTAGAGATATTTTGAGAGTGAATCCACATTCACAAAAGTTTTATTACAGTATGTTGTTATAACTGTTCTATTTCATTACTAGTTATTATTGTTAATCTCTTACTGTGTCTAATTTATAAATTAAACTTTACCACAGGTATATATGTATAGGTAAAACCATAGTATATATAGGGTTTGGTACTATCCATGGTTTCAATCATCCACTGGGGGTCTGGGAAGGTATTCCTCCTGGGGGTAGGGGGACTATTGTAGTCTAAATAAAATGTAACTTCAAATAATATGATGGTACATGCTAATTAGTGATGGGTTTTCCAAAAGAGATCTCTTCTAAGAGGAGATTGCTGTGAATTCGGGGAAATCATTTGAAAGTGAAGTAAATGCTTTATTATGCAATATTCCCCTCATTAAATGTTTATTATTATCATGATTGTTAGCAATTTAATGACATCATTTGCAAAATGTTTCTGTCTATATAATCTTTTTACTTTTAATGCATCCTTATTATCTCTTATCCACACAGCTTTCTTCCCACCGAGGTCTGTTGGGGAATAGCAACGTTATGATATTGAAGAAGTATTTCCATCTATTCTTGTTTCAAATTATGGAAAAACTAGAACAAGGAGGCAAAACTTTGGTGTTTTTAGCAAATTGTGCCTGTTACTAAAGTATCAATGTCAGGAATCCATAAAGAACACTATAAATTTCGGATCTTAACAAAGAAAGAAAATAATCATTTACACTGCCTGCATTGGCCATTTGTCTTGAGTTTTTATCTCCTGCTTGATTTATCTCCTAATGGACATTAGTTTAGACAGTAAGATATTTCCCAAGCAGAAGGAAAAAGACCAAACACGGGCTATTTGAAAATTGCTATATTTGTGGTCTTGTTTGTTATTCTCGTTTTTAAAGCGATCATGATTATAAGGCATTACTCCCTTAGGAAAGAATATTTTTAAATGTCCGTTATTGTGCAAAGTAAAACTGGTATTTGCTAGACAAAACCCTTCAGCATCCCTTGCAAAACTACTAAGACACCTCTGCAACTTTCCAACTACTGGGAGAATCACTAGGCTAGAAATGTTCGCAAGTCCTTCTGTACTCATGGCCTCAAAAAGGGGCTGGGAAAAGAGCAAGCTCTTAGTTCCCTGAAAAGTCTCTAGTGCATCAAGTAATGAGATTGACATACCATTGTTCAGCCAATGCCCATAGACTACAAAGGTATTTTTCTTATCCACTGTTTCAAAACCTTTTGAGCCAGCAATTGAGACTGTTGGGGATAAGGATTCTACAAAATATAATTATGGATTAACACTATCACTTCTTAGAGCCAACACCCTGGAATGTATAAGCTAGTAGTTAGGCTCCTTAAACGAACACAGCTGTGACTCACAATCCCCTCTTAAACAGAAACATTTCGAAGAAAGCCTATGTAAGTGTGGCAATCCAAACAACTCTTCAAATAAAATTTTAAGTTCGGTTTGAAAATATAAACTACGTGCCATAAAGGGTTAACTTGGCTTCAGTCTACCCCACCTTCCTTTCTAGGGCCAGAGTTTTGTGAGAGACAGATGTGACATTCTTAACCTACTCCATCAAAAAGACGTAGAGACCCAAAGAGAAAGGAAGGGTGGAGGAGCAAATGAAATTTAAAGAGCCAATTTTCAGTGGGCCTTCATTTTGAGAGTTGGGCTATTTTTGTGCTTGTTTTTAGCAGCGAATCAATTCCTGCCTCCATACCCAAGCATTTGTGAAGAGGAGAGCAGGGGAGCCACAGGCACAGCTGTCCAATTTACATTCACAAATGCAGGTGCTGCTCAGACACAAAACAGAGGTCAGCTGAATACTGCTCCTAATTAGCTACCTTTTCTACTAGGATTTTTCTTTGTAAAGTTATGCATGCAATTTGGGTTCAACTTAGAGGCCATTTTTAGATCCCAGCATGCTATCCACCAAGAAGCGGGATGTCATTATAAAGCATAATTTACAGCATAGTTAACTTTACATGTTTTTTTAAACCTACATTATATCTAAGGCAAATTTCTCTTCTACACACATATTATTCACACTGCTTTCCATCCACTTCTGAATATTTAAAATTTAGTGTAGAATTCAGCCAGAAAATCTTCTATGTCAGAATGGGAAGAATTTTGCCATTTTTCTAAGATTAAGAAAGTCCACAATTTTAATAATGAGGACTAAAGACTCTGTTAAATGACACAAGAAAAGAAGTAGCTATTTGCTATTTTCTTCAGTGAGGAACACCCTGGGGCTTATTACAGCAGTTCTTAGAAATGGCAGGATGGAGACTGGTATCGAATACAATCCATTAGGAAACCCAAGCCCTAAATGAAATGACCACAAAATCCTATCAGTTAACAGAAATGCAGCAGCTGTACATGTTTATTGTAATACAATAGGATATTGTTGCAGAGATAACACTCTTAAAATTAAAAAAAAAAAAAAGGAATCCAGCAAGCAATGTGACCAGTCTATTCCCCTATTTGAAAAATGAGAAGGTATAGGGTGGCAGAGCTTTGGAATATATAAATAAGCACGAAGATCACAGAGAAGACAGGTATTGTATATACACTAATGGGCTGCTGGGATCAGCTGTCAAAGTCACTGGCTAAACTTCAAGCCACTGTGACTCCCAGCTTTTGCAGAATGTTCAAAGACCTACCCCAATAACTCCCTGCAGGAAGTGAAAGGTAATGGTCCCCCTCCCCCTGCTGATTTCACCTGCTGTAAGTATTCCAAATACTAATTCTTATCTCGGCTCCCAGTTATCCATATTTTTAAAACAGTATGCTATGGAAGTTTAAATTCAGTTTGACCTTAAACTTTATAACGATGTAATATTACATGTTATTTTTTAATAATATAAAATTTTATATATGGTATTATATGTACAAATTTGGTATTCTGGGCTATTTTAAAGGCTTACTAAAGCAAAACAGCTTTGCAAAATATAACATGTATCGCCAGAATTGTAACAAATTCATCTTGCTTGATTTTGCTCGCTACAGGCGGTCCATCAAGATCCAGACCCATAATCCTTCAGAATCATAGAAAGACAAAAAATCCTGTTCTCTAGCCATCTTCTGGGATGGAGTGCAAAGTATTTTGTTGTGGTAAGTAGGGCTTTGAAGATGAAAGCACTGGGTCCACTCCTGTGATTGTTATCCCAGTGCTCAGCGCTCAGAACAGGAGCCCCAGGGTCTCAGAGATCATTTTAATCCTCCTATATTAAAACAAAACGTGTCTCATGCAAGGCTCTAGCCACCCTCCTCTGGAGTCTCACTGGCCCCTCCCAAGGGAAAATGAACTCGACTGTTGACTGTCCCAAAAGAATGCCAAACAATTTCCTTACTTGCCTCCCTGTTCCAGTGAAGATTATGAGCCTAATTCTTAGAGACTGCTACTAAAATTCCACCCCGCTGAATCCTGCAGCCTAATTCTTTCAGCATTATGTTTTTTGGCAGAATGATGTGACCCAAATTTGCAGGAGATAATTTGCTGCAACGGTGCTTCTTGCAATGCAGTGAACCCAAGATTAGCATTTCAGGATTGCAAATATCAGACTTAAAAAAAATAATAATTGTTTGCTTCAAGAAAAGACAGATCGTGATCTTGTATTATGGAAATGGAAATGCTTAGAAAAAAGTGGACAATTTTATGAATTAAGGTAGCTTTACAGATCAATGAAAAATAATCAAGAACTAGCAATTGACTTCAGTAATTGGTGGCAAAATGCTACAGCGGTTCTTTAAAGATTAAGAAACGAGCTGTGTGCGTATGTGTGTGTGAGATTGTAAAAACATGCATTCCACTTCTCATCAATGGTGGCTAATACTATTCTTTAAGGATATTTTCAGATCTAAGATGTCTTAAAACAAAACAAAAACCAGTAACTATGGCTGTTCCTGTGTTCACCCACCACGCTGCTCAGAAATGCTTGGCTATGTGAGCAATGCTGGTTCAGGTATTCATTATTTCACTTTTCTCAGTATCAATCAACTTGAATATAAGGTGTCAAGAGAGACTTGATGTTTTTCTTGATTAGAATTTGCAAATCAGGTTTTAGAAAGAGCCAGGGCAATATTACCATTGGGTACAAATATTAAACTGTGTGGACTAAAGCTTTCTGGCCACACTTCTGTGGCTAGTTTCTCAGCCTTTATAAGGAATCACTACCACTTATCTTTCATGGACTCTAGTCTATAGATTCTACTGCTGGAGAGACACTGTCACTTAGGATGGCAGCTGTGATCACCGTGTCCCTCCTCATCAGATTCTCAGTCACCCTCTCAGAATTCAAACATCAAAGCAGAGGAACTGAAGAACAGGTTACACGTTGGAAGGGGGTTGATTCCTTATTCCAAAAGGTTAAGTATGGCAGAAAAGGAGAACAGACAAAACAGAAAAAATAAAAGAAAAATGTGCACAGTGTTTTCAGCTAGAAGCTAAGAGGCACATGCGCACGTGGGCTGGCGAGGCCTGCAGAGCCGCCTCTCTCTACGTGCTCTTACCTTATTTCTCTTGAAGTAGGCTCGTCGGCAGGCCGCAAAGCACTTCTCGCTGCAGAAGCTTTTCACCTCACTTCCCATACTCAGGGAATAGCGCTTGATTCCCACTTTCTGGCACCAGGCACACATTATTTGTACATTTGACACATCATCTTCTATAATAAAAGTATAAGAAAAATGTTCATATCAGAAGCAAACATCCCTTCAAACTTAGACACACCCTCAACCTGACAGAGCTACTTGAAGTCTAATTTTAACTTCTACGCCTCACCACGCTCTGACCCTCAAAGGTAGGATAGCCAGCTCTTGATAGGAGGACTCAGGGCTTGCTTTTTTTTTGGGGGGGGGGGAGGGTTGGCTCCTAAGTTTCCAAAAGACACCATTTAATCATTTACTTAACATCCAGAGCACAGAGCATGAATGCACAGCAAGGAGGGTTCCTAGGACGTCTTAGCCTGCTAAAAATGCATGTTCTACCTGGTTAAAGTAGGCTCAGTACTAATGAAGCTTGTAAAATGACCCGTTTCTTCAAAGGTACTGCTGAAAGCCTACAGGATCCACATTAGGTGGGACAGCCAGTGCTAACCTACAGATGTGAGGCCCCAGTGTGAACCTTGAGAGTCAGGAACCAGGCTCAATCTTGGCATGTTCCTTATTACTGTTACATGATATAGGGTGTTATTTACCCTTGCAATATAATGATTCCCAAGTGATGTGGCTAGTCAAAAAAGGAAGGAGGTGAGTGGCCAGATTCTGCTGATGAAAAGACACTAGCCTGGCTCACTCAGAAGTCTCCTACGACAAAACCTTCCTGCATGGGTGTCCTCAGGGAGGCACAGGCCTGATTTAAATTCTTTCCACGTGATGTAGCTCGTGTCCTGGGAAGAAGGGATGGTAATGGAGGTGTCAGCCATGAGACCTGAGGTCACACAGCCACAAAGATGATTCTCAGCTAGACTGGTGGTCCTTGCAGCTCCTGTGGGCCCTGCCACCTGTGTCATAGAGATGCTCAGAATGATGGTAAGTGGTATGCAAATATTTTCAACAATTAAAATACTGTGTATCTTTTCCTTTGTGAGAGAAGAAAACAAATTTAACTAGCAAGACAAGCCCATGCTATCACCAATATGACTGCTCAAAACAAAGACAGGCTTTTTAAAAAGCGAGTCAGTTAATAAAATGCATTGAGTAAATCATAATGCAGGTGATAAGAGTTACAACAAAAACGTGATGGTGATATTCAAATGACTGAAGTCTGAGAAATACTGGCCTGTTTGGGGGGAATAAAAGGAGACTTTAATTAGAAGTCTAAGAAATATTTTTGGGGCGCCTGGGTGGCTCAGTGGGTTGAGCGTCCGACTTTGACTCAGGTCACGATCTCATGGTTCATGCGTTCGAGCTCTGTGTCAGACTCTGTGCTGACAGCTCAGAGCCTGGAGCCTGCTTCGGAGTCTGTGTCTCCCTCTCTCTGTCCCTCCCCTGCTCACGCTCTGTCTCTCTCCCAAAAATAAATATTAAAAATAATAATAAGAAAAAAAAGAAGTCTAAGAAATATTTTCTTGCTGCCTCCTAGGGGGCTTTTGCTATATCTTGAGTTTTCTGGTCCTCCCCATTGACAATATGTGTACATAGGACTGACTGCCACTATTAGCCACATTTTTTCTTCCTTTACGGATTTTTTTTTTTTTTTACTATCCCAGACTCATGCTCCCGACATGAATGGTAATCACAAAATCCCCAACAAGCTCTGGTATAGGGTTGTCTGATTTCTGAATAAAATCCCCCAAAGACTAATTGCTAAGCAAGGCCTGGTCCATGAGTTGTTGACATATTCATGGTTCATAGAGTCTGTCATGCAATCATTCCATTTCCAGGGAAAAGATTTGGTTTGAGGCAGTGTGGTCATCAGCCTGCAAAATTAGAAGCAAACTAATTTGTAGTGCAGTGATACGGCTCTTTTCCCCCTGAGTATCATCACTCAGAACTATGCGCAGCATTTTATTTACCTTAATGGAATAAATATTGTCATTTTAATGGCCACTTTTTTTCCCACAAATTACAGAACGTGATCTATTGTTAGTTATCAGATAAGACAGTGTAAAAATGACCTTTGATATGAGCCAAACATTTTTGATAACATAACTTTCTTTAAATGGAGACGTAACATGAATTCAAATGTCATACAATTACTGCATTTAACAATTTGTTCTATTCAAGAAAGCTTTGTTTATATTTTATATGGTTTCTAATACGGTATCTGTTTACATATAGACATTTTACATGAAATGTCTATAGACATGAAATGTCATAGACACAAATTTATCTGAATTTAGACTGAATAATTTATCTCAGAGTATGGAGGAGATTTTTTAAATTAGATTAGAAATAGTACATTTTAAAAATAATTATCTGTCATTACTAAACTAATTTGAACTGCGAGTTTCTATTCTTCTTGATTAGCTGCTTTAAAATCTTAAAGTCCTAAAAAAGAAGATGATATAGCAGAACTCTCCCAAGTGATCCATTGGCAGTAAGTTTGATTCTGGTGAAATCTGTAAGGAAAAAAGCATTTTATGGGGGAAATTATTTGGCCTCAGAGTTCAAAAAGGAGACCCCACTTCCCAAGGACCTGTTTTAGAACAACCATCAGCTTCCCCTTGAGGTTCCTTCCTTTAAACAGTCTGGTTTGGGAAACAAAACCTAAAATTTTTCCTCCTAGATCTTTAATGGATATGAATAAAATAAAATAGCCCACTATAATGAACTAAAACTGAGATGAAAAACGGTAGAGAACAAAGCGGTAACAAGGTGGGCAAAGGGCCTCCACGAGCTGGGGTGCAACAAGGTGGCTGGGGAAAGGGCAGCTCACAGTCTCTCTGGGGCTTCCTTCCACCCCCTCCATCCCAGCCAGGCAGCCCCACTCGTCAATTTTCTAAGAGGAGGCACGGACACTTTCTTACACTAGACCTAACACATAAACAAAATGTAGAATGTTAAGGGAGGTGATTTTTATAAATCATTTATACTACAAAGTAACAATATGGGAAGATGAGACAAAAAGAAATTGTGCACTTTTGTTTTCTATGTGGCAGTTGGAAAACTCTTAGAATGGTGGCTAGCATCTGTCTTGTTAAATAATTCAGTATTCCCATCCGCTTCTCATAAAATTCCATTTCATAGAGGCAAACACTTTGGAAAAATTCCATTGGATTTCTCCTTTTCTGTCATCAAACTGCTACCAATACAAGTGCTCCAAAGATGAGACAACATTTTCAGAGATCTCAGGTACTCTGGTCTTATAAAAGCCATCTTTATTAACATCATATTTAAGAAACTAAGAACTGTAATTATCTAAGTTAATTTTTCAGCTAAAACATAGCTCAAAAGTCTGCCCCTAGACATGAGATGGTGCCCCATCCTAAATTTGTATGACTGCACCTCTAGAAAATAGGGCTTTTCTTAAGTGCTTAAAACCAAAGGGATATGTTCATTTCAACAACCACATTTTAAAAATCTGAAACCTGGTAATTATGTGCAAGCTTTACACTGGCAAAATAGAAGGCCCTAGCATTTTAGCTTTTCTAATTTGATCTGCTACCAAAAAACATTTTTTTTAATATTTCTTCAAACTAGGGAGAACCTGACTTCCTATTTTATATTTAGGCTAACGTCTGTGCCATTAGAGACTTGAGATTACCTCAAAGAAGACTGGCATAACAGATCTTTCCTTATAGCCATTAGCCTGTGTACTTTTCATAATGAACAATGCAACAACAAATGCAAAATATTTATAGCATTAAGTCACATTCCCGAGGCGAACAGTTTGTATAACATGATAAAATTTTCATATGATAATATCATATAAATATGCATCAGTCAAAATATGCATGCTTCTATTAATCATGAAAAGTTTGTACCACCTCTTTAGGATTTAATTAAGCAAAATGTTTAGGGCATTTTATTTCCAATCTAATGTTCAAAGAGCTATAGAACATTATTCCATTTTACATTCCAGAAGGAGAAGTTCAGATTAATTACTCTAACATGAAATCAAAATTGTATTTATTTATCATAGTGCAGAGAAGTATGCGATCAAGCATTTCTGGAATGCCTTGCTGAAGTTGTTTGAGAAACTGCCTTATCTGGTGACTTTCAAAAATAAGGATGGCCATTGGTCAGTGGCATTCTAGGGGCACTTGAATTGGCTCTGAACATGCATACCTGCTTACCTGACCAGAACACAAAGAAAGTCAGGAAGGCCTTATACTGGACCCCAAGTGATTAACCTGTAGCTTTACCACCCCTTGTAACTTTCACGGGAGTCTAAGATTGAAGGAAAAATCAAGTGTTTCCTGGTGATGTTTCTCTCCTCTAACAGTTCCTGGAATGCACACATCCAGATAATCATTTCAATATTTGAGTTATATTTGGGACAGGTTGTAAGGCAGTCTGATGTGACTCCTGAGTATTCTCTACAACGTGAAAGGAAAGTATGGCACAGTTGGCCCTCTGTCAATCTGTTTGTCAGAGTAGCTATACAAAGAACACATATAGAGGTGCCTGGGTGGCTCAGCCAGTTAAGCGTCTGACTCTTGGTTTTGGCTCAGGTCATGATCTCATGGGTTCGTGTATTCGAGCCCTATGTCGGGTTCTGTGCTGACAGCTCAGAGCCTGCTTCAGATTCTGTCTCCTTCTCTCTCTGCCCCTCCCCCACTCATGCTGTCTCTGTCTCTCTCAAAAATAAACTTAAATTAAAAAAAAAAAAAGAACACAGATAAAGACATGGCCTGCAAGGCAGGCAGGCAAGAAACTAGGGTTCAAGTTTGCTTTCTTTGCAGCCCTTCTTGGAACAATTCAACTGCAAAAACTTTGAGGCAGTCCAGTTTAAAAGCTTCTACAGAGTCCTATAGAAGCTTCCGTACAATTCTTTGGATTGTAGAAGTGAACATACAAGGAGACCCAGAAAAATCTAGGAATCATGGCTAGCCATTATTCAGCATTTAATGGTAGCAGGCACAGTACAAAGTTCTTCAAATTCGTCATTTAAACTTAGTCACAACCACTGCTCCCTCAGCAAATACGAACATGATCCCCACTGTACAGATGAGGAAAATGAGGTTTAGAAGGTAAGTAATTTGTTCCAAGTCACAGAGCCAATATACACCGAAGCCTAGATTGAAGACCAGACTGAGTCCAGAGCCCAAGCTCTTGACTACTACGTTTTCGAGACCACAGCCTAAGTGTTGAGATTACATGCCATCCACACAGACTTCCCTCTGCAAAAAGGGCTAAGCGCTGTCACAGATTCTGCTACATACACAGCACCCTGCTTCATGACACATTCATACACAAAGACAATGAAATCAAAAAGGTCAAAATACCTTTGAGCAGACAGCTGAAGTGTTACTCAATCAATATTTGTTGATTGATTTAAAAAAATAAAGGCTCACAAGGCAAGCCTTTATTTCTTTATGACTATGAGACTTGGATTTGCTGCAAACATTGTCTCTGCACTTTCACCAGCAAGTACCACTTAAACAAGGAGACGGGGCCAATACTGGATCTGAGGAAGCAGTCATTCCACCCACAGGCAAACAATACTCCTAGCTCTCTCTTTAGAAAGGAGGGAAATCACAGCAAGACATGGAAAAGATTGACTTTCCATGTGGGTGAAACAGGAACCACTTACATCTGTAATTGCAAAGATGCCAAGAAGAATATCCTAGCTTCAAAAATTATGACACAACTGCTCACTAAAATTAAATTCTACCATTAGAGGGTAATATATTTGGCTATATATTTTATATATCCCATTAAAACACAAATTCCCTAGGGGCGCCTGGGTGGCGCAGTTGGTTGGGCGTCCGACTTCAGCCAGGTCACGATCTCGCAGTCCGTGAGTTCGAGCCCCGCGTCGGGCTCTGGGCTGATGGCTCAGAGCCTGGAGCCTGTTTCCGATTCTGTGTCTCCCTCTCTCTCTGCCCCTCCCCCGTTCATGCTCTGTCTCTCTCTGTCCCAAAAATAAATAAAACGTTGAAAAAAAAAAACTTTAAAAAAAATAAAATAAAATAAAATAAAATAAAATAAAAACAACACAAATTCCCTAAAAGCAATAAAATTCAGTATATATTTGTCAATAATGACTTATGCATTAAAATGAATGATTCTTTAAAAAAAATGAGTGATTCTTTCTGAAGAACAAGTTTTCACAGAGAGTGGAGAGAAGGGCTAAGGACAAGATTCCAGTGAGAGAGGTGGAGGGCAGAAATAGGAGAGGCTATGGTATAAGAAGCCTCTGGTCATTCCCTACTTTGCTAAAGTCTAGCCCTGGGCATATAGGTAGAGTAAGCTGAGGGCAGCAAAAGCAAAGAGTGGACAAAAAAAAAAAAAAACATACTGTCTAATCACAGTGTAGCAACCATCTTCAGAGTGCTCTTTAGGTGTGAACTAAAACAGGAGAAGTTGAAGGAGGTGGGAGGAAGAGCACACAGCCAGGGATCTCTGGAAAAGAAAAGCAAGAGCCAGATCCACTTATCACAGTCTTGAGGGGGTGACTTTTGTTTCGAGCGAATGAGTGACAGATTGCACTGCTTTGCAAACCTAAGTCACTATTATTGGAAACACAGTATGGTAGAGTGCCAGGAGTAGAGATAGGACATTGGTGAAAATATTAATACGGCCCCTTCCAGCTGTGTGATGTGGGCCAGTCACTCAAGGCCTAGTCATGCCCACCCTAACTATGAGGTGTGGTGAGGACAAAACTATAGAAAGTAGGCACATCCTACATGGAAACGAGCCTTCCTTAGAATTACTGACAATCAGAGGCATACGGAAAGGGAGGTGTCTGCTATATGCACCTTGGAGAGGTCCAGATGACCAGGCTCCAGCTTCTTTAATCACATCCCCTCCCACGGATGACATCTGCAGAACCACTACCTTTGAATAAAAAGCACAACCGAGTTAATTGGTTAAATTTCACTAACTCAGACTATTTAAGAAGAAAGCCATTATATTTAATAAAAGCTTCACTTACAGTTATTCTCTTTAAAAATTACTTAACTTGAATTAATAGTGACAAGGTGTTGCCAAATATATCACTGTACTGCCAGATATTCTGTAATTAATAGATGGGAATTCTTTGTAATTATTACATCAGCTATCTACACATGGGTGGATCTTCCTAAGTGCCTAAGAAGTTTGCGCTTTTAAAAAGTATCATAGTAACAACTGAAAATCCCTGCCACCTTGGTAACTGAACTATCAAAAGTTGCAAAATAATAGAGACTGAGTTAGTAAAATTTTATTGCACTTATTTCTCATTAAAAGGATAGACGCAATAAAATGATAGAGTTTCCATACAACTATGATTCTTCATGGATCCTAAAATTATCCCTGTTTTTTTATGTTTATTTATTTCTGAGACAGACACACAGCATGAGTGGGGGAGGGGCAGAGAGACAGGGAAACACACACTCCGAAGCAGGTTCCAGGCTCTGAGCTGTCAGCACAGAGCCCAACGCGGGGCTCAAACTCACAAACCGTGAGATCATGACCTGAGCTGAAGTCGGACGCTCAACTGACTGAGCCACCCAGGCGCCCCTAAAATTATTCCTATTTTTTTCTTTTGGAGATAAAATCATTTGAAGTAATTTCAAGAGGGGCATCTGGGTGGCTCAGTCGGTTAATTGTCTGACTTTGGCTCAGGTCATGATCTCACGGTTCGTGGGTTCGAGCGCCGCATCGGGCTCCGTGCTGACAGTTCAGAGCCTGGAGCCTGCTTCGGATTCTGTGTCTCCCTCTCTCTCTGCCCCTCCCCCAGATGAGCTTTGTTTCTCTCTCTCTCTCTCTCTCTCTCTCTCTCTCTCTCTCTCAAAAATAAACTTTTAAAAAAATTGAAGTGATTTCAAGAATTTATTTATTTATTTATTTATTGGATGAAGTGATTTCAAGAATTTAAATAGTCCATGTCCCTCTAAATAGAGAAGGACTTAACCCCAAAATAAAATCGAAATTTCTATACAAAAACTAAAATTTGGTTCCAGTAAGTAAAAGGAATGAACATGTATTACACAAAATGACAGAAAAATTACAGAATTTAAATTAATTTTTAATTTTCTAATGGAACTTTTCTAGCCAAGTTTTAATTTTTACATGTACATATGATACATATATATGCACACATATATGTGTGTGTGTATTTCTAAAAGATGTGACTCCAGAATGAATTAAACATCTGCATCGAAGCCCCTGCACTAGGTAACCGGTCAAGAATGCTCAGTTGAGTAAGACATGGCCCTGCTTCCAAGAACAGAAAGAAAACTGTGTGATGGGGAGGAGAACTGAAGTTGCCCCATTAACCAAGATTGTAAGAAGAGAAAGTACATTAGGGGCTCTTGGGTGGTTCAGTCAATTAGGCATCAGACTCTGGTTTCAGCTCAGGTCATGGTCTCACAGTTCGTGAGTTCAAGCCCCATGATGGGCTCCACACTGACGGTGCGGGTCCTACTCTTTCTCCCTCCCTCTCTGCCCTTCCCCTGCTCTCTCCCAAAATAAATACATAAACTTAAAAAAAAAAAAAACCAGATAAGATTGGTGCCAGTGGGGCCTGAACAAGGAATCCCTTAAAGGATGTTTGACAAGGGTAAGGAATGGGGGCTCATCCTTATTCCACAGCTAATAAGGAGCCCCTGAATGTTTCTTAGTAGAATATGACAGCATCAGAGACGTGCTGAACAATGTTATTCCAGCAGGGCAGATCAGAATTCAGAAAAACTGGAATCTCATTTCATATCTAGGAGCCTCAGTAAGCAACCAGAGAGCAGACTCCTTGTCTCTTGCCTGTGCGTGTTCAGCGCCTAGCACATAGCAGTGCTTAAACTATAAATAAATGGATGGATGGATGGATGGATGGATGGATGGACGGATGGATGCAGAGGAAAGGAAATGAAGTTCAGAACCTATAGAGTGATGGTAGAAATGAAGACGTAATCAATTCCCAAAAGGTAAGAATGTAACTCATCCAGAAATGATCCAAATTTCAGAGAATTCATCCCCCTGTGTTTCTAGTCAAAGACGACCAGGGAAAAGTCCAAAGAGTTCTTTGAGTAAATTGTGTCCTCAAAGTTAAACAGTGAATTTGCTTCACTTTCAGTGTCCCTTGCTCACTTATTCTCCCAACATTCAAAGAAAGAAAAAAAAAATGAGAGATCCCATAAAGTCACAAAATAGTAATTCTCTCTTGAATGCCATACTAAACTTGGATTCTTTAACAAGACACCACTAAGCACGTCTGTCTACAGCTCCTTGACATTAACTTGAATATCTCCCCATAATTTCCCTGATTTGCCAGTGAAGGAACTCCTTGTAAGTCTCATGGACAACCTCACTTCCATATCTCAGTACTCACTGTGTAGAGTCTGTCTTTCCTATATACTCACTCTAAGAAAGTGGAATAAGAAAGGAAGAAAGATGAATTCAAGAGTAAAGAAAACCTCCATGTGACATTTCCTAAAGCACATTCCACTGAGTTTATTCCCAGGAGATACTTAAATGGGTGTTATTTTTAAAAAGACTTCCATAGTCAAATATGTATGAAAACACTGGACTAAACAAAGTTAAATAATAGACCCTTTACCTAAGACTTTTTGGTACCGCCAGTGTATAACTAGGAATCTTAAAGAGGGAGATGGAATGTGCTATATTTCACCAATTTGACCACACACAGAGAATCCACAAACCTGGACTTCTAAGGAAGTTTCCCTGGGATGTGTCGTTCTACTGCCCTATATC
Organism: Prionailurus bengalensis; assembly: GCF_016509475.1. Taxonomy (NCBI): domain Eukaryota; kingdom Metazoa; phylum Chordata; class Mammalia; order Carnivora; family Felidae; genus Prionailurus; species Prionailurus bengalensis. The sequence continues at coordinate 96,804,180 of NC_057349.1, read as the reverse complement.
AGTACTGAAGCACGAGCACTTACATGTGGGTCATTAATTATCAGGCAAGTTTCTCCTCTTTCACCCAGAATTGGGTCCTCCACTGCCAGGAGCTTTGTCTGCACTGGGCAGAAAGACAAGGCCTGCAGCCATGTGGCCAGTACTAGGTGTGCTGACCAATGCTTACTAGTCTTCAAAAAACTAATCTCCAAAAAACACCACCAGACTGAACAAAGATATCCATGGCCACAAAGTCCTGTGGTGTGTGCTACATGTATTCAATTTAGAGAAGGTAACCCTTTTCCTGTAAGGTCCTATAGAGACAATAGCAGAAATGAGTAATAAGGCAATGGGAGAGTAATACTGCTCTGAACATACTGAATTCATGTTTACCAGGTGGTTGCCATGCACAAGGAGCTCAAGTAAAATCTTGTCCCCCATTCTTGAGCCTTGGGATATGACCCTATGACCAATCCAGAGGCCCTGGGACAATGATGTTGCAATCATGGGTTTTCTCTCCACTGGACCTCTCTCCTACATGGCTGAAGTCCACTTACTGAGCCCTAGAATCTAGCCAACAAATGTATGTGAATAGGGAGCAAGGTCAAAAAGTGTGCACCAGCAAATCCATCACTGATAGAAAAGAAATTCCAAGCCCCTGCCCTGCATAGAGGGGTACCCTCTCCCAAGAAATACAAATAGCAGCATGTTAGGACTAAAGGGTCAAGCTGCCTTACATAGGACATCAGAGCAAGAAAAGTATTGCCATCACCTACTATTTATCTGAAGGGCTCATTTCCTCTTCTGAAATCTGCCTGTCCCATTAATTACACTTAATGGGCGCCACAGTGGTTGACAAATCTCCCTAGAGGGGAAACTTTAATTGTAGACAAAAGATTCATTTATTTACTCAACTTTGTGCCAGGCACTATACTAGAAGCTGGAAATACACTGGCGAACAAGAAAAGATATGATCCCAGTCCTCACGAAGCTTCCCATGGCTGCTCCCAGTGTAAAATGTCAAGGTGCAATAGACAAGGATCACGAAAAAGCCAAGCCTGCTCCCATGGCTCTATCACCACACAAAAGTCACAGGAGCCAGGTGTTTGTGGTAACCACAGAGAGGGATATAAGCAGCCCCAAAGGAGAGGAGGATAAGCAGCCCCAATATAACTGACTAGCAGGCTAAGTCCCACCTCTCAGCATTTGGGACAGCATACCGGGATGGGACTACCATCTTAGGGGAGGTGAATCAATGTGTTAGAGACTGAGAGGTCAAATAAATTTGTTAAAAGAACCGAGGTGAAGCTGCTGGAACATTGTCAATAATAATTTACTTTTCTCTTCACCTTCCCATCTTGAAATATTCATTGAGATTTCTTGAATGAGAGTAACCAATGGTTGAGGGACTCTCTAAAGGGATCCCATGACAATCCCTACTCAGGAATGTGATGAGACATCACATGCCAAAACAGCCCAGCTATAGGAAAGGTGGAGGAGGGACACACCAACCAGAAATCTTTCAGTCTTCTCTTCTCTCTACATGCTCCCTTTGGGCTGATCAGCTATGTACTCCTGTGACTTCAGTTACCACCCATAGGTGAAGGTTTCCAAATCAACACAGCTACCTCTCATGAGATGTCATTTCCAACTGCCTCCCAGCATCTAAACCTGTCATGTCCAAAGCTGCACACACACCCCTCTGCATTATCTGCCCTTCCTGTGTTTCCCATCTCAATTCCTGCCTCTACCATCCATGCAGTTACTTGCTAGCAGAAATATGGCATTTTTCCTGCTTCTTCCCTCCTTCCCACCCCCCACATTCTGATTATTCACCAAGTCCTCCTAAACATTTTTACATTATGCCTACATTTGTTCAATTCATTCATGCATGCATTCATTCATTCAATAAATATTTACCAAGTCTAATTATGTACCAGGCACTGTTGTAGGTGCCCATCCTCATGGAGTTTACTGCTGTCCATTCCAGTGAAGCCACCAACGCCTCTTGCCCATTCTGCAGGAGGCCTTCTGTCTCACTTCTGCCTAGTTCATTCCCTCTGCTCTCGATGTGGGAAAATCTTGTGAAACACAAATCTGATCACTGCTCTAACCTGCTCAAAACCCTTCACTGGCATCCACTTTCCTCAAGAAGAAGCTTGAACTCTTCAGCATGACCTCAATGAGCAGGCCAGCCTCAGCAGTTTGTCCACTCTCTGGGCTCTGGCATGTTCTACTTTTCTTGAGGTTCTCTCTCTACTCTGAGTCTTTCCATGTGCTGCTTCCTCACCCACAACCTCAAAATCCTTGGCTGATTCAGTCCTATTTCCCCTTCATATCTAATCTTAAACATCATCCTAGGGAGGGGGCTTTCTTGACCTCAAACCTGGTGAGATCCCACAGCACTCTGGACTTGATCATCACCAGACTTGATTGAGATTTCTTTTTAATGTCTCTTTCCCTCAGCAGACTAAGAGCCAATTAAGACAGGGACCATGTCTGGTTCACTAGAATGAAATGTCTGACTTTGGACCTCAGCCTAAGGAGCAGAAAAAGTAGAATCCTTACCAGGTGCACCCTGGGTGGTTGGATGCCCAGGGTTGGTGGGGGTCAGGTGAGGGGGGAAAGCCAAGTATACCATCTTTGGTAATCACACAGAACAAAGTTGCTTTAGTGGGAAACACCAGTGAAAAGCCCCAGAATAGAATGTGATCATTATTTCCGCTCGCCTTGGCCAAGTCCATGAACTAAGTCTTCTCAATTTAACAGAAACTTTGAGAAGTCAGCATTGGGAATGTCCCTAGAATAACAAGAATTACCAACTTCACCATCACTTCTCTCTTAACCAAACTTTATTTATACTTTCAAATAATTAAGAGCAAACAGTTCAGTTGGGTCTAGGCTAATCCCAAAAACACAACCACCCTCTACAAGCAAGAGAAAATATAGATGACATTTCCTCCTGTTTCCTGTTAGCATCTTGGCTCCTTGGTGACCTAGGGGCAGGGTTTTCTGGAATCCTAACTAGGTCACACCCCTAGTTCCAGTCAGTGTCAGGAATAATAGGGGTGCATGACTTAGAACCCATGTTTAGAGGGTATCCCCACTTCAGAAGTGAGTTCTGGCCCTCGTTCTGCCATTAATGCAACTCAGTGGCTTTGAGAAGGTCATTTAGCCTCTCCAGCCTAATTTTCTCACCTATAAACGGGAATTTAACAAGATCATCTCTGAGTTCCCTTCTAACTAAAATTCTAGGAGTCTAAATCTTTCAAAATAACAAGGCTCATTTAAAGGAGTACAGCCAGAGGATATTCTTTTTCCTTTCCTTTATTTCTTGGAGTCCTGACTTAATTTCTTCCCTTTTTATCCTTCCATATGGCTGCCACTGTTGTCCCCTGCCCTTACCACAAGAGCCTTAGAAAATTCTCTGACTGATGGGATAATTTTAGAAGTAGCCCTTTCTGAGTTCTCCAATATTTGCACCACCATAAATCTGGTACCCTCTTTTTACTCCTTTATTATATATTTATGCTTCACTTTAAAGGAACAAACATTAATGTCCATAAAATTTTAACTTTTCATATTCTTTTCCATTAATGTCTGATCTTTCACCGTGGACCTCCACATACGTGATATTTTATCCTGAGTTTCCCAGAAAACTCTGAGACAAAGATTTGCATGCAGCTGATTTATTGGACATGTGGTTCCAGAAAGGAGGAATGAAGGACACAGAGAAAGAACGTGGGGAGGAAGAAGAGCCAGTATAATGATGTGTTACTAAATTGGCCACCACTAAGGGAAAGTGGTATTCAATCATAAAGAACATTCTTTGGAGTTTGTGACATACTTTTCATAGCTATTCTCTCAGGGGACAAAAGAAGGAAGAATTTATTCATCAACTCTCATGCCCCATTGACCCAGTGTGTTAATTCCCCTACATTTCGGGTTTGCACATGTGTGAATGAGACTGAAAGGATTTACATGATGCCCACACTGCCATATCAGAGAAGCCCTACAGCCAGAAGCTACAGACATATGCCATAAGTGTGAGCCAAGGCCCTTCCAGAATGTACAGGCCTAAGCTGTCAAAGTACCACAGCAATCACTGGATTAAGAGGTGGGGCCAAGAGGATCTGGAGAGGTCCCATATACATGGCTGTCATCACTGTAGAGTCTGCTTTCTCAACCATGGCACTATTGACATTTTCAGCCAGATAATTCCTTGTTGTGGGGCTGTCCCATGCATTGTAGGATGTTTAGCAGCATGCCTGGCCTCTACTCCCTATATGCCCTCTCCCAGATGTGACAACCAGAATATCCCAATATTGCCAGTGTCCCCTGGAAGGCAAAGTTACTCCTGATTAGAACTACTGGTGCAGACTGTGAATATCGTTAATTTTGTCACTCACCCAGTACCCCTTCATTTCTCTCTACATCATATCAAAAGCAGCTCTCAAGTAGACCACTATGAGAGATATTTACGTCTTATGCCTGTGATTTAACTTTTGGGCCTCATCATGATATACTTCATGTAAATAGATGATAATTCCTTAATAATAAAGAATGATGAGATTTTTAAATAGTTGATTTGAGAAACCCATGAACAGACTAGATATAGAGGGAAAATGTTAAAATTGCATTCTAAGGCTTAGTTGCTTAAATCAAAAGGAATGAAAATAAGCAATTTTTTTAAAAAACCTAAGTCTCTAAGTCAAGGACTCATTATTTTTTGAGACAAGGATCTTTTTCCATCATTATGCATGTATGTGATATACATACAATTTCACATTCAACTCCAAGACCCACACTCACCCACCTAAGCCCATCCAAGGAACTCCTAGGAAACCATGTTAACTACTGTTGATGAACATTTGGATTGTTTCTAGTTTTAAGTTATTATGATTAAATGCTTCTATGAAGGTTCTTCTATATGTCTTTGTCTCATGTATACACACATCTGTGCTGAGAATATATCTAGGATGAAATTATTGGATAATAGGATATATATATGCTCAGCATTAGTTGATATTGGCAATCAGCTTTCAAGAGTGGTTATACTGACTTACACTCTCACCAGCAATGCTTGAGAGTTCCAGTTGCTCCACATCCTCCTCAACACTTGGTATTGTCAGACTTTTTCATTTTAGCCATTGTAATGTTTATATGCTGGTGTTTCACTATGATTTTAAATTTTATTTCCCTAATGACTAATGAGGTTGAACAACTTTTCATGTGTTTATAGATCACTAGATTATTTTCTTTGGTGAAGTTGGTTTATATTTTTTGCCCATTTTTCTATTAGGCAGTTTTCTTTTTTATTTATAGGGGTTCTTTATATATTATGACTATGAGTCTTTTGTGGGACATGCATTACAAACATCATCTCCCACTCAGTAATTTTTCATGCATTCTTTTAAAGATGTCTTTTACTCAACAGAAATTCTTATCTTTAATAGAATCTATTTAAGCAGTCTTTTTCTTTATGGTTAATGCTTTTAGTGTATAGTTTAAGAAATACTAGCCTACCCAAGATAATAAATATGTTCTCCTAGGTGTTCTTTTACATGCTCTATAAGCTCTATTTTTTGGTCACATTTAGATCAACAATCTATCTAGAACTTACTTTTGTGAATGGTGTGAAGTAAATAATCAACATACTTTTTTTTCCATAAGCACATTTATTGACAAGACTATCCTTTCCTCACTGCGCTACATTGTTATCTTTGTTGTTATGCACTGAATGTTTGTCTTTCCAAAATTCATGTTGAAGCCCTAACTCCTAATGTGATGTTATCTGGAGACTGGGCTTTTGAGAGTTAATTAGGGTTCGATGAGGTCATGAGGGTAGGGTCCTGATCTAATGGGACTAGTGACCTTCTGAGAAGAGACAACAGGGATCTTTCTATCTCTCTCTGCCACATCAGAGAAAAGGTGACCATCTGAAACGCACAGAGAGTTCTTATCAGATACTAAGCCTGATGACGCTGATCTTGGACTTGCATTCTCTAGAATTGTGAGAAAATAAATTTTGGTTGATTAAGCCACCCAGGCCACGGTATGTGGTTATAGTAACACAAGCTGATGAATATATTTGTCATAAATCCAAAATCTGTTTATATTTGTTTCTGAATTCCACTGTAATGATTTATTTGTATATCCTTTTATCATTATCTCATTGTCTTTCTTTTAATGCAACAGAAATCATTTATTATTGTTCACGGTTTCTGTGAGTCAGGTATTTGGGAGTAGTTTAGAGAAATTCTGGCTCAGAGTTGCTCATGAGGTTACAGCCAAATGTCTCTTGGGGATGCAGTCATTAGAAGGCTTGAGTTGGGCTGGGGGACCCACTTCTATGGTGGCTCAACCACTAGGCTGGCAAATTGGTGCTGGCTGCTGATGGGAGGCCCCCATTCCTGTCTGCATGAGCTCTTTCACAGGGCTGCTTGAGTTTCCTCATGCTCCCTCAAGAGTGAATAATCTGAGAGAACTAGGCAAAAACTGCAATTACCTTTTATGACAGCCTCAGAAGTCAGTCACACAAACCAGCCCTGATTCAATGTAGGAAAAAACTACCTGGAGACCAAGATCATTAGGGCCATTTTGGAAGCTGGCTTCCATAATTTCATTTGTCTGAAGTCCAAAAATAGGCAATAATAAACTATATTGCTTGGGGGACGGGGAGTGTACTTAGGCATTAAAACTATAGAAGAAAATAAGGCAATGGTTACCACAAAAGTGGTTACCTCTTAAAGGGAAGAAGTTGTGAGTGGAAAGGATCACTATTTGTCAAAGAATACATTTATATTGTATGCACTTTTCCAAAAGGCAACGTGTTTCATAATTGCAAGAAAAGATTTAAAAAAAAAATTAAGCCAAAAGAGAATTGACATGAGAAAAACAAAGTGTTCTTTTCTCTTTTGTGCCTCAAATATAGATCAAAGGATTCCCAAAGACTAATCAGAAGTCTGGTCAAAAGAAGAATAACAACAGTACAATTAACAATAATAGTAATAAAATCAATTAATTAATTAATTATTCTAGCCTTCTAATAATTGTTGAGATCTGGTAGTATAAGTCTTCCTTTTTCTTTTTCTTTTTTTCCAAGATTATCCTGGCTATTCTTGCCCCTTTCCATCTCCATGTAAATATAAGAAGGAGCTTTATAATTTCCATAAAATTTTATGCCAGGATTGTTATCTAAATTGAATACATACATCAATTTAGGAAAAATCTGCCTTTTTAGACTATTTAGTCTCCAGTCCATAAACATGGGATATCCCTCTATTGATTTAGGTCTTCTTTTGTTTCTCTGCAATATTTATAGTTCCCGATATAACAATTTTGCATACATTTTGTTAGGTTTTTTCACCTGGGTATTTGACGGTTTGATGCTATTTTAAATGGTATTTAAAATTTTGTTTTTTAATATATTCTGGCTGGTATATAGAGATATAAGGGAATTGGGGTTATTGACAATGTTTAGAGACCTGATAAATGTATTTGTTAATTACAAATTAACACATTGATGGAGAAGTTTACCAATACATTGGTGGTTTATACACTGTTATAAACAAAATGCCATTTCTTCCTTTAAAACCTTATATTTTTGTTTCTTTTTCTTGCCAGATTACATTACATGAATTCTAGTATAAAATTAAATAGAAGTGGTGATAGTGGTCATCTGTATCTTATTCTTGATTGTAAGAGGAAAGCCTGCAATATTTCACCATTAAATACAATTTTTGTGGGTGCCTGGGTGGCTCAGTCAGTTAAGCATCTGACTTCAGCTCAGGTCATGATCTCACCGTTCTTGAGTTCAAGCCCCGCATGGGGTTGACAGCTCGAAGCCTGAAGCCTGCTTCAGATTCTGTGTCTCCCTCTCTCTCTGCCTGTCCCCTGTTCACGCTCTGTCTCTCTCTTCCCACCCCCTCAAAGATAAATAAACATTAAAAAAAATTAAATATGATTTTTGCTGTAGGTTTTCTTGTGGATACTTTTTGTCATATTAAGGATGTTCCATTCGGTTCCTACTTTGCCAAAAGTTATTATTAGTTGTGTTAAATTTTATCACATTATGTTTCTGCATCTATTGAGAATATTGTATGAGGTTTTATTTTATTCTGTTAAGGTGATTAATTACATTAACTGATTATTTTTTAATGTTTATTTATTTATTTTGAGAGGGAGAGAGAGCGTGGGCAGGGGGGAGCAGAGAGCGAGAGAAACCCAAGCAGGCTCTCCACCATCAGCATAGAGCCCAACTCAGGGCTTGATCTCACGAACCACAAGATCACGACCTGAGCCAAAATCAAAAGTCAGATGCTTAACTGACTGAGCTACCCAGGTGCCCCTTGACTGATATTTTAAACTTAAATCAATCTTGCATTCCTAGAAAAAAAATCCAAATTAGTCATGATGTATTATCCTTTTGCATACATCACTGGATTTGGTTTTCCATGATTTTTTTGAGGATTGAATCAGTGTTCATGATGAACAGAAATTTTCCATTTTAATGTAACTCAATTACATTAAATTATCATTTTCTTTACTTCTAATGGCCTGTCATGTCATGGGATCAAAGTCAGGTTTGGATCATAAAATGAGTGAAAGTGTTTCTTTTTTTTTTTTTTCCTATTCTCTGGGAGAGTTTCTCTAATTTTGATTTTATTTTTTCCTCAAATTTTTGTTAGATTCTACCACTGAAGCTCTCTGTGTCTGGAATGTTCTTTGTAGAAAGGATTTAATTATTTAATTTCATCAATGGATGTAGGACTACTCAAGGTTTCTATTTCTCCTTATGATGCTTTTTTTGATAAATTAAATTGGACATAATGTGGCTTCTCTTTTGCAGAAATTCTGGGAACTTTTCCATTGATAATTACTTATGTGTAACATCAAAATTATTAGGTGTAATGACATATGGGTGATACAGTCTTTTTGTTTACTCACATTTCACACTCTTTTCTAGCAGTTTTTCTAAAATTTAAATCTACTATTTCAAGTCACTCTTCCAGAATAAAAAATTAACAATCACTGATAGTTGTCATAAACAGCATACATTTTCCATCAGACTTTTGGCTGCTATAATTACATATATAGGTGCGTTTTCTTTAAATATGTTCAATCGACTAACAAATACATATTATGGCATATTAAAACAGACCCTCTGAAATCACAAAATCAGGAGGGCAATTCACTATACAAGTCATAAAATCAAGATTTTATAAATATAGACAAGATACAATTACCTACGCTAACTACAGCATCTTTAAGACAAGGAAACTGAGGCACAGAAAGGCAAAGTGACTTATCCAAGATTACAGAGCCAATAAATAGCAGAGCTGGCATTAACAACCCAGGTCTCTCGATTCTTGCTCTGGTAGTCCTTCCACCACATCATGCTACCATTCAAACCACATATTTGATTTGGCATTAAGAGTGCTCAAACATACACACTGGAATATTACTCAGTCATAAAAATGAATGAAATCTTGCTATTTGTGACAACATGAGGATATTGTGTTAAGTGAAATAAGCCAGACAGAAGAGAACAATAGATACCAAATGATTTCACTTACATGAGGAGTCTTAAAAAAATGAACAAACAACAACAAAAGAAACAGACTCATAAATACAGAGAACAAACTGGTGGTTGCCAGAAGGGAGGGGAGCAGGGGATGGGAAATAGGTGAAGAGGATTTATAGATACAAAGTTCCAGTTATAAAATAGATAAGTTGTGGGGATGAAAAGTACAGCACTGGAAACAGAGTCAATAATACTGTAATAATTTTATACAGTAACAGATGGTTACTACAAAAAAAAAAAGAATGATTGAACATACTGAAATTTGCTTTCCACCTTTTCAAGAGCCCTCAATTTTAGAAGGAAAGATAAAACAGGACCCAAATGATAATAGGTAACATTTTTAGACTTCGTGTTGTATCTTCTGTTAATCACCTTGAATTTCAAATGGCTATCTTCTAGCATACATTATGTTTCAGATGCCATTTCTCCTCAACTGGGTGAACATAACAGTACCTGATTATCTCCCTGTACCCTTTCTGCTACTCCACTTTAACTGTCCTTCTACTGCACCATGCACCCTGAAAATGCTGTTAAAATACCTTTCAAAGTCAAAGTGGAATGATGTTTTTTGTTTTTTGAGGGTTTGTTTTTTTTTTTTGGTTTTTTTTTTTTTTTGGAATGATATTTTGATTATGTACCAAGTTCACTGTAAGTTCCTGGTGGTCAGGGGTGATGATACATATATTGGTATTATCTAGCACAATGTGAAGAACATTCAATAAACATGTAATTGACTGAAAGACTGACATTTTTTTTTTTTTTGGATAGTCCAGTGGCTATGAATATGGGTTAAGGAGACATCATGCCTAAGTTCAAATGTCAGTTCTGCCACTTATTACCTGTGTGACCTCAGGCAAGTTGCTCTGGGTCTCAGTTTCCTCATCTGTAAAACAAGGTTAATAATAGCATCCACACAGAGTTGTTCTGAAAATTAAATGAGATAATAATCTATTAGCACAATGCCTGGCCCATAGGAAGTGCTCAAAAAATACTAGCCAAGATGAGATTATATCATTACGGTTATTAACTATTCCTATTCTTGCTATTCACCATAATTCCTCCTGTCCTTGTTCTAAGTCATTTGGAAAATTCTCCAAATCTAAGGGTTCAGTGAATATCTTTTCTTTTTGAGAAATGTATCTGGCACGTAAATAGTAAATCACCCAAATCCCATTAACTCTAGGTAATTTTATTTAATAATTATATTTTAAAAGTTGGACAAATAAATAAATGGCAGAGCAATTTTGACTGAATCCTGTTTTCTCAATGGCTATTTGGAATACATCATTCATATGCAAGCCCCAAGAATATTGAATAACAGATAAAATAAATAATGATCATAATGCAAACCACATTCTGATTCCAACTTCCCTGCAAGTACAACTCCATGTACGAATTATAAGAGCCAAAAAGTAACATGCTTATTAACTGTGGGTTGCTCAGCTATATACACAGGGCTTAGCAGATCACGTGAATGTTTCCATATTCTCAGCTAAGCTAATGGTTCCTTAGAGCCCAGTTCTTATAACCCCTTAAGAATTTTAAGATTTGCCTGAAAAAATATATCATATTTCCATGACTATGACTGAACACAAATTTGGAAAGCTCACTGAAAGCAAACCATCCTGGAAGACAGGAAATGGTCATTGTTTTCAAAGAAAGTCAAGATGCTGCTGCACACAGGGAATCGAGCTCTTAGGAGCTTGATCTCATTTCCCTCCACATAAACCTGTGGATGCTGTGCGGATAGACCCTATCTTTCACTTCTCACATGAGTAGTGGGGAATAAGAATAAGGCCACTTACCATCTGAGGTAAAAGACATTTTATTCAAGACTGCCATACACATGCAGAAATATATTTCCTCCTCTTTTTACATTTAATTTCATTTTAAAGTATTCAGGGATTTAGAGGGATTCTGGACTTGTACTAGGCAAGTTGTAAGCCTCTGGGAAAGCCTGTCAAAAGACTCAGATTTAAAATGTCATTTCCTAGATACACAGTGTTTTCTGCAGCAGGGCTCAGTGAGACTTTCACTAGGAAAAGTTGCTGCATTTCATCTTTTCCTCATGAACAAAAACAATTACGCCAATAGTTGCATTGATTTTTTTTTTTAATTCTTACGAGCAAAATGTCATGTCTGAGACTAGGAGATAAAAATCCTGGTTCAAGTCCCAACTTGACCTTCAGGTCAAGGACCGTCAAGTCCTTACTTTGACCAGAGGTAGACAAGGGTAGGGGGAACCAAGCCTATCCACCCAATGCAGAGGACCAATGTCTGGTCAGTGGAGCGGAGTGCTATTATGTTTGAAAAGCAGTAAAGAGCAATATAAAGTCTTTATAAAAAATCTGTATTTAAGATCCATTTGAACAGCTGCACTTCAATAGTCAAACTAATGGGGGTGCGGGGCAGGTATACATATTTTGATGGGGACTCACTCCAGCACAGCCTTTGCAATTCATGCTGTAAGTCCTTTACCGGCACAACCCTCTTTGAATGAAGTCCTGAAGGGTTGAACCCATATTAAAAATCTCTAATATGAGAAGAATTACAGCAAGGTTACAATATAATTAACCTGAGTTACCTTTCAAAACTCCTGCTGATATATATTCTGCCACTTCAGACTGTGTTCATGCTGTGATTTTTAAAATTAGCAAAGAAGGAGGCTTTCATATTCATTCAAACTAAAAGGATACAGGAATGTTTGCATAAAAAGAAAAAGTTGGTCAGTACTTTCTATCATTTCCTTATTCTTTTAACAGGTTTTTTTAAATGGCAGCTCCGTATAGCAAAGCCTTATTCTGTCCACTTCCTAGTCTGTGGAAAAGTCTGCTAGTCTTATTTAAGGATCATGGTGACTCCTTTCACTGCTTGGAGGAAAAAAAAAAAAAGCAAAATCAGGGCTATTATCCTGTGTTTATAACAAGTCTATTACCATAGTAACGACTGTGATGTCACAAACCCTACACCAGGGGCCAAATTCTGTCTCTAATGGGGGAAGGGCAGCTTAGCCTTGGAAATCAGACAAAATTGTGCACAAACATGTGTGGCCAAAGCAGGAACAATGCTTGCGGTAATCACCAAAGCACGGGGAGCTATTCTTCTCTGAAGAAAAGGGGAGCAGGCACAAAAAAGCAATTCCCCAGGACCAGAAATAAGCTACACCCACACTTCTGTCCGCAGCTGTGCAAAAGGAGGGTGGAAATCCAAGCAAGTGTGGTATCACCATGTTCCCAATCACAAGTATTCCACTGGGCCCACCGGCTGCCAAACATGGATGGGATCCAGTGGTGAGCCCGCCCAAGCACATGAAACACACTCTGGAACTGGTGCCCGACCAGATGGAGCCCTCTGGTACCTCGGAGGGGAAGCAACTTGCCCCGTGATGGCAAGCACTTTAAAACCACACTGGGGTTTTACTCCTACTAGGTCAACCCAGTTCACAGAATCACAGATTCTCAGGTTCAGAGAATCTCATCAAGTCTCCCAAAAGATGTGGACTTTAAAAAATGACCTTTTACAGGAACATGTTGTATCCCCTGTCACTGAGGTATCTGAAGTAGCAGAGTAAGAAGTACTCTTATTCTGATACAGTCTAAGGAAGTTTTGTACAAATATGCTGAAAAGGCAACTTTGTATTAAAAAGAATATTGAATCAGGAGCCAGAAGACATTGCTACCAGTCTTGGCTCAAGAATTTAGAAGTCTCCTGATCTTGAGCAAGCCATTTAACCTATCTGACCTTCAGTTCCTTATGTAACCATATCTAGCGTGCTATTTCCTGGGGTCATTGTAAAGATCAGATTAAGTAAAATAATGAATGTGAATGAGCTTCATAAACTATAAGGGATTTCACCCAAACATAAGGTATTATTATTATTGGCATTTTCACATAGCCAGTTTATAGTAGAACAGGAATAATTTGAATGCTAACCATTATTTTCCTTCCAGAAATCCAAAACATACACATGATCCTCGTCTTCCCTACCCCAAAAGGTGCACAGTTGCATGATACAGTCAATTTTAAATTATTTAGGGGCTTGGGGCGCCTGGGTGGCTCAGTCGGTTAAGCATCTGACTTCAGTTCAGGTCATGATCTCACAGTTCATGAGTTCGAGCCCTGTGTTGGGTTCTGTGCTGACAGCTTAGAGCCTGGAGCTTGCTTCAGATTCTGCCTCTCTCTCTCTCTCTCTCTCTCTCTCTCTCTCTCTCTCTCTCTTAAAAATAAATAAACGTTAAAAAAAATAAATTATTCCAGGGTTGATTATAGAGGGACCTCTTACTTCTGGCCATTATGCCATTTATTACTTTCCCTTAGGAATACTATGTTAGCCTAGATACAGCTATAAAATTGACAGGAAATGTGCCTCAACTCAGTTACCTGTGTAACAATTCTGGTAAAAATTTTTAACAAAAGGAGAAACTGAAATGATTCATTAGATGGAAGTTTTGTGATAATCTGTGATAAACATGGATAACTTATCCATGGATAATGACTCACATCACTGTCAGTAAAGCTATGGTCAATTTCGGACAGGTTGGGACTAATCCAGCCAAGATACTAACATTCTCTCAGTGAACAACAAAGTGGCCTGTACTGTCTTATGTATGTGCAATAGGTATTTAAATATCAGTTCAGTTCATTCAGTTTTCAACAAATATTATTAGAGTACTACGATCTGCCAAAGCTCACCACATACCCTGAAAACCCCACTCTCTTCCTGTCCGTGTTGCTGTCCCTCATGATATTACACAAAAGACGTTGGCAAAGCTCATGGCCTCACTCTTAGAAACTCTATTCACCTTCCTACTATCATGAGGCTTTTGCCAATCTTACCCTCGTGCAAAAATCAGCAACCTGTTGTCCTGGGGCCAAACCCTCCCTGCTGTCTTTTTTGTAAATGAAGTTTTATTAGAACATAAACACAGCCATTTGTTTATATATTATCTGTGGCTGCTTTCCTGCTACAACAGCAGAGTTCAGTAGCTGTGATACAGCTGTGAGACAGCATAGCCCAAAGCCTAAAATACTATCTGGCCCTTTACAGGAAAAGTTTGTGGACCCCTGTACTATATAATATGACTAAATCAAAATTCATCTCTCCTGTAAGTGTTTCTGTGTAGGGATTAATGGAGAAAACCCCTTGAAAGCAGAGATCCTTTCTGTATTCTCTGTCTTGTCATATAGAACCCAGGAGAAGCACCGAGTCAAGGTTTAGAGCAGATACAGAAAATTAAACACGTCCTCCCCTACATTTTGTTTTCAACAGATGAGTGCTTTGGAGTTGCATGAAGACAGCATAAAACCACTGGTGTTTGGTTACTCTGGCTTCTAATTCCTCCAAGTTCCTATGTCTAAGACTTCCAAGGCTCAATTTTTGGCCTGTACCCTTTTGCATATTTATTTCCTGATCTGATGTGGAATTAGAGTTAAATGGGAGCTGTGTGCTTGAATTCCACGTGGCTGGCTCAGCAGGAAACTCCAGGGCAGGTTTTTTGGCATGCCAAACTCATGTTAGCCTCAGCTATGTTAATTTCTAAAGCTGTTTGCTTTGCTCAAATAAATCTTAGAGGGGAATTTGCATTTGGATGCACACCTTTTTATGCACAAATTATGTGCATGATAATTCTAGGGCAGACTAAGGACTGAAAAAAAAGAGGCATGGTGTTTACTGAATGGCTTTCGTGTGGCAGGTACTATGCTAGGTGCTTTACATATATTTTCTCATCTCATGGCCACAATAACACCGTAGGATGAAACTGTGATCCCCATTTTACAGATGGAGAAACTGAGGAGAAGAGAACTCATTTAATGTGTGCATGTTCACAGAGCTGGCAAGTGACAAAGCCTAGACTTGAGCCCAATCTGTCTAAATCTGAAGCCAGGGTTCTTTCCACTGAGACACACTGCCTTAATGATACTCTTTATCATCACCTCTCACTGAAGCCACTGGGCACACATTCGAATATGAACCCTACATTTACAAAATTAGTCACCCCTCTCCTTTCCAGTAGCCTATGCAAAGTATGTTTTTGGCCCTTGGGAGATACACCTGGGCCCCTCTGCATCAGAAAACAATCAACCAAAGGAGACTAGGGGCATTAAAAAGGTAAATTCTATATGATACACAAATTATGTTAGTAATTAGCAAACACAATTTCAAGTGATTTTGACAGATAAATGGATTTCAAGGACATATCTGAGGGCCTCAATTTGAAAGGACACTTTTACTACTAAAATGTAGTAAGCTAAGGAAGAGAATGTGCCCATACTATGAAGGAAAATGTTAGTAACACTTAGAATATGGTACAAAAATATCTACAACATAAGCCTAGGAATTTATATCTACAAATATCCTCACTGTTTATGAAAACAATTGCACACCTATCTCCCCTAAAAAAATGCAAACATTCTCTTCTGTAAGTTATGCTAAGTACTGCCATCAAAACTCACTGTTTATCATTGTTCAACTCAATATACAGAAAAATAGTAAGTCTAGCAATTAAGCATTCTAGCATAATTCCAACATTTCACAGCAAGCCAGATACAATGCTACTGAACTTCTTTCTCTGCATGGAACATGGCTGTAACCTAGCTTGCAACATCACACAATGCTCAGCCCTTTGCCATCCAGCTTCGTACACTGCCATCTGGTTTTCTGGAAATATTAAAGAACTGATTACATTTTCATGCAAGTAAAATTCAGACATCCATTTTTCTTTAACGCTCTCAAAGAGAGTTTTCCAGGAATTAGAAAGAATCTGTGGCAAAGATGGATAATCTAGGTTGTTTCTGAAGTGAATTTAGAAGGGTGGCCCTCTGAGGAGAGCTTGCCCTCACAACACTACCACCCAGGTCAGCCAGTCAGTATATAAAATTATTTCACCTTTCTTTGTTTATTTTGTAACAGATTATTTCAGAGAAGGAAAATAACTTTTCTGTAGCCAGTGGCAGGAAATATTCATTCAGTTAAAAGCAGATTGGGGGAATTTGCCTAAGTTTGCCTAACAGAGCAATACTCCTGTAAATAATACATGCACTAGTATCTCTTGTCACAAAATTCCTAAAACGGTCTTTTCCAAAGTTAACTTGAGCATTTAATAATGACTTATAAGATAATGACAACTACTTTCTGAGTCGTTCTCCTTGGAAACCCCAGTAGTGACTTACCTGCTGGTGGCTTTATGAAGGGTGGAGGGATTAAAGGTACAATAATGGGCACATTGCCATGATCCTTGGACCCTGCAGGTGAGTCACTGAGTCCATTTCCTGTGGCAAGCCCTGAATAGCCTGTGCTTATATTGTATGGTGAAATAACACTGTCCTCAGGTAATTTTGGTTTTGGCAAAGAATTTTCTGTAAAAGAAAAGAAAATCATGTTCAATGTAACAAAAGGACTTGTTTTCCTTATGACCACATTTTCTCAAGCAAAATGGCTATGTATAACAAAATAAATTTTTCCTTGCAAATCTTTAAACACTTTACCAGAACTGCACAGACCATCCTGGACCTTTTCAGTCTTGTTACCATAAATTTCCAATGGGCTCCTTTATAATTTGCTCCACTATGATAGCTAACATCTCAATTGTATCATGGTGATGAATTTTAGCGCTGTAAAGCCCATAGAAAATTGAGAGGCAATTAACATTTCCCATGTACCAAGTGATATATAGCAGGCCTCACTCTCTGGCTAAAGCGGGGGGGGGGGGGGGGGGGGGGGGGGGGGGGGGGGGGGGGGGGGGGGGGGGGGGGGGGGGGGGGGGGGGGGGGGGGGGGGGGGGGGAGGGGGCTAAAAATTTGCCCCTCCAGGCCTATAACTAGGTCCCGCTGTATTAAAAAGTTTGGTCATAATATAATCAAAAGAACCAATGAGAAAGAAGCAGATTATTTGAAAGAAAACTGTTTCACAGGGTAAACTCTTTAAATGAACTCATTAATAACCCATTAATTTTGTTAATATTAACAAAAGTGAAAATAAAGAAAACTTACAATGATATGAACTTTGTGAATTTTATCCTTGTATGTGAATCATTAAAAAAAAAAATTCAACCATGGAAAACAACTTTTTCCCTCTAGTAGCATATCCTGGCATTCTCCATGTTCCCCAGAGGCAAAGATTATTACCTAGACCAAGTATTATACGAGCTATTAGTTTATAGAATATAAACTCATGACTTGCATTTTTCATTTACAGTGAAATTGATGATACTATCTCTGTAACATGATGTGTACAATTTCATAGCGGGCTTAACATGAAATTTGTCATGTACGTTCAATTCCACATGCCTGCAGGACAGCTCATTTACATTTTGTTGCTTGGCATATAAGAAGGAAAAGCCCTGTCGTAGACACTCGCAATAAAATGCATGAGCAGGTAGTTTACGCCAATAGATTTTGAATGCAGGGCAAATACTGATCAAATTGCCAATGATGACACACAATGAATTTTGCCCACATTTTATGGAAGTTCCCCACGTGGATTGCTTCTTTATATACTCCTTTTCTTTGACAAACAAACTCTCACTCCAAATTTAGGTTCATAAATTCAGTATCCATATCAACACCCACCAGTGGTTCTAGGCTTCCCTCATGAAGTAGCTGACACTATCTGCTGATAGAATCAGCGTTAATTTTATTCTGCCATGACTCTAATTTCCACTCTTTAGCAGGGCTTTGATGAAAATTCTTATAGAGTAATGTGGGATCCAATCATGTACGACTCTCTTATTCCTCTTGCCCTATCCAAGGCTGGGGGCAGGAAGGAATTCAAACACAAAATAGAAATAGGGCTTTACTTTAGAATTCCCACCGAAAAGAGAGGAAGGGGGGATTACCAAAAATTCTCTCTTAAGAGTCTCAAAATCCAAACCTAATATTTCACTTAATAGGAAGCACCAGTCCCCAATAACTAATATATCAAAGGACACAGGGGGAGAACATAGCAGATGTTGTCCCTTTCTATAAATTTGTGGGCAGGACCATAACACTTAAAGCCCATAGCCCTTGCTAGCTAGTTCTCTCATTGCTGGAAGGAGATTAAGCTGTGTCTATTTTTGTTTTATGTTGTGCTCTTATATTCTGTGGAATTCTGCTTATGGGAAAGCACTACTGGGGATGTACATTTAAATCAACCATTGGCATAATCAACAAAATGAGTCCCAAAGCAACTCAATTCTGGCAGGTTGAGATAGTTAATCCTTCTTTGCATGAACAAAGGGACATTAAATGTCATTACCTTTGAGAACAGAAATGTGCTGCCGGCTCTCTCCATCTGTAGGGTAGCTCCTGAATTCAATATCTTCACCATCTTTCAATTCAACCTTATCATAGCCATACCAGCCAAGGAGTTCATTCATAGTGTTTTCTGCAAAGTTCTGAAAGAGAAGCACAGGTTCCTTTTTTATATAATCAATAACTATTTGAAACGAATGCATAAGTCGAATTCTGTTTGCACTACCCGTTTAATGCCAGCCCTGCCCCACCTCCCCTAGAGTCGTGTTCATTTTTCAAATCACGTTCAAACACTGTAATGCATTTAAATCTCAGGATGACGCATCCAATTATGACAGGCCTTCAGACATTTGCAATTTAAAGATAATAAGAAAAAAGGTATTAGTCTGTTTTGCTTACAAATAGGAAGTCATATTTTAGCATATTCTGCAAAGTTTATACCCCAGACTAACACAAAAGGTAAGGCACGAAAACAGCTAAGAAAATATTTGAAAATGAAAACAATCAAACTTTTGGTGGCTCAGATTAATTTAAATTAGAATTGCTTTCTGATTCAGGTATTGTTCTTTAACATGACTCTTAGATAAAGCAAAATCTCAGCAAAGAAATAATTTCTCAATTGTCAAGGCTACAAGGGTCTCCCTTTTTAATTTTCCCGTTTGCAAATGTATACTTTAAAAATCAATGCATAATTTGCTTTACAAATTTCACTACTGACAGATTTCCTTCTCCATAAAATCAAAGGTCACTATGATTGTCTTCCAACAAGTAACATAATAGTACCAAATAACTTTAAGGTTAATAGCCAGCCCAGATTTTGGATAACACATGAAAATAGTTTATGAACTATAAACCAACATATAAATGTAAGATATCATTATTGTTGTTATTATTGATACTAAACTGTGGAATAATGGGTATAGTTGGACAGCTTTAAAGCTTTAATATCAGGTGGCTATTTTTTTGTGAACTTATCAACTGCTAGATCTGGAAACAAGACGTGAGACTGTATTAATGATCTTAATGCTTGCATGTGCCTTAAAACATCTCTAAGAAATAGAGTAGAGTGGTAGTCACCAGAGCTGGGGGGTGAGGGAAATGGGGAGATATTGGTCTAAGGGTACAAATTTCCAACTATTAGATTAACAGGTTGGGAGATATAATGTACAGCATGATGATGATAGCTAATAGTACTGTATCATATACTCAAATGTTGCTAAGAGAGTAGATCTTCAATGTTCTCACCACAAAAAAGAAATGGCAACTATGGCAGGTTGGAGGCGTAGCTAATGTTACAGTGGTAATGATTTTACAATATATAAATACATCAAATCAACGCATTGTACACCTTAAACTTACACAATGTGTCAATTATATCTCTTATGTTCTTATGTGTCAATTATATCTCAATAAAGCTGGGGGAATTTAAAAATAAAAAGCAGGACACTATGCTACAGAATAAGGGCTTAATAAATGTTGAATGAATTCTTTTTTTAAAAAAAATCTTTATCTGGAAAGGCATCCTGAGCTTCCTAGACTTGCTAGAAAAACTATATATTCTAACCTCTGTGGCCCAAAGAATCTTTTCTCATTCTCCCTAGAAGCTGTCATTTCCAAATTACACTGGGATGTATAATTTATATACCTGAAACAAAGCACCCAGGCTAAACCAAGAGTGTACATAGCCTCAACGTGTGAGTTCCATGTTCTCTTGAATTTCACGACTTTAGATTTCAGCAGGGATTGCATAAAAAAGAAAAGGTATTACACTAGTGACTCCACAAAAACAAACCTGGCATTTCAAACCTCCCACAGAATGTTAGATTCTTTGCTTTAGTGCCCACTTAAGCTCAGGGCTCCAACTGGGTCTATCTGTGATGGTATAGTGCACCAGCAATTTTTTAAAAAATCTAGCCAGATTGATTCAGTGCTACCATCCACAAGGCCAACAGTCAGCCATATCACGCTTTAGTGAGGCATTTATTCTCTCTGATGGCTGGTCATGTCCACATTAAATAGACATTCTTTTCATGAATGCACAAAGATGATATGATCGATATGTATAATAAGCTCAGCCATCTCTGGAATACCACTGAGGAGGACTCAGCTAAATGCTGCTCTACTCAATCAAAAGAGATCCCTTTAATGAGGCGTCAGTCTCCCCTAACACCCAATTTTTTTCACTAAGCTGAGCGCCTGGTCTGGAGAATGACAGTCCCTAAGCGCACAAATCGAGGTCCTCCATCAATGGTCTGGCAGCAGAAATCTCCACGGAGAAGGATTACACCTTACATCAAAACACCAATTCCCCACAGTGTTAAAAGCCAAGTTCAAACCATCTTATTGGTCTGTGTGCTATTTGCCCCAATCTCCAAGAGAACTGTGCCAACAAGACAGAAAATCTTTTGCATAGTAACTCTTGGCCACCATATCCAATTTTCTAGACCGTTTGTATCTGGGCGCCTCTCTCTCCAGTTCTGCCTAACCTCTGAAGTGACACAAAGGCTACAGATGCATAATTCATGGAACAACCTCCCAGCCAAGGATATAGATTTGTTTGTTTTAGTCCAGCTGCAAATCCATTCAGCTTTTCAGAACCAATACCAGGGATGGAATCCAGAAGTTTCAGACATGCGGGTAAAAACTAAAACCTCCGCTGGATTATTAACACCAAATTCATAATATTGGGACATCTTAACTGCAACACTTAGTTTATGGTTTGTGCTGAAAACTCAGAGACTTCGTGGAACAATCAATGTGAACTTAGTCTATTCTATGATTTTCAAGTTACTATAAATGTCAATGAAAATAAGCTCTGAAACCTTCCCTTTCTTATCAGTGAAAATAAAAATAAACACCTTGTTGCTTTGATAGATGACTGCAAAAGCAGAATAGGAAAGGTTTATAAACCCTCAAGCTATAAATCTCAAATCTGTCAAGAAAGGAAGACCAAGGTGAAAGAAAGAGAAAGTGAACACCAAAGTTTCTTATGGCATAAGAAACAGACTATTACTTCTGTCTTAAACACACTGTATTAAGAAATCAAAGAACCCCAAGGAATAGACAACTTAAGATTTTTAATTTCTAGGTAGAATTTGATGCTAGATATCATATGGGCTCATTATGGTGTGAAACCAAAGGAAATGAAATAGATTTTTGCAGTTATCATCCAAGAAACATAACATTCTAGAAGAAATGAGTTTAATGTTTATGGCCCATAAGGGTTTTCAAATCCTTCTGGTAGAAAATTCCAGCGGTTGGTTTTTCAACATTTTTTAAATTATTATCCTCAAAAAAGGATTTTTCTATTAAAAAAATTACTCCTTTCCTACAGATGTGTCTCATGTATGTTATGGTTTTTAAAAGGTGAAAAAATAAAGGTGATAAAAATTAAACTGCAGAGATGTTTTGCCAGAAAGATGTTCAATAATAAGACAAGTTACTTTACCAAGGGAGGTAGTGAAATTTGTTCCCCCCTGCCCCCCCCCCCCCGCAAATCTTCACCTAGCAAATATTCTAGAGACGGGGTGGGAAACTAAAGTCCCCAGGTCCCTCCCAGTAGTAAGATTCTGTGAAATCAAAGAACTTCTACTTAGACAAGAAATTAAATACCTTTTGCAAAGAAATATTACAATTATCATGATCACATGTCATAAATTTTACTGAACATTTACTATTTCAAATATTTTATCATTGCTCCCATAAACCATCAAAATTGTGCCAGAAATTTCAATATTCTGGCATCTGAATCGCATTTTGCAGACTGCCTCTCACCCTTGGAAGTGGCACAAAAATCCTCTCTCATACCATGTGGTCCAATTTGGGTTTGGAAAATAGGTCACTATAATTATAATGATAATGTCTAACACTCTTACAGCACTTTATAGTGTTTCCACATCCTTTAACTCTCTGTTCCTTTCAATAACCCAGTAAGTTGGGTATTTGATTTCCACAATAAACTTCTGGTGAACCTAGGTGATACCTTCATTTTACAACCAAACATTAGAGCATCCAGAAAGTAAATGACAGGCATGAGACATCACACAGTAAAATCAGAACAAAAACACAGATCTTCTGATTCTTACACCAGGCCTCTTTCTATGATCAATTCCATATAGTCCGATGTGTCAGCAATTCCAAAGAAACTACCTCCTTGGACCAATCAAAGAGTTGCAAGGAAATCATACCACAGGATGTCAGTGTCACATATAAAGAGCTTTCCAACCAGGGCCTATATCTACCTATGTCGCTTGCTTTCAGACTTGATCATTGGCCTCTACTCTCCTCAATTATTTGTTTCGTTGGATTGTGTTCAAAATTCACTGTTAAATTTAATCTTCTCATTTTATAATCTTTTGCACATTGCATCTGACTCTAGTTGCTTTGTACTTTTAACCTTTATCCCCATGCCTCTTCCTTGCCCTCTCTAATTCCCCTCCCTCGCTTCCAGGGCTCCTAAGGAAAAAAAAAGACAATCCTAACATTTAGTCTGAAAGCATGATCTCTTCCTAGAATTAAACAAACAAACAAACAAAAATAGGCCACAGAAAGATGGTGGAAAGGCTGGAAATTTTACTATTTCCCCATTCCTTCTAAATTCTTTTGATACAAAAATTTATTTTTGTTGAAACCTAATTCCCAGGACCTTCATTAGATTCTCTCGTTATTCACCTGGAAGTACTGCACAAATGTCAAAGTTCCGTCTAAATGATTTTCCACTGACCACTTTACCAGGTAAATAATAAAGACTGGACTTCAAGGCACTTTGAAAACTGCAGTAATTACAAATTCTCACAATACTTCTGAAATGCAACTACTTCAAGGTCTTCAAAAAGGACTAATGATTTTATTTTGAAAACACCAAATAGTCCTTAAAATGTAAGTAGGTACCACGGATTTCTTTCTTACCAGGCCTCATAAAACTGAGTATCAGTGTGTCTTTAACTTCGTATAATAACCAAGAGAGCACAAAGTTTTCAAAGAGCTCCCAATTTTTCATTCAAATGAGGGAAGAGCCATGTCCTCTCTCTCCCCACAAACATAATTCCAGTTTTCACTCCAAGTCCCAGGTCTGGTAAAATATGTCACCTATCCCAAATACACTATAAGTTACCTGAGGGCAGAAACCTCTTATTTCATTTTACCCCTCACCTAGGACAATGCCTAGCACTTAGAATGCACTCAGTCAATGTGCTAGTACATTTGAATATATTCACAAAATTTTAGCTTTTTTTTTTAATGTTTATTTACTTTTGAGAAAAAGAGAGAGAGAGAAACAGAGTGTGAGCAGAGGAGGGGCAGAGAGGGAAGGAGACACAGATTCGAAAGAAGGCTCTAGGCTATGAGCTGTCAGCACAGAGCCCGACGTGGGGCTCAAACTCACGAACTGTGAGATCATGACCTGAGTCGAAGTCGGACGCTCAACTGACTGAGCCACCCAGGCGCCCCTCACAAATATTTTTTAAATGTATAAATACAGAAAAACGATCAAACAAAATTCAGTAAAATGGATTCTAAAAATAAATATGTGCAAATTAAAAGAATTGGAATATCCAGTGCTAATGAGCAGTCTCCTACTATTGGAAATTTAAGTTGATACAACTTTTAGAAAAAGGGTAGTTGACTGTATGCAGTGAAAGACTTTAAACACGCACATACCCTTTGATTCAGCAATTGTATTTCTCAGCATTGTAGGAACCATTCAAAGGAAATGCGTGCAAAGATATGCATGTTCAGGAATGTTTATCTCAGGGTTTTTTCTTAGAAACAAACTATATGCCAAACAATAGGAATCTAGTTAAATTACAGCTTAGTCATGGAGTGACTAAAATGGAATACTATTGCGCCATTAAAATATATGCTATAGATAAATTTTTACTGCCATGAAAAGCTATTAACAATATATTAAGTTTTGAAGAAGGTTAGCACACTAGAAGACCTCTTTTGTTTAAAAAAAAAACTATATATCATACATAGAAAAGGGCATTAACAGACATATATCAGAATGTTGATAGTAATTGTGTCTGGGTGGGAAAATTATAGGCTTTGTTTTTCTTTTAGCTTTTGTATTGCTTTTGTATTTTGTATCTTCTGTATTGCTTACTCTTTCTATCGTGTCTGTGTATTAACTTTATAAAAGTAAAAATTACTTTAACTAAAAATTAATTAACACATAGTCTACTCATAGACAATTATGTCAGCCATATTCACAGTCCTGATGACAATAAAAAGGATCTGTCAGTCACATGACTTAACTTCAAAACATTCTGGCACACATTGTCTACAAAAGTGAAGCCTATGAGAAATACTTTCAAAGGAAAGGGAAACCCCAATCCTGAACAATTTATAAGGCAGGGGGGAAAAATGCTAGCATCCCTGCTGGTTAAGATTATGAATGACAGAATGATGGTTATTTTTGGAAAATATTTTATCTCCCCCTTCACCTCCATGTGTTCTGACTTCTGAGGTAGGTTTCTGTTAAGCATCACTGAACTTGCTAATTGAGATCTTTAAAGGGGGTAAGATAGCAATTTGCAGAAGAGAGGCAGTTTCTCTTCTTTCAGAAGTTAAGAACTGAACTTGATTAGAAGTCAGCTTGATTCTATCCCCACATCTGGCCTAAGACTGAGTCTAAGTCATCTCTCTCTCTTTTTTAAGGTTTATTTTTTTCTTGAGAAAGAGAGAGAGAGAGAGAGAGAGAATGAATGCGAGCAGGGAAGAGGCAGAGAGAGAGGGGGACAGAGGATCCAAAGTGGGCTCCAGGCTGACAGCAGAGAGCCTGATAAGGGGCTCAAACTCACGAGCCACGAGATCATGACCTAAGCCAAAGTCCGACACGCAACTGACTGAGCCACCCAGGTGCCCCTAAGTCATCTCTCTTAACACAGATCCAGTGGATCGGATTTACTTTAGAGTTCTGCAAGAGGGTTGGGAGGTAAAATTTAAACAGAGAAAAAGAAATATTGTAAGATCCCTTTACAGATTACAAAGTACATCCACATTCATGATCCCGCTAGATCAGATGGTATCCTAAGGAATCAGATGGTCCTTCTCCCCAGAGAAGACCCGTTAGAGGGCTATCCACATGCATGGAACGATAAGAGCAGTGAGATTTGTACTCTTGGTGCAGACTTTACCCGGTGAGCCCTGCTCTTTTTACCTGAACCACAGTTTTGCAACTTGAAATCCTTTAAAGATGG
Organism: Prionailurus bengalensis; assembly: GCF_016509475.1. Classification (NCBI taxonomy): domain Eukaryota; kingdom Metazoa; phylum Chordata; class Mammalia; order Carnivora; family Felidae; genus Prionailurus; species Prionailurus bengalensis. The sequence continues at coordinate 96,778,185 of NC_057349.1, read as the reverse complement.
GAGCACCTGGGTGGCACAGTCTGTTAAGTGTCAGGCCCTTGATCTCAGCTCAGGTTATGATCTCGTGGTTTGTGAGTTCAAGCCCCGCATTGGGCTCCTCACGGACAGCACAGAGCCCGCTTTGGGATTCTCTCTCTCTCCCTCTCCCTCCCTCTCTCTCTTGCCTGCCCCCACTCATGCTCTCTCTCAAAATAAATAAATAAATATTAAAAAAAAGAAGAAGAAGAAATCCTTTAAAGATGGTCACTACCCTCCATTTTGCAGCGTTTTCGGCCACAACACAATGATTACAATACAGTTCTAAAGGTAGAAGACACATCATAATATTAAAATACAACCCCAGCCTGGAACAGGCCTGACGAGAAAGTCTTGTTCTCTTATTGATATATTCTAAATTGGATGGCTGTGTAATTGGTATACGAAACCAAAATTGTGTGTTTCCATATATAAAACCTATGTTGCTTTATTGTCTTTTTGTGACACAGAATAGACAATTATGTTCCCATGTTTTCATCCACGGCCAGGACATCAAACGTCCTAAAAAAGGTCAAACAAATGCTGTGAAATTGTGGATTCCAGCCCCGAGGTTAACGTGGCAAACAAGGCAGGTGTGCAGCTGTGTCCGATCACAGCTGTAGAACGGCCCTAAAAATCACCAAGACTTGTTGCATTGTTTTCCTGTCCCTGCCAAAGCCATTGGCCTTAAAACAGGACAGGGTTCCACAGCCCTTTGGTTACGTAAGAGATATTAACACCCATCGGTCTACAGATCCTAAAATATACATTCAGCAAATCGCACTCACCACATGCTTTCATGCCTGTTTACATGTTTCAATTGGCACCATCAAAAACAAAGTACTTTATTTCTTTCTCATTTTACCCAGTAATATCCCTTCTCTTTTAGGAAAATATTCAATAATCTTATTAGCTCGAGAGTGCAAGTGTGGCTGACTTCCCATTCCACAAGAGGAAGTTTGAGACTTGAGAGCTTTTTAAATGATCCGCCTTCTACTACTTCTAATAACTTTTTTGAAAAGAAAGAGAAAGCGGTATAAAGACTTAATGAAAAGGACACTTCCCTAGGAGATATAAAAAATATGGTCACTCTAACAAGACACTGTCTTTCCCTAGAACTCTCCTTTTTTCAGACGGTCACTTGTGCTCACTGATATTTGCCCTTTTGGAGGCCCTGTTTTTGACTTTCCTTTAAAAACTGTTACCTCTTGGTTTCTATGAGTCTGTCTCTCACACAAGGAGAGTAAGGCTTGGCTTCTCAGAGCAGTGCTTGGCAAGCACACAGGCAGGAAACGCAGAAGGGAATGAGTCTGTCAGACTCATTTTCTTCTAGTTCAAATGTTTATTTCAGATTCGGGAGGAAGTGGAGTGGTTCCTTTCCATTTCCTCGTCTCTGGAACCTGCGAGTCGTATAAGGCTTAGAGAATCTTGCTCTATCACACTCACAGGTTCATGGACGGAAAAAGAGCCTGTTTTCAGAAAACCCTGGTTTGAACAGAACAGAATTCACAGCTCTCTGTGCCCTCCCAGAAGCATCTCTTAATGGGTTTTGACTGGAGCCTTGAGCAGGACAACTGACAGAAACGTGGAGGACAAGGCTGGTGGGCTCAGGAACATCCTATTCCAGCTCGCAAGAAGTAAGGACCATGTCCCAGCTGACATTAGTCCCCAACCCTACCACGTGGCACACCTGAGGCCAGTGGCTGACAGGTCTTACATAATTTGTGAATGCCGCAGTGAGATCTGTCCCAAGCCCACTTTCTAGGTTCCTGAGACTTACTGTGTCTGACAACAGGATGGAGTTTCAGCAGCAAAACTTAAAATATACCTGTTTTAGTAATGAGCTGATTTCAACTTTGAAACATGCCGACTTTCCCAATCTACACCATGATCTTTCTTTCTTTCCCTCTTTCTTTCTTTCTTTCTTTCTTTCTTTCTTTCTTTTCTTTCTTTCTTTTTCTTTCTTTCTTTCTTTCTTTTCTTAATGGAAACCTATTTATCTCACTGCACTCACCAGCTTAGCTCTGCAAGTTGCTTTATTGTCTATGCAGTTGACACAGGTCATTTTTAATGCCAAATGGAGACCATCACAAACCAAATTAGCAAATCTTGTGGTGAGTTTACTACTAAACTTTAACAGATGTTGCTGACTCTAACTGTAGGCATCAGGACTGAAGCATAATTTTAGGTACAAATTATTTACTGGGAATATTTATAGACAGAAAACGTCTTCAGTAAAGGAGACCCCAAGACATTTAATACAGATGATCCTGTAGTTTAACAATTGATAAAGAAGTCAAACACTGCAAATGCATTAATTATGGTTTGTTTAGGAAAGTTTCCAGGGCAGAGTCCTTGATCTAATCACACTGGTTTTGTCAAAGAGTTTTAAAAGATAAAAATCTGACTCATTATCTCTACTCACAGTGTAGTTTTTTTTTTTTTGAGCTGCATTACTGTTCAGTAGCCACTAGTCATGTTCACTAATATCTATGTGTGCAAAATACTTACCCTTAAGTAGAACTATTACTGTTACTGTTACACTTACACATATATTTACCTATACACGTCCAATAGTATGAACTAGTTTTTATATTAAATCTGTCATGTTATGGATGAACTCCTGAAATGAATTAGCCCTTCTATGTGTTGGGATTCCATCCTAAGATCCATTTATTATGATACATGTGAGCTAACAGTACATTGAAGACATATTACATTAGATACAATCACAATATTCACTCTAGAAAACAAAAATAGTCAAAATGTAAATTGCATCACCATCTAATTTTTTAAAATTGTCTCTACTGGTCATTACTTAAACAAGGCATACTTATGACAAATACAGTAAAGTAACGAGTCTTTTTAACCAAGAAAAACCAGGGTGGAGGGAGAAAGAAGAAAAGGAAAGATAAGGTAACATTGTAAAGGTCATAATGAGACAAGCACTTCTACGTGAAGATATTTTCACTACACTATAAGCATCTATGCCAAGTCATGTACTTTTCACACACAAAATTATATTGTATCAAATTTAAATTTGTTACAACTGCCATGCACATTAGACCAGTGATAACGAAAATGTAACTCAATATCTGATCTAGTGAAACAGCCACCAACATTAGCTCCCAGCCACATGAAGACAACCTCCAATGCCATTACTGGTGTCAGCTAAACCTCAGCCAGTTTGTCTTCTCCAGCCATTTTAAAATAAACATGTAACTATCTCAATTAGGAGATCTTGAAGAAAGCCTCATGATGAGGTGATTTTGTCACTCATTCTGAGTGCCCTGCATTTGCTGTACTTAAAATAGACACTTGTGCCAATGTCCTTTCTATTACCCGAAGCGGGGAAGAAAAATCACATACACACCAGTCTTTTTTCTTTCAGCTCACAGAGAAGCAACTTGATCCAACCAGTGTTGAAACCTGAGTAGGTCACTGTACACCATGATAAAACTCCCTAATCCCTGAGCCAAATCTCCCTGAGGGGGGCCTCCTCCTGACCCTCCACTTCCCAGGCTGACTTTTCCATTCGCTCTCTCCTCTTTCCCCCTTTCATTTCCCCTACCTTCAAGCCTTGATATGTGATCCTCGGTGGGGGCTCAGGTTTCCGTTTTTACAGCTTAGGCCGTGCTAGCTGTATACATTCCTTTCTTTCTGCCGGGCAGTGATTACTTACCAGGGTTTAGTTTACACTGGTCCAGATGAAAGCCGTTCAGATGAAGGCAAACACAGCCAGGCAGCTCCAGCGGCACCGATATGAAGCTGCACAAGGCCACATTGTGTTCTCGGTGACATTTTGTTGCACATATTTTTGTACAGGGCAACCAACTTGTTATGTTACTCTACACTTTAGGTTTGGGGACAAGGAGTAGTAATAATACCATGAGGTTTGAGGAGGGTTATACTGATGTGGTTATTAACATTAAAAACAGAAAAATATTAATGAGTTCAAAATAACCTTTCCACCATTTGACTTTGAGAAAGCACTTTTCAAATGAGGACTTTGGGTGCCATTATATTAGAGGAATACCTACAAAACAATTCCAGTGCAAATGGGAATCCATGCATACTGGCATTGTGTGCGTGGACATGACTGAAGGTTTCTGCCGGGGTCTCTCACACACTGGTCTAAACCAGATAGAAAATACCAATCCTACAGGCAACTGAGTTATTTGCTGTGTAAAACTTCTTATTTAATGCCACTCTACACAGAAATGATGAGGACTAAAACTTCAAATAGTAGGTGGTGATTTGGAAGAAAAATAACATTTTAAGAAGAGGAAATTCTGTGCACGAAGGTTAATTCCATACTTAGTCCTGCAGCATTGACTAAAAATTGTGTAATTTTTCCCCTTCACACAATGTTGTTTTTGTTTCTTCCTCACCAGTTCAGACAAACATCTGTTATACTGTAGAAGGACAACTATCTCCCAAACCACGGAGTGCGCCCGCAGCCAAAGTCAACAACGCCAGCCCCAAGCATTGAGCACAGTCAGCCTTTATATCCAGCCGGGATAACATTTCACATGTTTTGATTAAAATTAGCTAATTTGTAATTCTAGAACCTATGAAACTTAAAAGCTGCCATCCATATAGATCACATTAGGTAGTGTTTTAAAGGGCCAGTGCACACTGTGATTTCCTAGTGGCTCACTTCTCTCCTGTTCCTGCACCCCCAATTTAAAATGAAATGGAAAAGTAATCTGGAAATGCAGGACAGAAGAGAAGTGTAAGTGAGGAAGAATGGTTATTGTAGACTGTTTGAATTCCAGCCCTCATCAGAAGACAACAGCTCCTACTGGTCTTTTAAAAAACTATCATTTAAATCAATGGTGGTTTCCATCACAAGGAATGGCACTGGTTTCCAGAGCAAATCTTCCTTAACTCCCCTTGGACTGATGCTGCACCGCATGCTTTCAGGCATTAAGTTCATCACCCAGAAACAACAGCTCAAATTCCGAAATTGAGATTGCTACAGACATTTTCTGGAGGAAAGGAAAGCTATAAGCATATGCACCTAGATACTCATACAGCTTGTATTATCCGTGCGCCCCTTCCTAAACACGGGCTTCACAGAAGGCACTCTCATAGAATGTGCTTGTTCTAATCAAGAAAGCGTCAAAGCGAGATAAATTTTTCTTAGTCGCATGCCATTTTCATCCAGTCTGCCTTTTAAATACAAAGTTCACCAACCTAAGTCAGTTGGCAGTGTTAAGGATTCTATCTTGCAGAAGATAGGGAACACCAAGCCGGCTGCAGAATGAACGCTAAAGTCCCCCTGAAAACTGCTACTTGTTTGTAATTCACAAAAAGAAAAAAAATTTAAAAAACATATATATATATATTTTTTTCCTTTAATCAAGATCGATTCGTCATATCAACACAGAATAAAACCCTCGCCGGGCAAAAGCTTCAACTTCATGGAAAATAAGTGTGTGTCGGGGGTGGGGGGGGGGCGGGGAGGTGGGGGTTGGCCGGAGCTGAGCGGTGCTCTGGTGCAATCGCTCCAAAGCGAACAGCTGGAGCGCCAGGCTGCTGCGCTCGCCACCTCTGGCGCACCGCTGGCCTGGCGGGGAGCCGGACCTCGCCGACAGGACTCCGGGCTGGCCTTTCCGAACAATGGGCCGGCGCTCGGGAAGGCCGCCCCCCAGACAGCTATCTTTCGGCGGGGCTTGCCCGGGTCTGATAAACTGGGAAGTGAAGCATGCAAAGACGAGCAAGAGGCGGAGGCAGCCGAGCGAGAGGAGCGGACAGGGGCGGGCGAGGTAAGCCGGCCGTCAAAACGGTACCCAGACTCACGCTGCTGGGGCCGCACTCGCCGGGGCACTGACAGCCTCTCTACACCGTCGCAGCTGGCTACTTGAGGGGAAGCGGGATCGAGGCGCTGGGAGACGGACTGGAGGCAAGGGTGGAATCGAGCGCTCCCGGGGTTCCTCGGCCCGGCAGCGCCTCAACTTTGGAGGGACCCGAGGAACGGTTCCCGAAGAAAGGGAAGAAACTACACACCGCCGACTAGGAAAGCCTCTTCACCACGTCCACCCGCCACTTGGGCCCCCGGTCCCCTCCCTCTGAAACGCGCCTGTGCCAATCTGGGGCTTATAAGGTTAAATAGTGTGTGGTTTCCTGGCCGTCCCCCACCCCCATCAAATCGGAGGCAGGCAAATCTCGGGGATGCAGCCCGCGAGTTGGCCTCGGTTTTGCACCTGGAGGAAGAGCTGAGGCGTTCTGGGCGTCCTACAGAAACTGACAAGCGCTCCCCGTACCCCCCAAATCCGTACAACGGCCCAAAGGGAGCGGGAGGAAGAAAGAGCTCAGTCTCTCCAGCCCCGAAGTCCAAAAATACCTTCATTTCCTCATTGATCTCCCTTTTCACTGGGTGAGCCGGTTTCCTGCTCCTTTTATTTTCCGGAGGTCTCCCTTCTTTCTCCATTTCTGCCATGTTTTTGTGTCTGGTTTCTGTGGAGATGAAATGGCTGCTGCCGCCGCCGGCGGTGGTGGTGGTGGTGGTGTCGGTGGTGGTGGTGGAGGTGGTGCTGATGGTGGCAATGCTGGCGGAGGTAGCGGTGCTGGCGGGGCTGGGGCTGGGGCTGGGAGGGGGGAGGGCAGGCGGGCGCCGGAGAAGCGGGGTCTCTTCTAGCGGCGGAGAACGTCAGTGGCTGTCACAGGGAAAGGTAGCTCGAGGAGTCTCAGGGATGCCGCCGCCGCCGCCGCTCCTGCTCCTGCTGCCGCCGCCGCCGCCAACGCCGCCGCCGCCGCCGCTGCCCCTGCCGCCGCCGCTGCTTCTGCCGCTCCCGCCGCCGCCGCCGCCGCCGGGCTGCATCCTCGGTGCCCCGTGGAGTCGTCAGCCATCTTCCGTCGCTCTGTCCGTCTGCATGGGCGAGGGGAACGAGGGCCGGGCGCGGAGAGAGCTGCTCTGGGCGTGCGTGCGTGGATGTGTGTGTGTGCGCCCGGGAGAGCGCGCCAGCACCGGCGCCCAGCGCCTCCCGCGAGCCGAGCCGGGGGCGGGCCGGGGGCCGGCGCGGGGAGGAGGGGGCGGGAGGGAGGGGGAAAGGTGGGGGGGGGCTGGGACGGCCCCCAGCTCCGGAGCGGGCGTGGCTTCCACCGTCACTGAATACGCGGATGCTGCGCGGCCCCGGGGGCTGCTCGCGGCCGCTTGCTCATCCGCGGCGGGCACCGGCGGGACGCGGCGCCCCTCGCGGCCGCCACCTCGGCATGACGGCCCCTGGGGCCGCCCCGACCCCAGCTGTTCTCCTTAGCCCCGTGATGTGGGCTCGCGTGGGTTTGGAGTTGGCTTTTGAGCCGGTCCTAGAAGCTGCCGGGGGGGGGGGGGGATGAATGGGGGTGAAAGGAGGAGGTTGGGCGGTGGGAGGGCACGGGGATTCGAGGTCGAGTTGCAGGAGGGCCGCTTTCTTCACCCCCGGGGAAGGCAGACTGAGCTCGCCGCCTCCGGATTCCAGCGCCAGGGTCTCGGGAGAAAGGAGACCACGGCCCTGACCTCCCCCACAGCTGCCAGGATAGTATCCCCCCGTCCGGGGGCCACCTCTGGGCGTGTGGAGGCGGGAGGCCCCTTGGAGAGGTCCGTGCGCCCAGCTCCGCCGGTCCCCAACCCGGTGCGAGCTACGACTGCGCTTGCAAGACAGCTTTTGCCTCTCAATGAACCACTTAGAAGTAGGACATCTCGGACCTCAGCCCCCTGTTCTTTCTTTCCCCTCCAGTTCTCTCTCTCTCTCTCTTTCTCCCTCTCTCTCTCTCTCTCTCTCTCTCTCTCTCTCTCTCACACACACACACACACACACACACACACACACACACTGGTGTCTCACTACAAAGTAACAGTTTTACCCTGTGACCCCGTGCGCACCCTTGTCCCAGTGCCCTGGGTTTAACCTCAGGGCATTGGGTGCTGCTGGGAGCGCGGGGTCCCGTTTATAAGGTTTCGTCCTCCGGGAGCCAGCTGCGTTCGCCCCGCCTGGCAGGACCCTCCCTCCACCGCCGGTGGACACTCTTCCCCGCGACTTCCCTGCGCGCGGCTGTTCTCCTCCATTCGTGCTCGCTCCCCCTGCGCTCGCACGCCTTCGCTTTGGCCCACTAGGTCCGTGCCTGGGGCCAAGCTCGGGTTGCGTTTGTGGCTCTCTGGGCTGAGGCATTGGCGTGAGCGGTTTGATGAGGCTTCCGTGAGACACGCAGCCCCGAATGCTGGTACACGCTGCGGGTGACACATTGACGTTCGCGGCTTGGCTTTCCCGCGCCACTACACTTCGTAATTACCTGACACAATGCGATATGGGGGTGTCCATTGTTCCACTGCTTGTTATTGTGGAGTGTTCATTATAACCGTGGTGGAACTTAAAATTACACAATTTTTTTTAAGTACTTAAAGATTGAATGAATCGGCTTGGGGAATATGAGTCAGCTTTCCATTAAAATCTGTTTGGCCTGTCAAACAAGGCTCATTCTGGGTATCACATTGCCTAATTTGCATTTTAGCATTGTTTTGTTTCTTAAACGTCAAGTTGGAGATATTTGGGAGCGTACTCGGGAGGGCTGAGCACCTCTACGGTGGCTGTTTTGCATTTTAGCATTATTTTGTTTCGTAAATGCCAAATTACAAATACTTGGGAGCATATCCAAGAAAGCTGAGCACCTCCTCTCGCCTCTTCTCTTCCCTGTGTGGAGGGAAGGAAGGGAAACCGCACCCCTCTCTGCGTGGCTCGCTGGATCCCGAGCGAGCCAGGACGCCAGAGCGAGCGAAGCCGAATCAGACTCTGCTCCTGCAAGGGGTCCAAGCAAAACATTTGCCCCGGAAAAAAAGTTTAAGATCCTGGGGCGGTTATCTGGGGCAGAAAAAGTCGAGAGAGGAGGATTACAGAGTTTTTATGGAGCGCTCTGCCGTCCAGGCATCCCCTATTCAAGATTTTTCTAGCAGCCTCTGGGAGTGTACCCAGGGATGCACAGGTGTGAGCCCAAGTCCTCTGGCGAAGTTGAAGCCGGGAGTAGCCCACAAGAAACCTACAACGACTCTGGCAGCAAGGGTGAGGAGAGGAGCCCAGAACTGTACTAGCCGTACCCACACCCCACCCCCCACCCTGCCCCGTTTTCCTAGAACAATAACACAACATTCCTGAACGTGTGAAAGTGAGTGTTTTTCCGCAGTGAGGAATAGCATCCTGATGCTGTTGCCAGTAGGGAGAGATGAAGAGGGAATCTTTATGGTTTTTCAACCTGAATTTCGTCCAAAACATCTGATAAATAATATGTGGGTTGGAGGTAGTTTGTTTTCTCTGTTTTGTCCTCTTGGTCTTTAATGAGAAGTAGTGAGAAACTTTTTTTTTTCGAATATTCTAAAAGTGTGGAAACATATGTCATAAAGTATGCACAAAGGGAAGCTTTTTGTCTTCTGGAAACATATTTAAGTCCTCTCTGTTTCCTTCAGTGCCAAAAGCATTACAATTGATTCACTGTTGTTCACTTGATATCAAATAACAAGTTATATGCCCCAAGTCCTAAGATACAGTTTCACAAGTTAAGAATAAAAAGAAAAGGTGAATTGCAGCCCAGAGTTATATGTAGTGGTAGCTATACTTCCTTTAAAGAAATCTCTTCCTCTGAAATGGCTCATTTAATAAAAATGATGATATTAATCAGCCACCTGTTCTTTCACAGGCACACGTCTTCCAGCAAATGGAGGTGGCAATGTTGTGTTAGAATCCACGATGCCTGTCTTCAGTGACAGAATGAAACCTCTGATAGTGTATGTGAGGAAACTTTTAGTTCAGAACGAACTTTAGAACTAATGACTGTTACACCTTATTAATGACCAGTTTTAGGTTTCTTCAAATGTATTATAGATGAAGACAATCGTAACAAGAGTTGCTGCTTTATGAATTTGGACATATCATGAGTCTCATAACGTTCCCTAGATAACTTTATACACTTTGTTAGAGTATAACCCTGCGTAGGAAGGAACAATGGCCTACATCTTGAAAGAGCCACTCATTTGCTACTATGACCCTGAACATAGAAAAAGTCTTCACTATTCCCCTTACTGTACCCCTGCCAGTCACCAAAATGAGTATGGGACTGACCTTTCATACATTCCTGGGATATATTTTTATGACTTTTACTCTTCAAGGCTTCTTTGATATTCATTCTAACCAGATTCACCTAGGAAAACACATCAGAGAGAAGATGAAGGACCTAGGATGGTGTGCCTTGGGCCCTCAGCTTCTAGATCTGCTTCTTTGTTATCTCTAAGAACACCCAACTCACACGCCCAGTCCTCATGCCTGGTAATGAATTAATAAATATTTGCTGATTGATTTGTATGACATAACAACAAACTTACAAAGACACTTTCCTGTATATTGTTTGAAATTAATGCTCACCTTGAACAAATTCTGTGGTCTAACCAAATATGGGGACTAAAACATGTGGAGTAATTACTATGCTAAACACATTGTAAGAATTATATCATTGAATATTTACAAAATCTTATGAGACAGCTTCTACTATTGTTTTTTTATTTCGCTTTTTGTGGGTTTTTTCCCTTTTCAATGTTTTCTTTAAATTCTAGTCAGTTACCATACAGTGCAATATTGGTTTCAGGAGCAGAATTCAGTGATTCATCACTTATGTATAACACCCAGTGCTCATCATAACTGCCCTCCTCAATACCCATAACCTATCTAGCCCATCCCCCACCCACCTCCTCCATCAACCCTCAGTTTGTTCTCTATCTTTAAGAGTCTCTTATGGTTTGTTTCCCTCTCTCTTTGCCCCCCTCCCATATGTTCATCTGTTTTGTTTCTTAAATTCCACATGTGAGTGAAATCATATGGTATTTACCTTTGTCTGACTTATATCGCTTAGCATAATGCACTCTACCTCCATCCGTGTTGTTGCAAATGGCAAGATATCATTCTTTTTTATAGCTCAGTAATATTTATACATACATATGTGTGTGTGTGTGTGTGTGTATGTATGTATGTATACCACATCTTCTTTATACATTCATCAGTTGATGGATATTTGGGCTCGCTCCATAGTTTGGCTATTGTTGATAATGCTGTTATAAACATTAGGGTGCATGTATCCCTTCAAATCTGTATTTTTGTATCCTTTTGGTAAATAGCTAGTAGTACAATTGCTGGATGCTAGGGTAGTTCTATTTTTAACCTTTTGAAGAACCTCCATACTGTTTCCCAGAGTGGCTGCCCCAGTTTGCATTCCCACCAACAGTGCATGAGGGTTCCCCTTTCTCTGCATCCTTGCCAATACCTGTTGTTTCTTGTGTTCTTAATTTTAGTCATTCTGACAGGTGTGAGGTGGTATCTCATTGTGGTTTTGATTTGCATTTCCCTGATGATGAGTGATGCTGAGCATATTTTCATGAGTCTGTTGGCCATCTGGATGTCTTCTTTGGAAAAGTGTCTATTCATGTCTTCCACCCACTTGTTAATTGGATTATTTGTTTTTGGGGTGTTGAGTTTGATAAGTTCTTCATAGGTGTTGGATACTAACCCTTTATCAGATATGTCATTTGTAAATATCTTCTCCCATTCCGTAGGTGATGCAGCTTCTACTGTTATCCCCATTTCACAAATGAGGAAAGTAAGGCTTGCACAAATTATTAAGTCACAAGCTAGTAAGTATTGGGATTTGAGTCCATAACTTCCTGTTGAACTCTAGATATGGAGTTCTTGACACCTGATTCATGATAACCTGATTTAATGAGTTCCTTTTAATAATCTATATTTTATCAAATCTAAGACCCTTGGTTTGTTTGTTTTTACATTTTAACACCTCTGACATTGTGATATATCTTACAATGAATTCTTACAATTATAAATGACAGCTTCCCCACCCCACTCAATATTACATAAAATAATAGCATATTCTCCAATCATTGGTGTATTTGACTATGTCAGGTTATGCTGCGATTGGCAACTCAGAAAATCTCAGGACTTAAAGCGACGAACGTTTATGCTCCTTGTTCAGACAAAATCTCCTGAAGATCTGTGTGACTCTCCAGAGCAACTGTCTTCCATGTGATGGCTTGGTGTTGCAGCTCCAAGCCAGCATGTCCACAGTCAGTACTCCAGGAGAAAATGGAGCCCTGGAGGATCTCTCACCAGCAATTAGATGCTCCAGCCTGGCAGTGACATATGTCACTTCTGCCCCAGTCCATTGGCTAGAATTAATCATATGATTCTGCCCAACTGCTAGGGAAGCTGGGAAATTTAAGTCCCCAAAAGGAGAGGAGAACTGGATATAGGTGAGCATTTAACATTTATACCACAAAGGCATCTTCATTCAATGACATCTAGTCATTAGGGTCAATTAATGTAAACATCAGAGATCTTTTTTCGTCAAAACCAATGAGCAGCAATTGGCCTGCTGATATTCCATCTAAAGCACACTTTCAAAGTTCATGGTCATGTTTAATTTCAGAAGATGAGATTCAAAATTAATTTCAAATAGAACATCATGAAACAGCAGAACCATAATGCAAGTGCTTTAACCAGGTGTCTTACAGATGAGCTTCCAGAGCTTTGCAAACTCCTAAGATCATATACAGAACATTCAGTTCATTTTTTTTCCTGGGCAATGGGCATATATGTGTCATTATGTTTTCACTTAAGATTCATAACTTATTTATTCAACAGATATTTATATATCCAGGCACTGTTCTGGGTGCTTGGAATCTAACCACAAACACAACAGACAAGTTCCCAAGTTTCAGAAAGCTTATAGACCAGAGAGGGGACAATAAATAGACAAACAAGCAGTAAAGAAGAGAATTTTAGATACAGATAGATGACAAAGAACAATGTGATAAAGTGAAATTGGATTAAGGGGACTGCAAGGGTCAGAGGTCTGCTTTAGCTAAAATGATCATAAAAGATCTTTATGAAAAGAAATTTCACATGAAATGGGAAAGATGTGAAGGAATTGCCTAGGCAGAGATCCTGGAATCCTGGAGAAAAGTATTCTGGTCAGAATTTTATTTACTTATTAAAAAAAATTTTTTTAATGTTTTATTTATTTTTGAGAGAGACAGAGGCAACATGTGAGCAGGGGAGGGTCAGAGAGAGAGGGAGGCACAGAATCTGAAGCAGGCTCCAGGCTCCGAGCTGTCAGCACAGAGTCTGACGCGGGGCTTGAACCCACGAGCTGTGAGATCATGACCTGAGTCGGAGTTGGACATTGAACCGACTAAGCCACCCAGGCACCCATATTCTGGTCAGAATTTGAAGAATTTGAAGAATGTATGCACTGAGCATGTTTGAGAGATGGAAAGGTATCTGGAGTGTAGAGAACAAGCAAGAAGAGCAGTAGGAGAAGCAGGGCCAGGTCATCTGGCCATCAGTAGCTCTGCCATTAAAGACCAGGTTAACATAGCTATGCACACCTTCGAGTGGGAATCCCCTTACTCCTTGCTGTTCCAAGAACATTCTTGTCCTCTTTGCCATGGTGTCAAAGTGAAGACCATGACCTTCTCAGAAGACTGGGGGCCTTCTTTCAGTCACAGGAATATAAGAAGCTCCTCAGCTATTAGCTTCAAACAGACTCAGTGTTCTTTGCAGGCAAACAAAAGGGCTTCATTCTTCAGTGAGGCCTTGAGCAAGTCATTTTACCTTCGCATTCATTTCCTCATATGTGAAATGAGAATACTAAGCTACATTTTGGAGTATTGTTATGACCACATATTATCTATTAAAGTGAACTAAAAATAAAACTGCACAAGTTTCTATGTACAAATGTGTATTATCTGCTCTTCTGAAAATCATTATTGTTTTATGATAGCCTTAGGTTTATACATACGACTAATAGAAATATGTGACAATTTAAGAAAACCTGACACATAAGGAATAATCACCTATATAATAAGAGTGTTGGGGCACCTGGGTGGCTCAGTCAGTTGAGCATTGGACTTTGGCTTGGGTCTTGATTTCACGGTTTGTGGGTTCGAGCCCTGAGTTGGGCTCTGCTGACAGCTTAGAGACTGGAGCCTGCTTTGGATTCTATGTCTCCCTCTCTCTCTCTCTGCCCCTCCCCTGCTCATGCTCTCTCTCTCAAAATAAATAAATTAATTAAATAAAAAAATAAAAGTGTTGTTCATTTTCAATATGATGTATATACCAGGGTGCCTTTTAATAGTAATTTACTAGAATGTTATAATTTTAATTTATAAAAATGAGATTTTCATATCTGCTTTCAAGAACATTTCAACTGTACCAATTGAGGCAAGCATACCGATACCTATGAATTCAAGGAAAGAATAATATGAGTTATAATTTTTTTAATGTTTTATTTTGAGAGAGAGAAAGAGTGTAAGTGGGAGTGGAGCTGAGAGAAAGGGAGAGAGAAAACCCCAAGGAGGCTCTGCACGGTCGGTGCAGAGCCCGATGCAGGGCTCAGTCTCACCAGCCACGAGATCATGGCTTGAGCCAAAATCAAGAATCAGACGCTTAACCAACTAAGCCACCCAGGCACCCCTGAGTTATAATTTTTTCATTCTTATCCATTGAAGCAGAGATCAAAGCTCAGTGTTTACTTACTTCAAGCATCTCTGTGCTCAAAAAAAAAAAAAAAAAAAAAGCATTAAGCTCCACTATCAATGTGTATGTCTGCATATAAAAGCTTTATTTAAGCCAGTGGAAATAAAAGAAGGCCACCCAAATGAAAACAAAGACTGTTTATATAGGGCAAGAAAGTCAGTCATCATCATCTGTTTTTGGCAGAGACTCAAAGGCAGGTGTGTGAATGGGAGAGCTTCATAGCGAAAAAACAAAACAAAACAAATAGCTTCAGTTATATTCCGAATGGGGGGGGGGGGGGTTGGCATGGAGAAATTGGACTCTAACTAGAAGATGGTCCAACTAAAAGCAGGACATCCTATGTGATTATTTTGGGGAGCGTATTTGGCTTTCTCTAGTTGGTCCTGAGTTGGAAGGGGGAGGTGTAGTAAGGAACTGGAAAGTTGGCAGTCATTGCCCAAGTCCTAACCATTCTGGGTTGTTTGTGGCACAGAAGGTGACTTGGCTTCTCTGGTTTGTTGCTTCTGAAGTAATGGGTCAGAGTTCTATTGTCATGTGGCTTGGCTATTGTACATTTGTATAGTCAGTCTCTCAAGCCATTAACTAGAAAATAATTTAAGCCTGGCAACTAAGAAGGAACTAGCTCAAGGTTTAAGGCAGCTTCCATTTGTGGTGAGATAATATTTTGATGTATTAAGAAGTGTTTTGTTTTCTTCATACTCGCTAATTCCTTTCTATCCTTTCTATCAAGACCCAATGACCTGATGGATTTAGATTAAAAGTTTATGCCATAAAAAGCAGCTTTAGAAAAAAGTTGACAAGCCAAAGGAAGTTTTTCCAATCCAAAAAGAGATCACAGTTCTGTGTGGTTGGGATAAAGAAGGAACAAAGATGCTTAGATGACAGGAGGAGCCTCACTGTAGATTCCCAACCAGGTCCCAGCGCCCTGGTGAATGGGACAAACAACTGGAAGAGTCGCTTGGTTTGAGGGAATATGAAGGGCCCTTCAAGGTAGAGCCTGAAACAGCAGCAAGCCTTATAGAACAAACCAGCCCAACACGGAGCAGGCAGACACAGTGGGACAGGCACAGTGCTATGAAGGAGCCTGTGCAGAAAGTCCTGGGGTAGCCATTCATAATGTGTGTGATGCATGTATAGCTGAGAATGGAGCAGGTGTGGCCCTGAGAGACTGCAGAATCAGGGTAGTCCTGCCCCCAAAATGTTTGATTAGAGACTCCATGAACACTTCTGAGGATGTCAGCTGGAGAGGTGACTGTATCTAAAGAGTAAATGCCACCCACCCACCCGCCTGCCATGTAGATGCCAACCCAGTGAGAAAAGTACAAGAGAAGACCATACCAACTTAGATTATCTGGAGGTTTCATTTCTGCCTCCTGATATAGCATTGTATAAAACAGAGATTGATTTCAGGTATATGGAAGTGAAGAAGTTTACAAGTAGCAAATACCTGAGGTTTTTACATTATTACTTATAACTCACATAGATATGTATTCTATAACTCAAATTTGCTTTTAAGCAATTTTTCAAAATGGAGTTTTCTCATTCCTGGAGTAAATTTGGGGCACTATCTGCCTAATTATTTAACATATAAGTAGTATCACCCACACAAAATAGTTTCTTTGGGGTTATGGCCTTAATATCATAATAAGACCAACTTAAACATAAACGTTTTCAATAATTAGTCAAAACTATGGTACATATAAAACTTAACTTAGTATCTGAGTTATCTTGAACTGTCATTGCCTTCCTCAATGATATCCATTGATGAAATTAGAACTCTTGTCTTTATTTGATTTATATAGATGCTAATATAGACTTATAATAATATATTTCCTTTACATAAGTAATCAAATGTCATTAAACTTACTAGGCTTCTGACAATCCTGTTGAGTGGTATCATCAACTATTGTGATTCCTGCTGCGAGCCAAGTATTTTGCGAACAATACGTCATTTCTCTCTCACAACCACGTTTGAGAGTATAATTGTCCCTGTCTCACATCTTAGGACAGTGAAGGTGAGCACAGGTCACACTAGGAAGTGGCCGATTGAGGATAAAAGTCCAGTCTGCGGAAGCCCAGTCAAGCGAGGTATGCTTTCACATAGACTACACTCTGTTCCTCTCTGCTCAGCCCTTTTATCACCTTTTCTTGGGAAAATAGAGCATGCAGCTAGGTCAGTAATTTTCATTTCTTCTTTATTTTAATTTATGCATGGCTGTTACAAAAATTAAAACAGCTATAACAAAACCCTCAACCTTCCAGAAATAACATACCACATTTTAATATTCTCAAACCAAATATGGTATTCAGTAAATGGTTAAAGAGGATTGATATCTATGTTTTGACCCACCTCCTTTGAGAAACATTACATGTAGTAAAAAACATTTTTCTTTCACAGAAAATTTGTCTCCAATGTGCTGTTAGGCCATAAGTTGTCTCTTTATTACATCCCAGAGGGAGGAAGTTGAGTGGAAAAGATTCTGCAGTTTAACTATGAGAGGACATTATACATTTCAGTGGAAGAAAAAAACCATTCATCAAAAGATAAGTAGATAAATTAAGGATTCCATAATCAGTCTTGGGACATAAGCTGTGCATTTGTTTTTTTAAAAGACAAGTCCACTAAAGCTACAAAAGTTGTTTACCACATGCTGAAGAAGGGCTGCTTCAACTCACTTGTGTCCTTTCCTTCTGAAGTCAGTGGGTCTTTAGTGCAGCTGCTCTCCTTGTGAAGGCCTGGAAGTGAGGGAATGCTGGCAGGGACAGACAGAAGACAGAAGATCCAGGTACGGTGACTGCAAGCTGTACTCCCCAAGAAATCCCCAGGATATGCGCTGTGGGAAGGCACTGAAGTCCAACACTGGAAAACAAACCAAACCAAACCAAAAATCCAGCATGGGAAAAAATGAAGTGCAATATCGAACACAGAGCGTGCACTGGCACGCTCTTTTTATGTGGTGAGCAGTAGAGTTTTGTGGCCTGAGCACATGGACAATTGCTTAGAATTTAGTAATACAAAAGCTACTATTTATTGAATGCTACTTTATTCCCCAGGGACTGTGCAAAATACTTTACAGAGATTATTTTATTCGATCCTTCTACAGCTGACCCAGTATTTGGTTTGGGTCCTGTTGTAGAGGTGAGGAAGTGGACGGCTAAAGGGACTGAGTGGGCCATCTGTCTGACTCCAGAGTCTAAAACTCTCTTTAGTGCCTAGCAGCAGCAATGGTACTGGTGAGGATTCTTGCTTTCAAGGAACAAAAGTGAACTCTGTCTAAAGAAAAAAGGAGTATTAGAGGAAAGTGGACTCATAGAGCTCAAGAGGCTGGGAGAACAGGCTTGGAAACAAGGAGGGGCCCAGGGCCTTAGGAGGCCAGGTCATAGGAAGATTATCAAGATGCCAGTCTCTGCTTCTGTTACACAACACCTTCTAGAAACCACCACTGGGGGCGCCTGGGTGGCTCAGTCGGTTAAGCGGCCGGCTTCGGCTCAGGTCATGATCTCGCGGTGTGTGAGTTCGAGCCCCGCTTCGGGCTCTGTGCTGACAGCTCAGAGCCTGGAGCCTGTTTCAGATTCTGTGTCTCACTCTCTCTGCCCCTCCCCCGTTCATGTTCTGTCTCTCTCTGTCTCAAAAATAAATAAACGTTAAAAAAATTTTTTTTTTAGAAACCACCACTGGACATCACGATGCCCCCACTAACTGCACCCAAGGTTCTTTCTTCATCTGGGGTGCACAGGCCTGGGTGGGGGGTCCATTACCAGGTATCGGGGCCCCTGTTTCACATTCCAGGGTGTGGGGAGACTGAGATTCAAACTCTTCATCTTCCACAGAGAGGTAAGGTCCTATATCCCAACATCACACTCGTGAATTTCCCCAACCATAAGGACAGATGGATTTTGACAGCCCAAGGGATGTTATAGTGTCCTTCCAGACAACCCACCATAGCCACTTTGTAGCAAATCATTTCATTAGGAAAGTAAATGTAGGTCTGTTAAAAATAATTTTGAAAGGTCAGGCATAGGTGAAATTGTGCAGACATTAAATATTGCAAATCAAAACCCGACTGACCTAGAAATTCATTCTAATAGATTTATTTGCAATCTCTAAATGTAAACTTTAAAAAGACAAATTTGGTAACCCATATGCTAAACATCAATTAATTAGAATGTTTAGGGAATGGAATGTTCTTGTTAATTTAAATTTCTAACTAAATGTGATTAAGCCTCTAAAAAGACCCACAAACCTTTATATTTCAGACGCCGCCACTGGAATTCTTAATAAAATATTTGGATTGTGGAGATTTTGCAATGCCTCAGAATTATTAATGCCATCATGTGTAAGTTGTAAAGTGCAGTGGGTATAGGCTGTGCTAAATGTGTGCAGATCCCAGGGTTGATGTTCCATGTATATTTCATTAACCAAACTTCTAATGTGAGTTTGCCTTTTGTTTTCTCCATTGCATAAGTTGGGTAAAGAGGAGGAAATAAATTCTGTCCACGTAAATGTTTTCTTTGGAGCCCACTAAGGGCATGCACACTACTAGGCGCTGGGAACACAAACATAAATGATAAAGGTGTTTTAAAAGTGAGACAGGAATTAAGAAAAGGGGATGACTGATTCTGAGCGAGGCAGATAGAAATGGCAACCATCTGAGTTGGGCTTTGACAATGACGAGTTGGATGTTGTCAGGTGAGGGTGGAG
The DNA here is from genome assembly GCF_016509475.1 of Prionailurus bengalensis. Taxonomy (NCBI): domain Eukaryota; kingdom Metazoa; phylum Chordata; class Mammalia; order Carnivora; family Felidae; genus Prionailurus; species Prionailurus bengalensis. The sequence goes on along the minus strand of NC_057349.1, from coordinate 96,758,901 downwards.
GAAGACGAGCATGCTAGACAGAAAAAAACAATATGAAGCAAGACATCAAGACACCAAAGTACAAGTAGAGATAAGGGAAGAGTGAATGATTTGGTGTGCTTAGGATGAGTGTGTTAAAGGGAGCTATGAGGTCAGTCCAAAGGTAGGATAGGAGCAGATTGTCGATGGCCTCAAATACCGTCCTAAAGGAGTATGGACTTCTTTTTGAGAATCCTAGGAAGCCACTGAATCTTTTTTAAATATGGAGGTGATAGGATCGTAAGTGTGGGATAGGAAGATCATCTGGATGACAGATGAAAGGCAGAAGGAGAGACCAGAGGTAGGAGATTGCATAAGAGATGTTTGCAATAGTCCAAGATGAAACAAATGATTATTTAGGTTAGTGTGGTAGTGATTGGGAGGAATTCTTTCTAAGAGTTACCTCAGACACAGAATCCATAAGAATTGGTATCTGACTCAACAGGAGAGTGTGTTTGTGTGAAGAAATGAGTGTTTGGATAACAGAGCCCATTGCATAATAACTATCTCTGTTGCAAAACAGCAAAATAATAATGATTACACTCCTAATTAGCTCAGTGAATAAGTGGGGAAGTAGATCCCTGTTTTGATTTCTCTTCTCCCCATCCCTAAACCTGTTAAAGTAGATTGTCTGGATGCAAAGATCAGTAACTCATATTTTTAAAGCCCTTTAAGGATTCAGATGATCAGCCAGTCTGTAGCTGAAGATGTGAAAAGGAAGTAACACACAATAACATTAGATCCAGCGATATCTTATCACATCCTGTCCCCATGCCCTCTGAAACATTCTGAATCTCAACACTTCTTTCTAACTCCACTGCACCCATCTTAATCTCAGGCCCATTTGTCAACTGCAAAAACTAAGATTGCCACCTACTTGAGCTCCTTCCACTCTTGTCCCTGTGTAATCCATCCTCCACATAGCAACCAGACCAATTCTTTAAAAATGTAAAACAGATTTTGCTTAAAATGTTCCAGCGATTTCCTATCATACTGTGATGGTTTAAAATATGTCCATAAATTCTTTGATGCTTCTCCCTTGAAAAATAAAGCCAGATTCTCCTTCCCTTGATTATGTGCTATACTTAGTGACTTGCTTCGAAGAAATAGAATGTGGCAAAATGATGGTGTATGATATGTCCAAGATTAGAACATAAAAGGCATTGTGGTTTCCTTCTTGCTCTCTTTTCTTGGATCACTTGCTTGGGGGAAGCCAACTACTATGTCATGATGACATTCTAGCAATCCTGTGGAGAGGTCCATATGGAAAGGAACCGAAGCCCCCTGCCAACAGCCAGCAAGGAACTAAGGCTTTCTGCCAATACCCATGTGAATGAGCCATCTTGGGAATAGATCCTCCAGCTTCAGTCAAACCTTCAGATGACTGTAGCCCCAGTCAATGTCCTGACTCCAATGACCTGAGACACCCTGAGCCAGAACCACACAGCTATGTGGCATCCAAATTCCTGACCCAAAGAAACTATGATGTAATAAATGTTGGTTTGAAACTTCTACATTTGGGGGGAAATCTGGAAAGCAACAATAGATACCTACCACACATACTTATAATATAATAAAAAATTCCTTTCTATGCCCAGGAAGGCCCTACATACTCAGGATTCTGCCTATATTACTAAAATTAGCTACCACTGACTTTGTGGAAAACTATCAGTGGTCGATTAACAACTACAGTAAAACCTTGGATTGTGAGTAACTTGTTCTGCCACTGTTCCAGAAGACAAGCAAACATTTCTGATAAATTTTAACTTGATAAACAAGCGTTGTCTTCCAATACAAGTGGTACATGATGCCAGATGTCACATGATCACAACTGAGCCAATGGTTCTTGAAATTTGTTTTGTTATACAAGTGTTCTTGGTTGCAAGCATGTTTCCAGAATGAATTATGCTCACAAACGAAGGTTTTACTGTTTTTGTCTCTTTTTTTGTTAAGAAATAGAGTCACCAAAGTGTATTCAGTTACACGAATTCAAGCTAATGACCACATTTCCTAGCCTTCCTTAAGCTGGCTTGGTCACGTGGCAAATCCTAGCCAATGAGATATGAGCAGATTTGGTGTGTGGAGCTTCCAGGTTGTGGCTTTAAGTGGGAGGGATATGCCTTCTGTTTCCGTTTCCCTCATTCCTGCTGACTAGACGTGAGTATGATGGTAAAAGGGTAGAAGCTGGACTAGCCATCTCAAGCAACAAGGCTGAAGTCACACGGTGAGCATGGCAAAGCAACAAGACAGAAAAGACCTAGATCCCCAACACCATCAAGCCAGAGATGTCTGTCTGGTCTTTTACATGAGCAACACATAAGGCTGTATCTTGTTTTTAAGCGATTGTATTTTTTTATCTCTTTATTACAACAGCCTAATCTGTATCTTAACTGATACTCTTTGTTTACCACCTTCTAGCCACATTGGTCCTCTTTCATCTTTTCTGCTACTCTGAGGTCTTTACACTTGCTATTTCTTCTGTTTGGAATGGTTTTCCACCAGGAGTACTCATGACTGCCTCCTTGCTATCAGGCTTCACTGTTTCATCTAAAATACCTTCCTCTCAGGGTGCTTGGGTGGCTCAGTCGGTTAAGTGACTGACTTTAGCTGTGGTCATGATCTCACAGTTTGTGAGTTTGAGTCCCACATCAGGCTCCACACTGCCAGTGCAGAGCCTGCTTGGGATTCTCACTGTCTCCTCTTTCTGTCCCTCCCCCCCCCAACTCCGCCTTTCTCTCTCAAAATAGATTAAAAAGAAATTCTCCTTTAATTTGTTCTATACTACATAGTCATGAACTTTGTTCCTCTTGGCACTCATCAACACCTGAAATTTCCTCATCTATCTGTTTCCCGTCTGTCACTCTCCACTGGAATACAATCTCCCTAAGGTCAAGAACCTTGACTGCCTTATTTCCTGCTGAATCTCCAGTGTCAAGAAAGTGCCTGTACATAGTAGGCACTCTTTTGTATTTACAAAAGTAAATATCTTTTGTATGATAGATAAACAAATGAATTAATAGTAAATGATGCTAAGAACCTAGTCCTTAGATCACTTTTTTATAATTTAGCCTTCTCTACCCACTGAATTTAGGGTAAATTAAGTAACAATAATGGCTACTCAGGATTACCAAAAGAATGTCAACAAGTCTCTTTACCTTATGAAGTGTGACCTAATGAGGAAAAATAAAGATAGAAACAGTAAATGAATCTCTGCTTTTGGCATTTGAAAACAGAAAAAAAATAAATAAAAAGAAGCTCATAAAAAATATGCCTAAAGGACAGATTCTCCTAAGTCCTAATATAGATGGTTGTATTACATTAACTCTAAGATGCCAGCTATTGTGAGACAAACCATTGTTTCATGTACCATGAAAAAAGGAAAAATGCTGTTGCAATAGATTGTGTTATTGTTCCCAGTTTCTGTCCCCACTGTCCCTTCCCAGACTCTTGGTGGGTGGAATACTCTTTCCTACTCCATTACCAGCTTTGGCCATGTGGCTTGCTTTGGCCAATTAAATGTGAGTAGACATGACAAAGGCCATATCCAGGCAGCTGTAAATGTGCTTGTGAAATTAGATTTCACTTTTGCTCCTTCCTCAACCATAGGCTAATGGTAGAATAATCCCAGATAGTGGCTAGTCCTTCCACCTGGATTCTTGAACAACATATGTAGCCCTGCACAGGTAAGGCCAGTGGAGCCAAAGCCAAGCCATATCCCTACATAATGTGAACAAGAAATAGTTATCATTGTAAGCCACTGCGATGTTGGTAATTATAACAAAAGCTAAGACAATAAATCTGCTACATGACACCAATTGTAAGCTGCATCTTTATTTCAGACATGTTAAAATGTGAACAAATACAAATGTTAGAATCAATAAAATAGGGTATGTATTATATATATTATCATATATTAGCACAAGATACACATCAGTTGTCCAATAAATATTTGTTGACTTGATGTTATGTACATGATGAGAAGTTCATGTTTTTAGTGAGAATTTTCTTGATAAATACACTTTCTTTCTAGCATATTGTAGGTAACAGTATAACCTCAGGTATTTCCTGTAATGGAGACTAGAATTTATATAGTAAGCAAAGTTCAAACCTAAGAAAAAGGTAAGTTATGACTTATCATTACCTCTCACCTGACCCTACTCCCCTACTACTTCATATAATTTTTTGACTTAAATTCCAAAGGACTTTCTCCTCTATCTGTCCTTCTCCATAGACCATACTGCTAGATATTAGTCTTCTATTATTTGGGGAGTAGCCAGAGAACAAAGGTAGCAAAAATGGAGTTTAGTAACCACTGGCATAAATATAAGACAAAATATTTGAATACGTACTTGTGAAACAAGTTTTTCACACACAACCCTAAACTAGATAAGAGGCTGAATTAGCTGAAGGAGGGAAGAGGGACAGGCACCTGAGGCACAAACAGAGTTAGAGAGATGTCAGCATTTTCCAGATATTTTCCAGATAAAACACCATCTATGGTAAATATCAGGAGCTGTGCAGAAGCCAGCTCAAAGCATTGCTTACGTACATGGGCTAACACTGATATAAATTAATCACAATATATAACTTGGATATCTTTACCCCCCAAAAACACAAAATAATGATAATAGTTATGACAACGATTATAATAATAACAGTAAACATTAATTGAGCCTAGCACTGACCATATGCCTAGCACTAGACTAAATGACTTATATAAATGATCTCATTTGCTCTTCATAATAGTCTTATGTATTAGTCAGCTATTGCTGCAATAATACTTTGTAACAAGCCACCCTGAAACCCAGTAACTTATAGCAAGAGGCATTCATTATCTTTTTCATCAGTCCGTAGGCCAACTGTTAGTTTGGGTGATGCAGGCTGAGATCTGCTGCCTAGCTCTGCTTCAGTCTATGGACAAGGGAGACTTGGTTCCAGGGTGTGTGTTAGGTTCAGATCTGCTCCACATGCCTCTTGTCATTCTGGGAAGAACTTCTACCTGAGGCATGTTCTTCTCACAGTGATGGGAGGAGTGCAAGGGGGCAAGTGAAAACACGTGACAACCAGGTTTGGAACCGACACACTGTCACTCCTACCCATATTCCATGACCAAGACCAGCATTAATCGGGAGGAAAAAATACTCTACCCCAAGAGAGATTGGAGTGAACATTTCTCAATTATAATCAAATACATTATATAAAAAGGTGGGTATATAAGTATTTTACACCCATTTACAGATGAAGGAACCAAAGCACAGAAAGGTTAAATGACTTACCCAAAGCCATACAGCTAGGAAATGAAGAAGCCAAGATTTGAAACCAGCCTAATTCCAGAACCTAGAATGTTAACTATCACTCTATATGGTTTTAACAAACCAGACTCCAGAAGGTATTACAAAGGGAAATATAGAAGCCGTGGTAATTTTACAATAATAAATGGGGCCTGAGGAAGAAAAGTGTGCAAGATCAAAGACTCTGACTATTTTGAGATCCTAATCAATAAAGATGATTTTCTCATTAGCTTTCATAGCTGCAGGAGGTTACATCATAGGAATCCACAGAAGGATGTGGGTTCATTTATTTTTAGAACCCCTCACCATAGAAGTATGTTAAAATTTTATCCACCTAAATACTACCTTGTTACTTATTCCTATCCACCTACTTTGAAAGGGAAATCTCATTTATTCTGATAATTATGAGTAACCTATAAAGTGATTATAAAGTATCTCCTTGTAAAAACAATTAGGACTTCAGTGGCAGTCACATTAAATCAATATTTAAAAGAATTAAGCTCAATAAAAACATTAGATTCAAGCGTTAAGGCATTCAAATACTCTGTATAGAAAGAAAGAAAAAACTGAGGCATGATTACAAAATATGAGAACTAAGGTACAAATATTGAAGACAAATTCCTTGGAAATATTTGTTAGGATAAAAGAGAGAGTCTGGGCTAGATGAGAAGCAAGAGGGAGTTCTATGGGGCACCTGGGTGGCTTGGTCTCTTGAGCGTCTGACACTTGATTTCTGCTCAGGTCATGATTTCATGGTTCATGGAATCAGGCCCCGCGCTGGGCTCTGTCCTGACAGTACAGAGCCTGCTTGGGATTCTCTCTTTCTCCCTCTCTCTCCCACCCCTCTCTCAAAATAAATAAATAAACATTTAAAAAAGAGGGAGTTCTTCATCCAGTGAACTTCAAAGATTGGGATGTTGACCAGTTCATGCAGCTTCAGCATCTTGCAATGCCCATGGTTTTTGAACTTCACATGCTTCCTATAAAACAAGTACTTTAAAGGATTATTTTTCTTCTTTCTATAGTAGCAAAAGAATCTAAGGTCATGAAATAGGACCCTAGGTCACTATTATAAGTAAAACCCAAACGTGCTGTATGAGTCCCATTTCTTGCTCTAGCTTTCTCTACTGTTAGGGTGATTTCAATTTCAAGTTGCAGCTGTGGTGATTCATTGCCTTTTAGAATAAGTAGAAAGCTGAAGCGCCTGCTAAAATATAAAACCAGGGGCACCTGGGTGACTCAGTGAGTTCGAGGCCTACATCGGGCTCTGTGCTGACAGCTCAGAGCCTGGAGCCTGCTTCAGACTCTGTGTCTCCCTTTCTCTCTGCCACTCTCCCACTCATGCTCTGTCTCTCTCTGTTATAAAAATAAATAAACGTTTAAAAAGCTTTTAAAAACAACAAAATATAAAACCAAATAATTACAACTTAAGCAATGCATTTCACCTTTTTGGATCTTGATATAAACAAGTCAACTGTACATAAACATTTTTGAGACAATTTGAATATTAAGAATTTTGGTGGGGCACCTGGGTGGCTCAGTCGGTTGAGCGTCCGACTTTGGCTCAGGTCATGATCTTGCGGTTTGTGAGTTTGAGCCCCGCATTGAGCTCTGTGCTGACAGCTCAGAGTCTGGAGCCTGCTTCAGATTCTGTGTCTCCCTTGCTCTCTGCCCCTCCCCTGCTCACGCTCCGTCTCTTTCTCTCAAAAATAAATAACCATTAAAAAAATTTTTTTAATAAAAAAAAGAATTTTGGTAATTTTGTTAGGCGCAAATTGCATTATGGTTACTTTTTTTTAAAAAAAGGGAAGTTTTTATTCATATAAATAAATTTTGAAATATTTACGAACAAAATACGGTATCTGAGATTTGCTTCAAAATATTTTAGCATTGTTGCAAAGGGGAGTACAAAATGTTGATAACTTCCAAAACTGGATAATACATATATAGGAGTTCATTATCCTATTTTTTCTACTTTTGTGTCAAGTTTAAACACTATAATAAAAAAGAAAAGAAAATACCCATTTAAAAACACCACAAAAAAGACCACTGTAAAAGAAGTCTAACCTGGAGTATGTCTTCAACAGTGAATAGATTTCTAAAACAAAATGGTAAGTTGTGAGCTATATAACTTGGAACATCCTTAAAACAGCATCCCCAGTAGTATAAGCAAACAACACAGCATTTCAGTTGTCTTTTGTATGTATGTACATGCTTACCCTAAGTAGGTAAATAGTATAATTTATTCTGGAATTTAAAACAGTTGTTCTCCTAGAAGTAGAAGAAGCACAAGGACTCTATATCTGTATTTTTTATTGATTTGAAGTTAAGAGGACCGACAGGTGAACAGTGGAGAATAACAGGTGTTCATGTTGTAAGCTTACCATGTGTCAGGCACTGATCTAAGTACTTAATTTTATAAACTCATGCTAATGTTAAAAATTACCCACTGATATAGGTATTATTGTTCTTCCCATTTTACACACAAGAAAGCCAAGTACTGAGACTAAATTACATAATTTGCCCAATGTTGCACTACTAGTTAATAGCAAAGCTAGGATACATATTCAGGGCATCTGGCCCCTGTGTCTGATCCTTTAATCACCAAGTTTTGTCATCCTCCATGGAAAAAGTATCTTGTAGAGTGTTCTTTGTTTAGACTTTGGGGACCGAGACTCTTTTATTCTTAGCAAAATACAAGAATTCTTGCTCCCTTTGACATCAGCACGTTCCTTTTATTTTGTCATGCACTTCAAACCTATTACTCCCAACATAGTCAGAACAGCCCTATAATATTCAAGCATATTTATTACAGATGGTAATGGCATGATTTCAAAGAACAGAAAACATCACAACAAGCTCTTCGGATTGATTTAGACCAGGATAATTTTGAGAAACCACTCTGACACTGTAGTAGTTGACAATGTCATCTTTCTTATGTGGGTGTCAGCTTCTAAGTTATATGGCTTACAACTTACCATTTTGTTTTAGAAATCTATTCACTGTTGAAAACATCTTCTGAGTTAGACTTCTCTTACAGTGATCTTTTTGTGGTGTTTTTAAATGGGTATTTTCTTTTCTTTTTCTTTTTTATTATAGTGTTAAACTTGACACAAAAGTAGAAAATGTAATGACCTTACATGATTTATCCTAATCACCTGATCTTCTCAGATGGTATTTTGCAAATTCTTTTCAGCTCAGCAAGTTGATATCTCAGCTTCCATATTGCCAGGGTTAATAATGGAATGGTCTCTCTGTCTCTCAATCTGTCTCTTCCTCTTGAGATTCATTGTCTTTATTTGGCAAAAAAGTAATTTATGAAAGTCAATATACCTATGGGCAACATCATAATAGCCTTTGAATATGGTGACTTTAATTTTAAGGACTTTTAGTAGCTATTTCCAGAAAGGAATTAGTGTGAGTCTACATAGGGCTTTAAATTGACTCATTTAACTGAACTGGTCATTGAACTTATGAAAAGAATGGCTTGACTGAGTTTTATCAGTAAATTTGTGTAAAGTGATTTCTTAGAATTAACTGACATGCTGACTTGATTGTTTGCCCTTAGATACATCCATCTCTGAATGAAATATTTTCTAATTTTAGGAAAAAAAACCCTGTATTTTAAGATAGAAGAAATATTTTCATGTAGTTTAGGGTTGTACTTATTACAATGGGGCAGCAGTCACTGAGAAAATGCTTTGCTAACTCTATAGTCTGAGGTGGTCAATCTTAATATATAATAAATGCAGTATGTCCTAACTCCCTTTCACCTGATGTTACCTGTATATGCATTATATGCAACAAAATGAGGGGGTTTCTGTACATACAATTCTATCAGAATTTCTCTAACCCTAGGGAATGGAGTCTGACTTATGTATTTCCTCTAAAGAGAAAGAAATTATATATTTCCTCTAAAGAGAAAGAAAGAAAGAAAGAAAAAAGAAAGAAAGAAAGAAAGAAAGACAGACAGTAGGGGAAGAGAAGAAAGAAAAGGGGAATAAAAGAGAGACAGAGAACCAACAAGAAATAACAGAAAAAAGACTAGATTATAATTTTTCTAGAAAAGTAATTCTCAACCCCTGGCTGCATATTAGAATACCCCAAGGAGTATTTGAGAAAGGAATTAGTGTGACTACATAGTACATGTACATACTACATACAAGGAGTATTGATGCCTGGTCCTCAAGCCCAGAGATTTTGATTCAGTTAGTTGTGGTAATTTTTCGTCATCAGGAGAAATGCTTAAATCACAATGGAGAGCTAGCTGAACTTGCAGTGATGGAGACATTCTTTACCCTGGGCTTCTTGATCTTATCACAAATCAAATGCAACTCAAATAACTTCTGAACTTGAGTGTGATAGTGGATTAAAGATGGGAATGAAGAATAAAGATCTAGCACATTCATTCATATTCATTCAACTGACCAACAAATATCTATGCGGTGCCTATTCAGCACTCTATTAAGAGTGGGGTTGCAGTGGCAAAGAAAACAATTAAAGAAGAATAATAGAGCCCTCTCTGAAATCTTCCTTGTGGGCCTCAAGTTTCAATCTATGTTAATGCCAAGATCAATTGGGTTGGTTGGATGAAAGAGACAGAGAGAATGAAATGACCATAAGGACCAGATCAGTCTACTAGTTAAATTCATTCATGGAATAAAAACATTTCGGTTCTTAATGGAACCCAAAAGATCATCTACTTTTGTTTTACAGATGAGTAATTTTAACCTTATAAGGGTTAATGACTACCCAATGATCATACAGTTTTTCAGGACAGAGCTGAAGAACCCAGATTGTTGACCTTATACAATGCTGTCTATGGTCAAGAAAAAACCTTCTCAGCAGATTTTTTTTTCATTCCCAGTTCCTAAAAGAAAACAGTCTCTTAGACAGAGCCTTTGAAAAAGAAAAAGACCAAGTTCTTCCCCTGTTGAGCTAATCCTAGTGTGAAATTAACTAGCAGCATTGCTAGTCAATTCCACATTGCTGCCCTGTTGGGAGAGAAACTAGGGAAAATGGAGAGTAGGTCTTGGTCTATTTCCTCCCTAACTGCAGTTGTTCTAAGGCCAAACACTGGGAATATTAGAAGGAGATAGCAAGGAAGGACTACTGTGTACATGGGGAGTGAGGATCTAAGAAAGGAAGAAGTAAAAATTAAGCCCAAAAGAAAAATTACAATGAAGAATTACATACTTTCCCACATCACCTTTGAGGGCTAATCTGTAAGATGGAAAGGGCATTCAGCAATCTTCCTGGTGATGAGGGAAATGCTGATCCACACTGTAAAAGAGAGTCCATTTTACACCTGTTTGTTGGAAATTTTAAGGAGGCTGACAATACCAAGTGTTGAAAGAGTGTGATCAACGGGATCTCTCATAAACAGCTGGTAGAAATGTGAGTTGATAAAGCCACTTCAGAAAGCTATTTGGCATTATCTATTAAAGTTGAATATCCACATACCCTATGACCTAGTAATTCCAATGCTAGATATAAACTCTCAACATGTGAACCTGGAGGCATTTGTAAATCTGTTCACGACAACATTGTTGTAATAGAAAAAAGTCTGGAAGCAATCCAAATGTCTATTGACAGGAGAATGGATACAGTGTGATATATTGACTAAGTGGATATTACACTGCAGTCAAAACAAATAAACTGCCACTATACACACCAGTATGGGTGGATCTCAATAAAATCATGTTGGGTAAATAAAAAAGGTCACAGGAAATTACGTTTAGCATGGAACCTCTTTTCAAAATAAAAATAACAAATATATAGGCGCACCTGAGTGGCTCAGTTAGTTGAGCGTCTGACTCTTGGTTTCGGCTCAGGTCATAATCTCACCATTCGTAGGATTGAGCACTGTGTGGGGCTCTGTGCTGGTGGCTCGGAGCTTGCTTGGGATTCTCTCTCTCCCTCTCTCTCTGCCCCTCCCCCCACTTGGGCTCATTTTCTCTCTCTCTCTGCCTCAAAATAAAGAAATAAAACTTTACAAAATAACATGTATAAATAATATGCTTTTTAGAAATGCATGTACTATTAAATCGTATTTTTAAAAAATCATGAGAATGGTAAGTACAAGATTCTAGATAAAGATAACTTTGGGTTGAGGACGGGCCATGGGATAGAAAAGTCCATACATACAGGAGTCTTTTGTCAATATTCTAGTTCGTGTGTTGGTGGTGGGTTCCCTGTATGTATTGCATTACATGAAGATCAACAGATCATTGGATTAATTATTTATCACAGTATAACAAATTATCCCATAACTGAGCAACTTAACACAATTAACATTTGTTATTTGACAAAGTTTTGAGAGTCAGGAATCTGCACGCATCTTAGTTGGGTGCTTTTGGTTCAGGGCCTCTCATGAGGTTAGAGTTAAGCTGTGAGTCACAGCTGCAGTAGGGAAACGTTGAAAAAAAATTTTTTTTTAAATTAATATTAGAAGTGACACAACATCACTTCTGCTGGATACTGTTACCACACTGACCAACCCTAAGGCAATGTGCAAGAGGACCACAACAGGTGTGACCACCAGGAGGCAGGGACCACTGGGCACCATCTGGAGGCCGTCTACTGCCACAATACAATAAAAAGGTGCAACGCATGGACGAACGATAAAAGTGTGTCAAGGAGCAAGTATGTGCACTTGAGCTTGGAAAATAAATGAATAAATAAGTAAGTACATTCAGTTCTTTTTTTTTTTTTTAATTTTTTTTTTTCAACGTTTATTTATCCTTGGGACAGAGAGAGACAGAGCATGAACGGGGGAGGGGCAGAGAGAGAGGGAGACACAGAATCGGAAACAGGCTCCAGGCTCTGAGCCATCAGCCCAGAGCCCGACGCCGGGCTCGAACTCACGGACCGCGAGATCGTGACCTAGCTGAAGTCGGACGCTTAACCGACTGTGCCACCCAGGCGCCCCAGTACATTCAGTTCTGAAGACAACAAGATACAGGGGAAAGAGTGAGATGAGTTGGAGCTTTAATTCTACCTCTGTCACTTTCTAGCTTTATGACTTTGGGCAAGTCATTTGACTTGCTTCCGTTAAAATTTTTTTTTTTTTTTGGGGGGGGCGCCTGGGTGGCGCAGTCGGTTAAGCGTCCGACTTCAGCCAGGTCACGATCTCGCGGTCCGTGAGTTCGAGCCCCGCGTCAGGCTCTGGGCTGATGGCTCGGAGCCTGGAGCCTGTTTCCGATTCTGTCTCCCTCTCTCTCTGCCCCTCCCCCGTTCATGCTCTGTCTCTCTCTGTCCCAAAATAAATAAACGTTGAAAAAAAAAATTTTTTTTTAAAAAAAAAAAATTTTTTTTTTTTTTACATTTACTTATTTTTGAGAGACAGAGACAGAGAGTGAGTGGGGGAGGGGCAGAGAGAGAGAGAGAGAGAGAGACAGAATCCGAAGCAGGCTCCAGGCTCCGAGCTGTCAGCACAGAGCCCGAGGAGGGGCTCAAAATCACAAACTGTGAGATCATGACCTGAGCTGAAGTCGGATGCTGAACCAACTGAGCCACCCAGGCGCTCCTGACTTGCTTCCATTTTTAAAAAGGAATAAGGATATTCGGTTGAGTCGGTTGAGCATCTGGCTCTTGATTTTGGTACAGGTCATAATTCCAGGGTTGTAGAACTGAGCACCACATCAGGCTCCCTGCTGAGTGTGGAGGGTGCTTAAGATCCTCTCTCTCTCTCCCTCTGCTCCTCTCCCCTGCTCACACTCTCTCTCTCCAAAATAAATAAATAAATAAATTAATTAAAAAATTAATGAGGATATTTACTTTCTTTTAAAAATATTTTATTACGAAAATATTCATACATATACAAAATAGTGTAATAAATGCCATATACTCATTATCCAGAATCAACAACTTTGTAGATTTTAGCATACTTGCTTTTATCTATTTGTTTCCCTCCAGAAGTGTCTTAAAGAGAATTCTTGAGACTGTATTATTTCATTCCTATATACTTTAGCATACATTACTTTAAAATATGGAAATTTTCTAACAGACACACACATAAGGTCAATAATTCCTTTGTAATATCTAATATACCAGAACTATAATTCAAATTTCTTTAGTTGTTTCCTAATTTACTTTGTACACTTGGTTTGTTAGAATCAAGATCCAGGGGCGCCTGGGTGGCGCAGTCGGTTAAGCGTCCGACTTCAGCCAGGTCATGATCTCGTGGTCCGTGAGTTCGAGCCCCGCGTCGGGTTCTGGGCTGATGGCTCAGAGCCTGGAGCCTGTTTCCGATTCTGTGTCTCCCTCTCTCTCTGCCCCTCGCCCATTCATGCTCTGTCTGTCTCTGTCCCAAAAATAAATAAACGTTGAAAAAAAAATTAAAAAAAAAAAAAAAAGAATCAAGATCCAAATCAGGTCCACACATTTCACTTGGTTTGTTATGCCTCTCAAAATCTCAGTCTACAGGAGTCCTTTCCCGCATCTCATCTTAGCCCCTTTTCTTGTTGAAGGAACCCAGTCAGCTGGCTGTAGAATATCTGACATGCTAGATTGGTCTGTTTGTTTCCTTGTGAAGCTCTTTAACTTGTTCCACTCCCTCTGATGTTTCTAGAAAACTGGAAGTTAGACCTACAGGCTTGATGAGATTTAGAGTCCACCTTTTGGGCAAAAATATTTCCTAGATGGTGCTGTATACTTCACAATGCCTGCCCAGTTGTGCAGAAGCCCACGTCTAGCCATGTTGATTGGTGAGTGGTTGCCAGTGGGGTCTCCGTGCACCACCGTCGTTTCTCATCAACCTTGCGTTTTTAGTGATTGTTGCCTGAATAGGTTATTTCATAAGCAATCACAATATGGTGATTTCTTTTTTTTTTTTTATGTTTATTTTTGAAAGAGAGAAAGACAAAATGAGAGCAGGGGAGGGGCAGAGAGAGACGGGGGGCAGAGGATCTGAAGCAGGCTCCAGGCTCTGAGCTGTCAGCACAGAGCCCCATGTGGGCCCCAAACCCATGAACTGCAAGATCATGACCTGAGCCGAAGTCGGGCGCTTAAGGGACTGAGCCACTCGGGCGCCCCTATATGGTGATTTCTTAAATCTATCCTTTCTTCCTCTCTTATCAGATGGAATTAGGTTATAAAGAACTTTCCCTCATCAGCCTGGACTATTCCTGGTTTCTTCCCTGTGTCACATCAGTCCACCTCTCGCTGCAGCCATTGCCAAAGCAACCAGCTTCCTGCAGGTGTAACCTGCCAGCACTTCTCCACATACGCATGCATGTCACATTCTGTCCCCCAGGTCCTCTAACTCCATGAGGGTGGGATATCTGCCTGGCAGCCACATGACAGCCTAGAAATGTGAGGGGAATAATGCCCCAAGGGGGAAATTTGGACCAATAGGAGTTGGGAGCTGGTCAACTGCTCCTCTCTTGCATCAGGCTAACAATTATGAAGTATATTCTACATGACAACTCAGAGTCCCAGAAGGCTCAAAGCCTCATCGCCCACAGTGGTGACTAACTCGAAGACATCCTTGTATTGACCTCCTCTGATTCACTCTCCCTGGTCATCCACTGCTGCTTCCTGAGATTGCTATCCAAAATAAACCACCTAAAAGTAAGCTCTTGTTTCAGGTTCAGCTTTCAAGGGGGCTAAACCAGATTAAAACACCACTAAATATAATTCATAAAGGAAGGCAGGATAAGTGTTCAATTCTTTCATGATATTGATAATATTCAGAGTATTGCCCTAATTACGTCTAATAATGAACTCAAGGATTTATATGTCATCAATGAATTACAATCAGTTGTAGTTCTTACCTGATTTTGATGCTCAGATTGACCCCTTTTCAGCTAGCGGGAGCTCCTTTATGCTGATCCCTTTGTTCCATTGACCTGACCCATTAGACTTTATAATAGATTCCCTGATTTCTGGCACAACAGGGTGTCCCAGGCTCATCATGCACATTTCTTGCCCCAGACCTGAAATCTGCCATTCTTCTAAAGGACTCAGCCCTTTTAAAAGGGAATGCTGTTTTGGAAGTATGATATGAATGCTAAAGGTACTCGTTGCTATAGGATTATCGTTATTTCCTGGTCTTTTCAAGGGACAAAACAAATAAATGATTCTCCTTCCCACCCTTTCCCCCCATAAATGTAAAAACTTCTTTTTCTTTTTAAAAAATTTTTTTAGTCTTTATTTATTTTTGAGAGAGAGAGAGAGAGAGAGAGAGAGAGAGAGAAGGAGAGAGGTGGGGAGGAGGGACGAACAGAGAGAGAGGGAGACACAGAATCTGAAGCAGGTTCCAGGCTCCAAGTTGTCATCACAGAGAACTCAAGAACTGCGAGTTCATGACTTGAGCTGAAGTCAGATGCTCGACCGACTGAACCACCCAAGCGCCTGTATAAACTTTTCTTATTGGCCCATAAGAAATATTTTTGAAAAGGACAAGTTTTAAGTTCTTGCTACTTCCAATTTAACTTTAATTTTACATGGATTCTACTTACTCGTCATTCCTAACAACTCTAACATTTGCTTCTACCTATAACATATAAGAATAGTTTGAAGGAAATAATATCTATATTTCTATTAGCAATAAGACTACTGATTGAAGTTTAAGATTTCTTTGTAGGTTTATTTATCCTGAGAACATATTCCACTATAAGTGCACTATAAAAACACTACTTTCTAAAATCATTTAATTATTTACTTGATGTGGTTATGTCACCAACTTAATATACATTTAGATCATTTGCTTCAGTTTGTTTTCAAATTTTAGGAATTACATTTTTCTTTAAAATTTAAAATTATTTTGTATATGTCAAATATATACAGGATTAAAATTTTTTTAATGTTTATTTTTGAGAGAGAATGAGAGAGAGAGAGAGCCTTGGAGCAGGGGAGGGGCAGAGAGAGAGGGAGACACAGAATCTGAAGCAGGCTCCAGGCTCCGCACTGTCAACAGTGCCTGATATGGGGCTCAAACTCACAAACTGTGAGATCACTACCTGAGCCAAAGTCAGAAGCTTAACCAACTGAGCCACCCAGGCACCCCTATACATGATTTTAAATTCAAAACTATACAGTCAAGGTATGTAAAGAGTAGTCTGTTTCATGCCTGTCCCTTCTGTTTCTTCCCAGCCCAAATACATATGCAAATGTACATTCATCTCGCGCACCTATCTTACAGAAAAAAGAACACTATGTTGTTCTGCATCTTGGTTTGTTTTTTGTTGCTATTGTTGTTTTAAAGCTAACCCATATTCTGGAGCTCATGTTACATCAGTGTAGAGATGGCCTTCGTTCTTTTTCAGAGTTACACAGTGTATTTCATTACATGGATTTATTCCAGTTTATTCAACCACTCCCCTACTTGTGGTTGTTTGGTTTGTTTCCAATCTTGCTATTGCAAATAATACTGCAATAAAATTGTGCATGTTATTTTGTATTTTGGAAAGGGTTCCTAGAACTGGGATTTCTGGGTCAAAGGATAAATGCATATGTAATTTTTCTAGGGATTATCAAATTCCCTTCCATAGATGCTGTGAAACTATTTTGTAACCTCACTGGCGATATGTGCTGTCTCTACAGCCTGCAGCCCGCTAGATAGTCAAATTTTGGGGTTGCTGCTAGTCTGATTACTCGCCTCCTTTTATCATCCTGCCCCATAATACAGCACAATGCTTTTCAACTGCTTTGGAAAGCACTCTCTTGGCATAAACAATAAGTGACTGTGTTGAGGGTGGTAGAAGAAGGGTGACTGCAGTGTCCCTATCTATTCCCACTCACCTAATCATAGAAATGGCCAAAGCCCAAAGCATACACCATCCTTGCTAAGACCTTGTACTTTCAAAGGCTGGTTTAGGTTTCCAGCCAAAGAAAAGGACATCAAATATAATTTCACTTGTTTCTAAGGTCAGCAGAAGGCAGAGAGGACTGGTACTTTACCAATTTCAGGATTCTGAGAAAGGTGTAGGAGGAACCATGACCATCTTTTGCCACCTTGCTAAACAACCCCCAAGTTCCAAGGAGTTGGAGAAGTCCCTGTGTATGGCAGGAAGTTTCCACAGATTGTGGAGTGACCACTTTAACTTGCAGGACTACTCATACCTGGGACTTCTTTTTTGCTGCTTTGTAGGAGTAAATGTCATCAATGGCCCTTGTTTGTTTTGGTTTGGTTTTTTGTTTTTTTTCCAGCATCTCCCATTTTCCTATATTCTCATGGCTGATTCTGCCCCCGAGGGACAATGTCCAGAGACACATCGGGTTGTCACAACTTCGAGAGGGGTACTGCGGGCTTATAGTGAGTAGAGACCAGGGATGATGCTAAACATCCTACCATGCACAGAAGAGCCCTCCTCCCCATAACAGAGAATCCCATGCCCCCAAATGTCAATAGTACCAAAGTTGAGAAATCTGCAAAATGAGTATTACCAGTGGCAGAGGAAGGTCAGAATCACAGATATTTCTTCCTCTGCTCCTCCAAAAGCCAGTAGCAATTCAGAAATCTCTTTAGTCAGAAAGACTCAAAGGAGTTATATATTTATCTGGAAGATTAAAGAATAAATACCACTTTAACCTTCTAAAAACTGATTATCATTAGGTATAGTGCAACCTTTTAACTATAAGTATAAAGGAAAGTGCTGATTATTTAAAGTAAATGGGACCAAGAGTCCCATGAATAATCAAAAACTTGGTTAATAGAGTATGACCAGAGAATAATGCATTTGGCTTCTGTGGAAAAATTAAAGTACATGCTGTGAATTGGTATTAAGGAAATTGCATGAAAAGTTAGTCTTAAGGTTCTATGATTCGGAAGAAACAGCCTCAGGTGCACAATCTATTGCATTCAGTCTTTATCTCTCTTCATTTTTTCGTGACTTCTTTCACCTTGGATAACCCAGAAGCTCAGGCCTTGGAACTTTTTGAAACGGTAAGGTATCTCACTCTCCACATTTATTTTCATCTAGAACAGAGCTGAATTTTATTGCCAGGAGTTTGTTATCTCTTCCACAGGAATTATTTTGAACTTCAGCTTGCCTTACTTATTTTGCGGGTGTAGACTGTGTTTAACACTTACAAGCACAATTCACTTGATCTAAAATGTATCCCTGAAAAGTTATGCCTAAATTGAATTTTTGGAAATAAAATCAGATTTTTAAATCACAAAGAATAATTGCTACTTAAAGGGAGTCTGAAGCTAATTTGTAGAGAAAAGCATCTTTTTGCAAAGTGAATAATTACTTTAGTTTGCCTTTTTTAAAATCTGAATTTTTACATGTAGCCAGAATCTAGTCCAGTACTGTGCAAGATACTAATTTTTAAAATATCGATCATGAATTTGAAAGGATTTTGAAAGTTGGAGGTTTTACAAGTTTTTTTAAAGATTTATTTAGTTTGAGAGAGAGAGAGACAGAGCAAGAGGGGGAAGGGTAGAGAGAGAGAGGGAGAGAGAGAATCCCAAGCAGGCTTTGTGCCGTTAGCACAGGGCCGGATGTGGGGCTCTAACCCGTGGATGGTGAGATCATGACCTGAGCCAAAACCCAAGTCGTATGCTTAACCAGCTGAGCCACACAGGCATCCCTAAAAGCATTTTTTAAGAGAGTAAAACTGGGTAATATATTCTTCATTATTAGCAGGAGTTTTGTAACACTTGTTTTGGGTGATGTGACAAGGGGCAGGACGCTAGACATACCTGAACAAAGAAAAGGTAGCATTACCTAAAGGATAACCACATCGACTGCCTCCCCTCAGCAATGAAGAGAGAAGCATGGTTGGTAGTTTGTTACTTTGTGTAATGCTGTGGTTAAGAGCATGGATTCAGAAACCTGACTGGCTGAGATAACATCCCTGTCTAGTGTGGCCTTAGACAATTCACAGAGTCTGGATGTGCCTGTTTTCTCACCGAAACGTGGAGAATACGAACACTACTTAATAAGTTGTTTTGAGCATTCAATGAGCGAATACGTGAGCTGTAAGTGAAAAGCACTAGGGCCAGTAATAGTTTTGAATCCTGGATGGTGAACGTTGCTTCCTTCGGGTGAGAAAGGCGAGAGGCTGGGCGTGGGCCTCTGCACCCTTGTGGAGGCATGGCTGCTTCTGCCTGGGTCATACACAGGGGGAAACCGAGGCTCAGCGAGGAGGCTGGTGATTAGGCAAGGATCGAGGACATTCCTTGGGAAAAAGAACCCTTTCTGCCAGGCCACGCCACCTTCTGTCTGGTTGGGAACTGAGGGCAAAAAGGGCTCAGCCGCACGCCTTCCCTTTGCGCCTCGCGGCGGGTAGCTCCAAAAGCCCCGCCGGCCTAGGGGCCCTCCCTCCTGCCCTTCCACTACCACTGCCAGGGGCTGGGGGCGGACAGCTGCGAGAGGCTTCCGAGAGGGGCCGGCACCCCCGCCCGAGGCCCCTCCTTCCGGGAGGGCTGGGAGCCGCGAAAAGAGACTTGGTAGACACCGACCCTCGCTCATAACACAAATATTCACGTGTGCCCTCTCTGTGCTGGGAATTGGGCACGCCCTGGTGAATCAGACTCCGCCCCCGCCCCGGGCGTTGGAGCACCACACAGCAGCCCCCCACGCCCCACCCCAATCCAGGACAACCTAAATCCTTCAACCTTGGGTGAGGAAGGGTGTGGGAGGAGCCTAAACTTTCGCCCTACCCCTCTTCTTCCGCGTTTCACTACCAAGGCGCCCTCCCTTCTGGGGGCGTTCACGACTGTGTCGTAAAGTAGGGACCATTCTTTGCTCCCGAACAGCCCGCCTCGCTGTCTTTACGACAGGCCGTATTCCACGCCTCCAACATGGCGTCCCCCATTTAAGAAGCGGCAGTAGTTTCTACTCAGGTGGCCAGGGGCAGTGCTGAGCTTGGGCTGTTGTGTGTGTAGCCTGAAGTGCTGAAAGCTGTAGTTAAAAGTTCGTTTCTAGTCACGGTTCCAGGAACTCTCCCTTCTTTCAGGGTCAGGAGTTGCCGGTTCCTTCTAGTTCCTGCAAGTTCTTCCTCTGCCCCTGGTTTGTTCCCTGCGCCACCTCCGGACACCCCCCAAATCCCTGACACTCCCAGACTCAAACTATGAGCTTTCGGCGGCTGCTGTTGCGCTTACCCCGTTATCTCGGGGTCTCGGGTTCCCCGCGACGCTTGTGGTGGTCCCCGTTCCTCGATACCATCTCTTCGGTGGGCTCCTGGCGTGGTCAGTCCTCCAGGTCCCCGGCCCACTGGAACCAAGTAGTGTCAGAGGCGGAGAAGATCGTGGGCTATCCCACGTCCTTCATGAGCCTCCGCTGCCTGCTCAGCGACGAACTCAGCAACATCGCTATGCAGGTGCGGAAGTTGGTGGGGACTCAACACCCTCTGCTTACCACGGCCAGGTGAGCTACTCCCTCTCCTCCTGACGCACTCCCACCCACTGGAGTTCTTTTTCCTGGCCGATGCACCCTTCCTGCCTCGCTCAGCCTGGCTCTCTGCTCATTTCTTTTTACCCCTTCCTTTCCTCAGACCTGTTAAGGCATTTGGTGTTTTATCTCCTCTACTCCACTCATGGTAACTTTCTTCCTCCTTTTGCTCATATGAGCGGATAAGTGGTTTTCTTACTTTTTTAGTGTTTTTGCTTCTTAATTACTCAGGGTAAAGACGCCTCAGTGAATTATGGAGAAATCGAGTAAGGATGTGGGTTTGAGTCACCTTTCTAGGAATGGTCTTTTAAAAGCGGGATAGGTTGATTCTCGGTTCCGCGCTGTTCAAGAGGTCGCCTCCAGAAAGAATGGGGAGGAGGAGATATGCTGAAGGTAGAGAGTTCTTTCTAGGGAATGTCCCAGGCTTAAGGTAGGAATTTATTCACTCAGGAGTCACGATCCTCTTGGGATTTTTATCAGTTATGCTGGACTACTACTGTGAAACTTGCTATTAGGATGTTAAGACCACAACTTTTGCCTCCAGTAAAAACAAACAAAAACCTTTTTTATTTGTAAATAATTTCAAACATACTGAAAAGTTGCAAGAATAAAAATAGTACGAAGAACACATCTGTATACCTTTTAATCAAATTCATCTATACATATATACACAATATTTACATGTATATGTAAAACACATATATGTCTAGTGAATCATTTGAGAGTAGATTGCATTCATCATGATCCTTTACACCTAAATACTTAACCGTGTATTTCCTAAGCATTGGAATATTCTTTACATTATTTAAACACATTTCATATTGATACAATACTTTTATTTAACCTACCATTGATATTCCAGTTTTGCTAATTGACCCAGTAATGTCCTTTATAGCTTTTTTCTCTAGTACAGGAACTAGCCTAGCCTCACATATTACAGTTAGTTGTCATGTCTCTTGAGACTCCTTCTGTTGAGAACATTTCCACAGTTCTTTGCTTTTGTGAGTAAAGCAGTAGTTCTTAAATGGGGCAGTTTTGCCTGCTAGAGAACATTTGGCAATATATGGAGATGTCGTAACTGGGGCATGCTACTGACATTTAGTGGCTAGAAGTCAGAGATGCTGTTGAACACCCTGCAATTCCCAGAACAGTCCCCACCATGAAGAATTATGTGTCCCCCAGTGTCAATAGTACCAAAGTGGAGAAGCCTTAGACAAAAATATCTTTTCCTATTTTCTTTTATTAAATTAAAGTTTTATTTTGAGGTAATTATAGATTCACCTGCTGTTGGGAGAAATAATACAGAGAGATCCAATGTATGTTTTACCCAGTTTTCCCAATAGTAACATCTTGTACAACTGTAGTACAATATCAGAAGTAGATTAATGGCATTGATATAGTCAAGATGGAGAACATTTCTGTCACTAGAAGGATCCCTTACGTTGCCCTTTTATAACTACTCCCACTTCCCTTGCCTTCCCCCTTGCTATAATTTTTTATGAGACACCTGTCATTTCTTTGTCACTACAAAAGTTACTGAATAGCTGTAATAAAGTGATTTTATTTGTTGGCATTATCTCCAGTGCTCAGGAATGTCATTTTATGTCTGCGCTAAACTTGTCCTATAGATGGAATATTAATTTTGCAGAGATTTTAGATGCTATACACTCAAAACACACACGCACACTTACATGTTTTACAGCTTAATAATTAAAGTATTGAGCTTTCCATCCAGTTTTAAAACTGTACTTATGAATCCTTTTGAAACTGTACTTCCCAGTCCATGCCCTGAGCCCCAGGGTACTGGATTTTGTGTTTATTTTCCTTGTTAAAAATTGTATCAGTGCTCCTCTAAATAATACCATGTTAAATTTTGCTCAGTTTTGAAATTTATAAATATGATAGTTTGTTGCATGGAGTCTGCTATGTGTAGTTTTTTATTCATAATTTTTCCTAAGATTCATCCATTTCATGTTTAATTGTACTTCATTAGTTTTTCACTGGTGTATGAAATCCTATCATGTGAATATGCCACAGTCTTCTTTCAATCAGCATTTGGGTGGTTTGCATTTTTGTTATGAAAAATGCTGCTGTGAATGTATTTGCACATGTCTCCTGGTGTACTTGTCTTGAAAGAATAGATGCAGGAATGTATGCACGTGTTCAGCTTTAGTAAATAATACCAAATTGTTTTCCAAAGTGATTGTGCTAGCTGACACTCTTATGCGCAATGTCTGAGTTCAGATTATTCCATGTTCTTGCAGTACTACAACTATGAAATTTCTTATTTTTGTCATCAAATAGTGAGTTTCACTGTGTGTGGTGGGGGTTGGAGTAGTACATTGCATTGTGCATATTATAGTCGTTGTAATAAAACATTGAAGTGAAAAGGGCAAAGCTAGAAAAAGTGTAATTAATGTGTATATTCTGAGAATTATAATTCATATACTTAGTTGCTAGAGTATCACATGGGGTGTTGGAGAAGATCCCTCCTGAAGCCACCAGAGACACACTAGATGAAAGCTTGTAAGACTAGTGGCTCTAAAAATTTCCTGGTAACAGCTTGCCCTGCCTGCCCCGTACCATACTACTGCAAGAAAAAATGGGGAGAAACAAAATAATTAAGTTTTGGCAAAGGTGTTGTGGTGACATACATGGATTGCTTTATTTTGTAAGAAAAGAGCTAATGTGTGTGTAGTTTTATTATATTTACTTTGATAGTGTATTGTAAATTATTTATTTAAACAGTCTGAACTCACAGGCAGTCAGTGAACAAACAACTTTTAGGGAGGGAGTCCTGTATTTATTTGTTTTAGCTGTGGAGCAGGCATTTGATCATAGAGTAGGCAGACTGTGATTTTTTTTTTTTTTTTTTTTTTTTTTTTTTAGTTTATTCATTTATTTTGAGAGAGAGAACATGAGCAGGGGAGGGGAAGAAAGAGAGGGAGAGAGAGGATGCTAAGTGAACTCCATGACATCAGTGCAGAGCTGGTTGTGGGGCTTGAACTCATGAACTGTGAGATCATGACCTGAGCCAGAATCAAGAGTCGGACGCTTAACCAACTAAGCCACCCAGGCACCTCCAGACCGTATGATTATTGTTGAAAACATGGATTAAGCAACTATATTTTTTCAATTGATGTACACCTTACTTTGTTGAAATCTTATCAGCAAAGTATTGATAATTAAGAGGAGAATGCTCTCAGTATGTTAGCCAAGAACACAAACACCCCTTGTAGTTGATTTACGTAGGACTATAGGAAACTGGACTTGGTAAATTCTTTTACAGTTTCATTTTAAATTTTGAGTTTCTGTGATTTACTTAAATCGATATTCCAGCCCCTTGGACCATTTTCCTTTTTGTTTAAATCCTCATGGAATGTTAGAGATGAATCATGTCTAATAACCTTAAAATTTGGGTGAAGGGTGGCATTTTGGGCAAACAGCAGGAGAAAAAAAGCAAATCACCATAATTTATTATTCACTGCCTTCTCTTTCTTTACCTAAGCCATCTCATCAAGAAAATGAAAAAGAGCCTAGAGGTATACTCTAACAGATTCAGAAGTGAGATTAAATTTAAAATCTTGAGACTTGGTGAAATAATGACTTTATTACTAGGAACAGTGTAGCAATTAGCTGATTTTTACCCTTGTTTTTCTAGATATCCTAGGATCTTTATATTGTAAGTTCCAGTTAGACAAAAGAAATCCTCAATTAATTAGCTCAATGTTTACTGAAGCTTATGGAGGAAAATAAAGAAGTCTAAAACATGGACCGTGTTCCCTGATGAACAGGCATTGTGTTGGACACAGTACATTTACAACTATCTACGAGAAGGAAGTAAATGACTTGTGGCTAATGAGTAGTGGCGATATATTAGCTATTTCATTTAGAGATACTGAAGTGTCCTGGAATAGTAGAGAATCTCTCATGAAGAAATTGGGATGTCATTAGGATCGGTGGACAGAAATTACATAGGTAATATTTTAGGGTGGTGGTAGTATATTACATATTGTTTCCTTTGTGATTCTTTTTTCTCCTTTCTTCCCCAAGCTTTCATACCCATAGTAGGTATAGGGTAGACCTTAAAAGCAAGAATAAGCAGTGTAGTAAAGTAAAATCAGCAGCAAGAAAGGAGCTAGAATAGCTAAAACAATGTTAGGGAAGAAAAAGTGGGAGGAATCATTCTATATAATGTTAAGTCTTAGATATAATTTCATTGATCAAGACAGTATGGCATTGGCAGAGTAGTAGATAGATCAATGGAACAGAATAGAGAACCCAGAAATAGATCAACACAAATATGCCCAATTGATTTTTGACAAAGGTACAAAAGCAATTCAGTAGGAGAATAGTCTTTTCAACAAATGGTGCTGGAATGATTGGACATCATTGACAAAAAAATGAACCCTGACCTAAACCTCACACCTTAAAAAAAAAAAAAAAAAAGTAAAATGGATACCTGTGAGATCAATGTAAAATGAATTTAAATGTGAAATGTAAAACTATATAACTTTTATAAAAAAACACGAGAACATCTCCAGGATCTAGGGCTAGGGAAACAGTTACTAGACATAACACCAAAACCCCATTTCATAAGAGAAAAAAAATCTTCATTTAATGGACTTCATTAAAATTAAAGTCTGTGCTCTGTAAAAGACCTGGTTAATAAGATGAAAAGATTAGCCACAGATTAGGAGAAAATATTTGCAAATCAAATATCTGAAGGACTTGTATCCAGAATATGTAAAGAACTCTCCAAACTCAGTGGTGAGAAAGTAAACAGTACAATTAGAAAATGAACAAAAAGAGCCTGTAAAGATAAGTAAGCTTGTATAACATTAGCCATTAGAAAAATGTAAAACCATGATGAGATAACTACATACCAAATAGACTGGCTAAAACTTAAAATACTGACAATATGAAAGACTAGTGAAGATGCAGAGAAACTGGGTTTCTTTTATATTGCTGATGGGAATGTAAAAATAGTACAGCCACACTGAAAAACAGCTTGGCAGTTTCTTATAAAATTAAATATACATTTACCATATAACCCAACAATCACACTCCAGAGAATTTATTCCAGAGAAGTAAAAACTTATGTCAAAACCTATACACAAATGTTTATAGCAACTTTATATGTAATAGCTAACAACTGGAAATAACCCAAATGTCATTCACTGGTGACTTGTTGAACAAATGGTGATACATCCATGCAATGAAATGCTGCTCAACAATGAAAAGAACTGAACTATTTATTCATACAACAATTTGAATGAATCTGGAAAGAATTATGCTGAATGAAATAAGTCATTCCACACTACTGATAGGAATGTAAAAAGCCACTACAGAATACAATATGGTGGTTCCTCAGAAAATTAAAAATAGAGTTACCATATGATCCAGTAATTCCACTTCTGGGTATATATCCCAAAGAATTTAAAGCAGGGTCTCAAAGAGATACTTGTTCACTCATGTTCATAGCATCATTATTTGCAATAGCCTAGAGGTGGAAGCTACCCAGATGTCCATCAATAAGTGAATGGATAAACAAAATGCCATATACATTTAATGGAATATTATTCAGCCCTAAAAAGGAAATTCTGGGGGCGCCTGGGTGGCGCAGTCGGTTAAGCATCTGACTTCAGCCAGGTCACGATCTCGCGGTCCGGGAGTTCGAGCCCCGCGTCGGGCTCTGGGCTGATGGCTCCGAGCCTGGAGCCTGTTTCCGATTCTGTGTCTCCCTCTCTCTCTGCCTCTCCCCCGTTCATGCTCTGTCTCTCTCTGTCCCAAAAATAAATAAACGTTGAAAAAAAAATTTAGGGGCGCCTGGGTGCACAGTCGGTTAAGCGTCCGACTTCAGCCAGGTCACGATCTCGCGGTCCGTGAGTTCGAGCCCCACGTCAGGCTCTGGGCTGATGGCTCGGAGCCTGGAGCCTGTTTCTGATTCTGTGTCTCCCTCTCTCTCTGCCCCTCCCCCGTTCATGCTCTGTCTCTCTCTGTCCCAAAAAATAAATAAAAAACGTTGAAAAAAAAAATTTAAAAAAAAATTAAAAAAAAAAAAAAAAAGGAAATTCTGGTACATAACAACATGATGAACCTTGAGGACATTATGCTGAGTGAAATAAGCCAGTCACCAAAAGACAAATACTGTATTATTCCATTGATATGAGGTATCTAGAGTAGTCTCATTAAGAGAAACTAATATGGTGGTTACCAGGGGCTGGAAGGAGGGAGTAATGGGAAGTTGTCATTTAATGGGTGTAGAGTTTCAGTTTTGCAAGATGAAAATGTTCTGGAGATTGGTCACATGACAATGTGAATATACTGAACTGTACACTTAAAAATGGTTAAGATGGGGGGGGGGGGTGCCTGGGTGGCTTAGTTGATTGAGCATCCAACTCTTGATTTTGGCTCAGATCCTGATCTCATGGTTGTGAGATTGAGCCCATGTCAGGCTCTGCGCTAAGCATGGACCCTGCTTAAGATTCTCTCTCTCTGTCTCTCCCTCTGCCCCTTTCCCCCAGTTGTGCTCCCTCTCTCTTTCCCTCAAAAAAAAGAAAAAAAAAAAAGGTTAAGATGGTAAATTTTACCACAATTAAAGAAAACATCAATCTCAGAAGTTTATATGCTGTTGGAAAGGAAGAATTTGCTCTGCCCTACAAGATCCTTCTAGCTGGACTAAGAATCAAAAGGACATGAGGCAGATTAATGGGAGAAAATAAAACTTAATAGCATATGTATGGGGAATCCACATAGACATGAAATTCCAAAGACAATGAGGCAAGGAGATGGTTATATGAGCTGAGAGGGGTTGGGGTCTAGAGATTACAAAGGGGAGAAAGACCATTAGCAGGAAGGTTAAAGGAGATGTTTGGAAAACAAATCTTGCCCTGTTATGCAGGTAAGTTTCTTAGGTAAAGAGGAATCTCTGTTAATAGCTTTCTTCCTGGTTTGAGCGTGCAGTTGAGGTCAAGGTGAAGAGCTTTTCCTTGATCTGCTGGGTTTCTTTTCCTTTTAACTTTTAAAGCTCATGCCAAAGTAGCCCATTTTGGGATAGGCTGGCCTTGGTCCCTACAGTACTGTATGATTTATTTATTTGTTTGTTTGTTTGTTTGTTTTTGAGAGAGAGAGAGACAGACAGAGCATGAGCCGGTGAGGGTTATAGAGAGGGAGACACAGAATCTGAAGCAGGCTCCAGGTTCTGAGCTGTCAGCACAGAGCCTGACGCGGGGCTCGAACTCACGGACGACTGTGAGATCTTGACCTGAGCAGAAGTCAGATGCTAAACCTACTGAGCCACCCAGGTGCCCTTGTATGATTCCTTTTATACAACATTCTCAAAATGACAAAACTATGGAGATGGAGAACAGATTAGTGCTTGTTAGAGTCAGCACTTATGCTGACAGTGTGGGAAGCAGGGAGGGTGTAAATACAAAGAGGTATTTTGTGGTGATGGAACATTTCAGTATCTTGATTCTGATAGTGGTTACGTGAATCTGTACATGGGATAAAGGTGCTTAGAACTATACACACCTATACACACAAATGAATACAGGTTAAGAAAAGTGCTGAGAATAGAATAAGATCTGTAGTTTTGTTAACACTAATGTACCAGTGTTCATTTTTAGTTTTCATATTGTACCACAGCTATGTACTGAAGGAAGCCAGTTGAAGGGTACATAGGACACTATACTATTTTTGCAAGTCTCTGCGAGCCTATAATTATTTGAAAAAACTGAAAAGAATCACTTTGAATTGAGAGAGAGAACGAATGATTGAATGAACGAACGAACAAATGAACCAACAAACAAGCAGTCAGCCTGGGAGATAGGAGACCTGCATGTTCTAGTTTCCACTCTGTCAGTAGGTATGACCCTACACAAGTTATTCCATCTTTTCTGGGCTTTAGTTTCCTAAGCAATGAAATAAGGAGTTTGAATAAATGATCTCCAAAGATGCTGCCATTTCTAGACTAGTATAGAAATTAGTGTTGTAATTGAATATGGCAGATAAGGGAGCAATTGTCATTTCTCAGGCGGGAGTGAGCAGATTGGATGCAATGTGGTAACACAAATCTATAGTCCTTTTCCTACTATTTAAAAATCCTAAAAGCTCAGAAAAGAGGATGTTTTTTCAGGCCTATAAATCTGACCTGAACTGATGTGAGATTATTTATAGTCTTTCTTTATTCCACTTAATGTGAATATTCATGCATTTTGCTGCAGAAATATTCATGTGTTTGATTACAGGGTGCAGCCCCAGATCCTGCTGGAGGGCTGGGTAAAATGCACCTTCCTAAAATCAGAAAAATTTTGAATTGGTTTCAGGGACTTTGGATGAGGGACTGTGGACCTGTCCAACCAAGCTGGACGGTGCCATGTAGGCTGGAGTAGAAGCCCAGATACACGGTGTAGATTGGTAATGTGGTAGAGGCTGAAAGTAGCAACGGTGCATCAACCCCCACTTCCCCTCAGTACATCTCGCCCCCTGTGGTTCATTACTATCTTGCTGATGAAATGTAATTATCCACTTGTGCACAATATATATATTTTTGTTTTTAATCATTTAAATTTGTGTGTAAATTTTTACAGCTCTCCCCTGCTATCTGAAAGAAGAGCGTCTGCTATGAAACCTTCCATAAGCCAAAATGGCGTAAAGCAAAGAAGCAGTTACCATTAATTTGCATGGGAAAATTTTTAAGCATTCTCAGACCCAAAGAATAATCTCCCTCAGGCTTTTTTGACACTTTAGGACACATCTTGCTAACGAATGCACAAAATAAGTGAAGATAAAGCACAGATGCTCACAGACACGGTTCAAAGCTGCGGCAGCTTGATGTTGAGTGTGGCTCCTAGGGAAGGAGCTCAGCCATAGCCCCAGTGCACACTGCCTCTGTAAGGGCTCACTGCAGAACAAACACTGGATGCTAAGTTTGCTTTTCGCTTTTTTTCATAGAAGAGAAAATCCTCTTTGTATTTCTTTTGCTTGGTGAAAATGTGTGAATGCATGTCTTTTGTAAAGCAAAGTGGCTTAACTTGAACTTTTGAAAGGCAGGAGATGCCTGTATTACTTTTTTTAAAGTACTTTTAGTTTTATATACTACTTACTCCCAAGAACTTAAATGCTTTTAATAATCATATGATAGACACTTAATTGTTTCCAAGGTAATGACTCATACTCTTTTCATACAGAATTAGTTAAATTTTTGTTGTTTATACATAGTTAACTTCATTGAGCAGTGTGGCTTTGTTTGTTTTCATTGATTACTGTTGACACATTTGGCTTTTAGGATTAAATTTTTGTTTAAATACCCTGTCTTTTTACTTTTGCCTCCATCTCTATTGCACATTTAGATAGATGGGATTAATTTAGTATGCATTTAGTGGAGACAAATTATGGCATTTCATCTCTCTCTTAGGGGGTGTTGATTCCTTAGCAGAGACTTTTTGTTTCTGAGTTCACTACATTAACTTGGCTACCTAAAAAACCTTCTTAGTCTTTTCTGCATGTTAAAATTCTTCAGAGATCTTTAAACATATTATTAGAAAAGGAATTTTAGTCTCCTCCATGTTTATAAAAGACCCTTTCTAGATTCAGTTCTGTAATTACTGACTACAAACCTGCATTACTTATGAAGGACTTTTTTTTTTTTTTTTGTATGACTAGGAGAAAATTAAAATTTTTAATTCATTCCACAAATGTTTGAGGTGCTCTTGGCATGGGATGTACAAACAAGAATAAGACACAGTTGCTGCCCTTCAGGAATTCATCAGAAACAGTATAATGAGCATGAGCTCTAGAATCAGACTCTTTAGATTTATATTCTGGCTCTACCACTGCCAAGCTATGTGATCTCAGGCGATTTCCTTAACCTCTTTGTGCTTTAGTTTCATTTGTAAAATGAGGATGATAACAGTACGTATATGTTAGGGTTTTATGGAGATTAAATGGGTAAATATAGGTAAAGTGCTTAGAACAATATCTGGCACATAGAAAATATCCAAACGTTAGCAATTTCCATTATTATTAGAAAGTTCATTTTAGTGGGGGAGATGTGCAAATAGTGAGAGTACCTTGGGATAAATGCTATAGTATGTGTGACCAATATGCTGTGGAGACAGGGAGGAAAAAATCTCTGTAGAAAATTGAAGATTTTCAAAGGCGAGGTGACCTAAGTGTTGGGTCATGGTGGATGAGAAGGAAATGACCAAGGCAGGAAGCTAAATTAAAACGCAAGAAACTGCTTAGCGAGGTGTAGGGAAGTAGTCGTTTGGTGTGGGCTGAACGTGGGGGATGGGATGAGACAAAAAGGGTAGGTTGAACATGTATGTCTGCTTCTGCCAAGATAGAGTAACCTGTGCTGGACTTTACCTTCCACTGTAAACAAATAGAAAACTGGATTTAAAAAAAAAATGAAACAATTGTATTCTTGGAGTACAAGGCAGTACAGGATTGTGATTCCTGTGAGAGGTAAACAGATGAGGTGAGAACTATCACTCTGGCTTCCTGCTGGGGGGTATTTTCCAAATAGCAACACAGAAAGGGTGAACTCCAGTGGAGGATGGTGGCATTGCTGAGTTTGAGGAGACAGATTAGATTTTGGGGAAGTGGAGGCAGCTGGAAATTGCAGAGCAGAATCTGGAAGAGGAGGGAGTACACAGAGAAAGGCTCCAGAAATCTAAGGTGCACACTTGAGTGTATTGTTGAAATATAGGCAACACATGACTAGGATGAAACTCCATGAGGCTGGGGAGCTATAAGCTGTACAATTTTCAGAGTTCTCACAAAACTGGCAGACATTTGATTTCTAACTGGACAGTATTGAAAGACTTCGTTGAACAGCAAGTCTCAAAAGGATCGTGCTGATCTAAAAGTAATAGAAGTGCCAGCGAAAGCATATCAAATCTCTTAAAAGGAAGACTATAAAATCCAGACACTCAACAACACAATATCACAATAGCCAACATCCAGTTACAAATTATAGTACATTTCAAGAAGTAGGAAGATATAACCCATACCCAGGAGAAAAATCAGTCAGTAGAAACAGATCCATAAGACACAGAGATAATGGAATCAGCAAAGACTTATTATAAATATGTTCTTTTTTTTTTTTTAATTTTTTTTTTCAACGTTTATTTATTTTTGGGACAGAGAGAGACAGAGCATGAACGGGGGAGAGGCAGAGAGAGAGGGAGACACAGAATCGGAAACAGGCTCCAGGCTCGGAGCCATCAGCCCAGAGCCTGACGCGGGGCTCGAACTCACGGACCGAGAGATCGTGACCTGGCTGAAGTCGGACGCTTAACCGACTGCGCCACCCAGGCGCCCCAATATGTTCAAGTGTTTAAAAGAAAACATGACTAATGATAAAAATGAAGGAAAAAATACATGTCAAATGTAACAACTGTAACTGAAAGTTTAATGTGTAAAAGGAAAACTTACTCTGAATTGACTCAATAGCAGAGTTGATGCTAAAGAAGAAAAGATAAGTGAATTAAAGACATAGCAATAGGTGCCCTTTTCATCCTAATATAAAAGGATCCATGAAAAATTATAGCTAATATTCTTAATAGTGAAAGACTGAATGCTTTCTCCCTAGGATAGGATGTTCTTCCTCACCCTTCTGTTCAAAATTTTGCCAGAAGTTCTAGCCAGTCAAGAAAAAGAAATTAAAGGCATATTGGATTAGAAAATAAAAGCTAGTCTTTATATCTAAATAACGTCCCATGCTAAGAAATCCCTAAGAATTTACAGAAAAGCTGCTAGAACTGATAAGCAATTTTGGCAAGTATAAGGCATATAATGTCAAAATATATAAATCAATTGTACTTCCTTATATTAGCAATGAACAGTTGGAAAATGGATTTGCAAAATGTTTATAATATTAGCAAAAACATGAAGTGAGAAGGGATAAATTTAACAAAATATATACAAAGTCTGTACATTGAGAACTATAAAACATAAATGAGGAAATCAAAGATGACCTAAACATACCATGTTCATGGATTGGAAGGGTTAATATTGTTAAAATGTCAGTTCTTCCCAAATTCATCTGTAGATTTAGCATAATCTCAGTCACAATTTCTTCAGGTAATTTTTTTGGTCAAAATTGATAAGTTGATCCTAAAATTAATCAGTGATTGCAAAGATCCAGAATAACCAAAACAGTTTTGAAAACTAACCCTGTAATGCTAACATCACATGATTTCAGAACTTCCTAGAAAGCTACAATAAGCAAGACTATGAGGGATTGGTATACAGGTAGGCATATACATCACTATGATGAAATACAGTTCAGAAATGGACTCACATGTATATGGTAATCAATTTTTGACAGAGGTTGCAAGGCAGGTCAATGGGAAAAATACAGTATTTTCAACAAATGGTACTGGGGGAGAAAAGGAACTTTAATCCTTACCTCATACTGTAAAGGACAATAACCTTGAAATGGATCTTACACTTAAACATGAAAACTAAACTGAAAATTCTAAAAGAAAACATAGGAAAAAATTTTGTGACTTTGAAGTAAGCAAAGATTTCTTAGAAAGCATGAAGTGTAGAAGAAAAAAGAAAAACTAGAGTTCATCAAAATTTAAAACTGCTCTTTGGAAAATGTTAAAACAAAATGGCAAGCCACAGACTGGAAGAAAATATACACATGTCTGACAAATGACTAGAACATATAAAGAAGTCTTACCTCTCAGTAAGAAGACAACCAGTTCAAAAACTGGAAAAGATTTGGATGTTTTATAGAAGAAGTTATCTAGCCAGTAAGTACGTGAAACATGCTCAACATCATTAGTTGTCTGGAAATGCAAAGTCAAACCAGAAAGAGAAATCCCTATATAGAAATGAGAATGGGTAACTTTAGGAAGTCTGACCATAGTAAATGTTGGCGAGGGCGTGTAGCAGCTGGAGCTGTCCTACATTGCTAGTGGGAATGTAAAATGGTACAACCACTTCAAAGAACTATTTGGTCATTTTTTAAAAAGTTAAGCATATCCTTGTATCTTAAAACACGGCAATCCCACTCCTGGGTATTGAAATGATAGAGAATGCAAACAAATGTGCATTCAGAGATTTTAACACAGTTATTCAGAGCATATTTACTGTAGCCATAAACTAGAAACTATCCAAATGTCTAAGGTGAATGGAATATTTTTCAGAAAGAAAAATGAGTTGATCAATGATTCACTCAAACATGGATGGATCTCAAGAACATTATGCTGAGTGAAGTCAGATACAAAGTATGATTTCATTTACATGAAAAATCTAAAATAGGTAAAATGGTAGTAAAACATCCACTTCGGTTGTTTGCTTGGGGCCGTAAAGGGGAACAAGGGAAATGTTAGGGTACTAGAAATGTATTATATCTTTATTATGGTGGTGGTTACAGAGATATATACATTTGACAAAACATTATACTGTATACTTAAGATGGGTACATTTTATTGTTAGTAAATGTTACTGAGTTTGTCATTTTATTGCTCAAGAGTGTTCCTTTGCATGGTTATAAAGCAGTTTGTTCACCTTAAATGAACATTTTGACTGTTTCTAGCTTTTGGCTACTGTGAGTAAAGCTGCTACAAAATAAATAAAGCTGATTTAAAAAATAAAGGAAAAGTTGTAGCTACATTTTGAGGAGCTTTGTATATAGTATTAAGATCTAATTTTATTTTGGGGTCAGTGGAGACTACAAAGGTTAAGTAGTAGAGAAACTTGAATAGATATGTCTTTTGAAAGCTGACTTTTGGCAGCTGTGAAGGTTGAGGGTTGCAGAAAAGAAAAACTGGAGGCAGGAAGGCCTGGCAGGAGATTGCTATAATCTATTCATTTCTCCCCCTGCCCAGCTTTATTGAGGTGAATTGTCAAGTAAAATTATATATATTGAAAGTGTACAACATGATTGTTTGATATAACATAACTTACCTTTGTGTGCGTATGTGTTGTGTGCACGCGTGTGTGGTGAGAATGCTTAAGATCTACTCTCTTAGTAAATTTCAAGTGTAAAATAAAGTGTTATTAAGTATAGTCACCATACTGTACATTAAATCCTCAGTAGTTATTCTCTTGTGACTAAAAGCTTTTACCCTTTGACAAGCATCTCCCCATTTTTCCTTCCCCCTGGTACCTGGTAACCATCATTCTGCCGTCTCTTTGTATGGGTTGAGTTTGACCCCCTTATTCCCTTTTTTTTTTTTTCCAGATTCCATATATAAGTGAGATCATACGGTATTTGTCTTTCTCTTTCTGGCTTATTTTACTTAGCATAATGTCCTGTGGTTTCCATCCATGTTTTTCCAAATGGCAGGATTTCCTTCTTTCTCTTGGCTGAATAATATTCCTGTGTGTGTGTGTGTGTGTGTGTGTGTGTGTGTATCAGATATTCTTCATCATTTATCACTCAATGAACACTTAAATTGTTTCCATATCTTGGCTATTGTGAATAATGCTGAACATGGGAGTGCAGACATCACTTTAAGATAGTTTTCATTTCCTTCAGATAGATACCTAGAAGTGGGATTTCTGGATCATGTGATAGTTCCATTTTTAATTTTTTGAGGACCCTCCATACTGTTTTCCATAATGGCTGTACCAATTTATAGTCCTACCAGCAGTGCACAAGAGTTCCCTTTTCTCCATATCCTCACCAACACTTATCTCTTGTCTTTCAATAAAAGTCATCCTTAGCCCTAGCAAGAGCCATTCAAGTGGTTAGTAATGATTGTGGTGTGCCCTTTACCACTCCTACTCATGTGTCAAGAGTGAAGGGAGAATCTTCTGGGCCCAATTCAGAGACACAATAAGAGCAGTATCTTACATGAATAGAAGTTTATAGTTTGAATAGAGAAAAGTGAGAGAATAACATCTTTACCTTAGGCTTCCTTTTTTCCAAAGAACCTACTAGGACAGTTAAAACCATTTTCATATTGGGAATTGCAACTTAGTTCTGGTCAAGTACCATCATCTGTCATAGTAAATTAATGACAACTTGAATAACTTTTGCATTCAATTTGTAATTCTTATTTATTTATTAAAAAAATTTTTTTGATGTTTATTATTGACAGACAGAGAGCATGAGCATTGGAGGGGCAAAGAGAGGGAGAGGCACAGAATCTGATGCAGACTCCAGGCTCTGATCTGAGCTGTCAGCACAGAGCCTGATGTGGGGCCCAAACCCACAAACCGTGAGATCATGACCCGAGCTGAAGTCGGACGCTTTACCCACTGAGCCACCCAGGCGCCCCAATTTTATTTATTTTAGTTGTATAAGAACTGTAACAATACAATGTTTATAATTTTTATATTCATACATATTTAAATAATATTTTAACAATCATTTAAGGAAATAATGGATGACTGATGGGGCACCTGGGTGGTTCAGTCGGTTAAGTGTCTGACTCTTGATTTTGGCTCAGGTCATGATCTCACAGTTCTTAGATCAAGCCCCGCATTGGGCTCCGTGCTGGATGTAGAGCCTGTTTGATTCTCTCTCTCCCTCTGCCCCTCCTCTGTGCACTCTCTTTCTCTCTCTCTCTCTCTCTCAAAAAGGGGGGGGGATGACTGAGTTTTTACCCTTAAAAATGTTCCCTCAAGAATGAGGGATACTCACAATTCTGTGTTCTTATTTCTGGGCCCAGTTAGTAAGGATAAGTTGATCATAGGTTTTGAAGTGCTATAATATTTAATTCTTGGTGCTTAGATTCTAATGAGTTAGGATTCAGATGCCCACATCTCTCCCTTGTGTTGCTCATTACTACTGTATGGCCAACTGCTTTTCATTAATACTATTGTATTCTATAATTGTCCCTTCTTTATTCTTCTTTTTTTTTTTTCAACGTTTATTTATTTTTGGGACATAGAGACACAGAGCATGAACGGGGGAGGGGCAGAGAGAGAGGGAGACACAGAATCGGAAACAGGCTCCAGGCTCTGAGCCATCAGCCCAGAGCCTGACGCAGGGCTCGAACTCACGGACTGTGAGATCGTGACCTGGCTGAAGTCGGACGCTTAACCGACTGCGCCACCCAGGCGCCCCCCTTCTTTATTCTTCTACAGGAGTCAGAATTTTCATGGGTTACGTGTGTGTGTTTAACACCATAGAGGCCCTTTAGTTACCAGAACATATTCATCTGTGCTTGTGGTTTGAAGACTATAATGACTGTTTTTCTTTTTTTTTTTTTTTTAATTTTTTTTTTCAATGTTTATTTATTTTTGGGACAGAGAGAGACAGAGCATGAACGGGCGAGGGGCAGAGAGAGAGGGAGACACAGAAACGGAAACAGGCTCCAGGCTCTGAGCCATCAGCCCAGAGCCCGACGCGGGGCTCGAACTCACGGACCGCGAGATCGTGACCTGGCTGAAGTCGGACGCTTAACCGACTGCGCCACCCAGGCGCCCCAATGACTGTTTTTCTAAAAATAGATACCTTGGAGTAGATTTTTTAAATGGGCACTAGATGTTAACCATTCAGATAGTCGTTTCTGATTTAATACTTATTTCTGATTTAATACTTATTTGAAGTTCTAGATACAAATTTTTAGTTTATGGAGTGCAGCTGCATTTCTTTTCTTCCTATGACTCACCAAAGCCTACTCAAAGCCTTTCATTTTTTTTCTATTTTTGTATACTGAAGCTTCATTTTAACAAATATTTAAAAATAGCTTTAAAAATTACCATTCTTTTGGAGTCTCCTTGGAAGTTTATTTCATTTGCTCCAAAGATTTTTTTTTTTAAGTAATCTGAATTGGTTTTATATCCAGAGTTGTGAGGTTAGTGCTAGGTCTAGTAAATACTATACTGTAGTCTAAAAACTTAACAGTAGTGTTTGGAATTTTTCAAACATTGATAATTTGCATGAATGTATTCTTTATAGCATTTAATAATTACAAGGGGCTTTCTATATATCTTAGTGTTCAGTATCAACAAGTAAGTGAAATTTATTTTATCCTCAAAATAGAAATAGCTTCATAAAGCTACTTCCTCACCATTTCTCTCTAACTTTAGGTTATTTCTTCTATGTTGCTGTATATTTATAAGGGATGTCATTTAGTTTCACAGGACTAATAGTATATACAAAGCTTTTATTAAAAGATTTTTATGTAGTACTATTATTTTTAAATATTATGTATTGTCTCACGTACTTTTTCTGTAGTTCCCTTGATCAAAAACAAGAGTGACAGGGGGCTGGGTGGTTTAGTCAGTTAAGCATCCAGCTCTTGATTTCAGCTCAGATCATGATTTCACCATACAGGAGATTGAGCCCCATGTTGGGCTTTGCTCTGAGAGCACAGAGCCTGCTTTGAATTCTCTCTCTGTCTCTCCCTCTCCCTCTCCCTCTCCCTCTCCCTCTCCCTCTCCCTCTCCCTCTCCCTCCCCCTCTCCCTCCCTCTCCCTCCCTCTCTCTCTCTCTCTCTCTGCTCCCCTCCTGCTCACACTTTCACTCTCTCCAAATAAATAAGTAAACTTAAAAAATAAATAAAAACAGTAGTGACAATAGAGTGTGCATGATATAATTTTGTGAGTACATAGAAAGGATCTCCAGAAATGAACATCTAGAAGTTGGAAGTCCTGGCCTTAGAATTTTTTTTTTAAGTTTATTTATTTATTTTGAGAGAGAAAGCATGAGTGAAGAGGGGCAGAGAGAGGAAAAGAGAGAAAATCCCAAACAGCCTCCACGCTGTCAGTGCAGCGCTTGATGCAGGGCTCGAACTCACAAACCATGAGATCATGACCTATGCCAAAGTCAGGAAGTCAGACGCTTACCAACTGAGCCACCCAGGCGCCTCTTACAATTTTAATCTAAGTTTAAAAGTACTCCAGATTCTTGATTTCCAGCATAGGTCATGTTCCTAGGGTCATGGGATCAAGCCCTGCGTATGGCTCTGTGCTGGGCGTGGAGCCTGCTTAAGATTCTCTGTCTCCCTCTACCCAGCTCATGCTCTCTGTTTCTCTTAAAAAGAAAAGGAAAAGAAAAGGAAAAAAAAAGTACTCCTGCGTTTACCTGGCCAACTGAGGACAAAACTGGAGTGGAGTTTGAAGGATACGCTGCACTGTACAAATATAAGGTGGAAGTGGAGTATTATGACTGTTATCATGAGAAATATTAGCAGTTGAAGCTGTGTGGTATAGTGGAAAGAACAGAGTTTTGCAAGATGACTGACCTGGGTTCAGTCCTGGCTTATGTCATTTACTAGCTGCTGTTTGGGCAAGTTAACTACTCAGACCTGTTTTCTCATCAGCAAAAATGGGAATAATAATACGTATCTTGTGAATCGTGAATGAAAGGTCTAGGTGACAACATAGTTTTATTTCTCCTTCCCTAACTAGAGAATAGGAAATGTCCTTGGCAAAAGTAAACACCTTTCTGAAGCAAAGTAAAAAATTATATTTTCATTAATGAATTGCAAGTAAAATAGGATTGACTAATGGTTTAGGAGGATGAAGAAAGTAGTGGTTGCTGGTTAACATGTGGTCCTGAATTAGATTTTAGAACTCTTGAAGTTGGTTTAGTATAAAAGTGTTCAAAATATGAATACAGTTGGCTGCTACCGATGTGTTACAAACCCAGACAGAGTTGAAAGTAGGGAGCCCAGGGTCTCTTAAATGGGTGAGAATAATATATGTCAAGAGGCTTTGTAATCTTTAAGTTATTTTAGCAATGAATAAGGTACTGTCACTTTTTACCCTTGGCAGAAGTAAAGGGAAAACATCTGGGGGTGGTAGATCTCCCCAAATTCCCTGGTATACTCTTCTCCGTGGGTAAACTGCTA
Source organism: Prionailurus bengalensis (assembly GCF_016509475.1). Lineage (NCBI taxonomy): Eukaryota > Metazoa > Chordata > Mammalia > Carnivora > Felidae > Prionailurus > Prionailurus bengalensis. The sequence continues at coordinate 96,719,472 of NC_057349.1, read as the reverse complement.
TTGCATCGCTGCCACTGGAACCATGTGGGCTCTTAGATGTCCCTGTAGTTAGGAGCCTAAGACACATGTTTAGATATGGTGATGCCCGGTCTAGTTTTATGGATTGTAAGCAAGGTGCATGGCTCTTTGTATGCCTAGCAAGTCTTGAAATCTCACTGAATGGCAGTTTAGTAAGTTTCCTGCAGATAGATAAGTTCTATCCTTCTGTGATGTGGAGTCACAGACTCTTGATAAATATTCCTTGATTTCTCCAGTTTGAATTGCTCATTCTTCCAGCTGTCTGTCTCTTCAAAAAATCGGAAGATTGGACATACCATTGAGCTTTCATTCTGCATCGTCTAGATCAGCTGGGGTCAAGTGGTGGCTGATTCCTTTAGACTTGGGCATATGTTGACACTTTAAATATATACATTTATATTTGTCAATTATTCCTCAGTAAAGCTGGGAGAAAAAAGGATTGGGCGTATGTTCTTCAGTTTACCTTTTGAGATGCATCAGTTATAGCTAACCACTTCATGAATCAATTGGCCTATCTGTGTCCTTTATTTTGGACCTCTGATTTCAGTAGAAGTGTATCTAACACTGTGATCTTTTTGAAAGAAATGATTTTGTCTTTCTATTCCTATTGCCCAGCATATACTTGACACACAGAAAACCTTCAGTAAGTACTCACAGAATTTAACTGAATGGAGTAAAACCTTTCCTAACCTGAGGACTTTGCCTTTCTCCTGACCTTTGCTTTAGTCATTACTTTAATTAGATCATGGTATTTATCTTACATATTATTCTTCATAGTATAGGGCATCATGGCTGGAGATAGTGATCAATTCTTCCCAAAGACTGAGAAAGAAAAAAATGCACTTAAATTGTAGCAGGATTGATTAAAATTAGTGGGGGGGGGGGGGGGGGGGGGACTTTTCCTAGCTGTAACATTTGTTAGGGATGGATTGCAGAGACACTTTTGCATTCTTTTACTTTGAAATCTTCCATGGGCTTGGCATACACCTTCTTAAAAACACCAAGAAGAGTAACATAACATTCTTTCTTCCTTCACTGAGAAGAGTAACATAACATCCTTGCTTCTTGCCACTTGCTGTGCCAGCCACAAGCTCCCCTGTGCCCCTTGTAGCCATGCCTCACAAAGTTGAAGAAATCAAGGGCTTTCCGCTCATAGCCAGGTGAAAGGATGCCAGATCTGTCAAGATCAAGAAAAATAAGTATAATGTGAAGTTTAAAGTTCGATGCAGCAGATACCCTTTGACCTTGGTCATCACAGGCAAAGAGAAGGCAGAGAAACTGAAGTAGCCCCTGCCCCCAGGTCTGGCAGTCAAGAGGCTGAAATGAACCTGGCACACGGATTTGAACTATATAAAAATTTAAAAAATTAAGTGTATATATATATATATATATATATATATTTAATTTTTATTAGCTTCCAGATATTACAGATTAAGAATTTGAGAACAAATTGTGATCAACAGGTGTACAACTTCTGCAAAAAATGTAGAATTTGTTATTCCATAATATATTCCTCTATCAAAAACAGCTGTCTCCAAGTAGTGCTTTGTACTGTTGGCAAATTCATTACAAATGCAGGAAGCAATTCCTGTTTCATATGATTGTGATTTGTAAAAATAATTTAGGTGTAAGCTATCCACAAATCTTTTTTTTTTTTTTTTTTGTAGCAGTCCTATCTTAAATCCTCATATTTTGGCATTACACATGAGTGTCATGAGTTTAAATTCTGGAACATCCAAGCAGAAATATAAGAAAGGGCTCATTTAGGCTGGAATGGTAAAAATTCTAATTGGGAGGGTCCTCATTTTGATTTCTGCTCTCCTGCCCACCCCCTTAACCAAAAACCAAAGGAAAACATCTGGAGTCATTTAGGCAGTATAAATATTCTTAAAAGAATGGACCCCTAATCATAAAGCCTTTCTGGCACTGAAAGATTTGTTTGGATAGATAGAGTTCACATGATGGGTAAAAATATTTTTGAATTCATAAAGACTCCCACAAGTCATGAGTGGAGAGTTTGGGAGTATGGCAGACTGAGACTGATGGAGTTCATAATAGGTTTTAAGAGGAAAATAATCCATTAGTGCATAGGGGATACTCTCTCATCTTTTCCCTTAGAAAGGTAGCTGATTTCCTGTTAAATGATGGTTGTTTCACTTAGAAGGCAATGTGCTGAAGGTATAAATTTAGTTTTATTCTCTTTTCACAGTTTAAACAAATTTTCTTACAGGGAAACAAAGAGAAAACAATGCCCTTCAAAGCCTATGTCTTCAGCCTCTGGTTTGTAGTTCTCTCCCTGTAAGACATAAAGTAGGGAGGAGGAATAATAGCAAAGCCTTGAAAACACACACACACACACACACACACACACACACACACACACACATCAATTAAGGAAGGGAATTGAAAGGTATAGCTGTGTTGCAATTAGTCAACCAATATTTATTGACCATCAACTGTGTATTAAAACACAGTGACAGATAATTGAGGTAAAAAGGGTTTCTATACTCCAAAGACATAGAGTATTCTTGAGGAAACTAGATGTAAACATACGAAGTTACAGTGGTAATGTAAGATAAAAAAAAATTTAATTGTGTTTGTCAGTAATTGCCAAATGGGAGATTTAGTTAAGTCTTCCAGGAGTTCAGGTCAGAGATAGACTACTCTGAGTGAAGGGCTTTGTGGAAGAATTTTGAGCAGCTGCTTGAAGAATCGGTAGAATTTTGGATTGATGGAAAATAGGAAGAAGATATTTCTGCCCTTCCTTTTCACTGGAATACCATATGGGGAATTCAGGAAGAGCAGAGTTAGGATCATGTTAATTTTGGGACAAAATTAGCAGTTAACCATGTTGGAGAACTTTAACTTAATGAACCTGAAAAAACCTCTTGATGATTTCACCATCTTTGTAAGTTCCCTTAATTCAGGCCTATAAAACAGAAACAAAACGTTTTTAAAGCTCTGGAAGGCGTAGAGAAAGTGATGCCATCCAGGATATTCACTGTGAAAGAAGCAGTGTTGTATTATTAAATTTGGACATTTTAAGCAGTTTGAGGAAAAGAACACACACAAAGGAGTCATGTGTCTCTACTTCAGAAACCTTGACTTCCAACTGCTCAGAAAGCTCTGGTAACTACAGAGCATCAAATAAGCTTTCAGAGATTCTGATCTTCATACAAATTACCAATATAAAGAGGAAGAGATTTTTTATATGCCTTCTTTCTCTCTTATCCTCAAAACTAAAGTGATTGTATTTTTCTCAAGACCAAGTTAAGGAAGATGATATTATCATTCTTGTCATTGTATTGTCTTTTCTCTTTTTCCTGTCTCTCTTTCCTTTATTGTAGAGTACACTTGTTGAGTACATTTTAATAAATTATCTATTTAAAAATATCTAAATGCGTACTCATGGCTATTTATAGGTAGATATGATAGAAATATAGAGATTATCAAATTTATGGTGAATGGGCATACACAGTCCTTGGATTGCATGGATTGTTTTTTCAAGCAAATCTGGTCAAGTTTTGTTTTCAGACTAGAAATGAACAATATCTTTTCAGGAACCTGGAGGAATCAGAGAGAAAAAGCAAATGTTGCTATATCAGAGAGAGTAGTTTTATTTTTTCCTGGGAGACTAAATCATCAAGTAGGTTTTATTGTGTATAAAAATCTCTAGTTGAAAAGAGCCTTCTTTGGTGTGTGTTACTCGATTTTAAAAATTTAATCTCGTTTTTACATAAAACATGTCCCCGTTAGATAGCACAGAAATTCATTAAAAAAATTTTTTTTTAACGTTTATTTTTTTTGAGACAGAGAGAGACAGAGCATGAACGGGGGAGGGTCAAGGAGAGGGAGACACAGAATCTGAAACAGGTTCCAGGCTCTGAGCTGTCAGCACAGAGCCCGATGTGGGGCTCGAACTCACGGACCGCGAGATCATGACCTGAGCTGAAGTCGGCCGCTTAACCGACTGAGCCACCCAGGCGCCCCAGAAATTCATTTTAAAAGTACCCATAATCTTACCACTCAGAGATAGCTAGTATTACTATTTTGGTGTACAGCCTTCAAGACTATAAAAGTGAAGGGGCACCTGGGTGGCTCAGTTGGTTAAGCTTCTGACTCTTGATTTTGGCTCTCACGGTTCTTGAGTTCAAGCCTCACATCGGGTTCTGCGCTGACAGTGTGGACCCTGCTTAGGATTCTCTCTCTTCCCTCTTTCTCTGCCCCTCCCCTGCTCGCTCTCTCTCTCTCTCTCTCTCTCTCTCTCAAAAAAATAAACTAATAAAAAATTTTTTTTAAAGACTATAAAAGTGAGTTTGCCCATGTGTGTATTTTTGTTTATATAGCAGTATATAGAGAATTGCTTTTAAATTTTAACAATTACATGGTATTCCATTGTGTGGATATACCATAATATGATTCATTATTCTGTTTGGTTCGATGTTTGTCCTCCTAAATTTGATGTGATGTCTTTCCCTAGCCCTAGGTCCCACAGATGTTCTCCTATATTTTCTTCTAAAAGTTTTATAGTTTCATGTTATTTTTTTATTTATTTAATTTTAAAACTAGAATTGTTTATTTTTTTTTTGTACTCAGAGTACTTTATTTTTTATTTTTTTTATTTTTTTCAGTATATGAAATTTATTGTAAAATTGGTTTCCATACAACACCCAGTGCTCATCCCAAAAGGTGTCATGTTTTTTATTTAAATCCATGATTGATTTTGCATTGATTTTGTGCATATAGCATATTTTAAGTCAAGGTTCTTATTTTCTTTTTCCTGTCTGTGAATGTCTAGTTATTCCAGCACAATTTGTTGAAAAGACTACCCTTCCTCCATTGAACTGCTGTTGCACCTCTGTCAAAGTTCACTGGGTGTATTTGTGTTGATCCATTTCTGGATTCTCTATTTCACTGATCTATACCTTTCTCTTCTGCCAATACCGCACTGTCTTGATTTCAATGGCTATGTAGTAGGACTTAACATCAGATAAAGTGGCTCCTCCTACTTTATTCTTCTTTTTCATGATTATTTTAGAATAAACTGGTTTGTATCTGTCATAGTTGTTGTGGTGGTGGCAGCAGAACCTTGCACCTCTTCTGCACCCCAACTGAGCACAGGGTGGGAGAAAGGATTTTTTTTAGGGAATAGGAAATAGTTCCTAATGTTAAACACCATTTCTGCACCCCAGCTGAGCACAGGGTGGGAGAAAGGATTTTTTAGGGAATAGGAAATAGTTCCTAATGTTAAGCAGAAACATGACATCATTAAACATTATTTTTGTAGAAAATATTCCTTTCGTGATATCAGTAAGACTATTGTACAGTGTTTAAAGTGGCACTATCCTGTTTGAAAGCAAAGGAGTAGATGGCTAAGTACTCAAGGACCCTTCTGTTGTTGTTTTCATTTTATCCACTGTTGTCAGGGACTTGGGTTTAGGTTTCTACAGCAACCACAGTCTGGACTACATAATTCCAACACATAGTGTGCATGTGGTGTTAACTCTGATGCCTTATACACTACATGTGGCAGAGTTGCAGTTGCTATGGAGATCAGTCTTTGGACACACTTGGTTGATAACGATGTCTCTCATATGTGGATTTTGCTGCTAAAAGAATATGAAGTGGTGCTATTAGTTGACCGAGAGACGTAGAAGACTTTATCAATAATTTCTGTATAGCTGAGAACCTCACATTTGAAAACTTTAAGTTAGACATTTGCTCACAAACATACTAAACTGTCTGTGTGTGTGTGTTTGTGTTTAATAACATATGGCTTGCTTGATACCTGGAAGTGGAGGGAAAATATGACATCAGAGAACACATTGTCAGAGGAATTTGACAGACTCCTCTTGGCCAGTCAACCTCATTTAAACAGTATACTGTAAAAAAAAAAATTCAAAGACTAAATAACTTACATTATTTTAGTGGGCTTATAATAAAGTCAGTTGTCAGTAAAAAAGGGAAGGAAGCAATTCTTCTTGTGAACTATTCTCATTTGAATATGGGGCCTTGGGTAACAGCTAGGAAGAACCTTTTTCTTGGAGCACTTTACCTCTGAAGAGTCCTTTGAACTCCAGAAATGAGAAACAATTGAGGAAGAGGAAGTGATTTTTTTTTTTCCTTTGATAGTGTTACTTAAACTAGGATACAGGTTCTAGACCTAAGAGAGACTGTTGCTGAGTGTCGTCATTTGCAGAATTCTTGAAAGAAATGTAGTTGTAGGCTGATAAACATCTTTGCTTTGGGTTAGAGAAACTTGTCACCCAAGAGTTGATATACCAGACTAGTAGTTCTCAACCCCGGCTGCACATTAGCATGTGGGGCTTTAACATAGTACTGATGTTTGAGCCTAACAAAAGCTAAATCAGAATCTCTGGGAATGATGAAAAACTGTGGCATTGGTATTCTTTTCTTCTTCTTCTTCTTCTTCTTGAAAAGTGAATACTTGGGGCACCTGGGTGGCTCAGTCAGTTAAGCGGCCGACTTTGGCTCAGGTCATGATCTCGCGGTCAGTGAGTTCAAGCCCCGCATCGGGCTCTGTGCTGACAGCTCAGAGCCTGGAGCCTGTTTCAGATTCTGTGTCTCTCTCTCTCTGACCCTCCCCTGTTCATGCTCTGTCTCTCTCTGTCTCAAAAATAAATAAACGTTAAAAAAAAAAAATTAAAAAAAGAAAAGTGAATACTTGATACTAATATGCAACCAGGATTGAGAACCTCTGCAACAGAGTAAGTTTTCATCTAGAATCTTACATTTTAGCTGAATTTGTATATTAGAATGCAGTAAGAAAAGTAATGGGAACTTTGCAGAGAGTTTAGAAAGGGCAGTCTTACCATCTATGTTAGTTTCCTGTTGCTGTTGTAACAAATTACCACAGACTTACTGGCTTTAAACAACACAAGTTTATTATCTTACTTTCCTGGAGATCAGAAGTCCTAAATGGGTCTTAGGGGGCTGAAATCAGGATGTCAACAGAGCTGAATTCCTTCTGGATACTCGAGAGAGAATCCATTCCTTGCCTTTTGCTACTTCTAGAGGCTGCCCACCTTTTTTGAAAGGCTTGTGGCCACATCACTCCAACCTCTCTGCCTCTGTTGTCACATCTCCTTTTCTGACTCTGACCCTCCTGACTCCCTTATGAGGATCCTTGTGATTATATTGAGCCCATCCAGGTAATCCAGGATAATCCCCTGATCTCACTTAATCATTAACTTAATCACATCAGTAACGTCCCTTTGCCAAGTAAAGTAACATTCACAGCTTCCAGGGATTAGGACCTTGGACATCTTTTGGGACAGGAGGGCATTCATTTATTAGGCCTACCATACGAGCTTAACACAAAGATCGTCACTTTGGTCTTTTCCTTACTAGTCTTTAATGTGCATATTTTTATTAGAATGTGATCACCTTGCATATACAGTTTTTATTCTTTCCTGCTTAGTCCTCATAACCATCATTTTGAATAGCTGCATAATAGTCCATTCATGATTATGCCATATTTTACATTGTCTTCACCCTGTTGTTGGATTTTTATGTTATTTCAGACTCCTATTGATAGATCAAGTGTGATAAGTGTTTTTATTTATTAGATAGATCCCATGATGTGGGTGGAAGTACTTAAATATTATAAACCTTTTTATAGTGTTTAACTCAAACTCCAAAGTTGTATTTTTGAAGAGTTCTAATTGATTTGCAACACTATCAGCAATGTAAGAGAACAGTATGGGTGCCTTTATATCTTTGCCAATATTGGTCATTATCATTAGAAAAAGACTTTTTACTAAAAAGATAGGTGAAAAAGTGTTGTCCTGATTTAAATTTAATCTACTTGCCAATTTTCCCCATATTTCTGTTTATTTCTCTTTGCATGTTTTGTTCATTTATTTCTTATAGTATGATTTATTTATTAATCTTTAAGATATCTTTTGTAAGTGATGAATCATAAATTCTACTCCTGAAACCAACATTATACTGCATGTTAACTAACTAGAATTTAAATAAAGATTTGAAACCAACAAAAAATCTGTAAGACAACTTTATATGGTGGAACTACTGACTTACATGCTACAAATCTTTTTTATTATTTTTTTAATTAAAAAAATTTTTTTAATGTTTATTTATTTTTGACAGAGAGAGAGAGACAGAGCCTGAGCGGGGGAGGGGCAGAGAGAGAGGGAGACACAGAATCCGAAGCAGGCTCCAGGCTCTGAGCTGTTGGCACAGAGCCCGATGTGGGGCTCGAACTCACAGACCGTGAGATCATGACCTGAGCCGAAGTCAGATGCTCAACCGACTGAGCCACCCAGGTGCCCCGCTACAAATCTTTTTTAAAACACACATTTAAAAATTTTAAATTGTTCTGATCTGTTTTTCCCTTTGTGATTCTTTTATTTTGCTATGTTTACGTTTTCACCTGACAAAGGTTTGTGGTATTCAGTTGTTTTCTTTTACTTATTTCATGATTTAGTCACTGCACTTAGCAAATTGCTAGCAAGCTAAGAGGTTCAGGGACTTAACGAGTCCAGACTTACCATATGACTTACGGTACCAAGCAAGTACCAAATTAATTTGATTCTGTTTGTATAATTTGTCAAAATTAGGAACAAATTTTTAAAAGGACTGGAGAAGAAATCTAACAATTGTAGTACAGTCCTTAGATGTTTATTGCCCTTTGCTAGAAGGTTTATTCACCATGCTGTCATGTTGTGTGTTCATGCAGATAATTGAGAATTATAGTAAGCTATCCTAGTCTATGATAAACAGACAGAATGCACTTTAATTACATTCTAATTTATTATCTAGTGAAAGTACCTTGCTAACAAATCAACCCAGATATGACTTATTGGATAGCCTTTGCACTTAGAGGAATAATCAGTCTGTAATCATAAACAACATGAACCGTTCATCTTCTAGATTGCTATTATATTTATTACGCTCAAATGCCTGCACTGGGCTTCTTTTCTGTTTGCCTCCCGTTTCGTGGCTTATATGCCCCTACCCTGCCTGGTGTAAGTTGGTGGCATCCTGTGCTTACCAATTCTTTCTCTTGAAATATGTGTTAGGTTCATGCCTGGGAACAGAGTTCTGTTACTTTACCATAGGAGTAAAATGCATTTTTCTTCAGTTACAGTAAATAGAATAAACTGTCACTGTAACATACTAATATGTGATTTATTTCCTGCTACCCTGATAAGAACTAGCACAATTCTAATTCTATAAAGAAAGAGTTTGCCCCATAGAATAGCCACCACATCCTTTAATATCCTGTATTACTTCCCCCTGGTTCCAAAATGGAGTATGCAAATTAAGATGAAACAACAGCTAGCCCCTGTTATTTTGTTTGGAGACAACCTTGTGCAGAGAATCTTACCTGGGCGTGGGTTTTCTGGTGCAGTACCTTCTTTAATTCTACTACTTAAGAATGAGCATCCTCTGGCACTGTTTCCACAGAATAATTTAGAAGTTTGTAGCAGTAGCTGTTAACAGTAGATGATAATAATTCCTATCTGAGAGTATCCCCTTTTTTATGAACAAGGATCTTACACCTAGAAGACCCCTCACTAGTGCTTTTAGTATAATGCTCACAACCAATGTGTCCATAATTGTACAGCTGATAAGTGGTAGAAGGGACCTGGAATTTCTGCATTTCAGTGCTGTGATTTTTTGTTTCCATTCTTGGACCAAATTTGAATTAAAAAGGAAGGTAAAAAGATTTTACTTACCCTCTTTTTCCACATTGGGAATTTGTTTTGGCATGCAAATCAACTTAGGGGGCTTGGAAGTTCTTGACATTCTGAAGATTTCTGCAGAAAATATAACTAAAAAATTTTTTTTACCTGGAAATTGCTTAATCACTTCCATTTGAGAGTTTTCGTTTTATTTGGCTTCAATATGAGTGGTAAAATCACCTTTCTTCTTTACTTTTTGTTTAAGTATTCTCTCTGAGCCAGGTGATGTTTAAGGTCTACTCTTAAGATTCTGTGATTATGTCCCTTAAATGTCTTGCTTTTTTTCCCTGTATGTTCTCCACCCTCACACAGACCCAGGTTTCTGGAGTTTCCCATAGGATATTCTCCTTAGGGCCTGTTCAACCCCACTTTGGATCTGACCAAGGCATTGTTACTATTTTATGGGGTCCTCTGTTCCTGGAACCCTCTTGCTTGTCTCCTCAAAGCTAGATTCTGTGTGCTGTTTTGTCTGAATATTAGGAGGGAATTAGTAATAATTTTTACTCTTTTGTACCAGGGAAGCCTTAGATGCTTCTGTTGGAACTAACCCAAAAGAGACCATATTTAGTGTTTTGAGATCAGATTGAGGGGAGGGAGAGAGTGGGATCTTGACAAGGTGCAGAAGGAAGTATGTAGTTCTGAGCAGCCAGGGGCTTGTTTTGTGCATCCTATTCAGGCCGCTACCTATTTCATGTGGTTCTCCGGCTGTGCTTGAGAATATTAGCAGGGCTCACTCCAAGCCAAATCCTTCTCTGAAGCTGTGGCCTAGTTTGTTTTGGAGAAAATTTACTTCATGTTTGCCATCCTCTTCGCTCTGTAGCAGTTACTATATGAATTATTCAAGAACCCCTTTTTATGATTATGTTTGAACTCCATTTTAGGAATAATAACTATTCAGTTATATTCTGAATTTCATGGCGTTTTGACTTTCAGCAAGACCCTTTTAGGATCAAATCAGAGCAAAATAGTTGCTTATATTTGACCATGCTGGAATGTAAGTCCCACTTTGGCTTCCAGCCTATAAGTTATGAAATACTCCCCCAAATAGATCTTACCAAGATCACTAATGACCCCCATATCACTAAATCTAATGAATTTCTTTTAGTGTTTGTGCTATTTGTATTGTTGACAGTTTCTTTTTTGTTGAAAAATGCTTTTTACTTGATTTTCTTCTTTTTGGCCATTCCTTCCCTGCCTCCATGGCAGGCTTTACCAGCTGATTAAATGTTGCTGTGCCGTACTATTACTCTGTTCTGTCCCTAGTTTATTCCTTCTGTTTCTTTCAGTTACCAGAAACAATTTGCATCAGTCTAACCTCACCCACCTGGCTTCCTTCTAGTCTTCCCTTCCCCCCATATTCCCAAAGAACATAAAAGTGGATGTGATCATACTGAAAAACATGCTGTGTTCTTGAATAGGAGGTCTCAGCATCATAAAGTGCTGATTTTCCCGTACTTAGTTTGTAAACTAAAGTGATCTCAATGAAAATACTAGAGAAACTAATTATAAGATGCATATTGGACCCTGAAAAACCTTGAAAAATAAGAACAATGAGGAGGGACTAGCTCTTCCAGATGTTAAAATATGCCATAAATTCTTAATTAAAGCAATGTTGTACTGGTGCATGAATTGACAGACTAATAGAGTAAAATTGAAAATTCAGAAATAGGGGCACCTGGGTGGCGCAGTCGGTTAGGCGTCCGACTTCGGCCAGGTCACGATCTCGCGGTCTGTGGGTTCGAGCCCCGCGTCAGGCTCTGGGCTGATGGCTCGGAGCCTGGAGCCTGTTTCCGATTCTGTGTCTCCCTCTCTCTCTGCCCCTCCCCTGTTCATGCTCTGTCTCTCTCTGTCCCAAAAATGAATAAACGTTGAAAAAGAAATTAAAAAAAAAAAAAGAAAATTCAGAAATAGACTAGAAAATATAGCAACTTAGGATATGTATGGTAAAAACAGTATCTTATATCAGTGGAAGGATGGATTCTAATAAATGGTATTGTTTTAACTGTAGCCATCTAGAAAGAGATTGTGAAGTCCCTACTTAATGTTGTGCACTGGATAAACTCGAGATTGGTCAGAGATCTAAACATAAAACATGAAACCATGGGAGAATTTAATGATAACATTAGAGTTATAAAGCCTTTCTAAAATTCTGACTCAAAATCACAAAGTCAAAAGATTGGTTAATTTGTCTTTTTATTATTTATTTTTAAAGATTAAAAAAATTTTTTTTTGTTTATTTATTTTGAGAGAGAGAAGTGAGTGTATGTGAGGGAGGGGCAGAGAGAGAATCCATGGGGCTCCATCTTATGAGCTGCAAGATTATGACCTGAGCCAAAATCAAGAGTTGGATGCTTAATGGAGCCACCAGGCATCCCCTTATTTTTAAAGATTTTATTTTTAAGTACTCTCTACACCCATCGTGGGGCTTGAACTCACAACCCTGAGATCAAGAGTTGCATGCTCTACCAGCTGAGCCAGCCAGGTGCCCCTAATTTTCCTGTTAAAGATCAGTATGGCCAAAATTCACCATAAGCAAAGTCAGAAGAAAAATACAAGATTCATTGCAATCTCTATCAAAATTCCAATAGAATTTTTACAGAAATTTAAAAACAATCCTAAAATTTGTATGGAACCACCAAAGACTCCAAATAGCTAAGCAGTCTTAAGAAGAACAAAGCTAGGGGCACCTGGGTGGCTGAGTCAATTGAGCATCCCACTCTTGATTTTAGCTTAGGTCATGATCTCATTCATGGTTTGTGAGTTTGAGCCCTGTATCAGGCTTGCTGCTGTCACTGCGGAGCATGCTTTGGATCCTCTGTCTCCCTCCCTCTTTGTGCCTCCCCTGCTCATGCTCTCTCTCTCAAAAATAAAAATAAACATTAAAAGAAGAACAAAGCTAGAGGCATCACCATTCCTGATTTCAAACTACATTTCAGAATTACTGTAATCAAAACAGTGTGGTAAAAATAGACATTGATCAGTGGAACAGAATAGAGGGCCCAGAAATAAACCCATACAAGGCCCAGAAAACCATACAAGGTCAATTAATTTACAACAAAGGAGCCAAGAATATACAATGGGGAAAGGATAGTCTCTTTAATAAATGGTGCTGGAAAAATGAACTGTCATCTTACACCACTACACAAAAATTAACTCAAAATAAAGACTTGAACATAAAACCTGAAACCATAAAACTCCTAGAAGAAAACATAGGAGAAGCTTAGCTCTTGACATTGGTCTTGGCATTAGTTTTTTGGATTTGACACCAAAAGCAAAGGCAACAAAAACAATAAATAAACAAGTGGGACTACATCAAACTAAAAAGCTTTTGTACAACAAAGGAAACTATCAACAGAATGAAAAGGGAATGGGAGAAAATATTTGCAAAATCATGTATCTGATAAGGGATTGATATTTAAAATGTATAAAGAAATTACACAACTCAATAGAAAAAAAATATGATTTAACAATGGATAGAGGACCTGATGAGACATTCTTCCAAGGAAGACATACAGGTGGCCATCAGGTACATGAAAAGGTGCTCCATATTACTAATCATCAGGGAAAAGTAAATCAAAACCACAAAAAGATATCATCTCATACCTGTTAGAATAGCTATTATAAAAAATACAGGAAAGGGGCGCCTGGGTGGCGCAGTCGGTTAAGCGTCCGACTTCAGCCAGGTCACGATCTCGCGGTCCGTGAGTTCGAGCCCCCCGTCGGGCTCTGGGCTGATGGCTCAGAGCCTGGAGCCTGTTTCCGATTCTGTGTCTCCCTCTCTCTCTGCCCCTCCCCCGTTCATGCTCTGTCTCTCTCTGTCCCAAAAACAAATAAACGTTGGAAAAAAAAAAATAAAAAATACAGGAAATAACAAGTGTTGGTCAGGATGTGGAGAAAATGGAATCCTTGTGCAGTGTTGGAAATGTAAATTTGTGTATCCCACTATGGAAAACAATATAGAGGTTTCTTAGAAGATTAAAAATATAATTACCATATGATTCAGCAATTCCACTGCTGGGTATTTATCTCAAGTAAATGAAATCGCTATCTCAGAAAGATATCCGTACCCTCATGTTTGTTGCGGCATTATTTACAATAGCCAAGACATGGAAACAACCTAAGTGCCCATCAAAGGATGAATGGGCAAAGAATATGTGGTGTATAGATAATGGAATATTATTCAGCCATAAAAAAGGAATCCTATTTGTGATGATATGAGTGGACCTTGAGGGCATTATGCTAAGTGAAATATGACTGTGAAAGACAAATCCTGTGTAATCTCATTTCTCTCATTTATATCTCATTTATATATGAAATCTATATATGAAATGAATATGAAATATATATGAAATCTCATTTGTATATGAAAAAACCAAAGCCAAAACCAAACCAGCTCATGGGAACAAAGAACAGATGGGTGGTTTCCAGAGAGGTAGGGGGTGGGCAGAGTGGATGAAGGTAGTCCAAATGTATGTACTTCTAATTATAAAATAATTAAGTTCTAGGAATGTAGTATATAGCATGATGACATGTTAACAATACTGTATATTTGAAAGTTGCTAAGAGAGTAGATCTTCAAAGCTCCCATCAAAGAAAAACTAATTGTAACAGTGTGTGGTAATGAATGTTAACTAGTCTCATTGTGGTAATTATTTTGCAATATACACACATATCAAATTGTTAATTTGATATAAAACTAATACAATGTTTTATATTAGTTATCTCAAAACTTTTTAATAAAGAGAATTAGAAATTGAAAAAAATTTGCCACTAATATTACAGTCATATATATGTATTAGGAGCTCATAGGGGCATCTGGATGGCTTAGTCGGTTAAACAACTGACTCTTGGTCTCAGCTCAGGTCATGATCTCATGGTTTGTGAGTTCTAGCTCCACATCATGCTCCGTGCTGTCAGTGCGGAGCCTGCTTAGGATTCTTTCTCTTTCCCTCTTTCTCTGGCCTCCCTCCCTTGTACTTTCTCTCTTGTACTCTCTCTCTCTCAAGATAAATAAACTTAAAAATTTTTTTTTTCAAGAGTTCATAGAAACATAATAGAAAAATGGGCTAAGGACATGAACAGATAGTATAGATGGCTTTTAAACATATGGAAGAATGCGCAAACTTACCTAAAAAAGAGAAATGGAAATTAAAATGTCAATAAAATACAGTTTCTTACCTAACACATTGGTAAAAATCTGAGTTTGATAAATCAATCAGTTGTCCAGGCATTTTCATACATTTTGATAGGAGTGCACAATTTAGCAATGTTTTCCAAATTACGAATGCATTTATCCTATAACCCAGCAATCCTACTTATAAGGTTGTAATAGCAAAATCCAATAGTAGCTGTTGGGCTTTTTCTTCTCATCCACAGGGGACTGGTTAAATAAATCATAGTACATCCTAACAGTGGAATGCTATGAGTTGCAAAAAAGAAATGGATATATTAGGGGCACCTGAGTGGCTCTGTTGGTTGAGCTTCTGACTTCGGCTCAGGTCATGATCTTGCAGTTTGTGGGTTTGAGCCCCACGTCAGGCTCTGTGCTGACAGCTCAGAGCCTCGGGCCTGTTTTGGATTCTGTGTCCCCCTGCTCTCTCCACCCCACTCCTGCTTGTGCTCTGTCTCTCAAAAATGAATAAGCATTTTTTTAAAAAGTTTTTTTTTTTTAATTTTTTTTTTCAACGTTTATTTATTTTTGGGACAGAGAGAGACAGAGCATGAACGGGGGAGGGGCAGAGAGAGAGGGAGACACAGAATCGGAAACAGGCTCCAGGCTCTGAGCCATCAGCCCAGAGCCCGATGCGGGGCTTGAACTCACGGACCGCGAGATCGTCACCTGGCTGAAGTCAGACGCTTAACCGACTGCGCCACCCAGGCGCCCCTAAAAAAGTTTTTTTTTAAGAAATGAATATATTAAACAAAAAAAACTCAAGGTACAGAACAATATGTATACCTACTGTCTTTTGTGTAAGAAAGGAGGGAAGAGTGTGTGTGTGTGTGTGTGTGTGTGTACTGATATCAGGATGTACGCAACACATAAGAAAGACTAAGACTGATTACCTATGGGGGTGGAGAAAGGTAAATAAATAGTGTGACAGGTTGGGAGTGTCAGTATACCTTTTTATTTTATATTCTTTTGATTTAAAAATACAAATCTGATCATCCTTTCGCCCCGTCGTAACTTTAGCAGTTTCTGTTGCTCTGAGGATTGAAACTTCTAATGTGAATAGCAAGGCCCTAGATAGCTTGTTTCTTCAGCCTTACCACACAGCATGCTTCCCCTTGTTCTCTCTGCTTTCGCCACTTTGACTTTTTTTTTCCTATCTCAAATTCATTGTTTCCTTCTCTTACAAGGCCTTTACTCATGCTATTCCTCTAGCTGGGAGACTTTACCTAGTTAAAATGTGCTTATCATTTGATCTTGACAGTATGTTACTTCTGCAGAGAAGTCTCCTTGACAAAGGTCAAGTTTTCCATTCATTAGTAGCACCTTGTTCATCTCCTTTCTAATTCTGGTTATAAATGCAGTTGTGCATTCTTTGTTAGGATTGTTTCTAGTCTTTCCCACTAGAAAGTAAGCCTCTTGAGAGCAGGGACCACGTCCACTTTGTTCAGAGATAAAAGTACCTATTTCCTAGGGTAGTGAGCATTAAATAATATGATACATATTATGTGCTTAGCATGATAGCATATAAACATATGATGCTAACTAGATCCTGCTATGTATTGTCTTGTTTTTATAGAAGGAAATGATAACTGTTTGTGAATTAGGTGGATAAAATTTAAGGAAGAATTCTGACTCTCCTTGGCAAGAGAAAGGGTTACCTTCGGAAAAGAGTAACTAGTCTATGAAAAGAGAAATAAAATAGCTTTTATTCCTCTACTATTCTTAGTTACTGTATCTAAGACAAACTGCAAGAAAACAGCTTTTTTGCCAAAATATTTTTTCATCTTTTCAGTTCAGTTCGGTTCTTTTTTTTTTTTTTTTTAATCAAATAGCTGGCAGTTTTAATTAGAAAAATACAAAATAGAATTTTTCAATTGGAGGGGTGCCTGGATGGCTCAGTCAGTTAAGCGTCCAACTCTTGATTTTGGCTCAGGTCATGATCTCATGGTTTGTGGGATTGAGCCCCACGTTGGGCTCTGCTCTGACAGAGCAGAGACTGCTTGAGATTCTTTGTCTTCCTCTCTGCCCTTCCCCTGCTCACTCTCTCGCATGCACGCTCTCTCTCTCAAAATAAAGAAACTAAAAAAAAAAATGAAATTTTCAGTTGGAATCTGGGAATTAATATATACAATTGCAGTTCTATATTTGTTGTATTAACCAAACTTGTAAAATTCAGGTAGAATACAAGACAATGAGAGCCAAGATGATACAATAGACATTTCACATTATGGCAAAGGGAACAGCTTATTGTCAATCACTAGGGTCATATTCTCTATCATGTGATTTGTAGGGTGGCTTTGAAGAGTTTACAAATTATATTGTAGCTGCTTCATATTTTCTTCCAGTGTTCTCCAGTTGTCACGGCCTCATCTCAGTTCTTCACATTTTTGAAAGCTGGTAGATTATTATTATTATTATTATTATTATTATTTTTACCTATTTTATTTTATTTTATTTAATGCTTATTTATTTTGAGAGTGGGGTAGGGGCAGAGAGAGAGAGGGAGAGAGAGAGAGAATCCCAAGCAGGCCCCGCACTGTCTGCACAGAGCCCAGCGCGGAGCTTGAATTTACAAAGCGTGAGATCATGACCTGAGCTGAAATCAAGAGTCAGAAGCTTAACCGACTGAGCCACCCAAGGCTGGTAGATTATTTTAACATATACTTTAAGTGCCAGGTTTTTACTTTTCATATATTAAGTAAGCATTAAGAAAATTGCCTTTTTGAAATCCAAATTAAAACCACAGTGAGATATCACCTTACACTGTCATAATAACTAGAATCAGATAAGAAATGACAAATGTTGGTGAGGTTATGAAAAAAAGGAACCCTTGTGCATTTGTTGGTGGAAATGCAAATTGGTGCAGCCACTATGGAAAACAGTATGGAGGTTCCTCAAAAAAGTTAAAATAGAAATACCATACCCAGTAATTCCACTACTGGTTATCTTTTGAAAACACTAATTTGAAGAGGTAAAGGCAGCCCTGTGTTATTGCAGTATTATTTACAGTAGCCAAGATATGGAAGCAACCCAAGTGTTGATAGATGATGGATGAATGGATAGAGAAGATATGGTATATATTTACATTAGAATATTACTCAGCCATGAAACAGAATGAGATCTTGTGATTTATAACAACATGGATGGACCTAGAGGATATTGTGCTGAGTGAAATAAGTCAAACAGAAAAAGACAAATACCATATGATTTTACTGATCTGTGGAATTTAAGAAACAAAACAAGACCAAAAGGAACAAACAAACAAAAACCCAGACCTCTTAAATATAGAGAACAAACTGGTGGTTGCCAGAGGGGAGGTGAGTGGAAAGATGGGTGAAGTAGATAAAGGGGATTAAGAAGTACACACTTCCAGTTACAAAATAAATAAGTCACAGAGATGAAAAGGACAGCATAGCAAATCTGGTCAGTAACGTTTGATGACAGATGATGATTCCACGTATTGTAGTGAACGCTGAGCAATGTATAGAATTGTTGACTCATAATATTGCACACCTGAAACTAATATAACATTGTATGTTAATTGTACTTTAATTAAAAAAATAAATGAAAATTATTGAAATACAATTTACACACGATAAACACATTACAAGTAAATAAATCAAGTGGTTTATGCTTTTATAAAAATGTTGCCTTTTTGTTTTATTCTTTTGGTTTCTTTATTTTATATTTCTTGAATGCTGCCTGCTGCCTTGCTGTTACGGAATTATAGTCCTTAGATCCAAACTGAGATACACATAACTAGGAAGTATTGTTTCTCCCTTTGTTTTCCTTCATGGTTGGAGAAGAATGTGCATGGAGGCCCAAAGCAGAAAGTGGATGGTCTGTAGGCTACTTGGGGATCTCAGATCTGTTTTGCTCAGCTTGTAGAGTAAGTTGAAAAATCAATTTCCAGCCTTTTTTAAAATCCAGAAGGCATAGCAACAGTGGACGAGCATTATCATGTGGCATCAACTGGCAGTGCTCGCTGGTGTGGCAGATGCACTTCGGGCTGCCGTAGCTGCTTCTGACTTCCCCTGTTATCCGAGATTTGTCCCTCTTCATTAATTTATATTCCTTGCCTGGCTTCTGGATTCTTCAGGCATTTAAGATTGTGATCCCAGGTGTGTGTGGGGGCAGGGGGTGGGGTGGGGTGGGGAGAACACTATATGGTTAAGGGGAATGGAGGCTAAAAATCCGTGGTCTGCTGAGCTAATTCAGGTATACAGTCCCAGTGCCATCCTGATCAAAGGAGTCTTTGGTCTTCTCTCCTGGCAAATGAGATTTTTTAAATGGCAGTGGATGTCTTATAGAAATCAGTATAAGACAGTTAAGTAACCGTTTAATAAGAACTGCAGTACCACCCAATCAGGGCTGGTTTTACTGTTTTCTGGAGCTTCCTATAATTCTCTAAGTTTGTTGAAATATGTTACCTGTTGATGAAGGTGTTTGACTTTATTTTTTTCAAGAAGAGTTTTTAAAGGGAAAATAACCTGTAACTAATAAGTTGACAAGTTGATTAATGGCAGAGAAAACTAAAAATTCCTCATACCTCCAAAACTCTAAATTTTTCTATGTTTTTTATTGTGGTAAAATATACAGAATATAAAACTCGTAACTATTTTTATGTGTACAATTCACTGACATTCAGTATGTTACAATACTGTGCAACCATCCCCACTGTCCATTTGCAGAACTTTTTCGTCATCTCAAATAGAAACTCTGTGATCATTAAATAGTAACTCCTTATTTCCCCCCACCTCGCCCCAGACCTGGTAATGTTTGTTCTGCTTCCTGTCTTTATGAGTTTGCCTATAGATACCTCATGTAAGTGGATTTGTACAGTGTTTGTCCTTTTGGCTTACTTAGCATAATGTTTTCAAGGTTTATCCATGTTGTAGCGTGTCTCAGAATTTCATTCTATTTTATGGCTGAGTAAATACTCCATATAGTACAGCTATACCATATTTTGTTGATTCATTTATCTGTTGATGGACCAAAACTCTAATCTTTTGGCTGCACTGTACACAGCTAAATAGGAGGATAGATTCTTTTCAGTTCATCATCCACACTGGCTTCTTGGTATTCCTCCTTTCTAATCTCCCTGAAGCCTTGCACATCAGCATGTCTTTCAGTTATTGTGGACCCAAAGCAATTCTGCCTCATTTAGCCACCAGTGAATCTGTTTATGTATATGCCTGCCTTATCCTACCCCACTTTCTTGCTTTACTCTAGGAGTATAGTGATTTCTAACTTGGTTCTATTTGACTTTTGGTTCTTTTCTTGTGAATCAGACTTTCATGCAACTCCCTAGATATCTGGAAGGCTTATTAACTTTCTGGTCTCAGCTGTGTGATTCACTAACTGATTTTAAGCTATACTGTTCTTAATTGTGAAATGAAGAGTTTGGAGTGGATATTTCAGATTTGTTCTAACTTTCATATTCTATCATTCAAAACATGATACTTGCTATCAGCGTTGGGGCAAGAGCAAAAATTGATGGAAATCCACGTAAGGGAATGAGTTTAGGAGTAATTGGGTCTAAAAGCAGTAAGAAAGCAGTATCTTTTTTTGAGCATTTTGCAAGGCCAACCGATAAGACTTGGAAACAATTTCAGTACATTTTATAACTCTTTAATACAGCCACAGAAGTTACTAACTTGTATTACTTTTGTTTGGGACTGGACAGGATACCTGACTTGTTATAACTCACTATATTAGGGAAGAGGTGGGAGAGTCAGGGGCAGATCCTGATAAATTGATAAAGCTAGTGAATTTTTTGGTAAATTTTCAAAACAAATCAGATAACTTTGGGAATCATTATAGTGTTGTCAACTTTTTAGTTTACCAAGAAAAAATATTTTTAAAAACCTATTATCTATTATCACTATTTCCTAAAAGGAAAAACATTCTAACAGTAAAATGTAGGAATTATATCAGAATTAAGGATGGGTTTTAATAGAACAGCACATTATATTACTATTTTTCTGCGCATTATTGTAAACTTGGTTGTGAATCATTGTCTAGGGAGTACTGGCATACATACAAATGTTTTTGAAATTTAGAGGAAAGGGAAATCGTAATTGCCTAGATTGACGAGATATGGAAAGGATGAAGGAAGAGATAGTGCCGGTGAAAGGGCAAGTTTGGGAAAAGAAGTTTTCAGGGAACAAAGAAGGTGCATTGGTTTTAGATGTGATGAATATCCAGGTTGAAGTTAAGCAAGCAGTTTAACAAGTTAGACCTAGAGATAAGGACTTAGACATTTTCCACCTTGAGATGACAAAGCAATCATGAAAAGGGGCTGTTTCTTGGGGGGAGGGGCGGGAATATAGTTGGTAAGGCAAAGAGTAGCTTGTTAGAAGTTACAGGGGTAGACTTTATTAATCATTTTGAGAGAGGGGCAGAGAGAGAGAGGGAGAGAATTTTCAGCAGGTTCTCCCAGCATGGAGCATGATTCAGGGCTCCATCTCATGACTCTGAGATCATGACCTGGGCCAAAATCAAGAGTCAGACTCTTAGCCAACTGAGCCACCCAGGCGTCCCTACAGGCATGGACTTTAAAACCAAACTGCCTGAATTTGAATCCTGGCTCCGCTAGTTATGAGCTGTGTAACTTTAGTGAGGATGTCTCATTATGTTGTCTTAAGAATTAAATGAGTTCGGGGCGCCTGGGTGGCGCAGTCGGTTAAGCGTCCGACTTCAGCCAGGTCACGATCTCGCGGTCCGGGAGTTCGAGCCCCGCGTCGGGCTCTGGGCTGATGGCTCAGAGCCTGGAGCCTGTTTCCGATTCTGTGTCTCCCTCTCTCTCTGCCCCTCCCCCGTTCATGCTCTGTCTCTCTCTGTCCCAAAAATAAATAAACGTTGAAAAAAAAAATTAAAAAAAAAAAAGAATTAAATGAGTTCTAAGCATTTTAATAATGCTTGGCAGATATTAAATGATACATGTATAAGTGTTAGCTATTGTTATTTGGTAGTGGACTTAAGGATGTCTGGGTAGTATGTAGTAAGTAGTGGCAGGACACAGCTCCTTTGTAGGAAATGGATAAATTCCAAAAATCTTACTTTGAAAGTTCTAAGAGAGCTGTGTAAGCAAAGAGGAAGAGATAAACTCAGACTTTAGAGAGGCAGGAGCCCTTCTTCTGTGAACTGAGATGGCCAGCTGTTTTTTCCTGAGAGCAGTTGCCAAGTATAGGCATGTTCCTAGGATTAGGTTGGTCCAGGCAGAGGGAGTCCACAGGGAAAAAGAGAAATCAGAAGAGCTTTTAACAGTTGTGTGGGCTGGTTTGACAGATGGAAATCTAGGCCAGCCCAAAATGCACAGCCTGTTGTTCCCCCACAAGACACTTGCTAAGTGTCGGGGCAGTGTAGGAAGCTGGGGGTTAGCCTGGAAAAATGGAGTAAAATCTCTTGCAGTCTCATGGTGCTTAGACTTGTGAGGTTCTCAGACTTCTTCATTTTAGGATCCCTTTTCAATCAACCTTATTGAAGACCCCAAGGAGATTTTGTTTGGGGTTATATCAGTTGATGTTTACTGTATTAGAAATTTGGGAATTAAAATTAAGAAAATTTTGAAATATTTATTAAAGTAATAAACTCACTACCTGTTAACATTAATAAGCAATTAAAAAATAATTATATTTTTCCAAAACAAAAATAAATTATTGAGAAGAGTAAACTATTTCATATTTTTGTAAGTCTCTGGCTTAATAGCAGACAGCTGAATTTTCATATCTGCTTCTGCCTTCCATTGTTGCAAAGTGTTGTTTTGGTTGAAGTAAAAGAAGAAAATCTGGCCTTATACAGATAAGTAGTTGGAAAAGGCAGGAGTAATTTAATAGCTTTTTCAGATAATTGTGAATATTCTTCTTTGATCCTATGCCAAAATTTGACAGGTGGTAGTTTCTTAAAGGTTAGTTGCAGTGTGGAATCCAAAACCATATCAGTGAACTTTTGTACTTAATACATTAAAATCTGTTCTGTCTTGTTTTTGAATGGATCTTTTACTCACCCATAATTTTGAATCAAAAATGAGTCATTTGGAAATATTGGTTCACTGAGGTATGGAAATGTTTTAAATGTTGACATGTTTCATTATAAAATATGTTGAAAATTCACCACTGATCTCATTAGAAAAGTTGTAAGTATTGGAAAGTTGTCAAGGTTGTGGTAGCTGATACAAGTTTTCCCCAATTCTAATTTTTGCCTAAAAGTTCGAATTTTATTGTTGGCAGCAAATGCTGTTATTTTTATCCCTTAAAGTAACGGGCTCACTGCATTCATTTTTGAGAAAACACCTGCTGAATAGCTAAGTCAAAAGACCATAATTTGTCTATTGGTTGTTCTTTCAAGGAAAAATGGTGTTTTGTGGAAAAAAAAAAAAAAAACCCAACTAACTTAGTTTATGATTCAAAGAACCAGATGACTGCTTTTTCTTGAGACAACGACCATATTTTGGTATGCAACAGAATGCTGTATGTTTGCTTTCCAATTTGTAACTTTGATTATAAAAAAGATGAATCCTCAAGGTTAAAGAATTAATAAAATTAACTACTACTGTTACCTCAAGGATGTTTTTAAGTAATACTGGTATTTCTCTTAGTGTGAGTGCATGGCACTGAAGAATATAAATTGCATGGTTGGTGTCTGTCGCCTTGATTTGTGCTAAGGCTGCAGCAGTTTTACCCACTATTGCTTTTCCACCACTGGTGTCAATGTCAACACAGTGAGAAAGGCAGATAATATCCTATTATTATAATGACCCCCCCCTTCCACCCCCCAAACTCTCAGTGACCTCTGGCGGTCCACACACTATATTTTGAGAACCACTAATCTAGAAGAAGGGGCTTGCAACAAATACCTGACAGTTTCACCCTTAGACATTTGAAAATAGAGGTGAGTGGGGTCTAGCTAAATATATTCCAGTACTGACCCAGCTTAATTCTTTTTGCCTAACAGAGGGAAGGGCAAAACCTCTGTGGAAAATAATAGTAACTGTAGTCTCTACAGTTATTTTGTATGTAGTGTTTGACATACAATCAAATATTATGAGAAAGGACTTTTGCTTGCTACCAGGAGAGAATAGCTGGATCTCTCCTGACAAGAATTGCCTTGTCTCTATAAACAACTAGAAAACTGGACAAGATACTTGAAACAATTCTCTTCACATATTGGACAACAGGCAACACAGCAATGTGTGTTCCCAAAAGAAGGAAAATAAAAGACGTGAACTGTACAAACGTTTTGGCTTTCTGCTTGGACCCAATTTGCAGATGACGGTGCAGGGAAGGGAAACCCAGATAGAACCCTGTGGTATTGTTGAATGATGTGAGACAAAAGATGAGAGTTTAGAGAAGTCATGGTGGCTAGACTTTATATGCAATATACCATAAAGGAAGGAGTTATGCAGAGAAAGCTCTAAAAGTCCGTGTAGGAGCCCCTTTCAGTCCTGTACGCAGGTAGGATGAAACTTCTGGGAAAAAAGGTATTGAGCTGCAAGATAGATGATTCTCAACTTACACAGAACTAGACATTGTTTGAGTTTCCATCTTGAGAGTGAAAAAGAGCTCATTGAATACAAGGGGCATTTAGGGGATACTTCACAAGGGTCATACCTTTGTAGTAGGATTAAAGTCACTCTAGAAAGAATAAAAGCTATTTCTAGACCCATCCTAAACATAAACCTCATGTGGATCAAATTGTTTCAATTATGTAATTTAACTGCCCCCTAGAACGAAGTCCAACCTGCTTGCAAGGAACACAACAAAATCTAACACTTAACAAAATAAAACCAGCAATATTTGGCATACAAAAAGGAACTACTCAGCATGTGAAGAAGTGGGAGAAGATAACTTACAACTGAAATAAAAATGGACCCAATAATGGCAGAAATGATGGAATTAGCAGGCAATGTGGAAGCAGCTACAATGAATGTGTTCAATATGTTCAAGTAACTAAAGGAAAACATGAACACACATTATAGAGAAATGAAAGATGTAAAGAACCAAATGGAGCTTACAGACATGAAATATAAAATATATAAAATGAATTTTTCCTGATGGAATTACAGACAAATTAGATACTGCAGAAGGAAAGATCAGTGATGTTGAAAAACAACTATCTAGATGGCACATAGAAAAAAGACTGAAAAAATTCACAGAGCTTCATTAATATTTAAGGCCAATATAAACTGGTTTAAAAGAGGAGTAATCGGACTACCAGAAAGTGGGGACAGGAAAAATATTTGAAGAAATAACGTCCCCAAATTTCCAAATTTGTTGGAAGGTATCAAAGAAGTTCAGCAACCCCCAAGTAGGATAATCATCAAAGAAATCACACCAGGATATATCATAATCAAATTGCTAAAAAGGTGATAAAGAGGAAATCTTAAATTCAGGCAGGAAAAGAGTGGGCAATATTAAGTACAAAGGACAAAAGACAATTAGTCTGATAGTCTTCTATCAGAAAGTATAAAAAGCAGAAAATAATAGAATGACATCTTCAAAGTATTGAAGGGGGGAAAAGATACCCACTGAAAACATCTTTCATTAAGGGAGGTGAAATACTTTTTCAGACAAATTACAGCTGAGAGAACTCATCACTAGCAGACCACTGCTACAAAAAAAGAAATGTTAAACAGGATTTTTCAGGCAGAAGGAAAATGATACCTGATGGAAACTTGTGAGCCATACAAAAGAATGAAGAGCTCTGGAATGCTAACTATGTGAGTGAATATAATGGAATTCTTTTTTCCCATTTATAATTTTAAAAATAACCACTTAAACAAAAATAATAGCAATATATTGTGGGGTTTATAATACAGGAAGAAGTAAAACGTATGAAAACAGAAGAAAGGATGGGGGATAATGGAAGTATATTGTTGAAAAGTTATACATGAAAGGGTATAGTACTATTTAAAGGTAGACCATAAGTGAAAGATGCATACTACAAATCCTAGAACAACCACTTAAAAAAGAGAGAACTAGGGGCCACTGGATGGCTCAGTCAATTAAGTGTCTGACTCTTGATTTCAGCTCAGGTCACTATCTCACAGTTTGTGGGATCAAGCCCCACGTGGGGCTCCATGCTGATAGCACAGAGCCTGCTTGGGATACTCTCTCTCTGTCTCTCTCTCTCTCTCCCTCTCCCTCCCTCCCTCCCTTACTCCCTCTCTCCCTCACTCCCTCTCTCTCTCTCCGCCCCTCCCCCCTCTTCTCTCTCTCTCTCACCCGCCCCCCCCCCCAAATAAATAAATAAACTTAAAAAGAAAAGAAATACAAGTGAATCCTGGAACAACATGGGTTTGAACTGCACGGATCCACTTATACGCTAATTTTTTTTTCAGTAAATATAGTACAGAACTGTGAATGTATTTTACTTATGATTTTATTAACATTTGCTTTTCTCTAGCTTACTTTATTTTAAGAATGAAGTATATAATACATATACAAAATATATGTTAGGGGTGCCTGGGTATCTCAGTTCTGTTAAGCGTCTAACTCTTAATTTCAACTCAGGTCATGATTTCTTGGTTGTGAGATTGAGCCCCCTGTTGGGCTCAGCGTGGTGTGTGGAGTGTGCTTGTGATTCTCTCCCTCTCTCTCTCCCTCTCTCTCTCTCTGCCCCTCCCCCACTTGTGCTTGCTCATATGCATGCTCTCTCTAAATAAACTAAAAAATATATATATATATATATATGTATATATATATATCAACTGTGTGTGTTATCAATGAGGCTTGTGGTCAACAATAGGCTATTAAGTTTTGGAAGAGTCAGAAGTGATGGGTGGATTTTGACTGTGTGGGGGCAGCACCCCTCATCTCTGTGCTGTTCAAAGGTCAACTGTATTTTGAATGAAAACGAAAGCATGTCAATTTGTAGAATGCAGCTAAAGCAATGCTTAGAAGGAATCTATCATTTTAAAACAGTGGTGTAATCTACCTGAATGAATTAGAAAAGAAGAGCAAAGTAAACCCAAAGTAAGTAAAAGAAATGCAGTAAGAACTGAAATCAGTGAAATAGAAAATGGGCAAACAACAGAAAAAATAAATAAAGCCAAGTGTTGGTTTTTAAAAAGATCAGCAGCCCCACCAATATCAGAAATGATACTGAGAAGAAGCATAAGTAGACATGGGGAGTTCACCACTGGGCATAAAAACAGTGTCTTGGGTATGGGGCAGGAAAGGAGTCAAAATAGAGGCTGCACTCCACAAGTAGGGGAGTGCCAAGTTTGAGGTCTTGGTGAAATTGTTCTGAGATCAATCCCGGGTGTGCCTATACTTCTGATGCTTGGAGTGAGGTGGAGAGAAAGTGAAGGGAGACCAGGATGGGGAGTCTGAAGACACTTCAAATCATCTATTGATATTGACATAACTGAGAATGCAAAGGAAGAGAGAGGAAGAAAATAATGTTTCCTTTTCCCTTGTGAAAAATTCTTTGACTCTATTTCTCCATTAAAAATTCAGATCTGTGAAAGCCTTAAATGTCATTTTTCACTCATATTTAAGCTAGTTAATCATGCTCAAGTTACTTGCAGTTAGCAAGGTAATGCCTGAAAAATTTTCTTTTGAGAATTTTCAAGATGAACATGAAACTGAAAATCAAGAGAAATATGCAACTGCTTGTGTAGTCCTCTCTCCCCCTTTTAAGGTGACTTTCAACAATATTTTACTGTTTTGTTTTGTTTTTGTTTTTTAATGATTCCTTTTTACTGCTACATATAGCAGCTAACTGTTTTATATACTACCGGCTAAGTAGAAATAGAGAAAAATTTTATTAGGTATACTTTAGGTGAAGGAAAATCATTAGGCTGAATTCTCAGATTATTTTTAACAAGAGGTAGGATTAATATTGGTATAAAATTCAAACTTCATAGCTGGTTAATCTATTTTTTAAAAGAAGCTTTTCTTATTTGAAAATTGGCCGAAGTGTTTTATATAAAATATTTATTAACTTGCCTGGCAAAGAGAGATGTTTAGATTCTTTTTCACCAGATGTTAAATTCGGAGTAGTAGGTTGTAGGGTGGTTTTTCCCCCTGTACTTTGTTGTAAGCATTTGAATTGTTTGAACTTTAAAACAAGAAGCATGTATATTTTTCCAAAACCTATATAGCTATTGAAAAAATGCCTAACATATAAGGAACATGAAGTGAATATTTATTTGATAAATGAATGAATAAAATGGAATTTGTAGGGAAAAAATAAGGTAATATATATTATATTACTATTATGTTAGGTTTAGTTATAAATGCATTGTTATACTAGACATTCTAGAAGGTCATTTTGGCAGCATAATTCTAGTTTGTTGCTCGGCATAAATGAAATATGTGGATTTATGCCATTTTAGTATACTAGAAATACTTTTAACTCCCTGAAACACCTACCCTCCTGGTACAGTTACTGAAGGGGGAAGAGCATCAAGAAAAATATTTGCTTCCACATGATTTCTGTACCCTCTCTGTAATCCTCCCTGCCTCCCCTGCTCGGAATAGAAACTATTTCTGGCAGTGGGAACTCTCCAAGGAGAGTGTTAGTTCTTACCACAGCAGACAGGGTTGTACAAAGAGTTAATTTAAAAATAAAGTCTGTTTGCTACCAGCCAGGATAGAAGGTGGTTAGTCAGTTTTCAGGATCTTCCTTTACTCCTTCTTATCCTTAAAGTGGTCTTTTTTTTTTTTTTTTTTTTTTTTTTTTAACTCTACCAATTTGTTTCTTTCTTATCTCTCCTGAGCTATAGGTATAGTGGTGTGGGCCTCCCAGTTCATCACTGATCTTATGAGTAATGGGATTTCTTTTCCAATAGCCATGTTGTCGTTATCTCTTCTGCAAGAGTAAAATATTTAAGCCCTAAATACAAAACTAGAAGGGAAAGAAAGTTTTAAGTAAAAAGTCTTTTCATCATAAATTATCTTTTCTTCTGCATTTCCCCCCTCCCCATATCAGTTCATGGAGCCTTATTTGAGGCATTGTTTTGTATTTTGTGATGCTAGGAATTACAAAAGATCGTTTTAAAAAATTAAAAAAAATTTTTTAGTAGTGGTAGAATCCAGTTAGATTTTCCATTGATTGTTATCCTCTAGATTTTTAGCAAAGAATGTTAAGAGTGAAGGTAGACTTGGATAATACATAAGATGAGTATAATGTCCCATTTTTTTCCAGGACAGTTCTGGTTTATATCTGTTTTCCTGTCATAATTTTTAAATATATGCTTTATTTTGGAATAATTTGAGATTTACAGAAAAGTTGCAAAGATACTACAGAGTTCCTGTATACCCCTTAGCCAGTTTCCCCTGCTGTTGATATCTTACACAAGCATGGTACATTTGTCAAAACTAAGAAATCAGAAGTAATTCATTACTATTAACTGAACTCCAGATTTTATGCAGATTCTGCTAGTTCTTCCACTAATGTTATTTTTCTGTTCTGTGATTCAATCATAAGAATATTACATTGCATTTAGATGTCATGTTGCCTTAGTCTCCTCTTTTCTAAGATGGTTCATCAGTCTTTAATTATCTTTCATGACTTTAACAGTTTTGAGGGTCGTTGGTCGACTATTTTGTGGAGTGTTCTTCAGTTTGGGTTTGCCTAATATTTTTCTCACATAGACTGAGCCTTTAGAATTTTTTTTATTTTTAGGAATGATACCATAGAGATGAATTCCCCTTCGTATCCCATTATATTAGGGATGCATTCTATCAGTATGGCTTATCATTTTTGATGTTAACCTTGATCATCTGACCAAGGTAGTATTTGCTAGACTTCTCACAGTAAAGTTACCTACAGCCCCCATACTCTATTCTTTGCAAGTCACTAAGTCCAGCCCACTCTCAAAAGGAGATAACTACATAAATTATTTGGAATTCTTCTGTAAGGGAGATCTGTCTTTTCTCATTTATTTGTTTCTTCAATCATTTATTTTTATCAGTAAATATAATCATGCATATTTATTTTATACTTTGAGTTATCTATTAGTACATTATTTTGTTGCTCAAATGGTTCCAGCTTTGGTCATCAGGAATGCTGTCAGGTTGGCTCCTGTGTCCCTTTGACATAGCCCCATCCTTTTGTGCTTTTTTGTTTGTTTTTACACAAAAGAATCCCCTGGTTAAATCACATAAGAAGAGATATAATGTGTTACAAATTTAGGAAGACTAGGGTTGCCTGGGTTGGGTGAGTGTCCAATTCTTGATTTCGGCTCCCGTCATGATTCCAGGCTCATGGGATTGATCCCCATGTAGGGCTCTGTGCTGAGTGTGGTGCCTGCTTGGGATTCTCTCTTCTCTCTCTCTCCCTCTCCCTCTCCCTCTCCCTCTCCCTGTCCCTCTCCCTCTCCCTCTCCCCCTCCCCCTCCCCCTGTCTCCCTCTGCCCTTCTCCCCCTCTTGCTTTCTCTGTCTCTCTCAAATAAAAAATAAAAATAAAATTTTTAAAAAAAGGAAGACTAAAATCATACAAGTATATTTTCCAACCACAATGGTGCAAAACTAAAGATCAACAATAAAAAAGCTAGAAAATCTACAAGTTAAATACCAAATATTTAATATGTAAATATTAACACACTACTACACAAGCAGTGGGCCAAATAAGAAATCAAACAGCAAATCAAAATATGTCTCAAAACAAAAGAATAAGAAAACACAATATTCCAAAACCTATAAGATTCAGCAAAAGCAGATGTTAGAGTGAAATTTGTGCTATAAATTCTTGTATTAAGAAAAAATTTCAAGTAAACAACTTAACATTACATCACAAGGAACTAGAAAAAGAAGAAATTTAGCCGAAATTTAGTAGTGGAAGGAAATGACAAAGAGAAATCAGAAGTAAATAAAACAGAGAACAGAATAAACAATAACATAATGTTGAAAGTAATGACCAGTTTTTCCAAAAAAAAAAAAAAACCAAACAAAATTGACAGTGTTTTACCTATATTAAGAAAAAAAGAAGCCTCAAAAACCAAAATGAGAAATGGAAGAGAAAACAGTACAACAGATAGTCACAGAAATACATAGTGTGATAACAGATTACTATAAACAATTATAGGGACACCTGGGTGGCTCAGTCGGTTAAGCATCCGACTTCAGCTCAGGTCATGATCTCACGGTCTGTGAGTTCGAGCTTTGGGCTCTGTGCTGTCAGTTCAGAGCCTGGAGCCTTCTTCGGATTCTGTCTCCCTCTCTCTCTGCCCTCACCCACTCATGTTCTGTCGCTCAAAATATGAATATACGTTATAAAAACATTAAAAAAACCCCACTTATATACTAACATTTGATAACTTAGGAAAAAAACAAAGATAACTTCTAAAGACACATAAGTTACCAAGATTGAATTATGAATCTTGAATCCAAGAAACAGGAGATCTTCGGGTCACCTGGGTGGCTCAGTCAGTTGAGTGTCTGACTTCGGCTCAGGTCATGATACCATAGTTCATGAGCTCGAGCCCTGCATCTGGCTGTCTGTTGTCAGTGCAGAGCCCGCTTTGGATCCTTTGTCCACCCCGCCGCTCTGTTCCTCTCCTGCTCATGCTCGAATTCTCTCTCTCTCTCTCTCTCTCTGTCTTTCTCAAAAAAACAAAAACAGAAACAAACAAAAACATTAAAAAAATAAGAAGAAATAGGAAATCTTAGACCAATAACAAGAATGAAAGTTGAATTAGGAATCAAAAATCTCCCAGCACAGAAAAGCCCAAGACAACATGATTTCATTGCTGAATTCTACCAAACATTAAAAACAAACAAACAAACAAAAAACAATGGCAATCTTTATCAAAATCTTACAAATAATGAAATAGAGGGAACACATTCAAAATCATTCCATGAGGCCAGTACTACCATGACACCAGGATAAGAACAAAAAAGTCTGGTTTATCTGATGTAAGTATTGCTACTCTTTCTTTTGCCATCCATTTGCATGATAAATATTTCTCCATCCCCTCGCTGTCAATCTGCAGGTGTCTTTAGGTCTAAAATGAGTTTCTTGTAGGCATCATGTAGATGGGTCTTGGTTTTTTAATCCATTCTGACACCCTGTGTCTTTTGATTGGAGCATTTAGTCCATATTCAAAGTAATTACTGATAGATAATGTATTTATTGGTATTTTATGGCTTGTTTTATCATTATTTCTGGAGATTTTCTCTGATTCTTTCCTGTTTCTGTCAGTTTTGGTCTCTCCTTTGCACTCATAAAGTCCCCTTTAATATTTCTTGCAGGACTGGAGTAGTGGTCATGAACTCCTTTAGTTTTTGTTTGGGAACATCGTTTTGTTTTGTTTTTTTGTTTTGTTTTGTTTTTGAACACTTCCTTACTTTGTGGTACTTATAAAATACTTTGTGCTCATTTTGTATTTTACCTAGTCTAGTTCTAGAAACAGCCATTTCTCCAAGGAGTTCTGGTTATTTTTATTGGAAAGTGGCATTTTTTTTAATGTTTATTTATTTATTTATTTTGAGAGAGATAGAGAGTGAGCAGGGGAGGGGCAGAGAAAGAGGGAGACAGAGAATCTCAAGCAAGCTCCACACCATCAGCATGGAGCTTGGTGTGGGGCTCAAACTCACAAACTGTAAGATCATGATCTGAGTAGAAAGAGAGTTGTATGCTTAACCAACTGAGCCACCCAGGCGCCCCTGGATAATGGCATTTAGAAACAAATGTCTGGGCAGTGAGTGTGCTCATTGCTACTAGAGTGTGTTCCTGTTTCTGGGACTTCTCAACAGACAGAACAAGGAAATATATGTATCTATACTAACCCATATATACACACATATATCCATAATTACTTCTGTATCTTTGTATCTGTATCTTTATAAACATGAGTTCATACTGATGATACTATTTTTTAAATTACTGAAGTACTTCATTGTTTTAAATGTTTGTTTATTTTGAGGGAGAGAGAGAGTATGCACTTGAGCGGGAGAGGAGCACAAGAGGGAGAGAGAGAATCCCAAACAGGCTCCACTGCTATCAGCAGGGGGCTCAATCTCACAAACCATGAGATCATGACCTGAGCCAAAATCAAGAGTCCTTTGCTCAACTGACTGAGCCAC
Organism: Prionailurus bengalensis; assembly: GCF_016509475.1. Classification (NCBI taxonomy): domain Eukaryota; kingdom Metazoa; phylum Chordata; class Mammalia; order Carnivora; family Felidae; genus Prionailurus; species Prionailurus bengalensis. Next base: position 96,686,520 of record NC_057349.1, on the reverse strand, counting down.
CCAGGGGCCCCTAATTGTATTTTTTTTTTTGAGTTTATTTATTTTCATAGAGTGTGTGTATGTGTGCACAAGTGGGAGAGGAGCAAAGCCGGGGGTGGGGGGGATAATTCCAAGCAGACTCTGTGCTGTTAGCACAGAGCCCAACATGGGGCTCTATCCCACAAACCGTGAGATCATGACCCTGAGCCAAAGCCAGGTCCAGCGCTTAACTGCATAACCGACTAAGCCACTTAGGTTGCTGATTCTAATCCAGTACCACAGCATTCTCTTACCTTTCCCCTTTGTTTATTTGTAACTTCCCTCTCCAACTGTGAATAACCTGACTTCCACATCCATCATTCATTTATTTATTTGTTCACCTGTACTATACATGTCAAGCAGTTGCAGAAAGTTTAACTCCTTCTCCTGTGAGAGACATCTTGCCAGCTAGGAAACAAGGTTTATGTATAGTTCCTTTTGCTCTAGTCTGTTTCTAGTCTAAACATAATTTTCCAAAGTTATTTGGGACAGCTCCTTTTTTTTCCTGCACTCCCTTCAGTGAGATTATGTCATACATTTATAATACAGGTGGATTCTTTTGACAGTCTGCATTCCATCCCGGACCCCCAGTGTCTCCGTTGATTTTTTAAAATGTGCATACATTTAAGTTCACTTCTTGTGTTTAAGTTCTTTACATCTTGCAAAATACATTGTGTAATGTATCCACCGTCCCAGGACCATACAGAATTGTTCTTTTACCCTAAAATTTCCCTGTGCTTCTCCTTCGTAGTAAACCACTCTTTACTCTTCCAACCCCTGACAGCCACTTACCTGTTTTCTGTCCCTAGCTTCACCCTTTCCATAATGTCATATGAAAGGAATCATAATATGTAACCTTTCAGATACGAGATTTTTCACTCAGGAAAATGTTTTTGAGATTCATTCACCTTGTTGTGTGCATCAATAGCGTGTTCCTTTTTATCACTGAATGGTATTACATTGTGTGGATGTCTCACAGTTTGTTTATACCTTCCTCTGTTGAACGAGATCTTGGTTGCTTCCAGTTTTTAGTGATTATGAGTAAAACTGCTATAAAAATTCACATGTAGGTTTTTTGCATAAACCAGTGTTTTTAGGTCATTTGGGTAAATACCTAAGAGTGTTTCTGGTAGGTTGTATATGGATCTGTATCTGACTTTGCAAGAAACCATCAGATTGTCTTCTGAAGTGGCTGTTCACAATTTTTGTATTTTCATGCTCACTGAATGAGAGTTCCTTTTGCTCTGCATCTGTGTTTAGTATAATTTTTAATAGTGCCTTCTTTCACTTTCAGTAGTGTCTTGGTTTGGATGATAAACTATGCTGTATGAAGTAAACATTGACATAATCTGCCTTCTCATGTTTTGTGCCCATTGGTGAAGAACTTGATTTCTTAGAAAAATCCTCCAGGATTTTTCTAAGAGCTAGGACTTTCCTCATGAGAAATGTAATTTTAGATCATCTCATTTCAATAATGGTGATTAAGGAAATAAATAGGTAAAGGAAATTAGAGTAAACTAATTCAATTAATTAAATTGGATTGACATCATGCAATGAGTGCCAATCTCTTTGTGAGTTTACTCATTTTAATACCACTCTTCTAGTTGTCTACTCATTTTCTTCGGTGGCACCACAAGTAGTTCTGCACATTTTTTAACATTTGGTCTTAAACTGTAATTTGCACTTTTCTTAATATATCAAGACAAGAGTTGGAGAAAATGAAATCACTGCAGCTTCTGATATCGGACTCACAGTTAAAGCCATTAGGGATGGTCACTAGGACCAGAAAGCACTTTTTGTCTGTGGAGCTCCTGCAAATAACTGGGGGTGCTTGTTAGCCTTTGGACCTTTATGTCTCAGTGTTATCTTAATTTTCATATTTATTCTTTGGATTCTTGGGTTAGATATTTCAGTTAAACCTTCGGCATGCCTTGTATTAGCCTTGGGCAAGTGCCATTTTTACCTTATCTGGAAGCCAAAGAGGGCAAATGATGCTTTTCTTTCTTAAAAAACTTTCTTCCTTCCTCATCTCTGTAATCAGCCTTCCTTATTTATGTAAAATTAAAGGTGAAAGCAAAAATGAGAGTTAAAGGTTTACTGCAAAAATTTTTAAGCAGCTCACTCATGTTATCCACCCAGGGTTTCTAGAGATGGTTCATTTAATTGAAAATTGCCAGTATTTCTAGAAATGCAGTCTGCTGCTTCACTTAGTCATGCAAGTGAGAATTGTGCTTGCAGGTCAGAGGCCACAGGTGCATCGACAGGCCTGTCATCTCATCTTCAGGAACAGCCTTTTTAGTCTTTTTCACAGGTGGTGGGGAGAAGCTGGGTAGAAATGCAGTGTCCAGACGTCAGGGTCTGAGTAGGTCAAGTCAGACCATCTTTGGGAATGTCGAGTCCTCAATGGTCAGATTATAGAAGCAGAGTGCAGTGGTTGGCAGAAAATTCACAAACCTGTCAGACTTATTTCAGGGGGCGGCTGCTTGTGGATTAAATTGTCCCACTAGTAATTTTTGTTTTCTTAGATCAAATTCAGATGTAAGATTCTTGCAGGGAGAACCCTAACTTTGAACTTCCTGGTTTATTTTCACATTTTTGTTGCTTTAGATCTTAGGGAAATACTGTAAAGATTTCCTTTGTTACTGAAAGTGATTGCTGGTTGATCTTCATGTCCTCTTTCCAATTCCGAAGATCACTTTATGATGAAGGAACACAGCTAATTAAGCCTTTGAAAGATATTTCTTCTGGTTAAACAGGATTCGGTCAGCTTCAGTGTTAAAATATTGTAACTATGCTGTGCCTTAATCTTGAGATTACCAGCCATTTTGGATGAGTCAGTTTACTTCCGTTGGCCCTGCTTTGTTCTTGGGTAAAATGAGATTTGGACTAGTGAGCTCTTGGACACCTTCCAACTCTGTAGTCTTGATTTTTTTTAAACCTACATCCCCAATATAACACTCTTTAAAATTACAGTCTTTCTGCGTGTATCCAATATGCATGAAGTTACTTTTTAATATTAATAGTTTAATAAGTCTGAAATTTAAAGTCTGCTATTCCTCGCTGTACAAATATCGTTTATAAATTGTTTTGATTCCAGAATACGAGAACCCAGAAGAAAAATGGATCAGTGAGTCCAGTGCCAGATTCTTTTTCCTATGAACACACGTCACTATTTATTAACAGTTAACATAATCTTAATTTTTTTAAATGTGTTTGAGTTGATTTTTGAGGAGAAAAATTTATAGCTGCCTTTTCAGTCTAGAGTGAACACGATGGGAAAAACTTCACTGAACATGAAGTTCCAAGATAGATGTTGTATTTACTTAACAGTTAATTTGTGAGATCTTTAAACCTCACCTATGATTTTCTGTAGACTTGTTACTATACTTTTCAGGGAACTTTATCCCTTGGTCCGCTGAGCCATCTTGTTATATATTTTGGGCTGATGTTCAGTGGTGCTTTTTAAAAACTTACAGATTTGAAGAAAGTTCCAGGCCACATAAAATTGTTGTTATGTACCTACTCGTAAAGGAGCATTCTACCTCAGCATCCATGTGTGTTTGGCCTAGTGTAGTTGTCTGTTTCTTGGAATGGACACAGAGAAAGCCATTGAAAGGCACAAAGAGATAAATAGACTTTTCTCTTTTTGTGCCTTCATCAAACCAGTATTTGCAGAGTTCCTTCTGTCCCTCCTCTTTTTATATCCCACCAAGAATCAAACATTTCATATTAGAAGAGCTGTATGAAACTTCCTTCTTGACCCCCCCATCTGTAAGGATTCCCAAATGCTAGCATTGCTCTTAGTTAAGCTTTCATTCAGCTTTTTCTTTGTTTCCTTTCATAACTTAATGGTAAATTACCCATCGTTTTCTTTCTTCTGTTGTGCTTTCTTTTAAAGTTGTTTCAGCTTGTAGGCTTGAGCTATCGCTTTTCTTGGTTTCACTGTCCTAAAATAAAAGTTGGTCCACCTAGCATTCATTGAACTGAAACTTCGTCACTGAATACATAATGCAACGATGGCCCAACATGGAGAATAATGATAGTTGGTCAAAACAGTGACTCTAAGACTGTGTGTGTTGTGTATTTTGTTCCAATTCATTTGACAAGTACTAATTTGTATATAGTAAGTTAGTATTAACCAAAATATCCCATTCCCTGATCCAAAGGGGTAATGGGATGTTTCTTGTGGTTTGCATCAATTCTGCTATAGAGATGTTCTGCATGAAGAATGTTGGGGTTTTTTTTTAGGTTTATTTATTAATTTTGAGAGAGAGAAAGAGCATGAGCAGGGGAGGGACAGAGAGAGAAGGAGAGAGAATCCCAAGCAGGCTCTGCACTGTCAGCGCGAAGCCCCATACGGGGCTCAATCCCACAAACCATGAGATCATGACCTGAGCCAATATGAAGAGTTGGACGCTTAACTGACTGAGCCACCCAGGAAGGATGTTTTTAATTAAAACATTCAATAAGGTAATGATAGTGTCCCTTATTAAAGTCATGTTCTGAAGATTTCTGAAATCTCTCCTCCTAAAGAAACTGGTTGAAGATTAAATAAAGACATGAAATTCAGAAATTACTGTTCATCTGGAAAGCCTCACTATAACAGTACTTCTTTGTAACCATTCAGATTCCCGAGTCTCTTTAAAAAAAAAAAAGCATATATATATGTATATGTATATATATATATATATACACACACACAAATATATATATATATATACACACACACATATATGTGTGTATGTGTATATGTATATATGTGTGTGTATATATGTATAAGCATATACATATATATGGGTGTATATATGTATATGCATATACATATACATATTTTTTTTCAGTTTATTTATTTATTTTGAGAGAGAGGGAGAGCAGGGGAGGGTTAGAGAGAGAAAGAGAGAATCCTAAGCAGGCTCCTCACAGAGCCTGATGTGGGGCTTGAACTCATGAACCGTGAGATCATGACCTGAGCCAGAATCTAGAGTTGGGTGCTTAACCAACTGAGCCACCCAGGTGCCCTGACCCCCACTGAGTCTCTTTTTTGAAAATTTATTTGAGCAAACATTCATTGAGCATGTGTAAGAAACTGTGATAGGAGATAAGTAACAGGGTCAAGAGTGGGAGGAACTGGACTGTGATCTGATACTTCTGAGGCCTTCAAGCATTCACATTCTGACTGTTCCTTAAACTAGCTTTCAGGCCTATATTTATAAAACTGGAAGGAGTTTTGGCATGTTTTTATTTGTAGAAACTGAGCATTTTGTATCAATCAACTGGAAAGCATGGGGGGAGAATGAGGAGGCATGGGATGGTCTAGTCAGAAGTCCACATACAATGTATGTATGTGTTTTGATAACAGCTTTACTGAGGTATAATTTATATACTGTAACATTTACCCTCTTAAAGTGTAGTTTAGTGGGTTTTAGTATATCCACAGAGTTGTGCAGTGATCACCAGTGTCTACTTTTGAAACACTTTTATTACCACAGGTGGCTCAGTCGGTTAAGCGTCCGACTTGGTTCAGGTCATGATCTCACAGTTTGTGGATTCAAGCATCAGGCTCTGTGCTGACAGCTCAGAGCCTGGAGCCTGCTTTGGATTCTGTGTCTCCCTCTCTCTGCCCCTCCCTTGCTGTGCTCTGTCTCTGTCTCTCTTTTAAAAATAAATAAACATTAGAATATATATAAAAAAATAAAACACTTTTATCACCCCAAAAAGAACTGTACTCTTTTGTGATCTCTCCCCCTCCACACACACCATCCCTCAGCCCTAGGTAACCACTAATATGGTTTCTATCTTTATGAATTTGGGTATTCTGGACATTTCATATAAACAGAATTATGGAATATTTGTTATCTGGTGTCCCGCTTTTTCCCTTGGCATAATATTTTCAAGGTTCATCTGTGTTGTAGCATGTATCAGTATTTCATTCCTATTTATGGCCAAATAATATTCTGTTTTATGGCCAAAATATTCTGGATGTACCACATTTTGTTTATTTGTTGATCAGTCGATGGGTATTTGAGTTGTCTCTACTTTTTGGCTGTTATAAATAATACTGCCGTGTACATTTGCATGTAAGTTTTTGTCTAGATGTATGTTTTTATTTCTCTTAGATATATATCTAGGAATAGAATTATTGGGTCATATGGGACCTTTGTTTAACCTTTGAAAATTGGTTTTCCAGAGTGGCTGTATGATTTTACAATTCTACCATCCGTGAATAAGGGTTCCAGTTTCTCCATATCTTTGTCAACACTGGATATTGTCTGTCTTTTTTATTTCAGCCATCCAATGGGTATGAAGTGGTATGTTATCGTTGCTTCAAGTTGGATTTATCTATTTTTAAATTTTTTTTAATGTTTAATTTTGAGAGGGGGTGTGCAGAGAGAGAGGAAGAGTGAGAATCCCAAGCAGGTTCTGCTCTATCAACACAGAGCCCCACTTGGGGTTCAGTGTCACGAGCCGTGAGATCATGACCTGAGCCCAAATCAAGAATTGGATGCTTAACCGACTGAGTCACCCAAGGTGCCCCACCTTCACTTTTCTTGACAGTGCCCTTTGACGTAGAAAAGTTTTTTTTTTTTTTAATGTTTATTTATTTTTGAGAGACAGAAACAGAGTGGGAGCAAGGGAGCGGCAGAGAGGGAGGGAGACACAGAATCTGAAGCACCAGAGGCATATGTGGGGCTCGAACCCATGAACCATGAGATCATGACGTGAGCCAAAGTTGGACGCTTAACCTACTGAGCCACCCAGGTGCCCAGAAGCACAAAAGTTTTTAATTTTGATGATGTATATTTTATCGATTTTTTTCTTTTATTGCTCAAGTCATATCTAAGAAACCATTGCCTAATCCAAAGTTATGCAGATTTACTCGTATGTTTCCCTCTAAGAGTTTATAGTTTTAGTTCTTATATTTAGGTCTGTGATACATTTGACTTAGTTTTTGTATGAAGTGTCAGATAAGGGTCCAACTTCAGTTTTTTATATGTAGCTACCCAGTTGTCTCTGCACCACTGACACTCTTCTTTCCCCCATTGAATAAACTCAGCACTCTTGTTAAAGAAAAAAATTTTTTTAATGTTTATTCATTCTTGAGAGAGAGAGACAGAGACAGAGACAGAGTGCAAATTGGGGAGGGACAGAGAGAGGGAGACACAGAATCCAAAGCAGGCTCCAGGCTCTGAGCGGTCAGCACAGGGCCCAATGTGGGGCTCAAACCCATGAACTGTGAGATCATTACCTGAGCCGAAGTCAGATGCTTAGCCGACTGAGCCACCTGGGCAACCCTCAACACTCTTGTTAAAAATCAATTGACCATACATGTAAGAGTTTATTTCTGGACTCTCTAGTCTATTCCATTGAGCTAAGTGTCTATCTTTATGCTATTACCACACTGTATTTATAATTGTGGCTTTGTGGTAAGTTTTGAAATTTCACAAATGATTTTTTTACTTTCTGCTTTTCGTCATTGCCTAAATGCTTATGGCCACCAGTTCTCAAGTCTCACTTTTTAATATTTCTCAAACTGGTTTATTTGTGCCCCCACTAACAAATTGTTGGCTCAGCTTCTTAACTGATTCTTTACATTAATTCATTTAGCCATGTTTGCTTATCTGCTGTACCTGCATTACATAGTACTGGGAGGTAACACTGAATAAGTCAGATAAGATCTCTAGTCTTGTGGATCTTACATTCCAGTTATGAAAACACAATAAATAAATAAAAAAATGAGATGATGCAATGGAAGGGAATTAAGCAAAATAATCTTTATTAAACATAAATGTAGGAGCACCTGGCAGTCTCAGTAGGTTCACCCCACATTGGGTGTAGAGATTACTTAAAAATGAAATCCTCAGAAAAAATTTTTTTAGCTATAAATATAATCTGGCGACATTTCTAATTAAAATTCTTCAGTGGTTCCCCATTACTTTCAGGATGGATTTCAAATTTCTCATCTAATTAAGTTTGAAGTTTTTTCAACATTAGTTTCTAGTTCTCTGCTGTCTTCCTTTGTGAGTACTATGTATAAACCGTGTAGTGGGGCACCTCGGTGGCTCAGTCAGTTAAGCATCTGACTTCGGCTCAGGTCATGGTCTCACAGTTTGTGGGTTCAAGCCACATGTCGGGCTCTGTGCTGACAGCTCAGAGCCTGGAGCCTGCTTCAGATTCTGTGTCTCCCGCCCTCTCTCTGTCCCTTCCCTACTCACGCTCTGTCTCTGTCTCTCAAAAATAAATAAACATTGAAAAATAATTAAAAAGAAAAAACTGTGTAGTAGTATTCAAAAAATTCACCTGTAGCTGTAAAAAAATTGTAGTAGACTCTTTATATCTTAACACATTGGCTTGTATATTGCCAATATTGACTTGTATATTGGAATATACTTTAAATGCTATAATTTTAATGAGATATTTGTAACAAGGATGAAATATATTAAATGAATATATTTATATTCATATAAATAAAAGTATAGCTGCAAAAATTATTTCATAGTAAAAGCATTCTAGTTGCATTGCATGAAACTAGATCACAGCATATCTAACCAGAATAGTCTAATTGTGGTCTTTGATGTGCCAAATGTTGTAAAATATTAAATTTTGCCTTTGACCAAACTGTTGGGCTTATTTAAACACCTAATGAATTTAATACTTCAATTTCTTGGATATAGTAAGTAAACATAAACAGCATCATAAGAAAATGGAACATATCCATGAACAAGGTAAAAAAAAAAAATCTCATTTCCAAAATGACCCCATGAGGGTGAGTCCATTTTCTTTTGCCATGAAGAAACCCTGTTGTTACTGAGTATTTGATAGTACTTTACATATGCTTAAAAACTCCTTGATTTAAAACTGTCTTCTGTCTTAATTGGTGATGAGCACAAAAACATGGTAGATAAAGGCTTCAGAGTTAAGAAAAGCACCTTCTCTCTTGGTTCGTTAATCTAATACATATTTTTTGAATGCCTACCGTGTGCCATACACCGTTGTAGGCACTGGGGATGTGCAAGTGTGGCCAAGGCAAACAAGGTGCCTCCCATCAGTGAGCTTACAAATTAGGGGTTGAAAGGGTAGACTCTAAAGAGAAATGACGGAGTGGCATACAATACAGTCTAATGGGTACCGCTTTTCCCACACTAAAATGAACTTTTAAGTGTTTCTTTTTCCTCTTCTAGCATATTTCATTCTATTTTTTTAAGGCAAGTATTTAATTTTTTTAAAAGTTTCTTCTGATCGAGAGAAAGAGAGAGAGGGAGGGAGGGAGAACGTGTCAACAGGGGGGAGGGGCAAAGAGGAGAGAGATTGCCAAGCAGGGCCAGATCCCATGAATCATAACCTGAGCTGAAATCAGGAGTTAGAAGCCTGACCATCTGAGCCACCCAGGCGCCCCACATTCCATTCTTTAATTCAGATTATTAACTACTTTGGGGGAAAGAAAGAAATACTAGAAAACTAAATCTGTTTGGAGACTTTCAGTTTCAGCTCTGACATGTAAAGAGCTTGGAAATTGTCACTCCCCTCTCATAACAAGATAAAACTCAAAAATTGAAAATCACTAATTCTTCATAGATTTATCAGAGAATTGAGGTAACAGGGCACACTAGCACTCTGAAAACTAGAGGTGGATGAGTATAGAGAATTCCAGTTTGCAGGAACACCAGCTTCTGCAGCTGTAGCATCACTTAAATGATAATTGACTGGTTGCCAAAGACTGAGTGTGGACTAGCTTGACACTTACAAACTCCTGGGAACCCAATTTAAGGAAGCTCCCATACTTTCATGAGTTTTCTCTCTAGATGTCCCACCACCTTTCTTTCAAATTGAAGGTCTGAGAAAAATCCCCTGTGCTTCTGGCAGATCAAGGGGGAGAGTAACCATTTTGAAATGCTCCCAGTGTCCTATGTTCAGCAAGGAAGGCCAGCCCTCAAAGGAAACTATTGGAGCTTTGTCTGACCTAGGGAACGGCCGATTAGACAACTCAGCCCCCTCTTGCCTTCTTGTCTCACATGAGGGAAGGAAAAAAAAGATTAAGAAACTCTTCTGAAAGTCACAGGGGCTCAGGCCGACTAAAAACTGAGATTTAAGCATAAGAACATAAACACTTCCCCTCCACACTACCTTCCCATGATGTCAGCAGAGCTCTAGTAAACTAAACTAACGATGGACTACAACTGAGAGCTGCAAGACACAGACCATATTTAAGAAGGAGTTTCTAGGGAAACCTGAAGATAACAGAGGAAACAAAAAAGAAAAAGGACACTGGAGGAAATGAAAGCCTCTGACACCTACAGCTACAGCAAAAATTAAGCACAGCCTAACTCCTAGCCAGTGAAATATCAAAACTCACACTAATGATCTATTTATATAAAGCACAAAGGCAATCACTAGAACAGGAAAAAAAGAATCTTTCCTAAATACAAAAGAAATCTTACAATTAAAAAATAAAGATATAAAGAAAATATAGAAGATAAACATATTTCACTTGATAATTATAAAATCATATGGTGCAAACCAAACAAGTTATCGTAATAAGTGTGAATAGCCTCAACTCACCTTACCTGTTAACAAAAAAAGTATTTTCAATTTGGCCAAAATAGCAACTCTATGCTGAATACAAGGGACACAGCTAAAACAACATGAATCAGAAAAGCCAAAGATAAAGGGATGAGTAAAGGAATATCAGACAAATGGAAAAATGATTAAAAAGCAGGGGCTACATAATCCTGATATCAGACAAAGTAGAAGTTGGCCAGAAAAGCATTAAAAATAAGAAACTGTTTCAATACAAAAAGCCACAACTCAAAATGAAGATATAACAGTTACAAGGATCTGTACAACAGATAATGCAGCAAGCACATTTATAAAGCAAAAGATACAGGACATACTAAGAGACATAAGCCAATTTATAGTGGGCACATTTAGCAAACGACTTTCAGTATGAGACGGAAGTAAATATAGGGAAGGCCTAAATGACATAACCAAATAAACAATGTGGGTAGGTATGTATGTATATATATATCAAACTTTAAGCTCTGAGAATGGAAAATATTTTTCTCAGGTGCACACAAACCAGTTGCACAAATTGACTGTATATTAGGTCACAAAAGTAAATAAGGTAAGTGTCATAATATGGAAATATTACAAGTTACATGATCTAGTTTAATGTAATAAAGCCAGAAATCATTATATAAATTAAAAAACCCAAAATATAAAACACTGATGAAAGGAATTGAAGACAACACAAACAAATGGAAAGATATTCCATGCTCATGGATTGGAAGAAAAAATATTATTAAATGTTCATACTTCCCAATCTACAGATTTAATGAAATCCTTATGAAACCACCACCAACATTTTTCACAGAGCTGGAAACAAATAATCCTAAAATTGTATGGAAACACAAAAGACCTCAAATAGTCAAAGCAATCTTGACAAAGAAAAGCAAAGCTGGAGGTAGCACAATTCCAGATTTCAAGTTATACTGCAAAGCTGTGGTAATAAAAACAGTATGGTACTGGCACAAAAACAGACACATAGGCTGGGGCGCCTGGGTGGCGCAGTCGGTTGAGCGTCCGACTTCAGCCAGGTCACGATCTCACGATCTCGCGGTCTGGGAGTTCGAGCCCCGCGTCGGGCTCTGGGCTGATGGCTCGGAGCCTGGAGCCTGTTTCCGATTCTGTGTCTCCCTCTCTCTCTGCCCCTTGCCCATTCATGCTCTGTCTCTCTCTGTCCCAAAAATAAATAAACGTTGAAAAAAAATTAAAAAAAAAAAAAAAGACACATAGGTCAATGGAACAGAATAGAAAGCCCAGGACTAAACCCATGATTATGCAGTCAATTAATCTTCACTAAAGAAGGCAAGAATGTGCAATGGGAAAAAGAGTCATCAGGAATGTTGGGAACACTGGATAGCTCCATGCAAAAGACCATTTTCTTACAATGTACACAAAAATAAATTTAAAATTAATTAAGGACTTAAATATGAGACCTGAAACCACTAAACTCCTAGAAGAAAACAAACACAGTAATTTCTTTGACTTCAGCCCTGGCAGCATTTTTCTAGATATGTCTCCTCGGGCAAGAGAAATAAACAAAAGCAAAAATAAACTATTGAGACTACACCAAAATAAAATCTTTCGCACAGCGAAGGAAACCACCAACAAAACAAAAAGGCAACCTACTGAATAGGAAAAAGTATTTGCAAATGATATAGCCAATAAATGATTAATATCCAAAATATGTAAAGAACTTATGCAACTCAACACCAAAAAAACAATCTGATTTAAAAAATGGGCAGAGGACCTGAATAGACATTTTCCTAAGATAGCCAAGAGACACATGAAAAGATGCTCAACATCACTAATTACCAGTGGAATCAGATCAAAACCACAATGAGATACCACCTTATACCTGTGAAAATGGCTAAAATAAATAACAAATATTAGTGAGGATGTGAAGAAAAAGATACCCTCATGTCCTGTTGGAACGTAAATGGGTGTAGTCACTGTGGAAAATAGTATGGAAGTTCTCAAAAAATTAAAAATAGAAAATGACCCAGTAATTCCACTGAGTATTTACCCAAAGAAATTGAAAGCACTAATTTGAAAAGATATATGCACCCCTGTGTACATTGTGGCATTGTTTGCAATAGCCAAGATATGGAAGCAATCCAACTGTCCATTGGTAGATGAACAGATAAAAGAAGGTGTGGTGTAGGTACACCTGGGTGGCTAGTTGGTTAAATGTCCAACTTTGGCTCAGGTCATGATCTCCCAGTTCATGGGTTCAAGCCCCGCATCGGGCTTTGTGCTGACAGCTCAGAACTTGGAGCCTGCTTCGGATTCTGTGTCTCCCTCTCTCTGCCCCTCCCCTGCTCATGCTCTGTCTCTCTCTTATAAATAAACATTAAAAAAAAATTTTTTTAAAGGTGTGGTGTATATATACAATGGAATATTACTTAGCCATTAAAAAAGAATAGGATCTTGCCATTTGTGACAACATGGATGGACCTTGAGGGTATTATGTAAAGTGAACTAAGAGAAAAGACAAATACCACATGATTCCACTCATATGTGGAATGTAAAAAACAAAACAAATAAACAAACAAAACCCCATAAATACAGAAAATAGACTGTTAGTTGCCAGAGGGGGTGGGGGAATGGGCAAAATGAGTGAAGGGGGTGGGCCCTGGGTGGCTCAGTTGGTTAAGTGTCCGACTTCAGCTCAGGTCATGATGTCATGGTTCAATTCATGAGTTTGAGCCCCACGTCGGGCTCTGTGCTGACAGCTCAGAGCCTGGAGTCTGTTTCAGATTCTGTGTCTCCCTCTGTCTCTCTGCCCCCTCCCCTGCTCATACACATACTCTCTCTCTCAAAAGTAAATAAACATTAAAAATTTTTTTTTTGAAAAATGAGTGAAAGGGAGTTGGAGATACAAGCTTCCAGTTATGGAATGAATAAGTCATGGGGATAAAAGTGCAGCATAGGGAATACAGTCAATAGTATTGTAATAGCCTTGTAGCAGATGGTAGCTACTCTTGTATACAGAAGTGGAATCACTGTGTTCTACACCTGAAACTAATGTAACATTGTGTGTCAACTGTACTTCAGTTTAAAAAAAGGTACTGTCAAAAGTAAAAACAAAGATTAAAAAGACTATGGAGGCATGTCAACGGAATGCAGTGTGTGATCTGGGATTTTCTTCTGCTGTGAGACATTATTGGGACAATTGTCAAAGCTAAATGAGGTCTGTTGATTAGATAATAATATTGTATCACTGTTAATTTCCTGATATTTATTTTTATACTGTAGTTATGTAAGAGAATGTCCTTGTTTTTAGGAAATACACAGTGAAATATTTAGGGATAAAAGGGTATCATGTCAACAGCTTGCTCTCAAATGGTTTAGAAAAAAATGAATATTTTATAGAGAGAAAATAATAGATTAAATTGGTAAGCTGCTAACATTTGGAGAATCTGGGTGAGGAGTATATAGAGATAGGAGTATATAGAGATTCTTTGTACTAGTTCTGCGACTTTTCTGTAAGCTTAAGATTATGCCAAAATAAAAAACTAAAATAAAAAATTATTCCACCGAAGAGGAGCTTTACTCTAAGGCACTTGAAAAAAATTAATATCTATCTTCCTTGCGGGTTTTATAAATTTCTTTTTGTTTCTTAGTCTTATGGGGGAAGGAAAGGACAGGCTTTAAAAATAAAAAGTACTACCCTGGGTCATCATCTGACAAGGACATAAGGCTGTTCAACTGGTCTATTTTATTTCTGACTGGACTATATTTTTTTTTCTTGTCGGGAATTTGGTGCTCCTTTTGTTTTCAGGGAAAATGAGGTTTAAATGCCTTTCTTAGTGCATGTTTTGGAATGATACAGCTTCAGTAAAGGTGTTTTTCTAACCAAAAATTGAATGTCTCTAAAGATCTGAGACATGGTTGCCATAGCTATAGCTTGGATACCTGAATTCAGAGGCTTTAAGTTCATTCTCCTGGGTTGCTAGGATAAGCTGCTACTAGCCACCACACTTGGCCTCCTCATGCTATTAATAATATGTCAATTGGATAGTGTTGGGCATGCAAATTCCTAGAATAAAAATGGGAAATTCAATTTTCAGTGGCTCTCCTGTGGCAAGGATATCTAACTGCACACTTGTCATCTATATCAGGATATTGACCATGTGTCTAAAATTAAATTCTTTATATCTCCTGCATTCCCATTGATCTCATTACCCATTTGGTTATTCAAACTACAAATCTGGAAGATAGCCTAGATTCTTTTCTCTTTGATCCTCCAATATCAATTCATTGTAACTCCTTACATTTCAAATCTCTACCTGCCTCTCAGTCACTGCTGTTACTGCAATAGTTCAGATCTTCCTCTTTGGCCTTTGTTTGTTTACCCAGAAGATACCTAATGATCTTTCTATTAGCAACCCTCCTCACCCGCTCCCCAACCTAAATCCATTATCCGTATAATTTGCAGAAATGATCTGTTGAAATATGTCTTAATATTCTTTGGTAGCTCCCTATTTCCTACAGGAAAGATTCAAGCTTCTTAGTTTATATTACAAAGTGCTTATAAACTAGCAACTGTCTGCTTCTCCATCTCATTTCTTGCCACTCATCACCTTGTATCACCTTTGCCCTGTAAGATCAGATTTCTAAGAGTTCCAGGATGTACCAAGTTGTTCAACTCTGAGTCTTTGCAGATGCTATTTCCTCTATATAGAATGTTTTTCCTTCTCCCTACTTGGCTAACTGAGGAACTTGCTGTTCTAGCAATGTGGTAGAATAAGATAATATGTAGTATGTATCCCCTATTGCTAAAAGTACCCAATGGTACCCCATAGTATATAACAACCAACAATATAGTTTACGTATATAGCTTAGCTCACAAGAAAAATGGGGAAATCTCAAGATTGCATAAAGAAAAATATACCTCAAAGTCACAGCAATAAGCATTTTATAAGCTAGTGTTGTGATGACCTTTGGGGGAAATAGACCAGAAATAGACCCTCTTGAATAGGGGCTTGAGTTTTAATGTCCATTCAGGGATAGGAAATGAACCCTGGGGCTTTGGATATGGAGAGTTACATACCCCTGCATAAAACCCAAAACCTTTGAAGGGCTATACTCACAGAGAAAGGAGAGCTAGAGAAACTTTCCGCTGGTTCAGGAAGACTATAAGAAAAGGTGTTTTTGGTTTTTTGCTTTTTTAAATTTACATTCAAGTTAGCATATAGTGCAACAATGATTTCAGGAGTAGATTCCTTAATGCCCCTTATCTATTTAGCCCATCCCCCCTCCCACAACCCCTCCAGTAACCTTCTGTTTGTTCTCCATATTTAAGAGTCTCTTATGTTTTGTCCGCCTCTCTGTTTTTATATTATTTTTGCTTCCCTTCCCTTATGTTCATCTGTTCTGTTTCTTAAACTCCTCATATGAGTGAAGTCATATGATTTTTGTCTTCCTCTGACTGATTTCACTTAGCATAATGCCCTCTAGTTCCATCCAAATAGTTGCAAATGGCAAGGTTTCATTCTTTTTGATTGCCAAGTAATACTCCATTGTGTATATATATACCACATCTTCTTTATCCATTCATCTGTTGATGGACATTTGGGCTCTTTCCATACTTTGGCTATTGTTGATAGTGCTGCTGTAAACATTGGGGTGCATGTGCCCCTTCAAAACAGCACACCTGTATCCCTTAGATAAATACCTCCTAATGCAGTTGCTGGGTCATAGGGTAGTTCTATTTTTGGTTTTTTGAGGAACCTCCAAACTGTTTTCCAGAGTGGCTGCACCAGTTTGCATTCCCACCAGCAGTGCCAAAGAGATCCTCTTTCTCTGCATCCTCACCAACATCTGTTGTTGCCTGAGTTGTTAATGTTAGCCATTCTGACAGGTGTGAGGTGGTATCTCATTGTGGTTTTGATCTGTATTTCCCTGATGATGAGTGATGTTGAGCATTTTTTCAGGTGTCTGTTGGCCATCTGAATGTCTTCTTTGGAGAAGTGTGTATTCATGTCTTTTGCCCATTTCTTCACTGGATTACTTCTTTTTTGGGTGTTGAGTTTAATAAGTTCTTTATAGATTTTGGATGCTAACCCTTTATCTGAAATGTCTTTTGCAAATATCTTCTCCCATTCTGTTGGTTGTCTTTTTGTTTTGCTGATTGTTTCCTTCACTGTGCAGAAGCTTTTTATTTTGCTGGGTCCCAATAGTTCATTTTTGCTTTTGTTTCCCTTGCCTCTGGAGACATGTTGAATAAGAAGTTGCTACAGCCGGGGCGCCTGGGTGGCGCAGTCGGTTAAGCGTCCGACTTCAGCCAGGTCACGATCTTGCGGTCCGTGAGTTCGAGCCCCGCGTCAGGCTCTGGGCTGATGGCTCAGAGCCTGGAGCCTGCTTCCGATTCTGTGTCTCCCTCTCTCTCTGCCCCTCCCCTGTTCACGCTCTGTCTCTCTCTGTCCCAAAAATAAATAAACGTTGAAAAAAAAAATTAAAAAAAAAAAAAAAAAGAAGTTGCTACAGCCAAGATCAAAGAGGTTTTTGCCTGCTTTCTCCTCGAGGATTTTGATGGCTTTCTGTCTTACATTTAGGTCTTCCATCCATTTCGAGTTTATTTTTGTGTATGGTGTAAGAAAGTGGTCCAGGTTCATTCTTCTGCATGTCACTGTACCGTTTTCCCACCACCACTCGCTGAAGAGACTGTCTTTATTCCACTGGATATTCTTTTCTGCTTAGTCAAAGATTAGTTGGCCATATGTTTGTGGGTCCATTTCTGGGTTCTCTATTTTGTTCCATTGCTCTGAGTGTCTGTTCTTGTGCCAAGAAAAGGTGTATTCTTGAAGAAAATAAGGCCACAGTTTCAATTATAAGGACTCCATTTCAGGAAAGAGGGAAGACAGAGCTTGTCAGCCAGAGGCTGGAGACCACAGTACTCTGGTTCCTTCATAAATCAAAGTAATAGGCTTTTTGTCATATACAAGTACAATTGAAGACACTCTCCTTACACCCCAAGAATTGTCTTGTGGTCAGCAGGGGAAGGGTGAACCTATGATGCTCAGGTGGAGAACATGAAACCTTGCCACATATATGAGGAAAGGGGCAGCTGAAGTTTGTATTCATAGGTTAGCAGTTTCAAAAAGCCAATTTAGCAATGGTGCTGAAACCATACACTTGAAGAAGGTTATATTGTTTGTCCAATAAAACTTTTCCATTGTGTATTGGCATGCAGTATTTTATTACAGAGCGATATTTTTTTTCAACTATATCTGTTTGAGACTCAGTGAAAAATAGTTCTAGGAAAAGGTAAGATTTTGTTCCATTTATCTATTGTGGCATAAGAAACCACTCTAAAACTTTGTAATTTAAAACAGCAGTCATTTATTTAGCTCAAAAAAACTACAAATTTGGCAGAACTCGACAGAGACAGCTCATCTCTGCCCCAGATGGTATTGGGTTGCTTGACTAAGGCAGGAGGATTCACTTTTAGGATGGCTCACTCATATGGCTGGCGTGTTACCTCCAGCAGAGTCAGTGAGGAGTTTGACCAGGGCCTCAGTTCCTCTCCACCTGAGCCTCTCCGTGGTCTGATTAGATTTCCCCACAGCATTTGACTGTATTTTAAGAATGAGCATCCTAGGGGCGCCTGGGTGGCTCAGTCAGTTAAGTGGCCGACTTCAGCTCAGGTCATGATCTCTCGATCCGTGAGTTCGAGCCTCACGTCAGGCTCTGTGCTGACAGCTCAGAGCCTGGAGTCTGTTTCAGATTCTGATTCAGATTCTGCCCTCCCCTGTTCATGCTCTGTCTCTCCCTGTCTCAAAAATAAATAAAACATTAAAAAAAAAAAAAAAAAGAATGAGCATCCTATAGGAACAAGGAGGATGTGTGGCATTTTTATGACCTCGCCTTTGGAGTCAGGGTCGCTTCTACCATATTTTCGTCTGTCAAGGCAGTCTCGAGGGTCCATCTAGTTTTAAGAGAGAGAGCATGTAGATCCTACCACTTCATGAGAGGAATGTCAGGGTCTTGCAAGAAGAATATTTGAAATAGGAGGTGTAATTGCAGCCAAATCTGGAAAATACAGTCTGCCACCATCCCCAAACTTGTGTCTTACTGCAAGTTTTAAGTCTGATTTTATCCCATCCCTGTGGTATGGGATTCTCAAACCCAGAATCAGGAATGGGGCTTCCATTGTAACCATACCATAATTTAGTCTGCTGGGACTGAATGTGAACAAATGCAAAACTAGTTTGGAGTATCACTTTTGGAATCCAGGCCATATAAGATTACCTCAAAGAAAATAAAACTTGGTAGTGAATTCATAACAGAAATGATAAATTTGTAGACATTACCTACCATAAGTAAAAGGAAGCAGGAGAATTGGCATCTCATGAATCTGAGACAGGGAAAATATGAAAGGGGCTGTGAAATAAGTGTTTAAGGTGATTAAAGAGAGAAAATAAGGAAAATAAAAAATACTATGAAAAAAGCTCAAGTCCAAGCATCATCTCCTCTAGGAAGTATTTCCTGTACTCTGTGATAAGCTGTGCAAGTCACTATTGTAGCATTTAACATACTTTTTTAACATTTTATACCCTAGCTGCCTCCCCGCCGCCACGCCTGCAACCAGTCTGAATCTCGAGCACATGGATTTGGTAGCCGCTGGACTTTAGTCTTTTACTTCCAAAGCTTAGCACAGTACATGGCACATATAGGTTCTGAGTAACTTTCTAACTAAATAAAGACTATTGATTCTATATTAAATTATAAAAATCAAAAATTAGATCAGTCCAGTTGATCAGTTGAGCAAGTTTTTATACCTAACATTCAGCATTAACATTGACAGCAGTACTTAAGAGTATTAGATGACTTTAGTAGCTTTAATTGGTGATAATTTATAAGGTGTTCACAGGATCCTCCTTTTTGGAAAGAAAATCGTACTCATTTGCTTAAGAGAAAAGGGGTTTCTGTCATGTTCTAAGTAGTCATTCAGATATGGAAAGAGGGCAGTGGGCCATGCTAAAACTTCTACTTTAGCCATCAACCAGAGTGAGAAAAAGCAGTAGACTTGATCCATAGAGCTAGAGTTTCTGTGCTTTAACAAACTGGTCTCTGGAAGAGAGAAAGTTGTGGATCATTCTTATCAGGTCCTTGTAGAGAGACATCAGATTAGAAGGATTGCTTCTTTCTCCTTTCAGCTTTATATGAAAGTTATGGATGGCACTTTTGAAGGAAAAAATAGAGTATTCCTTGAGAATTCCTGGCTGATCATGTGAAGATACAAGGAACACTGGAGAACAAAGTAAGACTGTAAGCCATCTCTAGATTCATAACAAGCCCTAAATGTAAATTCAACACATTGTTTTTTGTTTATAGGTAATATTAATCAGAATAGTGTAAAAATATTACAACAAATAAGTGAAATTATTTCTTTGAGTTAAAAACTCATTTTCTTGAGTGAGTTCTAGTTCTTTAAACTTTTAAGGCCTATCATTTTCACTCAGCCTCATAGACTAAGGAATTATTCAGTATCACTCAACATACTTGTAAAATGGATTATTAGATTTATTCAGCAAAAAAAAAAAAAATAGTCAAGTGAATGGGTTTAGTTTTGGAACTCTTACAATTGCCTGTATATATTGGGACACATGAAAAATTGAGGCCTAGAATTCGAAAGTGATCATTTGAAATTTTCTTTAAGTTCATTACTTATTTGATTGGAACCCAATAGTTCAAATTTTTTTCACTCACTAATGTAGAAGGATAATGGTTTGGCATGAATTATATGGTATCGAAGAATTGCACTTTCATCCAAGAAGAGATTTGTTTGCCCCTTTCACCCCTTGCCCCGAGACAAAATCCAGTTGTTAGGAATTTTCTGTAAAAGCAGTCTATCTAGAAATTCTTAGAATAGCTGTACTACCAAGCTTTGTGATTCACTCCTTCTTATTGACTATTGAACCATCAGTTTACAACAAGAGAGAAATCAAGAGGCAGGATGAGAAGAAGAAACTTACTACCTGCTGAAACTTTTGCCTGGGCGCCTAGTCTTCAGCTTATTTGTTGACCACCTTCCTGACTGTCCAGGAGAATGTAGAGAGTCTGTAACATCACAAAATGATATGTGGCTATTACTTTTCTTCTTAAATGTATCTTTTAAAAGAATAGAATCTCTAATGTTTTAAATGGTTGTGGTAAAATGCAAAAGAAAAAATAAGAGCCTAGGTCCTTGGTTTGAATTTTGCCTGTAAACAAGTTACTTAATTCTTCTGAATATCAGATTTCTTATCTGTAAGTCAGGGGAAGAAATGCCTGTCGGGGTTGTCATGAAGATTGTATGAGATAATGTGTATTTCTACCATGTGCCTGCATCAGATTAAGGACTCAACAGATATTAGGTCCGTTTCCTCCTTGTTAGAACTTTTAACAAATCTTTTCATTTGAAAATACCTCCTTAAGAAACTGGTATCTAAAGTATCATGAATCCTAAGACGTGAATTTTTTAGTTCTGGAGTTGTGTGTTTTCCTTCATTCTTATTAATTCTTACTAATGTATAGTTACCAATTTTGCAATCCACAGGAGTATTTTCAGTCTAAAACAACAGAAATCAACTAACCAGAGGGGCATTTTACATTTACTTTGAAAAAAGATCTAGAATTATTATTGAGTAGAATCCAAGGGTAACTGTCAGTTGAAATAAATGAAAATATGGGAACACGTAAATTGCAGGTAATTCTTTGCCACTTTAGACTGTCTTTGAATCTTGCTATATTCAGTTTAATCTCAGCCTTTTTCTTCCCCTTAATAGGGGGGGTTAGAAAGAAAATTTAATAT
The DNA here is from genome assembly GCF_016509475.1 of Prionailurus bengalensis. Classification (NCBI taxonomy): domain Eukaryota; kingdom Metazoa; phylum Chordata; class Mammalia; order Carnivora; family Felidae; genus Prionailurus; species Prionailurus bengalensis. The sequence goes on along the minus strand of NC_057349.1, from coordinate 96,665,144 downwards.
TCTATTTCCTTTTCCATTGTACTTGTATTTTGGGTACGCTAATCCTTTGGTAAGAAGAGTTGGTCCATTTGTTCCGAGTAACTGTGGTAACTTATAAATAGACCTTCCTTAATTGTGTTTTATAGGGAATCTCCTATTTGCTGTGCTTTTATTTGGCTTCTGATAGTTGACATTTTAAGACATTTATTATATCTATATTTAAAGAGGCAAAAAGGAGGATTGCTCTGTTCATGAACTGGAAATGGGAGTCTCAGAGGTACTCAGATTTTCTTTGCATCATGAAGAACTATCTTGCTTTCTGCCACTTGAGAGGAGGCAATAAAATACATTATTCTAGAGTTGTTATCTGTAGGTGTAGAATTGATGTTTGCTAAATGGGGAAAGAACAAAATTGATACTTGACTGCATTGTAACCAGAGAGGGAGAAATTAAAATTTCATTATTCTTTAATATGTACTCCCTTATCTTTGAAATACACTCCAGTTTTGCTTAGATGGCAGACTTAGAATTCAACATTGTAAACCACACCATGCTATCTTTGGAGATTCTTTAATTTTGCAGATGTTATTGAATGCAAAATTCCCAATGGAAACTGCAGATCAAGAAGCTTTGTTTTACTGATTAATTTTTTTGTGGAAATCAGTCTGGTAGTGATGCTCGTGTTTGCATGGTCATGTTTTCTTCAGATTGAGACCACTTTTGAAGGTGATCTTGTGTAATGATCCAATGAAGAATTGCTCATACTTTCATTTAAACACATCCCACTGATCACTGGTGAATATTCTCTGAATTGCCCAAGACCTTGCTAGTAATTTGTACTAAAAATATCTGGACCTCAGGATGTTGATTCTGTAAAGTTTTAGCAGACCTGCCACAACTCTTGAGCACAGTCCAGAGCTAACTGTAACTGTGGGATATTAAGTGATGTTCTCAAAAGTCTCTCTTGTTTCTTCATCAGTCACTTCTTTAGCAGTTCTGCAACTCAGAAGTTCAAAGCTGTGGTTTATTTTTCAGAGTTGAGAAAACAGTTTCTCATTGTTGAAGGTCTTATGGGATTTTGTCTGTATTTTTAAAATTGCTTGTTAGCAACACTAAGTCCTTTATTTTTTTTATTTTTTGTGTTTTTGTTTTGTTTTGTTTTGTTTTGTTTTTGAGAGAGAGTATGCTTGTGCTCACACATGCAGGGAAAGGGTAGAGGGAGAGGAATAAAAAGAATTTCAAGCAGGCTCCATGCCCAGCTCTGGAGCCTGACGTGAGGCTTGATCTCATGACTGTGAGACCATGACCTGAGCAGAAATCAAGAGTCAGATGCTTAACCGACTGAGCCACCCAGGTGCCTGAAGGAACTAAGTTCTTTAAAATAACTAAATAAGTTGTGTAGGGGGCACCTGGGTGGCTCAGTCGGTTAAGCCTCTGGCTTCGGCTCAGGTCATGATCTCACTGTCTGTGAGTTTGAGCCCCATGTCAGGCTCTGTGCTGTCAGCTCAGAGCCTGGAGCCTGCTTCTGATTCTGTCTCCCTCGCTGTCTCCCCCTCCCCCACTAACACTCTCTCTCTGTCCTCAAAAATAAATAAATAAATAAATAAACAAACAAACTTATAAAAAATGTTGTCAGCTTTATCATGGGCCAAAATAAATGCATGAGATGAATTTATCATATGAGCACTGAAAGAAAAAAAATTTCCCTATAACCCCATCATTATAGTATTACACATATGCATATATATGTATATATATTTCAGGGCAGCCTACCAATATTTTTCCTTTCAAATTTATTCAGCAATTGTATTTGACTCTTCATTAGGCTAAATATGCCCATCTTCCATATTACTGTAGTCTTGTTCATTTTTTTAATGACTAACATTCTGTCTAGTTGAATCTAACCATTTCCTTTTCATTTGACCTTTTTTCCAAATTTTCAATTATGAATAATCCCATAGATATTAATCCTGTTGTCATGTATCCCTTAGTGTTGTGTGTGTGTGTGTGTGTGTGTGTGTCTGTGTGTGTCTGTGTGCATGCATGTGTGTGTGTGTATATACTGTACATTTATCTGGTGTGAAAACAAAAGATAAACACCTTCAGAGGCACCTGGCATGCTGATGAAATATGGCTATTCTTGTGTAAGAGAAATCTCTGAATGGATTGACACCTGGCTGGCTCAGTTGGTGGAGCATGTGACTCTTAATCTCAGGGTTATGAGTTCAAGCCCCGTGTTGAGTGTAGAGATTACTTAAAAATAAAACCTTTAGGGGCGCCTGGGTGGCGCAGTCGGTTGGGCGTCCGACTTCAGCCAGGTCACGATCTCGCAGTCCGAGAGTTCGAGCCCCGCGTCAGGCTCTGGGCTGATGGCTCGGAGCCTGGGGCCTGTTTCCGATTCTGTGTCTCCCTCTCTCTCTGCCCCTCCCCCGTTCATGCTCTGTCTCTCTCTGTCCCAAAAATAAATAAACGTTGAAAAAAAAAATTTTTTTTTAAAAAAAATAAATAAAAAAAAAAATAAAATAAAACCTTTAAAAAAAACACCTTTAAACACATTGTGATGTATTAATAATCAGTACCATGACATTCACTTGATCTACTTAAAGAGATAGTTGAACCTAAAAACAAATTGAATGCCTAAAGAACATTTAAAAGCTGGATCTGAGATATTTGATTGTTTTTTAATGTCATAAGCACATACTCTTTTTATCTCAAAGATGCACCACATACTTATGAAATATTGTTATTCTTGTGTAAGAGAAGTCTCTGAATGGATTGGCAATGATTTACTTTGTGGTAGTCTCCATTTAATTAAGTAGAAAGAACACTGAAGGAGATCAGAGCTCTTGGTTAAGTCAATTTAATCACTGGCGCTCAGGTTCATGAAAGCTGGTGAAAGGAGCTTGCTTCCAGACTATGTCCTGTAATCTTCACAAAACCATGTGAGTAGATTTCGTCCTGATTTTACTCATAAGGATATTGAAGATTGTAATTCAGTGATTTGTGCTGAACTCTCCAGGTAGTAAAATGGGCAAACTGATATTAAGCTCAGATTGCTTGATTTAAAACCCATTGCTCTATATGTATTCCATAACTGCCTTTTGTATCTTAGAAATAAAATGGATTAGATATTTTCTAAGCTGAGATACCCTCGGGTTTTAACATTCTATTAATGTGTTTCTGGAAAAGCTATGTCACAAATGAAAAAGATAAGCATAGATATTGAAAAGGACATTTTGCTCAAGCAACAGGTAAATTGTTAAGAACAAATGTGTAAAAATCTTGGTATAAGGAAACCATACAAAGGATACATTGAAGTTTTTTAAACATTTATTAAAGCCAGTGTGTAGAGCACTATAATAGATACAGAAGAGACGTAAAGATGAATAAAACATAATCTTTCCCTTCAGTTTAGTTTATAATTTAATGGAACTGACAGACTTAACCAGATGACACAAATAGGTTGACAAATGTTGAATTGAGAGAGGGAAATTGCTGGGATGAAAGGAGTTTAGAACTACCTGGCCACTAGCTTCTGACTTTAAACCAGTGTTAAGAGGTACAGGATTTCATTGTGGTTGTACTTTGTGTTTCCCTAATGACTAATGATGTTAGGCACTCTTTTGTGTGCTTATTAACCATTCATACATCTTCTTTGAGGAAGTACCTATTCAGGTCTTTTGGCTATTTTTTTTTAATGTTTTATTTGTTTTTTGAGAGAGAGCATGCAAGCAGGGGAGGGGCAGAAGGGGGAGGGACAGAGGATCCTAACTGGTCTCCGTGCTGACAGGCTGACAACAGCAAGACCAATGTAGGGCTCAAACTCATGAACTGCGAGATGACGATCTGAGCCAAAGTCCAACACTCAGCTGCTCAGCCAGTTGAGCCACCCAGGCTCCCCTTGCCTATTTTTTAATTGGATTGTTCATCTCACTGTTTTGTTGTGAAAGTTCTACATGTTTTCTTAGTACTTTACCAGATACATAATTTGCAAACATTTTCCCCAGTCTGTAGCTTGACTTTAGGGTTTGTCAAGGAGAACTTCCTGATTTTGTTGAATCTCAATTTATTCTTTTGTAGGATTGTGCTTTTGGTGTTGTATCTAAAGTGCCTAACCCATCATGTATGAACCTCTCAACTAAAAGCCATTTAACCCCACAGAGGACATTTGGTACTGTCTGGAGACTGTTTGTCACAATTGTGTGTGGAAGGTACTCTTGGTACCTGGTGGGTAGAGGTCAGCTAGGGATGCTCTTAAACGTTTACAATGCACAGGACAAACACCCACAACAAAGAATTATTTGACCCAAAATGTCAGTAATGCTGTGGTTTACAAATTCTGGCCCCACGGTCACAAAGATATATTTAGTTCTGTGATTTTTGATTTCTGTCTTTATATTTAGTTCTGTGATTTTTGTGTATTGTGTGAGGTAAGATAAGGGTCTAAGTTTATATATGTGTACCTACACACATCTTCCACCTAAGATTGGGAACAAAGTAAAAATGCCAGTTCTTGCCACTCCTGTTCAACATTGTACTGAAGTTTCTAGTCAGTGCAATGAAAATTAAAGGTATCCAGCTTAGAAAGAAAAAAGTACAGCTGTTTTTATTTGAGTCATATATATGTATGACTACTCAGTTACCCCAGCACCATGGGTTGAAGAGACTCTCTTTCCCCATTGAATTGTCTTGGTACTTTTGTCAGAAATAATTGACCATAAATATAAGGATTTAGTTCTTACTCTCAACTCTGTTCCATTGATCTGCATGCCTGTCCTTAGGGTAATACTACACCGCCTTAATCATTGTCGTTTTATCCATAAGTGCAGGTAATAGAAGTCCTCCAACTTTGTTCTTGGTTTTCAGAGTCATTTTGGCTATTCCAGGCACTTTACATTTCCATATGAATTTTAGAATCATCTTACCAATTTCTATAAAAAGTTTGCTGGAACTTTGATGAGGATTTTGTTGTATCTACATATCAATTTGGGTAGAATTAGTGTCTTAACAATTGAGGTTTCCAATCTGTAAAAATGGAATGATTCTCAGTTTATTTAGGTCTTTTATTTTTCTCAGTAAAATTTTATAGTTTTCAGTGTCAAATATTGCCCTTCTTTTGTTAAGTTTATTTTTTAGTATTCTTCTTGATGTTATTATGAATAGAATTGTTTTTTAATTTTAATTTTTGTATTTTTTTGCTAGTGTATAAAAATACTATTTATTTTTGTATATTGATATATCCCGAGACCTTGCTAATTCTAGTAGTTTTATTATAGATTCCTTAGGATTTTCTATATAGATAATCATCCTCAGATAAAAACATTTTTCTCTTCTTCCTTTTCAGTCTGAATTTAATTTTTTTTTAATGTTTATTTATTTTTGAGAGACACAGAGATAGAATGCGAATGGGTTAAGGGCAGAGAGAGAGAGGGAGACACAGAATCCAAAGCAGGCTTCAGGCTCCGAGCTGTCAGCACAGAGCCCAACGCGGGGCTCTAACTCACGAGCTGTGAGATCATGACCTGAGCCGAAGTCGGACGCTCAACCGACTGAGCCACCCAGGTGCCCCTGAATTTAATTTTTTATTTTAATTTTTGATCGCACTGCCTGGAAACTTCTTTGCAGCATTGAAAAGAAGTCGCAAGAGCTGCCGTTCTCACCTTATTTTCCTTCTTAGATGGGAAGAATTCAGTCTTTAATTGTTTCATGATGTTAGCTGTAGGTTCTTCATAGATGCCTTTTATTAGGTGGAAGATGTTCTGTTAAGTTCCTCATGTATTAAAAGTTTTTTTGCATGAATAGGGTGTTAGATTTTGGTAAATGCTTTTTCTGTGTCTATTGAAATGGTTATTTTTTGTCCTTTATTTTTTGATGTTTATTTACTTTTGGGGGGCGGGGGGGCACATGCATGCAAAGGGTGGGAGGTGGAGTGTAAAGGATCCCAGGCAGGCTCTGTGTTGACAGCCTGATGTAGGGCTTGAGCTCATGAACCGTGAGATCATGACCTGAGCCGGAGTCGGATGCTTCACCAACTGAGCCACCCAGGCACCCCTTGTCCTTTATTCTATTAGTATGATATATTACATTGCTTGATTTTTGGATGTTAAACTTTCCATTCCTGGGAATAAATCCCTCTTGGTCATCATGTATGAGCCTTTTTATGTATAAGTTTCTGGATTAAGTTTGCTAATATTTTGTTGAAGATTTTTATTCATGTTCATTAGTGATATTAATCTGTAGTTTTCTTGTGATGTCTTTGTCTGGCTTTGGTGTTAGAGTAGTGCTGGCCTCATAGAATGAATTGGGGAGTTTCTTTCCTCAGTGTTTTTGAGGGAGTTTGTGAAGGATTGGTATTTCTTTTTTAAACATTTGCTAGATTTTTCCAGCAAAGCCAGCTGGGCCTGGAATTTTCTTTGTCAGAAAAATAATAACTCAATTTATTTACTTGTAAGTCTATTTATATTTTCTATTTCCTCATGATTCAGTTTTGGAAATTTATTTCTAGGAGTTTGTCCATTTTTTTCTAAGTTGTTCAATTTATTGGTATAAAGTTGTTCCCAATAGTTGTTCATAATATTCCCCTTATAGTTCTTTTAATGCCTGCAGGGTCAGTAGTGAGGTCTCTTCATTCCTGAATTAGGCAATTTGTGTCTTCTCTTACTTTCTTGATCAGTTTAGATAAAGGTTTGCGAATTTTATTAATCTTTTCAAATAGCCACTTTTTGGTTTCATTGATTTTTTTTTTCCCCCTGCTTTCTTGGGGTTTAGTTTGCCTTTCCTTGTTTAGTTTCTGAAGGTAGAAGCTTAGATTATTGACTTGAGACCTTTTCCTGATTACAAGCTATAGATATCCCTCTAACACTTCTTTAGTTACAGTCCATAAATTTTGATATATTGTGTTTTCATGTTCATTCATTCAAAATATTTCTAAAGTTTTCTTTATGATTTCATCTTCGACCCCAAGCTATTTAGAAATCTATTGTTTAACTTCTAAATGTGTTGGTTTTCCCAGATACCTGTCCATTTGAGATCTTTGACTTAACTCTCTTGTGGTCATAGAACACCCTTTTAATGATTTCAGTCTTCTTAAATTTATTGAGACTTGTTTTATGGTCCAACATGTGGAGAAATGTCTACGTGTGCTTTGAATTCTGCCCTCATTGTGTGGAGTACTCTATAAATCTCAATTATATCATGTTTGTTAGTAGTGTTGTTAAAATCGTCTATATCCTTGTTGGTTTTCTTTGTAGGTCTATCAGTTATTGAAAGTGCAGTATTGAAATCTCTGAATTTCAAATATTACTGAATTGCCTGTTTCCCCTTTCAGCTTTCCATTTTCCCTTCATTTTATTAGGTGTATGTACATTTATAATTGTTATATCTTCGTGATGCACTGTTGCTTTTGTGGTTATAAAATGTCCTTCATCGGGGCGCCTGGGTGGCGCAGTCGGTTAAGCGTCCGACTTCAGCCAGGTCACGATCTCGCGGTCCGTGAGTTCGAGCCCCGCATCAGGCTCTGGGCTGACGGCTCAGAGCCTGGAGCCTGTTTCCAATTCTGTGTCTCCCTCTCTCTCTGCCCCTCCCCCGTTCATGCTCTGTCTCTCTCTGTCCCAAAAATAAATAAACGTTGAAAAAAAATTTTTTTAAATAAAATGTCCTTCATCATCTCCAATAACATTTCTTATCTTAAAGTCTATTTTGTGTGATACTAATATAGCAGTTCCACTGTCTTATGGTTACTGTGTACATGGCCTATCATTTTCTATTCGATTACTAGTAACCTATGTATTTTTTTTTAATGTTTGTTTATTTTTTGGGAAAGAGAGACAGAGCATGAGCAGGGGAGAGGCAGAGAGAGAGAGAGAGAGAGAGAGAGAGAGAGAGAGAGAGAGAATCCAAAGCAGGCTGTCAGCACAGAGCCTGACACAGGGCTCGAACTCACGAGCTGTGAGATCATGACCTGAGACACAGTCGGACGCTTAACCAACCTATCCACGCAGGCGCCCCACTTGCAACCTATTTGTGTCTTCCTATCTAAAGTGTGTCTTTTGCATGCAGCGTACAGTTGGACCTTGCTTTTTAATCTAGTCTGACTATCCCTGCCTTCTGAGTAGGTTATTTAGTCTACTCATATCTGATCTAATTATTGATCTGGTTGGTTTTAAGTCTCTCATTTTTCTATTTGTTTTGTATTAGTCTCATGTCACTTTTGTCCCTGTGTTCCTCCTTTACTCCTTTATGTTAAATAAGTATATTTTAATGTACCATTTTAATTTATCTCTGGTGTTTTTAATTATCTGATTTTGAGTTGTTTTCTTGGTGGTTGTTGTAGGGATTACAGTATGCATCTTAATTTATCATAGACTGCTTCAGAATAATGCTAACTTTAATTCCAGCAAAATATAGAAACTTGCTCCAATATACCTCCTTTTTCCCTTTGCTTGTGTTATTGTGTATATATTTTATGTCTGTATATGTTATAAACCCATCAATACAGTATTATAATTTTTGCTTTATATAATCTTACATCTTTTATAAAATTTAAGAGAAGAAATGGAAAAAAAATACAGATTTATTCATTATTTCTATGCTCTTTGTTTCTTAATGTGGATTCAGATTACTATCTGATACCATTTCCATTCAGTCTGAAGGACTAGATTCCTTTAGTGTATTTTATAAGGCAAGCCTGATAACAAATTTTCTTTTATGTTTATCTCAGAGTGTTTTTATTTCACTTGATTTTTAAAAGATGGTTTTACGGGATAAAGAATTTTTAATTGTCAATCTTTTTTACTTCCAGCACTTTTCATACATCATTCCACTGCCTTCTGGCCTCCATTGTTTCTGGTGAGAAATCAACCATTAATTTGATTGTAGTTTCTTTGTACAAGAGTCATCTTCTCTATTTCTAGTATTTTTCTTTGCCTTTTAATAGTTTATCTGTGATGTGTCTAGGTGTTTTGTTTTTGTCCTACATGTTGTTTCATTGAGGAGCTTGGCTATAAGTTAATGTTTTTCATCAAATTTAGGAAGTTTTTGCTCAGCATATCTTCAGGTGTTTTTTTTTTTTTTTTTTTTTTTTTTTCTGCCCTATTGCTTTTTCTCACCTTCTGGGGCTCATATTACACATATATTTGTACACATATATTGTCTCATAGGTCTGTGAGGCTCAGTTTATTTTTCTTTGGTTTTTTACTGTGTTCTTCAGATTATATAATTTTTACTGATCTGTTTTCAAATTCATGGATTCCTTTACTGCTATCTCAAATCTACTGTTGAGCCTCTCTAGTGAAATTTTCATTGCAGTTATTGTACCTTTTATCTCCAGAAAAGTTCTAAACTTTTACTGAGATTCTGTAGTCAGAGTCATTTAATTCTTTATACATGCTTTCTTTAGTTCTTTGAGTGTGTTTATTATAACAGCTTGTTTGAAATCTTTGCTAAATACAAGATCTAAAGACATTTGGAGACAGTTTCCATTGACTTCTTTTTTATAGATCACATTTTCTTGTTTCTTGCATGACTCATAACTTTCTGTTGCATACTGGACATTTTAGATAATATACTGTAGCAACTATAGTTTATGATTTTCCCTGCTCTATTGGTCATGTTGGCTGTTTGTTTTATAACTTGCGTGGACTAACCCTTTGAAGTCTGTATTCCTCACAGTGTGCAGTTGCTGCTGTCTCTACTCAGTTTTTCCCTTTATTTGTAAACCTGGCTTTTGAGGGGTTGGTTGCCCTGTATCTACATAGCTTAGTGATCAGCCAAAGCTTAATCAGAAGTTATACTAAAACACCTTGAGCCAGTAAGGCTTCTAATCTCTTTTGATGGATCTGTGTGTGAGCTGGGAAGCACAATCAAACTTCATCCTGCCCTGGCTTTTACGTCCCGTTGATCCTTCTTCTCATGTCTCACCTGCACATGCCTGCAGGCTCCACTAGCCAGGGATACATGGGCCTTCTCTGTCTCTGCAGTAGTGCACATAGCCTCTGGTTAATTCCCAAAAAGTGGGGTCAGGTCTCCTCTGGCCTTCTTACCTGCTGGGAGTCTCTGTCAAATCCTAGGCTAGTCCATTAGCTTGGTGCTTGCCACAGACATCACCACTGCAGTTGCTCCAAATCGGGTAATCCTCTATGGCAGAGGTGATAGAGCTTCCTGTTTTTACAGCCTGCCCTACCCTGAGTGAACTACTGCACTGACAAAGCCAGAGGTGGAGGTGGGAGCAGCCCCTGGCAAAGACATGGTGGACTCTCACTGTTTCTCCCTGAAGTCCCATAATTTTCAGGAAGTGCATGCCTTTGAATTGCAGAGTGCTAAAATTATTGCTTTTGACTGTTCAGCTTTATAGTTGCTTTTTGAGGGAGGATTTGTTAACCACCTCATTCCATCATAATATAGTCAGAAGTCTCTATACATTTTAAAGCACTAGTGGGATGCCTGTGTGGCTCAGTTGGTTGGGCTCAGGTCATGGTCTTGTGGCTCACGGGTTTGAGACCCACATCTGGCTCTGTGCTGACAGCTCAGAGCCTGGAGCCTGATTCGGATTCTGTGTCTTCCTCTCTCTTTGCCCCTCCCCCCTACTTTCCTCTCCCTCTCTCTCTCTCTCTCTTTCTTTCAAATAAAAACATTAAAAAAATTTTTTTAAAAAGCACTAGTGATCTTATGTTTTATGTTGGTACTATATATAAATAATGTCTCATTCATTAGCTTTTGGGTAGATAATTTGTTACTCAAGTGAAATAATACTTTAGAGAAAAGATGTTGGTGGGGTCAAGGAGAAAATATCAACCCTAAAAGTTTTCTTTGAAACACAGATTGAAAATGAAATGAATCAAAGATCATCAATTAGTTCAGAGCCCTTTCCTCTTTAGTTTGTGGCAGCATGTTGCCTGTTAAAGCTCAAGAATCCTTTGTTAAATTAATTCTGTACCTGTGTGAAATAGCCATAAAATGTTCTTACAATGCAGGGTGCTAGTTTATTTATTTTATAGATTTAGAAATTTATTAGCACCCAGTGTTTATCTTCAGTATTTAAAATTATTCAAGAAATATCAAAGGAATCTAAATTTATTAGTAAAAGGTTTAATATCATTTGTCAAATTGTATGTTTATTTTTTTAAATGAGAACATTCTTTAAAATGTGAAGCATCGCTTTGTTTTAAATTCTGATTTTTTTCATGGTGAAGGTTTTCATATAGGATTTGGGTATTTATCGTGTATCATGAATATTGTAATATATGTAAATCATAGCATTAAATGCAAAATACTTTGGCATTGCAGTTTTTGCAACTAAAAATAAGTTGTCTTCTATCTAAATCAATTTCTCTTTATCTCTAACATTTGAAATTAAATGTTCGTGTACCATAAAATGTTGTTCCAATTAGACTTTGTTAAAGGAAATACTGCCCAGTATGTAAATTCAGATTTAGCAGATTATGTCCAATTTTATAATGTTGGAGATATCACTATACATAGAGTCAAAACAAAACAGTATTAACAGAACTTTTCAGCCTGTAGGCATCCCTTTGTGAAAACACAGACCACTCTCTCTTTCACAATGTTGAGGAAACAAAAGTGTGTTGAGTATGAGAAATGAAGACCATTTGGTAACTTTTCTTTTTTTTTCACGTTCACTGAAAATTTATTTTGTGGGAGGGCTGTCCTTCAAAGGCACCAAATGTGTCTTAATGGGATTGGAAAAGGGAACCCCAACCTCATGTAACATTTTTTTTCCTAATTCAGTATATTATTACAACAAGTCTATAGCCATCAGTGGACAGCAGCTTTGGCTGAAGTCCTAAAGGGGCCAAAACCCTCACACATAACTCAGGTGCCACGTCACCACCACCAGTTGCTTTCATACTTGGTGTCCCCAGTCATGTAGATGGGAGAAGAGAGGTATAGGGCCCTCTGAATGCAGCAAACTGCCAAAAGAAACAGCCTCTGGGAAAGTCTAGGTGGAATGAGGGCACAACCTCACAAACACCTGCATGCCAAGAGAGCCCGTGTATGCTCTCCCAAGTGTGTGTATGGCTATGTAGCATGTGTGAATTTATCACCCAGGTTTTCGTATGTGGCTCCATTCAGCTGGTGGGGTGGGTCAACTGGACTGGAAGAACTGAGATGGCCTCACTCACATGTCTGGCAGCTTGCCAGCCTCCTGGCAGGGACAGATTATTTCTCTTTTGTGTGGCCTTGCATCCTTCAATAAGTTCAGTCCATTTGGTAACTTTTCAATTGAAGGCAAAGCCAAAATGAGCAACACTGTCCTCTTAACGATCATGATTCCCAAATTCATCGATTGTCCAGACTACTTTTTTTTAAATTTATTTTTTAGAGAGAGAGAGAGAGCACATGAATGGGTGGGAGGTGCAGAGGATCCAAAGTGGGCTCCATGCTGACAGCAGAGAGCACAATGTGGGGCTCAAACTTGAGAACCATGAGATCATGACTCAAACGTAAGTCAGACGCTTAACTGACTGAGCCACCTAGGTGCCCCCAGACTACTTTTTGTTTGTTTTCAGTACAGAGCCTTTACTGTACCAGAGGGACACTAAAGGCAGGCCTGTCTCGTGGACTATGCCTCCAGTGGCCCTAATTCTTTGTAAAATTGATCCTGAGCCAACTTATATTTGGTCACTGATTCTCAAACATTCCTTTCCATCTTTTTTGGTGGTCTTCTACTTTCATTGCCCTAGGCCCCAGATTTTTAATGAGATGCTACCATTACTGAGCACTTATTCAGAGTTTCATACGTAATAGGTGTGAAAGCTAGAGAAGAGAGCAAGAGAAGATGCATGAGGCAGAGGAGGTCAGTTCTTCCCCTTCTATACAGGTGACTCTTGAACAGGCACAGGTTTGAACTGCTCAGATTCATTTATAAGTGGACTTTTTTCAATACGGTACTGTCAGTGTACTTTCTCTTATGATTTTCTTACTAACATTTTCTTTTCTCTAGCTTACTTTATTGTAAGAATACAGTATATAATACATATAATATACAAAATATGTGTTAAATTGACTATTTATTGGTAAGGCTTCCAGGCAACAGTAGACTATTAACTTTTGGGGGAGTCAGAGTTTTACATAGACTTTTTTTAGACATAGATTTTTTTTTTTTTTTTTTGAGAGAGAGCAGGGGCAAGAGGCAGAGGGAGAGAAAGAGATCTTAGGCAGGCTGCATGCTTAGCATGGAGCCCAACATGGGGCTCAATCCCGTGACTCTGGGATCATGACCTGAGCCAAAGTCAAGAGTTAGGACGTTCAAGTCAAGAGTTGGACTGAGCCAGCCAGGCCTCCTTATACATAGATTTTTAATGATGCAGGGAGTCAGCATCCCTAATACCTATGTTGTTCAAGGGTCAGCTATATTACATTGATCTGACATTTGTTTGCCATCTCAATTATTTGGTTTTCAACCTAACATTTTAGAAATCTCTAGTATGATAAACCTTCAGTATTTTTGATATCTTTGGGAAGTGTGATATTTGAGATTGGTTTTATAACTGTTTTTGCCACAGAATTCATATACAGAGGACAAAACCACATTGTTTTAATCCTCCTAGGCCATTGGATATGTTACACTTGGACTGGATGGCTTGCTCCTGAACGCCAGCCTATCTCTCATTAGGAACATGAACCGATTCATATGTCTTTGGACTTTTTGACAGTTAGTGGCAGAAAACCATAGAATCAAAAACCTAAGCCACACCTTGGTACTGAATTTGTGATTTCATTCCTCTACTCTGTACCCTAATTCTTGATGCCTGAGAGCCAAAGCTATCTTTAAAAGCATAGTAAAGCTCCAGATTTGCTTTGCTTCTCTCTAGGTGATATTTAGTATGTATCATTATGTATATTAGTCTGTCTTATCCAGTATTTCTCAGAGATGATTTTGCAGCCTGTAGACACATTTGGCAATGTCCGGAGACATTTTTGTTTGTTACAGTTGATACTACTGGCATCAGTTGGGTGGAGGTTAGGAATGCTACTAGACAGCCTGCAGTGCACAAATCCTTACAAAAAAGAATTATCCAGCTTGAGGTGCTGAGATTGAGAAACCCTGGTCTTATCAAATTATTATCATTGAAAATATCACCATATTTTAAAGCAGCATGATTCTCTCTTTGGCTTCCTCATCAATCTCTCAAATTCTTCACCATTTTATCTACAGTGGCTTTTACTGGATACTTATGGATGTAGATCATATTGTGCCATTTTTATTCTTCATAGAGTATGGCACAAAAAGCATAGCATAATCAGTTATTGGAATAAGCACAAATAATATCACTATCAGAACACATATGAATGAATAAACCAAATGATTTTTTAAAAAAGTAGACACAGGCAAAGGTAACAGTTTGAAATAACATCGACAACACTTAGCACATTGAAATTTCACATCATCTTTGAAAGATAGATACTCATACTGATTTTACAGTATGATAGTATTTGGACAGTTACGTGGTTGACATATTGCTGTTATGTTTACCTTAGGCAAATTACTTAGCCTCACTGAACTTTATTTTCTTATTCTGTAAAATAATGTATTGAACTAGGTTATCCCTGCTGCACTGTCAACTCTAACATTCTGACTATTTTTTAGTAAGATGTACAGGTGATTCCTCATAGAAGTTCAAATGTTTAATTTATTAATCAGCATTTATAGATGAGACAGGAAGATTATCAGAAGATAACCATTCCCACTCATGTTTTTCAAAATAAATGTAAAATGTACTGAATTTAGAGCAGGAATGTATTGGTTCCCTCCCCCAGTTTTAAAAGATATATATGTGTTTGTTTAATTATTTAAGTTTGAATAAAAATTTAATTCTTAGTAAGGGTACCTAGGTGGTTCAGTTGGTTAAGAGTGCAACTTCGGCTCAGATTGTGATCTCACGGTTCGTGGGTTCGGGCCCTACGTCCTGCTCTGCGCTGACAGCTCAGAGCCCGGAGCCTGCCTCAGATTCTGTGTCTCGCGCTCTGTCTCTGTCTCTTTCTCTCTCAAAACTAAATAAACATTAAAAAATAATAATAATAAATAAAAAATTTTAGTTCTTAATAAACAAAGCTTATTTGGTCTTGTCAGATCAAGACAAAGGCCACTTGTCAATTTTTCACATTCAAATGTGTTTTAATATGAAAATCTTTGTTTTGGGACCTAGGAGATATTGTATATGAATTTCAGTATCCTTTGTGATCAGGACCATAGAAAAATACCTTTGTATTAAATTAAGCTCTGGAAAGCTAGGCATTGCTTTCACATGCTAATAGATGGAATTTAAATTTGTATTTATTTTTAATCAGTTGCCTGGTACTAAAATAAATTTGGATACCAGCAGCTCATAATAGTTAATAGCCTGTATAAATGGGTCCCAAGACACCTGTTCCTTTATTGTTAATGAAGCTCTATTTTATGTGCAGGAAGACTAGAGTTCCTGTTGATTCTCTGTCCTAGCATATCTCCCTGTCTCCTGTGTGCGTATTTAAATAACATTAAGAAATGTTGTTTCCTCTTGTTTTCTGTCATCTCTAGAATTCTGCCAGACACAATTATTCTCTTTAATAGGTTGTTTCTTCCCAAATGCATTAGAGTGATATTTTTTCCTGTTTTGTGTGTTTTGAAATTTTTTTAGAATTAAACCTCAATCATGTAATGTTATGAGGATTTGATATAAAATTATGATGAGTTAATAGCACCAGACACACAAATAGCCAAATAAAGTTTTTCAAGGAAAAAATAAATGACTTGTGGAAATTTTAATAGCCTGCGGAAATGTAAGAAAACAAACAAAAATGTAGCAATTATTTCCAAGGTCCTAGTTTCATCATGGTTTATCCTCTGAGATTACTTAACTATATTTTTCTCTCCATTCTCTATTGCTGACAATTGGGAGAGTTTATAATTACTTTATTTGTATTTGCTATTTCATATCAAGCACAACGTCATTGGTCTTCTTGCAAATAATTTGAGTGGAGAAAACCATGTATATAAAGAACTATTATCACAATCTACCAGACATTTTCAAGCTTCTATATAGTAGAATTCTGCTACTAATACGTGGTTCAAAGTAACATTTCTGATCCATGTTGTTCATATCTACTCTTTGGGACAGTATATACAGGTTGTTAAGAATTGTTTTTATCTGTGTGCTCCAGAAGGTGATAAAAAGTGTCCTTCTTACCTCTGCAGATTTTCCTTCTCCAAACACCTGAGTTTTCACTACGGTTGGTGATAGTTTAGAGGTCATTCTTGAAGAAGAGAATATCATATTTGTGAAGTAATAAGTGATAATCACACTGCTGCATTTATTTTGTGACTGCTGAAGGTAGAGACTAAGAGGAGTGAAAATTCGCTATTCAGGGGTCTTGCTGATTATGTTAATCTTCAAGAGGTAAACCTTCCTATTTGGAAGAATTCACAGGGGAAGTTTTTTCACACCTCAGTCTTATATTTATTTTGTTGAACTCCTTTATAGTAAAATTAACTATACCATATAATTCAGGACAACAGTCTTGTGCCTCTCTGCAATAGAACAGCAATCTTAACACTGAATTGTGTGTCCTGAAAAGATGAAAAGTGGTGATTTGAGATCTCTTTCTCATCAGGGGTAAAGAGAAACCTGAATCACAGTCTCTCTGGTGCACTTTAAAATCACACCTGAGGAGAATGGTTTTTGGGTTTTTTTGTTTCTTTAATTTTTTTTAATGGAAGTATAGTTGACACATTGAGGGGTATGTGATTTTGCCTAACTTGGAATATGCCTAGGATGTTGGTATCATTATATTTAAAGCTCTTTAATTGATTCCGTTTTATTGCCAGGGTTGAGAATCACTCTTAGAAGTTGAGCTAAGCTGGGGGCTGTCGGTTGCTAGGTAGTTTCATTACACTGAAAACCCCCTGAAAAGGGCTTCTGGTTACATGATCACTCAGGTAATGATCACTCACTGTAGGTAGGCATGTAGGTTTTTTGGGTGAATGAGTTTAGTACCTTGTTGGAGACTCTCCAGCCTCTTGTGAGAAAGGAGGTGCTTTCCTAGTTTCTCCAGGTTTAAATAATTCCCCCAAATTGTGTCATGGCAGCAATTTTAGTAGACTGTGGAGTTCACTGTAGCTCATCCAAGACACATAATTAAAAATCTTCTTCCCAGTGAGTCAAATATAAATCTAGGACGGTCTCTTCTACTCTTAAAATGTTTTAAATGAAATTTTTTGTTTGTTTCTCATTTAAACCATGACATACTTTACATCATCCAAATTTACTCCTTTCATAAATATGCATACCCTTTTTCTGTATTCTTATCATGGATTGTTCTGCAAAATGAAGTACCTCACTTCCGATGAACTTACTTTGACGTGAGGAGCATAGAAAGAATTTATAAACGATGAAAGTCAGCAAATTTAAGGATAGATGCGTGCGAGGGAGACCATAGGACAGGTACTATTTACCGAATGCCGTTTTATAAGTGTAATCAGATGGCTGTTTATGTAATTAAAAATAGTAAATATGCTCCCCATTTTTTTTTTTTAAGGTAAGCATTCCTTGCCTAGCTTGGCAAATATGTCAGTGCCTCAAAGCTGGGCCTATTAAGAAAGGTTGCCAGTTGCCAGTGCCCCTGCTGAGCCACCGGCTTAGGAACAGCCTCTTCTGACTGACTGCCTTCCAGATACAGGGTTACTGCTTCAGATGTGTGTTGATCATACATGCAGGAATTGGCTCTTCAAACTTTGCTGCCAGACTAATCACATTTATAGTTTCTTGGCTTATTTTACTTCTTTAGCAAATAGTACCTAGCAAGTTACCGCAGTTTAAACCTGTGGAATTCAGAGCACCTGCACTTCTGAAAGCCACTGCTGTGTACATAGAATGGATTCTAATTTTTAAATAACAGTGTTGCCCTTTGCTTTACAGCCTATTGTTTATTGTAAAGAAACTCTTTGCGCTTCTTAATTTTTCATTTGTTCTTTAAGAAAAGGTGGCCAAGGAATATATTTACAGACAGGGTTCCACTTTTATTATTTCAGTCCATTATTTTCTCCTCATGAGAGTCATATTTGTGGTGATAGGCCCTGCATGGCAAGTGCTGCGAAAACATTTGTACAGAGTCTTGCCAAGGAAGACTGTTGACTGTGGAGTATAGTATAGTGACTTCACTGTTCAAGATCTTCATGTGTTTATTAAAAAGAAAAAAACCTCAGATACTAGTTAATTATATTTGTCTGTCTAAATTACTAGATCTTGTGGCTGGTACATTAAATTTATTAAATAGTTTAAGTGTATTCAGTACAGTATTAAAACCGTTTTATTGATATACTGGCAAAGAAACAAACATGACCACTCTTTACCATCTGTTTATGCTATATAAAGAAGACCATGTTGGTTGCCATGGAAACTACATTTCCAAAACCACTGAGTGTTTGCTTAAAATCTCCAACCTTTTAAAATCATAAGCTTTTTTCCTGAGAAAAAGAATAGAGAAGTACATTTTAAAATTTCCACTGATTTTCTAAGTCATTTCTCTGTAAAATTCATTTATTATTTCCAGGCTGTTATTTTACCTCAAGATTTCATAAATTAAATTGAGGGACTCTTAATTTGAGAATCTCTGGCATTTTCAGAAACTGGGGACAAAATGTTAATGCTGTCCTATTGAGAGGTGCCACCCCTCTTTTTATAAGTAAAGGCTTTGCTTCTTCAGAAAAACTTTATTGATGTAACAGTTAAAAGGAGTCTGAAGAGGTAACATAATAACACGGTATCCGGGGAGGAAAGGCAGTTGTAATATAATTACAATGGCTAGCCATGTTTAGTTATTGCTGTCATATTAGCTAATATGAGAAAAATTACAGCAGGGAAGGACTTGGCTTTAAACAGACTAGTTTTGACTTTAAAAAGTGTGGCTATTAAAAAATACTCTGTTATAATAAATACAGGAACTATTTTGTGGTAAACTGAAACAAATGGGGTGATTAATGTAAGTTACACGAAAATTACATATTTATAAAAGAGAATTTTTTTAAGTGTTTATTTTGAGAGAGCGAGTAGGGAAGAGGCAGAGAGAGGGGGAGAGAGGAGAACCCCAAGCAGGCTCCACACTGTCAGCAGAGCCTGACAATTACTGGCTGAGCCACCCAGGTGTCCCAAAAGATAATTTTTAATAATAGAATTTTAGAGCCTTCTACTGAGTTTTATATATTAAAAATGGGAGGGGAAAAATGGAAGGAAATCCTTATTATTTCAATGTATACAACTATTAAGTGCCAAACCAAGGTGATTCTGTTTGCTTTTCCTACTATTGACTTATTTAGGAATATTTAGTACACTTAAGCTCCATGAATCTTTTCTGTGATATTGAAAAATTAAAAGATAACCATGGCACATCCTTAAGTTCAATAAAGATAAACTTATAATAGCAATACTAACCTAATAGTTAAGGTTAATTTTCTGCTTTTTTTGAAACATGACTTTTTCTGCATGTTTGCAGGGAAAAAAATGACGTTTTTGCTGCATTTTCTTATGTAGGTTTGCTTTCATAAAAATACATTTCCTGGGGCGCCTGGGTGGCGCAGTCGGTTAAGCGTCCGACTTCAGCCAGGTCACGATCTCGCGGTCAGTGAGTTCGAGCCCCGCGTCAGGCTCTGGGCTGATGGCTCAGAGCCTGGAGCCTGTTTCCGATTCTGTGTCTCCCTCTCTCTCTGCCCCACCCCCGTTCATGCTCTGTCTCTCTCTGTCCCAAAAATAAATAAACGTTGAAAAAAAAAATTAAAAAAAAAATACATTTCTTAGCAGCATTTTAAAATTGTGCTGACCGCTCAGAGCCTGGAGCCTGCTTCCGATTCTGTGTCTCCCTCTCTCTCTGCCCCTCCCCCTCTCATGCTCTGTTTCTCTCTGTCTCAAAAATAAATAAACATTAAACAAAAAATTTTAAAAAATTTGATATTGTTTTTAAATGGGGGCAGGGAGGGTGAGGAAAGATGTAGGCCCTGGAATCCTAATGCCTGGGTTAGAATCATGACTCTGCCACTTAACTTATTACTTCTTTGTCTCAGTTTCCTCATCTGTAAAGTCAGAATAGAAAATGGCACCATACAACATTGTGTGAGGTTCAAGTGAGTGAATGCATATAAAGTGCTAATAAGAGTATTGCGTGCATTTGGGTTTATTTCTGGGATCGAGTGGACAAGATTGAGTTTCTAGTGTATCAATAAGCAGTGTTTAGAATCTTGGACTATTTATTGTTTGTGGTGCTAAAGTGACCTTTATCTTGGTGGAAACATTTCAGTTTAGAAATGTGAAGTAAACATTGTGCTACAAGGCTGTACATTGGAAGAAATGTAGATGCTAATTTTTTTGAGTAGTTATAGGGTTTAAAAAGTACTAACAATAGCTATTTTAATTTGGTTTTATATTCCAATGATTGTTTAAAGGCTCTTCAGCTCTGCACCAACTGGAAACAAAGCCTAGCTTGTTTGTTTTACACCTAAGTTCCCTCTGTCCTTCCACTTTGGAATCATATCCTTGCCTCCACGTTATTGGTCCCTGGGAACCAAAGAACTTCAACAAATAACCAGTAATTATGGGAGCAGCTTTGGAGTCAAATAGGCCCAACTTTGAATTCTGACTCTCCACTTACTTTTGACCTTGGACAAGGTCTCAGCTTTCTCACCTGTAAAATGGAGGGAAGTGTATAGTACCTACTTCATGAAGAGTAGGTAGGTACTGTAAAACTGGTCGCTTGCACCCTCTCCTCCCACTCCCCTTGCCCGTGCTCTTGTCCCCAAAAAGTCATGGTTGTCCATAGGCTCCACTGCCTTATTTGTGGGGAGATGAGAATCTATGACTTTTCTCATTAGTTTTTTCTTATTTCTTGTGAAATTAAAGGCTGTCATTCTTAGCTTATGCCCCAAACTCTTCCGGAAGGAAAACTTTGGGGGAGAACTGGCATCCTTATGAAGCAAAGCCTAATCATGACCACAGCATTTTTTTTTTTTCATGGTACTTTAGAGCTATAGTGCTATCCTTTACCTTTTAAAAATGAATTATTTTAGGGCAGCTGGTTGACTCAATCAGTTCAGCGTCCGACTTTGGTTCAGGTCATGAACTCGTGGTCTCTGAGTTTGAGCCCCACATCGTCGGGCTCTGTGCTGACAGCTCACAGCCGGAAGCCTGCTTTGGATTCTATGTCTCCCTCTCTTTTTGCCCCTCCCCCACTTGTGCACGTGCGCATGCGCGCTCTCTCTCTCTCTCTCTCTCTCTCAAAAATAAATAAAAAATAGCCAAATTATGGAAAGAGCCTAAATGTCCATCAACTGGTGAATGGATAAAGAAATTGTGGTTTTTATACACAATGGAATACTACGTGGCAATGAGAAAGAATGAAATATGGCCTTTTGTAGCAACGTGGATGGAACTGGAGAGTGTTATGCTAAGTGAAATAAGTCATACAGAGAAAGACAGATACCATATGTTTTCACTCTTATGTGGATCCTGAGAAACTTAACAGAAGACCATGGGGAAGGGGAAGGAAAAAACAAAAAGGTTAGAGAGGGAGGGAGCCAAAACATAAGAGACTCTTAAAACTGAGAACAAACTGAGGGTTGATGGGGGCTGGGAGGGAGAGGGGAGTGGGTGATGGGTATTGAGGAGGGCACCTGTTGGGATGAGCACTGGGTGTTATATGGAAACCAATTTGACAATAAATTTCATATTAAAAATAAATAAATATTTAAAAATGTTTTTTAATGAATTAGTATGAATTAGGACAAAATACAGCTATTAGGATGGGAGCAAAAAATCTCTAAACATAAATTTCCTGTCTTATTTTAATATATTCCTAGAAATAAAACTGGAATGTATATAAATTATCCAATTAACTCTTTCAATGGAGAAATTCACATTCCGCCTGATTTCAAGGAAAGCATTCAAGGTGTTCAGCAAAAATGGTGAAAAATGTCATCTGTTCCTTCCCTAAAAGTTGTAATTTTATGGACTGTTTCAGAGGATCGACTGTCCCAGGCCACCAAAGGGCACAGGCCCATAAGCCACAAGCTGGGCCTATGCAGATCTTCATTTCGGTATAAGATTCCTTGGGTATGGTGTAGACCCTGGCTACTCCTTCAGTCTGTGAGGGTTTTTGTTGTTGTTTTTTAGTTGTGGTTTCTAACCTGGACAGCACTCTCACTGCAGTGCAAACTTTGCTCAGCCTCTGTGTGAATGGGCGCTATTCAAGGCTTCCCGTGGCCTTGTGTTTAATGGACCGCAAATCCTCTGGCTCTGTGCTGCCTGTGAGTCTTGTTGAACTTGAGTATAAGGAGAAGGCTGCACCCAGCTGCTCATCCAGCTCTCAATACACCAGACCTATAATCAAGAGAAGTTTCAAGAAGGTACTTAGGAGAAATTAACTTTAAAATTTTTTCCATACTTCTTACCTGTAAGGTACTTTCTAAGCCCTCGTTCTAAGCCACCATTCATCTTTGCTCTCTGTATTTTAATGCTGCTGTGATCATCATTTCTCTAGTTTGAGTGAACATGGGCTTTGGAGGCAGACAACTGAATTGAGCCCCAGGTCTCTCACTTCTTGGTTATATAATCTTGGGCAGATTACCTTATTAATTCATTCAAGTAAGTATTTATTGAATGTCTGTGTGTGCCAGGCACTATTCTAAGCACTAGAGACACAACTGTAGACAAGTAAATATGTTGTAACACGCTTACATTCTACTCAAGGGAGACAATAACTAAAATAAATGAATACAACTATGTAGTTTATCAGTGGTAATCATTGATCCAGAGAAAATAAACTATGAGCCTCAGTATCCTCATCAATAAAAAGAGGAGAACTGCCACCTCACAGGATGGTTGTCAGGTTAGATGAGCTAACACCTCTGAAGGCTTGGGGCTGTACCAGGGTGGATGAGACCATCAGTCTATCCTCTACCCCCCTCTCTCCCCAGGAAGCTTGCTGGCAGTCTGGTAAATGAGAGATTTCTTCCCAGAGCCTTGTGACCTGGTAGAGTGCAGCAAGTGTTACTGTTACTTGAGGATTAAATTGGCTAGAATAATCTGTGTAATTTATTCCAAGCTTCCCTCTCTTCGTTCAGTAGGTGCCATCCTATTAATTAATACCATGTGAATGAAGCTATAAAAAATCGGCACACATAGTTTGGGAGATGCCACTATCATAATAACCTTTCCCTTTTACTACCTCTGTTGGTGGCTGTTTTATTTATTTGTTTGCTTATTATTGTTTTTTAAAGTAATCTCTAACCCCAACCTGGGGTTCAAACTCATGACCCTAAGATAAGTCGCACACTCCACCAACTGAGCCAGACTGGTGTTCTGGGTGCCTATTTTATTTTATTTTTTTTAATTTCTTTTTTAATGTTTATTTTTGAGAGAGAGAGACAGAGCGTGAGTGGGGGAGGGGTAGAAAGAGAGGGAGACACAGAATCTGAAGCAGGCTCCAGGCCCTGAGCTGTCAGCACAGAGGCTGATGCAGGGCTCAAACCACACACCGTTAGATCACTACCTGAGCTGAAGTCAGATGCTTGACCACCTGACCCACCCAGGCAACCACCCCAGGTGGCTTTTTAAAATATTTATAAGGTCTTAATGTTATTGGATGGCAATATTTGTGATTATGAGAGCTAACAGTTTTGAACAACACAGGCAGTCAATCATGAGATCTTTTCTCTGGTGGAGATTATGTGAAAGATGAATACAAGCAGTCTGTGTCCCACCACCTGTCACTTCTAATTCCCATATTTTGGATTCCTGTACCTTGATTTCAGTGTTGATTTTGGAAAAATAAAAGAGATGTCCCTAAAAATTTTGCACTTGATTTCTGAGCCACCATGTTGCAACAATATGGTTTTAGATCTTGGTTGTTTTTCTATTCAATTTTTAAAAACTCATTTCTCTTGCCAAAATCCAGGATGTACTTTGCTGCATCCCAGCCCCCACCCCAATTTTCCCTTAAGGTATTATCTGTTTCTCTATAAAGTGTTTCATCATTTTTTCCCCCAACTTGCTTATTTTTACTGGCTTCAACCATCTGCTATTGTATCTTTACTTTTGGCTTCACTTCTTAATGTTATGTAAAAGCCAACTGAATGACCTTTTACCTTTTTCTCTTTTCCAACTTATTTTAATACATATATTCTAAATTTTGCACACTTGAACCACCTTCATTAGCTAATAGGACTGATGCACCAAGTACTAAACAAATTGAGTATTACGTTAAGATGTTCTTTTTACTAAAGAGATTCTTTTCTGATAAAAAATGTGCTTATGTGCTAACCGAGTAAAACCATAGAAAATTATGGAAGATTAATCAGGACTGCAAGTTGAGAAAAGCACTGAGCATTAAGGGAACACTCATTCATGTTTGGTTGATTTATTCCCTGCGCAGACGGATGGTGGTAGTAGGAGGTGTAATTCACAGTGCTAGCTCTTAGCCAGTGTCACTGCTTGAGTGGTAGTGTGAGTCTCCTGTGTCTGTGTGGTGTAATGATGCCTGTATTCCAGCACTTGATTTTTCTACTCCTTTGCTTCCACCCTAAATCGCTGTTTAAAAATGTGAACAAAAGGGGGTCTGTATGTAAAAATTATTGTATGAGATCATTTTAACAGAGCTTTCAATGTGACCAAAATATTATTTTTTAAAATGTCCCTATTTTTCTACATTGGTATTTTAAAATAAATCTCCAATTATCATCTGAGTGGGAAAGACTTTGTGCGTTGTTGTTGTTTTTCTGGTGGTATGTTTAATTCCAAGGTGGCCAGCCTATATCTTATTGCAAACTTGATCAATTATGGCATTATTTTATACTTCTCTTTTATTTCAGGCACGTATCATTAAACTACTGGTGTTCAGTAATCATTTCTGAAAAGCTCCTGGCTTGATTTCTACCCTTGCTCAACAATCCCTGTGCCCTACCCCCATTCTACTTTCTCTTCTCTCTTGCTTCCTTTTTTTCCAGCGCCTGACTTCTGCCACATGCCCATCAAACCTAATTGCAGCTTTGGGAGGACTTTGGTAAGCCAGTTCCTTGGCCCCGATGTCCCTCAGGGATTTAATTCGGGTGGGATGTGCATGTGGCCCTCGAGCCATGTCAGTGACTGCTACAGCTCCCAGATTCTAAGGGCTGGTCACCTCAGGCCCTAAAGTTGTTTCAAGTCTAGGGCAGTTTAGTCTCAGGATAGATATGGCAGGAATAATACAATTTGGGTCATTTTGTCAATGGAAATTAACCTCCAGTTCTTCTGCTAATTTTACATAAAAATCTGTGACATGTGGACTATTTTTAGTCTCCCTCAAATTATAGTGCTTTAAAACAATTTTCATGAGTATTAATTTTTTTCTTTTACAACTGAGTAATATTACTGTCATTGAATTGCTAATTATATATATATATAATATATATATATATATTTTTTTTTAACAGCACTTCTTTGATACCATTTAAACATTGGCCTTGTGTCTAAATCTTAGAGAAATTAAAGGTGAAATAGGAGAACCCACAAGGCACCCAACATTGGACTCCGGGGTTCGTTAAATGTGGGTTAAATTTTTTTCTTGAAATGAGAAACACAACTATAATGTAGTAAGTCATCTGCCTTCCTAAAATTCTGTTATTCTTAAAATATAGTACTTTTTTCTCCACACTTAAAAAGAGATCTGTGCTCTTATGCATTTTAGGAAATAGATCACCCTTAACCTAAAAATCCATTGATTAACACTTGTTACCATTTAGGGGTATTTGCTTCATATCTTGTTTCTTTTCATTTTTTAAACAAACTATTATAACATACAGAAAAATACAAGGCTACTCTGTATATTGAACACCTATATAATGATACCCAGATTTAAAAGATTAATTTTGCCATATTTTTTTCCAGTTTTTGTCCTTGGCCTTGTTTATATGCATATGTATGTGCATATATTGAAACATAGTTGAGATATTATATATACAGTTTTATATTCTGTCTTCATTTAACATTTTAAGTATTTTTCCATGTCATTAAAAAAATTGTAATGCTTTCTTGTAACACTAAATTTGCTCTTGTATATGGACGGATTTTTTTGTTTTTAAACAGTGATATTTCTATTTCTACTTAATTTTACATTTTATTTCCAGTTCTTTTGACTTTATATGTCACATACTTTACATGACTTAAAACGCTATTTTTCAAAACACTGCAGGTTGCAACTCATTAATGGATCACAAAATCAATTTAGCAGGTTGTAATCAGCATTAAAAAAAATTGGAAAGATGAGAGTATTTCTGTGATTCTTTGGCAAAAACTGCGCACATTGTAGTTGATCCTTTTGTTTCAGTCATCTGTGTATAAATAAACTTAAAAAATTTTTAACTAGGGATTGCAGTCACAGTCCTAAAGACTTATTAGGAATCTTTTCAATCAACCTACTTCATGTATGTTAGATTTGACATTTATCTTTGATGCTTACATTTTTTGGATCGACTTACTGGAATTGGGTATATTAAGAGTGGGATAATAAAATAGTAAAACTCTATACCTCTAGGAGTTAGCATTGAAGGGAGTTATTCTCGTGGAGGTCTGAGCAGTGCTGATCTTTCCCTTATTTTGAGGTGCTTTGAGCTGACCCAAGGGTGCTGGTCCCTTCTTTGTAGGTAGTAAATTGTTTCCTTAATATTTGACTGTAAATGTACCAAAAGATTGTGATTTGGATCATGGCATAAGTGAGAATTCTGAACTCGTGAGCATACATCTCAAAAGTTTTCTCTTGTGCCCCAATTCTGCCGTCCTACCTCAGCTCTCCATCTGGAACTAATCCCTACCTTCTGTTCAAAGTGAGGACAGCCTTCTCTCATGGGCACTGATGCAGCAGTGAATTCAGTCACTTCTCCTAAATGAGGAAACAAAACACATAAACACTCCAATATATTGATTTCTCTCTATTTAAAACTTAAGGGGTAAGTCCTTCAATGTGGTATAATTCTCCAATACAGTAACTTTTCAGTGTCGCATTAAAATCTCAGCGTGTTTTTTAGAATATGTGGGGGCTTTTCTCCTGTGTGGCTATCACTCTTAAAGAATATACTCTGATTTAGGAAGAGGGACTCAATACGTGGAGCTGAATGCCTGAATGTAGCAAATGGAGAGCAGGGGAGATGAGGAAAGTCGGGAATAGTAATGGGGCTGTTTGGGTGGGATGTGTGAGATGGAGAATCTGCTGTTCTACTTCTTGAAGCTATTTATTCTCTCATCTTGTATTTTTTGGAGTCCTATTCTATGTCAGTTACTCTGCTAGGTGCAGGGCATCCAGAGATGATGAGCCTGAGTCCCTTCAAGGTTCTCATAGGTTTGTGAGGTAGTACCTGTGAGCAAATAATTAAATAGCTAGGTCATAAAGCATTAGTGAGCCTAGGCTCTGAGCTCCAAATTACATCTAGATCTTGGCACTTCCATGACTAATTGACTAGTGTGACTAGTAATTATTTCACTTTTCTCAGCCTTTTTTTCTAATTTTCCTCATCTGTGAAGAGGTGTTACCAGTCACCTTGCATGGATTTTGTGAGAATTAGAGCATATGCACAGAAAACAGCACGGGCCTGGCATTATAGCATGTTGTAGTTGTTGTTGTTTGTCTGTGTCATCTCTATCACTTTTATCAGTGTTTTTAGTGCAAAACTAGAGGTTTGTAGTAAGTACCATGAAAGCCAACGGAAGGGGCAACTACTGGCCCTCGTTCCTATACACTGCTCTGTTATAGTTCTTTGCCTCCACTGTGCATACATGTTCATACTTCTTTCTGGGTATCTGTAGAGACTCATTTGTTTGTGGGAACACTTTGTTCCTTCATGTTGGTTACTCATCCTTCCTCAGTACCCTAAAGTAAAGGAATTCTCCGAGGTTCCTTTTCTCTTCTCTTTCCTACTTTTCTCTTTTTTCTCTCCTCAAAAACTCATCCATCACTTCCTCCTGGTTCAGGCATCACCTCTTTGAAGATGCTTCCCAAATCTCTGGCCACAGCATTTCCAGCTGCCTGCTGGGCATCTCCATCTGGAAGCCTTTCTTGCATTCAAAGTTAACATGTCCAAAACTGAGCTCATTAATTCCCCATTAACTCTCCTTCTTCTTCCAATCCCCATGAATGTTAGCATCATCATCTCCAGGAAACAGGTTTGAACCTCACATTCAGCCCTTACCTTTCCTTCGCTGCATGCGGAGGGGGGAGACCCTCATGCAGTCGGCTGGCCAGACTAGCCTGTTCCACCTCCATGCTGCTGCCATTGCTCAGCTCTTCTCTTCCATCCCTGCTGCCACTGCCCTGATTTAGGCCCTCATTATCTCCCACCTGGACTATTGGAAGAAGCTACTCCTAACTAATCTTCTGTCTCCCTTTCACTGCACCCACCTTGCTACTGCCAGAGTAACAATATTAGGCCCAGAGTAACAGTTTTAGTCTTTAGCTCTGATCACATTACTCCCTTGCTGACAAACCATCCCTGCCTTCAGATGGCCTGCAGAATGAAGTCGCAACTCTAAACCTGACTTTCAAGGCCCTTCATTCTTTAGGCTGTCTTTTTTCTGGGCTTGCTCACCTTCACATAGTGCCCAGATGGGTAGCCCCACAGCTCCTAAACCTGCTCCTCATTCTTCCACTTTCTTGTCACGCATAACCTGTTTCTCCTAAAATACCCCTCTTTCCATTCCATTAATCCTATCCCATTCCTACCTCCATTCTCTGCTCAGGGAAATCTGAGCACCTCTTGGCCTCAGTCTGAATGCTACCAGTCTGAATGTTAGAGGAGCACCTCTAACAAGAAGCAGTTTTCTTTCTTCCTCCATGTACTGATAGCTTTTTGTTACTCTACTATCTTTGATATCTGTTCCTTGGATTATTCAATTGAACCATATCTTGAACCTATTATTATAGCTCTTGTATTACACCACTTATTTCTTTGTATACGTCTCATGTTTGGTACATAATGTGTTGAAGAAATGGAATTTAAGATATATGGGAAGGTGCCATCGCTGCGATTTGAGGACTTGAAATATTTACAGGATTGGGTTAAGGAAGAGAAATTGGCCAGTAGTTATGGAAAGATTCAACGATGCGGTGAAAACCACAGTTAGCCATAGAAATCATAATGTGAGAAGGAAACAGAGCTGGGGTGCACAAAGTTTCACCTGATATTCAGTCCTTATTTCCTTGAAATTGTGTACCTATTAGAATATTAGTGTATGTTTGCTGTTCATCTGTTATAGATCTAGGGCAGAATTTTGGAGGAGGCCAAGTTTCTCCCCACCTCCAAAATTCAAGTACAGACTTTTCTGGGTGTCAATTATATTTATTATAAACATATAATTTAAAAATAAAATATTTTAAATATAATTTAAAAGTACTGCTATACCTATATTAATTAGCTAATTTTCTAGGACTGCATAGTATCCAACATCTACTGAAATTGAATTGAAATATTACTTGAGATTTGGTACTTCTCTAGTTTGTCAACCATGCTACCCCCACATTTCTTTTTCTTTTTTAAAAGTTTTTTAAATGTTTATTTTTGAGAGAGAGACAGAGACAGAGCATGAGCTGGGAAGGGGCAGAGAGAAACAGAGATATGGAATCCCAAGCAAGCTCCAGTCTCTGAGCTGTCAGCACAGAGCCTGACGCAGGGCTCGAACTCATGAGCTGTGAGATTATGACCTGAGCCAGTCAGACGTTTAACAGACCGAGCTACCCAGGCACCCTGCTACTGCCATATTTCTCATTGACTACTGCAAAAGCCTCCTAACTGATTTCCTCATACCACTTTGTTTCCTTCTTTCCCCTCCAACCAAGTCGTTTCTCCACTGATGACAGGATTTTCTGGGGTTGTTTGTTTGTTTGTTTGATTTTAAATATCATGTCACCAGGTGCTTAATAAAATACTGCCATGGCTTCACATTGCTCTTTAGGTAAAGAGCAAAAGTCTTACCATGGCCTGTTTGACCTGTGTGGTCTCTCCTGTCTCTCCAGCCTCATTTCGTACGGTGCTCTCAGCCTCACATATACCTGTTTTTGTGCAGCAGATATACTCCTCTGTTCTGTTCTCTTCCCACCATCCCCTCTTACATCCCTTGCTCTTCCTTTGGGTATCAACTCAGTCATCGTGTCCTCAGGGAAGCCTCTGACTTTGCTTGCTAAGTCAGTTCCCCTATTATAAGCCCTCACAGTACCATCTTTTTCGTTTGTGGCATTTGTTACTGTTGTAATTTTATGTTTATTCACGATTCTTTCATTATTTCCAGTCTCTTCCGCTCACTTGCAAGTTCCACAAGCTCTGTGACCGGTTTAGCTTGTCATTGCACCTCTGCCTCGCACAGCGCCTGATGTATGGAAAGGGTTCAGTCTGTATTAGTTGAACGAACGAATGATGAAGTTTTTGTTTACATTGGCTAAAAGGAACACAGTTCTGTAGAACTTTAGTGATAAAGATTATGAGGTACTAAATACTGCTTTCGTTCATGACATTATAATTTTGATGACAGTAAAGGATTCTTCCAACTTTTACACCTATTATACATATTGTAGAGTATTGGATAATTAAATAAGTGAGGTGAGACCATAAAGAACCCAGAGTAAGGAAAAACTTCAGATGTCACATAGGCCAGACTCCTAAGGTATACATCAGAGGCTGTGCAGCTTCCTGAACGTCTCTGTTAATGAGGGACTCAGCATCACCAGCGGCTACTTCGTGTTTTCTTCATGTCGAGTCAAAATTGTCCTGCCATATTTTCTATCCGGTAATGTCAGTTTCTACAGTAGTTCTGTCTCCTCTACAGACAGAAGGAGCCCTTTCCGACAGTAGACAGCTCTTGTGAATTCCTCTAGCTTTCGTTCTCCTTGCTCTTCCCCTCGCACGCTGTGCTCCTGCCATGTTGGTTCTGGAAATAGCTGTGTCCTCCTGTCTTTCCTCCAAACCTTCACCCGTATTGTTTCTTCTTTGGAACACTTTTTTTTTCTTCACTTTCCCTCCCAGCTTTACCTCCCCTGGCTACCTCCTTTTCATCTTTTAGGTCTCAGGTCTCTTTTGCTCCCAGTTATGTTAGTTGCCCCTTCTTTCTGCTCCCTCAGTCCTTGCTCATCCTCTAGAGTAGCTCATGCCACATTTTACTGGGATTATTAATCCAGACTGTATTATCCACAAGAAGGGAGACCACAGCTCACCAGTGCTCATCATCATGCCCTTCACTGTTGTTTAATACTATGCCTAACATGCAGTAAGCATTCATTACATTTTTGCCCCAATAAATTTGAGAACGCCAACTTTACCATTCTCCAAGCTAGCATCTGTAGCTTTTTCTTGAGGCATGCATGTATGTGGTAGTGTAGGATTCACCATCTTCTAGACATGTTCTAGCTGTTTGGTGTCCATCCTGAAGAGAGGCACTAAGAGCTCATGCTGTTTCAGGCCTGGACTATGTGAAACATACTATCTCTGTAAAGTTAGAATCCTAGGGATTTTTTATGCTCAGGAGCAAAATTTCTTATTCTCTGGTTGTGAGCTAATTTTGAGCTGTGGACATTATCAGTTTATCTTAGTACTGTTTTATTAAGAGTGTTAATGAAGTAAATTTAAAGAAGTGTTTGAAAGCAGTTTTTAAATTTACTTAAGCTGTTCATCTATTCTCTGGTTGTTAACACTGACTTGCATGAAAATTAGTGGTCAGAAGGTGTGCTTTTCTGACTGTTCTCTTGATTTCTATTAGCCAGTCCACTATAGGTTATCTTCCTGACCTTTTCAGAATGTGTTCTAAAAGTGTCAAGTGTTTCAGGGATATATGATGTTTGCAGGGGTTGGGGGTGTGTGGGAAGAATTCCTTAACTTTTGTTATTTGGGGAGGTAGGAAAGGAAACTTCTAAGAGATTATGTATGTGGGTAGAATGGGCTAGGCTTTGAGAGATAGGAGGAGAAATGGACTAGAAGAAAGAAAAAATACGAGTTGAGAAAAAAATAGGTGGCAAAAAAGTAATAAGGACAGAGAATATAATTTTCTGATTATGTGATCATCTACCATGTGCTTTACTCATGTTGCCTCTTCCATACAGTGACTATGGAAAGTAAGCATTGCTAACCTCGTTTTATAGAAGAGGTAATGGTCTCCAAGTCCTACAGCTAATGAATGGGAGAAGAGTTTTTGTTAAACTTGTTTCTAAAGCTGCACTCTTCTAATTTGACTTAGGAAGTAGTTTTTGTACATGAGCTGAAGATGATTGGAGAGTCATTATAGCATGATGGTTAAGAGTGTATGTAGATTGTAGAGCCAGTTGGCACGGGTGGTCACGTCTTTGCTTCATCAAGGCTCTACCGCCTACCAGCTAAGAGCAAGTTGCTTGATCTCTTTGTGTGCCTCATTTTCCTTATTCATCTGCAAAATCAGGGTAATTGTGGTGCCTTCCTCTTGAAGTTGTCCTGAATTAATTTAGTTAATATGTAGTAAATTGTTAGAACAGTTCTGGGCATATGTGAAGCACTGTATAAGTGTTGGCTGTTGTTGTTTGTGTGTGTCTCCTGTGAAAGGTCCCGTCTCTGAACTTTGAGGATGTCAAAAGTGTTGCCACAGCTGTTTCATCAGCATGATTTAGTCAAACTTTTCTCAAAAGTAAGCCTTTCAGAGTTCTTACCATGTTATCATATCTTCATCCCTAACCAGACTCAACCCCCAGAACATAAGCACAGGCTCACACAGAGCATCACCCTCCTCTTTTCCCTTTCTAGAATTAAGAGCCAATTCAGACCTTCTCTTTAATATTATCATCTAAGAAGGGAAGAATTCACCTTTGGTAATACATTAATAAGGATCTAAGAGCATAAGTTAAAATTTGTAATTCAAAGCAAAAAGCTTAGAAAGTGCTCCCATTTTACATTTACTCGTTCCAAAATGGAGTGCTTCCCAGCCTCCCTGCATTTCGGGTCTACAGGATTTTAAGTAGAAAGCTACATGATAATGAAGAGCTTTGGATATTTCTGATGATTCTTTGTTGCTCTTGTGATATAACAATGGCTGTAAATTAACTTTTTTTTCCTAGGAAATTAGAACTTCTTTTTAAAAATTACTAATGCCTCAAACTTGCTGATGATCACTTACTGCATTGAGGAGAAATATAATTAGAGAAGGAGCTATATCTATTCCTTTTCAGAGAACCTGAAGTTCTGCCTTATTTTGAAACCAATGAGGGTACAAAGGGGACCTTTTTAAAAATTTGTTTGAAGGCAAAGGGGCAAAAATTTTCCTTAAGTAATGACTAACTCATTAATTTTGGCTATATTAATTTAAATTAGTTCTTTGTTCAGAATTTACAAAGGAAGACTTAATAATTTAATGGAGTATTATATTACAAACTTTCAATGCTTTTTTCACTACATTCAAGAACTATGTTCATAACATGTACATAATACCTATTTGATTAGTGCTCATGAGCTTTGTTCTAAATATTTATTATAATATATTGTCCATCTTTTGCTCGTTCGTTCTTTCCCTTTCTTCCTCTTTCTTTCTTTCTTTCTGATGATGATGATGATGATGCCATTTAGTTCTTGTGTGACACCCATTTGCAATACTTGGAGATAAAACAAAACAAAACATGTATTCCTGGCCTTAGTTATAGTAAAAATTATGGAAATTCAATACTCATAGCAAAAATAAAATGACATGCTAAGTTAAAGCCATATTGTTGTCTAGAATGATAATGCTTTCCATAAATAGTAGGAAATGGCAACACTTGCTGATGGCATACATTTCCATTTTACTTACCAAATAAATTTTTAAGTCATTTGAGTTTGTCACTTTAATTCTCTGAGTATCTTCTCTACGTGTGAAGACAGAAATCATTTTTTGCCCCTCTCCCTTACCACCATCATCACCAAATAACATCACTTCATCTAAGCCATACAATTTGTATTTCAGTTGCTGTCAGCTACCATAAAGCACTTTAAAACTGTGGGTTGAGCAGATGGTTGAGATTGTGAGATGTAGGGTACAGATCGTAGGAAAACCCAGAAACAGGAGGAAGCCAGATCATTAGGTCCCACAATTGGAGACTGTCGCTTTTAAAACCAGCCCTGGGTTTCTCTAGTTGATTCCTGAACTCATGGCTTCCTCCTGTTAGCTCTTCCCCCAATTCTGTTTCTGTAAACAAGTCCCATTCTCTGACTTTGGAAGTATAGGTGAATGGTAGCAATTTCCTAACTTGATCTGACCGATTCTGTGAAAATATGTTAATCCTCTTCTTTCTTTGTTGGCAGGGGGCTTGTACATGAGAGCCGGCATAACCTCCAGTTGAGGGGCTTGGTGGTGTTACTTATTTCTAAAGCAGCTGGGCCCAGCAGCATGAATGCATCATGTCAGAACTATGATATGGTCAGTGGGATCTATTCATGGTAAGAAGAACTTAGTCTTTTGACATCGCTCTCTAAATTGTGTTTCCTCTTACTGAACAGTGGTCAGTGGAAATCACTATTTAGTTTTTTGTCATTCTCTGATTCAAGGATAGATTAAAATATTTTATAAGGTTAAAAATGTATTTTTATTGTTCTCTTTTTAAAAGTTTACTTATTGATTTATTCAAGCAGTCTGTACACCCTGTGTGAGGCTCAAACTCACAACCCTGAGATCAAGAGTCGAATGCTCCTCCAACTGAGCCAGCCAGGAATCCCCACCTTTTATTAATGTAATTTTATTGCTCTTAACAAGTCTGACAGACTTAGCAGCTCCATGAATAACTGGGAAATCCCTGTACATTTGTGTTGAAAACTTTCATTTCTACTCTGGGCATTTACAGGTTTCTATTCATGAGGTGCCTGGGTAACTCAGTCAATTAAACATCTGACTCTTGATTTCGGCTCAGGTCACAGTCGTGGGATTGAGCCCCGCCGTGAGCTCTGCACTCAGGTAGAGCCTGCCTAAGACTCTCTTTCTCTCTCTCTCTGCCCCTCAACCCCCTTTGTGCTCTCTCCCTAAAATTAAAAAAGATAAATTTCTATTCATGACTACCTCTCCTTGATTATCATGGTATCATTGTATTTTTATAGAGATTTACTCTAGGATTTACGATTTTAAACCTACTCAGAATGATACCTAGTTATAAAATAATGATGCAGCTATCATTTTAGGAGAAGTAGTATACTTCAAATGCTGCATCATTTATTTTATTATGCTTCTTTTTATGGTGAAGAGGTTTTTACTAAAGTTACTTAGGATAAGAAATTTTTTCTCCTTGGGGCACCTGGGTGGCTCAGTTGGTTAAGCGTCTCACTTCGGCTCAGGTCATGAACTCGCGGTCTGTGAGTTCGAGCCCTGAGTCGGGCTCTGTGCTGACGGCTCAGAGCCTGGAGCCTGTTTCGAATTCTGGGTCTCCCTCTCTCTCTGCCCCTCCCCTGCTCATGCTCTGTGTCTCTGTCTCTCAAAAATACATAAACATTAAAAAACTTTTTTTAATAAAAAAAAAGGAAATTTTTTTTCTCTTCTCTCATATGTTTAGACTAAACAATAAATCTGTGAGAGGACACCCAGGTGGCTCAGTTGATTGAGCATCTGACTTCAGGTTATGATCTCATCATTTGTGAGTTCAAGCCCCACATCGGGCTCTCTGCTGTCAGTGCAGAGCCTGCTTCAGATCCTCTGTCCCCATCTCTCTCTCTCTGCCCCTCCCCTGCTCACACGAGAGTACATGCTCTCTCTCTCTCTCTTTCTCAAAAATAAGTAAACATTAAAAAAAATTTATGAGTATGAGTCATTTTTGCTACATATAAAACAAACTTAAAATTTTCAGTTTTATTTTTTTAAATCGCTGCATATTTTTAGTAACAGTGTATCAACAATGACTTTATTTAATTTGGTATTGTACATGACACTATTAAAAGGCTCTAGAGAGCCTCTAGATAGCCTGTGCAGGTGGACTTTGGCATGTGAAATTAAAACCACTCCAGGAGTGCCTGGGTGACTCGGCTGAGTGTCCAACTCTTGAGTTCCTCTCAGGTCACGGTCCCAGGATTATAGAATTGAGCCCCATGTCTCTGAGCACGGGGCCTGCTTGGGATTCTCTCTCTCTTTCTCTCTCTCTTTCTCTTTCTCTCTTTCTCTCTATCCTTCTGCCCCTCTCTTCCTCTCTCTCTCTGTCTCTCAAATGAAAATAAATAAGACCATTCTAAAAACATTGGTGACAAGGAAATTTTCCTCACCAAAGGAAGCATTTCTAGGAAGTTTGACTTATGGTTAATATATCTTACAGATGTACTTTAAAAATTGATCCATACCTTAGGGTTTTTTTTTATTCCTAGTAGTCTTATCCATACATTTTTTCTTATATAATATTCAGAGATGACTATTGCTTACCAGCTAAGAAGTCTGATAATCCTTCCTCATTAACAAGCAAGCAGGCAAAGTTATTAATATCATGGCTACAGATGACCCCTCCTCCAGGGTCAGGATAATTTTGTAGACCTTTTACCATTTATCCATACAAGTATCTTCACTGGAAGGGATACCTTAGTGTCATTTTCAGTTCCTACTCACTGTGAAATAATTTATGTTTGCTTAGTGCTTTGTAGGTTCCTGATCATTTTTATGATGGTTATCCCATTTGATCCTCACAAAATGCTATAGATGAGAGATGTCGTTATACTTATTTTACTCTTGAGTAAACTGAGATTCAAACATCCTGAGACTTTCAAGGTGGCACAACGGGCAAATGAGAAAAGTTGAGGCTTCAGCTACAGTACTTTTTCTTCCAAGTTTCATGTTATTTTCTTGATTCTATTCAGTTTCTCTTTTTCTTTTAATTTTTTAATATTTATTTATTTTTGAGAGAGAGAGAGAAAGGTCGGGAGGGATAGAGAGCGAGGGAGACACAGAATTCGAAGCAGGCTCCAGGCTCCATGCTGTCAGCACAGAGCCTGATGTGGGGCCCAAACTCAACAAACTACGAGGTCATGACCTGAGCCGAAGTCGGACACTTAACTGACTAAGCCACCCAGGAGCCCCTCCATTCAGCTTTTCTCATCCAATTCGAAGAATTTATGTCACATATAGGTTAGACTATCCATTAAATTAGTATACCAAAAACAGTCTTATGCTTGTATGTCTTTGCAAAACTTCTGAATGGAAAGTAACTTGGCAAATCTTTTACACATCTATGTCCTTCCCCAATCTGTTTGAATTAGAGCTCAAACATTATGCTATGAGTTTTATAGAAAGTTGTTGACTGAGTTTATCAGTTAAATTAACTAGAGAAAATACATAAAGATCTGTAATAAGTACCAATAACCTGTTAGTCTCTGGAAAGCAAATGGACCTCATTTTCACCTTGTATCCCATGTATGTATCTCTGTTGCCTTTAGGAATTCTGTTGCTTTTCAGTCTGCTGACTTTGACTATTTAATTGGCCAGGCCTCTGCTCTTGAAGTTGGTTAACCATACATACCTCTGATGAACACCAGCTATGTTTTATTTTCTCTCATCCTAAAATAAGCCTTGGAAAGTACTACTTGATGTATAATAGGTGTTCAATAAATATTTGTTGCATAAATGAATCATTCCCATTTTACAGAAAAATAATCTAATACTGAGATTAAGACTTGTCTAAAATCTTCTAATTAGAAAGTGATAGAGTTGGGATTTAAATCCTGCTTCTGCTCTAAAGCGTATACTCTTTATACTATGCAGGTGCTGGTATCTGTATGCGCACAGTGCACCGTGATGTGACCTTGTGTTGTGAATTTCTTATCTAGCAACTAAGAAACAGCTGCATCACCTTCTGATCCTTTACAGGAACAGAGCACATTTGGCAGATGGTCATAGTAATACGAACAGTTGTAAAAGAACTTTGCAAAACAGTAGGTGGTACATTATGAGTATAAAAACTTTATAAATAATATAAATGGATTTCATATTCAAGTGTATAGAATCGACAGTTACATTTACCAAATAATCCTGGTGGGTTGTTCTAGGTTATTTTCTGTAATCAAACTTGATCTGGTAAGTCGTTGGTGATGCTTGTGCATTTTACATACTTGTTAATGTGAAAATGTAATTTAGCACAGTACTATGAGAAACCATTAATTTGTTTCTCTACCCCTGCAGTCATTTGTTTGGCTCCTGCTTCCTTAATTGTTCAAGTGTAACTTTTGCTGGAGGCTTGTATGTATAATGCCACAGTGAATTATTTAACATTTGAGGGAAGTACTGACTTGGGAGCTTTTTAATTCACCTCCAAACTGCTGGGATTTACATTGTGTTTTTCTCTCATAACCTTGACTTTGAGGTCAGATAATGGGACCTGAGTAAATTACCTAAGGGACCAAAAGTGAGTTAGGTGACCTCTTTTGTTTGGCCTAAGGATATAACTGATGGATGTAACCTGTGGATATGTTTAGTAAACTTATCATTTAATGGCCAAGAGAGGCAGAAGTTAGGCTAAAATGTAATAGCTACATTTTGAAAAACAGTTAAGAGAGCTACATTTATAAAAATGCACTGTAAACATCTACCATAGCCTTTTGCCAACAAGGCAATGAACTTTAGTTATTCAACCAATCCTGACTTTAAAAAATTGGTTGCAAAAGTGATTAGTCAAAAACGTATTACTATAATGTTGTATGATGACAGGTGGTGACTATACTTATTCTGGTGAGCACTGAGTAATGTGTGGAATTGTCACATCACTTCATTGTGCATCTGAAATTAATATAACATTGTATGTCAACTATACTTCAGTAATAAAAAAATTAATTTTTTTTAAAAGTATTACTGGGGTGCCTGGGTGGCACTATCGGTTAAGCATCCAACTCTTAGTTTCAGCTCAGGTCATGACCTCATGGTTCATGGGTTTTAGCCCCACATCAGGCTCCGTACTGCTGGTGCAGAGCCTGCTTGGAATTGTCCCTCTCCCCCCCCCCCCTGCCACTCCCCTGCTCAGATGCTCTCTCTCAAAATAAATAAATAATTAAAAAAATAATTAAAGTATTACTAAGTTTACAAGTACCCCTAGCCACTCCTGAGAAAATAAGTTTATAACTTCCTGTTACTATTAATGATAGGTTACTTTTATTTTATGTATAAAAAAATTATAATCCAGAAAACATGATATTACAAACTGTGGACTTCTGTAATATAACATGATTATTAAGTTTAAAGAAATTCAGGTGAATTTTTTTTTTTACTAATGCTTCAGCTTTCTCAGTTGTTTTAGCAAGAATTGACTCAATTACTTCTCATCTAACAGATATAAACAGACCACATATTTTCTTTTTTTTTTAATGTTTTTTTATTTTTGAGAGAGGGAGAGAGCATGCGAGCGCAAGCCCGGGAAGGGCAGAGAGAGAGGGAGACAGAATCCGAAGCAGGCTCCGTTCCATCGGCACAGAGCCTGACGCAGGGCTCGAACCCATGAACCATGAGATCATGACCTAAGCCTAAACCAAGAGTCGGATGCTTAAATGACTGAGCCACCCAGGCACCTCCAGACCACATATTTTCATTCTATCTTCATTGCCTAAAATTTCCCAGCATCTTTTGTTAACTCTGGCAGACAAGATTGAAACAAGTTTGCCAAACACATTTCTCCCTGACTATTCAGCTAGACCACCTTGCCCAGGTACATCTTTATAGCTCACCAGTTCCTTGGACAGAGTATTTATTGTTTTATTGTTTTGTTTTTTATTAAAAAAATTGTTTTAATGTTTATTTTTGAGAGACAGAGTGCCAAGCGGGGGAGGGCCAGAGAAAGAGGGAGACAGAGAATGGGAGGCAGGCTCCAGGCTCTGAGCTGTCAGCACAGAGCCTGACGTGGGGCTCGAACTTACGGACCTCGAGATCATGACCTGAGCCGAAGTCAGACGCTCAACTGACTGAGCCATCCACGTGCCCCAGAGTATTGTCTTAAATCTTTGCCTGGCTGAACTTCCGTATAACATAAATGTAGTAGATCGGAATAAACATTGGAATCACACATTTTACAGAATGTGACTTTGAGTAGTTTAACAGGGACTGTGTCTCACAGCCCCTATACTTGTTATGTCCTTTGCAACCTGTAATTCAGGATGTACGCTGTAAAGCAGACTCTAAAGTACTCT
The DNA here is from genome assembly GCF_016509475.1 of Prionailurus bengalensis. Lineage (NCBI taxonomy): Eukaryota > Metazoa > Chordata > Mammalia > Carnivora > Felidae > Prionailurus > Prionailurus bengalensis. The sequence continues at coordinate 96,625,051 of NC_057349.1, read as the reverse complement.
TCATGGAACATAAAAAGGTCTCAAAAATTTAACCTAGTTATATTTTACCTACTAGGTAAAGTAAGAGGTAAAGTGACATTTCAAAGAAGAAAAGAAACGTATTAGTGGAAAATCATTTAAAAAAACAAAAATAAAACGTAACAAGAAGTGCAACAGAATATCTACTAAAATTTTAAAAATCCCATCGTAAGTTTGTTTTTCTCCATATTGTGACCTATTCCTTCTTTTACTGCATTTTATTTCCTCACTTCTGTTATCTACAGCTTCCATCCTGGTGTCTCTATGGCTTAAAGTTTTACTGGTAGGCTTTACACTCTTCTGTGTTTGTGTTGCCCTCAACTCCATTCTCCCTGTTCAGAGGGGAGGACAGTGAGCTGCTCCTGGGGAGCCAGTGCAGTGACAGTGTTCCTTCCTGGTGTCAGGTGAGCTGATGAATAAGAAGAAAATTATGGACTGATCATTTTCTATATTTATTTGTAATGCTGATAGCAGAAGACTGTGTACTCTGTGTGCTATTAAACATAGTTCAGATGTTCTGTTTTTCTCCATGGTACCCAGCATTCAGCTGGGTAACACATATTCCTAACACATAGATGATGGTCAGTGACTATTTGACCATGGCTGATTAATAATAACGACAATTTTAAATTATTACTTTAAAATTTTTTATTATTCTTTAATCTCTAAGCAAGAAAGACCTTCCTAAAAGGTTCCAGAACTCTGAAACTATAAACAAAAAAATTAACCCATTTGACTGCACAGAAGATAATTCTTCAGTGGGAAAAAATAACCATAAGGTCAAAAGAAAATGTCAGAGTTACAAAAATATTTGCAACATATGTGCCAAAGGGCCAATTTTTAATAAACAAATCAGAAGAAAATAATACAACAGAAACATGGACTAAGGAAATGAACAGGCTACTCAGTGAAGAAGAATTATAGATAGTTAGAAATAAAAGGGGGGAGGGGCGCCTGGGTGGCGCAGTCGGTTAAGCGTCTGACTTCAGCCAGGTCACGATCTTGCGGTCCGGGAGTTCGAGCCCCGCGTCGGGCTCTGGGCTGATGGCTCAGAGCCTGGAGCCTGTTTCCGATTCTGTGTCTCCCTCTCTCTCTGCCCCTCCCCTGTTCATGCTCTGTCTCTCTCTGTCCCAAAAATAAATAAACGTTGAAAAAAAAATTAAAAAAAAAAAAAGAAATAAAAGGGGGAAAAGGGCTGGAATTCATCATAGTGGACAAATTAAAACAAAAATCACTGTTTTCCCCTGTCAGATTGGCAAAGATTAAAAAGTTTGTTATTTCAAACATTAACTAGCTTGTTAGTTAAATTGTTAGTTAATTGTTAGTAAGAAACAATCTAAGCATCTACCAATAAATCACATGTTTTTATGGATGTAAGGGAATATGAAATGAATGCTTGAAAGGATTAAGGAGGTCTGTTTGGCAAAGATTTAAAGGTTTTGGGAGCCTGGGTGGCTCAGTCAGTTGAATGTCTGACTTCACTCAGAGCACGGTCTCACAGTTCGTGAGTTCAAGTCCCACACTGGGGTCTGTGCTGACACCTCAGAGCCTGGAGCCTGCTTCAGATTCTGTGTCTCCCTCTCTGTCTCTCTGCTCCCTCCACCACTTGTGCTGTCTCTGTCTCTCTCAAAAATAAATAAACAGGGGCGCCTGGGTGGCGCAGTCGGTTAAGCGTCTGACTTCGGCCAGGTCATGATCTTGCAGTCCGTGAGTTCGAGCCCCGCGTCGGGCTCTGGGCTGATGGCTCAGAGCCTGGAGCCTGTTTCTGATTCTGTGTCTCCCTCTCTCTCTGCCCCTCGCCCGTTCATGCTCTCTCTCTTGTCCCAAAAATAAATAAACGTTGAAAAAAAAAATTAAAAATAAATAAATAAATAAATAAATAAACATTAAAAAATGTTTTTTTAAGTTTGTTAGTAGGAAAAAGTTAGTTACTTAGAAAATAATTTGTTAACTAGCAGTTATAAACAGACCACATATGGGGCGTCTGAGTGGCTCAGTCGCTGAAGCATCCGACTTCAGCTCAGGTCATGATCTCACAGTATGTAGGTTCAAGCCCCGCATCAATCTCTGTACTGACCTCTCAGGGCCTGAGGCCTGCTTTGGATTCTGTGCCTCCCTCTCTCTCTCTGTTCCTCCCTCCCCCTCTCAAAAATAAATAAACATTAAAAAAAAATAAACAGACCACATATTTTCATTCTACCTTCAAAATTTTTAACACCTCTTATTAACTCTGATAAAAGGGATTGAAACAAGCTTGCCAAACATAGTTTCTTTTCTTCCTGACTATTCAGCTAAACTACATTGCCTTGCTTTGGGATAGCTACAGCATTTTTAGTTATAAGTTTTATTTTAATCCAACCACCCTTTGATTTAGCAAAATTGCTGATGTGTTAACATAAATGCTCAAAGATGTATATATAAGAATGCTCTTTGTAGCATAGTTTGCAAGAACAACAACCCCCAAAAAAGAAACAATCAAAGCATCCACCAGTAGAGCACATGTTGTTATGGATGCAAGGGAATATGAAATGAATGCTTAAAAGGATGAAGGAGGTCTGTTTGTGTGATCTGGAAAGATCTCAAAGAATCAAGAAGAAAGCAAGATGCAAAAACATTACAATTTGATCCCATTGGGGCTTGAGTAGGTGGGCATTAGATTTTTGTATGCATGGAAAATGCTTTAAAGGAGACACAAAGAGTTGTTAATAGTGGTCCTTTTGGGGAGGGGCAACTGGTAGGGGGCGAAATGGGATGAGAGCCTTTATTCATTTTATGCCCTCTTCAGTGTCTGAATTATTTTTTAACTGTATACATGTTTTACTTACACACTTCATAAAAACTGGTGAAAAGCAGGTAGTTAGCTTAAACTTACTATTAGAATGAGGGCCTTAGAGACCCTGGACTGACCTGGACTTCTTTTTTTTTTGCCCTTTTTGACAAGATCAAATAACCTATGAAAATGCATAAAGTATAGTTCTGGCTTTTTTAAATAAAGAAACCAGGAGTGAAGCAAAATGATGAACCTTTTTGTTTTACCATCCATGTTAAAATGGACACCATAATTTCTTGGTAACTATGCTAATTCTTTTTCAACTCAGTATTATTCAGGTAATTAAGGTTAATTAATGATCATATGCTAAAGTCATTGTTGGGCTCCAAGAACTAATCATAAAAAAAGCATAATAAACATAATTAGAAGTTAAATCTAGAAAACCATGGCAATAAAATGATATTAACATTGCTTTCTCCTCTGAGAAAAGTTTGTCAGACTTGGGATGCTGTCACAGAAGGAGTGGGAGAATATTTGGAGGCCTAAACGAAATCTTAACTTAAGGAGGAAGGTGGAGAAATAGAAAAACTGTGAAAGAAGCAAGTTTTGTTGTTGTTTATAAATCTTTATTTTTTTTTTATTTTTTTAATGTTTATTTATTTTTGAGACAGAGAGAGACAGAACATGAGCGGAGGAGGGGAGAGAGAGAGAGGGAGACACAGAATCCAAAGCAGGCTCCAGGCTCTGAACTGTCAGCACAGAGCCCGATGCAGGGCTTGAACTCATGAGCTGTGAGATCATGACCTGAGCTGAAGTTGGACACCCAACTGACTGAGCCACCCAGGTGCCCCTGTTTATAAATCTTTAAATTTAGAGAATTGGTCTTGGTCTCACCTGAAAATATTATAGTTCATAACTTATCATTTTAATGTGGTACTAACTGATTTCTGATGACTTCCAGTTATGATAACAGTAGACTGTGACTATCAATCTTCACCTTCATACTGCACATTACAGTTTGTCTAGTACTTAAAAATGCCTAACAAAAACAGGAAACCATATTTACCTTGGGGATGACCAAATCAAAAAAACACCTTAAGAAATGAGGCTTAAGTGGGAACGTGTTGATCATATTATTTATTTAGGGCTCAATCAGATTAACATGAAATAATCAATATTGAAATATGTAGCATTGAAAGAGTTATTATTTTTTTAAGAGGACGTATGTAAATGCTAGTAAAGAGTCTAGAAGAAACCTCCCCTGCCTGATAGTGACAGTGGTTGGAAGAAGTAGAGAGGGGGAAGGTTTGGGAACAGCTATAGGGACGTCATCAAAGGGGACTTTGTTTGTAACATTTAATTTTTTTATAAAGAGAATCTATTCATATTATTTTGTATAACTAAAATTAACATGAAAATTAAAAGAAAGTCCTATTTCATACTTATAAAGCAATAAAAACCTATTTAAGAAATGTATCTTTTTGTACGACAAGAACCTTGAAAATGAGGAGTGCTTATTGACAGTGATTTAAAATGATCATGCTGAATAATTGAATTTAGAGTAGGCTTTTGAAGATAATTTCCTAAAGATATCTCGGCTCCCTTTCAGAGAGATCTCAAGAGATAAAAGCATGTGCAGTTTGATTACATATTCCTATTGATTGTACTCCACTTACAACAATAAAAGTAAACTCAAGATACAAATCTAGCAATATTACTAATTCATTACAACTAGTACTTATTTTCTTCATTAACTTTTTATTGTTATTTTCAACGTACACAGCATGCACAAATGCAGCAATTATATGTTGAACAAGAAAGGGGAAGGCTCTTTATGTTCAGCGTACTGTACATCACAAGTCATTGCTTCACCGAGGCTGTTGGAAAAACACAAAATAAGAACAGCCTCTTACAAAACAAGTATAATTAACCACAAAAAGTAGATGGGCACAGCTACTAATCTATTCAGTGGAGAGTTCGTGTATCGTATATAAATATCTCGCTATAGATTAGCCTGCCTAGCTACATCACAGCAAAAAACACACTGCATAAATTGTTTTGGTATTGGTGAAGAAGTTTAAATCTTTTCCTTAAAGAAGGGCTATGTGTTGACTAGCAAGAAGCCACAGTCAAAGGCAATGTCCAGGGTCTAATTTTGCATTTTAAACAGGGCTTAATTAAAAAAGTTTTTAATGTTTATTTTTGAGGGACAGAGAGAGACAGAGCACCAGTGGGGGAGGGGCAGAGAGAGAAGGAGACACAGAATCCAAAGCAGGCTCCAGGCTCTGAGCTGTCAGCACAGAGCCCGATGCAGGGCTTGAACCCATGAACTGTGAGATCATGACCAGAGCCGAAGTTGGCACTCAAACACCTGAGCCACCCAGGCGCCCCTAAACAGGGCTTAATTCTTGACACTTGTGATATTAAAATGTTAGTTTTATGTAGTAGAAGACTTGCAGTCACTTAAAATGCTTAGTGACAAAGTTTGCTTAATAGCTGCGTGACCTAATGTTGATCCTTTGAACCCAGGCTCAAGGCACCCCCACTGGTAGACAGTGTGGTGTAACAGAGACATGGGTACAAGTTCTAGAGATCTGCGTTCTTGTCACAGATGTGTAACTGATTAGCTATTTGACCTAAGCAAGCCACTTAATCACTCTGTGATTACTTGTCTGTAAGATGGGGATAAAAATGGGCTTCAGGTCAAGGAGCTCAACTGACAGGGCACATATTCAGCTAGGTTCAAGTAGTGTGTGGTCCAATATGGCACATCCTGACTACCTCCTTTCTGCAAGGCAGGGGCTGAGCATTGAGGGAAATGCAAATATTAATAAGAAATAGTCTCTGACCTCTAGTGACAAGTAAGAAAACAATTTATGCACCCAGTAGCCTTCTGACACTATTGATGCAGTTTCATTTCTAGACCTCTGTTTCTGGAACCTAACTTTTAGAGCTATAACCATATTCACTATGGGTCCACAGTCCTTCCATATTTAATTAAATTGAATTTGTATAATTCAAGACAGATAATCCTTAACACTTCTTGCATAAGATGCTATTAGAGAACTGGCATCTACAGTGCCTGAGGAACTCCTTCTCCAATATGTTCTTGGACTTTTCTTCTCACTCTTGGACTCTGTAGCTGGGTGATAGTGATAATAGAGGGAAAAGAGCAGATAATCAGGTTAGTTTCTCTAATCCTGGCATCCTTCTTCTCTATAGTTACTGGTATCTTGGGTCTTCATTTTCTTTTATTAAGATTCCCCTATTCCCTCCTCTTCTGCTCAAGCTTTTAAGTTTGTAAGTGGAGTAAAATATCCTTAATTCTTCAATGGTGTCTCATTCCCTACAGGATTAAATACAGATTCCTTAACACAACAATTCCTAGTGGCCCTAGAATAGAAGTGAAGAAGGTAAAAACATGACCAAGAAAAGGGTATGTGGAAAGGAATGCTTGACCTAATAAATTATTTAAGCTTGGGGCTCCTGGCTGACTCAGTCAGAGGAAGCTGCGACTCTTGGTCTCGGAGTCATGAGTTCAAACCCCACACTGGGAGTAGAGATTACTCAGTCAATAAATAAAAATAAGTTATGTAGGCTTGACTGGGGAGTCCAAAATTAGGGAAAAAATAGTGATCAGGGTCTGGAGGTCTTGATGATTTGTATTCTGGATTAGGGTAGTAATGCAGTCAGAGAGCTCAAAGGTTAGGAGGTTGTAGATAGAAAGTAGGAGGTTCGTGGGAATGCAGGCTGGTGCAGCCACTCTGGAAAACACTATAGAGGTTCCTCAAAAAACTTTAAAAAAACCAAAACTACCCTACAACCCAGCAATTGCACTACTAGGCATTTATCCAAGGGATACAGGTGTGCTGTTTCGAAGGGACACATGCAACCCCATGTTTATAGCAGCACGATCAACAATAGCCAAAGTATGGAAAGAGCCCAAATGTCCATCTATGGATGAATGGGTAAATAAAATGTGGTATATATATATGTACAATGGAGTATTACTTGGCAGTTAAAAAGAATGAAATCTTGCCATTTGCAACTACATGGATAGAACTGGAGGGTATTATGCTGAGTGAAATCAGTCAGTCAGAGAAAGACAAAAGTCATATGACTTCACTCATATGAGGACTTTAAGAGACAAAACAGATTGGGGCGCCTGGGTGGCGCAGTCGGTTAAGCGTCCGACTTCAGCCAGGTCACGATCTCGCAGTCCGTGAGTTCGAGCCCCGCGTCGGGCTCTGGGCTGATGGCTCAGAGCCTGGAGCCTGTTTCCGATTCTGTGTCTCCCTCTCTCTCTGCCCCTCCCCCGTTCATGCTCTGTCTCTCTCTGTCCCAAAAATAAAATAAACGTTGAAAAAAAAAATTAAAAAAAAAAATTTCTAAAGAGACAAAACAGATGAACATAAGGGAAAGGAAATAAAAATAATATAAAAACAGGGAGGGGGACAAAACATAAGAGACTCGTAAATATGGAGAACAAACTGAGGATTACTGGAGGGGTTGTGAGAGGAGGGATGGGCTAAATGGGTAAGAGGCACTAAGGAATCTACTCCTGAAATCATTGTTGCACTATATGCTAACTAATTTGGATGTAAATTAAAAAAAAATAAAATTTAATTTAAAAACTAAAAAAAAAAAGAAAGAAAGGAGGTTCAGATTGAACATTTCAGAAGTAGGACAGTTCTGAACGGTAAGTTCAGCTGTGCCTGAAAGTGAGGTTGGCAGCATATAGTGGAAATTGAATTGAGTAGATTGAGAAACTACAAGATGGGTATTTCATGTGATTGCAGTCAACCAGGAGAACAACAGAACTGAATGAGACGCCAAGGACTTCGATGAACACAGAGTAACAGAAGAGAGGAGGACAGTGGAAAGTAGTCAAAAGAACAGTGGTTTTCTTAAGATGGTAAATAATGAGAGCGCTGGTTCCACCTCTTAATTCCTCAGCCTGTGGCTTATAAATGGTTAAGCGTATCCACTCATGAAGATACAAGGCTTTCAGTACTCCAGGAAAAGCCATGGCTGTATTAGAGCCAGAACCTAGAGGGAATGTTCTGTGAGTTTTTAGATCACTTAACACATTGTTTTGTAATGACTAATTTATGTATATGTATATGTTTTCCCACTAGACAGTACCTCCTAGAGGTAAGGACCTGCATTTTAGTCATCTTCCAACCCACCACTGAGCATTCTGTTATATTTTGTATCTTTGAGGCACTTCTTGTGTGTCTTGTATTAATTTGTATACCTATTTTATCCCTCTCCTAGATTTGTTCATTCACTCATTGACTGATTCATTCATTTATTCAACAACCAGCACCTTGCTATGTACCAGGCTGACTGTGATGAATACAGAAAAATAGTAATTATTACTATGCTAACACATACTGCATTTTTAATATGTCAGGTACCATTTTCATGTGCTTTATATATATTATTTAGTCCTCATGACATTCATTAAGAAAATATTGCTTTGCTTGGGAAACAGACTTAGAGAAATTGAATAACTTGATCAAGTTTATAGTGTAAGTAAATGGCAGAGTTGGGATTGAAACCCCATTTGGCCACAGCATCCATGCTCTTTCCATTATTGTAGGTGGCCTCTGGATTAGGGTGCTCTAACATATTTTCTTACTTATCTTGAAATCCTCAGCACTAAGCACTGATTTTTATGTTCTATGTTTGATGATGTGAATTGTGCAGTTAGAAAAACCAGGTTGTCTTTGACCACAAAAGCCCTATCATTATGGTAGGCACTCAGGTGCTCCATGAATTAGTGTTGATTTACGGAGACAGAATATCCTTTTCTTTTGAGGATATTCTTTTGAGGTTGAATGTGGATCATGATAGGGCTCTCTACAATTTAAAAATTAAGACTTTTACATTTACAGGCCATGTCTCTTTGTGCATTTCCTTTCACAAATTTATTCTTTATCTGTTGGGAAATACAGATAACTATATTTTCCTTGATACACAAACCACTTTTTAAAATAGACTTGTGCCGTAAGAAGATGTTCTGTCTAATGAGCTTTTCCTGTAGAAGTACAAACTGTATTTCAGTGGTCATTAATCCTGCAGTACTCAGTGCTACAAATTTTGATATTGAAAACCACTGTCTTCATACTTATTGGAGACACTGTTTCAAGGAAATACTTGGATAATTATGCACCTATAAGATTTGCTGCTGTCCATGGGTAATTTACATCCTGCAGAAATACAGAGCTTCTATTGCTCTACTATAATTACTTACATATTCATTGCAAATAATGATGTAACGGATTTTTAGAGGCTGTGCATAAGAGAACCAACAAACTGAGACGCAAAACAAGTTTCCACCCCTTCTTTCCAAAGCTATAGTTAATCACTTGAACACTTTCCAATATAGCAGAAAGCTGGCAGACTTTTCTTTGCAGCAGGCTATGTAAAAATGTTTATAATTTACAGCTTATTATGCCATGCAAACGACTGTGTTCTCAGTGAAGGAGAGTGAGAAAATACGGCTGTGAAATTACTTAACTCCCCTTTGTTAGTTGTTTACTGGCAACAGTGGAAGGATTCTTTGCACTTAAAATGCATTTCTGTATTTAATTTTATATCATTCAGTTCAAAAAAATTTTTAATGGGAATTTACTTTTTATCTTTCTTTGTAGATAGGTCACAGTAGCTTTAATTTAGCAAAAAACAATTAAGCTGAAAACAGAATTGTCAGGGAATTTAAGTGGAATTGTAGTAAATTATTAGCGTTTAATTCAATTTATGGTTTAAATTGTACAAAATCTGTCCTTTTTGATACACCTGCAGTGTTTATTAGTCAACTTGTTATTTTCAAAGGTACCTTATGCAAATTAGGTATTACATGGTCTATAGTACTTTGGCTGGAAGTTCATCTTCCTCAAGAACAATTAGAGGGGTAGGCAAGGTAACTTGGACCTTTTTGTAATTTGTTGAACATATCTACCCATTTTAGTTCCTTCCTTAGCAGTTGCTCGTTTTTACTGATTCCCCTCTTAGATTCACAATGCCCCTAAAGTCAGGTACCACATAGTCTTTTGTGGTTTATAGTCTCTCTGTGCCTGGTATGCTATTGCAAATTTATCCTCAATAAATGTGCCCCAGACCATGACCTCCATTTTGGTAGGAAAGTAGCTCCTCTGTGAAGGATTAGCTAAGGCTCGCTTTCAGGTGCCATACCTTATAGGTAGGGCTTTAGTGAAAAAGTTCTGGAGAGAGACAAGTAAAAACACAGGAACTGTTTTTTAAAAGTCCGCAGCCCTGGGGCGCCAGGGTGGCGCAGTCGGTTAAGCGTCCAACTTCAGCCAGGTCACGATCTCACGGTCCGTGAGTTTGAGCCCTGCGTCAGGCTCTGGGCTGATGGCTCAGAGCCTGGCGCCTGTTTCCGATTCTGTGTCTCCCTCTCTCTCTGCCCCTCCCCCGTTCATGTTCTGTCTCTCTCTGTCCCAAAAATAAATAAACGTTGAAAAAAAAAAAATTTAAAAGTCCGCAGCCTTTCTCCTTCTAATTCTTCAGCTATAAATAGGGGGTAGAGCTTTCTACTTAGTTTACACTTCCTTGAAGATCTAAAGAGAAGAAAAATTTATATTTAAATATTTAAAACGTTCAAACAGCATGTTTAATTTTTCTGTTCTCCTGTTTATTTATTTATTTATTTTTTAATGTTTATTTTATTATCTTAGAGAGTGTGTGTGTGTGAGCAAGCAGGGAAGGGGCAGAGAACAAGAGGGAGACACAGAATCTGAAACAGGCTCCAGGCTCTGAGCTGTCACCACAGAACCTGATGCAGGGCTGAAACCCACAAACTGTGAGATCATGACCTCAGCCAAAGTCAGATGCTTAACCGACTGAGCCACCCAGGCACCCCTCTCCTGTTTGTTTTAAAATCAGTTTAGAAGCTGGGGACTTCGTAGTTCTTATTAATTACATACTCTTTTATTTCTATAATACAAATAATCAGATATTGAGTATATTTAAATGGGAATTTTTGTATGTTGGCAACTCATGTATTTTTTCGAAATAATGGATTATTACGTCAAAGAAAATAGGATTGTTGTGTCAATATTAAGGCATTATCATTTTCATTGTCATTGTCTTCTTCAAGGAACATTTTAATATAAAAACCTATATTTTACAACCACACAGAAGAATTTGTTTTCTATTTTGGACTTTTTTTTTTTCTTTTTTAAGTTAAACATTACAACAGCCTGCAAGTCATCTGTGATTGTGGCAAAGTAGAAATTTGGGCAGGATGGTTTATTCTGTTGCCTTGGCTTCTTCCTTTTGGATAGACAGAGAGCTGAGGTGTGCTGGAGCCCAGCCCTGTGGGTGGCAGGGTGAGGAGCCTAACACTGCTCTCCACTGACCTCTTCTGGCCTCCTGCTGGATGTGTCCTTGACCTGGACCGCAACTCCCTCTCGGAATCCCTGGGTGAAAAAGAGAGGATGTCCAAGGAAAAGTGGAGGGAAATTCGTCAGTGTAGACTTTGTGATGATAGCCTCCTAACCTCTTTACTGCCCACGGCTCCTTGTGCTATTCCCCCACCCTCCCCTGAAAAAGAGTCTGCTGACCAAACACGCTTCAGAGGTAAAATAATTACTCGATTTTCTCTTTTATTAGATACACTTGTAACTGACAATCTGAACATCTGATGACCATGAGATAACTGCTGCTGTCACATCTTATTAATGTGTACAAAACTAAAGAAAATTGAAATGTTTATTAACAGATATGAATGAATGACTTTCCTTAGACATTTTGGAAAGGAGAAAACAGCATCTCTGTGAAGAATTCTTCACCTGCTATGAAGAATCCTTAAAGATCTAGGAACTCCAGACAGGGAGCCACTGATCTAGACAGTATTGTGAAGCAGTATGTGCTCAAATATTTTTGCTTATAGAAATGATGACCATTACTAAGTTAGTGCCATTTTCATACAGGAAAAGTTTACCCCCTCTGTTATTGTCATAAATGATGATGATTGTATCAGAAGCTTTTCTTTTTACGTATGAAATAAGGTGGTGGAGATGTAACCCAAAGCCCTGATGCTTTCTAACACAGTTCCCCTTTTTTCCTAAAATTGGGAGGTCAGACAAGGTTTTAATCTGTGTACTATCTTTGGAGAATGCATGGTCATCAAACCTAATATTCAACATCTTTATATTTTGAGATAAAATAGGTCTATCACACACAGCGAAAAAGGGCCTTGTTTCTGGGGACTCCATTATAGCCTGTCATTCAATCTTATTGGTTTATTGCTGCGGGTTCCTCCCTCTCTTCCATTTTGTGCCTTTTGTTCTCAATTTGTCATACTTTATCCCTTGTCACACTCTTGTCCCTTGTTTTCCCCATTTTATCTGTTCCCCTTTTATCTGTTACTGAACATCATCTAGTAATACCTAAACCATCTTAAACTCTCTAGAATAAGGCAGAGGTGAGGGCAGATGAATAGATTATGGTCCTTAGAGTGGAGAGAAGAAAAGACCACTGACAAAAATGGCTGCTCTGGCAGGGTGTCTGGATGGCCTTGTAAAGTGGGCCACCCATGCCCTTCTCTGTGTCCACCTTCAAAAGTCTTATTCTTGTTTTCCTTGAAATTCATAATTAGACAAAGTAATGAACTTGGAACAGTGGATGACCAGTATAGGGCCCCATTGCTTTTTCCTTGTCTAAAGTCCAACAATATAACTTCTTATTTTTGTATTATGATTACCATCAGATGATGTTCTATACCTTTTATGACTTCTGATGTTTGGGGGCTTTTCCTCATAGAAAAAAATTGAACCAAGAAAAATTTAAAGTCAGGAGTGATGTTGTAACCATTTTTACAAAGCTGTGTGTACATAATATGTACAGAGCTATGGATGTAGTTTTATGTATAGTTTTAAAAAATCTTTAGAATCTATACTTATTTGTTGTTCAATAGATGAAAATCTTTGAAGGTCAAATACTGCTGAATTAGAACACTAGTTAGGAAGAGGGAATAGTGGTTATGTGAAAAACTAAATGAGCATAGACATGTAAGACCTAGTTTAGAAATACCACAAATTCACAAAAGGAGATAATCTGCTATACTCTGAAAGAAGTTAAATATTACTATCATGATGCCAAGTTAACATGGGAATCCACTATATCATAGACTATAGCTGTATATAACCACTGTGCTAAGACATAATGGCATTTCCATTAAAAAAAAAAATGCTTTTGGAGGTATCTGATCACACCTGAACTGTACTGGGTGCCATACCAAAGGAAATAAAGTCAGTCTATTCTCTGTCTTCTAAAAGGTTATTATCTCTTACATGTACTTTGAAAATATATATACAGTATATCATAGGCACACATTTATTAGACATAAAACATATCCTAGTTCACACTTTCTTCATTTTAAGGGGAAAGAGACAAGGATGATTCCCTCATTTGTGGGGGTAAAGGTCAGTTAGAATAGCCAATGAAATTGAAATGTTGGTCATGTCAAGTTATTCAGTCAAACTTATATGCTACATTCAATTAACATTAAACAGATAATACATTCATCCACTCTGAAATTTGATTTACCATACATGGACCTGACCCAGGAATGTTTTCCTTAAGATACTGTTTTTCAAAATTTAAAACATGGTTATCTGAACTGTTCTGGAACTTTTTTGCCTTCTTTATTTCATAAAGTCCATTATTTCAACCTCAGGATGCTTTCTTCTAATCTGGACCAACCTTTAAAAGAGATTCCTTGGGGCGCCTGGGTGGCGCAGTCGGTTAAGCGTCCGACTTCAGCCAGGTCACGATCTTGCGGTCCGTGAGTTCGAGCCCCGCGTCGGGCTCTGGGCTGATTGTTCAGAGCCTGGAGCTTGTTTCCGATTCTGTGTCTCCCTCTCTCTCTGCCCTTCCCCCGTTCATGCTCTGTCTCTCTCTGTCCCAAAAATAAATAAACGTTGGAAAAAAAAAAATTTAAAAGAGATTCCTTAAGGGGTGCCTGGGTGGCTCAGTTGGTTAAGCGTCTGACTTTTGATTTCGACTGAGGTCATGATCTCACGTTTCATGGGTTTGAGTCCTATGTCTGTGTGGACAGTGTGGAGCCTGCTTGGGATTCTTTCTTTCCCTCTTGCCCCTCCCCTGCTTGTTCTCTCTCTCTCAAAAATAAATAAATATATCTTTTAAAGTTTTAAAAAGGCAAAGAGATTCTTTTAAATTATATATTCTTGATGATCTGAGGTTAAACAGTCCCACCTCAGCCCCCTTGCTGTCCACTTCCCCACATGCCCCATGTATTTTTCCCCTACAGCTCCCTCCCAGGCAGAATGATCCTTTAGATCCCACTATAGGTGGTGCTTCCTTTGGGACCTCTTCTGTCACTCCATCAAGATTGGGATGAGTTTCCCTTCCGCTGGGCTCCCTTGGAAACCTGTGTTTACTTCTAGGATATCAATTATTACCTGGCATTAAAATCATTTGGTTTGCTGTCTAAAACCTTCCCAATCTGGCCATGAGCTTCTTGAGAACTGAGCAGTGGTTTTATTCCCGCTCCCTCCCCCCCGCCCCCACCGCCCCAACTTTTTTTTTTTTTTGGATGAATTCTCAGAGCCTATCACAGAGTTTGACATGTGGCAGGCACTCCATAAATGTCCATTAAATGAAAGCAAGGGATCCTTGAATATTCACTACAACTGCAGACTGTTAATAACACATGGGGAAACTATCTGAAATATTATCCTTCTGATTGTAATGAATTTTAACATTTTCTTAACAACCAGTCAGGACTTTAGAATCTCTTCAAAAGATCTCTTCGCTATAACTATTGACCCTGTCAGTGATTAAGACGCTGTTAATCAGTTACCTGATGATTTGACAAAATCTATTAAGTAGCTATTATTTAGCAGTATCTATTTTAATTTTTGTAACTAAAAAAATTACTCTAAGATCGCCCTTCTTGATCAGACCTTTCTATAAAAGTTATAGACAAAATTCCAATTTATTAGATATCAATAAATGTGGGTTTGCCACTAAGATGAGAAACTAGGTTATCTTTTTAAGAAAATAAGTATTTGTGGCAATAAGTGAACTTATAACCAAATTGTGCACAAAGGCAGCGTAAAAAAAATGTTTAAAAATAAGTTGATGTAAATGAGGCATTTGAAAATATAGGTTGGTGCTTCATCACTAACTTTAATTTTGTGACTTTTGTCAGTTGATGTCACAACCTTAGTGTTATTTTTAAAATAGTTTTTTTTAGGGGTATTTAATTAAGTAATGTGGTGTTTGCTTATTTCAAGCAGTCTGTCTTTGTTCCTGTCAAAGCCATGCTGGCCGGGCATTGCTTTTCTTTTCCCTTTTGTTAATATTCTGTGTTAGATAATGGTTTCGCAAATAATAGATTCCAAGGACCTTTGATCCACCATTACTGTAAAATAAAATACAACTTAATTTTTTTCTGGGCATAATGGTTTTAACCTTGTGTACTAATTTGACTGTGCTTGTGGGGGCAGATCCTTAAATGAGACGCAAATGAAGGAAAAATTGCTAATGCTGCCACTGTATATCTAATGAGCACTGTGTAATAAACCATAACCTCTTCGACATTTCTCTGGAAAGCAGCGTGATTATTTTGGATGGCTAGCCCTTTGTGGATGGCTCATTACCGTCTGGCATAATATGTATTGATAGAGACTGTAATTGTCAACTCCTATTTGACATGCTGCCTCTAATAAATATGGCTCGCATCACTGGAACCTACTAATGGTTATATGGGAAACTGTAATTAAAGAAAAAAATTATATATATTTTAGGTTTAAAAAATACTGTATATGTATATAAAATGTCTCGATAGAAGATTGTCTGTCCCCCCCACCCCACCCCCGCCCACCTTTGCAGCTTCTTAGAGTATTTGAAGCTTCCCCTGAGGACTGGTACTCTTTTATCAGTATAGGTCCAACATGTGACAAGACCCGTGTGTGTGTGTGTGTGTGTGTGTGTGTGTGTGTGTGTGTGAGAGACAGAGGGAAGAAATTTTCCTCTACACTTAAGAAAAGCATTTCCACTGACAAAGAAATGACAATATGAAAAGCACCTTCTGTGTATGTAAAAAGTCCCTACGACCATAGTTCATACTTCTGGATTCAACTCATGAAGTTAATGCTTTATATATAGCCAGAGGGTCTCATATTATTCATCTTTCCCATAGTTTTCTTTAACTTTATTTTGTTATAGCTTTATTCTCATTTTGTTGTAAGAAGTGTATGTTTTTTGGTAGGAAAAAAAGATACCTAAGAAGCCAAATTAATGTGAAATACGAATCACAAGTATATCAAAGACCCATGGAATACCTTATATCATATTTAGGTTCGAAAAAATGTAAATCAGAGATTAGATTTGGGCCTACCTCGTGTTATAAAACAAACGTAGGCCTAGTCAGTTTATGTCTGAAAATGTGGAATTGGAATTCTAGAGAATAATATTTTTGTTACACATTGTGTAATCGTAACATACTCTGAACTTAGAGACCAGGAAATGTTCTCCTTATATACTGTAGTTCACGGTTTTTATGAAATGGAGCCTTCAGCATAGCACATGAAATCAGAATGTGAACAAATGTTTCTATTTCCTGGAGTAGGTCTAGAAAATCATGTGACAACTTAAGCAGCTCTCAGGTTTCTTCTCAGCAATGAGACGTTTGAGATCATAATTTACATTCTAAGAAAGTAGAGTCCTATTTTCACCATTCCGGTAAAGAGAGGACGGTGTTAGGAGAGCATGATTGTATTCATCCACGCATGGTTTTAAATCACGGTCCTTTTGGTTTGTGTAGGCAAATTTCTTGACCTTTCTGAGCCCTCGTGCACTCATGCATAAAAATAGGACACTACCACCTACCTAGCATGGCTGTTCTAAGGATCATTTGAAAGAACATACAGAGCACTGAATGCAGTACTTTTGGCATCAAGTAGGTACTCAATAAACATTATACTTCTTTTTGCCCTTTTATTCTTGCTTCTTCCTTCTGTCCCCCCTGCCCCCAGAAGACCACATTTCTAATCTGGTATGTTCTCTACTTTCTCAAGGGTGTCCTGTCCATGAAACACAGAGTTTTAATTTCGTTAGGTTATAATTAATAGCTAATACTTAGCATCCAGACCCTGTTATAATTTTCTTACGTGCAATAGCTCACTGAATCCTCACAGCAATGCTGAGATTGTCATACCCATTTAAAAGATGGAAAAAACTGAAGCATACAGAGGTGAAGCATCTTGCCAAAGCAACACAGTGATGGGGTGAGGATTTAAATCCAGATGGTCTAACTCCAGAGCCTCAAGTCTTAGCCACCAGCTATATACTGTGTCTGCAGTTCACCTCTTCTCATGTCACTAAGACAAAGGGAAAGAGCAGGTGGGGTTCTGTAGAGGCCTGGTCTGCCTTTCTTTTTGTAGGGCTAAATTTTCCTTAAAAGGACAAAGCCTTGAAGGGAAGGGCGACTATTTCTAGGGAGGATAGATGGGAAACCATGTGGAGGGAGAAGCAGCTATGCTGTAGGATACTGAGGAAGAGGGGACACTGAGTCATGACCATTCTTCCACTAGACGTGTCAGCAAGTACCAAGTATTTTCTGGCATGGAACATCATTTCTACTGCTCTTCATCTCATGAGCTCTTTCCTGTTCCTTAAGACACAGCTCAACCCTCATCTTTTCTTGGGGAAATGTTCAAGGGTCTTCCCTGACCCCCGGGCTGAACGAATTTCCCCTTTCCTGGGCTCCCATAGCACACTGCGCGTAAGTCTGTACAAACAGCAGTAGTGATAGCAGTGATAGCTGCCATGTACTAAGCACAGACCATGTGCCAGATATCGTGCATGTTATCTCGTTCATATCTGGTGACAATATTAAAGGGTCAGTAATGATATCCCCTTTATATAGATGAAGACAATAAAGTTTGGAGGTGTGAAATAATTTAGCCAAGTTCACATGGCCAGTAAGTGGCAGCTCTGGGGTTTAAACCAGATCTTGCTGACTCTAAACATATTCTTAATAACTGCAGTATATTTACCATACTTCGTTGCTATTCTCTGCTTTTCTCTTTCTCGTAATCAAATTACAAACCCTTCAAGGACTTCACTGTGTCTTATTTATTTTTTAGCCCCGATTCTATCAAAATTGTGCTTCAGAGAAGAAACCAAACATTAAAATATGCTTGTTTTTGCTAAGCACACTTGAATTTTAAATGTGTTTTATAATGAGCAGAGTTTAATGTAATGTTCTTTTGACTTAATATGTTATCAAACTGTACAAACCATATACAGATAGTGCTGGGTAGATCTTCTTGCTTTAGGGTTTAGATCAAATATTACATGAAGAAATGTTTGTAATTAATAACATAATATCCAGCAAAGAGTAATGCCATATAATAACTCGATATGTGTAATAATATAATACAGCTAGAATAATTATAAGGTCTTTGTAGAAATACAAAGAAATCAAACTGCTGGTATTATCAGGGATTTCAGAATGCCAGCCTTTAGTTCCCCGAGGACCAACCCAGCATCCTTCTCTTCCCCGAGTGCTGGCACTAGGCTTCACCAGAGATCTCTCCTCTCAGGACTTCTGGCTCCACAGACTTTCCTGTGGAAAATGGCTTATGATAGGGCAAGACCTTTACGGTGGAGACCAGTTCAATTATGAATTGTTTAAATTATTACCTAAACCCAAGGCCCAGGAAGGCTGAACTGTGGGCACATTTTTGTCTTTTAAAAGGGCTTGCTATGGGGCGCCTGGGTGGCGCAGTCGGTTAAGCGTCCGACTTCAGCCAGGTCACGATCTCGCGGTCCGGGAGTTCGAGCCCCGCGTCAGGCTCTGGGCTGATGGCTCGGAGCCTGGAGCCTGTTTCCGATTCTGTGTCTCCCTCTCTCTCTGCCCCTCCCCCGTTCATGCTCTGTGTCTCTCTGTCCCAAAAATAAATAAACTTTGAAAAAAAAAAATTTTTTAAAAAAAGGGCTTGCTGAAAAGATGAGCCAGCGTCTCTCTATATCACCTCCCCTGGTAAAGTCTTCACTGTATTCTTTCTTTAGAATGAGGATGAAGACAAAGAATTAAGTTAGTTTATTCATTTCTCTGCTCTCTTCAGACTGAGTTAATTCTGTCAGACCACTGTGATTAGTATGTAGGTCTCTGTTTTGGGCCACAGCAGGGCACTTGCGTCCAGATAAAAGTATGCTGGTGAAATTAGGTGGTATAATGACTTGACATTCTGACAAGTAACTGGCAGTGAATATTTGACTTAGGTATCTCATACCCAACTGTTAATTCACATTTCTTTGGTATAGGTAACCTAACTTCAACAAAATATAAATAGAAGCATGCTAGTTTTCTTTTGTTTCTGTGTGAAAATGGTTTTTGGCAAATGGTAGCGATTCAATCATTTTGTTCTCCCTAATTTAGCCAAATCATTTGGGGCTGTGGCCAGAGGATGAAGGGTGTTCCTGGACTTCTTTCTTGTATTCTTTTCATTTCTTTTCCTCTCAGGCCCTGTCTGAGAGGAGACACCCATGCCTTTGTCCTAAACCTATGCTCCGCCCATATTCCTGTTTCTGTCTGCTGGCTGCCACTCTTGAACCATTCCTGGGCAGCTGTCGACTCTGTTCATTGTCTGGCAGGGGCAGTGGGCCCTGTTGGGACTAGCAGAAGCAGCAGCAGCGGCAGCGAGCTGACTTGGGAGGCCCCCCGCCCCGCCCTAGCACTGCCGTGGCAGCCCCACATGGCACCGGTGGGGGCGAGCAGCTGGATCCTGCTTTCTTTGAGCTGAGTGTTCCTCTTCCAAGTAAAGCCCAGCGCTCCGTCACCTCTTGTGGAGCCTTCCCATGTCTCTCCCGAAATCCTCAGTCATCATAATGGTGTATCCCTACAGCAATTACAGACCATGGCATTCACTTTACACTTAACATATACTGTGTAGTTTTCTCATTAAATCTTTCTGTGCCATTGTACTATATCCCCAACTAAACTATGAGCCCTCAGGGCACAAACCATGTCTTAGACTATTCTATGGAAAGAATACATAAACACTCACTTTGATATATGTTCGTTGATAAAACAAAAGCATTTCTTTTATACTTTATATTTCTAGGATATAACACGTAAAAATAATAACACATTAATAATTTTATTGATGTTAATGATAATCAGATAATCCTGGTTAACAGTTCTCTCTTTTCACTTGTTCTGAATTTTAAGTTAGAAATAATCAAAATACTTAGTTTGTAAAGCTTTTTTTCCCATAAATTATCTCAGTGGGCTATTTCACGTGGTTATGAAATTTTTATATTAAGATGAACATATTTTAGGTTGTCGTAACACAGCTGTATATAATCTGAACTGAATGTTTATTAAATAACTCTTTCTCCTTAGTGTGCTTATCTTTGACTTTCAAATTGGCTTATGAGCCATCAAGTATCAGAAAGGTTTTTAATGAGGGAAGCTGGTGGCTCATACTCAGATATTTCGGGTTTATATTATTCCTTGTGGCCTTTCTCATTTTAAAGCTTAGTTGCAGATACATTCATGTAAAGAAAGGAGTCATCAATATTTTTAAAATAATTACTATAGGCTTAGAATACTTTTTCAATGATTAGACTTGATTGGAAGAATGTCTCAGAATGCAGACAGGTGAAAGGAAATTGGTTTCCTTTAAAGAAACCATACTGTGGACATAAGAATTAAATAGACCAATGCATAGAGAAGACAATAATGGAAGCAAAAGGCCAAGATGATTAAACGTGGAAATGTAAAGAGGCATGAATAGCAATATAAAACCCACAAGAAGTGGAAAAAGATCAGATTACTTAGAAAATTAAAGACATTGCACAGTTTGGTCAGAATGAGCACACCAGTGTAGGGAGCCACACTCTCAACTGCCTGTTTACAAAAAAGTCTTAGGGAGCCATAGGGGCCCCTGGGTGGCTTAGTCAGTTAAGCATCTGACTCTTGGTTTTGGCTCAGGTCATGATCTCACGGTTCATGAGTTCGAGCCCTACATTGGGCTCTGCACTGTCAGTGCAGAGCCTGCTTGGGATTCGCTCTCTCCCTCTCTCTCTGCCCCTCACCTGCTCACACTCTCTGTCTCTGTCTGTCTCAAAGCAAAACAAAACAAAGAGTCTTACAGAGTAGAAGTATCTGTCTGTGAGTTGGAATTATATTAGATGAGCTTCAGGTTCTCTATTTAATTCTTTAAACCCAGACTTATTAAGATGATGTGTTGTGTTTCAGTTGAACGCAGGGATAAAATGTTTGCTGACTGGATGTGTAGTTTTACCCCTTTACAAAGTTCATGTGTTTTCTGAGGTGAACAGGGAACATTTTTCATATGTCTCTGTTTATTATTTTTTTAGTCCATGCCAGGCTTTAAGCTCCTTGAGAGCAGGATTCTGATGGGTCTGTGGGGTAAATGTGGCATCAAACACGGTGCTTGACACATCATGGGAGCTCACAAAATACAGGATTGGCAGAACCTTGTACACATTTGACCATCCTTTTAGAGTGCATTTTGTCAGTTATTTTTTAAAAATGTATGTTCTTTAAATGTGTGCCTATTTTGTGCACGTTTTTTTTTTTTCAACGTTTTTTTTTAATTTATTTTTGGGACAGAGAGAGACAGAGCATGAACGGGCGAGGGGCAGAGAGAGAGGGAGACACAGAATCGGAAACAGGCTCCAGGCTCTGAGCCATCAGCCCAGAGCCCGACGCGGGGCTCGAACTCACAGACCGCGAGATCGTGACCTGGCTGAAGTCGGACGCTTAACCGACTGCGCCACCCAGGCGCCCCTTGTGCACGTTTTAATAAGCGATATTACTTACCTCTCCAAGAAGTAGAGATGAGCGCTGTGGATCCAGAAGGCCAAGATGAGAAGCTATGATTAGACACAGGAGAAGGGAGATAAGTGTGTGGAAGGAGAAGGCACAGTGGTTGGGCCAAGTTCAACTGTAGCAAGGTGGTAGATTTGTTTTCTGAGTCCCCATCTCCCCATAGCACTTGATCATCAAACACCTCAAGTATCTGCTGCCCTTTTGTTCCTAACTTGCTTCTCCACATTAGAACCTTTGGGAACAATCATGAATCATTTATACTTTAGAGTGAATTAAATTTATCTAAACAGTAAGTTCTGTTATCAGAAAGCTCTGGGTTTTTTTTTTTTAAGTTCATCTATTTATTTTGAGAGAAAAAGAGAGAGGGAGGGACAAGGAGAGGGAGAGAGAGAATCCCAAGCAGGCTCCACACTGTCAGCACAGAGCCCAATGAGGGACTCAAACCCATGAGCCATGAGATCATGACCTGAGCCAAAACCAAGAGTCAGACGCTTAACCAACTGAACCACCCAGGCAGCCCTTGAAAGCTCTGGTTTTAAATTTTGGCTTTATTTCTAATGAGCTGAAGAACCTTACGAGTTACCTTGTCTCCTCCCACCTATGCCCTAACCTTGGTTTCCTGTCATTTGAAAAGGGGATAAATGACATAGATTATTTGAAATATTTATCAAGTGTTGTTGTGGTGGTGGTTTTTTTTTTTTTTGAGAAGGTACGAATATGAAACAATAAGTATTTTCAGGGGTGCCTGGGTGGCGGCTCAGTTGGTTAAGTGTCCAACTCTTGGTTTCGACTCAGGTCATGATCTCGGGGTTTGTGGGTTCAAGCCCCATGTTGAGCTTTGTGCTTATGGCACGGAGTCTGCTTGGGATTCTCTGTCTCCCTCTCTCTCTGCCCCTCCCCTGCTCACATTCTCTCTCTCTCTCTCAAAAATAAATAAACATTAAAAAAAGGTATTTGCTTGTAAATAAATATATTGACTGTAGAAGAAAAAGCACTGGATGAGAATTAGGGTGTTTGGATTTTAGTTTTTATATCTACAACCTATAGAACCTTATGTAATTCAGTAGACCTTTCTGATTTAAACATAGATGTTTTAGTCTAGATCAGCGAATTTTTACAGATTTATAGAACTTCAAGGGCTGGTCAGGGGTAGGGTGTGGGGATGGGACTAGAGGCACAGGAAAGGATTGCCCATTACTAAGGGAGGCATCCAGAATTCCAAGAGACTTGTGGTCTATGCCAAGCCCAGGATGCCCTTGGAAGAATGCCTGTGATATATATGGGCACTTGGGTGGCTCAGTTGTTGAGCATCCAGACTCATAAGTTCGAGCCTCACATTGGGCTCTGTGCTGACAGCTTGGAGCCTGGAGCCTGCTTCAGGTTCTGTGTCTCCCTTTCTCTCTGCCCCTCCCCCGCTCACACTCTGTCTCTGTCTTTCTGTCTCTCTCTCTCCCTCAAAAATAAGTAAACATTTAAAAAATAAAAACAAAGAATGCCTATAGTGGTATAACGAATGACTCTGTCAGCACAGGTTATTGTCTTGCTACTCTGTAGGCAATTTACTCCTGACCTTTACCAGCCCCACAGTTGGAATGTAAAGTTTCCTCTAAAGATTTATTTAAATAGAAAGTTGTTCAGTCAATCAATCAATCAATAGTTGAATTGATTTAAAAGCAGTAATAGTATTTATTGAGCACTTACAATGTAAAGTTACCATTTTAAGAGCTATATATACAGTCGTTTAACCAACCCCACAACACTGACACATGTGCATTTTACAGATGAAAGCACTGGTCACTGAAAGTGGTCGAGCAAATTGTTTACGATCACAGTGCTAATGAGTGGCAGAGCTGGGATATGAATCTAGGCAGTACGGCTCCAGAATCTGCATTCTTTAGCTCTTTGCCGTGTGGTGTCTCCAGACAAAATCCTAAAAGAAGATTTAAAGATAAGAGTTAAAGAAAAAAAACCTTAAGTACGTAAGAGTACCTGTGGTATATGCAGAAATGACAAAAGCTGCACACAAATACCTGAAGTTTATAAATGCTGCTTTGGAGCATTGCCTTTAGCAACTCCCTGACAAGCCTGCATTTCAGATTTCCTGGAGAAAGAATCTGAGTGCCCTTGATTGGGCCAGTTACTCAGCTCTGGGTCACTCAGCCAGGGAAGGAAAACTGAGGGCCTATAGAACAGACATCTCAGGGGGAGATGGTGAGTGGCATTTCCAGAAGAAATGGAACCATTATCAGGCAATCACCCCAAAGGTACCCACCACAATAATCAGTTACCTAAGTCTGAGCTGACTTCAGGACATAAATTAAAAATTGTTTTTCTTTACCAAATCCCTGACATGAAGCTTAATCCTAGTCATTTCTGAGAAAAGGAGAAATTATAGACTGTCACAAACCAGATCATTTATCTTTTTGTTTTGAAAATAGAATAGCCCATTTAGAAATACATAACACAATTTTAAGCGACATATCCTTTAACCGTGTAACTTCACTTCTAGGGGTGTATCCTACAAAAATACTCCCACATATGCACATAAATACATGTATGAGAATGTTCATTGAAGCATTGTTTACAGTAATAGAAAATAGGAAATGACTGGGGTGCCTGGGTGGCTAGTGGGTTAAACGTCCTACTTCAGCTCAGGTCACAGTCTCACAGTTCTTGAGTTCAAGCCCCACATCGGGCTCTTGTGCTGACAACTCAGAGCCTGGATCCTGCTTCAGATTCTGTGTCTCTGGCTCTCTTTACCCCTCCTCCGCGCACAGTCTATCTCTCAAAAATAAATAAACATGAAAAAAAAATAGGAAATGACCTATGAGACATCTGAGTGTCTCAGTCAGTTGAGCGTCCAGCTCTCGATCTCAAATCAGGTCATGAGCCCAGGGTCGTGGGATCGAGCTCTGCCTCAGGCTCTGCACTGAGCTTGGAGCCTGCTTAAGATTCTCTCTCTCTCCCACTGCCCCTCTCCCCCACTCACAAATAGAAAATAGGAAATAACCTAAATATTTATTAATAGGGTCTGGGGAACATGGTGGTACATCTATACTGTGAATAAATACGCAGCATTAAAAAAACTTGGGTGGTCCTATATGTAGTGACAAAATTCTTCCAACTATATGAAGTAAATAAAGCAAGTTATAGTTCAGTATGTATACTCTGAACTCATTTTTATTGGCAAGTGCATAGCATTTACTCTGTTTATAAATCCATTTGCTGTATGTTTATAAACATATGTTAAAAGCAAAAGTCTGAAAGAATATGTTAAGCTATAAGAGAGAGAATTTCTAAGAAAGGAAGCAAGGATGGAGGGGTGATGAACCTGGTGGAGCCCCATAGAAATATAACTTTAAATTTGCCAGTAGCCACACTAAAAATATAAGAGGAAATACAAGAATAAAATTAATATTAATAGTATGTTTTATTTAAACTAATATATCTAAAATATTATCATTTCAACATGTCATCAACGTAAAGCACGTATTGAGATATTTTAAAACATTTTTTTGTACAGAGTTTTTATTATAAAACATCTGGATTCAGATTAGCAATGTTTCAAGTGCTTAATAGCTACATATGGTTAGTGACCATCATATTGAACAGCTTAGCTCTTTATACTTTTATGTCCTTTTAATTTTTTTCTACAGTAAAGATATGCTGTCATCGAACTCGTATGATATATTTTTCTAAGTAGACCATGTAATAGTTGTGATGCTTTTAAAAGGTGAGTTTTAATCTCACCTTCTAATCTTCCTATATCACTTTTCTGTGAAAAAGAAATTTAGACGGCACATTTATTTCACTTGACATCAGTAGTCGTGGATTTCCATCCCAGTGAACACACATTAAGTCCATATTGGAATTAAATAAAGTGATATAATTTGAAAGAATGAATAGAGATACCTTTTAATAGCATCTAAATTATGATTCACAGACTTTTTCATTACTTTGTATGTCTGTATCTCCTTTCCTTGCAAGGCTATGGCAGCCTTTTGAATATTTTCTGTTGTTTCTCTGGTTGTAAACAAAAACACACTAAAGAAGAAATGAAAACTTAGGGGCTGCCTGGGGTGAGATGTGAATATAAAATAATAAGTTTATTTTTTGGTGAATAAAAAATGGTATATATTTGCCTTTTAAGTAATTTGCTTGAAAGTTATACATGGATACCATTTCTGCATTGATCCTTTGAAATACCTTATCGTCAATTTTTTAAAAACAAGTGTTACTTTCGGACACGTAATAGATGTGTCATTTTTTTGGCTCTGAAGAACATACATATCACGTGGCCATTACAGTATTTACCACAGATTGTATTATTTTTTTTCAGTAAAAGTATGTTGACATTTCCATTTTATTATTTCTTTTTAATTTTTTTTTTTAACGTTTATTTATTTTTGAGACAGAGAGAGACAGAGCATGAACGGGGGAGGGGCAGAGAGAGAGGGAGACACAGAATTGGAAGCAGGCTCCAGGCTCTGAGCCATCAGCCCAGAGCCTGACGCGGGGCTCGAACTCACGGACTCACGGACCGTGAGATCGTGACCTGAGCTGAAGTCGGACGCTTAACCGACTGAGCCACCCAGGCGCCCCGACATTTCCATTTTATATTGTTGTTCTTTATGATTAATTTCTTTAAAAATTCCAAGCACTCGGGGCACCTGGGTGGCGCAGTCGGTTAGGCGTCCGACTTCAGCCAGGTCACGATCTCGCGGTCCGTGAGTTCGAGCCCCGCGTTGGGCTCTGGGCTGATGGCTCAGAGCCTGGAGCCTGTTTCCGATTCTGTGTCTCCCTCTCTCTCTGCCCCTCCCCCGTTCATGCTCTGTCTCTCTCTGTCCCAAAAATAAATAAACGTTGAAATAAAAAAAAAAAAATTCCAAGCACTCAAAACATTAAAATGAAAATCAAGACAAATAGCCTAAATGAATGGCTCTTAAATAAGCATAGAGTTTATTTTTTTAGAGTGAGGGAAAAGTTTAAAATTATATTGTAGTGGTGGTTGCACAATTTTTAAATACTAAAATTCATTGAATTGTACTCTCAAAACAGGTGGATTTTATGAGATGTAAGTTATATCTCAATAAAGCTGTTTGGGAGAAAAAGATAAAATTGCCTTCGGTGACCCTATTAAGAACTTTTATAGCTATATCTGTAGTTTGAAAATAGTGTTGGGGTACCTGGGTGGCTCAGCCAGTTAAGCATATGACTCTTGATCTTAGCTCAGGGTTTGATCTCAGGGTCATGGGCTCAGGCTCCATGTTGAGCTCCACACTGGGCATGGAGCCTACTTAAAAAAACTAAAAGTAAAAAAAGAAAGAAAGTAGTTTTATGCAGGGCACTTGGGTGGCTCAGTCGGTTAAGCATCTGACTTCAGCTCAGGTCATGGTCTCATGGTTCATGGGTTTGAACCCCGCATCAGACTCTGTGCTGACAGCTCAGAGCCTGGAGCCTGCTTTGGATTCTGTGTCTCCCTTTCTCTCTGCCCCTCCCCTGCTCAAACACACACACACACACACACACACACACACACACACACACACACTATCTCTCTGTCTCTCTCTCTCTGTCTCTCTCTCTCTCTCTCAAAAATAAACATAGAAAGAAAAGAAAGAAAGAAAGTAAGTTTCATGCTTGGTAACAAGCATATTTTGTAAGATCTGATTGTTTAAGGAGGCATTTGGAAATGTCATTTTATTTTAAATATTCTTTTCTTTTAATGTTCAGATTGTGTGTCTTTGCCTCTCCTGGATAATATTTTCTGTAGAGACTCCCTGACATTTCTTTCCCCTGTGGAAATCCATTTCCTCATCTATAAAATTGGGCTAATAACTAAGTTTGGTGAAGATTAAATGAGATGCTATATAAAAAACTATAATATCTGGGATGTAGTAGGTTGTGAACTGTGCATTAGCTTGCACACTGAGTACCTGCCATGGCTTTCTTTTCTTGTCTGTAGTTTAAATGTGCTGGGGAGCCACTCTACTTTATACATAGAAAGATCTGGTAAAATATTTCGGGGAACATTTTGGATTTGTTATTATGACTCTTGATACCTAAGTTGATCAGATATCAGTGTAAGTGATCTAATTTAAAGCATATCACTATGCAGTCTATTCCTCGACATTTTTTCATAGGAAATCTTTGCCCTTGATGCTCACCTCACCTTCACATTTTCCAGCCTCAGACACATTTCATAGTCTAAGTGAAACCTACCAAGGTTCCCTTTTCAGCCCATCACTGCTTCCTGTTATTTAGTTGGATAGGTCTTTGCAGAATGACATTTCCCTCCTGCAGTGCCTCCTCTGTCCCATTTAACATGCAGCCTTCACATTTCTCCTCACCCCTACTTGCTTTCTAAAGGAGAGAAAATTCCAACTTTAGCCTCTTGTGAAACAATTCAGAGCTCATAGAGCCCTGGCAATAGGCAGCGGGCTCAGCGCTGAACTTCAATAATGATTCAGATTTCCCCTTATTTTTAAGCAGGAGCCACGAGTCACAGGGGGAAATCTGCCTGTCATCTTCACTTGCCATCACGTACACTTCCTTTTAACCCTCCTAAAATCAAAGTGTGTATGCCAACTCCAGTTCACCAAATATTGTTAGTTTTCTCGTGTTCTAGTTGTGCTCAGAAGCATTCCCTTGGGTACTCTCTGGGTTGTCATTGGACTGCCATTTCTCCCAGTCTCGTTGTGCCCGAAGCAGTTTTCATAGCTCCACGATGAACCTTCGAAGAAAGAGGTTTGTCATGAAAATGGAAACACCGGCGTGCTCTTTGTAATCAGCTCTTTAATCCTCCACCTGCCATAACGTGGAGACGGTTCATAATTATCGGCACAGAGAACCGAAGCCCTGGACTGCAGCAGAAAGAATGAGCACTGTGGGCGGGCGAGTGACAGTCTACACTCCAGTGGGGAGGGAGACACATATTTTGGAAAACTTTGACACAGAATCAGATCTATTTGTATAACCTTTTCATGTAGAACTGTGCTGCAGTCAGAGAGGGGGTTTTGGTTTTCTTCATTAAAAGCTTATTAAATGAAGAAATAGGACAGTCGTTTTGCTTCGGTAGATGGGGGTCAGAGAGGCGGGTCTGATCTCCTCAGGATATTAATGTCTGCCTTCAGCCAGGGGAAATGAGCCGTCACTTGAGTTAGAGGCAGCTTTATGTGCTCATCACTAGGGATTCCCATATGTCCAGGGAGCTGCAACAGTAAAAAATGGCAGAGCTCAGTGGTAGAGTGCAGAGGGCTCTCATTGGAATTCATGTCAGGAAGCTCAGCTCAGTCTGCCCAGAGCAAGTCTGTTTAATGTTGATCAGCTGTCCATCTGATAAACTGAATTGATATGGGCATTCCCTCCAAGGGCTGCCCTGACAGTGACAGCCGCAGCACCCAGATGTCTTGTTAGGCTTTTTTGGGAGTCTCAAGTATTTTTAACCCCTTTTGTGATACCCAAATCCAAAAGTACTTTTAGAGACCTAGACAAGGAAGCCTCGCTTGGCTTTCCCTTTGCATCTCTGGCAGAAGACAACCCACCTTAAACTATTTTAAGAAACCAGATACTGTTCGTTTGCTCCCCCTCTCCCAGCTCATAATAAACATCTCGTTGACCTGCAGGATAATTATGTGTTGACCGTCAAGTTTGTGTCTAGTTATTCAAAATGATGTTTTTAAAAAGGTTCTTAAATACAGTAGGTTACCTGGCTTGGTTATGCTTTACTAGTTTCATAGGTGTGTTGAGCACTAAATAGAACTTTATTTAGTGCATGCATGAAGAGAAGATGCATTACAGCTTTTGTTTGGGTTGGCTAATTTCTAGTAATAACTGTGGTGACTCCTTACTGAACATCCTCTGCTTTCTCAGGTATAACTGTCACCTCTGAAGGCAGCTCACTTCCTTGTAGATTGGTTGACAGATATGGAGGGAACTAATTACAGAACACATCAATACTGAGCTTTCTTTAAAAAAAGGAGGGGAAAGTGTGAGGAGATAGCTATGTTAATTCGCTTGACCATAGTAATTATTTCAGTGTATATATGTTTATCAAAACACTATGTTGTACACCTTAAATATATACAGTGTTTATTTAAGGGTGCACCTGGGTGGCTCAGTCCGTTAAGCGCCGACTTCGGCTCAGGTCATGACCTTGTGGTTCGTGAGTTCAAGCATCAGGCTCTGTGCTGTTAGCTCAGAGCCTGGAGCCCGCTTCAGATTCTGTGTCTCCCTCTCTCTCTGCCCCTTACCTGCTCATACTCTGTCTCTCTCTCTCTCTCTCTCTCTCTCTCTCAAAAAAAATATATATCTACAATTTTTGTTTAAAATATAAAATTTAGGGGCGCCTGGGTGGCTCAGTCGGTTAAGCGGCTGACTTCGGCTCAGGTCATGATATCTCAGTCCGTGAGTTCGAGCCCCACGTCGGGCTCTGTGGTGACAGCTCAGAGCCTGGAGCCTGTTTCAGATTCTGTGTCGCCCTCTCTCTGACCCTCCCCTGTTCATGCTCTGTCTCTCCCTGTCTCAAAAATTAAAAAAAAAAAAAAAACGTTAAAATATAAAATTTATTGAGCTTTGGTTTTTTGGAAATAAATCGTTAGAGAGAAGTCTTTGTGTTGAGCTGGAATTATTTTAAAATTATATTTCTGCGGGGCGCCTGGGTGGCTCAGTCGGTTAAGCGGCCGACTTCGGCTCAGGTCATGATCTCACGGTCCGTGAGTTCGAGCCCCGCATCGGGCTCTGTGCTGCCAGCTCAGAGCCTGGAGCCTGTTTCAGATTCTGTGTCTCCCTCTCTCTGACCCTCCCCTGTTCATGCTCTGTCTCTCCCTATCTCAAAAATAAATAAATGTTAAAAAAAAAAATTAAAAAAAATAAAATAAAGTAAAATTATATTTCTGCAAAACTGCCAGTAATTCAAAATTACCTACTGAATATTGGAAGAACGTGGTTTTAAAGGTTTCTGTTGAAATACTAATTAAGGATTTTTGTCTTTTTTTTTCCCCCTCGCTTCTACACCTTGTGTTTTCATGGCATGGCAAGATTTTAACATGGATTCAGGTATTGAATTTACTTGAATGAGACCAGCCTCTTTCCTGTGTACTCTAACTTAGAATGTTGAGTGAGCTTTTCTAGAAGAGACACTGAGCCCTCGGTACTGTCAGTGATTGCTTAGTGTGTGTGGTCAGAGCTGGAAATAAGACCTGGTTACTCTTTACAGCCCTTGAACCTCTGATTCAATCTCTATTTGGACCTCACTATTACTATGCCCTATAGCCTTTTCATTTTGCTTTCAGTGGTTGAAATTTTTAGCTTCAGTAGCCTGTTTTTAGTCAGAATTCTCGTTTCCAAATGTAAGAATGAAACATTAGTTTTGAATGCTGTGATCATGATAAATTCAGAATTCAAAGTTCCATCTGCACTTAGGTTATCAACATGAATAAATGGCAGAATAAGAAAACTTTTATGTTTTCATAATCATTGCATTGAATTGAATGAATTTCTTGCAACTTTGGATCTGGCCCATTTATCAAAAATTAGTATTTGACACTTATGATGATCAGTTAAAGGTTGTCACCAAGAGAGGTTCTCTTACCCAACATTAAAAGCATATACTTTTCCTTTCTATTATGCCTCGATAATTTTGTTATTTTGGTGTTTTTAAAGTATATTTTAAGAACTCTTTTTCTCTTATCTGCATTTCTCCATCCTCCCCTCCGTTTACCCTTGCTTTCTATGGGGCTGTAGAGAGAGAAACAAAACACAGACATAAAATGCTCACATGTCAGAGGATAATGAGTGCATTGGAGGGGGAGAAAAGGCAGAAAGCAGGTCTAGGGAGTGCTGGTGGATATGGGAGGGTTGCTATCGTAAGTGGAGTGGTCAGAGAAAGCCTTAACTGAACAGATGCACTTTGCGGGGACCTGAAGGAAGCAGGTGACTAAGCCTTGTTAGATACATAAGGGAAGACTGGGACAGACAGAGGAAAGGGCAGAGGCCCTGTGGCAAGAACAGGTTTGGTGTGTTCAAGGAAAGCCAAGTGATCTGTCGTCGCCGGAGAAGAGTGAATGAGGAGGAAAGAAGGCAACAAATGAATTCAGAGAGGTAAGGGGGTAGAGGAGCTGGGGCAGGTTGGACCTTGGAGTCCATTGTAGGGACTTCAGCGAGATGAGGAGCCATTGCTAACTTTTTAGCGAAGGAGTGATGGGCCACATGTTTCTTCATCTCCTGCTTGCCTCATTTCTGATCTTTTTCATTTTTGCAAAGCTAATGGACTACAAATATTGTCTCATTTTTATAATACTCCTTTTCCAAATTACTAGTGAGGTTAAGCATCATTTTATATGGATTTTGGCTGTTTGTATTTCTTCTGGAATTACGTCTTCATAGCCTTTCCTATTCTGTGCTTGAGCTGTTTATCTTTTTCTTATTAATTTCTTGTCCAGTAAGCTCCACACATATTTTGAATACAACCTTTTGTCTCTTGTATGTGTTGCAAATACTCTATTCCAAGTCTGTATTTTCCTGAGTCTTTTTTATGTTTTATTTTACTAATAAACATTATTGTACATTTTAGCTACTCAGATTTATCCATTATTTTTATTATGGCTTCCTGACTTCCCATTTTATTTTACAAGGCTTTCTCCCCCTAAGGTCATACAAATGTTTTCCTAGATTCATAGTTGTTCACATTTAGATCTTTAATCTATCTAAATATATGCTTATCTATGGTGCAAGGTAGGGATCTAACTTTATTACTTTTTCCCTGAACCTATAGCCATTTGCCCTAACATCTTTTGTAGGAATAATCCATCTTTTCCATAACAATATGAAATGTTATCTTTACCATAAATAATTAGTTTTCCAAATATATTTGGATCTCTTTCTGGATTCCATTCCACTAATAGTTTTTTCTTGGGATATTACTATACGTTTTGAAGTTGCAATAACTTAATAGTAAGTTTTAAAATCTAGAGTGGCAGGCATCTTGTTTTCTTTTCCAAAATTTTCTTTGAAATTTTCAAATTTATTCTGACATCATAAAAGTTAGCTTTCCAATTAAAAAAATATTTTAAGATTCAGAAAATGATTTTAACCATTAAAATTTTTTTTATTTTATTTATTTCTTTAAAGAGAGCTAGGGAGAGAGCATGCACAAGCAGGGGAGGGGCAGAGAGAGAGAGGGAGACAGAGAATCCAAAGCAGGCTCCAGGCTCTGAGCTGTCAGCAGAGAGCCCGATGTGGGGCTCAAACCCACAAACTGTGAGATCATGACCTGAGCCAAAATTGGACACTTAACTGACTGACACTAACTTAACTAACTGACACTCAGGCGCCCCCCCCAAAATTTTTACTTTAGAGAGAGTGTACATGATCAGAGGAGAAGAGCAGAGAAAGAGAGAGAGAGAGAATTTTTTTTTTAAGTATATGAAATTTATTGTCAAATTGGTTTCCATACAACACCCAGTGCTCATCCCAGAAGATGCCCTCTTTAATACCCATTACCCACCCTCCCCTCACTACCACCCCCCATCAGCCCTCAGTTTGTTCTCATTTTTTCAGAGTCAGAGAGAGAGAGAATCTTAAGCAGGCTCCACGCTCAGCACGGAGCTCGATCCAATGGCCCTGGGGTCATGACCTCAGCCAAAATCAAGAGTCGGACACTCAAACAACTGAGCACCCCCTGCACCTTCAAAGAAAATGATTTTTAATAAATGATTCTTGCCTACCATCTTAACATACTTAGAAAACCCTGAATTTTGTACATTTTGTATTTGGGATTTTTATTAGTTTGCTTTTGATATGCAAGGAGCCAGGGCTTTAGAATCAGAGAGCCCCAAGCTTGTGGCTCTGCATTTCACTAGCTATGTGAACTTCAGCAAGTTAGCCTGCCAGCCAAACTCCTTTCTGCACAGTAGATATAATAATGCTTACCTCAGAGAGCTGTTGTGAGTTTTACTTTATTTTATTTATTAATCTATTCATTGAATTATTGTTATGCTTGCAAAATCATATTACATAAAGTACTCAGCATACAGTAATTAATTGGCTCAAAGTAATTAATAATTAATTTAGTTATTAATTGCTGATCTTTTTCATTTTTAGTAATAATTTAGTAACTGGGAGCCATAATTGCTCCTAGGCATTTTAAAAATTGGATATTTGAAGTATTTTCAGTATTTTCATGTCAAATGACATGATATGTGCATTTACTTCAAAACAATCTAAAAAAGAGTGAAAGGTGCAGCTGAAACAAAATTAGGGTCCACACAGGTTCCTTATGCTGTATTTTCCACTTTGGTATATTTGAAAATTCCCAGGATAAAAAGGTTTTTTAAAAAATGCATATTTGAGGCGCTCCGGTGGCTCAGTCACCCGGCATCTGACTCTTTGTTTTTTCTCTTTTAATTTACATCCAAGTTATTTAGCATACAGTGCAACAATGTTTTCAGGAGTAGATTTCATTGATTCATCCCCTATGTATAACACCCAGTACTCATCTCAACAAGTGTCTTCCTTTAATGTCTCTTACTCATTTAGCCCATCCCCCCATCCAAAGCCCCTCCAGCAACCCTCAGTTTGTTCTCTGTATTTAAGAGTCTTATGTTTTGTCCCCTTCCCTGTTTTTATATTCTTTTTACTTCCCTTCCCTTATGTTCATCCTGTATCTTAAATTCCTCATATAAGTGAAGTCATATGATACTTGTCTTTTTCTAACTTATTTCACTTAGCATAATACCCTCTAGTTCCTTTCTAACTTATTTCACTTAGCATAATACCCTCTAGTTCCATCCACATTGTTACAAATGGCAAGATTTCATTCTTTTTGATTGCTGAGTAATACTCCATTGTGTGTGTGTGTGTGTGTGTGTGTGTGTGTGTGTGTGTGTGTATGTGTACACACACACACCCATCTTCTTTATCAATTCATCTGTCACAGGACATTTGGGTTCTTTCCATAATTTGGCTATTGACAATAGCTCTTCTGTAAACATTGGGTTGCATGTGCCCCTTCAAAACAGCATGCCTGTATCCCTTAGGTATATACCTCGTAGTGCAATTGCTAGGGCGTAGAGTTGTTCTTTTTTTTTTTTTTTTTTTGAGTTGTTCTATTTTTAATTTTTTGAGGCGCCTCCATACTCTTTTCCATAGTGGCTGCACCAGCTTGCATTCCCACCAGCAGTGCAAAAGAGATCCTCTTTTTCTGCATCCTTGCCAACATCTGTTGTTGCATGAGTTGTTAATTTTAGCCATTCTGACTAGAGTGAGGTGGTATCTCATTGTGGTTTTAATTTGTATTTCCCTGATTATGAGTGATGTTGATCATTTTTTCATGTGTCTGTTAACCATCTGGATGTCTTCTTTGGAAAAGTGTCTATTCATGTCTTTTGCCCATTTCTTCACTGGATTATTTGTTTTTTCGGTGTTGAGTTTGGTAAGTTCTTTACAGATTTTGGATACTAACCCTTTATTTTATATGTCATTTGAATATCTTCTCCCATTCCATTGCTTGCCTTTTAGTTTTGCTTATTGTTTCCTTCTCCATGCAAAAGCTTTTTATCTTGAGGAGGTCCCAGTAGTTCATTTTTGCTTTTGTTTCCCTTGCCTCTGGAAATGTGTTGAATAAGAAGTTGCTGTGGTCGAGGTCAAAGAGGTTTTTGCCTGCTTTCTCCTCAAGGATTTTGAAGGCTTCCTGTCTTACATTTAGGGTTTTATCATTTTGAATTTATTATTGTGTATGGTATAAGAAAGTGGATCAGGTTCATTCTTCTGCATGTCACTGTACAATTTTCCCAACAATTTTCCTGAAGAGACTGTCTTTATTCCATTGGATATTCTTTCCTGCTTTGTCAGAGATTAGTTGGCCATACATCTGTGGGTCCATTTCTGGGTTCTCTATTCTGTTCCATTCACTTAAGTGTCTGTTAGGCATCCAACTCTTGATCCCAACTCAAGTCATGATCTCATGGTTCGTGAGATTGATCCCTACGTCTGACTCTGCACTGACAGCACAGAGTCTGCCTGGGATTCTCTCTGTCCTTCTCACTCTGTGCTCCTCCCCAGCTCACACACATGCATGTGTGCACTCTCTCTCTCTCTCAAAAATAAATAAACATTTTTTAAAATGTGTCTTTAAAGGGGCGCCTGGGTGGCGCAGTCGGTTAAGCGTCCGACTTCAGCCAGGTCACGATCTTGCGGTCCGTGAGTTCGAGCCCCGCGTCGGGCTCTGGGCTGATGGCTCAGAGCCTGGAGCCTGTTTCTGATTCTGTGTCTCCCTCTCTCTCTGCCCCTCCCCCGTTCATGCTCTGTCTCTCTCTGTCCCAAAAATAAATAAACGTTGAAAAAAAAATTAAAAAAAAAATGTGTCTTTAAAAACTGTTCTAAATGACAGTGTAAACCTTTGTTGTTGTTGTTTTTAATCTTTATTTTGAGAGAGAGAGAGACAGAACATGAGCAGGGGAGGGGAGAGAGAGACACACACACACACACAGAATCTGAAGGAGGCTCCAGGCTCTGAGCTGTCAGCACAGAGCCCAACATGGGGCTCAAACCCACCAATGCTGAGATCATGACCTGAGCCAAAGTCGGATGCTTAACCGACTGAGCCACCAAGGTGCCCCAAGCATTTGTTATTTCTAAATGGAATATTAGTCATTTATTGTATTATTTTCTGCACTTTTCTGTGTTTTCTTAATCCTCTCAAAAAGAAGGAAAGCAAGGAGGGAAGAAGGAAGAAAAAGGAAAAAAAAATAGAGTAAGAAAGAAAGAGAAGACTCCATTGGTTTTTTTTTAATCTCCCTTGCCTATGTAGTGAAACATAATTGACCCTTCTGTTTTGACACCAACTTAAAAGTGTAAAAAATTTAAAAGACTTCACATTAATATAAAGAACAATTTCTAATAATTAAAACTATTTATCAGCAAACCTGGCTCCTGTGAGGTAGTTATCACTCATCCATCCCTGAAAGGGGTGATTGAGGTTAATTGACCTCTGGGGTCACTTTGATGCTATGAACCTGACTTTTTAGTTTATATCATCCTTCCCTTTTGAAAGGAGGAATGAGAATAATCCCTTATACCTTTATAAAATTGATTGCTAATTAAAGAGTTATTCATTTAACAAATATTTGTAGCCAGCCTAGAGAAATAGGATAGTGTAATTTACAGTGTAGTGAGGGAGAGAGGGAGCAGGAAGATAGATGGCTAAAGAAATAATTACAGGATAGTACAATAAATGATAGCTATGTTCAAAGACTTTCAAGCACAGGAGGAGTTAACTCTGGAAAGTATGGGAAAACATCACAGAAGTGACACGTGAGCCAAGTCTTAAAAGTTCCTTATACAGAAATCTATTTATCACTCACCCTATGACAGCAAAAGTTGTATGGCAAAGAATAAAAAAAGTCGTATGGCACAACTACACAGTGGACCTCTATAGAAATGTTAAATAGAACAAGGAGATTCTATTTAAAAAGAAAAAAAAAAAAAGAACAAGGAGATTCTCTGTTTGTAGATGATGTAGAACTATCTACAAGAGATAATATTAAGTGAATAAAACCAGAGTGTAGATGTATGAACATAAACTCTTTACCATCTTTTGTGGTGTAGTTTTCATTAACCATATCTTTCAGGAAGCTATCTGGCTGCATAGAACAGGACTCTAACAACAGTAGGTTAAAAGAGTGCAGTGTTTATCTCAGCTAACAAGAAGTCTAGAGGCGGGCACATCAGAGCTGGTATAACTCTCAAAGAAGTAAGTTATTAGGGGCTCAGACTTCTCCGTTCTTCCTGCCCTACTCTCCTGAGGTTGGGGGCCCTCTTTAGGATCCTTAAGTCTCTTCTGCACTCCCAGGTAGCTGTGCCATCTTCCAGACAGAAAGAAGGGGTAAACCCAGATTGCCAAAGATGCAAACCAGCTGAATCTGTCCCCTAACATCAGGAACTCAGGAGATTTCTCAGAAATCCTACCTAGTAGGTTTCTGCTTACATTCTTTGGCCAGATGGTGCTACATGATTACTACTAGCCTCAAGACATCTAGGAGAGGTATTTTTAAGTGAGTACATTGTCACTTTATATATAATCAAACATATATTGGTAGTGAGGAACATAAGAATGGAAAGGTAACTAGCAATGTCTTCCATCCTTACGTCTAAAACTAGGATGCTAAAAAATTTGGAGAAATGTTGGGACAAAATGGATCAAAACAGATGGAGTTGTTTAATATAACTGAAAGAAAGTGATTTGGTGGAAATTTTTGTAGAAACATTGATTAATCCTCAGTTTCATTCAATGTGGTAATTACTTCCCTACTCTGATTATTTAACATAAGTGGTATTCATTTGTGACTCTTTTCCAATCAAGATTTAGCATGAAAAATACCCAAGAGTACTAAAATATATGTACATAAAATGGCATGAAGACTTTTATTTAAGATAATTTTTAAAATCCAGTACATTGAAAGTTTACTAGATTGCTTTGGGTGGCTAAAACAGGAAGAAGATAATGAGAAGAAAAATTTCCCAAATTCTTTCACACTGTCACTTCTCTGCTGTACACTAAATTATACTCTTGCATAATGTGATCTAGAGTTGTTTATCTGATGATAAAATCTTAGAAATTGAGAGCACAGTACCAGATAGTGGAATTGCAGGACAGATTTAAAAGATGACAGATCATTTCATTTCTATTTTTTGTAGGAAAGTAGTGTTAGTAATATTTTTGTCTCTTTGTAACTGTTAACTGCCAGTCTAGGTAATTATTTACTTTCAAGCCCTGAATCTTAGGATTTGGGAACTGGAAAGAATTGTTTCTCTTTCAGTGATGAGAAGACCCAGGTCCTAAGAGTTTAAGGAATTTGCCTCTGAACTGTGTGATGTTACCGACAGAAGTAGCACTGTTACCCAGATTCCTGACTGGGCTACATCACTTGATAAATGGTTCTGATCAAATGAGTTGGAAACAACTTGATTACTTTTCCCAGTTATTATCAACAAAAAGAGTCAAATCCATTTATAATATACTCTCTCGTAGAAAATTCTCTTCCGTAGTGCTTAGAACTAGGGATGAAAATTGGACACGTTTTGGTGGGCATATACCAATGTTGGTAACATTGGTAACTTTGGCCTTTTTTCCCTCCTCATTTACTATTCATTATGTAAATAAACATTTTAAATTATCTCTGGTCATTATGACAAGGTGGCTCTGAGTTCCAACTTTGTCCTTTACAAACTGGATGTTCTTGATCAAGTATTTGACCTCCCCAGACCTGCTGTAATTAGAATCACAAGTAGATAATATAAATGAAAGTTCTTTGTAAATTGTGGTTATTGTACAAATTATGGCTTTTCACTTTTACTATTGCAATGTTTTTGTTGATTCTGACCATGTGGCATTTAAAGATTGCTATTTATTTAATGAATGCTGCTTTATGATAAGCAGTGTCTTTATTAAAAGCTCATAATCACTTAGTTTCATCCTCAGGGTAATTCAGAACACCTACAAGTTTTTGCATGCCTGCTTATTACGTTCTTTCATAAGCTGACTGAATGAGACAGCTGCCCAGTGCTTAACCTTTCCTGAGTTAATATACTTGCCCACAGTCCCATTGTGCAATTTTTGTGAAATATGACAATATGGATTTTTACAGTGATTGGTATTGTAAACTGGAGAACAGGATAAAAATACATTTTTCTTTCAGTTACTTTTTTAGAACATAATTTTAAATGTTTGTTTGTTTTTAAATGTTTTCTGTTAACTTCTCAGTAGACCTCTAAGCTTCCATCACTGGTGATTTTCTTTGGGATGTAATGAGGTTTTCATTGAAACCACAAATTTATTCTTTCTTTAGAAGCTGCTTAACTCACTGGTTCATTTTCTCCTACTCCCCAATTGGTAATCAACTGCAGAATGTCCACTGGGTCATTTTTACAAATACTGTTTTTTAACAAAGGAAATTAAAAATGTGATTTTTTTTTTTTTGTAGATGCCTAGTTGTCTGGCTCCTTTATTTTATATAATTGTGTCTTTATGTAATTATTGTATCATAGTTGTTAATCTAGTACCGTTTATTGTGTATTTATTTGTCTCCATATCACAAGGTTGTCCTAAGTCAAATGCTTAAATTTGACCTTTAGGTCAAGCCCTTTTGTTACATTTCCCTTGGATCTTTGTAATAGCTTCCTTCCCCCCACCCCCCATCTCTGTACTTTCATTATCTACTTTTTCATATTCTTCTACATATCACCTTCAGAATACTTTTCCTAAATCATTTTTTAAAAATGTATCATCCCTCCTTCTCAAAAGCACTGCGTGTATAACAAAGTACAGACCCTTTATCCTAATGTAACCTAGTCACTTATGCATATAGACCCTATACTCTGGCCAAACTCACCTCCTCACCCTCTGGTCACATTTTCTCCTCTTGCCTTCACCAAGCCTTGATTTCTCTTCTCCCTTATTCTAGGATTCCTAATCACTGTCTTTTCTCTACCCTTTATCTCCAGCTATAGAAATCATACCTATCACCCATGGCCCAGCACAAATGTACCTTATTCAGAGAAAATTGTTTATATTTTTAAATACTTTTTCTTATACTTTATACTTATTTTCTAAGTTTTCTCAAATTTGAATGAAATGCCCTATTTATTTATTCATTTATTTATATATTATTTTTATTCTCAAGTTAACATACAGTGTAGTCTTGACTTCAGGAGTAGAACCCAATGATTCATCTCTTACATATAACACCCAGTGCTCATGCTGCAAAGTGTCGTCCTTTATGCCTGTTGCCCAATTAACCCATACCCCTCACTCCACCCCCACCCCCATCAACCCTCAGTTTGTTCTCCGTATTTAAGAGTCTCTTACGGTTTGCTTCCCTCTCTGTTTTTTTCTTATTTTTCCTTCCCTTCCCCTATGTTCATCTGTTAATTTTCTCAAATTCCACATGTGAATGAAATCATGTGATACATCTTTCTCTGACTGACGTATTTCACTTAGCAGAATATCCTCCAGTTCCATGTACATTGCTAAAAATGGCAAGATTTCATTTTCTTTTTCATCTCTGGGTAATATTCCATTACATGTGCGCATGCACTACATCGTAATCCATTTATCAGTTCATAAATATTTGGGCTCTTTCCATAATTTGGTTGTTGTTGATAGCACTACTCTAAACATTGGGGTGCATGTGCCCCTTCAAATTAGCATTTGGGTATCCTTTGGATAAATTTCTAGTAATGCAATTGCTGGATTGTAGGGTAGGGTTTTTGTTGTTGTTGTTGTTGTTGTTGTTTGTTTGTTTTTTTTAGGGTAGTTCTATTTTTAATTTTTTGAGGAACCTCCATACTGTTTTCTAGAGTGGCTGCACCGGTTTGCATTTCCACCAACAGTGCAATAGGGTTCCCCTTCTCCACATCCTCGCCAACATCTGTTGTTTCCTAAGTTGTTAATTTTAGCCTTTCTGATCGGTGTGAGGTGGTATCTCATTGTGTTTTGATTTGTGTTTCCCTGATGATGAGCAATATTGAGCATCCTTTCATGTGTCTGTTAGCAATCTGGATGTCTTCTTTGGAAAAGTGTCTATTCATGTCTTCTCATTTCTTCACTGGATTATTTGTTTTTCAGGTGTTGAGTTTGGTAAGTTCTTTATAGATTTTGGATACTAATCCTTTATTCTATATGTCATTTCCAAATATCTTCTCCCATTCTGTCAGTTACCTTTTAGTTTTGTTGATTGTTTCCTTTTCTGTGCAGAAGCTTTTTATCTTGATGAGGTCCCAGTAGTTCATTTTTGCTTTTCTTTCCATGGCTTTCAAAGATATGTCGAGTAAGAATCTTTCAACTGGCATATCTAGGAAGCAGCCTAGGTATAGTGGAAACAGGTTGAACTTTGAAGTCTCTATCAGTTATATGTTGTTACATAACAAACTGCCCCAAAACTTGGTGACTTAAAACTGTAACCATTTTATTTTTCATAGTTCTGTAGGTTGGCTGAACTCATCGTCTGCTGGTTTCTCCTGGGTTTATTTATGTGGCTGCATTTGCCTGGTAGGTCAACTGGAGGGTGGGCATGGTTAGGAAAGGTAGGCCTCTCTCCATGTTGTCTTTCATTCTTAAGGAGGCTAGACTAGGTTTCTTCACAAGTAGTCTTGGGATAGCATACCGAGAGGGTAAGCCCCGGTGCAAAACACTTACAAGACCTTTGGATTTTATCCTGCATTTGCTGGTTTTCTATTGGCCAAACAAGTCATATAATCAACTCAGAGTTAATCAAGGAGGATATGTGACATGGATGTCAGGAGGTATGATTCATTGGTGGACATTGGTATAACCATCTGCCACAGTCCACCTTCAGGTCCCCATGATCCACATTCCTTCCTTATGCAAAATATACTTACCACCTCCCTAAGCCCCAAGTCTCGTGTATTTCATGGCATCGAGCTCAAGGTCCGTGATCTCATAATCTCATAAGTTTCATTAGGTCCAGATGTGGATGTGGCTCCAGGGGTGCAGCTCCTCAGTCCAAGGAACTAAAAGGATAAGTTACTACCCCTACCATTACTACACATCCAGTTTGGAATAGTGAGTCAGGAACAAGACAACCACAATAGTCACTTCCATTAATGGGGTGCTCGGGTGGCTCAGTCGGTTGAGTGTCTGACTTTGGCTCAGGTCATGATCTCACAGTCTGTGAGTTCAAGCCCCGCGTTGGGCTCTGTGCTGACAGTTCGGAGCCTGGAGCCTGCTTCGGATTCTGTGTCTCCCTCTCTCTCTGCCCCTCCCCGGCTCATGCTCCATTTCTCTCTCTCTGTCAAAAATAAATAAACATTAAAAAAAATTTTTTTAAAAGAGGGAGAATTGGGAAGCCCATAACAATCATTTGCCCATAGTAATTCTGAAATCCAGCTGGGCACCTATTATCAGGACCTCCTACTCTAGAAGTAAAGAATATTTTTTGACTAGAGCCCAGACCGTTTCCTGGGAGAGATTCCCCAACCATTGTACTCCAGAATCCTTTGCCCTCCAAACTATTTTCCCTGGAAATTTTCAGAAAGAAATGATTTAGAGATCGCTATACTTGTGGTAAAATAGCATAACATATAGACTTGTCAAATTACTATGTTATACACCTGAAACTAATGTAACGCTATGTGTCAACTATACTTCCAATTAAAAAAAGAGACAAGATGGGGGGCCTGGGTGGTTCAGTCAGTTAGGTGTCTGACTCTTGATTTCAGCTCAGGTCATGATCTCATGGTTCATGAGATTGAGCCCCGTGTCAGGCTCTGGGCTGACAATGGGGAGACTGCTTGGGATTCTCTCTCACTGTCTCTGCCCCTCTCCCACTAGTGTACTCGTGCACTCACACACAGTCTCTCAAATAAACATTAAAAAAAAAAAAGATGACTCATACTTGTATTTGAGTAGCTGTCTCAGCCTGATTGCTTGTCCATGGAAAGTTGGTTTAGAAGCTCCTTTTTTTCTTTTTTCTTTTTCCTTTCTTCCTTTTGAACTGTCAACTGTCACTTGAGTTGAAGCTCATACAACTCCCTCAAAAGCTTTTTGGGATTTCTGTGAATGTCATTAACGTTCATTCCGTACCCTAAAAGGCATATCCATAGTTCTTTTTTGAGGTAGACATGTCTACTTTAGGTTGAGTATAAGGCTCCTATGGGACAATACCCTTAAAATTCTTAGAGACCTTTTGTCTA
Organism: Prionailurus bengalensis; assembly: GCF_016509475.1. NCBI lineage: Eukaryota > Metazoa > Chordata > Mammalia > Carnivora > Felidae > Prionailurus > Prionailurus bengalensis. Next base: position 96,581,687 of record NC_057349.1, on the reverse strand, counting down.
GCCAAAGGGGTCAATCAGGCATCAACTTAAATTTGTTAGGTCTTTAGAAAAGGTCTTATAGCTGTAGTTTTGATTTGATTTTTTTTCCTAATACCATTTCTTTCTTTGAAGTCTTTGTTTCTGAAGAGACTGGAAATGTGAAGGTTCTCTTTTCAACCTAGCAAGTCTTTTCTCCTTCACAGGTCCTCTAAACTGCTTCCAAACTCACAATTCTCCCTTTAGCTCATCTCTCTTGTACCTTGTACCTTGTACACAGCTGAAATAATCCAGATGACATTTCATCATTCTGCCTGGTAATCCTCTTATCCAGATACATAATTTTATTATACGTTTTCTATTTTTCAAGTTACCATAGACAATAGTTTTGCCAGTTGTTTCACTCCCTTCTAACATAACATGTCCCTTCTCAGTCTCCAGTAACAATTTCTTCACTGCCTTTCTAGCTTCCACTAAGAATTTGCTGTCTCTTTAGCTTTCACATTTAGAACCCACCATTCAGACTCAAAGCCACTGACACATATTTTAGGCTTTTGTTGAACAGCACGCCATCCCACATATACTAGTTTCTGTATCAGATATCTGTTGCTGCATAGCAAACTACCCTATAATTTACTAATTTGAAATAGTCATTTTATTGCACATTCTGTGGATTGACCAGATGGTTCTTCTACCTAGGGTCACTCATGTGACTGCTTTGGACGAGTCTTAATACAGAAGCATTTTTTAGGCTTGCTTGTGTCATGTTTGCTAAGGCCTTTTGCTGAGGCCAAACCCAGAGTTAGTGTGGATGGGACAACACAGGGGCATGGAAGCCAAGAGGTGTGATTCACATGAGATGTTTGTAATAGATTCCAACAGATTTCAAGCTCCACATTACTGTGTGCCTTTGGGAAAATCATTTAATGGTGTGCAGCAATTTTCTCACCTGTAAAAAGGAATTAGTAATACCTATCATAGGATGGTTGTGAAATTTAAATATTTTAGTAATTTTTTATGATTTTAAAATAATGCTTTTGTTATTAGAGAAAATGTCCAAACTATAGAAAAGTATTAAAAAAGAAACATTTCTTGAGATCCCATCTGATACGGTACTATACTATAGGCTCCTCGAGGGCCTTCTCTATTTTCTTTACTACTGTAGATATATATCTTGGCTTTGTATTCTGAAATGTAAGGTCTTTGAAGGAAAAGAACTATGGATATATTCATCTCTGTAAATCCCATAGCTTTGCATTAGGGTTAAAAAAGATAATGTGTAGAAGTGCTTGGCTTAATGCTTGACACAGGTTATGTTCCCCCCTTAAATTGGAGTTTCATTAGATCCTAGTAAGGATTTTTAGATATCCTAAAATTACAGAGGTGGGAAAGGTATGCTGAGAACAGATCATCTAAATGGATCTCTGGAGGGTGGCCTCCACTGCCCAGCTTCTCTCTGAGGAATCCTGGTTATTCATGGCATGGAGGATGAGGAATGTTCCAGGGAAGGAACATGTCGAGATCTGCTTATAGGGGTGCCTGGGTGGCTCAGTTGGTTAAGTGTCCAATTCTTGATCTCGGCTCAGGTCATGATCTCATAGTTCCTGAGTTCAAACCCCATGTCAGGCTCTGTGCTGACAGCTCAGAGCCTGGAGCCTGGGTTGGAGTCTGTGTATTCCTCTCTCTCTGACCTTCCCCCACTCATGCTCTGTCTCTCTCTCTCAAAAATAAGTAAATACTGAAAAAAAAAATCTGAGTATAGATGCCAGAGTGATCAGTAGAGAGGCCTCTATTAAAAACTCCATTAAAAAAGAATAATCTAAAAAAGAGAGAGACTAGCCATTGAAATATTTTATTGTTAAAAACTGAAGTCTGACATTACCGATATGATGGTTTTCTTGACACTCAGACAAGTCTTACTTTCACATTTTAGTCAAAGAAGTTTGGCAGAGATCACAGAACTTATCCACACTGCTCTCCTCGTACATCGTGGGATAGTAAATTTAAGTGAATTGCAATCCTCTGATGGACCACTGAAAGACATGCAATTTGGAAATAAAATAGCTATCCTGAGTGGAGACTTTCTTCTAGCAAATGCCTGCAACGGACTAGCTCTGCTACAGAACACCAAGGTAATACCGGGCAGGGTTTGCTTATGTCTGGGTGACTTTTAGGTGGCTCTTGGTTGACTGCTGGAGCTGTGGAGGTCTGTATGCCCTGCTGCCCCAGCCCCCCACGTGTGGATGCTCAGTAAAATTGGGATGATGGTGGTGGCAATGTCCACATCAGGTAAAACACAAATGCCAAGAAAGAGTTTTAAAATTAACTTGTTTTTCTGCTGGTTGTAATTAATTATTTGTTAACTATATCAGTATGGTTAAATAACACAAAGTATGTCTATAAACAAATATTACCTATTATCTCACTACCCAGAGACAACCACTGTTAGTTAATATTGTGATGTATTTCCTCTCAGGCTTTTTGTTTGTTTGCTTACTCCTACCTTCATGTTGTAACATAGGTGAGAACTAACATTATAAGGTTTTTTTAATCCTGCCTATTTTTTCCTGCTTCATATTATGATGTGGGCACATTCCCGTGTTATTAACACTTTTCACAAACTTGTTAAGGGTTGCGTAATATTCAGTTATTTATTTATTTGTTGGTTTATTTTTGTGAGACAGAGACTGAGCATGAATGGGGAAAGGGCAGAGAGAGAGGGAGACACAGAATCTGAAGCAGGCTCCAGGCTCTGAGCTGTCAGCACAGAGCTCGACACAGGGCTCGAACTCACGAACTGCAAAATCATGATCTTAGCCAAAGTCGGATGCTTAACTGACTGAACCACTCAGGCGCCCCAATATTCAGTTATTTAGATGTAATATCACTTCTTTAACAAATTTCTCATTTTTGGAATTTAAGTTGCTTCTAATTTTTTACTGTCATAAATAGATATGCAGTAAACATCTTCACATATCAATTTTCCTCATTCCAGATTATTTTGTTAAGATAAATACCTAAAAATGGTTCAAAGGGCTTAAACATTTTTAGCGTATGGCAAGCTGCTTTCTAGAAAGATTATAGAGTTATTCCTTATATATGAATTTGAATCAGGTTTAGCTGTAAAATAACAGTGGCCTAAACAAGACAGAATCACTCTTTCTCTTGTAAAAACATCCAGGACTAAACAGTCCAGGATTGAGTCTACAAAGTCAAGAACCTGGGCTTTTTCTGTCTTACTCCTCTGCCATCCCTGTCTTACTACTTTATTTATGGCCCCAAATAGCTGTCATCATGTTCTCACTCCGGTCAATAGGAAGGGAGGAGGAGGAAGGACAGAGAAGGACAGGTCTCCTTCTCCTAAAGATCAAATGAGGGTACATCCTGGTTTGCTAAGGACAGTGTCAGTATATGTCTGCTGTCCCAGAATCCCATCTGACTTAACATTTGTCCTGGAATTTTTTTTAACAGAGGACGATTAATAATTGCATTAGAATGAGCCAGGATGGGTTTCATAGATGTCTACTTTATACTTCCAACCTCCAAAAACCTCAGTTTTTGTCTCATCTAAGCTAATAGTATGTGAGAACTGTGTACAGTGGAGAGTGTTCTCATGGTAAGGTGATATTAAATCTGGAGGACAAGCAGAAATAACTTTCCAGACACCTCCCAATCAAGGATAGCACACAAGGCAGCTGGTGGTACAACGAAGTGTCCTGAATGTCGAGGTTAACAGTTAACTTCTCCCTGTATCAGGTGTGGAAGTTTTTGGCACTGCTGGCCCAGCAGCGGGCCACTTGATGTATCAGCCAACTGCACTGCGGCCCATGTATGGCCTTTGAGAGTCACCAAGTCACCAGTCCAAAAGCTCAGTGGGAAGCAGAGTAAGGTGGAAGTTAGGTGTCTGTGAGTTACGTATGGAAAATCAAGGCTGATCAGGGGAGGCGGTAGAGAGTAGACTGAGCACCCTTGCTTGTGCGGTGTTAACCTGTAACTGTTTGATTGTTTGGCAACGCTTTGTTTTTTGCAGTGAACCCTTCTGGCAACAATAAGCTAAAAACTGTATATTTCTTTTTTTTTTTTTTAAGTATTAAGATAGTTGGTAAGGAATGTGTAATTCTCATAAAATGTTGGCATTTACTATCCACTGTGGAGGCCATTTTGTTATCACTGACCGCATGAAAACAAGAAGTATCAAATCTGCTGAAAAAGTATCAGGATCTATTTCCAAAGTTAGCAGTTACTTTAAGAAGATTTCCTGAGGATGAGGGTTTCACACATGCCACTGCAGAAGGTATATACACATACCTCGCTGTGAAGCCTAACTTTTGTTTAGACAGATGTCTGTTTTTCTAAATTAATTTCACTCATTTTCGACTATGGGTTTTGTGGGGTTTTTTAAATTTATTTATTTTGAGAGAGAGAAAGAACAAGCAGGGGAAGGACAGAGAGAAAGAGAGAATCACAAGCAGGCTCCACGCTATCAACACATAGCCCGATGCAGGGCTTGAACTCGTGAACAATGAGATCATGACCTGAGCCGAAATCAAGAGTCAGACACTTAACTGACTGAGACACCCAGGCACCCTTCAACTACAAGTTTTTATGTGCACATAGGGATAAGGGAAGCGATAACTTTATATTTCTTGGCCCCATTGGCCAAAGAAAAACTTTGCAAACAGTTAAATAATTCCAGTTTTAGTTGACTGTCATCAGGTACTTCAAATAATTGAATCATTTTAGTTAATTCAAAAAATGTTTTATTTTTTTCATCCATTCATGGAATCAAGGTAAAGCTTCTGAAAGTATATTCTACCAGAGATTAAGCCATTATGAGTGAGATCCGAAATTCAGCTTGAAGTACAACATGGAAGATAAAATTACTAGTTTATAATAATAATACAAGTACACATTTTGCTGAGGTACACACAGTGTTGTGGTAAAAACAAGGTTCTTACTACATTGAGATTCCTGTGGAGTACTTGGAACTGGTTGTGGCATACCCGTAACTCATAATTGCATCCAAACAAGTGTCCACATTCTACTAATTGCAATAGATGGAATTGTTATAAATATTTACGAGTATTTTTATGTTCAAGTCTTTGAACTACATGATTTTGGGGATTTTGGTGTTGAGTACAAAACATAGTTCAGCACTGCAGTATGTTCCTTCTGTCTTTGTTGCCTGTCATTCATCAGATTTTCAAAATCTTTATGCCCAACAATGGTATTGAACTTTTTTATAAATTTTGATGACATCTTGTTCAGAATCCATTGGAAGTCTGAAATCGAGGGTTCAACAAATAGAACACAAAATGAAACTTTTAGGGAATTATAATGAATTCCCTAAACAATCAAGGAATTACAGTTAATGAAAATCCCGTTGGATTTTTTCTTTGCAAAAGCAAGGAAGGAGCACAACAAAATAAATAGTAAGAACTCAAATGCTACCCAAGATTAAAATTTTAAATTATGTAATTGTGATTTGGAATATCTCATCTTGCAGGAAGAATCCTTTGGTAGTGCGCCTATTTTGAATAAATTATACACACACATGAATGAAATGAAATTGAGAAGGCCTAGATTTTGTAGCATCTAATTTTAGCAAAGCATTCAAAAGAATCGTAGAGACAATTTATTTGACAAGCTTTGTCTTATAAAAATATTTGTCAAAAGAAGGTACTCTGAAGGAAGCAAAAAGACAGTACCTTGAAAATATTTGGGCTAGAATAGTTACACTTTACAATATTTAAAAAATCAGAATTGAGGGGCACCTGGGTGGCAGGCTCAGTTGGGTAACCATCCAACTCTTGATCTCAGCTCAGGTTTTGATCTGAGGGTCATGAGTTCAAGCCCTGTGTTGGGCTCTGCACTGGGCATGAAGCCCACTTAAAAAAAATTAGGGGGCGCCTGGGTGGCTCACTAGGTTAAGTGTCCGACTTCAGCTCAGGTCATGACCTCACGGTTCTTGAGTTCGAGCCCCGCGACAGGCTCTGTGCTGAAGGCTCAGAGCCTGGATCCTGCTGTGGATTCTGTGTCTCCCTCTCTCTACCCCTTGCCCACTCATACTTTCTCTCTCTCTTTCTCTTTCTCTCTCTCTCTCTCAAAAATAAATAAGCATTTAAAAATTGTTTTAAAAAATTAGAATTGGGGCGCCTGGGTGGCGCAGTCGGTTGAGCGTCTGACTTCAGCCAGGTCCCGATCTCGCCATCTGTGAGTTCGAGCCCCGCGTCGGGCTCTGGGCTGATGGCTCAGAGCCTGGAGCCTGTTTCCGATTCTGTGCCTCCCTCTCTCTCTGCCCCTCCCCCGTTCATGCTCTGTCTCTCTGTGTCCCAAAAATAAAATAAAAACGTTGAAAAAAAATTAAAAAAAAAAAAATTAGAATTGAGTTTCTGTTCCATTTTGGAAATTTGCCTAGAGCTTACCAGGTAACTCAGAACTGGTAGAATGAGCATTTTCTCAATTAAAAATATTATGGTCTACCAATAAAACCAAACGAAGATATCAGTAATTTCATATTAGTCATAAACTGCAACTGTGAAGAATATTGCTGGCAGTTTTATTTTTAAATGTCATATTTTCTTTGTAATTTTTTTTTTGTGAGAGAGAAAAGGAGCAAATGAGCAAGGGCAGAGAGAGAGGGGGAGGGAGGGAGGGAGGGAGGGAGGGAGGGAGAGAGAGAGAGAGAGAGAGAGAGAGAGAGAGAAGTGGGGCTCATCCAAAGTGAGGCTCATGTTCACCTGAAGTTGGGGCTCGTGTTCACCCGATGCAGGACCCAAACTCATGAACCATGAGATCGTGACCTGAGCCGAAGTCAGATGCTTAACTGACTGAGCCACCTAGGTGCCCCTAAATGCTGTATGTTTAAAAGCACATTCTTCAGGGACATCTGGCTGGCTCAGTCAGTAGAGGCATGTGACTGTTGATCTCGGGGTTGTAGGTTCGAGCCCTTCATTGGGTGTAGAGATTTCTTTAAAATAAAATCTTTCAAAAAAAATAAGATAAAAGCACATTCTTCAGAAAAATGCCAGTTACACAAGATTAGCAATGAATTAGAGTATGTGAATATTTACCAAGAATAATTATTTTGCTGGTTATTTTTTAATACTCGGATGATCAATATAAAGTTCTTTTTTATTTTGTTGCAATGTACATGGATATATTTTTCTTTCTTTTTTTTTTTTAATTTTTTTTTTTCAACGTTTATTTATTTTTGGGACAGAGAGAGAGACAGAGCATGAACGGGGGAGGGGCAGAGAGAGAGGGAGACACAGAATCGGAAACAGGCTCCAGGCTCTGAGCCATCAGCCCAAAGCCCGACGCGGGGCTCGAACTCCCGGACCGCGAGATCGTGACCTGGCTGAAGTCGGACGCTTAACCGACTGCGCCACCCAGGCGCCCCCTTTTCTTTCTTTTTAAGTTTCATTTTTGAAAATAGTTTTTGAGTAGAACTTGTTAACAAGTCCACCAACATAATAAAATCATTTATTAGTTAATAACTACATGTTTCGGGGCACCTGAGTGCCTCAGCCTATTAAGCACAGGGCTCCGTGCTGATGGCACAGAGCCTGCTCAGGCGTCTTCCTGCTCCCTCACTGCCCCTGCCCAACTAATGCATGTGTGCTCACTCACTCTCTCTCTCTCAAAATAAATAAACTTTAAAAAATAAATACATGTTTCAAAAAGTGTAAAATTTTAATTTTTTAGCACTCACTTTTACTCTCAAGTGTCCCAGTTTGGTTGATAAATTTTATAGTATCACCACTTTACAGACATTTCTCAGAAGTTGCTCAAGATCATTCTGCTTACTTACTGGCCAGAATTGAATTATATGGCCACACCTACTTATAAGGGAGGCTAGGAAATATAAACTTCATTTTGGGGAGCCACATGTGCAGCCAAAAATCTGAAAGATATGGATAATAGACACTGGAAGACAAATAGCATTTTGCCCTATCTCCCCATCACACTTTTGGCTATATTTTTATGAGACCGATCTGCTGATTTTTAGGGAGAAAATGGTAGGGTACCTCTAATATACAGTTTATATTCATGTGAAAAGGAAACCAGTAAGAAATGAATTGGTTATATAAAATAGAATAATAGAGAATCTCAGATCTCCCACCAGAGATTTATTACCATTTGAGCATTCTTTTTATTTACCCTCAAATTGCCCTGTTTTCTGTGTGTATAGTCTACTGTGATGGGTCTCACTAAATTCTCTCCTTTACTGGAATTCACATGTTAGCAGAAGGGTGTTTGATCCACTGCCTTGGAGGGCCATTCTATGACTGCATTGTCCGTCTTGCCTCTTGACCATGCCTGCTGTGGTCTGTGATGAACTTTGGGTCTTAGGGAAGGAGAAGCTCTCAGAAGGTACAGGCCTCGTGTGGTTTCCGGGTGTCTTGCACTATACATGACTAGCTGTAGTCGTATACACTGGCCACTCATGGATTAGACCCACATACCTAAGAAGAAGAGATATTCTGGATGTAGTAACTAGATCCACATTTTTGTAATTAGCTCTCAGCCTGGGCCCTACCTTAAAACAAGACTTACTGCCTTGAGACAAATTTCTGTTTTCTCTAATCATTCGTTTTAACTTACTTTAAGCTATTCTGATGAAATCTTATATAAGGTTAAGATGGTGGTATTTAGCACAAATATAATTATGCTGTAATGACACAAACAAGTATTCACTTGCTTTAACCACTCACTTTATGGGAATGATATTTAATGTGTTCCTTTTTCTTAACTATCTTGTATCATTCACACATGCTTTCTTTTAGTGTGGTTCAAGTTCAGGGAAAATGGAGGCTTTACTCCCATCAAAATCAATTGAGATTCATGGTTTGTGAAATCCACTCTTAGTGTTTTGCATTCAGAAGCATCACTATAAATGTTCCAGAGACTAAGACCTCCACCATCTGCTCCATTAGGCACTGGATTTCAGTGGCAGTATTTGATTAAAAAAAAAAAAATACAAAACAAAAACTTAGCATATCCAAGCAACAGTTAAGCCTGAAGCTTCTTGAAGTAAGAATGATTAGGTATTTCCTTCCTCTTCAGTGAGTCCTGTACCTTCATGGTCTCTGCACAGTTTTGTACTTTTAGATTTTCATTTTTTGACTTTTATCTGGTGAGCAGGTTTTTTCCTTTTTAGGCCCACGGTATATTGTTTTGTTTTGTTTTTTTAATTTGATAGTTGTGTGTTTGATTGAAGCCTTTATTCTATGAATCATTCTGTTCATCAGAAAAAAAAAGGATCCTTTTGCACCTTGTTCTTCAAAATTTGAAGGCTCTACAAAGGTCAGTTTCAAAAGACACTTCACTGCATCAGCTCTTGTGAAAGATCTTGAATACCATGTCCAGGGGTCTATAATTGATCTTCTGCCATTCTAGGCTTCTACTAGCTCTCTTTTAATCCTAATAGATGATTTCCAAACCATATATATGAACAATAGTTTAAACTGATTATAGGGGGTAAAGTTCTTGAAAGTCAAGAGTTATCTTTGATAAAACAAATCTTCCATATTGAGAATCAATTCCTTTTATTTAAAGACTTGGCAGTTTAGGGGAGCCTGAGTGGCTCAGTCGGTTGAGCATCCCACTCTTGATTTCGACTCAGGTCATGATCCCAGGGTCATGGCATCCAGCCCACGTCTCAAGCCTGCTTGAGATACTTCTCTCTCTTTCCTTCTGCCCCTCTCCCTTATTCATGCTCTTGCACACTCTAAATAAATAAATAAATAGGGTTTAAAAAAATTTTTTTTAATGTTTATTTTCTGAGAGAGAAAGAGCATGAGTGGAGGTGGAGGAGCAGAGAGAGAGGGAGACAGAGAATCTGAAACAGGCTCCAGGCTCTGAGCTGTCAGCACAGAGCCCGACGTGGGGCTCGAACTCACGGACCATGAGATCATGACCTGAGCCGAAGTCAGATGCTTAAACGACTGAGCCACCCAGGCACCCCGGCAGTTTATTTTTTTAAAGAAAGTAAAGTTATATCTCAGAAGAAGACTTATTTTATTAAATAAATTCCCAGAAACTTAAATTGATTAAGGATAATACTAATCATTAATAAGAATTTTTTGTGTGGAGGAGGAGGTAGTGATAAATGTTTCTCTGGGACAGTATTAAGTTTTTTAAAGTTCTCTACGTATGGTTAATGTCTTAGTAAAGTTAGATTTCTCCTTAATGACGTTTTAATGTTCTCTTACAAGAAAGAAAATTTGCTGAGAGATAAACAGATAAAGAGGATGGATATGTATACCATATGCTATATATGGGTGTGTGTGTGTGTGTGTGTGTATGTGTGAATATTACTCAGCCATAAAAAAGAATGAAATCTTGCCATTTGTGACAACATGGATGGACCTAGAGGGTATTATGCTAAGTGAAATAAGTCATACACAGAAAAGCAAATGTCATATAATGTCACTTATATGTGGAATCTAAAAAACAAAACGAATGAACAAACAGAATGGAACACTTTTACATACAGGAAATAAACCATTGGTTGCCAGGGGGGGCAGGGGTGGGTGGGATGGGTGAAATAGGTGAAGGGGATTAAGAAGTATAAACTTCCAGTTATAAATAAGTCACGAGGATGTAATGTACAGCCTAAAGAACATAGTCAATAACATTATAATAACTTTGTATGGTGATGGTTGGTAACTAGACTTACTGTAGGGATCATTTAACAATATATAAAAATATGAAATCACTGATATATACCTAAAACAAACAGGATATTGTTTGTCAGTTATACTTTAATTTTAAAAAGGAGAAGAAAAATTTGTCAGCAATAGCAATGAAAGAGACACCACAGCAGTGAGGGAGCAGACAGAACTTAATACAGAATTTCTGTATATAGTATGTCACTTTTGTCACAGTGACAGCTTTTTTTGGAGGGTGTGTATTTAACTTGGTAATTAAAGTTAGCATATTTGTAGCAACTTTAATTTTTTATGACTTATTCATTCTACCAATGTTCCATTTTCTTGTGCTACTGAATTCTTGTCTGAATTTCTGTATTATGTGTTTATCTCTGTACTTCTCCTGGGGCAGACCATTAAGATGAAGGGTTCTGCAGTCATCAGAAATTCAGAGCTGTTTTATAATTGCCAAGGGTAAAATTAGCAAAGTCAATTATTCTCCCTTTGGCTTTTCCCTGAAGATATTAGGGGTCTTCAAGGTAATTGCCTTAGGTAACATTTAGATTTTTAAATATCTCTAAGTATAGAAATTGGTATATTAATCCTCTGGTAATTGTCTTCTTACTGTTCTAGCTCTGGTCACATAAATGTGAATTAACAAGATTTTGAATTCAAGGGTGAGTTTTGAATTCAAGAGTAGTGTTTGAGTTTTCATTCATTTTCAGTTATGGAACCTAAGGTCAGCTTTTTGTTTTGGTACTTCATTGTACACAGACCCTAGACTTGGAGACTTTAGAATGCCTCTTTTTAAGCCATAAATTCCCTGACTCCATTGAAATAAATTGCTTTATATTGTGTTCATATAGAACATCACTGGATCCTGAAATGATGGGGTCATACCAGAATCTAAAATTTTAGTATCTGAGCATCAAACTATCAATGAGACATGCTGAATAATTGGGGGGAAAACATGAAGTGGAGAAGCACTATAATTTAGAAATCTGGCTATTAGAGGCTTTTTCTGGTTCCTGTTTATTTTGTAGACTAGATCTTTATTTTAGGATTAAGCCACAGTACAAATACGGCTGTTTGGATTACTGCTTGTCATCTTTTTTCTCTAAGTCTTTTATTTTACATGTATAGTGATAACCCTAGTATTTGAACAATTGAATTCAGGGGCACCTGGATGGCTCAGTTGTGGTTTCGGCTCAGGTCGTAATCTTAGAGTACATGAGTTTGAGCCCTGTGTTGGGCTCTGTGCTGACAGTGCAGAGCCTGCTTGGGATTCTCTCTCTCCCCTACTGTGTCCTTCCCGGGATCACGTGCACGTGCACTCTCTCTCAAAATAAATAAATAAACTTTTAAAAAAATAATAAAAAAATGAATTGACCATGCTATTTTTTTCTCATTATAGTCGTTTTCATTTAATGGACCTATCACTATACATCAGGTGGGAAACTGTGCCTTAGCTTGGGTCTTGTCTGAGCACCCAAGAACATTGTCATGATGTCATTCCTGGGGACTGTTCTATTAAGCATTAGTGATTTATGTTTCTAAATAATTAGGGGCACAGATGTACTCTTTACATAGCTGATGTATTTCCTTATGTTAACTTTGTTTTCCTAAAGGCATAAATATGTTGTTTACAAGGAAGAATTTTGTTTGTATAAATATGCTCAATTTATGCATATAAATCTCCTCCTTTTATACCATCTATATATTTTAATAAAAAGAGGGCTATTGGTTATTCCATGTTTATATTATCGGTTACATTAATTCTACTTTCAAATTCATGTTAAAAAGTGAAATCTAGGCTCACTTGGCTGGCTCAGTTAAGTAGAGCATGTAACTCTTGTTCTTGTGGTCACGAGTTCAACCACCATGTTGGGTGTAGAGCCTACCTTAAAAAAAAAAAATGAAACCTAGAAACATGCTATATCATATGAAATTTGAGATTTTCTTTATCATATTCATTTAAAATAGACATTGTGACCTTGTGTGTTTATAGTCTTGTCAGCACTATTTTACTTGTGGAAATTATTGATTATGTTTTAGCCTCTTTAGTCTGACACCCAAGATTAATGTCCTTTTCTACATATAACCCTTCTCAAGTATAGATTTTCATGACTAGCTTAAATGTGTGCAGAAGGTAAGTAGGGTGTCATATATTGTAACAATAAAGGCAGTTATCTCCCTATCAATTGAATAAAGAAGCCAAAATGTTATCATAAAATTACAATTTCAAAGTCCCCAAATTTTTGCAGTTTTTTTTTTATCATGTGCTAACAAAGCTACCCATTAAACAGACACTATATCCATTTTCTGAGCCACTTCCTTGATCTTTAAAGCAAAAGTGATAAATGATTAGTATTTGAGAAGTGTACTTAGAAACAAGAAGCCAAATATTATGTTCTTTTAAAATTTATTGTCTCATTAAAACCTTAAACTTTGTCCTTTTGGTGCCATAAAACAATGGAATGAAGTGTCTTTTTGCCATAAAAAGATCAAATGCCATCATACAAAAAATGGACAAAACTCCTGAGTGTCTGTCAACCAGAAAGCTGACAACCAAGAAGGGAATTTCTTCCATATGCCTAAGCTTTCAAATAAGCCCATTTTAAAAAGTCTGTGTTCTACAAAAATATATTCTCTAAAATGGGTAGAGTTGAACCCCATACCATGGTTGGCCACGAGAGGTAGAAATATGTTGACTAGGGCAGATTTTTTAAAATGTTTATTTATTTTTGAGAGAGAGACAAACAGAGCATGAGCGGGGAAGGGGTAGAGAGAGGGAGACACAGAATCCGAAGCCGGCTCCAGGCTCCGAGCTGTCAGCACAGAGCCGGATGCAGGGCTCCAACTCATGGACTGCAAGATCATGACCTGAGCCAAAGTTGGACACTCAACCGACTGAGCCACCCAGGCATCCCTGGGGTAATTTTATAGTATACTTAGCCACCTCAATTTTGTAAATCCCTTTTTCTACTTTCCAGAAATAAAATTAATCAAGCCAGCTTTTTTTCCTCTTCGTTTTCACGGATGTAAACTGCCATTTCTCCAAAGCCAGAGGGGAAAAAAAAATCCACTTCTGAGCTTGAGCTAATTATTTCTTTTTGCCTTTCTAATGATTTTACTCAAGGAACTTCCTGAGTTAGGAGTTAACAAAAGTACTGGGTAGATGAATAGCTGATTCCTTCCTCTGCATCCTCAGCTAGCTGACCCCACATCTCTTCACTCATCCTTTCTTTATCCCATAGATACATCCTCAGTACCTCTTTCTTTGTCTTTTATTGTTCACAAATCAGTTAATTCCATCTCAGGCTATCCCCAGCCCCTTTCTTCCCATCTTTCATTCTTTATCTTCTTCCTTGTTAGTTCAGAAAAATTGTTATCCATCTTTTTGCCTTCTTCTTGCTCCTTTCAAGAAAAAATAAGCCAAGAAACTTTACTTAGGAATTGAAAAACATCAGAGTAAGGCTTGGCATGCTCTTGTGTTAATAAGGAAAATTGGGGCACCTGCGTGGCTCAGTCGGTTAAGCGTCCGACTTCGGCTCAGGTCACGATCTCACGGTTTATGGGTTCGAACTCCACATTGGGCTCTGTGCTGACAGCTCAGAGCCTGGAACCTGCTTTGGATTCTGTGTTTCCCTTTCTCTCTACCACACCCCACCCCCGCCCTTCGTGCTCTGTTTCTCTCTCTGTCTCTCAGAAATAAACATTAAAAAAAGTTACAAAAGAATAAGGAAAATTATATAATTAGAAATGAAACAGGCGTAAGAAAGAACCAGGGTCTCTACCCTCATTTTTTCCTTTAACCAGGTTTCCCTATAACTGGCAATGTTTAAAGACATTTTTTAAATGTCTTTCTATTTAGTTTTGTTTTCCTACTTTATTTAATTGAAGGTATTGTAAGATTGTGGTTTTCTATTTTATTTTTAATTGTAAGCATATGGTATTTCTAATGTTATGGGCTAACCAAGCTTTAGTCGGCTGCCCTGGGAACCTAGCCACCATTTATAACCTCAAATATTGGGACATTGAGGTATGAACTCCAAACAACTGACTTATAGATAAAATTCCAAAATGCAGTGCATTTGTAATTTCATGCCTGTTGTGTTAGATTAATACCGAATTTGAACTCCATAAGCGAAAGAACAGTTAAGAGCATTCAAAAGGATCCATGTGACTGCTTTTCATTAGTAGCTACAGATAGTTCATTTGTGTTGATTTAATTTGGTTTTAGCATTTCCATCATTTTCCTGATTCCTCAGAGTTGTAAATACTCATGGAAAAAATTCACTCTAAGCCCAAGTTGGTTGATGGGGCCTTAACCCAGGAGCAAATGTTATTTATTTAGCAATAGTGATTGGGGAAGAGCCCTTTTCTGGCAGCTAATGACCTACTGGAGGACTTGTGTGCCCAAGGCAAAGCTGAAGGCCATTAGCCCAACAGGTCATTAACTGACAAATGCCTGACCCTGAGGTCATTTCTGATATTGGAAACCGTGAAAACATTAAAGTGGGCTTGTTGGAAAGTACAGCTGTGCCAAGGAAGTTTCTTTTTAAGCATTTTGGAAAATGCATTGTTTGTTGTTATTCACATGGCTTAATTGTCTTTGTTCTGGGGCCATTTTCACTGTGCCCAGCAAGTCAGTCAGATATCAGTAAACACCAAAACTGTAGTGTATGGCCAGTCTTTGATTTTTAAATGACAGTTTCCCTGTTTAGAATATCACATTAACTATTTCATTCCGAAGCAACTTCAGCGTTCACTTTTGTGGATAACTTGTGTTTTCATAATATGTTGGGTTATATAGCACTTACCTATTTTATACTTCTCAGAGATGACCTATAAAGCCACATAAGAGAAGTGGAAAGACCTCAAGTAGAAGTCTGTGGACCTATTCTCTATCTCTGACTTTTTTTTTAATTAGCCATTTAACATTGGACAGTTCATTTTCTCCCTCAGAATTCTAGTTTAGATCATTGATCATTTATCTTTTTCTCCAGACTGTTTATCTATTGTCTTTTTTTTTTTTTTCTTTAAGCTCTATGCCCAATGTGGGGCTTAAATTCATGACCCTGAGATCAAGAGTCGCATACTCTATGGACTGAGCCAGCCAGGCGCATCCCTCTAATGTCTTAATACTCCATTTTTCAAGTCAGCTTAGAAACTTCATGATGTAGAATATTTAATATTTATTAAAATTAGTACAAAGCACTTAATAATATTAACAACTTATATTTTTGAGTGCTTGCCCTGTGCTAGACACTATTGCAAGTGCTTTATGTGTATTAACTTATTTAATCTCTCCTGAGACATAGGAAAGGGTTAAGTAATTTCCTTGAGGAAATGGTAGAGCTGCTGTCTAAATCTAAATATAGGCAATCTGGCTCCAGAATCCTCTAGCTTAGCTAAAGTAGAAAACTAACAAACCAAGAACCATGATACCTTTTTTGCCAGCAATTTTGCAGTTACCGGTATTGGGATTTATAATACCTTAAGCGACTAGTAGTTTTAACATATTGGAATAAGTATTTCAATACAAACATCATTAGGAGCTTTATGAAACATTTTGGAGAAATAACCAGTAAGCAGAGGCAACTTGTTTTCTTAGTTTCCTCATCTGTAAAATAAAGACAACATTATTTCCATCTCCTGTATCCCTACCAGTTGCAAAATTCTACAATTCTGAGTGTTGTAGGAGAGAGTCTGAACTTAAAATGTATATATGCAGATCCTGAAGATGTTACGATATAGGAAGAAAAACAAAGGAATCAAGAAAAAATTGTTTATAAACTCAGAGATGTAATAGAGAAATGACCATCTTTTATAAATGTCTAAGATCTAGAGATTTACATGCATATTTCAGCAATCTAAAACAATACTCTAAATTAATGAACTCACCTATATGGCCAGTTTGTGATGAGCAAATGATACGGCTTAATTTGTTCAAGTACTTTAAAAGCCATAAGATGATATGCAGATATAAAATTCTGAAAATAATGATTAAACAATTATAACTGCAAATTTATTTTGAAAGTTATGATTTATACAATTCACATATTGGAAAAAGTATTGGTGGTGCAATAAAATTTTTGCGTGCATTGTGTTAAGCATTAGAAATGCCAGTTTAAAAGACAATTGTATCACCTGTTTTCAGTCTTCATGTAAATTATATCAACAAAAACAAAAACAAAAACAAAACAACCCAATTGTATCTCTACAGATTAGAGAATTTCTAACCCAAGTATATCCATTGTTTGATTCAAGGGTACAATACAGCCAATCTCGAGTTTCTACTACTTTTTTTTTTTTTTAAGGAGGGGAAAAAAAGATTACCTAATTTTCTAGAATGCAGTACCAATAGAGCCAGTTATTTTTAGCATTCCATTGATTCACAGATTTTGAAGAGCTGCAATGGTATTTGGAAGAAATACAATTACAGTTTTAGACGAGATGCGTGGATTTTAATGCATATGAGTCATGCTTTTATTTCTGTGGTTGCCTTTAAAGTGCAAACCTCAGGACGTCTCTGAATTACAAACATCTGCCTTTTAGTGTAGCCCAATTAGAAGAGGAACTAATTGAACTAAAAATTGAACCATGTTATCCAAAAGACAAGGGATTCCTGGAATTTGCAAGAGTATGTGTGAATCTCAGAGAAATCCTGAAATTTTTAACTCTTTGGCCAAATGTGTTCTAAACTTTTTTTTTTTTTTTATGAATCTAGTAAGATCAAAGCTGAGAGTCAGTATCAGTGATGTATATAAACCAAGGTGGAAATGCTCCCTAATATTATACCCCATAGTACCCGAGAATGATTATGTTTTAACCTGCCTTCTGCCTCTGTTTCTATTCCGTTAACTTACATGTTTTTGGAATACAGTGATAAAGAAATTAACACCTTTATAAATATATTTCAGAATAACAATCTGTAAACTGTGTGTCAAAAATCTGGGGACTCTGTGTGCAGTTAAAATGGCTAACCAAGGTATGAGTTATACATGACGTATATCAGTATAAGGTAGTATTTCAGATTATAGATCACATGCTGTTTATGGTGGATAGTGAAATCCCTTTAGTAAGTGACTGTCAACACTTTTTCTTTAATGGATCACAATAGAAAATAGAGGGATAATGAAACTTTTGTTTTATGAAAAATTTCACTCATTTTTGTACATACACATGTATGCATGTACTGTGTGTGTCATGATGTAGAATACAATTCTTATCGTGGGTTGCAATTTAAAAATTTTGAAAGTTGATACTATTAGGCAGTGTTCTAGCCAGCAGCATCCTTTCGTTGAATGAAATAAGGTACCTTGATTCTGGTGTTCTGAAGTTTCACATTGTGAACTTGTGTTTTTCAAAGGTGGGATTAACCTTTAAGCAAAATCACACTTGGAAACTATCACTTAACATCACTGAGAGTGCCATCAAAGGAAGAAGCAGTGAAAGCAGAATGGAGGTTATCAGCCACATGGGGAAAAGTGGGCACGTCACTGAGATGGCAGATATAATTCTCTCTGAGAAGTTGTCAGAGCAAAGTGTAACAGAGCTACTAAGTGTGGGGCATCCTAATGGGGAATATCCTGGGTACAACAAACTTGACAACATACATAAGGAATTCTTATGTTGGAGAAAGTGAAAACTAAAGCAACTAACTGCTGTATGATAATGTCAGAATTACTTTGTTTCACGACTAAGCATTTAATTCCCAGCAACTATTTAGTTTTTGTAGTAATGCAAGATACTTAACCAACTTTTTTTTTAGCCTACTGGAAAGCATCTCTTTTTCTCCTTTTCTTACAAAAAGTTTTATTTTGGTGTAAGCATTTTAAATTGTAAAAAAAAATTATCAGCCACTTTTTCAGGAATCTAAGCATTGTTTAAATCAATAAATGATTATCATTACTCAGTGGTGAACAGTAGACCAAGAACCATGCACCGTCATTCAAAAAGTGAACTCAAGGGGCACCTGGCTGGCTTGGTCGGTGGAGCATGCAACTCTTGATCTCAGGGTTGTGAGTTTGAGACCCACATTGGGTGTAGAGATTACTTAAAAATAAAATCTTAAAAAAAAAAAAAAACTCCTTATTTTTGGATCACTTTTTTATTGTTACTGAAAGAAATCCATATTTTGGCATCATCCTTACAATTGTTATGAATAAAAAACATATACAGCTACACATTTAGGTATTTCTGGTCATGGGGCTAACTGTTGATAAAATGTAGATACCTCTTACTTAGATAAGCTAACTGAGGCCCAAAGGAGTGCTATGGGAGAGGGGGGCAGAGGGAGTGCCTGGATGGCTCAGTCGGTTAAGCATCCAACTCTTGGTTTTGACTCAGATCATGATCTCACAGGGCGCTGGCAGCATGGAGACTGCTTGGGATTCTCTCTCTTCCTTCCTCTCTGCACCGCCCCCCCCCCCAAATAAATAAATACACTTAAAACAAAAAGTGATATGGATGGCCCAAAGTCATGCAGCCTTCTAAGTGGTCAATAACAAAGTAATGTCCTTTATCTTTATAAGGTCATAACTAGTTTCATTAGTAGAGTGCCAGGAACATAGTAGGCTGTCAGCAAATGTTTATGGAATGAGTGCATTAGCCAATATAATATTAAACTTCAGCACTTCATATTCAAGCCATCTTCCTGAATTTGTGGCCCATTTCTTTTAAGTTTTATCAGTTGTTATTTTCTTTTAGACTTTTCTTTAGTTTGCTGAATTTTCCTGAGCCCTTTCTGACAAATGTTACCAGTAGTTAGAGGCCATAAACCAATGTATCAGCTGTTCTAAATTAAAAATTAAGATTATCAATTTGCTTAGTTTTTGCTGCACCTGTCCTACTGGTTGTGCCATTTCTCTCTCCGCTCTTCCCCCTTAGCCAGAAAGAACTTCCAGCTCACTAGAACAGATTGCTATCCCTCCCACAAATAAGCATGGTCTTACACATTTGGCAGCATTGAAAAGGCTCCCTTCAAAAAGCCTAGTTAGAAGCTTCCTCCAGAACTCCTGTGAGTTAGTGGTGTGTTTATTGCAACAGACCTTTCATCATTGTCGTCATTAAACCTGGTCCTTGTCTGATAGGAAGGAGTGGGGAGAACCATTCTTTCAGACTTCATGAATGGCTTTATTAAAGCAACTCATTTATATTAATCAGCATGCAGATTAGGGCTCATCTGGGTTGTTTGTGCCCAGGTGGTGGGTGAGTAGATTCACCCCTTATTTGGCCACTGCCGCTGCTCCCTGTGTTCTTCAGAGGTCGCTTCTCCATTGAGGCTGCCAGCCTGAAAGCTCTGGCTGAGCACTGGGGGACTGAATCCACCTGGAACAGAATAGTTTGCTTAAACCCAGTCTGTAAATGATAAAGTGCTTTGCAAATGTTAGATGTTATTATTGGTCTCTGTGGGAGAGCACTACTTCTTAGCCAGTTCCTCTACCTCACCTTGGTGTAATGTAAGTAAATCTTTCCATCATTAAATGCATCTCTCAAACACTCCGTGCTTTGTTTTTTGTGAAGAGGAACTGAAGAGTGAAGCTAACTGCCCTGGTTACTCTTAGCAGACTGTTCGGCATCCTTTATCTTTAAAAGTATTTTTCTGTAAGACATTTTTACTGACAATATTGGTTTTGTGGCTTAAAAAAAAAATCTTGACACTATCCCTTCAAATATCAAAGCTTTTTGGAAAGGACATATTTATGCTAAATCTGTCTTTTGTTTCTCCCAAGATGTATATGAGAATTAATTCTTCCCCAAGGGCGTTTTACCTTTGCAACTGCTTCATGCATTGCTATTTCTTCCTAGAGGTGGGGGAAGGAGTGCAATAAATTTGTGTGTAATTAATGCCATCAGCACTGCAGATGCGTGCACACACATGACTATTTCCTTCGCTAGCAGCTGTTAAGAGTAGTAAAGACTGAGGGGCTGTGTGTTCGTTTGCCTCCCAAATAGAGTGATGGATCACACGTTGTCATTCTACACTGTAGTAAAAACTCATTAAAATAACCTTTCCAGCGCAAGTTTTTGAAAGACGATTATAAATCTGTAATAGCCTCCACAGTTTCTATATACCAATGAGTTAAGTGCGGGGCAACCTTTTTTTTTTTTTTCCTTCAAGTTTATTTATTTTGAGAGAGGGGGAGAGAGAGAAAAAATCTCAAGCAGGCTCTGCACTGTAGGCACAGAGCCAGACATGGGACTCAACCTCACGATCTGTAGATCATGACCTGAGCTGAAATCAAGAGCCAGATGCTTAACCAGCTGAGCCACCCAGGCACCTCTGTAGCAACCTTTTTTAAGTGAGTTAAAACACAACCATACTACACCAACTCAGATAGGTTTTGCTGGCTCAAGCTTTTATTGAGCCACATTAGTTAATAGTTAATATTTTTCTAAAGATTTAGTTGTATTTTACTTTTTATTTGAGATGGGTGCTCCTTTGCCCATATTAAGTGGTCTGGTTTCCTGGTTAACTATCTACAACTCAGCTGAAACTTTTCCATCTGTCAAATACTGACAGTACTCCTGGATCACGCCTGTTGAGACAGGCACAGCTCGTCTCCACAGAATGCTTACCACCACTTACTGATCTTATTTTTGCTACTCCGAGGACTATTGTTTGATTGATATATTCCAGAAATCAATTTGTGGACACAGCTTCAGAAGCCTCTCTGAGGCTAAAAGGAGAGTGTGCTCCCCAGCTCCCCGCCCCACTCCATGGAGATAGGTTTATTGTTTTAACCTGATTATAAAAGCAGTACAATAAAAGAGGGGAGAAAAATGTAATACATTGTAAATTTAAGCAGTTATAAATTTATTGATTACAAATTTAAGCAATTTATAAAAGTTGAAAAAGAAAATTTTTTCATTAAAAATCATCCAGATGCTTACTTACCATTTACACATTATCATTATTACTACTTTGTTGTCCTTTCATTTAAAAAAAATTTTTTTTGTTGATTTATTTATTTTTGAGAGAGAGAGAGCACGTGCACAAGCCAGGGAGGGGCACACAGAGAGAGACACGGAACCGAAGCAGGTTCCAATCTCTGAGTTGTCAGCACAGAGCCTGACACAGGGCTTGAACCCATGAACCACAGGATCATGACCTGAGCCAAAGTCAGATGCTTAACTGACTGAACCACCCAGGCGCCCTTAATATTTTGTTGTCTTTTCCGACTTTTCTCTCAGCGTATATAAACACAGAGATTGACCTCACTTTGTTTTAAAAATATCTGTCATGCTATTGTAACCAGCTTTTGTAACCAGCTTTTTTCTTTTAAGAAGATATTACAGACGTCCTCAGATAGCAGTGTGAAGACGTTATTTGGTCATTATTGTTCTCTTACCAACCCCTACTTCTCTTAATTTCTATTTTTTATGATAGGAATTTTATTATAGCTCAGGGTGTAATCACCACAACACCTTTTGCGAGTGCATATGCATCACTTTTGCTTTTCAGTTAAGAAAAATCATCAAATTGTAGTTACTCTTGCCAGAAGATAAAGAATGAGGCAATTACATTTTCCCTGAGACTGACGAAATTTGTCCTGTAAATTAACCATTTAAGAAATTCATTCCATCAGTTATACGTCAATTAAAAAAATAATAATAATAAAAGAAATTTATTCCAAACAAGGTGCCCCCAAGAAGCTAGCTCATGACATTGACAGTCTGAACAGTTACCACTTCTGGCTCACTGAAATTGAGGGTGTTACTCAGAAGACGTGGGAATAGTATATGGCATTGCCAGGCAGTCAGATTTCAACATGACAAATCAGAAAGAAAAGCATTTTTGTATTGCTTGTGCAGGTAAGCAATTATGCCATTCTTGCAACCTCCAGAAATGCAGAAATTAGCTTATCTCCTGCTTGATTACTGTCTAAACAGCCAAAGTAAACTTTATAACATTAATGGTGACAGATTCTCTTCTAAGTGTTCTACATATTTACTCATTAGAGAGGAAGTGATGTGGCCAACTAGAGCCATTATTTGTTTGACACAACTTTTCACTTAAACCTGATATCATTCTGAATCCGATTGTATGAATTATTCCCAAGCATTAGAGCCATTCAAGACCCAGAACTCAGCAGTGTTGACCTTAATTGACCCAACTAGGATATTTCTGTCAGTAGGTGGGGTGGGCTATCAGTCTTAATGGTTTAGGACATGGAAATGGTTTAGAATGGTTTAGGAAATGAAAATTGCTTAATTAGGATTCTAGGTCTTGAAACCAAGGGGCTTGGATACAAAAACTTTCATGAAGAAAGTAATCGGGAGAGTTCAGACAGAGGGAAAAGTCTGTGTGAAGAGAATAGATAAAAATAATATCTGAGCAGGGCACCTGGGTGGCTCAGTCAGTTGAGCATCCGACTTCAACTCAGGTCATGATCTCACGGTCTGTGAGTTTGAACCCTGCATCGGGCTCTGTGTTGACAGCTCAGGGCCTGGAGCCTGCTTCGGATCCTGTGTCTCCCTGTCTCTCTCTCAAAAATACATAAACATTAAAAAAATAATAAATAAAAAACCTTTAAAAAATAAATAAACCTTTGGTGAGCAAAGGTGTCTTACCAAGCTTTATAAAAAAGCAGTTTTAAAATCTTCATGCCTAACTATAAATATTAAGATTTGCATTTCTAGAAGCTCGGAATCAGAATTGGAAGGGACCTTATAGAGTTATGTTTCGCAACTTCCTTCATTTTATAGTTGAGAAAAATTAATTGTCCTACCCCAGATCTCAAAATGACATTACTAGGAGACCTTGAAGTAGGGTCTAGATCCTTTGGCTCCTAATGCTCTGCCCTGTTTCATTACAGTCTTTTCATTGTTGGGCTTCTAAGAGTGGCTATCATTGATGCTCTTTTAAGTCTGTCATGTTTTTGTAGTTGATAGTGTTTGCTTGCCCCTCTGGGCCTGAGGAACGAAAGTCCTTAATCTTTCTCATGGTGCCCTTGTTAAGAGTGCCAAGAAGTGGAGGGCTTGGGTTCTTAGTCTCAGGAGATCTGGCATTTAGGCTTCTGGATTCTCTGACTGCCATTATCCTTGCTACCATTGTGGGTTGCTGGAACAAATCATTCCACAAGAATCTGAGGGAGAAAAGTATCATGAAGCAGGTACTTTCTTATATTGAAATACAAAAGGTGTCTAAACAGGTGCCTATGTAGTAAGCCATGTATTGAAAAAAGATCAGATTGGGGCGCCTGGGTGGCGCAGTCGGTTAAGCGTCCGACTTCAGCCAGGTCACGATCTTGCGGTCCTTGAGTTCGAGCCCTGCGTCGGGCTCTGGGCTGATGGCTCAGAGCCGGGAGCCTGTTTCCGATTCTGTGTCTCCCTCTCTCTCTGCCCTTCCCCCGTTCATGCTCTGTCTCTCTCTGTCCCCAAAATAAATAAATGTTGAAAAAAAATTTAAAAAAAAAAAAAAAAAAAGAAAGAAAAAAGATCAGATCAATAAATGGCCTCATTAAATATGTGTAGCTGGTAGTCCTGTGGTCTTCCTAGAAATACTACAATTTTAAAGGAGGATGATACTTAAACATCTCTCTCTTTGGTATAATTTTAAATGTTAGGGACTCCTGGGTGGCTCAGTGGTTAAGCATCCAACTCTTGATTTCGGCTCAGGTCATGATCTCATGGTCATGAGATTGAGCTGCACATCAGGCTCAGCGCTGGGCATAGAGCCTGCTTGAGATTCTCTCTCTCCGTCTCCTTCTGCTCCTCCCCCGCTTACACACATGCTCATGTGTGTGCTCTCCCTCTCAAAAAAAAAAAAAAAAGGTAATAAAAAAAAAGGTTAAGTAAACATTTCAGGCAATAGAAAGAGATTTATGTGTGCATTGAGTAAGTCACCCTTGCCTGGGACACTTCAGCTCCCCTAGGCTATTGCTGGTTTTCATAATCTCTTACCTTCCTTGATTTGTTAACCCAAGGAAATCCAAAGCTTTTTCCTCAATGATCATCATTGGCTATGGAGGTGTATTCTGCTCAAGTAACTATAGCTATTTGGAACTATGGGTCCTTTATAAATTTTGAACTTATGAGTACAGGTCTGTCTATATTTCCTAATTACATTAAAAAGAAAAAGAGACAATAAAATGTCTGTTGCCTCTGCCTGGTCTGAAATCTCAGGGAAGTAAAGGCACAGTCTAGTTATGCAGAGCCAGATCCATTGTTAAAAGTTCATGCCATCATTTTGACATTTAGTGTTGTGGACTTTCTCTTTATAAATCCCTCTTCACTTTACCAGTGCTGGTCTCAGAGCTCAAACTGTTTCAAAACCGTAACATTTCTTAGTGAGTGATTGATCTGTATTACGTGTCCGGCCATCAGGGGGATCTTGGGATGTTGCTTGTATAAACTGTAATCCAATCTGATGCTGTGCATTTAGTTACAGTCTTTCATAGACCTATTGGTGATACTCTATCCTCCTGGATTTGGGAATAGAGCTTATCTGATACCTTCAGGGGAAAAAAATCCATTCATTTTCTTTCTTCCCCACTTAAATAACTCAACACATCTGGTAACACTGTAGGATCATTGTCCTTCCAGTTCCTCTGCAGCTCATATTGCTACAATATTTCTTAAGTATTTGGTTACCTAAAGGGCAATGTGATTAAAAAAAAAAAAAAGACTTTGTATAGGTCTTACAAATTAACCCATCTGCAGAGCTAGAAAAAAAATGGCTTTAATCAGCAAAATTTCCATATCAACAGCCTTGTCTGTGTTACACAGGATGAACGTAAATATAAATTTGGAGATGAATGTTCATGTGTTAAAATTTTAAAGCAAGTCTTTCCACAAATTAATGTAATTTGTGTCTAAGAAAATGTTTATTAAATCTAACGTACCTGAGATTAAAGTATCTTGTTGTTTGGGTCTGTATCCTTTGGCTTAATAATGTCTTCAATTACAAGAATGATAAAAGCTGAAACAAAATCCTTTAATTCAATCAGAACTTAGCTAAATTTTAGGAAGCAAAGAGTGGGAATCAGATACGGTACTGCATGATATAGGAAGCTAAATATACACGATATTAAGACTTCGCAAGAAGCGGTTGGGGCTGCTTTGAGGAATTCTTGTTTGGAACGGCTGCATTGAAATACCACTATTTTATCCTCTTGAATTAAGATGGTTTATGCAAACAAGTCTAAATTGTACAGTAGTTCCAAAGAGACTGTTTTCTGCTTGTTTTACATTCTGGAACAAGTTCAAAGCTTTTGATTTTGGTTGATTTTTTTTTTTTAACAGCCTGAGTCTTGAAAATAATACAGGTTTGATGAATATGATTTCAATATTGCAGTTCTATAAAAATTTTCAGTGTTTATGGTACATTTGACCCAGGGGCCCTCCACCAAATATATCCACAGTGCATTTTAAGTATAACAGAATGAACACATTTGAAAGGTTAACCATTCTTTTGCTTTTGCTTTTCTTTCTGTATTAAGTATGAAAATTAGCATTGTAATGGCTCCCAGAATGGAGATATTGAAAAAGTATCCACCTGACAGAAATAAACATACAGAAAATAAATTGAGTTAAGATTTCATTAGGTATCTGAAATTTAAGCTTCTGTTCAAAATGGCTATTACTGGATTTTCATATATATTAGTTCAATGCTGTGCTTGTAAGATTTTTTTTTTTTTTTGCTTGAATTATGCCTGAAAAAAATTGGATTACAGCTCTAATATCCAGGTGGGCAATGCCATTTGCCAGGATCTTTGTATATAACCCCATAAGCACAAATACTGCCTTGCTGCTAAGCCTTCTGAGGCTTTCTGAGGTAAAAATGGGCATAAAAATGTTTAATTGTTTCTTTTAATTTTTTTTCTTGTTTTTTTAGGTTGTGGAACTTTTAGCAAGTGCTCTTATGGACTTGGTGCAGGGAGTATACCGTGAAAATTCTACTTCAGCAAAGGTAGGGATTGGGTACTCATTATAAAATGTTAGGTTAAAAACCCTCGTGGCAAAACTAGAATTGACGAGCGAAAATGTCATTTTTGTTTTGTGTTTAAATTGTACATGACATTTTTTTTTAGATTAGTGTTTTGGCTACAAATCCATGGCCATACGCTTAGTACATAGCAGATTTAGCCAATTAAAACAACCTCTTATCCTCTGGCTGGATTCACAGTCTGTTCAGTCTGCAGCAGCCCAGGAGACACCAGGGTGCTCTGTCTACTGGCTGGCAGGTAGCACTGTCACAGGGCAGGCAGACTGGAGAAACAGCTCGTGCTGAGGTGGCTGGGCGCAGCCTTTCCCCAGAGGAAGGGGTCTTCCGTGTCCCAGAAGAGTGGACATGATCTGAAGAGGATGACTTTTGAGGGCATGAGGAAAGAATGTCTTTTATGTCCAAGATCCAGAATTCACTGCGTTATTAAATTCTCTGTGATAAGAAGTAGGATGGTTGTGCAGTTGGATCATTCTGATTAATTATATAGATCTAGAATTAAGGTTTTTTGACTCATTTAACAGGACATCTTATGGGTTAGGTTTTATTTCTTTAAAATGCAGTTATTTCATTTCAGTAGGATATTGAATGTGAAGCAGTTGCCTCATTGACCACCGCCATCATTTAACATGGTATATGCTATTATACGGGATTCCTAGCTTAGGGTTTCATTATTCTAACTTCTTTAGCTTCTGTATTAGCAAGATTTCACTCACTGCAAATTAGAGAAAATATGCGCATATGCACATTTTAGGCTTTTTGACATTTCCATTTGAAAAAAGAAAGACTGATTTTACTGGAAAATGAAACATAGGGCATGAGCAACTTGCATAGGAAATTTAAAAGTATAACCCAGGGACTCTGGATGGCTCAGAGAATAGTTAGTAAAATATGAAGAATTGTACCTTGGACGTCTGCTAACATTTGGTTCAAGGAACCACAGTTCCCTGGAGGCATATCTAACTTCACCTAAGTTGCCTAGTGGTATGTGGGGACCTGGCAGGATATACGACCACAGTGGGACCCCCTTTGCCGCATTTTTCAAAAATATACCATACTTCACTACCATGGCTGAGGATTAATAGCACATTGTAGAATGGAAGATTCCTGGTCTAGTTCCACTCATAAGTTGCCTCATATATAGTATAAAGAAGATGATAGTGGCTAAACATGTAACACTGTGGTAAGTAACTCACCTATGTTTCTTCATTTAATCTTCACAGAAAGCCTGCTAGCAGATACTACTGCCATCCCCATTTGACATAATGGGAAAACCGAGGTTTAGAAAAGATTAAATAATTTGCCCACAGTCATACAACTTGCTAGTTGAGATTTGAACACCAGAGCTCAGGTTCTTAACCGTGCGTTTTCTACCTCTATACCTCATGAAACCCAATTTGCTCGCCTCCCTCTGCCATACCTGAGATCCCACCATATATGGTGATGACAGTGACCTCTTCTGGCAGTTGAGGCATCGTTTTCCCCTGGGATAGTTCCAATGTGTTCACCGTAGTTCCATGTAAGATATTAATATCGTACAGTTAAATACCTTAATTTTTAAGTGAAAGTTTTATTGTTGGTTTTAGGGTTCTTGGTTTATTCACTCTTAACTGTTTGCCCACTATAATTAGCCTAGTTTGTTAATAATTTTGTGAACATTTATTAAATACTTTCTGTATGTCAGGCAGACCTAACAGCAACGACAACAGTAAATGGTTAGATAGCCCTTTACAGTTTGC
The DNA here is from genome assembly GCF_016509475.1 of Prionailurus bengalensis. NCBI lineage: Eukaryota > Metazoa > Chordata > Mammalia > Carnivora > Felidae > Prionailurus > Prionailurus bengalensis. Next base: position 96,553,362 of record NC_057349.1, on the reverse strand, counting down.
TTATACTTTCTTTCTCTACAGTCACCCATAAAAAGGGGGGCATTTGTTGGTACGCCCATTCTATACATTAAAAGCCTGAGATTCAGGGATGACAAAAGGCAGGAAAGCCTATTATCTGGAAACTCTTTGTTGATGTATGTTTCACAGTGGCATGATCTGAACCCAGGTTTTTTGACTCCAAGTCCCACATAATCTGTTTCTTCCTGGGAAAGAGAAAAGAGGAAGCAACGAAAGTCTTTGAAGGACTGTTGATCATACGTGCACTGCCAATTAGCAGGCACTAATTGCTGACTTTCATTGGCTAGTTTTACTTCAGAGAATCTGTAGCAATGCTTTGTCCATCTGCCCTGTTTCCCTACCGTCTCCCCAAACACAGCCCTTTAAAGCACTAGCGACCTTCTTTAAGCAATTACATTTCTGAATATAGCCAAACCATTTAAAGAGCTGTTTTGGTTGGTTTTGTTTTCTTTTGTTTTGTTTTTATAACGGAAGGAAAATGCATAGTTGGACTGAAGCTGCGGGAGTGCTTCTGGATGCCTCCATTTGTGTCCCAGGTCCAATTTAGGTTAACCACATTTCCCTTCCTAACCAGAAAAATCCTGGCCTTTCTCCCCCCTCCTCTAAGTGTGCTTGCCATTGCAATGGCAGTTCAGAATTTGGGTTTTCGAACTTGGCCCAGGAATGCCTTCAGAGGCAGAGAGAGCACTGCCCCACATGGAGTGCCTTCAAGGTTTTCATGTTCTGGCACGATTGGGAAGCAGCCACAAGTGGAGGTCATGTGGGAAGTGAGTGGCACAACCTCCGTAGCCTTGGGCCAATTCAGTACACAAAAGAATTGCTTTGTGATTTAAAATCAGCTGCAAACCATTTATTCTCTCTAGGGAGAAGAGAATACAATGCAGTCTGTTTTCTATATGGCTACTTAATGCAGTGATGGAGAACCTGGGTAGTACGAAAATAGCTTTCTGTGGAGCAGTGCCTATGTGACCAGGGTAGATGCACTAAAAGCAAATGGAGGAGAATTACAACTGAATATATCCAAAATCACCTTCTCCAGAAGAAGTTTGTAGAGTAATTACCTAATCCTCCTTTAAACTATGAAAATTTATGTGACTTAACATTAGTAATACTTGACAGATCATATGTAAACTGTGATCATGTAAACATTCAGAGTAATTTTGGAAATTCATCCTTTGATCTAGCCATTGAAAAACAGTATTTTTATTTTTGTGTTTGTTAGTGAATGAACCATTTTTTCTTTATAATAAAAATTAGCCATTGTGCTTTCTTTAGTGTTTATAGCATTTCCTCTCTGTCTACCTGGTTTGGTGTTGTTGTTAGCTAATTGGGAAAAAAAAGTATATGAAGTAGAAAAATTGCATTTTATGTTTTTTTAAGTTTGTTTCTTTATGTTGAGAGAGAGCACAAGTGGGGTGGGGGAGGAGCACACAGTAGGGGGGTGGGAAGACAGAGAATCCCAAGCTGGCTCTTTGCTGTCAGCACAGAGCCCGAAGCAGGGCTCTATCCCACAAACCATGAGACCATGATCTGAGCCAAAATCAAGTGTCAGATGTTTAACCAACTGAGCCACCCAGGCACCCCCCCAAAATTGCATTTTAAATGCAGCTGTTGTTTACCATTCTAAGAGTTCCCAAGTCCTGCCGTGTACATTGTGTTCATGTTACTCACTGTACACACTAAATATTTTGCATTTTAGAAAAATTGGCTTTGAATCCAGACCTTTATATCTAAAATCTTTATAGCATAATTATCTTATAACTTGTTTCTAATTAGAAAAGTAACTGCGTATTTGGTAATAAAAATTGAAAGCACAGCAAAAGGTCAAGAGGAAAAAAGAAATTATTTTACATAAACCATCCCCAGAAATGAATCATGATTACACCTTAATGTATTTCCTTCTAGATTTCATTCTATATTTCTCCCATTTTATAGTTATTATTCTATGTCATTTTTTGTTCCGATTGATTCCCTAGGATTTGTTATTAAAAGTCTTCAAATGGGGCACTTGGGCGGCTCAGTCGGTTGAGTGTCCGACTTCGGCTCAGGTCACGATCTCGGTTCGTGGGTTCGAGCCCCGCATTGGGCTCTGTGCTGACAGCTCGGAGCCTGGAGCCCGCTTCAGATTGTGTCTCCCTGTCTCTCTGTTCCTCCCCTGCTCTCACTCTGTCTCTCTCTCTCTCATTCTCTCAAAAATAAATAAAGATTTAAAAAAATTTAAAAAAGTCTTCAAACGTTAGGGGCACCTGGGTGGGTGGCTCAGCCGGTTGAGTGTCCAACTTTAGCTCAGGTCATGATCTCACCGTCTGTGGGTTCGGGCCCCACATCGGGCTCTGTGCTATCATCTCAGAGCCTGGAACCTGCTTCAGATTCCGTGTCTCCTTCTCTCTCTACCCCTACTCCACTCGTGCTCTCTCTCTCTCTCTGTCTCTCAAAAATAAATTAACGTTAAAAGTAAATTTTTTTTAAAGTCTTCAAATTTTAATTTTAATGACTATTTAATGTTTCTCCATACTACTATAATTTACTGAACCATTCCACAATTTTTAGATACTTACCCTGTTTCCTTTTTTTTTAAATGAGTTTAAACAATATTGTGATGATGAACATCTTAGTGTTTTTAACAGTGCTCTATTTTATACTATTTGCTAAAAAAAAAAAAAAAGAACCCTAGAAGTGAGATTTTTTTTTTAATCAAAAAGTTACTATATCTTTAGGGGCACCTGGATGGCTCAGTCAGTTAAGCATCCGACTCTTGATTTCGGATCAGGTCATGATCTCATGGTTCGTGCGTTCAAGCCCTACACTGGGCTCAGCACTGACAGTATGGAGCCTGCTTGGGATTCTCTCTCTCTTCTTCTCTCTCTGCTGCTCGCCTGCATTTACTCCTTCTCTCTCTCTCTCTCTCTCTCTCTCTCTCTCAAAATAAATAAACTTTAAAAAAAGTTAAAGTAAAATCTATTCTTCAAAAAAAAAAAGTAAGAATATTTTCAATATATAGAAAAAGATTGCTATCCTTAGAAAAGCCTGCTTTTGAAGTTGGCCCTTGGCTAGAATCTGGGAACTTGGATTTTAGGAGTGTCTCTACCATTATCTAACTGGTAAGTGCAGCTCACTGTAGCCAAAATGTTTTTGCCAGTAATGTGGTTTATTTTGAATATCTGCTTTCCTTCTGGGAGTCTGGAATGTTGGTATATGCTAGGCAGAGAGGATGACCAACCCCTACAGAAATGCTGAGCACTGAGTCTCCAATGAACTTCCCGGGTAGACAGTATTTTGTATATGTTATCACATGTGTTCATTCTTAGAGGAATTAATCACATCTTGTTTGACTCCACTGGCAGAGGATTCTTGGAAGCTTGCGCCCAGTTTCCTGTAGACTTCATCTCATGCACCTTTTTCCCTTTGCTGGTTTTGTTTTATATCCTTTGCTGTAATAAACCATAGTTGTGACTTTGACTATATGTTGAGTCCTAGGAGTCCTCCTAACAAGGCCATCAAACCTTGGGGTGGTCTTAGAGACCCCTAAACACTGTTTTTCTGATTCCTTATTATTTCCACCCACTTGTACTCCTTCCTTGTGAACTAATCAAGGTCCTCTGCAACACTCATGTTGGTTTTTAAATGGGGAACAGCACACCTCTTTCCTGTCTTCAGAGATTCTGCTCATGTTGGCTTGGCCCCGGTCTCAGGAAAGTGAGAGGGTTTTAAAGAGGATCCATTTCTCTTGGAAAGGAACTGGCTTTAACTGGCTTTAACTGTTAAAAGCCAGTTTGTACTAAATTTTGTACTAAATGTTTGTACTAAAATTACAAAGATCCATTGTATTTTTTTCCAAGCATAGATTATACTTTCAGTATATCATTCTCTTACGAGAAGTAGATAAGGTCACTTATGTCCATTTATTTATTTTTTATTTTTTATGCCTATCTTCCTTAGCCCCTTAGCATATCTTCCTTAGCCCTTAGCATCTTTCAAGTAAGATATAAGAATAATTCAATTCACCAGGAAGTTATAGATTGGTGCCTACCTGCAAAGCCCAATGCCACCTTCTAAAATACAATAAAAAGATTAGCAAGGGGAGCTTTGTCCATTGAAAAAATAACAGGGAGAAAATTGGAACAAAAAGTCACATCTGGTTGGGAAAATCAGAAAAGACTTCAAGGAGAATGTGATATTTGAGGTGGACATTTAAGGATGGGAAGGACGTCTGTTGATGGAGAAGGATGCCATTTGAGGCAGAGGAAACAGCATGATCAAAAGTAGGTGTATTTAAGATCAGGCCTTCATCCACATTAGAATAAAGGAATAGTAAGAAGACTGGAAAGGTAGGTTTTGTCACATGCTTCAAGACTTACAATGCCAGAATATAGAGCTAAAACCATATTTAGTACTTGAGATAATGGAGGGATTGAAGATTAAAAAAAAATTCTTTTTTAATGTTTATTTATTTTTGAGAGAGAGAGACAGAACGTGAGCATGGGAAGGGCAGAGAGAGAAGAAGACCCAGAATCCGAAGCAGGCTCCAGTCTCTGAGCTGTCAGCACAGAGCCCGCTGTGGGGCTCGAACTCACAAACCATGAGATCATGACCTGAGCTGAAGTCAAATACCTAACCGACTGAGCCACCTAGGTGCCCCAGGATTAAAGATTTTTAAACAAAGGAATTACATGATCAAATTAACCTTTGGGAAACCTAATACATCAGTGGTCATTATGACGGTTTACTGGAAATTAGAGGTATGTGAAAACAGTTAGAAAGCCAAAACAATAAAGGCTAGGGGTATTCTTCTTCCAATTTAACATAGTTGGCCCCTTCTTGATATTCATGTCTCTACATCAATGTCATCTTTTCAAAGACAGCCCCTCACCGAATCTGAAGTAGCCACCATACTTAATTCCCTTTATCTTAATCACAGTTGTCACCCTCTGATATTTCTCTTATAGTTTCTCCTACAAGCATATAAACTCTGTGGGAGGTGGGATTTTGTTTACCATTGTATTCCTAATACCAGAACAGTGCCTAGCACATTAGCCGTAGTCCAAAAATAGTTGTTAAATTAATGATATAGCTTTATTGATGTATAGTATGCTGCAAATACTCCAATGTTTTATTTTGTTTTTTGAGAGAGAGAGAGACATAGAGCAAGCAGGGGAGGGGCAGAGAGAGAGGGAGACACAGAACCCAAAGCAGGCTCCAGGCTCTAGGCTCTGAGCTGTCAGCACAGAGCCTGATGTGGGGCTCACAGTCATGAATACGAGATCATGACCTGTGCCAAAGTTGGATGCTCAACCGACTGAGCCACCCAGGCATCCCAAACTGCAAATATTTCAAGTGCACAATCTGATGTTTTAATATTTGTGTGTACCATTGAAACTATCATCACAAGATAATGAACATAGCCATTACTCCCAAAGAGCAGGCTTGCTTACTACTTGCTACAAAAGCAGCAATCCCCTAAACTCAGTGTTTCGTTTGTTGGTTTGATTTTAGCTGTAACACAAATCCACTGAAGGCTAGCATCCATCTGAGCCCACATTGTTGCCCCTGCAGGACTTGGGATCAAGGGCAGCCAACACAAATATGCTCATGCACATGCTTTGCTGTGCCATGAATAATAAAGTCCTTTGTCTCTGATCCAGGAGTCTTGTGTCTTCTGTTAGCATCACTAAAACAGTCACAAGCTAGTTCATTAGTTTGTATGTAAGGTAAAGCAAAATCTCAGATCCAAGAGCTAGACCTCCCAACACAATGTTGAAGTAGTGAGAATGGACATTCCTGACATGCTCCCGATGCTGGCAGAAAGACATTCGTTATTTCACCATTAAGTGTGATGTTAACTGGAGGTTTTTGTTTTTGTTTTTAGAGGCTCTTGATTAGTGAAGAAGTTCCCTTGTATTCCTAATTTCCTGAGAGTTCTTATCAGGAATTAATGTTGATTTTGACATTTTTTTTCTACAGCTATTGAGGTGATCATATTTTTTTATTTTTTTTTCTTTTAGGTTTTCCTTTTTTTTTAAGGCTATTAATATGGTAAATTAATTGATTATCTAATGTTAAACCAACCTTGCATTCGTGGAGTAAACCTCATGTGATTCTGATCCAGTCTCCTTTTTATACGTTGTTGAATTTGATGTGCTAAAGTTTGTTAATGTTTGCATCTATATTATTGCATAATAAATTGGAAAGTATTAACTCCTTTTTATTATTTTGAAAGATTTTTTTCGGTAGAGTTGGTATTATTTCTTCCTTAAATATTTGATAGAATTCATTAGTGAAACCATGGAACCTTTCTTTGTGGGAAAGTTGAGGTTTTTTTAAACTACAAATTTAATGCTTTAAAAACTGTTGGACTATTTAGGGTTATGTGTTTCTTCGTGAGTCACCTTTGGTAGTTATAGCCTTTAAAGAAATTGTTTACTTCATCTAAGTTGTCAGATTTATTGGCATAAAGTTCTTAATAATATCCCCATATTATCCTTTTAATACATGTAGAGTGTATATTGATGTCACCTCTCTTGTTTTGACATTCGTAATTTGTGTCTTTTTTATTTCCCCAAGAAGCATAACAATATTACTGATTCCAAAGGACCAGCTTTTGGCTTCACCACTTTTCTCTCTTTTTCACCTTTCTGTATTCTTTCTTCTGGTTACTTTGGCTTTATTTCCATCATTTTTAAAGCGTTTTAAGCTGAAATCATTTATAAATTGAAACCTGTTTTCTTTTCTAATATGACATTTAATGCAATGAATTCCTCTCTAAGTGCTACTTTAGCGACATCCCACAAGTTTTCATTACATTACTTTTTAAATTTTCGTTCAGTTCAAACCACTTATTAATTTCTTTGGAAAGGAATAGTAAGAAGATTGGGTTTTTTTGACTCACAAATTATTTAAAACCTGGTTATTTAGTTTCTGAGTGTTTTGAGATTTTTCCAGATGTCTTTCTGTCATTGATTTATAATACCTTTGTGGTTAGAGAACATATTTTATATGGTTTGAGTTATTTTACATGTATTGAGAGTTGTTTTATGACCCAGATATGATCTATCTTGGTAAATGTTCACTTAAAAAGAATATGTATTCTGCTGTTGTTTATGGAGTGTTATGTAAATATCAATTAAGTCAGATTGGTTGATAGTGTCATTAAAGTCTTTATCTATAACTGTTTTCATTCTGCTTATTTTCTGAGTTACTGAGAGAAGGGTGTTAAAGTGTCTGATTATAATTGTGGATTTTTCTATTTCTCCTCACAGTTCTATCAGTTTTTCCTTCCTGTATTTTAAATCTCTGCTTTAGGCACATTAACCCTTAAGATCATTGTGCTATTTTGATGATTTTATCTCTTTATTATTTTTTTAATAACCTTTTTTAGCCCTGGTAATATGCTTTATGTTTTTTTTTTCTGATGTATACCTTATCTGATGCTAATATAATCATTCCAGCTTTGTTTTGATTAAAATTATGGTGTTATCTTTTCCATCCTTGTACTGTTTTTATATTTAAAAATTTTTAATGTTTTAAAAAAATTTTTTTTACGTTTATTTATTTTTGAGACAGAGAGAGACAGAGCATGAACGGGGAGGGTCAGAGAGAGAGAGAGGGAGGGAGACACAGAATCTGAAACAGGCTCCAGGCTCTGAGCTGTCAGCACAGAGCCCGACACGGGGCTTGAACTCACGAACCGCAAGATCATGACCTGAGCCGAAGTCGGGTGCTTAACCGACTGAGCCACCCAGGCGCCCCTAATGTTTATTTTTGAGAGAGAGAGGGAGGGAGTGTGCAAGAGCCAGGGAGGGGCAGAGAGAGAGAGGGGACAGAGGATCTGAAGTGGGCTCTGCACTGGAAGCAGAGAGCCCGATGCAGGACTCAAACCCATGAACAGTGAGACCGTGATCTGAGCAGAAGTTAAGCCACCCAAGCTCCCCAGTTTTTATATTTAAAGTAGGTTTCTTATATGCAGCATTTAGTTGGATCTTGCTCTTTTATTCAGTCTGATGATCTCTACCTTTTAATTTGTGTGTCTAGATCATTTATATTTGATGTGTTTATTGATATGGTTGAGTTTAAATGCCATCTTGTTGTTTGTTTGCCATTTGTCCCATTTGTTTTTCCATTTCTTTTTTCTGCCTTCTCTTAGATTAGTTTTCACAATGCCATTTTGTCTCCTTTTTTACTTGTTAGCTATAACTCTTTACTACGGTTTTAGTAGTTGCTCTTGAGTTCATAATATAGATCTTTGATTTATCACGGTCTAGTTCCAAGTGATAATATACCTTTACTTACAGGATAAGAAGCTTACAAAAGTTTATTTCTACTACTTCCTTCTCAGCCTTTGTATTATCATTTTCATATATTTTGCTCCCATATATATTATAGATCTCACAATACAGTGTTACTATGTTTGCTTTAAACATTCAATTACATTTTAAAGGGACTTAATTTTTTCAAGGCTTTTATATTTACCCCCATAATTCACATCTTCAGTGCTTTTCATTTCTTTTTGTCAGTCATCCAGATTTCCATGTGGTATTATTTTCCTCCTTCCTAAAAGATTTCTTTTAACATTGCTTATAGTACAGGTCTGCTGGTGATTAATTCTTCCAGTTTTTGTGTCTGAGAAAAATCTTTATATTGACTTTGTTTTTAAGATATGTTCACTGGATATAAAATTCAACGTTGATGAATTTTTTTCTTTCAGTGTTTTCAAGATGTTGCTTCATTGTTGTCTTATATTATTTCCAACAACGGAGTTTCTGTCATCCTTAGTTTTATTCTTCTGTATATTATGTGGCTAAATTTCTGATGCTGTTTTTGTGATTTTCTTTTTACCACTGGTTTTGAGCATTTGAATTATGATGTGCCTTGGTGTCATATTTTTCATGTTTCTTGTGCTTGGGGTTCATTGGGGCTCTTAGATCTGTGAGTTTTGTTTTTATCAAATTTGGGAAAATTTCGGTCATTATTTCTTCAAATATTTTTTCTGGCCTTCTCTCTCCTTCTTACTGGGACTCAAATTACATGTATAATAGGCTGCTTAACATTAACCCAGAGCCCACTGATTTGTATTCTTTTTTTTTTTTAATTAGTATTATTGTTTTCTCTTTGTATTTCATTTTGGATAATTTCTATTGGTGCACATTCAGGCTCACCAATTTATATTTTCTGTGTTTCTATTAACATGCTCAGGGTTTCTTCTAGCTCCTAGACCATATGGACTACAGTTATGAAAACTGTTTTAATATCCTTGTCTACTAATTCAATCATCTGTGTTGTTTCTGAGTTGACTTCAGTTGACTGATTTCTCTCCTCATTATGCATTGTGTTTTCCTGCCTTTTTTTTTTTTTTTTTTTGCATGCTTGGTTATTTTTGATTGGATGCCAGACACCGAATTTTATTTTATTGGATTCTAGATATTTTTGTATCTCTATAAATATTCTTGAACTTTCTTCTGGAATTCAGTTAAGTTACTGGAAACGGTTTGATTTTTTTCAGGTCTTACATTTAAGTTTTGATAGGCAAGACCAGAATAGTATTTAGTCTAGAGCTAATTTTCCCCACCTGAAAGGCAAAACCCTTCTGAGTACTCTACTGATACCCTGTGAATTATGAGGTTTTCCACTCTGGCTGGTGGGAACAGGAACTACTCCCAGCCCTGTGTGAGCTCTAAGGATTGTTCCCTCTCTACCTCCTGAATGATTCTCTCCTCAGACTTTGATAATGTTGTATCCATGCGTTGGTAATGCTCAGCTGAAGACTTCTGGAAAACCCTCTGTACATCTCTAGACGTGCAGCTCACCTATCTTGAGTACTCTGCCCTGTGAATGCTAGCCCCTAATTCTAACCCCTTTGGCCTCTGTAGACACTCCAGTCCATCTCCTCAACTCAAGGAGACTGCTAGGCTCTGTGACTTGGCATTTTCTCCAGACAGTAAACTGGAACATTTATTTATTTCCCATCTCTCAGTGATCACTGTCATTTGTTGCCTGATTTCAAATGCATTAAAGCTCTTGTTTCATATATTTTGTCCAGTGTTTTAGTGGTTTCAGGTGGAGGAGTAAATTCAGTCTGCTGCTCCATCTTGCTGGAAGGGCCAGTCCTCATGACTTTATTGCTTGATTTGTGTTATAATGACTTAAAATAATCACAAATACAAAATTTTCTTCCTATAAATTTTATGGTATCTTTGTGTTGCCGATACCCTACTATACATGCTTATTTTAGTGTGTCTGTTGTGTACTAAGTATTGTATTGAGTATTGTGTACTCATGTGCCATGAGAGTAAGAAATCAAAAATGGCTCCAATGTTTTACACCTGGTTTACTGGGGAAAAAATGAGGGTAGATTTGACATACAAGAGGCTTGGTTATGGAGAGAAGTGGATGTATTTAGATGAATCAGATTAATGGGGAGCTGATGGCAGACTCTCCATATGAAAGACTCAGGAGCTCTAGAGAGGTCCTGTGGGAATTCCTCTTTGTAGACTTATAGGTAAATGAGTTTGGGTAGACAAAGAAACAAAGTTTAGGAAAGTAAAAATTGAGAACTGGAAAGGAAGTTGAAATTGTAGTCAATACGACCTGGATATGCTATAAGTAGATTTTGAACTTGACTCTGTTTCTTCCCAACTAAGACTAAAAGAGAAATATGTTGTGTTCTGAATTTTTCATTATTTGATGATTAATTCTACAGACAGTTTTTGTACAGAAATTATTTTCTGCAATCAAACAAATAGGGATATATGTGATGGGCCCATATGTAGGGGACATTGGTGAATATGGTGAATAATAGCTTCAGCATCCAACTGAAAACAGCCAGTTCTTCCAACACCTACTCAAATACCTCGATGAAGATATTTCTTTTGGAGGGAAAAATGAGAGAGTAAGATTCTATCTCCTGATACTTTAATGTATTAAAGAGATTGAATTTGGGAAATCTAGATAAATTGTTTCACATTGGATTCTGGTTGAATTGTTTGTCATCATGAATCCTACATTAGCCATAGAACTATATTGGGCAGTTTTGATACAGTACCTATTAGTAAACCTGTATTGAATTGCTGTTGTGTGCACAACACTCTGAGCACTACTGGATTATTCAAAACAAAGCTACAACCAAAAACACGCCCTCAAGGACCTGATGATACACACAGTTCAGAGGAAAAAATGTGCACATGCAACCACTGGAGAGCAATTTGCCCAGAAGACCACATGTAAAATTATATGATACAGTATAAATATATAGGAGAAAGTACAGCTTTAAGGATTAATATTTCAGGGAAGCTTCTTGGAGGAATTTTCTTTTGAGTCTTAGAAATTGTAGTAGAAAGGAACTAGAAATTGTTGAGGTTTGTTGGAATCAGGAAGTTGGCTGTGAGTATTGACATTGCTTATTCATTCATTTAATATATCTTTTGAGCATCTGCTGTGGCAGACACTAGCAATTGGAGTGCTCGGGAGCTTACATCTTAGTGGAGAGGCCAACTATAACCAATCATAGAAAAGAACAAGAGAAATAACTGATAGTGATAATTGCACAGCAAAGAACTAAATAAGAAGAAGTGATAGTGGATAGGGATCGAGGGAGTTACTTTATTTTTATATTTTTTATTTAAATGTCTGTTTATTTTTGAAAGAGTGCAAGCAGGTGAGGGGCAGAGAGGGGGGACAGGATTTGAAGCAGGCTCTGCACTGATGGGCTGACAGCGAGCCCGATGTGGGGCTTGAACTCACAACCCATGAGATCACGACTTGAGCTGAAGTCAGACACTCAACCGACTGAGCCACCCAGATACCCCAAGGGAGTTCCTTTAGACTGGATGTTCATCAAAGTCCTCTCTGAGGAAATAATTTTCAAGCTGAGATCTGAATGACAAAAAGCAACTAGCTATGTGAAAAAAGAACAGAGGGGAAAAGCATTCCAGGAAGGGGAAGCAACTCAGGCAAAGGCCTATAGGAGAAACCAGCTTAATGTATCCACAAATAGAAAGAAGGTCTACCCAGCTGGCACATAGTGGATGAGTAGAAGAGTAGTTGGAGGTAAATTCTGAGAGGCAGACAGGTATTATGAAAATACATACAGCACGGACATGCAGGTGCTTTGGACACAGGTTCAACTAAGACTAAGAAACTTATTTTGTTTTAGGGTGACCTAGTTATTACTCTAGGCGTGTTCATTTAACAAATGTCATCGAGTACCTATCGTGTGCTAGCAGCTGTGCTAGACAAATCAGCTGTGTGTGTATTGAGAACTAAGATGGAGACAAAATTGTAGTTGGAGCTACAGCAAAGGGGCCTTGTTAGGGAAGGTGATCATTTTAAAAGGGATCCATGATTCAGTGGGTAGACCTTGAACATTTGTATTGGGGAGTTTGGATTTAAAAGAGTAAGTAAGAGGAATGCACCATAGGATCTTATACAATGAGGTATGTGACAAAGATTATTGTAGAAGTGGTGAGTAGGTTAAAGTGGAAGCCAAAGAAATTAGAAGCAGAGAGATCAGCTGGAGGAGTGTTGAAATAACACAGGTTGAAACACCAGACAAGATTATTGGCGGTGGAAGCAAGTATTGGGCAGGGGCCCAGGAGTTCAGCAGGTAGTCTCTCTCTCAACTTATTAAGTCATATACAATTTATGTCTCCTGTTTTATTACCATTTCACTGTGTATTTGGTGGAATTGAGTCAACATTCATCATCTTTTAACCAGTTCTTTATGTATCAGTCTTTTGTTTTAGTGCTAAGTACGCTCTACGTAGCATTTTCCCATAAAGTTTACTCACTGCACAAAAATGTTTTAAAAAGTAATAGATGGTAATTAGAAATATAGAGTATTTGTACAGGTTCATTCCAGTCTCCTGTCTGCAGGTATAGTATTTCTAGTCTTTCATGAGAGACCCCAAGCTAAAACCACCCAGCTGAGCCATTCCTGAATTCTGAACCAAAGAAATTATGAAACACAATACATGTTTGTTGTTGTTTTAAGCCACTAAGTTTGGGATAGTTACTTCTACAGCAATAAATAATCCATGCCCTTTGCCATTGAACTGCAATCTTCTTTCACTGTGGGCAGGTGTACTTCATGCCCCTTAACTCTTTGCCCAGCCATTTGACTTGTTTTGGCCAATAGGAGGCCCTCTTGGACCTCTGCCATCACTATGAGAAAAATATGTTCTGGCTAGACTGCTGGTCCAAGAAGAATGAGAAACCTAGAAATGCGCAATGAAAAGCAGAGCTACCGGTCTAGATTAGCTGAATCCTGGCTGATCCATCGACCCATGTGCAAATGATTACCGTTTGAAGCCGCTGAGTTTGGGAGTAATGTTACCAATAACAAATTGGAGTCAGAAAGAGTCAGGGAATCTATGGGGACCTGGAGGTCTAGGCCAACCCTATCATTAGGGTTTTGATTAGAGCAGTTGACTTGAGGCTTTTAGCCTAAGGACCCAAGCCCTGCCTTTCAGGGCTAGAAACTGCTGAGTAACTGCAATGTCAACCCTCCCCCAGCTGGAGAGAGCAGAGGTTTGGTATCTGGAACTTCAGGAAGGCCATGTCAGGGCTGTTTGTGAAGCATCTACAGTAGTTTTTTGGTGCTTTTTGTAAAGTTTTTATAGTTTGTCAATCCTCATGAAAAGTCTGCATAATCACCACAGATAAAGTCACTGCAGAATCTCTTCCTTCTTTTTGCCAACACTCCTTTGGCCTCTGCGGCCCCCCTGACTTTCTTCAATCTGTTCTTGTGTTCCTTTCACTGTTTGCACAGGTCTTTTTTTTTTTTTTTTTTTTTTTCATACAGGCCACATGTTACTGGTGTGTATTTGGGTTCATGAATCGTAAATCATGTTGATTTACATAATCAAACCAGTTGTCTTGCTGCCACGAAAATGAGCTTTGAATCCATGTACAAAGATGGCATCCAGTGTGTTCTTATACATTTTAGCGGGTTTCTCCTAAATTTCTTAGTTTCTGTTGCCTTCCTAGGATGAAGGGCATCACTGACCATTTGTTTCCACCGAAGTAGTTGGTTGGTCATAAACTTCTTCATTGTGATAGTTACCATGATGAAGGCAGTCATCCTCAGGTAGCCTGAGAGGAATACAGTGTTTTTATTATGGAGACATCATTGTGCAGAAGTACAGAATAATGTGGAAAATCCAGGGTTTTGTAATCTGTTCCCATAAAAATGGATGAAGGTGGGCAAGGGAGGTTAACTAGAAAGAGAGAATCAGTGAGTTTCAGTTCAAAGAAGCTAATTAACCTTTTCAACTGGAAGGTAATTCATATTGGAAGTTTTCTTTTATAGATTAGAAAAAGGAAAACTTTATTTCCCTTTCTTTGGAGTTAAAACTGTCGTGTGTGTGCGTGTGCGTGTGCGTGTGTGTGTGTGTGTGTGTGTAAACGATCTTTAAAAGAAAACATATTTTAAGAGATTTAAAAGTGAAACGGTGAATGTTGTATAAAAGCATTAAGATACTCTGGGGTATATTTCATTGCTACATTTACTCACAACTTGTCCCTCACATTGTACCCAAGGCATGTATTAACGAGCTAATAAAATATGCCATGTCATGTTTTATTGTTTGCTGGGCATCTGTTCAAGCTTATATCACTCACATATCTAAGACTTTGAAGATGCTGGTGGAGGTGATAATAAATGCCTATAATTTTACTAACATCCTTTTTTCATAAAGTAGACACAGTCTTAAATCATTCATTGCAAATAAAAATGTTGAACTTACTCCAATTTAAAGGCTATTGAGAGTGGTTTAAAATTTTTTTATTATGAAATGTATCAGTCATACAAAAGAGTATATATAACAGATACACATAAAGAAGAATAATAAAAGTACCCACCATCACATTTAAACAGTAGTACTGTATATATATTTTAATCCACAAAATGTTTTTATTTAAAGGAAATAGCAGCAAATGTATTATGAAGTAAACATATTAGAATAAAATGTAGGAGATGGGATGCCTGGGTGGCTCCGTCAGTTAAGCGTCTGACTTCAGCTCAGGTCATGATCTCGTGGTTCATGAGTTCAAGCCCTGCATCAGGCTCTGTGCTGACAGCTCAGAGCCTAGAACCTGCTTCAGATTCTGTGTCTTCCTCTCTCTCTGCCCTCTCTGCTCACTCTCTCTCTCTCTCTCTCTCTCTCTCAAAAATAAGTAAACATTAAAAAAAAAGAATCAAATGTAAGAATATTAGGTTAGATATAGAGAGGCGAGAAGTGAAGTTTGATGCAATTACAGAGAAGGCAGAAAAGCTATTGGTGACAGAAAACTCAGTACCTATGATGGTCCTTTCAATTAAATAAACCCTCAAGTTTAGAGTGGGTCTGGTTGGTGAACGATTTTATTTGTTCAGTGTTTAAATTGAATTTGTACACCATTTAGAGGTACTTCAGGTCACTCACTGATAGCTATCATAGCAAAGCATCTTAAAAGGCAGTTTATTTGCCTGAGAGATAAAACATGACTATTAAGCCTGTAAATTGTTTAAAAGAATACCATCCTGATCACAGGATAAGAATAGACCTTTCAGAAAATGAAGCCCAAGCCTTCAATTATCATCTGTCTACATGCCAATGAGTCTCAATTTATATCTCTACCCCAGACCACTCCTGAGCTATAAAGCTAAATATTTTGCTGCTTATTCAATATTTCTCCTTGGAGCTCTTACAGGCATGTGAGACCCCATACATATAAAACCAGATATATGACCTTCCATTTCCTTCCAAATCCACTCCTAACCACTGTTTATCCAGATTCTCGGGTCAAAAACATAAGAGTCATCCTTAATACTTCCGCCATTCACCAGGCTTACCCCCACGGCCGCTTTACTCCATGTTCTGTATCATCACCTTAGCCAGAAGCGTAACTGAAAGGAAGCAAAGACCGCAGTTGCTCTCCTGCACACTCTTCAGAAGTAGAGTGTAGTGGTTTAAAAAGAAAAAAGGCCGCAAAGTTTTTTACTTTCCTCCCATCATCTCCCATCGAGTAGTGAGGATCTGTGTCCCTTTCCCTTGAATCTCAGTGGGCTTGTGAGAGCCTGAACCAATAAAGCACTGTAGAAATGGCACTGCATGACTTCTTAGGCTCTTGGGATGTTGGCTGTCTTGAAACACTCCCTCTGGTCCCTCTCTGAGCTCAACCAGCTCAACCACCCTGCTGTCAGAAGTCACATGAGTAGACCACGGGGAGGCGCTCCAGTCCTCAGTCTCTAAAGGGCCTCACTGAGGTGTGTGTGGGTAAATAAGCTGTCTTATTGGAAGTGGATCTCTGGTGATTCCGCTGTTCCACCCCCTAGCCAGTCAGATCATCCCCAGCTTTTCAGGTCTTCCTCAGTGAGGCCCCAGGAACTATGTGGCAGAGACCAGCCATCTTTTCTGTTCCCTTTCTGAATTCCTGACCCACAGAATCTGTGGGCATAATAAAATGGCTGTGGTGTTTACGCGACTAAGGTTTCACATGGATTGTTATGCAGAAGTAAATAATCAGAATATAGAACTTTTCAACGTTTTTTAAGACAGTAGGTTAGCATGATGGTTGTTAAGACTGCTGAAAAGATATGGGGAGGGACAGTGTAAATATGCTTTCAAAACATCACTGATTGAAACCTAAAATTTACCTAGAAGGTGGTTGTGTTAGCTTGACCTGCCATAATAAAATAGCATAGACTGGATGGCTTAAACAACAAAAATTTATTTTTGCAGAGTTCTGGAGGCTAGAACTTTGAGGTGAAGGTTCTGGACAATTTGGCTTCTCATGAGAGCTCTTTTCCTAACTTGTAGGAGGCCACCTTCTCTCTGTGTCCCCACATGGAGGAGAGAGAGCCAGGCAAGGGCTCTGGTATCTCTTATAAGAGCACTAAGCATCAGATCAGGGCCCGCCCCTTATGACTTCATTTAACCTTAATTACTTCTTTAAATATAGCCACAGTGGTGGTTAAGGTTTCAGCACATGAATTTTGCAGGGATCTGTTCAATCCATAACAGTAGTCGGGAGTAGTACCTTGTTTATGTCCTCACTCCCCACCATTCATAGCACAGGCTACAGCCTGGCTTTACCCCACACATTTTCACCCTTGTGCCAAAACCTGGCTGCCCCTTTGTATGGTCCATGATGCCATCGTCTCTTGTTTGAGCTGCTCTGGTAACTTCCTCCTTCACCTCCCTGTATACAATCCCCCCATCTTGTAGTCTTTTCTCCTCCTTCCCAGGGGTCTCAGAATGCTAGATTCTGTGCCTGTGCTCTGTGTCACTGGATGAAGTGACATCCTGTCAGTCTTGGGATAAAGACCAAAATCCTCAAAGTGACCCTGTGTAGTCTGACCCCAGTCTGTTCCTCCAGCCTGACCTTGTACCACTCGTTCTCACCCTCACTGTCTGCGTATCAGCCCTGATGGCCTTCTCTGACTGTTCAGACATGCCATTCTCCTTTGTATGTACACTCCTTATAAGCCTAGAACATGATTCTTCATCTTTACTATTTACCCCTTATTCATCCTTCCTATATCATCTTGAGTATCACTTCCTCAGGGAAACCATTCCCAAAAGCCCCAGTTCTTTGATTACATGTGATCAAAGAAGTGTGTTCATTGCCCCCCGCCCCTTGGAAGTATCTCAGTTTGTTGTTACATATTTATTTGTCTGGTTACCTAATTATCTGGGTTCCTCACTACATTATAAGAACAATGAGTACAAGGACTCTGGTTTTGCTCACTGGCATGAGCACCTGGAACAATGCCTTGTACCAAGAAGGTACTCAGTAAATCTTTAACAAATGAATAAATGAAGGAAATACAAATGGCCAATCAATGAAATGACTTCCCACTTCTTACCCATTAAATTCATAAGTAAAACAATAATTCTACTGAAAAGCAAGGCAGTCTCAAACTTGGCTGGTCCATGTGCACATCAGAAGAACCATTTGAGGGCACCTGGTTGGATCAGTCAGTACAGCATATGACTCTTGATCTCTGGGTCGAGAGTTTGAGCTCCATGTTGGGCGTAGAACTTCCTTTTATTTATTTATTTATTCATTTATTTATTTATTTATTTATTTATTTATTTATTTAATATATGAAATTTATTGTCAAATTGGTTTCCATACAACACCCAGTGCTCATCCCAAAAGATGCCCTCTTCAATACCCATCACCCACCCTCCCACCCCCATAAATCCTCATTTTGTTCTCAGTTTTTAAGAGTCTCTTATGCTTTGGCTCTCTCCCACTCTAACCTCTTTTTTTTTTTTTCCTTCCCCTCCCCCATGGGTTTCTGTTAAGTTTCTCAGGATCCACATAAGAGTGAACACATGGGGGGCGCCTGGGTGGCGCAGTCGGTTAAGCGTCCGACTTCAGCCAGGTCACGATCTCGCGGTCCGTGAGTTCGAGCCCCGCGTCGGGCTCTGGGCTGATGGCTTGGAGCCTGGAGCCTGTTTCCAATTCTATGTCTCTCTCTCTCTCTGCCCCTCCCCCGTTCATGCTCTGTCTCTCTCTGTCCCAAAAATAAATAAACGTTAAAAAAAAAAAAAAAAAGAGTGAACACATGGTATCTGTCTTTCTCTGTATGGCTTATTTCACTTAGCATCACACTCTCCAGTTCCATTCACATTGCTATAAAGGGCCATATTTCATTCTTTCTCATTGCCATGTAGTACTCCATTGTGTATATAAACCACAATTTCTTTATCCATTCATCAGTTGATGGACATTTAGGCTCTTTCCATAATTTGGCTATTGTTGAGAGTGCTGCTATAAACATTGGGGTACAAGTGCCCCTATGCATCAGTACTCCTGTATCCCTTGGGTAAATTCCTAGCAGTGCTACTGCTGGGTCATAGGGTAGGTCTATTTTTAATTTTTGAGGAACCTCCACACTGTTTTCCAGAGCAGCTGTACCAGTTTGCATTCCCACCAACAGTGCAAGAGGGTTCCCATTTCTCCACCTCCTCTCCAGCATCTATAGTCTCCTGATTTGTTCATTTTGGCCACTCTGACTGGTGTGAGGTGATATCTGAGTGTGGTTTTGATTTATATTTCCCTGATGAGGAGCGATGTTGAGCATCTTTTCGTGTGCTTGTTAGTCATCTGGATGTCTTCTTTAGAGAAGTGTCTATTCATGTTTTCTGCCCATTTCTTCACTGGATTATTTGTTTTTCGGGTGTGGAGTTTGGTGAGCTCTTTATAGATTTTGGATACTAGCCCTTTGTCCAATATGTCATTTGCAAATATCTTTTCCCATTCCATTGGTTGCCTTTTAGTTTTGTTGATTGTTTCCTTTGCTGTGCAGAAGTTTTATCTTCATGAGGTCCCAATAGTTCATTTTTGCTTTTAATTCCCTTGTCTTTGGGGATGTGTCAAGTAAGAGATTGCTACAGCTGAGGTCAGAGAGGTCTTTTCCTGCTTTCTCCTCTAGGGTTTTGACGGTTTCCTGTCTCACAGTCAGGTCCTTTATCCATTTTGAGTTTATTTTTGTGAATGGTGTGAGAAAGTCGTCTAGTTTCAGCCTTCTGCATGTTGCTGTCCAGTTCTCCCAGCACCATTTGTTAAAGAGACTGTCTTTTTTCCATTGGATATTCTTTCCTGCTTTGTCAAAGATTAGTTGGCCATACTTTTGTGGGTCTAGTTCTGGGGTTTCTATTCTATTCCATTGGTCTATGTTTCTGTTTTTGTGCCAATACCATGCTGTCTTGATGATGACAGCTTTGTAGTAGAGGCTAAAGTCTAGGATTGTGATGCCTCCTGCTTTGGTCTTCTTCAAAATTCCTTTGGCTATTTGGGGCCTTTTGTGGTTCCATATGAATTTTAGGATTGCTTGTTCTAGCTTCAAGAAGAATGCTGGTGCAATTTTGATTGGGATTGCATTGAATGTGTAGATAGCTTTGGGTAGTATTGACATTTTGACAATATTTATTCTTCCAACCCATGAGCACGGAATGTTTTTCCATTTCTTTCTATCTTCTTCAATTTCCTTCATAAGCTTTCTATAGTTTTCAGCATACAGATCTTTTACATCTTTGGTTAGGTTTATTCCTAGGTATTTTATGCTTCTTGGTGCAATTGTGAATGGGATCAGTTTCTTTATTTGTCTTTCTGTTGCTTCATTATTAGTGTATAAGAATGCAACTGATTTCTGTACGTTGATTTTGTAGCCTGCAACTTTGCTGAATTCATGTATCAGTTCTAGCATACTTTTGGTAGAGTCTGTCAGATTTTCCATGTGTAATATTATGTCATCTGCAAAAAGTGAAAGCTTAACTTCATCTTTGCCAATTTTGATGCCTTTGATTTCCTTTTGTTGTCTCATTGCTGATGCTAGACCTTCCAACACTATGTTAAACAACAGCGGTGAGAGTGGACATCCCTGTCATGTTCCTGATCTCAGGGGAAAAGCTCTCAGTTTTACCCCATTGAGGATGATATTAGCTGTGGGCTTTTCATAAATGGCTTTTATGATGTTTAACTATATTCCTTCTGTCCCGACTTTCTCAAGGGTTTTTATTAAAAAGGATGCTGAATTTTGTCAAATACTTTTTCTGCATCGATTGACAGGATCATATGGTTCTTATCTTTTCTTTTATTGTGATGTATCACATTGATTGATTTGTGAATGTTGAACCAGCCCTGCATCCCAGGAATGAATCCCACCTGATCATGGTGAATAATTCTTTTTATATGTGTTGAATTCAATTTGTTAGTATCTTATTGAGAATTTTTGCATCCATATTCATCAGGGATATTAGCCTGTAGTTCTCTTTTTTTACTGGGTCTCTGTCCGGTTTAGGAATCAAAGTAATACTGGCTTCATAGAATGAGTCTGAAAGTTTTCCTTCCCTTTCTATTCTTTGGAATAGCTTGAGAAGGATAGGTATGATCTCTGCTTTAAACGTCTGGTAGAACTCCCCTGGGAAGCCATCTGGTCCTGGACTCTTATTTGTTGGGAGATTTTTGATAACCGATTCAATTTCTTTGCTGGTTATGGGTCTGTTCAAGCTTTCTATTTCCTCCTGATTGAGTTTTGGAAGTGTGTGGGTATTTAGGAATTTGTCCATTTCTTCCAGGTTGTCCATTTTGTTGGCGTATAATTTTTCATAATATTCCCTGATAATTGCTTGTATTTCTGAGGGATTGGTTATAATAATTCCGTTTTCATTCATGATTTTATCTATTTGGGTCATCTCCCTTTTCTTTTTGAGAAGCCTGGCTAGAGGTTTATCAATTTTGTTTAATTTTTCAAAAAACCAACTCTTGGTTTCATTGATCTGCTCTTCAGTTTTTTTAGATTCTATATTGTTTATTTCTGCTCTGATCTTTATTATTTCTCTTCTTCTGCTGGGTTTAGGGTGTCTTTGCTGTTCTGCTTCTAGTTCCTTTAGGTGTGCTGTTAGATTTTGTATTGGGGATTTTTCTTGTTTCTTGAGATAGGCCTGGATTGCAATGTATTTTCCTCTCAGGACTGCCTTCGCTGCATCCCTAAGTATTTGGATTGTTGTATTTTCATTTTCATTTGTTTCCACATATTTTTTTAATTCCTTCTCTAATTGCCTGGTTGACCTATTCATTCTTTAGTAGAGTGTTCTTTAATCTCCATGCTTTTGGAGGTTTTCCAGACTTTTTCCTGTGGTTAATTTCAAGCCTCATAGCATTGTGGTCTGAAAGTATGCATGGTATAATTTCAATTCTTGTAAACTTATGAAGGGCTGTTTTGTGACCCAGTATGTGATCTATCTTGGAGAATGTTCCATGTGCACTCGAGAAGAAAGGATATTCTGTTGCTTTGGGATGCAGAGTTCTAAATATATCTGTCAAGTCCATCTGATCCAATGTATCATTCAGGGCCCTTGTTTCTTTTTTGACTGTGTGTCTAGATGATCTATCCATTATTGTAAATGGGGTGTTAAAGTCCCCTCCAATTACCACATTCTTATCAATAAGGTTATGTTTGTGCGTAATTGTTTTATATATTTGGGGGCTCCCGTATTTGGCGCATAGACATTTATAATTGTTAGCTCTTCCTGATGGGTAGACCCTGTAATTATTATATAATGCCCTTCTTCATCTCTTGTTACAGCCTTTAATTTAAAGTCTAGTTTGTCTTAAGTATGGCTACTCCAGCTTTCTTTTGACTTCCAGTAGCATGATAAATAGTTACCCATCCCCTCACTTTCAATCTGAAGATGTCCTCAGGTATAAAATGAGTCTCTTGTAGACAGCAAATAGATGGGTCTTGTTTTTTTATCCATTCTGATACCCTATGTCTTTTGGTTGGCACATTTGGTCCATTTACATTCATTGTTATTATAGAAAGATATGGGTTTAGACTCATTGTGATGTCTGTAGGTTTCATGCTTGTAACAATGTCTCTGGTACTTTGTCTCACAGGATCCCCCTTAGGATCTCTTGTAGGGCTGGTTTAGTGGTGATGAATTCCTTCAGTTTTTGTTTGTTTGGGAAGACCTTTATCTCTCCTTCTATTCTAAATGACAGACTTGCTGGATAAAGGATTCTCGGCTGCATATTTTTTCTGTTCATCACATTGAAGATTTCCTGCCATTCCTTTCTGGCCTGCCAAGTTTCAGTAGAGAGATCCATCACTAGTCTTATCGGTCTCCCTTTATATGTTAGAGCACGTTTATCCCTAGCTGCTTTCAGAATTTTTTCTTTATCCTTGTATTTTGCCAGTTTCACTATGATATGTCGTGCAGAAGATAGATTCAAGTTACGTCTGAAGGGAGTTCTCTGTGCCTCTTGGATTTCAATGGAGTTTGAGCTCCATGTTGGGCATAGAGCTTCCTTTAAAAAAAAAAAAAAAAAGGTGTGGGGGGTGCCTGGGTGGATTAGTCCGTTAAGTGCCTGGCTTCAGCTCAGGTCATGATCTCACGGTTTGTGAGTTCGACCCCCACATTGGGCCCTGTGCTGACAGCTCGGAACCTGGAGCCTGCTTTGGATTCTGTGTCTCCCACTCTCTCTCTGCCCCTCCCCTGTTTGCACTCTGTTTCTCTCTCTCAAAAATAAATAAACATTAAAAAAAATTTTTTAAGTGTTTTCCATTTTAAGAGAAGGAGAAGGAGGAGAAGAACCTTTCTTTAAAACAACTTGGCAGTGGGGCGCCTGGGTGGCGCAGTTGGTTGAGCGTCCGACTTCAGCCAGGTCACGATCTCGCGGTCCGTGAGTTCGAGCCCCGCGTCGGGCTCTGGGCCGATGGCTCAGAGCCTGGAGCCTGTTTCTGATTCTGTGTTTCCCTCTCTCTCTGCCCCTCCCCCGTTCATGCTCTGTCTCTCTCTGTCCCAAAAATAAATAAACGTTGAAAAAAAAAATTTAAAACAACTTGGCAGAAAGTTTGTAGAGACTTTAAAATATTCCGACCCACAAATTTTAATCATAGACTCCATCTGTAGTAGCCAGCCTCCAAGATAGCTTCCAGTGAACCCACCTCCTGATACTCCTGTGTAATTCCTTTCTATACTGTCCTAGGTTGGTCTGTGTGATAAACAGCATACAGTTGATATGATGACCTGTCACTTTCAAGATCAGGGAAGATTGTAAAGCTTTCTCTTGAATGTATTCTCACTGTCTCTCACTCTTTTGTATTACTTAGTCTAGGGGAAGCCAGTGGCCATGTCAGGTGAGCAGCCCTGTGGAGTGGCTGATGTGGCAAGCAATTAACAACTACTAGCAAAAGCCACCTTAGTAAGTTTGGGAGTGGAGTCTCCAGCTCCTTTATATTGCTCTAGCCCCAGCAATCAGCTTGAGTGTAACCTCATGACAAACCCTGAGCCAGAACCAGCCAGCTAAGTCATTCCTGGACTCCTGACCCTCAGAAACTATAAGATAATAAATGTCTACTGTTTTAAGATGCTGTGTTGTGGGATCATTTGTTATATGGCAACAGATAACTAATACACTATCCTAAGAAAATTTTGTCCTAAAATGTTTTAGTAGTTTGCTAATGTTGGCATGTGTAGACTTCATATAGCATGAACATTTTTCATTAAGGGATGAATTCGTTGGAATGCTTTCAGCTGCAAAAAATGGAAAATCCAATTAAATAGTTACAGAAGTAAGGTAATAGATTTTACTCTAACCAAACATGCCAAGGTAGTCAGGCATCAAGCAGCTAACGTGACAGCTCCATCATATCAAGGTTTACCGTCTCTCTGCTCTGCCTCCTTGTGTCCTATTCATTATCAGGCTGGTGGCAATTTGGGTGTGTCTGTCCAAGACAGAGTACATCCAGAGGAAACAGTTGCAAGTTCCAACTGGGTCTCTTTCTAGGAGCCTCCTCCTAGACTTCCCTCTGTACTATATGTATCTCATTACCTAGAATTAGCCCACATGCCCCTTCCTAAATTAATCATTGGCAAGTGTTCCCTGAAAGGGAAATATATGCAAAATGACCTCCGAGGCGAGAGGAGCTATTAGACCAAAGAAGAAGGCAGACAAGTTCAGTTTGAAGAGAAATGGCTTATTAAGGGGACTTATGGACAGAAGCATGTCTAGGGCAGCAGCAAGATACAACCCCACCTCCCTTGAGACCTATTTTTATAGCCTAGGGGCTGGAAGTACATACTAGGGAACCACCAAGAAGAGAATGTTTAAGAATAGGTATGTGTTGGGGCGCCTGGGTGGCTCAGTCAGTTAATCATCTGACTTCCGCTCAGGTCATGATCTCGTGGCTTGTGGGTTCGAGCCCCACGTCAGGCTCTGTGCTGACAGCTCAGAGCCTGGAGCCTACTTTGGATTCTGTGTTTCCCTCTCTCTCTCTCTGCCCCTCCCACACTCATGCTCTGTTTCTCTCTCTCTCTCTCTGAAAAATAAACATTAAAAAAAAAAAAAGTAGGTGTGTGTCATAGTCATATCTCCAGGAAAGATCAAAGGTGTTATACCCTGAGAGCATACTTAAGAGTGTGGTTATTAAAAAAAAAAAAAAAAAAAAAAAAAGGAAAGAATGTGGGAAGAGAAGGGGGCTGTCTGTACTCAAGAAGTTCAGGTCCTAGAACCATCATCATGGCCAATTTGTCCAAAATGGCATTAGTCTGTTCACATATCAGACCAGTGAGTACCTGAACAAAATTAGGTCTTGTTAGTAAGAAGGGAGAGGGGAGTGGATCCTGGGTGAGCAACATCTTGTCCACAGTAGGGAGCTATCTTGTTTCACTTTTTGAACAGCTCATCTTGTTCTTGCCTCTCAGTCTCCATTAGCTACCACTTTAGTTCATCTGCTCACCTACAATAGAGCACTTCACCCTTTAATGGATCTTCAGTTATTACCCCTCCTTTCTAAACTGCTTCTGAAGCAACCCATCTAAATTGCACATATAATCATATCATTTCCCGCTAAAAACAGTTTTCTAGCACCTAAATGATAAGATCCAAACCTCTAGGTCTCTTACCTTCCTGACTAGTCTCCTCCTTCTTCACCTACCTCTCCCACTGTATGCTTCAACAATATGGAACTAATATTGATGCCCCAAAGTCATCCTCTACCTAATTCCAGTTTATTATTCAGAACCTAACTCAACTCTAACTATCCCCCCACTGAAGCCTTCTTTAATCTTTCTCAACAGAAGGGTTCACTCCCTTCTCTCTACTATAAGCATAGCTCCCTTTGCACATACCCAACTACTTTCCGTTTACTGTGTTTCTCCCCTGCTGAACTTCTAATGGTCGAGAAGTAATGCCTGACTAATGTTCAGATCCACAGTGCTTGGCATGTAGTAAGCACACAGAAAAATCAGGTAACTGCATTTACTGCGCATTTGCATGGGACGCCAAACACTAGCATAGGCTGTGCATTTCAGAGCAGGCCACATTTCCCCTTGGTGCCGTCCAGTCTGTCCATCTTGAAGAATTATTCAGTATTCCCTACTGCCCCTACTGTACAACCCATCTGAAGACTATCTGCTGCCCTCTAGCTGTTCAGAGCTTCCCCCTTCCCAAGGATGCCACCTGCTGAAGGATTTGTGCTGTAAAATAGTCTTCCCTCCTCCATCCCTTTTCAGCTTGGTCATCCCCATATATCTCAGCAATAAGTGACTAGCAGGAAGGGCAGGAAGGGACTACCTGGCTCTAAACCAAAGAATTCTCAATTTTTAAATTCCCTAGTAACCCTTCTCTCTAATTTCTAAATAAAGTTTTAGTAGCTTTTTATTCTATAGAAGTATTCTTTAAAAAATAGGATTCAGTTATACACATGTATCAGATCTTACTAGTTTCTCTCCCATGATGTACATAGATATAAAGCTTCCAAGATACCTACTTTACTCTTTCCCATGTGATTGGATTTTAAATCTGAGCAAATTATTTCATCCTGTTAGATGAGTCTGTTAAAATATTATATATATTTTTTCCTCCCTAGGGATTCCGGAAAAAATACTTGTGATGCCTACTGTTTCTAATCTCATTACTCATCTTATGCTCTAGACTCTTGGATTTCTCCAATGGGTATTATTACAAGACTTAATTTATAGGTTGAAAATACTTTTTTGATACATAGATAAAACATGTCATTCATTCTTAAATACAGCCTACTTTTCCAACTATAAAAGATTTTGCGTGTATTTCTTTTATGTATTAAGCAAAATAGAATCCTCTCGCTGTATGTCTGAGACCTATCTCTGCCTAGTCTCTGACTAGTGTCTGATTTGGGTCAAAATACAGTCTTCAAACCTCCTTACCTTTTAAATGGGAATAATAATAGGGTTTTTGAGAGCTAACAGTGAATGTGAAAATGCCATCACTTAGCTAGTTCCCAGGAAATAACTAGATTTCATTCTCTCCCTGCTTCATTCTTATCTCTAAATTTAGAGGGTCTTTACTAAAAATTTCCTGAGCTTATTTTATTTATTTATTTATTTTTTAAATAAGGCTGGTAAACTGTTTTGTCTCTTGTTTTACTTCTCGAGATAGCTGAAAACAGCAACTCAAAGCAAACATTTAAAATAGTGAGATGTGGCATTAGAGGGATCTGGTCTTTCACTAAACCCAAATTTATGCTGCATTTATAAAGATAGTGGCTCAGAGTATTTATCAGAAGTAGGAAGCATGAAAAATAGGATATTTGCATTCTTTCTTTAAAGTGCTTTTATCTCGACAGATAGCCAGTGTCTGAATCTCCCCAACTCTTCTTTTCTGATAATGTGAAAGGTGGGAGTTTGACTTGGCAAGTTCTAGTTGGGGCTTTGTCATTTTCCTGCGTCAGTTAATGTGCTTTTGTTCTGTGGCCACGGACCAGACCTTTAATCCCAACCAGCCACTTTATAAATACACTTTGGTCTCCTGTGAATATTTATGTACCAATGTATTACTTTCATCAGGAAAGCAACTCAAAGTACGCCCCCAGACAATTCAGTTAGCAGAACAGCATATTATCTCTGAGCAAAACCACCAGCGCCACTATCTCAGGCAAACATCTTCTTGCAGGCTTCAGTTTTGTGTACGTGTGTTACTGAACCTGCCTTGCTTGAGCAAAAAGGTCATGTGACAGTGAATAAGAGACCTGCATTTTTTAAATTATTGTACTTTTGTCTGACAGTCATTCGATAGGCATGTCGGCATATATTACCTTTATGGAAAAAAGGAAATCCCATCAATAGTAAATATTCATTCACTGTATCTTCCTTTTATAGATAATAAATCTTCAGTAAAAACTGCACATATGTAAGTTGATGCTATAAGAATATCTAAATCTCATTTACTCTGACTACATTCATTCATTTCACACCAATTCTATATCTCTGATGTGTGAAGATGCTGATTTGAAAGTGGTTATCAAACCAGTTTCTTGGTATTTTATAATTGTACATTTATTTTTCCTTTGTAATAGAGCATGCTCTCTTAATATATATGTGGCAAGCTGATGGAAATGAATGGAAGGATTTGTTTCATTTGTAACCAAGTTCACAATATATAATAATTTGATGTTCATGGAATTAATATCCTGATTAACTTAGAAACAGATTAACTTATGCCCTTATTAACTTTGGTAGTAGATTTCTAGGGACTATAAATTAATTGTTTTCTTGATTTTCTGAATTTTCTATTTTTTTTTCAGTGATCAGATATCACTTGCATAATTTAAAATGTAGAAATAATAATAAAATGTCTTAATCACAATAAGGAAAATATAATGAGCCAAACTGAATCTTTTATTGGAAATCCTGCAAAAATTATTCTGAAATAGAATTACATTGGTTTGTCTATATGTTTATATCCATATATAGATATATTTATCCATGCCATCCCTGGACTGTGAGCTTTTTGAGGACAGACTTTTTTTTTTTTTCCTTTTTTTTAGTTTATTTATTTTTTGAGAGAGAGAGTAGGGGAAGGGCAGAGAAAAAGGAAGAGAGAGAATCCCAACTAGGCTCCATACTGTCAGCACAGAGCCCCATGAGGGGCTCGAACCCACAAACCACAAGACCATGACCTAAGCTGAAATCAAGAGTCAGATGCACAACCAACTGAGCCACCCAGGCACCCCTCATAAGTTTTTTTTTTAATAACAATTTAAGTATGAGAGCAAGAAATGTAAAATATTACTCATTCATTATTTTCTTTTTTAAGAACTTTATTGAGCTGTACTTTACATATCATAAAATCAACCCATGTCTAGCCTAAAATTCAGTGATTTTTTAGAAACTGTATCAAGTTGTGCAACCATTACCATGAATCAGTTTTAGAACATTTTCACACATACCCTCATAAAGTCCCTCATACCCATTTACAGCTCCCACCCCCAGCCAAGGCAACCACTAATCCACATTTCATGTAAGTGGAGTCGTACGATATGTGGCCATTTGTGCCTGTCTTCTGTCGCTTAGCTTCATGTTTCTGAGGTTCATCTACTATATAGCATCTGTCAGTAGTTGCTTCTTTTGTTGCTGAATAGCATTCTTATATGAATATATCTCTCATTTGCTTTTAAAATTTTTTTAGGGGCACCTGGTGGCTCAGTCAGTTGAGCATCTGACTCTTGATTTCAGCTCAGGTCATGATCCCAGGGTCATGGGATTGAACCCCATGGCAGACGCCATGTTGAGCGTGGAGCCTGAGTAAGACACTCTCTCTCCCTCCGTCTGCCCCTCTTCCCCACTCACACACTCGCTCTCTCTCTCTAAAATAAATAAGTAAGTAAATAAATAAATAAATAAATAAATATAACAATTTTTTAAAGAACATATAAATAATAAATGCAACAGACAAACATGATTCTATTCATTTAGTGAACATTTTTTGGAGATTAAATATGGCCTAAGTGATTAAAAATATACAAAGATGCCTAAGACAGGGTCCAACCTAATCAAGAAAAGACAAATAAGCATACAATTCAGAAAGAATAAGTGCTATATTGTAGTATAAGTAAAGTAACATTAGTCTAAAGAGAAAAGTATTTGTGGGAGTATTTGGCAATGTTTCTTATAAGTGATATTTGAATGGGATATGTTCAATTTAATAAGCAGGGGATAGGAGGAGATGATATTCTTTTTGAAGGGAATAATATTTTTAAATTCACACAAGTGTGAAAGTGTATATTTTGTTCAAGAAACAGCAGATTGTTCTGTGTTGCTGGAATGCAGGCCTCAAGGGGATATTTTGGGTAGGAGATGGGGCTAGAAGTATTGCTTGGTACCAAAAAGGACCTTGCCTTAAATGTTATGCTGAAGTTCATCTTGATTCTGTGAGCGGCAGTAAGGCATTCAAGGAGAATTATTTCAATTCCTTATTTCCAAATAGGACAGAGGAAGGTGGAAATGAGAGAAAGATACCAAAAGAAAGATAAAGATTCAGCAAATATTTTTATTGAACACCTAATGTACTACATTGAATGCTGATGATTCAGCAGAGGGCAAGACAAAGAAAGTCCTTACTTTCATGTAGCCAACATCCTAGTGAAAGGGGTAGGCAGTTAAACCATTAAACCAACACCTATGTGAAAAGTTGAGTAGTATCAAAGAAAAAATATTTAAAGCAGAGTAAGGAGATAGGAAATGATGGGGTGGGAGGTAGACTATTAAAGATGGGTTGAAACTTGAGCAGAGACCCCAAAGTAATGAGGACCTGAGCCCTGCAAACATCTGGGGAGAGTGCTTGACTGAAAATAGCAAGTTCAGCGGCCTCAGAAGAGCAGGCCTGCAGTGTTAGAGAAACAGCACAAAGGTCAATGTAACCTGCCTGATTTAAGTTGTAAAAGGATCACCCTCGCAGCTGGGTGAACAATAGATTGCAAACTTGTGTGTATTTCATTTCACATGTGCATGGGCTTATATGTAGAATTAATTCCCGGAAGTAGGATTTCTGGGTCACAGGGCAAATACATTTGTAATTTTCATGGATAAATTGTGAAATTTCCATCCAGTCTCCACTTCCACTAGCCATGCTCAAGACTCCTGTTTCTTCACAGCCTCACCAACACTTAGTAAAGTTTTGTAGAGGTGGGAATTTTCTTTAATAGCCAGAAGACCCAAAATCAAGATGTTGGTAAGGTTATTTTCCTTGGGAAGGCTCTAGGAGACATCCATGTCGTTGTCTTTTCTAATTTCCGCCTTCATTCCTCAGCTCTTGACCCCAGCCTCCCTATTCCAGTTCGGGAGCTTAACATCTTTCAACCCCTCTCTCCTCTGTCATCATATCTCCTGTCTGACCCCAGACCCTGCTGCTTTCCTCTTAGAAAGGTCCTTGTGATTACCTTATGCCCACCCGGTTAATTTGGGATAATCCCTCCATCTCAACATCCTGAATTCAGTCACGTCTGCAGAATCCCTTTTGCCATGTTAAGGTAACATTTGGAAAGAGGGGGTGTGGGGGACACAGACATTATTAGCCTACCACAGGGTGATTGCTAGTTGTCTGTGATAGAAAATGCAAATACTGGGGCTCCTGGGTGGTTCAGTCGGTTGGGCGTCTGACCTCGGCTCAGGTCATGATCTCAAGGTTTGTGAGTTTGAGCCCCACTTCGAGCTCTGTGCTGACAGCTCAGAGCCTGGAGCCTGCTTCGGATTCTGGGTCTCCCCCTCTCTCTGCCCCTCCCCTGTTCATGCTCTGTCTCTCTCTATCTCTCCATAATGAATAAACGTTAAAAAAAAAATTTTTTTTAAGAAAATGCAAATACTTTGGGGCCCCTGGGTGGTTCAGTCTGTTAAGCATATGACTCTTGGTTTTAGCTCAGGTCATGATCTCCCGATTTGTGAGGTCTAGCCCCAAGTTGGGCTCTGTGCTGACAGCACAGATCCTGCTTGGTATTCTCTCTCTCTCTCTCTCTCTCTCTCTCCCTCCCTCCCTCCCTCCCTCCCTCCCTCCCTCCCCACACACATGTGTTCTCTCTGTCTCAAAGTAAATGAACTTTAAAAATTTTTTTTTCATCTTTTAAAAAAAAAGGAAATGCAAATACTTTTCCTCCTTGTCCTTTGTCTTCTAACATTGCTTACGGTTTTGTGGTTGTTTTGCTTTTGCTTTTGCCATTTGGAGTTTATCCTGATAAATGGTGTAAATGCAAATATGTCTATTGTTTGTTTGTTTGTTTGTTTCCAGATAGCTATTTGGTTGTAGCAGCACCATTTACTGAAAAGTCCAACTTTTCCTACAAGTTAGTAAATGTTTGTATATAGTTTGATTTCTGGACTTTCTTTTTGGTCCAATTGTCTTTCTGTCTAAAAAGTACACATTCTTTTAAATTACTAAGGCTTTATAGTATAATACGTGGTATCTTTATAGTTATAATATCTGGTAGGGCTGGACATCTATCGGTGTCCCCATCTACCCCCCAACCCTCCCCCAACCATACACATGGCTATTCTTGTTCATGGTTTTCCTGCCTACTTTTATTATGTTTGTTCCATGTGAACTTTAGAGTCAGCTTCCCTGGTTTCAGGAGGAAAGAAAGGTCTTTTTAGTTTAATTGGAGTAAACTTTATGAGGTTGGACTATACCATCTTTAAATATGATATGTTTTTATATTCTTTAAGGTAACTTGTGTTCCTTCACTAGTATTTTAGCAATTCATTCGTATCAGTTTTTCACATTTCTGAGTTTATTCCCAGCTCTTTAATCTTTCTTTTCATTGGATATAATGGAAGAAAAGATCCTATTTATAATACTTTCTGATTACTTTTTATGCATGAAAGTTATGGTTAATACATTTATCCTATTAACTATAAGTTTTGTGTGTATATATACGTATGTGTGTGTATATATATATATGCTGCTACTTTATTGAATTAACTTCTTGTTTATAGTAGTTTGTAGTTAAGTCTCCTAGTTTTTCCCAGTATACAATTACATTGTCTTCAAACAGCGATAGTTAAAAGCTTCCTTTCTAATATTTATCCATTTCTTCTTTTCTTGCCTCTTCCTTTACACTGTTAAATAACAGTGGTGTGCATCTCTTATTCCTGACTTTATTAGGAAACACTCATGTTCCTTCATAAAGTATTTGCAGACTTTGGAGCTGACACACATACACACACATATGCACACATACACACACATCATATTAAAGAAATATACATCTGTTCCTCTTTTATTTAGGTTTTTTTTCCCATCAAGAATAGGAGTTGAATTTTGTCAAATGCTCATTTAGTTTGTATGGAGAGATAATATGGTTTCTATCTTCAGTTTATTAATATGGTATGTTAACTTTGCACATTTAAAAATACATTCTCAAATTTCCAAAATTAAATATGTTGTGATTCATACCTAATGTTTTATAATGCACTTTATTCACTGTTTCTCCCTTGGATGGCCTTTTATTATTACACAATGTTATGTTGCACATTTGTAACTCTTGCCACAAGTGGAACTTTCTCTTTGTTTAAAGGCACAATAAATAAAATAAAGCTGACAATTTGATCTGACCAGTGGGTGGAAGGTTCCCTTCTGGATCTGAGCTGACCTTTTCATGATCCCGTTTTATTATTATTTTTTATATTTGTCCTCAAATAATGATGGAAAGAGAAGGATTATGGTATGGGTGGCAGGAAGTAAAGTGTTTTAGTTAATCCTTCTGGATGGGTTCTAGTTAGTTTGAAGTTTCAAAGAAATACCGTAAATGAACATTGTTTTATATACTTTGTTCATCATTTTTGTCCTCAGAGAGCCCACTGCCTAGGGCAGCCGCTAGCTCCTTGTACCTGCTGAGTACTTGAGACGTGGCTAGTGATGTGTTGTAAGTGTAAAATACACACTGGTTTTGAAAATTTAGCATAAAAAATATAAAATATCTCAATAATTTTAAAACATTTTTTTAAAGTCTTTATTTATTTTTGAGAGAGACAGGGTGTGAGCAGGGGAGGGGCAGAGAGAGGGGGAGACACAGAATCTGAATCTCTGAGCTGTCAGCACAGAGTCTGACACAGGGCTTGAACCCACAGACTGTTAGACCATGACCTAAGCCAAAGTCAGACACTTAACCAACTGAGCCACACAGGTGCCGCTATAATATCTCAATAATTTTATATGTTGAAATAATATTTTGGATATATTAGGATAGATAAAATGTCAGTAAGATTAATTTCACCTATTTCTTTTCACTTTTTATTTTTTATTTTTTTTTTTAATTTTTTTTTTTCAACGTTTATTTATTTTTGGGACAGAGAGAGACAGAGCATGAACGGGGGAGGGGCAGAGAGAGAGGGAGACACAGAATCGGAAACAGGCTCCAGGCTCTGAGCCATCAGCCCAGAGCCTGACGCGGGGCTCAAACTCACGGACCGCGAGATCGTGACCTGGCTGAAGTCGGACGCTTAACCGACTGCGCCACCCAGGCGCCCCTCTTTTCACTTTTTAATGTAACTACTAGCAAATTTTATTTTATTTTACCCTTTTTAAAAGTTTATTTATTTATTTATTTTGAGAAAGAGAGTGTGTGCATATGCACACACTTGCAAGTGGGGGTATGGATAGAGAGAGAGAGAGAGAAGGAGAGAGAGAGAGAGAGAGAGAGAGAGAGAGGGAGGGATCCCAAGCAGGCTCCACATCCAGCACAGAGCCTGATGCAGGTCCAATCCCACAAACCATGAGATCATGACTTGAGCTGAAATCAAGAGCTGGACACCCAAAATGAGCCACCTAGGCTCCCCACTACTAGCTAATCTTAAATTACATATGCAGCTTACATTATATTTTTAATGGACATCACTGGTCTAGAGGTAGTAGGTATGTGTGAACTTATAAATACTACAATGGTTTTCATAATTTAAAAAGATGAAAGTAAATAAACTACGCTTATATATACTCCCTTTTCTCCTTGTTTCTCCTTATAGGAATAAACTTGGATGATAATATAATCTAATCATACTCCGTTACAATGGGTTACCTCCTCTGTGATTTTTTTTATTGAACTGTTTCTAAGAGAATGCAGTTTCTTCATTACGCCCTTGACATTTCCACATAAGTTAAAGGTAACAGGCATCTTGTGTTTTGGCATAGCAGCACTCAAGAGCTCACGTGAATATAGAAGGGAGTTAGTTTGGAGGTCCAAGTTTCTAACTTTTCTTTATCCTACATAAATTGTAATAGAAGTTTCCTAGTTCAAAATAAAATTTGCTTCTGCATTTCTGTCATCTTTCCCGCCATTACCCCAAAACAACAGTTCCCACCCCTTAGTTCTCTGTAGGTAGAGCCAACGTTCTGCATCTTTTAGTTCTGTCTTGTGGCAATAGCCTGAGTGTTTTGAGGACTTCATTTCTTAACTCTTATATTCTTCAAAAATCAAAACAATTACTCCTAAAACGTTTTTTTAAATCCTGGCTTTGTCGCGTTTTTTAGGAAAATCATATCACAGAAGATATTGGAATATCAACTTGGAAGGAACAGACTTTTCTCTCCCATGGTGCCTTATTAGCAAAGAGCTGCCAGGCTGCAATGGAATTAGCAAAGCATGATGCTGACGTTCAGGATATGGCATTTCAGTATGGGAAGCACATGGCCATGAGTCATAAGGTATTTGCACATTTTTTCTTTTTCCAGTGCTTAAATAGCTAAAATGATACATAAGAAACCTCCTGCCATTTAATAAGCTGCTTTTATATCTCAAAAAAAAAAATGTTTATTGTGTGTTTAAAATCTGTCAGTCATAGATGGTGATTGTTATGTAATATAAACAGTGTGAGTGGTGAATACTGTGTAATTTTGATAGAAAGCTACAGCTGACTTAAACCATATTTGTGATGTTTGTCTTTTCTTACCACCTGAAAGGGTTCTTGAGAGAACTCTTACAAATTATTAAATAACCTGTAATGTTGCCCTTTACAGAATGGGAGATCATTTGCGTTTTTGTTACAGTTCCCTTAAAGTTCCCTTATGTAAAACAAATTGTGGAAATTTAATGAAATTTAAAAATATACTGAGTAAAATCGAAAGCCTTAATTCTAATACTTGGTCCTTTTGAATGGGCATACTGAAATATAAAAAGTCTTGAGGTTAGCTGTTATATTGTTGCCTCTGTACATATGTAACTTAAAGATTCCATTTAATATATATTTCTTAGATGTTACTTAAATAGCTCATAAGAGAGGAGAAAATAGATATATACGTTATATATATACATGCATGTATATATATATGTATGTAATATCTCCAGATGAGTTTTTATATATTTTATTAAATCTTAAATTTTATTAAACAATTATGTTCATTAAAACTTTATTTAAATTCTTGTTTTTTGGGGAGCCTGGGTGGCTCAGTCAGTTAAGTGTCTGACTTCAGCTCAGGTCACGATCTCGCAGTCCGTGAGTTCGAGTCCCACGTCGCACTCTGGGCTGATGGCTCAGAGCCTGGAGCCTGCTTCCGATTCTGTGTCTCCCTCTCTCTCTGCCCCTCCCCCATTCATGCTCTGTCTCTCTCTGTCTCAAAAATAAATAAAAACATTAAAAAAATTTTTTAAAAATTCTTGTTTTTAATTTAAAGAGTAAAAGCAAAGTCTGCTGCCAAATAGAAAAGGAGTATGTCAGGAAAAAATTATCTTAAAGAATTTTAAAGATTGCTGTTAATCATATGAACTGTTCTTTTGCTTAGTAAAGTTCATCTAAAAGCTGTATTCCTTAAGCTTCATTTTCCCTGCATTAACTAGTGCTTTCTGAAAGGACTAAAACATAGTAGTGTGTATGCATCTTACTGATTTAACTCTTTTGACTACTCCTCCTAGATAAATTCTGACCTCCAGCCTTTTATTAAGGAAAAGACCAGTGACTCCATAACTTTTAATCTCAACTCAGCTCCTGTGGTCTTACATCAGGAGTTTCTTGGAAGAGACTTGTGGATTAAGCAGATCAGAGAGGTAAAATGAAATTATTCCTATTTTGGGCATCAGTAGAGTAGTATTTAGTTGATTTTAGAATATAATTCGTATTTCATGATGATCTAAGATTATAGAACAGCCATATAAGAGCATTTTCATATAACAGGTAAAATTCTTTGTAATCCACATTTTTAAAAGGCAAATGTTAGTTAAAACTTAGAGATTGAACTGCTGTTAGTTCTTAGAATACTGCAACACAAAACTAGTGCCTGTGGTGGATGCTAATTAACTCAGATAATTTTTTTTTTTTCTAAAGGCTTTCAAAAATTGGGCTATGGTAATAGCACCACCCTTTAACTGACGGCAATTTCCCATCTGCAGACTCTAGCACAAGCTGCAGAATTCCAGAAGCTCCGTCTGTCAGCTCATTGGGTTATTTTAAAACAAACTTGGACCCTGAATACTCAGATTCTGAGGTATTACCAAAGGAAAAAAAAAAAGCATGGTGAAGTGGGAGGGGTACAGAGGCTTAAATTGGGTGAATTTCTTACTTTTTTGCAGGAAAGAAGGTATAAAAGATGAAAGGGAACTTTTTTGCTTTTCTTTTAATCCAAAAACTCTGGAATGATAAATTCTTGCCCTTTTACCCAAAGCCTCATTGAATTTATTTAACTTTGTGGTTCTAATCGATTGGGTTAATGTGAGACAAGAGAAAGTAGGCAGAGCTGAGGGCAGGGACAGCTGCCATACTTAAAGCAAAGAGAGCCTAAGTCATATCTGCATTTGGAATGGTAAGATTTTCCCTCTCTTAACCCTCTTCCCTCACTGGCTTTCAAAATGCCATCAGCCAGCTTCACATCCCTCATATTCACCTGATAGAAGATGAGAGGATTCCTTTTTGGGCAAGAAAATATAAAAATATGAAAGCAGAATTTTTATAAATTAGAAGAACAGAAGATACAAATGAGAAAATCTCCCAGAAAGTTGAACAGAAAGTCAATAGAAGATAGAAAAGATGAGAAAATTTTGAGAACCAATTCAACAGATCCTATATACTCTTAGGAGTCCCGAAGAGAGAAAACTGAAAATGGAGTTAAGAAAATTAACAGCAACAAAAACTTGTAAAGAGAGGCGCCTGGGCGGCTTAGTCAGGCGTTCAACTCTTGGTTTTGGCTCAGGTCATGGTCTCACAGTTCGTGGGTTGAAACCCTGTGTCAGGCTCTGCGCTGGCAGTGCAGCCTGCTTGGGATTCTTTCTCTCTCCCTGTCTCTCTCTCTAAAAATAAATAAACTTTAAAAAAAAAAATTGTAAAGAAAAGAAAAATCCTGAGAATTGAAGGACCTAAGTTTCCAAGTTGAAATGGGACTCTAAATAATCACATCATTATCACATCTTGAAACAATGGGGATAAAAAGAGACCCTAATACTTCCAGGAAGAGAAAGAAAAACCTACATACAAAGGATCGAGACTCAGAAAGGCCTCTCAGTAGTGGCATTGAAAGCTTCAGGACAATGGACTAACATCTTCAACATTCAAAGAGAAAATTGTTGCCAACTTAGACTTTTGTGACTGTCACATTATCAAGTGTGATGTTAAATAAAGACAATTTAAAATGGAAACACAAGGTCTCAAAAAACTGACTTCCCAAGCATCTTTTCTCAAGGGATGTATTTCAGGTGCTGTGTTTTATTAAGATAAAGAAGTAACCAAGAGAGAGAAAGACATGGAATCTAGGAACTAGGGGATCAGACATAGGCATGAGGCAGTGGGAATTCCAGGGATAGCATGAAAGGAAGCATAATAAACAATAATAATGCCAACAATAAGAGCACTTACAATGTGTCAAGCACTCTTCTAATGAGGAAACTGAGGCACAGAGAAATTAGCTTGTGCAGAATCACACAGCTAGCAAGCAGTAGATCCAGGATTTAAACCCAGGCAGCCTGGCTCCAGGGCCCACATCCTTAAGTTATAAGTAACATGCTACACTTTCTCATCCAAGCAAGTCCTAGGCTGGTGGCTATGTATCCAGTCCAGATTGGGACAAGAGGACAGAGATCTCCAGGAGAAATTTCTTTAAGGAAATCAGTGGAACTAATATACTTGACAATATTGAGAATTTAAAGACAAATTAATGATAGATGCATAGAAAACTAAGTGTTCCAGTTACTGTTGCTGCATAACAAATTACCCCCAAAACTTAGCTGCTTAAAATAACCATGTGATTATGTTCATGTTTATTAAACATTTTGTGAGTCAGGAATTTGGACAGAGCACAGAGATGACTGCTCCATGACACGTGGGGCCTCAACTGAAATGACCCAGATGCTGGAGATGACTCAGCAGTGCTGGGCACTGGAATCATCTAGAGACTCAACTCATGCCAGGCTGCTAGACTAGGATGTCAGACCATATTACTGACCAACCAGAGTGCATACACGTGGTTCCTCCATTTAACTTGGCTTCCTTGCAACATGGCAGCCTGAGAATAGTCAGAGTTCTTACTTTCCAGTTCAGAGCTCCAAACACAAGTGTTCCAGCAAACAAGGCAGAGATTGCATCTTCTTTTATGACCAGCCTCAGAAGTCACACACACAGTCATTTACATAGTCTCTTAAAAATTTTATATAGTTTGTTATAGTAATTCCACTTCTAATAATCTTTCCTCAAAAAATATCAGATGTGAACAAAGACTTACATATTAGAATATGCACTAAAATTCTAATTCTAAAAGGAAAAAAGTGAAAGTTGATTCATTTAAAAATAGTAAAAAGAATTAAATGAAGTATAGTACAATGAATATCCTACATCTATTCAATATTGTATTACTGGGGTGTATTTGTGTGTTTTTTGACAGCTGAACCAAAAATATATATACAGATGGTGTTAGTAGCTCTAATTGGGTTACATTAGAATACATTGCAGATTTACATTTTGGTTGAAAAGATCCAGCTAAATATGTTGAATGGAAGCTACCAACTCTCCCTGGGCTATTTACATATATTCATATATATATATATATATATATATATATATATATATATATGTAGCAGAGATCGGAATTTTAAAGAAGCTTCACAGAAGAGGGACATATTTAACTTTTAGTTTCTTTGCAAGCATACAAAGTCGTAAATGTAGACAACATGAGAATCCAGGATTTCCTAAACAGCTGGTGAAATACTCCCAAATCATTGTCTCCAACTTGACTTTACATTTTCAAAGGGATATCCTTTCCAAATAGCCAGTGCCTTAGCCAGTAACTCAAATAAATAAAATATATCTTGTCCAGAGGTCAGTAAATCCTGCCAGGATGATGGCTGTGAGCAGGTGACATCCTGTCCTTCAGCCTAGGTTCCCTGTGATGCTATCTAGATCTTTATCCTTCAAGAAAGACTGGCAGTCTATTGCCCATCTCAAGGACCTGCCAGGCTGCTGTGGTTTGCTCCAAGTGACTTCAGACCCTTCTCCATGTTCGAGTTATGTACAGGATCACTGGTGAAGAGATTAATTCATCTGAAACAATTAGGAAATAAGAAGTTAGTTTTTGTCATGCAAGGGGATACATTCCTCAGGTTAAAGACTCCTTGGTTGAGTTTATTTTAATCTTCTAAATTATAATATTCATGTTTATATAAAGCTCTATAAGATAACAATCTTGTTCTGTGAATGCCTCCTACACAGAGTTAGGGGACAAAATTAGCATAATACTCAAGAGAGACATTCTATCCTAAATCTCAAGGAGGTTGCTTATTAATCCTGAAATTAGTTCTAGTACTCTCTTCACAGTTTTTCATGATTATTTGCCTCCACTGCATTTTTTGTGATCCTTTCCTCCCCAGGTTTTTTTTTTTTTAATTTTTTTAACCTTTATTCATTTTTGAGAGACAGAGTGTGAGTCGGGGAGGGGCAGAGAAAGAGGGAGACACAGAAT
Organism: Prionailurus bengalensis; assembly: GCF_016509475.1. Classification (NCBI taxonomy): domain Eukaryota; kingdom Metazoa; phylum Chordata; class Mammalia; order Carnivora; family Felidae; genus Prionailurus; species Prionailurus bengalensis. The sequence continues at coordinate 96,513,177 of NC_057349.1, read as the reverse complement.
CTGAAGCAGGCTCCAGGCTCCAAAGCAGGGCTCGAACTCACTGATGGCGAGATCATGACCTGAGCCGAAGCCAAACACTTTACCAAATAAGCCACCCAGGGGCCCCTCCTCCCCAAGTTTTGAATTTTATTTCAAGATCCCTAAGGATAACAGTGAATTCATCTGCCATAGTGAATTACTTGAAATAGTCATCCAGTTAGTATTTGTCAAAAAGTATGTGTTGTATGGTCTTCACAGAGTTAGGCTATTTGATGGCAGCCCTGTATTGTTAAATAGAAAAAGTCAAGTTGGTATAGCAGAAATGGCCCATAGGTGAAGGTTTTGGAAGACCTGGATTCTATTTGGACTCTGCTAGCATCTGTATAAACTTAATCACATTCTTTCATGTCCTTATTATTATTTAACGTCAAAGGATGCTGTTGAACTAGATCATTCCTGAGGTCCCTTTCAGCTCTCAAATAAATCTAAGAAATAGGTCTCTTAGGCAAGAGATGCATTATAAGAAAAATATTAATCTCTATTAGAAGCTTAATACTAGTTTTGACACTGAGAAATAGAAAAGTCTTGCTCCCAATGATGGAAGTCACCTATGATTTCTTAACATCACATGTAAAATTACTTCCCTGCTGTACTCAGACAGGTTTGTGTCCCATCTACCCTTTTGATTTCCTGCTTGGGGAGAGTGAGAATTAATGACTAGACAGAGCAGTGAAGAAGAGATCACATACCCCTTAGTGCCTATTCAATATCATTGTAAAGCCAGGAAGAAGAAACTTCTGGAATTTTTTGTATCAGGCCCTGCTACCTCCTCTTCAACTCCCAAAGTCTTAAGATTAGGTAGCTGTCATCCATCACACCCATAGGCAGACAGGTGCACACACACACACACATACACACACACACACACACACACACACACACACCACGCACACATACCTTTTATAAGAGGCGGTTAAAAGCACCAGGCCAGATCTGAAACGGCTGAAAAATATTTGTTGAGCAATGTTTCCATACTAAATTCTACCTTAATTTTAAATTTAAATTTATAGCTGCTGAAAAATAATGATCAGGTAAAAATACTGAGTGAATGGGTGATTCACCCTAGGGAGGTGAAGTCATTACTCAGTTATCATTTTGATCCCTAATAAAAGAAAGTAGAACCCTTCAGAGAACAACAGAGCTCTGACTCTCTGGGGGAGTCCAGAGGCCATTGCAGGTCAGCAAGCTTTATTTTTAATGATCTTTCTAGTTTTCTGCTGCCATTATAAGACACTGAAGAGATAGGAATTATGATTGTATTTTCCTGGCTATTTCTGAAAGTACTGAAATGTCACTTAGGCTTGTGACATTCTGACACTGTCATAACCAGCCATAAACTATTTAAGTGAACTACATTTTACCAATGCTAAGCTACAACTCACTTATCTGTAGGTATCCTACTATTACTACTTATTCAAAATGTGAAGCAAAAATTGCTAGTCAAGGCTGGTGTACATGAACATAACACATGTATATTCTTAAACAAAAGAGACAATGCACATTCAGAGACTCTTCCTTAATGCTACCTGATATTCTCTAATTGCTTAACTTAGAGTTGTTTCAAAAGGAATAATAATGACATCCTCTACTGCAGAGGGTGTACAATGTAGGCATTTGAAAGGACTGTATATGAGACCACAAAGACTCTGCAATGGCTCTAGATATCTCCTGAATTACAATATGTCTTAAGTTTTTCTGCTAGACTTCAGGAAAAACAAAGGGCTTGACTACAAGAGATACATCAGTATGTTGCCTAAAGGTCTATTGCCTTATAAAGAGGAGATAAGAAAAAGCGTACAAATAGTTTGTGTAATGATGGGAATAGTGTAGTATCGTCATTTAGAGAGCACAGAGGAAAGTCAAGAAAGGATTTGTAAAATAAGTGATCTCTGAGAGGGTCCTTGAAGAAGAAGATCTTAACAGCAAAGGTGGGAATGAGAGGCTTTCTAGGCAACAGAAGCCATAAAAAAGAGATGTAGATGGGCAAGTGCATTGTATTCAAAAAAAATAAAAGTATTATAGTTTGGCTTAAATGTGAAAAATATAAGATAGTAAGAGATAGGGAAAGAATTGCTCCAAAATAGTACACAATGCCTATATTTAAAGGCTTTGGTTCAAACAAAAACATGTACGTGAATATTCAGATTAGCAATGTTTACAATAACCAAGAAGTGGAAACAGCCTAGGTCCATCAAATGATGAATGGATAAACAAAATGGAGTATGTCCATACAATGGCATAGTATCTAGTGGTAAAAAGGCATGAAGTATTATGTGCTACAACATGACAAAAATGTTCTGAAACTAGATAGAGGTGATGGGTGTACGACATTCTGAATGTGCTAAAGTGCCCCTGAATTAAATATACTCTTTAAAATAGTTAAAATGATGCAATTTTTGTTATATGAATTTTTACTTCAATTGAAAAAAAAAAAAGACTGTGGATGTTTGCTTGCAGAAAATGAACTTTATTCAGGTCACGGAGCAGACATTGACAGTTTTTGAACCACATAGTACCAAGGTCTGAAATGTTTTAGGGAGGTATGTCTGGCTATATCATATAGGATGAAAGGAGCAAGGAGATACTAGAGAGAAAGAGATGAGTTAGGAAGTTTTGGGGAACCTGTTTATCCACGCAGGGGAGAAATCCCAGTCAGAGCATTGGCAACAAGAATGGGAAGGTAAGGAGGTTAGGTGTAAAACTCACTTCAGAGAGGAGCTCCTGGCTGGCTCAGTCAGGAGAGTGTACATCTCTTGATCTTACGGTTGTGAGTTCAAGCCCCATGTTGGGTATAGAGATTACTTACAGTAAAATTTTTTTTTAAAAAACTCATTTCAGAGGCACCTGGGTAGCTCAGTCAGTTAAGCGTCCAACTTCGGCTCAGGTCATGATCTCACAGTTCATGAGTTCAATCCCTGCGTCAGGCTCTGTGCTAACAGCCCAGAGCCTGGAGCCTGCATTGGATTCTGTGTCTCCCTCACTCTCTGCCCCTCCCCCACACTCTCTCTCTCTCTCTCTCTCTCTCTCTCTGTCTCTCAAAAATAAACATTAATTTTTTTTTAACTCATTTCAGAGAGAAAATGTATAGGGCCTGAAGACTAATATGATAGGGAGAAGCTGGCAGGTGTGTACTGGGGAGGGGCAGTCAGAGGCCATGATTTTGAACTTGGATTAGAGGAAGAATCGTGCCATTAATATTAATAGGCAAGTTAAGTGAAAAAAGTGGTATAAATTTGGTTTTTGACATCATGAGCTTGAGGTGCGCCATCAAGATTGGTGACCATCATCTTGGAACCTGGCCACTGGAGGAAACAACTCAGTTCCATTTTCAGCCTTTTTTATTTACTCATGGCCTTTCTGCAATCTGGGTAGATTTTGTGTGTGTGTGCAATTTTAAATTTCATGTCTCTTCCAGATTCCAAGGGAGCACAGCAAGAAAAAAAGATTGACAAGACTTCTGAATAAAGAGAAATTTGTTATGTAGATAATACAAGCCCCTCCTCTTTTTTTAACTGGACACCATAGCCATCTACGCACCTATCTGTTGCTTCCTCTTTTCCCAGTTAACCAAAGGAAGAGAATACAAGAAATCTCATCCGGGGACATTCACATTTCTCTCCAAAATTTAGCTTTCCTAGGTGAAAGAGATGGTAACATCAGGTACCTGAGAAATCTAGTTCTAAATGGTATTGATTTCCTTACAGATGCCTTTGTGCTATCTTATTAATAGACAAGAATGATCAAAATAACAAAGAGGCCTGCCCTGTTTCTTTCTTTGTAACTGGAAAGTTGGGTTTATACAAGCCCTGCTTCTCCTACCAAACCAAAAATCAACTGCTTCAACTTTGGGGCTAGCAGATCTAATAGATTTCTGATTTGTAAGCTTTCTAAATCCTCATACAGTCTACCCATACCGTTGCAGGATGACGATGGGGGTCCTACCCTTCCTCTCTTCCTCTGTTCCCCAATAAGCCTTTTCACATATATACTAAACTCTACCTCTTTGTACCAATACAGGTGTACAGAGAGTTTATTTTCAATAAAACCTGTCTTCTCTAAAGGAACCAAATCATATTCCTGCCAGTGCCAAGGCAAGAGACCTTTAAAATGTCATTTTTTTTCACAGCCACCAATGTAATCTTTTATTCACACAAGGATTATTAATGGGTGATGGCTTAAACCAATTGGATGGATGGTTAGAAGAGAACTGCATATTCACATGGATTCAAAGTACCCCAGAGATTACTCATTAAATACAAAGGGAAGCAGTGAACAAACTTAGTTTCACCAATAATGACACAAACTGTATCATTATTGTATGACTCCTGATATAATAGAGAAGTATGCAGCATCATTTATGTAGTTGTGTTGCCAAAAAAAATTTTTTTTAATTTTAATCTAATCATGAGGAAACAATCAGACAAATCCAGGATAAGGGACATTCTCCAGGGCAACTGACCTGGACTCTTAAAAAATGTCACTATTATGAAAGAAAAGGTGTGGTATGGGGACACTTGTAGATTAGAAGAGACTTAAAATCCATGACATCCAAAGAGAATGCATGATTTTTAATTTGATCTTGGAACAAACCGTTCTAAACAACACCATTGGTTGAACTGGAAACCTTTGAATATGGACTTCTTAACCACTTTAAGAAACATTAAACTTGTTGGATGTAATAACGGTTTGTTGGTTTTGTAGGAGAACATTGTTGTTGCCGAAGTATTCAGGGATGAGACAGGATGTCTATAACTTACTCTCAAATAATCAGCAAATGATTGTCCAAAGAGAAAGCAAAGAGGACAAAATGTTAGCAATTGGTTAATGTAGTGGAGAGCAGATGGGTGTTCATGATGTTTTTTACACTAAAAAGTTTGAGGAGGAAAAAAAAAAAGTTTGAGGAGGAAGGTAGTTTTCCTTGAAGTTTTAAAAAGAGAATTTCTTTAAAAACGACTGTTGTTCCCAAATATAGCTGCTAGCATTCAGGAAGAATAACATGATAAGTAGAGGTGATCAGTCTCTAACAATTTCTGGACTCCCTGCTGTGGAATATTAGTTTTCTACTTTTAGAAAAAGGTTTCTCCATATCCAGCTTTCAAGTCCAGATAACAGTAGTTGAAAATTGGAAACAGTTCATTTATGTCATCCAATCCTTCTTTGTTACCTGACTTATAAGAAAGCCATTTGTTTCTTAAAGTAAAAGACCACATTGTACATCCATTACTTACCAACAGGGGATCTATCTGCCTTTGGTCTGCAGAGACTGGTATATAAACCTTTGGAATTAATCCCTCTGTGCATCCTCTCGCTCAGAATACTGGCTTTTTTTTTTTTTTTTTTTTTTGTGCTTTTGTACAGAATATTGTTTTACAGTGCTCACTATAGCTGTCTGAGGAGGCCTCTGGTGTCATGAGCACTGGCACACTATCTTGTCTGTTTTCACTTTTTTTTTTTTTAAGATAAAACAAGGTTCAAACCACACATTCTCTGTGAACTGCTAAAGACTGGGAAAAATTACTTTCTTTTCTCATGACCTGGATTGACAAGAAGCACACCTACAGGAGGCAAAAAGATGAGTGAATCCCTTTTAAAGACCGTAGTAATGAAGCCCTCAGAGAATTGCCGTGTATGGTAGAATTTACAGTGGCTTCTGGAGATGAACAGTGTGGCAGGAAGAGGTTCAGGACTGCTGGCTGTTGAAATACAGTCTGGAATTTATTTTATATCAGCCTATTTTGGGCCCCAGTGAGAAAGTTATTTTAATAATATCTTGCTCTGCTACAAATATACATGATAAGTGGCAGATGTCAGAAAAAGAGGGGAAAGTTCTAGCACTCCATTCTCCTTGAGACTTAAGGAGTTTTTATAGTTGTTCTTTTTTAGCCTTTGAAGTAAACACGAATGCATACAGGAGCATAAATTGAAAAGGACGTTAGACATGGTCCAAACCAGTGATCTTCAAATGAGTCAGAAACTCAGGACCAGAGTACTGAGGATGTGCATTTTTAACAAACTAGTCAGGTGATTCCAACAGCCAGTGCAGCGTTTGTGAGAGCCCAACATTTGGGAACATGTGGTCCAGTCCAGTACTTACCTTACAAATAAGAAAATGAAGACCCAAAATTTTTGAATTTCAAAATTATTAGACATATTCATGTATCGTGTGCTAAAAACCATATTTTCTGACACCCAGTACACACCTCTTCCCAGGAGGTCACAGTGCTTTTTGGAGTGGTCACCGTTAAGATACTAGGGCACTTGCAGGGCATCTGGGTGGTTCAGCTGGCTAAGTGTCTGACTTCAGCTAAGGTTATGATCTCACAGTCCCACGAATTCAAGCCCCGTGTCAGGCTCTATGCTGACAGCTCAGAACCTGGAGCCTGCTTCGGATTCTGTATCTCCCTCTCTCTCTGTCCCTCACTCACTCACTCTCTCTCTCTCTCTCTCTCTCTCTCTCAAAAATAAAATAAAAACATTAAAAATTTTTAAATAAAATAAAATATATTAGGCCACTTGCTTTCCTCCATAGACAAGGCCTACTTAACACCGTAAGCTTTGAGGTATGCATCTTGGATTGTCCTGAGGTTTCCATTCCAGGCGCTTTTCAGTTCAACACACTGCTTTCAATGTTGAGGCACGTTTTGGTTTTTTTTTTAATGTGTATATATTTTTGTGAGAGAGAGAGAGACAGAGTGCAAGTGGGGGAGGGACAGAGGAAGAGAGGGAGGCACAGAATCTGAAGCAGACTACAGACTCTGAGCTGTCAGCACAGAGCCCAAAGCGGGGCTTGAACTCCAGAACGGCGAGATCATGACCTAGGCCGAAGTCAAGATGCTTAACCGACTGAGCCACACAGGTGCCCCTCAGGTTGAGATGCTTAAATTACACTAAATCGCTATGTCTGTGGGAAGGCTACTAGATCATTCTTCTCTGTTCTATCCTTTTGTTGTTTGATTTTCATGAATTCTTTGCATTTATTTTCTAGATTCCCCTTCTAGGTATACTTATAAATAGAAGTTGAGCATTAAAATGAAAATACGGGTAAAAATTAGTTGCCAAACATCAGCTGATGGTTCCATATTAACTACATACTGGTGCTGTGAATCGAAACACCCAGCTTTTCTAGAAATAGAAGTGGGTATAATGAACTTTGCTTCTTAGGTTTCCTAAATAGACCGTACATAACCAACACATATAAAGAAAAAAGCATTTATCCACGTATGCATCCATTCACCAGATATTATTGGCCACATGTGCTCTATACTAGTACTGATCTAAACATGGAATACAGTTGTGAGCAGGAGAGAACTTTGCTGTCCTCTCATAGAACCTAAGTTCTAGAGGGAGATTGTATGTGAAGCCTAACCAAAACAAGACTATGTAACCCCTGGAATAGAAGCTCCACGAGGGCAGAGATTTTTATCTGTTCTGTTCATGGCTTCCTCTCCAGTGCAGTGCCCGACACATAGTAGGCACACAATGGATAATTATTTAGTGAATGAGCCATCAGGTGAAAGAGAAACTATAGCCTCTCCCAAATTAACTATTTTGCAAAAAGAAATAGAATAGGTAAAGTGTAATGAGAAATGTTACTTGTATAGGGGATTAAATCTCATTTCCATCAGTTTCTAATGTGCTGTGTTTTCATAAGCTCTAAAAGCATCTTGTGAAAAAAAAAAAGTGTATTAGAATGTGTACTCTTAGGTGCGTATATGACCTACGTAGATACTAACACACAGCAACAGCTAGAAATACATATTGTAAATCCTATAAAGACTTAAATATTTATAATATTTATCTTATCAGAAAACTGGTGCTTTCTGTACAAGCTTACTAAGCAGTCCAGGATGAAGTGGTTTCACAGAGCTGAAATGTTTGTTGTAATAAAATAAAAAGGACATTCAGGTGAGCCACATATCAACAGCTAACGCCTATTCAGGTTGTAAATGGCTGCAGTAATCGTGCCGTCATTTTATGTAGCCTTCTGATCTCCCAGCTCTCAAACCATTTAGGAGCTGATCCTGAACAGATATGGATTACATACATGGCGTTCCTGTGCTGCCATCCCCAGCAGAGTGTATCTTTCCTGGCTCAAAGAGTGGTAACCAAGCCAGGAATACACCATGAAATGACAGAGTTTGAAGGTAACTTGTGATTGATAAAGCCCAAGGACTTCAAAATAATAGAATTCTCTAAGATGGTTTATAATCAAAGTATGAGAAAAATGGTTGTACAGAAATTTCTGATAGGATCACTATAATGTTATCTGTAACCAGCGTTATGGTCACTCTTCCTATGTAAGGAAATGGCTGTTGATTTTTCTTTCTTTCTTTTTTTTTTTTTTTTTTTTTTAATGAGACAAACTGAAAAGCGGCTCACTACTTTCAAAAGGAAAAGTCCACCCTAAGTCATCGTAAATTGTATCATTTCTCTGCACTTTACCTTGCAATCTCAAGATACAGAAGCTCCTCGGCTTTCTAACTTCCAACAAATACCACTTTTAACACTTGTAACGTACTCTTTTTGTGAAACACTGAAAGATAAGAATATTGAAAGACACAGAATGATGAGCCGGTTGGAATAGGAACACAACTGAAAGTATTGAGAAAATGGCAAATTTGTTGCAGGAATGGGTTGTTTGACAAGAGGAACAATTCTGTGGAGCTCCCACAGTTTGTGCATCATTTGAAAAGTACCATACTTGAGCCATCTATACTAATCAGCAAGAGGCATGAAAAAGGGTGAACAATTGAAAAGGTGGAAAGCATGTGACCATAGGATCAGCCTCGGTGTCAGAGATCTCTTAACCTAAAATGAATTCAAGGGACAGCTGGAAGTTTGAGAATTTAAAGACTAAGGAAAACTGTGAAATGCTGCTGCTGAAATTGTGGTCACAAGCTATGGATTGTTCCTTGGATCAAGGCCGGTTGATATTTGCGCAGTAACAAAATTTAGTAGCTGGGTCATGAGTGCCCTGGACAGACGTGCTCAAGGGTTCTCTGTAAACCATAGATGTTACGGTGGAGAAAGAGGGATTTTCAACATAGGCAAAACATTTGGGGAGAATATGTCCATGGAAACACAAGTAAATGTAAAATGTCTGAGCAGAAAGAAGAAACCTAGTTTCTAAATTTCTGCAAGAACTGACTCCTATTCCTTATGATCTAATGCATCTCAGGACTACATTCTGACTCTACTTAGTTCATCCCTAAAAAATTTCAAGAGCAGATTGAAAACCCCAAATTCTTCTTCATAGTACATTGATTGCAGGGGCCTTTAGTGTCATAGAAAATATTCAAGTCCCCATTTTCACTTACAGTGGTTTGTGATGGGGCCAAAAGCTATACATGAGCAGTGTCTTCTAAGTTGCTTATTATGAAAATAAGAAAAACAAAATGCAAGCATCTTTGTATAAATTTTTTTTAAAGGACTGTAAAGAAGCAAGAAGAGTCAGGGCCAATGTTATAAATCTTCTTTAATCTCATTAAAGTAATCTGCCCACCTTCATTACCTGTATAGTGTCATTTTGGACTCAGGACCTAACCTATTTGCAAATTGAAGGATTCTCATTCTGTGCAGAGGTGGCGAGAGAAGTTTGTAATGAAGTCTACAAAAACTGAGTTGGCATATCGACAAAGGTTAATAACATTGGTTATCTCTGTCATGTTAGGATTTTATGCATGACACATTTGAGTAGTGTATGTGTTCACTTTAAATTTTTTATAACTAAGAATATTTTTTAAATACAACCCCATATAGGATATCTTTTTCAACTCCACCTTTTTCTCTGTCCTCATCCCTGATGGGGTGGAAGGTCAAGCTGGGGATCTTTCAACATAATACAACATGATAAAAAGTTATGTCAAAGGAAGTGGAGGAGAAACTGACCCCACAGATTACAAACTGATTATACGGGAGGAAACATGTCGTTACAGTGGAACCATCTGATAGTCACCACCTCAACCAAGTGATCAAATTTATAGCATTACTATGAGTGGGACAGCCTGACATTTTGTGCCTCCTGAATTGATGCAATATTAAGTACGTAATTTCCTATATAAAGTGCTCTTGCCAGAAATGTTTAAGCAAGCTTTTTCAGACCCAACTTTCAGTTTGAGAGCAAAACAGGGACAAATTAAATGACACATCGAAGAAACAATATGACAAATCCAAAAAGACATTTTATAAGACAGCTGCCCTGGTCTCTTCAAAAAGTCAATGATATGCATGGAAAAAAAGTTAATGGTTTTTCTTTTCATTTCTTAAAATATGGGGAGGGTCTAGTCTAGATTTAAAAGGCTAACCAGAGATGTAGAAACCATATGTAATGTGTGAATCTTGTTTAATTTTGGTTGGGTGGAGAAAGCTATAAAGGATATTCTTGGGACAATAGGAAAATTTTGAATATGGATTGTATGTTAGATAATATGGAATTGTTTTTAAAATGTGATAACAAGGGCACATGGGTGGCTCAGTCGGTTAAGTGTCCAACTTCAGCTCAGGTCATGATCTCACAGTTCATGAGTTCGAGCCTCACATCAGGCTCTCTGCTATCAGGATAGAGCCTGCTTCGGATCCTCTGTCCCACTGTCTGTCTGCCCCTCCCCGTCCCTCAAAAATAAATAAACGTTAAAAAAAAATAAAATGTGATAGTAGTCATGTGGTTATGTACAAGACACCCTATGCTTATAAGACTTATGTGCTGAAACATGGCGAGATGAAGAGTCATGATGTCTGCTACTGTCCTGTCTAGATAGAGTATATATACGTGCTCACTGTGCAGTTCTTTCAACTTTTCAATATGCTTGAAAGTGTTATACGTGTATAGTTGCATAGAGATACAACTATGTAGATACATAGATAAATGATGGGGGACCAAGGGAGAGAGAGTTGGCTTTTATTCTTGGAGAAGTAAGTTTTAAAAGCACTACCTAATTTTTAAAGAACTAACAAATTAATTTCCCCCTCTTTCTACTTCAGGCTCAAGAGAAGGGAAGATTAGACTATGCTAAGGTAAGTAGATTTTATACATACTACACAGTTTTCTACATTTCAATGTGGTGTTTGGCTTTTGTTTATAATCAAAAGGTCAAAAAAGAATCATCACATTCGGAGCTGAGGGACATTCCCTGTTAGGTAATAGATATTAGCAGGTAAGTGTATTTATTGAGTGACTACTTCACTCCAGACATTGTGTTAAGTGTTGAGACTATAACAGTGACCCAAATGAAGTGTTTTCCTTTTGAGACATATACAATGCAGTGTGGGAGGCAACAACTAAATGGATACATAGTATAATGTCATGTGGTAGTACTAGGAAGAAAAATATACTGGATAAGATAACTAACCATTGGTAGAAAGATGCCTTTGGCCTCTGGATGCAAAACAGCTTTTAGCACCATCAGATAATACCTGAGAGGCACCATACACAGCAGACTCAGACTCCTAAAGGTAGTAGTTTTCACATCATCTGTGGAGCTTTTGAAAACACATATGCCTAGGTTACCACAGCATCACACCCTCTTTCACCAAGATCAAAATCCCCTGGTGGGGAGAGCAGGGCAGGGGCAGGACGGAAGTATTTGGAAAAAGGCTCCAAGATCATTCTGATACATGGCCTTGTTTAAAAAGTGCTGTGGGAGTTCAGATTTCAGTGCACCAGTGGAAGCCTCTGAACACATTTGGGTCACACTTGGTTTTCCCCTCAGGGACAAATGGAACATTTTAGCAGGTGTGTGGGATGCATACAGCTGCTTGGCTAAAGAAACATGCTAACCATCTGGCTTATGCCACCATCAGGAATATCCAGGGTGTGAGCACACCTGCACCCCAAAGACAAGGAGGAAGAAATACGAGATGTAAGGGCTCTGCTTGCAGTGGGACAGCTGAAACCCATGGTGATCTTTCAGGGCCGATCCAGAACCTTGTGCTCTCCTGGCAGCCCTGAGGTGCATACCCATGGCTCCACGCCTGTCCCCTCTTTGCCTTGACTGAGATGTAGTCCCTTCTTTTCTCTGTCTCACAAACTATTGCTTTCCTTCGTGCTTTAATACACGGTACATCTCTCAGTCATTGTACCTACTCTGTAATATTATAATGACCCATTTATGAGGCAGACCATAGACTGTGAGCTCTTGGAGGGCAGGGACAGTGTCATATTTGTCTTTATATACTTGGTGCTTAACACAGTGCTTGGCACATGGTAAATAGTGCTGAAGGAGGTAGGGAGGAGGTAAATGGGTAAGTGAATGAGCGAGTGAAGCCGTGAGTAAGAAAATAGAAGACATAAGAAGTCCATTGCAGGAGAAAATCTGGTATAGGTTTTCTTATATCAATCAGAGAGAAAAGATGCTTTCGACAAATGTTACAGGTATCAACAGAGTTAAAAAGATTGTTTGGGAAGGTTGTAATAAACTAGCTTGGAGATAAAGGCTGGGATTTCACTGTGTTAGGGTAAAGGAAAGCTAACTTATGAACAAAAAAGTAAGGGAAAAGTCATCACGATTTAGCAATAGAATAACTGTTGATCCTTGATGCTTATTTTTGACTCCTAGAACTCCTTCAGGGTTTCTTATTACAGAAGCTCATGACAATTGAAGAGCTTAGAAAAAAGGAAAAAATACAGTGCATGGATAGAAGGACACTCCTGGACCCAGCGGTGGCTCAGCCACCAACTCACTGCAAAATCTAAGAACCCTTAACCTCTCTGGTCTTTCTTCACTTTCCTTTGTATAAAGCAAGCAGTTTTAGAATAGTGCTGGTTTATTCTTTAGGCCAATTCCAAATTTGAGAGAAAATATTCTTCTTGGGCAGTGGGGGGCATTCTTATATACCTGAGGTCCACATTCATTCCTTCATCTACTTTATCCACTCAACCACCAGTTATTGGATACTTAATATGTGCAAAGCACTGTGTTAGTGCTGACTGCCACCATGAACAAGGCTGATGTAGGCTGTGCCATCACATGCTTCCTTGACTCAGACCTCCCTATCCAAAGTAGCCCCTCCCCCTTTGCTCTATTTTTCCTTCTTAACATTTATCATAATCTAAAATTATTATTTTCATTTAGTTTCTTGCTTCTGGTTTTTTTCTTCCATTGGAATGTAAGAGCTCTGAAGGTACATTATTCATGGTCGCATCATTTGTACCCAGCACAGGCTTTATGTACAGGAGGGCTTGTCAAGTGTATGCATATGAGTTGCATTAGTATTATTCTAGAAGTGCAGGAGGTTCTGGAAGGTCTGGAATTGAGGATTGTAGACTTCATGGAGCCATTTTAAGAATATATTGACTACAGGGGCACCTGGGTGGCTTAGTCAGTTAAGCATTCAACTCTTGATTTTGGCTGAGGTCGTGATCTCACAGTTTGTGAGATCGAGGCACATGTCGGGCTCTGCAGTGACAGTGCGGAACCTGCTTGGGATTCTCTCCCTCTCCCCCCCCCCCCCCGCCAAATAAATTTTTTAAAACATTTAAAAAAGAAAAAAAAGAATATATTGACTATGTCACATAGTCCATCTCAATGTTCAGTAGTCCTATGGTTGCCTTCACAAGTGTGTAGTGATCATATTTCTTGTGCCAGTAAACAGAACCCCACCCCTCAGGAATATGTGGTGCGGTTCTGACATTTAAGGGCCATAGCTGATCTAAGCAATTCATCTAGGCTTATCGTCCTTCCACAGACCTAAATACAAGTGACATGGGAAAAAAAGGTTATGTCCATCTCTAGCAGGTATGGGGCAGATATCTGCAGGGTGTAGCTTGTGATATTGTCTCTTACGCAGTGTACCACGGGCCCTTAGTAACATATGTCATGTCCCATGGTCTAGGCATCTCTGTTTTGCATGGGCATGGTGCTCATGCTGACTGATGCTTAGCAGCTTAGGTCTGCCCTTGGGTTTATCTGTAACTCTACATTTGAAAAACTCAGGAGCCATTTTTGGAGACCATCATGAAATGTGTTTGTTGCTGGAAACTTTGTTATTTCCAAGTGGTGAGTATTTACCCAAAAGCCAAATTTTATCTGAAAAGTCAGGTTTTGAGGACCATAGGAGATTATTTTGGCTATGTGCTTTTGTGGCCGTATAGGCCAGCTCTCAAATTTTGTCAGTCTCAGAATGGCGAGGAATCAAAGGAAGAGGTGATCATTTCAAAATCAGTTTCAGCTGGATATTGAGACTGTCACATTCAGCAAAACAGTGGTCTGTACTCAAACCCTCAGATGAGAAATTGAATTACTTTTTAATTGAGTTCCTGTTGCGATAGAGTCTGGATATGAATGCTTCACGGTACTACAATGCCTTTCATCTTAAGATATCAAAGCACTTGACAACCATTAATTCATTTTGTCTCTCCTGCCTCTCTCTGTACGGTGGTTAAGACAGTCATGGGAGTGCCCTTCCTGCTGCTGGAACTCATCCACCTGGGGTCTGGGCAAGGCTGGGAGCTGAGTAACCGAAAGGCGATGGTACCCAGTAGCTTCTAAAATAGAAAAACAAGAATGTCTTACTTACCTAGTTAAAACTTCAGGAGAAGTCTTATTAGACAGAATATAATTACCAGAAGTGAACCATGACCCAAAAAGCCAGTGCTAACAGTTAAGCCCCTATATGCAATGCTGTGTGGATCCTAATTACAGTGGTTGGTCTGCAACCCTGAGTGTGTATTTCTCAAGACTATTCCACGTTCCCCAGGCTTCTGGCCCCACAGTTAAGTGCAGCTGATTCGGTGCAGTGCTAGAGGGAAGAGTGCCACCTATTGAATTGTAGGAATTTATGGGTACGGGTTGGGACTGGTGGAGAAGCTTCTCGGACCACATTGATGCTTGGTTTGCTATGGTAACATATATATGTCTGAAAGAAAACGAATATGTTGACTACTCTTGCTTAGAAAAACATCTACAAACGTCTGTGTATTTTCCCCAGCTGGAGCTGAGCGTATGCCTGCAGCTTAGCCTACTGCTACTCGAAATAAGCCTGCTGCTAAAAAGACTGAGGCAGATGGTATTTTTACCACTTCAGGCAAAACATGGCACCTATGGTTCGGCTTTCTACAATTTTAATTTTTAACACTTTCAAAATGGCTTGCTTAAATATCTCCAGTGTAGGGATGCAGACTTTCCCCCAATTTCTTTTTAATAACTGCTTCAGATACACAGATATCAATAAATAGTACTTGGTCAAAACCAGACTCTGTCACCACTGTGATGGCCTCCTGCTCCCTTTCACAAATGCTTCCGACCGGGCCTTAAATGGGCTTTGACATTCATGCTAATTTTGACACAAAGACTCTAAATGGTTTTCAGGAGCTTTCTTTATAGTCATCTCTAGTCTTTACTGTGCATGCAGTTCCTACCATTTTCCCCATGACTCAGTACAGAAAAGAGTTGTTGTTTTTTTTAATGTCTTCTTCCTGAGGTTCACTCTAAGCACAGAGTTGTTCAAGGTTAAGCACTGGGTAAAGAAAGATCTTGCAGGTGTTAATTCATTAGGCATCCAGTTCTCGGTGGAACGTAAGAGAGATTTTTTTTTTAAGGAGTGGGGTTTTGACGTGCCCTCTCTGCTGGAGTCTGTTCAGGGTTGCGAGTGGCACACGCTTCTGGCTGCGTCCCCGCCACTCTCAAGTGCGGCGTCTGGAGCTGCCGCTTCCCTCCCCGCCCTCAGAAGGCCTTGCACATTCTGTTTTATTATAAAACGCATTTGCATAGGGTACACATTAAAATTCTCTTCCCACAAGCAAACAGTGCTGTCCGCAGACATTTGCATTTGCATGATCACATATCATCACTTCCCTTCAAGAAGAGAAAGAGAGTCTTTCCTCTCATGTCACAGTTCTCCTTTCCAAGGTTTGCCCTTTTAGCCATAGATTGCTTCAACCATTTTGCTGCATATTGAGTCCAAATTCTACTTTTTTGAAGCTTGAGTATAGAAAATTTTCTGTAAATATTATTGTCCTTTCTTTACTGACAAAGCCAGACTCTTTTTTTTTTTTTTTTTTTTTTTTGGCAGGCAGTTTTTTGCCTGCTCGTTCTTTCTCATAACCCTAGCTAACTGGCTGTGAGAATTTTTCACATTGGCACATTTAGAGACCAGATGTTACTGTGTTTTCTCTTCCGTGTACCCCTTTCTCGGGCAGATGCTGCTTCTCCTACCCTGGGGCTTCACATTAGCTCCTTTGGTAAAGTATTCCATACGGCATTGCTGTATGCGCTAAATCTCTTGTTCCCTCTAACCTCCTGAAGTTGTCTTTACATTTAGGATTTCTGTTTTAGTGATAATAACAAAGACTATGTAAAAGCATCATCATTCCCTTCTCCCATCTTTTCCCGTAAAGGACTTGTGGTCTAATTAAATGAAGTGTTTATAATAGAATTTAATGGAAAAAATCCAAATACCATTATGATATGGGTACAGTTATGTAAAATCTTGATAAAGACTGGAAGACAGCATGTAAAAATATAAATACAGGCATTAAGGTGGTAACATTTTGGCATGTTTTAAAATAAATGCGCTGTATTTTTTTTTTAAGATTTCTGTTTTTGACATATAGGGTCAGATCTGAATTAGAATTTTTTCAGATATGACCTGCGCTACTAAGAATTGAAAAATACCTTGCCTGAAATCATGTTTTTAGTGACATAACCAGAATTTAATTTTAGATTCCTGAAAACTACATACTTCTCTGGCAACAGGCAGAAATGCACAGCTGGAGAATGTAACTTTTGTACACTGTGAGTTTTTGTGCTGGGACTCAAGCAGTGGTTGGAGCACTGGAAGACAACTGAAGAGAACAGAAGCCTAGCACACTGAACAGGCACTGCCAGTGCTGATCCGATGACCTAACCACAGCACAGGGAAAGGTGCCGGAAGATACCGCCAGGACTGCCATCTGAAAGTTTTAAATCCCCCACTCCTTGTTCCCTTAAAAGTCAGATAAAACCAGTTATTTTTCTTTTGACAATCATATTTCAGACAGGTGTTTTTCCTTGCAGCAATAATGAATATTTATTTGTTTGTTTATTTATTTATTTATTTATTTATAATTTTAGTGAGAGAGACTGTGAGCAGGGGAGAGGGGCAGAGGGAATGAGAGAGAATCTTAAGCAGTCTCCCCACAGCGCAGAGTCCGAGGTGGAGCTCCATCCCACAGCCCTGGGATCATGACCGGAACTGAATCAAGAGTCAGATGCTCAACAGACTGAGCCACCCAGACGCCCCTAGGTTTTCTGTAATCTTTTTTTAAAACAATTAACTTAACCAAAGTCAGTTTTTGCAGCTACTCTTGGATATCTCCTTTAAAATACAATTATTGGGGTACCTGGGTGGCTCAGTGGGTTAACTGTCTCTTGATTTTGGCACAGGTCATGATCTCACAGTTCCTGAGTTCAAGCCCCATGTCTTGGAATTCTTTCTCTCTCCCTCTTTTACTACCCCCAAATAAATAAACGTTAAAAACATTTTTTAAGATAAAATACAATTACTATTGATGGAAAAACAAGCATTAATTTCTGTCTGTATGTATGGCTTTTTTTTACCATGTGAAACTCTTAATCAAAAATAAATTCTAATCACTCATGTAATAGTATCTTGAACCAGAGTTGTAGAGCCCTTAGGTCTTTTTTGCAAAACAGTTGCTCTTTGGATGTTCATTCATCCCCAGTCATCAAGCTAGTTTTTACTCCTTAAATCTCTGAGTATATTATTTTGCATAAGTCCCCAGTGACTATCATCTTGCTTTGATGATCTATTCCTTAATTTCTTAATGTTATTTTAAAATTAGATTCTTGCTTTCTGAGGTGTTAGCATTCCCACATACCTCCATGGCATCAACAGATTTGATGATCATAATCTCTATTCCTTTGTGGATCATAAATAATATTATTAAATACTATCAATAATAAACCTCTTTATGACATCATAAAATATGCCATTCTCTCAGTTGTTAACCCAAATAGTATTGATATTATTTGAACTCAATCCTCTATGCAGTTGTAAATCTTTTTTTATTTTTCTTCAAATCATATATTCCTAGCTTGTTGATCTTGGGTTTCTAATTGTATATGTAAACTGCTAAATTGGTTCGCAACAATAATATTTAGTGGGACAATCTCTCTCATTCTTGAAATTACCATTTTGAATTACTGGCCTCTAAAAATTACATGTCTGCATAATACCTAACATTCATCAGGAGGCTAAGACTTAGGTTGTTAGTGAAGACCAGTTCTTAGACATAAGCCTGAAATTGTGTCTGGTTTTGCTCATCATTGTTCTCTGAGGGCCTAACACAGTGCCTGGCACATATTACATACCAAATATTTGTTGAATGAATGAATGAATGAATGACTCAAGATAAACCAAATGTTTGTGCCTATATTCTGTTCTTTTAATTTATAAGGCATATTTAACTCTACCTTTGTTCTTCTTATTTCTTCCCAAGTATACTTTTAAGCAAATCGTTTTATCCTCCATGCCTTGCACTCCCTGGGGTTGAAACAAAGATTCAATTGGGATAACCTTTTGAATTTTAGTCTAGAAAGCTAACTAACAGTGCCCTCCAGGCTGGTTCTGTGGGTGAATGCTCTGCACTGTGGGGTAGCTGGATTCAATTATTGCTCCCAGTTTGTGGTATCAGGAGCCACCTGTGCACAGGAAGTGCCTATATGCCTTCATGTAGAGGATAGAGCCTTCTGTCCCCATAGAGGAGCCTATTTAATCCATTGAAACTGTTTTAACTAGATCTGAAGGAAACACTATTCTCTCTCTCCCCATCATAAAAACCGTGGAGAGGTATGGGCTTTCTAAAATTATGTTTTTTAAGAGAACAAAAAAGGAGGCACCACCAAGTAGATGTTGACTGTGGTTTTAGTTAGTTAGAAGTCTTGGTTATTACCTGCATTGATATATTTCCAAGCTCATACGCTAATTCTGCAGCCCAGTTTTATACAGAATTGAGGGGCTTTGTGATTTCAACATGATTAGTCTATCAGAAAGGTGTAAATCTGTTTAGTTGGTACATCTGAAGCCATCCCCCCATGTTTCCTAAACAGTGTCTGCAAGCACTACTCAGCTTCTCCACTTACTACATAAGGCAGAGTACTAATCCTGGATGTGCTTAACTACCTTTCCTGAAATAGCAAGGTGGCTGTGCCACCTCAGTGTTCAAACAGAATTACTGAGATAACAATAGAGATCACAGGATCTGCAACATTTGGTTAGTGATGTGTAAGATGCTACTAAAGATTTTGGATGAGTGTATCCTGTCCCTTTCCCCCAAGTCTTTGACTCCCTGGCTTGCTTAAAGATTTTACCTATTCACCACATCATAATAAAGCCAGAGATATACCTCTGAAGATGGATTCCTGCATAGTGCAATGGTGCCCCCTGTGGAAGGTCTCCCTATTCTAGATCTAAGGAAATTACACTAACATTTATCTTTGATTCATTCCTAACAAGAGTTGTGTGCACCTGTTAGGAAAGATTGTAAGCTTTTCTGCGTGCTGTGATCTCTTTAAAATTTATGCCCTAGTATTCATGCCCTAGTATACATTCATCGTGCAGTCTGCTCAAGACACATGAAGCACTTTAATCAAAGGGTTCTATCAAATTCTACCCTTGAATCCCTTCATTTTATGGAGAAAAGATCGAATAACGGTAACAGTGTTTACAGTTACTATCTCACAGAGTCATTTTTTCCAGGTTTGCTAACTCCACACTGTGTATTCTTCACCACCATACTGCTTCTTAAGGTGCTTTAGACATACTAAAAAAGAAGTAAGGGAGAATTTGTATACAGGCTTTGGTTTTACAAACATCTAGGAAATGGTATGCATCATTCTATAGAGTGATAGTGATTGTCTAGTAAATGTCTGTCTTAGGATTTATGCTGAACTAGTGCAATAATTATTGTGATTTTTTTTTAACTAGCAAGCATTCTTCACTCTTCCAAGAAGGTTTTATGGATATAACCATTTAAAATAAGCTGTCATTACCATTCTCTTGAGGGAGGCAAAGATCTATGTTACCTTCTATAACACCATAACATAGAAAACTGTATCTGAAAGAGGTATTAATCCTGCAGGTGTGGTTATATTTATGTGGAATACAGGGTAACTTCTTTTTTTTTTTTTTTAATTTTTTTTTTTCCAACGTTTATTTATTTTTGGGACAGAGAGAGACAGCACATGAACGGGGGAGGGGCAGAGAGAGAGGGAGACACAGAATCGGAAACAGGCTCCAGGCTCTGAGCCATCAGCCCAGAGCCTGATGTGGGGCTCGAACTCACGGACCGCGAGATCGTGACCTGGCTGAAGTCGGATGCTTAACCGACTGCGCCACCCAGGCGCCCCCAGGGTAACTTCTTCACACCATACATTGATTCCTGCATTTGCCCCCAGTCTGATGCCACCTGGAAGATATGTCATTGTCATAACTCTCAATAGATAGAGTTTCTGCTGTTTGACATGCACTCTAGTGATGGAAGTCAGAAATGTGTTTCAAGTTCACGCTGTATCAGGATACATGTTAGGATGTTAGGAATCTAGGGTCATGTAGGTAACAGTGGTAGTTTTGAGGCAAGTGATCCCCAGGTATCAGCATCCAAATACTAAAGCAGATGAACAATTGAGATACGAGGAGGATTTAAGAAGTGTGTAAGTAAGATACAAACTCAAGTAGTTTATGTATTCCTCAAATAATCCTTAGGACTGTTGGATACCTACATGATGTGATTGCTCTTGCCCCATAGTTTCTTTTTAATTAAATAACCAGCATAGTATTAGTCATGAGATTACAGAGATTGCTGTTGATTTACTCCTAAAAAAGCTACAAAGAGTGGCTCATTGCTGCAGTCTACAACCTGTGATATGTTTTGCTTTTTGAATATCAGTGTGTAGAATTAAGTTCCTCTTTGGAATATGATACTAAATTGAAAATGACTTTTGTATCAAAAATATGGATAAATCTGAGGTTATTTATAAATAGTTGGATTTTCTTTCAGAAGACATGATTGCTCTTCCTATGCAATTTAAGTCTCAATTTAATATAATTCCATTTTACTAACCTCAAATGTCCATCCTATCAAATGCCAATGAAAGTTCATAAACTAAGAAATTGTACACTTTGTTCCATTTAAATTCATCTTGGGGGTGCCTGGGTGTCTCAGTCGGTTAAGCGCCCAACTTTGGCTCAGGTCATGGTCTTGCAGTCTGTGAGTTTGAGCCCCGTGTCAGGCTCTGTGCAGATAGCTCAGAGCCTGGAGCCTGCTTTGGATTCTATGTCTCCCTCTCTCTCTGCCCATGCTCTATCTCTCTGTCTCAAAAATAAACATTAAAAAAAATCTTTAATAAAAAAATAAATATATTTTGAAATCAGATACATCTGCTTCTACCCTGAGCTATAAGTCAACCTGTCTTTCTTTTTTTTAATTTTTATTTTTATTAATGTTTATTTCTGAGACAGAGAGAGACAGAGTAGGAGAGGGGCAGAGAGAGACGGAGACACAGAATCCAAAGCAGGCTCCAGGCTCTGAGCTGTCAGCACAGAGCCTGACACGGGACTCGAACTCACAAACCGTGAGATCATGACCTGAGCTGAAGTTAGTCGCTCAACCCACTGAGCCACCTAGGCACTCTAACCTGTCTTTCTTAAGGAGCAAGACTACTTTGCCTGAATTCTCTGCCAAGGGGTCAACAATTTAGATCAGTTTTGAGTATGCCAGCAAAATGTTTTTAACTGCGTGAAAATATCTCTAAAATACATATATACGTACATACATACATACATACATATATGTACATGTAGGAGTACCAAATTGTATGTATGTATGTATGTATGTCTGGTTTTGGGTTATTTGTACATATAACAGGGATATATATAATCAGACATCATAATTTGTGCGAAACGAGTTGTTCGGTTATGAAGCTATTTGTGGACTCATAAATGTACTTCGCTGAGATGTTGAGCCTTGAAATCAGTTCTGAAACCTCACTGTTCCACCCAAGGACTCACTAAGCCCAGCCCTGCTTAGGTTGGGCCCTGTTTCCGAGATTGGAAACAACTGGGCACATTCAGGGTGGTGTGGCCGAACTGAAGTCTCACTCTCAACAGCAGGCTACACATCATCTAGACTGAGCCTAATAGAAATGTGTGGAGAAGGCAAGAAAAATGGTACCAAATCTGTCTTTATCATGTTTTTTTTTTTTCCTTTTCAGAGGAATAGATTCAATTTTAAGTGGTCCAGATGATTTGGAAATTCATTTTTCAAAAGTTAGCATGTTTCCAATTCACTAATAATCTGGAGATTTAAAATATTTAAAACAACTTCATGAATCTATGTAAAATAGTCTGTGAATGTTTATAATTAAAGCCAGGTGCATTATGTAATATTACATCTAAGTTCTGTAATGAACTCCCATGCTCTCTTCCTCTTCAAGTCTTGCATGTGAACAGCATTTTTTAAATTTCTATTTATTTGTTTGAGAGAGAGAGAAATAGAGAATGCGCACTTTCATGTATTAGTGGGGGAGAGGGACTGAGGGAGAAAAAGAGAATCTTAAGCAGGCTCCATGCTCAGTGTGGAGCCCAACATGGGATTTGAGCCCATAACTCCTGGGATCATGACCTGAGCTGAATCACAAGTCAGATGCTCAACCAACTGAGCCACCCAGGCACCCCTTAGTAACATTTTACTGATGTCAGCGTAATTTGCCAGACATCATCTTATTTGTTCCTCATAATAATGTCATGTGGCATAAAGATAATCTTCCTGATTTTACAGGTGAGGTGGGCTTAGAGAAGCCCGAGGTTACACATGTCCAGGTCCAGAGTTTCCTTATTAATGTTTGCTCGCTGCTTCTTTACAATTGTTTTTCTTATTATTATTGGAACAGCAGAAACGGATTAACCAGTCTTAGGAAGAGAACATCTCCTCCCATTATTAGATTTAAAAAGGTTCCTGTGTGGCTTCATCTGGGGTATTCTGCTCCAGGGTGCTTGAAAAACTGCCATATGTAGAAATAGTTGTATTTTGTCCCTCCTAGAGCCCACCTCTTCCCTCACCACCCATCTCCATGGGCTTCAGGTCCAGGGACTCAAGGGAAAAGGAGAGCAGTGTAACAAATGTCATGTGTGTCACATAGGCTTGCACAATTATACAGAATGATCTTAATCCTGCAAAAGAATAAATAGATCTTATTAAAAAATATCTTAAAGCTCAATACAAATACATATTACAGGAATTTTACAGGCTGTTTTACGAAAGAAAAACTATTCTGATATTTTAT
Source organism: Prionailurus bengalensis (assembly GCF_016509475.1). Classification (NCBI taxonomy): domain Eukaryota; kingdom Metazoa; phylum Chordata; class Mammalia; order Carnivora; family Felidae; genus Prionailurus; species Prionailurus bengalensis. The sequence continues at coordinate 96,489,859 of NC_057349.1, read as the reverse complement.
AAGGGAACAGTAAAAATGTTAAAGCATGGGCTAAATTTTGTTTGTCATTTTAAACTCACTAATCCTGGGGCACCTGGGGGGTTCAGTCAGTTAAGTGTCTGATGTTGGCTCAGGTTATGATATCACGGTTTGTGGGTTTGAGCCCCGCATCAGGTTTTGTCCTGACAGCTCAGAACCTGGAGCCTGCTTCAGATTCTGTGTCTCCCTCTGTCTTTCTACCCTTCCTCTGCTCGCACTCTGTCGCTCTCTCTCACGAAAATAAAACATTAAAAAAATTTTTTAACTCATTAATCGTTTATCCAATGACTTAAAAGTAGTATGAACCCTGAGGCTGGTTTTTAAAAATAGTGGAAACAACATGAGGTAATAGTGTCCTTTGATTGTATGAAACCCCAAATGCCGTTACTGCAGTCAGAGTTTTGCATTGACATTTTTAGTAAAAATAAGTTTTCATCATTAAAGATTTAAGTAAAAATATATTAGTATATTAATTTTGTTTTCTGACTCAATAGTGGATGTGATAACATCTGAGTCTTATTCAGTGCCTATTTGTTTAAAAAAAAAAAAAGTATGACCTGAAGAATATACTTAATCAAGTAAAATATTTTTGGCCTTTTATTCTTAACATAAAATATAGAAATATTCCACTTCTTTTTTTTTTTTAATTTACATCCAAATTAGCATATAGTGCAACAAAGATTCCTTAGTGCCCCTTACCCATTCAGCCCATCCCCCCTCCCACAACCCTTCCAGTAACCCTCAGTTTGTTCTCCATATTTATGAGTCTCTTCTGTTTTGTCCCCTTCCCTGGTTTTATATTATTTTTGTTTCCCTTCCCTTATGTTCATCTGTTTTGTCTCTTAAATTCCTCATATGAGTGAAGTCATAGGATTTTTGTCTTTCTCTGACTAATTTCACTTAGCATAATACCCTCCAGTTCCATCCACGTAGTTGCAAATGGCAAGATTTCATTCTTTTTGATTGCCGAGTAATACTCCATTGTATGTACATACCACATCTTCTTTATCCATTCATCCATCGATGGACATTTGGGCTCTTTCCATACTTTGGCTATTGTTGATAGTGCTGCGATAAACATGGGGGTGCATATGTCCCTTCAAAACAGCACACCTGTATCCCGTGGATAAATGCCTAGTAGTGCAGTTGCTGGGTCATAGGATAGTTCTATTTTTAGTTTTTTGAGGAGCCTCCATACTGTTTTCCAGAGTGGCTGGACCAGTTTGCATTCCTACCAACAATGCAAAAGAGATCCTCTTTCTCTGCATCGTCGCCAACATCTGTTGTTGCCTGAGTTGTTAATGTTAGTCATTCTGATAGGTGTAAGGTGGTATCTTATTGTGGTTTTGATTTGTATTTCCCTGATGATGAGTAATGTTGAGCATTCTTTCATGTGTTGGTTGGCCATCTGGATGTCTTCTTTGAAGAAGTGTCCGTTCATGTCTTTTGCCCATTTCTTCACTGCATTATCTGTTTTTTGGGTGTTGAGTTTGATAAGTTCTTTATAGATTTTGGATACTAACCCTTTATCTGATATGTCATTTGCAAATATCTTCTCCCGTTCTGTTGGTTGCCTTTTAGTTTTGCTGATTGTTTCCTTCACTGTGCAGAAGCTTTTTATTTTGATGAGGTCCCATAGTTCATTTTTGCTTTTGTTTCCTTTGCCTCCGGAGACGTGTTGAGAAAGAAGTTGCTGCGGCCAAGATCAAAGAGGTTTTTGCCTGCTTTCTCCTCGAGGATTTTGATGGCTTCCTGTCTTACATTGAGGTCTTTCTTCCATTTTGAGTTTATTTTTTTGTATGGTGTAAGAAAGTGGTCCAGGTTCATTCTTCTGCATGTTGCTGTCCAGTTTTCCCAGAACCACTTGCTGAAGAGCCTGTCTTTATTCCATTGGATATTCTTTCCTGCTTTGTCAAAAATTAGTTGGCCAAGAAATATTCTACTTCTAATTCTTACTGACATTTGTCCTGCAGCCATATGGCACTTTTAGTTATGGTTTTTAAAAATGTGTATATTGTAGTAGAGGTGCATGATTAACATAATGATGGCTTCAATTTTCTGTCATCTCTGTAAATATGGTTTTATCCAAAGTTGTTTGACTTAATGTACTATTTTAAATCTGTGATGTATCATGAAAAAATTTGCCCTTGTGCACGGGCTTGTAAATTATGTTATGACATAGATATGTGTTCTCTTCTCAAAGGAAATTGAAATGCTTTCCAGTTCATGTAAGAGAAAGAAAAGGCATTATACCATGTTAGTTAAGAGCAAGAACTACTTGGGGTACCTGGGTAGCTCAGTTGGTGAAGCGTCTGACTCTTGATTTCAGCTCAGGTCATGATCTTGCAGTTTGCGAGTTTGAGCCACACATCCAGCTCCACACTGACAGTGCAGAGCCTGCTCGGGATTCTTTCTCTCCCGCTCTGTCTGCCCCTCCCCCATTTTCACATGCACTGTCTCTCTCTCAAAATAATAAACTTTAAGAACAAGAACTGCTTGAATCTTCACTCTAGCACTTACCTTCTGCATTACCTTGAGCAACTTACTCTTGCCTAAGTTTATTCATCTATAAAATGAGAATAATATTAGTATCTGCCTCATAGGGCTGTTGTAAGGATTGAAGATATGTATGTCTTAGTGCTGGGCACACATAATTACTATGAGATTGTTGTTATTGCTGCTGCTGTTATTATTAGTAGTAGTAGTAGTATCACTTTAATACCAGGAGGCGTACCATTCTTTTAATTTTACCCAAGAGTTCATGTGATTGAGGAAATAACTAAAAATTCTCTTGTTTCCATTTCCTTTCCTTTGATTGAAATAAGATACTTAATTAACATCAGTAGATTTTTTTTCTGTAGACTTTTGCAAATAATTTATGGTTCTAAGTAAAAAGGAATGCATTTTCTGTTGTTTGCAGTTTGTTTAGCATAATGTTTATCATACTAGAGAAAGGTTTTCATCGTAGCTTTTCCTTTTGTACCAGTTCTTGCCACTCAGAAGTTGGGAAGACTTTTCAACTGAAGCACTATCAGCTAAAATCCTTGTGTTGGGTGGGACTTCGGAGGCAGCCTTGTCCTACCTGCCATGTCTCCTGAGAATTTTATTCATACTTTCTCTGATGTGGTCATCCAGTTGCTGAGGACTTCCAAAAACAGGGGGTTCACACCTTGTCAAAAATAATTCTTCTGTTGTTAGACAACTCTAGTTATTTGAAAGCTCTCTCTTATTTGTAATTGAAATCTGCTTCCTAGAAATTTCACCTTGTTGCTCTTTGTTCTGGGTCCTGAAGCATATAGAACAGGACTGCCCCATCTTCCATTTAATTGCTTTAGATATTTGAAGATGGCTTTCATCTCCTTTAATTCTTTCCTCCAGGGTAAACATTCCTTAGATGACATGTTTTCAAATAACTTCTTCATCCTAATACTGAACCTGGTCTATTTTGGGGTTTTTTTGTTTGTTTGTTTGTTTTAGTTTATTTATTTTGAAAGAGATAGAGATCGTGAGCTGGGAGGGGCAGAGAGAGAGAGAGAAAGAGAGAGAAAGAATCCCAACAGGCTCCTCACAGTCAATGCAGAGCCTGACGCTGGGCTCAATCTCATGTACCATGACATCATGACCTGAGCCAAAATCAAGAGTCGGATGCTTAACCAACTGAGCCACGCAGATTTCCCAAACCCAGTCTATTTTGAATGCTCCTCTTGACACATGGCCATGGCATCCAGGACTGAACATAGTTTTCTAAACATCAGTTGACCATCAAACACTGCAGCATGACCATTCCTGCCCATGTTTTGGACATGTACATCTTCAGATGCTGCCGAAGTTTGCGTTGTTTTTTTTCATCTGTATCACAGTCTTGGCTTATGTAAAAAATGTGGTTATCAAAGATTCTCAGCTCTTATTTATGAATCACTCCCAAACTGAGACTTCCACTTTTACAGTTAATTTTTGAAACCTAAATTCACAACTATACACATGTATCCCTATTACATATCACCTCACTAGTATCAGTCGTGGTTCAACATGTCAAAACCAGTAAGACTTTGATGCTATCCGTGTGTTAGCTTTCTCTCTTGGCTGCATGACATCTGAAAATTAAAATTTAATGTGTATTTCTTCTCCATCTTCATTCAGATAATCCACAGAACTGTGATAAAGGAAAGAAAACCAAGTTGAGGGTTTTTTTTGTTTTTCTTTTTTTATTGAAGTATAGTCAACACATACTATTACATTATTCCAGGTGTACAAGATAGTAATTTGACAAGTCTATATGTTATGCTGTGCTCACCACAGATGTAGCCACCATCAGTCATCATACAACACTATTACAGTACCATTGACCATATTCCCAGTGATGTACATTTTATCTCTATGCCCCCATTATACATTGCATAAATGGAAGCCTGTATCCTTCACTCCCCTTCACCCATTTTGTCCATCCCCCAATCCTTCCCAACCATCACTTTGTTCTCTGTATTTATGGGTCTGTTTCTGCTATTTGTTTACTTATTTGTTTTGGTTTTTAGAGTCTACGTGTAAGTGAAATCATACAGTATTTGTCCTTCTCTCTCTGACTTCTTTGGAAGAACGTCTGTTCAGGTCCTCTGCCCAATTTTAATCAGATTATTTGGGTGTTTTGAGCTGAATTGTATAGGTTCTTTATATATTTTGTATATTAACCCCTTATTGGATATATCATTTGCAAATATCCTCTCCCTTTCAGTAGGTTGCTTTTTTGTTTTATGGATGGTTTTCTTCACTGTGCAAAAACTGTTTTATTTTTGTATAGTCCCAGTAGTTTATTTTTGCTTTTGTTTCCCTTGTCTGAGGAGACATATCTAGAAAAAAAAAGGTCAATGTCAAAGAAATTACTGCCTATGTTTTCTTCCAGGAGTTTTATGATTTTATGTCTCACATTTAGATCTTTTATTATTATTATTATTATTATTATTATTATTATTATTTTAGAGAGTGTGTGTGAGCAGGGGAGAGGGGCAGAGGGAAAGAGAGAGAGAATGGTAAGCAGGCTCCATGCTCAACACAGAGCCTGACACAAGGCTCTATCCCACTATCCTCAGATCATGACCTGAGCCGAAATCAAGAGTAGGATGGTCAACCTGTTGAGCCATATAGGCACCCCTCACATTTAGGTCCTTAATCCATTTTGAGTTTATTTTTGTATGTGCTATAAGAAAGTGGTCCAGTTTCATTCTTTTGCATATGGTTCTCCATTTTTTTTTTCAACACCATTTATTGAAGAGATGAAATTGAATATTGAGTCCTATAGTACAATGATAGAGATCACTTTTCTGCTCAAAATAAATACTCAATAAATACTCTGGTCAAAATACTACCAAACATTTTCTAGTAGTTATTTTACATATTTGAATTTATATTACCATACTCTAATCCAGACCCCCATTTCTCTGTCTTATCCACAAAGGACTAAGTTTCTAAAACCCACTTATACTCTATCTTTACTGTTTCTGAAGCTAACAGTGAGTGCCCGTATCAAAAAGAAACATGAGAATATTTTGTAATGACTTACTCATTGTGACCCACCTATCCTAGGGCTGCGACCATCACTGCCTTTTTTCTAGAGCTCAAAAACCATCTTATTTGATAACGTATTTTTGGAATTTTGCCATCATTGCCCATAAATTCACTGGTCTTTGTTCCAGATGTACCTCTGTCCTCATCTTTTTCTTTTGTGCCGTGTTTGAAGACATTTGTCAGTTGCATCTCTCATCTCTGAGATTTCTTACAGTCCTTCAGTAGCTGGGAAGGACATTTCTGTGTACTATAAGCAAGAAGAGGACAGAGGTGAGTAGATGCCTCTGTGAAGGTGCCGTAGACTAGAAACTAGGTCTCCAGAGTGAGGAGGAAGACAGAGGAGGGAAGTGCCCTCAGACACATCAGACAAAGTGAGTGAGAAAACCAAGCGGCTTTCTCACTGGAGGAGACTCAGTGGGGTGCTACACGATAATTTGTCCTGGACTATAATACTATGTTTGGAATGGGAGTGGTAGGTCATCTTGAAATGCAAACGATACCAGAAGCCAGACCTAAGGCAGAATGTTCGCTGCCTCCAAGGCTCCCTGACAACATGTGGGCTTTTTGAATGCATGTTTCATCCCTAAAGACCCCTCTTCAGGGAATTTATTTTAATCTTTACAATTTTTAACTCATTTTTTAGTTCTCTTTCTTCTCTGTCTTCTCTTAATAATACATTATCAACTATTTGAAGACACTTGTTCTTTTTTTTCTTTAATTTTTTTCAACATCTTTATTTATTTTTGAGAGACAGAGACAGAGCGTGAGCAGGGGAGGGGCAGAGAGAGAGAGGGGAGGCGGGGAGAGAGACACAGAATCTAAAGCAAGCTCCAGGCACTGAGCTGTCAGCACAAAGTCCGACTCAGGGCTTGAACCCACCAACTGTGAGATCATGACCTGAACCAAAGTCGATGCTCAACCAAATGAGCCACCCAGGCACCCTTACTTGTTCTTATTCGACATACAGCCTTTACATTTTAATGCCCCTTATTTTTGTCATCCTCTCCTTCCCCCATGTACCCCCATCAGTCTTTAGCAAATTCTGACAGGGTTGTGTCTGAACATGTTTCTGTGAGGAATGGCACTTTAAAAACGTGTGACACGTGTCTTGGTGATAATACAGACTTATGGGTGAATTCCCACACAATTTTTATAGCTTTGTGCCTCTCCTTTGTCAGCTCCTTCAGATCAGGGATCGCATCCTGTCTCCACAGTGGACCTTTGTGCAGAGCAGGTGCTCAACAGGGACTCAGCAGTGGAGGAGACGATATGCTTCTCCTTTTACACCTTTTTAAATCCGAGCCCCAAAAGAGCTTATTCTGTAGCCATTTATTTTAATCTCTTTCATAATTAATTATGATCGTTGTTGAAATTTAGTTTTTCAGAGGCCCTCATCACCCTTGAGCTGTTTCTCTTTATGATCTCTTGGAATCATGGCAGTCTTTTCACCAGTTTTTTTTTTTTTACCTCTTTTTAATGTTTACTTATTTTTGGGAGAGAGAGAGAGACAGAGCATGAGCTGGGGAGGGGCAGAGAGAGAGGAAGACACAGAATCCAAAGCAGGCTCCAGGCTCTGAGCTGTCAGCACAGAGCCCAGTGCAGGGCTCGACCTCATGAACTACGAGATCATGACCTGAGCCGAAGTCGGACGCCCAACCACCTGAGCCACTCAGGCGCTCCTGCTGATTTTTATTTATTTATTTTTTTAATTTTTTTTAAACGTTTTTTATTTATTTTTGGAACAGAGAGAGACAGAGCATGAACGGGGGAGGGGCAGAGAGAGAGGGAGACACAGAATCGGAAACAGGCTCCAGGCTCTGAGCCATCAGCCCAGAGCCCGACGCGGGGCTCGAACTCACGGACCGCGAGATCGTGACCTGGCTGAAGGCAGACACTTAACCGACTGCGCCACCCAGGCGCCCCATCCTGCTGATTTTTAAATGTGCTTTTCTGATTTATAGTCTGAGTGTCCAAACCCATGCCTGCTGGTTCTTTCTTTCACCGATTCTAATACTAGGATGGCATTCCTTTTTTTTTTTTTTTTTTTTTTTTGTGTGCCAGATTTCTATCACCTTTATATCCAATTATGTTGACATACTTAAGCAAAATGTGCTTCTTCTATCTTCTGATACCTAAGATTATCAATCAGGTTCACCAAGAAGTTACCAACTATTAGAATATGAGTTTTACTAAATGTTCAAAAGTTGTACACCTTACATTTATCACTGCAGCATCTTACAGTTCTTCCAGTTTCATAATCCCTGCTAGGGAAGTGTGGTCCACTTCACTTGGTGAGGTATGCGGTCTCTTCCCGTAAGAGCATGGCTTCCATTTGTTTCCTTTTATCCTTATCCAGGTGTTTGCAACCACCAAAAAAAAAACAAAAACAAAAAACAAAAAATCTTTAACATATTGCTTATACTCCTTACTCTCTTTTACAGTTTCTACAGAACAAGGTCTCCCCCTGTTCCAGACAAGTGTTAGCATCCCTGTTCTCTGTAAGCACTCTGGGCAAAAGAAAACTTGGGGTTATCTCCGAATCTGTTCTAGTGCTATAGAGGGGAAAGGTTCTGATGTGCAGAAATGAAACCCAGGCCATTTCTCAAATTTGCCAGTGCCTCTTGTCCACATCACTTAACCGATCTCATCCCAGATCTTCTCCTGCAAACTAAGGTGAGAAGATAAGACTGGGCTTGGGTTTCTTCTGGGTCTTAAAGTTTTTCTTTGGTTTCATTAGAGACAAGTGGTTGCTGTGTCCAATTCTGCTAAAGCTGCTTAGATCTCATGACAGGGGCTTGTCTTTAATATTTAAGAGGATTTTTGAACCAAATAATTTTCAGAGGCATACAATGATTTCTCAAAAGGGTCTCATAAAAGCAACATTTATCATTGAAAAGGTGTTTAATAACACCTTTAATAAATGTTAAATAATAACGCACTTAACTTTAAGTACTTTGCATCTTTTTCTCTCTGTGTTAATATCCTTAATTGGATCCTCTAGCAAGGGATTTGGACTTAATTTATTGCAGGTGATGCTGCACTTATACAATTATTCAGTTGACTTAATTAGAGATTTAATTATATTAGTGCCCTAAAGTGCTATATTAGAGAAGTAAAACGCAGACTGGTAATTCACCTTTTTGTATTTTATTGTGTCACTTTTCCTGCGGCTGAAATGGGTTTCAAGCCATAAAGGCCAGAGGGAGCATTCCAGCACTTCTAGACATACCCTAATATGGAAAGTTCTGTCTATGCATTAGTTGGGGATTTGCCCAGTCAAAATGTAGGTGAGGGCAAAAGTGGAAAGAATTTTCCTAATTGTGGCCTTATCTCTTGCAGGTATTAGAACCAAGGCCATAGGTCTGGTTCCTCAGTATTCCTTTCAGCCCCCTCCATTTCTTCAGTCCTAGGGCAGCCCCCTGACAGGTGGTCCTAGGAGGCAGCAACTGTGTTTGTCTCTGTATCTCCCACCCCTACTTCATACCTAGGCCATTCAGTGCCCAATATGTGATGGCTGAGTTGAATTTGATCACTGCAAAGACAACTACTTGGAAGTGTGGTTAAAACAGTATAAACCCAACACAACTATTTTAAAACACTCAAAATACGTATCCCAGCAAGTAAGTTAGTCCCAAATCTGGCTAATTGTTGGAATGACCTAAGAAGTATTTTTCGGCCTTATTGAACCCACCTCTAGGATTGGGGCCCAGGTCCTGCATTTTAAAGCTCCCCAGGTGAATCTTTGGTCAACCAAGTTTAGGAATTCTGGTTTAATATGTCTTTTGTCACATTTATTTACAAAGGATGAGATTGTTTTGTCAGGATAGATCAATTGCCTATTCTAATTTATGGTAAAAGTCTCATTTATGGTCTATTAATTATATCTAAAGGATTAATTTTTTTAATTTTATTAATGTTTATTTATTTTTGAGAGAGAAAGAGACCTAGTGTGAGCGGGGGAGGGTCAGAGAGAGAGGGAGACACAGAATCCGAAACAGGCTCCAGGCTCTGAGCTGTCAGCACAGAGCCCAACACGAGACTCGAACTCACAACCCGTGAGATCATGACCTGAGTCAAAGTCAGATGCTTAACCATCTGAACCACCCAGGTGCCCCACTAAAGGATTACTTTTGAGCCAATAGTTTAGTTTTAGTTGGTAGGAGTGTATACAGATGTCTGTGAGGAGTAATACCTTCCATGAAGGATTAGATTACTGCTGAATCATGAAATGGGCATTTTACTCATGGTAGCTATCAGGTCCCTTGGTATGCAAAGCCTGCCTCTGCAGAGAGAAGATTTGAGTGTTAATTGGAAATACAGCAGTCATTGGTGAGAGAAATTAACTCTTCTAGGGCTTGAGGAATGTTCAGTGATATCTCCTGGGTACTCTTTTGCCCTAATCTGAATTACCCTTCATTGTCACCATCAAATATTCAGTTGGGCCTAGCTGAATAAAGTTTATAAAGCAAACTAAATGAAGCAATCAGAGAAATGCAGAATGTAAAACATTGCACAATACAGCCTCGTCCTTCAAAAATGGTAATATCATAGGGAAGAAAATGCTAAAGTGTCATAACGAATGCAATTCATAAACCAAGATTCATCATGATTTGGGGGGGGGTGGTGAAAATAGGGTACAGAAGACATTTTAGAGCCAATTGGGGAAATTTGCACATGGGCTAGATATTAGATAATGATAGAGAATTATTGTTAACTTTCCTAGTTATAATAATAATATTCTAGTTATGTATGAGAATGTTCTTAGGAGCTGCATGTCAAAACAAGGGTAAAGCATCCTGCAGCCCAACATGTGTACAAGCCGAGTCCTACCAGCTCAGAGCCTATTGTTAAATATTTCAGAATTCTGTGATTCCACAAGCTTGAAATCAGCCATGATGGGAGTTGTTATACCACAAAAATCTGCAAATGCTACAAATGGTGGTGGGTGAGGGGGGTCCTCCCCTGGAAGGAGGGGATAGTACAGTATTCAGTGACGCTGGACTGGGTATTAGAAACCGTGGCTTCTGACCACAACTGTGCCACTATCCGCCTATAATCTTGGGTGAGCTGCTGAGCTTCTCTGGGCCTCTGTTTTCTTCTGTGTGTGATTATAGGAATAAAGCAGACTTTACGTTACATGCAGTGTGCAGAAGCTTAGAGTCTAATGAAGAGATAGATATGGGAATGGAGAATTGAAGTACAACACCGTATAATTATGCTGTATTCCAGATATGCACGGGGTACTTGGGGAGCCCCAAGGAAGAGGGCCACCTAGCTCCTTAGGGCTCTCATCCTAGCTGAGTGTATTCTGCTTCAGTGGACTTTGGGAAGTTTGAAGGTGGGGAGCAGATACGGGAAAATTACTGCAAGCAATCTCCCTAAATAGTGATAAAAGGGAGAAGAGGCTGGGGTGGGGGGGGCGGGGACTGGCTGGGCAAGAGCTAGATCAGGAAAGGACTTCCATTGCCTCATGAAAGAGCTTGGACTCTTTTTTCTTAAGGCTTTCGGAAGGTAGTGAAGGGTTTTAAGCTGATCACATTCACATTTTATAAAGATCTCCTTGGCAGCATGACAGATGGAGTTCAGGGCAAAGAACTGGTTGTAGGAGGACTCTTTAGGAGGTGGTTTGCCTAAAACAGCCCAGACGAGGGATGATGATAGCCTGAACTAATGTAGTGGCAATGACAATGAAGAGCGGAGGGTACATTGGAGAGCTGTGAAAGACATAGAATGGCTAGGACTTAGTGGCTGTTTCAGTCAGGATGGCTACAGACAACCTCACAGTCTCAGTGGCTTCAGACAACAAAGATGTGTTTCTTGCCCACACTACATGTCCTGTGCAGGTTGGAGAGGCACTGTGGTTGGTGCTCGGCGTGGTTGCTTGGGAATCCAACACGAGGAGCTTCTTCCGCTATGGCTGGATGATCCACCAAGGGAAAGCTCTGGAGGGACTCATGTGGGTGGTTAAATGCTGCAGCCCAGAAGTGACGTGCATCGTTCGTAATTCATGGACTAGAACTTGTCCCTTGGCCCCACCCAGTCTCTCAGGGCCAGAAAGTTCAGTCAAGGGTGAGCAGCACTGCTACAGCCATGGTACCTGACTAGAAATGGGGTGTGAAGGGGGACCCCCCCCCCCAGGCTTCTGATTTAGGGCGTTAGGCAGAGGTGTTCATTGAGAAAGAGAACATGGAATTTGGGGAAGGGGGAGGGGACAGCCCAAATCATTATAAATCTTTTTCAGCTCTAAAGTGTAACCCTTTTATTGGTCCTTCCCCATCAAAGAGAGGGGTTAGAAATCAACTCCAGTTGTTGGCAAGAGTTTATTCTTTACAAACGGGTGTTTCAGTTCATTCTAACCGGTCAAATAAAGGCTTTTAGTTTTAAAAATGGAGTGTTCAGATCTAAACTAGGTGTCTTTCTTGAATTTTCACATGAACTATTGTGTCCGCATACAGGGTGGAAAAAAAAAGTTACTAACTAGGATGTTAATGAAGCCTTCTTCACATAAGAATATCAGGCTGCTGAATTCAAAATGCCAGACATGTAAATGCCCTCTGCCTTCATTACCGCCATTCCCCAGCAGGGCACATTTCAAGATATCAAGGGGTGGAAGTCAGGGAGGAGGTGTAATTAGGCTGATTGGAGCCTATTGTGCTGCTGTGGAGCAGAGACACCTAGCAGCCTTAGGGAATGTTAGTGCCTCAGAATCATTGGGGAATGATGTCCTCTTTACCTCAAAAGAACACAGCAGAAACAATGAATCTATTTTGTTTCCCCCTTTCTTTGTTTTCCACCCCCCTCCCCAATTTAGTTGTGGTACCTCGAAAACTGACTTTTATTGTGCATTTGTTTCTTAACAGTTGCGAGAAACAATCAAAGCTGGCAAAGGTGTGACTTCAGCTATTGACCTGTGTCGTTACCATGGAAACAAGGCACTGGAGGCCCTGGAGAGCTTTCCTCCCTCGGAGGCCAGATCTGCTTTAGAAAACATTGTGTTTGCTGTGACCAGATTTTCGTGACACCAAATTAAAAAGACACTATTGTTCGTTAGCTGAAAAAAAACTGGGGAATGAGGTGATCGGGAGAGCTTTCATGATGAAATAACTAAATGTGTTAATGACTTTAAAAACATAATACATTTTTTTCCTTCCTTTTATCACATTGCTAAATGAATACTGCCTTCTTTTTGGAACTGCTACAAACAAAATTAGAAGAAAAAAAGGTCAAGCAGTTTTCACTTGTCACGCCAGAAGCACACTTGAGGCTGCAGTAGCAGAAATAATTAATGAGATTCGCTCCTGTGACCTCAGCAAATGGACAGGAAATAAGTCCTTATTGATTGGACCGAGCCAGGGATGGCGCCAGGGCGGTGGCCTGTGGTTTTCTTTCTAGAGAGGACAGAGCAAGCTGGAAGCTGCAGGTGTCAAGAGAAACACTATCACTGCCAGCCAGAGAGGACTGTCAGATCAAAAACTAGTGACCAATCTGACATAATGGAGGGTCGTTCAGTAATTAAGAAAAAAAAAACAACAAAAAACGTGCTTTGTCTTCTTGCAATTATGTCTCTGCATTTGTAAGTACAGTATGAATATACTTGGCGCTTCATGGTTTTTGTAACATTTTTTTAGGAAAAATTGCTGAAAAACATAATGCCAAATATTCGAAGTTAGGAGATTAAAATGCTCTCGAATGTTAACTTGGTTGTAGTAGGAAGGCTTCTGTTTCCTTCTGGGAGACCAAATATTGTTCAAACACATTTCAAAGAACCAAACTTTTTTTAAGTATGTTGTATTCATTTGTAATATTTTGGTATAGAGAATACCTTTAACTTTTACAAGTATCAGATAATAGAACCGTTGTTCTGGGGAATATACTGGTGTGGGTTTTTTTTTGTTGTTGTTGTTGTTTTTAATTCAGAATGTCAAATTTTGGTCTTGAACCACAGACCTCCAATTACAGAAAAAATATAGGCAACCTCCCAGGCCTGCAATCAGACACTGTCTCTGTGTGGTTCATAGGAGATGATTTTTGCGGTTTGCGTGCATGCAATCTGAGAACACCGTTGACAAGAAGGCTGAGTTTACATAAATGATCTAGATTGAGACTCAGCTACCTTTCTTCCTTATGTGGTGTAATCACAGCCCTATCTGGAGACAGTGAACACAGCAAACAGATTTTATTACCTCATTCACTCAAACATCCAGTGAAGTTATTTTAGTTTAATTCCTCCCTCTCGAAGTTACAAAACCGTTTTATCAGGACCCCGTATGTGGTATGCAATGAAGAGAAAATGTGAGTGACAGAGGTTAAGGTATCATATTATGATTTTTTTTTAATATTCTTAAAATGTTGTGATTACTGTTTATGCTACTATAATTTGAAGGCCTGTAGATTTAGCAAAAGTGAACATTCTTCTGTCTGAAATGGTCTTTTCTCACAGAAATTGGCTTAATTAGTAACTATGGTTAGATGCTTTAGATAGAGTAGGTTTTAATCATTAACTTGCACAAAGGAGGAGCCGTGCTCAGTGTTCTCTGGAGGTGCAGGAGCTTACACAGAGCGGTAGGTTTTACTAAGCAACTGGTCAGGTACCAAAAGGCAGGACCCAAGGGCTCTTCTCATTCTGGTTTAGCAGCTGGTTTGCTGTGTGACCTTGAGTTAGTCACTTCCCTCTGAGCCTCCACTTCCTCATCTGTCAAATAAAATTAAATGAGAGAATGTATGAAGTCCCTTCCAGCTTTGTTTTATTCTCTAAAAGCCTGCCATTTCTGGGGTTCCCGGGTGGCTCAGTCGGTTAGACTTCTGACTCTTGATTTCTACTCGGGTTATAACCTCATGGTTTGTGAGTTCAAGCCCATGTCAGGCTCTGTGCTGACAGTGTGGAGGCTGCTTGGGATTCTCTCTCTCTCTCTCTCTCTCTCTCTCTCTCTCTCTCTCCCTCTCTCTGTCCCTCCCCTGCTCACACACACACACACACACACACACACACACACATTGTCTCTCTCCCCCCCCCCCAAAATAAATAAATAAACTTAAAAAAAAAAACAGTCTACCATTTCTGACTCTGGATAACAAAGATGCTAAGTGAGGTTCTGGGAGGAGGAAAGGTGAAACCCAGGGAGAGGCTATAAAGGAATGTATGAAACTTTACGGCAAACGTCTTCCTAAACTGCCTCGAAGCTTAGGGCCTAAAGTATCCCTAGCTCTCCTTTGTATGGCATGTAATCCTGGACTCTTCTGTTTCAACACCTGCCTTTCTGCTTTCTTTGGGACCTTCCTACCTCCCTTTCATCTCCCTGGCTCGGGCGTCCCGCCCCCAGTGTTGATTGACAGCCCTTCCTCTGTACTCAGACTCAGCAGAGTTCCCGCTTCCCAGCGTCCTGGCAGGCTTTTGTTAAACCTAACAGGTTGGTTCATTAACCCTACAGTATTAAATACTGACACTCTTTCTTCATGCCCCTTCTTCGGGGATATTTGTTAACTCTTACGTCCTTATAATTTCAGGCAGCTGAGGGACAAATGTGGGGCACCAAGACATGCTTTAATCACTCCCCTTGGCCTGTCTCCTGGGTGCAGGCTCTGCTGACTAGGTAAGACTCTGGCCTCGGAACGTCCCCTCGCCCCCCTCTCCATCGCCTCCCATCCCCAGTTTCTTGTTAGAGGGAAGAATTCATTCATTGGGCATTGTGCTGGTCCCCCCAACTTGCAAGTTGGCCCCTCCAAACCTCATTCACTTCAGGCTCCTGACACCACCCGCACTCTCCTTCCTATCAGTCTTTGTTAAGTGTGTAAAGGCTGCGATAGCGAGGGCCACAAGTGCAGGCCATCTTGTTTGAGTCCCACAGTCACGCTCTGGAGGTAAGCATACCCCCCATTACCGATGGAGAAGCAGGCCGAGGGGACCGCCTCTGACCACCTGGCCTGCCCTCACTCCCCGCCTCCCCACCGGAGTCTTCCAAGTAGCGCCTCTTTCTTGCTTCCTCTGCCTCTCTTTCCTCCTTTCCAAGATCTCGAGCCTGTAGCCTTCCTGCCTCCTTCATGGCCCCATTCTTAAATCGTCAGTGTCTCCCCTGCTGGCTGTATGTGCTCAATCCTCCCTATCCCCTAAAATGAAATTCCTCCCTTCGTGTTCTTTATCCTTCTACCTACACTTTTTTCCTCCTAACTTTACCAACTACACCTTCTTACAGTCTGCTAACTCCTGAACCCTTGCAGCTGGTCACGCACTAACTACCAAGTCCCCACCAACCTAGACCAGTGCCAGTGCTTTAGACACTCCGAGAATATCTGTTGGACAGATTATCAGGTCTCCTACTGCACAACACTGAGACAGACTTCTGGCAGAAGGTGGCCTTTCTGTGAAGTCTGCAAGCCGTATCCCCACGCACAGACTTTCCCATGGCATGCCATGTCACTAACCCAACCACCCGGCTCCCTTGGTGCCCTTGGCCCACCTCTGTGTAGGTTGTTCCCCCCACCCTGACTGTCCTCCATACCTGACACATCTCTTAGTTGTACCCCTAGAGACTTTCTTTTTTGAACATTTAAGGGGCACCTGGGTGGCTCAGTGAGTTGGGCATCCAACTTCGGCTCAGGTTATGATCTCACGGATCGTGAGTTCAAGCCCCACATGGGCTCGCTGCTGTCAGTGAGGAGCCCACTTCGGATCCTCTGTCCCCTACTCTCTGCCGTTCCCCAGCTCACACTTGCTCTCAAAAATAAATAAAACATTAAAAAAAAAACAATAAACATTTAAATTCTATTTCCTCAAAAACTTAAAAGCAGTTTCCTGCCCCACCAAGTCTTTTTCTTTTAAACTCTCCAACTTAGAAAAACTGTTTTCTGGCATTAAAAAAAACAGTATCAATGAGATACCGATTTAAATAGTGAACCGTTTTGCCATCATGCTTCTTTGAAAGAAGATTCATTTTATGATGATCATTAAACTTTGTTGTAAGTTTTACTTAATGATAACACTAAATCTTCATCTTTTCTTGCTCACATAATGTGGTTATCTGGTCACACTTAAAAATAAATTATCAGTGACATTGTTTGCCTGGTCCAAGTCTCATTCTCTAATGTTTGAGACTTTATCTGACCCATGACAGTATTATTGCTATGGCCCAGGATGTGGGTGACACTACAAGTTGAGGTAAAAGACGTATACATACATTAGTACGAAATGCTCCAAAAAGATAGAGGGCTTTTTTAGGCTCAGTATCTACCACACATTAAACTCGTGACCAGAAAGTAGTCGGAATAATCCATGATGATCTTTTTTCAAATCCTGACAAATTGCTGTAACATGGCCTTCTTTGGGCAAGCAAGTTTGGGGGGAATTGTGTGTAATCAACAAAATTGCAGTGAAAGTATACTTTTTTTTTTTTTTAAAGACTCTAATCAGCCAGTTCATCACTGATAAAAAGAACCTTGTTTTCCAGAAAACAGTTGTCAAGCTCCTTCCTAGAGTTCTTAGTTTCTGGAGGATACTTTCCTGCCACTTCATTTGTTTTCCCACTTTGAAATCCTATTGCTAAGATCACCTTTCTGACCAATGGAAGCTCTAGGATTTATCTTTATAATCCGTAATGACTGCCTCTCAAGGTAGAGAACACAGGCCACACCTTTGTTAAAGTACAAAAGGGCAGAAATGAATTGGGTTGGTTCTTTAATTCCTTTAACTGTGAGGACATAATGGTCATTGCATTATTATAAATAGTTTCAATTATTGTTAATCTTGTTCTAGTAATAATTAAATTATTTGCACTCTCTTTTAAAAGTACAAAGCGATCTAACAGAATAATCATTTGCCTCTTTCTTTTCCCTACCTTCAGTCCTGACCTCAAATTAACTGTTTTATTCTTTCAGAATTGGTCCCGCGTTTCCATTATGGAGATAACATACTTCTTTTTTTTTTCCCCATAGATTTCAACTTTATTTTATTTTTTTAATTATTTTTTTAAATGTTTATTTAGTTTTGAGAGAGAGAGAGTGCAAGCAGGGGAGGAGAAGAGAGATAAGGAGACACAGAATCTGAAGCAATCTCCAGGCTCTGAGCTGTCAGCACAGAGCCTGATGTGGGGCTCGAACTTCTGAACCATGAGATCATGACCTGAGCCGAAGTTGAGCGCTTAACCAACAGAGCCACCCAGGAGCCCGGGAGATAACATACTTCTAAAGGTGACTGAAAAATAAGGGTCACCTGGGAAGAGTCCAGGGGGACCAGAACTGATGGTGGGATCCACTTCTTTAGCTCACCCAGCCTGCCCTTGGGGCTCTGAAGTGCTAAGTTTTCAGCCTCCCCTGCTGGAAGAATCTTACTTCTTTCTTTTCTGTAGAAAGAGAAAGTTCTTCAGGCTTTTATCCTTTCTTTTTGGGGACACTGACCATCTTCATGGAAAAGCTATATCAGCTTTCCTTCAATTTGATCTATTCATCTCCAAGACTGACAGTACCCACCACTGTGCATCTTGTCAGCAAACAAGTGGGCTCATCACTGCCTTCACTGTTGGAGTAGCTTAGATTTTACTTTTTGAACATATTTTTTTTAATGTTTTTTAAGTAAGCCCTACACCCAGTGTGGGGCCTGAACTCAACTCCAGGGTCAAGACTCACATGCCCTACAGACTGAGCCAGCCAGGTACCCCCACCCCCAACCTTTAAAAGAATTTTTTTTTTTTAAGTAAGCACTACACCCAGTGCGAGATTTGAACACATTTCAGTAAATAACCACTGTTTTTTATTTTTATTTCAGAAAATAGAAAAAAATTAATCATTCAAAATCTCACCATGCTAACGTAATCATCTCACCATTTCATTTATGTATCTTTCAGCCTTTTCTACCATGCATATCTTTTTGGGGGTAGTTCTCATTATAAATTCAACTTTGGGTCCTGCTGTTTTCACAGAACATAAACACTTCTCCATGACACTGCAGTCTTCACAACCATTATTAATAAGTAGCTTAAATTCTAAACAAGGTATCTGAATTTCTATTACTGGTTGGTTTCTCTGGTATGAATAGGAATGTGGTAAATACTCCATAAGAAAGCCTCCTAATGTTCTACTAAGAAAGTCTTTGACTTGGAAAAATAATGCCCTGGCCAGTTCTCCATAGCAGCAGGTTAAAACTGTGGAACAAAAACAAAGCAAAACAAAACAAAAAACTATGTAACAAATTCTTTTAAAATTCTTCAACTTGAACTATTGATTTTTTTCATTTGGTGGTTCCTATTCCTGCAAAATGATGACTTCTTCCTTCCCACTGAAGTTCACCATCTCTTAGAGAAGGGAAGGGCCTCAGTCTAACAGTCATACCTTCTGATCTTGGCAAAGACGACAGAGAAACAATTTTATAGGAGATGAGAAGCCATCTTTGCTTCTTCAAAGTGAAGGGAAATAAAAAATAAGCCACCCAAAACTGTGCCACTTTGGCGTATTGATTATTTTGAATTAAAGCTACTTGAGAAACAGCCAGTGCAAGAAGGACCCTCTGACCCTCCTTTGTCCTCCTGAAAACAGGAAATACATCTCCCCTGTGAAAGGTACCCTTCCTCTACCAGGAGGAAGAGAGACATCCTTATCACTAGAGAGAGGAATTGAGGGCTGAGAAGGCTATATAAACAAATCTTGTTACTAACTTACTACCCTGAACCCCAAACCTCTTTTTCTTGTCAGTTCTTCACAAATTCATTGTTTCTTTGTCTAAAAGGTATAAGAGCTCCTTTCTTTGGTCAGTTATTTGAGTTTTTATGGGCTCCTGTACATATGAAATTAAATTTGTTTTTCTCCTGTTAATCTCCCTTATGCCAATTTCATTATTGGGCCAACCAAAGAACCTAGAAGAGAAGAAGGAAAAATTTTCTTCCCCTATAGAAGACCTTGGGAGAAGGAAACTCCTAGGGTTTGTTCAAAGGGAAACAAAATAATTTTTATCTGACTCAGATCTTTCATGCTGTAACAGTATGAGTTTATTGTATTTTGTTATTGTTTTGTTTGGGTCTTTTTTTTTTTTTTTTTTAAGCCCAGAGAACATCATTCTCACAGAATTAAGCTACTCTTGCAACCTTTCTTTCCTTAAATTAATCATTGTAATTTTACTGTTTGCATTATTTCTCACTTCCTAGGCATTTTGATGATGTCCCCCACCTTATATCATGAATTCCATTGTAACTTACACTTGTGTAAATAGATTATGATCAATTTATTGCGAAGTTCGTAATTGCTGCGTAATTGTGCAGTTTTATACCATGCTTCTCTTTCCTTTTAGCCTTCTTTCCTTCTTTTTTTTGGAGATTAGAACTGCTTTAATTGCATTTTTTTTTAAAACAGCTTTATTGAAGTACAGTTTGCATACCATAAAATTCACCTGGTTTAGTTATACAATTAGAATGACTTTTATAAATTTACAAAGTTGTGAAAGCGTCACCACAATTTGGTGTTAAAGATCCTTTCTGCCCATTTGAGGTCAACCCCTGGGCAGACAGGAATTCACTCTCTGTCTATAGATTTGCCTTCTCTGGACATTTTGTGTAAATGAAACTATACAATATTCTTAACTGGTTCCATCATTTAGCATAATGTTTTTGAGGTTTATTCATGGGGTAGCATTAATCATTGTTCCTTTTTATTGCTCAATAGTGTTCCATTATAGGGATGTGCCACATTTGTTTATCTATTTACCAGTTGATTGGCATTTGGGTTATTTCTACTTGTTACCTATTACGAATAATGCTGCTGTGAATATTCAAGAACAAGTCTTTGTGTGGACCTAAGTTTTCATTTCTCTTGAGTAGATTCTCAAGAGTAAAATTTATGGTAAGTTTATGTTTAACATTTTAGAAATTGCTAAACTATTTTCCAAACTAGTTGTATCAGTTTACATTTCTACCAGCAACACATGTAGATTCCAATTTGTTCACATCTTTGCCAACCCTTGGTGTTCCTTTTTTATTATAACTATTCTAGTAGGACTGAGATAGTATCTCATTGTGATTTTTTTATTTGCATTTCCCTAATGACTAATGATGTTAAGCATCTTCTCATGAGCAAATGAACCATTCATATTTCTTTGATGAAAGGTCTGTTCAAACATTTTACCCATCTCTTAATTGCATTATTGTCTTCTTGTTGAGTTTAAGCATTCTTGATGTATTATGGATACGGCTTTTTTTTTTTAAGTTTATTTATTTATTTTGAGAGAGCAGAGTAGGCAGTGAGAGAGGGAGAGAGAATCCCAAGCAGGCTCTGCACTGATACAGAGCCCAAACTCACAGAACCATGAGATCATGACCTGAGTCAAAATCAAGAGTCAGATGCCTAACTGACTGAGCCACCCAGGAACCCCACAAACTCTTTATCAAATATATGATGTGCAAGTATTTACTCCCAGTCTATGACTTGACTTCATTTTTGAAATGGTATCTTTTGAAACACAAAAGTCTTTAATTTTGATAAGTCCAATTTATCAGCTTTTTCTTTTGTAGATCATCTTTTGGTGTCATATCTAAGGAATCCTTGCCTAACCCAAAGTCACAAAGATGGTTTCCAATGCTCTTTTCTAAAAGTGTTATAGCTTTAGCTCTTAAGTTTAGGTCTATGACTAATTTTGAATTGGTTTTTGTGTATGGTATGAGTTATATCAGGGTTTCTCCCTCAGCACTGTTGACACATTGGGCTGGATCCTTCTTTGTTGTGGGGGGGTCTTTCCTGTGAATTGTTTGATATTTAGCAGCATCTCTAGTTTCTACTAAATGTAAAATGTCAGTAGCACCCTTGCCCCCATGTAATAACCAAAATTGTCTCCAGACATTGCCAAATGTACTCTTCCTTTGGGAACCCCAAATCACCCCATTGAAAACGAGTGAATTAAATTAATTTTTTTGTATGTGGATATCCAAGTGTTCTAGAACCATTTGTTGAAAAGACTATTCTTTCTCTCTTTGAATTGCTTTGGCAACTTTGTAGAAAATCATTTGACCATGAATATAAGGGTTTGTTTCTGAACTCTTAATTCTGTTCCATTGATTTCTATGTCTGTCTTTAAGGCAGTACCACATTGTCTTGATTACTATAGCTCTATATTAAGTTTTAAAATTGGGAAATGTAAGTCCTCCAACTTTTCTTTTTCATTAAACTTTTTATTTTTAAGATAATTGTAGATTCACAGTTATAGGAAATAACACAGAGAAATCCCATGTACCCTTTACAATTTCCCCCAATGATTACATCTTATAAAACCATAATACAGTACCAGGATATGATATTGATACAGTCCATCAATCTTATTCAGATTTCCCCATTTATACTTGAGTTCTTTTTAAAAATTGTTTTGGCCACTCTGGCATTTCCATAAAAGTTTTAGGAGCAGTTTATCCATTTCTACAAAAGAACCTGATGGGATTTCAACAGAGCTTACATTGAATATATAGATATAATTTTAGGTAATTGCCATCATAGCAATATTAATCTTGAATCTGTGAATCATGATTTTCTTTTTCTTCTTTTTTTAATGTTTATTTATTTATTGGGGGAGGGGGTACACACAGAGAGTGAGAGAGAAAGAGAGAATCCCAAGCAGACTCTGCAATGTCAGCACAGAGCTCACTGTGGGGCTTGATCTCACAAACTGTGAGATCATGACCTGAGTTGAAATCAAGAGTCCGACACTCAACTGACTGAGCTGCCCAGGCACACACACACACACCCCACTATTTTCACAGCTTTTCCATTACCCCAAACAGAAACCATGCTTGTCTTTTTTAAAGCAATAGTGAAATTGCCAACTTACTAGTTACTGTATGGTCTTTTGTGGCCTCCAAAGTGTTTTTACTGAATAGTAATTTAATACCAAACCCTGAATCCCAAGGAATTCTGGTACTTGTCTTTGGAGGAATATAGATAGAATCTTTGTTAAGAAATTGGCCTTTAGGGGCGCCTGGGTGGCTCAGTCGGTTGGGCGTCCGACTTCAGCTCAGGTCACGATCTCACAGTCCGTGAGTCCGTGAGTTCAGGCCCCGCGTCGGGCTCTGGGCTGATGGCTCGGAGCCTGGAGCCTGCTTCCAATTCTGTGTCTCCCTCTCTCTCTGCCCCTCCCCCGTTCATGCTCTGTCTCGCTCTGTTTCAAGGATGAATGAACGTTAAAAAAAAAAAAAAAATTTTTTTTTAAATTATAAATAAATAAATAAATAAATAAATAAATAAATAAAAAGAAATTGGCCTTTAGAATCTTCAAATCCCATGTCTGCCGTTGACAAGCAGGTTACTTAACTTCTCTGAGTCTTACATTATCATGTACAAATTTAAACATTTTTATTTCTCTCAATCTTCTAGATGTGGGCTTCACTAAGTGGGGTACAGAGACTCCCAAGGATACTCAGCAGCTTGCCAGATACTGTGGGAAGTCACAGAATGAACATGCATAATATTATCTAAGAACTTTTTGTTCCCCACAAAGTTAAAGTTAAGTAATGCTTAACAACAAATGATTTTTTAAACTTTTATGACATACTGGGCGCCTGGGTGGCTCAGTCGGTTAAGCGTCCGACTTCAGCTCAGGTCATAATCTCACAGTCTGTGAGTTTGAGCCCCACGTCGGGCTCTGTGCTGACAGCTCAGAGCCTGGAGACTGCTTCGGATTCTGTGTCTCCCTCTCTCTCTGCCCCTCTCCTACTCATGCTCTGTCTCTCTCTGTCTCAAAAATAAATAAAAACATAAAAAAAATTAAACTTTTATGGCATACAAAATACATATATTATGGAATTAAATGTAAGGTTTGCATTTATTTTAGTATAAAATGTAAGACTTGGGGCACCTACTGGCTCAGTTGGTAGAGTATGCAACTCTTGATCTCAGGGTTGTGAGCTCAAGCCTCGTGTTGAGCATAGAACTTACTTTTAAACACATAAATAAATAGGGGTGTATGGCTCGCTCAGTCGGTAGAGCAGGTGATTCTTGATCTCAGGGTTGTGAATTTGAGCCCCGCATTGGGTATAGAGATTACTTATAAAATCTTTAAGAAATAAATACATAAATATATAAATAAAGGAAAAAATGTAAGACTTAAATTTAAAGTTTGTATTGAGTGCTTTATGCTCACCCTCCTTTTCTAAATTTTTTTTTTTCAACGTTTATTTATTTTTGGGACAGAGAGAGACAGAGCATGAACGGGGGAGGGGCAGAGAGAGAGGGAGACACAGAATCGGAAACAGGCTCCAGGCTCTGAGCCATCAGCCCAGAGCCCGACGCGGGGCTCGAACTCACGGACCGCGAGATCGTGACCTGGCTGAAGTCGGACGCTTAACCGACTGCGCCACCCAGGCGCCCCACCCTCCTTCTTTTCCACACCCCACATTCCACTTAGTAAGTCTTCTCCCTCCCACCTCAGACTCCTCAGAATCCTCCTTAACACAGCACACGAGGCAGCCACTATTAATATATCAGAGCCAGCACACAAATTGAAGTCTATTTGCCATCTCTGTTCAACCAGCTAACAACTATTTGCTTATATTTTACCATTTGCGGGTATTTGAAATAAAATCAATAACCCTGGGGCGCCTAGGTGGCTCAGTCAGTTAAGTGTCTGACTCTTGATTTTGCTCAGGTCATGATCTCACAGTTCCTGAGTTCAAGCCCCATGTCGGGCTTTGTGCTGACAGCATGGAGCCTGCTTGGGATTCTCTCCCTCTCTTTCTGCCCCTTCCCCATCTCAAAATAAATAAATAAACTTACAAAAAAATCAATAGCCCTGAAAATCAAGGTGATTTTATATTTACTCATTTCCAAGTTTTACATTCTTTCTTTCAGATGATTTTAATGTCTTTGCTTTACATATAAATTATCATAGTAAAGATAATGAAAGGCATCGTGTGGTGTGTTGGCTTTAAAAATGGCAGTATCTATTGGGTCATCCAAGTTTGCTGGTACAAAGATCTTTATATTTTATGTAACTTTGTTCTTCTAATGGCCATCGACAGAAATTGAATGGCTGTTAGTATAAAAAATCCTTTTGAGGGTGCCTGGATGGCTCAGTCGGTTAAGCATCCAACTTCAGCTCAAGTCATGATCTCAGGTTCATGAGTTGGAGCCCCATGTCGGGCTCTGTGGTGACAGCTCAGAGTCTGGATCCTGCTTCAGATTCTTGTCTCCCTCTCTCTCTGCCCCTCCCCCACTCACACTCTGTCTCTCTCAAAAACAAACCTTAAAAATATTAAAAAAGAAAAAAAATCCTTTTGAAATGTCTTTGCAAAACATTTTTCATGTACTTTTGTTATCATTAGTTCCTTTTTAAAAAAGGTTAAAATGTGGGGTTTTTTGTTCCCTATTTAAGAAAGGTTTAAATAAAAAAAAAAAAGGTTTAAATTTTGTCTTTTCAGTTATAACACTGGGGTTCGTTTGGGATTTTTTTTTTTTTTTTTTTTTTTTTTTAGATTCTCATCTCTTCCTATATATAAGGAAAAGCTAGACAAGAGCAGGTAGTAGTGAAAGCAAATCTCTTTTTGATTAAACTATTAAACACCTAAACATTTATGGTTTTTTCCCCCAGTACTCTACCTGCCAACTTTTTATGATCAGAAGCTGGCCTGACAGATTACTTTGTATCTACTGTTGCTAAGCTATCACCATGGTATCAAGGCACTAAGGCAAATATAGATGCCTAAAAACAAATGTGTAGGAAGAAAATTTTGTCCCTAGCCCCCTCACCTCTCCTGTCATCTGGATGAGTAGTTCAGCATCAAAATTCGGTGTCATAGTTGCTTTACAGCCTTAACAAAGCAAAACAAAAAAAAAACTTTTGAAAACCAAAGGATCACAGTCCATAAAAATAGAATGATGTCTGCAAATGTTAGCTTTGTCACTTGCAAAAGTCATCACTAGTTTCTGTACCTACATCTTGTGATGATTGAAGCAGCCCTCATAGTAACTTTGTTGAATTTTTGCCCTTAAGCATTATAAAACATCAGCAAAAATACTGCCCTATTAATTGTCATTTTTATGGTCAGTCAAAATGAATGGCATCTTTCTGTTCCGTCTCCATAGTTAAAGCTTTTCAAGTAGTTTTTAAAATTTCAAGTTCCAGTAAATGATTTCAGCCAAGTGCCCTAGCGGTGTAAATAAATACAAATGGCACTCCAATTTTGTATCTTAGTCTTTTTACTTCCTTTGCCTCACCGTATACACAAACTAAGATTACTTGATCCAAAGGGAGCGGCTCAATTTTCTTAAAAGTGCCCATCAACACTATTAAAATATGTTTATAGACTGGATGTATCACTTATTTACCCAAATAGTAGCATAAATATCTGTTTTTAGAAAGGTTTACCATAAGTCTTTCTATATGATTGGATTCTTAAGCAAGGCTATGATTAGGAAATAAACCATTTTCCCCCTCGGCTAGTTCTAATGAAAGCTTTCCAACTTAAACATTGTGCTTGAACACTTCTTCCATTCATAGCAAGTGCCCATCAAAAAGCGCTTTCTGTTTGCAGTGTGTCAGCTGTGCTATTTATAACCTAGTTAACAATGCCAACTAGAGGCAGTAAAAGGTGTGTGTTTCATATGCAAATTCCCAGCAATAATTTCTACAATTACATATAGTTGCTTGTTCTATTATGTTTAACATCAGCCTTTTTTTTTTTTTAATTTTTTTTTCAACGTTTATTTATTTTTGGGACAGAGAGAGACAGAGCATGAACGGGGGAGGGGCAGAGAGAGAGGGAGACACAGAATCAGAAACAGGCTCCAGGCTCTGAGCCATCAGCCCAGAGCCCGACGCGGGGCTCGAACTCCCGGACCGCGAGATCGTGACCTG
Organism: Prionailurus bengalensis; assembly: GCF_016509475.1. NCBI lineage: Eukaryota > Metazoa > Chordata > Mammalia > Carnivora > Felidae > Prionailurus > Prionailurus bengalensis. The sequence goes on along the minus strand of NC_057349.1, from coordinate 96,463,473 downwards.
GCTGAAGTCGGACGCTTAACCGACTGCGCCACCCAGGCGCCCCTAGCTTTCTTATATAAATGAGGATAGTCATGCTTACTAGTAAAATGGCTGCTGAGTGCCCAAATCCCCTATCACTACACTCATAAATGCTCAGTAAAGGAAAATAATGTTTTTATAATGATGACACAAGCAAGTAAAATAGAGTGATAGTAAAGGAGCAGTGGACTGCAAATTCTAATTAGAAGAATATAGATTATGAAAGTAGTTCTAGACAAGGAAAACATACAGACGGCCAACTGACACATGAAAAGATGTTCAACATCACTTATCAGGGAAATGCAAATCAAAACTACAATAAACACCTCACACCTGTCAGAATGGCTAAAATCAACACAGGAAACAACAGGTATTGGCAAGTATATGGAGAAAGGGGAACCCTCTTACGTTGTTGGGAATGCAAAGTGGTGCAGCCACTCTGGAAAAGAGTATGGAGATTCCTCAAAAAGTTAAAAATAGAACTACCCTACAATCCAGGAATCCCACTACTGGGTATTTACCCAAAGAATACAAAATACTAGTTCAAAAGGATACACGCACACTTATGTTTATAGTAGCATTATCTACAACAGCCAAATTACGGAAACAGCCAAGTGTCCATCTTTGAAAGAAGATGTGGTGTACACACACGCACGCACACAGGAATACTATTCAGCCATAAAAAGGAATGAAATCTTGCCATTTGCAGTGACACAGATGCAGCTAGAGAGTATTATGCTAAGCAAAATAAGTCAAAGAAAGACAAATCCTATATGATTTTACTCGTGGAATTTAAGAAACAAACAAGCAAAGGAAAAAAAGACAAATTAAGAAACAGACTCTTTATTATACAAGAGAACAAACTAATGGTTACCAGAGGGGAAGAAATTGGGGTCATGGTTAAATAGGTAATGGGGATTAAGGAGCACACTTGTGATGAGCACTGGATGATGTATGGAAGTGCTGAATCACTATCTTGTACCCCTGAAACTAACATTACACTGTATGTTAACTAACTGGAATTTATATAAAAACTTGCAAAAAGAAACAGAGTAGATTTAGAGACTTATTAGGCATATAAGACAATATAAGGTAAAAAGGGTCTAGATGGAGATGATTAGAACCCACCCAGGCATGTATCTTTGGTTTTTTTTTTCCCTATGGTGTGTCTTTAAAAAGTAATTAAAGGGGCGCTTGGGTGGCTCAGTCGGTTGAGCATCAGACTTTGACTTAGGTCATGATCTCACACTCATGGGTTCGAGCCTCACATCGGGCTCTATCACTACACTCATAAATGCTCAGTAAAGGAAAATAATGTCTGGAAACAGGAAACAACTGTCTGTGCTGACAGAGCCTGGAGCCTTGCTCTGGATTCTGTGTCTCCCTCTCTCTCTGCCCCTCCCCTACTCGCACTCTGTCTCTCTCTCTCTCTCTCTCTCTCTCTCAAAATAAACAATCATTTTTAAAAAGCAGTAATTAAAGTTCAAAGACAAGCATAAAGCTTGTCATTTGGAAGGTTATGGGGTTAGATAGTAACAGTATTCCCACAGTGTGGTATGTGAACCACCTGCATCAAAATCTGCGGCTCGTGTTAGTGTCAGGGCTTTACCCAGACGTACTGAGCCAGAATCTCTGAAGGTGAGGTCCAGGAATAACATTTCTCAAAAGCTTCCAAGTAATCCTCACATACACCAGTTTTGGATCCAGTGGGGTAGATGACAACTTTTAAGATTCCATTGATAGCTAATTCTTGCTTTGGTACAACAGACAGACCATGAGCTTTGAAGTAAGAGAGATTCCCAGCAGATCATAAATGCTCAACGTTTAAGCCAGAAAAATAAAAATCCACGAAGAAAAACAAATACCATATGATCTCACTTGTATGTGGAATCTTAAACAACAACAACAACAAAAACTGATCTTAGATACAGAGACTAGATTTCTGGCTGCTGATGGGGGTGGGGTTTGGAGGATGGATGAAGAGGGTCAAAAGATACAGACCTCCAGTTATAAAACAAAAATGTCATGGGGATGTAATGTACAGCATGGTAACTATGGTGAATAAAACTATTACATATTTGAAAATTGCTAAAAGAATAAATCTTAAAAGTTCTCATCACAAGAAAAAAAACTTGATAGCTATGTGTGGTGATGGATGTTAACTAAACTTATCGTGGGTATCATCTCACAGTACAGTTGACCCTTGAACAACACAGATTTGAACTGTGTGGCTCCACTTATATGCAGATTTTTTTCCCATAAATACAATACTGCAAATGTATTTTCATTATGATTTTTCCTTTTTTCTATTTTACCTTATTGTAAAAATATAGTATATAATACATGTATAAAATATGTGTTAATCAATTGTTTATGTTATCAGTACAGCTTCCAGTCAACAGTAGGCTATTAATAGTTAAGTTTTGGGGGATTCAAAAGTTATACATGGAATTTCAATTATGGTGGGTAGTGCTCCTAACCCCAGCATTGTTCAAGGATCAACTGTATACACAAATATCTAATCACTTTTTTTTTAAGTAATCTCTCCCTCCAATGTGGGACTCAAACTAATGGCCCCGAGAGCAAGAATTGCATACTCTGCTGACTGAGCCAGCCAGGTGCCGCCATAAATATCTAATCATTATGTTGTACACCTGAAGTTAATAATATTGAGGTATTTATACCTTGGTTTAAAAAAAAATAAAGAGGAAAAGAAGTATAAAATGTGCAGTAAATGAAAAATATAGAATAAAAGGGTAGAAATAAGTGTTATTTTGGAATGAATTATAATAAATACACATTGGTTAAATTGACAAAACACTGCATGTTAACTACAATTGGAATTAAAGTTTAAAAAATTAAATTGACCAATTGAAAAACAGACTCAGATTGGGTTAAAAAGCAAGACCCATTAATAAGTTGTCTAAAAGAGAAACGTAAAAGACACAGAAAGTTTGAAAATAGAAGATGGAAAAAAATTACAAACTAAAAGAAAAAAGGGGAAGATTCTTAATATGTGACAATATAAAATATAGGGCAAAAAAACATAAGGGACAAAGAAAGATGGTGTATGCTGATTAAAGGAATAGAGCAACAAGCTATAATCATAAAAAACATGTATGCACCTAACAATACAACCTCAAAATATACAAAGAAACAACTTAAAATTTTTTCCAGGAGGAAAAATTTCCATGGATAAATCAAGTTATAGTTAAAAGATTTTAACCACATCTTTCAGAAATTGATAGATCAAGCAGACATAAATAAACATTGAAATTTTGAATAATTTACTTAATAGGCTCAAGCTATGAGGTATATATAGAACTCAGCACCCGAGGAATAGTTTAAAAATAACTTGGGGCACCTGGGTGGCGCAGTCGGTTAAGCGTCCGACTTCAGCCAGGTCACAATCTCGCGGCCCGTGAGTTCGAGCCCCACGTCAGGCTGTGGGCTGATGGCTCAGAGCCTGGAGCCTGTTTCCGATTCTGTCTCCCTCTCTCTCTGCCCCTCCCCCGTTCATGCTCTGTCTCTCTCTGTCCCAAAAATAAATAAATGTTGCAAAAAAAATTAAAAAAATAAATAAATAAATAACTTTCAGATTGAGCTATGTGAAGATGTCCATAGTCGACAATTTTTGGCCTATAAAAGTGGTAGTTTCATATTATTCAACATATACCTAATAGGTTGCTGAGGGGATTAAATTAGCTAATGTGTATAAAACAATAAGCACAATGTCTAATTTAGTCTCCTTTGGTCTTTAGTCTACTAAGAGAATACTTGCCTCAATTATTGGTTATCATAAATTAATTCAGTAAAACCCTATTGTAATTGGTAAGTGAGATCCAAAGAATTTGGCAATGTGAAATTGTAGGATCAGTTTTTTTGTAAGGTTAACAGCAAAATGGCCAGTGTGGAGCCAGCAGGTGAGGAATTCTGGGAGTCCAAGCTGCCATATCTAAATTTGGCCAAAGCTGTGATTTGGTGCCACCTGGTGGTGGTGGTTGTCTCCAATTTAAATATTGTTGGGGACAATTCTGAGTCCAGAAGCAGCAGGACAGCATCAGTAATTCCAGAAATGTCCCCGTTAGTTGGTCAGATTTGGAGATTTACCTAGAATACTGAGGACCAGAGACTCACTCTTCACCCATCTCTTTTACTAAAACAAGTTTACATGCCTTTTCTTCACCTTCATGACTTTGGCCTCTACTCCAAGACCCCTAGCATAGAACTTTAGCCCCACCCCTGACTCTTCTTCCTGTCCTGTTCTGAAACCAAGGCTAGGCAGGGAATGGGAGCCAGTTGCCAATTCTGCACTATATCTAAAATTATATTTTCGATGAGTGCATCATGGGGTTTTACTGTGTTTATGAAGGATCCCCTGAATGCTTACAATGTAGTAGCACTATATATATATATATATATATATATATATATATATATATATATATATATTTTTTTTTTTTTTTTTTTTTTTAAAGCCTCTGATTACTGCAAGTGTTTCTGGTTGGCTATAAAAAGCCTTTATTAGGTTGAGACTAATTGAAATTCGGACAGGAAAAAAAAAGGAAGACATGAAAAGGGGGAAATTTTCACCTGGAGAATGTTAGCCCTATTATATGAATGTCATGAAAATTTAAATTTACAGTTGCCTTTTGTGGATGATCTGTTACCCAACAGGCTGAGAACTTCTTAGTTTGGTTATTTCTTTGTTAAATATCTTGGTTTGGGGGACAGCTTTTCCTTCCTTACATAAACATATGGCCCTGCTCCAGTATTTTAGGTATGCTCCCTGAACACACCAAGAGAGCTGCTCGGAATCTGCGTGGAGGTGCAAGACTGTAAAAGGGGTGGCAGCGGGTTATTGGTTACATTTGTTTCTGTCCCCATCACTCTTCCTGGCATCCTTCCACTTGTGAGTTACAGCTGGGTCGCTAAAACGGAGTCAGAGATAGGCAGTCGGAGAGACCCACACTGCCCAGAGCAGTAGAGCTAGCTGTTTGAGATCAGGCTCCTCTTGGCTTGTGGTTGTCAAGAGGTCACGTTTGTCTTTGATGACATTGTCAAGCACCAAGCTGAGTGTCAAGAACTTCGGAAGATTTGGGGCACACACCAGCAAAGGCCTTAATCTGCCCACTACCTATTGTTCTGACCTTACCTCATACTTCTGCCTGCCCTCTAACTTCAGGGCTCTCTGTTTTTCATTCAAAGGGGCTATTTATAGTTTTCCAAATATGGCCTGCAGCTTCCTGCCCAGCTGCTGTCCACAGTTTTGTCTGCTCAGAATGCCCGTCACCCAGCCTTTGTGGGTGAGAATCCTGCTCAGCCTTCCTGCAGCCTCCCAGGACAGCCCCTTCCTTCACGGAAGCTTCCTGAACCAGCTCTTCACTCGTGCCTCCTCTGGGCCTCCCCACTGCTGCCGCCTTCTGCCTTTTATTACAGTTCTTAGGGTTCACGGTTGATTTGTTGGGTAGACTGAAATCTCTGTGGGGACAGGGACTTTATGTATCCATTTTTTTTTTTTTTAAGATTTTATTTTTAAGTAATCTCTACACCCAACATGGGGCTTGAACCCACAACCCCAAGATCAAGAGTTGCACGTTCACCCGACTGAGCCAGCCAGGCACTCCTACTTACCCATTTTTTTAATTTCCCAAAGGACTCAAAGCTTTGCAGTTGTAGGTGTTCAATAAATATTTGTTTAATTGTGAAAGCTTTTGTCACATTAAAACCAGTCAGGCCATCTTCCAAAGAGTTCTCACCTTCTTCTGCCAACCACATGGGTGTGCAACCCTAATTTAGGTACTAAATGGCCTCCCCCACCTCTCTCTACAATTGATATCAGCCAAATTCTGTCCCTGCAAAAATTCTCTGGGAATATAGCCATGGGGAAAACACATTCACTTACTCCAGCCTAGACTAGAGATCCCTTTGGCAATGAAATAATTTACTTACTTACCTAATGTCAAGGCTGAGTAAATGCAGTTTCCACAAGCACAAAGTTTACTTACTCAAAGCTGGGATTGCAGCAAGCATCTTACAAAGAATTCACATGGCTACAGAAGCTGTACCTTTTGTGCCTAGTGTTATTAAATCATTGGATGTCAACTTGGATGTAACATATTTTATTAGAGATACCATTTGAAAACTTCAGGATCTCCAGAAAGAGATTCAGGAAATACCAAATGGTTGAATCTTAGAGAATCACAACATAGGTGCTCTATCTGTCCCAAAACTTATTATGAGTTTCTCCCTGCCACCTATGGCACTTATTTCTACTGATACTAATACTTTTCTTTTAAAAAAATGATTTGAGGGGCGCCTGGGTGGCGCAGTCGGTTAAGCGTCCGACTTCAGCCAGGTCACGATCTCACGGTCCGTGAGTTCGAGCCCCGCGTCGGGCTCTGGGCTGATGGCTCAGAGCCTGGAGCCTGTTTCAGATTCTGTGTCTCCCTCTCTCTCTGCCCCTCCCCCATTCATGCTCTGTCTCTCTCTGTCCCAAAAATAAATAAACGTTGAAAAAAAAAATTAAAAAAAAAAATAAATAAATGATTTGAATTTTTTTTTTAAGCTTATTGTGAGACAGAGAGAAAGCGCTAGTGGGAGAGGGGCACAGAGGAAAAGAGAGAGAATCCCAAGCATGCTCAGCACTGTTAATGCAGAGCCCAATATGGGGCTCAAACTCACACACCATGAGATCATGACCTGAGCTGAAGTTGGACATTTAAACAACTGAGCCACCCAGGTGCCCCAGCTGTTTTGAATTTTATTGAAGAAAGGTAACCTCAAAACTTCTCCAATTTCTTTTTTTTAATGTTCATTTATTTATTTTGAGAGAGAGTGTATAAAAGGGGGAAGGGCAGAGAGAGAGAGAGAGAGAGAGATTGAGGATCTGTGCTGTCAGTACAGAGCCTGATGCAGAGCTCAAACCCACGAACTGTAAGATCATGACCTGAGCCAAAGTTGGACTCTCAACATCTGAGCCACCCAGGCATCCCAAGCCTCTCTAATTTCTAATAAGACATCCAGAGGGAAGCAGGTAATGTAGATTATTGGATTTCTCTGGTACCTTTTCCATTAAATTCACACATGCCAGTTCCAAAGGGCAATTATTCTTCTTTGCTCCATGCTGATTATATAGGTCAGGAGGGTAATAAGGTAGTTTATGTGAAGGATTTCCATCGGGTGTATTTCTAATATTCTTGCCCTACTCCTGACCACTCAAATCAGTATCACCGTGAGACCAGCATCTCTCATCTTCTCCCACCACTGAAGAAAATGATGAAACAAAGGTGATTTGAGTCTGAACTTTCTGCTCCCAAATTTATCATCTTCCCAGAGAACAAGGGTTGTATTGCTTTAGTCTTTTAAACCAGTAATGGCTCAGTAATAATGTTAGTGCTTTAAGCCAATGACGGCTCAGTACTAACTAGAATCATGTGTTTACTATTAATTCAATGGAGGGCGCCTGGGTGGCTCAGTCAGTTGAGCGTCCCACTTCAGCTCAGGCCATGGTCTCATGGCTCATGAGTTTGAGCACCACATCAGGGTCTGTGCTGACAGTTCAGGGCCTGGAGCCTGTTTTGGATTCTGTGTCTCCCTCTCTCTCTGTCCCTACCCCACTTGCATTCTGTCTCTCAAAAATAAATAAATGTTGAAAAAAAATTTAATTCAATGGATAAGCCTTCAAGGTATTATGTTTTTTTTTATAATTAAAAAATTTTTTTTAATTTGTTTATTTTTGACAGAGATAGAGTGTGAGCATGAGCTGGGGAGGGGCAGAGACGGAGGCACAGAATCCAAAGCAAGCTCCAGGCTCCGAGCTGTCAGCACAGTCTGACGTGGGGCTCGAACTTGGGAATGGCGAGATCATGACCTGGGCCGAAGTGGGACGCTTAACCAACTGAGCCACCCAGGCACCCCTATTATGTATTTTTTCAAACACCTTATTATTGAATTCAGAAATTGCCCATGGAAGAATCAGGAAAACAAGGTACTATACTGATAAAAATAAATGTTACATTATAACATATTATTAAGAATACACCGTGTTAGACAGTTACATTTTACTGTGAAAAATGGAATCTGATTAATTGGCTGAATTGGGATTTCCTTCTTAAAAGATTTTCCTAGTGCTTCCCTAGAATCCATGGACAGAAATTCTGAAGTTGCTTTGTAGATAACCTCAAATCAAATTTGTTCGGCAAGATAATGTTTTTGAGATATTAATCTATATTTTTATTCTCCTGGTATTTCCCTCTTTCTCTTCCCTGCCTCCAAGCAGAAATTCCTGTCTGGGTTTATTGTCTTGGTGAAGGCACGAGATGGAGCAGAAAGCTGAAATCACCCTCCAGCTTTTGCTTCTAAAATCTTAAGCCCCAACAAGGAGAAGATTCGAGCCATAGGCAAAATGTCTTAAGCAGAAGCAGGAGGGTCCTGAACAGGGCGGTGGGGAGGGGCAGGGCTGGCACGTGAGCTTTCCAGCAAGCTGTCTGGGAGGCAGGCCTGTCCCTTGAGAAGATGCGGACGTGGGCCATGGCCACAAACTAAAGGCCTGTGGGCTAGATCTGACTTTGGCCGCGTGAATTTCAGTCATTCACATTAACGATCTGGGCGATTTCACATAAGATTCCAGGTTCAGGTTTCTCATAAGTAATTGGCAGATTTGGCTACACTGGATTCAGTCTCTCATGGCATCAAATGGCTGCCTGCCTTAGATAAGGAATGAACGCTCTAGGTTGTCAGAGTCCCCACCAGTCCTTTCCTTATCCCTACTCCAAGGGTTGCTCATCTTAACGCTTTGCACTGCTGTGTTCCAGACAATAGAGGATGTTCCTCTTTACCCAAGATTTTTTTCTGTAAATGGAAAAACAAAAGATAGAATAAAGAGAGCTCACGGTGTTGAAAGAAACAGGGGAGCTAGTGCACTTCTTGGTAGAGGCAAAGATGTTCTTCTGTGTTGAATAGACAGTTCACCGGCTTCACTCATGAATTCCCCTTGCTGCTTCCTGTAGGCATTTGCATCACGTATCCCTGTTCTAGGCAGCCTTGCAGAGAGATGACCATGTCCCTGGTTGGACATGACAGAGCCACTGCCTGCAGGGCATGGTGAGCAGAATGATGGATGGCTTGGCAAGAACCGAAGTGGGCAAATGCCTGGAGGGCAGAAGTCCTTGGATGCCGGCTGAGGGTGGGGATGACTCCAAAAGGATGGGGCTTAAAATAGAAAGTAAATTATAAACATAGCTATTTCAAACACACAAATGTATGGGCTGAGATTTGCACGCAATACCTTTATTACCTCACAGGCTTGGTTATTTAGCTCAGGGCTCTGGTGGCACCAGGGTGCACACGTGATAGAGGCTGCCGGAAGCTGGCTTGGAGATAGCAGGACGCCTTGTTCTTTTCCTTGTGGATAGGACAAGGAGAATGAGCATCAGAATCGTAGTTGGGGGACCATCACATATTTTAAAATTATATGGTGGTATCTCTTTCCCTTTCTGTGTGGAGTTTGGATTTGAAATGGGGTTCTATAGTGTCTTCCAGACAGCATTCAGGCTGGTCACGCGAACCTCTGTGTTTTTGCTGCTAAACTCAAAATGTGTTTTTCAAAACCCCAACTGTTATGTGCCTGGGCTAGTTACCTCAACAGTTCACTTACCTCATTTATGACCAATAAAAATAACCGCTGTCTTTGATTGAGGTAACTTCAGGGCTACACGTAACCGCCTTGTTTATAACCACCCTGTACGGTGAGGTTGCCCCGTGCCGTGAATAAGGAAACGGAAGCTAAAATCGTAAGCAGGCTTCCAAAATCTCACACTTAGAACGTGTTGGAGTCTGGATTCAAATCCAGGTCTGTCTGACTTTATAAGCTCTGCACTCTACAGCCAGCAAGTGCAACAGCATTTTTTACCACTTGCTATTCGCAGGGCAATAATCAGACCGGAGGGATGGAAATATGAATGCAATGGCCAAGTCTCCAAGGAACAGCAAAATTAAATTAGGCGCATTTTTTAGAAATAAAAGGGAAGGCACGTTCCTACAGTGACAGAGGTTTTGCAAGAATGCTTGGACTTGGGCTGTAGCCGAGGAAGCCACCTTGTCAGCAGAACATTCACTCTGGGACCCAGTACTTCTGGGATGCTAGGACTGAGACCAGGTAAGCATGCTACTCTTTTCCCCACCTTTTATGAGTTGAACAGTACCCCGCAAAAGATATTGAAATCCTTACCTTCGATATCTGCGAATGTGACCATACTTGGAAGTAGGGTCTTTGCAGATGATCAAGTTGAGGTGAGGCCATTAGGATGACTCTAATCCAATATGACTGGTGTCCTTATAGAAAGGAGAACTTTGGACACAGAGGGAGACACATACAGAGGGAAGACAATATGAAGACATAGGGAGAATGCCATCTACAAGCCAAGGAAAACCTAAGGCTGTCAGAAACTGGGAGAAAGGCCTGGAACAGATGTTTGCTCATAACCCTCAGAAAGAACCAACCTGGCTGACACCTTGATTTTGGACTTCTTGATTCCAGAATTGTGGGATAATACATTTCTGATGTTCTAAGCCACCCACTTTGTTACAGCAGCCATAGGAAAGAAAAACACCACCCAAACCTGTATATTTTTTATTTTATTTGTTTTTTAATGCTTATTTTTAAGAGAGAGAGAGAGACAGAGAGAGAGAGACAGAGTGTGAGGCAGAGAGAGAAGGAGACAGAACCTGAAGCAGGCTCCAGGCTCTGAGCTGTCAGCACAGAGCCCAAGGTGGGCTCGAACCCACGAGCCATGAGATCATGACCTGAGCCAAAGTCAGACACCTAACTGACTGAGCTACCCAGGCACCCTGTAAACTTGTATACTTTTTAAAAGAGAAGATTCAGTTGTGTGGCTTTGTCATCATCCGCTTCAGAGACCTTCTACTAAGCAGATCTGCGATCAAGCCAGGAAGGCTTGGCATTGTCCACATGCAGCCTTGAGCCCACTTTTGGAGCCTCAGCCCCTAGTCCAGTCAGCTGGAATGTCCAGTGCCTGTGTCAGAGTCACAGCAGGGAAGAGCCACTTGAGATACTTACTGCAGAAGGTAACAGGAGGTATGACACACATTCTGAAACGTCACAGAGTCCAGTACAAGAGTATCATGGAAGACACGAATAACAGTACAGTCAAGTAATACCAGTTAGGGGGCACCTGGATGGCTCAGTCGGTTAGGCGTCCGACTTCTGCTCAGGTCACAATCTCATGGTTCGTGAGTTCGAGCCCCGCACTGGGCTCTGCACTGCTGGTGTAGAGCCTGCTTGGGATTCTCTCCCCCGCACTCTCTCTGCCCCCCTCCCCACTTGTGTGCTCTCTATCTCTCAAAATAAATAAATAAACTTAAAAAAGTAAAAGCAATACCAGTTAGGCTGAGATAAGGTCTGTCTGCCAAAGAGCTTTAAGTGGGAGCACAGACCTGGGTGTTACTACCTCTGGTGGCGAAGAAGGTGGTGAAAACACAACAGGGGAGGTTTTGAAGGAAGAACAGGCGTTGGGAAGGGGACTATAAAAGCCTCAAAAGAGGAGGCAGAAATGCCCAGCCTGAGCAGGAAAGGAGTGCTTCCACACTCCTATGTGTCTTAGCATGGACTGGAATTTTCTGAAAGAAAAAGATTAAATTCTTATTCTGGTCAGCATTGTTTTTGTTTTGAACACTGAACTGTGAAATAACTAGACTTAACCGGGCAGCCGCAGAAAAACTAGTATTTAGCATATAATGCAGGTCATGCCAATTGCTAGTTATGCATCTGGAGCCTGGCACAGTGCCTGGCACATAGTAGGCCTGCAAGAACTCTCTGTTAAATGAAAGAATGAGTTACAAACCACGCGGTCTCTCTGGACTTTATCTTTTTTCGTCTATTTAAAAATGGGATGGATTGGTATGAGGAGGTGATATACCTGTCCCATCTCAGATCTGTGATCAAAGGTAAACAGGGTGACAAAATGTGAAAACACTCTTGTTATGGGCTACATGTTTATGTCCCTCACAAATCCATACGTTGAGGTTGAGCCCTAATCCCCAGTGTAACAGTATTTGGAGATGGGGCCTTTGAGAGGTAATGAGGGTTAGATGAGGTCATAAGGGTGGGGCCCTCAGGATGGGATCAGTGCCCTCATAAGAAGAGATCCCTAGGAGGTTTGCTCCTTTTCTATCCGCCTTGTGAGGACACAGCAGGGAGGTGGCTGCCTGCAAATCAGGAAGACTGCTCTCACCAGAACCAACCATGCTGGTGTCCCGATCTCAGACTTCCAATCTCCAAAACTGTGAGAAAGCAGATTTCTGTTTTTTAAGCCCCCTAGTGTCTGGTATTTTGTTATGGTGGCCTGAGCTGACTAAGACAACAATGGAAGGCACTTTATGGCTGTGGTATTATTCCAGAATTGGGGTGGTGGGTGGATGGAGCAGATAGGGGGTGTGGGCAGGAGGGTGGGGTTCTGGCTTGTGGCCCAGATTCTACCACGAATTAGCTGCTTGCCTCTGGGCTCTTCCTTTATAACAACCAGCATGGGTGGTACAGGGACAGTTCCAGGAGGCACCATTCATGTAGACTAGGACCCATTTTGCCTCTAAGGTTTGACTCGATCTCAGCAAACATTTGTTGAGCATCGACTGTGTCTCAGGCACAGAACCAGGTATTTGGAGACAGTGTTTGAATTGAACATGGTCTTGCCCTCCAGGAGTTTATGGAAAGGTAATTCCAGTTTCCCGTGAGCAGGTTCTGTGTGTTAGCGCAGGCTGCCCTAACAAGACATCATAGACATGGGAGCTTAAACCACAGACATTTATCTTTCCCAATTCTGGATGCCAGCACTCCAGATCAGGGTGCAGCAGCATTGGTTTGTCCTAAGGCCCCTCCCCTTGGCTTGCAGATTGCCACCTTCTCTTTGTGTCCCCATACAGCCTTTTCTCTGTGCATCGCTGACTCTCCCTCTTCTTTTAAGAATAGCAGTCAATGGACCGAGGCCCACCTCGTTTAACATTAATCACCTCTTTAGAGATTCTATCTCTAAATACAGTCACTTTCTGGGGTACACTGGGGGTTAGGACTTCAACACATGGATTTGGGGTGGGGGGGAGCAGTTAGGGTTGAGTTCCTAACAGCCTCTGTGACAGAGAAAGAAAAGGTGCCGTGGAAGTCAGTACAGAGCAGGGGCCTTTAGCCCAGACTTGGAATCCAGAAGGCCTCTCTAGGAGATCTACTCTGCATAAGACTGAAGGTTGAGGCTGGAGGCAGGGGCTGCTGCTCTGAATAAATGCAGTTGGTGAAACACAAACCTTGTATATTTCACTCTTTGGTGACCTCTGACTTAAAAAAAATTTTTTTTTAATGTTTATTTTTTAGGGATAGAGAAAGAGAGAGAGAGAGAGAGAGAGAGAGAGAGAGAGAGAGAGAGAGAGAGGGGGAGGAGCAGAGAGAGAGAGGGAGACACAGAATCAGAAGCAGGCTCCAGGCCTGACATGGGGCTCGAACTCAAGAGCTGTAAGATCCTGACCTGAGCTGAAGTCGAATGCTTAACTGACTGAGCCACCCAGGCGCCCCTGACCTCTCTGACTTTTTAAAAATCTGTTTGGCTTTTGGTAGGAATAACAAAGAGGAACCCGAAACTGTAGTTCCAGAGGCCAGTGGACCTTGGGCAAGCCACCTTTCCTTTTTGCCTCAGCTTCTCTATTGGTAGAATCAAGCAGTCAACATTGGTTATTTCTCAGACCTTAATGTGCCATGATTCAAGGGAAATCCTTAGATGTATTCAGTTACTTCTCTAAAATACTGGGTTGACAATTCAGAGGCTTAGGGAAACGGAGCCATGGGTTCTATAGCCAAATGCCGTATTTACTTTTGGAGCATTATTATTATGATCTCTTTTTTCATAAGAACACGTGGATGAAGGGGAGCCCGGTGACAGGAGTAAATCCAGACTTTCACACCAGCTCTGCAGGACTCACAGATACTCCAGGGTGACTTTTGCTCTGTAGGCCATGGTGATGACTCAGGTTTTAGTCTGTGGGAGGGAGAAAGAGCTACAAAAGCAATAGATGCTCAATAACGGGGAAAAAAATAAAATCCAACATGACACAAAGGTATCATGTGAAAAAGTAAACATCCCTCTCCTCCCTACCATCCTCTACCTCAGAGGAAACCACTGTTACCCCTGTGTCTTCCAGGACTTTTCTATTTACGCTGAAACATATGTACGTGTTTTTCTTTTTCTTACAAAAATTGGATTACGTTATGTTATGTAGTAGGGGCACAGGGATACAAGAGCACCTGGCTCTGGGGGGTCCCAAACAGACCAGGTCCAGCCACTCGCTGCTGACAAAATTCAAAGGCAGAGAAACTAGCAGTGGTGAAACAAGAGGAATTTATTTCTGTGAGGCCAACGCCGGGAAGACAGTGGACTGCATCCCAAAGACCGTCTCCAACGTGCTGAAAATACTTCCAGGTTTACAGAAGGAAAATGTGGGGCAAAGGTGTGTGGGTACTGTAGGCAGGAAGTGAAGGTCAAATCGATCATTGTCCTGGAGCAATCATGGGTGGGGTCTTGTAGGCTCAGGACAGCCCTTATTGCTTCAGGCGGTAATTTCAGTTCCCATCCGGGGATGCTTTGCCCTCAGGGTCTGCAACCTGAGCCGGAGACAAACTGGGAAGAACCCAGCTGGAAAAGTCTCCGGTCAAAATGGAGGCAGCCGAAGTCCTCTTTCAAATAGATCTTTAATTTTCTTCTACTCAATAAATATGGCAAAGACATTCTTCTGTACCCATAAGAAAGAGTACTTTTCCTCTTTCTAAAGCCTACAGAGTATGCCATAGCATGTGTCATTCATTTAGCAACTTTTCAAATTCTCTCCCATTTTCTTGCTAACATGAATGATCCTGCAATGAACGTCCTTGTAAATGTAGCTTTGGTTGAGTGTTTCCCCAGGGAAAGTGGAATCACTGGATCTCGAGTTCATTTCTATGAGGTGTTTCATTGTACAGAAAATATTTTAGGTCAAATAAGACAAAAAAAAAAAGCGTGTGTGTATACCATTTCATTTAAAGAATCTTTTGACCCACAGCATAAAATAATTTCTTAAAACTTGGCTGGTTACTAGAGCAGTATGTCTCCTTTTTCTTCTTTTTTTAATGGGTTCTGATTGGCTGGGAAACCAGCCTCGCCTAGTTCCTTGCTTCCTGCCTGTTGCTGCATCTGTATGATCAGTGTGGGGACTCTTGACTGCAAGCCCTTGGGCAGCCCTCTGGGCGCGGGGGCCCTGGTGGCTGCAACGCCTCCAGCCAGCACTCTGGGCTGAGAATGAGCTATAGTTCGGATTGGCATTTGTTTTCTCAAGGGCTTGAAACCGAGAGTGGGATCGCAGCAATTTTCACTCTCCCTAACATTTCTTCTCGCAGAATCCTATTGTGCAAGCCAGATATTCAACTAAAATCAGATACTAATGGCTGTGTTGGGTCCTTAAAATCTCAAGCCGCTATAAATTATTAAATAGTTCTTCAACACCGAAGGAGAACTACCCAGCACAAATTCTCTGCAGCTTTTTCATTCAAAACTTATTTTTTACCTCCACATTGGGTCATTTACTGGTTCCGGATTCCACTAAAAGTAGTCCCCCTCCCCCCAACATCCCTTCCCCTCCCCACCCTGCTCCCAGAATACAAGGGGTTAAACTTAACTCCCCAGGCTTAATTTCCCAAACAAAAGCCAGTTTTGCAAGTTATTTTTCAAGGTGTGTCTTTCCATAAGTTCTATTTAATAAAGTTAATACATGTTCCTGCTTCCTTTCTTTTTTTCCTTCTTTTTTGTTGTCAGTATTCACGGAATCTGGATCTGTCAGCTACTTCTGTTTGAAGTTGAAGAATTGGCAAAATTATACATCCAGCAGGCAAGAAATAAAGTGGAAATGTCTCACAAGTAACAGTGAAATCTGTTGCGTTGTTTTAAGACTTAACTACTGAGGGGAAAAAAAAAAAAGCCCTACTAAATATTGTCTTGGCAACTATAAATATATTTTAGCGATGATAAAAACCTTTAGAATAACAGTTCAAAGATATCTGAAACCTAATGCCTGTCTGTCTGCCACTCTTAATTATATATATTTACATTGTATATATATCCCATTCTTCATTAAATGCTGTGCAATTTTCCTTTGAGTTTTTACAGTTAGTGCTTTATGTGAATCCTTTATATGGCTAACTAGTCAATTCCCCCCTGCTGCATTTTACTCAGGTAAAATTGGAAATGAGTTCATTAGATCAATTGCAACAGCTTTAATTTGAAATCTTGAGAAATGCATTTCTAATTAAGAAATTTCCAATCAAGCAGAAAGCTAAAACTCAGGGTTTCCCCCCCACCCCAGGTCTTTATACACATCCCTATGAACCATGAACAGTCTCCCACTGATTTCTTAGGGTTGTGTTAGGCAGGTATTGTATTATTTATCCTCATTCCTCTACCCATCTTACTCCATGTTTATTCACATTTTTTTTCCAGAAGGTACTTTTATCCAGCAGCACTTTCAGACATCATTTTTTCCCCCAGACCTATTATTTTTTATAGGCTCCAAAGTACATTTGAGATACAACTATTCCAATGCAGTGGCTGTTTTCACCTTTATGTACTATTTTCCCTTACTCCTTATTAAACAAGACAAAAAGAACCTATAAAACCATTTGAAGGTAGGTAATTTCCTGGATAGCAATGATTTCCATTTCTGTTAATAATTTGGAATGAACAGCTTACTTTGTTAAATAGATCGATCCAGTTATGCAAATTAAGATGCATGACTTAGAATAATACTCAAGGTCACTTTGTCCTTCCCTAAGAGATGTTTTAAAAAGCTCAGGTAAGCATGCTGCTTGCCTTAGATGCTATTTATTAATAAAATTATATTTGACAAAATCTCTGGTTTCAAATATAACCAAAAATGTTGGTTTGTATTATTTCATTTCTATGGTTTTATTGAATTTCTCTTTAAATACCTGAATTGTTACTGTGAAGGGCTGGCTAGGATATAGATTTTCACAATACATATTTCATCTAGTCCCCTTTGTAAAAATATAACAAGGTCATTTTACGTTTTTAAATCACTTCTGTAAAGTGGTTTAAAAATGCAAAGTGAGCTTAAATGCTACTCTTAACTCTTCCTAACTCTTCTACTGGGAAATCCTAGAAAACTGAACTAATGAAATGCAATTTATACTCTTTAAATTCTAATTATAACTGTCACATTAAATTGAAGGTGAAACCAAAACTGCTGTATCTCTTAAGTGAGTCAAGCGATGCACTGTATCATACGTGTTATTTAATGTGTGAGTGTAAAAGTCAAGTTCCCGGCAGAAATCGAGGTGCCTCCATTCGGTCTTCTGGGAATGTATAAATTAACCATTCTGCCCCAAGCGGTCCTCCTCCCTTCCTCCCTCCGCCCTATTTTAAATGTAGATAGGGCGTCTCAAGTCTTTTGAATTTGAAGGGCTGCTATCTCGGCCCCATTCTTTTCATCATCCTGTTTTGAATGACACTGAGCACGTATGGATTCTTTTATAAAAGCACCCCCTGGATGCAGGGCTCAGTTCTCCCGGAGGCTTGCTAATTTTGCATAGCAATTAGTACTGACTTCTCAAAATGGGCTATCCAAATAAAGCTCCAGAATGTTCCACGTAGTTCCTCAAAGGTCTTGGATAACCCTGTGCCTTTAGATTTCAAATCCGAAGGGAAGGAACTTGCATAATTACTAAATTCCCAACTGGAGTGGTCCGGAGGAGGATACGGTAATCCAAAACTATACGTTAATTCAAACCCTCCCGGCGACTGGCCAGCAAGGAGCCAGCATATGCCTTCTTTTAAAATCTATTCTACCTATTCACTGACCGCGCAGGGCTGGGCCACATGGTCCTCTCTTGCAGCCAGTCAGCTGTGAGCAGCAGATGGGATCATTTGCATTTTTCTTTTTATATTTACTCCGACCGGCAAATTAAAGGATTAAAAAAAAAAAAAAAAACTACATTCTCATCGTTTGCCTAAAATATAATCGTGGTTTAACTGTTGGATTGGGCTTCCCTGACCCTCACGCCACACCCCTTCAAGTCGCTAAGACTTAAGAAAATACTCGAGGGGTAGGCTTCGTATTAATCAACTTGGAATCTACAGTCCGGGAGTCAGAAGGAGAAAGAATCCGCCCTTATTGAATTGGTGACTCGTGTTTTTCTATTTTAAGCGCCCGGCGCAGATATCCCGTGGCTTGTGGGTCTGCGAGCGCGCGCACTTCTGAAATCTCTCGCTCCGTAGCCTCAAACCTCAAAACTTCGGGTTACAAGTAGAAGGCAGATTTTCAGCACAGGCTTACAACAGAGGGCGGCCACCCTGCTGGGGGAGTGGCCAGAGCCAGCGTTTCCCAGCGCCCGAGTCGCTCTCCCGCGCCCCGCCTGACTCCATGCCGGCTCCGCGGGGCCTCGGGGGCCACCCGGGTCCCGGCGCCCCGAGGTCTTTGTGCGGATCGCGGCGCGGGAACACCCGCCCAGGGGGCCAGGGCCACGATCGGGATGCCAAAAACTCGGGAGAGACGCGGGCGCCAAGGGAGGAGACGACCCGCAGAGTCGCCGTCCCGCAGAGAAAAAAAAAAAAAAAAAGTCGAAAAAGAGGCTTTTCAGGTCAAACTCCTCGGGTTTGAGCAACCACGTTTTAGAGCAATGACTCCCGGGGGGAGAACACACGGTTGTGCAGGGGACATTGTTAGGCAGCGCTGCCCGGGCGCGCCGTGGGTTTCTCAGCCGCCGCCCCCACCGCGGGCCGCCGGCGCGGGCCCACGTGGAGCGGCGCGGCGCTGGACGAGCGCGCAGGGCCGCCCGGTCCCCGGAGTGCGCGCCCCAGCTCCCCGCCGCGGCCGTTCACGCCCGAGCGCCGCCGCCGGTCCCGCGTGTGCCCCGCTGAGGGGGAGGGGCGGGCCAGGGGTGGGGGCGGAGGGGTTGTGGTTCCACTGCAGCGGGGGCTCCTGTGTCCTTGTGCGGAAATGACACACGGAGTCCCGTCACGTCACGCGAGAGCGCAGCGCACGGACACACACAAAGAGAGGGGAAAATACACGGCGCCCTCCCGCCGCCCCCAGCAACTCCCCGGGCCGCCCCGGCCAGGCCCTCCGCGCGCGGCCCCCGCTCTCCGGCCCCGCGCTCCCCCACCCCCCCACGTGGCGCCCAAACTCGGCGCGGGCCCGCTCTGCAAAGTACAGAACTCGCGTCCCAGGTAAGTGCGGGGCGGATCAAGCCGGCCGCGCGGTGGCGGCTCCGGGGCAGACGGACGGGCGAGTGGCTGCAACATCCATGCCGGGGTGGGGGCGGGAGCAGGGGAGGGGACGCGAAGGGGGGCTGCCCCGAGCGCGCCCGCCGGGAGGAGCGCCCACCCCCGCGCAGGGCCGAGTCGCCGGAGCAGGCGCCCGGCGCCCACGGGCTCGCCGCGCCCATTGTGCCGCGCGCCCCTTTGTGCCCGCTCGGAACGCGGCGGCTCCATGGCGTTCCGGGGAGCACGCGCGCCGCCCGGGGGCGGGGGGGGGGACGCGGAGTGGAACGGTCCGCGCCGCCGCCGCCCGCCCCACTCGCGCCGTGCGCGGGCCCCGCACCCCCGCCTGGCGCCGGGATGGAGCGGCCGGGGCCGCCGGAAGGCTCGGCGGAGCCAGCGGTGGGCTCGGCGCTCGCGCTCGGCCGGGCTTCGGCGGGGCACGGCTTGGCGTGTAGAAGGGGGTGTCAGAGCAGGAGCAGGGGGCGGGGACTGGAGGGTGATGCGGAGCGGGGAGCTGGAGGCCGGAGGAGCCACCGTTCGGAGGGACGCTGCCTCCGGAGTCTGCAAATGGAGCAAGGCAGGCAGGCAGGCCGGCGGCGGCGGCGGCGGCGACGGCGGCGGCCGGGAGCGGACGGGGACGGGCCCCGCCGCCAGGGGGCGCGGCGCTCCCTCCCCGGCCGTCCACGGCGCGGTTCGCGGTTCCCGCTGCCCGGGAGCTGGAGGCGGGCCCGGCGCCCTGGGTGTGCACCCGGGCTGGCGCGAGGCCTTCCCGGTCAGCCGCGGATCTGGAGCCCAAGGGCGCTCGTTGCTCCTCGTGATCGCCCGCCCCCTTTCCCTTTTTATTGTAAACGTGATTTCCCACGCAGACTTTGCCCTCCCCTATCGGTGAGCTGTGCTGCAGTGCTTGTGATGGCCTTGTGTGCCGCGACATACCGTTTTTTACAAGGTGTTTTTACAGGGGTGAAAGTTTGATTGCTCAGGTGGCACGTCTGGAAGAATTTTACACGCGAAGGCTAACCAGCCTAGGGTGCACGGAATAGGGCTAAGCGCTTCAGAGTTGGTAATGTTCAACTTCACTTTCTTAAAGTGACTTTTGAATGTTTACCGTGCCTGAAAGCTGCGGCTGCAGGAAACTGAGGCAAGGAAGTGAACTCTCTGGCTTGTTCGGTCTATGAGAGAGGGATGGAGGAGATCTTTTGTTATCTGCACTCCCAACCCCCTCAGTTTTTTGTTTGTTTTGTTTCATCGTCCCTAGTTAATGGTTTTGTATCACCGTACAGAACTCTGGCAGCTTCTCTCACCCTTCCTGCTGAGATGTGTGCAAGATCTTGTATCTTCTTGACACTTTTTCCTCCCCAGCCACCAACCTAGTGTCTGATAACGTAGTAGGTGCTCAGTAAATATTTGCTAAATGAATGGAGATCCTCTTGGATTCCAGAAGAAAGGTGGGGTTAGTGCAGCCTGTTTCTACTAGTGGGTTGGCTGGTGTATGTGTGGCCCTTGAAATGAAATTCACGGATAAAACCAGAGCCTTTAACGTCTGTCATGTAAAAACTCCACCACTGAATGTGAGTTTTACTAGAGACACTCATCCCTTTGCTGAAGTAATTTAACAGACACGTTTTATGTCCTTTCTTTCCCCCACCACACACAGAGCACTAGAGCAAAGAAGATAGACCAGTTATGACTAGTACACAAGGTGATCATCCCAATAACCTATTTAGGGTGCCACTTTTATTCACTTATTCATGCTATCCCTTTTGGTCACTTCTAGGTTCCTGAGCACGCCTTACATGAGCAAAGGAATTGCAGAATGTATAATAATTAGGAATTAGAATCAATGCTGACATAGGTTTGATTAGGTGAAAATATAATCTGAAAGATGTCCCACCTGTCACTTTTTAGAGCTGACTGAAAAGCCCCTGAAACAGTGAAGAAGGAAACAATAAGCTTTTATGAATTGAATTGACACCATGATGAAAACTCTGGGGATGTGTCTTTTAAATACCTCAAATTTTGTAATGTAGAAACACATGAAGGTTGCTAGCCAACCAGCAAAAATAACTTGGTGTCAGTGTATGGGAGGTTGGGGTTTAGCATTTTTTTCCTGGCACCCAATTGTGATAACAGGTGGTGAATTATGGTTGCCACCCTTGTTATTCATTGTGTCCATTATTGGCTCAGGTAAGTTTGGGGGATTCATTCGTAGAATTAATCTTCTGGTTCATGGGACTTTTCTGTATCAGCCCCCTTGGTGGTGGTTACAGGGATGTATACATATGTGCTATCTTTCATGGAACTGCACACCCTTCCCCCCCAGAGAGTAAATTACTGTACGCCAATTTTTTAAAATAAAATTTAAAGGGGCGCCTGGGTGGCTCGGTTGGTTGAGCATCTGACTTCAGCTCAGGTCATAACATCAAGGTTCATGAGTTCGAACCCCGTACTGGCCTCTCTGCTGACAGCGCTGAGCCCTCTTGGTATCCTCGGTCTCCCTCTCTTTCTGCCCCTCCCCCGCTCGTGCTGTCTTGCCCTCTCAATAATAAATAAACATTAAGATAAAATAAAAATTTTTTAAGTCACACACACACACACACACACACCACACACACACACACACACACACACAACACACATGCCCCCAAATTGGGTATTTTATGTGCTTTGTGAGTGTCAGCTTGCTTGTGCTATTTCTTTCCCCTTCCAGATTGGACAGTTGCTCTTCTTCCCCTTCTGATGCTCCAGTATCTCTTGCAACATTATTTCAGCTCAGAGCACTTGTGGTTTCTGGAACTTAGCTGCCACACATGACGGGCAAACGCCAAGCTAAGAGCGCTCCATGCTGGCATCAGGCCTTCAGTGTGTCAAACGGGAGAGGTGCTATTTCACTTAGAGGGTGGTAAATGCCTGGCATGTTAGTCACTGAATGATCAGAGCTTTTACAAACTATTGTTTTAGAGCTGAGTTTTTCTCAGCAGCTCACCATTTTCAATCCAACTTGAAATACATGTATTAAACATCAGTTGTCTACTTATGTTGTCTCTTCTCACCTCATTTTCAGTTCTCAGTGGCCAGTGAAACAGTTGCATCAGGATCTATAAGGACATTGATTGCTCAATTTGAATAAATTACTTACTGGTCTTTTTTTCTTTCTTTTTTTTTTTTTGAGTTTTTCTTTTTTTAAATAATTTATTGTCAAGTTAGCTAACATGCAGCATATACTGTGTACTCTTGGCTTCGGGAGTAGAGTCCTGTGATTCATCACTTAACATACAACACCCAGTGCTCATCCCAACAAGTGCCCTCCTAGTGCCCATCTCCCACTTCCCCCCACCCCTCCAACTCCCCACCCCCATTAACCCTCAATTTGTTCTCTATATTTAAGATTTTCTTATGGTTTGCCTCTCTCTGTAACTTATTTTTCCTTCCCTTCCCCTATGGCTTTTTGTTAAGTTTCTCAAATTCCACAAATGAGTGAAAATACATGATCTCTTTTTCTGACCGACATATTTCACTTAGCATAATGCCCTCCAGTTCCATCCATGTTGTCACAAATGGCAAGATTTCATTCTTTTTCACTGCTGAATAGTATTCCTGTGTGTGTGTGTGTGTGTGTACACACACACATCTTCTTTATCCATTCATCAGTTGATGGACATTTGGGCTCTTTCATTATTTGGCTATTGTTGATAGCGCTGCTATAAACTTCGGGGTACATGTGCCCCTCTGAATCAGCACTCCTGTATCCTTTGGGTAAATTCCTACTAGGGCTATTGCTGGGTCGTAGGGTAGTTCTATTTTTAGTTTTGTGAGGCACCTCCACACTGTTCTCCAGAGTGGCTGCATCAGTTTGCATTTATTTCTTTAACCTCTACACTCAGTGCGGGGCTCAAACTCGCAACCCCAAGATGAGGAGTCACATGCTCTTCCAACTGAGTCAGCCAAGGGCCCCTGGTCTTGTAGGCAAGGGGCTGTTGGTTTGAGCATGGAGCCTGTGAATGGAAGGATGGAGGCTTGGGGGAGGGGGGGTATTTACACAAGACTGCCCCAACTCTAATTAGCTCATGTGGTCACAAGACAATGCACTTGAAAAAGTGGGAAGTACAGAGGAAGCTCAGCTTATGCCTCCTAGGAAAATTAGTCACCATTGTCCAGTCAGTCACATGGGTGACTGCTGGGATGTGCTGGCCCTCTTTTCCTCCTTGAGCCCCAGCTTCTGGGTGCCAGGGTTAAAGTTAGAAGTCTGGCGCCTCTTACTATCTACTGAAATCATTGTTGCACTATATGCTAACTACCTTGGATGTAAATTAAAAAATAAATCAAATAAAAAGAAAAAGAAGTCTGGCGCCTCTTACTATTGATGTCCAAGGAGGTAGCCCTTCTTGGCCTCATGAAGGGCTTAATTATAATGGCTTAGCTGAGGAAGACATCACATTTGGTCACATCCAGACAAGATCGTGTCTGAAGGGTAAGACCCCAAATCGCAGGCAGGCAGGGTCAGGAGGTTGTGCCTCTGAGCTTTGCAGGAAGATGCCGTCGTACTCTGAATAAGGAAGGCAGCAACAGTTACAGCTTTAGAAGACTCCGGGTGGCGGCAGGAATTGCCCTGGTTTTTGTGAGGACTGGTATTTTTCAAACTGCATTTGCAGATGTATCTAAAAATAAAAACAAATTGCAAACATGTCCTGCAAGTCCCCTGGGCAGGATGCCACTGCCAGGAGGGCCGGGTTCTGAGAGCCCCGAGACTCCCAGCCGTTCCTGTAAACCCAGAGCCCCGAGCCCCGCAAGAGCATGTGGCATGGGAACATTCTTCCAGTCCTTAGGGAGAGCATTTTATTTGATTTTATCCCCTTCCAGTTGTTTCTTTCATTTAAAAGAAAAATAGAAAAGTTACTAAAACTTTTAAAAGCTTTAAACCATATTACTTAATTTTGCAGTTTTAAAGAAAATTCACTATTAAAATGCACTTTGAAAACCTTTTTTTTTTAAGGGCTCTGTAACGGATAACACTAAGTGCTATGTGCCAGTCACTCTCTCCTTTGTCATTTTCACGGAAACTCTTGAGGTGGGGGTAGTGTGTCCAGCCCCATTTTACAGAAGAACCAACCGAGGTTGGGTGAGCAACTTGCCCGCGTCAGGGTTTCCACCTGATTCTTGCTGACCCTAAACTTCGATAGGGAATTCCCATTTTCTCGAGATCAGCGGCGCGAGTCCCTCTGGTGGTCCAGGGGCCCAGCTGGCCAGTTGACTTGCTCTGCAGCAGAGCCCAGCCTACAGAGGGGTGCCCCTGGGAAAGGGAGAAAGGAAAGCGTGGCCTGCTCATGTCCCACTCGGTCCCGGCTCTTCTCGAAAGGCTGGAATGGGACCATCGCCCCCGAGTCCACCTCTGTCCCTTCCCTCTTCATGCTCCCTGTGATGCCCCCCCACCCCAAGTGAGGCTCAGACTGCCACCCTCCCTGCAAAATAAGAGGGCTCTTGTGGGGACTGCGTGGGTTAGCTTGGGAAACAGACCGTGCAGCTGGAAATGTTAGCTGCTGTCCTCCTTTACCGTGCTCAGTTTTTAAAATCCTCGTGACCGATATCACGAAGCCAGATCAGTTGTGAAAAGGATGAAGTGAGGTTCGGTTGGGTCTCAAGCTCTTTAAATCCTGAGTATATTTTATTAATAGCACCCTTAGAATGGCCCGAACGTTTTTTCTCTGCTTTACCCTTCGAATGCAGCAGCACCACACACGGGTTCCAATCGCATTGCTCTCCTGGGGCTCACATTCCCTAGCAGCCCTTCCTGTGGTGAGGGTTTGCCTCACTTTACATCTGAAAACATGACTTGGGAGGATCTGCCCCCCTGAGTGGCCTGAGGTCAGGGTTGCAGGCTCCCCCCGCCCCTTCTAGGACCAGCAGCTCAGCCCCCTCAACCCAGGGGCCAACACCAAGTTCAGTGGACGTTTCCGATTTAGCTGGGCCAGGATCCTGAGTCAGCTGGCTGGGATTTGAACCTCGAGGTTTCAGGAAGCCCAAGTACTTCCCATTTCGAGGCCTGCTGCTGGTCCTGGTGTGAGTCCTGGCCAGCCACAAGCCCTTGGCACCTTGGATTAGCCACGAGCTGCTCTCGCAAGGGGCCTGGGCTGGTTGCTCTCTCAAGGAGCACTGGTTCTGTGGAAAGAACTGGATGGAGAGGACCCCTGGCCACTCCTAGCCCCCCGCGGAGAAGCACTGGAGAATGTTGTCCTTTGGACCCCTGTGGGACATTGAAGGAGGAGACCCAGGACCCTGTGAAGGCAGTGGGCTTTGGCAAGGAATGGCCACCCCAGCTGACCCCTGCTGTCCTTTCTGTGGTCTTGCATTCAGCTCTCAGCAAGAATTCCCCAAGTCAGGTTCTGTGTGACTCTTTATTACCCACTTTAACCAGTCACCACACCACACCTTCCTTTTTCTGTGGTTCAGCCATTCCTCAGCTCTGCAGACCTCCTGACCTTCCTTCTCCCAGCTCCTCCTGCTGCTTCACCCTGGGGCCAGGCCCCTCAGAGCAGGCCTCTGCTCGCCTAGTTTGGGCCAATTTTGAGGATTCAGGGAAGGAGGGCCCCAGAGCGGGTCAGAACATCTCCTGTGGTGCTTAGACACCAGAGAGCCTTGTAGAAAAGACCACATTTTTTTTTTTGTTTTTAAAATTAAATTAAAAAAATTTTTTTAACGTTTATTTATTATTGAGAGACAGAGAGACACAGAGCATGAGCAGGGGAGGGGCACAGAGAGAGGGAGACACAAAATCCGAAGCAGGCTCCAGGCTCCAAGCTATCAGCACAGAGCCTGATGCGGGGCTCGAACTCACAAACTGTGAGATCATGACCTGAGCCGAAGTCAGATGCTTAACCTACTGAGCCACCCAGGCGCCCCAATTTAATTTTTTTAAAGAGAGGGAGAGTCTTAAGCAGACTCCACACTCAGCACAGAGCCTGACCCTGGGATCACGACCTGAACCGAAATCAAGAGTTGGACACTCAACAGTCTGAGCCACCCAGGTGCCCTGAAAGGACTACATTTTAACAGTTGTCATCCAGAGTATAGGAACCCAGCAAGTTAGGCCCCTGCCTGGTGAATTGCTGAGCTGCTGGCCAGTCCATTCATTTCTCCAGCCAGCCACGAACTCTCCAGTGACCTGGCCTTTGAGCCCTGATCCAGAAGACTTGCTCTGGCTTTTTGAGTTTTGTCTTGTTTTGTTTTTTCCCTCCCATGAAATTTGCCTTATTTTGAAAAATCTTTCAAGTATCAGGCAAATGCGTTGTTAGAGCCTGTAATGTACCTACCAGGAGATGACATTTCCTTATGGTTCAAAACTGATCTCCTTTCCTTCTCATTCACACCCAGGTTTATGAGCTAAGAGTTTTTTCTCATCTCTCTCTCTCCCCACACTGATATACCTTCAGCGGCAGTAACTCAGAGGCAGTTAGGAAATGAAAGGTCTTTACTGGTTTGTCAGTTGTATATTGATTCTTAGACTATCGACATTTTAAATGTTTAAAAGTTAAATGATTTGATTGTACATAATTAGGGTGTTGCTGTTTGTGGGCCTAGGTTAGAATATGCCGTGGCTATATTCTATATTCATATTGTAATACTTCTTTTTTTTTCCGTTTTTAAAAAATTTTTTTATTTTCAAAGAATTCCATGTCCGCTGTAGAATATTTGGAAAGTAGAAGGAAATATTCGGAGGGAAAAAAATCATCCATAATCTCCTAATTGGAGGTAATTAACATTGTGGCATATTTCCTTCCAGCTGCTTTATGGCATTTTTTTAATTATGCTGTTGACATCTCCCCAGTGAACTTTGAAGTATGTTGTTATTGACTGGGTAGCTCTGTAATGAACAATTGATTTTGAATCTTTACACATAATTTAATGCTCGGCTCTTCCTGTCAATAGAGGTTTTGGATCCATGTGTTGAGAAAAATGTGTCGAAGTTCACTTCCTAACGTTGTCTGATGGAAATAACAATAGTGATCAAAGGGGATCTCAGTGCAGGTCACTTTCAGTTTGTTGTCTCTCCCATTTTGTCAGCATGTTTTAGTGGAATTTATCAGTAAATAATAACAGCTAAGGGCTGTGGAGGGCTTCTGCACCGGGATTTCCACCCTCATTCCGATGCTCCGTTCCTGCCCGTGCTTAGCCTAAGATCCCCTGTAAGGTAACAGAGCTCTGGTTCTCTGCTCTCTGC
Source organism: Prionailurus bengalensis (assembly GCF_016509475.1). NCBI lineage: Eukaryota > Metazoa > Chordata > Mammalia > Carnivora > Felidae > Prionailurus > Prionailurus bengalensis. Next base: position 96,435,936 of record NC_057349.1, on the reverse strand, counting down.
TCTCTGGCCTCTGCTCATAGAGGCGACTGCATAGCATAACTTTCAAGTGTGTGAGGCTCTGTAAGTGACACAGGGATTTGGTTACAGGTCCTTAGAAGCTGAAAGCGATAAGGAAGATCAAGATTTGCCCATTTAAGCACTGACAAAGTTCTTTTCAAAGTAGACTTTTCTTCCACCTAGAATTTGCCTTAATGTTATTTCTCTCCCTCTCCAAAGGAAGAAAAGTCTGGTGGGCATGTACCAGAGCCTAAAATTATTTGTATCCAGGTCACAAAATTGCAAGCATTGGTGGTCTCCTGCACAGCTGTGGCAGGCAGCCTGTGTTTACTAGATGTGAGTTACGGTTGTTATGGAAACCCTAATGTAGTATCTCCTAACCTTGGGGTTCTGAGTGCTCTTTCCTTCCTGTGACTTTTATCTGACGCCGTTTACCCAACCTCCCCTCTGACAGAAGCTCCACAGTTCCGTCTTCAATCTCCAGGCCCTCCGTCTTGACTTGTGTTGGTTGTGATCAGTCCCAGTAAATAGGCTGTGTGGTCCGTCATCCCCTGCGCAGAGGACAGTCGCCCCACTGACACCAGCAGCTCCTGTCACGCCGTGGGGGGTGTAGCCCCCAAAGCACTGATCAGGCAGGCTTGAGCACATTCCCAACCTTTCTGGGCCTTGGATCCCATACCTCTAAAAGGAGATCATCTCTGAGGTCTGTTGTGTCTCTAAAACTGAGCCTCGGTTTCCCGACTCATAAAACGAGACTGACAGGAGTTTCTCCCTCACAGGATTGTTAGGTGACGTTAGTTTACTGTGAAGCTCCTTCTACAGAGTAGGCCCTTGCTGCTATTGATTCTCACCGAGTATGCAAAGCCCTGGGCAGTGAGGTGAGGAGTCGGAAGAGAATGCACAGCAGTTTCTGCTTTCCAGGAGCTTGCTCAGTGCGGGGGTCGGCCCTGTGGGACCCCTCCCTTAGTGCCCTCAGCACTGCCCGTAGCCAGGGAGCTCCTACCCCACGGAAGGAAGCTCATTACCTTGCTCCTGACCCTCTCCTCCCAGAGAAACTACTCACTCCAGATCCTTGTCTCCGAATCTGCTTCTGGGGGGAACTCAAGCTAAAAAAGAAGTGATAGAGAAACTTACATGATCTATTTATTAAGTGAGAAAAACGAGGATCAGGATCTTAACTCTTCCAGTTTTTGCATGTGTTCATATGCTTAAAAATTACTGAAGACCCCTTGGAGCGCCTGGGTGGCTCAGTTGGTTAAGCGTCAGACTTTGGCTCAGGTCATGATTTCATGATTCGTGAGTTCAAGCCCCGCGTCGGGCTCTGTGCTGACAGCTTGGAGCCTGGAGCCTCCTTCGGATTCTGTGTCTCCCTCTCTCTTTGCCCCTCCCCCGCTCATGCTCTGTCTCTCTCTGTCTCTTTTTCTCTCTCAAAAATAAACATTAGAAAAAAAAATTTTTTTAAATTACTGAAGACCCCAAAGAGCCTTTGTTTATATAGGTTATATCTGTCAATATTTACTGTGTTAGAAATTAAAATGGAAAAATGTTTAAATATTTGTTAACTCATTTAAAAACCATAGTAAATCCATTACAAGGTAACGTCAGTAATAGTTTAATGGGGGCACCTGGGTGGCTCAGTCGGTTAAATGTTTGACTCTTGATACTGGATCAGGTCATGATCTCGTGGTCATGAGATCGATCTCCAAGTTGGGCTCCGAGCTGAGCACGGAGCCTGCTTGGGATTCTCTCTCTCCCCCTTTCTACCCCTCCCCCCTCAAAATAAATAAGCATTTTGAAAATCTTAGTGAAACAAATGTTTACATTCCTTTTTTGAGGGGGGGGAAGAGCATACACATGACAAGGGAGGGCAGAGAGAGGGAGAGAAACAAATCCCAAGCAGACCCCATGCTCAGCTTAGAGCCCAACTCGGCGATTGATGTCACACCCAGGAGATCGTGACCTGAGCTGAAATCAAGAGTCGACGCTTAACCGACTGAGCCGCCCAAGTGTCCTCCCTCCCCTCCATTTTTTGGAAAAGATTTTATTTTTAAGTAATCCCTACACCCGGTGTTGGGCTTGAACTCCCAACCCTGAGATCCAGAGTCACACACTCTACCAACTGAGCCAGCCAGGCTGCCCTTGTGTTGTTTACATTCTTGCAAATCTCTTTAACATCTGACTTAATAGAAGGCAACTGCATCTTCCTGTCTGCCTCTGTATTCAGTCTTTTGCAAAATGACATATCATGTAGCTTCTGGAATACTCTCCTGCACGCCAGTAAGAGAAAAGGGGCAATAACATCTCAGTGTTATGAACATAGTTTTCATCTCGTGGACCCCTTGAAAGGGTTTGAATGTTCAATACTGGTAAAATGGCTCTCAAGAAAGAAGAAAAAGCTGTTTTTAAAAATGTCCATTTCTGGGGCGCCTGGGTGGCACAGTCGGTTAAGCGTCCGACTTCAGCCAGGTCACGATCTCGCGGTCCGGGAGTTCGAGCCCCGCGTCAGGCTCTGGGCTGATGACTCAGAGCCTGGAGCCTGTTTCCGATTCTGTGTCTCCCTCTCTCTCTGCCCCTCCCCCGTTCATGCTCTGTCTCTCTCTGTCCCCAAAATAAATAAACGTTGAAAAAAAAATTAAAAAAAAAATGTCCATTTCTGTGGTGTAAATACACCCACTGCGGTCCATTTCTAGCTACCAACTCGCCTCCTCTCAAGTCGAGTTGGGGAGAGACACGCTGTGTGCGAGCCAGAATGAGCCAGCTGTGGCGTACCTCTGCATAGGGATCACACCTTGAGAACCACCGACCCGGAACATCTCTGGAAGGATGCACAAGAGAACGGACATTCTTCCTTCTGAGAGTAACCCAGTGACTGGAGGACAGTGGACTTTTAGACCAAATACCCCTTTATACTTTTTGCGGTCAAATGCATAGGGATCACACCTTGCATAGGGATCACACCTTGAGAACCACCGACCCAGAACGTCTCTGGAAGGATGCACAAGAGAACGGACATTCTTCCTTCTGAGAGTAACCCAGTGACTGGAGGACAGTGGACTTTTAGACCAAATACTCCTTTATACTTTTTGCGGTCAAATGCTCTATCCCTGAGCTACCCCCTCTTTTACACTTTTTGAACTTTATTTCATATGCATGTATTATCTAGTTAAAAGAAAAAGGAAAAAAAAGGCTTCAAGCATCTTCCATTCTTAAAAATGAACTCCAAAAATAGACAGTGACCTATAATTTGTAAATCTTTCCAGCGTTTCCATTTCTTTGTGGCATCTCTTAGAATGGATTTTTTTCCAAGCACAAGTGAATGGTTCTCGCTTCTCTGCCTCCCCCTTGTCTGTCTTCACAGACTTCCTTCCCGCCAGAGGCAGGAGCTGGCTGATACTCAGGCATCAGATTCAGCCGTATTTCAGCATGAGGCGAGGTAGCCCCACCAGTTATTGCATTTATGTAGCCAATTTAAGCAACTTAGCCTTTGTAATTTGATATTTGAGTGGCTAAAGCATCGTGTTATTTTTGAGCGTTTGGGATTACCTTCCCTTTTGTGCTTTTTGTAAACGGAAGGCTTTTCCGATTGCACTGTAATCTTCCCCCACCCATGTGCCCTGCATGGAAAATTGAACATTGTCCATCTCGATCTGAGCAGGAGGATAGAGACTATTAGGCATTTTAATAAAATTACATACACTCTTATGAGCTCTGCAACATTTAAACCTTTCCGTACCAATGACGGCCACTTAGCCTGAGGCTTCCTAGGCTATTTGGTTAAAAAAAAAAAAAAAAAAAAAAAAAAGCATTTACCACTGGAAATTGGTCCTGTTTGAGAGTTTCCCTCTAATAGGTCATTGATATTTTAGAACCTGTGGTATTTTAGCGAGAGGCGGCATCAGGCTACACAGGTCTCGTTGACACTTGTCCCCTTCATTTGTTTAAACATTCCTTTGGGCTTGGCCAGGCGATTCTGAGGGACATGCAACAGCCACCTCTTGGGGCAAAAGCTGATTCTCAGGGACCTGGGGATGCGTAGTTAGAATGTCTCACAATCTGTGAGTCGTGGTGAGAGGACTAGGAGGATTTTGAGAAGGAGAGGACATTAAAATGAGAAGGTCCGGCAGGCAGAGCAGACGGTAATCCTAGCAAGCCCAGGTGGGCAGGGGCTGTGGTAGTTGGCAAGTCCTACATGACCTAGACTCATGTAAGGATCGGAATTTCTGTGGCATGCTCGGCATCCAGCCGCTCGTGTCCACCCAGGATGAGCAACCTTGTGACCATCATCTGGGCAGATGACCAGGAAATGGAGGTAGCAACGTGTGGAGGCAGGTATGTGATGCCCCTCCCCTTTCTACCCAGCCCTGACCATTGATGTGCGGTCATCATGTCAGCTCCAGGATGCCAGGAAGTGACCCACACATCCCTCTTGTAGAATCTCTATTGTACTGTGGAGTAGAGTCTTGTAGGCATGGAATAGACTGGTTTTCCAAGTAGCTACGTGCGGACGAAAGGAGATTTGGCTGCTCCAGTGGCTGTGGGACAGAAGGGTCCAAGGCTGGAATCTGGCCCCTGTGTTCTTCAGAAGAACGTTAATAGAAGAAGGAGGCTTCTGTGATTTCCTCTGTGGGTGGCTGACCAGAGATACACATAGACTAGGTTTGAATCCTACTTCTGCTCCTTAGCGGCTGTGTGACACTGGGCAAGTTACCTGCCCTCTGTTCCCTTTTTCCTCCCTTTCAATATTCAAATATTTTGTTTCCATAAAATGATATTATAAAAATATTTTTTTCTATCTTCATTGGGGTACAGTTGACAAATGAGTTGTTTATATTTAAGGTAAATGCCCTCGGTTTCTTTTTCTTTTTTAATTTTTTTTAATGTTTATTTTTGAGAGAGAGGAGAGAGAGAGAATGTGAGTGGAGGAGGGACAGAGAGAGAGAGAGACAGAGTCCGAAGCAGGCTCCAGGGTCTGAGCTGTCAGCGCAAAGCCCAATGTGGGGCTCGAACTCATGAACTGTAAGATCGTGACCTGAGCCGAAGTCAGAGGCTTAACCCACTGAGCCACCCAGGTGCCCCGTATCGCTTTCTTTATTGGTAAAATTGGGAATAAAATAGCTCCAGGTGAGGTGAAAGCGGCTGGTGTATCTGGCCCGTGGTTTGTGGGCCGCGGGTGTTACTGGGGACCCTCACTTCTGCCCCTGCCATGAAATCAGATGCAGTTCTGGGTTCTCCAGGCCTCGCCAACAGGAAATCTCCCAGCTTCCCAAGGAGCGGGGCTGCTTTGCTGGCTGGGAGGGAAGGGGCCCACCGTGCTGTGGCCTGGGTTACTTCTGTGCTAGCCTAGCATCTGTCACTGGTGTAGAAATGCACACAAAAGCAGATGCCCTCCGGTGTCTTGAATGCCGGGGAAGCCGGCCACTGGGAGCCTTCCCAGCTCTCCCTCTGGCTTTCTGCCCACCCACAGAGCTCAGGTGTGTGCTCTAACTGCACCGTTTTTTGACTTGGGCTGCTCAGAATTCAGGTGCTGCGTCGCCTGCCGTATGTAGTGTCCCATGGTGCGATTCAGAAAATACCCTTGCTGTCCACCGAGCCCCCCCAGTCCCTGCAGAGTATGCGCCCGGCACTGCGCCGTGGGCCTGCTGGGCTGGTGCGCTCGGCCCCAGCCTGCCGCAGTGCCTCCTCCTCGGCTCCCTGCTGCTCCCTGGAAGAACACAGTTGGGCAGATAAAATACTAGATAACCATGCTGCCCTTGCTGTGCACTGTGGTTCTTTCTGTCTGCTGTGTTTCTTCTCCGACACCTGTTTTCTTCTAGGATTTGCTTGTCCTTTAATGCTTTCTCCTTAGCCAAGCCTTTGTGGTTTTTCTTTCCCCAAATAAGCCATCCACCTTCTCCTCCCTTTCCCACCTCTCCTCCCCAGAGACTAATTTGTTTTGTACACTGTGCCCTCTCCGACAACCTTCGCTCAGTTCTGCCCATCTATTCTGCTGCTTCTCCCCTGTGCTCTTGATTTCAGGGACTGCGTTCTGTGACCGTGTGGCAGGATTTCCAAGGCAGTTGCATGAGGCCTGGAGTACACTTCGTTATGAAGCCCCCTGCCTGGGCTGGGGGTCGGGAGGCTTGAACTTCCCCCTGGCATTGGCCACCTTCCCCACCTCAGACTACTGATGTTCACCTACCTGCCGGTGCCCCCCCTTGCCACTCCCCACCCCCTGCCAGTGGGGTGATGTTGTCAGATGTGGGGTTTTTTTCCTTGCAATAGAATGGAAATTGCATTGGCCAAAATTCACCTCTGGTAAAACAGCTCTCTGACCCTTGAATTTGACTTCTTATTTTCCCTCAATATCATCTTGTGTGTTATGTTTTTCAGATAGTAGATCGGTGAATGGGAAGTATTTTCAGTGTAAGTTCAGTTTCAAATAAATCTCATATTTTCTTACTTATTTCTCTGAAAATTCATAAAATAGTGATGGAAAGAATCCCTCTTCTTTCATAAAAGAAAGTCAAAGTTTTCGCGACGCTCTGAGGATAGCACATCAATCACATCGTAGGCACTGTATGTGTGTTGCTATTATTAGTGGATTTCGAAGTTGTTACTGTGTGCAAAAATGACCTAGACTCTCTGTCTCTTGCACACCTCCTCCCCTCCCCCTTTCCCCCATCTAAAACAGAGGACCACACACCATTCTGTGGCTATTTGATGAATAGTGTACTGGCCTTTGTAGATGGCATCCCTCTTCCTTCTAGAAATTTCTTAAAAGATACTTCTTAGTTCTGCTCTCCTCTGATGTTTAACCAAAATGGGAACTCCATGTTTGTAGGCAGCCTAATCAGTTGTGGGAACCGCAACTCCTCGGTGTCAACAGTAAAGGCTCTCATGTGTATTCTTTTGTAACGCTGCTCCCTCATTCACACCTTGTGCTATTTGCGGATGCTGTTATGTAATTTAGGGTAGTTTGGGGAATCTCAAAGATTAATGGTGCTTTTAATCATGGTGTCCATTCCATTCTGGCCGGGGCAGTGGGAGTCGGGGGCTCTGCACCAAACCTGGCAGCCCATACAGTCCCCCTCGCTCTTCTGTGCGCCCCCCCCCCCCCGCCCCCTCCTGCCTTGCTCCCTCATCAGGAAAAAGAAAGGTTTGGAGCAGATTATGTGGAGCTCAAGAACTTCAGAAACCCACACTGCCTCTTCTTGTTGCTTTGGAAGGAAGGGCTAGACTGACACCATCCAACAAGAATAGAATGCAGGCCACACGTGTGATTTAAAATTTTCGAGTAGCTACATTAAAAGAAAATGTGAAATTAATTTTAAGATAGCTGACATCACTTCGCCGTGTAATCGACATAAAAAATTATTAGATATTTTACACTGTTTTTTTGCTGTGCTAAGTCTTTGAAATCCAGTGTGTACTTTACCCTTATGGCACGTCTTCATTTCGACCAGCCACATTTCCAGTCCTCGGTGGCCGTGTGACTGATGACTGCACCATGGGCAGCACGGGTCTTTCTGTACCACCTGGAGTCTAAGACCCACTCGTGCCCAGAGGAGCCATGGCCTGCATCTTTGCAGTCTGTGGCTGGAATTGATAAAGCAGGGACCAATAGGAGATCATCCGAACTGAGGTCTTTTTGTAAGACCTGCTTTTCTTAAACAACACTGCCCCTTAAAGCAAAACTCATGCTTTAAGACGCATTCTGCCGACATGCAGTTTGGGGGACGTGCTCGCAGAGGGTGTTCAGAAGGCCTGGCTGTTTCTGAGCAGCTGCGGACAACACTAAGAGGATGCATTCCATGATGTTGAGGAACAGTTTCGGCTTAACCCTCCATTACCCGGAGCCAGGTTGGGAGGGCAAGGGAATTTCTCATGGGGACGGAAAATTAAGAAATAAATCAAGGCTTTGTCTTTGTCTTTTCATTTAGTGGAATAGAAGATGAACTCAGCTGAATTCAGTGAAGATGTAGAAGAAGGTAAAAAAAAAGCTTCTTTTTAAAACATATTTTTAATTTTAATATTTTTTATTAGGTCATACACTCAAATGGTTCAAAATATAAAAAGATACATAATGAAAAATCCGTGGAAAGTCTCCTCCCACGCCTGCTTTTCCCCCTCTGCCCGTACACCTGCTCTAAGTATCGTATGTATCTTTCCAGAATTACTTTTTTTAAAGTATCATTTAAAAGATATTTGTTTCTTTCTCTCGGTCTCGGCTCTTTCCCCCCAAAAAGGACCTTAGAACCAGTTTTGAACAAAATGTTCTCGGATCGTGATTTTATTGTGTAGCACTAATGTGGTAAGATAAAAACTGCTAGGTTGGAAGGCGCAGTTTTACTGTGACTAGACTTTCTTACCTGAGTGCTAGTGTCAGAGGGCACCCCGCAAACACCCTGCCGCTCAGGGAACCCTGCTAATCTCCCAGCGGCCCAGTGGTCTTTCCCACTGAGCCCTATTTCTTCTCTGCCACAGTTCTAAAAAATAACACAGTGAAAGTGGAGACAGAGGCCGAAGATGCTGCCCTGGACTGCTCAGTGAGTTCCAGGTCTTCCGAGAAGCACCCTCTGGACAGCGTCTTCCCTGCCCTCCAGGATTCCAGCAAGCGAAAGCCCCCGGGCTGCGATGGCCAGCCTGACTCTGTCCCCAGCGTGAAGAGGCGGCGGCTGATTCCCGAGGTGAGGGCCCAGCTCCTTCCGCTGTTCGCTTGGGCTCTGACCCTCTGATTAGATGCTCTGTCTCTCTCCTCGTGAGCGTCCGGGCAACTGCTGAATGCCTGGGCGCGAGAAGGCTTTCGTCTCAGCTGTCCCCTCGATGGCTTAGGTTTCTAGAAGGTGACTTCTCCGACTACAATTCTTACCTACATCTGGATTCCTTACGGGGCTAGGGGAGTCTCCACAATGCACCTGCTTTTGAGTTCTTTATTTTGCTTTGCTCTACAGGGAAAATAAGCACTCGACAGCAAGGACTGTTCATTAAAGCCTACCACATTTTACATAGTATACACTGCACACAGATTCCTTGAAAAGTTGAGGGTTGGGAGGTCTTTTCCTAAGTCAAACTGATCTTTTATGTTAGGAGCACGTGTCCAGTGAATCTTTTTGTGAAGAGAATTCTTTTGTAACATGCCTGTTACCCGCTAACCTATAATTTTATGAATTTGCTTTATTTTTTTTTATTTAAAGAAATTTTTTTTTTTAAATGTTTGTTTATTTTTGGGAGAGAGGGAGACACAGAATCCAAAGCAGGCTCCAGGCTCTGAGCTGTCAGCACAGAGCCCGACGTGAGGCTCGAACCCACAGACCATGAGATCATGACCTGACCTGAAATCGGATGCCTAACCAACTGAGCCACCCAGGCGCCCCTGAATTTGCTTTTTTTTTTTTTTTAAAAAAAATCACCTGCTGGTTAGATTGAACTTGGCTAAATTCTAAGAGAGAGAGAGAAAACCAAACTGGCCATGGTGGCCCCCTCTAGCAGTCTATAGTCTGGGTGGGAGACAAGACACATACACAGAATACTTAAGACTGAGGCGAGAGAAGCAGCTTTGGGAGATCAGGGGTCTGGCCCAGGACACCTCACCTCCGTGCCTCCCCGTGGACTGGCACAGTATACCTTAAATTCTTAGACATTTTCCCAAGCTCTCCAACCTAGACACACGGAGACACACACACACACACACACACACACACACACACACAGTCTCTCTCTCTCTCTCTTTCTCTCTCTCTCTCTCTCTCTCTCTCTCTTCCTCTCTCTCTCTCTTTGGGGGACCCAAATAGTCATTTCAAGTTCTTCATGTCTGTCCCAAAGAGCCCACGTTTTCAAAGCCTATTATCGTTAGCCAGAACACCATGGGGCATCAGCCTGGGACTCTTTGGGTTGTTACTGTTTTGTTTTAATTTTGCTCTATTAGATGTGAGGGCAAATCCAAATAAATTGGAAATGTATGGACTGTAGAGATTTAGTGAATTTTCAATAAGTAAAAACTATCCTTTTCTATAATTAGCAAAAACAATGAGAGTAAGATTTTCCCCAGCATTTAAATGTAAATGCTTATGTTATAATGAATACCACCCTGCACTCCACATCATGGATCACTGAATGAGACATTTATTTATTTATTTATTTGCACACCTTCCCCCCCCGCCCCCCACCCAAAACAGCTTTATTAAGCTATAATTCACATACTATGCAATTCACCAATTTAAATTGTACAATTCAGTGGGTTTTTTGTGTATATTCACAGTGTGGTACAGCTCTTACTATAATAAGTTTAGAATATTTTCATCACCCCACAAAGAACCTCTGTACCAGTCCCTTCCCTTTCCCCTCCTCGAGCACCTGAGAACCACTCATCTATATTCTGTCTCTAGAGGGTTGTCTGTTCTGGGCATTTCATGTAAATGGAATCATAGAATACGTGACCTTTTGTGTGGCTTCTTTTACTTAGCATGTTTTCAAGGTTCATCCATGCTGTAGCATGTATGAATTCTTCACTCCTTTTTATGGCCAAATAATATCCCCTTGTGGATGTACCACATTTTGTTTATCCATTTAGCACTTGATGGACATTTGGATTGTTTCCCCTTTTTGACTATCATGAATAATATTCCAACAATAAATTTTTAAAAATCTATCATGCCCTGAAAAGAAGTTGAGATTAGTTGAGATATTTTTATACCTGTATGAGCTTTTTTTTTTGGGGGGGGGTTTATTTATTTATTTTGAAAGAGAGAGAGAAAGAAAGAAAGAGCACAAGCAGGGGAGGAGCAGAGAGAGAGGGAGAGAGAGAATTCCAAGCAGGCTCCTCACTGTCAGTGCAGAGCCCGACGCGGGGCTCGAACTCATGAACCGTGAGGTCATGACCTGAGTTGAGATCAGGCACTCCTATGTGAGCATTTTTTTTTTTTTTTCAACGTTTATTTATTTTTGGGACAGAGAGAGACAGAGCATGAACGGGGGAGGGGCAGAGAGAGAAGGAGACACAGAATCGGAAACAGGCTCCAGGCTCTGAGCCATCAGCCCAGAGCCCGACGCGGGGCTCGAACTCACGGACCGCGAGATCGTGACCTGGCTGAAGTCGGACGCTTAACCGACTGCGCCACCCAGGCGCCCCCTATGTGAGCATTTTTAATAAAGGATTAATCTAGATATCCCTCCCTTGACTCTGGCTGCCCAAATCCGTCATTTATTGCATGCCTTGTGACTCTGGGGGAAAGTTCCGTGTGTGGATGGCAGTTTCCAGGAGTATGTAATGATTGAGGATGAAATCTGAGACTCCTAACTGCTGAGATCCGTGCTGGGCGAGTGGAAGCAGTAGTAAGATGGTTAGTAGCATAGCTTGTTAGAGAAACATGTAACCATTTTTTCTTCTGTTGCATTTTACACTGTAATTTGTTATCCTTCCCCCTAATGATTGCTAGATAGGTGTTTTCTACTTCCTTGTTCTTACGAGTAGTGCCGCAGGGACCGTTCCGTATGCATAAAGCTAGTACCCTCTGGGAGCGATTCCGTGTGGGTTAGATGCCCAGAGGTTGTCCTGCAAGTGTCGAGAAGTTTGAGAAGCACTATGTTCAGTTCCTAAAGGAACTGCCGAAGACGCTTTCTTCTGTGGGTCACACTACATCTCTGCTTATGATCAATTCTGTAGACAACTTCAAGTTTGCCAGTAAAGGCAGAGTTCGAGAAATGACACACAAAGTTGAGTGTATTGGTTCACTCTTGCCTTGTGACAAACCACCTTAAATCTTAGCAGCTTAAAATCACCACCACCGTATTTGTTCACAGTTCTGTGGGTCAGCTGGGGGTTCTGAGTTGGTTTGACCTGATGGGGGGCTAGGTGGTCCGGGATGGCCTCACCCCCCGCCCCCTTTCCCCAAGGCCGCAGGGCTGGTTGCACCTGCTGCAGCTTCCCTTTCTGCACAGTCCCACCCGCTGGGAGGCTAGTCCCAGCTTGTGCATGTGGTGTGGAAGAGTTCCCAGGAGCAAGAGAGGCCAAGCTCTGAAGCACAGACACTTTTCACACCTCGGGTTGCATCACCACGAATGCTAGTATCCCACTGGCCAGAAAGTCCCGTGGGCCAGTCGAGACACAAGGGTGTAAGTGTAGACTCCATTTCTGACGGTAGGCACAGCAAACTCACAGGGACGGGGGAAGTGTTGTGGCCGTTTTTAGAAAAGTTCAGTCCAGTAAGGAACAATAAGCGCTCACAACAGGAAGGAATTCTGACCATGTGTAGGCTGGGTTGTGGCCTTATGGGCGGTCCGAGGTCGTCCCGTTGTCTCCGTGCACAAGTGGAGTCAGTCTTTATCCTTTCGTCCAGTTTTGTTGGAGCGGCATCACAGAGAAGCAGGGCGCGTCTGCGAATTCTTGGGGGCAGAGAGGGAGGGAGAAGGTTCTTAGGATCCGTATTTTAGTTGAATCCTTAGTGTGTGAAGCAAGTCAGAAAAGGTTTGGTGTTGGGCTGCGACTCCATCGAGGTTCATGGTGCGGGGGGCCTCCCTGGACATCACACGAATGATGTGAAGGTTTCAGATGCCTCTCGATTTGGCGAGGCAGCAGGCTTCCAGTGGGGCTTTGGGCATCACCCCAAATTCAGACATGTTTGGAGAAAAGGGAACCAAAATGTATTTGAATATTTCTAATATGACTTGTTCAATTTACATATTCTAATTGGGCATATATGTTTACTTTTCAATAGATTGGATATAGCGTGCGGTTCTGACCTGTTAGATTTTAGATTGGAAAAGACCTGTTAAGTCCTGGATTTTATTTGGGTGTTTTACTAGTTTTGTTTCTTCTCCTTACTGTGCATACGATGAGGTTGATACCCGTGCACGCTTTCCTATTCTGTAAAAAGAATATATGTAGAATATCAAGAATTTGAAATTCTTGAGCTCCTTGCAGAAATGTGTCATGTGAATTCTGTATTTCCTTTTAAAAGTCTGTGTAAGTTGATGTGTCAGTAAATCAATAGCCCTAGAACCTTTGGGAATTTGAAACAATCTATCAGTTTTATGAAATTATAGCATATGTTGATTTTTCAAAATGGTACTAGTCCTAGTTCAGAGTGAATAATGCTTTATGCTTCTCCCCCTGAATTTTCTCTGATCCTTCTTTTTTTTTTTTTTTTAAATGTTTATTTATTTTTGAGAGAGAGAGAGCGTAAGCAGGGGAGGGGCAGAGAGAGAGGGAGACACAGAATCTGAAGCAGGCTCCAGGCTCTGAGCTGTCAGCACAGAGCCCGACGTGGGGCTCGAACCCACGAACTGTGAGATCATGACCTGAACCGAAGTTGGACACTCAACTGACTGAGCCACCCAGGCACCCCTTCTCTGATCCTCCTTACGTATGTCATCGCTGCTTACAGTGTCATCGCTGCTGGGGGGAGTAAATGCAGCTTTTTTTTTTTTTTACCACCGAGTGAGGCAAGAGGAGCCAGGAGGCCAAAACAAGCGGTAATCCAAAAAAGTGGAAAGGAAGTTCAATAGTTACTGAGTGCCCACTTGACAAATACACCATTCATTATTTAATCCAAATGACAGGCCAGTGATGAGAGAATTTACTAGCTCTACTAGACAGATGAGTCAACTCAGGCATAGAAGTTAAAGTGCCAAGATGCCAGTGGGGCAGGCTTGTTCCCGGTATGAAATACCAGGACTGATTAGACGCACTCCCCGCGTCTGGGAGGCGAGCCCCACCTTCTCTGATCCAGCCCGTAGGAACAGTAAATAGTTAAATCGGGAGTCAGACGGGGAGAGTTCGCTGTGGCCTTTGGTCAGTTACATGGCCTCCCACATCTCAGGGTCCCCCATGGTGATGAGGCATAATACTGCTCATCTCATTGGTTTCTTATGTGTGAGCGAGCCCAGCGCAGGGCTTGTCCCGTGTCAGCCTTCAGAACTGTATATTTACTGCCTCCCAACACCCATCTCCAGCTCCCATCCCTTGTGGTCAGTCTTCCTCTGCCTCCCTTCACATTTATCGGAATGAAAGTGGCACAGCATTGCCAAGGGAGACCATCTGACATCCTTTAGGACACCCCAGGCTGAGCACCCTTGATTCTGAACACCATCCAAGTCAGAACATAGACCACCTTCCATCTTTTCCCCCAACCTCAAAGAAGGGAGGAGGACGAAGGGTGGGGGGTAGGATTTGAGCGGTAGCCCTGGTGCCAGAGGTACGTCACATCCAGACTCCCGTCAGTGCTGATGACTCGTAAGTGACATTTAGTACAGCACTTAGAAGAAATGTAAAACCTCCCTCAAAAAACCTAACAAAAGACTGTGTAAAGACTTATTTGGCACCTCCACTGGAAAAGGCTTCATAGCCAAGTACAGCAGATGTGGGAGGTGAGTAGCCAACATTTTTATTGGTAATCATCCTTTTGTTCACGGAAGTGGGGGTGATACTCAAGCGCTGTATGCCAGGCAGGCGTTAGCTTTGTTCTGCTGCGGGTTTTTGTTTCTTTGTTTGTTTTTAATTCTAAAGCGCCACTGCGTTTTGTTTTTCAATCGGAGAATGGAAACGTCATTTCATTCAGTGCACATTTGCCGCTTACCTCCTGAGTGGTGGAGACTGTGGTACCAGCTGGAGATTCAAAGTCATTTCTGCAGCACCCGTTGCAGATAGGTACCGTGCATTCCCATTTTAACGAGGCTCCGAGAAGTCAGTGCTCTCAAGCCTGCTTGATTTGGACCTGTGCAGTTGAACGCCACAGCTAAGGGGCTGTGGGGTATTTGTAAGATGTTGTGAGAAGCCTTTGAAAATGACCTGCCCTGACAGTTTGCCACCCCCCTGGCCTGTCTCTTCTCCATTGTGATTGCCTCATCTCCCAGGTTCTTATTTCTTCAGGCATCACAGCAATTTCTTCATCCGCTAACAGTATAAGGATGACCCGAAGGGTAAAAGCCATGAGGTCAGAGACTGTCTAGCTTGTTTCCTGTGTCCCCGAGCCTTGCACGGTGCCTGCTGGATGCTAGGTACTCAGTGCTCTTTGCTGACTGGCTCTGTGTGGCAGAGAGGTCTGCCAGACCTTATGACTTCATGGTATCTGGTCATTTAATGGTGATGGTGATGATGAAGAGAAAAGTTCTGTTGAAAATGAAAAAGGTAAGCTCCACCTCTGCCTTGGTTATTCATGCCCGGCCCCCTAGGAGTTGATTCACATGGTCTACCCTTGATGCCATATTGATTCTCTACTCTCTACTCTCTGGAAGGCGTGCTGCTTTCTTGGTGTTCCAGTTTGCTGACTCTCTGGGCACCGTTTGGCCACTCCTCATTTGTCAAACTGAATTCAGTGACGGCCTTTGGATTTGGAGTCATATGGGGAAGAAGTTTAATGCTTGAAGGATATCCACGGTGACCCAATCCCTGGGGTGTAGCTGGACACGGACACGTGGAATGTCCCCTACATGGTCTACTTAACGCTCTCTTGGATCCCAAAATCAACCTCTTTTTGCTTATATTCTCCAGCAAGGGATTTGGGCCTTCCCGCTGGAGTCTGAGGGTATTAGCCGTGGAATGAAATGCCCCGACCGCATCCAGGAGATGCTGGCACTGCCGAGCCGAGCTGCGCACAGAGTTCACATATGGCTGGAAGATGAGCCTCAGAGAATTGGGGACGTGTCAGCTCTAGACACCCAGTGCCAAGTAGCACAGATTTAAAGATTTCTTGATACTCCTAGACAGCTGAGCAGAGATTTTATCATCAGCGGCAAATGCGGCCAGCCCGTCGTCGCCTTGGCAGCATTCGTGGAATTAATTGGGACACTGAGCTGACAGGACACCAGTGTGGGGATATCTAAGAACCTTCTCTTTAGTGCTTGTGTTGTGTTTTGTGTTGAATTGTGTATCTAAGGTCCCTGGGAGGGAGGAATGTTGCCCTCTACTGGGACTCTAACTTAATTTTTTTATTCAGGCAAGTTAGCCAAAAATGTTTCTACTGATGGCAGTGTTTCTAACATGCTTAGTAGAAACTGCAATATTTTTATTAATGATCCTGAACAGTGAGAGCTATAGAGGGGATTTCCAGTTCTGATACACTTTGGCCTTCTGCCTGTGTAGGAATGTGGGGGAGTCCAATGACTTCTATTTGTTATTGGTATTCATGCAATTCACCCAGAAAATTTCCCTTGTACTTACTCTCTACACTGGGTGTTAATTACGGCAGATCTCTCTCTAGAACGTGGGTACTTTTGCTGCATGGCATGTGAGTTTCTGGTGATCTCTGCACAGAATCTTACTTTATTTTTTTTATTAAAGAGAGAGAGAGTGTATGAACAGGGGAGAGGAGCAGAGGGAGGGAGAACGAGAGATGGAGAGAGAGAATCTTAAGCACCTGAGCCAAACTCAAGAGTTGGATGCTCAACCGAGCCACCCAGGTGCCCCCAAAATCCTATCTTAAATGTATTAGTGGGATCACTTGTAAAGCAAAGACCCTTTTTCTAAAATCACTCCTAATGTATTTATGATTTTTTTAATGATTGCCATTAGAAACTCAAATTCCTCTATATTGGTTAAACCTCATGGTAATTTCATGATCCATAGGACTTCCAAAATTATTTTGGTGTAATTGAATTTAATGGTGAATAAGTTGCTAAAATCTAATTTACAGCCTACAGGAATTAGCAAATAAGGCAGTTTGAATTTATTAGGGCCGTGCTTTTCAGTGGTGTGCAGTTGTAAATAAATCCACCTTGTAGAGAAACAGAACTCACGTACATGGATTTGTATGTAAATGTACAGACACAGAAACAAAGCAAAACTTTCCCAAATTTACTTACTATGTGCAGTGCACTCTGATATTTTCTATTCTATTTTCTTTTTTTTCCCTCCTCCCTTCCTTTTTTTTTTTTTCTTCTGCCTTTCCTCAATCTTTCTCCCTTCTTATGCTGGTCATGACCCACCAAAAGAACTTCATCATTGGGGCACCTGGGTGGCGCAGTCTGTTAAGCGTCCGACTTCAGCCAGGTCACGATCTCGCGGTCCGGGAGTTCGAGCCCCGCGTCGGGCTCTGGGCTGATGGCTCAGAGCCTGGAGCCTGTTTCCGATTCTGTGTCTCCCTCTCTCTCTGCCCCTCGCCCGTTCATGCTCTGTCTCTCTCTGTCCCAAAAATAAACGTTGAAAAAAAAAATTAAAAAAAAAAAAAGAACTTCATCATTGAACTAATGGGTCATGACCCACAGTTCCAATTCCACTCCAGTGTTGGAGTGAACACTTTCCTCTCCATCCCTTCCTTTCTCCAAGTTTATGATGTGTGTGTGTGGCTTCCTCCCTGCCTCCCTCCCTTCAGAATCCTTTGCTCTCTGTCTGATAGCAGAGCAAAATTGCTGTAAAGAGCTTCAAACCCCACCTTCAGCTCTGATGTCCTGTGCTCCTCCCCCGCCCCCAGTCTTTAGGACAAACAGACCTCTAAGAAGAGCCTTCCATGAATGACTAACCCTGATGCATTATAGGAAAGTCCTCCTTTTGTTTACTGCTTGAGAGTAATCATTACAACTATTTTAATAAAAAGCCCACTGTGTTACCTCTGCTCTGGTTTGGGAATATCACTGCTTAATAATAATTATATTCTAACAGTGAATATTTATTAAGCACTTACTGTGATTCAGACAGGGCTCAGTGCTTTCTGTACATTATCTCATTAAGTCTTCATAACTACCCTGTGAGACATACCATTATTTATCCCTGAGGTACTAGAAGCTGAGGCATGAAAAATTATTTGATTTGGCCAAGGTCACAGAGGACAGCGCAAGCCGAGATCTTATCCACGCTTTTATATCTCTCTACAGACATGTTATTCATAAAGCTAGTGGCCTATCTGAACAGCTCCTTTTTTGAAAGCACATATTTGAGAACGGTTCTTCAGGTTCTTTTTTTTTTTTTTGTAAATTTTTTTTTTAACGTTTATTTATTTTTGAGACAGAGAGCATGAATGGGGGAGGGGCAGAGAGAGAGGGAGACACAGAACCGGAAGCAGGCTCCAGGCTCTGAGCCATCAGCCCAGAGCCCGATGCGGGGCTCAAACTCATGGACCGCGAGATCGTGACCTGAGCTGAAGTCGGACGCTTAACCGACTGAGCCACCCAGGTGCCCCTCTGTCTTCAGGTTCTTACAGAGTCGAGTAGCTTTTCTTTTGCATTGTTGTTATCAACAGAGGCAGGCAAAAAATGAATCTTAGTTACTGTAATGTGAGTCAGATTATTCCATTATCTACAAGAGAAGATCCATATATTTAAATGAAATATAACTTGTCGGTGGCTTAGAAGGATCAAAGTTTTATATGTTTATGTGGCCTCATTGCTCTCTTTTCACCTTAGACCTACCTACCTATTGCCCACATGCCATTGCAAATCTAGCCTCTTGAGATTGTCTCTTTTCCCTACCCTTTTCAGGCTACAAGAGAAAAACACATCATGTACTGTTTTGTGCTGGCATTAGTTATTTGAAGTCCTACAAATGACATTGAATCTGCCTGGGTGAGACAAACTGAGAGCAGACACGGTCTTCCAGGCCTCTGCTACTCAGAGAGGACCAACAGTACCTGGGAGCGTGTTAGAAAGGCAGGCCCAGGGGAGCCTGGCTGGCTTGGTCAGAAGAGCACCCAACTCTTGATCTCGGGATCATGAGTTCGAGCCCCACACTGGATGTAGAGATTACTAAAACAATAAATAAACTTAAAAAAAAAAAAAATTAGAGGAAATGCAGGTTCAGGGACCAGAATCTGCATTGTAACAAGGTCCCGGGTGATTCACATGTATATTAGAGTTTCTGAAGCCCTGGCCTAGGCCACCCTACACCAACCATATTTTTCCCTGGGTGTGAAGCATTCAAAGGATGGACTTTGTTCTTCTCAGTTCCGCAGTTGCTGGGGGCACACATCTGTCAGTAACAGCAAACACTTTGTGCTTCGGCCCTGCGTGTTCCTGTGACACCTACCAGTGTTCACCAGTTAGCTCTTCTGCTCGATTAAACCCTCAAAAATGTATTCCAGTAAGTTTGGGGGTCAAGTTTAACATTTGTCAAAAACAAGTTAAGTTGGGAATGAACTACAATGAATGGCACAATATATAAAGCCTACCCATTTGATACCTTCTGACATATGTGTATGCCAGTGAGGCTATCACCATGATCAAGATAATAAACAGGAATCATCCAATACCTTAAAGTTTCCATGTGCCACTTTGCATCTTTCCTTCACCCCCAGGTGACCACTAATCTGCTTTCTGTCATCATTGATAGGTAAGTTTGTGTTCCGGAACACATGATTCTGAATGGAATCATACAGCATGGCCTCTTTTGTTTAGCTTCTTTTTTTTTTTTTTTAAACTGTTTTCTTTTTTAAAAAAAATATTTATTTTGAGAGAGAGACAGCGAGAGAGCACACATGCGTGCACACACACACTGCAAACGAGTGAGGCAGGGGCAGAGAGAGAGGGGAGAGAGAATCCCAAGCAGGCTCTGCACCGTCAGTATAAAGCCCTATGTGGGGCTCAAGTTCACAAACCATGAGACCGTGACCTGAGCCAAAATCAAGAATCAGATAGTTAACCGACTGAGCTACCCAGGCTCCCCTGCTTGGCTTCTTTTAGCATAATTATTTTGAGATTCCTCATGAGTAGTAGTACATGTATGAGTTCTGTTGCTGAGTAGTATTCCATCCTATGAATATAGCACAGTTTGTTTATCTGTATACTTGTTGATAAAATTTTGGGTTTCCAGCTTTGGACTCTTTACAAATAGGGCTGCCGTGAACATTTGCGTACAAATCTCTGTGTGATTAACTGCTTTCTTTTTCCTTGGTAAATAAATATCTAGGAATGAAATACCCAAGTCGTATGGGCCATGTATATTTATCTTTTTAAGAAACTACCAATTGTTATGCCATATCATACCCCCCACCAGCAGTATGGGAGGGCTTCAGTTCCTTTACATTTTCCAGCGCTTGGTATTGTCTTTTTGTTTGTACCCATTATGGTAGGAGTGATGAGGTATCTCCGAGTGGGTTTTAACTTGCCTGCTACTAATAAGCATTTTTTTGCACGCTTATTTGCTATTTACATATGTTGTTCGAAGTGGCTATTGAAATCATTAATTGAGTTGTATGTCATTATTGAGTGAGAGTTCTTTATGTATTCTGGATTAAGCTCCTTTATCAGATAGATGGCTTGCCAATACTTCTTCCAATGTGAGCCGTTTTTCTTTCTTTTAATATTGTCTTTTAAGGAGCAAAAGTTTTTGTGGTTTTGATGAAGTCCAGTTTGTCAGTTTTCTTCTCTTACGGATTGTGCTTGTGGTGTCATGTCCAAGAAATATTTGCCTAAACCAAGTTCATAAAGGATTTCTCTTATGTCTTCTTCTAGAAGTGTTAGAATTTTAAATTAGGTTTTACATTTACACCCACAATCCACTTTAAATTAATTTTTTTACATGGTGCGTGTAGGCTGGAAGTTTTTGTTTGTTTTGGCATATCTATGTCCAGCTGTTCAGCATCATTAGCTGAAAGATTGTCCTTCCTCTCCTGAATCTCCTTTGGGCCTGTGTTGAAAATCACTTGTCCACATATATGTAAATAAGCCTCTTGGCCTGTCCAGGGCCTGGCAGCAGGGGAGACCACTGGTGAAAGCAGCAAGCACTCTGGGTTCTCAGATGGCCAGGGTGACGGCTGTCTGGCAGTGGAGGTTGGACTCAGGCTTTGGGGTCTTTAAAGGGTATCTGGAGCTTGCCCTGGGAGTCCTGCAACAGTGGACTTGACAAGTGTCCCTGCTATCCTTGGGCGAGTTGAGGAAATCATCCCTGAAAATCAATTTGGTAGGGTTTAATACTCTCACTGTCCTTTGCTGAGCAAGGCTGGATAGTACATGGCAAGTACCCTTGTAGATACATAGGAGAGGCATTAATTCATTATGTACAGTGGCTGCCTTAAGACATCGGGGCTTACTGGTCTCCTGCAATCTGCTTGAGAAGGGCCGCTGGACCAACGGGAGACGGTGACTTAGAAACCTGGGTGAGCCCATCACGTCATGGGATCCATAGTCGCACAGGCCCTGGGACAGTTCTGGGCCAGCCCTTTTCCGGTCTGAGATAAGATGTCATTCCAGGCGGTGGTAGAGTTGCAGCAGACCCCAGTTCTCCTGCGCGTACGTACCACTGTGCACCTCGGGAGCCATCTGGAGTGGAGACACCTGTTCTCCTAGAGGCTGTGGACTGGAAGACATGCCGCTGCCTTCTGGAGCTGCTGTGGGCAGGAGTCCTTATGCCTGCCTGGGAGCAGACGGAGGCCCGGGTCAGTGAGGTGACCTCAGGGGCTTCTCTAGTCCTTGTGGCGTCTCCCGCCCCCAGCAGCACTGTTGCCCCTCAGGCCCTGTGTGCAGGAAGTGTAGCACCGGAGTCCTGCAGGAAGCTGACGCCTTCCAGGTCCAGGCCGAGCCTCTCTTCGGAAGCAGGAAGAGCGAGCTCTTTTGGCACAGGGGTGCAGGTTTGTGTTAGCTGTGCGTTCCCGGACCAGCAGAGTGAATAGGGGCGAGGGCGGTGCTTTCTCGAGTGCTTCCAAGATTGACCTTGGCACCTCCGTGTGACCGAGACCTGCGTTTCATGTAGTAAACCGGAACACCCTAACACAGTGTTTGTTTTCCAGGCGCTCCTAGCAGGCATGCGGAACCGGGAGAACTGCTCGCCCTGCCAGGGCAACGGAGAGCAGGCCAGCAGGGGCAAGAACCTGGGCTCCGCGTGGCCCGGCGAGGAGGAGCCCTGCGGCGAGGTGACCACCCCCTCTTACAAGAAGCCTCTGTATGGCATCTCGCACAAGATCATGGAGAAGAAGAACCCTCCCGCCGGGGACATGCTCAACACGTACGAGCTCTTCGAGAAGGCAAACTCCAGCAACAGCCCCTCGCCGCTGCGGCTCCTGAACGAGCCGCAGAAGCGGGACTGTGGCAGCGCCGCAGCGGCCACCGACAGTGACCCTAACATCTACTTTCTGATCCAGAAGATGTTCTACATGCTCAACACGCTGTCCTCCAACATGTCCCAGCTGCACAGCAAGGTGGACCTGCTCTCCCTGGAGGTGAGCCGCATCAAGAAGCAGGTGAGCCCCACCGAGATGGTGGCCAAGTTCCAGCCGCCCCCGGAGTACCAGCTCACGGCAGCCGAGCTCAAGCAGATCGTGGACCAGAGCCTGTCGGGCGGTGACCTGGCCTGCCGCCTGCTGGTGCAGCTCTTCCCCGAGCTGTTCAGCGACGTGGACTTCTCCCGCGGCTGCAGTGCCTGCGGCTTCGCGGCCAAGCGGAAGCTGGAGTCGCTGCACCTGCAGCTCATCCGCAACTACGTGGAGGTCTACTACCCCTCGGTGAAGGACACGGCCGTGTGGCAGGCCGAGTGTCTGCCCCAGCTGAACGACTTCTTCAGCCGCTTTTGGGCGCAGCGGGAGATGGAGGACAGCCAGCCCGGTGGCCAGGTCCCCGGCTTCTTTGAGGCCGAGCAGGTGGATGCCGGCCACTTCCTGGACAACAAGGACCAGGAGGAGGCCCTGTCCCTGGACCGGAGCAGCACCATCGCCTCCGACCACGTGGTGGACACGCAGGACCTCACCGAGTTCCTGGACGAAGCATCGTCCCCCGGCGAGTTCGCCGTCTTCCTTCTCCACCGGCTCTTCCCCGAGCTCTTCGACCACCGGAAGCTGGGCGAGCAGTACAGCTGCTACGGGGACGGCGGCAAGCAGGAGCTGGACCCGCAGAGGCTGCAGATCATCCGCAACTACACGGAGATCTACTTCCCCGACATGCAGGAGGAGGAGGCCTGGCTGCAGCAGTGCGCCCAGCGCCTCAACGACGAGCTCGAGGGCCTGGCGCTGGACGGGGGCAGCGAGGGCGAGCCCGCGCGGGACGACTGCTACGACTCCTCCAGCCTGCCGGACGACATCTCCGTGGTCAAGGTGGAAGACAGCTTCGAGGGCGAGCGGCCCGGCCGGCGCTCCAAGAAGATCTGGCTGGTGCCCATCGACTTCGACAAGCTGGAGATCCCACAGCCCGACTTCGAGGTGCCGGGCGCCGACTGCCTGCTCAGCAAGGAGCAGCTGCGCAGCATCTACGAGAGCAGCCTGTCCATCGGCAACTTCGCCTCGCGCCTGCTGGTGCACCTCTTCCCCGAGCTCTTCACGCACGAGAACCTGCGCAAGCAGTACAACTGCAGCGGCTCGCTGGGCAAGAAGCAGCTGGACCCGTCGCGCATCAAGCTCATCCGCCACTACGTGCAGCTGCTCTACCCGCGCGCCAAGAACGACCGCGTGTGGACGCTGGAGTTCGTGGGCAAGCTGGACGAGCGCTGCCGGCGCCGGGACACGGAGCAGCGGCGCTCCTACCAGCAGCAGCGCAAGGTGCACGTGCCGGGCCCCGAGTGCAGGGACCTGGCGAGCTATGCAATCAACCCCGAGAGGTTCCGAGAGGAGTTTGAGGGGCCCCCGCTGCCGCCCGAGAGAAGCAGCAAGGACTTCTGCAAGATCCCCCTGGACGAGCTGGTGGTCCCCTCGCCCGACTTCCCGGTGCCTTCACCGTACCTGCTGTCGGACAAGGAGGTGCGTGAGATCGTGCAGCAGAGCCTCTCCGTGGGCAACTTCGCCGCCCGGCTCCTGGTCAGGCTCTTTCCGGAACTCTTCACCGCCGAGAACCTCCGGCTGCAGTACAACCACTCCGGCGCCTGCAACAAGAAGCAGCTGGATCCGACGCGGCTGCGGCTCATCCGGCATTACGTGGAGGCCGTCTACCCGGTGGAGAAGATGGAGGAGGTGTGGCACTACGAGTGTATCCCCAGCATCGACGAGCGGTGCCGCCGCCCCAACAGGAAAAAGTGCGACATCCTGAAGAAAGCCAAGAAAGTGGAGAAGTGACGGGCGCCCCGGGGACTGAGCGTTCTTTTGGAGCAGTGAATGGTATCCACAGACACGCACCTTATGTCAGTGGGGAGTGGCTTACTACATTTGCACACGTAAACACCACCCAACCACAGGAAAGAAGCCTTGCGTTCGGTCTCTCCAGCTCACGACTTTTGTCCTGTGCCCCAGTGGTGCCGCAGGAGTTGGGGAGAGCTGAGCCGTGAGAGTAGAGAGGCCTCAGGAGTGGTCCTCTCCTGGGCTGTGTCCCCCCACCCCCCTGCAATTTCAGATGCATATTCAGCAACTCTCTTGTTCCTCTGCCCACATTTTACATCTTCCATTTTTATCAAAAAAATTTTTTAATTAAAAAGAAACCCTTTTTAAAAAAAAAATCATTGGGCTCTTTGGGAGCCATTTTACTTAGAAAAAATATCTTTTAAATATTTGAGATGAAGTACTGTAAGATGACTTCAGTTGCTGGGATTTTTTTTTTTTAAGATGGTTTCAGATTTATGAAATTTTTACAAGTGCCATGTTCATGCATGATGGCCAATAATAGCTTCAGGTGGCACAGAGACCAATTTTCCTGACCTTGTCTTTTACATCTGATTTTAGAAGGATCAAGATGCCCCCTGGATGGCAGTAGAAGGGATGGAATAGTGTGATGTCCTTTCCCACCATGGTCGCGTTCTCCCTTCCACTGTGGTGCTGAGGAAGGGGCCTCACGCGGCCTGGCCTGTTTGTAGTTGCCATGTGGGTAGAATGTCGTGCTCACTCTCTGTAGACGAGAACACTGGATGATGATGATGATGATGATGATGATGATGATATGAATGTAGATAGACGTGGAAACACGTACACAATGTCATTTGAGCTGTGTCCTTCCACTGCCCCCTTCCCTCTCTACACAAGGATGCTGTTTGGAGGGGCAGACACATTTCCTTGGAAAACAGTCTGTGTGGGTGTTTAGCTTCTTGTTTGATTTAAGGATGGGCCCCTTTGGGCTCACCAAAGCTGTTTACTTTCCGTGTATGTATCTGTGTGACACCCAGGTTCTGGGAGCTGTTTGGTGGTCTCACCACACCTCAGTGTTAGCCCCTCCGGTCGGTAGCACATCCTTGTTCCTCAGGGCAAGCCCAGGCCTCGGGCCCTCTTGGGGATATTTGGCATTGGAAGGTCACAGGTCATTCAAATGGGGCTCCCCTGTCCCTTGCCAGAGTCCACTCAGTTGTCCCCTCGGACCCCCTAGGAGCTCTGCCGCCCTACACCTGGTCAGTCACTTGGCCTCGGAGTAAGACATCTCCTCTCCTCACTGGTTGGGAAGGCCAGACTGCTCCGGGCCGGTGGCATACTCTCCAGGACTACCAATCGGGAAATTCCCCAGCACGTAAAGTCCTGAAAAACAATACCTTTACCTACCTGACTTTGGGGTCCCAATCCCTACGAGGGAAAGGAGACAGTGTAACCCAAGCTGAATACATCCTACCAGAAACTCGGAAAATGAACTGAATCACACAGGGTAGTCATAAAACCCTTGTGGGATGTTGCTGATTGAATAGCCTAGTGGCTTAATGTTTTGCTACCTTAAAATGCAGAAGTGATCGAAACAATCTGTGAATTTTCTTTATACAACCGCTAAGGACTTCAGTTCCGGTGGCTATTTGATGGAATTTTGCCTACACCCAGAGGGCTTTTTTTTTTTTTTTTTTTAATGACAAGATTTTGAGCAATGTAAAGTTGCTGATCTAACTTTAGTAAATTCGCTTTTAAATGTCACTTACAGATTATTTCTGTTGAAACTGCAGCCCTAAATTATTGCAATTTAGAAATGCACAGGGACTTAAGGACTCTCTCACCTACACCCACACCCACCCACACGTGCACATACATTTTCTTCCTACGAAACAACTTAAGTGGGATGAAGGGGGCCTATAGGAATAACAAGCTCAGCCTCTTTGTGCCTGGAAAGAAGGGACTAGAGCATCCAGGAAACTCACTTTTTCCTCCTCACTTGGGCCTTTCTCTATGCCTTAGTCTCTCCAACACACACGTGCGCGTGTGCGCGTGCACGCGCCCTACCCAAAGATGGCGGTGGCGCTCTCGCCCGCCAGCCCTGTTGGTTGGAGAGTGCCATGGAATTTGTTCTGGTCTCTAGGATGTGTCCAAGAGGATTCCAAGCCATGCGAAAATTGCCCTGCTTTCTAGAGGGTGGACTCTGACCCTGCAACTTCAGAAGCACAATCATTTATTAATAACGCAAAGTCCTATCTACCCACGTTAGAGAAATCAACAGGTTCTAGGAATGAAATGTGTTTCTTCACAGCCTAGAGCATGTTCAGTTTTTGGAAGCTGTTATTTTGGTGGTTTCCTTAATACCTTTCCTGCGTAGGGCTTCTCCCCACTCCACCCCACCCCTGCCCCAAATCTTAGAGTCCCTTTTAGAGAAGAGAGGTGGACGCACTCTGGGAAGTTGTTTCCTGTCCCTCTGGACTGTCTCACCAGGGAACACCTGCAGGTGTCTGTCTGTATGGTGTCCTCAGTTCTCCAGCCATACAGGTGGGCTCCAAGGCTCCAGGGCAGTTTTTTACACGAAGCAATAGAAGTACAAAATACTTAACTTTTTTCAAAATTTAATGTTTTCCATAAAATGTGTTGGTAAACCCCGTCCCCCTCCCCATCTAAATTCATGGGTTTTTACTTGTTTGTTTTGGGGTTATTTTTTTCTTCGTATCTGGAGAACTAAAGAATTAGCACAGACACATTCTGATGGTAAGTAAAATAGCCAGTCACAGTAGGTGGTAGTGTCCCTCGTTTTCTCTGTTAGTAAGTTTTAAAAGAATGTATGAAGGTAGTCATGAATGTACTAAGTGTTCTAATCCTGCTTCAGTTCACTTTGGCTGTGTCTACATGACAACAAATGTTTGACAGGGAATAAAGTTGTCTAGTGTCATGGGCAAAAGTGTGCCCCTCCCCCTTCAGCGTTGGCCCCAAATCTTCCTTTCTCCTTAAGTTTGGGTGGAGGGGGTGCCGCATCAGCAGCAATCATCAACCAACCAATGGGATCTACTTAGTGGTGAAAGGATTAGCTGTTTCAATGGTAAGAGTCACTGGCCTGACCACACACCGCAGCATGGCCACTTGCGTTCCTACAGAGATGGCCTCAGTTTCCACCCCTTTCCTCCTCCCCCCCCCCCAATGTTTGCTTCTTGTCTGATTGGGATGGGGTCCTGAGACCCCCGGTGAGAAGTCACTGCGACCTCTCACCCTGCCTGGCTGTGTGGAGAGCGGCGTGCGGTGGACGTGGGGGCCAAGGGGCTGTTCCTGCCGTTTGGAAATACTTGCCTCGTGTAGATCCAGCCTTAATGTTTTTCTGACATCCTAGTGATAGCAGACCCTGCACAAAGTGGATATCAGAGTTAATACTGTGAGGAGACAAAATAATGGGAATAGTTTTACCAAAGATAATGAAATACCACATAATGTCTGCATTTTACCATTGATTTGAGTGCATCCTTAGAAAACTGAATGTAACAAAAACCCAGGACATTTTTGGAAATTGTATGCTCTCTAGCAACTGTGTGTGAATTTTTATACAAGCACTGTTTTATGAGTTATATAAAATGTTATAAAACTAGAAAAAAATATGGTGTTTGCAACATCTTGCTTTCTTAGGGCACAGGTCTGCCAGAACCTGTGTCGGTTGGTTTGTTGGTTTGTCTTCCCCCCTCCCAGGGGAGGGCGTGACCGCTCAGGGGGGATCCCAGCCTCTGGGGCTGCCACACTGCCTGTAGGGCTGCAGCCCACAGAAGATTGCAGTTGGCCACCACTGAATGAGAGGTCGCCAAATAAGTCCTAGCCCTTTTCTACACAAACCACTTCCTGGCCACATAGTGGGAGGTACATTTGACCTTTTCATACCTTTCCTGGTCAGGTGCCAGACCAGCCCTGCTGCCAAGGTAGCAGAGCTTCACGGCACTTTTTTTTTTTTTTTTGGATCAAATGGGATTTAGTTCCTCAAAACTAATATGATTACCTGATAACAAAAGGAAGGATGCGTGTTTCCTCTCACCTCTTCTGTTTGGCTAATGACAAATTACTAACTTTAATATTCATAGTAAAAATAGTATCTCAAGCTGTCAGAGAAACGTTTCTGGCCCAGGGGTCACAAAGATACAAAGGAATTTGTGGCTTGTGATTGGAACACTTTTCCTACAGCCGCTGTGTGCTCAGTTGTGAATCCTGACGTGTGTGTGTGTGTGTGTGTGTGTGTGTGTGTGTAAGCCTCCTCAGCAGGCTAGGGTGGGTCAGGGGCTGGAGTAGCAAGTTTAAGCAAGACATGAAGGAAGACTAAATTCTTTCATTCTGGCTGTAGGTATGTTCGTTTTCTACCAAAAAGAAAAAGTCACAGAATTTCAATATATGGGAGCTTACGTACCAAATCTAGTTCTCAGAGGTAAGAACTGCACACTAAATTATTACGATCACTGGGATGGTGAGGTGCAATCGACGCTCAGGGAGCTTCTAAATGAGTTACCGCCCCCCACCCCCCTCCGGCCAGTGGTGGGAAAGGAATGAACATTCACTGCCTAGTCGCTGTAATGGCACCAAACGTTCACTGAGTATAAGCCACGTGCCAGGCACACCAAGAACTGTACCTTATGATCCTCTCGAAAACCCTGTAAGGTAAGTCCCATAATTGTGCCTGTTAAGAAAGGTATGGCCCTGAATGGTGTACGTACTATCTCATTTGATTCTCACAAAAACTCAGTGTCTTGGGCACTGTTATTATCTGTTTTGTGGTAAGGAAGCAGAAAGAAGTATGTTTCTTGCCCAAGTTCACACAGCTGGCAGATGGCGGTGTCAGGGTTTAAACCCGTATGTCCATTCCTACGATACCACACCATCCTGGGTACTAAAGCATCCCTGGGTCACAACACACAAAGATTCAGATCCAAAAACAAATGCAAGTCAGTGGTGTCCTTTATCATCCACATCCTCTAAGCCCCAATTTGATCTTAGATATGGGTGTGCTGGTTTTAGAATTGCCATGTGTGAAATCACTGGCAATTGTGGAGACCCCTGTTCTGGTAATAGGGAGCAAATTTGGGGAGAATTTGTGAAAGTAATTGCCGAGGGTCAGGTTCTCTAGGGACGGAGCCTGAGGGCATCCCTGAGAGATTGGTTGTGGGTGTGCCCTCAGGAGAAGGGGTGGGGGGGGGGTGGTGGGCAGGGAAGGCCAGGAGCAAGAGTGTAGTCTCCACTGCAGTCCAGTTTCATCCCCATACAGGGAAGACCTAGAATATGGGTTATTTGGCGTAATTAGACCCAGCTGAGGCAGAGGGGCTGGCTGGTTATTGTCAGAGGTGTTTCCCAGGGAAAAGGGTAGCTTGCCCAGTAGGATGGCCAAGGGCCCGCTCCAGAAGGGCTGCCATGAGCGGTTAGCTGGCCCTCAGCGGCTAGGGGTTGGATGCACTGGCAAGGGATCTGGGTAATATTCTATCAGCATCAGGTAGGGTCAGAACCAGCAGAGGGCATGTCAAACCAGATCAGTGGGCTCCATCCCCAGGGATTCTGCCGCAGCAGGTCTGGATGGTGCCCAAGCATTTGCATTTCTAATAAGTTCCCAGGTGATGCTGGTCCTGCTGGTCCACGGCACACCCAGAACTGCGCTAGTGACCTCACAAAACATGCTGTGAATATCAAGGAAACCGAAGGCTTAGCACTTTCCTGATCATTAGAAATAGATCTGAGCTGAAATAAGTGGTTTCCTGTTGCAATAAAACTGCTTCTTAACTAGCGATAAACTAAATCTTAGCTTTTAGGTCAGTGGGAAGAAGCAGGTTCACGAATACATCAAGGCTTAGGGGCAGTGGCCAAACGTGATGGCTTTTGCCAGAGCGCTTTTGCAGGAGGAAGCCTGTTCATTGATTTTAAGGAGTAAGAATTGATTTGTTCTAAATACAGTTTGTAGTCCTCATGGTGAACTGTATCCTTGACAGATGTTGAGACATTAATGCCACAGCCCGGTCCTTCCAGAAGCTCCTACAGTGTGATGACTGTGTAGTCAAAAGTGACAGTGGGCTTTTAAATTACACGGAGTTGATGTTTTTGTAAGAGCTCCCATTTTTCTGAGCCCTGTAATAGGTGAGGAACATGCTAGGGATTTGACATGTCATTCAGTCCTCACAGAAACCCTGTGGGGTAGATGTTTCCATACCCCATTTTACAGATGGGGATGCTTCCAGAGGTCAAGGTCATGAAGCTGGCAGAGCTGGGGGGTGCCAGTGATGACCAGTATGACTCCAGTATCTGACTCCAAAGTCTGTGTTCCTAATTTCTGCACTGCCGCTAGTGTGGCTGAGTGCAGTAAATTTCCCCATCTTTCTTTTTTTTTTTTTTTTTTTTTTAAATTTTTTTCAACGTTTATTTTTTTGGGACAGAGAGAGACAGAGCATGAACGGGGGAGGGGCAGAGAGAGAGGGAGACACAGAATCGGAAACAGGCTCCAGGCTCTGAGCCATCAGCCCAGAGCCTGACGCGGGGCTCGAACTCACAGACCGTGAGATCGTGACCTGGCTGAAGTCGGACGCTTTAACCGACTGCGCCACCCAGGCGCCCCTCCCCATCTTTCTGCCTAGGGGTCTCCTACCGTTGAATTCGGGGTTTTGCTGACTGTCCACAGTTTCTGGATCTGCCTGAGTGCGTGTTTGACTCAGAAAACCTGTCAATGCAGGAAACAGAACAAGGGATGCGGTAAGAACCATGTCTGCTTCTAAAGGAAGTTCATTCCTTCTGCAAAAATATTTGTAATGTCTGTTATCTCCTAGGCACTGTTCCATGACTCTGACAAGTCTCAAACTCACTAGTTGGTAGCTAAGAGGCCTTGGAGAGAGAAGACTCTGATAGTAAACGCAAAACCTAACATCTCTTGCCTGAAACGGACTTTCAAGATGCACGGTGGGTATAAGCAGACTGGGAAGCTTGGCTCCCTGGCTCGGTGTAGACAGCTGAGGCCAATGCAGATGGAACAAGGCTGGAGTCTGGCCCGAGGCACCTGCAGGCCCAGTTTCCTGACTCTCCTGCTTCTCACAGACTGAAACATTGCTAAGATGCTGTGAATGCTGGCTGCAGGACCGGACGGCCTTGGTCTTCCTGGTGTTCAGTCCTTGCTATTTTCTGACACAAGGTGTTCAACTGAAGTCTCCTCCTGGGTTTGGACAAGCAGAAGTCTCAGCACAGACACAGTTCAGGCATGATGGGGCATACACTTCGGTATATGTAAGACCCCTGGTGATGGGTGCCTTCTTTTCGGGTTCATACTGCTTGTGTTGCTTGAACGCAGAGCTGACTTCGTTTTAGCCTCACCTTTTGTGTATCTGTCTCAGAATCAAGGGTTAAGGGATCTCCCCTACAATCCTAAAGAAAATTCTACACATGGCATGGGGAAGGAAGTTTCTGGTAGTAACCCCTCTGAGTGGGGCGCTGGAAGTGGGCGTTACCAGTCCAGGCCTCTCAACAGAAATTGCCCATTTTAGACACTTGCTGTTCTACCCTGACTGCAGTTCTTGGGGCTTCACTTATCTGCCTTGGGGAAGGTCTCACCAGCTTTAAGAATAAAGTCCCAGGATAGAAAGCCCATTGGGAAGAATTGCCGTCTCTACACATCAAGAATCAAGAAGTGCATCGTGAGTGATCCATGTCAAGACCATGCAAAAATCACACTTTGACCAGTCTGCTTTTGATATACCTGGTCTGTTAAATAATGAACAACTTAGGCAAACAAGCAGGTCTTTGGGAGGAACAGGAAAGCGGCAGTCTCAGAAAGCTGCATCCAATTTCAGAGCCCTCAGATGAGGCAGCAGTGGCTACCAAAGGCAGAAGCAGCAGGCTGGGGGGGGGGGGGGGGGGGGGGCTTTCCTGTGCAGGAAAAGAGAACTTATGAGGAATGCGTGTTAAAAATAACTCTTTACTCCTACATTAGTCGGGCAAAAGTTAGAAAGCTGGATCATGCCGGGGCTGGATGAGGCTACGTCTGCAGGCACTTTCACGTGTTGCTGGTGGGAGGCAGCCTTGCTCAGCTGTTCTGGCGAGTAAGCAGCACTGTTATTTGCGGTGAGGGGAGCTGGGGAGAGTCTGGGAGAAGGGGCAGGCAAAATGTGGTGGATGCGCTTTGGTATCACGTGGCAGTGAGAAGCCACAGATTGATGCGCCATGGATGGAGCTTCAAAACCACGGAGTAGAAAAAGATACAAAATGAAAAGAACTGCACATTTTACAAGAAAGCATGCAAACAAAATGATACACATTAAACACATCAGCTTGTTTGGCTAAAGTATGAGAGGAGGACAGGGAAATAAACTAGAACGAGAGAGGAGCAAAAAGAAATGTGAAAGAATAGCTTGGGGGGTGGGTACCAGTGCTAGGGCATTTCCCAATGGAAAAACTTCCGGGCATGTGCCTGCGCCCACCCCCTGAGGTGCTGGTAAATGTTTAACAAATGACTCTCCAAGGGAAACATCAATTCTGTTTCGGGGTGACTGCTGATCTCCAAGGTGAGTACACTGCCGTGGCTGCTTGCCGGCTTGCTGTGGGACCTGCCGAGGTTTTGGAGATGCATACTGCGCTCACTGCGGCTGCTCCGTGCAGTGTGCAATTTCCTTCACTACTCCCTTGAGAGTGTCAGTAAGCTGAGAACCTGACCGTAGCTTTTTGAAAGCCCAAATACATAGGAGCAAGATAAGGCAGAACTTCAGTAGAGTGTGAATCTACTTGCCTGTACCCTGCATCCTTTAGATGGTTCACGGAACATCACCACCACCCAACTGACATCTCCCTTTTTAGCTTCTTAGAAAACGCTAGTTATGTTCCCATCTCCTCAATTATCATTGACCAAATAAACTGTGACTTAAGGAAGGAGTATCCCCCAAATGTCTACTTTTCTCTCCAAAATGCTAAAAAGATAATGAAACGATTGCCTGGCCATCTATGTAATTTTCCGGGAAAGACCGTGAATGCTGTCTGGCAGAGAAATGCAATTAGCATCATATTTCCTAAAGGAGTGCCATTTCTTTGAAAGAATTAACCATCACTACTGGTATAAGCGCTAGATCAGCCTCCACCAAAATAGTCATAACTTAAAAAAAAAAAAAAATTCTTCCTTGTCATCCCATGAGAGCAGGTGTCTTGAGCTCATCTCTCCCGACAGTTGGGGTCAGACAACTCTGTTGTGAGGGTGTCCTACACACTGTGGGGGTTTAGAGGCATCACTGGTCTCTATCCACTCGATGCCCTTATCGCCCCCTCCCCAACATCTCTAGACAGTGCCAAATGTCCCCGGGGGTGGGGGTGGGGGAGATACCCTGGTCGAGAACCATTGCAGTGGAAACATACACATCTTTAATCCTTTCATCATAGTCTTTTAAAATTTTCTTTAATTTTCACTGAGGAGGCCTTGCCAGGGTAGCACTATAAAGCAACCGTCATTTGGGGTCAAGTATGGAGTGAACTTGCAAGAGTTCTACAAATCTTTACAAACTGCTTTTGTTTCTGCGATTTCATAGATATGTTTGAAGTCCCTTGTACTGCAGACAGCGGCGAGAGATCAGCTTTTGCCACGTGTTGTCACGAAACCAACATTCTCCCATCAGGTTTTTTTTTTTTTCTTTTCTTAGTTTGATTTTTTAAAACAGAGACCGTCTGGAGTGAACCAAACACTGCAAGCAGCTGGGTGAGATGGTAATTACCCACAGGGCTTCTAAAAGCCTCGCTAGTGAGTGGCTCTTCCCACTGTGTAGCTTGCAGCAACTCCTCTTACCTCATACAACGCATCTTGACTTTCTCCCTCATTCGAACACAGGACAAGGTAAGGCAGTTAGTATCCTGATCCTTATTTGACCAATGAGGAGGCTGAAGCTCTGAGAGACTAAGGTCAACCTACGACCAAGGTAACCCAACTTGCTGATGATAAGGCTGAGCCTAAAAACCAGGACCCCTGACACATCACAAGATCATGCCGCCTTGCACCATACTAATTAGGCTTTCTATATCTAGAACTTTCCCAAGAGAAGTCTGGAGAAGAGAGGGAGAGGGAGACAGGGACAGAGAGAGGTAAAGGAAATGGGAAAAACTATGGACATTTATCTCTTAAATTACAATTCATAACTCATGTTGAAATTGAACATGTTTTTACTAATAAGTCAGCAAAGTCCAGTTAACAAGTGGTAAGATAGGAAAATTCCCTATTACACTGGACAGTATGTAATATTTCTTCCTGAGAGCTTACTTGAGCTTTCAAATAAAAATCAATTTTCCTGAGTCTTCAGAAATCCAAGGTGGTAAAGACTTCCAGACTCATGGGCCCAAACATCCCACTGTTTTGGGCCACAGAGGTGTCTCTTCACTGTCAGTTAGCCTGAATTCCTAAGAATTCCTGGAGGGCAAATAAAAAGACCCAGACACAGCCAGTCTCTTTTACATGACACAGTCTAATAAAGTCTCTAAGTGAGCTGACCTTCTGGTGCCAGGAAACTGTTCCTGGAAGACTACAAACTAGTATTTCTGCAGATGCCCTTTTCTTAGATCATGTGTATGACGTATGTGTCCCTTGTAGTTTTTAAACATTTTAAAAATGTTTATTTTAGAGAGGGGGGCAGAGGGAGAGAGGGAGTGGGGCAGGCTCCACTCATGACCCTGGGATCACGACCTGAGCTGAAATCAAGAGTCGGACACTCAACCAACTGAGCCACCAAGGGGCCCCTGTGTCCCTTCTAATAATGTTTTTTTTTTTTTTTTTTTTTTAAGGCTTGGCCCCTTTTATGACACCTTCTTGAGAACTAGATTCTCTGATTCTTTGTTCTCTTCATTGGTAAAATCTGTTTCAGCTGAAACCTACTACTAAAAACAACTTTCATCTGAAAATCAAACCCTCGGCTTACTGGGGCAGGGGGGAAGGGTCATCACATATTCTTCTGTCAAAGGTCAGATAGTAAATACTTTAAGTTTCGTGGGCTACATAAGGTCTCTGTGATATATTCCTTCCTTCTTTTCTTTTAACAGTGCTTTAAAAATGTAAAAACCATTCCTGAGTGCCATAAAAAGACCTCTGGCTGCCCCTGACCTAAACAATTAATTTTAGATGGGCCCTAACTAGCCCCTTTAGAATGAGTTAGAACAACTTATCCATACTTCTGAAGGCAAACCTCTGAAGGGAATGAAAGCTCACACGTTGGTAATTCAGAAGGGCTGGTGGTGAAAGGGGGGTCCCCCAGTGTTCTCCCTCGAGGATATGAAGGGTGACCTTGACATTACTTGATTTTGCCTTAAGAAGCCTGCACCCAGGGAAGCTGGCCAAAAGGGCTAAAATGGAAATGAAAGCACAAACAACAAGGCCCGTTTATTTTACATGGACTCCCGACGTATTTAATGTGGGAACAGCAGGCTAGTCATTAAAACCCTCTCTGGGCTTAATTCATTCAGCACACATCTCATTCATGCTCATGAGGCTAAAACGAGGTCAAAATGAGCACAAATCAAGCCCTGGAGAGGAATCCAGGCCATGGGAAGTGTCTCCAAGCTATGGATCCCAATTTCCACAAAACAGCTCAGCAGTTTCCACTAAGGGCAAGAGAACTTTAATAAAAATGCCCTCTTTTTAAGCTGGCCCTTTCCCCCATCACTCGAAAGTAGCTTTATTGATAGAAAGCAATTCATTTATTTAGACATACTCTTTTTAGGCAACTTTAACTTTTTCCACCGGCGTAACACCACTCTGTACTTCTCGCTTTCAGTTTTCTCTCCCAACACTTTTTTCAGGAGAACCCTCATCACTGTCTCTGTTTCTGCTTCTTTATCCTCTCCAATTAGAAGATCCAATGTATCTCCCACTTTCACCTGAAAATTAAAAGAAAACTCAGCCTTTACTGCATTTTGGGAAACACAGGCCAATGCAAATGTCCTTTTATTTTTTATTTTTTTAGTAGTCTCTACACCCAATGTGTGGCTTGAACTCAGGACCCTGGGATCAAGAGTCGAAAGCTCCCCCAACCAGGCACCCCACAAACATCCTTGGTTTGAGTTTCACCAGGTGACCACTCCCTAGAGGGGCAGGTGAGGAAAGGCAGTGATTCCTCTGAGGCTTTCCCTCATCCATAGTGCCTCCGGGTGAAAGGGCCTCACTCACAGGATGCCCCAGACACACGTGCCCGATCCTGTCCACGTCCTTCCTTCAGACTTGGATGGCTTCCTATGGGCAGCCCGGGTGGTGTGGCTCAAATACCTCTACTAGACGACTGAAGGAAACACATGGAGGCATTTGTTTTGGTAACATTGACAAGAAACAAAGAGAGTGGGGCACAATCTTAGAGAATATGTGCATAGTAATTACTACCAGCACTGAGACAACCATTTCCAGTGTAACTTTTCACTGATTTCAACCCAGATGAGCTACATAATTGAGGACGGGGCAGTTTGTTGAAAATTAGTCACTGTGGAACAGTCAGCGTATCCCTTAGAGAAATGGTAAAGAAAAGGCCTAACACTGATTAGCCCTAGTGACGCCACATCATCGAGAAGATAGGACTCAATTCACCAAGACAGAATGCCACAGAAAAGAGGGTAGGGTTGGATGCAGACTCGGTAGGTTAAAAAGGCTGAGGTCAAACCCATTCTTGCCCAGATGGGAGCCTTGGGTTGAGTACTTCAGGGCCACGTCCTAGGGCAGTCCTATCAGTGTTGCTGGGGACAGCCTATGGTGGATACCTGGTCCTGGCAGCCCAGGATTCCAGGGGATCTGCCCAGTGACTCAGGAAGGAGCTAAAGTGACCCAGGTGCCAGATGCTGCTTCTACTGTAACATAAGCCAGGGATGACTGGGGCCATCTCCGACCTCTCACCACTGCTTCCAAGGAGGCAGGAAGCAACCCCATGTGTGGGCCATGGACTCTAAGTGGGTACGCACGGCCATTTATTTATTTAGAGCCAGGTGAGCTGGAGAACACATGGCTGTTTAAAAGCTGACTGGAGGTTTTCTATTTAAGAAGTATGGTGCCACTTTTACTTTATTTTCAGTTAATGCTCTCTGAGGCAGCAGTCATAACATCAGGCTGTCAAACATGTGTACCTCACCAGGGCAAGCTCATGTTTGTTCTCCCACCCATTCAAGGGCCCAATATTCAGTCCAAAACATGGGAACACACACCTGTTAGCCACAATGCCATACTGGTCAACCCAGACAGCTTAGAGCAGCTAGATGGGAACTCACACAGGAGCTGATGATAAACCTTAACATTCTCCTCTCTGGGCTGGGAAGCAGAAGGGCTCACACCACAAGTAGGCATGAAGACTGCTTCTCCCCTGGGCTTGAAGGTTGGGCTGACACAGGCATCATCTAGGGGATCTGTCCTCCTGTAGTTCTTATGCGTTTAATTGAAAATAAATGACCATTGGGGCGCCTGGGTGGCTCAGTCGGTTAAGCATCAGATTCTTGATCTCTGCTCAGGTCATGATCTCACAGTTTGTGGGTTCGAGCCCTGCATTGGACTCTGTGCTGACGGCATGGAGCCTGCTTGGGATTCTGTCTTTCTCTGTGCCTCTTATCTGCTTGTGCTGTATCTCAAAATAAATCTAAAAAACTTAAAAATAAATAAATAACCATTGGGGCGCTTGGGTGGCTCAGTCGGTTGGGCGTCCGACTCTTGATTTCCACTCAGGTCAGGATCTTGCAGTTTGTGGGATCAAACCCCACGTCAGGCTCTGTGCTGGCAGTGTGGAGCCTGCTCTGGATTCTGTCTCTCCCTCTCTCTGCCCCTCCCCTGCTCGCATGTGCTCTCAAAATAAAAAAAAATTAAAAAATTAAAAAAAAAAAAGACCATTTGGCCCAACTGTATGGACATTTAAAATCAACGTCCAGAAATACAAGGCTTGAGAACTCTGCTTTACATTTTTCAGCATAACTTTATTTCATTAAAATTCACTTTTTAGTAACATGCACGTGACACAAAATATACAAAGTATAAAAGGATACACAGAGAAAAAGACAACCCTTATTGTGTACCCCTTCACAGATATACTGTGCGTAATGTCTGCCCCTTAAAAGAGCAGGCTCGTGTGTGGCTGAGCAGCAGATCCCTTTGGTAGCTTACTTCTAAGGCAGAGAAAAGGGAAGGAATATTTCTCAGGGAGAGAATGAGTTTAGGAAGGCTTCAATCACCATAGTCCGGCTCTAAACACCCTTTGTTTAAGTCAACAGGGACCCAGCAGCACCTCCAGTACTCTGGGCCCCACCTGGTTTGCAGCTAACAGAAAAGGTTTGCTCAGCTACAGGCAGCCAGCTTTATAGATGCAGCATCAGAAAACTGCCTGACCCTTCAAGGCCAGCAGCCAGGCACAGCCCCATGCAGCAGGTCATGGTAAGGGAGGTGTCCTTTATTCTCTGCAACGGCCAGTCCTTTCTAATGTGGGAGACAGCACAGCAGACATAAAGCAAAAGCGGATGGGATTACGGGCTGTTCCAAATATCTACATTTCAAATCTCCCCTTAGCTGCAGTTACTATGGCTACAGGCCTCCTAGTAACAAGGCAGCCCGAGTGCTAACACTGGCCCCTTCCCTCTGCTGACCCTCAGGAGAAATCTGGAAGGCAGCCGAGAAAACAGAACACCCAAGGCAGAATGAAGAAGCAGCAATTAGACTGTAGTTAATACTATCTCAAAGCAGGGGGAGAAAAATAGACTTGGGGCATTTGTAAATGAGGCCCTGGTACAGAGGTGCGGAGAACCAAGACCAGGTCTTAGGAACGCTGTGGCTGAGGGGAGGGGGCAGGGCTTCAACCAGGAAAAAGCAATTATGGGACAAGAGCCTAATCTCCAGATGCATGTCTGGAGTGCCTGATTTCCTGAAGCTCACAGAGCAATGACTGACATGCCGAACCTGCCGGGTCAGGTGCCATCAGAGATCTCGGACCTTGTGACCTGGCAGCTGAGACAGGCACTGTCCATTCAGCCGTAAGAACCTGTATGATCCCTGAGAACAAGGTCTCTGAAGAAAGCCTCGGTGCTCACCCAGGTCCATGGCCAACAGCTCACACCCTCCCTTGTCGCAGGGCAAAAGGATGTAGCTCAGGTCCCCCAGCCCCAGGGGGTTCTGAAACATGAAACAAGCCTAATAGTAACCTACAAAAGTGTGTGTACCTTCCCTGGAACATTAGTTCCCTAGATACTAAGAGTTAGATTATGTCTGCCAATGCCTCATATGTCAGTGTCTTCCAAACTTTTTAAGGGTCTCTGTCATACACTTTTTGATTGTGTTTTGTTGACTCTAACTATCGTATTATTTTCCCAATCAGGAAAGTGATATATACTTGTAAAAAATTCAGAAACTAAAAAGAATGAAGAAAATATAACCCATAATGCCCCAGAGATAAATACTAGTAATATTGATATTTTAATTCCAGATATATGTAAAATGTAACTTTTTACAAAAATATGTAACTTTCACAGTATATTGTAACAACACTGGATACTGGAAATACATTTTCTTGTAACTGACTTCTTTCACGTAACAACAGTATTGAAGTTCCATAGTATAATGGTTAGCACTCTAGACTCTGAACAATAGTATTGATGTGGGGCTGTCAGAAAACTGGGAGTCTGGGTTTTGACAGCCGCTGTGCACACAGAGCAGGGCACCCAGCAAGTGCTGGCGGGTAACTGCCGAAATGAACAAAATTCCACATCTGCAGAAGTCCCGTAGTCCAGAGTTACCTCTACGTGGGCCAACTGTTCTTTTTAGCCTATAACGATTTTATGGGACTAATGACTTGGAAGTTTAACTAATGGATTCTTGCCAATTCTGATAATGGTGTGTCTTAAAATTTTAAAGACGAAGGGAAAGATTCATCTTGAAGTCACTTAGGCTGCAAAAGAACAGGTAGTTTGTGTGAAGTTGGCTCGTGAGTCTCACTAGCGTGATCAGGCCCACAGGGAATCGCAGAGAGGGTAACACAGACACACACAGGAGACGCTGAAACCCCAAGTAAGGAGCCTGAGGGGAAACTAGGGAGGCACTGAGTACTGGCAGAGCAACAGACAAAAATATCTGGCTGTCATAATATCTCACCGTTCTGCTTTTCTTCCATAATTTTTCCCCATTCAGCCTGAGTTCGCCTTTGTAGAACGCATCTTCCACTTTGCTTTAAAAAAAACACACACACACAAAAACAACAAAAAAAACCAAATGCTTTGAAATAGAAATATATTCAAAAC
This sequence comes from Prionailurus bengalensis, assembly GCF_016509475.1. Lineage (NCBI taxonomy): Eukaryota > Metazoa > Chordata > Mammalia > Carnivora > Felidae > Prionailurus > Prionailurus bengalensis. Next base: position 96,395,821 of record NC_057349.1, on the reverse strand, counting down.
AATTATAGAGGTCTGAGAAAAACATCTGCCATTAATGTTTTATTCTGATAGTCACCAGCCTCTTTACAAAAGTCTCCGTTCTGGGTGCTGGGAAAATGAAAGTCAACTGCTCCCGTATGTACACACCACAGCGAGATCAAGGGGTTCTCCTGAATAGACGCCCACGTATGCTCGCACATTAGCACAGATACGCTCGCATCATCGGCAGGTAATCAGAACTCTGACGGGGCTCTGCGAGGGCCGGGCACTACCTCACCGGACTTCTGCAAAGCAGGAGCACCTGTGATTCACGACCACCAAAGGGCTCTGCGAGACAAACCAGGCACGACACGAATGTTGGGGCTATTAAAAAATCCTCTGCTCGTCCGCGCTGAGGTTGGGGAAATTCCAATCCAGCAGCTGCGGTCTGTCTTAATCACCAGGGCAACCGGACCAGGAGCCGGTGCCGACAAAAATCAGTGCCATTTTCTCTTGCTGCTCTGACTCCAGGGGAGTTATATCTGGGTGGGTTTCTGCTTCATGATAACAGCACCAGCTACTACTCTGGGGAAGAGAGAGAGGATCCCTTACAAGTTTGCCAGATTTTAGAGAATATTCAGTAAATCCCGACAAGGGTCCCTATGGGATTGGTCACCCTTGTAAGTCCTTAAACTTCATGTATTAAAAAATTAAACCATGCCATTAAATTAGGTCACACAGGTATAAATTACACATGGAGACCTTTCTGAATATATTATCCATACCGTGATTCTTACCTTGTATGCAGTATGCACACAATGAGTGCTAAAGGAATGAATGAACAATGAGAGTCACTATTCTTATAGAATTAGTCTAGCAGAGAGAACAAGAATACTAGAGAAATCGTGAAAGTTACACTTACTATCTCTGGGCACTATATGTGAACACACACAGTACTTTCTTCATAATAGCTAACATATATTGAGTCCCCACCATGTGTTAGGCACTGTTAAAATGCTTTAGATGGAGGAGAGAGATACTCATTTAATCCTAGCAACCAACTTCTAAGGTGTTATTTTACATTATACAGATGAGAAAACTGACACTTAGAGAATTTAAGTAACTTGCCCAAGGTCACACAGCAAACCAGGATTGAAACCCCAGTAGTCTAGCTGCGGAGCCTGCATTCTTAACCACCACATTCTCCTGCTTCTGTTGCTTCTAAAAGGGACCTTCTCACACTGTGGCATTTGTGAAACCCATGTACGGCTTCTTCTTACTATCCACACCTAACATGGTCATTACTTCCCTCCTCAAGAAGTAATCAGTGGTTCACCTTAGAGTCAACTGTGTCTTAGTTCAGGGAGAGGTGGCACCTGGGATGTGCAGGCAGTCACTTGACTCCTCTGGAAATCAGTTTTCTCACCTGTAGAATGAAGTAACCGAACAGGTTCCTGGAAGGTCCTTTCCTAACTGTGGTTCCTCCTCACCATAAGGGCTGAGTGGCTGGAAACGGTTCATTAACATAACAAAAAGACAAAGGATTTTGTAATAAAACGCGAATCGTACTTACTTTCTTCCAACATCTAGGCCTGTCTTTAGGATAACATCGTACCGAAAAGACTGCACTACTTTCTCCAGGTCTTTATAGTCTCTGACCACACTAGGGTCGTCCTCCAGCTCCTCCTCCCGCTCACTCATCTCGCCGTGGCTCTCCTCATCAGAGTCCTCTTCAGCTGCGGCTTTCTGCAGAGTCTTTTCAGTGGATTTTTTAGAGCCTATGTTACTTTTGAGTCTTATGGAAAATGGGAAAATATATTCTGGGGATATGAAAAGCCTGGGGAGTCTCCGTGAGAAAACGTTATGGAAAAATGTTTTACAATTTGATGTGTTTAACTTGGTACTAGAAAAATATAAGTATCGATTCCAGGAAGCACAGAGTTTGTACGAAGGTGTCCCTTGTAGTGCTCCCCAGAGTCCAATCCAGGCATCTGGCTTTCTCAAAACGCTGGCAGGCAATCTGACACTAGTCATAGCCATGGCGCATAGAACCTGAAACAGACGATAATTCAGTTTTATTTCACGAGTGCAGCGTCCTGGCATTCTTACAACACAAACCATACATACCATGAACACTTAATACCCAGCACTATACTTAGGCTCCCCTACAAAAGACCATATTGGTCTGCACGTACTGAGGGCCACGCACTGCACCGTGGTGAGTCTTCTAGCTGTGCTTACCTCACAGGGTGCTCGTGAGGGTGGAACTGGATACTGTGTGTGAAAACACTGCTTCTCTTCTCCATCCCCCAAATTAACTTGGATACTTATTGCTACTGAAAAAATATTAACAATAGTTCTTAATGATATTAAAAAAAGAAAAGATCTCATGGTGCCTGGGTGGCTCAGTCAGTTAAGCTTCTGACTTTGGCTTGGGAAGTTCATGAGCTCGAGTCCCACATCAGGCTCTGAGCTGACAGCACAGAGCCTGGAGCCTATTTCGAGTTCTGTGTCTCCCTCTCTCTCTGTCCCTCCCCTGCTCACACTCTGTCTCTCTCTCTCTAAAATAAAAATAAAACATTAAAAAACTTGTATCCACCAAGTTAATATTAAGAAAAAGAAAAGGTCTCACGGAGAGAAAAAGTATTTATTGGCATACGTTACATCTCTACAATAATGACTTTGCTAAGGAAAGACACCAGGTCATGACTTCACAAAACCCAGAGTGAATCTCAGCTTTGTTTCAACCTCCAACCCTACCGAATCAGAGGTAGGAATGAGCAAATTGGACAGATCTGCATTTTACCTCCTTTTACATCTTCCTCCTACGGTTTAACGGAGGCATCAGCTAGCAGAGAAGGAAGGGGCCTAGAGACCCACAAAGTAGGTAATTGTTTCCTGAGGCACCGAGGTGCTGACATGCCAGAGAGTAGTCAATTCCTGTATGACTCCAAAGACAGCAGAAACCATCTCATTATGATGGTAACAAACCTTCCCAAGTACATCAAGATGGTTTTAGAGACCATGACTTAGTAATTTGAGAAGGGTTGCCATATGGTCAATATTCCCATACCTTAAGTCTGAGAATGACTTTCCATGGTGCCAACGCTATACTTTCAGACAGATTTCTTTGATGATGGTTTGAAGGATTTTTCCTTCCTACTTTCCATTCATCACAAAACTGACAACAGCAATTACCTGTAAACCCACTCAAAACCACATAGCTAGCTACTTCCAAGTTGTATTTGTTAACATTTTGGGCCTTATTTTTGTTGGCATGAATGAGGCAGACAACACAAGCTCAAGTCTGTATCTCACTGTTCTTGGGACCCCAATCTGAGTCTTAACTGAGAAGTAAAGCAGGCATAAATTAAGGGTTGTTTTTCAACACAACTAGAATTTGAAATAATTTTTTTAAGCTTTTTTTTTTTTTTTTAAGAGAGCACATCTGCACATGTAAAGGGGAGGGGCAGAGAGAGAGAGAGAGAGAGAGAGTGAGTCCCAACCAGCCTCAGCATTATCAACTCAGAGCCCGATGCGGGGCTCGAACTCATGAACCGCGAGATCATGACCTGACCAGAAATCAAGGGTCGGAAACTTAGCTGACCGAGCCACCCCGAGGTGCCCCTGAAATAATTTTTAAATGCTATAAAAATCTAGAGTACTCTAAAATACTGACTGGAAACTATTTGAAGCACCTTAAAGAGAAACATTGAGAAAAATCATTTTATACACATTTTATCTAATTTAGTAGAGAATCAATAATAACAATGCATAGAAAAAGCCTTAAGTTTTCTAGAAGCAGGGATAAAGAAAGAAAATAGTATATTTCAGTAGTTCCTAAACTTTGTATTTCATGGATTGCTACAATAAAAAATTAAGAGGTGCCTGGCTAGCTCAGTCAGTGGAGCATTTGACTCTTGATCTCCAGTTGTGTGTTTGAGCCCCACGTTGGGTATAGAGATTATTTAAAAATAAAATCTTTAAAAAAAAATTTTTTTTTTTTTTTTTAGTGTTTATTTATTTTTGAGACAGAGACAGAGCATGAACGGGGGAGGGTCAGAGAGAGAGGGAGACACAGAATCTGAAGCAGGCTCCAGGCTCTGAGCTGTCAGCACAGAGCCCGACGCGGGGCTCGAACCCACAGACCGCGAGATCATGACCTGAGCCGAAGTCGGACGCTTAACCGACTGAGCCACCAAGGCGCCCCTAAAAATAAAATCTTAAAAAAAATTTTAAGTTACCTAATGGTGGACTTTTTATTTTTCCAAATAAAGATATTTTTTAAGGTAGTAATTGCTACTCTTATACCATAATTTAAGAGAAAGATTTCAATGATTATATATGAAACATATTTTCATGGCAGAAAATTTGAAAAAAATATAAAGAAAATTCAAACCACCTGAATCCACTCTATGACAATCACTGTTAACATTTTAACATATATTCCTTACAGTGTAAAATGTTAAGAAAAGTAATTCTCTCATACGCAGGGCCTTTCATACCTTCCCACCCACCAAAAACACACAGGAAGGTTAACCTTAAGTAGCCAGAGCTCTCTATCAGCCTCAGAAATTCTATGTTGAGCCTAAGTGGTAGACTTGTTAGAATTTATTCAGGTGATGTCCAAGTTATGGGCCAAACAGCCCTGGCTGAAATCACCAGTAACTGTTGGGCCTAGACCAGATCAGTTAATAAGATGCTCTTGTAATACAGAAGATGAAGATTGGCATTAATGATGATAATTTGCTTATCTTTAGGTATTTTTCAAACTGTGGGCCATGAGCCATTATTAATTTTTACTTTTTAAGAACACTGAAGAGTACAGAAAATATTACAGCACATCACATAGTAAATACTGCTTTATGAAACTTCCATTACAATTACACATACATATATAAGAATATATACACACACACTGGGTCATCATGTAAAATGTATTTACTGTAGATAATAATAATAATAAAAAGTCAGGGGCACCTGGGTGGCTCAGTCGGTTAAGTGTCTGACTCTTCATTTCAGCTCAGGTCATGATCTCAAGGTTTGTGGGTTTGAGCCCCGCATTGGGCTCCATGCTGGCAGTAAGGAGCCTGCTTGGGATTCTCTCTCTGCCCCACCCCGGCTCTCTCCCTCTCTCTCAAAATAAAAAAATAAAAACTTTAATTGTTTTTTAATGTTTATTTTTGAGAAAGAGAGAGCGCGTGCGTGAGAGAGGGAGGGAGGGAGGGGCAAAGAGAGAGGGAGACACAGAACCCAAAGCAGGATCCAGGCTCTGAGCTGTCAGCACAGAGCCTGACGTGGGGCTCAAACTCACGAGCCATGAGATCATGACCTGAGCCAAAGTCGAATGCCCAACCGACTGAGCCACTCAGGTGCCCCAATACAAACTTAAAAAAAAGTTTGGGGTGCCTGGGTGGCTCAATTAAGCATCAGGTCATGATCTCATAGTTTGTGAATTTGAGCCCCTAGTCAGGCTCCAAGTTGATAGTGAGGAGCTTGTCTGGGATTCTCTCTCCTCCTCTCTCTGCCCCTCACCTGCTCATGCTTCTCTTGAAATAAATAAATAAACGTTAAAAAAAAATTGAAAACACTGATCTAAGTGACTTTAGCAAAGTGTTTTTCGCTATTAGGTATAATGCCAAAGGCCATATGTATGCCTGGAAGCTGAGAACCCACCTGTCCGTTCCCCTCAATTAACAATACCCCCAGAGCCATAGGGTTTGCAGAAATGGAAAGGGCACCCTCTCAGGGATAACTTTGTGCAGAGTCCTCATTTTACATATGAGTACAAATGAGACTCGGGACAATTTAACAATCCACTAAATCATATAGCTAGTAAACAATCCAGTCAGGATTCCAACGACAAGTCTTGACACTCACTGTTTACTATGGGTCAGGCGCTCCTCTATTAACTCATTTATTCCTTCCAACAAGCCCATCTCAGTTATAGGGTCAGACAAATACTTAGTGGATTCAAACCCAGGCTCCCTGGCTAAGTCAAGGGTCCATGCTGAACTGCCTGTCTTCTGACTCTAAGTCCACTGTTCTTTCTGCTACGCCATGACATTTATTGTCTCGTTTTCTCTTGAACAAAAACCAACTTTCACCAACTGCAATACTAGAGAGAATGAATAGTTTCAGGAGCAGAGGAGTGGTAGGAACTGTCACCCCGACTTAGGAGAAATCCTCAGGGGTGCCTGGCTGACTTGAGTGGTGGAGAGTGTGACTTGATCTCATGGTTGAGTTTGAGCCCCACGTTTGGTGTACAGATTACTTAAAAATAGAATCTTAAAAAGAAGAAGAAGAAGAAGAAGAAGAGGAGGAGGAGGAGGAAGAAGAAGAAATCCTAAGAGGAGACATCCTCAGGGAGGGAAGTCCTGTCTGTCAGTCCCTGGACTCCTACATTTCCCTGCTGAAGCCCCACCTTTATATCATACTGTTGTGTCTTGTGAGGAATGCCTGGATAGGATATTGCTCTTTGTATATATCAAAATAGATCGCATTTACCTACACTAGGAAACTTTTACTAGCACAAAACAACAATTTTAAGATTGTATTCACATGGAAATACAATAAACATAACCAAAATGTCAAGCCAAGTATTACCTTCGTGTTTATTAGCTACTACTCCCTCTTTGTGATCTGCTTATTCTCTAGCATGCAAATAGTCAGTAAATGCTGGAAGTTTAGATAAAATTTATGAACATAAGGGGCACCTAGGTGGCTCAGTCAGTTGAGCATCTGATTCTTGATCTCAGCTCAGTTCTTAATCTCAGGATTCTAAATTTAAGCCCTGTGTTAGGCTTCACGCTAAGCACAGAGCCTACTTAAAAAAAAAAAAAAACAAAAAAACAAAAAAACAAAAAAACTATGGGGGCCCTTGGGTGGCTCAATGGTTTAAGCATCCGACTTAGGCTCAGGTCATGATCTCGTGGTTCGTGAGTTTGAGTCCCATGTCAGGCTCTGTGCTGACAGCCCCAGAGCCTGGAGCCTGCTTCGGATTCTGTGTCTCCCTCTCTCTCTGCCCCTTCCCTGCTCTCTCTCAAAAATAAACATTTAAAAAACATTTAAAAAAAAGATTAAACAAATTATGAACATAAAATTGAGAAAACACATTAACCTAATTTTTGCTGGAGATGATGACCATTTGTAGCAATGGACACCCAGGGCCACGGGGTAGAGCCTGAGAACCCAAGTTCTATCACAGAGCTGATCACTGGTCAGAGGAGGAGTAATGGAGCAGAGTGCTAACCAGGCCCCAACCCCTCTTCGACCAGAGCAGCAGTGCTGGAAAATACTGAGGTTCCTTGTATTTCACTTGGAGAAAGGATTCTACTAATGGGAAAAAAAAAATATGTCCTTTTAGCATGGCTTCCCCCCTCTTCCAGGCTCCACACAAGAGCCACTCTCCCTCTCCACCCTTCCCCTTCCCTTTTCCAAATTCATGTTGCACCAATGCTATGTGTCTTTGTACTGTTTTTATCTTCTAAGCTCTATGGGTAGTGACAGGGCAAGAATTGTGTCTCATTCCTCACTCCCATCCCCATTAGCTTGGCACACACAAACACCAGTGAATACTTGCAGACTCATTTTCTAGAAATGAAAGGAGCATCCTGCCCATTATCACATCCACCCTACATTCACTCATTTGCCTGTATATGCTAGGTAGCCAGCTAGGCTAGGCTTGGGGATAGGGGATAAAACACAGCCCTTGCCCTCAAGGAACTGCTATTCAAGGGGAATGTGGGCAAATTGGCTGTCAGAGAACTTAAGTGAAAGCTAAGGTCCAAAGGAGGCGGGACCCTATACAGGCTAATGCCTGGAGCAGGGATGCCTGTGAAGAGTTCTAGCTGCAAAGGTCGCCTGAAACAGAACTTGGGGGGAACAGCAAGTTACAACCGTAATTTTTCGCTTTCTAATGGACCATTCTCATCAGCATGCTGTTACTTCTCTCACTAAAAAGCCAACCAACCTTCTCTTAATGCCACTAACTCCCAGCTACAACTTTTGTTCATCTTTATAACAAAACTCAAAAGGGTTGTCTATGCTCTCCTCAACGCCTCTCATTTTCTAAATCCAAAAGGTCATTTATGAGCCCTCCTCTTGTCTGACCTCTCAGCACATCTGAAACCAGTGATCACTCCCTTCTTCTTCACTTGGCTTCCGGGACACCTTGCTCTTGGTACTCCTCCTGGTGTACCCTCCCTGCTGTCCTCCCTTCTCCCAGACATCTTAATGTTGGTGGGCCCCTGGGCTCAATCTTTGGCCTGCATCTCTTCTACGTGATTCATCAGTTTTGACAAATGCGTATCAAGACACCAAACATTTCCATGGTTTTAAATACCGCCTATATGCCAACTACTCCCCAGTCTACATCCCCATTCCAGATCTTTCTCCAAAACTCCAGACATGTATGTCTGTGCAGAAAAGATTTAATATAGCAGGCCTGAGACCACTATCCTTAGAAAGGCCTGCTTACAAGGTGGGCCCCTGGCTGGCATCTGGAAACTTGGGATTTCAGGACTCTCACCACTCTCAGAACTGGCAGGAGTAGCTCACCACTGTAAACTGTTTGTACAATTTCTTTTTTTTTTTTTTTAACGTTTATTTTTGAGACAGAGAGAGACAGAGCATGAAGAGGGGAGGGGCAGAGAGAGAGGGAGACACAGAATCTGAAACAGGCTCCAGGCTCCGAGCTGTCAGCACAGAGCCCGACGCGGGGCTCGAACTCACAGACCGTGAGATCGTGACCTGAGCCAAAGTTGGACGCTTAACCGACCAAGCCACCCAGGCGCCCCTGTTTGTACAATTTCTTATGATGAACACCTGCTTTCCTTCTGGGAGTCTTGAATTTTGTGTACATGCTAGGCAGAGAGTGCCTATATGACAAAAGCCAATAAACACCCTGGGCAAAGTCCCTAACGAGCTTCCCTGATAGATAGTATTTCACATGTCACGGTTTGTTGCTGGGGATTTAAGCCTGTCCTATTGAGTCCACTGGGAGAGGACTCTTAAAGGACTGCACCTGGTTTCCTACAGATTTTGTCCCGTGCATCTTCTCCCTTTGCTACTGTGCTTTGTATCTTTCTGCTGTGATAAACCCTAGCCCTGACCCAGAGCCAAGTCCTATTGAATCTTCCTAGTGAATTAGTGAACCTAGGGGTGGTCTTGGGATATTGACACAATAGCCAAACGCTTATTTGACATCCCTGTTACTTTGGGCGTGTAACAGGTATCTCAAGCTATACTGGTCCCAAAACAAACTCTTGACACGTCACCAACCCCAAATCTGTTTCACCTGTAGCCTTCCCCATGTCAGTAAATGATAACTCCACCCTTGTAGGTGCTGAGAACAAAAGCTTCCGGTAATTCTTGATTCTCCCTCATACCCATATCCAATATGCCAAGAGGTTATTATGTTGGCTGTATCTTCAAAACACGGTCCGTATCCCATCACCTCTCACCACTTCCACTGCTTCATCACCAGGGATACTACAAAGGCTCCAGTAGAGTCTATTTTCCACAGACCAGTCATTCTTCCAAAAATAATTTATACTTTATCACTCCTACAAAAGCACGGAGAAGAGGAAGGTCCCTACTGTAGCTAACAGGCTCCATGTGATCTCGTTCCTCCGTTCCCTCTCTGACCTCATCTCTTGCCACTCTTACCTTTGCTCTCTCAGCTCCAGCCACACGGACCTTCCTGATGCTTCTCACATACAACAGGGACATTTCTGGTTAAGGTCTCTGTCCCAGCTGCACCCAGAACTCTTACCCCACACACCTGCATAGATAACTTATTTTCTTAAACTTTTTTTTTTTTAATGTTTATTCATTTTTGAGAAAGGAAGACAGACAGAACATGAGTGAGGGAGGGGCAGAGAGAGGCAGACAAGAATCCGAAGTAGGCTCCAAGCTCTGGCACAGAGCCTGATGTGGGGCTCGAACCCATGGACAGTGAGTTCATGACCTGAGCTGAAATAGGATGCTTAACTGATTGAGCCACCCAGGCACCTCTCTTCAACTCTTAACTCCAATGTCACCTCAATGCTGTCTACTCATTCCAATTCTATTTAATAAGCTTTTTGCCCTCCCAATCATCCCTTACTCTGCTCTACTTTTCTCCTCTATAGCACGTATCACCTACCATATCATACATAATTTACTGGGTGTTTCTTTCTCTTTTTTCCTTTTTTTGGACTGTTTCCCCTAATAGAATATAAACTCTACCAGGGTAGAAATCTTCACCTGAATTTGTTTGCCTCTGCTGAATCCTAAGGGCCTCAGAAGAGTGCCTGGAACATGGTGGGTGTGCTTAATTAGCCACCGTGGAACGAAAGTAGATCAGGAGAACTGGAGCATCAGAATGAACCCAGAAAAGATCCCACAAAGTTGGGGCTCGATTGAAGTGCAAAAGGCTAGATTTCGAAAGACCCTGCCCATAGAAGTTTGGAATTGACCCAGAGAGCATGTGAACCATAGAAAGATCTTAAGCAGGGAAGTGACCCGATAGAAGTACATTTCAAAAGATTATTATTATTATTATTTTGCTAATCACGTGGACGTGAGTTGCGAGGATGAAAACGGCAGGTATCCCGGAGGTTTGTGGTGAGATCTTCAGGAGAGATATAAGATACGTGAATTAGACGAAGGCAGTAAGAAATCAACGTCTGGGAGAGAGGCAACGTTACCCTTGACCTGCGGGACACTGGGAATCACTCCACGTTCTGAGCCTGTTCACTACTCCATTAAGAACCTGTCCTAACTGCTTTGCGGTCTACTGCAACTGCAAATCCTCCCTTCTCCTGGAGGCCTCAGACTGAGCACCGAAACGGGGTCGGGTTCCCCCGCATACTCCCCACCCCCGCGGGCTGCGCACCTTCCCGGGTCCTCAAGGTCAAAGGAAACTGGACACCTGCGTCCTCGAGCTCCGGGTCTGCGTTTGAAGCCAGCAGTAGCGGCCGGGCCCAAAGGCGGCGTGCCTCGGCGCGCCGAGTGCCCACGACCCCGCAACCCCCGGGTCCACGGGGCGTCCTGAGGCTGGCCGGGCCGGGGCAGGCAGGACGCGGCAGACTCACGCGGAGTCCTGGCAGGAGCCAAGGCTGGGCAGAGGCGTTCGCCGCGCCCCTACTTCACGAGTGCGCGCCAGGAAGCAACAGAGTGGGCGCCAGGCGGGGCCACAGCACGCCCGACAGGGGCGCAGTTACCTGCAAGTCAAGGGAGCTCCTCCCCCCGTCGATCCCTCCCCGCGGCCTTGCGGACGGGGCCTCCAGGCCCCGCCCTGCCTTGCCCCGCCCCTTCCGTCAGCGCCGCCGCGGCGAGAGCGGGCCGGGCGGGGCGCAGGGGAGCGGCGGCGGCGGCGCAGCGACCCCTGCTGGAGGTCGCTCTTCGGCGGACTGCGCGGAGAACAGGCCAGGCAGAGTGGAGCCGAGGAGGCAGCGCCGCGTGTTTATTTTCACGTGGCCCGAAAAGAGAGCTTATCTTAATGTAGTGTCTTTGGATTTTCTGCGGTCACAAACCCCTTTGAACATCTTTGAGAGCTATAACGTTGTCTCCAGAAAAATGTAAGTACCCGCCAGAATTTACTGATAAAGTAAGGTAAGTTCGGAACATCTTTTCAAGACTAAAGTGATTAAAAGGTAACTGGTCATAACTGTCAGGCTTACCTGTCATGCAGTAGGTGATTAGATGGAAAAAAAAAAAAAGTCTGAAAATACTGCTTAGCCGTGGGCCTTGTAGAAACAGCTCTTTTGCGATGTAAAAAGATGAACCAGAAACTAAAGAACTTCCAAGGGACAGCCTGTTTTATATGTGGACACATTAATGTTATGGGGATACATGCTCTGTTAACTTAAAAATAGTAAGTTTTTCCCCCTTGTTTTCGGATCATCCTCCCTTCTCTTTCCCTTCCTCACCAGCTTTAGGTTTCTTACACTATAAATTCTACTGCTTCCTCACTGATTCACAGTGGCTATTTGGTTGCATTTGAGCAATAAGAAAAAGCAGTTACAATTGTGTCAAATGTTGAAATGATACAACTTCATACATCTATCAATTCAGTTTAGAATGTTGACATTTTGGGTGATATATAGTTGCATTTTCTAGTTTAAGTCATTTGTAGAAGATTACAGATAAATTGTTAAATCAGCCAGTAATAGGGGTTAATCAGTATTATTATAAACTGACAAAATTACTGTATGATTATGCATGATTATAGGAGGAGATAAAAGAATACAGTGATAATGGGTTACATAGAATCAACTTGGCCACTGGCCTTTAAAAAAGAAACATTTCAGGGGCGCCTGGGTGGCTCAGTAGGTTGAGCGTCCGACTTCAGCTCAGGTCATGATCTCACACTTTGTGAGTTCGAGTCCCGCGTCCGGCTCTGTGCTGACAGCTCAGAGACTAGAGCCCGCTTCAGATTCTGTGTCTCCCCCTCTCTCTGCCCCTCCCCTGCTCATGCTCAGTCTCTCTCTGTCTCAAAAATAAATAAAAACATTAAAAAAAAAAAAAGAAACATTTCATTAGATGAATCAAGTTAGTTGATTAATTAACATAAAATGTTAATTAATATAAAAAAACTGCTGTGAGATTAACAAGTAAGTAGTATGTGGGAGTTGGGAGGTACACATATTTGTGATTTGTAATTTTTTTCACAGAAACACCCAATTCTTGGGGCACCTGGCTGGCTCAGTCGGTAGGGCATGTGACTCTTGAGATCTCAAGGTGGTGAGTTCAAGCCCAGCTTTGGGTGTGGAGCCTACTTAAACAAAGAAAGAAAAAAAAAAAAAAAGAAAAGAAAAGAAGAGAAAAGAAAAGAAAAAAGAAGAAAAGAAACATCGTATTCTTTTCCCCCCTGGGCAGGAGCTCCCTCTGTAGAGCTTTACAGGGATTGCAGTTTTCACGAGGTTGGACCATGGGGTGGATTAGGTTCCCATCGGTCAACAGTGATACACTACTTCAAATCACAAAGAAGAATTTTAATTTAGCTCCAATACTTAATCTTACATAAAGAGATGAGTAAATCAGATGGCTCCTTTGGTTGGGGCCCGTAGATGAATTTAAAGTTATTTTTTAAAGTTATTTTTTTTAATGCAGGAGGAGCAGCCTCACTCTAAACATTGTTATTATGGGCTGGATTTTCTTATAACTTCTCTTCCAATTTATTTACTGCTTATTTATTTGTTTAAGTTGAGACAAATGAGCTGGAGCAGAAAGTCGCCTTTCCACTGCCTCACTTTGCATATCCCAAACCTCAAGGTTAATCACCAAATATATTTTAAGAACAATCCATTACGTGGGGCCCCGGGGTGGCTCAGTCAGTTAAGTGTCCAACTCTTGAGTTTGGCTCAGGTTGTGATCTCATGGTGAGATGGAGCCCCGGGTTGGGTTGGGCTCTGCGCTGACAGTGCTCTCTCTCCCACTCTCTCTTCTTCTCCCCTACCCTCAAATAAATAAATTAAACTTAAAAAAAAAAAACTTTCTAAAAACAAAAAAAGGGAACAATCCATTACAAAGCCCCGCCCCTTCACTCTGCACCTTCTCGAGGAGCTCATTCTTTAGGCTCTGCTCTTTCCTGAATCATCAACCTTTCTCACTCTTCCAGACCATTCCTGTCTACATGCAAACAATACACACAAGCCACAAGTTCTTATCTCACATACATGAGATATATGACTTTTTTTATTTTAAAAATTAATAGATATAATGTGATACTTTTTTTCACTTCATTTTATTTTCAAGATTCATCCCATGTTTATACATACTTTTGGGCTTCTTCATACCATTCATATATAAATTATTCACAGTTTATTTGTTTCCTTCCTAAAGAACAATTAGGTTCTGTCAAACACTGCAGCCATGGGCACTTCTGGGGGTAGGGAGTATATCACTGTGTGAAAGTTTCTCTGGGGTGTTTACTTAGAATAGGAATCTCTGGGACCTAGTGTAAGTGTGTTTTTCTTCAGTCTTACTAAAAATGGCCTAGTTTACATTCACATTACTAATTTACATTTGCACAAGCTCATGAAAGCCATATTTCCCCCCATTCTTCTTAATAGTTCCTATTATCAGATTTTTAAATATTGTCAGTTGTATGGATGGAAAATACACCTTGTTTTAATTTTAAACTTTCCCTGATGGTAGTGAGATTGAGTATTTTTTTTATATATTTGTTGACTATTCAGATTTTTCTCTTCTTTATTTTTTTATTTTTTACATTTATCTATTTTTGAGAGAGAGAGAGAGAGAGACAGAGAGAGCACACGTGCGCTCCTGCACAAGTGGGGGAGGGGCAGAGAGAGAAGGAGATACAGAATCCAAAGCAGTCTCCAGGCTCTAAGCCATCAGCCAGAGCCTGACGCAGGGCTGGAACCCACAAACCTCGAGATCATGACCTGAGCTGAAGTCGGACGCTCAACCTACTGAGCCACCCAGGCACCCCAGATTTTTCTCTTCTTTAATTTGCCAGTTTAATCATGCTCCCAATTTGCGTTTATGATGGATGCACTTGCATTCTTATAACATAGTTTAAAAAAAAAAATCACATGCACGTTTCCCTAAATAATATATTGACTTATTTTGTTCTTGAAATGTGTATAAATGATGTCATGTTATAGGTCATACCGATGATGACTGTAAGTCATCAGTACAGTTTCTGTTGATAACTCATGCTTTCACTCAAAGATAGAGTTCTAAGATTCAGTTATCTGTAGCTGGTGAGTTATAGTTCATCTATTTCTTTTACTGCTCATAATATTCCATAGTGTAGGCAAACAGTAATTTATTGTTTTTTTCTTTCAGAAGAAAAATGATTTTATTTTGTCTTTTTTTTTTTTCAACGTTTATTTATTTTTGGGACAGAGAGAGACAGAGCATGAACGGGGGAGGGTCAGAGAGAGAGGGAGACACAGAATCGGAAACAGGCTCCAGGCTCTGAGCCATCAGCCCAGAGCCTGACGCGGGGCTCGAACTCACGGACCGCGAGATTGTGACCTGGCTGAAGTCAGAAGCTTAACCGACTGCGCCACCCAGGCGCCCCTATTTTGTCTTTTTTTAACGATTTTATTTTTTGCCAATATGTATACTTTTTCAGTCTTTTGTACAATTTTATTTTCTCCCTTCAATCATAATATGATATCCAAATTTTGTTTTAATCGGAGGGTCCGTAAACACAGGCTTATCCAGCCCACTTTCAGGCAAGGCAAATACTGCTTCTTGAAATGGTTCCACCATGGGACCTCTGGTCATCCAACCCATGTCACCCCCCTGCTTGGCTTTATCTCAACGATACTGTGCAGCCACTTCACTGAATCTCTTTTCAGACTTTAATTTTTCCTCAGCTTCCACGATTTTGCATGTTTTTCATATAGAACATGTCTGACCTTTACTGCACTGCCACCACCTTTGGCACCCTGAGCCTTCTTGTCAGAATGGCCACTCCCAGAGGCTGCTTCCCCTCCCCACCTTTCCCGGAACCACTTTTCCTTTGGGTGGCATCTTTAAAACTTGCAGCTGACCTGCCTATGTGTATGTATGTTTGTGTGTGTGTGTGTGTGTGTGTGTGTGTGTGTGTGTGTATTTAATTTAACATATATATAACATATATATTATATACATTATATATATACATATATATAGCTTAACATATATATGTATGTGTGTGTTTAATTTTTTTAGGTTATTTATTTATTTATTTTTAAACGTTTATTTATTTTTGAGACAGAGAGAGACAGAGCATGAGCAGGGGAGGGGCAGAGAGAGAGGGAGACACAGAATCAGAAGCAGGCTCCAGGCTCTGAGCCATCAGCTCAGAGCCCGACGCGGGGCTCGAACTCACGGACTGCGAGATCGTGACCTGAGCTGAAGTCAGACGCTTAACCGACTGAGCCACCCAGGCGCCCCAAGGTTATTTATTTTTGAGAGAGTGAGAGAGTAAGTGTGTACAAGCAGGGGAGGGGCAGAGAGAGGGAGAGAGAGAATCCCAAGCAGGCTCCGTGCTGTCAGTGCAGAGCTGGATGTGGGGCTCAATCTCATGAACTATGAGATCATGAACTGAGCTGAAATCAAGAGCTGGATGCTTAACTGACTGAGCCACCCAGGTGCCCTTGTTTTTGTTTTTACTATATGTATATATGCATATATAATATAGTTATATATATAGTATATATTATATCAATATAATAATTATATTTTATATAGAGTATATATAATAATTATATGGTATATGTTATTACATGTTATATTATATACTATTATATATATATACACATACTATATATATACATCAAAGTTTTTTACTATATTGGAAAATGTATTTCTGAACTATCTTTCAAATATATTTAAGCCAAAATTTCTCAGAGGGTATCAATTAAGGAGTAAAATTACTGTAATTTTGAGTATGCATGTGCCCAGCCTTATAAGATAAGCCAAACTATTTTCCAAAATGATTATTTGACCAAGCAGTATGTGAGACTTTCCATTTGGCTCATATTCTTGCCAGCAAGTACATCTTTACACTGTCACGCTGCTTAATTTTTACTAATCTAGTGGTGTGGAAGGGTATCTTGTGCTGTGAATCTGCATTTCTCAGATTACTCATGAAGTTGAGCATTTTTTCACTTGCTTGTTACCAATTTTTGTTTCCTCTTCGTCTGTTTTGTCCAGTTTTTTTTTTTAAGGTTTTGATTTTTAAGTGATCTCTACACCCAACTTGAGGCTCAAATTTACAACCCCGAGATCAAGAGTTGTATGCTGCCCCGACTAAGCCAGACGGGCGCCCCCCAAGAACTTCTTATTCTTAATTTAACTATAAAGGAGGAAAAAACTTCTTTCCTTTATCCTCTTATGTTCAGTAACTGGGATCTTGCAAATTAAAGTGACAAAAGACAGATTAATAGGAGAAAAAACCTAGAGTTTATGTGTGCAAAGTGCATGCACACAGTAGAACTCAGTGATGAGCAGCTCAAAGGTTAGAAATCAAGGGATCATACACCATCTTAACAAAGGGCGGTAAGTTGTAGAGAAGGAAAATGGCATTGGGCTTCTAGGGGTGGTAAATTGTAGGAAGGGAAACACATGGGGGAAACTAATGGAAGAGAAGGGTTATTTTGGTAATGTCCGTTATACAGACTTAGTCTCATGCAGTCTTGGGGTGATAAGAGTGTCTCTGACAGTTCTCTTTTTCCTGGTATGGAAGAAGAGAAGGGGAGTGCATTAATAAAGGAAAATTTATACCCTGTTTTTAGGCAGAAAGCAGGAGGGTGGAAAGCTTTGCCTGTGTCTGCTATTTCTCAGTTGCCTTCTGACCAAAATAACGCTTATGTTGAAGTGGCACATTTTGGGGTGGCATACTCTGATGAATCTATCAGTCTTATTATTAATGGTTAACACATTGTAGTTTTTGTTTAAGACATCTTTCCTGGGCCACCTGGCTGGCTCAGTTTGTGGCATGTACAACTCTTGATCTCAGGGTTGTGAGTTAAAACCCCACATTGGGCACAGAGCTTCTCCCCCCAAAAAATAATAAAAATATTTTTCAAAAAAAAAAAAAAAAGAAAAAGAAGTCTTTCCCAATGTTGAAAGTCATGAAGGTGTCCTCTTAAAATTTCTTCCAATGTTCTAGAGTTTTATCTTCCATATTTAAGCCTATTCCATTTGGAATTTTTTTATGTGTGGTGTCAGGGAAGAATTCAATTTCATCTTTTCTTCCCCCCATAAAGATTACCAGTTATCTAGATAGTCTTTCATCAGTGACCTGAATGACACCTCTGTCATATGTCAAGTATTTGTGTGTGTATGTGTGTGTTGGTAAGTTCTCTGTTACATTCCATTGGTCTCTCTACCAATACTACGCGATTTTTTTTTTTCCTTTTTCTACAATCTGAATATAATAGCTGTGTGATAAGTTTTGATATTTGGTAGAATAATTCCTCCCTTCCCCCCTGCCCTGTACTGCATCACTTACTGTTAGATTAATTAAATGAAGAGGCCATTTGGGTCTAATGCCATTGCAGCTTACATGAGCAAAACAAAATCTAAGTCTGTAAATGCCTCATGGTTATGAAATCAAAACACTAAGGACAACCAGTCACAAACAGCCAACTAGGCTTTAAGCTATACCCAATCAATTATTTCCTTACTTTGCGTCTCCATTTCCTCTACAAGTCTTTCCCTGAGCTACTGTCAATGGAGTGTTCATAACCACTTGCATTTTGGTGTTGTCTGATTCACATCAATTTTTGCTCAAATAAACTGTACAAATTTTTAATATGCCTCACTTTATCTTTGAACACTACCTTATCTGACTTCTTCAATTTGAGTTAGTTTATAACTAGTCAGTATTTTTATAATCTTGAGTTTTCCATTAAAATGAACATGACAGAGGTGCTTGGGTATCTCAGTCAGTTGAGCGTCTGACTCGATTTCAGCTCAGGTCATGATCTTGGTCACAGGATTAAGCCCTGCATTGGGCTCTGCATTGGGCTCTGCACTGGGAGTAGAATCTGCTTGAGATTTTTTTTTTTTAA
Source organism: Prionailurus bengalensis (assembly GCF_016509475.1). NCBI lineage: Eukaryota > Metazoa > Chordata > Mammalia > Carnivora > Felidae > Prionailurus > Prionailurus bengalensis. Next base: position 96,377,336 of record NC_057349.1, on the reverse strand, counting down.
TGTTTGTTTATTTTTGAGAGAGAGTGAGTGGGGGAAGGGGCAGAGAGAGAGGGATACAGAGGACCCAAAGCAGTCTCTGCAGTGCCGGCTGCCTGATGTGGGACTCAAATTTTTTTATGTGTGGTGTGAGGGAAGAATTCAATTTCATCTTTTTTTTTGAAAAAAAAAACCCTTGCAGTCCATGACCTTAGCCAAAGTTGGACCCTTAACTGTCACCCAGGTGCTGCTCCTGCTTGAGACTCTTTCTCTCTTTCCCTCTGCCTCTCCCCTGCTCACACGTACTTTCTCTCTCTAAAATAAAAATAAATAACTAAACTAAACTAAAATGAATATGACATATCTTCCCATTGTTTAGAGTTTCTTTAATGTTTTTCAATAATTTATCTTTTTTTTTTCTTAAGACTTTATTTTTAAGTAATCTCTGCACCCAACGTGGGACTTGAGTTTACAACCCAGAGATCAAGAGTCACATACTCTACCAACTGAGCCAGCCAGATGCCCCTCAGATACCATTTCTGCATGTATTGGGAAGATCACACGGTTTTTCTCCTTTAATATGTTAATGTGATAAACTGTGTGCATGGATTTTCTTTCTTTCTTTCTTTTTTTTTTTTAATGTTTAGTCATTTTTGAGAGAGAGAGAGAGAGAGCACGCACAAGTGGGGTAGGGGCAGAGAGAGAGGGAGACACAGAATCTGAAGTGGGCTCCAGGCTCCAAGCTGCTAGCACAGAGCCCGATGTGGGGCTTTAACTCATGAATTGTGAGATCGTGACCTGACCCAAAGTTGGACGCTCAACCAACTGAGCCACCCAGGAGCCCCTGGATTTTCTAATATTAAACCTAATAATAAACCATTCTTGTATAAACCCAACTTGGTCATTAAAAAAAAAATTCCCTTATGAAATATTTATTTATTTATTTATTTATTTATTTATTTATTTATTTATTTATTTTTAAAGTTTCTTGGGGTGCCTGGGGTGCTCAGTCAATGGAGCAAGTGACTCTTGACCTCAGGGTTGTCAGTTCACGTCCCACATTGGGTGTGGAGATTACTTAAAAATCTTTTTAAAAATAATAAAAATAAATAAACTGGGGTTCTTGCAAACAACATAATTGAGTTGTATATTTTGGTCCACTCTTGACAGTCTTATGAATTTTGTTTGCTAATATTTTGCTTAGTATTTTTGTGTCTATGTTTATGGGCAAGATTAGTCTCTTATTTTTCCTTTCTTATACTGTCCTTGTATAGCTTTAGAGTCTCAAATATATCAGCTGCATTAAGTGGGTAAGAGAATGTTGCCTCTCTTTTTATAACTGGAAGAATTTGTATAAGATTGGAACAACTTTGGTTCTTTAAAGTCTGGAAGATTATATCTGTATATCTTGGCTTGTGTGTGTGAAGATATTTTAATCTACTGATTAAATTATTTTTTAAAAATAGGACTGCCCAAACATTTTATTTCTTCTTAAATTAGTTTTAAGTTAAATTTTCCATGAATTATTTCATTATATGTTTCCTAATTAAATGGCATACAATTGCTTATAATATTTTATCTTGTAAAATGTTACTTATTTACATCTATCTTCTTTATTTTTTTCTTTTCCTTAATCCATCTTTTCAGAGGTTGTCAATTCTAATAGTGTTTTTAAATACCCAACTTTTGGCTTTTAAGAAGTTCCTTTGATTATATTTGTGTTTTCTAGTTAATTGATTTATTTTTTCTTTATCACTTCCTTCCTTTTACTTTCTTTGTGTTTACTTTGTTGTCTTTTTGTTTCTTTTCTTACTTTGTTATTGTTGTTGTTGTTGTTGTATTTTTTCTAATTTCTTTAGCTAGATGCTTAGGTCAACAACTTTTAGCTTCTCTTGTTTTCTCATACAAGCATTTAAAGGTATACATTTTCCTCTAAGGATTGGCTTAACTGTATCCCACAAGTATTTTCAATTTTAGCATTCTTTGGACCACAGTTGGGATTACCGGTCTAGATTGATTTATGGAGGATAAATTCAATGTGTTGAACCCTTACTAAATATCTAAATATAGACCCCTATGGTAAGAATACTGCTGGCTTCTTTCCTTCTGCCTATAACATCAAGTACATGTATTGCATATTTTAGTTATGACTTATTCCCTCAAAGTTGCACAAACCTAATAATTTTCCCCTTTGAAAGGATCTTAGAGCCAATAGGGATGAAAGTGGCAATAACATGCAAGGAAGCAAGTCATAGAGAACATGAAACTGGAGAGAAATACTCTCAGCCCACCACAAATACACTTAAATACCAAGATTATATTGGGGGACATGGCAGTTTTTTAAATAAACGTGTTTCGTATTTGTTCTCTAACCTGAAGGACAAACCAAAAATTATAGCTTACTAGTAAGTAAAATGAAAAGGACAAGTTCTTCGGCCAAGAGTACCCTCAGTTCTTTGAACATGTGTTTTGGAATAACAGGGGCAGCTATTCATGTTTTGTGTAATTATGTTCAAGCTCTGAATCTATAATTTGTTCTAATTTTCTATGAACACTCCCTTGCCACCATTTAAAAAAAATTTTTTTTTCAATGTTTATTTATTTTTGGGACAGAGAGAGACAGAGCATGAACGGGGGAGGGGCAGAGAGAGAGGGAGACACAGAATCAGAAACAGGCTCCAGGCTCCGAGCCATCAGCCCAGAGCCTGACGCGGGGCTCGAACTCACAGACCGCGAGATCGTGACCTGGCTGAAGTCGGACGCTTAACCGACTGCACCACCCAGGCGCCCCGCCACCATTTTTTAAAAAAGTTTATTTGAGAGGAAGAAAGAGAGAGAGCATGAGTGGGGGGAGGAGAGGGGCAGAGAGTGAGAGAGAGAGAGAATTCCAAGCAGGTTCCACACTGTCAGCACAGAGCCCAATGCGGGCCTTGGTCCCACGAACCATGAGATCATGACCTGAGCCAAAATCAAGAGTCAGACGCTCAACTGACTAAGTCACCCAGGTGCCCCTCCCTTGCCACCACTTATTCTCTGCTATCCCACAATTCCTAAGATCTGTATTAGATGCATATTATACGGGTAACTACAAACCTTTAGAGAATTTTCTGTTATTGTTACAATGACCAGGAAAAATGAAAGAGGATTGTATTGACTTATAGATCATATGTATTTATTTAATCTTAAAAAAATCACGTATTTTTAAGAATTTTATTTTATTTTATTTTTTTTATTAAAAAAAATTTTTTTTTAACGTTTTATTTATTTTTGAGACAGAGAGAGACAGAGCATGAACGGGGGAGGGGCAGAGAGAGAGGGAGACACAGAATCGGAAGCAGGCTCCAGGCTCTGAGCCATCAGCCCAGAGCCCGACGCGGGGCTCGAACTCATGACCTGAGATCATGACCTGAGCTGAAGTCGGACGCTTAACCGACTGAGCCACCCAGGTGCCCCAATAATTTTATTTTAAAATAAAAATTGTATCTAAAGTGTACAACACACAAAAATAAAGCGTACAGCATGGAGATGCAATATACCCAATGAAATGATGACTACAGTCAAGCTAATTCACACATCATCTCGTCACATGGTTACTATTTCTGTGTGTGTGAGGACAGCACCTTTTGCAGTAAATTCCCATTATTCAATACAGTATTATTAATTATGGTCATCATGCTGTACATTAGCTCTCTAGACTTATTCATTATACATAACTGCAACTTTGTTCTGAATATCTCCCCATTTCCCCACCTTCCTGCTCCTGGTAACCACTGTTATACTCTGCTTCTGTGCTATATGTTTGACTTTTTTATATTCCTATATAAGTGAGATTGTACACTTTTCCTTCTCTGTTTGGCTTATCTCATTTAGTATAATGTTGCACATGGCAGATATTATCATGTGTATTTATATTAGGTTAAACCATATGAGATTGCTGATATTTGATCATTTTTAACCTACAAAGATAGCAATTTCTTTTTTTTTTAATTTTTTAATTTTTTTTTTTTTTTTTTTTTTTTTTGAGAGAGAGACATAAGCTGAGAAGGGTCAGAGAAAGAGGGAGACACAGAATCCAAAGCAAGCTCCAGGCTCCAAGCTGTCAGCACAGAGTGTGACATGGGGCTTGAACCCACGGACCGCGAGATCATGACCCGAGCCAAAGTCAGACAGTTAACTGACTGAGCCACCTAGATGCCCCTTAACCTACAAAGACAGCAATTTCATATGGCTCAATCCTGTATAATTAGAGCTTGAATAGAAGCAGATCTTATGGCATGGTCATAAAAGTTCCTTTTTCTACTAAGGGACAAAAAAAAAAAAATTAGAGAAAATTAAAGAGCCACCATAAGTAATTGTGTCATATGTTAGTAACCGTAACATTGAATGCTACTAACTAACTTAATGTTGAACTCTTGAGAAGCCATTCAAGTCTGACTGTGAAAAAAGCCTTTTCTTTGCTTTCAGTCTAAAGAGGAAGATCAGTGGTGTTTCCAATGCTTTGGCACACTAGTAAATGGGCTTTGTTTCCTTTTTAAAAAGTTTTTAAAATTTTTTTAATGCTTACTTATTTTTGAGAGTGAGCGAGCAGGGGAAGAGCAGAAAGAGAGGGAGACAGAGGATCTAAAGCAGGCTCTGTGCTGTCAGTGAAGAGCCCAGTGCAAGTCTTGAACTCCTAAACCGCAAGATCGTGACCTGAGCCGAAGCTGGAGGCTTAATCTACTGAGCCATCCAGGAGCTCTGCTTTGTTTCTTTTTTTTTTAACAGCTGAGGGAAAATGACTGAAAAGGGGAGTCAGAAGCAAAGCTGAAAGAATAATTATTACAAAGAGCCAAGCTAAATTCACTAATTCACTGTCAGGCAGTTTTCACTGTCATACAAAGAAATAAGGCTATTGCTGTTTGAAGAATTTCAAACTCAGATGTTCCAGAGTGCCTGCGGTTAATGCCATGTGTCCCCCAGAACAGTTTTGTTTTTGAGCTGCTGTAGTCTTGTCCTCTGGCATCACGTGGTCCCAGCATCTGCTCTGCCTTCCCTTTGGGTATCACACTAAGACACACCTTCTTAGAAATTATGGATCTGAGTTTTTCACAGTGAGGAAATGCTATCCCTATCTTCCCTTTACTTAATGCTTGAGTCTCTCTCTCTTTTTTTTTTTTTTTTTTTTTTAATTCTGAAAAGCAGGAGGATCCAGAGCTTTGCATGTTGGTCAGTGAATGGGGTGTACTCTGATAATGTGAGAACAAAGTCAGAAAATGGGATCCAGTGAAACGGGTGATGGTAATTACCAACGTAACATGCACAAGATTGGCCACTGGTGGAAACAAATCAGAAATGACACGGCCTTGGATTCAAATCTTGGCTCTACGACTTATTAGCAGGGTGACTTTGGCCATGTCATTTAACCCCATGCCTCAGTTTCCATAGCTGTAAAATGGGAATAACAGTATATCTATCTAATGGGTCTCCTGGGTGGCTCAGTCGGTTGAACATCTGACTTTGGCTCAGGTCATGATCTCACGGTTTGTGGGTTCGAACGCCACGTTGGGCTCTGTGCTGGCAGCTCAGACCCTGGAGCCTGCTTCGGATTCTGTGTCTCCTTCTCTCTCTGCTTTTCCCTCACTCATGCTCTGTCTTTCAAAAATAAATCAATGTTAAAAAAAAGTTTTTAAAAAGTATAAATACCTTAAAGGATGTTGAGGATTAAATGAATTAATATATGTAAAGTATTTAGGACAGTGCATGACATGTGGTAAGTAATATGTAAATGTTAACAAAAAAAGAAAAAGAAAGAAAGAGAAGAAAGAAAAAGAAAATATGAGCTCTGGATTTTTGCTCACGGACAGGGTATCTCTCTGACACCCTTCAGTAAACTGGACAGTTTAGCCATCCTTCCCTAAGCCTTCCGTCCTGCACGAGGCCACGGCAGACCTTTGTCAAAATCCCTTACACATTTATGAATTTTCTTCTTTTTTTGACAAGAGATGGTGGGAAAACAAGTGTTCTGCGGGAGGGCTCCGATCCTCTGAGGAGAAAGCAGTCCCTCTGTGCCAAGTGTGCTCTTGGCCAGCATGCTCTGCAGCCAAGGGTGCTGGCCACGTAACTGGAATCACCTGAAAGATCTTCCAGACGTTCCCACTGGACCGTGCTACCAGCAGCAGCCACCGTGCATCCAGTCTGCATCGCTGCACATTGGTCTGGGCGGAAGTGGAGGCTGGCGGGAGGACGATGGGGAAACATACAACTGAGCCCCCTGTCTGTAAGCACACACACTTACACAGCTTTTCATTTTGAGGAGCTGACTGGAACTCTGTAAGGAACTACAAGAAAAATAGCTAAGGGCTGAAGCAGTGACTTGGAGCAGTGGTTTTTCAAAGTGTGATAGCGGGATCATTATCTGCACTGGCATCACTAGGGAATCTGTTGTAACAAGCCTTCCTGGTGATTGTGATACTCAAGTTTGAGAAGCCCAGGCCTAGAGCTACAGTAGCTGTGCCCCTCCCCCCGTTCTCCGTCTCTATTTCTCTCCATCCTCATGGTGTCACTGTCTTGGTCATTGTCCCCCTTACCACACATCCAACATCCCTTTTAAGAAAAAAGGGACTGATTAGATCTTTCCAAGCTATTATGCCTACGTGAGCCTCAGAGAACCAGGAGAGGGGGTTTGGCGTTTTCTCTCCTTGGAGATGAGAGGTTGCAAAACCGCTTTCTTTCTGCAGGTGAAAATTAGATAATCAGGCTTCATTTAGAAGCCCAGCAGGCTTTATAAGCCTCATTCTCTCCAGGCACAAAAAAGCCTAAGGGAAAGAAGGTGAGTGGTTTATCCCTGATGAAGGAGGCTAGCCCAGATTGCCCCAACTAAAGAACTGAAAGGGCTTGAAGATGCATTGCTTTGAACCAGTGAGACCTTTTTCCATTCTTCTATAAGATTTAGCACCTAGGATTTCCCCCAGAGACCTTAGGTGTGATCCTTTGACACATAGTTTGACGTGAAGCTATCATCTATAATTCTGTGGAGGAAACCCGTGGAACCCACGGGCACGGGCGCCCAAGCATCTGTCTGGCCTCCCACTTTGGGAAGGGCAAAGGGGTGTTCCCTTCAGCTGCCCCTCCAGAGGGCTTGCTGTGGCAAAAAAAGGGCTGAGCCCAGAAGTGTGCATTCCTGGAGCTTTGAGCTGTTGGTCTTCTCTAGTTCTCCCGATGAGTTGATAGATGAATGAAATGAGATACAGAATGGTTAAGGAAGGTTCTTGATTACCCAGTTTGCCAGTGGCTGAATTTTTGTTTTTTATACAGGAAAATTATAATAAGGTAGAACTTTCCTACTATCTTGTGGGTTAATGATGTCCAACATAGTAGCTACCAGCCACATGTAGTTATCTTAAATTAATTAAAATTTAAGAATTCAGTTCGGCGGGGGGGGGGGGGGGGGGGCTCACCTGGTTGAGCGTCTGACTTCGGCTCAGGTCATGATCTCGAGTTTTGTGAGTTTGAGCCCCATGTCGGGCTCGCTGCTGTCACACAGTCCGAGCAGAGCCCTCTTTGGATCCTCTGTCCCTCGCTCTCTCTGCCCTTCCCTTGCTTGTGCTCTCTCACAAGATAAATAAAACAAAATTCAGTTTTTTATTTGCACTTAGCCACTTTTTAAGGGCTCAGTAGCTGCATGTGGCTAGTAGCTACCCTATCAGAAAGTGCCATACAGAATATTTCCATCACTGCAGAATGTTCTATTGGATGCACTGGTCTAAAGTGATTGTTGTTGTAAATTGATATATGTCCTACATAAGTCGTTTGAATCATTCGCTTGTTTCCTTTGTCTCAAAAGATATCGCCAAGAAAAAGAGGGTAAGGCTCCGACCTCCAGCAGACTGAGCTAACACAAAAGTAAGATACACTGAGGTATTTCAGTTAGTTGCTTACCTGTCTGTCGTTTACATGTCATTGTTTGGTATATATATACCTGTGTATATTTGTCCACTCAATTATTCTTTCAGTTGGTGTGCCTTTATTACATCACTACCATATTTTGGACATAGCATAGGTACTAGCATATTGCCTTGCCCGTAAGAAGCTGCTGTCCAGAAGAGACAGACGAAAGAACAGATCATTGTAATACAACATGGTATGTTTTAATATGTATAATGATATGAAGCGCTTTAAAGAAGCAAAAAGAGGAAATAAACTCGTTGGGCCTGGCAGAATTAGATAAGACTTCTCAGAGTGGATGATATTTGAGCTGAGGCTTGAAGCATGGGTAGGAGTTTGCCAGTGGACTGAGGCGCCCAGCTACAGGAAAGCATATGCAAAGGCACAGAGGCATGAAATGGCTGCTGTGCTAGGGACAGTGAGAAATGCAATATGCTGGGGGGGGGTGGGGGGTGGGGGGGGAGTAATTAGGGCCAGGTGGGCACAGGTGGTACCTGCCTTTCTAACAAGTTGGAACTTTGTCCTCTAGGCATGAGCACTTATTTTAAGTAGTCCCCTTCGTCCAGCTTTAATGTAGTAAATCCTAATAAAGAGGCTGGTGGGTGGGGGCGCCTGGCTGGCTCAGTCAGTAGAGCATGAAGATTCTTGATCTCAGGGTTGTGAGCTTGAGCCCCACATTGGATGTAGAGTTTTCTTAAAAAAAAAAAAAAAAAGCCTAGGTGCCTGGGTGGCTCAGTCAGTTAAGCCACTGACTCTTGATTTCGGCTCAGGTCATGATTTTGTGGTCATGAGATCGAGCCCTGTGTCAGGCTCTGCACTGAGTGTGGAGCCTGCTTGGGATTCTCTCTTTCTCTCTCTGCCAACTCCCCACTCATTCTGTCTTTCTCCCTCTCTCTCTAAATAAACATTTTTTTGAAAAGGGCTGACAGCTCATGTAGTTGAAGGTATCAAGGTACATTATGTGCTTCACACTGGGCTTAGCACATGGTGAGTACTCAACACGTCTTCACTCCTGCCCCTTCCCGCGCACGTTTGCACCTGTTTTCTCTTAACAAGCAGCAGCTTCTTACCTGCCCTTCCACAGTGCTTCTAAGTCCCTGGAAGTGAATGATTTCTCATTTCCCTGGATGTTAAGTCTAACAAAATCTCATCCTCCTATCTATTATGGGCTCATTGATATGGTCCTTTCGACAACAGTTAAAATGTCTGCTTCAATTTATCTGCTTTCTTTCTCCTGCTAAATTTTTCTCTTTCCATTATGATATATGACCTTTCTGCATATAACTTTACAAAAAATGTCTTTGGTCTATCTATTACTGCCCCTGACATCCTATCATAAGACAGTGTTATAAATGGAGAACTTTCAGGAAGAGCTTCATTTTTAAAAGGGCATCTCTTATATTTGAATGACTGCAGGGGTTTCATTGCGAGTAAATGTGCCAGGCAGATACTGCTCTTAATTTTGATGTATTAATAACAGGCACCTAATTCATCCTAGGTCACTGTCATGCAGGGCAAGCATACAAATGGAGGCACATTCCAAGCGTCTAAGTATTTAAAAACTATAAATCAAACTAACAACTGGTAAGTAAAATTTGCTTTATCTTTCTACACTGATAAATAAACCCTCATAATGACAAAAAAAAATAAAACATGTTTCAAGCAATAGCTTTTATGTGACAGAAAGTTGGTGAAATACAATTAAATCTAATGATGATTGCACATATCTGAATGTCCTTTTGATGAGCTACTGATTTTTGTGGTAAGACCAAAAGAGACATACATAATTCATAAATGTTTCTGTAGATCTTTTTCTTTTACTTCAGCAAAATCACTATGTTATCAAGATTTTTGGCAATGATCTAAGGGATTAAGAAAATGAGGGGTGCCTGGGTGGTTCAGTTGTTTAAACATCCCACTCTTGATTTCAGCTCAGGTCACGAACAGCACAGTTCGTGAGTTCGAGCCCCACGTGGGGCTCTGCGCTGACAGAGTGGAGCCTGCTGGGGATTCTCTCTGTCCCTCTCCCTCTGCCCCTCCCCTGCTCATGCTCTCTCTCTTTCAAAATAATTAAAAATAATTTTTTTAATGTTTATTTATTTTTAAGAGAGGGAGAGAGAGACAGTGTGAGCAGGGGAGGGGCAGAGAGAGAGGGAGACACAGAATCCCAAGCAGGCTCCAAGCTCTAATCTGTCAGCACAGAGCCTGACACAGGGCTCGAACTCACGAACTGTGAGATCATGACTTGAGCTGAAGTCGGACATCTAACCAACTGAGCCACCCAGGTGTCCCTGCCTCTCACTCAAAATTAGTAAGTAAACGTTTAAAAAAAGGAAATATAATTGTGTTCAAATACCATTTGAATATGCTTACATTCAAGTGTTTATTAAAATAGATATAAACAATAGAAAAATTAAGTGACTTTTATCTCCTAAAAAGTAAACAGCAAATTATTAACAAATACCAACATTTTAATGAAAAATCTTTAAATACAGATGACATTTTAAATTTATTTTTTTGAAAATTTAAATGCTATTGAATAGTTTAGTAAAAACAAAGCACTTTAAACTCTTGTGTTTGGTGTCCAGTGTAAGGAAATGCTCCATGCCTGTTAGAGCAAATTCACGAGTATGCAAATTTATATTTAATATTGCAAGATGTTCCTTAGTAGTTATGGGCAATTGTGTTGAATACCACCCCAAGTCATGAGAACCTCCAGAACCACAAAGTAGAACACGAAGATGAAACAAGAAAATGGACCTTTAGCCTCCTGGGAGATTACGATCTGTCATGCAAGAACCTAGCGCACTCACAGTATCTCAGGAAAGGTTGACAAGTTAAGTCGTTTTTTTTCTCTCCCACCTGTTTGCGCCATTCATAGCCTTCCCACAACCCAAAGCAACGTCTGTCTGACTTTGGCAGTGGCACAACCCACTAGCCATCCTGGCATTTGTACGCAGGTGCCTTTGTCTCAAGAGCAAAGGACAAGAGAGGTTGGAGAAGCATTTCCCTGGGGCCTGATCAGAGTAGGTACGCAGGTGCTAAGTAACGCCCAGGCCAGGAACCCTGCTGACCTGGATCTAAGGGCAGGCCTGAATATGTCTACACTCTGTGTCTTGGTCCATTTGGGTTGTTACGACAATATAACAGACTGCGGTTTATAAACAAATTTGTTTTTCGTAGTTTTGGAGGCTGGGAAGTTCAGAGTCAAAGCAACTGCAGACACTAGACATGTAGTGTCTAATGAGGACGCTTCCTAATATATAGATAGCCCTCCTGCTGCGTCCTCATGTGGTAGAAGGGGTGAGGGAGCTCTGTGGAGTCTCTTTCATGAGGAAACTAATCCCCCATCTGATCACCTCCCAAAGGCCCTATCTCCAAATACCATCAAATTAGGGATTACGTTTCAGTTTATGGAAGAATGACAGAATATTCCACTCCAACATAGGCCTCTTGGGCATAAAGATTATTTTGAGGTGATTATTTTAAGAAACAGCAGATACAGGAGAAGCTCTGAAAATGGAGTAGAAATTAGGCTTTTGTAAGGGAAATGGACATTTATACAGGAAATCCCAGTTGTAAGGGTGTCTCCCTCTCTGTACGAGGAAGAGAAGGTTGTCTCTAAATCACAAGACTCTTGCCAGTGGAGAAGGTGCCTACCCATAATTGGTCTCCCTGACACCCCCCTTTTTTTTTTTTTTTTAAATAGCTGAAGATACCATTTAAACCTGAATTCTAAGCCACCTCCTTGAGTGTTACTGATTTTTCTCTGGGTGTCTCCCATGTGTACATGAAGTATACATGTTAAAAAAACTTTTTTTTTTGTTTTTCTCTTGTTAATCTGTATTTTGTTCCAAGGGCCCTAGCCAAGAATTTATGACAATAGAGGAAAAAGATATTTTCCCTCTTCTGCAATAGGAATTTTGGAGGAGACACAGCCTATAACCCTCTGGGTCTGGAATTTTATTTATTACAAACCTATTACCTCAGATTTAGGTGATAAATGAGACCTTGGCCTCTTAGAATTGTTTGTAACGGATGAGTGTGTAGGGGAGAATGATGGTGTCACAACATCATGATACTCTGTATTACACATATTTTAAAATGATGTTACTCTTTCTACTACAAGAATTTAATGAACGAGGACGTTTTTGTAAGTACACTGCCCTTCCCACTACCTACCTGACACATAAAATCAAATTAGGCACTATCATTTCTCCACCCTGGTTCCAATATATATTTTATGAATCTTATATTTCATCTGAGCATGAGTCACTGATATAGATTTAGGGCATGATTTTTGTACTACCAGTTATGGTCACCGGGGGAACCATGACTTGGAAGCTTCTTGGTTCCATTTCAGCAGGAGTGGGGATGTCTCTATAGTCTTGCTGTGAAGGGGTGGGGGGGTGGTTTGAGGGGGTACCTTGGACTGCCTGAGGCACACTAACAGAAAAGTACCTCCCATCCCAGAGTCAAGGTGTTTTTTTTTGGATCTGAAAGGGGAAAATAGCCGATTAATGCATGCCTATATATATGATTATGTACATTGAGAAGATTAAACCACATGTTTGAAATTCACAGGGTCCATGTATTGCTTGCCTTTGATGTCCCGGGCTTCTGTTTTGCAGAGTGCCTCCAGCCCCTGGTGGGGCTGACTAGCCCATGACCCAGCACCTAACATTTAACATTTGCTATTTGATAGGTTGAGTTGAAAATGAAAGGGTAATATTCAGAGAGAAACTTCGAGGAGGCAGATGGGACTGGAAATTTTAGCAAAACGCCGGGACAGGTTTGGGGCTGCCCTTAGGTGACAAAGGGGAAGGCACGAGAACAGATGCATGAACATATCATGTGAACGACTAAAGCACATGCATGTTTGCATATATAATTTATGTTTGAACTGAGTGCTATGTAGGACAGAGAGAGTGGGGAGGAGCTGAGTGAGCCCATTGGCCTGAATGTGGAAAGCCCGGGCTTTAGTGAAGAAATTGTCTATCTGCAGACTACTCTTTGGACTGCAGCTCACACTCAGGGGTGTTACAAAATAAACGAAGGCACATTAAAATTATGAAGCATTTAGTTGAGCAAACATCCATTCCAAATGAGCAACACTAAACCGGAAGTGATGAGAGCTCCACTGACAGGAGCTAGGGGCAAGACTTTTATAGAACGGGTGCGGAAGCAAGGAAATTATTTGATTGGCTATTATAGCTTAAGCAGTTGCCTCATTTGGGAAAGATCAGTTGGCTGTTTGTGATTGGTTGCCTTTAGATTTCAATTTCATAACCTTGAGGCATTTAATAGACTTACGTTTTGGTTTGCTTGTGGTAGGCTGCCAAGGCATTAAAGCCACCTCAGTTTAATGGACTCCTTTAATTAATTTAACAGGGAATGGATCCTCTTCATGCAGCGGTCAAGTGAGAAACTGGAGAGTTTCTTGGAAAATACTCCCATCTTCCACCTTCCTTTGAGCCTCCTGCTCTGGTAAAATGTCATGCAAGGAAAGGACAGGGTCTTTGTTTTGACTGGCTAAAGTGGTCTCCTGCTAGGAGCTGAGGGCAAGAATATAAGATTACTTACCAAGATATCTTCCTGGGAGCCCTCTGGTATTATGATCACCTAACCCTTCTGTAAATTGCCTTTAATTCTCTCTGCCAATAGGACTTTCCCAATAAGCCAGGGCAAGTATGAAGGATAAAGTTGTAAAAACAAATGCAAAACCTATTTTCTAGCCTCTACTTGCTTTGAGGATCCAGATTTACTTTTTCTTTTATTTTTTTCTTTTGTTTTTAATTTTCCTTATTATTCTTTCTTACAAACCCTGTGTCCAGGGCTGACTTTCAATAGATCACAGCGAGGGAGCTGCTCTGCTATGTAGGAAACCCCTTCTGCCCAGAAGCAGGTCTTCTATGCATGGTTTAGCACCAGGCTCCCCACAAACCCCCTGTTGCCTGGCAGGTGAGGGGGTGGCCCCCTTCCAGCTGCTCCCCTTTCCCGGGTGGAGGGGCTCTCTGCATTGATCACGATGGGGCACACCCGGGAGGGACGGCTGGGCACCCGCTATCCCTGGCCAACACAAGTCCCCCAGCGCTGCGGGTTATCAATTCTGCTTGGGCCGGATTCTGACTTAGAAGTGTGGAATCACAATCCCACAGATGGTAGCTTTGCCCCAGACGATCTAGATTTAAATGATAGTAATAAATTCCTTACCTATTGAAAACAATAACAAAATATTTTTAACCTTCTCTATCTTTGTGCTTCCAATCCTTTTGAGTTTGAATTCTCTATACAAACTCATGATTGCTTACACCAGTGTCTGAGTACCCTGTAATTCTTATATCTCTGGGTGTAGTTGTTACAGAAAAGTGATGTCCACCCCCACACCCCCCCCCCCCCAAAAAAAAGAAAGAAAAGCGATGTCCAATATGGTGGCCACTAGTAAGCGGCTACTGAGAACTTGAAATGTGACTGATCTGACTTGAGATGTATTCTAAGTGTGAAATACACAGTGCATCTCAAAAATATAGTACGTGTGGTAGATTCTAAGATAGCTCTCAATAACCCTTGCTTCACACCTGTATGGAATCCCCTCTTCTTTGAATGTGGGAAGGGCCTGTATCTTCCTTCTAACAGAATATGGCAAGAGTGATGGGATGTCACTTCCACAATTATGTTACATAGATTGCAATTTCCATCTTGCTAGCAGACTATTTCTGTTAACTCTCCTTTGCTGGCTCTGGTGAAGTAACCCCCCCTTTGGAGAGACCTGTCTGGCGAGGAACTCAGGAAAACCTCCAGCTGGCAGCCAGCAGCAAGATGAGCCCCTGAGTCTGGTAGCCCACAAGGAACTAAATCCTGCCAATAATTGTGTGAGCCCGGAAGTGGATACATCCCCATTCAAGCCTCACATGAGACCCCAGTCCTGGCTGACATCTGGATTGCAGTGTCATAAGAGATCTTAAAGCAGAGGACCCACTAAGTTAGGCACAGATTTTCTGACCTACAGAAATTATGAGATAATGTGTTCTGGTAAACTGCTAAGTTTGTAGTAATTTATTGTACTACAGTAGATAACTAATACAGAACCAAAAAGAAGAATGTCAACTATCTCATTGTTAATTGTTTAACATTGATTACAGGTTGAAATGAGAGTGTTTTGGAATATATTGGGCCAAATAGAATATTTTACCAAAATTTTACCTTTTTTTTTTTTTTTACTTTTTTAATGTGGGTACTAGAAAATCTAAATACGTGGCTTGCATTATATTTACACTGGACGGCACTGGCATAGAACTCCAAGGAGACAAGAACTTCCTGTAGTTCATGCAGCCCAGCATCCTGGAGGGAGTTGGTTGTTACATCCTTAGCATCACCCTGTCACTTCCTGGGGCATGCTACTGAAACAGAAAATAGTCTGTCACTTCTGGAAAAGATTGATTCACCCTTTTTGAAGATGGGGGAAGCTGTTGTATAATTTTTGCCCAGAGGTGAAATCTGCTTAGTCTTCTTACTTTTGGATGCTGCCTTCAGGGTTTAATTTGTTTCAAATTAAGAGCAGGTGGCAGATGCAATTAAAGGGAAGAAAACAATTGCAAATTAAGCACGATTTTTAAAACTTATTTGCAATGGCAGCAACACATTCAGGGAATAAATGCTAATTATTTTGAATTATTTGTTTACTCATTGTGTCATATGTGTGCCATTTACTGATTAATGCTTTACTACTTATGCCACATCCTTTATTGCTAATTCATAAAGCTAAAATGTGGGGTCCCTAGCTGGCTCAGTCAGTAGATCATGTGACTCTTGATCTCAGGATCATGAGTTCAAGCCCTACCTTGGACATGGAGCCTACTTTAAACAAACAAACAAACAAACAACAAGGGCGCCTCGGTGGCTCAGTCAGTTAGGCTTCCGACTTTGGCTTAGGTCATGATGTGCTGACAGCTCAGAGCCTAGAGCCTGCTTTGGATTCTGTGTCTCCCTCTTTCTCTGCCCCTCCCCTGCTCACACTCAGTGTTTCTCTCTCACTCAAAAATAAACATTAAAAAAAAAAAAGAAAAAGAAAAAGCAGCTAAAATGCTATGACTAGTGAGTCTGATATACCCCCTCTGGAGGGTCTGATTTCCTCCAGGCCTGTGTGCCCACTCCCCAGGAAATTGCTGCTGTCCAGAGCTATTGATGTGAATGTAGGTTTTTATAACCCTCCAGTGTTGGAAGATAAAATATGTAGGTTGCTGAGAATAGCTAGGAGGTAACCAAGACATTACATAGAGTAACTAATTGTTGTAACTTTAAACTTAATATATTATAGTAATATAATATGTATAATATAATTATATGTAACTATATAAATATATTACAATATTTGTATCTTTTAGAGGAGAGTTTGAGAAATTCAGGGAAGAGTGAGGAGCTTCCTGTAGCAGCACCATTCACCATGTCCTCAGTTATCTTAAACAAATTAACCAGCAAAACAAAACAAACATCAAAACAGGTTAACAGTTTTGATATTAATTCATTCAAGTAGTTCCCCAAGTGTCTATCAAATACTTCTTCAAAGCACATACAGAATTCTCTGGAGAGGAGGGTTTTAAATAAAATATTTTCTTTCTCATTATACTATTAGTGATGCAGTAGAGTCCCTCGTAGATTGGTGCACTTGGCACTGTTTGGCAGTCCTCGCCCTTAATTTGACTCTGGTCAGTCATAAGCATATATGAATGAACCTCACTCAAATGAATTTCTAGTGAGCAGATGCTTTTTTAATATATGAAAAGTGCTAACAATAAAGTGAGAACAAAACAGGATGAGCCTCTCAGCTGATTCAAGGACTTATTAGCTTGATACCCAAAGATATGTGGAAAACTAACACCTATCATAAATATTCTAATTTCAAAAATGTACTTGAACCAGGATGTGTTGCCCTATTGAGGCTGAAGGTGACTAGGGGACCAAGTTCACACCTCAGGGCATCATATCTTGTAATAATACTGTGTGTAGTATAACTCCAAGATTGAAGAAGTACTCCAGGATCAGTGGAGGTGGCCTCTAGTACATGTTCAGAGGAGTTAATGTGCCAAACTGTTTTAGCCTTATGTATATGACTGGGTGTTCAGAGAGACCATTAAGCTGCTTGAAGGTGTGATTTCACCCACATTCACCCAGGTTTTTTCATCTGTAATTGTGCACCCCCAAGTTGGATTTCAGGATCTAGAAACATGTTCTGACTATCCCAGAAAATACTGTAATTCTCTGCTTTGAAGACTGACTGCACTGACATGCTTCTGTATCCTTTCAATAATGGCCTCTATTTGATCTAACCGAGTGACATCTTAGTTTAGTGTCTCCTCACCCTGAGCACACTCTTGACATGTCACTTCTGTGGACAGGAAGAATGTATAAAGAACAATTCATAAAAGGAGAATTCCAAATGGTTAATAAATGGCTAAAAGAAAAAGTTTAATCTCAGGGACAATAAAAATGCAAATAAAAATGACATCCCTGTTTATAGCAACACTATCAACAATAGCCAGGGGCACCTGAGTGGCTCCGTCAGTTAAGCATCCAATTCTTAGTGTCAGCTCAGGTCATGATCTCACTGTTCCTGAGTTCAAGCCCTGAGTTGGGCTCTGTGCTGACAGTGCGGAGCCTGCTTGAGATTCTCTCTCTCCCTTTCTGTGCCCCTCCCTTGCTCATGCTCTCTCTCTTTCTTAAAAATTAAATAAGTAAAACTTAAGAAAAAATTTAACAACCGTCAAATTATGGAAGGAGCCCAAATGTCCATCGACCAATGAATGAATTAAAGAAGATGTGGTATATTACTCGGTGATCAAAATGAATGAAATCATGCCATTTGCAACAACATGGATGGAACTAGAGTGATTATGCTAAATGAAATAAATCAGAGAAAGACAAATATATGATTTCACTTAGATGTGGAATTTAAGAAACAAAACATGAACACGGGGAAGGGAGGGAAAAATAAGATAAAAACAAAGAGGGAGGCAAAACCTAAGAGACTCTTAAATACAGAGAACAAACTGAGGGCTGCGGGAGGAGACCTAGGTAAGGGGATGGGCTAAGAGGGTGATGGGCATTAAGGAGGGCACTTCTTGGGGTGAGCACTGGGTATTATATGTGAGTGATGAATCACTAAATTCTACTCCTGAAACCAATACTACATTACATGTTAACCAACTTGGATTTAAATTAAAAAAAAAAAAGTCTAAATACATAAATAAACTTAAAAAAAAGGACATCCTTTTCTCTGATGAAATGAAAAAATGTATTTTACATTATAATTCTCACATTTAGCTTAGGTTTGTGAATTAGGCAATCTCATACACTGCTGCTGTAAGTGTAATTTTCCAGAGGACAATTTGGCAGTCTATTTCAAGACCTAAACTCCTACTTTTAGGAATATATCATAAGAAAATAACCAGAAATGAAAACAAAACACATGTATAAGGATGTTTGTAAGGTTATCTATAACAGAAACAAATGTCCAATTAGGAAGACTATTGTACAGTCATGAATAATGTTTTGAAGAATATGTAACGACAAAAGTTTAGTAAAACCTGCCAAAAATATGTTCTGAGATAACACAGATTCAAAGTAACTGCACCTCCCCCCATCAGCTCCCCTTCTCTACTGGGATACACTAAAGTCCTTATCTTCTGGGGTGTGGGGGATGTAGAGGGGGGGACAAGGCTGGGTAGGGAAACAACAGGCATCCCTTCTTGGAAAGCAGGGAAGTGGAGAGTTTTGCTCCGGTGTTCTTATACCTGCAAAAGACTCCAGAAATTACCATCGCTGTCCTGGAAGTCCTGTCAACCCCTGAAGCCAGAATCCTCCCCATCGATATTTGGAGCAGATAAATGCCACCAGGTGCACCAAACTGAAGCCAGGAATTGGGTGGGTTTAGATTTGACTGGTCACCTGCATAGGTCATCCCAATTGTTTCATTAACCTTATAGTAATGTGACCTCAGATTTTGTGGCTAAATTCTTTACTGTTTTCCATTGAGTGGAAAAAGCAAGATAGAAAACTTTATGCACCTTTGCTCCTAATTCAGCAAAACAAATAAGTAAACTCTAAATATACAGATATACACAAACAAAAATAAAATATTAAAAAAATTATTAGTGGTTACTTCTGATTAGTGAGCTATATGTAATTTTAATATCCTTTTTTTTTTTTAATTCAAGTATCATTAACATATAGTGTTATATTAGTTTCAGGTGTACAATATAATGGTACTCTATATTATACTTTCCTATATTTTCCAAAAATTTTTTTAAGTTTATTTTGAGAGCGACTGAGTGCACAAGCAGGAGAGGGGCAAAGAGAGAGGGAGGATCCCAAGCAGGCTCCCACACTGTCATGCAAAGCCCACCCAACACGGGGCTCAAACTGAGGAATCCGAAACTGTGAGATGCTGACCTGAGCCAAAATCAAGAGTCGGACTCTCAGTCGACTGAGTTACCCAGGCGCCCCTGTATTTTCCAAATTTTTCTATATTGGACATGTATTACATATATATCCTCTCTCTGTCTCTCTGTCTCTGTCTCTGTCTCTCTCTCTATATATATATATATATTGAGAGGAGAGGTGCCTGGCTGACTCAGTTGGTATAGAGCATGTGAATTTGATCTCGGGGTTATAAGTTGGAGCCCCATGCTGAGTGTAGAGGTTACTTAAAAATAAAATCTTACTGAGGGAAACTTTTTTTTTTTCTAACCCAAAGATCTGTTTGTAAATATATGGCTCTTCATAGAGAAATCGATTTTCAATCTAGCTAATTAAATTTATCCGGCCTTATTTTAATGGCTGACTATTACAGAATGCTTCTTCCTTAGAGTAACATCTTAAAACTCTATTGGATATAAAGATGTAAGCAGCATCTGCTTTAGATACTGTCAAGTGGAATCTTGAACAACCACGTTCACATTTTTGGAAAGGATTTCACAAGGCCTGAAAATATGGTCCCTGTTTCAAGCTTAGTGTAACATTTTATAAATGTACCATTTTATTAAATGTTACAACATTCTTTTGGTTAATGAAAATATTTAATCCAATTTTCTTGGCCATTTAAAATTTTGGTGATCTCTTGCAGCATAAGGGACCCTCTTGCTTTAAACCTGACATAAAGTGAAAGACCTGGAAAAACCAAGAGACATGGAAATAAGACTGGAAGTCATAGGGGTATGAAACACACACATACTTTCCCATTCTTCCAACTGCATTATTTCCAAGCAAAGGATCATTTAGGGTCCACAAGTAAATGGCAAACGATGTAGCACTTTTGTGGCCTGGAGATTCTTTTCTGTGAAGAGGCAGTGGGATTTCAATTATTTACGCTAGAATTTAATGACCTTATTAGGCCTTGACCCTGCCTCCTGCCCAGGAGTGGAAGGGGAATCTTAAAAAGATCCCTTAAAGGGAATGAGCCC
This sequence comes from Prionailurus bengalensis, assembly GCF_016509475.1. Classification (NCBI taxonomy): domain Eukaryota; kingdom Metazoa; phylum Chordata; class Mammalia; order Carnivora; family Felidae; genus Prionailurus; species Prionailurus bengalensis. Next base: position 96,356,979 of record NC_057349.1, on the reverse strand, counting down.
ACACAGCACAGGCCTCTCTCTGGGACAAGTGAGGCCCAACCCCATGCTTTTCTTCCCCTTCAGACTCCCTAACTGGATGCTTAGCAGGGAGAACAAAATGAGGAAATCGAAGCTTTGCCAGGGGATTTCTCGTTTTTTCTACAGCTCTGTTCTTCATTTTTCTTCATCTTTCCTGGGAGCTTTTTTCGCGTGTGCCATCTGGACCCAAGAGAACCGGTCTCACAGTTGTCATAGGATGGATGAACTGAAGCTATACTGTAATTTCTGTTAGCCTGTGGATGATGAAAGGGGGGCTCCTGAGGAGGGGGGAAGTAATTCTGAGGCCCCTGGACCCAGAGAAGGTTGGCTTTCCACTCACTTGCTTTGTGAGAGTCAGGGAGGGAAGGCCACGGAATGTACTGGCTGTTTATTTAAATTAATTTATTTAATTATTATTTATAATTATTATCTATAATTATTATTTATAATTATTTAATTTAATATTTATTTAAAATTATTTATTTAATTTATTTAAGTGATTTGATCTATTTGTGAATGAATAGTGATGCAAAATTGAAAAAGTAAAAAAACCAGTATGCAATGAAAAATGGGTCTTACTTTTCTGCCCTGTCCAGCCCGTTCCCTGCTTGCTTGCTACCGATTTCTTATGTATCCCTTTGGAAATATTCTTTTCCTGTCCAGTTTTTTTTTTTTAACACAGATATCATAGTGTACATACTGTTCTGTACCTTTTATTCACTTGAGAATTTATCTTGAGTTTTCTTTGTAGTACATATAATGATCTTTCTCTCTCTCTTTTTAAACATTTTTAAAGTTTATTTATTTTGAAAGAGAGAGTGTACAACTAGGGAAGGGGCAGAGAAAGGGAGAGATCCCAAGCAGGCTCTGCGATGTCACGGAGCAGAGATCAAGAGTTGGACGCTTAATCAACTGAGCCACCCAGGCGCCCGATCTTTTTCTCTTTTAAATGATTTATAATATTTCATGATATGGATATGCTATCATTTCTATAGCTGGGCCTCAGTCTTTGGATTAATCAGTTGATTTCCAATCCTTTGTGGTTATAAACAGTGCTGCAACAAATCCTTGAACATGTATTCTTTTGCATCTCTGCAAGTGTATGTGTAGGGTAAATTCCTAAAATTAGAATTGCTAGGTCTAAGGGGACATGTATTTTTAATACTAACAGATGTAAAATTATTTTCCATAATCCCATCATTGATGAGAGGGCCTGATTTCTCACATCCTTGCCAACACAATGGAGACACTGAATTTAAATTCTGGCCCTGGAGATTAAGAGTTGCTTCTTTCTCCCTCCCCCCCCCCCCCCCCCGCCCCATTTCCTTAAGAAAAAAAATCCCCGGATGCTAAGAGGTAGGCTTTCTACTCCCAATTTACATCTGAAAATGCAGGGATGCAATTCTGTGCGCACAATTCTTTCACTTTACATTTGTTTTCTTATTTGGATGAAGTTTAAGATCTGAGAGAGTTTCTTTGAGAGACTCTAGAGGGGAAAAAATAAACTAAAAGTTAAAGAAGTTCATTGTGGTTTATTAGCTTTATAAGGCTTCAAAATTTCAGGGCTTTTAAAATCAGCACAAAGGAGTTTTTATTGTCTGACAGTTTTAGCTGAGGGGGGTCCTTATGGCCAGCAGGGGGCAGCATGTCCCCATAGAGAGTCAAGGCTGAGCCTCCATTAGCCAACTGAACACGCTCCAGGCCCGGGACTTAGAACCTGTTCAGTCTGAAGCTCTAATTCACTTTGTTACCTTCACTGTCATCCCATGGTTGAAAACAGACTGGAGTTCCTGAGTACGGAACAAGGCTTCGCGAAAAAACCAGGATAAATTACAATGTTAAATGCCAGCCAAATCCAGGGTGGCAGGGAATCAGGGGGAAGAATATTGTGAGCATAAATAAGAATAGCACCATATTGGCAGAATAGAATTTAAATATTTGATTATTCCAGCCACCATTTCTGGTACAGAAAGAATATCCTTTATTGGATTAATATATTTCAGACACCAATGAAATTTGGTACTTTCTGAGAAGACCGAAAAAAAAGTCAAATAATATCTTGTATCCCCTAGATGCAGGAGTTGTTATTTCACCTTAACAAGCAAATTAATCTGCTCCCTTAATATGAGGCTATTCAACCAGCAAATACTGATTGAAAGCCAGGTGCAGAGGATATGGGGTAGAGAAGACATGGGCCTCTGCTCTTGCTGGCAAAGCAGAAAACAGTTGGGACCCGGGTCAGGAAGCTGAGGTTCCAGCTTTAGGTGAGGCACCATAACTGGGGTTGTGGCCTTAGGCAAGTTACTTAACTTCTCTGTGTCCCAGAAATGTAAGTGAAACTAATGCCACCTACCTCATTGACCTCATAGGTACACATATGAAATGCCACATGCGAAGATGCCTGAAAAAAAGAGCCAGTGCTCTACAAACAAAGTATTTTAAAACCCACACGATAATGAATATGCCCTGTGGCAACAGAAGTGGCAACATAGTGAGTCCTGACTATGTGTTGGGCACCGTGCTCCACAGACACGTGATCTCAGTTGAGATCATGCCCTTGTGCAGTGGGGATCATTTTCCAGGTGAGGAATTCAAGGTTTGGGGACGTTGGGAAGCTCCCTCAAAGTCAGACTGTGGTGGAGCAGGATTCAAATCCAGGTCGGCCTCCAGAGTCCACAATCAGGTGTGCCAGTCTGGTTCTTTATCATTCCTCACAGTTCTGCACTTAGACATTGTAGGTCTTGCTCCCTTAAATTTACTCGTAAGAGAACCAGCAGTTACGTCATGTGCCATCTCATGAAAAAATACTAAAATGTAAAGTTATGATTTTCCACACCTCAATTTACGGAATCAGTTGGTTTCAAGACTATTCCATGAAATAATTTCTCTGTGAAAATGGGGCACCTGGCTAGCTCAGTCGGTACAGTATGCCATTCTTGATCTTGCGGTTTGGGAGTTCAAGTCCCACACTGGGTGTGGAGCCTACTGAAAAAAAAAAGAAAAATGGAAATTGGACCTGTGTCTTAGGAAAAATTCTAGGATAACTGATGAGAGTCACAATTTAGTAGCAGGAGCTCTTATTGGCTAAGGGAAAAGCAGAGAAATAACTACAGGAAACCAGGAGGAGAAAAAGCACAAAGAAGGAATCAACAAAAAGAATCCTAGAGGAAAGGTCCAGGCAGGTTTCTTGAGTTTCCTGCCCTATAGGAAATCGGGTGTGGTGGGGATTTATAAAGAGGACTTCCCAGGAAGGCTAAGCCTCCTGGGCATAGAACTGCCAAAGCCCTGGGCCACACCCCGCACAGGATGCCCAGGGGAACTGCTAGCAGATGTGAAGGGTCTTGCTTTGTGAATTATGCAGTCTCATTAGCTGGTGATGAAGTGGCTCACAAAGCATGGATCCCAAGTGCCTTACCAAGTTTGGTACTATTTGGTGCTTGTTATTTTTTTCACAAGTCACACAGCCACAAAGAAGGTAAGTGCTTTTCGGTTCCTGGGACCTTCAGTGCAAGAGCAATTATCTATCATCTGGCAGCTCCCAGTATAAGACAGGCACTGTTCTAATACTTCATATACAATAGCCCTTTAATAACTAATTAAAAAAAAGTGTTTAAGAGAGAGAGAAAGCGTGCACACAGGAATGGGGAAGGAGCAGAGAGAGACAGAAAGAGAGGGAATCCCAAGCAGGCTTCTCACTATTAGTGCAGAGCCCCACACAGGGCTCAATCTCATGACTGTGAGATCATGATCTGAGCCAATATCGAGAGTTTGATGCCTAACCGACTGAGCCACCCAGGCGCCCCTTTATTTTATTTTTAATTTTTTTAACGTTTATTTATTTTTGAGACAGAGAGACAGAGCATGAATGGGGGAGGGTCAGAGAGAGGGAGACACAGAATCTGAAACGGGCTCCAGGCTCCGAGCTGTCAGCACAGAGCCCGACGCAGGGCTCGAACTCACCGGCCGCGAGACGTGACCTGAGCCGAAGTCGGGCGCCCAACTGACTGAGCCCCCCCAGGCGCCCCTTTAATAACTAATAAGTAATGGTTCTATTATATCCATTTTACAGATGAAGAAATTGAAGCTTTTTGTCTCAAGTAGAAATGGCACAACCAGGATTTGAACCCAGGCAGTCTGGTTCTAGAGACTGTATTCTTAACATTCCATTATTCCATCTTCTTAAATTAATAAGGAACAGGCACAGCGGGAGGAGAAATAGGAGAAAAAAAAAAAGACAGACAATAAATGGACCCTATGAATACCACCACTTAGTTCAATAAGCAGCTTCTGAAGAACCTGACAGGAGCCCTGCCTTGGAACTAGGCACTCCTGAGCCACAGCCCCTTCACACTCTGCAAGAGGTGTGGAGAAGCTGAACAGGTTTTTTTCTATACAATGTGGTAACACTGTTGAACAGGAAAGTCCACTGGTGCGCGACAGAGATTCCTGTGTTCCCAAGCACATACCAAACGTGGAAAGTTACTGAGTTAAAGTGGCTGACCATTAAGGCACAGACTGATTCAGTCAAAGACCAACTATTGTGGAGTCCATTGTCACTCTGCTTCTATAAAACTAATCTTGTTTTTACAAGACTGTTCTGGAAAAGTGAAATTTAAACAAATTCACAACCCTACTGGGTTTTGGTCTCTGTTGTTTGCTTTAAAGACCGCAAAAACACTCAAGCAAACTTTAAATAAAAGTATTAAGTCCTGCAATAAAAAGTGAAGCTGAAAATATTCCACTGGTAAAATTATTTCTACTTTTGCTGTATGCTTTAAAGTTTTCGAAGTGGAATGGCTGGAAAATACTTTCCACTAAAATCTGCAGAATGATGACTAATCTATTTGCGCCTGTTCATTAAATTGCTAATGGCAACTACGGAAAAGTAAATACCTTGTCCCCAAAGCTTTTGCTTTAAACGAACGACAAGCAAGTGCTTTCCAACAGAGACCAAAGAAGCCTGTCCCCAGGAATTGCAGAGGGGCAACGAATTCTAATGGGACCCCTTTCTAATGGGTTCCTGTTCCCGGTGTAGGGCTCGGGAGCAAAGGCGGGTGGGGAAAGACCAGCGGGGCTTTTGGGGATGGAGGGGATGGGTCGCCCCTCAGAGTGGGGCTGTCGCCTCCTCGCTCCGGTCCGCCGGCCGCGGCCGAGAGGAGCCCCGGGATCGAAACCCAGTCGTTCGCAGCGTCTGGGCAGCGAGTCCGCGGGCGGCTCCTCCATCCTCTGGAGGATGCGGACCCCGGATACGTCCCAGATGCGCCCCAGAGCGCACACAGCCTGGCCAATGCAGGAGCTCAAAAAAAACACAAAGCGAGTGGCTGGGGGAAGGGGCCGGCGCGGTGGGCGCGGGGCCGAGCGCACGCGTCGCTCCGAGCCCAGGCGCCGCCAGCCAGCCCGGGTACCCACAAAGCCCCCGCAGCCCCCTTTCCTCTGGGGTGGGGATTGGAGAAACCCTAAGGGGAGAGAAGCCCCCGGCCCCGGGCCCTCCCGCCGCGGTCCGAGCCGGGACTAAAGGCTGCCCGCCGCGCAGGAGCCTCAGACTTTTCCTTCTGGGCGGGGGGGTGGGGGGGAAGATGGCAGGTCCGGGAAACAAAGGAAACTTGGACCCGGCCCCGGCGCGGCGTGTGTGGTTCGCGAGTTCGCCCCGGGTCCTGTGTGGGAGTCGCCGGGCGCCTGTGCCAGCCTGCACGCAGTCGGCGCGGGGAAACACAAAGCAGCACGCCAGCAGCCGGGGGCTCCCGGCCGCCCACCTGCCGTGGCCCGGCAGCCCTGGGGTCTCCTGGCCGCCGAGGGCCCGGGCGGCGGCGGAGGGAGGGGGCGACAGGGAGCGCGACGGGGGAGGGGGCGGGGAGGCGGCCGACGCGCGCGGGGGGCGGTGGCGGCGGAGGAGGGGAGCGCGGGTGGGTGGGCGGCGCCACGTCACGGCTATTGTGGCTGTCCCGGTATATAAGGTCCCGCCGGCCGGCCGCCCTCCCCACCTTGCCTGCGCCCGCCCCAAGCCAGCGGTTCTCCACTCACCCCGCATCCAGTGAGACGCGCCGCGCACCGACGCCGACGGAGCGGACATGGGCAGAGCGATGGTGGCCAGGCTCGGACTGGGGCTGCTGCTTCTGGCGCTGCTCCTACCCACGCAGGTGAGGCGCTGGAGCCCGCGGGGCTCGGGGGCCGCGCCTGACGGGGGGGGGGGGAGCCGCCCCCAGGGGACCGGCTGCGCCCCCACCGCGGGCCGCGGACTGGGGCGCAGAGAGAGAATCCCGCATAATCTGGCCTGGGGGAGGACAGCGTGGAGCCCGCTTTCGGCTCCCTGGCGGGCTGCCCCCACCCTCCCACGGCCCCGGGAACAATGCACCTCCGCGCGTGGGCCGGGAGGCCCCTACCCTGCCCTGCCCTAAGTCCCAGGCAGCGCTTTCTGAGGCCGACTGGCGCCTGCCACCCGCTTTTGCCCAGAGGTCCGAAGCACTAGCGGAGAGAATGAACCCTTCCCACCTCTGGAGCGCCCGCAGACCCCAGGCCGTTCCGGGAGGGCGTCCCGCGTCCCTCTAGGAGTGTCTTCGCGCCCCTTGCGCACACACAAAGAGGGGACGATCCCTTTCGGGGACGCCGCTCTCACTCCCATCCTCCACTCCCCTGGTTCGGGGATGCCGAGGAAGCCCCGGCTTTCTGGCCCTGTTAACCCACCCCAGTCCCGCGTGGGTCTGGCTGAAGCCTGGGCGGGGACCGGCTCCGGACCCTGCTCTCTCCCGGGTACGACCTTACATGACACGTCCACCTCTTGTCACCTCGTTATCCCATAGTAGCTCCCATCGGCTACCTCTGGGCAGGCGACGGGTGGGACGTTGCGTCCCAAGTCCGCGCCAGGCTTTGTCTCCGTCTCCGCCGCCCCCTCCCCAGAGCCTCTGTCCAGGGAACCGCCTCGTGTCAGCGCGGTTACGAGGACTGCGCTGCCCCGCAGGTGGGTGCGCGGCGGCCTCGAGGGAGGCTAGGGGCTGAGCCTGGGAGACCCGAGCGGGAGGGCGCTGGGGGGCGAGAAGGGCCATTTCTCTCCAGCAGCTCGAGCTCGGAGGGCACGGGTGGGAACGGGGGTCTCCCCACCGCTTTCAGCTGGAGCTTTTTGAGGAGTGTCTCCTGAGTTTTTCCTCCGAGAAGTGGGGTGCGACGGGTCTTTGGTCCCCAGACACCCAGCCGCCGTGCTCACCTGGGAGCGCAGCCGGAGAGAGGAGCGCTCCTCGGCTTCCCCTCCGCGGGCCGCGTAACTGTACTCTATTGTCTTGCGGGTCGGCTGCGCTCCGGAGGTTTTTACAATTCGTCGGTGGGGGAGGGGCGCGGCCGCAGAAAACGAAATGATCCCCCCTACCCACACCCCTTTCTAACCAGCTTTATCCCCCAGAAATTTCAAGAGGGGGGTTTAGTTACGCAGATTTAATTTGGTAGGGAAAATCTTTGTTTAACGTCAATTTAATATAGTAACATTAGTTTCTTTTGTTGGTGTAGAGGATCCTTAGATTCTCCATTGCTGCACTAGGCTCTGACAAAGGTCACCTGCTGCACTAAAGCTCTTTGTATGAATGAGAGCAGATAACCCGTCAGGCATCCGAAACCAGGTCTTGTCCCCAAACAGCAGCCTGCTTTAAATAATTTACCATATTAATGCCTTTCTTTTGGTAAGAGTGCTGTTTCCTGGTAGGACAAGCAGATTCTTGCACACAGTAGGTGCCCAATAAATGTGTTTGACTTGATCGAGATTTTTCTTTAGTTTATTTTGTATAGGATTTATGCATTTTTAAGTCTACATTTGCTTAGCGACGGGTTTTACAACAAAGGGTGCTGACGCTGATATCGAATGGATTTATCTTTGGATCACAGGCAACTAAATGTACATGTGGCCCAGACCTGCTTGGTGCCACATCCTCCCTCCTGCCTGTAATCAGAAGCCCTTGTAAACCCTCCCTCGCAGTGAGAGCTGAAATCTCCCATCTGCCTTTGTTCTGTGACAAAGGAGAGATTATCACGTGCTCCGATGGACTGTGCATTTGGTGACTTGAAAAAATCAGCGTGGCGAATGATGCCACTCAGGCCCTGGGACACTGGAGGAACCTTGGTTGTTGGCCACAGCAATGGGCTTAATGACCAGGCAGGGAGGCTGCTGCTGGTGAAAATTTAACACCAAACCCTCCGCATCTTTTGTGAAGTCATTCTGACTTCATGGTGTTTGGGGAGAAATAATTTTGCTTCAAACAAAGGACTCCTATTTTTCAATTTAAAACAAATGTTGTGTCTGTTTTTGAGAAGGGCCCTTTTGAGATTGTAAGGGAGCCGAGAAGATGTCCCTTGACCCCTTAAGTTAAATCCAAAGCTGTGTTAAATGGGTATGTGGAAGTTACCTAGCAAATCTAGGGTATACAGTGACTCAATTCTAATGTTTTAAGTCACATTTTCCAATATTGTAGAATCCAAGTTATTCATGCAGCTCGAAAATCTTCCCCTTCCTAGGAAAATAGAGGAAATCTTTTTGCAATGCCAGTAAGTCAGTATAGTCACAAAAACTAGACTCGGTCCTTTATTACTTTAAAAAGAATTAAAAATAAAGTCCCACTCTTGGGAGTTATAGTTACTGAGGAACATTTTTGTTTGTTTTTGGTCGTTACTATTTGCAGTCATTTAGGCATCTGTAGGTAGTGTGCTTGGAAGCTGAAAGAATGATCTTAGACTAAGCAAGAATTCAGAATTAAGTGATGGAGTAAGGAAATAATGGGGAAAGAGCAATCTAAGAATATATCCTCTATCTGAATTGTATATTACGTGTACGTGGAGGCAGCTGTGATGTGTGGAAATTTATCAGTGTAACTTTTTATGTATTTTAGATTTATTCAAATCAAACAACTGTTGTAACGCTTTCAAGTAACCCCTCCCAGAATACCTCGACTGCCCCAAATACAGCTAATGCCACCACCACCACGGCAACTGGCGGTGCTCTCCAGTCAACAGCCAGTCTCTTCGTGATCTCACTCTCCCTTCTACATCTCTACTGTTAAGAGACTCAGGCCAAGAAACATCTATACTTCCCCATCTTCTAAACCTAATCCAAATGGCGTCTAGACATCTGGTGTGACAAGGAAAAAAACAGGTCTTCAGTGAATCTGCTAATTCCACACCTTATTTTATTGACACAGAAAATGTTGAGGATCCCAAATTTGATTGGTTTGAAGAACATGTGAAGGGTTTGACTAGATGATGTCTGTTAAATCTACTGGAGTTTCATGTACAAGATGAAGAGACAACATCCAAGATTAGTTAAGAGATGATTTCTTTAAATGTGGCTTAAGAAGTATGGACACCTAAAATTCCACCTTGAAAATGAGAATAGATTTTATCTTACCTAGATACAAAGGATGGGATGTAAACAGAATCCGTTTTCATTTGGCTCATTAAATCTTTATGGCCATAAAACAGTTAGGTAATACAAAAAGCTTCCATGATTCTATTTATATATACATTAGAAGGAACTTCCAGGTGTCACTGTAAATCCTCAATGCGTTGTCTCAGCAGTACTAATTTAATGCCTATGTACTCTAGATAAAGTTTTACATTGTTCAGCTATCACTGTTTCTTGGGAACTGAACTCTTTCCTCTGAGGCTTTGGATTTGACATTGCATTTGATTTTTTTATATAGTAATTGACATGTGCCAGGGCAGTGATGGATTGGAATCCACCCCGGATTGAAGCATAACGAGTAAATTTTGCTTACATACTATCACTTAGTCCTGTTCAACAAGAGTGCCAGATTCATTTAGCTAAACTGATTCCAAAGAGTAGAAGAAGTACATTGACCTCAACTCATTTAAGAATGCTTTGTATTTCTGCATATGCTGAATACTTTTTACGATTTAAAAAATGATCTGTTTTGAAGGTAAAATCGACAAATCTTGAAATTAAAAAGGCAAAATATGTGCCGGAGCCAAAATTGTAAATCAAGTATTTGGGAAGTGAAGATTGGAAGCTTGCTTACATTAAATTCGGAAACACTTTTATACTCTTTCTGTAAATACTTTTTTTTTTTTTTTAACTCTGAATCAGAATAGCCACATTTGGAACGCTTTCTGTTAGTCAATATTTTTAGATAGGTAGAACCTGGCCCTAAGCCTAAAGTGGGCTTGATTCTGGAAAGTAAATCTTTTCACAACTGCCTCGATGCACAGAAAGCTTTTTAAAAATAGACACTCTAAGGTCTTTTGTTCGCATGGTCACACACCGATGCTTAGATGTTCCGCTATCTAATATGGTCACAGTAGTCTTGATAACCAAGGTCCTTTTTTCCCATCTTTAGGAACCCACACCAGAAAAACTGTATCCAGCAGATCTCAAGCTACTGTGTGTGTGAATGAACATTCCGTTTTGTTTCATACCTGAATGCTGTACATCTATTTTGGATTGTATATTGTGTTTGTGTATTTATGCTTTGATTCATAGTAACTTCTCATGTTATGGAATTGATTTGCATTGAACACAAACTGTAAATAAAAAGAAATGGCTGAAAAAGCAATCTGTTGAATTTTAAGTTTTCTGATACAGGGAATATTTTGTGGGTTATCATGGTTGTAGGAGTCTACGTAAGCCATTAAGGATAGGTCAATATTTTCCTACTAACCAGAACATTATAGGTAAACTATTTGGCATTACTAACTAGTAGAAGGTTTTGACCAAAGAATTCATCTAAATGTTGACATCTTTAAAGCTTTTAAGGAAGGGAGCACTCCTAATTATTCAACAACTATTGAGCGCCAGCTGTATTCGAGGGTACTGAAGACTGAATGCTGAACTTGCTTGAAGATTGAATACTGAACTTGCCGGGCAAGTTATTTCACTTCGGTTGGGAAAGAGTATGTATGTAATGACAGACAGGCAGTATATGGTCACGTAGTGCTGTGAAAACCAGCCAGGGTGGTGAGTCATGGTCCATGTGCTGAATGGTTATGGATGGTCTTGAGCACTTGAGTTGAGATCTGGAGGATCTGGAGGACCATTTCTGATGGAGGGAATATGTGCTAAGTCCCTGAATCTGTTTACTGCCACTGTTTTCATACGTGTGCTGAGGTCCACAGGTCACTTTGTTTTCCCAAGTTGTCACTTCTATCTGCTCATTTCATACTCTAGGATTCTTTGACCCTTCAAGTGTATTCTTGGACTACTAGCTCTACCATCTTTATTGCTGTCAGGAACCACCAGAAAAGACAGGATGGGGTTTGGGAATAAGTGGGAGCTAGTCCACAGGTGCAATTTCTTCAAGGAATCAAGGCAGTTTGGCTGATGGAATCAGGTCCACCAAAGTAGGATAGTCTAAACTCGAGTGATAGAAGATATTAAAAACATTTACAAAATACTTTATAGCAGCTAGGTTAATGGTGTTTGGTTGAGTAATGGGACTACCCAACTTGACCCATGAACTGACCATTATACAGTCCACCTGGTCAACCTTGCACTCATACTTCGCTCTGAACTATACTTAATCCCCAAATAAGGGCAATAGCTATGTCCTAAGTCTAACGTGATAGGCCTATCCTGCCTACGACCCAAAATAACCCTTTATAAGAGGATGCAAACTGGTCATGCTCACTCTCAATAACTCACATAAATTCTGTGATATAAACTGTTAGTACATATGTTAGATGATAATGGAACAAGAGGGAAGAAAAATTTGCTATTTGTGTGAATGTGTATGTGTGTGTGTAGGTGTGTGTGTATACAAACATAAGGAACTATAACTTAACAGTCCCCATTTCAGCAACTTGTCACATGGCTATGGCTGTTATTTATAGCTGCCTTCCATCATCCATTCCATATTTCCTTTGCCCTCAGCAAGTATTTCAACCTGGAGAGGTGACCCAAACCTTTGCTTGAATTTGGTTGTGGTTTTCTACTGACTTCAATCACAGGACATGATAGTACTAAGAGATGTCCCAACAGATCTGTATTCTAGACATCCTCTTAACCTTCATGGTGTGGTAGGAGCTGAATTTTCCCTTGGTAGTCAGGATCAACCACTCCAACCAGTACAATAACTCCCTACTCTGTTGATTCAGAGGCTTGTGGAGCTCAAAGTGGTTGGGTGGCAATCTCAACTTCTGGTTCAATGGAATTCTTGCTCTGTCTTCTGGCCGAAGCACGCCTCCCTTTGAAACTAAGATCTCTAGGCCAGCAGGGCATAAGGGCTCAGGGATAGGAAGCGTATATTTTGTTAGTGGGTCATATATTAGAGATAATAGTGAGCAGTGCCACTCCTATCTTCACTTCTTGATTCCTGGATCTGTGAATCGTGGCTATGGGAGAAATAGCACCATAGTTACAGCCTATAAAGCCCCCTGGAATTCAAAGTCCTAGCCCTGAAGATACTGCCACTTAGCTGGAGCTGTAACTGGAGTTTTCAAAAGGCCATCATTCTAAATGCAATTGGTTCAGGATGGCAGAGAAAATGGTAAGACCAGTGAATTGCATGGACATAGGCTGATTGCCACACACCATTGGCCAAGTTCCTTGATCAGAAACAATATGTGGATCACCATGAGGGTGGATAAGGTATTCTGTAAATCCATAGATGGTAATTTTGGCAAGAACATCTGCAGGGAAGGCAAATCCTTATCCAGAATAAGTGTCTATTCAGTAAGAACAATATGTGTCTGCTTCTTCCATGAGGGTAGTGGTCCAATGTAATCAACATTCCACCTGGCTGATCACACCAAGGAATGGTGCCATATAGGAAACTCAGTGTTGGTCAGTGCTGCAGCAGTTTGGGTACTCAGCAGTGCCTGTAGCCATGTCAACCTTAGGGCAAGTCCATGTTGCTGGGCCTATGCATAACCTCCATCCTTGCCACCTGGCCACTTTGTTCATGAACCCATTGGGTGATGACAGGGATGCACAGGGAAATAAGCTGAATGGTATACACAGAATGGGCCATCTCACCCACTTGATTTTTAAAAACCCTCCTCTGCTGAGGTCGCCTTTTGTGAATATTCACTTGGGACAAAAATATCTTTTTTGTTTTTTAAGTTTATTTATTTATTTATTTTGAGAGAGACAGAGGTAGTGCGAGCGGGGGAGGGGCAGAGAGAGAAAGAGGCAGAGAATCCCAAGCGGGCTTTGCACCATCAATGTGGAGGAGCCTGACATGGGGCTTGAACCTACGAAACCATGAGATCATGACCTGAGCTGAAACCAAGAGTCGGATGCTTACCTGACTGAGCTACCCTGGCACCCCTGGGACACAAATATTGAACACTCTCTTCCCATTCAGAGATGTCTCCGTGTATGCCTCTTTCCCAGCCTTCCTTCTTACCAATTTTCCAACCACATTGTTTCCAAGTGCATCCGGCCAAACCGTTGGCCACAACCCATAAACTGGTATACACTCATAGCTCTGAAAGGCCGTTTCTCTTTCCAAGCAAAATGAACAAATAGGGGCAGTGCTTGTAATTTTTCCCACTGGGATGTCCTTCAGGGATGCCCCAGGAGGGAGTTGTAGAGCTGTAGCAGTCTACTTTGGCGTGGTGCCTACATGTTGTGCAGAACCTGTAATCAGAATTAAGTTTTCCCCAGTCAACTGCTCAGAGGGAACTCCCCATGAAGCCACAGGTGCAGGTCGGGAGAGAGAAGGTGATGTCACAGGAATAGGGGCCATGGGCATTTGGACCACTTCCTCATGTAATTTGTGTCTTTAGGGCCTGCTCAAGCCCAATGTTATATATACCACTTTCACTTGACAATGACGTGCTGCTGTGTATACCCAACTTTATGGCTTGGTGAGTCAGATCATAGCCGGCTCGTGACAGGCAGCTCAGTGTGTGTGGCAGTCTGCAGTTAAGCATGTAGGGGTTTTTTTGTTGTTTTGTTTTAAGTTCATTTATTCATTTCGATAGAGACAGAGAGAGCAAGTGGGGGAGGAGCAGAGAGAGGAAGAGAGAGAGAATCTGAAGCAGGCTCTACACTGTCAGCACAGAACCTGATGTGGGGCTTGAACCCACGAAATGTGAGACCATGACCCGAGCCGAAATCAAGAGTTGGATCCTTAACCGAGTCACCCAAGCGCCCCAGCATTTAGTTTTTACTAAAGCCCAGTAGGAAGTCAAAGCTTGTTTCTTAAGGAAGAGTTCCTGTCTCCAGAGGATGGCAGGACTTTGCTCTAAAATCCTAAAAGTGACCATCACACCAACCCTTGATCAACTATAAGTTTATTGAAAAGCAACCCAAGGGGCGCCTGGGTGGCTCAGTCGGTTAAGCCTCTGACTTCGGCTCAGGTCGTGATCTCGCGGTTCATCAGTTTGAGCCCCACGTCGGGCTCTGTGCTACTAGCACAGAGCCTGCTTGGGATTCTTTCTCTCCCTCTCTCTCTCTGCTCCATCTCTGCTCATGTGCTCTCTCTCTCTCTCTCAAAATAAATAAGATAAACATTAAAAAATTTAAAAGATTGTATTTGGAGGTTATTCCTTAATTTAACATGTTTTATTTTATGTTTTCAGGGAGTGAGGGGCAGAGAGAGGGAGAGAGAGAACCCTAAGTAGGCTCCAAGCCCAGCGAGGAGCCCAGTGTGATGCTCCACATGGTGCCTGATCTCACCACTGTGAGATCAGGGCCTGAGCCAAAATCAAGAGTCTGATGCTTCAGCAACTGAGCCACCCAAGGGCCCCTGGGTGTTATAGCTTAAATATTCACACTTAAATATTAGTCATATAATTTATGGTTAAGTTGTGTAATGAATATTCATGTATGGATGTCTCTTGAACTGGGGTGGGGAGGGCACCTGGCTGACTCAGTTGGTAGAGCATGTGACTTTTAAAAAAAAATTTTTTTTTTTAACTTTTATTTATTTTTGAGACAGAGAGAGACAGAGCATGAACGGGGAGGGTCAGAGATAGAGGGAGACACGGAATCTGAAACAGGCTCCAGGCTCTGAGCTGTCAGCACAGAGCCTGATGCAGGCCTCGAAATCACAGACCGTGAGATCATGACCTGAGCCGAAGTTGGATGCTTAACCGACTGAGCGACCCAGGCGCATCCCCCTTTTTTTTTAATGTTTATTTACTTTTTGAGAGAGAGAGAGAGAGAGAGAGAGCAAGCAGGCGGGGGAGGGGCAGAGAGCAAGGGAAACACAGAATCTGAAGCAGGCTCCAGGCTCTGAGCCATCAGCACAAAGCCCAACATGGGGCTCGAACCCACAAACTGTGAGATCATGACCTGAGCTGAAGTTGGACACTTAACCGACTGAGCCACCCAGATGCCCCAACTCTTGATCTCAGAGTTGTAAATTCGAGCCCCACTTTGGGTGTAGAGATGACTTAAATAAATAAATAAATACATAAATAGATAAAATTTTAAAAATCAGGTGTCTCTTGAGCTACGTTTAGGTTTAATAGCCTTAGTGGATAAAAGCAAACAGTTTAGAGACGAGCAGATGGCTGAAGCTCCATGCCACTTAGAACTAAGCATTCTAAACACACAGCCAGTGCCACCACTGTCCTTAAAACAGGACTCAAACATTTAGGTAGCTGAAAAGTATGTGTTTTTCATTTCTCCTAAAACCTCATTTGGGGTTAGCTTCATTCTTTTTGGATTCCTTCCATAAGGATAGAGAGAATGCTTTTTGTCTAATTTTGGTAGGGTGGCACATTTTGAAACAATGAAGTCCCCATTATGGTTTGCTTTTCAGCGTCTCCTCAAATTACATTCAAATTGGAAAATCAATGCATGTCTAAGAAACTTGAGGAAGTTTATGATTTTGCAAAGAAATATCTGTGATCCCAAAGGGTCTGACGTGGTCTCACTGTCATGTCAACTGGCAGGTGCTGAGGTGTGCAGAAGCCTAACATGTCCAAAGCCGAACTCATTACCTCCCCTCCACAGACCTGCTGCTCTTCTATTCAGAGCACCTACCTGCCAAGTCTCTCTCATTACAAGCTTAGGAGCTTCCTCTTCTATTCTCATCTCCAATCAGCCACAAAATCCTGTCACCTCTAAGTCAGAAGTGTCTAGGCAACAGGCTTCCCTTCTCCCTCCCCCTGCTTTCCTCTGCCTTGCGTCATCTGTCGAAGCTCTGCCTCTCTGTTCTTTCCTCTCCTTAGTCTTTCTGCCCCATGGCTATTCTCTAAAATTGTAGATCTGATCATTTTGTTCCTCACTGTAAAAGTTTGGCTGGCTACCCTTTGCCTATTGAAGGTAGAATAGAAACCCTCATTCATGGTCCATAGGCTTTTCCGTCTGGCCCCAATCCAACTTTCAATCACACCGGATTGTTCTCCATTCTCTGAACTAAAAATGTCAATGTCTTTTCATGTCTCCAAGGCTTTGAATGCATCCATTCATCCAACTCAGTGTGGCAGTTAAAGGTATGGGTGCTAGAGCCAGGCTGCCTCAGTTTGCCCCCAAGCCTAGCTATGACTAAAGGAGCTTAGATTATTGCACACATTCTCTGTGGCCTAGGAGTCTGGTCTCTAAATGGGTTTGATAGTAACAGTACCTACCTCATAAGGTTGTTGGGAGAGAATTAAGTGAGTTAACATGCAAAGCTTTAGAACCAAGTCTGGTACATTGCTAGTACATATTAAAAAAAATTTTTTTTAATGTTTATTTATTCTCCAGAGAGAGAGAGAGAGAGAGAGAGAGAGAGCAGGAACAAGGGAGGGGCAGAGCGACAGAGGGACACAGAATCCGAAGCAAGCTCCAGGCCCTGAGCTGTCAGCACAGAGCCCGACTCGGAGCTCGAGCCCATGAGCCGTGAGATCATGACCTGAGCTGAAGTCGGTCGCTCAACCAACTGAGTCACCCAGGCGCCCCGCTAGTACATATTTGATAAACATTGGCCAGCATTCTTTTCTATTAATATATAAACATTGTGTTGACCTGTCTGTGAGCTCCTTGAAGGCAAGAACTGTGCCATAATCATTCCTGGATTCCTGATGTGTGACTGACTCAATTAACGTTGAGTAAGTAAAAGAGTCAGAAGCGATACCTTAGTACCAAGTAACTGGGGGTGGGGTCGGGGAGGGCAGACCTTTGATACTATATTAGGTCATGGGGGAAGCATGACAAGGTGCTTAGAACTATTTCTAAACAGGCTGGTCTTGGGACTGCTCAGTTTTCATCAGATAGGCAATCTGCTTATCTATCTATAACAGTGGTTCTCTGCTCTGACTCCATACTAGAATCATTAAGGAAAATATTTAAAAATAACCATGTCTGGGGGTGCCTGGCTAGCTCAGTCGGTAGAGCACACGGCTCTCGATCTCGGCGTTGTGAGTCCAAATCCCATGTTGGGTGTGGCTATGACTTAAAAATAAAATCTTAAAAAAAAAAAAAAGTGATGTCTCTTACCTCTACCTACCTGGAAGGTTCTGGTTTAATTGGTCTGGGTGGAGTTCGGTCAATCAGGACTTTTTAAAATGTCCAGAGATAATTCTACAGTGCAGCTGAGTCGAGAAGCACAAGCCTGAGAGCGGGTTGAGGCACATCTGCTCTCTTAGACCAGCTGGCTGGCAGGGGCTGGGGTCAGACCTGGTCCTGGCCCATGGCTTCAAATTGTTGCACTCAACAGAGGTGCTCTCACATCGGGCCTGCGCTTGGCGACAAGTAGGGTCATTTTCCTCTAGCCTAGCATTTGGATTTCTACACAAATCTAAAAGGACACATGGATTTACGCTAGAGTCATCTGGGTCTCGTGCCTGAGAGTAGATCCAGAGCCAAGTCCTGTGCCTGAAAACTTGCTTTATGGCCCCTGTAAGCCTCTGTGGGCTTCCAGAGGATTGGACTTTTTGGAAATACTTTATAGTTTTATTTTTTTTATTTTATTTTTTCTTAAAAAAAATTTTTTTTCAACGTTTATTTATTTTTGGGACAGAGAGAGACAGAGCATGAATGGGGGAGGGGCAGAGAGAGAGGGAGACACAGAATCAGAAACAGTCTCCAGGCTCCGAGCCATCAGCCCAGAGCCTGACACGGGGCTCGAACTTCCGGACCGCGAGATCGTGACCTGGCTGAAGTCGGACGCTTAACCGACTGCGCCACCCAGGCGCCCCAATATTTTATAGTTTTAAAATACTAAGATTTCATCCAGCTTAAAAAAATTCCATGATTCAGAGTGTTATTATTATTTTTTTCCTGTGAGCTTTTGTGAACTTGCTCTCCTCTCCATGGGAAATCACGTTTAATACTCCAAGCTGAACCTACGGCAATTGATGCAAATTCATTGTTATTCCTCTAGAAGACACTGGGCATTCATATACTTGTGTTCTGTTACTTAGCTGTCATTTGCACCCTACCACGTTTTATGAAGACTCAGGAAGGGTTTCCCTTAATGACTGATTAGTACAAACTGGTAGTTGTTGTTTATCTTCAATGAGATTGCAACAAGTTTGAACTGTTTGACCAGGCTTGTGAAATACAACCAGTGACACAACCATGGTTGAGACTTGGGTGTGAATGCAATCAGGAAAGAGTTTCTCTTTGTAGTCTCATCATTAACACAGTGTTTATCAGTATGCACTTATTACTTATTTATTCTGTGTCTCATGCTAATAAAAGATTTTGAGTCAGCTTATAGAAATATGCGTTATACACCAGTTACAAATACATGAGGAGTTTGAGGAAGGGTGTAAGTAAGGGTAGAAAAAAAAACCATGAATTCATGGAGAGGATTCAAGAATGCTTGTCATGAGGCTCTGAATGGTTACTATAGCCAAATGAAGGAAGGGGCCATGATGGGAAGCAGAAGTTAAGTTGCTTGTGCATTTAAAACACGTGAGTAAATAAGAAGGAGAGTCTGAGGCAAGATTTTGGTATGGGTTCTTAAGAAGGGGCTTCAAGGTAAGTATATTCGACGTCATTAACACCATCCCTGCAACCTCTGGCCCCATAACTTTTGACTCACCCCCAAACTTAACTACTAGACCCATAACTCCAGAAAAAAAACTGATGATTGCCAGAGGGAAGGGGGCACAGGGATGGGCAAAATGGGTGAAGGGGAGTGGGAGATACAGGCTTCCATCTATGGAGCGAGTAAGTCACGAGGATAAAAGGTACAGTGTAGGGGAATATGGTCAATGATAATGTAATAGTGGTGTATGGTGACAGATGGTAGCTACACTTGTGGAAAACATCTTGTAATATGTAAACTTGCCAAATCACTATGTTGTACACCTGAAATTAATGTAACACCGTATGTCAATTATACTTCAGTAAAAAATAGATAATACATTGAATTAAAAAATCCTACAACTATTAGACTGCTGTTGACCAGAAGCCTTACTGATAACATAAACAGTTACTGAACACATATTTTGTGTATTATATACTGTATTCTTACAATAAAGTCAGCTAGAGAAAAGAAAATGTCTTAAAAAATTTTTTTAATGTTTATTTGTTTTTGATAGAGAGACAGAGACAGAGCACAAGCGTGGGAGGGGCAGAGAGAGAGGGAGACACAGAATCTGAAGAAGCTCCAGGTTCTGAGCTGTCAGCACAGAGTCCATCGTGGGGCTTGAACTCATGACCTACGCGATCATGACTTGAGCTGAAGTTGGATGCTTAACCAACTGAGCCACCCAGGGGCCCCAAAAATGTCTTTTAAAAAACCATAAGGAAGAGAAAATACATTTACCATACTGTACTGTATTTATTTAAAAAAAAAAAAAAATCTGTTTGTAAGTGGACCCACACAGTTCAAACCCGTGTTGCTCAAGGGTCAACTGTAATTTTACCAGCAGCTCAAATGGTGTTAACCAAATATTCAGCTCTATAACTGAATATTTGAAGGAACAAAAACCCTGAGTGTTTAGAGGAATATATAGACAACATTCTCCATGAATATTATCTCCTATAACTGAACTTTTTTTTCTTGATTTTTAAATGTTTATTTATTTTTGAGAGAGAGACAGAGAAACAGAGCATGAGTGGGGGAGGGGCAGAGAGAGGGAGACACAGAATCAGAAGCAGGCTCCAGGCTCTGAGACTGTCAGCACAGAGCCCGATGCAGGGCTGGAACTCACAAACGGTGAGATCATGACCTGAGCAGAAGTTGGACACATAACCGACTGAGCCACCCAGGTGCCCCTGTAACTGAACTTTTGATATGGATTGAGCAGAAAATAATGGCAAACACCATGTATGAGGCACTACTCTAAATGTTTATATATATATATATATATATATATATATATATGGGGATGGGCTATATATATATATATATATCCCTTCATTTAATTGTTGAAACATCTTTTTTTTTAAATGTTTGATTTATTTTTGAGAGAGAGAGCGCAAGCGGGGGAGGGGCAGAGAGAGAGGGGAACAGAGGATCCCAGCAGGTTCTGCACTGACACAGTGAGCCTGACTCAGGGCTCGAACTCACAAACCATGAGATCAGGACCTGAACCGAAGTCGGATGACCAACCAGTGGAGCCACCCAGGCCCCCCCAATACTTGAAACATTTCTGTGTGGTCAATGCTACCAGCAGCATCATCACCTTTTACAGACGAGGAAACCAAAATAGGAAGATGTTCAGTAGCTTGCTCAAGGACACCCTGTAGTAGACTGGTTTCTGACCCATATCGTGTGGCCCCTTGTTTTCAGCCAATTGCACTATCATTGTCTGTCTGAGAGTCTGGGTTATCTTCTCCGACAGGAGCATAGAGTATGGCTCTTCCATTTGCTGTTTAAGAGCAACTGTGTAAGTTTTTACACTTAAACACACAGTAAAGCTGACATCATGTCATGAAAATAAAAGAGTCTGCTCAGTGCTGGATAGCCTCCATGGCATATCCACATTGAGGTGTCAAATCCATGATAGAGGCCACAGAGGTCGATGAGGATCTCAAGGAGGATGTGAAGGGGCCCAGCGAGGGCACAGAGGGGTGGGGTAAATGGTGAAGGAGACAAATAGACTGTGGCCCACAGCTCTTTCTTGTCTTACCTCATTTTCCCCTCCCCATGGTGATGTTTCCCTTCTGGGGCTTACGTTTAAATTTTAATTAATCAAACAACTCCAAGGCAAAACAAATAAGAAATTACTCTTCTATGCCATTACAACCACAATAATTTTTTAATCCCCAAATTTATTGTTTCTTTCTGATTGTGTAAGCAATATACGTTCACTGATAAAAATATGAAAAGAAGAAGCACAAAGAAGAAATTACAAGTCACTTATACTCCTACCACTGGCAATGACTACAATTTGCATTTCGATGTCTTTTCCAGTCTTTTTCCCTCTATGCTTCTATACAAATATATGTATCTGCAAGCATATATATTTCAACAAAGTTGTTTCATAAGGTATCACATGGTTAATCATGCTGATACATAATCAGCAACACGATTTTTATTTTATTTTTTCTTATTTATTTATTTTTAATTTTAAAATTTTATTTAATCCAAGTTAGTTAACATATAGTGTAATAATGATTTCAGGAGTAGAATTTAGTGATTCATCACTCACATATAACACTCAGTGCTCCTCCCAACAAGTGCCCTCCTTAATGCCCATCGCCCACTTAGCCCATCCTCCCACCCACCTCCCCTCCAGCAACCCTCAGTTAGCAACATGATCATTTAAATTTATTTATTTGAGAAAGAGAGAGAGAGAGAGAGAGAGAGAGAAGGAGAGAGCTCATGAGCAAGCAGGGGAGGGGCAGAGAGAGAGAATCCCAAGCAAGCTCCACACTGCCAACACAGAGCCTGATGTGGAGCTCCAGCCCACGAACCGCGAGGTCATAACCTGAGCCCAAGTCAGCAGCTTAACCGAATGAGCCACCCAGGCGCCCCAGCATCATGATTTTTAAATAGTTATTTTGTGCCTATGTTGCTCAGTCATCTGGCTTTGGCTCAGGTCATGATCTCACCTCATGATCTCAGATCATGAGTTTAAGCCTCCTATCGGGCTCTGTGTTGACAGCTCGGAGCCTGGAGCCTGCTTGGGATTCTGTGTCTCCCTCTCTCTGCCCCTCCCCCGCTCATGCTCTGTCTCTCTCAAAAATAAATAAACATTAAAAAAATTACAAATAAATAAATAGCTACATGGTATTACATTCTTTAGATGTACTATCCTTAATCCGTTTCCTATACTGGATATATTTTTTTCTTTTCCAAATTTTTATTTAAATTGTAGTTAGTTAACATACTAATATTGGATATTTAGATTGTATCTAATATTCTCCAAATTATAGATAAGCAAATAAGTAATATTTTAATAAACATCTTTGTACCTAGCCTTTTGTAGGATCTATATTTCCTTTTAATGAATTCTCAGGAGTAATATTTCTTGGTGGATGTTGTGCTCTGCCACCTAGATTCTCCCTTGATCATTTCCCTGCTTCAGAAGGTCTTGATTATTGGCAACTCACAACTGATTCTCTTCCTAGGATCACTGTTGACTGAAGGAAGTTGCCTTGCCTAAGGTTATGCACCCTCCCAGGGGAAGCTCATGTCCTGTGATTGTTGACGTGGAGGTCCAAAGGCCTAACCTCCTGGTCTCAATCCCGGTGAATTTAGAAGGACCATCTCAGCTCTAGCTCCCATGGGATCAGGTGAAGCCTTCATTTGCAATGTGTCACAGCCCCATGGCTCCTTCTGCTCAGTTTTGTTTCCCTTACCCCCGACAGGTGTTGATTTCCATGATATTCCCCAATAAATTTCTTGTAGACAAATCTCTCGGCACCCGCTTCCCTGGGAACTTGACCTAAGACAAAGTGTTACATATATTTTTATATAATCTTAAGTAGTTTTAAAATAACAGGAATATTTGCTTGCTAATATTTCAAATTCGTGGGCCTGTGTGAAGAATTAAAAGAAGTCTAGATGGTTGTAGCAGAGAGAATGGGAAGGAAAGAGGTATTGGATGTGGGCAGAGAGCTCTGCAAGGGCAAGACCGTAAAGGATTTTGCAAACTGTTGTATTAGGGGTATGGCAGGAAGCAGATGACACATCCAATTGGGTAATATGAGGACGGTTTAATGAAGAGACTATTTACAAAGGTGTGGGCAGGGTTCAGTAAAGACCAATAAGGGTAAACATCATCCCGGATCTAGCACCAGTCAGGAGCCCTTACCCACCAAAGCTTGAGGGAGCAGGCAGTGGAGTCCACTCGGTCCCTGTGTAGAGAGGTCTGCAGGATGGGAGCTGGGACTTCTGGCAGGGAGGCACAGCCAACCTGAGATGACCTGGCAGAGAGAAGCTGGGGAGGAGGGAAAGCATTTCAACTTTATCCTCCTTCCACCTTCCAGATCTCCTACTGGTCCCTCCCATTTGCCAAGCTCTCCTGGAAGCTGGAGAGCATGGGAGCCCATGCTGCCCACACAGGTCAGTCTCCAGGAACATAGCAGACAGGGTGAAGCCAAATGAAACGTGGACCTGGAGGGACAAACCGAAGATCTCCAGCACAGCCATGGGCACAGTTTTGGTTTTATCCTAAGAGCAATAGTGTTATGGGCTGGATTGTGCCCCCTGCAATTCATATGTTCAAGTCCTAATCTCTAGGACATCAGAATATGACTGTATTTGGAGATAGGGCCTTTAAAGAGGTAATTAAAGTACAACGAAGTCATATGGGTAGGTCCTAATTCGTTATGACTAGTGTCCTTATTAGAAGAGATTAAGACATAGACATCCACAGAGGAAAGACCATGTGAGAACAGAGAGAAGGTAGCCATCTAGAAGTCAATGGGACAGGCCTTAGAAGCAGTCAACCCTGTCAACATCTTGATTTTGGACTTCTAACCTCTAGAACTGTGAAATAAAATAATTTCTGTTGTTTAAGCCGCTCAGTCTGTGGTATTTTCTTTTCTTTTTTAAAAAAAAAATTTTTTTTCAACGTTTATTTATTTTTGGGACAGAGAGAGACAGAGCATGAACGGGGGAGGGGCAGAGAGCGAGGGAGACACAGAATCGGAAACAGGCTCCAGGCTCTGAGCCATCAGCCCAGAGCCCGACGCGGGGCCCGAACTCCTGGACCGCAAGATCGTGACCTGGCTGAAGTCGTACGCTTAACTGACTGCGCCACCCAGGCTCCCTGATGTGGTATTTTCTTAAAGCAGCCCTAGTAAACTAACACAAATGGAAAGTCACTAAAGAATTGGGGGATCTTTATTTTGGAAAGATGGCCAGATTGCAGTTGAGTATTGATTGGAAGGTGGCCAGAGTAGATGCAGAGATACCAAATAAAAGGCAACTTTGCAATCCAGGTGAAAGATAAATAGACTCCACTCCTAGCAGTAGAGAAAAGAAGTGGATGGATTTGAGAGATATTTAGAAAATAAAATGAACATACCTTGGTAATGGGTTGGAGATCCTGTGTGAGGGAGAAGAAGTCATTAAAAAATATTTCTTGATCAAGTGTTGATTGAATACCTATTCTATGCCAGCCATTCTCTCTTCTAGACACTGAGGGGTGCAGGTTGTCTCCTAGGTTTCCCGGGGGCACAAGTGAGTGGATAATGATCTCTGGAATGGGAGACCCTTGAAAAAGATCAGGTTTTCAACCATTCTTTTATTGATAGATATTTAAATGGTTTTCAAATCTATTTATACAGGTATATGTACATATATACACACACACCCACACACACACGTATTTGGTGCTATTACAAGGTACAATGTAATAAGCACCCTTCATGTGCATGTATTTTGGATACAAATTCAATTCTCAATGAGTGAAAATTAATAGTTCAAAGGGTATGCGCATGAAACATTTTAGTAAGTACTGCCAAATTGACATCCAAAGAAGCTATACCAACTTATATTTCCCTTAACGGCCTGTAAGAGTACTTGCATTGTACATTATCAATTTAAAAAATTTTTACTGTCCACGTTTTTAAGGCTTTTGATAATATATTGCCCCACTATCTGCTAGAAAGGTCGTATCAATTTCTATTCCCACCAGTATGCAGTTACTTTATTTTATTTGTAGATTTGTGGCATATTTTTCTTAAAGTTTACTCACTTATTTTGAGAGAGAGAGAGAGAGAGAGAGAGAGAGAGAGAATGCATATGCTGTGGTGGGGGCAGGGGAGGGTGGGCAGAGAGGGAGAGAGAGAATCCCAAGCTAGCTCTGCACTGTCAGTGCAGAGCCTTATGGGGGGCTCTATCCCACAAACCTCGAGACCATGACCTGAGCCAAAATTAAGAGCTGGATGCTCAACTGACTGAGCCACCCAGGTGCCCCCAGCATATAGTAATTTTAGCTTAGAAATTTTGTGACACAGAAGTTAACCTCACTCATCTAGAGCCATTAACATTTTGATCTTTAGAAATATAGAGATTCTCCTCCATTCTCCTGCCAGTGCCTCCCAATAACTGAAACAACCATCTGGGGATGCAATCCATATAGGGCAACATGGCAGGACACAGAGCAAGGCAGAGAAAGGTAGAGAATGAATCCAGGGGCCAAACAGAAAATTAACCATCACATTTTCCCCTCAGAGAAAACAGAAAGATAAGGTTACCCTATATGCTAATGGAACAGTTTGATTGCCAAAAAGTACAAGTAGCAGAGAATATGGGTGAAGATCAAATATTCTAATCCCTTAAACTGCATGTTTTGCAGATGTTAACAGGTACAGAACAGTTCATGTCTAACAATACCTGACTACTTAGGAAAATATTTGAAATAATGTTTGAAGTATACTATAAGTTAAATCACTTAACATTTGGGCATTCTATTGATCATGATTCTATTGATTATTCTAAGTGGCTCGATGATAGATACATAAAGACATTAGAACACATACAGATATATAAAATGTATCCCTCAAATAAAGAATATCTGATTATATTCTATATGTATATAAATGTATATTTCTATATACATATGTATATAGAAAGAAAACATCATGTGTTAGTATGTGTATACATATATTTCTCTCTTTTTTTTAGTTTATTTATTTATTCTGAGAGAGAGAAGTGAGGGAGGGGCAGAGAAAGAGGGAGAGAGAGAGAATCCCAAGCAGGCTCTGCACTGTCAGCACAGAGCCTGATGCGGGGCTAGAACTCATGAACTGTGAAATCATGACCTGAGCCAAAACCAAGAGTCAGACACTTTAACCGACTGAGCCACCCAGGCACCCCTGGAAGAATCTTTTTTTAAATTTTATTTTTTATTTTTTAAAATTTACATCAAATTAGTTAGCATATAGTGCAACAATGATTTCAGGAGTAGATTCCTTAATGCCCCTTACCCATTTAGCCCATCCCCCCCTCCCACAACCCCTCCAGCAACCCTCAGTTTGTTCTCCATATTTATGAGTCTCTTGTTTTGTCCCCCTCCCTGTTTTTATATTCTTTTTGTTTCCCTTCCCTTATGTTCATCTGTGTTGTCTCTTAAATTCCTCATATGAGTGAAGTCATATGATTTTTGTCTTTCTCTGACTGACTAATTTCACTTAGCATAATACCCTCCAGTTCCATCCACATAGTTGCAAATGGCAAGATTTCATTCTTTTTGATTGCTGAGTAATATTCCATGGTATATGTATGTATGTATGTATGTATGTGTGTGTGTGTATATATATATATACCACATCTTCTTTATCCATTCATCCATCGATGGACATTTGGGCTCTTTCCATACTTTGGCTATTGTTGATAGTGCTGCGATAAACATGGGAGTGCATGTGTCCCTTTGAAACAGCACACCTGTATCCCGCAGATAAATACCTAGTAGTGCAATTGCTGGGTCGTAGGGTAGTTCTATTTTTATTTTTTTGAGGAACCTCCATACTGTTTTCCAGAGTGGCTGCACTGGCTTGCATTCCCATGGAAGAAATTTTAATAAGGGGATTTGTTGTCTCCAACAGAAGGGGAAACAACAACAACAACAAAAACAAGAACATCACACCTGAAAAAAAAAAACCCTAAAATTTAAATACTAGATTTATTTTTGTTGTGATGGTGGGAAAATGGATACAGAAGAATGCATGCGCAATTATGATCACTTGAGTTTTCATAATCAGAATGAATAAATGTTAGCATTTTGTCATATTTGCTTCAAATATGACTAATTTATTTTCCTTTTTACCTTTTTATCTTTCACTCTTAAAAATGCACACATCAGTGAAGTTCCATGGGACCCTCTCTCTGGTCCCATTACCCTCCCATGCTCCTAGAAGCAATTATTATTAAGAATTTGGTAATTCCAATCCATGCCGAGTTAGTACATAGAAGAATTTATTTATCTTACCTTCCGTAACTATTCTATTATACATTTGCATTGCAATTTATGTATCTAATTTCTTGTTGATGGACTTTTAGGTTTTTCCCAATTATTCTATGAGTGTTGCAGTGAACATCCTCATACATAGCTCGTTGTGCATTTATTTTTTCAGGGTTTATATGTAAGCGTGGAGTTGCTGGGTCCTGGGGATATTTTAATTTTCAGGTATACTAGATAGCAAGAGCTGATTATTTATGAACTATTTATTTATTATTTATGATATTTATTATTATGAACTAAAATCAATTATAGTTAATTGATTTGCTCTTACCACATATGTAGCCTTAAACAATATGTAATATTGCTTGTTGCATGTGCTCCAGCTTCTAGGACTGTGTAGCAAATTACTCCAAAATACAGTGGTACAAAACAACCGTTTATTATGCTCACAGATTCTGGGCAAGGCACAGAGATGTCTGGAGGAAGGCTCAAAGCTGGGATGGAATCACCCACATGTCTGGTGGTCGATGCTGGCTCTTGGCTGAAGCCTGACCTGGGCTGTTGGCCAGAGCATCTCCATGAAACCTCTCCATGTGGCCTGGGCTAATTCATGACACGGTGGCTGGATTCCAAGGGTGAGGGTGCAGCAGGGGAGAATGAGAGAGACAGAGAACAAACCAGGCAGAAGCTGTATCATCTTTTAAGAACGATCCTTGGAAATAATGCGGTACTTTGCACTCTATTCGTGAGAAGCAAGCCACAAAGGCTGGCCCATGTTGAAGGGGTAGGAACGGAGGAAGCTTCTACTTCTCTATGGAGCAGTGTCAATATCCTACTGCAATAGAAGCATATGGGCTAAAATATATATCGGTGCCACCATCTTTGGAAATAAAATCTGCCACATTTTATTTTTGTTCTTTCTTTTTTGTAACAATTTTTTTTTCCTGATTGTAAAAGTATTACTACTAATCACAAAAAAAATTCAGAAAAATGCAGACAAGTATAAAGAAGAAAATAGGGGCGCCTTGGGAAGCTCAGTCAGTTAAACATCTGACTTCGGCTTAGGCCACGATCTCATGACTGTAAGTTCGAGCCCTGCGTCAGGCTCATTGCTGACAGCTCATGGCCTGGAGCCTGCTTTGGATTCTGTGTCTCCCTCTCTCTCTGCCCTGCCCCTACTCACGCTCTGTCTCTCTCTCCTTCAAAAATAAATAAACATTAAAAAAATTTTTTTTAAAAATAAGAAAATAAAGCCTATCGGTTATCCTGCCATCCAGAAACAGCTAGAGTTTATTTTTAGGCATACACGCACACATTCTCTGAAAATAAAAATCAGCTTACCATATACATATTGCTTCTTCATTTAGCAAAATGAAGAACATAACATCCATATCATTGACCTTTTTCAGTGTTAACAATAGAATTCTACACGGTGATTTAAATAATATCTTTCATTTTATGGGTATATTATCTTGATTTATCCAATCCCTTCTTTATGGACACTCAGTTTATTTCTAAATTTTCTATATTATTTTGTCTATATGTCTTTAAAATGTATATATGGTAGTATACTGCATTAAGTATTCTGCAACTTGCTTTCATCCATTAAAATTATGTTTTCAAGAGCTACGTTGGCAAAAATAGTAATTATTTTAACTTCTATGAGTATTCTATTATATAATTACATAACAACTTCTGCATCCAATTTCTTGCTGATGGACTTTTAGGGTTTTCCCATTTATCCTACTACAAACAGTGTTGCAGCGAACATTCTAGTACATGCCTCCTTGTGCATTTATTTTTTTCAGGGGTTATAGTCATGGAGTTGTGGGGTCATGAAGGTATGCTCATTTGCAGCTATGCTAGATAGCAAGAACTGATTATTTTAGTCAACTGATTTATTGGCATTGCCTTCACTGAGCCTCCAGATTGCTGTTGGATGGATTCTTGAGGTTTCTCAGCAAGGACTGGCATTTCTTAGAGTGAGTGTGCTACTTCAGTTCTAAATACGTGCTCGTGTGCAGTGGGATGACTAGAATGAATAATTCATAATCACCTGCAACAATGAGAGTAGGGCAGACCTTTGCTAGTATTTTTGTGATATAGCACTTTGATGTCACATTTGAAAATAATTTTAAAATCTCAGAAATGGGAATGTGTTATGTCCCGTTAGTTTATTCAGGAATTCTCTCACCAAGTATCAGGATTAAACAAACAGAGTTAAGCAGCTTTGGCGTGAAATCACCGAAACTAGTCTACATAAACCTCCGCAAGAGATGGAGTACATCCTCAGGAAGACTGACTTTATATTGGGATGAAGCACAATTCATTGGAGAGCAGACAATCGTGACGGGTTTTAGTACCAGGAATTTTCCTGTTCTTCTGGTCTTACTTTTGAACAACTTTGCTGAGTTTGGTTGCAAATAGGGAACTTTATCAAAGTCAGCTAGTTCCTTGGATTGGATTACATAAGGTCCTATCCTGTGTTTACAATGGTGCTTTTGTGTCTAAAAACCTCAGTACATATTTAAATGGACATTAAGGGAAGGTATTTAATCTGCTTTCAGATGGCTCAGTGTTTGGATTTTCTGACAAGAAGTTGGCGTTATTTCTCTTCTATCCTGATCATGTTCTATACTAAGCAGCTGTACTCGATACAGTTTTTAAATGAAGTGTTTTTCATATGGTCTAGTGCCAGTTAAGATTTTGTCTTAAACCAGAATGTCAGGCAATCCAAAGTTCTACTCATTCGATGTTTCTGCTTGTGTTCTTATTTTAAAAGAAAAGGAACAGGATTTCTTTCAGATTGCATTTTCTATTTTGAGTGGAAATATTTTCACTGTTTTGTTCTAGCCCTGAGAAAGAAACCAGATCGCCTCTAGTTGAGTGTTCTTGGCTAGCCAAGTGAATCCTTTCAGATTTTGGGTCCCTGGCATGCATGATTGGGCCACTAGTTTCTTTATGAGCAGCTAGCTTCTGGGAATGAAATGGAACTGCTGAGAACATGTGAAACAAAATTCCAATAAGGAAAATTACCCCAGAAAGAAGTGACTTGTAACTTAAGATATGCTGTTACCACCTTATTTCCCATAATTGCATTTATGATTGACCCTGTGTGAGGATCCTCTTTGATGTTTAAAAAAAGTTTTTCTTAATATTTATTTATTTTTAAGAGACAGAGTGTGAGTGGGGAAGGGGCAGAGAGAGAGAGGGAGACACAGAATCCAAAGCAGGCTCCAGGCTCTGAGCTGTCAGCACAGAGCCTGACATGGGGCTCGAACCCACCAGCTGTGAGATCATGACCTGAGCCAAAGTTGGATGCCTAACCGACTGAGCCACCCAGGTGCCCACCCTCTTTGGTGTTTTTAAAGACTTTGCTCTCTCTCTCTCTCTCTCTCTTTTTTTTTTTTTTTTTAAAAACTCTTCCTACTTTATAAACAATGATTACAAATAAAAATCATTGATAATCATAAACTGGAAAAGCAACTGTGAAGAATAACATCTAGGAAACTTTCCTGCATATTCTCAAAATTTGTATTTCAGAGCCATTCTTGAATGATTCATCATACAAGCAAATATCCTAGATGACAACGATAAAGAGAAAATTGGAGGAAATCAAAATAAATGAGCAAAACCTCTTTTTTCCTAGAAAAGAATTTTTATTGTGGTGAAATCAGCACAACAGAAAATTTGCCATCTTAGTTACTTTTAAGGGTACAGTTTTGTGGCATTAAGAACATTTACATTGTTCCGCAACCATCAACATTATCTATCTCTAGAACTCTTTCATCTTGCGAAACTAAAATCCTGCCCATTAAACAGTAACTCCTCACTCCTGACTATCCCCTACCCCAGGCCCAGGCAACCACCATTTTATTTTCTGTCTTTATGAATTTGACTATTCTATGTACCTCATATAAGTGGAATCATACAATATCTGTCCACTTGTAACTGGCTTATTTGACTTAGCATAATGTCCTCAAGGTTCATCCGTGTTGTACATGTGTCAGAATATCCTCTCTTTTGAAGTCTGAATAATACTCCATTGTACATATACACAACATTTTGGGCTTATCTATTATTTATTTATGGGAATTTGAGATGCTTTTATTTCTGACCATTGCAAATAATGCTGTTATGAACATGCCATATAAATATCTGTTGCAGTCCTTGCTTTCAGTTCTTATGGGTATATAGTCAACGTGGAAGTGGTTGGAATGCTGGATCATGGGTAGTTCTATGTCTAACTTTTTGTGGAATTGCCACAGAGTTTTTCAGAGTGGCTGCATCATTTTATATTCCCACCAAGAGTACATAGTAAACTTTCAGTTTCTCCACATCCTTGCCAACGCTTAGTATCTATGAGTGTGTGTTTAATAACAGCCATCCTATTGAGTATGAAGAGTCATGGAAATCTTTAATGTCAACACATATACAGATATATTATCCTCTTGAAAGACATTTAGTTTGTGTTTAGTTTTTCACCATGGAAACAAAACTGCTACCAATTAAATCTTTGTGTGTACCTCTTCGTTTTTGTTTTTGTTTTTTTATGTACCTTTTTGTGATTTTGGCTGATTGTAGGCTTGTATCATATTGCCAAAAGTTGAATTGCTGGATTAAGGGTATATACATTAACAATGTTCCCTTCCATTTATACTCTGAGGGTCTCTAACCTCCACACACTGAAACCAAGAGCAGATATTACCAATAAAAATTTTTATTTTGCCAATATGATAGTCAACAAGTGTGATCTCAATGTTTTTATTATGTTCTTTATATTTTTTTATATTATGTTCTTAATATTTTTTATCTTTTTACTGTAACCCCCAACCAAACGGATTGAAAATTGCAGATGAATGGTTCCTCTCCACCCCCAAATCTTCTGTCTTATTCCCAAAAGGATGAATAAATGCTCCACAGACAAAGCAACATATTTTTATAGTTTTGCTTTTCACACTTTCACATTTGATTCCTCTAGAATTAATTTTAATAGTTTAAATTTTTTTCAAATGGTTAGCTAGTTGTCACAACATTATTTATGGAATAGTCCATCTTTTCTCCACTGACTTTATTTATTATTATTATTTTTTAATTTTTTTTTTCAACGTTTTTTATTTATTTTTTTTTGGGACAGAGAGAGACAGAGCATGAACAGGGGAGGGGTAGAGAGAGAGGGAGACACAGAATTGGAAACAGGCTCCAGGCTCTGAGCCATCAGCCCAGAGCCCGACGCGGGGCTCGAACTCCCGGACCGCGAGATGGTGACCTGGCTGAAGTCGGACGCTTAACCGACTGCGCCACCCAGGTGCCCCTCTCCACTGACTTTAAATGCCACTTTTATTATGTTTTCAATTGTATGTATTTGACTCTTTTTTGGAGTATGTATTTTGTTTTATTGATTTGTCTGTCCAGCTCTTGTGTTAGTACTCTACTGTTTTAATTACTATGGCTTTACAATATATTTCAATTGCTGATAGGACAAACCAGCTTGTTTTTCTTTTTCTTTTTTTTTTCCCAGAAATTTCTTGCTCATCTTACATGTTTATTCTTCTAGAGAGGTAATGCTCAACCTTGACAGTGCATCATAATCACTCAAGGAGATTTCATAAACATTGATAACCCCATCCCACCCCCAGAGGTCCTGGGTTAATTGCTCTAGGGTGCAGTCTGGGAACAGAGAGCTTTAAAATCTCCCCAGGTAGGGGCACCTGGGTGGCTCAGTCGATTAAGCGTCCAACTCTTGATCTCAGCTCAGGTCATGATCTTACTATTCATGAGATTGAGCCCTGCGTGGGGCTCTGCAAATGAGAGTGCAGAGTGTGCTTGGGACTCTTTGCCCTTTCCCCCCTCCAATATAAATAAAGAAACTTAAAAAAAAAACCAAACTCCCCAGATGATTGTAATGTGTAGTTAAAGTTGAGTACCACTTTACAAAATGAACTTGAAAACTATTTTGTTCCATTTCTGTTATTGTTTTGACCTGTATTGTATTGAATCAGAGATTAATTTAGACGTAATTGACATCTTTGTGACGCTGTGTCTTGCTATGTGATTCAGTTACAGTTCTCTGGTTGAAAAAAAATTTCAGAACCAGACTTTAGCTGACTCAGAGAAAAAGATAAAATAAAGGAATTTCTGAAAGGATTTGAGGTGGCTCACAGATGTGAAGGGAAGCTGAAGGAGCAGATTTGGGGATGAAAAAACCAGAGCTGCTACAAGGATCTGGAGCCAGCCCAGTGCAACTTCATTCACATGCCTTGGCTCCACCAGCCTTCTTATCTTTGAGGCAATTTGCTCAAATTTCAGATTCTGAAAGAAAAGGCAACGATCCTTACTTGGGTAGCCTCCACACAGTGGTCCGGGAACTCAGAGAAAGGGACTCAGTAGCTGTTCTAGAAACATGAGCTTGGATTTGGGGAGGCAAAGGCAGTAACAGTGACAAGGATGACAAAAATAGAGGTATAGAATACAGGCCTGAGCAAGGTGTTTCGCTTCATTTGTTTATATTTTCTTCAGTGCTCCTTGGTGTTTTATAGTTTTTTTTTTTTAATTGAGTTTGTACATTGTGTATTTAGTTTCTTTCTGTTTTATGCATCTTTTTTCTTTCATTTTTCTAAAACTTGACTATTGTCAGCAATAAGAAAGTTTTGTGTGTTTTTTTTTAAATTCAGCTTTATTGGGGTTTAATTGAGAAAGTTTTGTTTTTATGTGATCACTTAATAGAACTCTCTGATGATTCTAACACCTTTGCACATTAGCTTATCATATTTTTTGAAAATGACATCTTCTGAAAATGATAATTTTGTCTCTTTATTTCCAATAGTCTATACCTCTTTTTTCTCTTTTCTAATTGTTTTAGCCAGCACTTTTACAAGATTAAGTAACAGACCACCTTGCCTCATTCATTATATTTATGGAAATAATTCTTATATTTTATTGTTAAATGTCACACTATAATACATACATAATTTGTCATGTTTAAAACATTCTTTTTTTTAAATTTTATTTTTTAAAATCTACATCCAAATTAGTTAGCATATGAACAATGATTTCAGGAGTAGGTTCCTTAATGCCCCTTACCCATTTAGCCCATCCCCCCTCCCATAACCCTCAGTTTGTTCTCCATATTTATGAGTCTCTTCTGTTTTGTCCCCCTCCCTGTTTTTATATTATTTTTGTTTCCCTTCCTTATGTTCGTCTGTTTTGTCTCCTAAACTCCTCATATGAGTGAAGTCATATGATTTTTGTCTTTCTCTGACTGACTAATTTCACTTAGCATAATACCCTTCAGTTCCATCCACATAGTTGCAAATGGCAGGATTTCATTCTTTTTGATTGCCGAGTAACACTCCATTGTGTGTGTATGTATATATATATGTGTGTGTGTGTATATATATATATATACACACACACACACATATATATATATATATATATATATATATATATACCACATCTTCTTTATCCATCATCCATTGATGGACATTTGGGCTCTTTCCATACTTTGGCTATTGTTGATAGTGCTGCTATAAACATGGGGGTGCATGTGTCCCTTTGAAACAGCACACCTGTATCCCGTGGATAAATGACTAGTAGTGCAATTGCTGGGTTGTAGGGTAGTTCTATTTCTAGTTTTTTGAGGAACCTCCATCCTGTTTTCCAGAGTGGCTGCCCCAGCTTGCATTCCCATAAAACATTCTTGTATTGCTATTTTATAAACTTTGGTTTTAAATTGGCAATTGATGTGAAATTTTCTAAAATGCCTTTTGGAATCTTTTGAGATGATGTGGTTTTTCACCTTTGAAAATAATGATGACTTTTATTAATAGAATTCATATGTCAACGCATCTCTATATTTTTAAAACGAATTCTGTTTAATATGGTATATTATTCTTTTAATCTAATGCTGGATTCTGCTTTGGTTTTACAAAAGTGTTTGCATCAATATTTACACTTAAGCTGTTTTTGAGGGACACCTGGGTGGCTCATTTGGTTGAGTGTCTGAATGATTTTTGGCTCAGGTCGTGATCCCAGGGGCGTGGGATCAAGTCCCACGTGCTGAGTGTGGGGCCTGCTTCTAATTCTCTCTCTCTTCCTCTGCTGCTCTCCCCTGTTTGCACTCTCACTTTCTCTCTCAAATAAAATAAAATAAAAAAGAAACAATTCTAACAATATTTAATTCAGTTTCTCATTAAATACCATTTTTGTCCCTTTAAAAAAAAAAGATGTTTTTGAGTTCCATTTGTAATTTTTTTCCCCATCTTTGTTTTCACTATTATGCTGCCTGTCAAAAATATTTGGAAAGCTTGCATTCTTTTCCTATGCTCTGGAATGGTTTAAATATCATAGATAAGAATTATCTTCTTGACGATTTCAAGGAATTCACACATGAAATCATCCGGACTTGGAGCTTTTTAAACTGCTTTGTCAAGATTCTCCATTCATAAAAAAAGAAAGAAAGAAAAAGATTCTCTATTCATCTCACAGTTACTCATCTGTAGTAAAATTTATTAATTCATGTACCCCTAGAAAATTCTTAGTTGCTATCATATTTTGTATATATTAATAATGTTAATTAAAGTATCCACTTACAATTACTTCTAATTTCCTCCGTGCCTGTGTCTTTTCCCTTTTTGTCGTCTTAATTCTTGTGTATTTGGGATGAATCTAATTTAAATGTTCCCAGTGTGTCACTACTGAAGGACTGTTTTGGTGGATCCTTAGTGAGGTTTCTTGTGGAGTTGCCCAAAATCTTACTGAACACCATTCCCATCTCAATTCAGAAAAGCAACATTTAGTGTCTCACAAAACATTGCCCTTTTTGAATTTGTGAATAACTTTTAGTATTTACGAAACTAAAGTCTGAATATTCCTGAGCAGCATTAGACTTATATAAGATAGGAACTGTGACAACTAGTTTGTGGTTTTGAGGTCAACACAAATGGGGAGCAAGCTAATTTAGATAAGTGGGGCTTCATGTGAAGAAGGCACGCTTCTTATTATCAGGAAAAGGCTTCACCTGACTGGCGAAGTGGTATAAAAGCAAACCTTTTTTTTTTTTTTTTTTTTTTTTTTTACAGATTTTATTGTTAAGTAGTGTCTACACTCTACGTGGGGCTCAAACTCACAACCTTGAGACTGAGAGTTGCATGCTCCACCGACTGAGCCAGCCAGGCACCCCAAACCTACTTTTTAAATTAAATTGTTTGAGATAATTATAGATTCAAATGCAGTTGTAAGAAATAATGTGGAGTGATCCTGGGCACACTTTGCCCAGTTTCCACAAATGGTAATATTTTGCGAAATTGGGCTATAATATCACAACCAGCATGTTAACATTAAGCCACCAATGGTATCGCATTTCCCATACTCGTCTGTGTGGGTGTGTATTTGGTTCTATGCCATTTTGTCACATGCATAGGTTTGCATATCTGCCATCACAGTCAAGATACTGAGTAGTTCTGGGGCACGGGGGTGGCTCAGTCAGTTCAGTGTCAGACTCTTGATTTTGGCTCCGGTCATGATCTCACAGTTTGTGGGACCAAGCCCCATGTTAGGCTTTGTGTTGATAGTGTAGAAGTACAAAGCCTGCTTGGGATTCTCTCTCCCTCTCTGCCCCTCCCCCACTCTGACACGTGCACACGCACTCTCTGTCTGTCAAAATAATGAATAAACTTAAAAAAAAAAAGATACTGAAGAGTTCCAATACCACAGGGGTGCCTCATGTTGCCCTTTCATAACCACGCCTCCCTCTCTCCTCCCCTCTTACTGTTCCTAACCCCTGGCAACTGCTTACTTATCTAAAAGTAAGTAAACCTCCATTTCTAAAATCTCATTTAAAAATATTACGTAAATGGAACCATACAGTATGCAACCTTTTTTTTTTTTTAATTTTTTTTTTCAACGTTTGTTTATTTTTGGGACAGAGAGAGACAGAGCATGAACGGGGGAGGGTCGGAGAGAGAGGGAGACACAGAATCGGAAACAGGCTCCAGGCTCTGAGCCATCAGCCCAGAGCCCGACGCGGGGCTCAAACTCCTGGACCGCGAGATCGTGACCTGGCTGAAGTCGGACGCTTAACCGACTGCGCCACCCAGGCGCCCCTGGTATGCAACCTTTTGAGATGATGATGATGATGATTTTTGCTGAGCATAATTCCCTAGAGATTTGCCCAATTTGGTGCATGTACCAATAGTTTGTTCCTTTTTATTGCTGCGTAGTATCAGATGGTATGATGTGATTCCAGTGTTTGGCAACACCTTTATAACACAGGTTGGAGACCAAACACTGAGTGGCAATTGTCTTAGGATAAGAGCTTGCCAGGTTAATGACTTTGGTCTGCAACCAGGGTTTTGAGAATACAATGATAAACATATCTCAACCCATCTCAAAAGTCTAAGAAAGTGCTCAGCCGTTTATTTTGTGTTAGGATTCCAGTTGCAATTATCTGGGTTCCTGAAAAACCTAGTTCTTGGACTGAGAACTAGTCAGCAGAAGACTGAGGCTTGACAGGGGCTTGGTTCAATACCTAGATAACAGGAAAAGGAGAGTTCTCATCTCCAAATGTCAGAACCTTCTGGATGGTCTTGATCAAAGCTCTTCACAGAAGAAAGATCTTTGTTCCAAAAGAGTTTAACTGACTCGCCCAAGGTCAGTCAGCCTTTTTTCCCTGAGCCAATGCTACAAACGGTTCTGAGTACTTGAATATATGGCTCAGTCTTCTGTTTTGCAAATGGAGTCCAGATGGATAAGTTCTTAGGGCAGGGCTCTGATGGATCTCATTCTTATCCCAGGAGGGATCACTGACCATAGAGAGGTGGAGCGCTCTGTGTTTCACCCAGCCTAGTTCACACACCCACCTCTGGTTTGGGGGCACAGTCAGTTCCCAGAAGAAGGGGGAGGGCAGCTAGGGCCAACAAGATCACAAACAGTATATGCATCAATTAATGTGAGTAAAGGTTTGGCTATGGTCTGGAGTAAATATTTTAAACGATACGCACGCTTGGCTTTCAGATAGGAACGTTGTGGTTGGCATTATAGATAAGAAAGCCAGGATATAGAGATACTGCGTGGTGCTCAAATGGAGCCTCATAGAGGGATGACACGTTCTCGGGCCCTTATTTTCTAAACTCATTTTTTTCAATACATACTGCTCATCAACTCAGGGGGACTCCAGTACATCACACACACTCACCCAAGGCTGCAGTGCAAACCAGTTAGTTCACAATAAAGGAAATGTCTCCAGGCACCATACCACTTGCGCTCAAACCAGAGAATGAATGATTCACCAGAATGTTGTATGGTGAGCAGAGGATCAATGAAATAAAGGGCAAAGAGTTTGACCCAGTGATGCTTAATGAACTTTCTTTGCTTCCCAAAGGGCACAAATTGTCAGCAGTATCCCCCCAGCCTCAGTGCAGTATGGTTTTAATACTGATCACTCAATCCCTGTTCTGTGGGTTCTGCTCCTACAGATTGCATTCAGATACCATCCTTTTGTCAACAACTTGGTTAGGCAAAGGATTGATTTCACAAAAGCTTCAAAAGTAATATAATCCTGGTTTCCCTTTTGGAGGCTATTCTTACTGCATAATAGCATTAGCAATCATTTAATGATTGCTTACCAGACACCAGCACTTTTTTTTTTTTTTGAGAGAGAGAGAGAGAGAGAGAGAGAGAGAATCCCAAGCAGGCTCTGCGCTGCTGTCAGTGCAGAGTCCAACGCAGGGCTTGAATTCACAAACCGCGAGATCATGAGCTGAGCCGAAATCCAGAGTCCAATGCTTAATCAACTGAGCCACCTTGGTGCACCATCACTTTTCTTTTTAAAGTAATCTATTCCTAACATGGGGCTCGAACTCACATCCTATGAGATCAAGAGTCACATGCTCTACCAACTGAGCCAACTGGGCGTCGCTGATACCAGCACTTTTTTGTTTCTAAGGTCATATTTAAAATTTTTAATTGGGGGTGCCTTAATTGGGGGAATCTTAATTTCTGCTCAGGTCTAAGAGTACAACACTTTACCAACTGAGCCACCCAGGCACCACAAAAGAAATAGGTTTTTAAAAGTATTTACCCACTGGGGCCTGTGGGTGGCTTAGTCAATTGAGCAACCGACTTCGGCTCAGGTCATGATCTCATGGTTCGTGAGTTTGAGTCCCACGTCTGGCTCTGTGCTGACAGCTCGGAGCCTGGAGCCTGCTTCAGATTCTGTGTGTCTCTCTCTCTCTCTCTCTCTCTTTCTGCCCCTCCCCCACTCACGCTCTGTCTCTCAAAAGTAAATAAATATTTTAAAAAATGTAAAAAAAGTATTTACCCATTTAAACAATGCTGAAGAGAATAATATTTTACATAAGTATTGTTACATGTGTTATATATAGAAAAAGATTGGAAGTAAAATTTTTGGCTAAAAAGTATATGCATTCTCTTTAAAAATTTTTTTGGTCAAATTTTAAATTTTTTTTAATTTTAGAGAGAGAGTATAGGTGGGGGAGAGAGGCAGACAGAGAGAGAGAGAGAGGGAGAGAGAGAGAGAGAGAATCTTAAGCAGGCTCCACGCTCAGGGTGGAGTCCAATGTGGGGCTCTATCCCAAGACTTTGGGGTCGTGAACTGAGTAAAAATCAAGAGTAAGATGCTCAACCAACTAAACCACCCAGGTGCCCCTTCATTTTTACTTTTGAAGGCTTGGCCAAGTTACCCTCCACTGAGGTTATGTCAATTTATATTCTTTTACCATCAGTGTACAAGAGTGCTTATTTCTCCATACTCTTGTCAACAGAGGTATTATAAATTTTTAAATATTTGTAAATCTCATAGGTGAAAGGGTGTCTCTGTGAGATTTAATTGTATTTCTCTTATTAGTGAAGTTGGTCATTTTCATATTATAAGGGCCATTTAAAATTCCTTTTATGTGAATTCTTGCCAATTTTTCTGTTAAGCTGTTAGCATTTTTCTTATCGTTTTATTGGAGCTCTTTATATTTTAGAAAGAAAAACCCTGGGGCGCCTGGGTGGCGCAGTCGGTTAAGCGTCCGACTTCAGCCAGGTCACGATCTCGCAGTCCGAGAGTTCGAGCCCCGCGTAGGGCTCTGGGCTGATGGCTCAGAGCCTGGAGCCTGTTTCCGATTCTGTGTCTCCCTCTCTCTCTGCCCCTCCCCCGTTCATGCTCTGTCTCTCTCTGTCCCAAAAATAAATAAACGTTGAAAAAAAAAAAGAAAGAAAAACCCTTTATTTTCATGTGAGCAGCAAATAATTTATACCCACTTTGTTATTTGACTTTTAAATTCTCCTTGATGATTGAAATTTCATGATAACTTTCCATGGGCCCATCAGTTGTGAACTATTTTTGTTCTGATAAATATTTTAATGTTATTCCTTTAAAATAAATTATTCTTTTTAGTTCCTTCTCTTCTGTTTTTCTGGAATTTCTCTTAGTTGGATTATAGACTTCTTAGATTGACCCTGATTTTCTTTTTTTTTTTTTCATATTTGCTATTATTGATAGGAAGTACATTCAACTTTATCTTTAATTTGTCAATTAATGTTTTTTGGCTATTGAATTCTAAACTTCTAAAAGCTTCCTTGTTTTGTGGTTATTCCTTTATTTCCATGGCATTCTGTTCTTGTTTGATGGATGAATTATATTTCTTGCTTTTCTGAAGATATTTATGATAATGGTTTGAAAATTCTTTTCTGCTGTCTGCATTATCTGTTTTCTCTAAGGTTCTTTCATTCTGTTTCTTGTTTGTTTGTTTACTTTGCTCTCGGTCTTCCTGTTAGTGTCTGTCCACAAATGTCTGGTAATCTCTGGATATCCACGAAACAAGTACTCAAGAGCTCATCAGAGAGTCTAGGGGTGTGTGTGGCGTGGGTGGGAGGGGAGGGTATTCATTGCCTGGTGGGATTCAATGTAGAAAGATAAGACAGCATTTTTTTTTTCTTTTTTAGAAATTCCAAATGTCAGTGTCTCTATGTATTTTCCTGGAGATGTTAAATTTCC
The DNA here is from genome assembly GCF_016509475.1 of Prionailurus bengalensis. Classification (NCBI taxonomy): domain Eukaryota; kingdom Metazoa; phylum Chordata; class Mammalia; order Carnivora; family Felidae; genus Prionailurus; species Prionailurus bengalensis. Next base: position 96,315,776 of record NC_057349.1, on the reverse strand, counting down.
ACAGAAACATACCTTCCAATCTTCTCCCTGGGAGTATATGTCTGGCTGTCAATGTTTTGGTTGTTAGAGGGGGAAGAGGGTTAGAAGACTCATTCCAAACTTCAACTTTCATTAAATCCTTATTTCCCCTACAGTCTCTTATCCATACTGTCACCTGTATCTGCTATGCACAAACCTAGAGCTTTTGTGTCCCAACCCTACAGAGATTGAGCCTTTGACTTTTTGTCCCAGTTATGGAGTAGAAGTTGTGTGGCTAGACAGGGAGAGGGATCAGGGGACCCCAAGAGTCTAACTGCTCCTTATAGAGACTTTCAACATTCCTTTCTTTAGTCAGCCCTGCACACACTCTTGCCTTCAAAGGTAAGTAACATCCTTCCCCTTGGCCGGTCTTTCTGTACATGACATAATTTTTATAGAATTTCACTATTTTCAAGGCACCTAGGTGGCTCAATTGGTTAAATGATTGACTCTTGATTTTGGCTCAGGTCATGATCTCATGGTTTGTGAGTCCAAGCCCCAAATTGGGCTCATGTGCTGACAATGTGGAGCCTGCTTGGGATTCTCTCTCTCCCCTCTCTCTCTCTACCTCTCTCCTGCTCATGTGCACTCTCTCTCTCTCAAAATAAATAAACTTAAAAAAATGAAAAAAAAATTTACTATTTTAAATTTCAGAGATTGAGCATATCTGACACCCTCCCCCCCCCTAATTCTGGGTCCTCCTCCTGCCTGTTCACTAGCATCATTCAGTAATATGGTTTCTGTAGAGTCCCATGTCAGGCACAGAACGGTCCCATTTTAATATATTTTTTTCCAATTAGATGAAACATTAGATTTTATTTTTATTTTTTATTTTATTATTTTAAATAGGCTCCACGCCCAGTGGGGGGCTTGAACTCACAAACCGTGAGGTCAGGAGTCACATGCTCTATCAACTGAGCCAGCCAGATGCCCCTCAGAACATTACATTTTAAAAATTATTGCTAAAAGTAACATATTTTCACTATGGAAAGTGCAGTTACTCAAGGAAGAAAATAAAAATGAACTAATATCACAACTTGGAGATAGTCACAGTTGACAGTCTTTTCTATTTATAAATACATCTTTCTTTTTTCTTAAAAAAATGGATTTTATTATACATCCCATTTTATGAACCACTTCAAATTTTTTTTGGTAGTAATCTGTGCTATGGATTAGCTAAATTTAAGTTACTTCAAAATTGTCTTGTAAACAATTGAATGTCAAGCTACAAATGTCTCCTTGATCCAAATTTCATGCTTATATTTTCTTTTATTAATTTTCATAACTTTTTGCTCTTTTCTTGGAGAAGAAAATAATGCGTTATTCATTGTTTTGTGTTCCTTCAGAATTCTCGGCCTGGCAATGGACTTCTGGGAAAGATTCCGAGTCTTTCAGGACCACAGTAATCTTGGCTTTATGGAGGAGCCGGGAAGCCCTGCCAGATACAGAGAAAGGCAGAGTGGGCAAGAGATGCCCCACTGCAAGCTTCTCCTGCTCGCCTTTTCCTTTTCCATTCACTTCTAATCTCATTAAGCTCATGACTCAGACCGTGGAGTGGGCACTGAACGTTTGTCCAAAACAAGGGGAAAAACAAAAGAGAGTGAGAGATGGTGACCAAACATCTGGGTGATGCGGCATGCCTACATATGAGGGGCAGAGGGAAAGCAATTCTTTTGATTTTTTTAACTTTATTTATTTATTTTTGGGAGAGAGAGAGAGTGCGCGAGCATGAGCAGGGTAGGGGCAGAGAGAGAGAGAGAGAGAGAACAAGAGAATCCCAAGCAGACTCTGCACTGTTAGCACGGAGCCCAACGCAAGGCTTGACCCCACAAACCATGAGATCGTGACCTGAGCTGAAATCAAGAGTCTGGCACTTAACCTACAGAGCTACCCAGGTGCCCCAGAAAGCAATTCTTTTGAAATGAAGTTTGGGTCTGCAAAGGTGATTGTGAATTGTTTCCTTTTGTTTAATGGTTTTGTTTTTCATGTAGACAAACCACGTTCCAGTAATTATGTTTTTGAGAAGGCAAGGGCTATATCTTTTTCATCCCTTTGATCCCCTCTCCCAATACCATGTCTTTTACCTAGTAAACAGTAAACATTTGCTTTTGTTTGTGTTGGTAATCATGATGGTAGGGTAGCATGCACGACACGATGTGGAACCTGGAAAAAAAAAAGCAGATTTGGATGATTAACAAATAATGTTATTGTGTACAATAAAAACTCGAAAGAGTTGACAGATATTTATTGGAATTGATGAGAGAATACAGCCAGGTTGCTGGATATATATGTAAGAATCAGTTGATTTTCTATGCGGTTGTAGTGGCCTGAATGGTGGGTCCCAAAAGACGTGTCCACGTCCAAATCCTCAGCACCTGTAAAGATTACCTTACATAGAAAAAGAGTGAATATTACCTTATATGGCCAAAGATGTGATTAAGTTAAAGATTTTGAGAGGAGAAGCTTATCTTGGATATCCAGGTGAGTCCTAAATCCAATGACAAGAGGGAGGAAGAGGGACATTAGACCCAAAGAGGAGCAGGCAGGCCAAAGATGGAGGTAGAGATTGGAGGGATGTGCTAACTGTTGGGTGGCCACCAGCAGCCAGAAGAGAGGCAAGCAAGAGTTCTTCCTTAGAGCCCAGGGAGGGAGCATGGCCCCACTACATTTTGTATTTCTGGCCTCCAAAGCGATGAGAGAAGGAACTCATGTTGTTTTAAAGCCACCAAGTTTGTGATAATTTGTTATAGCAGGCTCAGAAAACTAATAAAAGAATACACAGGAGAATAGGGCGTTGTGGTTAAGTGTGTGTTCTCTGGAAGCAGACTTCCTTTCTTCAATCCTGACATCACCAGTTACTACTAGCTGTGCCATGTCGGGCATGGTATCTAACATCTCAGGTCGTGGAGCACATAGTGGAAGTACAGTGCAAGTATATCCGTGTCTGGCTTATAGCGAACGTGTACTACATGTTGGTAAGTTTCTCGTCATTACTATCAATATAATCGTCATTACCAGCAACAGTTCAAAAATACAGCTTGAGAAGGCGTTTAACATAGCAATAACAAATAAAAGGTAGGGAATAAATATAATCACTAAAGTCTCTATGTGCCAGGTCAGAAAACTTCCTGGAAAGATATGAAAGAAGGACTCAAATACGGAGAGGGCTATGTTATGTTCATTGATAAACATACTTAATAGCATGAAGATGTCAATTCATACAAAATTAATCTATAGTTTTAAATCCACTCTAATCAAAATCCCAGTAGGTGTTTGTTTTTTTTTATTTTATTAAAAAAATTTTTTTTTTACATTTCTTTATTTTTTGAGAGACATAGAGAGAGCACAAGTTGGGGAGGGGCAGAGAGAGAAGGAGACATAGAATCCAAAGCAGGCTCCAGGCTCTGAGCTGTTAGCACAGAGCCTGACGCGGGACTCAAACTCACAAACCGTGAGATCATGACCTGAGCCGAAGTCGGATACTTAACTGACTGAGCCACCCAGGTGCTCCATAGGTGGTTTTTTTTTTTTTCAACGTTTATTTATTTATTTTTTTGGGAGCAGAGAGAGACAGAGCATGAACGGGGGAGGGGCAGAGAGAGAGGGAGACACAGAATCGGAAACAGGCTCCAGGCTCTGAGCCATCAGCCCAGAGCCTGACGCGGGGCTCGAACTCACGGACCGTGAGATCGTGACCTGGCTGAAGTCGGACGCTTAACCGACTGCGCCACCCAGGCGCCCCAGGTGTTTGTTTTTTTAAAGGAAACTTGACAACTGATTCTAAATGTGATGTAGGAAAGCAAATATGCAAAAATAGCCACTACACGCCTAAAGAAAAAGAATTAAATATGTATTTTTGTTCATACACTGGAATATTACATAGCAATGGAAACACGACAATAGATAAGGACTCATGAAATTAAGCTGAAAAGAAATGTCACCGGCAAACAGGTGGAACTAAACTGTAAATGATTAAACTATTAAGAACAGCAAGAGAATTATTATTACAAAATGTGGATCGTGGTAACCTTGGGAGGCCAGGGCATGCTGCTGAAGAGGGTTATGGAGGAATGTCCCACGGTGTTTAAAGACATGTTCCATTTCTTAGGCTGGGTTTGGGGTACAAGAATGTTTATTTTATTTTTATTCCTTAAACTGCTTTTATCTTTTTATATTAAAAAAAAACTTTTAGAAAGAGGGTACTAAACACTGAATGATGCTTATGCTTTCATTACACTAATGTTTTCATAGAGCACTCTTGTTTCATTATTTCTCTGAGTAATTGCAGTTTTATAGCTACCAAAATATAACCTTCCACTTTTCTCAGTTCAGCACAGCCATTGAATTCCCCTCCCCCACCAGGGTCCTGTGTCCATATTCCTTTAGTTGTTTCATAGGACCTGCTGCATGTAGAAGCTATCCAGCCAGGAAGGCATTAGAAACGGGAGGCTTTAGAAAATTCATCGCCCACCCCACCCTTTATTTTGGTCAACTTCTCTGGATGAAACAGAAACGGACATGCCCTCTTGCCTTTTCTCATCCGCCTTGGCAGAGAATCACTGCAGTGTGTTGAGTGATGATCATTGTATTAACTCTGTGTGAAAAAAGAAAACTCTGTGTGATCTAAAAGAAAGGATGATACTCTTTTCTCTTAAAGGTTTTCTTTTCTCTAATGGATTTTAGATTGGAGCTGAGTCACAACCCTATACTAGAGAAATTTGATGTAGAACTTAAGGGCAGTCTCTAAGACTGGAATATGAGAAGGGTTATGAGTCAATGCCCACAGGCAGAATCAGATAACCCTTGGGGAGAATAGGTTACTTTCTCGATGGCCTGTGGAGAAATCTCACACTGCGTGGAGACAGGTGCACTAGAAGGGGCCCTGGAGACTTTGTCTAGTGACCTGACATCTGGATGTTACTTTGATTGCTCATAAGCAAGAGCTCTCCAAGCACAGACAGTTCAAAACCCTTGTGTCACTGTAGCAGCAATGATTATAATCACAGCCAAGCACACAAAGCCAACTGCACTGCCAGGGAGGCCATTAAAATATTGGAAAATAAATGCTAGCATTTATGGAATCTCTAGCCTAATCCCCAATATTATGTATTCCCTCCAACTTGAAAGTCCAGCATTTTAAAAAAGAAAACAAAACCAAGGATAGAAATGTAAAAAACTTTATATTTTTATACTTAAACTTTATATAAATCCAAGAGTTTTTTTTTCTCTTTTTGCACCAAGACATAAATATTTTTTAAACTTAATCATGTGAATGGAAGATTGTTCAATTCCAGGGCAGCACTGAGGAATGAATGAGATTTATTGAATTTATGTTATGTATTATACTTTTATGCTGCTAGGGAAAGAACTGACAGGTTGAGAAAGTTATTAACTTCTTGTGTGTATTAAAACAACACTTGAAGGCAACTGACTTTAGATAAGACAAAAATAATCATTATAGCCTGTGATGTTACTTTAGTTTAAATCCAGGCTGCCCTGAAGCTCAAATAGAGATAAAGAGCAAGGGTAGGATGAATGTTTTCATTGAAGTCGTAACTTCAAATATTGAGAGGCTCTTGGGAGGTTATCCAGTCTATTCTCAGTCTTTGACAGGATTATAGTTAAATCAGCTCAAGCAGATGGCAATCCATCTTATTTCTAAAATTGCCCACTCAAGAAATTCCACACGATTCTCTCCATGGTTCTTTCTATAACCTTACCTTTCTCTTCATTTACTTTCTTTCTAACCATCTATCACCATATGAAGCTAATACAATATTAATGACTATATTCTCTCCATGCTGTACATTACATCCGCCAGATCCATATATTTTATAACTGGAAGATTGTACTTCTTTCACCTATGTTGCCCCCCCGCCCCCCAGCCCCCTGCTCCTCTGGCAGCAACCAATCGTTTCTCTGTATGATTCTGGGTTTTGTTTTGTTTGTTTGTTTTGTCAAATGCTTTTTCTGCATCTGCTGAGATGATCATATACTTTTTATCCTTCATTTTGTTAATGTGGTGTATCAGGTTGATTGATTTGCGAAAGTTGAGCCATCCTTGCATCCCTAGAATAAATCCCATTTGATCATTGTATATGATCGTTTTAATGTATTGTTGAATTCAGGTTGCTAATAATTTGTTGGGGATTTTTGCATCTATGTGCGTTAGGGATATTGGCCTGTACATTTTTTTTTGTGTGTGTGTGGTGTCCTTCTCTTCTTTTGGTATCAGAGTAATGCTGGCCTCATAAAATGTGTTGGGAAGTATTCCCTCATCTTCAATGTTTTGGAAGAGTTTGAAGATAGGTATTAAATCTTTGAACAGTTGTTCTGGTCCTGGACTTCCATTTGTTGGGAGATTTAATCTCCTTACTAGTAATTGGTCTATTTGGATTTTCTATTTCTTCATGACTCAGTCTTGGAAGATTGTAAGTTTCTAGGAATTTATCCGTTTCTTCTAGGTTGTACAATTTGTTAGTAGATACTTGTTTATAGTCTCTTATGATACTTTGTATTTCTGTGTATCAGTTGTAACTTCTCTTTCATTCTGATGTTATTTCTTTGAGGTCTCTCTCTCTTTTGGTGAGTCTAGCTAAAAGTTTGGTAATTTGTTTATCTTTTTAAAGAACCAATTCTTAGTTTCACTCATCTTTTCTATTGTCTTTTTCTAAGGTTATTTATTTACTTTGAGAGAGAGAAAGAGAGAGTGCTAGTGCGCATGAGTGGAGAAGGCGCAGAGAAAGGGAGAGAGACTCTCAAGCAGGCTCTGTGCTGACAGCACAGACTTGGGGCTCAATCCCATGAAATGGGAAATCATGACCTGAGCCAAAACCACGAGTTGAATGCTCAACCAACTGAGCCACCCAGGTGCCCCATTTTTGTTGTCTTTTTAGTCTCTATTTCATTTATTTCTTCTCTGATCTTTGTTATTTCCTTTCTTCTGCTAACATTAGGCTTTGTTATTCTTTTTCTAGTTCCTATAGGTGTAAAGTTAAATTATTTATTTGAGATTTCTCTTGTTTCTTCAGGTAGGCCTGTATTGCTATGAACTTCTCTCTCGGAACCACATTTGCTGCATCCATGGATTTTGGTATGTCATATTTTTGTTTTCATTTGGCTCTAGGTATTTTTTAATTTCTTCTTTAATTTTTTTCTATGACTCAGTCGTTGTTCAGTAACGTGTTGTTTAATTTCCATTTTTTAATAGTTTTTCCAGTTTTCTTCTTGTGATGGATTTCTAGTTTCACACCATTGTGGTCAGAAAAGATGCTTGGTATGAAAAAAGAAAAGAAAATAAAAGATGCTTGGTATGAATTTTATTAATACTTATTTTATGGCCTAACATGTGATCTATCCTGGAGAATTCCATATGCACTTGAAAATAATGTGTATTCTGCTGCTTTTGTATGAAATGTTCTGTGTTTGTTGATCTATTAAGTCCATCAGAACTAATGTATTGTTTAAGGCTGATGTTTCCTTATTGATTTTCCATCTGGATAATCTATTCATTGGTGTGAGTGGGGTATTAAAGTCCTATACTACTATTATATTGCTGTCAATTTCTCCCTTTAGGTGTGTTAATATTTGCTTTATATATTTTGGTGCTCATGTATTAGATGTATATATATTTATAAATGTTATATCTTTTTGCTGTATTGACCTCTTCATGATTATGTAATGCCCATCTTTGTCTTTTATTAGTCTTTTGTTTTTGAAGTATATTTTGTCTGAGTATTGCTACCCCAGCTTTCTTTTGGTTTCCATTTGCATGAGACATCTTTTTACATCCTTTCACTTTCAGTCTGTGTATGTCCTTACTTCTGAAGTGAGTCTTTTGTAGGCAGCATATAGATGGGTCTTTATTTATTTATTTATTTATTTTTTATACCAACTTACTTTTCTTTAAGTTCTTAGGGGATATGTACATATAATAATGGAATGTATAAGGTAGTATGCATATGCCCACCCCCCCCTCACATCACGAAGGGGGCAGAATTATCTTTTAGTATCTATGATGATTTGTAAACAATACCATATCATATATCACTTCCTCATTCTTCTGCATCCAATCTCACAAACATTCTGCCTAAGTAACTTCTTGTCCTTGTTTCCTTCAATTGCTTCTTTTCTCTCCTGTTCACAATTTCCCAGTAGGGTTTGTATAAGATTCTTTAATGCCCTGGGAATAGAAAAAGCAACCCTGCCTCAGCCCACAGGGATTTGTCAGCACCATGGACAGTAACTCATAAAGCAAGACTTTTAGTGAGGGTACATCTTGCCAGGTGAGCAATATCCTTGAAGGCCTTTATCAGTGTATTCCCCTTCTCTTCCTAGCCTTTACTTTTTAAGATAAATCACTTTAATTTCTTCAAATTCAGTACAGGCAGAAAAGCCCACATCTCAGTCATCTATGAGATTTACAGACCCAGGCTGACAGGAGGTAAACCTATCTGGCTTGCTCAGGTCAGTTCATCACTTGGCCCTTGGGTTCAGGGAACAACTACAAAAAAGGCAGTGGAGAAGAATGGAATAGGCAGGATACATAACTTCCCCTCTCTTCTCTTGCAGATGTCTCTATTAATTATATTTCACAAGGTGTTAGTGTTCCCCAAAATATGCCATTCTTTATAGCTCCTATTTTCTGGTTAGCAAACATTTGTTTTATCTTTACGTCTATTAAACATTAGCTCTGCAGTCTTGGCTAAGTCACCTAAAATCTCTGTTTAATCTTATGGATTTCACAATACTTTTCAAAATTTTAAGTGCATGTATTTTCTGATCTAACAATTCCAACATAGACATTATCTAACAGATACATTTGCACATGTGTATATGATACATGAATAAGGTTACTCATTAAATACAAAGATTAGAAGGAAGATAAAAATCCATCACTATAAGACTGTTTAAATAAATTATAGCAATCCCTATCAAAATAACACCAGCATTCTTCACAGAGATAGAACAAACACTCCTAAAATTTGTATGGAGCCAGAAAGACCCCGAATTCCCAAAGAAATCCTGGAAAAGAAAGCCAAAGTTGGAGGCATCACAATTCCAGACTTCAAGCTGTATTACAAAGCTATAATCATCAAGACAGTATGGATCATCAAGACACATAGATCAATGGAACAGAATAGAGAACCCAGAAATGGACCCACAGATATATGGCCAACTAATCTTTGATAAAGCAGCGAAGAATATCCAATGGAAAAAAGACAGTCTTTTCAGCAAATGATGTTGGGAAAACTGGACAACCACATGCAGAAAAATGAACCTGGGCCACTTTCTTACACCATATACAAAAATAAACTCAAAATGGATGAAAGACCTAAACACAAGACAGGAGGCCATCAAAATCCTAAAGGAGAAAATAGGCAACAACCTCTTTTACCTCAGCCAGAGCAACTTCTTACTTGACATGTCTCTGGAGGCAAGGGAAACAAAAGGAAACATGAACTATTGGGACCTTATCAAGATAAAAAGCTTTTGCACAGTGAAAGAAACAATCAGCAAAACTAAAAGGCAACTGATGGAATGGAAGACGATATTTGCAAATGACATACCAGATAAAGGGTTAGTATCCAAAACCTGTAAAGGAGTTATCAAATTCAACACCCCAGAAACAAATAATCCAGTGAAGAAATGGGCAAAAGACATGAATAGACACTTCTCCAAAGAAGACATCCAGATGGCTAATGGGCATTTGAAAAGATGCTCAACATCACCTATCATCAGGGAAATACAAATCAAACCACAATGAGATGTCACCTCACACCAGTCAGAATGGCTAAAATTAACAACTTAGTCCATGACAGATGTTGGCAAGGATGCAGAAAAAGAGGATCTCTTTTGCACTGGTGGTAGGAATTCAAACTCATGCAGCCACTCTGGAAAAGACTATGGAGGTTCCTCAAAAAATTAAAAATAGAACCAACCTACGATCCAGGAATTGTACTACTAGGTATTTATCCAAAGGATACAGGAGTGCTGTTTCAAAGGGGCACATGCACCCCAATGTTTATAGAAGCACTGTCAACAATAGCCAAAGTTTGGAAAGAGCCCAAATGTCCACTGACTGATGAGTAGATAAAGAAGATATGGCACACACACACACACACACACACACAGGCATATTACTTGACAATCAAAAAGAATGAAATCTTTCCATTTGCAACAACATGGATGGAACTAGAGTGTATTATGCTTAGCAAAATAAGTCAGAGGAAGACAAATATTGTATGACTTCACTCATGTGGAATTTAAGATACAAAACAGATGAACATAAGGGAAGGGAAGCAAAAATAATATAAAAACAGAGAAGGAGACAAACCATAAGAGACTCTTAAATACAGAGTACAAACTGAAAGTTGCTGGAGGGGCTGTGGGTGGGGGTATGGGCTAAATGGGCAAGGGGCATTAAGAAGGACACTTGTTGGGATGAGCACTGGGTATGATATGTAAGTGATAAATCACTAAATTCTATTCCTGAAAACATTTTATACTATATGTTAACTAACTTGGATTTAAAATAAAAAAATAAGGGGCACCCAGGTGGCTCAGTCAGTTAAGCATCTGACTTCGGCTCGGGTCATGATCTCACAGTCTGTGAGTTTGAGCCTCGCATTGGGCTCTGTGCTGACAGCTCAGAGACCGGAGCCTGCTTCAGATTCTGTGTCTCCTTCTCTGCCCTCCCCCACTCACACTCTGTCTCTCAAAAATGAATAAACGTTAAAAAATTTTTTTAATAAAAAATAAAGTAAATAAATAATAAATTTATACAACTGGATACTATGAAACCATAAAAGAGGAAGTTCACTACATACTGATATGAAAGATCTCCAGAATATGTCATTAAATGAAAAAAAGCTAGGTTCAGCACAATGTATGTATTAAGATATTTATGTAAAGAGGAAGAAAACTATCCACAGCTATGTATGCTTACATAAGCATACAACATCTCCAGGAGGAGACCCAGGAACCAGGTCAGTTGCCTCCAGAAAGAGAAACTGGGTAGCCAGGGGCGAGATGTGGAGGGGAGTTGTTTACTGTGTGCCTTTTGAATTGTAAGTAATATGAATATTTTAACTATATATGAAAAAGGACAGGGGTGCCTGAGTGGCTCAGTTGGTTAAGCGTCCGACTCTTGATTTCAGCTCAGGTCATACTCTCCCAGTTGAGGAGTTCAAGCCCTGCATTGGGCTCCCCACCGACATTGCGCAGCCTGCTTGGGAAGCTCTCTCCCCGCACCGCCCCCCGCCCCCGCCTCTCCCCTCCTTGTGTGCACACTCACTCTCTCTCAAAATAAATTAAAATAAATAAATAGATAAATAATACATTTCATAAAACGAAGACAAATTGCCTATGCCTCAATTTCCTCATCTATGAAGTGGATGTGGCCATACCCATTTGTTCTGAGAATCATGTTCTGAGAATCAAATAGAATGATGTATGTAAAGGTGCTTTGAAAAATATAAATATTCTTCACATACAATCTTTATTTCAGGTATTTTAATAATGGATGGACACTCTAAATTCTCCACGTGCTTCTTAAATTTCGGACTGTAGAACTGGGCGTAATACTGCAATAGTGATATTATAAAGTAAATTAAATATCTGTGAAGCATTTTCAAGTTTATTATTGTAGTACAGCTACTACATAAAAAGAACTTTCTCCTATGCTTCCTACTGCATGTTTTCTCTTCCTGCAGGTCAATATAATTTTTGCCTTTAATAACTGGTGCTTCCTAGCTGCTTTGGAAGAGGGTGGAACGTGTTCAGGGTGGTTGGCCAGGCTCTAATGAGATCAGTGGGTGCCGTGTAGAAAACTGCCGCGTTGGAGAAAAGAAGAGAAACAGCTGGAGCTTTAAAAAGCCAACATATGGGACACCTGGGTGGCTCAGTTGGTTGAACGTCCGACTTTGGCTCAGGTCATGATCTCACAGCTTGTGAGTTCGAGCACCGCTTTGGGTTCTGTGCTGACAGCTCAGAGCCTGGAGCCTGCTTCTGCTTCTGTGTCTCCCTCTCTCTGCTCTTAACCCACTTGCATTCTGTCTCTGTCTCTCTCAAAAATAAATAAAAATTAAAAAAAACAAAAAGCCAGCATAACCCACTGAGACACTGGAGTGGAAATTCTGTTGTTTAATATTTAGAAGGAAGAAACACTATACTTCACTTCCTGGGGAAAAAGTCCTTTGGGTCCTGTACAACACATTTTAAAAAATAATAATAAAAGCCAGATTAGAGGGGTTTCTAGTCAGTCCTATAAGAAAGGAGATTTGGAAGGGGGTAGCACATAGTATCCCAAAAGATGTTTTAAAAAAGGAATCCCAGGTTTTGACATTCCAAAGGGTCCCCCGAGACCTTCTGTACCTCATTAAATAACGTGAACAAGCACGAGACTTAGAACCTCTGTAGGGACTTTTGGCCTCGACTGGTAGAAAAAAAATATGAGAGATTTGTAGGTCTTTGCGAAGTGGACCACAGTATAACATAAAACCAACATAAAGCCCCTCAGGTGCTACCGAGGGAGAAGGCTATAAAAGAGGAAAATAAAGCCACATTCTCAGTTCAATTTTTTTCCCCTAAGGAATCTATTTTTTTCCTGCAGTTTATGACAAGAACATGTCATTCATTTTCAGAATGTCTTCTCCTTTTTTCATCCTTCTCTTCCTCTTCCCTCTCCTCTTCTTCCCCTTCTCCTTCTCTGCTTCTTCTTTCTCTTCTTGTCCTTCTCTTGTATCGGGAGTTGGCATACTTTTTCTGTAAAGGGCAAGTTAAATATTTTCGGCTTTGCGGGCCATGCAGTCTCAGTTGCAGCCACTCAACTACCATTGTAGTGTGAAAGTGGCCACAGGAGATTCAGAAATGAGTGGGTGCAGCTGTATTCCAATAACCCTTTCTTTACCAAAACAGGCTTTGGACCAGATACGATCCACAGGTAGTAGTTTCTCTGCCCCTGTTATGTGTTGTCATAGGTTAAATAAAGCTCACGTTGCTAAGTGTTTGAGACAACAGGTAGTTGTCTAGAAGAAAATAAGTAGGGGCGCCTGGGTGGCTCAGTTGGTTAAGCGTCCGACTTCAGCTCAGGTCACGATCTCGCGGTCTGTGAGTTCGAGCCCCACGTCGGGCTCTGGGCTGATGGCTCAGAGCCTGGAGCCTGCTTCCGATTCTGTCTCCCTCTCTCTCTGCCCCTCCCCCGTTCATGCTCTGTCTCTCTCTGTCTCAAAAATAAATAAATGTTAAAAAAAAATTTAAAAAAAAATAGAAGAAAATAAATAGGTATCCATGCCTCACTCTTCCTTAAAAAGATCAAAGATTTAAATGCCAAAATAATAAACGACACCAATATTAGAAAAGAACCTGGGAAAATTATTTTAACACCTCAAAATAGAAAGGGAAAAACCTTCTTAACTATCCAGTAAACTGATTTTAAAATGATAGATTCAACTACATTAAAATTGTTGCATAAAGGGGCACCTGGGTGGCTCAGTTGGTTAAAGCATCTGACTTCGGCTCAGGTCATGATCTCGCAGTTAGTTCGGGAGTTTGAGCCCTGCGTTGGACTCTGGGCTGACAGCTCAGAGCCTGGAGCCTACTTCAGGTTCTGTGTCTCCCTTCTTTCTCTGTCCCTCTCCTGCTTGTGCTCTCTCTCTCTCTCTCAAAAATAAATAAACATTAAAAACTACTGTAAGCAAAGTCATAATACAAATAAGCTGGAACAAATATTTGCAACTCATGTCACAGATAATGGGATAACATCCTTAACATATTGATGTCTACAAATCAATAAGAAAAATAAATAACCATCCACTAGATAGGAAAATGCTATGACTAAAATCCACAGGAAAGGCAATACAAAAAGTTGCTAAATATTTTTAAAGAAATCTTCTACATTGGGGTGCCTGGTTGGGACAGTTGGTTAAGTGTCTGACTTTGGCTCACACCATGATCTTATGGTTCCTGAGTCTGAGCCCCGCCATTGGGCTCTGTGCTGTCAGCGTGAAGGCTGCCTGGGATTCTCTCTCTCCCTCTCTCTCTGGCCCTCCCCCACTCATGCTCTCTGTCTCTCAAAACATAAATATTAAAAAAAAAAGAGAAATGTTCTGCATTATTCATAATAGAAGATACACAAATTCAATTTATACTTACATACGGGTTCTCACATTATCAGATAGGCAAACTTCCAGATATTTAATAAAACATTGGGTTGCTAAGTCATCTTTACATGGTTGATGGTAAATGGTGCAACATTTGTGGAGGACAATTTGGCAATATCTGTCAAAGTTTGAAATGGATATATTTTTTAACATAACAATTCAATTTGCAGACTGTAGCTAACAATTATACCTGGGCATATATGCACATTGAAGAAACTCTTTGTGTTCTGATTTGGACAGCTGTTTGTCATATATTATTAGAAAAAAGAAAGTTGCAGACCAGTGTGCATGGTGTGTTTCCAATTGTATAAATGGGGGGCAGGGTACATATGTGTATCTGTCTGCATAAAAAGTCTCTTGAAGTATACACAAGAAACTAGCCATGGTGGCTCCCTGTTTGAAAGGGAGGTGGGAATAATCAGATGGATGAGAGAGGTAAAAAGGTGGCTTTTCACTGTATGCTTTTTAAAAAAATTTTTAAATATTTATTTTTGAGAGAGAGAGACAGAGTGTGAGCAGGGGGAGCGGCAGAGAGAGAGAGTGAGACACAGAATGTGAAGCAGGCTCTGGGCTCTGAGCTGTCAGCACAGAGCCCGACGCGGGGTTTGAACTCATGCACCATGAGATCATGACCTAAGCCGAAGTTGGATGCATAACCGATTGAGCCACCCAGGCGCCCCGCTTTTTTTAAAAAAAAATTTTAAACCATTTGACATCATTATTAATATTTAAAAAAATAAAGTCAGTAAGAATCACCCAAACAACTTGGCCTTATGGACACACACACACACACACACACACACATCTTTGTTATCAGTTTTAGATTCATAGATAGTATGGTGTTTGGGGTATGCTAATAATAAAACCTGTAAGTAACTAGTGAATCTTGAAAAAATTTTCTACTCATTTGGAAAGACAATTAACGAGCAGGATAAACTGTTTTATTCTATGGCCCCTAGCTATCAGGGTAGACACAAAGAAGCTACTTACATTAGTCAGCCTGGCATTATGAGGGACTGGGGCTGACAGGCAAGCAGTGAGCTCCCCGGCTTGTTCAAACACATGAGGCACATCAACTTGCAGACTACCGAAGGAAGGGGAAAAACCCTGAGTCACTTTCTCTGTTTCAATCCTGAGATTCTATAATTATAAGAAAAAGAGTGATGTGAACACCACACATTTTTTTCATAAGTGGTGAGATTCTTTGGGGAAAAAAAAAAACCTTAGAAATTCATGCACTTTGGGAGCTTGACTGAGGATTACAAAGAGGTAACAATGATGGAAGGAGAGCCAAGGGTAGTTGGGGATGGAGTAGGCAGTGAGCCAAGCCAGGTTAGGAGGAGGGCCCAGCTCCAGGGACATGCAGATATTCACACCAAGTAAAATAGCCCTAGTCGTTGAGGGGGATGCAGGTTTCAGGGCTGCACTGGAAGAACAGAGCACACCCCAACGCACCGCTTTCCAGAACGCTATGTAATGTGCAGATGGGAAGTAATTTTTTAGGAAATGGCTAGAAATTATTGACATTGATTTTTCAAATCATTCCTGTTTGTTCAGCTGGTGAAACACCTGGCAGCTAATGCTTTCAAGCACTCTAATTACAAGTGTGCGTTAGCTGATGTTTGTGCCCTAGCTGGATGCAGCGTCTAATACAGTACAAGACAATAAATTTTTGATGAGAATAATGCTGGATGCAATGCAGTGCTCTTACAGGGAGCTTTGGGAAGATGACAGACGTATGGCAAATGAGTCCTCTGTACCCCCTCCCCACCTTCCTTCCTTCTTCTACCCCCATCTCTTTCCTTTATCCTTTTTAAAAAGTTGTGTCTATAAGCCTCCTGAAAAACAGATGACCGGTCTGTGGGGAAATAGTGCAGTAGTCGTACTTAAAAATTTTTAAAGCTTCACATCATCATCTGTGCTGTTACTTCCTACTACGCTCTCCAGGTGAGAGGAATAGTAGTGCCCTTTCCTCTGTTGATGCTGAGGGGTAAGCTGATAGATAATCAGAGATGTTAAAGTTCCTTGCAAAGTTGCAATTAGATCCCAGGTGAATTTCATGCAGTCAGTGGGCTAAAAGAGATTTTGAGGGTTAATGTTGTAATTAATTTTGTATGTCAACTTGGCTGGGCCACGGTGCCCAGATATTTGGTCAAAGTTTATTCTGGATGTTTCTGTGAGGGTGTTTTTTGGATAAGATTAATATTTAAATCAGTGGGCCTTGCATAGATTCCTCTCCATAATGTGGGTGGGCCTCATCTGATCAGTTGAGGGCCTCAAGACAACAAAGAGTGACCTCTCCTGAGCAAGAAGGAATTCTGCCAGCTGACAGCCTTTAGAGTAGAACTACAACATCGGCTCTTCCCTGGGTCTCCCGCCTGCCAGCTTACTCTGCAGATTTGGGACATGCCAGCCTCCATAATCATGTGAGTCAATTCCTTAGAATAACTCTCTGTATACATATACATATCCTATTGGTTCTGTTTCTCTAGAGAACCCTGACTAGTATATAATCATGCTCACTTTTTTTTGGTATAACTATCGTTTGAAATTGTATGAAATCTTGTAAGCGAAACACTTAATGATTTAATTCTGTATTAGGAGTAGAAGTTTAGTCTGTATTAGTGTCTGAGTTTCAATTTTCTCATCTGTAAAATGAAAATGGTACGGTGGAAATTGTTAGTCATTCACTGAAATCCCCTCTCTCTCTCTTTGTGGGCCCATTATCCTGCATTTCCCAGCTTTCTGGCTGTCAAGGTGGCCACATGACTGTGTTCTTTCCAATGGAATGTGAATGAAAGGGATGTATGCCACTTGGGGCTTAGTTCTCAAAATTAATGGGTGTACTTTACCTGTGCCATCTGCCCCTTTCTGTCAGGATGAATCTTTGGCCACCTACTTTGACCATAAAAAATGCCCGAGGGAGTGGTAGACCTATATATACAACGGAAGGAACCAGAGTCTCTGAATGACCATATGGAGCAGAATTGTACCACCAACCTGCCCCATTCACCTCAACACAGTTACATGAATGAGAAATACATTTCTCTGTGCTTTAAGCCACTGGATTGTTAGTCTCCTTGTTATAGTAGTCTGGCCTTTGCCCCGACTAACACATGATGATCGTAGCAACTGTCTTAGCTACTTCATTGGATTTTTGTGAGTATCATCTGGAAGAGAACAGTAAGACTGCACAAATATCTATCACACTATCTATACCTGATTATCCAACATAAAGTTTCCTCCAGGCCTTCACAGAATCTCTGTAAGAGGGGGACACTGGTTTCAATGGTATCTAGGAACTGCCCTGCAATTTCCCTGACTGGAAAGACACTGCCTTGGGATAAAGAATTATGAGAGAAATACAAAATGGCTAACAGATTTTGTTAATTAGCACCAACCACATCTGGATCACATTTAGGAGCTAACAGCTAATACAAACAGTGGGAAATGAGTGGCTATTGAAAGCATCTGACACATTAGATGAACCTTAATTTTAGAACCATTTCACAAGCTGGTGGTGATTCCTGAAGTGCCTAGGTGAGCTACAATATATCACATGCCATGAGTTGTCTAGACTCTGCCAGAACACCAGTTCAGAGTGATAGGATTTATGGTTTCATACTCCTGTGAGGGCACAAAATCCACTAGACCACATTAGTCTCTCCTAAGAGCCAAGTGTAACTCTTGGCTGATTCTTACCTTACACAAGAACACTTCCATTTCCAAAGTATAATAAATCAATATTTACACATATTTTGAAAAGTCTTCGTAAAGAACAAGTCCATGTTTGAAGAAGATATGAGCAAAGGGCACCTGGCTGACTCAGTAGAGCATGGAACTCTCAATCTCAATGTTGTGAGTTCAAACCCCACATTGGGCATGGAGCCTACTTAAAAAAAATAAAACAAAATAGATATGAGCAGATGTTAAAAAAGAAGAGGAATGGAAAGAAAGCCATCAACTGCTTTGAATGATGACTACACATGGCCTCAGAACATTTATTTAATTCTTTTGGGATGAGAAAATGCAATCTTTCCTCCCCTTCATACAGGCAGAGCTAGGTTTGACGTGCCAGATGAGGTGGTTTATGAGGCCTTTGAAAAGAAATATTTTCACAATCTTGTTGACACTGCTTTCATTTGGTTATCAAAACTTAGCTGGGAAGAAAAAATCACTTTTTAAGTTCCCATTAGGAAAAGTGATCCATTAGGAAAAACCCCAAGAGGCACTTTCAGATTTAAAGAATAGTTCCTTGGACTGGAATCCAGGCATGAGTCTAGAATGATGAGAAAGGACGTCCTGGAAAAATACATGAAAATGTACAAATTGTAGCAGCTGGGTGTAATGCGAAGGAGTTTCTTTGGAGTCACACACGCTACCTACTTACTTAGACAAGCAAGTTCCTGGGGCCCGTTTGAATTTGACCCTGGCAGCTGCTTTTCCCAGCAATGGCTTCACAGAAAACCAACAGGAATCATTTTGGCAGAAAGAAAGATCATCTTAGGCACTTAATGAGAGAAAAGATCTGAGCTTGTTTGTAATGAGAAGTAAATATTAGTGGTTCAGAGCACATTTGGGAATTTTCATCATGCTAATAAATGTCAAAGAGAAACATTCTTCCTTTATTATTAGGCCTTAGACTCATTTACCCAAATACAAAGTTGTCTTTGTCCAATGAGAAAGAGAAAAATAAAACTAAATGAAGTGAGTAATTAAACAGATGAAAGAAGAAATTGAGAGTGTATTTTACATATGGCTCATGAGGTTCTCTTTGGGCTGAGGAGGATTAACTATTATGAAGAGTTTATGCCGTGGGGAGCTAACGGGATGGATTTGTGACAGATGAGAGAAATAGGGATGAATACGCAGCTCATTCAGACGTGTCCAGTGTCTTGTTCACCATCTTGCCGAAGATGAGGGTATAAGGTAAGACACCATAGCAGAACTGAGTCCCATCGTTCTATGTAGAGAATCACAAAGTCTGGAATGAAATACACTTTCATTTGGCCTTATTCTCTGTTGATTTGATTTTTGTACATTTGAGTCATTGTGTTGGTCAGGGTTCTCCAGAGACATGGAACCAAACCAATAGAACGTGTGCGTATGGGTATGCGGTGTGTGTGTGTATTGTTAACAACCACAGGCCCCAAATGGTGTCACTTGGGCCAAGTCACCAAACCCAGGCTTAATACCTAACCTAACTGCATTTCAACCTTGCCCAGAAATGTGAGTCCTAACTGGTCAGTCAAGAATTTTCTGATCAGTACCAGTGAGATCATCTGTCACATGTGTTCTCAACATCTCCCAAAGGAAGTTGAGGTGATACACGTAATAAGCCCCCTTGCCTTTCCACGTGAGGGAAGGTGACCTTGCCTGGAACAATTCATTCTTCCCTTTGGCTAGTAGCTTTCTTGCCCCATTTTCCTTCTTATGAAAAGCCTCCATTTTGTACAATTCCTTGGAGCTTCCCTCTACTTGCTAGATGGGATGGTGCCCAATTCGTGAATCACTTAATAAAGCCAATTAGATTTTCAAATTTACTCAGTTGAAGTTTTGTCCTTCAACAGTATGCTTTTATTATAAGGAATTAGTTCATGCAATTATGGAGGCTGAGAAGTGCCAAGCCCTACAAGCTGGAAACCCAGACAGCCAGTGGTTTAGTTCCTGAATCTGAGTCTGAGTCTGAGTCTGAAGGCAGAAGGAGACCAATGACCCAGCGTAAATACAGGCAGAAAGAGTGACTTCTTTCTCACTCTGCCTTTTGTCCTATTCAGGCCTCAATGAATTGAATGTGGGTGGGCCATTGGCTTTACTCAGTTCATGGATTCAAATGCTCATCTCATCTGGAAGTACTTTCACAGACAAACCCAGGATAATGTTTCAGCAAATATCTGGGCACCCCATGGCCCAGTTAAGCTGACACATACAATTAACCATTATAGTCATATTATGCAAAAATTGAATTTAGTATACTTTGAAGAACTCAGAACATGCTCTCTTCATGACATAGGGCCTCCCATTTGCCCCTAAACTACTCCTTTATGAAATTAGCATCATTATCTGTTCTGGACAGATCAGACCTTTCACTTACCTGTACTCCTGGAATTGAAATGTTTGATGGATTTTGTCTTAATAGTAAGCCACTTTATATCCTGTGATCTTTTTTCCCTATCCTACCCACAGCTGTTTGGACTAGGGTAGCAAGCAAATCCATAGGCTGACCAGCAACCTATGACTTGGCATGTCAAGATGAGTTGAGCCAATCAGAATGCCTCCGTAGGGCACATGAAACAAGAAATACTGAAAACACTTGCCTAGCAGCAGCAGACCTGAAGGCAAAGTGATGCTATAAGGCAGGGCCCAAGTCAAGCAAACAAAGGCATGTGAAAGAGCATAACAGAGTGAGGGGCCCGCCTATAAAAAGGAAGAGGTCAGATAACGGCAGACAGAAGCAGAGACATTGAGAGGGTCTTGTTTGCAAAAGTTTTGTGCTTTCTGAGATTCCCAGTTCCCATTCCTGGACACGTGGGACCTCCTTACATTAACCCATTGCTCTTGAGGCAAGTCAGGTAGGTCTCTTATAGTTTGCACAGATGAGTTCTCTTCTATTTTACATTGCTCGTATGAGGGTCTGTAAAAGATTTTACTCAGGTATGTTTGCTTAACTTTCCTTTTGCAAATTCAGAAACTGAAATACAGAAAAATCATTTGGCCTTTTTGAAGGCCACCGTGGCATCCAGGAACAGGTCTGAGTCTGTCAGTCACAACTCACTGTATATTTAGCAATGTATTCCTTTCAAGTTCGGCATAGAGATTAATGTTGATAAAGTCCATTTTCTTTCTTTTATGAGTAATGCCTTAGTGTCATATCTAAAAAATCTTTGCCTAACCCAAAGATATGAAGATTTTGTCCTATATTTTCCTTTGTTTCTTCTAGATGTTTTATAGTTGTAGCTCTTACATTTTGGTCTATGATTCATTTTGAGGTTTGGTTTTGTTGTTATTGTTTTTTTATGTGGTATGTAGGTTCATTTTTTTTCACATATGATTGTCCAGTTGTTCTAATACCATTCATTGACAAGATTATCTGTTCTCCATTTAAATACATTAGCAACTTTGTGAAAGTCAACAGGCTTTATGTATGTACGTACGTATGTATGTATATATGTATTTATGAGAGACGGCACAAGTGAACGAGGGGCAGAGAGAAAGGGAAAGAGAGAAGTGGGGCTCACCTGAAGCAGGGCTCAAGCTTAGTGCTCAAGCTCACCTGATGTGGGACTCGAACTCATGAAACTGAAATCATGACCTGAGCTGAAGTCAGATGTTTAATGACTGAGCCACCTAGGTGCCCCAAAAGTCAACAGACTTTATATCTGTGGGTCTATTTCTGTACTCTCTTCTTCTGTTCCATTGGTCTACATCAGGGGTTGACAAACTATGTCCTGAGGGCCAAATGTAGCTCACTACCTACTTAAAATTTTTTTTAAATGTCTATTTATTTTTGAGAGAGAGACAGAGCATGAGCAGGGGATGGGCAGAGAGAGAGGGAGACACCAGATCTGAAGCAGGCTCCAGGCTCTGAGCTGTCAGCACATGCAGGGCTCGAACTCACCATGAGATCACGACCTGAGCCGAAGTCCAATGCTCAGCTGACTGAGCTACCCAGGTGCCCACTTACCAGCTGTTTCTTTTTATTGGAACTCAGTCAAGCCCATTCATTATTTTAAGTATTGTCTATTACCATTTTCAGGTTATAAAGGCAGAGTTGCAACAGATTATAGAGCCAAAAATATTTATAATCTGGCCCTTTACAGAAAAAGTTTGCTGACTCGTGATCTATTATTTATCCTTGTGCAATAATCACACCATCTTGCCATCTTGATTCCTGGAACTTTCCAGTAAGTCTTGAAATCAGGGTATATTTTCCAACTCTGTTCTTTTTTGAAACTGTTTGACCTGGTGTTGTGTTTTGTTGTTGTTGTTGTTGTGTTTTTTGCATTTCCATATGAGTTTTCAAATTAGCTTGACATTTTCTATAAAAAAGTCTCCTGGAATTTTACTTGGGATTGCTTTGAATCTATAGATTGATTTGGGGAGAATTAACATCTTAACAATATTGAATCTTCTAATCCATGAACATGGAATGTCTTTCCATTTATTTAGTCATCCTTAATTTCCCACAGAAATGTTTTGAAGTTTCAGTTTACATGTCTTGCATATTTTCATTAAGTGTATCTGTAAGTATTTTACATTTTTGATGCTATTTTACTTTATTGCTTTTTGATTTCATTTTCAGTTGTTTATCACTATTACATATAAATACAGTTAATTTTTATATATTAATCTTGCATCTTCCATCTTTGCTATATTTACTACTAGGTATAGGAAAATGAATCATTTAGGATTTTCTACATAGATAGTCATGTCATCTGCAAATAAAGGCAGTGTCATTTTTTCTTTCCAATCTGGATTACCTTTTTTTTTCTCTCTTCTTGCATTATTCCACTGGCTAGGACTTCCAATACAATGTTGAATATATGTGATGAGAGTGGACATTCTTGCCATGTTCCTTATCTTTTCAGGAAAGCACTTGGTCTTTCACCATTAAGTATGATGTTAGCTGCAGGTTTTTCTTAGCTGCCTTTTGTCAGGTTGAAAAGGTTTACTTCTAGTTCTAGTTTGCGGCGAGATTTTATCATGAATGGGTGTTGAATTTTGTCAAATGCTTTTTCAGCATCTATTGAAATGAACATATGGTCCCTGCTCCCATGAGCTTGTAGTCTGTTGGTAAAGCCACCTGGGTGGCTCAGTCAGTTGAACATCTGACTCTTGATTTCAGATCAGGTCATTATCCCAGGGTCATGGGATCGAGCCCTGTGTTGGGCTCTGTGCTGAGCATGGAAACTGCTTAAGATTTTCTCTCTCTCCCTCTGCCCCTCTCCTCTGCTTGTGTGTATGCTCTCTCTCTCTGAAAGAAAGAAAGAAAGAAAGAAAGAAAGAAAGAAAGAAAGAAAGAAAGGCATCAAACAAGTGAAAACAAAGATAAGGAAAATCCAGGAGCCTAGCCCCATCCAGGGTCAGGGGAAGTCTTTTTCAAGAAGTAAAGTTTAAATTGAGACTGAAAGAGGAGTAGGAAATTGGTAGGTGAAAGGGGGTGAAAAGCAAACAGGAGTTGACATCCCCTGACCCGAGTTCCAAATCTGGTTCTGCTGCTTTCTGCTTAGGTGAGGAGGAGAGGTTTCCCACTGAAATGCTATCTGTGGCCTTTGCTTTGCAGTCATTTCTCTTAGCATCTGTAAGGAACACTTTGTGCATTTTCCTCTAAGTGCTAATGCAGAGGTGGTGCTTGCCATGTCACTCTTGCACCACTCCATGAAGCACCAGAGGAGAATGATCTTTTATTTATTTATTTATTTATTTATTTATTTATTTATTTATGCATTCATTCATTCATTCATTCATTCATTCATTTAAAGTTTATTTATTTGAGAGAGAGAGAGAGAGAGGGAACAGGGCAGGGGCAGAGAGAGAACCCCAAGCAGACTCTGCACGTTCAGTGCAGAGCTTGATGTGGGGCTCAAACCCACAAACCGTGAGATCATAATCTGAGCTGAACCAACTGAGCCACCCAGGAGCCCTGACAATGATCTTTTAGAGATAAAAACCACAAGAACTTTACCTCAGCAACTGCTTGGTTGTTTCTCTTCTTATGGACAATGAGAACCAGGTAACCCATCTGATTTCCTTTTCCTCTTCAGGAGCCTGGAAACTCAGAGACAGATCTAAGCCTGCCTTTCAGTAACCGAGTAGGACCTTATGTGGATATGTATTCTGATATTCTCCTAGTCATGACTGCTTAAAAAAATGTACATTTTCTTGGGGCATCTGGGTGGCTCAGTTGGTTAAGCATCCGACTTCTGCTCAGGTCGGAGTTGCAGAGCCTGCAAAGCTTGGAGCCTGCTTTGGATTCTGTGTCTCCCTCTCTCTCTCTGCCCCTTCCCTGCTCGTGCTCTGTCTCTGTCTCTCTCTCAAAAATAAGTAAATATTAAAAAAAATTTTAATGTACATTTTCTTGCTCCTCGCTTTATATTTTATTATATGTTTCTTATATCCTATTAGCTACTTAAATATGTTATGGAACAGGGTAGGTTATAAGCAAATAAACAAAAAAGGCACAATGACACAAACATAAAAGTTTAAAGAAATCTGTCCTTCATTACTAAGGTTCTGGGACACATAATGGCCCAAGTTGCCACTCTCTTGTGCTTCTCAGGATGGCTACCTGCCCTCTCCCTAACTTCTCCAGATTTCCTTCCTCTCTCAAGCTGCCTCGCCCTGTGATCAACGGTTGCTCTCAAAACAAACACACAGTCAGTTTTGCTTTAAAGGCTTTAAGAGTTGTGCTAGTGGGAAGAAGGATAGAAAGATAACAGAATAAGCAAATGTGAGGCAATTATTCTCACATTTGATAGATTCTGAAAAGTTTCCAAGGTCTTACTAGTTCCTGGCCCTGACCTATGCTTTCTTGACTTCTTTTCAACATGGCATTTGAAAGTTCCATTTGAATTCCTGTTCAGTGTTTTCATCTCCCAGTGTGACTCTTAGAACTCTCTTCCCCATTGGGGAAACTTAGCTCCTGTGGAAGTTTGTCTTCCACCATAGAGACCCATGAAGACAGTCAGGACCCTATGGTGGGTGCCTCCCATTTTCATAGTAATCTGCTTTGATAAAGGCCTGAAGACTTGGGCTGCCCACCCAGAAAGGAACCCCACTGGGCATCTTCTAGCATCCTATACCTCTCCCTGTAACCTCTTCTCCTCCCTAGAGTCAAGGCCTTATACTTTAGTTGCAAAATGATTGTAGTTTTGTTGTGATGGCTTCTGAAAGCTCTGCCATCAGCAATGTAGCAGTGCTAGAACCCGGAGAGAGCAGTGCTGAGGTGGAACAGCAGGTGGGGAGTATGATACGTGCATTGTTGGGGCAGGTGAGTAGGTGCCCTGGTGCATATTGTAGAGAGGACCTCTTCTACCAAGAATTCAGCTCCATGGGTAAAGTGGCTTAGTTTCTGGCCCCCTTCTCCTAGGACATGTTAGAATGTTCTTCTTTGGCCTGGCTCCCCTTCCCCAAACCAATCTGTATTTGGATGTGGCTCCTTGCAATCAAATCATGCTTTGAAAGTGGCTTTAAAGCAGAAGTTTTATCCCAGGCTTCCACAGATGCATGACCAATGACTCTACCCAAAGAAAGCAGATGCCTTTCTCCAATAGTTGTTCCTCAAAGAATCTTATGTTTGCCCTTGAGCACCCCATTTTTGGAACACTAAATCTTTCCCATCAGTTTTTGGATAACCTTTGTACTTCATGACACTTTAAATAAATAGAATATATTGCCAGTGGAAGTGAATTCCCCAGGGGAATTCTGATTTTACTAATCTTTCTTCATGCTATGTTTTATTTTTTTAAAGACACACAACTCCTTTTCCTTGCCAACAAATTTCCATCCCTTGCCTTTCAATAATGACCAAAATTGAAACCAAAATGGAGGCTCTGCCTCAGAGAAACCGTGTGGTAAGATTCCCATTATATGAAGATACCTTCCTTGTAGTCCTTCCTTAAATATTTGTTGAGTACTGAGTTACTAAGGAGTATGTATACTTGGACTAGCAGGCATCTGGTTTCTATTGACTTCCCTAGGATGTAGCTAGAGGGACTGGGACCTCCTGGGAAGAGTGCAGTGCCCAGGGCGACTCATCCATGAATGCCCTGGTCTCATATTTATGTTTGAATGAAATTTGATTAGAGTGAACACTCAGGGGGTACTTTTTAAGAAGAAAAAAAAATGGAGATGTGACCAGTGCTCAATGGGCATGCTTTCTCAGGGTGAAAAGAGGCTACATGACTTCCTTCTTTTTGGCTACTGGCATATCTTTACATATGAGGAAATGATGAAACAGGATTGTAAAATATTTACATTTAGCAGAGAAACCTTTTCACATATACAAATACCATGGTGTATGTGTAGTTTCATTTGACAACAATGTCAACAGCAGAGCTGCATGGATGTGAGGTCAGGCAACGGCCTTCCTTTCTCCCCCTTCCCCCACCTCTTAGTGCTGGCATCACCATAGAAGGCTCTAGAAGGAAAGGAGGAAGGACTTGGTGAAGTTTGGTTGCCAGGAAACCGCTCTATGTATGTAATCCAGATCCTCTCTCTTTCCTACTCGTGTGTACCCCGGCAGATTTCATTTTAATTTAGTCTTCTGAATAGGTAACAGGTTCATGTTTCAAACATCAAAAAGTACAATAAGCGATAAAACAAAAGACTTCTACCTTATTCCTCTTCATTCAGTTCCCAACCTCCTTAACAAATAACTGCTATCATTTCTGTCTTGTTTATCCTTCCAGATACTTTTTATGCATAAGTAAGTCATATAAACATATTTTATTCCCTGTGACCTTTTTTACGTACACGACAGCCTCCTTTACACACAGGTATAGTGTGTGCATTTGTATTTTTCCATATTGTTCATTAAGAACTTCATTCTTTTTTATAGCTAAAGAATATTCCATTGTATGTATTTAGCATAGTTGATTGAATCAGCTTCCTTTTGATAAACGTGCAGGTAGATTCCAATGTTTGGCTATTACAGACAATGTCTCTTACAAATATACAATGTGTTATTTCCCATGTGTGAGAATATCTGGAGATAAACTCCTAGGGTCAAAGGGTATATATATTTTTAATTTGGATAAATACTGACAAATTTCTCATCATAGGAATTGAACCACTTTATAATCTCATCAACAATGTATGAGATGAAGTTTTTGCTAGTATGATAGGTGAAAAATGGTATTTCATTGTAATTTTAATTTTTGTTTCCTTTAGAATGGGCATTTAAAACAGTTTTTAAGGGGGTGCCTGGGTGGCTCAGTTGGTTAAGTGTCTGTCTTCAACTCAGGTCATGATCTCATGGTTCCTGAGTAAGCCCCAGTTCAGGTTCTGTGCTGACAGCTCAGAGCCTGGAGCCTGCTTCGGATTCTTTGTCTCCCTCTCTCTCTGTCCCTCCCCTGCTTGCGTGCTCTCTCTCTCTCTCTCTCTCTCTCTCTCTCTCAAAAATAAATGAGCATTTAAAAAAGACACTGGGTGGCTCAGTCAGTTAAGCATCAAACTTCGGCTCAGGTCATGATCTCACGGTTCGTGAGTTCAAGCCCCATGTCGGGCTCTGTGCTGACAGAACAGAGCGTGAAGCCTGGTTCAGATTCTGTGTCTCCCTCTCACTCTCTGCCCCACCCCTGCTTGTCCTCTGTCTCTCTCTGTCTCTCAAAAATGAATAAATGTTAACAATTTTTTTCAAATACTAAAAAAAATTTAAGAGCTACTCTTTATTATCCTTCAACAAACTTTCTGCTTAGACATTTGCAACTTTTTATGTTGGGTTGTTGCTATTTCTTATGGATTTGTAGGAGGTACCTAATATATAATATTAGGGTGACACAGTTGTGAGTATTTTTCCCAATCTGTCACTTATCTTCTGATTTTGTTTATGATTTTTTGGAGAGGATGCACATTTTTTACAAATTTTAATTAAAAAATATTTGTTTATTGATTGATTGATAGAGAGGTTGAGCAGGAGAGAGGCAGGGAGAGGGAGAGAGAATCCCAATGTGGGCTTGATCTCATGAATGTGAAATCATGACCTGAGCTGAAATCAAGAGTCAGATGCTCAACTGAGCTGCTCAGGCGCACCACAGGTTTTAATTTTTATATAGTCAAATATATGGTCTTTTAAGGTTTTTAGATTTTGTGCAATAGTTAGAAAGACCAAATCTATTTGAAGTTATAAAAATTCTTCCATATTCTATCCTAACATTTTTATAAATTCATATTTATATTGCTATTAGAAGAAAAAATAATCTTTCCTCTACCCTTTTGAATTCTTGGCTGAGACTCCTGTAATACAAGACAGATTAACATGAGAAAAACAAACAGAAGTTTATAAGCATGTGTTCCTCATGTCTACACAGGAGCACCCAGGGAAGAATGAGTAACCCCCTGAAGTGGCTTAGAATTCAGAATTAGATCTCATCTTAATAGCAAAAGGGTATGGGGAATGTAGGCATCTCAAGGGGAGAGTAAATGACTTTTAGGAAACATGAACGGGTCCTTAGAAGGACAGATGGGAGGTATGACAGTTTGTGACAAGTTTGTCTGGTGCAATGTCGATGTCTGTTCTCCTCTCTTGTGACAGGAGTCAGTCTTCCCAGGTTGATGAAACTCTAGAGGGGATGTATGGGAGGGGATGTATGACAATTGAGTTTCTTTTGAAGGATCTATCTTTAGCCAGGTAAGGGAGTTCAGAGAAAGCCTCTCCCTACATCTGCTGTTTTCAAGTGTGTGCAGACCCAAATAATCAACAAAGTGTCATGTTTTCACAAAACAGCATCTTTGGGGTGGCATGTCCTAAACTCCTATAGTTTGGGTGCCATATTCTGCTGCCCTTCAGTGTCTTTGCTTATATGGAATTTATTCTGTGTCAGTTGGTTTCCAGATGGCTATCCAGTTGTCCTGATACCATGACCCCATGAATTGATTAGTCCCTGTTTTTCCTTACATGTCAGGGACACTTCCTCATCCGTGATGGCAATCTGATTCCTGAGTGACCGTGATAGCAGAGGAGAGACTTCTCCCAGGTACCAAGGCCACTGGGACACAGAGACAGTCTGTTGTTTAGGGGAGTGCTCACAGGGAATCCCAAGTTGCCACCCAGCCTTCCCCCTCCACAGACAGGGAGTGCGGCAGCCCAGAACCACTGCACTCAGGGGTGGAATTAGGCTTTGGGCCTGAATAAATAATTAGAAATTGGCTGCTGAGAGAGTGTCCCTGGTGATTGCTTGCTCTGGAATTTTGCTGGGTGGCACACAGAGTTTTATTACCCAATTAAAATACAGCAGATTAAATCGTGCAAAAGGAAGATGGAGTGGGTAATAAATCTGCTGTGGAATGGGCTGTGGAAGGCCCACCCCGAAAGGCAGGAATTGATGGTTGAGAGAGAATTGAGAAAAAGGGTAGTCTGGTTTTGCCAAAAGGAATCACTAGCCAAGCGTATTCTTGAAGGGAGACAGAATGTTTGCCTTGGGGAGGGTGGGGGATGGGGTTGGAGGTGTGGGCACTGGGAAAAGAAAGGTAAGTTTTCCAAGTTTCCAGTGAAGACCCTGGATGGAAGGGAAATGGAGGGCTGGCGAAGGCAGACAAAGGTAACACAAACAATCTTTCGCAGTGAAGTGACATTCTTTTGTAACATACAAACACTGACGGAGATCTTGGTGACACCCGGGTATCCACCGCCCAGAGCTACATAACAAACGATTGGGTTGTAACAAGTTCTGAAATGTCAGTGAAGTAATAAGAGGCAGGATTATCATATGCATTTCACCCCGAAATAGACATTTCTTGTGGTATTAGTTTGCTAGGGCTGCAGTAACAAAGCACTGCAACTGTGTAGCTTCAACAAGAGACATACGGTATCATGATTCTGGAGGCTGGAAATCTGACATCAGTGTGTAGGGATTGGTGCCCTCTGAGCACTACAAGAGGAGAAGCTGTTCCAGGCTTTCCTCCTTGTCTTGTGGGCAGCCATCTTCTCCCTATGCCTCTTCACATTATCTTTCCTCCCTGTATGTCTGTGACCAAGTTTCCCCTATATAAGAACACCAGTCGTATTGGATGAAGGCCCACCCTAATGACTCATTTTAACTTGATTGCCTCTGTAAAGACCTTACCTCCAAATAAGGTCACATTCTGAGGTAGTGGGGGGTTAGGACTTCAACATATGGGACACACACTTTAACCACAGCATTTGACTATCTTGAAAAATAGCAATTTTCTTCTTTCTGTGTATAGCACCACCTTCCCCGTCCCAGCCCAGGGACTTATTGATACATCTTTTCCACAATTCTCATAGAGCTAATCTGCAGTGCTGTCTTTCAGCTCACTGGTGAAACCCTGTAACTGCAGTAGTAGGTACATTTGCTTCTGCTTGTTACTCGGTGAGGGGGCAAACATTGATTGATCTTATCTTGATGATGAGTGGGTAAACATTTCTCCTTGGAAACATTGAAGAGACCTGTGAGCCTCCTTCTGGCTGGCTTTTCTTTCTACCTTGCTTAGGGCTGCCAGATGTTGTAGTGGAGACCAACTGCATTTGAACCTTCAGAAAGGAATTTATAAACTATATTCATATATGAGTATATTGCATGTGCTCAAGACTTTAGTTGAAACCATCCAGCTGTCCTCGTCCAGCCTGGAGCTTGGGCTTGCTACATGTCTGGCCATTGGACAAAATGAAGCATAGACACTATAAGAATTGTCTTCAAATTGTGTCAACGTTAGTGTCCTTGCCTTTGTCTTGCTACAACACAGATTAATAATGAAGATGAAAATCTCTGTGCCCTATGGCTGGGTGTCCTGGAGATTGACTTCTTGCCCCAGCCTGTACTTGTTAGTAGAGACAATTCTCAACTCCTCACTTCCAGCGCATGAGGGCTGTGCCTGGCATTGGTAGGTCCCCTGGTTTAGAAGCCACCCTTGATTGTTTGTTGGTGTAAACTGACTCTATTCATTCTTCAAACACTCATTGAATAACTGCGTACTAGTCAATCTTCCAGGTGATAGGGATAAAGTAGGGTAAAAATAAAGACACCTGTCTTCATGGACTCATGGAGTTTATAATCTGGTCAGGCTGAACTTTTAGCAGCATAGATAAGGTGATACATGTTAAAAACAATAAAGTAGGGCAAAAGGATAAGGAATGTGGGGCCCAAGACAGCTGCAATTTTGGAAAGGAGTGGGTCATATTAAGAAGGTGACATCTGGGGGCTCCTGGATGGCTCAGTTGGTTAAGTGTCCAACTTCGGCTCAAGTCATGACCTCACAGTTTGTGAGTTTGAGCCCCACATCGGGCCCTGTGCAGTCAGCCCAGAGCCCGCTTTGGATCCTCTGTCTCCCTCTCTCTCTGTCTCTCCCCTGCTCACTCTCTCTCTGTCAAAATTAAATGAACATACACACAAAGAAGGTGACATCTGAGCAAACACTTGAAGGAGGGGAGGAAGGTAGCTTTGTGGCTATTGAGTGGGTTTCAACAGAGGGAGCAGCCAGGGTCCCTAAGCTCCTATGCTGGAGTGTGCCTGCTGAGTGTGCAGAAGAGTGAGGAGGCCGTTGTGGCTGAAGGGGAGTTATCCAAAGAAAGAATAGTAGATAAAGAGGGGTGGGTGGGGCAGAACATATCCTCCTAAGCCTTTAAAAGGACTTTGGCTCCATCCATGTAGTTGCAAATGGCAAGATTTCATTCTTTTTGATTGCCGAGTAATACTCCATTGTATATACATACCACATCTTCTTTATCCATTCATCCATCGATGGACATTTGGGCTCTTTCCATACTTTGGCTATTGTTGATAGTGCTGCTATAAACATGGGGGTGCATGTGCCCCTTCAAAACAGCACACCTGTATCCCTTGGATAAATACCTAGTAGTGCAATTGCTGGGTCATAGGGTAGGGATGGAACTAGAGGGTATTATGCTAAGGAAAATTAGTCAGAGAAAGACAAAATCATATGGTTTCACTCATATGAGGACTTTAAGATACAAAACAGATGAACATAAGGGAAGGGAAGCAAAAATAATATAAAAACAGGGAGGGGGACAAAACAAGAGACTCTTAAATATGGAGAACAGAGGGTTATGGGAGGGGTTGTGGGAGGGGGGATGGGCTAAATGGGTAAGGGGCACTAAAGAATCTACTCCTGAAATCATTGTTGCATTATATGCTAACTAACTTGGATGCAAATTAAAAAATAGATTAAATTAAAAAAAAAAGGACTTTGGCTTTTATCGTAAGGAAGAAGAAAACCATTGCAGCATTTTAAGCACAGGAGATAAATGAGTTGAATTGTTTTGTACCTTATGAAAGGGTGCACAAAGATCATTCTGGATGCTCTGTTGAGAATAGATTGTAGGAAGCTGAGGGTAGAAGAAAGGAGACCAGTTGGGAGGCCATTGCTGTAATTTAAGATAATAGATGTTCAAATTGGGAGGAGCCATGGTGGCGGTAGGTGGTCAGATTCTGGATGTACTTGGAAGGTCAAGCCTAGAGGATTTCCTGATGAGCTGGATGCTGGAATGAGAGGAAAGGAGTCATGGAGGACACCAAGGGTTTGGGTTGAGTATCTGGAAGGATGGAGTTACCATTAGCTGAGGAGTGGGTTGTGGGTAGAGCAGATTGTGGGAAGAGGATAAGGTTCAGTGCTAGACATGATGAGATGCCCATCAGTTCTCATCAGGACCAAGTAGAGGTGTTCATGTCCGCAATGGCCTCATCATTCAGTTTTGGAATGGTGTCACATTTAAATAAGTACAGTTCTAAAAAACAAAGTAGAGAGATAGATGGTGTTGTGGCCTGAATGTTTGTGCCCACCCCCAATTCATATGTTGAAATTCTAACCCCCAGAGGTTATGGTATTAGGAGGTGGGACCTTTGGGAGGCACACAGATCATGAAGGTAGGTGGAACCCTCATAAATGGATTAATGATCTTATAAGGGAGACTCTTTCTGCCATCTGAGGACCCAACAAGAAGTTTGCAGTCCAGAAGAGGTCCCTCACCCAACCATGCTAATACCCTGGTCTTGGACTTCCAGCCTCCAGAACCTGAGCAATAAGTTTTTGCTGTTTAGAAGCTACCCAGTCTGTGGTATTTTGTTATAGCAGCCTGAACAGACTAAGAAAGATGGGTAGATAACCAAATGATTTTCTTTACTCCTGTCTCTTCTAAGACATCAAAGAAGATCCAAGTCATAATGCCTAGTTGGCTTTCTCATGTCCCCTTTCTCATGTCTCCATGAATTCTGTTGTAACCAATACTTGCACAAGTCTCTTGTCAACAACCACATCCCCTCAAAACACCTTTTCTCTTCAGCCTCAGTGTGTTGTCTCCCAGCTCTGAGGTCTCTTAGGGATATAGATTGACCAAATCTGTTGGAACTTGAAGGGTGGCATATTCTGCTACCAATTTAGCATAAGGATTATTTTGGGCTGAAGGTAGTTGAGAAGAAGCAAACACAACAAACATTCTCTGTAAAGCAGGTCATTAATTTATAAAAGTGTCCCCCTCCTCTCTCTACCAGAAAGGACAGAAGTTAATCACCAGAGACAACTCTAGACCTGTATCACCCAAGGAATCTATATAACAAACCTGTGAATACTAGCCCTCATTTATCATTAGTTTCCTCATACATTTGCTTTCCCACAATTTGCCAACCCTAATAACCCAAAGTCCTTTTCCTTTGTCTTGGCACTTCTCTAAAAATGTACTATTCTTTGTTAAGATGTTATATGAGCCCAATACACTATACCACCCCTCTGAGTTACTCGTCACTGAATGCTCCCATGTATGTGTATGAACCACATATTAATAAACTTCTGGTTTCTTCATTTATTTTCCTCTTGTTAATCCTTTATAATCTTCTTGTCTTTTGTCAGTCTAATTCACAAGGCTCCAGCTGGAGAAGCTAGGAGGGTAGAGGAAAGGTTTTTCCTCTCCTACAAACTCCTTACCTCCTCTGGCTCTCCTATCACACATTGTCCAGAAAGAAATGTGGCAGGGGTGGCTTGTCCTCAGAGGTTGGGTACAGCTGGGGAGAAGGAAAATTGGGTCAGGAGTGTTGGGATCCTCACTGGCAGATTGAGAGATACATGTGCATGTGTGGATGCATCGCAGCCCTTGGCCTGGTGAGGCTGTCTCTGTGTTGGGGACATCTCAGGCCACAATTTTCTGTAGCCACATCTGGATAAGATCAGGAGAAGCACTCATGAGGCTACATAATGTGGACTATTTTACACATTTGCACTTAAAAATAATAGCTTTAAGCTTTCCAGCTTCTACTCTCTGGCAGTAATGAGTAATAATTCTCATTAATTCATCATTCCTTAGAATCACAGGGCGAGTCCCATGTACCCTCATATAAGGCAAGGATATGCAGTGTCATTACTATCAGCAAACAGTTCACTCAACATTTATTAAATGTATTACATGGGCCAGGCCCTGATCTAGACACCAAGACAACTAAGTGAATTGGACATATTGTCTCAGTTCCTGGGGTGGAGATGGTAGGGGGCAGATCATGTCAATATTCAGTAGTAAAGGTTGTAATGGGAGGGCTCCATCCACAGCTGGGGGCTGTGTTCCCCTAGCCAAAGGATTGGCCAATAAGACTTACCCAAAAATTTGCATCTAAAAAAATATAACCTCTGGTGCAGCCAATGTTCTATTGGTGGTAGAACAGTATGGAGGTTCCTCAAAAAGTTAAAAATAGAACTACCCTACAATCCAGCCATCGCCCTACTGGGTATTTACCCAAAGCATCCAAAAACACTAATTCAAAGGGATACAGCAGCATTTTTTACAATGGTCAAATTATGAAAGCAGCCCAAGCATCCATTGACTGATGAATGGATAAAGAAGATATATATACATATATATACATGTACATACATTGGAATATTGGAATATTATTCAGCCACAAAAAGAATGAAATCTTGACATTTGCAATGACATGGATGGAGCTACAGAGTACAGTGCTAAGTGAAATGTTCAGTCAGAGAAAGACAAATACCATATGATTTCACCCATATTGGAATTTAAGAAACAAACAAACAAAATGAGCAAGAAATAGACCCTTAGAGAACAAACTAATGGTTACCAGAGGGGAGATGGGTAGGGGGGATGGGGGAAATAGGTGATGGGGATTAAGGAGGGCACTTGTGATAAGCACCAGATGTTGTGTGGGAGTGCTGAATCACTATATTGTACATCTGAAATTAATATTACACTGTATGCTAACTAACTGGAATGAAAATAAAAACTTAAAAATATATATAACCCAAGGTTAGGAAATTCTAAGTAAGCTCATCAAGACATTGTCCAAAGAGGTCATCTACTACTCCCAGCCGCCCCTCTCTCTGATCTCAGGGTCCATCATGCCCCCAGTGCAATCACTCCTGATGGCCTGTTTCATTGCTGCCATTCTCTGTAGCTTGCTAACTTCAAAGCAGCAAGGATAGGTTTGTCTTATTCACTGTTGCTCGCCTAAGACCTCAGGGGGCTCAGGAATTGGATGAATAGGTGGAGAGACAGAGGAGTCTTTTATTAACAGAAACTACATTATTCATTGTTTTGAGTCCATCCACAAGTTTTAAAAGTGCCAAATAATCACTACTAAAAGTTTTCTTTCTTGTTTAACTTAAAAAAATGTTTTTAGAAAGTAATCTCTGTGTCCAAGATGGGGCTCAAACTCACGACTGCAAGATTAAGAGTTGCATGCCCAACCGACTGAGCCAGCCAGGAGCTCCCTTATTCAACTTTTTTAAAACTCAGTTTAGTGAAGGGATTTTTTTTTTTTTTTTTTTTTTTGGTGGGACCACATCATTAATCTTATAGTGAGAGTTGATAGGAAAACAGATTTTCATCAGAGAAATATTTCTTATTCTGTTAAACCAGGGCTACCTATTTTCACCCTGATCTAAAGATATGTGGAAGATTTAAAAATTTTTTTAATGTTTATTTATTTTTGAGAGACACACAGTATGAGTTAAATGATTTCTGTGCATCAAATTAATATATGAAAGTGAATTGAAATAAATCCCTGAGACTGGCAGCATTTACCTCAGTGTTAGCGGGAAATTGGAGAGCCAAGACTCTACGGAGAGAGAGAGAGGGAGACAACGAATCTGAAGCAGGCTCCAGGCTCTGAGCTGTCAGCATAGAGTTCGAGGTGGGGCTCAAACCCACAAACTGCGAGTTCATGACCTGAGCTGATGTTGGACACTTAATCGACTTAGCCACCCAGGTTCCCCTTATGTGTAAATTTTTTTTGAAAAGAAAGATAATGTTCTCTGTTCATTTCATTGAACAAAATAATTACATTTCCCACTATGAATAGTATATAAATTCATATAGACAATTAAAAAGAAAAAAAACATATGCATATTTTTTCATTTGAGAGTGAGAGAGTGTGAGTGGGGCAGAGGAACAGAGGGAGAGAGAGAGAATCTCAAGCAGTCTCCATGTTCAGTGCAGAGCCCCCTTGGGGCTGGATGTCAAACCAAGAGTCAGACGCTCAACTAGCTGAGCCACCCAGGCGCCCCCCGCCCCCCAAAACATATTTGGATGCATTTTCTTCCAATAATTTTTCCATGTTTGGTGGTTGTTTTTGTTTTTGTTTTTTACAATCATGCTCATTTTAAATAAAATTCTTGAGTGTAGAGAGTAAAATCTCGGGAACCAGTCTGATTACTCTCTAAAATGCTTTCTAAGATTTTGAGAGATTTACCCAAGTAAGAAAATTAGGCAGTATAATTAAATGGGCACAGTAACTGGGTCGATTCAGGGTGATAAAATCCTCCACACGGTGAAAATAAAGCCTAGAGTGTTACTCAACAAGCAGAACATAAACTTAGGCAGTTATGGCTGATACACAACGGTGAAGAAGAACCTAGAAGCCCCACTGGGCCCTTAAAGTGTATCAAAACCAAGAGCCACCCTCGCAAATCTGTGACAGTCAGCAAGATTTCCAGGCAGTAAAGGGAAACATCAGGAGAACAAAGGTATGGTGGAGGAGTTAATGATTTCTGTGCATCAAATTAATATATGAAAGTGAATTGAAATAAATCCCTGAGACTGGCAGCATTAACTCAGTGTTAGCGGGAAATTGGAGAGCCAAGACTCTACACTGTCCTCCAAATTAAGTCGTTTGTCATGGAAAACAGGCTCTGTTATAAACATGGTCAGTTCTATGCCTTCCTTTGTTGGTGTATGTTGATGTTGACTTGATGTTGAGGATAACCCAAGTGCATGTGTGACAGCAAATCTGCTGAAAAAGTAAAGGAAAATTCTGTTTTGATGGCAGTAATCTTCAGAACCCTGCCTCCCCTCCCCGAGTGGACTTTATTAGGGTCACATAGGAGGCAAAACTTTTCCCTTACCCTCTTAGGAACTCCAGCTGGACTTGAGAATTAAGTTGACATAAGACAGGTTAAAAAGAAAAGAAACAAATTTTATTTTTATATGTACATACGAGCTTTCACAGAAAAATGAAGACTCAAAAAAGCAGTAAGGCCTCAGTGTTTATATACTAGATTGACCAAAGAGTAGTAATTATGAAAAAGCAACTAAAATGTATGAGGAGACTAAAGGAGGATAGGGGTTACTTTGGTTAAATTTGTTTGTAAAAAATCAACTTGGCCTTGACTCCCTGTCTCTGATGATGAGAATGTTCTTTTCCTCCAGGTGCAGGGGAGGGTCTGTTACATATGGGAGTTTTATCTCCTGTTTTCAGGAGGAAAAGGGGAAGTCATAGTGCCTTTCTTACACCTGTTGTTTTTCAAGTGCCTTTAGCTCAAAATAGTCAATATGTCAAACTGGTGTATTTTGGGGTGGCATATTCTGAGCCCACTCTAAGCCCTGTGTTACCCTCGGTCTCACTCTGGGGAACCCAGGTGGGCTTTAGAGTTGGTGTACAAGGTGATGGTAACAGCCTGTGGTGGGTGTGAGGAAGTCAAAACGTGCACAAGAGTAAAACCGACTCAAAGCTCTACCTTTGTACCAATGGTTACCAGAGGGGAGGTAGGTGTGGGGGTGGGTGAAATAGGTGAGAGGGATTAAAGAGCACACTTATCACGATGAGCATGGAGTAATGTGTGGAATTGTTGAATCACCATATTGTACACCTGAAGCTAATATAACACTGGAATCAATACTGGAATTAAAATAAAAAACTTAATATAAATAAATAAATAAAAGCTCTACCCTTTGCTCCTTTCTCAATTGGTTTTGCCGCAGGTTCCTCTAGCACCTGACCTTGGGGGGTCTGAGCCTGGAGGAAGTTCCCCTGGGCTCCACAACTCTGGCCTCTGTTGACAGGCATGGGTATACCTTTGATATATGTGGCCAACAGCACCCATCCTTCCATTACATATAACTTGCCCATTCCCCCTGGTACAAACTTTATTTACCTCACAACTTAAAAAAAGAAAAAAGACCTCTGTAGGTGTCAAAAATGTTCATAGAAGACAATTTTTCTCCTGACAAACAAAGATACTCCTCTGTAACCATAATACAACTGTCAAAATCAGGAAATTCAGTGATACGTTTTGGTGGGAGGAAAATTTTCTTCTACCATTTTATATTTGAATGGGGGGCTGTGAATTAACTGACATTAGATTAACAGGAGAAAAGTTTGTTTGTGCATGTGGAAGCTTTCAGATGAAGAGACAGCCTGGACAGCTAAAGGAAGGGGTTTATACATCAACCTTAATAAGGTAGAGGTGTTTAGGGCTTCAAAGGACGGAAGGTTGGGATGAAGCTTGTTTACACAATTTTTTGGAATGTCCTGGTCCCCAAGGTCAGGCTTCCCTGATTGGAGAACTCCCTGGAGGAGGTAGCTGACTCTCACAAAGCTCTATTGTAGTCAGATATGGGAAGTTCACATAGGAATTCTTTGCATTTGCTGTTGCAGATGTTTCCACTTTGAAGTAATCTTCATATCATTCACGTGTGCTGTCAGTCCTATCATTAGTCACCTAGTCCACAGTCCCTATTCATGTTTTGTCAACTGTTCAGTATCCTGTAGAGAAAAATGATCCAATCCAGAGTCACCTTGCATTTAGTTGTCATATCTCTTTGGTTTTCTTCAACCTAGAAGAATTCCTCAGGAACTCGTTTAGGGTCTTGGCATCTTTGAAGATGATAGGCCAGTTATTTTGGCAAAATGTAGTTACAGTGTTTTTAAAAATATATTCCTTCATCTGTAAGGGAGGAAAGAAGATCCTTGCCACTCTAGCCTTTTAAATTCTTGTCTGGGACCCTTGTAACAAAAAGCAGATTAACAGGAGAAAAACAAAAGCTCATTACCATGTATATCTCATATATACATGGGAGAAACTCAGAGTTACTCGAGGAGGTGGCTTAGAACTCTGGCTCTTGTAGCATCTTCAACAAAGAGCAATACATTTGTGGAGAAATGATAGGATGAAAGGAAGTAGTTTTAGGTCTCCAAGGGTGACAAACTGTGGGAAGATAAATATAAGGCAGGAAACTAATGAAAGAAGGTTTGCTTATGGATTCTTCTGATGTCATCTGATAAAAGTCTGTCTCCAAAGAAGAATAATTTATATCCTGCCTTTAGGCAGGGTAGGGGGAGGGCAGAGAGACCTTTTCCTTCATTTGCTTCTTTTTAAAAATTTTTTTTAAACGTTTATTTATTTTCAAGAGAGGCAGAGTGTGAGAAGGGGAGGGGCAGAGAGGGGCAGAGAGAGAGAAGGGGAGGGGCAGGGCTCAAACTCAGGAACCAGGAGATGATGACCTGAGCCGAAGTCGGACACTTAACTGACTAAGCCACCCAGGCACCCCTGCATTTGCTACTTATTAATTGCTTTCACCTGAAAATAATTTTATGTCAAAAAGGCATATTTGGGGGTAATTTATTCTGGTTTTCTTCAACCCATTAATTAATTCATTTGGGATAAGAAATTGATCAGCTACTACGGGCTGAGCCTTGTCAGGCATTGGGATACATACAGTGCACTAGATATATGTGGATCTTTCCTTGGGAGAGGCCCTTTAGCCCCTGAAGTGGTTAAGAAGACAGGTTTTATATTCAGGATATCTGGGTTCAGGTCCAGCTCTGCTACTTACTTCCATTAGAATCTTGGGCTTGTTAATTAACCTTTACATACCTCACAAAAAGAGGGAAGGTGAATAAAAATACCTATCACATAAGACAGACATTTGCTGGAAGTGAATTAATAATGGTATCTCAGTATATATTAATAATCTGCATCTGAAAATTAGATTTTCTGTGTGAAGATGCTAACTGGGTTCTATTTCTTATGTATGTATGTATGTATGTATTTATGCAGTTTTATACCTTCATTTGACAATCAGCAATTAGTTCTCATCCATGTTAACAGTCTGTAGATTTTTGAAAGTGGTGACAGCTACATAGGTAACCAACATATAGAGCTTGTTTGGTGAATCTTCATCCTCCTTATGTTTTTCTGGACAACTGCACTTGGATATGGTGTGGAACATTCCTTATTCCTTTGGCCCAGACAGCTTTGTTGAGCCTAGTGTCAATGCACACATCTGGAGTTCCCATCTCCTTTACAGCAAATTTCTGGATCTCTTTGAGTGCCCGAGGGGCACGCTTCTTGAAACCCACTCCATGAATGCGCTTGTGAATGTTGATGGTGTATCAGCCCTTCTTCTCACCCCTCTTCTTCGCAGGAGCCATTCTGCTGGGCTGGGGTTGGAAAGGAAGAGCTCACATTATTTTAAAAGGAAAACCCACTCCATGAATGCGCTTGTGAATGTTGATGGTGTATCAGCCCTTCTTCTCGCCCCCCTTCTTCGCAGGAGCCATTCTGCTGGGCTGGGGTTGGAAAGGAAGAGCTCACATTATTTTAAAAGGAAAAAATATGTATAATATATTACATTTCAACCCAGAATCCCAACCAATTTCCTAACGCACAACCAAAGTATACTAAAACACTGGAAGCGATCAGGATATACCTCCCCCCAAAATGTCACTTTGGCATAGGAATTATTTTGAACAAAGTCATCTGAGTTCCTAAGCAGTCTTATCTGCCTAAAAGCTGAGCCTTAAAAAAGAGTTTGACTGTTATAAATGCACCCCCCTCCCTCCAGCAGCAACTCTAATCTTCTCTTCTTGGAGTTGAAAAGTCAGAAGTTGCATGATACCCAGATAGACATTGTCACAAACTATCATATCTTCCATCTATTTTTCTAAAGCACATTTATTTTTCAAAAAATTCATTTGCATAAGTGCCCTTTATGCCCTCTTTCTAAGAAGTCATTTGCTCTCCTGGAAGTGTTGCTCTGCTCCTCCCCCTCCCCTAGTAAGATGATATATAAACTCTAAGTTCTGTCTACTTGAGTCTCATTTTTCAGTGAAAAATAAATATACAGGAATAAAAATCTGTCTTTTCTCTTGCTAATTTGTCTTTTGTCAGTTTAATTTGCAGGTCTCTAAGACAGAACCTAAGAGGATAGAAAAACAGGTTTTTTTCCTTAACACATCTATGTAACACATTTATGCAAAATGTTTAAAATATTGATCACCAAAAAATTTAAAACAGTTGTTTTATGTACAGCAACATCTTTTCCATTGTAGTTATTATTTTTATCCTTGTAATTTCTTATCTACCATTCTCTTTAAAACTTTCTGAACTTTTCTGGTACTCATTGTACAGCTGTCAGCAAAAACAATGGCTCAATATGGAAAGCACTGGTAAATGCATTCAGGACAATTGCCAGTGACAGAGCATGACTCACTCTGAGCGTGACACTCTGAGGTCATTCTGAGCATCAGCAACATCCAAGACTACACCCCCTCTGTAGATACTCACTGTGCTTTTCAAAACGTCTATGATTGTTGCTGCTGTTTTACCCCTTGAATTTGGAAAGAAACTGGACAACTTTCCCCCCACATTGTTTGGCTAAACTATATTGGACTTTTGGAGACATAAATATAAAAATTTTCCATCAGCTTAAAACAAACTCTGTATTGAGAGATACATACATTCTGTGATGTTCGGGTATCAAAAAACAAAAGGTGTTGTTTCGGGAGATATTTGGCAGGCTATGCTTGCATATATAAAGCAATTAAGGTAGACTGTGGCACAAAGAAAGTATTAGCTATTATCATTTTACCTCTCTAAACACAGCGTTCTAGTGGGGAAGGCAGGCAAGTAAACACACGATGGACAAAATTACTGCAGACTGTGATAAGTTTTCTGAGGAGATTGAATACCATGCTAGAGAATAATGAGGGAAGGACCTTCTTCGTGAAGGTGGTCAGAGTAGTCCTCCTTGGAGAAGTGACAACTAAAAGTAAACCTGAGGGATTAGAAGAAGCCAGCCATGAGGGCAGCCAGGGTGAAGCATTCCAGGTAGAGGCAAGAGCAAATCCCAAGGCAAAGGTGAGACAGAGCTGCTGGCAGGACTGTCACTGGAGTAGGAACAAGTCTATACGATGAAGCCAGAGAGATGGGCAGACCGAGGTCATGTAGAATCTTGGAGACCATAGTAGAGTTTGGATCGTATTTTAAGCAATAAGAAACTATTATAAATTTTAAGTGGAAGGATGAAATGATCTGATTTATGTTTTTAGATCACTTTGCTGAGGAGATTGGGGTAATAGAAATTTCAACTGGAAGCTGGGACACCAGTTCAGAAGCTACTCATTAATTCAGGTAAGAGATGAGATGACATTGAAGATGGATAGGAGAGGTCAGAGATGAGGATTATTTTGGAAGAAGAATTATTGGACTTGCTGTCAGGTGAAGGAAACAGATGACTCAGGCGTTACACTCAGATTTCTGGCTTTGATAAGTGGGTAGATGGTGGTGCTATTGATATAGAGGGAAAGAAAACTAGATACAAGAATGTTTACAAAGTCATCGCTAAAGTTTGGGCATGTACACACACACATACACACACGGAAAACTATGTTCCCCATGTCTTTTGGGAGGTGTCATTACTTATAAATGGCAGCATGCTGCAAAATGACAAAATGGTGTAGAGGTTCCATACAACATGGTATAAGAGAAGACTGAATTGTGATGATTTCCTTCAGGCCTTTTTGACATCACCTAGTGACTTTTATTTTGGTTCTTCCTTATAGTACTGGTTGTAATATATGGCTTTTTGTTTGTTTTGCCTTACTGGCTGGAAGCATGAAACTTGCAAATATTCTGGTTGTATAAACCAAACATGAGAGAGGTCTGCCATTATTCCCCAGGAGGCCACAGATGCGGTGTGCCTATTCTGTCACTTTTTGAACATTAAACAGAGTAATGGCAATTATTTACAAATGACCTTTCTGAAGAGGGTAAGTGTAGGATAATTGAGGATGAATGGTCCAATAAAAATTGTAGACCACTACTGAAGGGTAGCAGAATATGCCATCCCAAATGTACTACTTTGGAATAAGAATTATTTTGAGCTGAAGGCAATTGAGAAAAGGCAGATACAGTACAAGAAAAGCTCCCTGCCCTCCCCATATTTACCTAAAAGCAGGACATAAATTTGTAGAGGTGCCCCCTGTTCCCCTCTCTATCGAGGACAGAAGTTAATCACTGGAGACAACTCTAGACCCTTATTAGCCCAGAGATGGCACCAGAGGCACCTACATAACAAATTTTAGTAACTAGCCTTTATCTTCCATTAGTTTCTTAATATTTGCCTTTCCACAATTTGCTGTCCTAGCAACTTAAAATCCTGTTCCTTTGTCTTGTCACTTCTCTAAAACTTCTTTGTTCTTCTGCTAAGATGTATATAGGCCCAAGTTCTAACTACCTCTTTGAGTTACTCCTCTCTGAGTGCTCCCATGCATATGCACAATGCACATGTTAATAAACTCCTGTTTTCTTTTCCTCTTGCTAACCTCATCTTTTGTCAACCTAACTTATAGGACCCCAGCCAGGGATCCTAGGAGGGTGGAGGGAAAAAGGTTTCTCCCTTCCCTACCTGACAAAGAGCAGAAAGTGTGTACGGAGGGCCCCAGGAATAGGGCAGTAGTTCTGGTGTGGAGAGGACAGAGGGATGCCTGCCTCATTTCCTAGTTGTGCTAGTTTAGCCAGGCCACAGGCTTCGGCGAGCCCTGGTTTCTCCATCTGTGAAATGTTGCTTTGGGAGATAGGGAAGTAGAACAAGAGTTAACCAAGGTCGAATATGGTACTGGAATATCCTAGACTGTGTTATAGAAACAACCCCTGAAATTCCATGGCTTCAGTGGGTTGGCACAACCGAACTAGATTCAAATGTGGGTCACTGGGAGTTATCTTTCCAGAGACCATGGGATCCGTATTTCCATTGTTTTGTGATGCAGCCTCAACAGGCAGCCTCCAAAATTGTTGAAGACAGGACAGAGAGGGTGTAGAACTGCATGATATTTTTTAATGTTCAGACCTGGGAGTGGCTTATGTCATTTCCACCCATTCCCCCACTGGCCAGTACGGAGTCATAGAGTCCCAGTAAAATTGCAAGGTAAGCTGGAAAATGTAGTGCTCAGTAAGAGAAAAATAAAATAAAATAAATTTTTTAATGAAAAATTGGAGAAAAGAGAAAAATAAAATAAAACTTTTTAAATGAAATAATGGCATTGTCTCTGTTACATTTAGGTGAATGTGTTTTATAAAATACTATCTCTAGCTTTTCTCT
Source organism: Prionailurus bengalensis (assembly GCF_016509475.1). Taxonomy (NCBI): domain Eukaryota; kingdom Metazoa; phylum Chordata; class Mammalia; order Carnivora; family Felidae; genus Prionailurus; species Prionailurus bengalensis. Next base: position 96,271,295 of record NC_057349.1, on the reverse strand, counting down.
GGTGATGATGCTTGAAATGACTAAGTCAGGAAAAGAAGTTAGTAATTAAAGGTATACATCAGGGGTGCCTGGGTGGCTCAGTCGGTTAAGCGTCCAACTTCAGCTCAGGTCACGATCTCCCGGTCTGTGAGTTCGAGCCCCATGTCGGGCTCTGGGCTGACAGCTCAGAGCCTGGAGCCTGCTTCTGATTCTGTGTCTCCTTCTCTCTCTGTCCCTCCCCCGTTCATGCTCTGTCTCTCTCTGTCTCAAAAATAAAGAAACGTTAAAAAAAATTAAAAAAAAAAAGGTACACATGAGCCACAGATGGGTCCCCACCCCCCATCTCTGAATAACAGGGAAATTATTGCTGTTTTCAGAGGGCACAGAAAAGGGGCTTGGGGAGTGAGAGTGAGAAGGGCAGTAGATGATGGATGGATGAGAGACTGGGGATTGGTAAGAAGAAACGTCTTAGTTGGTAAAGTTCATAATTGTGATGAAAGTGTAGCTGGAGGAGAAAGTTTTATGCCCAAACCAAAAGCAAATGCCATCTTTAAGAGTTGAAGGTTTTGTAGCCAACGGAAAGGTAAAGTTTACGGTGTTCATCGGAGGGCAAGAAGTTCCAAAATGAAGATCTTTTCTGCAAATAAGAAGGAAGAGCTATCACTGGAAAGCATTTCCAAGTTAAATGCTAAGGACAGAAGGCAGCAATAAATGGGGATTTGTAGGGTGATTTATGCAGGATTGAAAAATTAAACCATGGGTTCAAAGACATGGGACATACACTTTGGGGATCAGAGTTCTGCTGAGAGATGTGTCATCTTTCTAAGACAAAACTATCTCAGCAAGAAGTCTTTAAGAAGGGGGAAATGGGGGTGGGGGTGCCGCCTGGTGGCCCAGTAGGTGGAATGTGCGACTCTTGATCTTGGGGTTGTGAATTGGAGCCCAACACTGGTACGTAGATAACTTAAAAATAAAATCTTTTTGGGGCACCCAGGTGGCTCAGTCAGTTAAACCTACCACCCTTGCTTTCGGCTTAGGTCATGTCTCACTGTTCATGAGTTCAAGCCCTGCACTGGGCTCTGCACTGACAGTGAAGGGCCTGCTTGGGATCCTCTCTCTCCCTCTCTCTGTCCCTCCCCTGCTCACGCTCTCTCTCTCTCTCTCTCTCAAAATAGATAAATAAAACTTAAAAAAAAATTTTTTAAAGGGAGAAATCGGGGTCCTTATGTAGGGAAGGAAAAATAATTTTCCTTCTATCCTCCTTAGTTCTCAGCTGAGGCCGTATAACACAGGCTTAATAAGAGAAAAACAGAAGTTTGGATAGGTGGGACACACCAACAGAAAAATGAGGAACTCCCTGAGTAGAACTCTAGTTTATTTTTTAAAGTTTATTTATTTGAAAGAGAGAGAGTGCACATGCATGTGGGGGAGGGGCAGGAAGAGAGGGGGAGAGAGAGAGAGAGCATTGAAAGCAGGCTCCTCATTGCCAGCATAGAGCCTGACATGGCTGGAACCCACAAACCCGGGAGATCTTGACTTGAGCCGAAATCAAGAGTGGGACACATAGGACTGAGCCACCCAGGCACCCCGGGGCCAGAGATTCTTGATGATTGCTTTCTTCACTGATGTATCCCAAGTACCTAGTAGATGCGCAAAAATATTTGTGCAGTTGAATGAATCACACAAATTACTAACTAGCTCCTATTGGGTTAATTGGCCTAGGGGTTTGTTTCTTTCTAAAACAACTGCTGTGAACAGACATGGCTTGTGTTGCCCTAAAAGATGGGGGAGGGGGTGCAGCAGGGCAAACCAAAATTAGGGGGAAAATCAGTGTGAATGTTTAAAGGGTCTTTTTGTGTTGCTGATTTTGTATTGCAGGCTTCGACCAATAGTGATAGCATTATTTAAACCATAATTTTTAGTTTTTAAAATCATTCCTTTGGAATGTTTTTCTTTCCTTCTAGAACAAGCGAACCCTGTAAAGAACATAAGCTTCAGGTTCAGCTTAAGCGAAAACCTGTAGGTGGAGATAAAGTAGAAACCAGCACTCCATTGGATCTTTCACTACCTGATCTGTTTGAAGAGCAGACATGTTTGGACAGTGGTACTTAATGAGATCATTTCTGTTACTGTTTGTGAAGGGCTCAGCTTTGCCTTGTTCTCCTCTGGGCCTTAAGAACTTGGACATTTTAGAATGCTTTTAAAATTAAATACAGGTTTTCCGTTGCTTTGATGCAGTACACGGGGACAGCAAAAAAACCCACTGAAATTACTTTCAGAACTATACCTGAGCAGGGACACCTGGGTGGCTCAGTCTGTCGAGCGTCCGACTTCGGCTTAGGTCACGATCTCACTGTTCGAGCCCCTTGTCGACTCTGCTGACAGCTCAGAGCCTGGAGCCTGCTTCTGATTCTGTGTCTCCCTCTCTCTCTGCCCCTCCCCTGCTCACACTCTGTCTCTCTCTCTCTCTCTCTCTCTCAAAAATAAATACACATTAGAAAAAAACTATACGTGAACAGTTACTGAATCCTTGTGAAAACACAAATATGTATTGAGAGTCGACATTTTATACAAATTACACTTTATACAACATTACATTTTTTAAAACTTGAGGTATAGGTGACATACAGTATTATATTCGTTTCGGGTGCACAACACAGTGATTTGACATTTGTATACATTATGGAAGGCTTCCCATAAAATTACATTTTGATGATGTGGTGGGGCTGGTGGTTGTTTTGAAACATTATCTCTGTTCTAGAAACGAATGCTCAAATTCTCACTTTTGCTCCACTGGCTACCTAGCGTTGGTGGCATGTAGGGTGGGATTTGCATCTGTTTAGCAACAAACTTCTCAGCATGAAAAAGAACCCTTTTATGCTTAAGTACAGGTGTGGTGGACACTTTTGCCTCATTCAGTTCCATTGCAGAAGATCTGGGGGGAGTTAGCTAAGAAATACGTTTTGGGCACAGTGGTCTGGTGCCTCGGGCTCCAAGCTCTTGAGCCACCTGTCTTTGCTGTTTAGGGCTTAGCTAATAAGCCCACACTCTACGTTGGGCATTATATCAAAATTAATTGCACTGCTAGGCTCTAGGCATTAATTTTAGTATATTCAAACTCTGTAAGAGCAGTGTATATAAAGCCATTTATTTACAATTTGGCTTCAACTTGTAATTCTTTACCCAATAACGTTGGTAGATTAGCCCCCTGCTGCTGCTTTATTAGAATGTCAGCTGAAATAGCTCCTCCTCTACATAATTACTTTGTCACAACAGTTGGAATTTTAGTGAGCAAATTGATAAAAATGAGAATGAGGTCTTTCATCTTATGCTGAGTCTGATTATTTTGCTCCTCAGCTTTGTGTAGAAGTGCCTTTTTCTTCAACGGTGCTGGTGGTAGTCATAAATATACGGTGGGCCCTTGAACAACCTGGGTTTGAACTGCATGGGTCCACTCGGATGCACGGATGTTTTTCGATAAATACAGTACTGTAAATGTACTTTCTTAAAGTTTATTTTTAGTTTTTTAATGTTTATTTTTAGTTTTTTAATGTTTATTTTTTGAGACACACACACACACACACACACACACACACACACACACAGTGTGAGCAGGGGAGGAGCAGAGAGAGAGAGGGAGACACAGAATCCGAAGCGGGCTGTCAGCACAGAGCCCGACATGGTGCTGGAACCCATGAACCGCGAGATCATGACTTGAACCCAAGTTGGACACTTAACCGACTGAGCCACCCGGGCGCCCCCGTACTTCCTTTTTTTAAAATGAATTTCTTAATAAATTTTCTTTCCATAACATTTGTTTAAAGTTTTTTTTGAGAGAGAGGGTGAATGGAATGGGGGAGAGGCAGAGAGAGAGAATCCCAAGTAGGCTCTGTGGAGTGTAAAGCCGGAGGCAGGGCTTGAACTCACAAGATGGTGACCTGAGCCGAAATCAAGAGTCAGACACTTAACTGACTGAAACACTGAGGCGCCCTCACAACATTTCTAACAAAATGCGCAGTTCATGTGATCAGTAAGGCTTCCCGTCAACAGAAGGCTATTCGTGGTTAAGTTTGAGGGGGGGAGTCAAGAGTTCTGTGTGGATTTTTGACTGTGTGGGGTTTGGTGCCCCTACCCCCACATTGTTCAAGTCCTGTGTTTTGTGACTCTGGGAACAAGCTTAAGGGTTTTTCCTTGAGAGGAGAGACCTAGGGTTCACCTGGGGTTTGATGTGAGGGTTCTCTTGCCTTCTGACTTGAATCAGCTGAGTCTCCTTCAGCACCAGTAACAGATCCCTCAGACTAGAAGTCTCCCGACCTGTTTCGCTCAGAATTTAGGCAGGGCAGTCCTTGAACCAACCTGTTTGTCCAGACAGAGGATTATTTCTGAAAGGACCTCCAAGGAAAGGAATAGCTACTTTTTCTTGGGTCACACGTTCCTGTGCTAATACCGACCGCAGTGGATGTTCAGACTCTCAGATACGAGAGGGCCATCTCTTCCTTTCTATCTGGGCTGGCTGAGAGGACTGGAGGGCCAGGTGGCTCACGGCTCCAGTGACAGGAAACTGTCAGTCCACGCGGGGACAACTGTGAACAGGGTAAGAGAAGGAGGGGGTCGGGGGAGGCAGAGTCAAATTAACATGAAAAGCAATTTAAAGGTTAAGTCTTGCCCCAAAAAAGAAATTACAGTTTTTAAGATCCAGTGGAAAGTTCGGGTTTCCCAATCCTGGAGATGTCGAAGAACATATCTTTTAAAAATTTCAAATTTTAAATGGCAAAGGAGCCAGAAATGTGACAATTCAGGAGTATTGATTATTAATAGATAGAAGCGTTTTGTTTCTACAGATTTGTCAGCTACCTAAAAGAAGTATTCGGTAACAGGCAAAGAAAAATCTACCGGGGTTTGAGATGCCCTTCCCTTTTCAGCCACCACCATGCTAAATATCATGTCACTATAATACATTTATCTAGTTTATGGTAGAAAAGGAAGGGCAGACCACGGGGGAAAAAAAAAGGCAAAGAATTAATGATATCTGTCCCTATGTGGTCTCCTTCAGCACTCTTTGATGATCCCAGGACTGGGCTGTCCCATTCTTGGGTTTTGGGTAGTTGTCCAACGGGACCCAGGGCATAGCTGGGCCTTCTCATCTGGGATCATTAAAGTCAGCCCAGCTGAGGCAGAGAGAGAGGGAGAAAGAGATTTTGGAAAGGATAAATGATTTGATATACAAATATAAAAGTGATGAAGTAATCATCATAAGAAATGCAGTATTTTTAACGTTCCAACATTTGCTTTATAATTTACTTTTAATTTAATGTAATTTTGAATTTTGTGGGAGGGGACAGTCCACCTTTTAGATAACCTTCTAGGTCTTGCCCGATCCATGGCCAGACGGGATCCCTTACAGCTGATATTACAGGTGCCGCCTGACAGACTAAAAGGGGTTATTCTGTTCCACTGTGCCTGAGAGAAAGAGGCTCAAACGGTCAGAGAGAGAGAGTGATCAAACACAATTCCTGGGACCTATATTTGGCAACAGTGAGAAACTAACAAATGGGTAAAACCTACCTGACAAGTTCATCCTGTTTCCACAGGGTAATCAGGGCAATTGTGAGACTGTGAAGTTTAGAGGAGATATTTCAGACTTCCCTTCCGGAATCACCACTTCTTGGGCTTCTGGTACTTACATTACTTTGCTGGTCTTTCTGAACTGTTCGTGCTTATTTATTTGTGCAAGAGGGTGCAGGTGATCCTGCCCACACGGCCTCTCCTGGTGGTCTGGGCTGTGCTGGGTAACCCCATCCATGTCTCTGATATAGTCCAGAGCTGAGCCGATGTGGGAAATGATGACTCATCGGTAAAATGTAACCATATTCCTCTTTAACTCTTAGGTTTCATTCCTTAATTCTTTCTGTGTGTGGTGTTCATGGGCTGATGAGAATCAGCTGGTCCCTCTGCTTATCAGGCACAGCATTCGCCGAGGACGGAAGGGTGACTGGGCACTCCCGTCCACACCACTGTGCTTGGCGCTCTCTTTCTGTGAATTTAAATCGCTTTATAGCCGCTAGATTCTCTCCTGACGCTTTATTTTAGGCTCTGCAAGTGCAGGGGCAGCTTTTCTTTCCCGGACCCACTGCTGTAGCCGCTAGTAGTTGATTCTCCTTAGGACTTGAATTGTCAGATTGCTTCGGGACTTTTGGGTTTGTCTGGCTTCCTTCCTAGTGCCTTGAGAGCTTTGATATAGAAATTTCCTTTTCCTCAGTTTTCAGACAATCAGAGAAGACTTTCAAGGAAACAAGGAAAGGATAGGAAACACGCTGATTTAGAAAAATTGGTGGATTTTCTTAGAGAATGAGAAGACAAACCACAGGCTAGGAGAAAATATTTGCAAAAGACACATCTGATGAAGGACCAGTATTCAAAATACAGAAGGAACTTTTAATGCTCAGCAATAAGGAAACAAGTAAAAAATGGGCAAAAAATCTAAACAGACACTTCACCAAAGAAGATGAATAGATGGCAAATTATTATGTGAAAAGAGACTCCACATCATGAATCATTAGGGAATTGCAAACTAAAACAACGAGATACCACTGCACAGCTGTTGGAATAGTTAAACTCCAAACACTGACGATATCAAATGCTGACCAGGATGTGAGGCAGAAGGAACTCTCATTTATTGCTGGTGGGAATACAAAATGGTATAGCCACTTTGGAAGGCAAGTTGGCAGTTTCTTATTAAAACTAAACACACTCTTACCAATATGATCCGGCAGTCACAGTTCTCACGATGAAAAGTTATGTCCACCAAAAAAACCTGCACATAGATATTTATAGCAGCTTTTCCCATAGTTGTCAAAACTTGGAAGCAACCAAGATCTCCTTCTGTAGGTGAATGTATAAATAAGCTGCGGGACATCCAGCTGATAGAATAGTATTCAGCACTAAAAAGAAATGAGCTATCAAACCGTGTAAAGAGGGGCACCTGGCTGGCCCAGTCAGAAGAGCGTGCTACTCTTGATCTTGGGGTCGTGAGTTCGAGCCCTACATTGGGTGTAGAGATTATTAAAAAAAAAGCATGACAAGGCAGGGAGGAAACTTAAATGTACATTGCTAGGTGAAAGAAACCAATGTGAAGAGTCTATGTGCTGTGTGATTCCAACTATGTAACATTCTGGAAAAGGCAAAATTATGGAGATACGAAACAGATCAGTGGTTGCCAGGGTTTGGAGGAGGAACTGGTGAACAGGTGGACCACAGAGGATTTTTAGGGCAGTGAAACTACTCTGTATGGTATTGTGACGTTGGATAGGCGTCATACGTTTGTCAAAACCGATAGTATATACAACACAAAGAATGAATCCTAGTGTAAACTATGGGCTTTTGGTGAGAACAGTGTCATCAATATTGGCTCATCAGCTGTAACCAGGGTGCCACACGCATGCAAGATGTTGCAAATAGGCGGACTGGGATGGGGGGAGGGGATATATGGGAACTCTACACTCTTCCCTCAATTTTTCTGCAGATGTAAAACTTAAAAAAAAAAACCAATGTCCATTTAAAAGAAAACAAGATGGGGCACCTGGGTAGCTCAGTCGGTTAAGCATCCGACTTTGGCTCAGGTCAAGATCTCGCGGTATGTGAGTTCGAGCCCTGCGTCGGGCTCTGTGCTGACAGCTCAGAGCCTGGAGCCTGTTTCAGATTCTGTGTCTCCCTCTCTCTCTGACCCTCCCCCGTTCATGCTCTGTCTCTCTCTGTCTCAAAAATAAATAAACGTTAAAAAGAAAACAAGATGGATCAGAAAAGTGTGTGGGAAGAAGGATGTCATTAGGGGGTCAGGAAAAGTATGGTCAACACTGATCTGAGTTTTGGGCGGACTTCTAATGTGTTTTTACCACCAGGAGTCTAACTGGTGGATTGAAGTTACTGGCCAATTGAACAGCACACCGCTGTTCACCATCTCAGAACTACTAATGCCATCGCAGACTGCATCTCGGGGAGGTAAGGGGGAAAGAAAAGAACTTTGTAACTGAGTTTAAAGGCAAGAAATAGAAAAGTGCAGAGACTTTTATAGCCAGTAACATTTGAAAAGCTCTTCGAATAAACTGCCTCAAGTTTTGGACTTACAGCAATCTTGAAAGAGGGTAATTATGAGCTTTGATGTGGTAGTTTGTGCTGTGTGCACAATCCTTACCGTGTGTGTGTGCACGCACGTGCGTGGTAGGAGAGACTGCCTGCCTGAGAGCCAGAGAGACCAAAAGGAAGCAAGGAGAAATCTTCATGTTCTGTAATTTCTTGTAGCAGCAGAGTCAAACCTGATCTGGTTTTTCTTTTATATTTATTTCATGCAACTACGTACATTTCTTAATCAATATGCCTTTGTACTTACATTCCTTGAGGCCAGTTCCTGCTTCTTCCTTTTTCCACCCTGCCACATTTGTTTTGAAAGAAAGTGTTGTTAAGACATTCAAAATCTCTCCTTGGTTGTCACATTCCTGTTACGTTGTTTATTAAAATTTGTTCCTTCCCTCTTAACAGTGTATCTATCCTCTCTAGGATAGATGGCATCCACTTTGTCCTCTGTCCTTGCTCATCACTGGTTTGGAAACATAGCTCTTGGTGTTTAATTAGCCTCAGTTTGAGATGACCCAAATTTCTTAAGGGGATTCACAACAATAGAGTGATCCATTTCAAAACTTTGTACTTGACAGTTTTAGAAGGCAAACACTACTTTCTGAACAGAGAGCACATTGTCTTACATCCTCTTATGAAGAACCAGGAGGCTAGGGAAGACCTGTTTCTTATCCCAGCCAAACGTCTGACCTTGAGAAAATTACTCAACCTGTCTGAGCCTCAAGGGCTTTATACGAAACTTAAAGATATTTTTTCCTGCCGAAAGGCAGGGGACAAGACATTTGTTTTCCCGAGGTCGTGTCCCAATTTAAGGTTCTGTGAGTATTAGAACACAAGAAACACTATTCACCTGCACTCATAGAGGTTCAACTTTTCCAAGATGAGTGGGTCATATATCCCTTGAATACCCCACAGCACATAGCATGCTATTAGTAATCTTAACAGCTACCTTTCACTGAAACAATTTATCAGCCGCTTATCTGCCTGGGGACTCAATCTTGTTGAGCAGTGGTTATTCTGGGGATTGAAAGAGGAAGTGGGTGCCAGCAGCCCACCCAGAGACTCCAGCTTCTGAGCAAACACTAGCCTGGGTAAGCGCTTTCCTCCGCAGGGGCTGAAGGAGAGTCGGGGGTAAAGTCTTGGAGATCTTTATCTCTCCTTCTGCCACCCCTCTGGTCCACACATACATAGTTTCAGGGCAAAGGCAGCGTGACCCGGAAAATGAAGTGTCATCGGAAAAACAAAATTGAGTATTCATATTTCCTCTAACCTTCAAAGCTGAGCTGCTGGGCTGCGATGGGCTGCTTGGGTTACTGGTGGAGAGAAGCATCAGGTTATTATTCACACGTGAGTGAAAAAAGCAAGTAAGAGGTGGAAGCAGGGGTAAAGCAGGAGCCTGGGGGGCGGGGAGTGGTTTGGGGGAGCGGCTGCATTCATGATAGGCCTCAGGGAGACTGTTGTCAGAACAGGATCTGAGGGTGTTTTCCTATGTGTTGACTAAGGACGATTCCTCTTACCAAGCTGCACCCCCCACCCCCTGCCTGCAGGAAATTCAAGATAATTCTTTAAGGTGTTTTACATTCAGATTTTTTTTCACTGCTACCTGGTGCTGAGATGAGCCTACAGGCCTGGGTTTAGGTTAGGATGGCAAGAGAAAGGGACCCGGGTGGCCCAGTCAGTTAAGCATCCGACTCTTGGTTTTGGCTCAGGTCATGATCTCATCGGGCTTGGTGCTGACAGTGCAGAGCCTGCTTGGGATTCTCTCTCTCTCCCTCTCTCCCTGCCCCTCCCCTGCTCCCTCTCCCCGTCTCTCTCAAAATAAATTAAAAACTTAAAGAAAAAAAAAAAAAGATTGGCAGGAGAAGCTTTTCTCTGGAACCAGAAGCACACAGCTCTTCAGATAGCTCCGGTTTTCCAAAGATCTTGCTGATGGGAAGGATTATGCATAGAGATGGGCAACGAGTTAATGGACTTGCCATGAAGGCTTGCTGAATGTTTGAAATGCGGGCCCAGAAGGTCTTCCCTAATAAACACAATGCACACCTCTAATGGCTAAGAGTTTACAAAGCACTTTACCCTCCATTGCTTCGCCTTTATTCCTGTGCTAACTTACTGAACCAGGCCTGATAGACTGGTGTGATCCCTACTTAGTAGAGGGGAAACCAAGATCAGTGACCTGCCAACCTCCCAGAAGCCGAGGAGGGCAGGCTCTATGCAAGAATCTGGCTCATCGGACTCAATTCGTCTTCATCCTTCTGGGCTCCTTGCGTTCCCAATCTGATCGTTCCCAGCAGCACCCTCTCCCCTCTGGTTCTACCTCCCTTACCCCTCTCATTCCCCTTAGCATCCTAGACTTGAATATGAAATTTGAGTTTTTCAGGTTGAGGTGCAGCAGAAAAAAACATCACTGCTACAAAGCCCAAGCGACTTTTGGGATTTTGTATATAATCTATTGAGAGACACATAGCCTATTATTATTTACAAGACCTGTGCTTAATAGATTCCGGGAGATATGACTTTCCTATACATGATAGAATCCAGGAAATTAACCACAAGATAAATACTTCACCCATCTCCCTGTGCCATGCCTGATGATCAAGCCATCAGCACAAAGTAGTTGGAGATGAGGGATTAGTTAGCTGAATGTGTAGAACGTTATCTTGACATTTCTTCCTAACTATATAAAATAAAATGCTTCATAACTGTAAAGGCATAATTGGAACTCCCCAAGCACGTTCAAGGTAAATGTTTGGTGCAGTTCTATTTAGTATTTCTGTCAGCAACTTAAAGAGTAATGTGGAAGGAGCGTTCACAGATTGTTCTGATAACAAAAGCTGGGAAGGATGGCTAATATGCTGTGTGTGGTCAGAGAGGGGAAGCAGGCGTGCCAGGAAGGGCAGCCTCAATACAGGAGAGCTGATGCACAGGGGCACATGCACCCCACTGTTTATAGCAGCACTCTCAACAATAGCCAAATTATGGAAAGAGCCTAAATGTCCATCAACTGACAAATGGGTAAAGAAAATGTGGTATATATATACAATGGAATACTACTCGGTGATGAAAAAGAATGAAATCTTGCCATTTGCAACAACATGGATGCAACTCGAGGGCTATTATGCTAAGTGAAATAAGTCAGTCAGCAAAAGACAGATATCATGTTTTCACTCATATGCGGAATTTGAGAAACCTAACAGAAGACCATAGGGTAAGGGGAGGAAAAATAAGTTACAGAAAGAGAGGCGAACCATAAGAGACTCTTAAATGCAGACAACAAACTGCGTGTTGAAGAGGGGGAAAGTTGGGGGGGGGACGGGGAAAATGGGTGATGGGCATTGAGGTGGGCACTTGTTGGGATGAGCACTGGGTGTTGTATATAAGTGATAAATCATGGGAATCTACTCCCGAAGCCAAGACTACACTGTATACCCTGTATTTTAGCTAACTTGACAATAAATTATTAAAAAAAAAAAAGGGAAGGGCAGCCTCAATATCTCAGGCAGCTTCCGTGTCCAAGTGGACAACCCGTGCAACACTTGCAGCCCTCAGATCCTCGGCCTACCTGCTTCCAAAGAGTTTCATCCTGTTCAGTATCACAACCACATTCTGGACCTTGCTAGTATTCATTCTCCCTGCTAAGCCCTGTCTTCCCTAATTCCACCTCTGGCTTTCTGCCTCTCCCACTACACCTGCTCTGAACTCAAACTCTTCATGTTTCTATCCACTTCATTTTTATGGAGGCTTCATTATATAGGCATGGTTGATTGAATCAGTAGCCGTTGGTGATTGGCCAATCTCTCACCGCTCTCCCCTCCCAGGAGGTCAGTGGTGGGACTGAGTTCCAACCCTCATATCATAGGGCTGGGTCCCCGAGCAATTAGACACCATCCTTTAGTGCCCTCTAAAAGTCACCTTATTAACACAACAAAAGACACCTTTATAGCTCTCATCACTTGGGAAATTCCAAGGGTTTTAGAAACTCTGTGACAGAAATGGGATGAAGACCAAATATATATTTCGTATTATAAATCACATTATCTTATCTATCATTAGTTTCCCCCATCTATTTACCTTCCTACATTATGGTTTACTGTTGCTAGAAGCCCAAGCCCCCTTTCCTTTCTCTTGTCACTTCTCTCCAAATTTATTGTCCTTTCTTAAAATGGTATATAAGCTCCTGGGTCTAATCGCCTCTTTGGGTCTTCATTTTTTTTTTCTATTAAGGTCTTCCGTGAATGTACAAAAATTAAGATATTAGCATCAAATAAAATTTGTATGCCTCTTCTCCTGTTAACCTGTTTTTTTTTCAGTTTAATTCACAGGAGCCAGTCACACTAAACATAGAAGGCAGAGGAAGGTCTTTTTCCTTGCCTCCAATTAGAAATTTGAGTTTATCAGGCCCCTTGATCTACACAACTGGTTACCAGATTCTGTAGGCAAATCTACCTCCTCTCCATTGTCCCTATTCCCATGACTGTCTCATGTCAACTTTTTGAATGTAATTGATGAACCTGCCACGCCTGATGGAGGATCTCACTAAAAGCCACTAGGAGCATCTATTTACTACTTTCAGAATTCCTCTTGACCTGCTTCCTGCTTTTCTGATTTCCCCAGTCTCACAGCCTTTCTTGTGGCACTATATCTTTAATCCAGCTCCTTGGAGAGGTCTTGGCATCCTTCAAGAGAGGGGGATTGAACACCCACTGGCCCTCCCTAAGTTTAGGCCTTCATCACATCTTGCCTGGATTATAGCAGACAATCTCTCGCTTTCTTACCTGCCTCTGGTTTTGATCACTTCATTATCCTGCCTGAAACACGAGGACACACTGGAGGTAGAGTAGCTGACTGAGTAGCAACACTAATTTCTGAGTGTCAGGAATATTCAGAATGGGAGAGAATTCATGGACCCAAGAGTCTGGCAATGGAGAGAGGAGATCAGGCTATAAACATGGGAATCAAAAGATTGCTGGAGTCTATCCTTATGGGTGGACGCACTTGGTTTTAAGGGGCAGAGATAGGGTGAACTGTGATGCATAATAATATCTGGAAATAGTAAGATGTTTTTTATTCTGCAGTATTTTATTTGTGAGACATGTTTTAGAGAGAAATTGATGGGGGTGAAGGATGGAGAGAAGGGAGTAGGGAGGGAAGGAGAGAGAGAGACAGAAAGAATCCTAGACTTCCAAGAGCCCCGTGGGAGGAGAGGAACAGAAGGATGGCTCAGTAGGTGCTGTGTGGACCTATACCAGAGGACCAGAGAGGCTGACAGCCATCTCAGTAGATGCCGGCATGCACAGATGACAGAAAAACACCAGGACCTGCTTCTGGATGCCTCTGGAGAATCCCTGAAACCTACATTTAACCCCAGGGACAGGGCAAGGGGAGCCCAAATTGACTGGAACACAATAGAATGAGAGTTTCTACTGGAAATTAGATTGAGATCTAAAAAAGAAAGAAAGAAAGAAAGAAAGAAAGAAAGAAAGAAAGAAAGAAAGAAAGAAAGAAAGAAAAGAAAAAAAAACCCAAAGAACATTTTCTTTCTTATGTTATGGATAAAGCTTTATACCCACCTCAGAGATAACTGATTTACTGGCAGCAAGTTCCTGAGAACAGGAGTGCGTATTACCTATCTTCCTAGGCCCAGCACCCAGCATAGTACTGGCAACTGTAGGTGATTGCTGCCTTTGACCATGTGTAAGAACTGCCCTTCCTTCCTGACATACATGTACTCTAGGCTGGTCTGACTATATCTGAAGTGCTGTGTCCAGCTCTGAATACCTCATTTCTAGAGGCTGAGAACATGGTGCGTGTTCAGAGAGGACTGGTTAGGATACTGAGCGGTTATGACAGTTTTAGCTCTGACTCACACCTGTCTCTTGAGATGCAGAAATTTATATCCACTGTCTTCTAGACAAATGTTTTTGAATATTCTGTCATTCCCTCAAACCTGAGATGTACATAAATCAACTCAACACTTTGTCCCAGGCCTGCTCCTCGTCATGTGTTCCTGTCTCAGTAAATGGTTCTATCCTCTCCTTGGTGGATTAGGCAGAACCCTGAACATCATCTTTGATGCCTCTCTTTCAGTGATTATTTTCATTATTGTTATTATTACTAAGTATTGTCTTCAAGTAATACTACAGTAAATTTATAGTAACAATGATGGCAATCATAATGGGTAGCTCACTGAGCCCTTACTATGTGCCCAGCACTGTTTTCAGAATTCCACATGTATTCATCCATTTAATCCCTCATGGCAATGCTTTGAGGCGGACATTGTTTTTATCCCTTTTATGAAGAAGGAACTAAGGTCTAAAGATTAGGGAACTCAAAGACACACAGCTAGTGAGTGGTTGAGATGGGATTCAAATGTGGTTAGTACAACTCCATGTGCAATGCTCTTGACCTCTTCACTCAACTGCCTATCTTTGCACTGGTCGGATCAGAGAGGTTTTTCCTTATCTTTTCTCCTGTAGGGTATAAATTCATAAAACAGGAACTCCCTTATTTATTGTTTATCCCCAGAACCTAGCAAAGTGCCTGGCCCAAAACAGATGCTTAATAAATATATGGTAATTGAATAAATGTTTGAAACACTGTCATGGGAAGAAGATCAGGTAAACTCCAAGTATTGAATTGGATAGCAGGATGAGAACTTAGAGTTTATCCAGTCTTGGGGATATTGGGCCTGGAGAAAATAAGATATATATCCTCTATAAAGAGGATATAAAAAGTGTCTTTAGGGGTGCCTCAGTGACTCAGTCAGTTGAGCACCCAACTCTTGATTTTGGCTCAGGTCATGACTTTATGGTTCATGGGATCAAGTCCTGTGTTAGACTCTGCATTGACAATGTGGAACCTGCTTGGGATTCTCTCTCTTTCCCTCTCTCTCTGTGCCTCCCTGCCCCTCAAGATAAAGAAACAAACATTTAAGAAAAAAAGTGTCTTCAAATATTTGAAGAGCTGCCTGGTGGAGGGAAGAAATTGTGTTCCCTGATGCTCCTGGGCACTGAGTCTCAGCAGTGGTCTGGGAAAGGAGCTAGGAGAGAATGTGTGTAGTACAAAAAAGGTGCACAGCAAATGACAGAAAATAAAAGTCAGCAAATCTTTTGTCTGCTGAAAATAATTAAGTAACAGAGTGCAAAAGGAAGGTTTGGTTTGACCCAGTGGAAAAACTGAGTCATAGGAAGGCCGATCTTAGTTGACAGTATGGAAGAATTTCTTCATCTTCCAGGGAAAGGGTCACTCCACAGAAGGGTGGCTTTTGGACAAAGTCCAATGTTGGGTTGTAGGTTTGACCAAAGGTCCCTAAGTCTCTTCAAGCTCTCAAAGCCCCATCTTTCTTCTCTGTTCACTCTGCCCCTCATATGCCTCTGGTTCTCTCTCCAGAATCAGTTGGTCCCTAATCGCTTGTTTCTGGGTCCCTGCACCTTTTCCAAGTTCAGAGAAAATGGCCACCAGTAATGGGTGGTGTAGAACCTGCCTCCAGAGAAGGAGGCTGCCTCAGCCAAGGTTTCACCCCTTACTGGTGTCAGCCTCAGTCCAATGACAAGTGTATGCTGGAGGCTCAAAGGCCCTTTGCTTCCATTTGGGGCATTTCTGCAGAGTCTTCCCAAAACCAGAGCTCCCCAGGGCTGAGGCCACTTCTGCCAAGGTACCCTCTGCAGTCCTGCCAGCCTCGCTCCCTACTGTGTGCAGCTCTTCAGAGCACTCTCTAGCTCTATCTGTTTCTGACAGCTGCCATAAAAAGTGTAGCAAACTGGGTTCCTTACAACAAGAGAAATTTATTCCCTCACAGTTCTGGAGGGCCCCTGCTCCCTCCTCAGGGCTCTAAGGGAGGATCTTTTCCAAGCCCTTCTCTTAGCTGCTGTCATTGCCAACAATCCTTGGCATTCCTTATAGATAGATGCATCACCCCCGTCCGTGTTGTCATCGTCACATGGCACTCTCCCTGGCTGCATCCAAATTGCCCTTTTCTTCTGAGGACACCAGCCACATTGGGTTCAGGACCCATTCTAATCCAGTGTGATCTCATCCTAATCAATTACATCTGCAAAGACCCTATTTCCAAATGAGGTCACATGCATAGGTATGGGGGATAAATTGAAGACTTATCTTTGGGGGGGGCATAAATTCAGCCCCCAACATCAACAGATTGCCTGCTTGCAAATCCCTATTTCAGAATCTGTTCTCCAGGGAATCTGATCTGTGACACTACCCATACCTGTTCTCTTACAGTTCTGAGTTTTAGAACCTTAGCCATCCTCCTCCAGAGTTTCATGGCTAACCTTTACCGTTCCCCTCTTTAGTGCCCTCTCACTAGGAGCATTCTGCTTTTTCCAGGATATTTAAATCACTATTCTCCTTGCCCCACTGCCTGCCTTTTCCCTTTCATGTATTAGCCAGGTCATAACTGTTCAGTGCAGTCTTTGGGCTGATGACACAGCCCATTATAAGTCAGCATCCATAGCCACTGATTTACATACTATGCACTTCATTGGTGTTTACATGGTCATTCATACATATATTTTGTATCAACAGATATGTCTGTCTTCTGCAATAAGATAGAAAAGTTCATACGTGCACATACTCTGGAGTGAAGGTTATGGTGGAGAATGGAAAGGAGAAAAACATTTTGAGGGTGCCAAAGTGGAGACGAGAGAAAGAACTATTTTATTTGAAGTCTCAAGTTTTTTTTTTTTTAATCCTACAAGCAACTCATGTTTATTAAAGGAAATTTGGAAAATACAGAATAGATCAAAAAATAATTCTACCCCGAGCACAATTATTTTAAATTTCATATTCTGCTTGTTTTCATTTAGCATGATCTCAACAT
Source organism: Prionailurus bengalensis (assembly GCF_016509475.1). Classification (NCBI taxonomy): domain Eukaryota; kingdom Metazoa; phylum Chordata; class Mammalia; order Carnivora; family Felidae; genus Prionailurus; species Prionailurus bengalensis. The sequence continues at coordinate 96,254,350 of NC_057349.1, read as the reverse complement.
TCTTGAGAACTTTCATTCAGAATTTTATTAAGATTGATGGCTGCAAATGTTAAAGGATATGAACTACTTTCCCCCAATAGCATTTTTTTCTTCTTATTAAATAATATATAACTGCCATAAACATTTAGGGGGAGGGACGCCTGGGTGGTTCAGTCAGTTGAGCTTCTGACTCTTGATTTCCGTTTGGGTCATGAACTCATGGTTAGTGTGTTCAAGCCCCATCTCTGTGCTGGCAGTGGATAACCTGCTTAGGATTCTCTCTCTCTGTCCCTCCCCCACTTGCACTATCTCTATCACTCTCAAAATAAATAAACAAACTTAAAGAAGTGACATTTACTTCTGAACTTCTGGAGAACTCTTCTGCACCTTGAAAAAAAAAAAACATTTAGGGGGAAAAGTTGACGTTCTTTTTACTCCCAAAAGATGCCAGACTCGGGGCGCCTGGGTGGCACAGTCGGTTAAGCGTCCGACTTCAGCCAGGTCACGATCTCGCAGTCCGGGAGTTCGAGCCCCGCGTCAGGCTCTGGGCTGATGGCTCAGAGCCTGGAGCCTGTTTCCGATTCTGTGTCTCCCTCTCTCTCTGCCCCTCCCCCATTCATGCTCTGTCTCTCTCTGTCCCAAAAATAAATAAACGTTGAAAAAAAAAAAAAAAAAAAGATGCCAGACTCATTCATGCCTCAGGGCATTTGCTTAACTGTGTCCTCCGCTGAGAATGCTCTTCTCTCTGATTTTCCAATGGCTAGATCCTTCTAGTCTTTCAGACTTAGCTGTCACCACCTCAGAAGGGTCTTCTTTGATGGTTATTGTAGAGGAAATACCAGTCAACTCTGTTATTAAATTATTCTATTTAAAATTTCTTGTGGGGGAACCTGGGGGGCTCAGTTGGTTGAGCGTCTGACTTCGGCTCAGTTCATGATCTCACGGCTCATGAGTTTGAGCCCTACATTGGGCTCGCTGCTGTCAGTACAGAGCCCACTTCCGATCCTCTGTCCCCCACTCTCTCTGCTCCTCCCCATTCATATTCTCTTTCAAAAATAAATTAACCTTAAAAAAAAGAATCCTTAAAAAAATTCTTGTGATGCTAAAGATCTGAATTTTTTCTTACTTATTTGCCTATTTTTTGTCTCTCCCCAAAGCAGCAGAAATCTGGTTTTTTCTATAGCCTCAGCCCCTGGCATAGTGCCTGGCACACAGTAACACATAGTAGATGCTCCATAAATATTTGCAGGATGAGTGAGCTCGGGTTCCACATACCCAGGCTATTCACTATAGGGTCTTCCTCCTCCCTTCCTTCTTGGTGGGATTCAAAGAACTTACTGGTGTCAAAGAAGTAAGGCTTACCTCTTCATCTGCACCTTCATCTGCACCTTCTGTGAGCTTGCTTTGGCCACACAGAAGCTGACCCACTGTGGCTACGGGAGGAAAAGTTCTGTACTTTCAGAATTTCATCTGCTAAAAAAGGAATGTAAAATATGAGGACTCATTCATGGTATTAGATTGGTCTGGGTTTATGGATATACTCAGCATGTGCATCACGAATAATTCAAAGATGGGGAGCCTGGGTGGTTCAGTCAGTTGAGCATCTGACTCTTGGTTTTGGCTCAGGTCATGATCCCAGGGTCGTGGGATCGAGCCCCGTGTTGGGCTCCATGCTGAGTATGGAGCCTGCTTAAGATTCTCTCTCTGCCCCTCTCCCCCTCTTGTGCACTCTCTCTCTAAACAAATAAGAAATAACAAAAAAAGATTAATTAAAAGTTAATCTGCAACTTTTATCTAAGATCGACTAGTTTCTTCCAAAAAGGGTTGGAGTTGGTGGGGTCACTAATAAATAGGCTTCCTGGTTCTTGTGCAGGCTGGTTCCTTTTTTTGCAAATGCTTTGGTCACACACATTGCCAAGTGTGCAGAATGACTTTTGGTCAAACCATCTAAATATAAGTTCTGAATTCTGCTATGCTTATCTGTGTTGTACCTAGTCCGTTCACAGATAAATACAAAATGAGGTAAAAACTCAATTTTTACTGCTTAATAAATGTTTAAGCAGCATAATAGTATAACATTTACTAAAAATGTCAAATATTGACTAAAGCCAAGGTAAATATTACTTAAATTGGCAATAGAACTGGGAAGGCATAAGAGCTGAATAAAACACATGGTGATTGTAGAAAGATTAAGGAGTATATAAGAAATTTAATAAACCTCCAACTTGAGAACTGAGATCCAGTAGTTTTTTTTAAATACCATTTTTGAGGACTGGGTTTTATTCCTGATTTTCTTTACTGGAAGGGGGACTTCAGGAAGGCTTTAGTAAGGGAGCCAGATTTCCTCTCAAAATCCTCTGATAGCATTAGATATGGTAATTCAGTATGTTTAGTACTTGCATGTTTATAAAATTAGATGATTTTTGTTATGCACATTTTTGAGGTCACTTAATAAAAAACTTGTTTTCTTATTCAAAGTATTCAGAGGCGTTTCATACTGGGACTATTTAAAGAAATCACCCAGTGGAACTACAAGTTGACAGTAAGTTGGAAAGTCAAATTGACTGTTGCTGTCATCAAAAGATGAAGCCTTAGTTTGTCTCGAGTGAGGTTTCGTGAATTATGCCCACACTTGGCATAGCATTGCAAACACAATAAGCATTCAAAAGCACGTGTTTATTTTATTTATTTATTTATTTATTTATTTTTTAAAAATTTTTTTCAACGTTTTTTATTTTATTTTTGGGACAGAGAGAGACAGAGCATGAACGGGGGAGGGGCAGAGAGAGAGGGAGACACAGAATCGGAAACAGGCTCCAGGCTCTGAGCCATCAGCCCAGAGCCCGACGCGGGGCTCGAACTCACGGACTGCGAGATCGTGACCTGGCTGAAGCCGGACGCTTAACCGACTGCGCCACCCAGGCGCCCCGAAAAGCACGTGTTTAATGGATAGTGTTTATATGCATTGCAGTTGATCTGTCACATGTAGAATCATGCCATATTTTAAGATTTTCATTTCATGAGTAATTGCCATAGAAATTCTTCTCTACCAAATCCCTTCATTTAAGTCACATTGTTCACGGTTTTCCAGATACCAAAGCACACTTGCCCTCCATCCCCTTGCTCATTCTGGGCCCTCTTCCTCGGATCCTCCCCTCTCTGCTCACCCTAATCTTATCCATCTTTCAAGATGGTAAGGTCAAGCTTGAGATCGTATGAAACCCTCCTCTGCCCATGGTGATTAATACTATTTATCCCTACCTTTCTTGCTTTCCATTCCCTTGTTGGGCCCCCTGCACTGATCAGGAGAATCACATACCACCAATGCTAATCCAACGTACAATCACCCAGAAGAATCTACAAAAAGTGGCTGCTGTAACAAACTGGGTTGGGGGTAGTCGGGTAAATAGAAATGTTTTTTTCTCACAGTTCTGGAGGCTAGAAGTCTGAGATCAAGGTCACCAGGGTCAGTTTCTTTTGAGAGCTGTGAAGAAGGATCTGTTCCAAGCCTCCCTCCTGGTTTTGGGTGGCTTGCTGGTGGTGATCTTTGGTGTTCCTTGACTTGTGGGTGCCCCGATTTCTGCTTTCACATTCACGCTGTGCTTTCTCTGTGTACAAGTCTGCCACTGTGTCCAAATTTTCCCTTTTTATAAGGACATAGTCATATTGGAGTAGAGCCTACCCTAATAACATCATTTTAACTTAATTACATCTGTAAAGACCCTATTTCCAAATTAGGTCACATTCTGAGGTACTGGGGTTTAGGACTTGAACATATCTTTGGGGGAAAACAATTTAACCCACCACAGTGGCCCATGTGGGAAATGGTTCTATCAAAGATTTGCATCAAAGCCTTTGCCCTCATGGGTTGGGGTTCAAGGGTGAAATAGAGGCTCTATCTAGATTTCTCTCCCAATGGCTTCTTAGCACCCATGGCTTGGTACTGACCGGACAGTGGTTTTATATTTCAGCTGCTTTAGAGGATGAAAACCTACAGCTTTGAGGTACCTTCCTGGAGGCTGCAAAAGTGATTTTGTGTGTACTTAAATAAAATGGATTTACCATTTTAATTTTATTTATAAAGATTAATCAATAGTAGTTGATAGGCCATAGAGTATAGAAGTTAAAAGTGTGGATTCTGGAGCCAGAGAGCTTGGCTTCAAATCCTTGCTCACCTCTTATTAGGTGTGCAATTTCAGGCAAATTCTTTGATTTTTCTGTGCCTCAGTATCCCCATCTATGCAGTGGAGATATTAATAGCCCTAAAGTCATAAAATTCTCATGACAGTTAAAAAATTGAGTACACATGAAGCTCTCAGCAGAGCGTCTGACACATAGATACATTGAAAGTGCTCAATAAATGGCAGCTACTGTTATGTGTCCCTAGCTACCTCTGCATGTCCCTCCCTGTGCTTAGTGCTGGGCCTACAAAGTCGAAGACACAGTCCCCATCCTTCAGAGCTTATGGTCTAGAGGAGACACTGCTGCTCCACTGTCACATGGTAGGAACTGGATGTTCTAACTCTTCCATAACTGGCACTTAGCTGGTTGGTTTTGTAGCTGCTCATGGGTGGGGACCTGCTGGGAAGAGCTGGGGTGCAAGATTCCAGCAAAGAGCCTCAGCCAAGGCCCTGTCCGGGTTCATGAGCACCCCAGGAGCTGAGTCATCATCACCTGCTTGTTACCCAGCTTCCCCTTGTCTGCAGCAGGACCTCTGCCAGCTGGTTCCCTCGTTGGTGCCAGAGAGGACTTATCTGAACAGCATCAGGCACCTCACCCATTGTTGCCCTGCAGGATCAATGCCTAAAAGGATTCTGACTCCAGTTCGTAAGTCGGGGGCGAGGGGGTTGAGTGGGAGGACAGGGATGGGGTGATTTCCCCACACCAACAAGCAGCTTTTAGACGCCAGCTGAGTGTACTACAATTTAACTTACTCTGACAACATCTATCCAGAGAAAGCATCAGATCCCACAAGTTAAGGGCTCGGTTCTACAAGACTGCTGCCCCCCACTTCAGATGCCAAGTGCAAGCCCAGGTTGTCACCTGTGCTCCTGACTGAAAAGATCAGAGGTTCCCGTGACCCCCTCCCTGGCTATGATTAATTTGCCAGAGTGGCTCACAGAACCCAGAGAAAGATTTTGCTTATTAGATCATCAGTTTATTATAAAAGCATACAACTCAGGCACAGCCGGATGGAAGAGATACACAGGGCAAAGTATGTGGATATGGGCACAGAGCTTCCATGCCTGCTCCTGGCACACCACACCAGGCACTCCAGGCACCAGGCACTCTAGGCACCAGCACCAGCACCTCCATGTGCTCACCAACCCAGATGCTCTCTGAACTCTGTAATTTGGGTTTTTATGGAGGCTTGATTACTTGGCATGATTGATTAAATCATAGGTCTTTGGCAATCGATTCAACCTCCAACCCCTCTTCCCTCCCTGGAAGTGAAGGGTGGTGGGTGGGACTGATAGTTCCAGCTGTCTAATCTCTTGGCTGGTTAGTTTTGGTTCTCTTGGCAAACAGCCCCCATCCTTAGGTGTGGTCCAAAAGTCACCTCATTCACATGACAAAAGACACTTTATGGCTCTGATCACTTATGAAATTCCAAGGGTTTGAGGGGCTCTGTGCCAAAAATACAGGGACAAAGACCAAATATACATTTCTTATTATAAATCATAATATTACAATGCGTGTCTGTATCCAAGAGTTGGTTTAGAGTCTGAATGATTACTCTGATTAACACCTCTTGGTGTCCTCCAGGCATGCAGAAGCTCCCCTAAAGAAGGGTAGGGACTTTATACACTTACTGGAGTTCTGGAGATGAGTTTTGTTCAGGTGCAGTTGCTGATATGGGGCAGTGGTTGCTGACAGCTTTGCTGGGAAGAGGTGGCAGAGACACAGGCTTGGTACAGAGGTGGCTGCAGAGAGGGACTGAGCAAGGCAACTGAAGGTACAGGCACAGAAGTTGCTATAGACTGAATGTTTGTGTGTCTTCCAAAATTCATAAGTGGAAATCCTAGTGATGGTATTTGGAGATAGGGCTTTTGGGAGGTAGTTAGGCCAGAAGGGTGGAGCCCTCGTGGTGGGATTAGTGCCCATATAAGAACTTGGTCTCTCTTTTTGTCTTTTATGTGAACAAACAGAAGGCAGCTGTCTATAATCCAGAAAGCAGGTTCTCACCAGACACCAGATCAGCTGGATCCTTGATCTTGTACTGCTAGGCTTCAGAATTGTTGAGAAGTCAATGTTTGTTGTTTAAGACACCCAGTCTATGGTATTTTTGCTGCTGCAGCCTATACAGACTAAGACAGAAGGCTCCCCAGAGGAAGTTCTTGATCTAAGCCTTAAAGAATGTGGAGACATTTGACAGGCAGATGGTGGGGAGAACAGAGGCCCAACCTTAGGAGAATGGGAGGCATTTCATTATAGGCAAAGGTTAGAGAGAAAAATGGCCAGAGGTGAGGCTAAGAAGGGACTGCTGTTTTGGCCCAGCGGGCTTTACTAAGAATTTTGTGATTGGTCTTGTGTTACTGGGGCTTATTGAAAAAGTTCTGAAGTGATAAAAAACTATTATATTTTTGACAGATCCTGCAGGTTTTCTGGGTATTGGATAGATTGATGAGAGGGGGGTGGGTGGAAGAAAGAGCCAAAAATGGAGGTAAAGAGACCATTTAGGAGGCATTTGTAACATCCAGACATGAAATATTAAGAACCTAAGCTAAAGTAGTGTCTGTGGGATTGAAGAAAAAGGGATCTACTTAAGAGACATATAAGGTGTAGCCCTGGCAGGACTTAATGAATGATTAAATATAGAAGAAAAAGGAAAACTAAAATGACTCCAGATTTCTGGTTTGAATGATAGGGCATGTGGTGATGTGCATAACAGGACAAGGTATATGTGGAAAGGAACTGGTTTAGAGAACAGGGAGGGAGAGAACAGGCAAAGACAATAGGTTCTCTATTGGAGTTCTTACTGTACCTGTTATGGTTTCACTTATGTTTCCCTGAAATTCATACATTGAAGTCCTGATCTCCATTACATCAGAATGTGACCTTTTTTGGAAATAGGGTCTTTGTGGATGTAATCAAGTTAAGATGAAGTCACTAGGGAGGGCTCTATTCCAATATGCCCGTGTCCTTATGAAAGGGGGAAATTTGGACACAGAGACAGATGTGTGCACAAGGAGAACATCATGTGAAGGTGAAGACAGAGATTGGGGTGATGCATCCACAAGCCAGGGAACTACCAAAAACTAGGAGAGAGACCTGGAACATATCCTTTCCTAGCATCTTCAGAAGGAACATGGCACTGTTAACACTTTGATTTTGGACTTCTGGCCTCCAGAATCGTGAGACAATAACTTTTATTGTTCTAAGGCACCCTGTTTTTGGTAATTTGTTATGGCATCCCTAGAAAACGAATACAGTGACCAATGTACAATGACCAGTCCAACTGGGGATGTCTGGGAGCCAGCTGATGTATAGGTCTGGAGTTCAAGAGTTGGCATTAAGCCAGTGATGGAGTCATCCATCCCTAGCAGTGTGGTGGACACATGACGTTTATATCTGATCATCATCTTTTTTTTTTTTTTTTTTTCAGAAAGACTTTACTACTCCATGTGGTCTCAGTAGAACTGATATCTTGGGGCATCTTCTCCAGCTTGCAGACATGGTCTATCTGTAGCAGGAAAAGAATGCAGCAAATACTCAAAGACAAACCAAAGCAAGCAGACATAAGAAGTGGTCAGAGATAAAATGTCCTGATAGAGTTGAGCCCTGGATTCTCGTCCCTGGGGCCCAAATTCTTGAAGATCTGGGAATTCTGTGAGCTACCCCAGCTGTATCCTTTCCAGCTATCTGAGGCAACACATTCTTCATCTGTTTCTGAGAGCTTAAGCATCAGCTGCCTTCAAAAGAATATAATTGTTTGTCAAAATCATGAGAGTGTTTGAGGCAGTGCATGTAGAATGAGAAAAGAATAAAAGTGGAACTCTGGGAACCACAGAGAGGGGGAGACCAAGAAAGGATGATGAGAGGTGGGACTGTAGAGGAGATAAGGGAAAAGATTAGTGTTTCATGGTTCTAGAAGGGAATATGAAAAAGAAAAGGAAGCATTCATACATAGCAGAATTTGAGTCAAGTAAAGGATAAAAACATAGTTATGGGATCTGTCCCCTAGAAAGCTGTATTAGTTATCCATTACTGTATAACAAATCACCCCAAAACCTAGCAGCTTAAAACAACAAATATTTATTATCTCTCAGTTTCTGAAGGTCAAGATTCCAGAAGGAGCTCAGCAGGGTGGTTCTGGCTGAGTCTCTCATGAATTTGAAGTCAAGTTGTCAGTCAGGGATGCAGTCTCTGAACGTTTGACTGGGACTGGAGGGTCAACTTCCAAGGTGGCCACTCACATGACTGTTGGTTGGAGGCTTCAGGTCCTTCCCTGTGGGCCTAAGGGACCGCTCGAGACAGTTTTCTCCATAGCCAGTGATCCAAGAACTGAGCTCTTTTTATAACCTAATTTTGGAAGTGATATAACCAACCACTTGTGCCATATTATATTGACTTGAAGCACATCATTAAGTACAGCCCAGAGCCAAGAGAAGGGACATTATACTCTACCCCTTTGGGGAGAAGTATCAAAGAATTTGTGGACATATTTTCAAAACTACTTCAGAAGCCTTGGGTGATTTCTGCCAGAGTCCATCGGGGCAGTGGATAGAGAGAAACAGTGTGGGCTCCCAAGTGAGGTGAAGTCAATACCTCTCTCTGGAAATTTGGCTCTAAAGAAAGAAGTGTAACTTCATAATTGAAGGAGGAAGATTTAAACAAAATTTTTTAAATGCTTATTTATTTTTGAGAGACAGAGACAGAGCGTGAGTAGGGGAGGAGCAGAGAGAGACAGAGAGGGAGACACAGAATCTGAAGCAGGCTCCAGGCTCTGAGCTGTCTGCACAGAACCTGACACAGGGCTTGAACTCACAAGCTATGAGATCATGACCTGAGCTGAAGTCGGACGCTTAACTGACTGAGTCACCCAGGTGCCCCTAGGAGGAATAATTTTTAAACTCCCTATACTATCTGTTAGCACAGGGACTGTATTTTTATATTTTTATAGTCCCCCAAATGTTAACAGACTGAATTCAACATTGGTGAAATAGGTTTGAATTTGGGAAGGCACTTTCCCACAGAAATGCCTTCCGTAGGAAATGGGGCCACCACACAAAAACCTATTTGACCCATGTTTCATTTATGGTGCAGTAGGGTGCCAGGGCCATCATAGCATCCACTCACTTCTGTGTAGGATCTGTTACCAGGTAGGACCCATTGCCCATTTCTGCAAGGATCCCCAAGTTCACCACTATGGGGAATGCCAAACAGAGAGCCCTTTGTAGGTAGACCCATTTATCACGTAGACTGCGTCTGCTAGCATCTTTCTATAAGAGAATGTCCTCTTGTCAATCCAGCTTGCCATCAACTGGAACGCTGCTCTGTCTCCGGGGCTCTAAGCAGTACTTCCCTGGGCTTGGGTCCTTGGTGGGATTGCGCCTTCACGAGGGAGAGGAATGAAGGCATAATGTGAGAAGAAGGAAAGGAGATAAAGGAAGTAGGACTGACATGGATCAAAAACTTTACGTACCTGTCACTTGGGTTCTCACAATCATCTAGAGAAGTGAGTCTTATTCTTTACCATGTTTAAAAATGAAGAAATGGAGGCATGGGTATAAAATATTGGCCAGTTGTAGAGCTACATACCTATATAAATTCTATAATAAATAATATATAAATTAAATCATAATAAATTATAGTGAAAGTGTGGCAGTTAGCGGTATGGGGAAGCCTGCTCAAACCAGCTGATCATGTACAGCATTTTCCAACTCTCTATTCAGTGACATCATATCAGCAGCTTGAAATCAGCCACAGCAGGAGTATTTACATCATGGAACTGGACAAATGTTGCAGATTCTCTTTCCCCATAGAGCCAGGTGCTAAACATTTACCAGCACACTACTGGTTATTGTGCAAATGTGAGGTGGAATGTTGATGAAATCTAATGGCTCACTGAAGAAACGGTGGCAACCTCAGTTGGCAGAGAGGGGGCGTGGGGCTGGTGCAGAATTCCAACCACCGAAATTAGGCAATGACATCTAAGTCCCTCAGTGCAGCTGCAAGGGGTGTAATTTCCTCTTTCACCTCTATTTCCTGCCTATTTTCTGCACATGCAGGTCAAGTTGGGTGTGACATATGTAACTTCTTTTGGGTGACATTAAGGAAGTGGACTGATTGGGGAAGAAACTCCTCTTTGGAGGAGCTTGAGAGGTCATTTGCTTAGAGATTGACAGCTGCAGTCTCCCTTGGAAAGGCCTAAGTGGGAATCTTTGTCCTCGCAAGAGATTGAGAATAAGGAATTAACAAATTCTTCCCATTTGGGGTCTAGACCTACAGAGTTTTTATATCCAGTTCTCTTATAAAAAAGAGAAACTCTAGTCTCTCTTCTACTGGATTCTGGACCTTGAGAATTCTGTGGTTTTTCGAGTGTGGAGACGTAGATGAGGACTTCTTCAGAGCCCTCTGCCCCCACCAGCTTGTCTGGTTGTTCTAGTCTAAGCTCGGGAGCTCAGGGCAGAAAGAAAGGGTTTTAAGACTTGATTGTTCAGTGACTGTGAGGGGATAGTGGCCTGGGTTAAGCTAGGAGGAAGCTGTGGGTTTCCTTTACTAATTGTTTTCAGGCCTGTTGCTTAAGACTTTACTCACCTTTTCAAAGACTTTACTGCACTGTCTATAGTGCAAGTTACTTAAGAGGCTCTTCTCGCATCACTGTTAACACCAGCAACTTCAGTCACAACCTCACTTGTTTTCCCCGACAGTGTGTTTCCCTGTTATTTGTTGCTTTTACCTGGGGAATCAGATTATGCTTCCACACCCTAAGATGAAAAGTTTTGGAAGGATATGCAAGAAGCTGATACAATGAGCCCTTCCAGGGTATTAAACTAGAGATCCAGTATGTTTCATATATTTTATACATTTCTGAAATTTTCTATTTCTTTTTTCCCTTTTACTTATTTCCTTGGTTCTTTAGTCATTTGAAATATTTCAGTAAGTGCCTGTGAAGCCTCCACCCTGAACAAAAGCTGAGATCTTTCTAATAATTTCCATTTGGCCCTCTGATTTCCCTACTTCCTTCTCATATCCCTGCCAGCCCTCAACTCATGATAACCTTCATCCTGGATTCATCATTCTCTCACTTTCTTTCTTACACAGTTTTATTGCAGCAACTGGATTCCTAAAGATTATATATTTTTATTGTAGTTGTCTTAAATTTTATGAAAAAGGAGTAATGTTTTATATAAAATTTGGCACTTATGTTTTCTAGTTACTATGTACTAAACTGTTGAGATTCAACCAAATATTTGATTCATTTGGTTGCTTACTGTCTAAATGTTTTACCAATAGTATTTTGTACAATTTTAGTAACAACTAGCTTAAATCTTTTTTTTTTCCAGAGAGAGAGGGTGCAAGTGGGCAAAGGGCAGAGAGAGAGGGAGAGAGAGAGGGAGAAAGAGAGAAGTGGGGCTCAGCTGAAGCGGGGCTCGAGCCCATCAACTGTGAGATCACGTCCTGAGCTGAAGTCAGATGCTTAACTGACTGAGCCACCTAGGAGCCCTAAATCTTAAAAAAAATTAACATAATTGACAAAAGGAATATCATGTGTATTAGCAGATGAAACAACAATTTGATATTATCTTTCAGTGGGCAGTAACAGGGCTGTACCTCCTCTGAATGCACATTGCACAGTCTTTTCCGATACTGGATTTTCAGTGTCTAATCTTTACCTCTGAATCAACCCTTTTTCTCTTGTTCTGCTTTCTAATCAAGAAGTCAAGCTTAATGGAGGCATTATATAAAATGTAGAATATCAGAAATAACCTGAGGGACAATACAAAAACACTGATTTGCATGAAGTTTATATTTTAAAGATACCAAGCAATCTTTCAACTTTCCACTTGCTTATGCTTCGCAAAGTATTATACATCTTATAGTAAGTGTTAGCATTTTCTCTCTTAATTTTCTTAGAACCTTGTCAGAAAAGAAGAAAATTTTCCTCTAAACTCTTAGATTTAGTTCTTAGAGGCCTGTGAATTAAACTGATGCAATTAGCAAGAAACAAGACAAAATTTAATCATGTATTTGTATTAACATATGTACAGGAGTTCATAGAAAACTATGATTCAAAGGGAAGATTAAAATTTGGGGTTTATAGGGCATCTTAATAGGGGAAGGGGAGGAGGAAAAGGGCACTTCTAGGAAAACAAAGAACTTTCTGGAAAGATAAATGAGCCCTTAGGTTCATATGAGATATGACAGCTTTGTGACCATGTCTGTTTAGATGTGGGTAGAGACTTCTCACTTCTAGTTGTCCTAGGGAGTCGATTTATGATGACTGAATTTTTTGAATTCTTTGATGAGGGTCTGCTTTTAGGCAGATAAGAGACTTCAGGAACTCAAATGCCTACTGCTCAAAATAATTTTTATGCCACAGAGGTGTATTCTGGACCCTTTCCCCACAACTGCAACCTGTAGTATTAAAATGTCTGCAAAATAGTCACCAAAATTTCTAAATTATCTCACCTCTCCTCTTTGCCATTTTAAACATGTGTGTTCATAAGGCATAGGGAAACACTGTTCTTCATTTGTAATTCTAAACAGCATTTGATAAAATCCTATGCAGATCAATGTTGAAGAAATTTCTGATATCTATGGCAACCGTGCTGGGAACTGTCTAGAAAGACTTTCTAGGACCTCAAGGCTTTCTCCAGAAACCTGTTGCCTTTGCCCAGCGAACAGCCTAAGGCCTCCACACTCCAAGGAGCCAGTACCTCCCCAAAGAGACACATCTGCGTGACCCCAAGACTCTTTGATAAATGCTCAAAGATGAAAGTTGGCTCTCTTCCCTTGGAGAGACATTGGGGGATGTCAAGAGATAAGAAGTTTCTAGGAAGAAAAGAATGTAAGGGGAACAGCAAGAGGATAAAAGTCTTCAGATAAGAGGCAAGCGAGAAAAGCATTTTCTGCCAACATTGTGAGAAGTGGAAGAAATATAAGCAAGCTTGCTTTAGGGCAGAACTAAAACCAACTGAGCAAAAAGAGACTTAACTTGTGAGGTATGGGGTTTTGTAACAATGAGAAAAAGCCCAAGGGTAGTCCAAATGCTGGTCCAGTGTTGCCTAGGACAAGGTCTGCTGTAGGTGACCAGACAAGACACCTGGCCCTGTGGGGGGATTTCAGAGCTACCAGAGAGGCTCCCTGGACCCCCCCCCCCCCACTGCCTCCACTGTTCTCCGTGACCTGAACAAGAGTCTGAGGCTACAGGTGAGAGTCAGGCAGAACCCCAGCCTGCCCAAAGGGCTGCCTTTCAGTGGGGGGAAGGGAATCTTTGCAATGGGAGGAGGTTGTGTGTGCCCATCTTTTTCTAGAAGCTCCCCAATTTCAATTCTTGAAAGACAGTCCATAAAGGAAGGTGTCATTCCACCCTGTAAGGTGCTTTTTTTGCAAATAAGAAAGTGGCACCTCTGTAGGCAGCCTGGTGTGGCAGACACAATGTGCAGATAATGGCACAGCAGGTGAAGGCCGGGGCTGGGTGGGCCCAAGTGGTTCTCAGAGGGGCACCTTCCAGCAGGGCTTTCCGATTCATGGATGCACTCTGGGACCTTGATCCCTACTTAGAAGAGAGGTTCAGCCTGAAGTTGCCAATCATTTCTACCTCCCTGTGAACCACCTTTGGAATCCACTCTGTGCACGGACTTTGGTGGAACACCAGGACAGAACCAAGAGGCAAGGGCATTGAAGGAGAGCTTGAATGGACCGCGCTTTTGCCCAGGGCCAGCCTGAGCCTGGAGCAGGGAAACAAGGAGCAACTGTAGGAAGTAGAAGCCTCAAGGCCACAAGGCTGGGCTGCTTAGACTGAGCCGATGATGCTCATGGGTTGGCTTCCTTCTGAAAGATGAGAAGACACAGCAAGTGAGGAGGAGGTCTGGCTGAGGTTGACCACGGATTACCACTGAGAATGGACCAGACCAAGGCCTGGGAAGGAGCCGGCTGTGGGCAGATGGTCCTAGCACTTCCCAAGCCAGTCTGAACTTCTTGTTCTCTGTGTTTATTTCCCTTTTACTCTCTCTAATGTTCAGTCAAGCTTTGCCAAAGTTCCACCCAGTTTCAGCTTACCAGAGCAATAAAGAATGGGGAGCTGGGTCATGGTGAAGGCAAGGGAACAGAGGACAAATTGGGGCTTGTTCGTCCTCCAGCTTTTTCTGCCTGTAGATGCTCTCCTGGCATTATTTCTGCAAAGCAAGACATTATTCTAGCTCACTCCTCATGCCCGGGGAATGCCTCTCTCAGGGCTCCAGGTGCTGGGCCACCCAGCACCTCTGGCCCAGGATAAACATTGAGCAGTGATTTCCCTCCAAGGTGTTGGAGAGAAAAGTACATTATTTTGTAAACAGGCAGATACATTGTAGAGGACAAACTTCATATGAGCTTCAAATATTTAACACAGATTTCAAAATAAATTTCTTAAAAAAATTAAAAATTAAAGAAAAATTAAATAATTTTTTAGCTTTGGGAAAGCGGCCCCTCGAACTACTCCCAGGTTTTCTTGTGATAGTAAGTCATTCATCCTCTTCTGCTTTTGGGGGTATTTCAGCAGAAAAGTTTGAGAAATAGGCTTTAGCAGAAGCAAATGAGATTATGAGGCAGTTGAGAATCACAGAGAAAGGAGTTCTCAGACTCAGGTGGGTTGTCGAAAAAGGGCCTGGAATGTTGGCAACAGCTGGCTGAGAACATTGACAAGAGTGAGTTTGGAATTTAAATGTGTAATTCAATGCTGATGTACCTTTGAGGACTTCACTCCAGGCCTGGAGCTCTTAAGTGAGAAAGGGCTTTATGTTCTATCAGGTCCTTCCTTCTCTTATTTCTGGGGAAGACCCATAGCCCAGAGAAGTTAAATTATTTGCCTCAGGTCACACAGTTATTCGCAAGGATGGAACCAGAACCAAGGTCTCTTGTCCCCCCCCTAAAGCCCTAATTGTGATCATAGGAAGCAAAGCTCTGTTTCTTATTGTATTAATCTCTAGGTTTAAAGATCAGCGTATTCTTACTTACATTTACTTCCAGGTTAACATAAACCTTTCAGGGCTAGAAGTTTCTTTGGAGTTGTGATGGGGGGCATTCCAAGAATGGAAAAGTGAGATCTTCACTATTTGTTCATTCACCCAGTCATTCAACGTGCCTTAATTGCTTGCCTGTTGCGTGCCAGACACTGTGTGGGTGCAGGGAATATAAAGATGAATTATTTTCTGCCCTCGTGAGGTGGAGAGATTGGACTGGGAGATACCCAGCCTAATGGGGTTGGTGGTGACCCATCACAGCACATCAGGATGAGTGTGGGACAGCCACGCACAGGGTTTTTAGGGAATCACATAAGGAGGTTATCTAACCCAGACAGGGATGGGATCAGGGAAATTCTTTCAGAGGTATCAGTTTATAAAATAGCTGGGTTATGGTTGGTAGGCTGGAATGAACCTTTTGATAATAAAGTTCACTCTGCCAGAGTTCTTGAAATATTTGAAAAAACTTGGCAGAGTATAGTCCTTGTATGGGTCATGTTACCAAATGTTTGATTTGTTGGGCTCCTGTGGGCCACACAATGGAAACAGCTTATGATGTCCACCATTCAACCTTATGCCATCATACACGGCAACAGGGTCATTCACCACAATTTATTTCTTCTCATGTCACTCTCCCCATGTCCGTGCTGCTCGAACCACACAGCCGCTTCCCTGTGACTCAGACACACTGAGCACACTCTTAAGTCAGGGCCCTTGGACTTGTTCCTCCCTCTGGTCACTTGCCCACAGTATCTCCATATGCTCCTCACTTTATTCAGGTCTCTGCTCCCATGTCCTTTTGACAGGGACAGCTTGGCTTTCCCAACTACATCATGAGAAAAAGTAACATCAACCTGTAGTGGGTTGACTGGTGGCCTCTCGAAAAGATATGTCTCCATTCTAATCCCCAGAACCTGTGAATGTGACCTTACTTGGAAAATAGGTCCTTGCAGACATAATTAAGGATTTTGAGATGAGGATATCATCCTGGATTATTTGGATGGGGCCTTACATGTAATCACAAGTGTCCTTATGAGAGAAAGTCAGAGGGAGAGTTGAGATAGACAGAGGAGAAGGCCATGTGCAGACGTGGGCAGAGGTTGGAGTGGTGCAGCCACGTGAAATGCCAACAGCCACCAGGAGCTGAAGAGGCAAAGAAGGGAATGTCCCCGACAGCTGCTGGAGGCTGGGAGGGCCTACTGATGATGTTGGTTTTGGACTCTGGCCTCCAGACTGAGAGCATAAGTTTCTGTTATTTTAAGCCATCAAGTTTGTGATAACTTGTTATGGCAGCCACAGGAAACTAGTGTATGACACAGCTCCTGCCAGTCTCTGCCTCCTTAGGCTTGTTCTTCGTTATCAGTACTCGACATATTCTTCTGTCTGTCTGTCTATCTATCTATCTATCATCATCATCATTATTCATCTAAACACGCACACACACACACACACACACACACAGAGGCGCGTGCGATTTCTTCATTCTCTCTTTTGAATTCAAGGGCGTTGTTTTTGTTCACTGTTATATCACCAGCCTCTAGAATAGTGCCTGGCATATGGTAGGTGCTTAGTTGACACTGAATGAATGGATGGAGGAGACGTTGGATTCTGAGGCTTTGCAGGCACTTGGCATTACTTTTTCATCCTGTGTGTAACTGAGGAGACAGAAGGATCCCACTTCTGGTGATGCAGGGCTTTGAGTAATGGGGAGGGTCAGTGACGGAGAGATCTGGATTTAAATCATGGCTCTGCCACATGTTAGCTGGTGACTTTGGGCTCAGAACCTCAGTTTCATTAACAGCAAAATAAATACTGTTGCTGTAGGGCTGCAGGGAATGTTAATAGCATGGCTGGCTCGGTGCCTGGTGGGTGGTGCTCAGCATGGTTCTCTTTTCTCTCCCATTCATGGCCCTAAAACTCACTGTAGGGACAGACAGGAAGGCTTTCCTCTGTGTGGCCATTTCCTCCTGCCTCAGCTGCCCAGGTTCCTGAATACTACCTATCCCCTAGGGCTAGCCCTTGCCATTCTCTTTAAAGGTAGGATTTGCTTAATTGAACATAGCAAACCTGATGATTCTCTATTGTGAGATGATGGGCTCCACGGGACCTTGAATTTCCACCCTGGACACTAACTCTTACAATCACTTCATTTTATCAGCCTTTGTGCTGTGAGGAGAAAAGTAGAGGCCATTTTTACACCTGCATCATTATGATGGTTGCTGGCATCCATCAATGTTAGAGAGAACAGCCTCTTCCAGCTTGCCCTGTAGGGATAGCTCTTTAATTGTACATTTGTACCTGGTAGATCCTCATATTGTTTAAGGAAGGTTATACACCCACACATGCGTGTGCGCGTGGATCTAGTTCTCTTTCTCACAAACATTGGTTAAACACCTGAAATATTAGAGAGATTAGCAGTTATTATCTCTAGGCTCCTGGGTTGTTGGATAAAGCATGGTTTTAATCTTTTTCTTGATGCTTTTCTTCATTTTCCAAAATGTAAATTAAAGATGTTTCTAATTCATTTTTTCCGTCAGATAAAGCCACAGGCTTTGCCTTTGAGATTTCATTCCTAGAAGTGGTTCAGAATATAAATGTTGAGGTTAGCTTCAGTGCCAGTGACTGGGGATTTTCTCTAGTCTCTGGCTGAACATGTAGAAGTTGTGTTTTTCATTTCTTTTCTGTTCTTAAGCCATCATACAGACACAGACTTGCATGGTAAAGAGGAATAATGGCAACTGTTGTCTGTCAAGAAGGTTAGCTGTGATTTCCTCGATCTGCTTCTCATCTTTGCAATTTCACTGGTTCCCTTGATGCGAACTTTTCCTGAGGTCTTATACAGACTCCCTGTAAAGCAGTGATTTCATCACACTTCTTTAGCTTCCAGTTAAAAATAGAATATCTCATATAATTCCCAGGGAAAATCAGTTTTGTCAAAACTCATTGTTAATTCATAAAGGGCATTTGGCTGTGCAAAGAGAAGAGCATGGAATCCAATGGATGTTTCCAAAGTTATCAATTCTTACAGGAGCTTAATATGCCATCTCTGTCAACTGTGTGGGCCTGAACCGGTTAAACTTACTTCATCCAGTGGAGATACATTTGATTTTGCATGAATTAGGGCAGCATTTGCAAAAAGCTCTTGACAGAATATTTCATACATATTCAGTTCCAGCATCTTGTGCTTTTCTTTAAAGTTGGGAAGAGAAGCGTTTCCACTATTCATTGTAGGCAAATGTGTTCTATGTTTTCAAGTGGAGCTAGCATAAGTTGTTATTATGATAACGTTAATAACACTTTTCATGTACTACATTCTGGTTGACATTTCCCCCTAATTGAGAAAAATCTAAAATTAATCTTTGTAAGAAACAAGACCAGAGAGGCTAATCAGGTCTGGAACTGGGACTAATTGTACCATAATCAGATTGATGGGCTGTTAAATATCTGATGTGAAAACCATGGCATGAAATGGCAAGAAAGGATCTGTGCAAAAGTCCCATTGAATTTTCCCCTTGTCCTTTATTTCTCAGTTTGTTCAAAAGGCTTATTACCTCAGCCTCAAAGCACAGATCCAAGACCTCTACCGTTCGGTAACTTTTATTTTTTGATCAGCTCAACTTTTCCTGAGAGAGTTGCAATAAATAGACAAGTAAGTAAGTAAATCTTTATCCTCTCTTTGTCCAGGATAAGGTCCTACAGTGATGCTGGTTTAGAGCCTGAAGCTGTTGCTGATTCTGATGCTTTGTGATTAATTTTCAAGTCTGCTTATGGTTAAATTGTTGCTCAATTTTGGCAGATTGAGACAAGCAGACAAGGGACTAGGCACTGGGTAGAATGGGATAGGTCTGAGCAGCAACTGTTAGCTCTTTCACCGACGTTAGATCCCTTTCATCATCTCTGGGGTGGGGTAGTCAGTCTGGTCAGGGAGTTGGTACTCACGATCCTGTAGCCTCATAAGAGTTCCGTGGGGAGTGATGTGGGGCAGAGGTGTGGTGGCGCATAAAACACTAGATTAACTTTTGCTTTTCTCCTGGAAGCAGCAGAAGTCAGAGGCAGATGTTCTATGGGAGGGACTCCATGAATTTATATCAGAGACAGTCTAAAAGTCCAAAGACCACCTAGACCCATGGTCAAGGATGGCCAGTCACCAACGTGATGATACTGATGAAGTCAATAGCCACGTGCCCCCTGCTCCAGAGTCTTTGTTTTAGAGTCGATTGTTGAAGTAGGAGTGTTGTAACCTCAGATTCAAGTTGCAAAATGACACTGAGAGATTAGGTGTCAAGTTACAGGCTTGATATTTGAATAGGAGGCTTGAGGCGGAAGCTGGTGGAAGCAGAATAGGAGATGGACTCAGATGAGGAGGAGGATCGTCAGAAAGTCTAACTCAGAAGAAAACTCCGTGGGTGTTTGTAGGTGCAAAATGTATGCCCTGAAAACATTCAAAGAGGATGTATCTTTTATTTGGTGGGGAGGGGAGAAAGGCATTGATTGATTATGTAGGATTTAAAGCACATAAATCCCACTCCCCTCTAACGTCTCTGTCCCCCCAGGAAGTGAAAAATTGCATGGAGAGCACACTTTAACCCAGAATTTTGTGAAGAGATTTAATGAACTGAAAACAAAAACAGAAAAGCCCCCCAAAACCCATTAGATGAGAAGAAAGGTTCCTGAGATTACTGCTCAGTCACCCAGTCACTGGAGTCAGATTTGTCTTGTTTTCTTCACCTTGAGCCCCTCTGAATGTTCTATGGAAGGACCATGTCAAGACCTTGTCGTTTCTCTTTCTTAGCCAGAGATCCCTTACGCCCTGAGCTCCTAGAGCCTCCTGGTGGGGGCAGCCCTCCTGTTGGCCCAGCTTTCCTCCCATTCCCCGCCCCCCCCCCCCCCCCCCACTCTTGGCTTCTCACTCACCAGGAGCCAGCTTGGTATGCTCAGGACCTGCCTCATTTTACAAGGCACAGTTCTCTACAAGGCACAGTTTTCTGCCTTAAAAGTGTTCACTTTCTAGAGTCTGGTCTAAGACAACAGTGGAGGATCCTAGCAAAGGTGTGGTGTCTCCAGCTCTGACTTCGCTGACTGGCTTGGCTCGCTCATCTCCGGATCCCTGCCCAACCCACCAGGACCATCTTCCAACTGCCCTTCCAGCATCCCATTCATACCTCAACACCAAGGGTGGAGGGGCAAAGGAACTCCATTTGCAAATCATCTCTGTGGAAGAGGGGAAAAGAGCAAGTGACACAAATGCACAGGTGTGGAGGGGTGCCTGGTTGCTTAAGTGTCTGACTTTGGCTCAGGTCATGATCTCGTGGTTCATGAGTTCGAGCCCCACATCAGGTTCTCTGCTGTCAGCACGATTGTGCTTTGGATCCTCTGTCCCCCTCTCTCTCTGCCCCTGCCCCACTTGTGCTCTCTCTCTCTCTTTCTTAAAAATTAATAAACATTAAAAACAAAAAACAAAAACAACCCAAATGGACAGGGGTGGCTTCCGCAGACACCAGAAGCTTAGAGGACCGTACACAGTCAATTCTGGCCAAACCCTCCTCACCAATGCAGAGTCCCTGAACCTATTTGCTTCATGGAGGCAAATGACTCAATGAACTCTTTAAAAATGTCTGTTGAAATATTAAAGGCAATAAATATCTGTTATAAAAAAATAAGACACGTGAAAGTAAAGTAAAAAGTGAAAGTTTTCATTCACTTTGCTCTCCTAACCTCGTCTCCTCCCCTGAGGGAAACACTGGTGGCCTTTGAAATGAATTCTTCCAGATCTTCTTCTGTGCAATATGAGTGAATAGCAATTAAGTCTTTGAATTGTTACATCCACAAATGTGGAAACTGGAAGCATCTTGGGCAACGAGAATATGCCGTTAGCTTATTAATAACAAGGCCTGGAGGCGTACCTCAGTTCTTTCCTTTTTTTTTTTTTCTTTTTCTTTTTCTTTTACTTCTCTTATCCTATCTAAAAATGTGAAGCCCTGCTAAGGCTATATATCAATTTTACCTCAATAAAAAAATGTAAAGTCTTAAAGAATATGTCTAAAGAGAATCTTTGCTTGCTCCGAAGCTCACACACATCAAAATTCAGAGTATTTATGCTGTCCACTCCTGCTCCGCAATCCCATCTGTATCTGCAGCCTACTGTTCAAGTACACTCTTAGTGAGGCTTATTAAAGAAAGGCTCCCGGTTCTGATTCCAGCCTGCCTTGTGTGTTACATGTGTGTTTCTGGACACCTAGAAAACAGTCTCAATTATTTAAAAACAAAACGAAATGCAGTGATCTTTCCCACACTCTTGACCTCCAAAACGTCTTGTGAAGTAACTGCTTTGAACACTTCCTGATTTGGTTGCTTCAGGATGGAAACAACTGTTACCTGAATGTTCTGCATACTGCAGCCCTTACCGACTCACACATCCTGCATCGAATGTCCCGCAGACGTGGTCTTCTTTTCCTTAGCAGGATGGACCCAGCATTTCCTTTTTACCAAGGGTCGCTCCCCAGGGACCACACATGCGTGAGTCTCTCCGTTCTAGCCTTTTGGCTAAAGAGAGAAGCTTGTGAAGGTTGGAGTGGTCACCCCAATTTATTGTTTGTTCCCAGCCAGGAAAGTGGAAGACCCGGCTAGTTTCACAAGAAATTTTTTTTTTTTTAATTTTTTTTTCAACGTTTATTTATTTTTGGGACAGAGAGAGACAGAACATGAATGGGGGAGGGGCAGAGAGAGAGGGAGACACAGAATCGGAAACAGGCTCCAGGCTCCGAGCCATCAGCCCAGAGCCCGACGCGGGGCTCGAACTCACGGACCGCGAGATCGTGACCTGGCTGAAGTCGGACGCTTAACCGACTGCGCCACCCAGGCGCCCCTCACAAGAAATTTTTTGAGAAGTCTTTTGAAAACAGTAACACAACAGAGAAACTTCATTCTAGAGTTGTGATCCATGGCCTCCAGGGCAAAGTGATGTCAAGGAAGCCCCGGGGCATGCAACTGGGTTCAGGGGAATCTCATCAAGAAAAAACCCTGGCAAGAGGCTCCAAGGGATTGCTGCAATCTTTTCTTTCTTTTTTTAAAAGTTCCTTTATTTATTTTGAGAGAGAGAGAGAGAATGAGAGAGAAAAAACATGAGCGGGGGAGGGGCAGAGAGGAGAGACAGAACCCCAAGCGGGCTCCAAGCCATCAGCACAGAGCCCTATGTGGGGCTCGAACTCATGAACTGTGAGATAATGGCTGAGGTGGAGAGTCGGACACTTAACTGACTGAGCCACCCAGGCACCCCAGGAGTTCTTCAACCTTAATTGCTACTATTGAAGGAAACTTGGGGTTATCTAGCATAATCTCCATGTTTTATAAATGAGAAAGAGAATGCACAGAGCGGGGGAGGAGACTCGTCCATAGTCCCAGAGCTGGAACAAGAGGCCGGGTTTCCAGCTCTCCACCCAGGACACCTTTCAGTGTATCCAGCCACCGCTCTGTCTAGGACTCCTCCAAATTCCAAGTTTTTGCTTCAAAACTGCGACTCGAGTTGTATATGTTGCTATTTCTACATCATTCACGGTGCTCATTTTTGAAATGCCGTTTTCATTAAGACTTTTATCTATGGCCTCCAAAGAGCTCCCGGAGCCGCCTCGTGCTGGTGATGTGGAGCCCCGTCCAGTCAGGGGGCCCAGGGGCCCAGAGGCACCACTGCTTCAGAGGAAAGAGTGCTAGGCATGCAGGTGCCCTGCCAGGGAAGGAGGCCTCCTATCCAGAGCCGAGCCCCGCGCTGCAGCCTGTGCCTCTTCTTACGTGCCAGGCCAGGTGCTGCTGGTTCGGATCTATAGCAGCTCCTATCAAAACCTGCTTCAAGTCAGCGGGGAAAGATGGATTATTCAATAAATGGTCTCGGGGTGACTAACCATCCCGTTAAAAAAAAAAATGCACTGCTGCCTTCTTATTCCTTATACAGAAACACATTCCAGAGGGATCACACACGTAGGTGTAAGAAAGTGAAGTCGTAAGAGTGTTGGAAACAAACATGAAAGAATTTTTTTTTGAAACATGAAAGAATTTTAAAGTTTAATAATCTCACGCTGGGGCCAGAATTTCTGAGGCTGAGACACAAAACCTAGAAGCCATGAAAAAAGAGACTAGGAAGTTTGACTGCATAAATAATTTAAATTTCTGCAGAGCAAAGAATTACTATAAAGGAATTCAAAAAATACAAATAAGCCTTAGAAAAATTATATATATATATATATATATATATAACAGAGGCAAAGAGCTAATTTACTGAGTGTCTTTTTAAAAAGTTTTACAACTCAGTAAGAAAAGGATCTGCAACTCTATAGAAAAATGAGCAAAAGGCAGCTAGAAGCAGACTAAAGGAATCCAAGTGGTTTATAAACAAAGAAAAACGGTCAGGCACATGAATAATTAAATAAACACTAAAACAATGGCAATATTTTTTACTATTAGATTGTCACAGATCAGAAATTTTTTTAATACATTAAAAAAATTTTTTTTCTTAATGTTTATTTATTTTTGAGAGATAGAGGCAGAGCATGAGTAGGGGAGGGGCAGAGAGAGAGAGGGAGACACAGACTCTGAAACAGGCTCCAGGCTCTGAGCTGTTAGCACGGGGCTCGATGTAGGCCTTGAACTCAGGAATGGTGAGATCATGACCTAAACCGAAGTTGGACCCTTTACCAACTGAACCATCCAGGTGCTCCGGAGATTTTTATATAATAAACAGTTTAGGCAGTAGGGAAACAGGCACTTAGATGCAGGTAGGAGACGTGTAGTTTGGTGCGACCTCTTTGGAGGGAAAAGTGACAATATTGATGAAAAATTTAAATTCAAATACATTTTGACCTGGCAATTTCTTTGTAAAAAAATTATGCGAAGAGATTTATATAAAAGGATGCTCATTACAACGCTGTTTGTTACACAAAATCACCTAAATGATTTTTTTTTTAATTTTCTTTTTTTACATTTCTTTATTTTTGAGAGACAGAGAGAGACAAAGTGTGAGCAGGGGAGGGGCAGAGAGAGAGGGAGACACAGAACGAGAAGCAGGCTCCAGGCTCTGAGCTGTCGGCGCAGAGCCCGATGTGGGGCTCGAACCCACGAACTATGAGATCATGACCTGAACTGAAGTTGGACGCTCAACTGACTGAGCCACCCAGGTGCCCCCTAAGTGATTGTCAATAGCAAGGTGGCTACATAAATGATGTACCTTCCCATGACGGAATGTAGATATGTCTGCGCCAGAGGTGAGAGGACATGTGTATAGGTACAGTCATCACAACATTGTTTGTAAGTTGCAAAAAAAAAAAAAAAAAACATGGGAGGGACCACCCAGGTGTCCTTCAACAAGGGCCCGGCACTGATGGGAAGCTGTTGCCAGAGAGATGAGAACACATGTACAGCCGCATGCTGTTAGCGTGGTGATCACAAAGACACATACATGTCTGTGTGTCCTTTGAGAACCTGGGGAAGCAGTCACAGGAAGGGGATGACGTGCCTGCTTCTGGGGAGAAGACCATAGGGTCTGGGGAACAGGGTAGAGAGGGGAGACCTGCTTTTCATTGTGTATTTGTTTGCACCTGGGACCTGTATGTCATGCTCTTAAACATTATTGCTGATCCCGCTGAGTTTTCATTGACACACACCATATTAAAAACTGAAGCTGAGAAATTTTGAAAACACAAGAAAATAAGCAGATTCCATCATCAGAGCCCTGATGACATTAAGGAATCATGTAGCCTGAAAAATTTCACTGTATACTAGTTGAGAGATTAAGAGTGAAAAGAATAAATAGCATCTTAGTATTCTTGTGAAAGTAGTTCTGACTTCGTGAACCCCACCCCCAGGGGTCCCTGGTCTGCACTTTGAGAACCACCGTTACAGTGAATATAACAGATACTGATAGATGGTGAGAAAACCAGGCACACAGACCAGGGCTCTGGACACCAGGACTAGGCTGGTGTCCCAGTGAAATGCTATATCCTGGTGTCTCCCCTTCCCCTGGGCCGATGACAAAGGACAGCGGGCACTCTCGGCCCCCACCCCTCGCCTATCTCTTCCTTCAGCTGCAGGGCTTGTGTGTAACTATGTACAGTAGCTTTGGAATGTGGCGTCACCCAGGCGCATTATTTCTTGGCCTTAGAGGCAGACATGTGACCACCTGGCCTGGGAGCCCAGCCCTGGCTCTCTCCTCAAGATGATGCTGACAAAATTTGTGGGGTTTGGCTCTAGAGCAGAGCCTATTTGGAAGTGGGATTTGGGGTCTAAGACTTTTGAGAGATTCTTTATTTATTTTTTTAAATTTTTTAACATTTTATTTATTTTTGAGACAGAGAGAGACAGAGCATGAATGGGGGAGGGCCAGAGAGAGAGGGAGACACAGAATAAGAAGCAGGCTCCAGACTCTGAGCCATCAGCCCAGAGCCCGACACGGGGCTCGAACTCATGGACCGCGAGATCATGACCTGAGCTGCAGTCGGACACTTAACCGACTGAGGCACCCAGGCGCCCCTCTTTATTATTTTTTTTAATATAATTTATTGTCAAGTTGGCTAACATACAGTGTATACAGTGTGCTCTTGGTCTTGGGGGTAGATTCCCATGGTTCATCGCTTCTATACAACACCCAGTGCTCATCCCAATAAGTGACCTCCTCAATGTCCATCACCCATTTTCCCCTCTCCCCCACCTGCCCACCTTCAACCCACAGTTTGTTCTCTGTATTTAAGAGTCTCTTATGGTTTGTCTCCCTCCCTCTCTGCTTTACAGCCTAGACAGTAGCTGAGCTTAGGAAAAGTATCCTGCCTGGTTGACACGAGGACTCAGCCACAGCCTGTCACGATGCCTCTTAGGTGGTGGGGCCAGGGGGAGCCCGGCCATGCTCTTTCAGCTTCTTGCTTCGTACCTGACTTCAGCATTTCAGTTTCTACCTCAAGTTGGCAGCAATAGAGTGGGGGGCAGGAGGCATCCCTAACTGTCTCGAGCAATACTTGGAGGAATGAGACCCTAGAGTGGTTGGGATAGGAATCTTACTCTGGGTACTTTACGCACATTCGCTGACTTAAACCTCACAATCATACCATGAGGTGGCTATTATTACCTCCACTTTACAGATAAGATGATCTTAGAGAGGTTAGTTCACGCCCACGTTCACACAGCTATTATGTTGTGGAGCCGCATTCTATTCTGTCTGACTCAGTGCTCACGGTCTTACCCATTCAGAAATACTGCCCAGAAGCCTAGAAGGTTTCATTTGAGTTTTGCTTCTTTGCCTTACCCAGTTTTGGAAAGAACCATCCAGAAACACTTTATCTCTCAGGAGATAGGACAGGTAAAAAAAAATGTGATGGGGCAGGAGATTGGACATGTGCCTTTCTTTGAATTCCTGATGAAGTTTTATTTGCAGGTAATTCTACACGAAATGAATCAGAATAGCCTCCTTACTTCCATTATTCTATCTGAGGAACTGAGGAATTTTGTTCAGGTCAGGGACTGAGAAAAAGTGAAATGGGCCTATTCTCAGTGTCCTTGGGACCACGTCTTGACTGCTCTGTGACCTCAGCAAATCCCTGTCTCTCTCTGTGACCTTTGGTTCATCTGTAAAAAAGTTTGGAATAAGAGTTTTTTTCTCCTTAAACAAAACAACAACAACAAAATTGCCCAAGTGAATTCCAAACTCCATATTAAATTCCAAATTTAATATGAATGGTAAGATTGGGTCTGATTCATTTTGCATAGAATTACCTGCAAAAAAAGTCATAATGAATTCAAGGTTGACTATTGGGTTGCTGATTCTTTTTTTTTTTTTGGCATAATTGTTTTATTTTTTTAAAAATAAATTGGTTAATTTTTAAAAAATGTTTATTTGAGAGAGAGAGAATCAGAGACAGAGACAGAACATGAGTGGGAGGGAGGCAGAGTGAGAGAGGGACACAGAATCTGAAGCAGGTTCCAGGCTCTGAGCTATCAGCATAGATTCTGATGCGGGGCTCGAACTCACAAGCAATGAGATCATGCCCTGAACCAAAGTCAGACGCTTAACGGACTGAGCCACCCAGGTGTCCTGGCATAATTGATTTGTGTAGGGGTATGGCACAATCCTTCACTTTACATTTGGTTTTCATAGTACACACATAAATGAGGTTGGGTTGTTTTTGTTTTTGCAAAAATATTCCAAGCTGTTATCAGTTTTCCCACAAGTTTCAGCCCAGTCCTTTGATATTTAAATGATCTCTTTTGAAGCCCCTATCCTGTCATCACCCTCAGATTTTCTCTTCTTCAGTTAGTTGGTGTAGCTTTCCCAGATTCTCATTTGTTAATATGGCTTCATGTGTCTGATTTGAGCAGCTTGCCAATAACACTTTCACCCACTTCACAGAAAGTTCGTTTTCCCCAACATTTGCCATCTCTTGGCATTTTTGCATGTACCACTTACAAAATAGTCTGCAAAGAACATTCTTACCTTTGGGGGGAACTGGCTAGTGTGAAAAGGAGAAGGACGGATGGCTGAGAAGGTATACAATAGAAAAGTGGTCAGTACTTTTAGTGAATATTTTGTGTTGTGATTAACTTTTGCTTTCTGTGTGCAACTTCATAACTGAAACGTGGGTAGTAAATGCTCGTCTAACAGGATCCATGGGAAGGATCAGCCACATACTTGGACAAGGGAGAGCAAATAGGTATCACCCAGTGTACCCACTCCAATTGATAGCTAGTGCTTGTCTGAAGCATTGTGTTGAGAAGGATCCTGAGACTCCTTTTGGCCTTTCTAAGGAAGAGTAGTACAATTGATTAACATGTTTGATGATGTGTGGGAGGGACTGAGTGGCAGTCTGTGTGCTGACATAGCCCATACTAAATACTCAGCAATTGCCAAGTTTTCTTTCTTACAATGTGGCATTATTGAGGAGAGATTAAAAAAAAAAAAAGGAAAGAAAAATGATGATGATTACTCAGAAGTAGTTCACCTCTGAGAAAAGATGGACAGAGACAGGAGTTGGTTGAACATTTATTCTGGTAGTACCTGCTTTGGCTGCTTGGCCAGCCAGATGACAAAAAAGAAGTCTAGTGGTTATTAAGAACACAGATGACATTTTTGTTGTGACGATTTTTGCTTCCCCCTGCTATCTGACAATCGTGGAAATGTAGATCTAAAACAAGGAAGTGAGATAAAGCAGAAATGTTACCTCTTGTTATAACTCAGGCTCTGGAGTCAGACAGATTGGGGTTTAATTCCAGTTCCAACATTTATTGAATGACGGTAAGAAACTAGCTAAATCTGTCTAGACCTCAGTTTCCTCATTTGCAAAATGGGAATAATAATAGTAGGTGGCGCTCTGGGTTGTTAGGAGGACTCCAAGTGCATGTGCAGCAATTTCCTGCTTCCTGAAATGGGATAGTGAGTTTCTCTCCCAGGAAATGTGTGTGATGCATAGTTAAGGGTAATGTATGCAAAGTGCCAGAGAGTTTAAGTGCCACCGAAACCACACATCAAAGTCTTGACCCTAGGGTCACCCGGATGTCACTGAAGCCACAGAGAGAGCTTACAGAAACAAAAGAAGCCGATGAAC
Organism: Prionailurus bengalensis; assembly: GCF_016509475.1. NCBI lineage: Eukaryota > Metazoa > Chordata > Mammalia > Carnivora > Felidae > Prionailurus > Prionailurus bengalensis. Next base: position 96,225,627 of record NC_057349.1, on the reverse strand, counting down.
CAGTGGAGTTACTGCTCAGGACTCTCTTGGCAATCTCCTTCCTGCTTCTCTCCAGGAATGTGGTTGCTGCTCAAGCAATACTCCCATCTCCACTAATGATCTTAAAAGCTAATCAGAAGATACCAAGAAATACAGCATTCTCAGCATGCCTAACCTTTGCTGAACCCTCTTAAATGCTTTTGTTTGAGAGAAAGTTGTTTTAATTCAAATCTATTCAGTCTTTCAGTTTCAACCTTCTCTGTTTCACTCAAGCTAAAGGTATCCTTATTCTCTAGCCTGGGAGGGAGCCCCAAGGTCAGTTTCGTTTGCACTAAAAAAAAAAAAAAAAAAAAGAGAGCAGGGAGATGGGCTAGGGGCTGGGATGAGAGAGGGAAAAGGTTCATTATTTTCTAGTCAGAGAGTCAGTGGGTTGTTTGTTTTACCATCTCATTTTGAGATTTTTCTTGTTGACGTGAAGAGTCAGATTTTTCAGGAGTGAAAAATCAAATGATTCAGAAGCCAAGGGGAGAAGAGTGAACAGGTCACAACTTAAAATATTAATAATGACTTTTACAGTCAAAGGGTAGTCAGATAAATTCTGTGAACATTGAGTACCCTCTGAACATAAATCATCGATGAGCAGCCTTTGTAAATCTGCCTCACTTGTATTGTAGCTCCATGTTAAAGTGCAGGGGCATCAGTTACACGGCAGAGAGACCGGAAGTGGGAAGGAGAGCACGCCTTCGGGGCACCGAGGCTCTGGTATCAGGTGCAACCATTTTCTGAGCTCTTGAGAGACAGGCTAGGCATCTGCTAGCCTGGGCTCTCTCGCTCTCTAGCTGTAGGACACGTGGTCATACATCTCAAAGCCTTAGGCTCCTCGTCTGTAACGTACAGGTCATAGTGTTGCTATTATTAGGCCAGGCTCAGCTCTGTGGCTCTGCTTCCACTCAATAGTGAGTGATCAATTACAATGAACAGTCAGCATCTTATAGTTTACTATCTCCACGCCAGGAAATAAGGGACTTGCCCAGGGACACATGGTAACAAGGAGAGCCAGGAATCAAGCAGACCTTTGAACGGACAAAATCCCTCTCTTGGTTCGGTACATGGCCCTGATCTCACATGTGGAAGTCATAGGTACCGTGAACAGTGGCTGCTCAACCAGAACTAAACGCAGAGTAATGATCTTGGATGGTCGTGGTGCAGCCTCTTTGGAAAAATAAGCAAAAGGAAAATTACTTATGTGGCATACTCTACCAACAACAGTTTTTCAATGTTTATTTATTTTTGAGCCACAGAGCGTGAGTTGGGGAGGGGCAGAGAGAGAGGGAGACAAGATCCGAAGCAGGTTCCAATCCGACGCAGAGAGCCGACGCGGAGCTCGAACTCGTGAACCGTGACACCATGACCTGGGCCGAAGTCGTCTATTTAGCCGACTGAGCCAACCAGGTGCCCCAAGAACAATTTTTAGAAGAGGATCATTACCCTATGTTAATTGGACAGATAGGGTTGTTGTTTTTTTTTTCTTTTACATTGCTTAGGCTTCCTAAGGCATCGTCTATATTCATATGGGCCTTGGCCTTCTATGGACAAAACTCGAAAATGTATGACCACACCTGGAAGAAGAGGCACCTGTATTGTCCTTTCAGGCATGAGGTTGAAGCCAGGCCCTCTTCCTCTGCCTCTCCATCACTGCCTACACCATCTCAGTGTGGCCCAGGGGCTGTTGCCAGCTCTCTTGCCCAGTGAGTGCAAGTGGGCACTGAGCTGGCTATGCTATTACTCCTTGTTTAAAGCAAACCAGCGCTTGGCTACCCAAGTCTTCCCAGATTTTCTTTTTGCCTAACTTGCCCTACAGCTGTGTGTTTTAAACTTCCACGTGCACGCAAACCTCCGGGAATCTTGTTCATTCTGGCTCAGTAGGTGTGAGTTGGGGTCTGAGATTTTCCAATTGCATCAGGCTCCCGGGAGGTGCCCTTGCAGCTGACCACGTTGATTATAAATAAAATGCACCAGCTTTTCCGGCCAGGGCAAAATGGAGCATCTTGAAGCCATATGGTTTTAAAAGAGACTTTAATAATAATAAAAATAAAATAGCGGGCTCTGCCAACCATGTACAAAATAGTTTACTAAAATGGTCTCCTCTTTAAAAACGCTCCCCCCTCCTCACCTCCACCCTTCCAGTATCCCAAGAATGCATTTAGAGTCAGCTACCATGCCAAGATTTTTGCTGGACTCTCTTGCCTTGGGTTTTATTTCTACATGTGCTTATATCAGCCTTTACCTAGTACTTGAAATGTGGGTCTTTCAGAGAGCAGTGCCTCTGATTTGATCTCCAAGTTAACCAGGGGCTGCTGACAGATGGCCAGTGAGGGCTGACATTCTCCTGTCTCTGCCTTATAGTGAGCTCTGGCCTTGGCTGCTGTGTGTAGTTGTGAGATTTGGCTCATGGAAACATGATTTCCTGACTGTGGGCTTGGCGCCCCTCTCCTTAACACCAGTGATAAGCTTCATCCAGCACTTGATAGTCCACGATGTCTATCTGGTTGTTTCTGCAAGCCAATGGACTTTGGCTGCCAGCAGGCAGTCCGGAATTCTAGCCTTGATGTTTCTTGTATTTTCATTTCCTTCTCGGCAGATGTCAGCAACTGCTGGCCTGCTTCTGTCAGTCCGCCATGACCATTCGTTCGGGGGTCAGGATGGGAAGCTCGGTTACTTCGTAATTTCCTTCCCTGCATCCCCTCCCTGCCAACCCCAGCCATGAACAACTAAAAACGCAGCAAGAAGTTGGAAGACCCTCAGAGAGAAATCTGCAACATGGCTTTATGGATAATGGCTTAATATCCAGGTATTACTTTCTTACTGAGTCTCAAAGCTGCCATCAAATGCCTTCCCGCCACTGTTCTGATGATACACGTTGTGTAGATTCGAGAAGCTCTGTGGGTCTCAGTAGTGCAGAACACGGGGTTGGAGAAGGAAGGTATGAGATGAACTCCCCCTTCGGTCTTTATGCCTCTCGCACAAAACTTGATGCCATGGCAACCACTTGATCCTGGGGACAGGTCCACGGAGGGCCTTTCTGTAGGTCAGCAGCATCACTGGTGGACCACTATAGGAAAAAATAATTAAAAAAGAGTTTCCTGTCAATCACTGAGATCTGTCCCTTTTCAAAATGCTTTCTGTGTGCAGCCTTTCCCCACCATTGGTGCTGCCTGCAACCGCCTTGGTTCAGCCCTCCTCCCCGCACCCCCTCTCCCGGTGCCTTGAGGCCTGCGGCTCCTCAGCACACGCTTACAAGGGAAGTCTCCCTAAAGTACTGTTCCCCTTGTGCTGTTCCTCCACTTAGGAACCCAAAATGGCTCCACATTGCCTTGGAGATGAAGCATGAATCCTGCTGTACATTTCAGGGACTATGCAATCTGGCATTCCCTGATTCGTCAGCCACATTTCCCACCACCCCAAGGTGGCTCAGGCCCATGGCCTTGCTCTCTGCCATCTCCAAGGCAGGACTCAGGACTCAGGACTCGGGGTTGCCCTTTCTTTTCCTTTGTTTATTTGTAAAAATTTTTAATGTGTATTTATTTTTGAGAGAGACAGAGAGACAGAGCATGAGCAGAAGAGGGGAACGGGCAGAGAGAGAGACACACACACACACAGAATCTGAAGCAGGCTCCAGGCTCCAAGCTTTCAGCACAGAGCCTGAGGCACGGCTTGAACTCATGATCTGTGAGATTATGAGTTGAGCCGAAGTCAGACGCTTAATCAACTGAGCCACCCAGCAGCCTCAGCGGTTGCCCTTTCTGCCCAGCTTTCTTCTTCTAATGCTCCCCAATCACCTTGTCCTTCTCCTTCCTGGTTCCTGGCATGCTTGTCATTAATGTCTCGATTGCATAGTTGTTTGTTGTCTGTCTTCCTCAACACCCTCATGCCCTGTGAGGGCAGGGGTACCGTGCTAGGGGTACGTCTGCTAGGGCCGCTGTAACAAAGTACCACAGACCAGGTGGCTTAAACAACGGACATTTTCTCACAGTTCCGGAGGCTAAAAATCCAAGATCGAGGCATCAGCAGGTTTGGCTTCTCCTGAGGCCTCCCTCCTTGCCTGCCAGATGGCCACCTTTTCGCTGTGTCCTCACATGGTCGTGCCTCCGTGTATGTGTCTCCCTGGTGTCTTCTTGTCCAAATGTCCTCTTCTTCTAAGGACACCACTCAGGTTGCCTTACGACCCACCTTAAAGGCCTCATTTTAATGCACTCACCTCTTCAAAGGCTCTACCTCCAAATATGGTTACATTCTGAGGTACTGGGGTTGGGCTTCACCATATGAATTTGGGAGGGGGGTACAACTCAGCCCATAATAAGCACTCTCCTTCCCTCTCACTTGTGTATGGCCAGCGTCTAGCCCTGTGTCTGGCTCATGGAAGGCAGGTCTCAGCATAGGTTTGTGGCTGAATGATTTTGTGAAAGAAGCTACTGTCCATCTCTGACGTGTCCTGTCCCTTGTCCCTCGAATCATTTGAGGCCTGGTCCAGCCTTCCCTCACCTGGGAGGACTTCCCAAAGCTGGCTGACTTCCTACCCTGGACTTCTCTAGCCTACACTTATGCACACGCACATGCCGACTCTTTCAGGGCTATTAGCCTTGACCCCTTAGCTGGAGTGCACAGCTGGAGCTGTGCCCCACTCCTCATGGACCAGACACAAGGAGGGTGCTCTAAAACAAACTCCCTAAACAAATGTGTGGGTGATTTTCCCTTAGGAATGATTTGGATCTGTTGAGGAGGTCCTTGAGGGAGCTCTAGCCAAGTCCAGGGAGAGGGACCACTCAGACTCACCCGGCCCCCAGAACAGAGCTGGAGGAGAAGCTGTGGGTTTGGGGACTTTAACCAATAAACTGCGTTTCCTTTGTCCTGGAGATCATCACAGACCAAGCTGGAGACACTACTCATCAGCCTTTCCCAGATAACAGCTTGACACATTTTATTATCTGAAAGCATTTAAAATCTGGGTGACTTTGTCTTCTTTCCAACCATTATTCTCTTGCCAGCCGTGGGAGCATATCTTCTGAAATTCAAAGAGTTAGGCCTGGTTATATATTGACCTCATTCCCCAGCAACTTAATTATTGACCCAGCTTGTAAATCATTCATAGCTTTCCAGAGGTATCCATATACCTCTGCTGGCAGCAAATGGTACCTTGGGCTATTTGTGGAATGGAGGCTGGGGTCAGGGAGAGTGTGAAAAATTAAGAATAACAACACTTCCTTTTCTCCCTGAACTTTAACCGCCCTTTTAAATACAGCTAATGCTTTCTTCCTTTGCCACCTGCTCACAGAACCTAAGTTTACTGCCAAGAAGGCTATGTAGTTTCACTTACCATTCTCCTCCATGCCATGCCACCCCAAGGACATCAGGTAACTTCAGTTTCATCTAGGAGGGAAGTAGCTGGAACCAGCCGTCTTGCCTCAAGTCTCTCTGGGTTTCAGCCAGGGCGTTAGGAATGTAGCGTCTTAACATTTTAAGTACCCCTTCTAATCGTATCTGTTAGGGGCTGGATAAGAAGTAACGGCTTTCAGCTGGCCTGCCGGTGGGGCGTTCAGGCGGGTTTGTGGTTAACCAAGGCCACACATCCAGTGAGCAACAAGATGGGGTTTAATTGTAGTGGTGTCTGGTGGGGGGCCCGCACCTCTGTGGCGTCAGGTATCAGCCAGGCCTGCTTACTCTCCAGTGAGGGGAGAGGGCCAGTCAGGTCTCACCGGCTGGCTGCAGGGTTCAGCTCCAATGCCTGTGAAAACAGACACCAAAATAATCAAAGCGCTGCATTCCTGTGTCTAAACGGCAGCTAATCCCCTCTGCTCTGAAGGAGCAGAAACCACAGGTGACAGTCCAGCCCTGGGTGGAATCAGCTGTTTGGTTCATTTGTCCCCCAGTCTTGTAGTTCTCAGAGTTGAAAGGAACCTGAAAGATGCCTCAGTCTGTCTCCCGGGTGAGGAAACGGAGGCTGGAGCGTGTTCAGGGGTTGCTTCTGTTGACCACTTGTGAGCGACCCTGACCCCAGTTCTGCTGTCTGCTAGGCTATAGGGCTTTCTTTCCATCATGTCGTGAGTTGTCGTTCTCAAATGGGTTAGATAAGCCTTCTTTACTCGAGTTTCAATTAATATAAGCTGGAAATGGGCCTATTTTATTAAACCTGGAAAAGAAATGAATGGCAAGAGTCTTTTTTAAAGTAAACAGTAGAACATTTAGAACGCCAGAAGATGATGTCACTATTTACCAAAGCTAGAGACAAATCGTTCTCAACTTGTTCAGTGCACACGGTCTGGCTCCCAATCACTTCTAGCCAAGCTTGTCCTGAAGCACAGACCCTCCCCACCTCCCTGCTCCCCGAAAACTACTGGAACAGGTGGGCAGCTCCTTTGTGCTTTAGAATTGCCTCTTTGTTTCCCTTGGAAGTGTAGTCGGTTGGCGTTGGGTGGGGAAATCCAGGAGAAGAGATCTGCTGGGGAATTTTTAACAAGGTTTGAGTGTTTTACAAGCATCCTTGCAGGCTTCACTACAAGATGCCCTATGACTGCCTGCCCCCTTGTAGATGCTTCTAGGAGCCCGAGATTGCAAAATCAAACTTTGTAGGTAAGCAGTTGAGGGCTGCTGCATATCAACGAGCCACTACCTTTCTTGGTAACCTCTTTTTTTTTTTTTTTTTTTTAACCTTTGGAGAGCATCTGTTAAAGCCAAGCAAATCATTTTTTTCTAAATTTTGCTCTCACTTGGTACCACTTCTGCTCAATTGCTTTTCATATATTAATGGACTCATTTAATATTCATGAAAACCCTTCAAGGTGGGTTTTCTCATCCCCAATTTTCAGATGAGGAAACTGAAGCCCTGAGCAGTAAGTGGCTTTCTCGAAGTTACATAATTAGTAGTATCACCGAGTCTGTCTTCATTCCACTGTACGTTTTTAGCAAAGCACAGTATCCCATGATTAAAAATAAAAACAAAATTCTTGACCTTAATATGCAACCCTGCTTAGTTAGGCAGGTGACCAGAGAAGGTTGCTGAGTGTCAGAAGAATTCACACTGTGTGATTTTAGAGTCCTGTGCCTGTATATTACGTGTGTGTGTATGATGGACTGAATGTTTGTGTCCCCCCCGCCCAGATCCCTATGTTGAAATCTGAAATCCTAACCCCCAATGCGATGGTATTAGGAGGTGGCCTTTGGGAGCCCTCATGAATGGGATCAGTGCCCTCATAAGGATAGATGTGAGAGAGCTTTCTTCTTTCCCTTCCTCTGCCATGTGAGGACACAGGGACAAGGTGGCTGTAAACCAGGAGGAGGGTTCTTATCAGAATTCGACCATGCTTGTACCTTGATCTTGAACTTCCAGACTCCGGAACTGTGAGAAATAAATATTTCTATTGTTTAAGCCACCATAAGCCACCTGGTCTATGGTAATATGTCACAGCCTCTCCAAGCAGACTAAAACTACGAATACTTATACATAGCATCATCATCATTTTCCCTCTGGGATGGAGTCCGTGGTGGCCTGAGGATGAGGTCTGTGACTGTGGCTGCAAGCTTTGTCAGTGTATTCACTGGGCAGAGATGTGGGCCCTTGCTTTGGGGGGGCAGGTGGTAGGAACATCTTGTTTACTCCCAGAGTTCTGCACATCTTGCTCTGGCTTAACCAGTTCACAGAGGGATATGAACTCGAAGTAAGGGAGGCCTTTCCAGATGAAATTATCCAATTATATTTCTTAATTTTAACAGTGTGAGTAATAGAGACAATGTTGGATAATTTGCAGGCAGGTCAGAGAAAACAATATGCTCCCTCACGTAAAGGCTACACCCTAACTCCAGCACGGGAAAACACCATACAGTCCATCCCTCGTAAACCCCAGGTGCGATGCCAGCTCCTAGGGCCACACCAACGTGGCACAGATGAAAAAAGCTACCGGAAATGCCACTTCAGGCTGTTAAGCTCCTGCTGTTCTCTCTCTCCATACTTTTTTTGGCTGCTGGTAATTTGCCCGAGGTTCCAACCCCTGCTTCATGACCAGCCCTCTCTCCTCAGCCAGCTCCGATGCTCCCACCAAGCTGAGCAGATGAGCCCAACAGTGCTCATTCCTCAAGGGGCTCTGTTCCAGCCAGCCTCCTCCTGGGCCCCCAGAGTGCACGTATAAGAACAGCATTTTGCTTACAATTTTGCTTTAAAAAGATTATAAAACTGACTTCACCAATACTGGAACACTGGTTGTGGCCCTAAGAGCTGGCATCGTGCTCAGGGTTTATGAGGGGTTGACTGTATGCTGTTTTCCCATGCTGGAGTTAAGGTGCAGCCTCTACGTGTGGGACAATATTGTTTTATCTGACCCGCCTGCAATTGATCTAACGTCAAATCTCTATTACTCACACTGTTGAAATTAAGAAATGTAATTGGATACACATCAGGATTTATAATTTATTATTTTATTGTTATTTGCTGCATTTATTAAATCTGGCTTTCTGTTGCCTTAGTTTCTAAAGCTGTTTAATACCTTATATTTACTATTTTATATCTTATATTTACTCTCTTACGGTAAAGAAATATATCAACCAAAAAAGACGGTTGAAAGATATGTTTTTATCAGTGTGTGGTCCTGGATTCATTTCTGTCTCCGAATTGGGTTCCCTACCCCTGGTCTCAGTATAAATTAAGTTCTCTTATCTCTATCTGACAGGGAAGGTCCTCAATAGAATAAGAATTATCAGGTGGGAATGTCTGCAGCTTTCCTCTCTTTCCCAGATGGCTGAAAAAAAAAAAATGCTATATCTGTCCAATTTCCTCTTTCCTTTCCCCTCCTAAAAAGGAGGTGTTTTCATTGCTTTTTTAATCACTGGGAGAGGGTTTGTATCAATGTACATAATCAGGAGACAGAAAGAAAAGAGGAAGTAAAGAGAGGAAAGACAGTGTGGGGCTGGCTTGGAGAGAGATGCTTGAGAACAGCAGATATGAGTAAAATGGGCAGTGAAGGAAGGAGAATTCATGAATGTTGGTTTGCCTTCTCTTCGTGGTTTCCAAATAAAGACTTTGAGTCTTTGAAATTCCTTTTTTTGTGCTGAGCTGTACTGTTTTCATCACACCACTATTAGACTGAACCATGTGGATCCTGGCTTTATTCAGGTCATATGTGAAAAATATTCCCATGTCCTCTCCACTTTTAGGGCTTTCCATTACTTTGCTCCAAGCAATTCAGAGGCATGGAGTTATGATCACAAGCGTCATGATTTTGGCTCTCTTAGGTGGATCACAGTCTTTGGGATGGGTCTACAATAAGTCTGGACAGAATTCATCTCTAATGAATCTGATAAGCCTAAGAGGAATTACTTCATTACCATGAATAAGAAGCTTCCTAACTGGATTTGATTTCAATAGTGAGGACATGGGGAACTTACTCCAGATGTATTGACTAGAATAATAATAATATCTGTTAGATAAGTTTCAAAATATTTCAGATTTGTTCCATCTTTTTGTCTGGAGAATCCTCTGAGGACCACACCTGTCTTGTAGAAATGTAGTCAAGATCATCTTTTAGAGGGAATGGTGATTTTGCTGGTGTTCTTTCAAAAAATTTTTTTTCTTTAATTAGAGAAATCTCCACTGCTATAAGCTGTCAGAAAGATGTGGTGCTGTCTTTATTTATAATAGAAATGTGTTCAGCAATTTTCCCCCCTGTATGTTTTACTAGAGAAATTGTTTATATTATTTATAAAGTTCAAAAATGCATTTTTAGGCAACATTCTCCAACTCAGCCTGTCCAGGGTGCTCACAGAGTCTAAGAGATACCTTGTGGTCCTCAGGACTGCCAAGAGCTGCAGAGTTGAGACTACTTTCTCATTCTTTTTTTTTTTTTAATGTTTATTTTCTTCACAAATTTTTTTTTAAATGTTTATTTATTTTTGAGAGACAGAGACAGCATAAGCAGGGGAGGGGCAGAGAGAGAGGGAGACACAGAATCTGAAGCAGCTTCTGGGCTGTCAGCACAGAGCCCCATGTGGGGCTTGAACCCGCAAACCGCGAGATCATAACCTTAGCAGAAGTCAGAGACCTAACCAACGGAGCCACCCAGGTGCCTCAATGTTTATTTAATTTTGAGAGAGGGAGAGCATGATGGGGAGAGGTACAGAAAGAGAGGGGGACAGAGGATCCAAAGAGGACTCCATGCGGACAGCAGAGAGTCCAATGAGGGGCTCGAACTCATGAACCATGAGATCATGACCTGAGCCGAAATCAGATGCTCAACTGACTGAGCCACCCAGGCACCCCTTCTTTCTCATTCTTGTGGAAATGGTGTGCTCTCAATTTGGGGACAACTAAATGACTAACATCTGGGATTTTGCCCTTGTTCACTGTTCAGGGGTTTGCCACTCTGGCAAGAAGTTTGTGAAAGACAAGTTCTAAGTGATTAACAGACTGGAAGCTTATGTTTGGTGACTAAAGTTTCCCTAGTTCATTTTAGAATAGAAAATAGAGGGGCGCCTGGGTGGCGCAGTCGGTTAAACGTCCGACATCAGCCAGGTCACGATCTCGCGGTCCGTGAGTTCGAGCCCCGCGTCAGGCTCTGGGCTGATGGCTCAGAGCCTGGAGCCTGTTTCCGATTCTGTGTCTCCCTCTCTCTCTGCCCCTCCCCCATTCATGCTCTGTCTCTCTCTGTCCCAAAAATAAATAAATGTTGAAAAAAAATTAAAAAAAAAAAAAGAAAATAGAAATTTGACAGTATTTCTTTTTTTTTTCCTGTGCATTATTTTAATCATTTAACTGATTTTTTTTATTAAAAAAATTTTTTTTTTAAGTTTATTTATTTTTGAGACAGAGAGAGACAGAGCACGAACGGGGGAGGGGCAGAGAGAGAGGGAGACACAGAATCGGAAACAGGCTCCAGGCTCTGAGCCATCAGCCCAGAGCCCGACGCAGGGCTCGAACTCACGGACCTCGAGATCGTGACCTGAGCCGAAGTCGGACGCTCAACCAACTGAGCCACCCAGGCGCCCCTTAACTGATTTTTATCTATGCAAGGCCTCATTCTCCAGTTCTCTGGCTTTCTCCATTGTCCGAAGCATTTTCCCTTCTCGACCTTCCCAGCCTGGGCCTTGAAGTATACCTGGGGTTATGCTAAGTGTTGACCAGTCCTACAAATGTCACCTGATTACCTTTGGTTGGGTGGCAGGCTGCACTGCAGACACTGTCAGGAAGTAAAAATATGGCTACTATTTGACTTCCTCCTTCCAAATCTGATGCAAAGTTTCTTGGAGGCTTACTTTGCGTTTCTGTATAGGGCTTATCTCCCCCTCTGGTCTGCTGTCTCCTGACTGTGGTGTTGGGATGTCAACTTTCTCCTCCTCACTGGGAAGCACCGTCCAGGAAGTCAAAGGTTGAAGCTGACTCTGGTAGGAGCTGGGGCTGCAAACTCCTGCCAAAATGGTGGGACATGCCAGAACCTGAGGACCAAGTCAAGCCAGAGTCCCTAGGAAGACTGAGGTCCAAATACCAGGCTGCACATGGATGAATATGATATTTAGGAGGTCCCAGGCAGGGACCTGACTCAGGGACTCAGAACCCGGAGTTTGGAGTTTGGGGATGAAATTAAAGTGAAAGGAGACTGCCGTCAAGGCTAGGGTGAGAGGAAGAAAAACACCAGAGCAGCTGTGTTTTATCATAGCTGCTGTATATTTGAATCCATTTGGGGCATAGTATATGGGGAGACATATCTGAGAAGTAAACAATGTGGAATTTCTCAAATAAATCAATAATTAAACATTAAAAAAATTTTATTTCATGGGGGGGAGGGGCAGAGAGAATCCCAAGGGGGCTCCGCACTGTCAGCATGGAATCCAACATGGTGCTTGATCCCATGCCTCTAGGATCATGACCTGAGCCAAAACCAAGAATCAGATGCTCAACCAACTCCGGCCAGACCTCCTTTATTGGCTTCACAGAGTCCTGGGCCAGGTGCAAGTGTAGCTCCGTGGCAGAGAGTGCCAGTTTTTCCTGCAGGTCACCGTACGATCGAGGTTGGAGTTGATGAGAGATGCAGGTTCCAGTTTGTCTGCAGTGTCCATTTGTCCTTGTTTCTACCCACTCCCAGCTGCTTTCGTAGCTGCCCCACAGCATCTGGCTGACCCACAGCAACTTCAGGCTCAACCCCAGACACAGGGCCAACTGATGCCCCCAGCTCATGCAAGTGCAAAGGGAGGACCTCTGTACACTTTATTCTCTATCACCCACAGAGGTTCTGCATCTTTGATTGGACCCTGATGGATACAGAATGATGTATCGATTGCCTCTCAGAGATGCTGTAACGGACTGTACTTGGAATTTGTTGATTGAACAGAAGATCAAGTTTTAACTGTATATTGATTGGAGTGGTGGAAAATGAGCAAGACATAAAAATGCCCTGTGGAGATGCATGGAAATATATATTCTCTAGTCTGAAAAGCAAATCCTAAGTAACACAGCGGCCCTTCTACTCTGACACTCAAATAGCCTGCATATTCTTCAAAGAGGAAGTAATTATGAGTGCTTAATTATTCATTTGGGGCTTCTGGGTGGCTCTGTTGGTTGAGCATCTGACTCTTGGTTTTGGCTCAGGTCATGATCCTAAAGTCATGGGATCAAGCGCCATGTTGGGTTCCACACTGACAGTGCGGAGCCCCCTTGGGATTCTCTCTGCCCCTCCTCCCTCAATGAAATAAATTTTTTTTAATGCTTAATTATTGATTTATTTGAGAAATTCCACATTGTTTCATGGGGAAATATCATGTTCATCTATGTGCAGCCTGATCTGGCTGGCTGTGGTCTGGGTGTCTCTTCACCCTAACAAGTCAAGCCAGCAGTCAGCAACAACGTTTTCTGGAGGCCACAGCACCTGCTGCAATGCAGACACCTTCAGGAAGTAAATGTATGGCTGCTCTTTCACTTCTTCCTTCCAAATATGATGCAAAACATTTCTTGTGGCCAGTGCTAACCCAGAACGATACAAGGAAGGGAATTCTTAGAAACATAGTTTCAGGTTAGCTCAGGTCACAAGGTAAAAGCCACTGTGGTCTATTCCTTGTCAACTCAACATTCACACACCCTTCTTTTGCTCATGTCTAATATCCAAATAAAGACAATAGAACATTGTGCTTTTGCCTAACGTGATACAATTATTTTTATACTACCTAAGACGTACTACCCTGTCCTACAAAAAGTTCTAGAGTTCTTGCATCGCTTCTCGGCCTTTTGGCTGAGATCAAGTGTAGAGTTCTTGTTTCTGCATTGGGAGGTATTAGTTTCTCCCTTACCTAAGTCACACTCCCCCTTTGCTAGTCTGTAACTTAAATGCTGAGATCTAAAAATTAATTACCATGAACACATCTCATGTTAGATGTGAGGAGAATGAGAGGGTAATTAACCTCTTTAAACAATCAAACATATTGACCAAAGCTAGACTCAGCAAAAGCTTTCTTTTGAATGAGATTATGGATGTACTAAACTGATGCCTTAGTCCCTGAACTTAAGCTGGCCATTTTAGTTTCTTTTAATGCTGTCAAATTTATCCTGAGAGGAGTGGGGCTCCCAGCCAAGCCTGAACTGTGATTCTGCAATTTGGCCTGGTGGTATCTGATTAATTTGTGTGCAGGAAACCCCCTAGGCATCTATTTACTTAGAGAAACTGAAAACTCTGAGGAAGAAGCTTTGAACAGAGCTCCCACTCACACCCCCGCTGAGTTGGGGGACAGAGGTTGAGAGAAAAAGAGGAAGGGCAGCGTCTGCCTTGCCCAGCTCCAGGGCTTAGATCTGACCTCCAAAGATAGGGTAGGGAACTATAGTCAGAACTGGTAGGGGATGTATGTTTGGCAGATACAATCTTACTTGGAATTCAGGTGGAAATTGTGGCAGAGAGTGAGAGAGTAGGCAGTCTCTCTATTTCTTAGAGAGCATCACAGTCCCATCTGGCATATCTAAAGTGTGTAGGCTTGGGGGTTTCCGGAGGCTGCATCCTGGGCAATAGCACATAAGCCTTGGGGACAGATAGAGCAGAAGGGGAAGAACCAGACCTTCCTCAGGCCTGTAGGAAGTGAGTGTCAAGCAGGCTGGAGTGGGAAAACATGTCTGAGATTTCTCTGTGAGATACCTTCTGGGGACTCAAAAGGAAGTGGGGACAGGGGTTAGGGAGGGGACAATGAGGAAGATGGGGTAGCACAAGGATCTTTGTGGTGATGAAACAGTTCTGTATCTTGATTGTGGTGGTGCTTACATGAATCTACATAGGTGATAAAATTGCATAGGAACACACACACACACACATATACACACTGAATAGAGGCAAAACGGGAAATTTGTGGCTTGTACCAATGTCAATGTCCTGGTTTTGTACAAGATGTTACCAGTGAGAGAGACTAAGGGAACACATTACCTTTCTAATCTATTTTTGCAACTTCCTATGAATCTGTAGTTATTTCAAAATACAAAGCACATTAAAAAAATGAAACTGGGGGAAATCAGTGAATCTGAATCTTTAGGTCTGGGCCTGGGCATTTCTGATTTTTTTCCTTTTCTTCTTCTTCTTCTTCTTCTTCTTCTTTGGCATTCACCAGATGATCATAATTGACCCAGGATTGAGAATGATCACTTTATCTGAAATTGTGAGGGTCAGATATATGAATTTTAGTAAGGATATGTGATACATTGTACTACATATTATATTCTCTAGATGGTCCTGAGGCAGCACCCTATAATAAAACATGAATATTTTTTCAGCAAAATTTATAAATATTCACACCAAGTAGGATAAACAACAATAAAAACTGGTAGGAGACTTTGAAGAGAGGGTCCAGTTCTTTCCTTTGTGCCGGGGGAGGAGTCGAGAAGCCACACTGCTGTAATTTGGGCAAAATTGTTCATTGATCTCATTTACTCCACAGGGAGCTAGGAGATCTGAGGAAATATGGGAACTCATCAGAGAAGCATATACAGATTTCTATATAGAGCGATGTCTGTCCACTTTAAAATTGGAAACAATTAGAAGCAATCTAAATATACGACTATATGGCCTTTTGCTTCCTTACACTGGAGAAAGCAAAACGGGTCACTAGGAGTTCTACTGGAGCCATCCAAAAAAAAAAAAAAAATTCAGCAAAGGCATTGGCTCAAATCAGCAGTCTGACCTGGAACTACAGTGTCAATATGTGCTGCCAGTGTTCCCGTGATTAAGTCGGACTAAGTGAACTTCCTTGAATGGGTCATCCAAGATATCTACCTTCCCCCAGAAACAATGCCAGCTCTTTGTACATAAAATAAAAATACTTCAATCGTGAGTGTTTATATATCTACAGATACATATGAAAATGGTTATGTAAATTATGTTACAGATCTACTGTGGAATATTATACAAGTATAGACTTTGCATTTTAAAGCTATAATGAAATAGAACATTCTCTCTTATGTAATATTTAGTGAAAGTGAGTTTATTTTGATAAGCAGTTTTTTAAAAGACAAGCTACATCAAAGTGTTAACAGTGAATATCTCTAGATGGTGGGAGTACAGGTAATTTTTATTTTCTCTTTTATATTTTTTATTTTAAAATGTTCTACAATGAACAGGCTGACTTCTATCACTAGAAATAAAACAAGTATTATTAATTTTAAAATATGACAAATAATGGTAGTGTGTCAAAATATGCTAAATTATAGTTGATTATTTTCTTAAGTTATGTCTTGAGACTATCAAAATACTTAAGACTTAATTAACATGTTATAAAAGTTTTGGGGAACACTACTTAACAATGTAAATCTATACTGAAATGTTGTAATAGAGTAAATAACCTACCAGGATTTACTTGTCCTTCCAAAATATACATACTTATTCTTGTGATAATTTTAATATTTATGTGTTGCACAGTGCAACTTAATTTGAAATTTTTCTTCAGTTTCCAGATTTTAAGAAAAACAATCTGCATCCATTTTAAGTGAGGCAAAACCATATTAGTAAAACAATTTTTCTTGCAAACTAATTATATGCTAACTACTTTACCTTTTTTCTTTCTTTTTTCACTTAATCCTCACATCTGCCCTATGAAATAGGTGTTATCATTACCCATTTTACAAATAAGGAGACTGAATCCCCATTAAGTTAAGGTCACGCAGTTGGCTGCCTGACTTCAGAGTCAGGACTTCTAACACCATAGTTCTCAAGGAAAGAGGTTTAGATTGTGCTGGAATGGGGAATAAGATAGAATATGAAATTCCACATGAATGGGAGCTTTTGATCAAGATCTGTGCAGGAGTGGATGGAGTTAGAAGGCAGGTGGAATTTCTCTATGTGGGAAGAGCTGTCGGAGCAGAGGGGGCCAGTCACAGCCTGTGTCAAGGCCCTGGCTTTTACTTCCAGACCTCTTAAATGACTTGGAGAAAATGAGTTATTTACTCCACTGGGAGAATTGCATGAGACAAAACAGAGGCTTTCCACATCCTTTAGCTTTCTGAGAATCATATTTTTCTTTAATATTCTCATTAAATGACTGAAACCTCCATCCCAGATTACATAGTGAATTAATCTTCCTGCCAGTGTGTTAAAAGATTCCTGGGGCATTTACATTTGCATAGCCTCCCTATTTCTCCAGTTCTTGCTCAGGTCAAATTCTTTTTTTTTTTTTATAATATAATTTGTTGTCAAATTGGTTTCCATACAACACCCAGTGCTCATCCCAACAAGTGCCCTCTTCAATGCCCATCACCCACTTTCTCCTCTCTCGGGTCAAATTCTTGAGTGATCCAGTATTGTCCTGCTGGTCATGGTCACTGCCCTCTCTCCACCCTGCTTCCTTCCATACCCGACATTACTCCCTTCTCTTGTTCTCCAAGCAACACCTACATCTGTTAATTAATGTCATGGTAGGTGGTGTCAGCACATCTGGCTGACTTTCACTGAAGATTTGGAGGTAGAAGGAGGGAAGTATGGTTCTGTCTAACCCAGCACGAGAACATGCCAGTAAGTCAACTCCAGACAAGTTCTTTCAAGTTTCTAACAGGTTGTCATAAGTATCAAGTCCTCCTCTTTCTTTCCTGGGAAGGCTCTTTTCTCTTCAACAACTGTTCTCATTCCTGGAGTTCTATGGCCAGTTCATCAGATCTCCACTATTGTATTATGCCAAACAAGTCCTGCTTTTTTTGTCCAACTCCTGGGGTCCATCCTGCCTAATTACAAGAGGGAAGATATGTCCAGCCATTCTCCTCTCTACTTTGGCCTGTTTGATCATGGGTGAATTATGGAGCCATTCTGAGCCTCAATCTACTTGTCTGCATGTTGGGGTAGTAACTACACTTCACCCCCCAGGACTATTGTGATAATTCAGTGAACATATTCACTTAGTATAGGGCTCAGAGATCAATGCCTGCTCATTAGTATTATTCCTTGACTTCTTAACTTCTGGGAACATTCAGACTTGTTTTCTCTCCTGTTATGTGTTGAGTCCTTGCTGGGCACCCCCTCTTGGCCAGAGGGAGGTGAAGACTGTTCCTTGGAACTTTTACCTCTGCTATGACTAGTCCTCTCTTACTGTGGATGTCAGGGAAGAATCTCAGTGCTCTGAAACCAACCAGACCTGCCCTTGCCCAGGATGAACAGGGAGAATGTGGAAGCCATAGCTATTGTGGACTGTTGGCCAAGTGTTTGAGTTGGATGATGAACCCACAGATGGTCACATGGCCCTGGAAACTTGGAGAAAGGACTGATGAGAGCAGCTCAAATGTACAACTTGGTGGTTTCTTTGGGGAGAGGCTGGGAGTGAGTGGGAGGGAAGGGGATGGCAATGAGATTAGGGAAAAGAAATCTGATGGTATTGAAAGTTAACATAACTACTGAAGAGTGTTATGGGTGGGATTTGGTGATCATGAATAAACACAGAGATATTGGTCAGGTCCATTATATGAGCAAGAGTGGACAGAGGAAGAGGAGGAGTTCAGCAGCGTGGCTGAGAGGACATGAGGCACATGTACCAGAGTCAGGTAGATAGCTAGGAAGCCTGCAAGACATTCCTCAGAGTTCTTTCAGACTCGATGGTGGTATGGACCCTTGAAGTGCGGCACACTCTTGGTGTCCCACTTACCCCCACCCCTCACAGTGAGGTGCGTGCCCTCTCCTAAGGCCCTCCCTCATAGCTGCCTCCTCCAGAAATGGGTAGGGGCAGGCCCAGCCAGTTCCTATCCTTCTGCTCCATTGGAGACTGTACTTCTGGGACACTGGTGTACCCACAGAGTGCCTGGCACAGAGGGCCCACCTGCACTGGAGTGGGAGGTAAGGGCTGTCAGGGGCCCCTTCTGTAGTCCAGGAGAACATGGAGCTGACTTTATCTCTAGCTGATGGTATCTTGTTCCCTGGAGGAATAGGGTACCAGGTGTGGGGACCCTGTGAGAGAATGTCCCCTCCCTCAAAAAGTTCCTCAGGATGGGCTACCTTGTGAAGTTGGCCACCTGGGAGTAGGCAACTAAGAGAAGCCAAGGACAAGACCCTTCCTCCGTTCTTAGCTGCCCCACAGGCCTACACCTGGAGGTCAGGTGTGGGGCAGCTCCTACTGAAGAGGCAGGATGTGGGCATCAGCGGAAATATCAGCCACTGCCAGAGAGCAGCTTTGGCACTGGATGGGGTTATCCTTGGGGTAGGCAAGGCAGGCACAGCCTCTGAGCCATCTCTGAGCCCATCCTCGATGCTTCAGGGTGTGAGGGGGTACTTGGCTTTCAGGAATTATGTTAGTGGATGCTCAGCAAGAGACTATATGCATTTTGTTGTTGTTGTTGCCAGATTTATGGGGATCACACTGTCTGCCTTTTATAGCCTTTAGGTTAAAGAAACCTAGGGGAACACATGATTCAAAATAAAAGTTGGTTCATCTTTCCAGATCAAAGAGTTATAAGTGTCAAAACTCTCAGGCAAGATCTATCAGTGACGCCATGACCACATGCCTCTATTGAAATTTCTCTTTGCAAGTAAAGAGGTATGTATTGTTTTTTCCAGCAGTGGAAATACAAATGATCTACTCTGGAAACCTTGGCTGTTTTACAGATAACTAATTTGTTTGCTGATAAATGATTACCCAGGAGCTGGGGTGGAGACCCAGAAATCCAACTGCAAAAATAATTAAGTTCTCTCTGCGCAGGCCATTGTGCTAAGTAGTTAGGGTACTGCAAAGAATGTGCAGGGTACAGACTTTCTCCATTAGAATTTATGGGTTAGTAAAAGAAAGAAGACAGGAAAAACAACACGAACACATATAACTGTAACAGATAGGACCTATGCTACTCACACTAGCCATTGTATGATTAGGATAGGGTCAGAGACTCAGAGGATGACTTCTTGAAGGAGGTGTTCAAGCCATGGTTTGGAGATGAGAATTCAGGGTCTGGCAGAGAAAGGAGGAGAGCAGGTGGATATTGAAACTGCTCTCATAGTATTTTTAATGTTGCTCTTATTTTTTTTTTTTGAGGGAGAGAGAGTTGGGGGGGGGGAAGAATACGAGAGTGGGGGAGATGGGGGCAGAGGGCTAGACAGAGAGAATCTCAAGCAGGCTCCATGCTCAGTGCAGAGCCCGACATGGAGCTTGATCCCACAACCCTGGGATCATGACCTGAGCCAAAATCAAGAGTCAGACAGTCAACCGACTGAGCCACCAGGTGCCCTATATTGCTCCTGTTCTTGTTGGTTGATTCAGGGCAGCCGTAGTGCAAGAGCGATAAGGACATTTGATTTAAGAAATGAAACAGGGTGTTCCAAAATTAGATCAGAAGTTTTGTTCAACTAGAGTTCAGAACTGGGTTTTGGAAATGTTGGGGAAATTGTTAGTTTTATTCCCAGGACCTGATGCTTCAGTGGTTGGATATTCTACATGACTATTTGCTTTCTCTGCTCATGCAAATAATAGATTTCCCAGACAAATAGTTTAGTGATCCTGGCACCTCACTTCTCAGATGGAGAGGACCTTGTACTGCCATTGTGGGCAACGAGGAGCCATTGGAGGATAGGAGACCAAGAAGTTGGATAATTATATCTGTATTTTAGAAAGATAATCCTATCAAAGGCAATATGGAAACATTTAAAACTCTGCTACTATTATGGTTGGGTCTGAATTTTGAAGTACTATATAGTCTTTTTCTTCCTAATACTCTTTCCTAACCCTCTCACCCACCTCTCCTCTCCTTGCTGCTTTGAGCAAAGTTTGTGCTCCCTGCCTCAGTGAAGGATACTCAACACAGAAGAAGTATAAAGCCCCATTTTGCTGGCTTTTGAGTTTCTCAAGTCTAAACCATGGGAGTGAAGGACCCCAATATATACCACAGATTTGGGAGTACATGATGTTTCATTTAAAGGTCCCTGTCCCCAGACCCTGGGGACTCTGGTGGAGGAGGTGGCTTAGAGGGAAAGTAAAACTGTATAGTCATTAAGAGATTCTTACAAGTGGGATTGTGTGTCCCAGGTGCATGGGAATGATGGAATCCATTAATTAGTTTGAGAATGGAGAGACGGGTACCTGTTTCTTCTAGGGTCGAGCCTCAGGAAGGTAGCAAGCCCCTAAAGAAATGGATTTGGGGTATGCCTGGGCAGGCAGGGCTGTAGATACAGCCTCACAAAGTTCCCCAAACCACAGCATAGACTGAGAGCAACAGAATAACTCTCATGATGCTAAGAGGGGAAGAAAAGAGTGGCTGGCCTTTAATGGACTTAGTGGGTGTAGTGAGGGTGCACTCAGCTGCCCTGGGCATGGACAATGAGTGACCAGTGCCAGATGAGACTATTGTGTCTCAACAGACGCCAATGTGGACAGATGACTGAAGCCCTCATATTATGCTGAGTGAATATCAGACAGAGAAAGACAAATGCCACATGAGCTCATTTACAGGTGGATTAAAAAAAAAACAACAAAACACCATGGGGCACCTGGGTGGCTCAGTAGGTTTAGCGTCTGACTTCAGCTCAGGTCATGATCTCAGTTCATGGGTTCGAGCCCCACATTGGGCTCTGTGCTGACAGCTCGGAGCCTGGAGCCTGCTTCAGATTCTGTGTCTCCCTCTGTCTCTGCCCTTCCCATGCTCATGTTCTATCTCTCTCTCTGTCTCTCAATAATAAATAAAAGTAAAAGAAAAAAACCCCAAAACACCATAAGGGCTAAGTTCATAGATACAGAGAATAGATTGGTGGTTGCCAGAGGTGGGGGTGCGGGGGTGGCTGAAATGGGTGAAGGTGGTATAAACTTCCAGTTATAAAATAAATAAGTCATAGGGATGTAGTATACAGTTTGACAACTATAGTTAATAATACTGTATTGCATTATTTGTAAATTGCTAAAAGAGTAGATTTAAAAGTTCTCATCATACACACAAAAATTCTGTAACTATGTGGAGATTTTGGGATGTAACTATGTGTTGATTGATGGTGATAATTTTGCAATACGTACAAATATTGAATCATTACATTGCACACCTGAAACTAATGTAATGTATGTCAATTATACCTAAAAAAAAAAAGAAAGAGAAAGAAAGAAAGAAAGAAAGAAAGAAAGAAAAAAAAAACAAAAGAAAATACTAGAGGCCCTTAAATACATGCACACACACACCCCTTAGTACACTGAAACAAAGATACAACCTTGAACTGATTGAGATAACGTTTGGACTCCTCTGGTGAAGGGCTAAAATAGAAATTAAGTGTGTCATAAATGAGTAAAGAAGAATTTATGTATCTGTACACTAAGATTTGTGCCTGCTATTGTCTATTGCTAAATGATAAAGATTTTCTTCCAGTTAATTTTCCTGGGGTTCTAATCGGCTTTCTAGAAGATTTTGGATGGAACCCAGGGATTTTTAATGTCATAGCTTTTAGTTCTGATCCTGCCTTTTGGGCTTAATGTCACATTCCTATGAATTCTCAGGAATGTTGAAAAACAATTATTAGGGTATCCCAAGTTTATGTGAAGCACAAGCAAAGAGTTGGAAGATAAGCCTGTGGTGGATCATGGCCAGGCCTGCCCGTGGAAAGCCCCTAAATGTATACAAATAGAAATTTCTTAGCTCCCATAATAAAAGAGCAGACAAAGGGAAGTTACTTAACTTGTAGCATTGGCAAAGAAAAAAGAGAGACTGCATAAATACTGGGCAGTAATTATTTTAGAATCCCAAATCTGACTATAGGCCTAGGGGATATGCTTGCCAAGCTATTGCGTGGTACAGTGATACGAATTATCTCTGGGGACTGGCATGGCCCTTCCAGAGGGGAGAAGATAAAAGCTAGGGAGCCCCTTGGTTTTGGGCTCCTGGGCTTGGGCTAATTCCTCACCCCAGGGGCTGATGCCTACAGGACCATCCTAGGTATATATAGTTAAGGAACATATGGGAATCTTGGGAGGCTGTATTTGTGGTCATTTATTTGTAAATACTGTAGCATGAGTAATGTAGTATGTGTGTGAGTTAATCCTAATCTGCCCTAACTCTTTGGAGTGGTTTAAACACTTTAAACATTTGTGGATAAAACAAGTAAACCCCTTCTAGTCTCTGTCAACAATTTAGATTGCTGTATTTGCATAAAAAGTATTAGAAGTAATTTTTGATTTAGTAGAACCTGCAGATTCTTGGTAGGTGTTTGGTTAGGAGTAATATAATAGGACCAATTGTCTTGTATGAATAAAGGATAAAAACCAGCAAGCTTGATAATTATGCCTCAGTGTAGGGCTGAGGGGTGGAGTTCACTGGTGTGATGTCTCAAAGGATAAGACCACTCCCCCGTCTCTCCCCACTATCTAACCATAGGAACCCAGTCTCTGTGTGTGCTTCAAAAAGCCTGACTCCAACTTTTGAGGCTGGGGCAAGAGTGCAAATGGAGGCCCACACAGGATGTGTCTAAGTATTTAAAAGCTATAAATTGAGCTAAAAATCTATAATATAGAATATGTTCCATCCTCTTGCCTTGAAAATATAGATATCTTCAGACAGACCCAGAATGCCAAGTGTGAATACATTCTTGGACCCCTCAGAGTTCTGCCTACTCCCTGAAGTTCCCTTTCTCTGCCCACCCCCAGCTCTGTCTCACACATTAAAGACACGCCAGCTTACATGCCCAATTCTCTATGAAGAGCTGTCCCCTTAAGCCTAGGGGTGAGCACAGCCATGGGATATTCTTCAACGTTTATTTATTTTGGGGACAGAGAGAGACAGAGCATGAATGGGGGAGGGGCAGAGAGAGAGGGAGACACAGAATCGGAAACAGGCTCCAGGCTCTGAGCCATCAGCCCAGAGCCTGACGCGGGGCTCGAACCCACGGACCGCGAGATCGTGATCTGGCTGAAGTCGGACGCTTAACTGACTGCAGTCGGACGCTTAACTGACTGCGCCACCCAGGCACCCCAGCCATGGGATATTCTATCCTCAATACTCAGACCCCAAGAAGAGGCCTGTGCATGACCTAGAGATGGGTTTGGGACCCTTGGTGGGGAATTCTGGGAGTCTGGGTATCAAAGAGTGATCTGGAAAGTGAGGTATGGGCTTTGGGTGGGCTTGTTTCCTGGACCCTGTGACTCATCACTCTGCGGGAGAAAGGGTGCCCAAGGAAGGCCAGATAGGTACCCCTGAAGGACAGGGTTGGACAGCGGCTCCTCTTGCCTTGGTGTTTCTGATTTTTTTTTAAATGTTTTTAAGTTTATTTACTTTGAGAGAGAAAGGCATAGAGAGAATCCCAAGCAGGCTCCATGTTGTCAGCCCAGAGCCCAACGTGGGGCTCAAACCACGAACCATGAGATCATGACCTGAGCCAAAATCAAGAGTTGGACCCTCAACCACCAAGAGTTGGACCCTCAACCACCCAGGCGCCCCTCTGCTGATTTTTGTTAGGGTTTGGGGGGAAGGTTGCAAGAAGAAGGGAGAGAAATCTCTTCTGAACCACAGTGAGTTTTTTTTTAAGATTAATTTTGTCTACTATCTAACAAAGTTCCCTGCATTTGATGAAATTTGGTGTGAGCTGAGACTTGCTTTTATGGCAACAGCTCCACTTGGCAGCAAGCTTGTGGGGGTGGGAGCACATAGCCTTTACTTGTGTACAACATGGCTGGTTACTGCTATTTTCTATGGTCGGTTCATAACTTCTGGATGCAGAACCAACCATGGCCCAAGGGTTCTGTTTGCAATTGCTCATGCCCATGCTGGACTTAGCATGTGCTGAATGACTAGTTGTGTCCGCTAAGAGCTTCCATTCCTTCCCTCAAACTTCAAAATGGCATTCTTTAGGAAGTGGTATAAGTTTATGGATCTAAGACCTGTCTCTCCCCGTCCACCATGGACTTTGGGCAAGGACCCCTTCCCACTGGTATCTGAACCTCATGGAGCAACATGGATGGTAGCCTCATTCAGCCCCATCTAGGGAGCTGACAAACAAGAATAGGAGAACATGAGCTCTGATAATTCAAGGGTCTTCAGAAAACCACAGCAAGCCAGGAAATCCACCATGTTCTCTGGGGAAGCAACAGGGGGAAGGGATCCAAATCTCTTTTTCTTTCTAGGCCTCAGTTTCCCTACCTATAAGATGATGAATGTGAATTAAGTGATCTAAAGTTCCTTCTAGTGCCAGAATTCTTAGGTTACCTGGCTCTTCTTGATTAAGGTGACTTCTAAGCAAAAGTAACATTCCCCTCTTCTCCTTCAGCACAAATGGAATTCATTCTGAAGGCATGATGGGCAGCTATGTCCTGGAGGGCTGGGGGCAGGAAGCCACATCCATTTGCCTTGAGTCAACAGGACAGGAGACCTTCTGCCCACCTCTTCATGACAGGCCTGGACTGCCCTGCTCAGCCAGGCAGTCCTCCTGCAGGCTTCAGTGAACAATTTCCTTCTCCCTCACATTAGTTTAATTGAGCTTTCCTTTTTGTGTCTGCATGTCAGTTGGTACTCAGTGAATCATGTGGTTTATAGATGTATAGATAGAATTTGATTCTAGAACTCCTTTCCTCCAGGCTCAATAGCTCTGGTGAACTGTATGCCTCTCTTCAGCTTTCTCCTTTTTCAGGAAAAGTGACTAAGAGGTGAAGAAAAACACCTTGAGAGGGAAGTTGCTGGAGCAAGCTCTTCCCAGCTTTAATGTCCCAGCTGGTGCCCAGATTGTACCCTGCTCTTAGAGATTGTTCCAGATCTTACCCACTCGGCCACTAAGCCCAGAGGCAAATACAGCCTGCACAGCAGCCAGACAGAAAGATTGTCCAGCTGCTTTGCTGTTTTCCTTGAGTGTGGATGTCACGAGGCTCATAAGGTTGTGGGGGAGACTGGGAGTCTTAATTGTTGGAAGAAAGATAAATTTCCTCAGCCTTGTTTACATGTCTCAGACTGGCTGTTGTGACCTGGAGGTGAGTTACGGGAAGAAGTTGCATTGCCCAGTGGTTGAGATTGAGCTGCTGTCAAATGGTGGAGACAAGCCTAATGTCATGTGGTCCCTTTTTTTCCGGGCACACCCACCTTCCTCTTTTTCTAGTGTCTTCCTCAGTTATCCTGCTGACCGTCCCTCCCTCCTCTGCCCTTAGGTCAGCTTAGGCCCCACCAGCATTTTTTCATGATGACATGTCTCCTCCTTGAGTCCCATGCCTATGCTCTCTTGTGAGTGTGTTATGGCAATGTTTGCAGGACTGTGGGACAAAGACACCTGAAGGTGTCTCACTTGAATGTAGGAAGTGAGCAGTCAAAGGAATTGGGGGTTGTCTGTTTTTCAGGAAGATAGTTTGGTGGGATTGTTTTTTGTTGTTGTTAATGGTGGCAGCCTCTTCTTGACAAAGTGATAAAGAAGGTCAAGTGTATTTCAGACCCTGGCTTTCCTTTCTGAAATATCTTTTTCACTGACTGCTCTAGCCCTCCCAAACCCAACTCTGTCCTGTGAAACCTCTTTCCATGAAAATCACCCCCATCATTTCTTTCTTTCTTCTCTCTCTTTCCCTTTTTCCTTCTTTCCTTCCTTCCTTCCTTCCTTCCTTCCCTCCCTCCCTCCCTCCCTCCCTCCACAACTTTGAACATATTTAATAAGATGGTCAAGGTCATGAGGGACCTGGGGAGCTAGACACTGGGATCACTGAGAAGTTGGGAGAAAGAAGTCTGCCAATGTTCCTGGAGGTTCAGCCCCTGGTTGTCCCCTTCAAGTGGTGGAGTCATTGGCTGATGCCAGGCCATACAGTTGGTGGAGGAAGGAGAGTGGAGAGTCAGGCTTTCCTGCTGAGGTAGGCAGCAAGACCCTAGGGAAGGTATCCCTCCCTCAGCCATGATCCCCCATCATTTCTTCATTCCACTTTACCCTCCTCAGGATGTCATGGATTATCTTGTTAACATGCCCCTCAACTGTCTAGTAGGTTCCTTTTATCCTTAGCTGACCAAGTCTCAGAATGCTCGGCACCAAGGTGCAAAGAAGGACGCAACCAGCCAGAGGGCCCAGCAACCTGAGCAGAACACACATGAAATCTGTCCCTGCCACCAGCGTGTGGTGGTGCAATCAGCCAGATGACACCTTCTATTATGTTGAAATTAACCTGCTAGACAACTCTGAATTGGAGAGCAACTAGCTAGGAGAAAAGGTCCTCAATTATAGTCATTTGCAACTGGATTAAGAGTTTTAAAGTTCCTGGTATTAGTAGATGAAGTCTGTTGTTTACCTGGCTGGTAAGGAAAGAATGATACACTGGGCAGAGCCTCACCAGGACTCACAACAAGTTCCAATGCACTTATGGCCTCATTTTGTTGCCACTGTTGCTTCTATTTGTATTGGATAAAAACCTTCATGTGGGCTGTGGTATGAACTGGTGTCTGCTTTGGTTTGGTCTGAGCAGGTTTCATCACTGCTTTGTCTCACAATATAGGCCAGTACAACTTTGGTTTTTTTATTTTTCACAATGAAGTGCTCCCTATGAACTCAGTAAAATTCACTGCAGAATAGGGAATTTTTTAAAGCCTCCTCAGGAATATTTGTATTTTAAACCTTATTGCTAATTAGGAGGCGAGTGAAAAAGTCTGCCCCTGTTAAGGGAATTTCAGGCATATGACAGCCCATGGGGAGGATTCAAGGAGAAGGAGTGCCTTCTGTGACGTTCAGATCACACCCAGCATGGAGCTCCCTGGGCCACAAAAGGTCAGTTCAATGTCTGCTGATTGGTTCAAAATTATTTTTCGGGTCTAAGGGATTTTTTTCTTTCTCTTTAGAGAGAGAGAGAGAGTGGGAGAGAGGGATGCAGGAGAAGGGTAGAGAGAGAATCTTAAGCAGGCTCCACATTCAGCACAGAGCCCAATGTGGGGCTCGATCCCACAACCCTGGAACCATGACCTGAGCTAAAATCAACAGTTGGATGTTCCACCACCTGAGCCACCCAGGCAGCTGTGGTGTAAGGATTTTTGAAGTGCTTTTTCCATACTGTACTACTCAGGGATGCTAACTTAAGGGGAATAAATTCTTTAGAGATTATTTTAAAATATCACCTAAAATTTATAAATGAAGGAAATGATTCTACATTCTACCATGATAGTCTAACTTAGCTGGGTCATCTTACACTAAATGTGGACTACTTTTTCTTTTTAAGTTTATTTTATTTATTTTTAGAGACTTAGAGTGTGTGTGTGCAAGCAGGGGAGGGGCAGAGAGATGGAGAGAGAGAATCCCAAGCAGGCTCTGTGCTGCCAGCACCAGCATAGACCCCAACGTGGGGCTCGATCTCACAAACCATGAGACCATGACCTGAGCCAAGATCAAGAGTTGGACACTTAACCAACTGAGCCACCCAGGCACTACTTTTAATAGGCCATTTTTGTGTAACATTACTCACTAGTAATTGATGTAGATGGAGAATATTTAGCTAAAAGAGACTTGCATGTCCTTTATTCCTGGCTATTGGAAATGTGGTTCATGGAGATCTGTAGCATATCTCCCTGTCCCCAATGTGTTTCACTAAGTTTGGACTGGAGCCCAGAGAACTCGGTATTTAAAAAAAATCTTCTTAGGAACAGCCAAGTTTGGGAACCATCAATCTGGTCCATCTTTTGTTCTCCCGATGAGGAAAGTGAGGCTCAGAGTGGTGAAATGACCTATCCAAATTATCAGCACATTAAAAACACTCACTACCAGGCCAACCTACGTTAAAAAAAATCACATTACCACACAAGATTGGAAAGACTATGTACTTGTGGAATTTGTCCCAAGAAATAGAAGGGGTTTTGCCTGATACAACACCAAAGCTTGGCACACACAAAGGAATTAGAGGAATTAAGAGTGGCTCTCAAGGAGCTTCTAATTCAATGGGGTGAAGAAGATGGTGGCCAATCCAATAAATAAAAACACATGTAAGAAAAGGAACCTATAAGTGCATTTGCCACTCCAGACCCATGTATGTGCATCTTTGTATTGGAATTGTTTTGTCCTCCACAATCCCGTAGCATTTTGTTTGTTTCCCTACTGGGCCATTTCTAGCCTCCACTGTATCAGAATTCTTTAAGTGTGAAGCTTTGTGCCTAGCCCCTAAGCAACAGAGTGCCAAACTCTATCTTTTCTTTTCTTTTAAAGATTTTATTTTTAAGTAATCTCTCACCTAACAGTGGGACTCAAACTTACAACCCTGAGCTCGAGTCGCATGCTCCACCAACAGCCAGCCAGGTGCCCCAAACTCTTCCTTAATGGCCATAGTAGCCAGGCTGCCAGTGCTCTGCAGCCAGTTGGAAGGCAATAGCTTTTTTTTTTTTTATTTAAACATTTATTTATTTATTATTTTTGAGAGAGTGAGAGGGGAAGGGACAGAGATCAAGGGAAGGTCTCTGTGCTGACCGCAGAGAGCCTGACATGGGGCTCAGAACTCACGAACCACGTGATCATGACCTGGGCTGAAGTCGGATACTTAAGTCCAGGTGCCCCAGAAGGCAGTAGCTTTTGAGGAAAGGAATGCAGGGAGCGGGCCATCCTCCAAGTAGCCATGTAATCAATTACCTGATGTACAATAGGTGCATTGAGTGGTGATTACAGGACCAAGATTATAAAAGATAGTCCTACCCTAAGGATATTTATAACCTGGTAGGGGAGACTATGCATGTTCTCTTAAAAATATAACCAAGATTATTGGCACGCCTGGGTGGCTCAGTCGCTTAAGTGTCTGACTTCAGCTCAGGTCACAAGTTTGCGAGTTTGAACCCCCCTCGGGCTCTATGCTGACAGCTCAGAGCCTGGAGCCTGCTTGAGATTCTGTCTCCGTCTCTCTCTGCCCCTCCCCTGCTCACACTCTGTCTCTCTTTCTCAAAAATAAATAAACATTAAAAAAATTAAAAAATGTATAGATAACCAAGATTACAAGACAATATATAATAAGGGCCAATTGAAGAATTAAAGAATGTGGAACCAAGGTTCCCAACCCTATTAGACCCAACACTCTGTTTTTATAACAAATACTTTTAAATGGTTCCTTTGAGACACCTGTGGGGTTCAGTCAGTTAAGTGTCTGACTCTCAATTTCAGCTTAGGTCATGTTCTCACAGTTCATGGGATCTAGCCCCACGTTGGGCTCTGCCCTGACAGCACAGAGCCCACCTAGGATTCTCTCTGTTTCTGCCCTTCCCCTGCTTGCATTCTCTCTCTGTCTCAAAATAAATAAAATAACAAACTTAAAACAATAAAATAAAAAAATAAATGGTTTCTTTATTTTCCTGAAATAGAATCTATGAATAATATAAATGATTCAACAACAGTATAATGAATTCCTTAACTCTGATATAAATAAGAAATAAAATAAAAGTAATTTGTAATAAAACCAGATGTATTTTAATATAGAAATGCTCAGGCACATTTATGCCAAAAAACATAATGAAGCAGTCAGATATAAAATCACAGCCATTGGAATGGCTACAATGCAGACCGACACAGAGATCATGTCCTGGAGACTGAAATTCTGTGAGCAGCAATGCTATGGAGAACGTGTGTCTCCAAAGTTGTGAACAAAGGAAAAGTTCTTAACAAAACAAGGGCAGTCCTCCCTGAATTTTTACAGAAGCTGAATTCCTAGACAATTCAGTGTATATTAAAACCATGCAAGCAATATTTGGTGTCTCTAGGTAAAAAGGAATTATGGAGCGCCTGGGTGGCTCAGTCGGTTAAGCGTCCGACTTCCGCTCAGGTCATGATCTCCCCGTCTGTGGGTTCAAGCCCCGCGTTGGGCTCTGTGCTGACAGCTCAGGGACTGGAGCCTACTTCCGATTCTGTGTCTTCGTCTCTCTCTCTGTCCCTTCCCTACTCGTGCCCTCTCTCTCTCTCTCTCAAAAATAAACTTAAAAAAATTAAAAAAAAATAAAATAAAGAACTAGGTTCTGGGCTAAGATAATTAAAAAGAGGTTTTTCACCTACCTGGCTGCCTGGCAGCACTTTAGAAAGCCATGTGACTTAAGAACCAAGTTTTCCTTATAGGGGACTGTCCTCTGTACTTGTCCAGTACCATCCCTGCCCACTCTTGCTAGTGGCACTCCTGCCCCGCACCCATCAGTGTGACAAACCCCAAATCCTGTATATGTTCCCAAAACACCTAATGTGACTTCCAATGAGAACCACCAGGAGAAAAGTTACCTGGGGGTAGAGCAGTGCTTCCCAAACTTCAGCATGCACTGGAACTCCCGGGGAATCTTGCTAAAATGCAGGTTCAGGATGTTTGGGGTGGGGCCTGGGAGTCTGCATTTCCACCACAGTCCCACAGTGTCTAGCCAGAGCCAGGCTAGACAGATCCAAGGAGGAAAAATACACTTTGGGTTTAGGTAGCAAAGACCTCACAGAAACGAAGGGAACACAAACAGGGCCTTGAAGAGTAAACAGATGTGGAGCTGATGACATCCCGTGAGGCCTGGGCCGTTGGAAGGTAGGCACCAGAGAGGGAACAGCAGCGAACGGTGCCCAAAGCAAGCGAGCAAACAGTCTTGAACCCACAGTGGCCCCACCGCTCCACAGGCCCGGTAAAAATCACAGCTCCCTATTGGGGGTGTGTCTGCCAGACCCTGGTGAAGTTCATCTCTTTTGATAAATCCAGCGGCTTCCCCTTTGATAAATACTGTCAAGGCTGGAACATGTGGTGCTAACAAAATATGGTTTTAATTTGGGGCCCACTGCGCTCGTGGTTAAATACTGTGCGTGTGTACACAAAAGCAGACTCACAGCGAGCCAAGTTAATATGCCTGGGCTGAAAATGACTCAGCCCAGGAGGATTCGGTTGTACAGATTTTGCTGCTCTGAAAGGCAACCTAATCACCGTCATCACTTTTAATGCTCCAAGACTTCTTGTGAACATGGAGGCTCTAAAAATCCAGCCATTTGCGCGTCTGTATCCAGCGCTGAAGCAGCACACATGCGTCTTCCTGGTTATGTGTTGGCTGCTTTATTGTCATATGTTGTTTGACATTCAGAAACTAGCACGCTGTTTTCATCAACTCAACACTGCATTAAAACTTGATGGTCCCTAGCTTTGCAGCAAAGGGAGGTGGGGGCGGAGGGGGGAAGCAGAGTGGGAAGAGGAAATGAGAATCCGAGAGTGGCAGCAGACCGGGTCTTGTTCTGGTGGATCCATTCCTGGGAAGACAGACACGCTCCGTGTTTTTGTCAATCTGTGTGTGTCCACGCTGGAACGGCCCAGTGAAAGAAGGGAACTGGCTAAACAAGTTTCTGTCTGGCCTCGGAGGTGGACACTGCAGGTAACTGGACTGCGGCCCATTCGTGAATAATGAAGTCTGCTCCGTCCAGAGTGTAGGTCACAGGAACTGCACCAGGGCAATTGCTCAGCAAACCAAAGATTACAGCACCTGGCCAGTAATCTTATCGGTGAAACAAACAAAGCTGAGAATGAGGTCAGCGACAGGTGTCCTCCGTGCAATGGGACGCAGAGAAAGTGAAGAAACCAGGTGGGTGGTGGGAGAGCAGGAAGGAGGAAGAATCTACGAGAATATCCCGACCCTTCAAAAGACCAGCTCACCAGGAAAGTGAAACTGAGGGAAGCGAGCCAACGTGTTTCATGAAAAGGAGCAAGGAAGGCTCTGATTTCTTGAAAAGACTAGGGATTTATCACAAAGGGAATATGAGGATGAAAAGAGCTGATGGGAATTCTTCCTTCCAGAGGCATCTGCCATGTTGCATTTTAAAATTAGCCAAAAGTGTATTTTCTTTCTATCATGTTATATATCATCGTAGTGACAGAATAAGCATGAAATGCTGTGAGCCGTGTCTTTCTAGTCAGCCACTGGTTATCAGGGGAACTTCTAAGGGAGCACAACTTTGTGGGAATGTTTAAGCTTTGAATATCCACATTTATTTTAATTTTTTTTTGTGGCAAAAGTGAGGTATGATTATTATAGACAAATATAAAGTACTAAAAAGTGCACCCATTTTTGAGAATCAGGGAGAGTTCTCTTATTACTGGGCTAAGTCTTTCATGGGGCTACCTTAGAATGATCAGGTTCAAGTCAGAAGATGTGAGGATCGAATAGACTGAGAGATCCCAAGGTATTTTCCAGTGGTCTCTGGGGTCCCCCAAGTCTTCTCTGGTTTTCTGGAGGAGGAGAGAAAAGGAAGTCTCATAGCCGCCCCCACCCCCCACTATGAAGGCTACAAGATGGTTTGGAGCTGTGGGGGGATGCCAGTCAGGCATTGTCCAAGCCAGGCGAACATTTGGAAGCATTGCTGCATTTGGGATTTTCTTCTTTTTTCCTTGGATTCCTTCCTCACTAATGGAAAAGATTGAAAGGAGGGCCTGGCAATTTATCTGGAAAAAGCAGTCAGACCTCTAATGGTATAGAGATTGTGTACCATTGGAAAGGGTGGGGACAGAAGGATCTGTTCCTGAGCACTCATCATGGTGATGAAATGTTATAGGGACAAGAGGTCAGTGGGCATTTAACCCACACCAAATTTAGCAACTGAAACAAGCCTCTAATTGGAGGCCTGGATTCCACATTAAAAGCCATTCTCCACCTGATACCTTTTTAAGATACTGCCGTGGTATCTGAATTTCATGGACTTCACTCATTGCAGGTCCCCAAGCACGCTAGCCATGAAGCCATGCTATAGCACATCACCTGCTTCCAGCAGCCTTGACCCCAAGGGCTAAGTGGGAAAAGAGGCAGCTTTTCTCTTTCAGGCTCCCTATACCTCTCTAGTTTGTGACCTTTTAACCCCCTCCGGGTACCTTGGTTCTAGTCTCTTCCAATAATCATCTCGGTGGGCCTCTCTTGTTTCTACACCAGTGTCTGCCCTTCCAGTGAATAGGAACCCAGATATTTATCAGGGGGACTCCCCCACCCCCACTCTAAGTCCCAGATATTTATGGGGGGGCTGCCCCCTCCTACCCTCAGTCTATGAGGGGCTGGTGAAACTGACACCCTTCTCCCTGTGGGGTGGGACAGGTGAGCCACACTTAGGCCAATCATTTCATCCTACTTCATGGCCACATGATTGTTCCTGAGATGGGCACCGCAGCCCAGGCAGAACCTAGGAAAGGCAGTGTGGATTTTTGTAGCTGCTTCTGGAAAACAGCCTCTCCCTTTCTCCTCCATACCAGATACCTGGGAGGACACAGGGATGAAGTGGCTGCCATCCTCTTGCAGTCCCAGGAAGCTGGAATTAATTCTAACAGTGCAATGGGCAGGTTTGAAAGCTAGGAACAGAAAAGAAAAAGCAAAAAATCAAAAGCAGAAAACCTGTGTTCTACTGATACTATATAAACTCTAAATCCAGCTCTGCCCAGAGCTAGCCTTTTTATGGAATTTTAACCTATATTTCCTATAAATGCCTTTGCTTAGGTCAAAGTTGTGGCAGGTTATCTGCCACTTGCAATCAGAAGACAGACACAGCCAGGAACTTCTTGTTCTTTCTCACTACCCATATCAAAATCTGTTTTCAGAAAAGGGTTGTCTGTTCTAAATTATGAATGACTGATAATGCTTCAAAGTATGATTCCTTCAAGAGAATTTTCAGTTGTCAGCATTCCTTCAGCAAATATTGACCCCTTATGGTACAAAGAGACATGAGAGAGTGTGGTATGAGGAAGGGATAGCCAAACTTTCCCACCAAACTCAGAATTTTTTTTAAGTTTCTTTATTTGAGAGAGACAGAGAGACCATGAGGAGGAGAGAGGCAGAGAGAGAGAGAGAGAGAGAGCAAGAATCTCAAGTAGGCTCTGCACTGTCGGTGCACAGCCCAAGGTGGGGCTCGAACTCACGAAACTATGAGATCATGACCTGAGCCGAAACCAAGAGTTGGACCCTCAACCGACTGAGCCTCCCCGGTGCCCCCAAACTCAGATTTTTACTGTTTAATTTTCTCCATTTAGATCAGTTCCAACTTCTGACAGTGGCAGAGTAAATTGTATCTGACTAACCTTTCTGCCAAAGACAATTATAAATTCTGGACCCCAAACAAAATAATAACAAAACCTGTTTAAGGCACAGGAGAGCAAACGAAATGATTTGGTTCTGCAGACAAAACCATCTCTGGGGAAGTGATGACCCTTGAAAAAAGAGAATCACACTGGGTGAGATCCACATTGATGAGGCATTTCCTTGCACCACTAAGCACTTCCCACTGTGGTAGGAGACAGCGTTCGAGAAGAAAGTGGCAATCCTACCGAGCTGAAGACTCAGACGTTGGAGTTTGGGGCTCCCATAGCAGTTTGAAATTGGGGAGAAGGGAATCCCAGAAAGGAGGGAGCCTCAGATGGGGAGCTTTCAAACCTATGTAGAGACTTCCTGCAAATCCTTGGCTTACTCCTAATCTGTGCATGTGCAGGGGAGGCACAAAGAGCCCAGGGGAGAGAGGAAGGCTGAAATAGC
Source organism: Prionailurus bengalensis (assembly GCF_016509475.1). Taxonomy (NCBI): domain Eukaryota; kingdom Metazoa; phylum Chordata; class Mammalia; order Carnivora; family Felidae; genus Prionailurus; species Prionailurus bengalensis. The sequence goes on along the minus strand of NC_057349.1, from coordinate 96,190,799 downwards.
AGTTGCCTTGTGTTGAGAGATGGAGCTGAGTTCAATCCCCGCCAAGTCAGAGAGGTGTGGTAAACACCTAGGACCTTCCACTGGGAACGCAAAAGGGCACACTTTGGGAGTGAGGAATGCTCACTCTGTTAGTGAGTCTGTGCCCTAGGAATAAAGGTGAAGCCCAAATATACCTGCCCTAATAAAGCCTAAAACCAAGTCCCCACAGCTGCATTATTCAATATAGTAACTTCTAGGTATGTGTGGCCTTTGGAATCCAGTTAAACTTAAATAAAAAATTTAAAATATAATTCCCCTGTCACAATAGTCATATGTCAAATGCTAATAGCCATTCGTGGTTAATGGCTATTGTGTTGGACTTCACAGATTATGGAACGTTTTTATCATCACAGAAGTTTTATTGGATAGGATCAAGATAACGTGCTAATTTAACTGCTTGCTAGAACAAAGCTCAGCTTTCTTTTAAGAAAGATAGCAGAATCCAAAGTCTCCTTAACTTATCATACAAAAAGCTCAGTGTACTTCCCCCCCCGCAAAGTGCAAAGAAATAGGAAAATGCAATCTGTAGTGAAGAGAAACAATAGTCAATAGAAACGCAGACCCACATATGACCCAGATGTTAGAATTAACAAAGACTTAACAGCTATGATAAATAGGTTAAAGAATCGACAGGACATTATGGGTATAGCAGGTGAAGAGACAGGAAATTTTAAAAGAGACAAGAAAATTAAAAAAAAAAAAAAAAAAGAACCAAATGGAAATCCTGCAGCTAAACAATACAATATCTGAAACTGAAAACTCATTGGTTAGAAATTAATAGCACAACGAACACAAAATATAAAATTATCAGTAAACTCGAAGTGACCTTGAAGACAAGTCAATGGATATCATCCAAATGGAGAGGGGGGGAAATGACTTAAAGCCAAAGAACAGGGCTTCAGTAACCTGTGGGATAGTATCGAGAAATCTAATATACATGTGAGAAGAATCCCAGAAAGAGAGGAGAAGCAGAGTGAAATGAAAATATATTTGAAGAAATATTGGCTGGAAATTTTTTCAGTTTGATTAAAAAAACAGTAATCTCAGCAAACCTCAAATTTCAGCCATATAGGTGTCTTTGACCCAGCCCCACCCACTCACTGACAAGATACGGGGGATCTTCTGTAAGTACAGTAGGGCCTGCGTTAAGGATGCAAATATTCAGAGGCAGCTCTGATACTGACAAAATCCCACAGGTCTCTTCCTCCATTTTTGCTGACTCCAGATAACAATTCCGGAGGACACTTTTCCTACCTAATGATCTGACATCCTTATTTCAAGCCACCCTGAAATGGGATCCCCACATATTTTGAAAGACTTAGGTTGATTTGACTCTAGTTTAAATTCAGCTTGAAGGACATGTTCTATTTAAGTGGAGAATAATAGTGATTTCTGAGAGCTAGAGAAAATGGGGTGGGGTGGGGTGGGGAAGAAACCCACCTGAGATTTCAGCCTGAGAACTTGTGGCACCTGGGATGTTTTCCATGGCAGATAATAATAATAATATTAAAAAAAAAACATACTGTACCAACTTGAGTGAAATACAAGGACATTTGTTATCTCACAGGATTCCACAGGTGGGGTAGACTCCAATGATGTCAACAAGGACGCACATGTTCTCTCCTCCCCTGTTCTGCTCTTCTCCACAAAGGTTTCGTCTTAAAGTTGGTTCCCTGTGGGTTTTAAGAAGGCTGCTAGGGCGCAGGGCTATGTGTGTAGACCTGTTCACATCCAGCAGGAGAAAGCAAAAAAAAGAAAACAAAGAATATAAGTCCCTTCCTTTAGTCTGATTCAGCCAGCTTCAGTTGTACCGATAAGGAAGAATATATTTATTTTAGACTCCAGTGGTTAAGATTTTAGAGCAGAAATGTGGATGGTACCTTTAAGACTGAATTTCTAGTCAGGTTCCTAAGAAGGGTCTCGGATATCAGGGAGGTTCTGGAGTTACAAATCTTGAGGGTTTAGAAGTAAATCTCCCGTAGCAACAGTAAATTGCATTTTTGTTTGTGTTACTACAGAGCAAGCTGATGAGCCAACTCATTGAAACTCCATCTTTGGCCTGCACTGCAGGGTTTTCGCTAGTATCAGACATTTCTCCAGCACCTCGGGATGAAATCTGATAGGCAGCAAGGGCATGCTCTTTGAGACAGTTCGTAAGCCTTTTAGGTGACAGATGATAATAATCAGAGTGCCAATAATCGAACCAATGCACACACAGCACCATCCAGAAAATATCGAGGGCTCTCACAACAGCAACCATAAAATCCAAAACAATAATAACAAAACAAAATAGAAGGGAGAACGCGGAACTGAAAATTACAGAAAGAGTTTTGATTGAAGCTATCCAAGTGGCGATAAGTTCTTATGTGATTACTCTAAGTCATCCTGTTGCGTAGAGAAACGAGTTTGCTAAGTGTGTTTTTCCCACGTAAGTGGCTTTGTATTCTAAGTTGGCCTATCCACTGTGGCGCATGACTATAGGTCACAGGGAGTGAGGAAAACAATGACAAACAATTGTGATGTTTGTCAAGATGAGGTCACACCTCTCATTCTAAGCATTAGTAAGAAAATCACAATAACCCCAGCTGTTGCCCTGAGAATGGATGAAGGCGGGAGGTGGATGCCCAAGCAGAAGTGAAGCAGGGGAAGAACAGCACAGAGAAGTCACTGGAGGACAAGTGCAAGTATAAGATATAGTGAGAGGCAGACCTAGAAAACCATCCAAAGAATACTGGCCTAAAGCAATCCTTGGTGGGTGCATTCTTTTTAATTTGTTTATTTTTTAATGTCTTATTTTATATTTGAGAGAGAGAGAGAGAGAGAGAGAGAGACAGAACATGAGCAGGGGAGGGGCAGAGAGATGGAAACAGAATCTGGAGCAGGCTCCAGGCTCCGAGCTGTCAGCACAGAGCCCGAGGTGGGGATCGACCTCACAGACCGTGAGATCATGACCTGAGCCGAAGTTGGACGCTTAACCAATTGAGCCACCCAGGTGCCCCTGGAGTATTCTTTTTAAACAATGGTGTTTGGCAAACCAGAAAATAAGGACACAAAGGTAAAAATCATGTCAGACTAAGCAAACAGCAGCTGGAACCAAAGAAGCCCAAGGACAATCTTGAGCATGGAGAAAATACTGCTGGTTAGGCATTGTTCTCTAGAGCCAGACCACACACATAGAGTCACCACTGAAAATGAAGGACGATTAGAGTTGGCATATGTGTGTGTTTTTGAAAAGCAGGAATAATGCTTTCTGAACACAGACACTTATTTTGAAATCTCTGTAATGACAGCTCTTTTCACAAGCTGTGACCAAAACATGCTCAAGTTGAAGCCTCTCCTCTTCATCCCTGGTCCTTTCTGCTGCCTCTTCTCTCTCATCAGGGGCCTTGGTACCTTAGCCCCATGGAGAACCTCCATCTTCTTGCCTGAGTTGAAACCCATCTCTAACCACAGTACTGCTAACTTTTGTAGGTCTTTTAGGTATTATTCCACACCCTGCACACCCAAGAGGAGTGGGTATAGTCTGCTCCTCATTTCCTGGTACAGCATCCAAACATTCTTGTAAAATGGCTGCTCCCCTGAAGTTCTGGGGTCATTGTCATCCACTGACCTCCCAGATACCCCCTCTCATTCCCCGAGGACTTTACCTCCTAGCTCACAATATTCCATCACACCCCAACCCTGCCACCCTCCTAGGATATGTTGCTGTATCCATGGATGACCTAGTAAATCCTCTGGCCTCCCAATTCCTTAACCTTCTCCACCACCACCAGCACCTACTTCTCCGTCACAGCCTGGACCTTCTCATCTCTCAAATCTCCCACTCTGACTACAACTCCCTCCCACTTTAGTCTAGCCTGCTTAATCACCCACTCAACACCTCTTTTTACCAAGGCCCTTAAGCTTCCAGCCCCTCTGCTTTCCATTATCCACCAACCCTCTGTGTCCTTGTTTCCCTTTGAAGTCATGTTTAGATCCCATGGTTCACTATGTGAATCACCATCTGGCCAGTACCCTAAACTTACTGGTCTATTTTGTCCTTTCCTCAAACCTGCCTGGAAAAATAAAATCAGTCCTGGAAGAACTCAGCAATACACCTTCTTCACGTCTCCTCCTAGGCAGCAAAGCACAACTGGAGAAAAACCCCCCAGCTTAGCAAAGTCTTCTCCATCATCACTTCCACTGACTCTCAAACTACCTTCCCCTTCCCCCTGGGGAACCCTTTTGTCCTCTTGTCCACTCACCCTTTGTTCTCTGAAATGACCATTTCAAACTTTCTTCTCAAAGCCTTTAGTCCCCCTCTTATCCCTCACTCCTGGTAGATGTCTTTGCTCCTACTTCACAGAGGAAATAGAAGCCCTCATGTGGGAATTGCCTCACTTCCTGGACCTGAACCTATAAATCAAACTGCATCTCTAATTGTACCTGTGTCCATCCTTTGTTCTTTTCTTCTGAAAAAATGGAAGTAATGTCCCTCTTCCTAGAAAGATCAACTCTCTTCCCCATGCTGTGGATTTCAACCTTCTCAGAAAAGGCATGTTACCAATTATCCCTCCTTTATTTTTTTCTTTTTTCTTTTTATTATTTTAGAAGGAAAGAGCATGAGCAGGGGAGAGGGGCAGAGAGAGAGAGAGACTCTTAAGCAGGCTCCATGTTCAGCACAGAGCCAAGTGCAGCACTAGATCCCATGACCCTGGGATCATGACCTGAGCTGAAATCAAGAGTCAGAACTCAACTGACTGAGCCACCCAGGAGCCCAAACTCCTTCCTATCTCTGATTTGTTCCCCTCTAGTATATTCTTTTCATCAGCATCTAAAGAGCATCTAGTCACTCCTATTCTTAAAAAAAAATCCCATTTCTGGACTCCAAATTTTCTTTGTGGCTCTACTCTTTTCCTCTCTTCCCACTCTCACCCAAACTGATTGGAAGAGTTGTACATAGTCATCATTTGCCCTAATTCAACACCTGCTTCCTCATTAGCCTCCTCCAAAAGGCTTCCTTCCCTATTTCTCTATTAAAACTATTTTTATCAAAGTATCTAGTGACCTCCATGCCTCTAAATCTCATGAACACTCCTCGGTCTTCATATTATGCACTCTCAGTGAACTTTAACAAAGGCGACCCTTCCTTCTTTTGGGGAAAAACCAATTTTCTTGGTATCCAGCCTCCTACACTCCTCTGGTTTTTCTCTCATGTCTCTGCCTCCTATATTTCCTCTGTCCCTTTGCCAGATTTTCCTCTTATACTTGGCCTTTAAATGTTGGAACTACTCAGGTTCAACCTTAGATCCTAGCTCACAGGAGGCTTCACCTCTATGCTGAGAGCTCTCAGATTTGTACAACTGCATCTCCAGTCTCCAGAGCCACTCGACTACCTGCTTCATACCTCTGCTTAGATGCCACAAGAGCATTCATTTAAAGCTAAACCATGGCCTTTTCCACCATGCTAGAGGTCTTAGATTTTTTCCCCCTGTAGATCCCCTCTCTGTCCAGGAGGCTAACTTGGTTGACTATGTCCACTGACTTGCTTGCCTGAGGCTTCCCGTTGTGTTTGGCTGCTGAGGATATCTGGCAAGAGATTGTAACCAGAGGAGAGAGTTAGGTCAAGGTATTTATTCCCTTAGCTCCCTCTGTGCGGTTGTCACAGGTTGTGTGAGTTCCATGACTGAACATCAGTGCTTCGATTATTGGGGCCTTTTCCATATGACCCTCTTCCTCAAGTCTAGGGCATTAATGCTCAGCTGCTCCTCCTCCTGGGTTTTGCCTTCTCTTTTGTGATTTCCCTATGCCCTATGTATACCACTATAAGTAATTTCCACTTTAAATTATCCTAATTTGAGCACAACCCGGTACTTACTGGTACTCTGACTGGTACTCTGACTGATACAGTAATTGATACTAAAAGGGACCACGAAATCGATCTTTGTAATTGGAATTTGAGATTGGGTTGATCATGTTTGAGGAGTTCAAGGGATAACCTTGTGGGGAGTGGGGAGATTCAAAAGATGGAAATAGATGCCAATGATCTACACATGCAGTAATATCTCAATCATTCAAATCATCCGTGGTCATAGCATGGGATAAAGAGGAAGTGGGGAGGGGCAAGCCATTAGGAGATCAAGATAGTATGGCACTTAGTTATTCTGTCAAAAGTAGTGATTTTAAAGACTGTAAAGTCATTTAAAGTCTGTGATGGCCTACAATTATTTAGGTTGAAATTCTGTAAATTGTCTGGCATAGTGTAGAACTGTGGTTGATACAGAGTGATGACCATGTCATCTGGGACCATCAGCATCAACTGGGAACATATTAGAAATGGAAATTCTCAAATCTCACCCCAGATTTACAGAATCAGAAACTGGAGCTGAGCCCTGGGAATTTGTACTTTTGAAAATGAATCTTGATGCACATTAAATTTTGGGAACCAGTGCCGTAAAACAAATTTAATGTGCTTATGCATCACCTGGGGATCTTGTTAAGATGCAGATTCTGATTTGGCAGGTCTAGAACAGGAGTGAGATTCTAATGTGCTCTCAGGTGATGTGAAGATGTTGTTAGTCTGTGAATTACACTTTGAGTAGCAAGGCTGTAAGAGTGGAGGGAGCCTGGAGGCTCAGGGAAATGGGAATGTTGGAATGAATCAGTTACTCCAACCTGTTCAAGTGTCACTTAACCAAATGCTCTGTGAGGATTTGAAGAGCAATTCACCAAGGCAGTAAAAAATTCATTGGTAAAGGGAGGTGTCAGAATCCTTGAAGAGCTCTGAGGTGACTCTCTAAAGGTCAGAGTGGCAGTGCTGATGCCATAACAGAATTGGTTTCCCTGGTCTTAGTAGGACTGTAAGCTACAAGGTACACACAGTGACCTTCATAAAAGCACAAGGATGAAGAGGCAAAGTGTTTCATACACAGGTATCTTTGGCAATGGCAAATTGATCACTAGATTCCAGAAATGAACTAGAAGAGCAGTTTACTAAATCACTTCTTCACATAAACAGGGAGAAAACTTCTAGTTTTGCTGGGCAAAGATCTAACTTGAATCGCCATAGTGGGTAATACATGGCCTCTTATCCAGTTCCCAGGCTTAAGCCAGTCCATAGCCCCAGAACCCTTTTGGAAAGGACCTGCAACTTCCCCAAGCCTTGGAGAGACCAGTGACCATTTATTAGGGTGACCAGTGACCATTTATTAGGGTACTGGAGAAAGAGAACTATCCAGGGTTTGAGTTTATGCTGATCCCTAGACCAGAAATGCCATCTGGGTCCACTTTCAGAATAGGGAATATGGGGTCAGATGATAGGGCCTTGACTTGAACTCATCTGACAAGGGATCCAGTGAGACTACAGACCAATTTGATACTCTGTCTGGGAATGTATACTGAGGAGATACACTCAGTAGCTGGTAGAATCCCCATGTTGGTGAAAGGACCAAGTGGGAGCCCCTGTATGAGCCACCACCTCTCTGACATCTGGTAAATACCCCCATCCCAAATAGCAAACCCAAAGCAATATTTTATTTCTGTCTCCACTGGGAAACCCCAAAAGCATCCCTCTCCACCTTCCCTCTTCCTTTTGAGTCTGTGCATTTCTTCTCCACAACTCTTCCCAGGATATTCTTCTCCCTCCCAACCCTCCCCTATTCCACTGGAGATTACTCTCCTTTTTACATCCTTCAGCTCCTCTCCGAAGATGCTTTGCTCTGCTGGCCTTCTCAGAAACTTGCCTCTCCCCACGACACTTCCTTGGTCCCAGTTTGTTTGAGGAGACGCTGCTCATACCATAGAGAGTTGGTTAACTGTCATTATTGGTATATTTAAGTTCTCCTTATGGTTAAAAACAACTACTTAAACCACAAAACTGTTGGTTGTAAAGCACTGTAAATATACAGGAGAATATAGACTAAAACCGAACTCTCTTTTCCTCTACTTCAGAGGAAACCAGTGTTAAATTTCCTATTTATTCACATATACACACCAACTGATATATGGCTTTGTTTATTACAAATAGAATCATCTATCATTTTTTGATATGCTTTTCTCACTCCACAGGTATCATAAACCTTATATCACATAGATTCACCTTGTATCTTCTAAAATTACACTTTCTATATTGAGATAATGGTAGATTCACGTGCAGTTGTAAGAAACAACAGAGATCTCATGTACTTTTTACCCAGTTTGCCCCATTGGTAATACCTTGCAAAATTATAGTACAGTATCACAACGAGGATATTCATATTGATACAATAGGTCAATCTTATTCAGACTTCCCCAGTTTTACTTGCGCTCATCTGTGTTACCGTGTGGGTGTATGTGGCTCTAAGCAACTGTATCACCTGTGTAGGTTCCTATATGTACTATCACAGTCAAGATGCAGAGTAGTTCTGTCACCATGAGGATCCCTTGTGCTGCCCTTTTATACCCACACCCACCTCCCTCTTGCCCCTTCCCTCACTGCTAATTCTTGACAACCACTCATCTGTTCTCCATTTCTAAACATTGGTCATTTCAGAAATGTTACATTTATGCAATCATATAGCTTACAACCTTTTGGAATTGGCTTTTTCATTCACCACAACTCTCTGGGGATTCATCCAATTTGTTATGCATGTCAACTTTTTATTGCTGCGTAGCAAACAATGATATGGATGTGCCACTGTTTGTTTAACCCCTCAACCATTGAAGAACATCTGGATTGTTTCCAGTTTTTAGCTATTATGAATAAAGTTGTTGTGAACATTTATGTACAGTTTTGTATAAATATAAGCTTCTATTTCTCCGGGATGAATGCCCAAAAGTATAATTGCTGGGTCATATGTTAATTGCATGTTTAGGGAAAACGAGCACACTCCTATTCTACAGATTTAAGTGCAAAATGGAAGAATATTTTAGAAGGGTCAATTGGCAGTATTTACCATTTTAAAAATGCATATTAATTTTAGCTCAATTTTGCTTCTAGGAACTGTCTTCTAGAAATATTTGTGTACTTGCTAAAAGATATATGTACCAGGATGTTCATTGCAGCATCGTTTGCATTGGGAGAAAATTCAAGACAACCAAAATAGCTATATCATAGTATACACGATAAATCTTTTTATTTTCTTGCTGTTGAGTTGTGTACAAACTGTTATGTTTTATTTTTTTTTTTAATGTTTATTTATTTTTGAGAAAGAGAGAGAGACAGAGCACAGTGGGGAAGGGGCAGAGAGAGAGAGAGAGAGAGAGAGAGAGGGAGACACAGAATCCAAAGCAGGCTCTAGGCTCTAAGCTGTCAGCACAGAGCCCAACACAAACTGAGATCATGACCTGAGCCGAAGTCAGACACTCAACCGACTGAGCCACCCAGACACCCCTAAACTGGTATGTTTTAATTTGAAACTCCTGTAGGAGTTAAGGTGTAAGCATTTTTTTCATAAGATTTTTGATTATTTATATTTCTTATTCTGGGCCTAATTATCATGTTCCTTGCACAAAATACACACTTTAAGGGTTAATCTTTTATTGACTTTTAGGCATTTGTACACAGTCGATATTATGGGTGTTAACCCTTTATCTGTAGGTCTGCTGCTCGGCCTTTGTAACATAGAGGTTTCTTCTTTCTGTGTAATCACATCTGTCACATTTTCCTTTATGGTTTCTTGTCATGTTTTGGAATTAGTTTCCTATCTTCCATCCCAGTTTTACTCCTATTTTATTAGAGTTATGGGTATACACATGTGTTTGTAACGAGCCTCGAATCCTTTTTGAAGGAGGCAAGGAGTATATGGATCCCATAAATAAATAAAAATGTTGGGTGAGATATGGGAAATTATTTTTATCTATTCATAACTGTCATGTTTCTTGACAAATATAATTCTTGCTGTGCTGTATACATTTTAAAGTGATGCCGGAAGGAGTAATTATATCATGACTTTTAAAGGATTATGAACACCTAAGGGAAAGGTAGTGTTTAAACACGTTGCTAATAATGTGTTTGCACATTTTTCAAACTGCTCAAATTACATTCACGAGCATCAGCAGCATGATCCGTACCGGCCTCCTTGGAGAGGGGCGGAGGATGGGAGGAGGTCAAGAATATTCCAGGAGAGGTTGTTTAGACAAGGAAGTAATTTATCTTGCTATGGACAGAATGAAGAGCTCACCACCCAGCAATTTGTAATTGATCACAATTATGTGGCCTAGCGGTGGGGTGCAAAATGAAGGAAAGTATTTGGTCAAAAGATTAGCACAAATAGAAGAATGTTTAGTGAGATCCAAAATTTAAGTTGGTTTAGCAACAAGAAAAAACAAAGCCGTTCGGAAGGACGAAAATGAAACAAAGTAAATGAAAATGGAGATTTAGTCCACATGTTGTGGGTTGATGTTTCCTTGGAAGGAATGGTTAAGAATTTTTGATCCTTAAAGCAACCTCATATTAAAGTAGTTTAACTAATTTAGACATGTTTGACACTACCACAAACAAAATAAATTATATTGGGCTCTACACTGGTGGCTAAGAAGCCAGTTCACCGAAATGGAAGGATATTGAAGGTACTCACATTATGTAATCGGTACAGTATGTCAGACCTAGTGGTCTGGTTAACCAAATGAAGGCATATTTAGTGAAATTCAGTATAATTTTTTCCTAGAACTACCCCACTTGATTACAGCAAAATAGGATCTACTAATCATAGACTGCATAAATTGGAGATTGAGCATGGTTTTGGGAACAGAGATGCTTTCATTATATTGTTTGGTCTTCTGTGGCACATGAGGGAAGATGTGTCAGCAAGGCTAACATGGGTCCTTTCTTTAGGAATCTGCTTACGATGATCATGGAACTTGAACAAGCTTCAGTGCTCATTTAGTCAACTCCCTTCGTATTCCAGAAAAGGAAAGAGAAGAATAAAGGGTGTGACTTGCTTGAAGTCATGTAGTGAGTTCAGGACCCAACTGGAGTATACTCAGGACTTCTGATGCCCAGATCAGTGTTCTTTCCACTGTAGGAAAATGCGTGCTTCAAAAGTCCAGGCTCAATAGGGCCTCTGGCCCAATTTCAGGTTAACTTGGACATTTTCATAGTCTTCCCTAGGTATAAAGCTACATTGAGTTAATTCCATCGAACAATGGAAGGTATAAAGAAGGGATCCAGAAACTAGGCTCTGAGCCTGAGGTGAGGGCTTTAGCCTTTTTTTCTTTCTAGAACTGACTTTGGTTCTTCACTGCAGATGAAAATCCAGATGTGGCCACCATTGTGGAGAACTCAGGTCATCAGCTCCTGCTCACTCTCACCAGCCACTGCTGGTGGCTTCATAGTTTGGAACAATGCACAATGGGCTGAAGTCCCAGGGAACTCAGCTGGGAGTAGGAATATCACCAAAGAGGAGGAAAATGTACCTATCTAAGTGTGATGCTAATTGATAACTTAAAAAGGTAAAATTTGTGATTTTCTTATGTATTTTGGAGCCTGTGATTTACTCCCAAGTCTCAGTTTAAGTGCTGAGAAGCTCACAGGCCCTATACTAAGCTGTGGAGCCTAAGGGATAGAGGACATGGAAAGGAGGCCATCCCTCTGCTGCGATGTTTCCTTAGTCTCTATAGTACCCCTCACCCTGCCCAGGACTCTCTCAGGTTTGACCCCACCACAAGAAGATCCTGGAGTGACCCAGACTTGCTGAAAATGACAAATTAGGAAACTTTGAGCCACATGATCTCTCTTTTTTTTTTAATTAATTTTTTTTTTTACCGTTTATTTATTATTAAGAGACAGAGCGTGAACAGGGGAGGGGCAGAGAGAGAGGGGGACAGAATCAGAAGCAGGCTCCAGGCTCCGAGCTGTCAGCACAGAGCCTGACATGGGGCTCGAACTCACCAACTGCAAGATCATGACCTGAGCCAAAGTCGGACGCCCAACCGACTGAGCCGCCCAGCCACCCCCCACATGATCTCTTCTTATTCAAATCCATTTGAAAGCAAGTTTACAACTAAGCTAGGTGTTATGTCCTGTCGGATTTCCTTTTCTTGCTTATCCAATAGGATCAGGCCAGTTTTCTTTCATTTCCTCTATTATTAATATAATAGTGTGAATGTAATGTTGTTGAAGGCAGGACTGTAGTGAACATGTGGTATTTCTTTGTCTATTTAATATCCATTCCACCCTCCAGATGGCATCTGATTTCTTTCAGGGACTTACCTCTTCTACATGTATGCAGTCTAAAGCCAGAATCCACATGACTCCGTTTATATGAAGCCTGAGAACAGGCAGAAATAATCTATGGTAATAAGAACAGTGGTTACCTTTGGAGGAGTGTTGATGAGGAAGAGGCACAGGGAGACTTCTAAAGTACTGGAATTTATTTAATCTTGGTGGTAGTTATATGGGTGTATACATATGTAAAAATTCATTAAGCTGCCACTTAAGATTTGTACATTTTATTGTATGTATGTTATACTTCAATAAAAATGAAAAAAGGAAAACATAAAACAAGAAAATGATTGTATGGACATCAACAGCTCCATAAGTTAAATATGTTTTGTTAATTCCACACACAGTCAAATTAGATTTGTACCCCAATCCCATATATGACGTTGAGAAATGTTTAAAAACCTTTTGTATTTTTCCCCTCCATTCTTTGTTTATATCAAGGCAATAGGAAGCTAATGTGTTTCCCCTTCCAGGAGTATTTTTATGTTCAAAGGAAAACCATTGGGAGAAAGTAATAATTAACACAAAGGAATGACTGGCTTAATGGTGGGCTTTCAGGCATCAGTAGAGGAGGTATTTCAGGTCAAGGGAGGGTCAAGAGAATCTCCCAGAGAATTCCACACTGAAAGGGTAGAAATGAACAATAAATTCCTAACAGACATTTCTGCTAATTCACTGGTGTGGCCAACAGTCTTTGGTGTTCCGATCCTTGGATGGAAAAATCAGCCTACTTGTTTTCAACTGATAAGAGAAGTTTGCCTCCTGGGGATGGTCGTTTCCTCAAAGCAGAGGGAAGGGAAATTTCGTGGGCAGCTTTCCCTCCATACTGAGAAGAGAACAGAAAGCAGGAAATAGCAAGGCCAGGAGAGGGGATGCAGAAGTGAGGGTGAGAATGGAAAAGCACAGGAGAGAGTGGGTGTGGGCAACACCTGTGGGGAACTGATGGAAGATCCAGCAGGGGGAAGGGGAGAGAAAGGGAGCCCAGCAGAAAGTCAAATGAAAACAGAGACAGTTCATGTGAAAGAGACCAGAAGCAAGGCACTTGGCACCTGCAGCCTGTGCGTCCCCTTGCCCCTCATGGAGCATCTGGGCAGGTGAGTGGCCTCCTGGCTCCTTCCTTTCGGTTCCCAAGCTTTTCACTCCATCCGCTATGCCTACAACGGCGCAGTGGTCTTCTTAAGACCTCATCTGATCATACTATTCCCCAGCTTAAAATTGTTTAACAGCTCAACATTATCCCCTTTAAAAGTCCACGCTCCTAACCATTGCATACCAGAGCCTCTCATGACTCGTCTTTGCTTGCCTCTCAGCCTCATCTATTTTGTGAATAAAGAGTGAATGCGTTCAGTGAATTTTACTTATACAACAGGCCCCCTTATCCGCCGTTTCGCTTTCTGCAGTTTCAGTTTCCCACCGTCAGCCAGGGTTGGGAAACAGATGGTCCTCCTCCTGACATTGTCAGAAGATCAGTAGTAGCCTGACGCTACATCACACTGCCTACGTCACTCTCCTCACTTCATCTCATCACCTGGGCGTTTTATCCTCTTATCAGAACAAGAGGTGTGAGTACAGTACAATAAGATATTTTGAGAAAGAGATCACATTCTCATAACTTTTATTACCGTCTATTGTTATAATTGTTCTATTTTATTATTGGCTAGTGTTAATCTCTTACTGTGCCTCATTTATAAATGAAGCTTTGTCATAGTTATGTATGTATAGAAAAAAACCCAGTGTATATGGGGTTTGGTACTTCCGCAGTTTCAGGCATCCATGGGGGGTCCTGAAACGTATCCCCCGTGGATAAGGGGGGACGACTCTCATCCTATTCATGGAATTTGGCTGTCTAGTTGCACTTTAAGAACCCTAGGAGGGTATTGATTGTATTTATACAACCCAACTCCAGGAGATCACTGTGAGTGAGTACCTGACCATACAGGAGCCTGGACAGGACTTGATTCCTCCAACCAGGACTACCTGGACCCTTACCTACTGAATGGGGACAGGAAGTTGGCATTCGCTAATCGAGATGTGAATGCAGAGATTACACCGTTACCTATGACTCTTATCAAGGACCCTGGTTCTTTCAGAGAAAGCCCTCTCTTCTGCTGTCTAAATCCTGGCTACCCTTCAAGACTTATCTCAAATACCACCTCTATTGTGTCCACTCAGGCTCAGAAATAAGGCTTTCCTGTATTTTTGCAGCAGCCCTAGTTTGTAGGGAGAGGGAAGGACTTGGGGCCAGAAGCCAACAGGCCTCGGGATGGTAACATGAGGGGGGTGCTAGTGGTCAAAGGTCCAGTCTTCAGGGGCCCACAGCAAATATGCTTAGTTCCTACAACCATCAATCAGTCACCTAGAGGGTCCACACTCCTGCTGGGGCATAGAAGCAGACAGTTCCGGCAGCGAACCTTGGCTGAAATTAACTGAGCAGTCTCGTCAGGGTGGTTCCCAGTGACTGGTACATTTACAGCGGGAGTCCTCCTGGGGACAGGAGATTGTGGTTCAGGTGCCCGAGGGAAGAGGCAAACATGAGCAAGGCAGGATGCCCGGGCCTCAGTCTGGATTAAGAAAGTTGATCAGATCTCAATCACACAGACCAATCTCCCACCAGGGAGAGCTCAGAGAAGGTGGAAATGCTGTGGGTCCCAGGTGTTCAAGTCTCAGTGGATGCCGCATCAGCGAACTGGCAGCAAACTGTTGATTCCAGCCCGACCAGCTGCTAGTCACCCCGGCTGGTGCTCCAGAATGGCTGAGCTCGAGGGTGGAAGGTGTTGTGAGCCGCAGCTCCTCTGGGCCAGGGGAGGCAGGGGCCGTGAGAGGTTGCCCTGCTCTCCTCCCCGTCCCTGTTATGTTTGCTGTCACCCCTCCTTACTTTTGTGTTCTCCTCCTGTAAATAACCCCTGTGGCGGGTAGCAGAGGGCCAGGCACACACAGTAAATGAGAGTCAGTTGGATCGAATTGCATTGAGCTCCTTGGCAGTTCAGGCCTTGGTCTGTGCTACGCTGCCCAACCCGGTCCTTTTCCATATTTTTTATATCACCGATGAGGACTCCTCTTCCTCTGTGCGTGGGTGAAATGTAGAAGCAGTGACTCTCCATTCTCCAGGGTGAGTAGCTGGACACATAGGAAATGGAAGGCAGTGCATTGTTTCCCACACCCTGCCTTCCTCTGCCCCTCAGCAAAAGTGATCTATCCCTTCTTCCTTTCTGTCCCCGACATCAGTGGAAAACTTGATCTGGTTGCCATGGAGACCAGCCACTGACTTCAGAGCGCCTGTTTATTAAAGATGAAAGTAATGTATGCCTGGCTGATCTGAACAGCTGTCAGAGATTCGGCTGTTAGCAAAGGAAGTCACTAATTTCGAGGTATAATCACTCATCTAAGAGAGAGACGGCCCGCCTTCATCTTCCGAGTGGAGCTGGGCTGTGCGGGTAAGGTCGGCCCGAGCAGGCATTTCTGGTTCTTTTTTTTTTTTTTTTTTTTTTGGCTGTTTGTTTTATGACTAATACGGTAACTCTACTTCTTTTCTCCTTTATTTCCTACTGAAAATACATGGTCTTTCAGTCGTGTGATAGATTAATTCAGTTTCGTGGGCAGGCCCAGGAAACCCAAACCCTCTTATGACGTCGTTTCCTTTGGAAAATGTATTCTGGATTCCAAGCCACCTACTTACAGATGAGGTTGTCTGTTTATCCGTTCAACAGCCTCCACCAGGTGTGCAAGAGGAAAAGAGGCAGTGTTGAGCCCCACAGAAAGCAGACTTGGTGTATCTTGGGTGTGCTTCGACAGGTGGGAGAAGCAGGCACCTTCCGAGGGAGGCAATATATTAGAAGAGAGGTGGGGTCTTCATCTTTCAGCCCAACGAGCTGTGTGATCTTCAGGAAATTAGCCCCTTTCTTTTTTCTTTTTGCTCTTTCCATTCTTTCAATGATAAGCCCTGAGTGTTCTCCAAAACCGACTGAGAAAATGGGTTAATCCCTGCTGGGTTGTAAGGAGCGGCAGTGCCCTCCGCAGCACTCCGGGAAGACCCAGCGACCAGGGGGCCTGTGGTGCAGGGAAGAGGCTGCTGGTTGCTGATGCCTGCTGTCTCGTCACAGCGCAGATGACTCTCCATTCTTTTCTGCTCCCTTTCCTCATCTGAAAGAGAAGTGATGAGTAAGCTGATTCTTTCCAACTGTAACTTTTCTTTTGTTCCATAGACACTTAAGTGTGGGTTTCCATGAACAGAGAGGCCTCCCAACACTGGACAGCTAAACAAGGGTTAACCCTGAGTCTAGGTCACCGTTAACCAAGTACAACCTGTACCTCTGGTCCAAGTTGTCTCTGGCCAAGGCAGGGGCTTGTTTCCGTCTCTTGGCCTCGATGTGCAGGTACTTATGTAGTGGTCTGGGCAGGAGCTCCTGTCCCATTTCTCCTGAGCTGCCCGGTGTTTGGGAACAAAGATGAAATATGAAGTGGGGATCATTAGTGCCTTTAGAACATGGTGCACCCAGAGCCCAGATTAGCCTGGACTCCAGAAAGGCAGCTTCTGGACAGGCAAACCTCAGAACTGCCACCATCTATCCCCTGGGAGCTTTTATTTCTCATCAGCTCCATACCTAGGGTAGCCAAAACAGCCATCTCCTTGTCACCATAATGCTTCCTCCTTTCCGAGTTCATCCTGAACCCATTTTTCTCCACAGGATGTGAACCTGTCTTAGGTTTACATGTTTCACTGAAGGAAATTCAAATCCCATTCATGGGATGCCAACGTAGGTCATAACTTAACACTTGTTATAAGCACATCTATTTGATTATTTTTTTTTTAATTTTTATTTTGAGAGAGAGAGAGAGAGAGAGAGAGAGCGAGCACATGTGCACAGGGGAGGGGCAGAGGGAGAGAGAGAGAATCTTAAGCAGGCTCCATGCCCCACATGGAGCCCAACTCACAACTGTGGGATCATGACCTGAGTAGAAATCAAGAGTTGGATGCTTAATCGACTAAGCCATCCAGGTGCCCCAGTACATCTATTTAAAAATTTTTTTATGCTAATTGTATAAAACAGTAGAGGAAAGGAAGAATACTCATTCATCCATCCATCCATTTAATAATTACTTATTGTAGGCACTTACTATGGGTCAGGTAGGTTTATGAGGTAAATCTGGTCTCAAGGAATGTGCATTTATTTTTCTTAAAACCTGCCTTATTGAGGGACACCCGGGTGGCTCAGTCGGTTAACCATCTGACTTTGGCTCAGGTCACAGCTCACAGTTTGTGAGTTCAAGCCCAAGTCAGACTTGTGCTGACAGCGCAGAGCCTGCTTGGGATTCTTTCTCCCTCTCTCTCTGCCCCTCCCTGCTTCCCTCTCTCAAAAATAAATAAATAAGCATTAAAAAAAAAAACGGTTCAATAAACCAATTCTACAAGTGGATTGCACTGTCAAAGGAAAACCTTTTCTTTTCCAAACTTCTTTCCTTTTTCAAACTGAGAGTGATTAAGGAAACTCATTTCAATTTCTTGTTTTGTTTTGTTTTGCCTTGCTTTGTTAAAGGAAGACCGGAGGAACCTAATCCTAAGTACTGCTATTGTATGGGGGCTGGGAAACTAACACAGCACTATTTAGTGTGGGGCAGAGCCTATATGGAGGGAAAGCCATTTTGTCCCTGTCTGAGGCCAAGGGAAGCCATGATCTTCTCAGAAACTCATAGAAATTCCAACTGAGAGAAAATTAGTATGGCGTTCTGTATGCAATTTCCTTACTTTCACAGAATTTACAATCTAAAATGCAAAAACCCTGGGGCCCCTGGCTGGTTCCGTTGATGGAGCCTGTGATTCTTGATCTCAGGGTTGTGGGTTTGAGCCCCATATTGAGTATAGACGTTACTTAAAAATAAAATCTTAAGGGGCACGTGGGTGTCTGTCAGTTAAGCCTCTGACTTGAGCTCAGGTCATGATCTAGGGGTTCGCGAGTTCCAGCCCCACATCAGGCACTGTGCTGACAGCTCAGAACCTGGAGTCTGCTTTGGAATCTTTGTCTCCCTCCCTCTCTGCCCCTTCTCTGCTCACAGTCTGTCTCTCTCTGTCAAAAATAAATAAACATTAAAAAAAATTAATAGACCATAAAATAAATCTTAAAAAAATAAAATAAAATGTAAAATCCCATTCTTTGGCAGTTCTCACAGAGGTTTGGTGTGAGTGAGCTATAGATCCATAGCAGGCAGGCCAGGCTTGTCCTGGGGCCCTTTTCTTGCCGCAGAGGGAAGTGAATCATAGATCCACCACTCTCAGATGCAGATACTGTTTTCTCTCATCCCAAAAAGAATTCAGGCAACCGTGATTTCATCCACATATGTCATGAGTCAGCTTATCAAAGTCTGAAGTGGGACTACCCTTAAATGATCTGTGTTTAAAAACTACCTCCCCCCATCCCCATAAACAAGAAGATGTAAAGGAGCACTCAATCACCTACATAAAAATCATGAATCATGAGCGCTCATCTTGCCTGCCTGAGAACTCTGGCATCTTACACATTTGATTCTTTTTTTCTCTGTTCTCCTTTGGGTTGACACCCAGAGCCAGGCCTCATGGTTGTTTATCAGCTGTCCAAGGCTACTTTAAAAGATTTTTGCTTTCATTTATAACATAAGTCACATTCTTCTTGCATCCGCTACTGTATTTTCCAAAGGGGTTATGTTAAAGGAAACTCAACACCCACTTTTCTCATTATTTGCTCCTCAGTTTGCTCACTCATCAAAAGGCCAGTGCTATTTGATACTTCAGAAGATTATTTTCCCTGTTAGGTGATGTGTCAAGGCCAGGGGAGCTGGCCCCAGTGTCAGGTGACTGAGTTTTGTTCCCATTTCTACTGTTGACTCAATAAATGTCCTTGGGCAAGTCATTGAGCCTTTTTGTGCTGCAGTCTCTGGGGATTAAATCTGCCAACTGTATCATATGGATTTGAACCATAATGTCCTCCGGGATAAAAATAGGAGGGGGCCAGGTGTCCATGGGGCCCCAAACTGATGGGAGGAGGGTGACCATGGGAGCTCAAAAATGTCCTTGAGCTGCAAACCCTGTAACAGCTTCAGGTCACACCAGTGCCTTTGGGCATTTGTCCAGTTGCCTGTGGGGTCAATTCCAGCACTTGAATTTTTCCAGAAAAAAGAAGGTACTGCATTAATCACCCAGACTTGTATATTCTGTCTGCTCCATATCCCTATGCCTTTATACTTCCTTCCCCTGCTATGATACTCACCACTGACTGCTATTACTTGTTTGATTGCTTGCCTCCTGGGCTGGAAGCTTCTTAGCAGGGGATGGAGGGGAATCATGTCTGCCTCATGCAACATTGTACCCACAGTGTGGACCATGTGCCTGGCAAATAGAAATTATACTACAAATATTTGCCAAATGGATGAATGAATGAGTGCTGCCTAGCCTCAATAACATCCCATTTTGTTATCACTGAGGTTGCCTATTCCTGGCCAAGAATGTCGTGGGATCTGATTATCCCCATCTCCCCACAGCCCCACTATGGTATGACAACAAAAGCAGGTCTCAGACCAAATGGCTGTCATGCACACACATTTATTAGTAAGAAGATCCAAAAACATTCAAAAGCAGTTGGTTCCATAAGCTCAGCAAAGTCCCAGCCTTCTGAATTTTTAGGTGTTCTGTCCACATTTCACATGAAAAATTATCTTGACAATGATAGGACAATATCCTAAAGACCAGATTTAGTTAACATTAGGCATCCAGAATTGTCCCACTTCATGGCCGAACACAGGACAAGTTCCAAATCATGCCTTTGACTTCTGAAAGGTGACCATTGAAGAGCTGGTTACAGTGTGATACTCAGCGTTCATAAAAGTGGGGACCGCCCCTAATGTTTTAGCCAATCCACCTGTCTTGAATACCACTTGGTTCAAAAGCCCAGCGCTAGCCTCCTTTATATTAATTAACAGATTGCTAATTTTGCCAACAGAAGTCACTTCTATCCATTTTGCTAGTCAAATTTCTGCTGTTGACTCCAGATAAAGATGGTTAAAGCACTCGAAGTAACCACCTGAATAGTTTTGTCAAGATGAACTAATGGAAGCAATAGAAGCCACTCAGACTTTTAAAAAGCAATTAAAAAGGCCCATGAGGCCCTGCTCTTGGAAAATGAAGAGTTGCTTAGCTCCCCAGGGCTATCCTCCTCCAGTGTTCTTACTAACCATCGGGGGAGGGGGGTTTGTCTACTGGTTGCCTTCCCCAGGTGGACCTCAACCTGTGCATTGTAATGGAGTATAATATATTCCAGGCTTGGCTATGCACATAATTGTGGGTCCAAAGGAAAGTTGTCTGATGGGCCCCAGAACCTTTTGGTTCTACTGACCAAGGAAGTTTTCCTCACCTTCCTCTTGTTTCTGATAAATATTTATATCAAGGTCAGCTGAAAGGTCACCCTCACAAACTCCTCTTGGCTCCCAGCTTCTCCAGTCTCTCAGATCTGACATGGATGCCCTGCACCGCTGACCCACTCCATAATGGTCAGGAGCCTAAGCCATGTCACAGAGAGAGGTCTCTGGGCTCCTGGGTGGCTCAGTTGGTTAAGCGTCTGACTTCGGCTCCGGTCATGATCTCGCTGTCCATGAGTTCAAGCCTTGCATCAGGCTCTGTGCTAACAGCTCAGAGCCTGGAGCCTGTTTCAGATTCTGTGTCTCCCTCTCTCTCTGCCCCTCCCCTGCTCGCTCTCTCTCTCTCAAAAATAAACGTTAAAAAAATAAAGAAAAACAAACAAAGAGGTCTCATGCTATTTGTACCACACTGACCCTTTGTGCTATTGTGGCTGATATGTTTCCCAGAGTTGTATCAATGTTCTCCCCTTACACACACACACACACTGCATTCTATAGAGTGAAACTCTGTCTTGGGAGTCTGCTCTGAACCTCAGACAACGTGGAGATTCTGCCTAGCTTCTGTTGCTCTTCCCTGTAGAATTAGAATATACCCCAGGCAACATGCAGGCAATCACAGGCTCTCAGGGGAACCATGGCCCAGAACCATGCCATCCCGCCACACTGGCTATCAGGAACCCCTTGGAATACAATACACAGCCTGAAGCTGCTAACCCCATTGGATATTTTATCCTCCTGGCTACCTCTGGGATAACGAATCCTGCTGCCCTAATTCTACCTAGTTATAGGTTCTTTTCTATCCCACCATGTGTGATGCCAAACTTGCACAGTGTATTTGACTCATAGTGTTATCACAGCAATAGGGTTAATTTCATATGTGTCTCTCTCCATGGGAAACAAGTTACATTATCTGTCATTCCCACTTACCCTGCTGGGGGGGGGGGGGGCGGCGGGGGGAGGGGTGGGAAAACCCAAAAGAGCAGCTTTAAGTGGTTGTGCTTTGCTCCTTATGACCCCGCTCCTAGAACTGGTCCAGCGGGTGGGGGCAAGGGAGGGAGACACTAACCAACAGGCAGCTAATCAAAAGGCTGGTCAGCAACTCATTTCATAACCTGGAGCACACGCAGAAAAACTGGGTTAATCTCCGTTTCTCTCAAATTTAAATAGAAAAATGTCAAGAAAAAAAGACGCGGTAGGATGCTTAGAAACAGGAAGAGTGAGGCCCCAATGGGATCACAATGAGCCCAAAGTACAAAATATTGAAACTATGGGTGAGCGGTAGCAGTGGAAGAGAGGAGTTTCAAGCCAAGGAAAAGAAGCAGCTGGGAGGAAACTGAGCCAGGGCAATGGGTGTGACCCTCTTGCTCCTGCCACGAAGCCCAGAAGTTTCCCAAAACTAGAGTAGCTCCCCAGTCCCAATGCTGTGAGCCTGCCCCGTCCAATGTCTGTTCCTGGCTGTCTGTGGAAGACCAACTCCGGTAATGTTCTGCATTTAGTTTTACAAAAAAAATAAAAAATACCCCCCCCCCGGCCCCCGCCAGGCTAGTCTGCCTGAATCTGCTCCTACGGCCAAGAAAATCGTCCATCTTTCTGGACGATTCTCAGTGTGTGCAAAGATGGTTGGCATGTATCTTTGTAGCTTTTGATCCCTAATACAACACATGGTAAGCAACAGGTTCTCTGTAATTGAAGCCTGAATAAAAGAATATTTGAAAGCCCAGTGAACAGTCAAGTTCATGCAATTACTATCTTATGTTGCAATGTCTTCAGTTTGGCTCTCAAAGTTGAACAAAGGATGGTCACATTTCCTAGCTCCCACCCCTCAAGCCTTTCCTGCTCCATGAGATTCTAGACACACGGCTAATTTTTAAAAATATAATCCTTAATCAGATTCAAAATCTCCCTTGAGAAAGTAAATTGTCCTATTCCTGTTCTCATTCCAGTTTGTTGAACTAATCAACACACACACACACACACACACATCATTTTGATTTTGGACTGTCCTCACTATTTTTAGTACCCAAGTTTGTGGTTCTAATCAATTTATCTAAAAATTAACCAGAACTGGTTTGAGTTCCTCTTCCTGTTTGAAAGGTATTTATCAATTCACTCTTCTGTAACTTTGAAGATAAGTTAATTTATTACAGGAAAGCAGTAACTTTTTCTCCCAAAGGTATATAAACATCAGCTTGGTTATGAAGGGAAATTTTTAACTTGGGGCTATTGAAAATTATTTACCAGAGGAGGCATATGTATTGATCCCCTAACACAATGACGAACATCACGGTCCCCTCTCTGGTGGCTGTCCATCTAGAAGTGGAAGTTGGTCCATCTGTTTTCCCCCACCATTCTAAGAGCAGTGGTGGCTTTTGCTACCTCAGCTGGCCCTGGCTGGACATCAGGATGGGGAGGGAGAGGGAGGTTCATGCTAGACCCGGGTCAGCAAATATTTACAGTAAAGGGCCAGATGGTAAATATTTTAGATTTTGTGGGCCTTACAGTCTCTATCACAACTACTCAAATATGCTGTTGGAGCACAAAAGCCACAGACAATATGTAAATGAGTGAGTATAGCTGTCTTCCAATAAAACTTTATGGTTACTGAAATTTAAATTTTGTTTTGAGAGAGAGAGAGAGAGAGAGAAAGCATGCACATGAGTGAGCAGGGGAAGGGCAGAGGGAGAGGCAGAGGCAGAGCAAGAGAGAGAATCTTCAGCAGTTTCCATGCCCACTGTGGAGCCTGATGCAAGGCTCGATCCCATGACCTGAGTGGAAATCAAGAGTCGAGGGTTTAACCAACTGAGCCACCAGGCACCCCTGAAATTTGCCTTTTATGTAATTTTGTGTGTCACAAAATATTATTCTTTTGATATATTTTCAGCCATTTAGAAATGTAAGAGCTATCTTTGCCTAGTGAGCTGTACCAAAGCAGGATAAAAACATGGATGTAGGTATGAGGTCCCTGCTTCCTGCCCTACTTGAGCACTGGGGGTTCAGGATATAGAATAGATGCCTCAGATAAATGTGGCAACTCCCAGGGTGGAGAGATTTGGGTCTCCCACCTAGGGTGAGTCCTGGGGAGACTTGAGCCTCCTATAGAAATTTCATGTCCCTCATGGTATAGGAGCATCAGAGTGACAGTGGTCAAGGGAGGAACCTAGAGAGATAGGCCTGGAGCTGGCTCTGTGACAAGCACCCAGAATCATGAGGGCAAAGTAGTCAAAATTCCTGAGACCCTATCTGAAGGGAGTGTAGGGGAGGTTGACTGGCATGCAGCAGATTGAGAGAAGAGGCTTGCTGGGAAGAGACACCGTCTGGACCTACAACCAGTGGCCCCTCAGCAGGGACAGCAGAGACAGTGGCTGATGCCCAAAGATCTCATGGGATGTGGTTCTCTTCAGAGGAGAAGCAGCTTTCCCCCACTCCTTCAGGTTTCCTAGAGCGGATGAGAGGCTCCTCACCTGCCTGAACTAGAGGTCCCAGAGGATTGTGCAGAACATGCTCTGAGCTCTGCCAATGCCAGAGCCGAAAAGTAGCCTTTCCTTAGAGAATATTGCTATCCACAAATGCAGAAGATCTGGACTCCCTGTGCCCCCCACCCCTTCTCCCTGGAGTTCTTAGGCAGATGGAAAGAAAGTGCTGCAGCATCTAGGCAGTCTCGAGAGGAGTTTCGGGCTCACTACTACTCTCTGCCCTCCACTGGCATCTTCTTAGCCAGAAGCTGTCACATCTTGTCCTCACAGTCACGGGCTGGCATCTACTATCCATGCCCCAAGTCTCACCATGGTCTTCAGTCAGCAAGTGCACGTGTTTGCATTCTTTTGATGTCAGTCTCACTTTCCTTTGGCTCTGCAAGCTTGTGATACTTGGACAGTTAGGCACACCTGGCTGCTTTCTCTTCCCCTCACTAGAGAGTAGGCGTCTTTGAGACACTCCCTCGGCCTCTCAGTCATTGCTGGTGCCATGCCAGGCAGGGCCAGCTCTCATATGCTTGCAGAGCTCCTGGTCCACATTCAGGGAAGTGAAACATAGCCCCCTCTGCCCCTGCTTCATCTTTGACCAACATGGCATTTTTGTTGCCCCACCTCCCAGACTCGAATAAGGAGGCTGATGGTGAGGACAGTCAGGGGCCCTCTCAAAGACATGTATTCATATCTATCTAAAATTTATTCTCATAATTCTTTCACTTCAGACATATTAGGTCTTGGTCTGGATGACTTAAATTATAAAGATGTCAAATATCTCCAAATTGATGTATCAATTCAATGGCATCCCAATCAAAATCCTAGTTTTAATTTTTTTTTTGAAATTGATAGACTTATTCTAAAATGTTTGGGGAAAAAAAGAAGTTCCATAGATAGCTAAACCAATCTTGAAACAGAAGAATAAAGAGGGGGAAATTGCCTAACAGATATTGAGACACTTACAAAGTTGTTTTTAATGTGCCAGTGAAGCGGAATGTAGAGCTCATAGGTAGCCCTATGTTTACCTATGAACTTCACCTAACACAGAGTTGGCATCACAGACCAATAGGGAGAGAGGATGGATTATTTAGTAGATGGTGGTGGTGAAATAGGTAGCAAAAGGAAAATAAATTTGGATCCCCATCTAACCCTATATACAAAGAGATTTCCAATGGATTACAGACCTAAATATGACAGGTGGAACTATAAAGTTAACAGGAAAAAAGTGTGGTAACCTGGAATGGGTAAAAATTTCTTAAACCAGCCTTCAAAAGTGCAAACCATAAAGCACAATGATAGATCTGATTACATCAAAATTAAGGGTTTCTTTTAACAAGTGACACCACACTTGAGCTGAATTTAAGAGATAGATGACAGATGGGGAGAAGAGATTTATGATGTCTAAAAGTGACAAAGGAAAGGCATCTAAAATACACAAAGCCCTGCGATTGAACAAGAAAAGAAAGTGGGCCAAAAGAAAAATACATTAATTATGCAAACAGGTAACTTACAAAAGAGGAAACCCCAAAGCTTTAAAAGGATAGGAAAGAAACTGTTCATTAGTAATCAGAGAAATGCAAATTAAAGCAATGATAGAGATCACTTTACATTCTGAGGGTGTGTTAAATTGTAAGGTTAACAGCTATTAGGTTGGCAAAGTTAGCTGGATAATGCCAAGTGCTGGCAGGGGTGTGGAAATAGAGATTCCTCTTGCTGCTGGTAGGACCACAAGTTGGAGAATTATCTGGCACTAGCTAATCAAATTAAGTATGGATACTTAATGACCCAGCAATTCCACCAATGACATAGACCTTGAGAAATTCTCACACACACACACACATTAAAGGGACATGTAGAAGTAGGGGTCAATCCAAGATTTCTGGGGCTCGATGTTTATATTATTTGGGGAAGCCTGGCTACAAAAAAATGAATATAAAATTAGGTACAGAGCTTTGGAAAACCCTTTGGGAAATGAGACCTTCAAAGCTTAGGCTTTATCAGCCTCTCTATGAACCTGTCTCTGGATCACTGTCATGTGTGCAGACTGGGGAGTTGAAAGCTTCTAAGCCAGTTTTGTTACTACACCTACTGGGCTCCTTAGGGGTAAATAACTTAAAAAAAATGTAATCTTCCAGTAATGGAGATCCAGATCCCCAAACTGGCTCAAATAATCCCTATCACTATAGCTGAGGACCACTGGGTATAAATATGCAAGAGGGCCCAGAGAGATATAGTCAGGAAATCCCCATGACTCTGGCTTGGCAGGAACACTCAGATGTACTTATGAGAGAGATAATATTTTGCAATACTTCCCAGTTTATTTATTTTTGGGAATGCCTTTCAACCAAGGAGAGTGCTTAGAAGAGGAACCATGAGAGTCCCTGGGGTATGCTGGCTTGTTCTATTCTGCATGCTGAGAGTCCAGGACATGGCCCTGGGCAGTGTGCTGGGTTCATCTGCCCCAGCCAGCATTTTTGGAAGGGCAGCAAAAGCTGGAAACACTGGACTCTTCTTTGAAGCACAGTAGCCAGAGAAAAGGAAGAAGCTAGAGGAACCTGAGCCTCTCCTATGTGGAGCTAGATCTACAGATAGCTGGTGTGAGGCCTCTGGGAGGTGATGAGGTCATAAGGCTGAAGCTCTCATGAATGGGATTAGTGCCCTTCTAAAAGAGGCCTAAGAAATCTACCTTGCCCCTTTTGTCACATGAAGATACAATGACAAGACAGCCATCTGCAACCCAGAAGAGGGCTCTCACCAGAATCTGACCATGTGGGCACCCTGATCTTGGACTTGCAGCCCAAGTGGCAATAAATTTCTGCTATTTATAAGCTACCCAGTCTATGGTACTTTGCCATAGCAGCGCAAATGGACTAAGACACCTCTATAGAAAGGATCATTCGCGAAGGTTGCATGCGGTGGATCCATGACCTGAGGCTGATAGGGTTTGTGATAGAGCATGTAACAGAGCACCAAGGAGGCACTGCTGGACATACTAGATGGGGTTCAGGACAGAAGCCCAGTGACATGGAGGAATGGAGTGGTTGGCTGATGCTTAGGGCAGATTGGTCACCCTTTTTAAAGGGCCATCATGGTGTATTGAGAGTCAGTGAGGTGTGTGTGTGTGTGTGTGTGTGTGTGTGTTACAGAGAGAGAGAGAGAGGGAGGGAGGGAGAGATGTGTTGGGGAGTAACCACTGCTGCTTCAGCTCCCTAGGCTCACCTCAGGCTCAGAGC
Source organism: Prionailurus bengalensis (assembly GCF_016509475.1). Taxonomy (NCBI): domain Eukaryota; kingdom Metazoa; phylum Chordata; class Mammalia; order Carnivora; family Felidae; genus Prionailurus; species Prionailurus bengalensis. The sequence continues at coordinate 96,163,500 of NC_057349.1, read as the reverse complement.
ACAAGGTCAAAGACAACTCAACAAATTCCAGCTGCCACCTGCTGGTGCAGCTGGGGCTTCTAGTCAGGAGCTCAGCCTGCAATGATAGAGCAGCTGAGCAGAATGGGATTGAGGGAATTAACTGGTAACATTTCACCTACGATTTGCCTAGCAGTTATGGAGGAGGAAACCCCATGAGCCAAGGTAGAGGAGAGAAATTTCATGGGCCCTCTGGGGCACCCCTGGCTGTGGTATGGACTATATGGCTTAAAATGGTGGAAGAAGACTGTAGAAGAGAAATTTGGGGTCCAAATGGCAAGGGCCTTGAATGATTGTGGCCTCAGAGTTCAGCCAATGATGAGCAACAGAAGATTTTTAGAGAGAAAAAGGGGAAATTAAATGTTTTTAGACAGAACTCTGGAAGCGGGAAAGAGAGGAACGGGGGGGGGGGGGGGAGGGAGGGGCTTGGACCTACTGTGCAAGACCTACTATGAAGGTGCCTGCAGAAGTCTCTGGAAAAGATAACAAGGACCTGAGCCAGGGGCACAAGGATGCAAGGCCCAGATATCCACTAAACCTAGCATGGGAAAGATGAGAAAATGGATCAATACAATGTCAGACACAGCCTGTGAGGACTATGGCAAGGCATAGACAAGCACCTCATTGTGCATGGTGGCAGGAATATCATAAAGAGACGGATGGTGAGCTGTGTTCTGGAGGATGATCCAGAATGAGCCAGGCAGGAACACTGAGCAGAAGGTATTCCAGGCAGGAGGAACAGTACGTGTGAAGGCCTAGAGGCCCAAGAGAGCATGGGGCCTTTGGGGAAGTGCAAGGGATTTGCTGTGTGTAGCTGGTGTCTGGGGTGTGAGTAGGGGATTTCGAAGAGATTTACCTCCCCCCCACCCCCGACCCCCCACATCAGGCTCATGGAAGGCAATTAAGAGCCACTGAAGGTCAGGGTTGAAATGCAGATCAGGAGCTGACAAGCCAGGTAAGGGCAAAAGACACAGATTAGAAGATCATGTTACGCAAACACTGATTTAGAATAGCTGAAGGAAAACTCCCAGATTTCTTTTCTCCGTGCTCCATTCTTAAATTCTGTTTTATGTGGCAATCAGTTTAACTGGTACTTTTCTCCCAGTCTAGATAATTACTAAGCATATGGATTTTTCCAGTATGAAATTAATCTGCTCTATGGAGTAAATTGCTTGGGCAGAACTACCTCAAACTTTTTTTCTGCCCTGGCAGTCCCCACCCCCAGAGGGTCTCAGGATGTGCTGAATTTGACCATGGACTAAGTCCCAGGTGGGCTATTGAGCCAAGGCTGAGGTGAGAGGGTTCCAGCAGGAGGTACAGGCAGTGCAGCTCCTACTTGGGCCTCAAAGGACAAAGGCTTCCGCTGGGGACAAATGGTGGGGAAGCAGACAAGAGAGAGGAAGAGTAGAGTGAGGCTCCTTTCCAGCTCGTCCTGCAGTGATGGTGTTACGTTTAGGAGTCAACAATTTTTCTAGCCAATAAGAAATTCAAATTTCCTGAAAGGGAAAACACCCTGGCATTGATGTAGCAAATTTCAAGTGGACTCCACATTCCACGGGAACAATCTAGAATGCATGTACTAGTTTCGTCTGTTATTGCAGGTTGCATTCCCTGGCAGGCCAGCTTCACTTGGCAATATCACATTTAAAGAGAAATGGACTTATCTCCAGGTTTTGTGTCCCAGGCTTACCAAAAAGAAGAATAAAATTAAAATAGAATCTGAAATTTTAAAAACACTAAAATTAGTGTCTCGGTTCAGATTGGCTTTTCTTAAAACACTGCTCTCTACTCACAGTTTTGCTGCTGAGGAACCCATAATAACTGTCTACAGCCTTTGGATTTGGTTATAACTTTCTTTAGTCTTTAAGGCTCTCCATAAGGAGCAATCTCTTCAGTTTTGTCTCCCACTCCTGTGAACTTCTATCATGTATCCTAGTTCAGCCTATAATCTTACTGATCCCCCTGGACACCAGCCCCCAAGCTTGTTTCTATTTTTGCATTCTATTTTGCCTTCTGGTTTATACAGCTTTCCCTAACTGCCCCCTTCTTTTTCCACCTGCCCAAATATGTCAAGATTCAGATTTGGACCCAGTGCTTCTGTAGCTGACCATATTTTGTAGCCTCTCCATATATCCATGTTTCTCTTCTCTCAGACCTGTTTAGGGGTCCAGCTCTCCCCCACTCAGAGGATGGTGACCTGACTGCAGCTCAGGGTAAGTTCTAATTGGCTAAGTCAATCATTATGGTCTCTTCCACGACTAGTTGGGGTGGACCATGAGTTGTAGGGGAAGAGGTCTGCCCAGACACCTCTGAAAAGTTTTCTTTCACTAATGGACATGGCCATGTTTGGATGCTCCAACTGGACACTGTGTAGCCATCTTGTGCTCAGGCAGGAAACTACCAACTACACGGAAAATGGATGAGTGGAAAGATGGAAAACTCCAGCGTTGAGATTCTAACACCTGCCCTGTCTCTATATTTGCCATTGAGTGAGATAATGCATTTCCATATTGTTTAAGCCTCTTTGAGTTGGAGTTTTTGGGGCAATGACAGCCAACAGCTTCCTAAGTGACCCAGGCCTTCTTAACCTGAGGTACACAGACTCCCAAGAGGTCTGAGGATAGAATTCAAGGGTCCATGAAAACTGTACATTTAACATTCAAATATTTCCTTCTGTTATGAATGTAGGCAACAAGCTTCAGCGATATTAGTAGAACCTGTGACTTGGTCCTAATAGAAATCATGGTTATTTTCATATCATATTTTGGTTGTTAGAAATATTGTGAACAGCACTTCATAATGATTTTCATAGGCCCTAGGCACCTTTGCCTTTGTGGATCTCTTGCTCCATGAAAACTATATTTTGCTACTGCAGTATAAATACAAATGTATAAGTATATATTAAAGCATTTTCTTTGGCCTCAAATTTACATTTTCTTTGGACTTTAAAATGAAAACATTTTTAGGGCCCCTGTGGTCGCTTAGGCACTGTACCTACAGTGACTAATGAATAAGTCAGGTCTGATCTCAAATATCATTAATGTTTATCACTACTTCAAAATTTTGGTAGTTACCTGACCCATTGCTAGAGCTTCAATGCATTAACTCAGAAGTGCGTATTTATCACATTACAAATTAGGGTTTTTTTAAAAAAACTATTTTAATAGTTTTATCTCAACAAAACTGATATGTGATACATAAACATATATATTTATGATTATATTCTACATTTTAAAGTATTATTCTGGAAAAAAAAATTTCTGTGAGGGCTCCACAGGCTTAACCAGACTGTCAAAGGGTCCATGGCATGAGATTGGTAAAGAATGACTATTTTAGCATTCCCCATGATTGGAGGTGACTTTGGCTTCTTTCCATCAAGACTCATAGTAGTGCCAGTCGTTTTAAGAAATGATTCTATTGAACTCAGGATTTTAAAGTATTTGCTTTCGCCATGAGTGATGCTTCATGTTTTATTGTTTCTGTAAAGTACATCTCCTCCTCCTGTAAGCTCTTTGAGGGCAGACAATTTGCCATCCATTTCCTTCTACCAAATAGTACTGGCCCAGCCCCAGTCATCCAGTAGATGCTCAGTTAATGCTTGCTCACTCTCCCTGGCCTCTGAGAGCCACCTGAGAGAGGTGATGTGGAAGGTTGTGGTTGTCTTTTATAACATCAACCAGCAAAGTCCACAAACATTCTAGTTTCCCTTAATCTGAGCTGCAGGCTCAAAGCCCTTACAAATTTCCCCAGAGCAAAATGAATTCTAAATTGAACAAAAGTCCAGTGTTTAGGATTATAAATGTAGAAACACAGGGATGTGGGGGGAAAAGTAAGAAATCTCATTTCAGGGAGGCACAGAGAAAGAGGTCTTCCTTAGAGCTTAAACCAATACCCCATTTTCATACAGGTGTGTATGGGGATTTAGGGACCTCCAGGCCAAGTCCAGAGTCCAGCTCTATGCACTTTCAAATGCCAGCTTCCAGCTAGAAAAGTAGGGGGGTGCCTAGAAACCCTGGAAGAGGAGGCTGAACACAAAATAAGAGGCTGAAAATGAAGCGCTCTCTGCTTGTCCTCCATTTATCACCAGTAAAGGCCCCAGGAAGAGTGATGCACACCTCTGACTTGCACACACTGTCCTCAATTTAATCCTTACCACAAACCCTGTGAAGCAGATATTATAGTCCCTGCTCTGCAGACCAAGGAAATGAGCCCAGAGAGGTTGAAAGTTATAGACCTCCCAAAACTAAACTCTTGCTTTTTTTCAGTGTGTATCTCCTAAGAGATCCGTGCTCCATAGACTCCTATGTAACAATGGTACAATCAGTACTGTGTTAACTCAGAAAGGTCAGCATTGGTGAAATTCTATTATTTAATGTACAGTTCAAGTTCAAATTTCCCCAATCATCTTAATAATGTCCTTTTTATCTTCTTTTCCCCTTGACCCAGTATCCAATGATTACACGTGGCATTTAGCTGTCACATCTCTCTTCTTTAATCCAGAACAGTTACCCAGACTTATTATTATTGTCTTTCTTAACAATGACATTTTTGAGGATTTCAAGCCAGTTGTTTTGTGGGACATCCTTCAATTTGGATCTGCCTGTTTTCTTTGTGATTAGATTCAAGTTAAACAATTTTTGGCAGGAATATGGATAATTTCTTCTTAATTAACTGGTGTTTTTTGCCTGCTGGACCCTTTAAAGTGTGAGGGGGAGGCAAAGAATCCATGTTCTTGGGATATCTTGTTTACAAGCAAGTTTCCCAGGTACATAGCAGTTTTGAAGACACTGTTATCTTTGTGTTTCTTGTCCCAATTAATGAAGCTTCTTCTGTCAAGACAGGCCTTTATTTCTCCAGACCCCTGGCCATCCTGCCCATCCAGACAGTGCCTGAGCCGGGGCCCAGGGGCTCAGCTAAAATGGTTGTCAGGAGATCAGGTAGGTGAAAGCAGCAAGGGGCTGACAAATGCCTGCTGTTTCCACAACCTCCCTTCCAAGTTTCCCCAGGGATTCGGCAAAGGTTTAGCTTACAACCTCAAGGACTCTCTGGCTCTGTCTTCTTTCTGCCTGGTGGCTCCCAGCTCCAGCCCTAAAAGGCTGAATAGGGAAGGGAATGGGGCCAGGCACCATTATAACAGGTGCAGGATAAATGGCCTAAAAGTCAAGACTATGTAGAAACAACCAGAAACCTGTAGATGGGAAAGAGTTTCAGCTGCTTTTCAGATCACTGCTGTGAGCCAATATAAACAATGAGTAAATTCAGTTGCTCAAACTTTATTTTGCTTACCAACATTCGGAGGCTTTATGCAAATTTCCAAAGGAGCTATATTCTTTAATATCTTCAAATCTCCCCTTTCCCATCCGTCACAGTTGTCCTCTCTCTGACCCCAAGGGCTCAATTACTCCTATCAGAACTTAGTTTCCCTATTTTTGTTCATGCGAAAATATAAGTGACTAACAATAACACTTTAAAGTATTATTTCTATGACGATATTGGCATTTTGCCAGGCTCAATGGCCAGTGGAAGAGATGGAGCTTAAAGTTTCGTGCATCTGGCGAGCCTGTGAGCCAGCTGCACCAAGGGCCTGAGGCTCGGGCAGGTGAAGCTGGTCAAGGGTGGAAGAGGCTGAGGACCGGAAGCAGAACTTCACAGGAAGCCCAGAAGCAGGGAGCTGGGAGGGCCTGGGAGAGCATGGGCAGCTGCACGCGGCTCTGAGGGTGGCTATCATGATCGTGCAGCCCAGGTAAAAACAGTGAGCTTGGGGCACGGACAGTGAAAGGTGAGAGTCGAGGGGGATGCTGAGTCCTGTCAGCTTTACCAGAAGTTGCTTCCAGGGTCTTCTCAGCCGTCTCCCAATCTCCAAGGATTTTACAGAGAGGAAACAAGTCGAGTGTGAGCTGTGGCTGTGAACCTGAAGCAGGAAACAGGTAAGGGCCAGGAAACCAGAGCTGGCTGAGGCCGTGGAAGGTGAAGGGTCATTGCAAGAGCCAGACGTTTGGAGCACAAAAGAGTGGGTTCATGGGAATCTGAGGATATGAGGACACTACAGTTCTGACAGTTGTAAGGAATGGGATTGGCCCCAAGCTTGGTTTTGGAAGCTCATGGCCTTGTGTGTGTTTTACTAAAATTCTGCCAGAACTTGTAGAAGACTAGGAATCTGGTAGAGATAGGGTGTGGTGGCTTCCAAAGTACCGAAAGTTTGCAGAACAGGCTTTGGAGGCAGGAGGAGTGGTTATCTGGAAAGGATGGAGAGCCCTAGGGTGCATTAGATAAAGGTCGGCTATATGGAGCCAGCTTCCCGGTGAGTTTAGCAGAATCACAACATACTTTGACCACGTATTCTTGGTAAAAGTGATTTCACTTTTCTTTCAGTGAGTGGCTCATATCTGCTAAGATAAAGATATTTACCAAGCACTTGATGATTTTGTAATGTGGACTGTGGGTGATTTTGATCAAGCCTACCCAGATTCAAGGAAAAAAGACAAAAAGAAAACAAATTTTCTTGCATCTGCCATGTGGGGAAAGTATGAGTTTGTGTGTGGAATACCCCTAAAATTATTATTTTTTGTTTCAATAAATATTTATTAATGCCTATTACAGTAAAATCTTAGGGAAATATAGGGATGAATATACAAGTGCACAGGAAAGAATTCATACAAATGGGAAAATGTGGCATTGAAAGTTAAGTAAATGTCTTGCCTGAGATTACCAAATTTACTTCTGCCAATCAATACATAAATCACTCAGATGTTTATTGATTATTTCAAGATGTACCTTTCTTGATACAAGAATTATCGGGGAATATTGGAGAAATGTAACTGAGTCTGTGACCTGCATTTACAATCTAGTTTGAGTTGCAAAAATAATATGCATGAAGCAATTAGCCAGTGAGGCAAAATAATGAGTAATTAGTTATTAAACTGTGTGGCATAAAAAAATAAGGGTGTTAGCAGAGAGGAAAAATAGCCTTTAGTATGGACATCCTTACCATCTCTGCTCACATATCACATGTTGGCTTGTTTTTGTGTTTTGAGGAGGGTGAATATTTTTTAAATTCTAGAAAGTACAAAGAATAATGTAACAAGCACCTGTGTTCCCTTTTCCCGGAATTAAAAAATGCTGGAATTTTTCACTTTTGTTTCAGACATGGTTTTGTATAAAATGAAGAAAATTTCTTAGAGTTGATGTTCTTTGTTCCACTCCTCATCCTCTCACCTAAAGGCTTCTTTCGTTGAACATTATACTTGTGGGATTTGTCAGTGGTTAATGTCATTTGTTCATTTTCAGTGCTGAATAATGTTCTATTGTTTGAATAGAACAACTTTATTCATTCTACTATTCATGGCCATGTGAGTTGTTTTCATTTTGTACACCTTTTTGGTGAGCAAATGCACTAATTTCTCTTGCTTATATACCTTGGAGTGAAATTGCTGTAACAAGGTGCAGGTGTCTCTTCAGCTTTAGTAGTTATTGCCAAACAATTTTCTAAAGCAGTTGTACCTATTGTTCCATAGGTATTGTCCATATCTTACATCTTTTTAAACTTTAGCTTTTTGGTTGGTTTAATAATATCTTATTTGTACTTCCCTGATGACTAATGACGTTCAACTCCTTTTCACGTATTTTCAGGTATTTTCTCTTTTGTGAAGTGCTTGTTCAAGTGTTTTGCCCATTTTTTTTCTGTTGTCAGTTTTTACTTATGGATTTGTAGGTCTTTATATAGCTTGGATATAAGATCTTTTTATGTATTACAAATAATTTTTCCCTCTCTGTGATTTGTTCTCTTACTGGTATCTGGATGAACAGACATTCCTAATTTTATTTATTTTTCAATATGAAATTTATTGTCAAATTTTTTCCATACAACACCCAGTGCTCATCCCAACAGGTGCCCTCCTCAATACATTCCTAATTTTAGATTGTCCATTTTTTTTATTAAAAAAACCTTTTTATAGTTAGTGCTTTACAATTCCTGATTTGGAAATCTTTGCCTACCCCCAAGGATATAAAATTATTCTTTTATACTAGCATATTGAATCTTAAGTTGTTTTACCTGTCTACAATCCACTTGTAATTGATTTTTGAGTATGGTGTGACACAGGAGTCAAATTTTGCTTTTTCCCATCTGAATATCTTACTGTCCTGCATTTATTGAAATGACCATTCTTTTCTTACTTTTCAGTGCCATCTTTGTCACAATCAAGTGTCCATTCAACTGTGTATTTGTTTCTGGACTTCCTCCTTTCTGTTCCTTTGGTCTATTTGTCCTTGGACTTTGACTACGTATTCCAGACATCTCTTATCAAGGGCTGAGGAAGCTGGGATATTTGTTGAAATTTGTTGACCAATTCCTGTTATTCATTGGTTAAAGGTTGCTCCTGGAGCCATTAACTCCCTAGTATTTCTGTCCTCCTCCATTGGAAATCCAAGAATAGTTTTGCCACTAGGAAAAGCCTTGAGATCTACTTTCCTACTCACTTGGTTGTTGGCAGCATATAGTTCCTTATGGTTGTGGGATTGAGAGTTTCAGTTTTTGGTTGGCTGCTGGTCAGAGGCCATTCTCATTTCCTAGAGGATGCCTAAATTATTCACTACTTTGGATTGCCCAACATGGTCACTTACTTTTTCATAAGGAAAAAAGGCTTTAGCAAGATGGGCACTGCAATTTTATGAAACTGCATAATCATGTACACATAATCATATATCCTGCCACCTTTTCCTTATTCTATTCAAGTGATAGGTCTCACATTTACAGGGAAGGCATCCAACAAGAGCGAGAACACAGAGGAGCAGGAATCATGGGGGCTACTTTAGGAGTCTGTCTGCCACAGCAGGTATGGGAACTATCTACCAAGCTGAAGGTGACTGCCGAAGTGTGCCAAATAGATATTGGCAAGATATTGCCAGGGTCTCTTATATATCTCCATCCTAAACCTCTCTTGAATTTCAGACTTACAAATACAATGGGCTCCTTAATATCTCCTCTTGCACATCCAGTAGGCATCTTGTCCTTCACATGTCCCAAGCTAAACTTAATTCTCCTCTTCCACACCACCAATAACAAATAGAAAAAAATCTTGCATTCTTCCAATTGTGAAAATCTTGGAGATATCTTTGATTATTCTCTTTCTTTTGTAACTTTGTTGGTTCTGTCCTTAAGTTATATCCAGAACCTGACCACTTTTTATCACCTCTATAGCTATCAAACTGGTCCAAGACACCATCATCTCTGGCCTGTTTCTAGACTTTGACCCCTGGAGTCAGCAGCTGAAGAGATCCTATTTCAATATAAGTTAGAAGTTGGCAGTTCTCAAATCAAAAATCTTCCAGTGGTTGCCCAAGTTCCGCAGAGTACAGGCCAGAGATCTAGTGTGCCTACAAGCCCTACGTGCCCCCTAACCTGAACCCCCTAATCCGTCCCCCACCATTCTCCTCTCTTCAATCTGCTCCAGTGATGCTGGCTACCTTGCTGTTCCTTGATTGTGTTCAGCACATTCCTGACTTAGGGGCTTTGAACTTGCTGTTGTCTCTACTAGAATACTTCTCACCCTGATAAACATATGGTTTATTCTCTCAGTTCCTTCTGGTCTCTGCTTAAATGCCCCTCTCACTAGGGAGGCATTCCCTTACCATTTGACATAAAACAACACCCTATCCTCCTTACCCCATTGCATTTCCCTCCATAGCAGTTTCAAATAGTCTGATGTACTGTGTCGCATTTCCTTATCTATTTATTATTTCTTGTCCCCCACTAAAACATAGATCCCATTAGGTTAAGAACTTTGTCTTTATTCTCTATCATATCCTCTAGATATAGCCTAGAATAAGGCTTTACATGTGGGAGAGGCTCAATAAATTATTGTTAAAGTAATGAATGCTGTATCCCACAAGAGACCATAGATGTCACTTGGTCTGGTCTCAGTTCAGAGACAAGACCAGGCTACCACACATTTAGTGAGTGGTGGAGCTGGGGCAAGTGTCTTTTTTTCTGGTTTGTTGTTCTTCCCATTCCACTACTTTCTACTCATTGATGGAAGCCCAATCCTGATAACTGGTAATTAGGTAAAGTAATAGGGAATAGTACTGAACATGTTCCTAAACGTTTTGCCAAATAAAACTATGCTGTTCTTTCAGTCTACTAACTTAGCATCCAAAGCAAATATCAATGGTGAGTAGAAGGGGGCAAGACATGTTATAACTGCTTTAGACTTATAGTTATATTTACAGATCAAGTGAGTCATTGTCCTGTCCAGGGAACAATGGTCTCAGTTGTCTGCAAAGATAAATGACTCTGGTAAAGAACTCAGTTTTCTCCTTTGATGAATAGGCAAGGAAAGGGTCTGTCTGCTCAATTCCCCCCTTTCACTCTGTTCTGTACCTGAGCAGTGCCTCCATAAACCACATCCAACAAGCTCAATGTCTACCTCACAAAGCTCAGAAAGGGAATCCCTCCTGTAGGAAGTAGTTTGGGCTTTTTTGCAGAGAAGATTCATGTGGAGAAGAATACCTCCTCCCCCATCTTCCTCCCACTCTTTCCCCTGTCCCATCTGTCTCCACTTTTGTGAGTAAACGTTGTTGTTAAAACAACTTAATTAAGCTGAAACAACTTCCTAAGCCCCCAAGTTATTTCTTTCCCCGCCTTTTTCCAGGTGCCTTTCTTTCTCTGTACTTTATTCAAATACCTTTTCTGTAATGGCTGGACGTGGAGCTGGGATGCAAACTAAAAAAGAATGGTATTATTTCATTTGCATATTTCCATAATTCCTCCAGCAATATGATGGATGGAAGTGGTGGAGGGGTTTTAGATGTCAAATTTGCAGGTAGGATATGTCAGAAAGTTGTCTTTTTGCTAATTTAAAATAATTCATCATAAATACAATGATGCACATATGTGTAAATTAACTCTAATATTCACTCTGGGGGTCATGGATAACATGTGAAGGAAAGTAATCAGGAAGCCACCATCTAGAAGTGTTTATGTAAGCATTATAAATATTGTTATAGAAATATATTCCAGAGAGTGTGCCAATTAGCATAAATGATGTAAGGAAGACTTTGTTATTGACTAAATGAATAGTCTTTTTGAGCTATGAGCTTACATAGAAAACTATATTGGGTCTCTTTATCCTTGTGTGGGAATAATGTACCTTTCCAGCAACCCCATGAGCCTTACACCTTGGGGCAATGCTCCAGGTCCAGAAATCCATCTTGCCCTGCCTCTTCCACTGCATGTTAGGCAGGTTCTGCTGCTTTATCCTACCAGAAGCCCAACTTAGCTGCTGTCAGCATATTGGGGTGTCTGCCTGCTTCTTTGGTAAAATGCCCATTGGTATCTGAGTGTGGGGACTTGGCCAAGATTAAAGGAAGGGTTCAATGATGTGTTTTGTGCCTGCTTGCTAATGAAGTTTTGCATGTGTGGCAGAAATTGGCCGAAGACTAGCTTTCATCATAACAAACTGCCTGGGGGAAAAAGGGTAAGGTGGTGGGAGAAAGGGATGTAGAGGCTCTGCCCTCCTCTCATCCCAGGTATTTATCAGTATTTACCACAGGAACCCAATAATTACTGAATGGTTAAATTGGCTTAGGTCAGTTTGCAGCCCACATCTTCAGCCATATTTTACAGTTGTTCTTGATGAAGATACAAAGTAAATAGGCCTAAGTGGCTAGTGGAGGATGACAAGAGGTAAGATTTTTCCTCAAAGTTGTCCATTGATCTCCTTAAAGATTCTGACTCTCTAGACTTCTTGGTACCTTTTATTTCCTTCATCTGGGAATATGGTGGACACAAAATGGTAGGGCTTACTTGGGTTTTCCAAGGTAAAAACTGTTATTGAAAAGGAGAATTCTCTTAATGGTAAGTGAAAGTCAGACCTGTGGAGTCCAGGGCAAAGTATCAAAATATCATATACAAAAGTAATTTTTGGCATAAAGGCCATTGGTACCTAAGGCCAGGATGGGGCGACAGAAGTAAGATAACAAGATGAATTTTCAAACTACAGCATCATCACAGAAAATGTTCCTCGTGGCCAAAGTACCTCCTGAGTAGAGTGGCTGAAGTGTCCTTCCTGTGCAATGGTTTGGGCTGATGAAGGGTGATTCTCAGAAAATAAGTAATGACCCTTTAGGAGAGATCGGGTTTCTAAGGGCCATATGTAGGAGGGCACTCTTAGTTATGGGACTAAGGAAGGTGTAGACTATGCAGAATGATTGACATATTTTTACTGATCCAGATGACTGTAGTCACAGAGAGATATTATCTCTGCCCTTATTTTATTGGGGGAGGGACCTTCCTCAAAACAGACACTCAGAGTCCAGTGGGGGCTTGTGCCCCAGCAATTGTGCCTTCTGGCCTGGCAACTGTATGGAAGGAGAGGCAGCTACTTTGTTTTTCTCTTTTGCAGCTTGAAACATTTGAGGGCAGATGAGTTGGCATAAAGCAAACATAATTACATGTTAACTTCAAAGATGGAAAATACTATGTACATTAAATTCTATAACCTGCCAGGAAGGAAATTATTCATGTTGACCTAATTTTATTTCTGATCATCCTACCATTGTTTAGAATAAAAATGTTGGTGGTTGACTTTATAATTCAATGTTTTTATTGGAAAACAATTTTTAAAATGGCAATATACTGCAGAATAGAATGTGCCTTGTCCCAATTACATATTTTACAAGAAACTGAAAATTATGGATAGTGGGTGGCCACCTAGTAGAGAATTTAGGATCTTTATTGAAAGAAAAACTATAGAATCAGCCATTTTGTCTTTATTTGATTTGGTGATCTTTTACCTTATCATGATTATTAATTTATCATTATTAATCATTATTTTTTTTTTACTTTCTTATTTTTATGCATCAACTCAACATAATTTGTGTTTAAATTTTTGCTTAGACACAACATTATTTCACAAAAACATTCTGGTTCATTTTATCTTAAGTACTAGGGAAGAAAAAAGTAGAGATCAAAGGAATCTTAGTAATCACTCAATCCAATCCCCTCACTTTATTTTTATTTTATTTTATTATTTTTTTAATGTTTATTTATTTTTGAGAGAGAGAGAGAGAGAGAGAGCGTGAACAGGGGAGGAGCAGAGAAAGAGGGAGACACAGAATCCAAAGCAGGATCCAGGCTCTGAGCTGTCAGCATAGAGCCTGACACGGGGCTTGAATTCACAAACTGTGAGATCATGACCTGAGTCGAAGTCGGATGCTTAACCGACTGAGCCGCCCAGGTGCCCCTTTTATTATTATTTTTTAAAGTAGGCTCCATGTCCAGCCCAACAGAGGGCTTAAACTCAATACCCTGAGATCAAGAGTCACATACTCTACTGACTGAGCCAGCCAGTAACCCCAATGCCCTCACTTGAAAGAAGAAGAAATTGGTATCAAGAAAAATGGTACTGCTTACCCAAGGCTGCATAGCTGGTTAGTGGCAAAGATGGATTCAGAACCCAAATCTCATGACTCATGGGCTAGGGATCCTTCTCCCATACCATACTGTTCCCAATTTCCCTGGCCATGCCATACTTTTAAATTCTGGTTCTTCCCCTTTGAGTGAATATAGACCTTTTAAATTTTTTTTTGTGTTAAGATGGATTTTTTCTGGTCTCTACCCCTTCCCCTTTTCCCTCTCCACATACCTTGTGGGATCTTTGGGAGGAATTAAAAGGAGATTTCGGGGAGAGTGGGGAGTAACATCTAATAGAAGTCAGGGGAAGGAGATAGTCGACACAAGCAAGATTTGTTTGTCTTGTAGATGCTGCAGTTTGAGGAATCTGAAAGACACAAAGGTTTTAAGATCAGGTATAGGCTCCCAGGCTGGAGGACGGGGCAGAGAATAATAACAGCAATATAATGATGACAAGAGGATTCAAGAGGTGGAGTCAAGGAAGAGAAACTAGAGAGAAAGAAGGGAACCGGCGATGCACCCAAGGAGGACCCTATGTGGACTGATAGAAGGCTCGGCACCAACCCTTAGACTCCGTGTGGTTGAATGATTGGCTCTTGATAGGAGTCTCTCTTTTGATGATAGGTTATGGGCCTATTAAAGGTTACATTGACAATTTGGGCATATTGGCAGGTTTGGGTTTTAATATTACCACTCTGCTATTTGGAATCGTGTTCCACGCCAGCTACTCTGGGCAATCCTAAAACAGCTCTTATTATTGATATGTCAAGTGGTCCCATAGGGCATCTGCTTAATAAGGGTTCAGAGGGCTGTACAGGATACATAACTGGAGTGATGCTTGGGGCGCTTCATTTCTCCCACAGCTGAATTCTAGACCAATTCACCTTATGTGAGCATATTGCAGTATAACGGTTATAGGCTTTAGCATTAGATCCAAATTCTAACCTCCCTTCCTAGTTGAGGACAAAATTTCTTTAACTGCCCAAGTCTCAAATTTCTTATAATAATATATACTTTGTAGTGTTGTTGTGAGAATTAAGTAATATGGATAACACACTTGGGCTATGCTTGGCACAATTGTCAAAAAATGGTGACCTTTATTTTTCTGGCACTACTGAGAAGAGGAGGGAGAGAGATAAATGTCTGAGGAAAAAAGGGCAGGAGTTTCTTTATCCTTGGATGGAGGAGGTTTTGGAGTTGGTAGAGATGCCTGGTAGGAATAATGAGTTGGCTAAGAAGAAAGATGGATGGAGGGAGGAAAAGAAAGATAAGGTGGAGAAACCAGTCAAGGTCCCCAGAAAGAAAAGTAAGAAATGGCTGTGAGCAGTAATAGAAGGTGTTTTATAACCCCTCTCTACTGAAAATGTGGTCCTTGTACCAACAGCATTGGTCTCACCTAGAAATTTGTTAGAAATGCAAAGTCTCAGGCTCCTCCCCAGACCTTTTAAATCAGAATTCATAGTTTAACATGATCGCCAGGTCATTCCTATATTCACTAAATCTGTCGATGTTGTTTTTATGAGCTAGGGGTTGAGCAGATTCAAATCAGCAGGAAAGCCCCCTGGGGCCTTGTTATCTCTGAATTTATCAGGACAGTTTCTCAACTAAATGGGTCCAGGATCCAAGATGTATCACTCCCTTTGGCACTCTGATCTGGACAGGAGGTTTTCCAAGCCAGTTAGGCTGAAGAGTCTGAGGGATTCTTAGAACTTCTCACCTGGATCCAAAGTAACAGGCTTGGAGGAACTGAAAAGTGGAGTGATTAGCATTCTTTATCTATTGAGGAAACAAAAGGAGAGTTAGGGTTGTCCCTTAGACACACCTGGTAACCCAAGGATCCACCCTGCCTGACAGGCATTCTGCCACCTGCCCCTTCAGCTCCTGGTACCTTTCCTTGCCTCTGAACAACAGAAGCACCTTTGTGCCCAGCATTTAAGAAACCACAGGTGCTTTCTTCTTAGCCAATTCAACAGGACTAATGTCCTCAGGCAAGCCACATCACTTCCCTGTTCCCAGTTCCTGTTCCCTGTTCTATTTAGAAAGGCTCCTGGGGTTTCCCAGTGCACTGAGGACAAGAACCATGACATTCTGGTGGCTCTTCGTACTGAATTATACTCCTAAGTAAGCAGCCAAGCAGGTGATGAAAATGAGAGAAGTTGCTAGATATAAGAAAGTGTTAGGTCTGGGGCCAACAAGAGAGCACTTGCACCATCAAAAAAGGGTAGTCTCCATTCAATCCTGCCAGTTGTCAGGGCCCATGGTAGCCAATCTTTTTTCAAAGGAAAGCTAGAAGTCCAGGCTTTTATGTGAAGTTTTCTGATTTTAAAAGCTGACAATGAATTCATTTTTTTTTAAAAAAAACCCTGCTGCTCATACAAACCATATCTGAGGGCTAGATGCATCCCACGGACTGCCAGTGTGTGACCTCCTTCCTAAGTCTTCTAAAAGAGGAGGATTGAGGGGCACTTGGGTAGCTCAGTTGGTTAAGCACAGAATTCGGCTCAGGTCATGATCTCATGGTTCATGGGTTCAAGCCCCATGTCGGGATCTGTGCTGACAGCTCAGAGCCTGGAGCTTGCTTTGGAATCTGTTCTCCCTCTCTCTCTCTCTGCCCCTCCCCCGCTTGCGCTGTCTCTCAAAAATAAATAAACATTTAAAAAATTTAAAATAAATAAATAAGAGGATTGAAATTTTCATCAGACTTCAAATAGACAAATGAGACAAAGACTCTTGAATTGGTGTTTGCCCAGCATGGTAGGCCCTGGGGATGGCTGCCCAAGGAAAACAAAGATGCTGACTTACTCTTCTAGCTGGACACAGTTTGAATGAAATATTGCTGTCATACCTTTCCATTGCAACTAAATACAAAAATACAAAAACATTCAATAACTCACATGTTCTGGGATGAAAAGAGCCTATCATAATTAGTTGATTAATCATTGTCAGCCTCTTGTCATGTGCTGATACATGAGTAACGTATGTTCAGAGTATTGATTGCATTCAAGCTAGGATTCCTTTGAGGCTGTCACCTGAAGGACACTGTGACCACAGAAGTCCACCTCAGGTTACTGCCTTTTGCAAAGTGATAATGGGGTGCACAGCCAGGTGTAATTTAAGCACATCTTCCTACAGGCAGTGGGCGGTTATGGCTGCACTGCTGTCACTGTATTGCTTTCAGCTTTAATGGGAATCTTTATTGAAACAGAAACCTAATTCCATTTGGGTTAATAATATGCCCACTCAATCTTCCTTTCCAGAACCACCCTGATCTTTAAACTTTCTGAGGGGAGACTGGCAGTGATTTCTCATTGCAGGTGGATATCTCATCAGATAAACCAGGGTCTTAAAAGACTTATGCAGAGTCATTTTGATTCCTTTTTTCATAGTGAAACTGCAGTAACTCTCTCTTATCTCTGAATATAGTGGTGCTAAAACTGTGGTGGAGGACCACAGGAGTTGGTATTTGTCTCCCAGATATACCAGCTTGAAATTCAGGAATGGGATGAGCTTGTATTCAGGTGCCAAACCAGGACTAGAGCTATTCATTCCAACTCTGCTCTTTTAATCCAGGCTTTCCCTGTGTGATTAATGGCTATGGAAATAATTTATGAGAACCAAATGGGGGTTCTGGGACTATGACAACCCAGATGCAATTTCCATCTTTCCTGCCGCCAAACCCCAAATTTCTTCTTCTCTGGAGCCAAACACCTGCTAACTCCCATGGGTGCTTGGGTGCAGGTGAGGCCTTCAGCTTTGGTGGGTTCCAAGCAGAGAGAATTGTGGAGCTCCTTCTTCAAGTGGACTGGGCAAATGTTTAGAGAATAATGTCAAAGGCTGTAAAGAATGGAGGCAGTAAATCCTGGGAAGGGTTGCATTGTCAGGTCTAAATTCACCAAAGGCCCAGTGTGACTGCACTGAGTTTTCCAACCCCAAGAGTCCGTGGAGGAGTTGAATGGGGACTGAGTCCTCTCCCCTTCAGCTGGGACAGTGTAGGAAGTCTCGAGGAAGGAGGGTTTCCTGCAGGTGCCTAATGGAGTGCAGGCAGCTTCTATAATTCAGCGTGTGGGGCCTGAGATTTCTTCACCATCTGTGGGAGTCCCACCACTTGGAACATATAAGCCACCATACCCTAAGACCTAAAGATAAAATACCATACTATTTAAACGGGGCCAGGCGGCCAGAGAGAGGATAATCAGAAAAAGCAAAATACATTCCCAGCAAAATGAAGCTGGGAGAGGAGTGTCTAGGTGTGGGAGGGGCAGGGATAGGAACCTGAATGAAAAATCAGCAACTGTTGGTGAAAAGAGAGGGAGAAATAAACAAGATTCCAAAGGTTTATAGAAGGGAGGAGAGAAAGTCAAAGGATTCTAAAGCTCTTGTCGTATCAGAGTAAGGGAGCACCAGGAAGGAGCTAAAGCATCTCTGTGGGGAAACAATGCATACTGCTGAGGATAGTAGTATCTTGTTTTTTTGGGGAAAAAAATATACATATATATATATATATATGTATATATATATATATATATATATATATATATATATATGCTATATAAGAAGCAGTTAGGCTCCCAGGTCACCTCTCTTGCTTTACACAGGATGAGTGGCACTCTACTGCCTCCTGGCAGGACTGTCTGAGAGGTTGAACCAGAGGGATTCAGGACTCAAGGACATCAGGCTTACTGAGGCAAGGATATCACTGAAAATGGGGATGAGGAGGAAGATTAGTTACAGAAAGTTGGGATCCCTCATCTTCCTCTGTGCCTTACCTTCTAGAATACTAGCTACCTATGCTTAATCCTCCCACTAAGGGAATTAGAGGTTTCCTCTTTGGGGACGTGACCAGCTCAGGAGAGAAGACTTAAAGATACTGACAGAACCCCTCAGTGAAGCAGACAGTGCTGGAGAGAAGCCCACCAATCAACAGATTCCACTCACACCCTCTGAACTCTGGTTCAGTTAGCACATCACTCTTAAATATGAGCAGACAACCAAGGATTACAGACATGTAAGAAAATCTAACATGAAAGGCAGAGACCAAATAAAATAAAATAAAATAATAAAAAGTATTCTGGAAAAAAAGAAAAAAGGAAGAAGCTTGAAGAGCCCTCAATATCTCCAGAGAGAAAAGAGAAGATATCATATTCAAGAAATGAAAGAAGTGATTAAAAAGGAGAAGTGAGAGAACAATTGAAAGAGATCTTGGAGATTAAAAACAGGATAGCCGAACGGAACAACTCAAGAGATGAAAAAGTATTGTCAAAGTTACCAAATAAAAATACAGGACTCCAGTTTAATTTGAATTTCAGATAAACAAGAAATGTTTAGTGTAAGTATGTCCCATGCAATGCTTAGTTTATCCGAAATGAACATTTACCCGGGTATCTTCTATTTTATCTAGTAACCCTAGACTGAAGACAAAATTGATGAAATCTCCAAGAAAATATAACCAGAGAAAGTGAGCGAGAGAGAGAGAAAGATGGATAGATAGGTAAAGTGAGAGAGAGGCACACAGAGAGAAACAGAGGATAAAATTCAAGGATTTGTTAAGTCTAGTATTTGAATGATAAGGAGTTCTAAAAAGGGGAACAAACAGAGAAAATACACTGTAAAAGAAATTTCCCACAACTGATAGAGTCTACCCAGAGTCAAGCACAGAGGACAAAAAATCCCTGACAAAGCACATCATTACAAACTTGCATAGCACCAATGACAAAACAATGAAAGATCAACCCATATACAGAGGATCAGGAATGAGAATGGCAAAATCTTTCTGTAGAAAAAAGTAGAGCAATGCCTTCTGAATTGTCAGAGAAAATTTATTTTCAGTCTAGAATTCTACACCCAGCTAAATAGACCTTCAAATCTGAAGGCAGAATGAAAATTTTTTCCCAGAACCTTCAAGATATTAAAAAACTTACCCTCCAATACCCTTGCTTAGAAAGCTATTGGAGTATGTGCTGCATCAAAATGGGAGAGCTAACCAAGAAACAAGATAAGGACCCCCAGGAGAGAGAGGCACAAAATCCCTGAGATGATAAAAAAGGGAGATTTTAGGATGACAGCTACACAGCAAATCTAAAGAATGATCAGGCCTCATTGGAACAGAACAGAAGGCTCCAGATGGGCTATTTGAAAAAAGATAAATTTTATAGAATATCTGATGTTTGGAAGTATTGAGATGAGATTTTAATTCTGTCAGAGAGTTTGATTAATAATTTGGACACAAGAAAATTAAGAAAGTGAAAAAATTATGAACTCTAAAGAAAACCAAAAATTGTACAATAAGGAAATTTAATTATACTTCATTTCATGACTTAATAGGGAATATTATTTCATTATTATTTTAATATTAATAGCCATAATAATATAAACTCAATATTAATCAACAAGACTATGATATAACTACATGTAAGGAGAAAAGTATGCTTGTATGCATTAGCATGCCTGTGTGTGTGTGTGTGTGTGTGTGTGTGTGTAAAGTTTGTGAGGGTAAAGAAGCCAAGTCTTATAATATAGTAGTTAGGAGTTTCTACATAATAATCCAAAACTGAAATAACAAGAAATAGCTGTATAAGGGGCTCCTGGGTGGTTCAGTCAGTTGAGCGTCCGACTTCAGCTCAGGTCATGATCTTCTGGTCCATGAGTTCGAGCCCTGTGTCG
Source organism: Prionailurus bengalensis (assembly GCF_016509475.1). Taxonomy (NCBI): domain Eukaryota; kingdom Metazoa; phylum Chordata; class Mammalia; order Carnivora; family Felidae; genus Prionailurus; species Prionailurus bengalensis. The sequence goes on along the minus strand of NC_057349.1, from coordinate 96,143,411 downwards.
GGCTCTGTGCTGACAGCTCAGAGCCTGGAGCCTGCTTTGGATTCTGTGTCTCCCTCTCTCTCTCTTGGCCCCTCCCCCACTCATGTTCAGTCTCTCTCTCTCTCTCTCTGTCAAAAATAAATAAATGTTAAAAAAAATTTTTAATAAAAAAAAAAGAAATAGCCATATAAGCATGCCATTTGGAAATAGACAAGCAAATACCAGAAGATATAGATATAAAAGTTGTGGGTAGTTGTCTTCTAGATCATGGAAATTAACAGGTGGTAGGGGCAAAAGTGTAGAGTACTATTTTGTATTATACGTGTTATATAACTATTGACTCTAAAACTATTTACCTTAATAAAAATAAAGGTAAAGTTTTAAAGATTTAACACATTTTTATTTTATCTGGAATCCAGTAATCCATTCAAAGAACAGCATTCTCAACCACGTAAGAGTTAGTCTAGGAACTCAGTATCAGAAATTCAATATCAGAATTCTGGAAGTAATACCAGAAAATCTATCAAAACCTTCAAATATGAACAATATGAACAAACTGAAGTTTTTCACATGATCCTATCCATAAAAATCGTTTTTATAAAATTTAGCAGACACTCCTCAAAAGTTTCTAAATAATTAGAAATACAGAAGAATAGTTTATAAAAATGATAAGGTGTATTAAAGTCTACAAAGATAAAAAGATTAAATATCATCCTAAATGGCATAAGGAAAATGGTAGGGGATTGTTCTTGAGAGGTAGCAGCCCCTACAGCATCAAGAACCTCTTTTCCTGTGATGTGAAGGCATTTAAACTGTATCTTTCCTGTAGTCCTCAAAATTTGAATGATCACCTGCATTAGAAACACTTGCTCCAGGCACCCCAGAGTCTACATTTAAATAAGAGCCCCAGATAATTCTCTTTTGGATTAACTTTGGGAATGGCATCTTAGGCCAACAGAATTTACCACCAGAGGCTTCAAACTGAGAAGCAACAGAAACAGATTTTCAAAGACCTCCTTATTCCTTTTCTTCCCCCAACCCACCCACCCATTCCTGCATCATTACAATAGAGGACTAATGGCTTGTTACTCAAAGTCAACCACACCATTTCCTATGGAAAAGTTGGGTCACATTGCCATTCGATGCTGGAAAAGTTACTGGAAGTGGCCTTGGTTCCCGGAGCATCCCTACTTCATCAGGTTGTCGGCAAATAGCAAGATAGCATCTTCTTGGGGAGCAGGGAGAGAAATGCTGTGATGCTGTGTGTTGTCAGCAAATCTGAAGCTGGCCTATCTTGGTTTTGAAGGTTTTTTTTTTTTTTAATTCCATCATAATGAAACTTGAAATAGTTCTCTGAATGGTCATTGCCACTTTTGCAAGTGCTGGAGGAAGTAACCAGGGCAGCAGAAATCCTCTGGGTAGGACTAAGAGTCCAGCTGGAGCCATTTTCATTCAGAATTTGGTGACATCAAGGGCACCTGGGTGGTGCAGTCAGTTAAGTGTCCGGCTCTTGGTTTTGGTTCAGGTCATGATCTCATGGTTTGTGAGTTCGAGCCCCATATCACCCATATCAGACTCCACACTGACATTGCAGAGCCTGCTTGGGATTCTCTCTCTCCCTCTCTTTCTGCCTTTCCCCCACTTTTCTTGTTTTCTCTCTCTCTAGCAAAAAAAAAAAAAAAAAAAGAAAGAAAGAAAGAAAGAAAAGAAAAAGAAAAGAATTTAGTGACATCAGACTAGGAAGGCAGATGAGCTTGCTTTGGAGACCGGAGAGTAGCAGCCATAGAGAGCCATGGGGATCTCAGGCAGTTTACACAACAGTGACAAGAACAAACTGTCTTTGAGAGGTGGCTCCAGGGAGGAAATGACTGGAGCGACCTAGTGAAGCCTTCTCACCCAGGCGATCTGTTGAACAGAAACTCTAGGCAGCGGCTCTGGAGCTTTAGCATGCATCAGAATTACCTGGAGCGCCTGGGAAAACCACCAACCGCTGAGCCGCAGCCCACCATTTCTGATTCTGTAGATCTGGGTGCAGCTTGAGATCTGGCATTTCTTTTTTTTTTTTTTTTTTTTTAAATTTTTTTTTTCAACGTTTTATTTATTTTTGGGACAGAGAGAGACAGAGCATGAACGGGGGAGGGGCAGAGAGAGAGGGAGACACAGAATCGGAAACAGGCTCCAGGCTCTGAGCCATCAGCCCAGAGCCTGACGCGGGGCTCGAACTCCCGGACCGTGAGATCGTGACCTGGCTGAAGTCGGACGCTTAACCGACTGCGCCACCCAGGCGCCCCGAGATCTGGCATTTCTAACACATTCCTGCTGCTGCTGCTGCTGCTGCTGCTGCTGCTGTGGGGCCACTTAGAGAACTACTGCCTTGTGGTTGGCAAGGGAAATCTGCTCAGCGACATTTTTTTTTTTTTTCTGGGGCAATGGCCTTGTGACTCGACTGAGGGAGAAAAGCTAGGGAGGCTGATGGCATGCACACTGGGGCCACTTCAAGGTCTGCGGGGCTGTAATTAAATGCTCCTCTTGAGGCCAAGAAAGAGACTTGGGCCCCGTTGGCGAAATAACTACTGCACCTGTTTACATTCATCAACCCACAAGTATCTGATGAGTGGCTATCATTGTTATAGCTATCATTTATTTATTAAAAAAATTTTTTTTAATGTTTACTTCTTTTTGAGCAAGAGAGAGTGAGCGAGAGAGCGTGAGCAGGGGAGGGGCAGAGACAGAGACACAGAATCTGAAGCATCTCCAGGCTCTGAGCTGCCAGCACGGAGTCCCACGCGGGGCTCAAACCCACAAATCATGAGATCATGACCTGAGCTAAAGTCCTATGCTTAACTGACTGGGCCACCCAGGTGCCCCTATTGCTACAATTTATTAAGTGCTGTCTGTATGCCAGGCACTTCATAGACATTCAGACTTTATGGCAACCCTGTGACCCCCTCCAGACCTTGCCAAGCGTATCCCGCCCCAGGGACTTGGCACTGGCTGGACCCTTGGCCTAGAATGTGTTCCCCTCTTTACGCCCCCAGCTCTCCCCTACTCTCGGGTTTTGCACCAATACCATCTTGCCCAAGCAGCCTTCCCTGGCCACCCCCTAGAATCTCAACCCCCACCCTAGGGGAACTTCCATTCCCACCTTCAGGCTTCACTCTTCTCTCTTGAGCACTTAACCACTGACATTCTATATATTTTGTTTATTAGCTGCTCCCTGCATTAGCATGTAAGCACAGGGCAGGGCTTATGTCACCATTGTTTCCTTAGAGTCTAGAACTGTCTGGTACACAGTTAATAGTCCGTACTTATGGGTAAAATGAACAAATGAAACCTCTGGAGAGCCAAGCCTTCCTTTGCAGGGATGTGCAGAATTTGGTAGCGTGATGATTAGAGCCTATCAACTAAAAAAGTATTCGTATCCAGCTTATTTCATTGGAACTGTTTACATGTGAAGAAATTGAAATTAAAACAAAAAGAAGATGGGTACAGGGGCTAGGAGGAGGGAGCAGGTAGTGACACCACGCATGTGGACCCTGGGGATAGTTAGTTGTCCCTCAAATCTCCTGGCAAGAGTAGCTCTAAGTGGGTGGGTGTGTCTCTTACTGGGGGCAGAAAACGGCTACCACAGTCAGCAAACACGGAAAACCTTGCCCAGCCCAGCTGCTGGGAAGCAGGTTTTCTGAAATGACAAGGAAGGGTTAGTTAGAAAGAGGAGCTGCCAGATAGCCAAACCAGCTGACCCTGGAGGGAACCAGAACTAGGCTGTCACCCAGAAGGAGCAGCAGGCACAGCAGCATGGCGGCACTGAAGATTCAGGGTCAAAGAGAGCCGGCCACGAGCCAGCCACCTGACAGACTCCCGAGGCAAAAGGAAGAACCTAGGCCCCTGATTTAACTGTATAAACGGACTCCGTCTGATTAGAAACACTGATAGAGTCCACGCCACATGGAAAATATTAAACATTTCCTCCCTTGGCACCTGTTGCTAACGGACAGGCTGCAGTGTTGATGATTTTGCAACAATATATAAATTCAGTCCATTAATGAACTCCAGGGAGAGTCTACATGCCCTGGCTTATCTCATATTTGAACATAAAAAAAAGAGAGTGCCTGAACGGTTGCGTTCACAGCGTTGTGCAAACAGGCAGGTGCTTCGGTCACGCTTCATAGCACAGCACCCAAGTGAAGAAAGAGGAAAAAGAACATAAATGTTAAAGCCAACAAACAGACTTCACCCACAGTGATCAAGTGACCAGCAACGAGATTCAATTCAATTTAATTCCATAAACAGTAATTATAGGAGTCAGCCTGGGGTGAAAAATCCTCTAAGCAGAAGCTGAAGTGTGGTCATCGTGACTGGTCCCCGACATTAAAAGCCCTCTAACGGAGAGTAATTCGGTGATTTGGCAAACCGTACTTCCTATCGCCATCAGGGGAGCATTGAAGACCTACCATGGGCTGTGTGTGTGTGACGACAATCACCATGCCAGGTTGCAGTGAGCCCAGTGTAGTCAAAGGGAGTGGCCATCAGGCTAAGCTTGGTCTAGGGTAGTGGAACTGTTAATAGAGGTTGTTTAATAATAGGCCTCAGGGTCAATATGTGTGGGATCTATCCGGTTAAGCAGAGGTTAACCTTTAATGTATTCTTGTATAGGCTAATATACACTGGAAATCTATGAGAGGACTATGGTAGAGTGTTTCTCAAATATCTGACTATAGAAGCGTTTTTGCAAAGAAACCCACATTAGAAAAATCTAAGCCCATTTCTCTCTCTGCACCTATGTTGAGAAGACAGTTATGGGCTAAGTGTGACTGTTTGTTTATTTATTTTGAGAGAGAGAGAGAGAGAGCGAGCAAGCAGGAGAGAAGCAGAGAGCGAGGGAGACAGAATTCCAGGCAGGCTCTGCATTGTCAGCACAGAGCCCAGCGTGGGGCTCGAACTCATTAACCGTGAGATCCTGTCCTGAACTGAAATGAAGAGTCGGACGCTTAACTGACTGAGCCCCGCAGGTGCCCCAAAGTGTGACTGTTTATAAGCAGATTTTGTTATATTGGTAGGGAAAGATTTGGTCACTACTAAATTAGTGAGTTCTTGAAATGGATGTTAAACTTCCTCGAGCCTCTAAACCTGCCTGTGACAGTGACCTGGAGAGAATGCCTCTCTCCAGTAATGGGAACTCAAGGAGTCCTTTACTGGATATGATCTCACACTACAAACCTTCAGACAACACCTGCCATCAGAGTCAAGTGCTTTTTTTTTTTTTAAAGTGGTGTTTACAGCTTACCAAATTGATTTTATTAATCCCCAAAAAGTTGGAAATTGCAGTTTGAAAAACACAAGTTGTATCCAAATGGGAGCCTATTAAAATTCTTATGCCTCTTCCCTCAAAGAATTCTGTGTTCATTGTCTCATGTGGCATAAGGGAGCTGGAAAAGGCTGGGGACCAGGTTTCTCCTCCAGGAAAGGTGGTATTTAGCACCTTCTTCACGTGCTACAAGCTCTTGACTAGGCCCCTGATTTGGAAAAGAACAGGGCAAGCTGTGGTTAAAACTGTTTTTAAAACAACGCTTTTAAATTTTAAATGTTATTCGTATTTTAATCTTACTCTGTAAACAGTCCATGGCTATTGCCAATATTTGTTCTAATTGAGATCCCAGGTGACCGCACAGATAACAAAATGATATGGCTCCAGCTGCCCCATGTTGGGAGGCTCCCAGGTAATCACGGGTTAGGAGCATTACCTACAATGCTCTTTTTTTCCCTTCGCCTCACCGTCGGTGTCTGCATGCCACATCAGGCCGGGCTTATCCTCTGAGGGTCAGTGGACCCAAAGTCTCCTGGTGCCCTGAGAAAGGTGAGAAAGATTAGTGACTTAAAAAAAAAAAAAGAGATTCTAGGGGCACCTGGGTGGCTCCGTGGGTTCAGCGTCCGACTTCGGCTCAGGTCATGATCTCACAGTTGGTGAGTTCGAGCCCCACGTCGGGCTCTGTGTTGACGGTTCCGAGCCTGGAGCCTGCTTCGGATTCTGTGTCTTCCTTTCTCTCTGCTCCTCCCCTGCTCACACTCTGTCTCTGTCTCAAAAATAAATAAATTTTAAAAATTAAAGAAAAAAAGATTCTTTAATACTTTCTACTCTAGCAAAAAGGCCTGAGCCTCAAGGCCCTGGCCTCAACCCCCGCCGTGTGGTTCCTGGGGCCAGCACGCACCGCTTCCCTACCTTTCAGGGCACCAAGGGTGCTTCCAACATTTTTTTTAAAAAACTAACAATTGAATGTGATATTTTGCAATACACCGTGGTTTTTCAAGCTTTAATATTGAGGGTTCTAAAAAAATGTTTGTATTCTCAATTTTCTTTTCTCACTCTCTTTCTTCCCTTCTTGATTTGCTTGATGTTTTCTGAGCATTTTGGCTGTGGCGTTCTTCCACTATTGTCCCTTGGAGTAATGTCTTAAATATAAAATACAATCTTGTTGCTTGGAAAATTAAAGAAAAATAGAAGTGCAGGTCATGGGGCCTGGGGCGCAGTAGGAGAGAACAGAGGTGGTGGTGGGGGCAGGGAAGGATTGTAGTTCAGTCCGAATGACACATGATTCACTGTAATGTCAAGATTGAAAAAAAAAAAATGGATTTTACCGTGCTAACTCAATTTAACTGTTCAAATGATTATTGTCCCCCTGCTGTTTGTAAAAACATATGAGATGAAAGGAAACGGACTCATAAAGACTTGAAGAGTTTTCAGGAACCATTATGCCCACAAAATCTGTTTTGATTTTGCCAACATTATGTATCCTGATCTATCCATTTTAGTGTCTGTAGAACCAAGACAGTAGAGAACGGAGGTCAAGAGGGACCTCTGTCGCTGATTCACTGTGTGACCTTGGGCAAGTCACTTCACTCTTTTAAATGGGGATTATTCACAATTGTGCTTACCGTTCAGGGTTGTTGGCAGGATTTAATGAAATAATGTGTGATAAGCACTTAACTAAAAGCTGTCATGGGATGCCTTATTGGCTCAACTGGTTAAGCATCTGATTCTTGATTTTGGCTCAGGTCATGAAGTCACCGGTCAGGAGTTCAAGCCCCACATTGGGCTCTGCGCTGACAGTGTGGAGCCTGCTTGGGATCCTCTCCCTCTCCCTCTCTCTCTGCCCCTCTCCTAAGCACATGATTTCTCTCTCTCTCTCAAAATAAATAAATAAATAAACTTAAAAAAATGTCTGTCATATGGTGAGTGCTCAATAAATTTTATTATGAAACTCTGCATGCATAGGAGACCAGGGTTCCATCTTTGGCAGAGTTCCACAAAAGCCATCCAAGAGAAGTCTTGTAGGCCTTTTGCACCGGATATTAAGCACAACAGATTTCAATGGCAAGTGATTTGCCCTTCAGGGGGTATTTTCAATGCCTGGAGATATTTTTGGTTGTCATAGATGTGTGCATATGGGAATGCTACTGGCAAACAGTAGGTGGAAGCCAGGGATGCTACTTAACATTTACTTTGCACAGGGTAGCCCCACTACCAAAAATTATTTGGCCTCAAATGCCAATTGTGCCAAGGTTTAAAAAAAAAACGGTTGGAGCGCCTGGGTGGCTCAGTCGGTTGGGCGTCCGACTCCAGCTCAGGTCATGATCTCACGGTCCGTGAGTTCGAGCCCCGCATCGGGCTCTGTGCTGACAGCTCAGAGCCTGGAGCCCGTTTCGGATTCTGTGTCTCCCTCTCTCTCTGCCCCTCCCCTGTTCATGTTCTGTCTCTCTCTGTCTCAAAAATAAACATTAAAAAAAAAATTAAAAAAAAATGGGCTTAGCACAGCCCCTTTAACATCTTAGGTCCAAAGATTATACTTTTCTTCATGGCTATGAAAGGAGTTGTATTAATCTGTATGTGTACAGTTTTGTGATTTTTCTTTTTTTGTCATCTGACTTTCAGAAGCTTGTGTGGAGACGAGATGGTGAATGACAAGAGTGTTCTGAAGTTGGCTATTTTTGTATAATTTTTATTTTTTAAAGTAAGCTCCACACCCAACATGGGGCTTGATCTCACCACTCTAAGATCAATTAAAAAGAGTTATAAATAAAGTCTTAAGAGAACAAAAGAAAAGTCTCAATTTCCTAAGGGTCAACCCATTGGCAAAGAGTTTGGGGCAGAACTGGGAAATGCAGTTAATGCTGGAGACAGAACCCTGGTATTTATTCACCACTGTTCCAGACTTTCAATGCTGAGGTGAACTTGTGGGAGCACAGAGACCCACAGGGAGAGTTAGACAAATGAGAACATGGACTTACTTTGAAGAATTTACCTCGATGGCAAGAGAAAATTTTGATGTTAACCTAGGTCTTGAGATGAAAGCACAGATAAGCTGAATTATTCACAGAGCTAGAACAAACAATTCTAAAATTTGTGTGGACCCAGAAAAAAACCCAAATAGCCAAAGTAATCTTGAAAAAGAAAACCAAACCTGGAGGCATCACAATTCCGGACTTCAAGCTGTATTGCAAAGCTGTAATCATCAAGACAGTATGGTACCAGCACAAAAACAGACCCGCAGATGGATGGAGCAGAACAGAGAATGCAGAACTGGACCCACAAATGTATGGCCGACTAATCTTTGACAGAGCAGGAAAGAATTTCCAATGGAAAAAAAGACAGTCTCTTCACCAGATAACATTGGGAAAACTGGATGGCAACATACAGCAGAATGAACCTGGACCACTTTCTTAAACCATACACAAAATAAACTCAAAATGGATGAAAGACTTAAACATAACACAGGAAGACATAAAAATCCTAGAGGAGAAAACAGGCAAAAACTTCTCTGACCTCAGCCACAGCAACTTGTTACTTGACGTGTCTCCAGAGGCAAGGGAAACAAAAGCAAAAATGAACTATTGGGACCTCATCAAGATAAAAAGCTTCTGCACAGTGAAGGAAACAATCGGTAAACCTAAAAGGCAACCAATGGAATGGGAGAAGATATTTGCAAATGACATACCAGATAAAGGGTTAGTAGCCATAGGAATGCAAGCTGGTGCAGCCACTCTGGAAAACAGTATGGAGGTTCCTCAAAAAACTAAAAATAGAACTACCTTATGACCCAGCAATTGCACTACTAGGTATTTGTCCAAGGGATACAGGTGTGCTGTTTTGAAGGGACACATGCACCCCCATGTTTATAGCAGCACTATCAACAATAGCCAAAGTATGGAAAGAGCCCAAATGTCCATCGATGGATGAATGGATAAAGAAGATATGGTACACACACACACACACATACACGCACACACACACACAATGGAGTATTACTCAGCCATCAAAAAGAATGAAATCTTGCCATTTGCAACTATGTGGATGGAACTGGAGGGTTTTATGCTAAGTGAAATTAGTCAGAGAAAGACAAATATCATATGACTTCACTCATATGAGGACTTTAAGAGACAAAACAGATGAACATAATGGAAGGGAAACAAAAATTAAAAACTGGACATAACATAAGAGACTCAGAAATATGGAGAACAGGGGTGCCTGGGTGGCGCAGTCAGTTAAGCGTCCGACTTCAGCCAGGTCACGATCTCGCAGTCCGTGAGTTCGAGCCCCGCGTCGGGCTCTGGGCTGATGGCTCAGAGCCTGGAGCCTGTTTCTGATTCTGTGTCTCCCTCTCTCTCTGCCCATCCCCCGTTCATGCTCTGTCTCTCTCTGTCCCAAAAATAAATAAACGTTGAAAAATAAATAAATAAATAAATGTGGAGAACAAACAGAGGGTTACTTAAGGGGGTATGGGAGGGGGGATGGGCTAAATGGGTAAGGGGCACTAAGGAATATACTCCTGAAATCATTGTTGCACTATATGCTAACTAATTTAGATGTAAATTAAAAAAATTAAAACAAATAAAAGTAAAAAAAATAAAAATAAAGGGTTAGTATCCAAAACCTATAAAGAACTTATAAAACTCAACATCCCAAAAAAGAATCCAGTGAAGAAATGGGCAAAAGACATGAATAGACATTTTTCCAGACAAGACATCCAGATGGCTAACAGACACATGAAAAGATGCTCTCAACATCACTCATCATCAGGGAAATACAAATGAAAACCATATGATTTACCATCTCACACCTGTCAGAAAGGCTAAAATTAACAACGCAGGAAACAACAGATGTTGGTGAGGATGTGGAGAAAGAGGAATGCTTTTGCACTGCTGGTGGGAATGCAAACTGGTGCAGCACTCTGGAAAACAGTATGGAGTTTCCTCAAAAAATTAAAAATAGAACTACCCTGTGGGGTGCTGGGGTGGCTCAGTCAGTTGAACCTGACAGCTTTGGGCTCTGTGCTGACAGCTCAGAGACTAGAGCCTGCTTTGGATTCTGTGTCTCCCTCTTTCCCTCTCTGCCCCTCCCCTGCTTGCACCTGTCTCTCTCTCTCTCTCTGTCTCAAAAATAAATAAACATGAAAAAAAGAACTGTATGACCCAGCAATTGCACTAGTAGGTATTTATCCAAAGGTTGCAGGAATGCTGATTCGAAGGGGTACATGCACCCCAATGTTCACAGCACCACTCTTGACAATAGCCAAAGTATGGAAAGAGCCCAAATGTCAATTGACTGGTGAATGGATAAAGAAGTTGTGGTATATATATACAATGGAAAATTTTTAAAACTTTTTAAATGTTTATTTTTGAGAGAGAGAGAGACAGAGCATGAGTAGGGGAGGGGCAGAGAGCAAGGGACACAGAATCTGAAGTAGGCTCCAGGCTCTGAGCTGTCAACACAGAGCCTGATGCAGGGCTCGAACCCACAAACCGTGAGATTGTGACCTGAGCTGAAGTCTGACGTTTAACTGACTGAGCCACCCAGGCGCCCCTATATACAATGAAATATTACTCAGTGATCAAAAAGAATGAAATCTTGCCATTTGCAAGAACACAGATGGAACTAGAGTGTATTATGCTAAGCGAAATAAGTCAGTCAGAGAAAGACAAATATCATATGATTTCACTCATATGTGAAATTTAAGAAACAAAACATATGAACATAAGGGAAAGGAAGCAAAAATAAGATAAAAACAGAGAGGGAGACAAACCATAAGAGGCTTTTAAATACAGAGAACAAACAGAGTTGCTGGAGGGGTGTTTTGTGGGGGGAATGGGCTAAATGGGTGATGGGCATTAAGGAGGATTTGTTGGGATGAACACTGGGTGTGTATGTAAGTGACGAATCACTACATCCTATTCCTGAAATCATTATTACACTATATATTAACTAACTTGGATTTGAATTAAAAAAAAAACACAAAGAAGTTGAATCTAAGGGGAATATCTTTTTTTTTAATGTTTGTTTATTTTTGAGAAATAATATGCAGGGGTGGGGCAGAGAGAGGGAGACACAGAATCTGAAGCAGGCTCCAGGCTCTGAGCTGACAGCACAGAGCTCGAAGTGGGACTTGAACCCATGAACCGCGAGATCATGACCTAATCCAAAGTCGGATGCCGACTGAGCCACCCAGGTGCCCCTAAGGGGAGTATCTGAACGGATAATTCTTTAGACCTATTTAAAAGTAAATATTAGATCAGATTGGATCTTCCTTATGGGAAGGCTTTTTTCAATTCAAATAAATATACTAACGTGTGGATAATTCTCCCAAGTGTGCACAAATCAGATCTAAAGACTTTTTAGAATGTTGTTGATCATAGCCCCAAAGAAGAAAGTGTACCTTTATGCTTTGACAACATCCTACCTTCAATTTGTGATCAAACATAATAAGACAAATCAGAGAAAGAGGCTGAGAAATGAGCTGGCATCACGTGGTGTCACAGACTGTCAGGTGTGGCCGTCTTTCCTGTCATCTCTCAAGGAGCAAGTTCAATGGAAAGTAGACAGTTCTGTCCTCATGAGATGCAAATCTATGTACTTCCAAGCCACTCCTTGCATGTGTCTGGCAGAGAGAAGACCACGTAGCAAGAGAGCCTCTAGGATGCAGGTTGGCAGACCCGGTGAGCCCAGCAGCCCTTCAGGCCACAGCCTCTTTGGCATTTGCCTGAGTTTTGTAGCCTCCAGTCGTGGGGATAGTGAAAGGTAGGTGTAAGGATGGCAGGCCTGACTGGAAGAAGCAGAGTTGGAAAAATCCCTGCAAAATGGCCATGACCTTCCCATGTTAAACTTGGAAGGTCAGTGCGCCACTTGAACTGCCGTTATGGCTCATTCCTCTTGAAATGTTCTCACATTTAAATTTCTATTGGAGCTGAACCAAGCGTACAAGTTCTCCAAAGGCAATTTAAAGTTGAAAACATTTCAAAGGAATGCAAAAATTGAATAAACCTCTTGGTTTTGTGAGGGGATGATGGCCCACTGACCTTGCCACTTTATGAGCAGAAGGCAGGTGTGAGCTTACAAATTAATGTTCCAGAATGTCCACAGGAAGTGAATAAAGATTACCCTGTTGTCCCGTTTGAATGCCGTGCCACTGTTAGCAGTGCCAAAAAGTTTGATTGTATGGTCACCTTTGTTGCAAGAACAGAAGTTCAAGTGATCTTCATAATATGGATAGAAGCAGTTCCAATAAAATATTTCAAAAGCAGAATGTTCCTCGGAGCCTGAAACTTTTGGTCATGGAAGGGAACATCTGCAAGTAAATGACTTTGTGATAAGCATATATTTAAAGAGTTCCCTAACTGACCATGATATAATAATGACCTCTTACAAAACACTTAGCTCTGGAGAGGCTCTAATGGAACCTGGGGATCTGTATGGTTGGAAAGAAGTCTCCTTAATGCCTACATGAATGAAAAAGGCAGCATGGAAAAGTTCGCGGTGATAAAAGAGCACTGGACCAGGAACCTGAAGACCAGGCCAGCTTCTTACTTCCTGCCCTTGTGATCTCATTGTCCAACCCTGTAGAGTTCAGCCCCATCAGTAAAATGAGTATGGATGCTGGCATCTGCTATGTACCCTACTGGGCTGTGAACATTTGAGAAAGCTTCATGAATTGTTTACCAAATAACCAGTGTCTTACTGTTCTTGTCCAAAGGTAATGAGAGTTAGAATCAAATTGTATCTTATTAAGGAAATATGTTTATAACCAAATTACTTCCTGAGAACTTCGTTTCCTGGCATGGTCTTGCATTTCTCTCCTAATAGAAAATCGTCAGGAAACCTATGTTTCACTGAGTAGAAAATCGCATCGCCAATAAATAATATTTTCAGATGTCTTATTTTATGGCCATCTCCTTTGGTCATCTAGATGTGGTTTTTTGGAGGGGGTCTCAGCCAGAGACCTTCTCATTACGGACGACAGAAACCCATCCAAGTTAGGTCAAATGAGAGAAAGCTTGTTACAGAAACAAAAGTGAAAAACAGCAGTCCAGCTCATGTGCATCCCAATCCAAATAGAATCACCCCTCACACTGGGTTTGGGAAACATCCACAATCAAAGTAATGTGTTTTTTTTTTTTCTTCGATGGTTTCATGGCTTATTTTTCTCTTAAACACACCACAAACCCACATACCACAAAACTGGCCCAGTCAGTATCCCCAAGTCTATAAGACTGTGTTGGTGTAATTCCATGTACCACAGTTTCTGTGTCTCTTAGTTTACTGTCCTACTGTTCTTCCTTCCTCTTGCCTAGAATGTAGGCGCAACACTATTCTCTCCACACCAGCTTCCTTTACAGCAGTTGAAGCTCAGAGTGCACATCACCAGAGCTATAAAATGATAAGCAAATCTGGAAGTATACTTTTACAAGACCACCTTTGGGCAAGTGATTTAACTTCTTTGTGTCTCAGTTTCTTCATCTGTAAAATGGGGACAATATTATTCCCAACCATAGCGCCTGGTTCATGATGCCCAACATTAGCCATTATCATTATTAATTTTCAGGAGAAGCTAATTTATAAAACTGACCAAAAGCAGGCATAGGACTGTATAATCTAAACACTATATCAAGATCCAAAATAAGAGGACTTAAACCCTGCATTGAATTTGTCCTGTAAGTTTCCAGAGAAGATGACTTGGCCTAGGTCCTAAAGGAACTGACTGAAATGACTTGGTGAAGAGAGATGGTTTGGTTTTCATCAGTGACTGTAACAAACCACCCCCAAAACTTAGTGGTTTAAACAACAACAATTATTTATTTACTCACAGTTCTGCAATTTGGGCAGGGCTTGGCAGAAGCAGCCCATCACTGCTCCACATCTACTGGCTGGACCATCCAAGATGGCCTCTCTGCTTATGTGCCTGACACATCAGGTGGGGCTGGCCAGGCATCCTCTTTCCATGTGGCTTCTTCATGTGGTTAGCCTGGGCTTCCTCTCATCACGAAGGTCTCAAAGTAGTCAGACTCCTTACAGTGTGGCCAGCTTCCCTGAAATGCAAAAGCAGAAGCTTCCAGACTTTCTTTGTGCCTGGGCTCAGAAGTCCCAGAATGTCATTTCCATCATATTTTATCAGTCCAGGCAGTCACAGGACCAGCCCAGCTTCAAGGGGAGAGGATTTAAGAGGGCATGAATATCGGGAAGCTTGGTTCACTGGGACCACAGATGAAAGGGACTGCCAAGAGATTCAGGGTTCAAAGGTTCAAACTAGGAAGTAACAGGACAGCCCTCCACCCCACAAAGATCCCTGGAAGCTGTCATCTTTGGGGAATTTGATTCATGTCTTTCTTCCCACTCCAGGTCAAATCCATTGAACTTGTATCAAGCTTTCAAACCGGCATGCACACTAGCAGAACCCAACAGTGACAAAGGCTCTGAGTCAGACCTCTGATAAGTTTATTTCCATGGGCACTCTTCATCACTTACTATTAGCATTTTTTCCTCTCAATTTTTCCATCTATTTCTGTTTCCTGAAGCAGTAAAAACCTTTAATTTTCTGTGAGCTGATGATTTTCCATGCGGGTAGATCTGGAAAATTTCCCAAAGAACCAGTTTTTGGTTTGGTTGACCCTGGGTATTGTTTGGGGGATCTGCTTTCTGTCCCCATGGGTGGGGGTGGGGCGGGTTGCTACAAGGAAAGTCTGAGGTTAGTGTAGGGCGACTGCTAAGGCCTTCACCGTGGTTGCTCAGGTGGGGCTTGCAATTTTTACACCAGTGTTTCCCTCTCCTGCCCCAGAAATGGAGAGCTCAGGCCCTCCTTCTGGATACCTCTCTTCCCTTAGAGGGCTAGTGGAGCCCGTGAACAGCAAGGCATTCTCCCATGGCAGAGGCATCAGCGTTTGTAGGGAGCTGGGGCCGGCCTTGAGGTTATAGCTGAGGGAATGTCAGGGCCCCTTCCATTCACAGAGGCTGCCTCTTCCTTAGCCCCCATCTGCCACTGCCTCTGCCTCTTCACCCTGCACCTGCTGCATAGGTCTCTGGAGATTAGAGCCCCTCTTCCCCTTTCTTCATTCTTATCTCCAGTGTTCTCTAGGGTACCTTCAGAAGGTAAGATTGTTAAGAAATGTACACAACTTCACTTGAAAGCAGCATTAGTCTCAGGGTTCATTAATTAAGACATCACACTTAACGAGAATGTTAATTCATTCTTGGAACAGCCCTCAGTGCTTGGCACAGAACACGGTGCAGAGTAGGAACTCAAACCATAGCTGCTGAATGATGCATGAATACCACCCTGCAAGGAATCACACCCAGCTTGGAATTTTCTATTTTGTTTCCTAAGTTTGTCCCTTTGGACTCTGCTTCCATCGCAGGCTGTATCAAGGGAAAACAAGAGATGAGTTTCTTAGAAACAGCTTGTGTCAACTGTCCATTTCCCTCCCTCCCCCTCCCCTGCCCAAAGTGGTGAGGCTGTAAACAGCTTTCATCAGAAAACTGGCACTTGGAAAGCAGAAACCAATTAGGGAGCTGCAGAATGACTCAGGAGAGTACTATCAGAGAACCAGGAGGGAGAACACACATGTATCGGACACCAACCTTTAAGATGTAACCTTTTGGAAGACAGCATTGATTGTAAATAGTCAGGCTCTAAGTTTAATCATTCAGCAGTTACTCAACTTCTCTAGATATATCTTGTTGGGCTTTGTAAGATTGCTGAACTAAGGGGATTTATCAAGGGGAAAGCCTGGATCGTTCTTCAGGGAAATGTTTTATGTGATATTCTTTTGCCTTGTATATTAATCTGCTGGGGCTGCCATAACAAAATACCACAGACTGAGTTGCTTAAACAACAGAAATGTCTTCTCTCACAGTGCTGGAGGCTGGAAGTCCAAGATCAGGGGGCTGGCAAGGTTGGGTCCTTCTGTGGCATCTCTCCTGGGCTTGTGGGTGACTGCCTTCTTGCCGTGTCCTCACATTGTTGTCGCTCTGTGTATGCTTGCCTGGTATCTCTTCCTTTTTATGAGGACACCAATCATATGGACTAGGGTTCGCCCACATGATGTCATTTAGCCTTAATTAAATGACGCTATCTCCAAATACAGTTGGATTCAAGGAGGGGGGTGGGGAGGGGACACAGTTCAGTCCACAGCACCTTATATGCTTGTGGAGGTGAAGAGTACCAGGGTGCGCTACCCTAAAATATACCACCTTGGCATAAGGATTATTTTGAGGTAAGGGCACTTGAAAAACAACATATGTGAAAAGGACATTCCAACCTCTCCTTTTCTTCCTAAAAACATGAATGTACTCCCTATACCAGGAGGAAAGAAACATTCTTATCACCAGAGATGGGAAGGAGAGGCTGAGAGAAATCTGTTCAAAACAGACCTTGTTAAAATAACCCTTATCTTCCTCTAGTCCCTCCATACATTTTAGTTACTTTTTCACAACTACTTTTTGTTCACCTAGTACATACACACTTAGGCTAATTGCTTTTGGGGTCCTCGCTTTCTTGTGAAGGCTCCTATGTCCATGTAAAAATATTAAGTTGTATGCTTTTTCTCCTTTTACTCTGCCCTGTATCAACTTAATACTCAGGCCTGTAAGAGACTGGAGTCTGTAAGAGGATGGAGGAAAAGTTTTGCTTCCCCTACAGGGGTTTGCTAAATACTTTATGTTGGATGAATAATGACATCCTTTCTCCCCCTCACCCACTCTTTCTTCTAGTTCCTGGGATTATTGAAATACAAATAGGCTATAAACAGGTAAGGGGATTGTGCAGGGAGCTCCAAGAGGCACGTGTGAATATGGATGACTTACCAGGGGGCCTTGGCCCTACCTGCTTTGCCTCTGTTTCCCTTGAGATCATTTGACTCTTGCCTTGTTCTGTTTGTTACAGCAAAAGAAATTAGATTGCAGACTCATTGGATGGGGGGTGGGGGGACAGTGCAAGAAAGCAGTGACTGAATTACTAACAGTCTTTTCAGAAGTCCTGTAGGTTTACCTCTGTGGAAATCCCATGGGGGGTCTCATTACAGTATTTTAATTGCCTGTAGGGCAAGGAATCAGCTTGCTAGCTACAGTTTCTCCACAAGTCTTGGGATGTGTAACACTTCTCATCTTTTGTCTTGAGAGGTGTCTTGTGTGGTCTTAGAAGTCAAAGCTGTGAATGTAGGAGAGACTATAGCAAGTTGTCATGTGACGCTGCTAACCTACTGCCATGGCTTTGCTGCTCATGAGTTCCCTCCCAGGACGACGTTCGGCAGAAAGGCTCCTCTTCCTGACATGCAGAAACCGGAAGACAGGCTTTGCTCTGCGATGATGCCGTAGATTAGAATTTAATGATGTGTCTCAGATGGGACTCACTGAGAGGGATGACTTTGGCATAACCCTGGAAAGATGGAATTTTGGTGTGGTTGCAGTATGGCGGCTCTAGATTTCACTTCCAGGTTACAGCTACACTTGTTCATTTTTCAAAAGAGAGATGTCTCCTGATAGTTTGAAGACTGATCACGTCTTAGCCAACCAATGTCCTTGATTTGAAATGCTGTTGTTTTCACTTTCTTCCTGTATGAGAGTGGAAAATGGCATCAGAGAGAAATGATACAGATTTTGCCTTCACTTGTATGTCAGGAACTACTAAAATAATTTCTTTTAGAATTATTTATCTAGAATGAACACTATGATGACTGAGTCTTACAATTCCTTTTCAGGCCACATAATCCCTCTCTTTTCAAATAATAGCAAATGGAATTATTTGCACAACCGAAGCAATTATTTACTATTGAGTATACAAATTTATCAAGGTTTACTTACTGAAATATTTGTCTTGTGTTTTTGAGAACCATGGAAAAGGACACATCCAGAAATGTCAGGGGATTGTGTGTATGATCGTCAACTTAACTTTTAAGAAGGGCAATTTTGATTAAGTCTTTAAAAACACTTAACTAAAAATAAGAAAAAGCTTAAATTATCGTTAAAAAAATATTTTAAATTATTGTTAAAAAAATTTACAAACTGCTCCTTAACTCACTTTAACTTATATTTTATACATTTAATTTAATTCTATGAAAACTCATGAAGCTTACCTTGCAGAGGTGTGCAAAATTCATTCTTGTTACCACATTGTTTGAGTTTTTTACTTAACTTGATTTTTTTTCCTTATAGGAATGTATTAATTTCCCAGAGTCCATTGGAAAAGTAACAATGATAAATCTATGTGTTTTTTAAAGCTGTTTTCTAGTCCAGAGCAACTTCTAATTAGACTCTGCAAAATCAGTTTTGAGTCTATGTGGATAAATAAATGGGCTTATTAATGGGTCAGGAACTTCATGCAGATGAGATACCTTTAAAGGAGATATGGAAGAAAAGGCAAAAATACATTAATATGCCCCAAAGCTTCTGTTGACACAGAACTTTTAGAGAATAGTGGGTTCATCCCTGTTGTGGGAACACTCTCTGAGGACAAACTGGAATCTCCATCCTGTATCCTGCGACTTAGTTCCTGAAAATTGTCTTCACTGCTGGCTTTCTGGGCTCGTCTTAAGATACAGAGTAAATGCAGTTAGTCGTATGGAATCCAGCTTCAGTGTAAGCAAACTCTACTGACCAGAGCTACTGCTGACAAATGTCAATAGCTCCTAGAAAAGCATTGTAAGTTTGTTTGTTTGTTTATTTATTTAAAGTTATTTTATTTATTTGTTTATTTTTATTTTAGGGCAAGAGTGTGCAAAAATGGGGGAGAGGGAGTGTGAGAGCGAGAGTGAGAGAGAGAGAAAGAGAGAGAGAGAGAGAGAGAGAGAGAGAGAGAGAGAGAGAGCATCTTAAGCAGGCTCCACGCTCAGCAGGGAGCCCGACACAGGGCTCCATCCCACAACCCTGGAATCATGACCTGAGCAAAATAAAGAGTTAGACACTTAACCAACTGAGCCACCCAGGCACCCAAGCACTGTAAGTTTAATAATGTATGAGGTGTCAGGGAATGCTAAATGTCCTTTACAAAAATTCTGGTCAACCTCTGTGAAGATAAAAAAGTATTTATATATTTCAACTGATAATGTGTCATTATGGTTGATTGCAGCTTTTGTTCATTTCTCTATTAAAAAGGCAAACAACTACTTACCTTCAGAACAACTGTATGGAATGTTCCATGAGACCCAAAGTCCATTCCTAGCTGAATCCATGCACATTCTGTTTCACTCTTTGGTTGACACATTCTTCCTAACACTTCAAAAACATTCAAAGCTTCAAAAACATTCATCTATGTCAACACTTGAGACAGAAATTGAAATATTTTCAACAAATATAAATTCAAGTTCCACCAAGTGATTTCTGGTTAAATGTTTCAATTAAGCAATTATGTTTATCACTTCTGCTGGAAACAACTCCACATAAAAATCATAAAAACATAAAAACCACAAAAACAAAAAGAATGAACGAAAAAATGAAGTAGCATCAAAAAACTAGAAGCTGGCAGTATTTGTACTAAACGATTTAGGACGGGGTTTTTCAGCCTCAGTACTGTTGACCTTTGGGGCCAACTAATATTTTGTTGTGGGGGGCTGTCCTGTGCGTTGTAGGATATTTAGCAGCACTCCTGGCCTCTACCCACTAGATTCTAGTAATAGCCCCTCCCCAGTTGTGAAAACCAAAAATGTTTCTACTTATTGTCAAATGCCCCCAGGGACAAAATTGCCACTGTTGAGAACCACTGACTTAGAGAGTGAGAAAAATGTAAAAGTGTCTCTAGGGAGAGTCCAAAAGCAGGCTCATTCTGGCCAGAGAACCTCCAAAAGACTTGGGGGTCTAACGGCAGCAGGCAGAAAACAGGATTGGCTGACAATCTGTGTAAGAGGTAGATTAGCCACTCTATATCCTTTCTGCTAGAGATTCCTTCTTTGAAGAGGCTGAGTCTGGGGAGACTCCAGGCTTGGGACATCAGGCACAGCTGAAGATGAAGGTTCCATACTGAATGTGGGTATTGTGTATAAACCTAATAAAGTCAGTGCAATTCTAGCTCCTTTCTCAACTCAGTTCAAAGAACACTGGCGTCCAGGTATGTATTTTCCAGGTAGGAGACTGGAGCATTCTTCTGATGAAAAACTAATGAAGCCAAAAAAAGAAAAGAAAAATCTGTTGTTATTCAGATTAGTAAATGGACCTGGTCAGACCACCCTAAACTCTAAAGTCTCCTGGTCAGTTACCTACCCCCAGCCCCCACTCCCATCATTTCTACTCATAGGTTTTCAGTGCCCTGTTCACATGAAACAGCCAGCCAAGAAAAGCTAGGCATTTTAAGAAAACTTCAGTGTGATAGAAAAAAAAAAAAAAAGAAGAGGAAAGAAGGGACTTGGAGAAAACAGTAATATTGTGAGGAGCACATAAAAGCTTCAAAACATCATATGTGAAGCTTCCCTTTCCAGAGCTTGGTTTCTAAATACCATTCTCCACTGGGCTAGATGCAGAACAACATCCTCTTGTGCCAGAAAATAAAGAAATGCTTAAAGCATGCTGAGGTCTTGGAAAAGAAAACAGGAGCCAGCTTGAATAGGTGTCTTCTAGCCCAGTTGGGGGCAGTTTGAGCATAAAAATAATAAAAGTATAGGATTATGACCCTCAGTTAAAATAGGAATTCATGGGGGCATCTGGGTGGCTGAGTCGGTTAAGCATCAGACTTTGGCTCAGGTCATGATCTCACGGTTTGTGAGTTTGAGCCCCACATTGGGCTCTGTGCTGTCAGTGCAGAGCCTCCTTGGGATTCTTTTCCCTCCCTCTCTGCCCCTCCCTTGCTCATGCTTTCTCTCTCTCTCAGAAATAAATAAACTTAAAAAATAGCAATCCATGAATCCATACTGATACAGGCAAAAGAAGGAGAAGGGAAAGCTCTTCCTTCCAGTAGAATATCGGCTAATAATTGTAGAGGGAACAACAGAAACAGATAATCACCAGTTGGCCACCCAGTCAGTGGTAGCTGATACAGAGGAGGTCATCAGTGAATGCTAAGGCTGGCAGCGGAGCAGGATTGGCATACTCAGAATATCCCTGCACGAAACACCAGTCAAATACAGAGAGGGAACTGGCGACTTTACAGTGAAGAAAACTGGCGGACACCAAATGACAGGTGACCAGGGTTACTATCACCAGTAATAGAATGAGTTGGTATCCTATGTCTGATGTAAGGCGCCAAGAAAGAGCACAGCATCCTTTTCGGAGTATGTGTAAGTCTGTCTGTATGCATGTAGCAAGCCTGGTCATGGGGAAACATTGGACACACCCAGGGTGACGATCATCCTGCAAAATGGAAGGCCTGTCCTCTTGATGCAAGAAAGACTTGATGCAGGCGTGTTTTAGACGGTCATATAAATTCAGTATATGGTTCCATGGGGAGTCTAGACCCTAAAAGAAAAAGAGAGATTGTTTGGACAGTTGGAGACATTCAAATGGGGTCTAGCAAAGATACCACATCTGGTGCAGTAGCTGTAATTAGGGGCACTTCTTGTTTACATTGTCCACTGTTTCCCTTAAAATTCTGACAGACTGGTGAATTAAATGGAAATATTGTGAGGTCCACTTACTACCCCTGCATTCTTTTAACTTTTTCAGAGTGGCACTAATTTCTGCTAGACCCCCTGTGATGCGATATCGTTTTTGATTTACTATCTTGGCTGTGTGTGTGTGTGTGTGTGTGTGTGTGTGTGTGGTTGTGTGTGTGTGGGGGGGAGGGGCAGAGTGGCACATTCAGAGCTCCTTCCATTTGGCCATCTTCACTAGGATAGCTCTTACCCCACAGACCAAAGAGGCGGTGTGGTATTGTGTCAATTCCTGGGAATATCTATCCCAAGTGTATATTGGGAGACCAGGAAAATACTACAGGTGGGTCTACAGGTCCAAAAGATACACTGTAAGCCACCAGAGCCAGAACTTCATTTAGTATCAGGACCCTCCTATATCCCCACACAGGCCAACCCAGCACAAACTGAAAGAAAAGACCCCTTGTTCAAAAAATTATTAATAATTTTAAAAGGGTACCACCCAGGCATTAAACCAAGAATTAAAGCAATCACAATTAGAACCTGTTGTGTTATTTGTTTTCCCCACAGTTAGAACTTTTTAAATGTAAAATCCTGTGTGACTGCACAGGTCACACACATGTCTGTGACACTGGCCCTGGCCTACTGTAACAGGGTACCATGATGATATTCCAGGGCTCTGGGTATCAATGTCAAACTGGACCCTGTGTCCAACAGTCTTCGTGATGTTTGGATCTTCCCCTTTCCCCAGTGGACACTTACCCAAGTAAATGGCCATGGACCCCTCTGGGGAAAGACCAGTTAATCATTACTGTGAATATTTGTGTCTTCCTGGCCACCTAGCCTCTTTCAATTGATGGGTTCTGGGTCCCAAAACTGGCTCAGTCCTGGAAGACGGGCAGGGCATCCTGGCTTGACTGGGATAAATGCCTTCACCCTCCATCCTTGATTTCTTTTGTTTGTAAAGTTAACTAATAGCTTTTGTTTGTGAGGTTACCTAGTAGCTTTTTTGTTTTTGTTTTTGTTTTTTACCTACTCACGTCTTTGCCTCTAGGAACACTACATTTATTAACCATCTCCATAACTCTGTGTAGGTCAGACCACTGCAAACCTACCATTCATTACAATAATTACATCCATCTGACTGATGGCCATGTCCTACCAACTGGCCTCTTGCAGGGGATGGCAAGTTGGGGGAGTGATGGAGGAAAGGGGTGAGTTGTCCTATCATTCTCATTGCTGTCACTGAGCCCAGGCGTGGAAAGATAGAGCTTGATACCTGATGTCCAGAGGAGAGCTACCACTGAACTCTTGGAGCTCCCTAGCACATGCCTTATTGCCTTGGTCAATCATGTATCCCCTGGATCTTCCCATGGAGCACAGTCATTTGGCTTCATATAGTATGTCCACCCTAGAATGCCCACTTTTCTGAGGCCTTTTACCCCCTCTTCCACCATCTGCAGGGCAATGCTGGCATTTCAACCTCCCTTAATGGGGACCATTGCTTTCTCCTTGCTTGTTGGGACCATCCTGTCATCATGCCTACACCATCTCGTGGTGTTCTTGTCAGAGTGTTGAATCCTATATTCCAGGACAGTGCTCCAAATAAACACTTCTTATCCAATGTAATGTATTGCCTGCTTTGATTCAACACCCCCTGAGTGCTGTCCCACGGATTTTCTCCTAGCTCCTGCTGGTTCCTGTTGGCTCAGTCCCGCCACTCCTTTGGTGTGTAGCTGCTTTCCTCCTCAAGCTGAGTTATGTTTTGACTTCAAGCTAGTTATTGGCCTAGTGGCCAGCTAAAAACGTAGGGGCAGATCTGAGGGGGGTGCATGCTGTTTCTTAGGGGAATGGTCTTCTTGTGTTGTCTTCAAGAAGAGGGAGTATTCACCCGTGATGCGGAGGGATGGACCAGTTCTGCAGCTTTTTCAAAGCAGATGTCCCCATCCTACTGTCCTTTCTCAACCAGGTCCCTGACCTTGGCATAGCACACCTGCCGAGTCTGAGAACTTAACTGTTTTGGAGATCTGCTACCCTGTAATTAAATCCTGAGCTTGGTCCTTGGCTTTCTCTGCTGAAGAGAGATTCTTTATATGCTACCAAGGAGGCCTTTTTGCTTTCACGCTCTCACACTTTTTAAAGTCCGTCAGTCACTCTCTCTCATTATCTTTCCCCATAGCATGATCTGAGTTTAGTAATAGCCACCTTTATTGTCCTTTTAGTTGCTGTTTTTGCCATGTTGCTCAAATGCCCGATACAGCGCACGAGCTGGTACATTTGCCACCACCAGTGAATGGTGAACAGCTGCATTGTTACCTTGTGCTGTGTGGGCCCCCCCTCCCACCAACAATGGGGCTCTGCCAACCAGATGGCAGGTGACCCCTCTCCAGAATCTCCTCTTGGCATCTGCTTTCTCAGACCATTTCTGGTATCAACTGTGGCAGGTTTGGTTCCTCGGAAGGCGACCCTGAAACAGAGATTGGCAGGCAGAAGCCTTATGGGGGAGAACTTTTGGGATCCATACCTGTGGGAAGGAAGAAAAGAGAGGAAGCAGGATTGCACAGAGGGAGAATCTGGCCGTGACAAAGACCCCATAGGGAGCTCTAAAGCTGGGCTGGCCCTTGAGAATTGTCCCAAGCTGCAGGGGGAGGGCCTTTTGCCACCATGTTGAACAGTCATTGAACGACAGCTGCTCAGGGAAGGGGTCGTAAGGCAACTCTCAGAAGTTGAACCACTTCCAAAGCAGGCTGCCAGTGGAAAGGTGTCTGCGAATAGCACTTCCAGCAGCTGGGGGCTAAATCCTTCCATCCTGAAGAAGGTGTCTCACCACAGCAACTTCTGCAGCTGTCTGGTAATCACGTGAAGTTATATCACTTTTGATGTAACTAAAAATTGTGCTATAATTGAGAAAAGGAACGCGTGTGGTTTTGTGTATGTGTGAGATTGAGGAATGCAAAAGAGAAAATCCTCTCTTTGCATGGTAGGAGGCCAACAGATTAGACCTCAAATTCTATTTAAAAAATAAGACAAAAAAAATCTATGAAATAGGCTTGCACAAGTTGCCTAATTTACTCAGGTATTTCCATCTTCTCTTGTTAAAGATGCTGTGCTGTCTACTCACCAGGATAGGTAATGGTATATTTCTAAAAATATTTTCAATATTTTCCTAATGATAAAGGCCTTTTTGTGTCTAATCTTTAGATTTTCATTTTGCTGGACAGAAAACTAAACCACCAATTCAGAGGTAGACACTGGGCAAACTTAGTGGCAGTGAAGACAGAACAGATTAAATCTGATATATTTGGAAAGGATTGGTCACCTCTTTCTTCTTTCTTAAAAAATTTTTTTAAACTGTTTATTTTTGAGAGAGACAGAGCGCAAGTTGAGGAGGGGCAGAGACAGAGAGAGAGACACACACACACAGAATCTGAAACAGGCTCCAGGCTCCGAGCTGCCAGCACGAGCCTGATGCAGGGCTTGAACCCACCACAAACCATGAGATCATGACCCGAGCTGAAGTCGGACGCCTAACTGACTGAGCCACCCAGGTGCCCCTGGTCACCTCTTAACAAAGAAAGATAATGGGCAATTTAAAGTTGTTTGACATCTTTCTTTTTTTTTTTTTTTTTAGTGTTTGTTTATTTTGAGAGAGAGAGAGAGCATGAATAGGGGAGGGGCAGAGAGAGAGGGAGAGAGAGAATTTCAAGCAGGCTCCATTCAGAGTCCGATGCAGGGCTCAATCTCACAAACTGTGAGATCATGACCTGAACTGAAACCAAGAGTCAGACACATAACCAACTGAGCTACCCAGGTGCCCTGAAAAATTGTTTGACATTTTTCAGATTACTTTTACATCTTTAGTTCTTGTAGTAATCATCCAGTGTTAGTAGAGTAGATATTTTATCCCCATTTAACGGGTGAGTTAATTGAGGCTCAGAGGGGCTTTGTTTTACCAATGAAATCTGTATATAAGTATTGGACAATAAATTTAATTATAAATAGATTTACTTAGTTTCAATTGATTGTCTTGAATTTTAAAACAATTGCCGATAAAAAGAAATTGTTGAATGATAAACTATGTTCTACGGCTGATTTTTTTTCTGCCTGTGGTTTTCTAGGGTAGTCTTCGACAGATAAACTTGTTCTAGAATAATTTCTTCGGGCTCGAAGAACATCGTGTCAATACCCAGAAAAATTCACTCTGTCTTTTGAAAGATCTGAACTGTCTGAACTGTCAGACAGCAAATGGTGGGATTAGACAATTCCATTCCTAGCGGCAAATGATGTATCATTTGTGTTAAAGATTGCTGGGTGTAAGCGTCGACACTTTAGAGCGAGACGGAAGTGTTTGGGTAGGTGGAGGAGGGTAGGAGGTACACCGGTAGTTGCATACAGTGGCATCCGTGCCAGAGTGCTGGGGAGGGCGATGGAAGATTGTAGCTCCACTCTATAAAGCATGGTTTTATTTAGGATGCTCTGAACTCATTCCGCTTCTCATCATTTAGCCCATTTGTATTTTTACATGGTGGAATGACTGCAGACTACTTTGGCTCTTCACTTTTGCTATAATTCAAAGTGCTCTATTTATTATTTATTTATTTCAAACAATTTTCATCTGGAGAGCAGAGTTGCGCAGCGGAAGCGTGCTGGGCCCATAAAAAATTTTTTATCTTTGTTTATTCTTGAGAGAGAGACAGAGCATGAGCAGGGGAGGGCAGAGAGAGAGGGAGACACAGAACCCAAAGCAGGCTCCAGGCTCTGAGCTGTCAGCACAGGGCCCGACGCGGGGCTCAAACTCACAAGCCATAAGATCATGACCTGAGCTGAAGTCAGACGCCTAACCGACTGAGCCACCCAGGCTCCCCTGTTCTCCCCCTTTATAAAAAGTCTTCTTCTGGGGCGCCTGGGTGGCTCAGTCGGTTGAGCATCCGACTTCAGCTCAGGTCACGATCTCGCGGTCCGTGGGTTCGAGCCCCGCATCGGGCTCTGGGCTGATGGCTCGGAGCCTGGAGCCTGCTTCCGATTCTGTGTCTCCCTCTCTCTCTGCCCCTCCCCCGTTCATGCTCTGTCTCTCTCTGTCCCAAAAATAAATAAACGTTGGAAAAAAAAAAAATTTTTTTTTAAAAAGTCTTCTTTAAATAATAGAAATTCCATCTGAACATGTACCTACTGAGTGCATTGATAGGTCCTCATTGCTTACTAAATGCTTATGGAACAGCTTACTGAATTTTAACCTTCTAGACAAGAGTTCCCGCACTGAAGCCTAAAATCACTGCCCACAGACCTTTTGCAGCTCTTACATAAAAAATTGAAATAAATTTAGGACAAGGGTGGAAGCTACATAGGGGAGATGCAATACTTGTATACATCTTAGGTTTGGGTTTTTATAATTATTTGATTTATTTTTAAAATAGTTAATTCATATATATTGTGCAAAATTCAGTAGTTCAAAAGAGGCATCAGTGAAAACAAAGTCTCTTCTTACCCCTGTCCTGAGCTCCCAGTTTGCCTGTCCAGAGGAAACCAATTTTGTGTTCCCCTCCCAGAGATCCTCTCTACACACTTAAGTCTATACATAGATGCTACACAAATGGTAGCTTACTACATACTTTTTATACACACACTCTCTCTGCAGTCCACATCAAAACATAATAGGGGTGCCTGGGTGGCTCAGTCGGATAAGCGCCAACTTCGGCTAAGGTCATGATCTTGCAGTTCGTGAGTTCGAGCCCCACGACAGGCTCTGTGCTGACAGCTCAGAGCCTGGAGCCTGCTTTGGATTCCGTGTCTCCCGCTCTCTCTGCCCCTCTCCCACTTGCGCTCTGTCTCTCCAAATCAAAAATAAAAATAAACATAAAAAAATTTTTTTTGAAAACATAATAGAGCTGCACATTTTCTTTTCAAATGGTTAAATAGTATTAAATTGAGTACATACTATAATGTATTTAATCAGGTTGTTTCTGGTATTTTGCTATTATGAGCAATGCCGTAATATAGTTTTCTTTTACGTTTACATTTTTACTACACTTGGAATTGATTTTGGAGTAAGGGGTGAAGTAGGAATACAAATTTGTTTTTTTCTAGGTGGTTATCAAGTCCTAACACAATCTGCTGAATAATTCATGTTTACAATTGATTTGAAATGCCTCCTTTATCACATACAAACATTCTATAGGTGTTTGAGTAAGTTTCTGGAGTTTCTCTTCTGTTTTATGTATATCACTCTAGGGCTGTTCCTCTTATTATTTTTTTTTTTCAGAGTTTTTGTGACCTTTATTTCTTGTTTATTTTTCATGTGGCCTATGGAAAATAGTTCCAGATTGTCTATTTCCCCCAAAGCTTCAAGTGACTATTGAAGACTTGGACCATGGCTAATGTCACTAAAAAGCCAATTTTAAATTTTTTTTTGATTTTAATTAAAACTTAGTTACATGTGACTAGTGGCTACTGTGTTGGACAGTGTGGTTCTAACAGATTCTTATTTGTGTATAGAAACATGACTGATTTCTGAACGTTAATTCTGTACCCAGCCACCTTCCTTAATTCTTCTGTTCTTCTTTTTGTGATTGAAGTATAGTTAACACACAACGATTACATTAGTTTCAGATGTATGATATAATAGTTCACCAAGTTTATATGTTATATCCTGCTCACCGTAAGTGTGGCCACTGTCTGTCACCATAGAATGCTATTGCAATACCACTGACTGTATTCCCTACATTGTACCTTTCATCCTGTGGCTTATTCATTTCATAACTGGAAGCCTGTATCTTCCGCTTCCCTCCACCCATTCTCCTGACCCCCTCCCCTCTGGCAACAATCCACTCTCTGTATTTATGGGTCTGTTTCTGTTCTTTGTTTATTGCTGTACTCATTTTGTTTTTTTAGATTCCACATATAAGTGAAGCCATATGGTATTTGTCTTTCTCTATTTCACTTAGCATAACACCTTCTCAGTCCATCTATGTTGCAGAAAAGGGCAAGATTTCATCCTTTTTATGGCTGCGTAATATTCCATTGTATATATGTACTACATCTTTATCCATTCATCCATCGATGGACACGAGTTGCTTCCATATCTTGGCTATTATAAATAATGCTGCAATAAACATAGGGGTGCATATATCTTTTCAAATTAGTGTTTTCATTTTCTTTGGGTAAATACCCAGTAGTGGGATTACTGGGTTGTATAGTATTTCTATTTTCAATTTTATGATGAACCTCCATATTGTTTCCCATGTTGGCTGCACTCAGTTATTCTATTATTTAGAATAATTTCTTGGTTGATTCTCTTGGGTTTTCCAAGCATGCAATTATGTAATCTGAAAGTGATAATTTTACCTCTTTCCTTCCAGTTATCTTGAGAAAGAGACCAAGCACAAGTGTGAGCAGGGGAGAGGCAGAGAGAGAGAGAGAGAGAGACAGAGAGAGACAGAGAGAGACAGAGAGAGGGAGAGAATCCCAGTCGGGCTCTGTGCTGTCAGCAGATGCTCGAACCCACGAACTGTGAGATCATGACTGAGCCAAAACCAAGAGTTGGATATTTACCTGACTGAGCCACCCAGGCACTCCATCTTTTAGTTTAAAGGAAACAGTGGTACACTGACAACTTCATGGTATCAATTAATTCAGCAAACTTTAGTTGTCTTCTAAATGTTAGATACTGGAGAATACAAAATAATTAAGACGTATTCGTTGTCTTCAAGAATTTGTAGTATGGTGATAGGAATATCTCATAGAGAAGTATATTACAGTATAATAAAACCTAGAATAGAGATCTACAAGATTTTTGGCCAGTGCAATGGCATGAAAGTGCCTTAAGTGTGCGTGTGTTTATGTGTGTGTGCACAGGCACGAGCAAGGGAAGACTTTTGGAAAGAGCATGCTGAGGCCAAGTCTTAAAGAATTAGCTGGAATTAATCAGACGAAAGGTAGAAGAGGATCCAAAGAAGACATATAGATGGCAAACATACACATGAAAAGATGCTCAACATCACTCATCTTCACTAATGCAAATCAAAACCACACTGAGGGATCACCTCACATCTGTTAGAATATGACAAGAAGTAACAGGTGTTGGGGGGAATGTGGAGAAAAAGGAAGCCTCATACTCTTTTGATGGGAACGTAAATTGGTTCACCACAGTGGAAAACAGTGTGGAGGTTCCTCAAAAAATTAAGACTAGAAATATTGTACGATTCAGTAATTCCACTACTGGGTATTTACCTAAACAAAAAGAAAACACTAATTTGAAAAGATATATGCACCTCTGTTTTTTGCAGCATTGTTTACAATAGCCAAGATATGGAAGCAACCTAAGTGTCCATCCATAAATGAATGGATAAAGAAGATACGGTGCATAGACACACACACACACACACACACACACACACACACACACACACACGGGGATATTACTTGGCCATAAAAAAGAATGAGATCTTGCCATTCACAACAACATGGATGGACTTAGAAGGTATTATGCTAAGTGAAATGAATCAGGTAGATAAAGACAAATACCATGTGATTTCACTTTATGTGGAATCTAAAACACAAGCAAAGAAAAAGCAGAACAGACCCATAAGTACAGAGAACAAACTGATGCCTACAGGAAGAGGGGAATGGGGGAACAGGCAAAATGAGTGAATGACAGTAGGAGATACAGGCTTTTAGTTATGAAATGAATAAGTCATGGGGTTGAAAGCTACAACACAGGGAATATAGTCAATGCTATTGTAATAGTGTTATATGGTGACAGACAATAGCTACACTTGTGAGCAGAGCACAACATATAAACTTCCTGAATTGCTGTGGTGGACACCTGAAACTAATGTAACATTGTGTGTCAACTATAATTTAAAAAGATGGAAGAGGAGATATGAATTTCAGACTGAGAAGACAGTAACTTATCTATAAATATTTTAATATTGTTTTTCTTTTGACTTATTAAAAATGTTTACTCTTTAGATATGGTTACAGGCATTTGCGCACATATTTATACAACATATTGATCAAGCATATTTTGAAACTTCATTTATGTTTGGAAAGTGTGAGGGCTTTCATAAAAATAACACATGATAAAAGTTAAAATGTTACTTTCCAATAATGTTTAAGTTGCCTGCCTGTAATGGTAATAATACAATTTAGCTGTTAGACTAATTCCAAAGTTAATTCCAATTCCAAAGTTAATTCTATAGTAGTCCTAGTTTCTTTGCTAGTAATTCTTTCACAGTGGCAGTTCATTAAGCCTCAAAATGTATAATCCTTTCCTAGTGGAAGTGCTCTAATATCAAGTGTTTTATGTCCCGTACAGAGCCAGTGGGATAAGTTTAAATGCCCTTGGAAACTCTCGACTAAATTGTTTCTTCTAGAAATGTTGAAATTGTAATTAATCACTCACTGTCAAACAAAAAACAAAACAAACCAAAAAATGGGTGTTGACACTCTTTGATACATAATGGTACTTCTTTCTCTCCCCCAAACGTTACCTGTATTATGATGATAAAATCTCCACTATTGTAAAGGTCTAAGTCAAGACAGCAATTTGCCAAATGATCACTTTATCAAATTATATACACCCATTTTGTTTATACTGATTGCTCACAGTTTACACCAATTTATATTTTGCTGAGGCCTCACTGTTTAATGCATTTAGAGAATGAGCACATCAGTGTCAAGAGTTTTGTAAACGTCCACTAAATAGAAGCACAAAAGGCCGTGGAATAGATTGAAAAATGGTAAATATGCATCAAATTTGGTGAGTTAATCTTATATTTCTTTATAGTGATCTTTCTGGGCGGTGTGGAAGGTTTTGCCTTTCCTGGGAACTAGTTTTTTTCCTCTGTAAATTATTACCTAATGTAACTTATATAAATGTTTCTTTTATCTCATCTCATTTTTGGCACACTGGCACAGTTCTAGAACACTCAGCTTCCTTTTTTAGAAATGTTTGTTTGTTTTGGGGGGGCAGGGGGAGAGAGAGAGACAGAGAGACAGAAAGAACGAGCTGGGGAGGGGCAGAGAGAGAGGGAGGCAGAGAATCTGAAGCAGGCTCCAGGCTCTGAGCTGTCAGCACAGAGCCCAGCGTGGGGCTTGAACCCATGAACCACGAGATTGTGACCTGAGCTGAAGGTGGACACTCAACCAACTGAGCCACCCAGGCGGTCCTAGAACACTCAACTTACCCTAAGATGTAGCTGAAGTTGTTATGCATCTGAGAAGAGTGAATGAGGGCACAAAATGTGAGAGCACTTCAGGCCCAATTGCTTCATGCACTACCTGAAGCTCTTCCTTCAGCTCCCATTCAAAAAAGACCAGTGCACTAACAATACGTCAGTGACTGGTATATACTGAAATAGGCTGCTATGCTTCATTAGCTTTCTACCCCAAATTTCAATGGCTTAAAACAACAAAAGTCTTAAAAGGTTTTTATTTTTTGCTCATGCTACCGGTCCACTGGGTTGACAGAGGAGCTCTACTAACCTTAGTCATTCAGGGACTCAGGCTGATAGAGCAGCCACCATTTTGGACATTGCTGGAGAGAAAAGAGAACTCTGGAGGGTACCAAGTGACAAACTCTGTCCCAGACACATGGTACTTCCAGTCACAGTGCATTTACTGAAACTAGGCATGTGTTCGCACTTAACCACAGGAGGGTCTGAGAGTAGAGAGAACTGGAAATATTTGGCACACAACATTAATGATTACCACAATTGGATTGAAAAGGTATTGACTCACTGGGTTGTGTACCTGAAGCTAGTATTGTACTGTATGTTGGCTAACTAGAATTAAAGTAAAAACTTAAAAAACAACAACAACAACAGAAAATGTGTTGAAGAGCAGTTTTGGCAAGAGCAGAGATGACCTCAGCAGAAATGGAAAAACAAGGTGAACAGTGCTGGGTCACAGTGTTGGCTATTCCATGATTGTTGATACTTCTCTTTCCTAAAACTGTTTTTTAATTCAATTTGCTTCAACTCAATTCGGTTCAATTCAACAAATATTTAATAAATGCCTTAGAGTGTGAGACACCTGGCTATACAAAGGTGGGCAGAAGCAAAACTGTAGGTATCACTATTTTTTTTGAACTCAGGCTATGTTGGGGGTTGCCTTAAGAGAAACTAGCAAAGCTTTGACAACGAGGCTAAATCAGACCTAATTATATAGAGGCATTAGACTATAGTAATAGTGTGGACAGGTACTGAGCTAATTGGTATATTTTTAAAAGTTAGATGCCTTCATACCATTTACTAAAATATATTACAGATACATTTGACATATGACACCAAAGGCAAAAGCCACAAAAGCAAACATTGATAAATTAGACTTCATCAAAATAAAAAACTTCACTGCTTCTAAGAAAACCATCAAGAACATGAAAAGACAACTCACAGAATGGGAAAAGTTTTTTACAAGTCATATGTCTGATAAGGGATTTCTATCAAAAATATGTTTTAAAAAAACCCTCAAATTCAGCAATAAAAGGACAACCTAATTTTAGAATGAGCAAAAGATAGGAACAGACTTTTGCAAACAAACAAGTAAAATATATATAGTAAAACCTTGGATTGTGAGTAACTTGTTCTGTGAGTGTTCCACAAGACGAGCAAACATTTCTAATAAATTTTAACTTGATAAACGAGCGATGGCTTGCAATACAAGTAGTATGTGATGCCGAACGTCACATGATCACAAATGAACCAATGGTTCTTGAAATTTGCCTTGATATCCAAGTGCTTTGGATTACAAACATGTTTCTGGAATGAATTATGCTCGCAAACCAAGGTTTCACTGTATATGAAATTGTCCAGTAAGCACATGAAAAGATACTCAATGTCATTAGTCATCAGAGAAATGCAAATCAAAACTACAGAGAGATACCAGTTCACACTCACTGGGTTGACTATGATAAAAAAGATAGACAATAACAAGTGTTGACAAAGGCGTAGAGAAATTGGAACCCTTGTACATTGCTGGTGGGAATGTAAAATGATGCAGCCACTTTGGAAAACAGTTGGGCAGTTCCTCAAACTTACATACAGAGTTACCATATGACCCATCAATTCTACACTTAGGTATATATTCAAACAAAATGAAAACACATTCACACAAATACTCATACATGAATGTTTATAGCAACATTCATCCCCAAAAATGGAAGCAGTCCAAGTGTCCATCCAACTGATGAATAGACAAAATGTAATATGTTTTTACACATGGCATATTATTCAGCCATAAAAAGCAATGATAGTGATACATGTTTCAACACACATAAACCTTGAAAACATTATGTTACATAAAAGAAGCCTCACACAAAAGGTCACATATAGTACGATTCCACTGATACAAAATGTCTACAAAAGACAAATCCATAGAGACAGAAAATTAGTGGTTGCCAGGAGCTAGGGAGAGAATGGAATGGGATGTGACTACTTATGGGTGTGGGATTGATGAAACAGTTCTGGAACCTAGTGGTGATGGTGGCACAGCCATGTGAAATATGACACCAATTGTATTAATAAAATGCATATATCTACATCTGTATTTACATATACATACATCCTGATGGTGTAGATAACAAGTGATTTTTTACTCTTTTTGTGTCTTTTTCTGTTTTCTCTCTCGCCACCACCATGGAGAACATACATTACCTTTGTAACTTAAAAATGAAAACCTCCTGGGGCGCCTGGGTGGCGCAGTCGGTTAAGCGTCCGACTTCAGCCAGGTCACGATCTCGCGGTCCGTGAGCTCGAGCCCCGCGTCGGGCTCTGGGCTGATGGCTCAGAGACTGGAGCCTGTTTCTGATTCTGTGTCTCCCTCTCTCTCTGCCCCTCCCCCGTTCATGCTCTGTCTCTCTCTGTCCCAAAAATAAATAAACGTTGAAAAAAAAAATGAAAACCTCCTGAAATCAGTTCAAATCAAATTCAAAAGCTGAGATCTTGCATTCTCCTAATAATCTTTTAAGTAACCCATGGCAGATTACATTCATATGAAATTCTAGAATAAACAAAACTAGGTTGTGTTGGGAAAAAAAAAATCTGAAGAACAATTGCCTCTGGAGGGGTGGGGGCAGGGACTAAGTAAAGTCATAATTTTCTGAGGTGACAATAAGGGTCTATATGTAGATGGGGATTGGGTTACGCAGGTGTATGCATTTTTCAAAAGTCAGGGCATCTACACTTAAGATTTGTGCATGTCATTGTAGAGTTTTACATTTAAAAAACCAATAAACAGGGGCGCCTGGGTGGCTCAGTCAGTTAAGCGTCCAACTTCAGCTCAAGTCACAATCTCACTGTCTGTGAGTTCAAGCCCCGCGTCGGGCTCTGGGCTGATGGCTCAGAGCCTGGAGCCTGCTTCCGATTCTGTGTCTCCCTCTCTCTGCCCCCCCCCCCCCCCGTTCATGCTCTGTCTCTCTCTGTCTCAAAAATAAATAAACGTTAAAAAATAAAAAATAAAAAACCAATAAACAAATACTGAACTCAAGTTAATGTTAGGTATGCTTAAGTATTCAGGGCAAAATGCAATTTGAGATATACATTTTAAAAATAAGGTAGATTAATGGATGAATAGAGAGAATAGCAGGATGGACACATGACAAAGGAAATATAGTAAAATGTCAATGGTAGAATCTAGGTGGTGGATGTGTGGGTGTTTGCTTTTATATTTGAAAGTTTTCATAATAAAACATGGGGGAAGAAGAGACCCGATATAAAGACGTCACTATTTAATATCCTTTTGACTCCCCAAACTCCATTTTACTTGTCTCTCTTCCCACTGTTAGGTATTTCCACTTGGTTGTGGAATTAATCTGCAGCCCCCACAGGTCATTCTTCCCTTCCTTGTTTTTAATAAGAGTGACAGCATTTCTTCTAGTCGTGGGCATTTCTCAGGATAAAAATCATGTTTCTTTCCCTCCTTTCTCTCATACCCTCTAATCCAGGCAAGCCTTACATTATAATTTTCATTTTATGGTATTTCACTTCTTTTCCCATTAGCACCACCTTAATTCTGCACCAATTACCTGCCATTTCCATGGAGAAATAGACTGGTATAGCTAAGAAAATAATTTGCATGTAATTTGATGCTTTACTTTTATATGCAGGCTATAAAATGGTTCTGATAGAATACTGTATTAGACTTGGTTATTGTTAAGTCTTAGAACTCCCACATTCTAGCCTCACTTCCTTTTAGTTTATATTCTAATGATCTGAAACCGGTTGGGGATGATTTACACACACATGTAAATCACAGAAATCAGAAAAATAAGGCTTCTGTACTATGTTTGGCTTCTATAGACAACTCGTCCTGCTAAATAAACTATGCTAAAGTCGTCAGTTACCGTCTTGTCAGATATCTTACACCAGTCCTATCATGTTATTTTGCAGGTCCATTTTGCAAAATATTTATCTTGGAAAACACTTATCTTACATGCCCCATGGGTACTTCATTAACTTTTTTCCCCCTGATGGCTATACTAGCAGGCCGTTGGCAACATCAACCTTAAATTTTTCCCATTTTAAAATAATTGCAGTGAAGATGTAGCAATTTGGGGCCTCACTTATCTGTATCTATATATTGAAATGGAACAGAGTTTTAGTAGGAAGACCGTGGCTCTGTCAGAAGCATTCCCTGCCCCCCAATGGGAATATGTAACAGCCGTATTTTTGAGAGACTTCATTGTTTTTTGTTTGCTTATTTTGAGAGAGACAGAGAAAGCGTGAGGGGGGCAGGGACAAAGAGAGGGGAAGAGAGAGAATCCCAAGCTGGCTCTGCTTGGGCTCGAACTCACAAACCCTGAGATCATGACCTAAGCTGAAATCAAGAGTTGGACTCTTAACTGACTGAACCCTGCAACATATTCTTTTAACAATAGAGCTTTTCTGGGAGCCTGGGTGGCTCAGTCAGTTAAGTGTCCAACTCCTGATTTTGGCTCAGGTCATGATCTCATGGTTCGTGGGTTCAAGCCCAGAGTCGGGCTCTGCAATGACAGTGGGGGGCAGGAGGACCTGCTTGGGATTCTCTCTCCCTCTCTGCCCCTTACCCACTTTTCTCTCCCTCTCTCTCTCAAAAATCAATAAACATTAAAAAGAGAAGAGTATGTTGGTACTGTTCTTCATTTGATTGGCAGAGCACAGGGGCCTTTTGAAGACCTTCAGTTCTTTGAACGTTGTTGGCCAATTCTCTATCAAAAAAAAAAAAAAGCTCATGGAAATTGCTTTAAAAATATGCAGGCCATTGGTTCTTCTTGATATTTTAAAGTCCATCCTTAGGGGAGCCAGATCATCAGGGAGCTATAGAAACTGGTCTCTAATACAAGT
This sequence comes from Prionailurus bengalensis, assembly GCF_016509475.1. Classification (NCBI taxonomy): domain Eukaryota; kingdom Metazoa; phylum Chordata; class Mammalia; order Carnivora; family Felidae; genus Prionailurus; species Prionailurus bengalensis. Next base: position 96,106,281 of record NC_057349.1, on the reverse strand, counting down.
TTTCAGCAAATTGTTACTTGGTCACGTGCCGTTAGTTTACCATGCATGCATTGATGTGTTGGTATTATCTACATGTATTGATAGTATCTACAGTTGACCCTTGCACAACGTGGGGCATCGGGCACTGACCCCATGTGTAACTTTTGACTCCCTCAAAACTTAACTACTTACAGCCTTACTGATAACATAAAGTTAACATGTATTTTTTTAATGTTATATGCACTATATACTATATTCTTAACAATGAAGCTAGACAAAATTTTATTAAGAAAATCACAAGGAATAGAAAATACATTGTACAGTACAGAGCTGTATTGTACTTATACAAAAAAAAATTCACACGTAAGTGGACCCATGCAGTTCAAACCTGTGTTGTTCAAGGGTCAACTGTGTAAGAAAATGACTTAAATTCCTAATTGTATGCATTTACTTATAGCTACAAATTATTGAGTGGTTAGTCTATCAAGGCATCATGCGTCATTTAAATTTAATCCTTCCAAACATCCCTTGGAGTAAATATCATCTCTATTTTACAAGTCAGGATACTGAAGCTCAGACAGGTTACACATCTTGTAAATGGCAATAATAGGGTTCAAACCCAAGTTTATTTGATTTTTAAACCGATGGCCTTATCCATTAGGTAGCCTACAGGAAAATTCCCCACTATGTCATACTATATACCTTTAAGCATCTGTGTATCTTGAGGAGAACTTTTATTTTTGATTTTATTCCTGGTTTTATTCTTTTTCGTTACTTTCATCGTCATACTTATTTCCTCAACTATTTACTTTTATGCCATTGTAATAATGTTTTTAATAAATTGCCTAAAATCCTTTTGGGCTTATATCCCACTGAGGTGTGAAGAAAAAGAAATGAAAAAAATAACCTACTGAGATCCTCCAATAATTACTTTTAATGTTGGCTGGGTTTTTCTCATGTTATTTGACTTTATTAAATTTTCAGGTTTATGTTTTAGTGTACATGCTGCTTGAGTTATGAAATAACTGAGGAAAACCTGCTTTAAACTGTTCTCTGGCGCTTCTTACCACAATGAACAAATTTTAGCCTAGGCTTGCACAGTCAGTACCTATTTAGCCTCGGTATAGATAATCAGATGTTTGCAGAAAGAGAGGGAGTTAAAAGTAGTTAATGAATGAAAGTTATGGTGGAAATTCCATTAGCTTGCTCCTGTCCTTGACTGGAACAGGGTATGACACAGTCTGCAGGATCCCTGAGCTATACCAGCTCTCTTCACTGTCCTTCAGTCTAAAATCCTAAAGGTATTTCTTCTCTCCATTAGAAGGTACAGGTGATTTCCTAATGGGAGTCACCATTCTTTTTTTTCTTTTTTTGTCATTCTTAGAAGCTCCTCTTCCAAACCATGCTTTTTTCTAGCTGGCTCAAGGTCCTCTGTGTTCCTGATGACCTGGTAGCAAATGGCCAAAGAGAACATTCTGCCTCCCTGGTTTCAAGTGATTTTCTTGGGAATGCGACTTTCCCACTTGCTCCCTGGGCTCTTGGTGGTGTTGGGGTGCCAGGTTTTGTGATCTCATCACATTTTTTCACTCTAGCAATGCTTCTGTTGTTGAATCTAACTGTTCTTTGTTTTGCTGTGTTTGATCAGAGAACTCATCTTACACTTGTAGCCACCTCTGCCTTTCAGAATTGCTTTGCTGCTAACAATTTCAGGGTTTAATTAGCTGGGATACAGAAACCATTTCCCACTTAAATTCCCAGACAGTGATTTGGTAAAATGAGATCTCCTAGATTTAGGGTAAAGATGGAGGAGAAAGAAAAACAAATTAGGTATTATTTCATGCTAGTTGGGTATAATTATGTGAGAACACTCAACGTTTCACTTCCTTATTTCAGGATTCACATCATTAGTGCAGCTCAAGCAGAGATACACGAATAAGAGAGATAGGAATAGGAGAAACTGTATACACATTCTTTGAAAAAAAAGTTATTTCAAATTATACACACATTGAAAAAAGACTAGGGCAAAGATTTATTATTTGCTTGCTTTTTACATCATATTAGCTCCTTCAGCTAAGATGGATTTCCCTCTTATAAAATAATGCAGTTCGGGGCGCCTGGCTGGCTTGGTCGGTTGAGTGTTGGACTTCGGCTCAGGTCATGATCTCACAGTCCGTGAGTTCGAGCCCCACGTCAGGCTCTGTGCTGACAGCTCAGAGCCTGGAGCCTGTTTCAGATTCTGTGTCTCCCTCTCTCTGTGACCCTCCCCCGTTCATGCTCTGTCTCTCTCTGTCTCAAAAATAAATAAAAATTAAAAAAAAAAAAAATTAAAATAATGCAGTTCTCTCTCATGAATTTCTTCCTCTTTCAGGGATTCAGAGTCAAGATTTGTAAGAAAACTAGTGGGCCTGGCACCGAAGGCTTTTATATAAAGTTTGTCCAATTGAGTATTTGGAAATGGAAGGATCCTGGGAGGAGAGAAAACTATTAATGAAAAGGTAACAGGCAGGTTAACTTTCTACCATGCCAACACTCCAGTGACTCTGCAGAAAGTTCTGCCACTTACATTTCCCCCTCATATAATTCATATTTAGAAAAGATTTCTTCCTTACTAAACAAAGTGAATTTATTAAAAAATAATTCAGTTTCTGACATATACGTATAGTAACATACAAATGACAAATTAGAAGACCTGATCAACACGAGATGACAATGGTGTTCTGGCAAAGACAAATCCAATGATGAAACTATACCAGGTAGATCTATGATTTTCATAAATATTTTCCCAATTTTTGAATACAGATTCTCATTAATGTCTCTTTGGGTTCAAGGGACTCAAAATAGAGAACACCTGTAAAGAAAGCCAAGAGGGCAAGGAAACCATAAGGAACAGAGAATCTGAGGTAAAGGAGGAGGCTATGGGCCTCCTCTCTTTGGCATCCTCACCAAATTATCCACAAGTTTTTCATATTGGGTATTTCTTGTGTATCTTGAAAGTTTCCCACTAAAGTCATGATCCACGACCAAGTTTCAAGTCCAAGATGGTCTCTCAAGGTTACAACAAATATTTCTGTGACACCAATGAGTTCATTTGTGATTGGTTAACTAGAAAAATGAAGTCAGTACAACGTGGAGTTGTTCTGGTTCCTTGGCATGGGGTTCTGGGAGAGCAGAAGTAAAATTTTCACCTTCAGCAAAAAAGGAGAAAGTTCTCAGTCATTGCAGCTCTATTTTTAGAGAAATAAAGAGTGTCTGCACCTGTGGTTTTCCCCAGAGAGGCATGCCCCCAGTCCTGCATGACTCTGGGCCCCAGCAGGTTGCACTTCCTCCGGTGCTCAGAGCTCCTCTTGTACCTCCTCTGTTCAGAATTCAGAAGCAAATACTCCCATTTTATTGTTTTTGTGCATTTTTAACATCTCCTGGGACAGCCTCCACCACATGTTCAACTACCTGTCTGCCTGGCTGTTCAGGTTGTCTCTGGAGGTACAAATTACACAGTTTTTATCAGCACTTTGGTTACAAAGATGTACAAGTTTTGAGAGGTTTATCCCTAAGCTTACTTTTACTCTAAGCTCTGTTCTTATCAATGAACATTTTTTCAGAATGCATCATTTTTCAGGAACATGTATCTTGTGTTAATGCAGAAATCCTGTACTTTACACTTAGCGGATACTTAATAAATGCTGACAGATGATTTATAATTAATTAACTATATCACAAGAATTTTAAGAAGTGAGTCCAAGGAATGACTGTGTTGACAGTGAACCAAATTATAGGAATTTAGCAAGATCATCTGACTTCCCTAGGCTATAAAATTTTCAAGTTATTTTAATTTGTATGCTATATGTATCACTACTGTTTTAGAGAAACAGAAGCTAACTTTTCAATTTCAAAGACTGATGAGCAATCATCCATTAGCTCTTGAAGTTGAATAACAGGAAACTGTACTTGTTTTTCAAACCACTTGGCAACTGTAAGAAGCTGCTGGTCACAAAATGCACGTCCGATAAACTGTAGTCCTACTGGCAACCCTTGGTTTGAGAGCGCCACAGGGACACTCACCGCCGGCAATCCTGAAGAAAACAAGGAAACCCACGAATTAATTCTTCATTGTAAGAAGTGGAGACTTCTGCTTCCCAATGCTTGTAGGTACAAGACAGATGAGGTTAAAAAAATAACAAAAATTGTATGATATACGTGCTTCCGTACCTTCCTTTGCTCACTTAACAATGTATCTCAGAGGGGCGCCTGTGTGGCTCAGTTGGTTAAGCATCTGACTTCAGCTTGGGTCATGATCTTCTGGTTCGTGAGTTTGAGCCCCACATCAGGCTCTCTGCTGTCAATGCAGAGCTGGCTTTGGATCCTCAGTCCCCCTCTCTCTCTGCCCTTCCCCTGCTCACACACATGTGCTCTCTCTCTCTCTCAAAAATACACATTAAAAAAAAAAAATATATATATATATATATGTATATACGTGTGTGTGAGTGTGTGTGTGTGTGTGTGTGTGTGTATCTTGGAAATCACTGTGTATCAGGTCACAAAGACTTCCTTCCTTCCTTTTTATAGCTGCATAGCACTCCGTTATGTGGTTTGTGCCATAATTTATTCACCTATCTTCAATGATTGGGTATCTGGGTTGTTTTCAGTATTCAGCTATTCCATACCATGCCCCGGTGAATTACCTTGTGTACATGTTTTTTAGTATTCTTGAAAGTTTCTCAGATGAAAAGGGATTGTTTCATCAAGTGATAAATGCATATGTAATTAGACATTGCCAAATTCCCCTCCAAAAAAGTTGTATTATTTTGAACTCCCACTGGCAAAATGCTTTTTCCCTGACAGCCTTACCGATCGAGTATGTTGTTGAACTTTTGAATTTTGGCCAATTTGTTATATGAGAAATGGTAGCTCAGGGTAGTTTTAATTCCAGGTTTGGGGCAGAGAAAGTAAAAGATCCTGGGATATCTTGTTATGCCATAAAATAAGGAAGTTTTTAGAAATTAATGGGGATAGGTCTAAGGGATATATGCAACTTGAAAGGGCTCTTGTTGGCCAAATTTGGGACAATTTGAAGATCAAAACCAATAATGACAGTAACTGTTTACAATACATTGAATTGAAAAAAAGGGAAAGCTATTCTTTAGAGAAGACTGCCAGCTCATATATATAGAAACAGAAAAATCAACATTTTGTAATTCTCTAAGAAATAATTTAGGCAAGGATCATCAACAGATCTAAAACTGGGTTCAACATTATTGGGGCACCTGGGTGGCTCAGTCGGTTAAGTGCTGACTCTTAATTTTGGCTAAGGTCATGAGTGGTTCGTGAGATTAAGGCCCCCATGGGGCTCCGTGCATGGAGCCTGCTTGGGATTCTCTCTCTCTCTGCCCCTCCCCTGCTCATGCGTGCTTGCTCTCTCTCTCAAAATAAATAAACTTAAAAAAAAAAAAAGATTGTTGGGGAATAGGATGTTCACGCAATCTCAAAGTATCAGCTCCCCAATTGGTTATAATTGATAAAAGGAACAATGTACCTTTACAAGGAAAACATCTGGCAATTTTCTCCTTAACCAAGGGATCAACTTAAAGTCTCTAAAAGTGGAACAAACTGACATGAACTGTTTCCTGACATGAAGAGTATATAGTATTTCTGCAACAGTTGTTTGACTCAACCGAATCATGAGGAAGCAATCTGACAAAACCAGATTATGGATGGGACATACTATAGGGCAAGTGCACTAGACTCTTCAAAAACAAAGTCAATGTCAATTAAAAAAAAATTTAGAAGGTGGGGCATTTCTTATCAGAAACTATGCAGACCAGAAGAAAGTAGCATAACATTTTTTAAGTGCTAAAGAAATGTCAACCCCAAATCCTATATCCAGTGAACATAACCTTTAAACATGAAAGGAAACCAAGACATTCTTAGAAAGAAAGTGAAGAGAATTATTTGCCAGCAGACTTACCCTAGAAGAAGAGCTAAAGGAACTTAAACAAAAAGGATATGATAAAATAAAGACTCTATATGCCAGTGAGAAATGAACATAGTAGATAAAAGTATGGGGAAATAGAACAGGCTTTCCTTTTCTTGAGTTTTCTACATTATGTTTGATGACTAAAACAAAAATTATAACACTGTTTGATGTAGCCCTAAAAAACAAAACAAAACAAAACAAAAACCACCAAAAACATAGAGAACTAGGGGATTGTTCTAGATTGTTTTAGATTACATTTGCTAGATAAGCAAATGTAATATATCAGGGGAAAAACAATTTTATAAAAGACATTTTTGGTACAATTGAGAAAATGTAAATATGGACTGTTTAGAATATTATTATATTCATGTTAGTTTTCCTAGATATGATAACAAAATTGTGGTTATGCAGGAGAATGTTTGTATTTTTAGAAGATTTATGCTAAAGTATTTAGGGGTGAAGTATCATGATGTTGAAACTTTCTTTCAAATTATTCAGCTAAAAAAGTGTGTGTGTGTGTGTGTGTGTGTGTGTGTACAGAGAGAACGAGAGGAAGGAGAAATTAAATGAGGCAAAATGAATGAATCCAGGCAAAGGACATATGGGTACTCATTATACCATTCTTTCAACTTTTCCACAGGTTTGAAAATTTCCAAAGTAAAGTTAAAATTATGCTGTTAAGGGGACTGATTCTGAATATGCGTGTGCATGGTGGGTCAAGTGCATGCATGCCTAAACATTACACACACCACACATACATGCACCCCTAAACATTCTAGAAGGACAAGCTGTTGCCTTCAGAGAACCATGTAGTTAGAATCTAAGTTAAAGACCAGATGCCAGTCTAAAAACTTAAAGAAAACCAGAACATTCCTAAAGGATCCTCACCTGCCATATTTACAGCCTGTGTAAAAATATCATCCTGGGCGCTTCGCGTCCTGTTGTCCTCTTTAATGAACTCCAGGTATGGCACCGCCTCACTCAAGGTGGTGGGGGTCAGCAAGACATCCACTCCAGAGTTAAAAACATTCACAAAATCATTAGCAATGAGCCGTCTCACTTTCTGTGCTTTGATGAAATAATTTGCATAGTTTCTGTGGAAAAAGAATAGATGATATTTTAAGGATTTTTTTTTGTTATTTCTTTGAATCAATTTTCATGTATAAGGCTCGTTAAACAGTGACTGGATTCTTGACCTTTATAAGCAGGCACCGCTGAGATCCCTAACAACACACAAAAATGATTTTTGTTCAAGTGTGCTGTTATTCTAAAAATCTGTATCAGGAGCTTAATCAGAATTCACCGCTAGATACAATTCTACACATCTAATCACAAAATATTAACACTTCCATGGACATCCTTAAACCAGAGCATTTATTTTCAGGTGAAAAAAAAAATCAAGTGCATAGCAGTCAAATGACTTTTCCAAAGATTACATGGATTGGTGGTGGTAAAGGAAAGATCAGAACTTAGGTCTTTGGAGGCTTATTTGAATTTTACCTTCATTAAAATGTCTTATTTCACCTGTAGTATAATGATAACTCATTATTATAAGAATTTGAAATTTTTCAAAATTCTAATATGCCATCATAATTAGACACAAGGAGACAGGCTCTGGAAAGATAAACTGGAGTGTCTGCAATTCTGTATTTTATGGATAGGAACACCCCCCAGAATGGGAATCTGAAATTCATGAAAAGATGCTTACTCTACTGAAAAGATTAAGAATTAGCCAGCTACAAAAGTGACTATTAGTCAATCATGCAAAGAAAGGGAAAAATAAAGCACTCTTTAGATCCTCCTGAAGTGAATTAGAAAGGCTGGCAAAAGTACCATTTTTAAACTTCAGTTTTCTCACCTGTAAAAATGTATACAACTACTCCAGTCTTACTGAGGACCAAATACAATAAAGACAAAAATGTGCTATAAGAATCCTATAGGGGCACCTGGGTGGCTCAGTCAGTTGAGCATGCAACTTCCGCTCAGATCATAATCTCACAGTTGGTGGGTTTGAGCCCCACGTTGGGCTCTGTACTGACAGCTCATAGCCTGGAGCCTGCTTCAGATTCTATGTCTCTCTCTCTCTCTCTCTCTCTCTCTCTCTCTGCCGCTCCCCTGCTCACACTCTGTCTCTCAAAAACAAATAAAAATGTTAAAAAAAATTTAAAAAAAACCAATCCTATAGAAATATCAAATGCCCTTACTATCATTGGACCACAGGGCCTATACGGAGATAAATGCAAGTATCACCTATAATTTGTACAATAATAACACTTGATGGCTTAAATAATGTCATTAATAGCATCCCCCAAACCTCAATTTTATTAAAACATTTTTTGTTTTCTATTAAACTTTTTTCTACTTTAAATATGGTTCAAAAGCAGAACTTCTGCTTCCATTAATGATAGAGTAACAGGGATACAATTTACCCTGCCATAATAAACAATTAGAAAACTAGGCAAGGGGCACCTGGGTGGCTCAGTTGGTTAGCGTCTGACTTCAGCTCACGTCATGATCTCACGGTCCATGAGTTCTAGCCCCGCGTCGGGCTCTGTGCTGACAGCTCAGAGCCTGGAGCCTGCTTCGGATTCTGTGTCTCACTCTCTCTCTGCCCCTCCCCCACTCATGCTCTATCTCTGTCTCTCTCTCTCTCTCTCTCTCAAAAATAAATAAACATTAAAAAAAACCACAAGTTTTTAAAAATTGAGGATCCCAACATTTGTGTGTGGGGGTTATATTTATAAATATTAGGGTCTAGAAATAGACCCTAATCCACTTTCAACCCAGGTCATGATCTCACGGTTCATGAGTTTGAACCCTGTGTGGGGTTCTGTGCTGACAGCTCAGAGCCTGGAGCTGGCTTCGGATTCTGTGTCTCCCTCTCTCTCTCTGTCCCTCCCCTGCTCATGCTCTGTGTCTATCAAAAAATGAATAAACGTTAAAAAAAAAAATTAAAAAAGAAAGAAAACTAGGCAAAATAAAGCAACCATTTTCAGATACTACACAACAGGCATTCAAGAGAGGGAGTTCAGAACTGCCTGGAGGCAGTTTCCAGGCTTCAGCTCAAACGGGAGGAACCTATGCAAGTTTCAGGGGGCAGTTGTCAGAAAGTTAAAGAGACCAAGATTGGAAGTTCAGGGAGGCCAAGACAACTGGAACGTGTAGGGAAGAGTACTGAATAGGAAAAGTAGCACACAGAGAGGGCTCAAGAGACCTGCAGTGAGCCCTCCAGTCTTTGGCTGAGTACTGATCTGTGCTTGTAGGAGATGAAATTCTCAAGCTGGGGAAAGAACCACTGAAAAATCAAACAATTCCAAGAGCTCATATAGGGCTAGAAATAGTGTATGTTCCTAAGAGCCAAAGTGGAAAGACTTCATAATACATGAGGCGTCTGGCAGAAGCTTCAAGGGTATTGCCTACAGTAGAGGTAAATTAACCTAAACTAAAGGCCATTTTGGACTCATCCTAGCAAAGCATTTTTAAAAGGAAGTCCTGAAAGGATCCAACAGATTCGAAATAACTACATCCCAGAACAAAGCCCAACACTGTTTAAAGGAATACAACAAAAATCCAGCATATGACAAGGTAAAAGTCACAATGCCCAGTCATGCTAAAAAGCAGAAAATAAGACCCAAAAACTAGGGGGTAAAAAGCAATCAATATAAAGACATCCAGAAATGACAGAAATGTTGGAATTAGCAGATGAGAACATTAAAGCAGCTACTGTAAATATGTTCATATGTTCAAGAAGATAGAAGAAAACATGAAATGATGAAGGAATTGAAGAAATAAAACCTACTTGGAAGTTCTAGGAATGAAAAATACAAAACATAAAAACAACACTGGATGCGACAGCAGATGATCAGTGATTCTGAAGATATGAATAGAAACTATACAGAAAACCACACCAAGGGACATCACAGTCAAATTCCTGAAAACTAATGATAAAATCACCCACAGGTGGGAGGGGAAAAGGTTATACACAAAGGAATAAAGATAAGACTGACTACAGACTTCTGAGAAACTATGCAAGTCAAGAGACAACAGAACAAGATCTTTTAGGTACTGAAAGAAAAACTATCAATCTAGAATTTTATACTCAGAGAAAATATCTATCAAAATTAAAGGTAAAGTAAAGACTTTTACATATAAACAAAAGCTGAAAGAACTCCTTGCTAGCAGGATTGTACTACAAGAAATATTAAGGTTCTTTAGGCAGAAAGAAAATTACATCAGATGGATATTTGGATCCACACAAAGGAATAAAAAACAACAGAAATACTAAATATTTTGGCAAATATCAATGACTCTTTTTTTCCTTGTTTTAAATCTCTTTGTGAAAAACGTTATTACTTAAAGAAAAATAAAAGAAGGCAGGAAAAGGGGCGCCTGGGTGGCGCAGTCGGTTAAGCGTCCGACTTCAGCCAGGTCACGATCTCGCGGTCCGTGAGTTCGAGCCCCGCGTCAGGCTCTGGGCTGATGGCTCGGAGCCTGTTTCCGATTCTGTGTCTCCCTCTCTCTCTGCCCCTCCCCCGTTCATGCTCTGTCTCTCTCTGTCCCAAAAATAAATAAACTTTGAAAAAAAAAAAAAAAAAAGAAGGCAGGAAAAGAGGTTAAAAGAACAGGACAATTTGAAGACAAATAGAAAAGAAAAGCAGATTTAAATGGGGTTCAAATGTAAATAATTATTTTCATTAAAAATAAACCATGGATTCCTAATTCAATAAATTTGTGATTTTGAACACAAGGTAGTAGAAGAATGACAAAACTGTAAACTGAGTTACCACATGAAGAAAAAAAAAATGTTAGGTATTGTTATAGTTCCTGGCACATAAATTGACTTTTAAAGATTAAAAAAAAGTACACCCAAATTCCATTTTTCCTATCACTCATGTCCATCTTTCCCTCACAAAACAAATGAACAAGCAAACAAAACTCCTCAAAACAAAAAAGGTTACTTAAATGCCTGAACTCAAAAGACAGGGATACCAGCAGAAATTCTCACTTCCTTTTGTCAATACTCCCAACTGGTGACCATGGAAGAAGCTTTCAGACTCCTCTCCATCAGTTTCTTTTCATGCTGTTACAGTGATCTATACAGTCCATCAACTTGTGCCCTGAGATATACAATTTGAGTCTCATCAGTTAGTGCCAAATATAACATCTTCAGCTTCATAAAAGTCTTTGCTTAGAAAATTTCTCAGCAGTATTTCACTTTCTTTTCCTACTCCCAAATCATTACAATCATCTGGTCAATATGGAAAAGAGTCTTTTATTTTTGTGTTTTTTTTAAGTTTTTATTTAATTCCAGTTAATTACCATACAGTATTATATTAATTTCAGGTGTATAATACAGTGATTCAACACTTACATAAATCACCTGATGCTCATCACGACAAGTGCACTCTTTAATCCCCATCACCTAATTTATCCATTTTACCTCCCTCTGGTAACCATCAGTTCGTTTTCTATAATTAAGAATCTGTTTCTTGGTTTGTCTATCTTTCCCCCCACCCTTGCTCATTTGTTTTGTTTCTTAAATTCCACATAAGAGTGAAATCACAGGGTATTTGGCTTTCTCTGACTGATTTTCACATAACATTATACTCTCTAACTCCATCTATCTTGTGGCAAATGGCAAGATTTCATTATTTTTTATGACTAAATAATATTCCATGGTGTGTGTGTGTGTGTGTGTGTGTGTGTGTGTGTATCACATCTTCTTCATCCATTTATCAACTGATGGAAACTTGAGCTGCTTCCATATCTTGGCTATTGTAAATAGCACTGCTGTAAACATAGGGGGATGTGTATCCTTTTGAATTAGTGTTTCAGTATTCTTTGGGGAAATACCTAGTAGTACAATTGCTGGATAGTAGGGTAGTTCTATTTTTAACTTTTTGAGGAAACTCCATACTGTTTTCCAGAGTGGCTGCATCAGTTTGCACTCCCAGCAATGGTGTAAGAGGGTTCTTTTTTCTCTACATCCTCATCAACACCTGTTGTCTCTTGTATTTTATCCATTCTGATAACTGTGAGGTAATATCACATTGTAGTTTTGATTTGCAGGAAAAGGGTCTTTTAACATGGAACATAATCAAACATCTTTAGGTTTTTTTTGTTTGTTTTCAGCTTTATTTGAGATGTAGTTGACATATTAAAATTATGTATTTTTAAGGTGTACAATATGATAATTGGATATATGTATATATTGTGAAATGATTTCCACAATAAGGTTAGTTAACACATCTATCACCTTACATAATTACAATGTGTGTGTGTGTGTGTGTGTGTGTGTGTGTGTGTGTGTGTGTCTGTGTGGTAATAACATCTAAGATCTATTCTCTTAGCAATTTTCAAAGACATAATACAGTACTGTTAACTATAATAACTATGCTGTGTATTATATCCCTGGAACCTATTCATCTTATCACTGCAAGTTTGTACCCTTGACTAACATCTCCCCATTTCCCCTAGGCCCAGACCTAGGCAACCACCATTCTACTTTCTGTTTCTAGGAGTTTGGCTTTTTTTTTTAGATTCTATGTATATGTGAGATCATATAGTATTTGTCTTTCTCTGACTTGTTTCACTTAGGATAATGACCTCACCATACACCCATGTTGTCACAAATGGCAAGTTTTCCTTCTTTTTTTTTTTTTTTAAATTTTTTTTTCAATGTTTATTTATTTTTGGGAGAGAGACAGAGCATGAACGGGGGAGGGGCAGAGAGAGAGGGAGACACAGAATCGGAAACAGGCTCCAGCCTCTGAGCCATCAGCCCAGAGCCTGACGCGGGGCTTGAACTCACGGACTGCGAGATCGTGATCTGGCTGAAGTCGGACGCTTAACCGACTGCGCCACCCAGGCGCCCCAAGTTTTCCTTCTTTTTAATGGCTAAATAATACTCCATTGGATATAAACACACCACATATTTTTTTTTATCCATCCTTCTGATGATGGACACTTAGGTTAGTTCCATGTCTTAGCTATTGTGAATAATGCTCTGAGGCATTTCATTTCCTCTGATTTCATTTCCTTTGGATTCACACTCAGAAGTAGGATTGCTGAATCATCTGGTAGTTCTATTTTTAATCTTTTGGGAGACTTCCATACTGTTTTTCATCATGGCTGTTCAAATAATATTTTTGGAAAAAGCAATCCTAAGCATAGGCCCTGAAGGGATACATAGACAACAAAATGCTTTCTGTTCTTAAGGGCATGTAGAAAAACTCTAGAAGTATTTATTACAACAATCATTCTTGTTTTTTCACAAGAAAGTATCCTCTTAGACAGACTTGGTGGTATGCAAGATGAATCCTATTTATGAGCTGATGAATAAACTTATATTGAAGACAATCTCAGTAGGAGCCCCAGTAATTTAGAATTCTTTCTTGGAGCAAAGAGATACATAATGTAAGGGAAAACCAAGTTAATTTACTCAATTTTTCAAGATATACCAATGTAACTTCCTGTTTAAGTGTCTAACAACAATAAGCCAAGGTGGCAAGAATAGTCAGGGGACATTTAATGAAGCTAAAATTCTTTAGGGCTTCCTACCTAGTTTTGTACTAATCATTTAGCTAAAGTGTCAATGTGTTTTTTTTGCGTTTGAATAACCAGGAACCAAAAGTACTATAAGCAGGCCTTTGTGATTTCTAATTCAAAGCATAAGAATTTTGCTTCTTTAGCGCATATCTCAACTTGTAATACCTGATAGACATATTACGAGTTTACTCCTGAGTTTTCAAGAATGGAGGAAATTCTTAATTACTTACTCTTTTAGTAAGAAAAAGTTTCCTGCGAGAATCCTTCCTCTCACCACATCATTAAACCCTTCTCGCCTGGTTGCAGCATACATGGCTTCAGTAGACACATCAATGTCACACCTGTGACCTGAAAACAAAACAGAGGTAAACATCATTTGAAAAGGAAGTCAAGTTCTGGCTGAAAAGCAAGCGTAGATTCACATTTGTGACCAATACTAAACTTTTGGAAGACTGTCCTTAGTGGCTCCTCTTCTTTATCTGCCTTGTGCCTACCAGTCAGGGATCAAGTCGAGAGGAGAAAATAACCAACAGGGAAACATCATTTGTTCACTCCCTCATCCATCCATCCATCCATCCATCCATCCATCCATCCATCCAACTACTGAACTCCTGCCATGTGCCAGGCACTACATTTGACAGACTGAGAATACAAAGATAAGATACTGTTTCTTTAAAATATCCACAGTTCAGAGAGGGAAGCCAAACATACGGAGATATGTACAAGGAATACAGTAAGCAGAAGGTTAAATGACAAAGGCAAGAGGATTCACTGGTTTACTTGTCTAAATCATTAACATTATCTCGGGGAATAAGTTTCTTAACCCTACAAGTAAAACTGTCAAATATTTGAGGCAACTATTTTAAAAAACCCAGACACAACCATCTTACCATATTCTAGCCCGTCAAATCTTGCCATATTTGATGCCACTTCTGATGTACACAATACATGGTAGCAGACAATTGAATAACTGGTGTGGGGCAGGGACACTTCAATTACTTTCGCCCCCTCAGACTCAAAGAGGTTAGCAGCTTTGGACCAAAAAGATCGCACTTCACTTGATAATTCTGGTACAAGATATTCCTTATTGGAAAAAGTCAAGATACAGAAATTAGAACATCTGTATACATGGTTTTATAAAACTATGTTCTTCGGGACCTTTGGCAATACATTAGAAAATCTGATTGAATTCCTGATAGGTAGCTAGAAAGACTGAACTAATTTAGGGGTGTTTATGGCATGGCAAGCACTGTACTAGTTATTTATAAGCTGGATATGACAATATTAAAGATTAGAGAACTAGTTGGAGAAGCTATATTTGCTAAATGTTCATTATCAGATACTCTGCTAGATGCCTTTCAAAGGTTCTCTCATTTGGGGCACCTGGGTGGCCCAGTCAGTTAAGTGTCTGCCTTCAGTTCAGGTCAGGATCTCACGGTTCATGAGTTCGAGCCCTGTGTCAGGCTTTGCGTTGACAGTGTGAGGCCTGCTTGGGATTTTTCTCTCTCCCTTTCTCTTTCTCTCTGCCCCTCCCCTGCTTGTGCTCTTTTTCTGTCAAAATAAATAAACATTAATAAAAAATAAGTGGAAAGGTTCTCCCATTTAATGCTTTTAACAATCCCATGATATAGGTTATTATCACCCTTCATTTTATTAATGAAAAATAGTGAGACTAGACAATTAATTTTCCTAAAGTTACATAGTGGGTAAGTAGAGGATCTACAATTCTAAAATAGGTCTGTACTCTTTTCTAAATCTTTAAAAGAAGACATAGCTATGATCTTAACTGAAAATTTTAAAGAAAGTATTTCTCTCAACTTGGTGTCAACTTGGGGACAATTTTATCCCCTTTCTCTCAACCAGGGGACATTTGGTAATGTCTGCAGACATTTTTGTTTGTAGGGTTATGCTGTGGTGGGAGTGGTACCTCTAAGGGTAAAGGCCAATAATGTTGCTAAACGTCTTACAATGCATAAGACAGTGTCCCACAACAAAAAATTATCCAAGAAATTATTGGTAAGCTTAAAATTAAAATATTTTTTGAAGGTCAATAATTTAATGTATTTACTTTCATATATGAATTACTCAATTGCTACTGTAATACAATAGTAAAGGCTTAATAAATGTTACCTTCTTTACTATCATTATTAGTATTATATTTATTAAGATTTTACTATGTAAGGAATGGTTCTGGGCTATGTCCTTTACATTAGGAATTAGCAGACTATGGCCTATGAGCCAGATATAACTTGCTAGATATATTTTTTTTATGTTTTTTTTTTAATTATATTTTTGAGAGAGAAAAATAAGAGGGAAGGGCGGAGAGAGAGGGGGAAAGGGTGCAAAGTGGGTTCTGTGCTGAGAGCCCAATGCAGAGCTTGAACTCACGAACCATGAGATCATACCCGACCCGAAGTCAGATGCTTAACTGACTGAACCACCCGAGCACCCTGCCAGGTATTTTTGAAAATAAAGTTTTATTAGAGCACAGCCACACTCTTTCATTTACACATGGTCTATGGCTGCTTTCACACTACAGGGGCAGAGTTAAATAGTTACAATACAGACTGCATGGCCCACAAAGCCTCAAATATTTACTAACTGACCCTTTACAGAAAAAATTTATAGACCCCTGCTTAGCATCATTAGTTTTTTTTTTATTGAGGTATAACTGATACACAACATTATGAGAGTTTTAATGTTTGATTCAATATTTGTATATGTTGAGAAATGATCACCACAAGAAGTCTAAATTAATACCTGTCACAATACAGTTAAAGAATTTTTTTTCCCTTGTGATAAGAACCTTAAGATCTATTCGCATAGTAATTTTCAAATAAGCAGTATGGTATTACTAACTATAGTCACCATGCTGTATATTATATCCCAACGATGTTACCAAATTGAAACCTTACTATTCTCTGAGATCAAAAATGTTATCCCCATTTTG
This sequence comes from Prionailurus bengalensis, assembly GCF_016509475.1. NCBI lineage: Eukaryota > Metazoa > Chordata > Mammalia > Carnivora > Felidae > Prionailurus > Prionailurus bengalensis. Next base: position 96,089,833 of record NC_057349.1, on the reverse strand, counting down.
TAGATCAGGAAATTGAGCTTAGATTAAGTCACGTGCTCAGGGTACATAGCTAATAAAAGTGGCATAAGCAGGATTCAACCCCAACCAGTCTGTTGCCTAGGCCTGGGCTCTGTATTTGATCTGACAGTATTTCTGTGAACTAATGAAAGGGAAGAGATACCTTCGGAATTCCAATACATAGTTTGCTCACATCTGTCAAGCTGGAAAGCATAAATGGTTTACCAGGATCTTGTATTGTGGTAGAATCTTTGGGGTCATGCCCAGCCAGCACACCTGTGAGGAAAAATACTTAGGAATGACAGACATATTGTTTTTACAGTGAAATTTATAATGTTTTGAAATTCTATGGAATCATATAAATACCCAACACAGTTGCTGCATCATCCACACATCTGGTTAAGATTCCAGGCACATCCATGGAATTCACCAGGGGAATGAGACCATGACGAGAAACTAAGCCATAGCTTGGTTTGAAACCAACAATCCCACAGTGGGCAGCTGGATTTCTGGTCGATCCTCCTGTATCTGATCCTAAAGCCCTGGAATTTAAATGGAACTTTCTTTAGAAAAATGATGTATCTCTAATTATATCTGGAATCTGTTTTTAAGTGTATACTTTTCAACTTTACTTGCCCCTGGTTACACAAAAGTAAGACACGACTGTCTCAGAGAATTTCTAAAACGTAGAAAAATATGAAGAAGAAACAAAATATTCTACCACCTGAGGCAAACACTGTTAACATTTTGGCATATTAACTTCAAGACTTTTTAAAAATGCATTTTTCTTTCATAGTTCAGGTCATTCTGTAATTACAAGTTGCCATCTCTTTTTTGCTTATCAAGAGCCTTTTGCTACATCACTAAAATTACTGACAAGTTAAAATATATATAATGTTCTATCCTATCAATTGGCGATTCCCGGGATTTTAAAGCCCATTCTCCTATCAATATGTATACATATCTTTTACCTTCCTTTCATGGCAGTTATCCAGTATGTTTTCACAAACTAAACACACCACTCCCAGAAATTCATATACAGAACCTTCCGCTACCTCATTTAGAATCATAGATAGAAATGTACTTTAATTTAAACATTTATGTTGTTGCCAATTATGGTAATAACTGCATAATAAATTACTTCGTAATAAACACCTTTAAACATAAATCTTTGCCTATACGTCTGAATATATTTTAGGCTGGCTTCCAAGAAGTAGAGTTAATGAGCCATAGGGCCTGTTATTCTAAATTTTTAATCTATATCGTCAAATGACTTGTCAGAGGGCTTTTGCCAATTTATATTCCCAACTGCAGTGAATCAGATTCAGTCTCATGTTTCATTATCATCACTGAGTACCAGAAGTTCTTAAAATGTGGTTAATTTAAAAAACCAAAAAGCTTTGTTAACGTGTATTTTTTAATAATTTTTCATATTTGTATTTGCATTACGAACTATGAAGGGTCCGTTTCTTTGCCCAGTTACCTCCAGAGTACATGTTTTTCTTATGAAAAACAAAAGCAAAAACTAATCTTGAGAACATTATGCTAAGTAAAACAGATAAGTTATGAAAGTGCAAATACTGAATAATTTCACTTACGTCAGGTACCTAGAGTCTTCAAGTTCATAGAGACAGAAAGTAGAACAGTGATTGCCAGGGGCTGGGAGGACGGGCACATGGGAAGCTGTTGTTTAATGGGTACTTAGGTTCAGTTCTGCAAATTAAACAAGGTCTGGAGACTGGCTGCACAATAACGTGCATGTATTTAATGCTAAATTGTACACTTAAAGATGGTTAAGATGGTGGGGAGGAGGAGTGCCTGGACGGCTCAGTCTGTTAAGCAATTGACTCTTGATCTCAGCTCAGGTCTTAATCTCAGGGTCATGAGTTCAAGCCCTGCATTAGGCTCCACGCTGGGTATGGAGCCTGCTTAAAAAAAGGTTTAAGATGGTAAATTTTATTTTTTTTAATTTACAAAAAAATTTTTTTAAATGTTTATTTATTTTTGAGAGAGAGACAGAGTGTGAGTAAGGGAGGGGCACAGAGAGAGGGAGACACAGAATCCGAAGCAGGCTCTAGGCTCTGAGCTATCAGCACAGAGCCTGATGTGGGGCTCGAACCCACGAACTGCGAAATCATGACCTGAGCTAAAGTCGGATGTTTAACTGACTGAGCCACCAGGTGCCCCAAGATGATAAATTTTACGTTATGTATGTTTTACCCTAATTAAACATTTTTTAAAACTTTATTTCAGGGGAAAAAAGGTTTTTCTGATTAGAAAAGTGTATGCGCCAACTACAAAAATTAAGTATTATATAAGTATATTGTATATAAAGTGAAATTTCTCTTATAATCACTGCCTCCATAATAATCCTGTTATCAATTTTGATATAGTCATCCAGACACTTCCATGCACATAACATATATACATATGTAATGACTGCTTTTAACAGAAAGGTCATACTATATATACTATTCTGCAACTTGTTTTGCACTTAACAGTGTATCTTTGATATCTTTCCATGACACTCTAGCTTATTCCTTTTAGTGGCTGTGTAATACACCAAGAACTTTCCTGTTTTTAAAACTAATTATAAAAGAAGCAAATCAAAAGGGGGAAAAACAAAGCAGAACACTTGATAGTTTGGGACCCATTCAGTCTGGAGTTACTTTGGGTCTGTGCTTCTGCTGAATATACCCAGAAAAAAGCTTTGAGCTGCACAAGACCACTAGGCCCTTGAGCTCTACAGAAAATGCAGATGAGATTGTCTTTCTTAACAAGTCCATATGAGCTACAAAATCAGGCTGTTGCTTTAACAATTTCTAAAAGGACACGTTTTCTTATTAGGATTCACTGACGGCGGTGTAAAAGTAAAACCTACATTTCCATAGGAATTATGTGTCAAAATGCCATCTTCTCAGAGCACATTCAGAAAGCTGAACATTAAGTAGGGTGATGAAGATAGAAAAAAAAAAGCACCTAATCTTCCAGTCCTAACTTGTCAGAACTCTCATTAATATTAATGCAGTGCTCTAAAATTCCACAGAGATAAAATGAAATGGTTTTACTTGTAAATAAGATTTCAGAGAAACTAAAAACAAAACAAAACAAAACAAAAAAACCCTGAAGATTCTAAATCTCCATAGCTCTAAAAAAATATAAATAATTTACTGGTTGCAATGTCTGTGAAAGAGCTTCATTTCAGTGGATAATTAAGGAGAAATAAAATACATATAGTACTACTAAAGTATTTATACTGAAACAGATAAATAACAGTGAAATCTATTTAGTCTTCTTTAGGTGGTTAAAAAATGCTTTACAAATGAGACTTAAAACATAGAGCATGATGGGTGGATTCTTCCCAAATACAAACAATGACAGTTGAACAAATCAGCTCCTAACAAACTTGAAAAAAACTTTACTCAATGATGCACATTTTTAGTGGTAGATTTATGAAAACACTATTTTAAATATCCTATTGATACATATTAGGAGCATTTCCCCCACCCACCCCCCCTTTTTTAAACAAAAGCCAGATTTAGCTGAAGGATAAACCATAATTAACAGCTCAGCACCACTCAGCCAAAGCCACAGTATATTAGTCCCTAAATATTTGTACAATCAATGAGCAGACACCCAAATAAATTATTTTAGAAGTGAAATTTAATTACACTAACTGGTTTATTCTGCAAGATCCATAAAAGCATGTTTTTAAGAGAACCAGATACTATAGAGGAAGAGTTTATTTTTTTTAATTTTTTTTTTTAACGTTTATTTATTTTTGAGACAGGGAGAGACAGAGCATGAACGGGGGAGGGTCAGAGAGAGGGAGACACAGAATCTGAAGCAGGCTCCAGGCTCTGAGCTGTCAGCACAGAGCCCGACGCAGGGCTAGAACTCACAGACCATGAGATCGTGACCTGAGCCGAAGTTGGCCGCTTAACTGACTGAGCCACCCAGGCGCCCCATAGAGGAAGAGTTTAAATACCTAAAATTCAAGTTATATGTATAAAATACATGTTAAGTATACTGTACAGTTGAACACATTTATGAGATATAATGTTGATATATCGATCATAAATAAGTCGAGCATAAATAAGTCACTAAAAAGAAATGAAAACGGCACGGTATGAACTACTCTGTTGTTGGACTGTAAGTATGGTTTATGACTGTGTTTTGATGGGCTCTACAATACAGACAGAAAAAAGCATCTTACGCGAAACACGTGAAGGCTGATACTGCCGCCGCACTCCCACCCGAGCTTCCTCCAGTTATAAGCCAATTCGAATCCTCATTCTCACCATGGGGCTTCTGCTTCCTCTTTTCTCTATATTGTTTCGAGTAACTCCAGGGGTTTTTAACTGGGCCAAATACACCATCTGTGCTTCCAGATCTGAGATGAAGTGAAGCAAGATATCTTAATGAAACTTTGGTTCTTTATATGAAGATTTCACCTCCTGATCATATTATTTACTTCTAACACTGTATAATCCACTGGAACTTGAATTGGAAAAGGCAAGAAGCCTGCTTAGATGTAGCTTTCATTAATTAGATGGTTGAGGAGGTGGACGATGGGAAGTAAGAGCGTGTGGGAGAAAGGAGAAAAAACTAGTCTGTTAAGATTTTTATCCCAGTTGATTATCCAATTCAGCTTATGATGATTTCCCTTGTAAATCCAGGTGTTCCAGGTTAAGAGGGTCACAAACATTCAAAGAGTTAAACAGGAAGTCCTCTGAAGGATTCCCTCTATAACCAGACGTGTTAAGACAAGCATAGTTGAAAATTAATAACTTATTTAAAAAGTTTTGAAATAATTTCAATCTTACAGGCAAACTGCAAAAATAGAAATTATATGAAAATAACTTTATACCCTTTACCCAGCTTCACTTATTGTTAAAAAGCCACCCAATTTGATTTGTGTGATTGACACACGTTGTGTGTAACATGTACAGATCATTTCTTCCCCCACAAACCACATAAAAGTAAATTATATATATCATGGCCCTTTACTCCTAAATATTTTAGTTATGTATTCAGTGTGCATTTCCTAACACTAGGGGTGTTCCCTTATGCGGTCACAGTAGCCAATCTCAGTAAATTTAACATCCACACAATGCTTTTTATCTAACGTACTGTATGTAATCCAGTTTGGTCAGCTGATCCAGTAATGTCCTCTGCAGCATTTCCCCCTCCTAGTAAGGGATGGAGTCTAACATCAGGTACTGCATTTAGGTATCATTGTCTCATTAGCCCCTTTTTGTACTTTTTAAATCATTTGCTAGCCAATGGGCATGGAGTTATTTCTAGTTTTTGGCAATGATGAATAAAGCCACAATAAATATTGTACTGAAAGACCCTGGCCATTGCTTTCATGTCAATATACCTCTTCATCTCTTGACTAAATAGCAGGACTGAGATTGTTAGATCCTATGCTGTTTAACTTTATGAGAAACTGCCAGACTATTTCCCAAAATGGCTATACCATTTTGCATTTCCTACCAGGATTGCATGAGAAACCCAATTGCGCTGCATCCTCGTCAGCACTTGATATTGTCATTTTTAAACCATTCTAAAAGATGTATGTATCCCCTTGTGGTTTTAATTTGCATTTCCTTAATGACTAACCATGTTCAGTATTGTTTTCATGTGTTTATTGCCAACTATATATCTGGTTTGATGAAATGTCTGCTTACATATTTTTACCCCTCCCCCCTTTTAAATTGGGTTGTTTTCTGATTTTTGAGTTGGGAAAGCTTCTGTATATACTGGATACCAGTTCTTTCTCAGATATATGTTTTGCAAATATTTTCTCCCAGGCTGTGGCTTATTTTTTCATGTGTTAACAGTGTATTTCAAAGTATAGAAGTTCCTAATTTTAGAGAAGTACAGTCTATCAGTTTTTTATTTTATGGATTGTACTTTATGTGTCCCATCTAAGAAATTTTTGCCTAACTCATGGTCACAAAGATTTTTCTCCTGCATTTTCTTCTATAAGATTAAGGTTTTACTTTTTTAGGCTCTTTTAATCTGGAATATTTTCACAGCATTTCTTTGTCTTTTATGATATTCATATTTTTATAGAATGTTTCTCATTTCAGACTTATCTTCTGATTCCCTGTGATTAGTTTCAGGTTTAACATTCTCAGCTAGAATACTGCATAGGTGATGGTGTGTTCTTCTCAGGGAATCACATCTAGAGGTACAATGATGTCCACTTACTCTCACTGACGATGTTCATTTTGATCAGCTGTTCAAGGCAATGTCCTAATGACCTATGTTCAAGTTTACTCCCGTGGATTAACTCATTCAACATATATTTACTGAGTGCCAAGAGATAACACCGTAAATAAGAGAGTCAAAGACTCTGCTTCTATGAAACAATGCTTTGGTGAAACACTGAATTTTTTCACTCCAAAATCAGGAACAAAGAAAGGATATCTGCTCTTATTACTTCTACTCAGTATTGTACTGAAGTCTTAACCAACACAAAAAAGAAAGAGAAATAAGAAGAAATAAAACTGTCTGTATTTGCAGATGACATGATCATCCACATAAAATATGCCAAGGAATCTACAAAGATCAACTAGAACTAATAAGAGAACTTAGCAAGGCAGTGGGATACAAGCTCAATACAGAGAAATCAATTATATTTCTATATACTAACAATAAACAATTAGAAATGGAAAAAATACCATTTTTCTATAGCATTAAAAAAATGAAATACTCGGGAATGAATCAAATACATTATGTACAAGATTTATATGCAGAAAATCATAAAAACACTGCTGAGAAAAATTAAAAATCTAATAAAGGGATAGAAATAAAGTGTTCAAGGATCAGAAGACACATATTAAGATGTCAATTCTCCCCATCTGACCTGTAAATTCAACACAATCATGATCAAAATCCAATTAAGCTTTACAGAAATCAGCAAACTGATTCTAAAACTTATATGGAAATGCAAAGCACCTAGCATATGTAAAATGATTTTGAAAAAGTTAAAGGACTCTTATTACCTAATTTCAAGGTTTACTATAAAGCTATAGTATCAAGATAATGTGATATGAAAGTAAACCGAGACAAAGATGAAAGAAATACAAGAGAAGAAAATTTCAATTTTACTTACCCCATTGCAAACTCATCTAAATTAGTTTTTCCCATCAGGACAGCTCCCTGATCCAACAACCTCTGAACTACTGTAGCATTATAAGGTGGTACATAGCCTGAAAAAAATCAGTTATTTTTGTTGTAGGAGAAAAAAACATGAACATGTGAATCACATGCAAGAAACAAGATTTTAAATTGCAACTAAGCTGTCCATATTGACATGAGTTAATTATTTCTAATTTGAGTTGTAGGTAGTACTTTCTTCCTGAGGTTAGTTAATTTTAATTTTTCTACTGCTAATTTCTACATTTTCCAAAGACAGTCGGCATATTCACTATTTTTATCGTCTAAAAACATAGACTATAACAGTTCGTACTACTAAATACTGAATAATAGAGATGTACCCAATTCATCTGAAACTAACAGCACATCATTATTTTGCCCATTGTACTTGAAATGCTACATCACACAGTAATTTTTATCTATTTCCAGTCACACATAGATCTCTATTCTCATTTAAATATCATCTAGTGTATATTCCAGAACAATTAACAATAATACAGCTCCTAGAGGAACCTGTGGCATATTCCCCAGAGACTTTCTTTTAGGGTACAGCACTGTGAATAAGCTTTTTCTAGTTCTTTGTCTTTCTAGGATCCCCAAATCTTGATAAACATGTTTCCTTTTGACCTACTAAACTGTAAAGAACAAAATTAAGCATCACTATATGCAGGTAAGTATAGTGACATAAAAGATGGAAGACTCAGGAAACACAAAACAACTAGACAATAGGTGGTAATCCTCACAGAGAGGGGTAATGACAGGCCCTTATTCCCATATTATCAATGAGTGGGAGTCAGAGGTCACTTAGTGTGTATTTGGTGGTCAGTTATTGAGTCTTCCTAAGTGGGATTTCTAAAATTTCCTAAATAGGATACATCCAATAAGCTGGCCTACCTCTAAGGAATAGTTGTGCATTCTGAAAGAGCCGATAGTAAAAATACACCAGCATAAGTACTTCTTTTGCAAATATAACTGGTCTCAGAATACTTTGGTGCTTTAGTATCTTACCTTTTATTTAAACTGAAAAACTAGTTTTGTAAAACTACTAATGCTCTGGTCAATTAAACTTTACCTTTCAGCATGTTTGATGCACATGTTGTCTCAATGCCTGATGTGCTAAAGTTGTCTTTTACTGCAACAGGAATTCCATCTAAAGCCCCGAGGGAATGACCTGCATCAAAAAGCCGAAAGAACAGGAGCTATACATCGAGTTCAGGATATAAAGACACATTAATACTAGTTATTATGGTAACTATTAGTTTTTGGTAAAGATACTTCTTCATAAATCAAGTTTATGTTAGAAACTATTCCAGTTGGGCATTATAAAGCATCACATATCCATTACCCTTATTTTTATTATACCTCATGGCAAGTTCTTTAAATAAGGGTATGTTTTATGTTAAAAGCCTCGCTTGCCAAATGGAGACTGCTACATCCAATTAAATTGTTTCTCTAGGGATATACCAATTAAGTATAATTCACAGTAATTTACCTTTCTTGTATCTTTTCTCTGATTCTTCAGCTTGCTTTAAGGCCACCTCTTCTGATATAGTAATGTAAGCATTTAGAAACTTGGTCTTCTTGATAAGGGAGAGACATTTTTGACAGAGCTCTACTGGAGTAATTTGGCCTTGTTTCAGCGCTGCAGAAACCTATAATGTATACAATTCAAAAACCCTTTACTGAGCCTGCAGAAGTTTCAAGTATTATACTGAGTAGGCAGACAGAATGGGGAAGTATACAATTTTGAAGTGAAGCTTGGATTCAAAACCAAGAGAACGCTATACCTAGGTGGTGTACTGAATGAGGGTAACATATCGGTTAGCTTGGGTATTGGTTGGAGGACACGACGTTCATTGCCCTAGCAGAGGGCTGTTTCCAAGTCAGGTCTGTACCAACAAGAGCAGTGGTTTAGGTAAGCCATCCTGTCTAGTAGCAGTGGAGGCCTGGGGTGGGTGGAGCATGGGTTAGGGTAGATCGTGCAGAGAGTAGTTTAGCTGCAACACACACAACCCAGAGTGAAAAAAAAGAAAGAAAGAAAGAAACTGACTGGACAAGGCCCTGAAGGGGCTTATGGCTCTAGGTAAGATCTTTATAACTATTGTAGAATTCAAGTCAGAGCCACTACAAATGGAGAGTATGTTTATAAAATACGGGTTCAAAAGCAAACTGAGAGGAAACTTCTCTGAAATCCTGGCTGGGGTGCATTAGGAAAGCTAGTAAAAGAAGTGTTAAAATAAACTGCATTACAAATGAGCAGAACCTAGATGTTTACAGTAAAGCCTGAAGTGATGACTATTTAATACTTCCTGTAGGAAGTAGTAAGTACTTACTAATTAGATAAAAGGAATGAATTATAAGTCAAAGAAGACACCGCAGCTTTGGAGATTATATGAAAAGAGTTGGGATGGGAGCTCAGAGAGAAGGAAAATGGGCGAAGGAGTAATATTTATTATTAACCAAGAGCCAGACATAGGTGCTTTACATGCATTATTACTTCACTTAACCCTATAACAACCACATAAGTTATGTATTATTAACCTCATTTCACAAATGAAGACTGAAGCTCAGAGAGGTTAGTGATTTGTCCAAAGCCACATAGTAGTATAGGGGAGAAGTAACTTCATAATACAAGCTCCTTCACCATCTCTCTCCCCAAATGAGTGCAAGCTTAGTTTGTCTTCCAAGTTGACTGTATTTTCAGGTGTCCTACATCCATCAAGCAACAGGAGTTTGCATTCGAGGGGAAAATCTGCAAATCATCTGCTCTCATCTGTTGAATAAATCATCAAAGCAGCGGTATTCTTAGGGCTGAGCTTAAGATTAGAAACGCAGTGGGAACAGGCCACTGAGAGGACCCCTAAGGCTGATGCACAAGAGGAGGAAAGCACTGCCGACAGGTGGCTGAGGCAGTGACTCAGGGAGGGGCGGGGGCAGGCGGGCCAAATTGTAAGAATGACAAAAATTATGTCTCAATGTCTTTCCTTCTTTGCCTCCCCTCAAATCTCCTAATGCCTACTATCCTCAGATGCTTTGTGACTTGCCAACTGGTACAAGAATACAAGAGAAACCCGTTTCGGTTGTGGTTACAAGGGCAAGAAATGAGATTGTCTAGGAGCACTCATTTGAAATGCTGCTGATCTTCGTTAGGACCATTTTTAGGAAATCCAGATTTGAGAAAATGAAAAAGAGAATTGGAGAAGAGAAATGAAAACAAAGATGCTAATTAACTAGAATGACCTGAGCATAAGGAGTGTGAAAATATAAACAGTGCAGCTTCCCTGGGAAAAAAATTGAAGGTGTCATATCTGAATATGAGATAAAATTGACCATAAAAGTTTTTGTTAAAAAAACCAAATTTGTTTTCCCTGGCACTTCTTTTCTCTAATAGAAAATAGGTGTTTCCTTGAGACCACTGCTTCTCCTGCAGCTTTCTCAAGAGATGACTGTTTTATTAATTTTTTTCTTAAAAAAGTTTTTTTTAATGTTTATTTTTGATAGATCACGAGCAGGGGAGGGGCAGAGAGAGAGGGAGACACAGAATCCAAAGCAGGCTCCAGGCTCCCGAGCTGTCAGGACAGAGCCCAACGTGGGGCTCGAACTCATGGACTGCTGGCGCATGATGTGAGCTGAAGTCAGATGCTCAACCCACTGAGCCACCCAGGTGCCCCAAGAGATGACTGTTTTAGCTTCTACCTACCGTGGACCAGAGTCCAGAAGGGGAGGGGAGAGTGTGCAGGCAAGTAGCCTCCTCATTTTTCAATGCCTTCCTCTTCCCTCTTCACTCAAAAATCCCAGCTCATCTGAAGTACAGGACTTGGAGGAGTTTATATCACTCTTCCTGGGGTGTGAACCTACTGTCTGCCTGGTACCCCTTTTCATTCATCAAAGATTTTAGCACTTAGCTCCCTTTAGTCTACTTTATAGTGGCTCCTGTTGTTATTCTTGTTGACTTCAGGCTTCAAGTAATGTACACTGAAACCCGGCCTCTCAGTTCAACCTCATTTCTGGCAAACTCTTCCTTCACCTCGCTCAGGTCATCAACTCGTCCCAGATGACATCATTACCAAGATATGTGTAACCTCCAAAACCTCAATTCTAGTTATCCTCCAACTCCTGTCCGCCCAGCTCATTCGCCCAACCATCCACACGGTCAGCCAAAAAACGGGGACCTCAGTCCTACAGCTGCAAAGAAATCGAGTCTGCCAACAACCAATGAGGTTGAAGGAGGACCCTGAGCTTCAGATGAAACCACAGCCCTGGCCCACCCCTTGATTTCAGCCTTGTGAGACTCTTGTGAGCAGAGAACCCAGCTACTCCATTTCTGGACTCCTGACCCACAAAACTGTGAAATGATAATAAGATTATTTTAACCCAAAAAGTTTATACTAATTTGTTAGGCAGCAATAAAAAACAATACACCTTCTTAGAAAAAATAAGAGATCTTCCTCAGGAGTCACTCTTCTTAGAAACTAGGGGGAGAGAGAATTCTAAATACATATAATTTAGCAAATTTGTTCTGTAACAAAATTAATGTTAACAATAGCACTTAGTGCTAGGCATCATCCTAGATGCTTTATATTTCTTTCTTTTTTTTTTTTTTTTAAGGTTTATTTTTTTAGGGGCACCTGGGAGGCTCAGTCAGTTAAGCATCCAACTCAACTTCAGCTCAGGTCATGACCTCATGGTTTGGGAGATTGAACACTATGAGTGCGGAGATTCTGCTCGGGATTCTCTCTCTCTCTCTCTCTCTCTCTCTCTCTGCCCCTCCCTCAGTCGTGCTTGCCCCTTTTTCTGTCTCAAATAAATAAACATTAAAAAATATTTACTTTTTAAATTTTAATTTAATTTTTTAATGTTTATTTTTTGAGAAAGAGAAAGAGATAGCACGTGAGCAGGGGAGGGGCAGGGAGAGAGTGAGACACAGAATCTGAAGCAGGCTCCAGGCTCTGAGCTATCAGCACAGAGCCTGAGGCGGGGCTCAAACTCACAAACTGTGGGATCATGACTGGAGCTGAAGTCAGATGCTTAACTGACTGAGCCACCCAGGTGCTCAGTTTTAAGTTAATTTTAATTCCAGTATAGTTAGCACAGCGTTATATTAGTTTCAGGTATAAAATATAATGACTCAACAATTCCATACATCAGCGGGTGCTCATCACAACAAGAGCATCACCTATTTACTACATCCTCCCACCCATCAATGATTTATATTTCATTTAATCTTTATATCCACTCTGAGGGGCTGATATTATTGCCTCCATTTTACAGATAAAAAGCTAAAGTTCCTGCGTGAGGTCACAAAGCTGGAAAGTAGAGTGGGGATTCAACCAAGGCCTGCTGTTGTTTCCAAAGCCCACACTCTGGACCACTATACCACTAACTTTACAGACAGCATCAGAAGTTCACTTAGAAAAAGAACTGTCTTTCAAAAATAATTGTCTTAATAAATGCTGAAGGTATAGGAAGGAGAGTCCTTGAGGCCGGAGTGTCCAGTTGACTGGTACCCATTAATACATTCCATTCATGTTTTTGTCTCCAATGTTCCAAGAAATTGTATCAAGATCACTAGCAACCTCCACATTCCTAAATCCAGCAGTCACTGCTCAGTCCTAATCGTATACAGTATTTCTCAGCAGCATTCAACTTAAGAGAGCACTCTCTTCTTGAAGCTTTTTCACTTGTGTTTCAGGACACCAAGACTTGGTTTCCCTCTTGCCTTACCTACCATTCTTTCACATCTCTTTTGCTGGCTCTGCTTCCTATTGCTGACCTCTAAATGTTGGAAAGTTTTAGGCCTTCTTCTATTTTTGTGCTCAGCTCCCTGGGTGTTCTTATCTGTCTACGTACATTAATTATCTTCTATACTCTGGTCAATTTATATCGTCATACCTAGCTGCTTTCCTGATCTCCAAAACTCCTATATCCGCCTGCTTAACCAATATCTCCACTTGCATATCCAGCAGGCATCTCCAAATTAACATGCCCAGAAGTCTTGATAACTTTCTCCTTCCAAATATGCTTCCTAAGAGTCTTTTCTGTATGGGGGTCCTCAAAAAACTAAAAACAGAAGTACCGTATGATCCAGCAATTCCACTTCTGGGTATTTATCCAAAGAAACGAAAACACTAATTTGAAAAGATATATGCACCCTTATGTTTGTTGCACATTATTCATAATAGCCAAAACATGGAAGCAACCAAGGTGTCCATTGATGGATGAATGGATAAAGGAGATGTGGTGTGTGTGTATGTGTATATATACACACACACACGCATATATATATGTGTGTATATATATGTATATATATACATACACACTTCATTTAATATATACCTAATATATGGTTACCTAATGGTCCATTATATATATATTATATATATTCCACACCTAAGTGAAATCCTACGGTATTTGTCTTTCTATTGTCACAAATGGTAAGATAAAAAGAACAAAATCTTGCCATTTGTGACAATAGAGAAAGACAAATACCGTATGACTTCACTTATATGTGGAATCTAAAAAACAAAACAAAACTCGTAGATGCAGAGAAGAGACAGATGGATGCCAGGAGGGAGGGGTTAGGGGATGGGCAAAATGGGAGAAAGGGGTCAAGAGGTAAACTTCCAGTCATAAAATAAATGTCATGGGGATATAATGTACAGCATGGTGACTATAGTCAACAATATTGTACTGCATATTATGTAACTTTATATGATGACAGGGAAAAACTAGACTTATTGTGATCAATTTGCAGTGTATACAAATACCAAATTATGTTGTACACCTGCAACAAATATAACGTGATATGTCAACGATACCTCAAAAGAAAAGTGGGAAAAAAATCTTTCCCATTTTTTTTAAATGTTTATTTATTTTTGAGAGGGAGACAGAGCATGAGAGGAGGAGGGGCAAAAAGAGAGGGAGACAGAATCTGAAGCAGGTTCCAGACTCTGAGCTATCAGCACAGAGCCTGACACAGGGCTCGAACTCATCAACCGCAAAATCATGACCTGAGCCGAAGTTGGACGCTTAATTGACTGAGCCACCCAGGCACCAAGTCTTTCCGATCTTGCTGTTACCATCTTCCCAACTGCCCAGGCCAAAACTTTAAGCATCCTCCTTCATTCTTCTCTTTCCCTCAAACTCTGTATCCAATCCATCAGCAACTAACTTAAAGAAAAACACCCGTTTCACATTACCTCTACAGCCACCCCATCTGTGCTGCCATTATCTCTTGCCAATGCAACAGCCTTCTAACTGGTCTTTCTGCTTCCTCACTTGCTTTCTTGTAGACCACATCTTTAGGAATAGCCTTTAGGAGCTTTTCCTTACCATGGCCTAAGAAGTCCATGATCTGGCTCCTACTTATCTCTCTAACCTCAATCTCCCACTATTCTCCTCTTCATTCACATCTCTCCAGGCACACTGGCCTTCTTGCAATTCCTGAACATGTCAAGCTTGCTCTTGCTGCAGACTCTTTGCACTTACTGTTCCATCTGGCTGGAATACTATTCCTCCAGACCCTCCCAGGGCTCACCCTTCATATCCTTCAGGTCTCTTTAAAATATACCCAGGCAGTCAGAGAAACCTTTCCTAACCACTCCAAGCCATCTGGCTCCACCCCCACCCCTACTACTTCTCACACTATAGCCTGCTTAATCTTTCTTCATATTACTTATACTACCTGAGATTATATTATTTACTTAAAAAAATAAAAACTTATTTAATGCCTGTTTCCCCATAAAAATGCAGGCTTCATGAGTGCAGGAACTTCTGTTTGCCTTCAATGCTAATCCCCAAAGACTGGAACACAGAGGTGTTCACTAAATGTTAATTGAATGAAAAACTGAGTTGTTTAAAATTTGGAATCTGTTTTCCCATAGAACAATTAAGGGTTCTTAGGCAGACCCCCAAGAAGCCTCTTGAATATATAATTAATAACTTTAGGATTAGTAATATTAGCCTGGTGTCTGGCTCCTAGAAACAGTGGGATCATGCCACAAAGGGGGAAGGTAAAAGTGAGACTCCTCTTTCCTGAATGTACCTGCATAAAACTTACAAATAGTTTTATCTCCTGTTTGGCATGTTACCTCCTTTGAGTGCCTCCTCTCAGGGCTCCTGTTACTCTAAGCCTTACGTAGGTCCCCAACATTGCCTCAAAACTCTATTATAGTTCCCAGCTCCTCCCCTGAATTTCCTCCCCAGCAAATTTTCCCTTTCTTCAATTGATTATAGCAACTATGTGAGGGAGAGAAATTTTATTGAACTATTGTAATTCACAACAATGCGTGAATAAATCATTCGACCCTCCCAGGTGTCTTTACATATTTAAAAGAGAATGTGTACTAAATTAATTAATTTCTAATTGGTAGAATTTGGGACATCAGTACAATGATGTAGAAAAAACATGGAGTGGACAGAAGATACTTTGGGGGGTGGGAAAATAACTACCAAATAATGTTTTGTTTTTATAATTTTATTTTTTTAAATTTTTAAATGTTTATTTTGGGGGGGGGGGAGGAGCAGAGAGAGGGAGACAAAGGATCCAAAGCAGGCTCTGCACTGAGAGTGGAAGCCCTATACGAGGCTTGAACTCATAAGCTGCGGGATCACGACCTGAGCCAAAGTCAGATGCTTAACTGATTAAGCCACGAAGGCGCCTCTGTACAGAAATATATAGTAGAGACCACGTGTAATATAAGATGGTAAAACACTAATGCACTTTGGGTAAGGGCTATTTATTATTTAATGCCTGTCATTTTTGTTATTGTAATTTACAGCTTTCTAAAAGGCTACTACATGGACAGATAAAAAGATTTCCCAGGTGAAAATACAACAGGAAAATGGAAGGCAGGGTAGGTCCTAAACCCCTACTTATTAGCAGATTCACCTGGAGCCCTGGTTAAACCATATACTCTGGACCGCAAATCACAGAGCTCCCAAAGTGGGACACAGCTGTGGTTCTAACAAGAGCCTGACAGGATTCTTATATGAGTGGGCCTGCAGACAGTTCCCAAGTTTGAGAGATACTGGGCCAGAAAGCAAGGAGATCTGAAGTCTTAACAGCAGAGAGGAAGCAAAGAAAACAGATTCCAGAGGTAAATTCAAAATAGAATTAACAGGGCTTAGTGATTTATTGGATATGACAGATGAGGAAGAATGTTAAGGGCAACTGGGATAACAGCTGTGCCATTAAAAAGAGAATATTAAGAATTCAGAAATCAGGTTTTGATTTGTTTTTTAAGGTGGAGGTTGAGAAGTAAGAAGTGGTCCTGTTACAATGATGAAGTCAACTTTCCTTAAAGTAAGTTGAGGTTGTTATGGGGCATTTTGAAGAGATGTCCAGAAGGCATTTACAAACATAGCCTAGAGTATAAAACTGAGCTCCAGGAAATGGAAGACACGGGTGAGAGAATCCTTGCTATCTTACTGATAGTTGAAGCCTAAAGAATCTATCAAGGAAGTGGGGACGGGGCGGGGGGGGGGGGGAGATCTAAAAATTACTCGTTTGTATTTTGCAAAGTACAGATTTCACGGGCTTCTTAAGCAATAACTGCATTAGATGAGTGTAGGGAACCGAAGAGGGACTAAAGTGGACCAGCAAAGCCCATCCACTAGGGGCCTGACCCAAGCTTTTAGCAAACGTCTAGTTGAAAGAATCCAGGGTACACTTCCACCGCACCGTTCCGTGCTGCGTAAGCCTCCCCTGCTGAGGTCGTAACTCCAGAACGGGTATAGAGAGTACAGCTGAATGGCCCAAAGGTCGGAAGCCCCCACCCAGTTCCAGGAAAGGAGACGGCCGAGGCTGACCAAGATGCGTGGTCAGACCCCGGGGCTCCTTGTCCACGGATTCCGCGAATCTTTCTGACCTCCCTGGGCCCTCAACAGCCAGTTCCACTCACTTCTTGGAGGGTCCGGCCCAGCATGGTCCTCGTGCCCAGCCTGCCACCACAGGCACCAGGTGACAAGGAAGAATAAAAAAGGTCAACACCCGCGCCGGTATTACATGGGCGCAGCCATCTTTGGCCGTCACTGACCGTTTCAACATCGAGTACTTAGATTGGTCGAATTGCAACCCCGGGGAAATTATCTTTGCACGTGATTGGTGGGCGCCGCAAAGCAACTCCTGCTGCGAAGGAGAGAGGGTCGTAAGGAGACTCGGGGCTAGGGTCGCGGAGGGAGTCGGGGAGTCTCAGGTTCTTGGTAGCGTGTGGTAATTGAGCGGGGTTTGCTTGTCCTGCCGGGGGCTTCCGGGACAAGGCTGGCTTCTAGGGGTTTTGTATTTGTTTTTCAAAGGGGAGAAGGTGTAAGGAGGGAAGAGAATGACAGAATACTGACTGGAACGCTAATTGGAGATTTTCAAATGGGAAGAGCAGAATAATTCCATGTTCTTCTTCCTTCAATTGCTCCATTAGGCAGGCTGACTAATATTTTGAATTCTCAACTTTGAAATCAGCCAGTGTGTTTGGCAGATATTGACCTAATTTAGGGGTTAGAGTTTGAGCCAATTTACATGCATTTTACTTAGGGCCCACAATACAACCACTGTTTACGATGGAACTTCTGCTGAAAACCTGTGTACTTAGAAGAAATGCATGTACTGCGGTTTGCTTCTGGAGAAGCCATGCTGTACAAAAGCCTTCAGTTAAAAAGATTAGCACTACCTCTCCAAGGAGCACCGTCATGCCCGCTTGGGTGATAGATAAATACGGAAAGAACGAGGTGCTTCGATTTACTCAGAACATGATGATACCTGTCATACACTATCCAAATGAAGTTATTATCAAAGTTCACGCCGCGAGTGTAAATCCTATAGATGTTAATATGAGAAGTAAGTTTTCGGAAGACATTCCACCTTCCCTTTTTCTTTCCTTTTTTTTTTTTTTTTTTTCATCAGGGGTCAGTTTTAAAAGATGTTATTTGACTACAGCTCTTTGGTTAATACAAAGGAATTGTTTGGGTTTTTGACAGTATCTCAGCACATATTATTTTTCAGGTTTTTGAAATTGCAGTGTTCATGGTATACTTCAGTCTTCGACAAGATATAAGGAAATATATGTTTGAAATTTTTCCATGCCTCTTTACAGTGAGGATTGGGATTTGAGCTAATTTGGGGTCCACAGCTAACTTTTTGGTATATCATCCGGGGAACTTTGTGTATTCTGAGGGCCACTGCAGGTTTTGGAGGTATGATTATGTTTTCACATCAGTTCAGAATTTGCATTTTTATAATAATTCTCTGCTCTCTCACTATTCTCGTCTGTCTTTATTGTTCCTGTGGACAAAACAGAACAGGTTGCCAGGATTTGGACACAGTACTTCATTTCTGCTGTTGGATTTTTGCTCTCGCCCTTTAAAATACCCTTTCCTGTTTGCTTCATCCTAAATGGGAATGTTACCATCTTAATTTCAGCTGAGGCATATTGCCAAAGTTTGGAAAGCACTATATTCCTTAAAATTATGTACGCTTTGCAATTATTATAGTGCCAAAAAGATTGATTACCCTTTGTGAATTTAACTTTTGGAAAATAATGACAAAAATATTGCTTGCGGGAACTCCTCCATGTCTTCTGAAAACATAAAAATCTCTTGAGATGATTAGTTAACCTCCATGTTCTAAATAAGCTGCCATATGCAGTTTATTTTAACCGTGAGTCTGTGTTTTGAAGGCCTTGTGTGCAACATAGATTGCCTCATAACAGTTACTGTATGTGAACTGTGCGTGATTAGTTCAATTTCTTGGTTCATAGAAACCAATTACAAAGTCAACATTAATGATAGAATGAATCATTTTGTGAAATTTATAGAGAAATATGAAAGTGTTGAGACTGACATCTTTTCATTTCTTCCTCCTATTTTCCAGGAGCTGTGTGATAGATTAGGATGGCCGTTCTCAAGCTTTTTGGTCTTGAGATCTCTTTAGCCTGTTAATAATTAAAATGGGCTTTTGCTTATGTGAGTTATAGCTGTCAGTGTTTACCTTATTAGAAATTAGAAGAGAAAATTTTAAATTTTCATTTAAAAATGCAGTGAACTTTTGTGTTGACATTACAAAATTTAAATTAGGGCAGAAATATAAAATGACATAAAATGAGAGACAAGTCCATATGTGAAGCATTGGAAAAGGTGGTGGTTGATAGAGTGTAGGGTCTACTTCAAAGTGCTTACAATGAAAAATAACTAGTTTCCAAAATAAGGAAAAAAATTGAGTAAGAAGGATAGCGCTGTTTAACACATTTGCTTATCTCTGTGCCTTCTGGTTTAATAAGACAGGTGGATTTCATATGAACGGCTGTATTCAATCTGTTGCAATACATCATTTGAAGTTAGTGAAGAAAATCCAGCCTCCTGCAGGTTGAAAGGAAAGGACTTAGACTCCACAGATCTTGGGGATGTGAAAACTTGGAGAACTGCTGGATTCGGGAAATAAAGCACACTTTCACAGTCTAGGTTTTTTTGTTGTTTTTTAAAGATTTTATTTTTAAGTAATCTTCACACCCAACATGAGATTCAAACTCACAACTCTGAGGTCAAGGGTCACATGCTCTACTGACTGAGCCAGCCTGGTGCCCTCTTGGTCTTTAGATCTTTTGACTCCAATTTTTAAAGTTGATATTTTTAACTCCATGAATATATCTAGACCTGTGCTGTCCAGTATAGTAACCACTAGTCACAGGCGGGTGGTGAGCAACCGAGGTGTGGCTAATCTGAATTCAGATGTGCAGTTAGTGTAAAACGCACACTGATATCAAAGACTTAGTAAGAAAAAAAAGAATGTTGGGGTGCCTGTGTGGCTCAGTCAGTTAAGCCTCCGAGTTCAGCTCAGGTCACGCTCTCCCAGTTTGTGAGGTCAAGCCCTGCATCAGCTCTGTGCTGACAGTTCAGAGCCTGGAGCCTGCCTCTGCGATTCTCTCTGCTCCTCCCCTCTCCCCCCTTGTGCGCGCGCTCTCTCTCTCTCTCTCTCTCTCTCTCTTTCTCTCTCAAAAATAAACATTAAAAATTTTTTAAAAAAGAATGTGAAATGTCCCAACAATTTTATATTGATTACATATTGACCTGATAATATTTTGACTATATTAAGTAAAATATGAAAATTAATTTTATTTGTTCATTTTTAGTGCCTACTAGGAAATTTTGAATTAATGTGACTTGCATTGTATTTCTATCGGACAGTCAATCTAGACAATGTGAGGAATAGCTATTACACATTTCTTTGTGGGCAGGGGGTTTGAGGAAATACTTAGATTCAAAAAGTGTTTGTAGCTAGAAACTCTATTAAGGGAGAATTGAAATGTCTTTACTATGATTGTCCCATGAAATCCACATTTGTATTCTTTTTGTTTGTTCTGAAGAGTTGCTACTAGTTGGAAATGGTGTTTCACTTTATTCATTTACATAGGGTATAAAGATAATAGTTTTTATAGGCTATGCCTTTAAGTGGAAGGTTTATACCCAATGATCAGTATGTTTTGTCATCCCCTTTGATTATAAATCCTTTGAAGGTAGATCTCATGTTCTGTGTCAACTACTACCTGTTTTAGTGCTTCACATATGTAGTTGTCATTCAGTCATTATTTTTGTGTCATTTTATATTTTCATTTTAACTTAAGGTTGTACACTAAAATTAGTGGTGTTCTAACCTTGAGTACTTTGTACATTTTGTCTTCATTTCAACCTGTTAACTTTTCATTTCTTTGAATGCACATGCACAATTTGTATTGTGTATGTTTTGATTTCAGTAGGTTGGCTAGATCGGGACTTTCTTGGCTGCTATTTAATAATGTAATGTTGTGGCACATTTTACTTGTATATAGTATTCTTGAGACATCTTAGTTTTATATAACTTAACCAAGTAATATTATTTGTAAGTTACCCTGTTTCCTGCTCATGAATCCTTTTTTGTTTTTTTTGTTTTTTTTTTTTTTTTTTTTTTGCGCGGGGTGGGGGGCGTGGAATGTGTGATTGTTGTTGCAGAAGATTGCTGAAATGGTAGCTTGGGGAAATAAAATAATGAGTACTAGATTATAAACTGTAGGAAGCACTTGTTTCCCTTGACAAGAATGCAAGGACCTGTCTATTTTGAAAGATGAAGGCAGGCTGTTTTTCTGGAGATGGCCACTTTCATTGGACATAAAATCATAAATCCTGTAAATGGCTAAATAAATGCAAAAATATATATAGCCAACAGAATCATCCCAACAAAGTTTGATTTCCTTAGATGGGATTGAAGTCACTGAAACTGATGACAGATTAGGATTTTTCACATCATCCCAATTCTTTTTTTTTTAATTTATTTTTTATTTTTTAAATTTACATCCAAATTAGTTAGCATATAGTGCAGCAATATTTCAGGGGTAGATTCCTTAATGCCCCTTACCCATTTAGCCCATCCCCCCTCCCATAACCCCTCCAGTAACTGTTCTCCATATTTAAGAGTCTCTTCTGTTTTGTCCCCCTCCCTGTTTTTATATTATTTTTGTTTCCCTTCCCTATGTTCATCTGTTTTGTCTCTTAAAGTCCTCATATGAGTGAAGTCATATGATTTTTGTCTTTCTCTAATTTCACTTAGCATAGTACCCTTTAGTTCCATCCATGCAGTCGCAAATGGCAAAATTTCATTCTTTTTGATTGCTGAGTAATACTCCATTGTATATACCACATCTTCTTTATTCATCCATTGATGGACATTTGTGCTCTTTCCATGCTTTGGCTATTGTTGATAGTGATGGTATAAATATTGGGGTGCATGTGTTCCTTCGAAACGGCATACCTGTATCCCTTGGATAAATGCCTAGTAGTGCAATTGCTGGGTCATAGGGTAGTTCTATTTTTAATTTTTTGAGGAACCTCCATCCTGTTCTCCAGAGTGGCTGCACCAGCTTGCATTCCCACCAGCGATGCAAAAGGGATCCTTTCTCTGCATCCTCCCCAACATCTGTTGTTGCCTGAGTTGTTAATGTTAGCCAGTCTGACAGGTCGGTGGTATCTCATTGTGGTTCTGAGATGTATCATTTCCCTGATAATGAGTGATGTTGAGCATTTTTTTCATGTGTCAGCCACCTGGATGTCTTCCTTGTAGAAGTGTCTATTCATGTCTTTTGCCCATTTCTTCACTGGATTATTTGTTTTTTGGGTGTTGAGTTTGATAAGTTCTTTATAGATTTTAGATACTAGCCCTTTATCTGATATGTCGTTTGCAAATTTCTTCTCCCATTCTGTCGTTGCCTTTTAGTTTTGCTGATTGTTTCCTTTACTGTGCAGAAGCTTTTTATCTTGATAAGGTCCCAATGGTTCATTTTTGCTTTTGTTTCCCTTGCCTCTGGAGATGTGTTGAGTAAGAAGTTGCTACAGCCAAGATCAAAGAGGTTTTTGCCTGCTTTCTCCTCAAGGATTTTGATGGCTTCCTGTCTTACATTTAGGTCTTTCATCCATTTTGAGTTGATTTTGTGTGTGGTGTAAGAAAGTGGCCCAGGTTCATTTTTCTGCGTGTGGCTGTCCAGTTTTCCCAACACCATTTGCTGAAAAGACCCGTCTTTTTTCCATTGGATATTCTTTCCTGCTTTGTCAAAGCTTAGTTGGCCATACATCTGTGGGCCCATTTCTGGGTTCTCTATTCTGTTCCATTGATCTGAGTGTCTGTTTTTGTGCCAGTACCATACTGTCTTGATTACAGCATTGTAATACAGCTTGAAGTCCGGGATTGTGATGCCTCCTGCTTTGGTTTTCTTTTTCAAGATTGCTTTGGCTATTAGGGGTCTTTTCTGGTTCCATACAAATTGTGGGATTGTTTGTTATAGCTCTGTGAAGAATGCTGGTGTTATTTTGATAAGAATTGCATTGAATATGTAGATTGCTTTTGGGTAGTATTGACATTTTAACAATATTGGTTCTTCCTATCCAGGAGCGTGGGGTCTTTTTTTCCATTTTTTTTGTGTCTTCAATTTCTTTCATAAGCTTTCTGTAGTTTTCCGTGTATAGATGTTTCACCTCTTTGGTTAGATTTATTCCTAGGTATTTTATCATTTTTGGTGCAACTGTAAATGGGATTGATTCCTTGATTTCTCTTTCTGTTGCTTCATTGTTGGCGTATAGGAATGCAATCGATTTCTGTGCATTGATTTTAGCTCATTGGGTTTTCCATATAGAATACCATGTCATCTGCGAAGAGTGAAAGTTTGACCTCCTCCTGGCCAGTTTGGATGCCTTTTATTTCTTTGTGTTGTCTGATTGCAGAGGCTAAGGCTTCCAATACTAGGTTGAATAATAGTGGCGAGAGTGGACATCCCTGTCATATCTTGACCTTAGGGGGAAAGCTCTCAGTGTTTCCCCATTGAGGATGATCTTAGTGTTGGGTCTTTCATATATGGCTTTTATGATCTCGAGTTATGATCCTTCTATCGCTACTTTCTTGAGGGTTTTTATCGAGAAAGGATGCTGTATTGTGTCAAATGCTTTCTCTGCATCTATTGAGAGGGTCATATGGTTCTTGTCCTTTCTTTTATTGATGTGATGAATCACATTGATTGTTTTTGTGGATATTGAGCCAGCCCTGCATCCCAGGTATAAGTCCCACTTGGTCGTGGTGAATAATTTTTTTAATGTATTGTTGGAGCCAGTTGGCTAATATCTTGTTGAGGATTTTTGCATCCATGTTCATCGGGAAAATTGGTCTATAGTTCTTTTTAGTGGGGTCTCTGTTTGGTTTTGGATCCAAGGTAATGCTGGCCTCGTAGAAGGAGTTGGAAGTTTTCCTTCCATTTCGATTTTTTGGAACACCTTCAAGAGAATAGGTGTTAACTTTTAAATGTTTGGTAGAATTCCCTTGGAAAGCCATCTGGCCCTGGACTCTTATTTTTTGGGAGATTTTTTTTATTACTGATTTGATTTCTTTACTGGTTATGGGTCTGTTCAAATTTTCTATTTCTTCCTGTTTCAGTTTTGGTAGTGTATATGTTTCTAGGAATTTGTCCATTTCTTCCAGATTGCCCATTTTATTGGCGTATAATTGCTCATAATATTCTTATTGTTTTTATTTCTGCTGTGTTGGTTGTGATCTCTCCTCTTTCATTCTTGATTTTATTTATTTGGGTTCTTTCCTTTTTCTTTTTCATCAAACTGGCTAGTGGTTTGTCAATTTTGTTAATTCTTTCAAAGAACCAGTTTCTGGTTTCCTTGATCTGTTTTGTTTTTTGGTTTCAATAGCATTAATTTCTGCCCTAATCTTTATTATTTCCTGTTTTCTGCTGGTTTGGGGTTTTATTTGCAGTTCTTTTTCCAGCTCCTTAAGGTGTAAGGTTAGGTTGTGTATCTGAGACCTTTCTTCCTTCTTTAGGAAGGCTTGGATTGCTATATACTTTCCTCTTATGACCACCTTTGCTGCATCCCAGAGGTTTTTGGTTGTGGTGTTATTATTTCCATTGGCTTCCATGAACTTTTTAATTTTCTCTGTAATTTCTTGGTTAGCCCATTCATTCTTTAGTAGGATGTTCTTTAGTCTCCAAGTATTTGTTACCTTTCCAAACTTTTTCTTGTGTTTTGATTTCGAGTTTCATAGCATTGTGGTCTGAAAATATGCACGGTATGATCTCGGTCTTTTTGTACTTGTTGAGGGCTGGTTTGTGTTCCAGTATGTGGTCTATTCTGGAGAATGTTCCATGTGCACTGGAGAAGAATGTATATTCTGATGCTTTAGGATGAAATGTTCTGAATATATCTGTTAAGTCCATCTGGTCCAGTGTGTCATTCAAAGCCATTGTTTCCTTGTTGATTTTTTGATTAGATGATCTGTCCATTGTTGTAAGTGGGGTGTTGAAGTCCCCTACTCTTATGGTGTTATTATCAATGAGTTTCTTTATGTTTGTGATTAATTGATTTATATATTTGGGTGTTGCCACATTTGGTGCATACATGTTTACAATTGTTAGGTCTTATTGGTGGATAGACCCCTTAATTATGATGTAATGCCTTTCTGCATCTTTTGATACATCAGACAATCTAGACTTTAAAATAAAGACTGTAAGTATGGCTACTCCGTCTGTCTTTTGTTGACCATTAGCATGATAGATGGTTCTCCATACTCTTACTTTCAATCCGAAGGTGTCTTTAGGTCTAAAGTGGGTCTCTTGTAAACAGCATATAGATGGATCTTGTTTTCTTATCCATTCTGTTACCCTGTGTCTTTTGATTAGAACATTTAGTCTATTGACATTTACAGTGAGTACTGAAAGATATGAATTTATTGCCATGATGTTGCTTGTAGAGTTGGAGTTTCTGGTGGTGTTCTTTGGTCCTTTCTAGTCTTTGTTGCTTTTGGTCTTTGTTTCTTTGTTTTCATCTTTTCTCCCCTCAGAGAGTCCCCCTTAAAATTTCTTGCAGGGCTGGTTTAGTGGTCACAAACTCCTTTAATTTTTGTTTGGGAAACTTTTTATCTCTCCTTCTATTTTGAATGACCGCCTTGCCACAT
Organism: Prionailurus bengalensis; assembly: GCF_016509475.1. Lineage (NCBI taxonomy): Eukaryota > Metazoa > Chordata > Mammalia > Carnivora > Felidae > Prionailurus > Prionailurus bengalensis. Next base: position 96,064,203 of record NC_057349.1, on the reverse strand, counting down.
CATCCCAATTCCTGAGCCTTATTGACAATCTCTAACAATGGGCCTCCGAAGGGCCCCCATTCCTTTGTGTCACCTAGCAGGTTTTCACTTGCTACCAGCTGCATTCTGGATTTGGGGCTTGTTTAGCTAATAGTAGCAGTGAGCCAGTGCTACTCAGCTGATGCATCAGCATGTCAGGGTGACCAAGAAACCTGAGCAGCCTTGTCCTGCAGCCTCTGTACTTCAGAAGGGACCGAAGAATTTTGGCAGCTTTGAAACAGCAGCTACACCCTGACATGGCTAAATACCCACTTTTGTTGCCCAGACCACATAGGACTTTCAGAGAATAATTGTTTAATTGTGTTTTAGGCATAGAAAAGGGATGTAAGACAGGAAAAATGAAATATGACTTCCATAAATATTACATGTGAAGTTGCTTTTTTTTCCCCCCTGACAGCGTGCACCCCTAATTAGCCAGATGGCAAATGTGTAATATTGGCATGATGGCCATAAGCTTAGGTTTTCTGGGACTATCCCAACCTTGAAACACTCTCTCCCATAGTCTTGATTTTTTGTTCATTAGAAAAACAACTTCTACAGGCCACCCACCTGTCATCTCCCCCCTGGATCTTCTACCATCCCTCCCACTGTATGGATTAACTGTCATTGCTGTTATCTGAGGCCAGTCTTCCTCTAGATTCCATCCCCTTTCATCATCTCAGGAGCACGGTTTCAGAAATTCATAACTGTATCATCAGTCTTTGCCTTTCCATTGAATCATTCTGATTAGCACACAGTCTTGTTGTTATGTCTCCCCTCTTAAAGAGGAAAAAAATACACACTCAAAAATCCTCTCTCCATCTCACTTGCATCCCTCCAACCACTGTTTCATTTCTAGCTCCCCTTTAGAGCAAAACCATTTGAAAGAGTTGAATGGTCTCAGGTCTCTGGTTCTTCACCGCCCGTTCTCTTTTGAGCACTCCATGCCACAGCAACTGCTGTCAAGGTCACCAAAGACTGCTATGTTGTTGGATCCAGTTGTTTGGTTTTTTTGAAAAACCTCTTGGCAACTTTTTATTTGAAAAACTGTCTTCCCTGTCAGCATTTGACTTCTTGAAATGACCCTCTTCCCTTGGTCTTCAGGACCCCTCTTCACCAGTCAAGCCTTCTTAGTCTCTGTTGCTAGTTTCTTCTCATCCTTAGGATCTAATGTGCTACCACTGAGGGTGGGTGGATGGGGAGGAAAGAGGAGTCTTACGGCGAGGTTTAGTGGTTTGGGAGCTTAAATGTGGTACATGACACTGGAAAGGTAGAAAGAGTGCTTATCCTGAAGAACCTCACCTAGCAGAAATGTTCTCAGAAATGTCAAGCAATAGGGGTAATAACAGATACTTTTGTGTCTTAGAAAAGTCATTTTATATGTTGAAATTTTGTAATAAACTACTTTGGGTTATTATAGAGTAGCCAATTTATTTAAAACAGAAAAGTTACTAGAATGTTTTCAGCTCTAGTTAGCTGATATTTATGTCAATATTAAAAAAAAAATAAAACCATGTATAATAAAGCAGTTGACTTGACTTGTATCAGAATAGATGCAGTCAAATGGCTTTTTTCAACTCCTGAATCTATGTACTTATTTCAAAGATGTTCTGGAAACATTTTTTGGGACATGGGGAACATTACTCCTAGACAATGTCCATATCAAATACTAGACCCATGCCTATTTGTTAACTTCAAACAGCTTTAACATTTATCTTCTTCACTAGACTTGGCACCAAATGACTTTGTTGTTTAAAAAGATCATGAATGATTTGGGGTGCCTGGGTGGCTCAGTCGGTTGAGCTTTGGCTCAGGTCATGGTCTTGGGCATCGTGGGTTTGAGCCCTGCGTTGGGCTCTGTGCTGACAGTTCAGAGCCTGGAGCCTGCTTCGGATTCTGTGTCTCCCTGTCTCTCTGCACCTCCCCCGCTCATGTGCGCACACGCGTGCATGCTCTCTCTCTCTCTCTCTCTCTCTCTCTCTCTCAAAAATAAGCATTAAAACCAATTTTTTTTAACTTAACGAATGAATAAAAGAAACCATCTTCAAAGAACAGAGTAAAAGTATAAAAGAAAATCCCCTAAATTCTGAAGACCACTTCAAAAATTGGAATTTCAAAAACATTTTGAGCCCTGGTACCTTTAGTTTAACAAGTGGTTATAACTTTCCAAGTATATAATTTTCTTTGAAAAGAACATTCATTGTTTTTGTGCTTTTGCATGTGATGATAAAAAAAACTGTAAGGTTGATTATTTTATAATCTACATCTTGAGGATCTAGAATTGTATGTGGCCTGTAACCCTGTAGTAGTTTTTAAATCCTTCCATTCTTTTGGAGGCAACGGATACATTGTATTTCATAGGTGGTTATGGAGCTACGGCTTTAAATATGAAACGTGATCCTCTACATATTAAAACCAAAGGAGAAGAATTTCCCCTGACTCTGGGCCGGGACGTCTCTGGGGTGGTGATGGAATGTGGACTTGATGTGAGGTACTTCAAGCCTGGAGATGAGGTGAGATCTGCGTGGTCACTCTTCTTTTTCTAAATATACTTCTGAAAGAAGCAAAATGAAATTCCCATATCTGTGTCCTTGACCTTTTTTCTTCTTTTCTTGTTTTTTTTTTTTTTTTATTTTTTTTTATTTTTTTAGTGTTTATTTATTTTGAGACGGAGAGAGAGAGCAAGCGGGGCAGGGGCAGAGAGAGAAGGAGACACAGAATCTGCAGCAGGCTCCAGGCTCCGAGGTGTCAGCACAGAGCCCGCACAGGGCTTGAACTCACAGAGCTGTGAGATCACGACCTGAGCCGAGGTCGGACGCCCAACCGACTGAGAGACCCAGGCGCCCCTTTTTCTTCTTTTCAACAAGTATACTGAACTTTGGCCAGAACCTTCATGTTCTTGGTTCTGTTGTTACATTTTTCACAAACAATTAAAAAATAGCTTGATTGATAGGTGCCTGGGTGGCTCAGCCAGTAAGTGTCTGACTCTTGATTTTGGCTCAGGTCATGATCTCCAGGTTTGTGAGATCGAGCCCCACATTGGACTTCACACTGGGCATGGAGCCTCCTAGAGATTCTCCCTCTCCCTCTACTGCTCATGCTCTCGCTCTCTCTCTAAAAAAAAAAACGAAAAAAAAAAAAAAGCCAAAAAGTAGCTTGACTGTACCTGAACTTTCTAAATCTAGTGCTTAAGAATTGCCCAACTTTAAAATATGTAGGATTGGGCGCTTTTTTTTTTTTTTTTTTTGCCCTGGAAGAAGTCTTTAAATGACAGTTTCTACCCTATGTGTTAGATGTTTTCAAATAGCTAAAGTTTGGTATAATAACCTGTCATTTGTCACTTTGAACTTTTATACCAAGAAGTTAACATGAGCTTATAATAATAGCTAACACTGTTCTAGTTGCTTTTCATAAAATAACACATTTAATCCTAATGAAGTAGGTAGTTAGGCACCATTTACACGATGGGGAAACCAAGCTATAAAGAGGCCCTGTGGCTGGTAAGCACGGGAGCCAGAATTCAAGCCCCAGAGACTGTGCTCTTACTAGTACTCTAAGTAGTCAGTAAATACACTAGGATTTACTGGCGTCTGCTTCCAGTGTGGTTGGACTTGATAAATCCAGAATCGTACTACATTTATATTATGTGAAAATAACTCTTTTGCTTGGTATATTGCTGATTTGTGCTTTTTTCACAGGATGGGGTCTGTTACTGGGGAAAACCCTCATGCTGAGCTTTGGTCAGAAAATATGTTTCTAATGAAGTTGTGTGTTTCAGGTCTGGGCTGCAGTTCCTCCCTGGAAACAAGGCACTCTGTCAGAGTTCGTTGTAGTCAGTGGGAATGAGGTAACTCACCAACTCTATGCTGAAATGCCATTAGAAAGTATAAACAAAGACTGACAAATATCTCTGAAATAACTGGTTGTTTTTCAGATCAGGTTTTTGTTTTATGGGTAGTTTTGAAAGAGCTAAGATAGAGAAGAGGAACTATTGAAAGAGTAAAAAAAAAAGTATTTCATGTCATTAGTAACACTGCCTGCCAAAGCGGTTCTTTGTCTCCCGTGGAGCAGGGATTTGGAGTGAGATTGAGAAGCCCTGCTGTGTTTCTCAGTTTTACCCAGTATGAGCAGTTGAAACCAAATATACCAAATGGAGCATACCGATTAATCATCAACAGAAGCATGGGAGTATTAGGCTGTTTTAAATAACTTTAAAAACAGTCTAGTCGAATACAGTCAGGTGAGCTTGATGATTTGAATAGAGAGAAAGGGGTTAACATTGAGCAAATTGGCTACAGAAGGCAGGGCAGGAAGGGAAAAGGGGGTATATTACTGAGATCAGAGAAAGTCTGGAAAGATTATCTTCCACTAAATGGGAGTAAAGGAAACAGCTGATCTCAGAAACAAATTAGAATGTGTTTATGAGGGCTCAAGGTTTATTTGGATTTATATCTGGGTATACTCAGGACTAATGGGATTATTGAATGTGGTCTCTTTATGAAGAATTAAGCTGCTTTATCTGATAATGTAGCCTATAAAATATTACTGAACCTCTGTGAGGTAGATTGAGTCATTAGGAGAATATTCCTTAGGGATAATCTTGGAGGAGGGCATGCAGTAAACACTGAACCTGGTAGAATGTTACAGACTTATCTATGAAAGTAGTTGGATTCCTACACAGGTAAAGATGTTTACTTGTGTTCATAGGTTTGCAAGTCATTGCTTATTTTTAACTGCTCTCTTCGAATTTAGGTCTCTCTGAAGCCCAAATCACTCACTCATACTCAAGCTGCCTCTTTGCCGTATGTGGCTCTCACAGCCTGGTCTGCCATACACAAGGTTGGCGGCCTGAATGACAAGAATTGCACAGGAAAACGGTAAGTATCAACTGTGACATCTAAACCTCCCTTCAACTTTATTTGTGTCAGGTTGCACTTTCTTGTGTTGATTCTTAGCCCGAGCAAATGGGAATTAAAAATTTTTAAATGGAAACATGTAGGTGAATTTTAGTTGTGTGAATCGCCTAAATAGTGTGATTTCGTATGTGAATCTCTGCAAAGAAGATCCTAGCTTTTATTAGATTCCTTAAAAGTTTTAAGGATCATCTTATACATTTTCTGAAGAATGCTGTGAAGGTGCAGGTGTTTTTGTTTTGTTTTGTTTTCCTACCTCTACTAGGATTTACTCTCTCACTTGCATATTATATTCCAAAGACCAGATATAAAGGGACTGCAAAACACTGTTGATTATTCTTAAGTTCTCTTAGGCTCAGTGCCTGGCACCCGTTAGGTCAATTCTTGTGCTTCAAAGTGTTTATTGTTTGAGTTAGCAACAGCAGTGAGTAGAAATGTCTTCGGTGTACTTGAGTCTGTATCCAGACCCTGCTCCTTTCTAGCTGGGTGGCGCCCTCCGTCACTTCTCTTCTGTGAGTTTTGTTTTAATGGTTCAATGAGAGAACACAAGTAAAACTAGTGGCCCAGATTGTGGCCCATGGAAGGCACTCAGTAAATAGTGGCTGCTGTTATGAGCCATGAGATTGTATTTTTTTGTATTTTAGAAAGTTGGCCCGATAGGGGATACTGATTTTATTTTTTGGTGAGAAAAGGAGAGACTAAGAACCATATAATGATGGTGATAAAGGAGAGAGCTATAGGTCAATTTTTAATAAGTTAAAATGAGTTTTTTGATTACTAAGAATTGTGCAGGTAAAATAACTATACTTTTCTGAAACCTTACCCTTTACATTTAATGTGTTGGGTTATAAAGGATTGAATTTAATGAAAGCTTAATAGCTGTATTTCTGAAAGCAGTGTGAAGATGATTCATCTAATGAAGTGCTACCCTTTGTTGTAGAATTCATGGCAGGTGTTTACTCTAAAGGTCAATCCTGTTTATTTTTTAAGCTTTTGAAGTTACCATTTAGGTCAACTACTTTGTTTAAAGTAAATTAGACTGGCCACAAAGATTTTTCTAATGGTTTGTTTACATTAATAACCTTGCAAAATTCAGGGTTTTTAGACCTTTATTATTACTGTAGGCTCTGCATTGACATTGATGCTTTATTATTTTGTTTTGTTTTGTTCTTCCTTAAAAACAGACTTTCTATGCCTGCGTGACCATAAGTGCACTATGGTTAGAGAGCTCTCATTTCTTTTGCCAGTTCAGGGTTCTCCACACATACTTGTTTTTAGTATCTTGAAGACAATTTAGAAACAACTCTAGTTGCCTCTTCTCAGGTACATGGATCTGTGCCCCCATTTTATTATAAGCCTTGTGGGTAATTCCTTGGTACTGCATTGCCTTCTGTTTAAGCAGTAATGGCTTGGAACTGGGGAAATAGAGCCCCAGGTTCTGTTCTCCAACTCTGCTGCCGACTAATGAGGTGACCATGTGCGTGCCATTTCCGGTCTTGTGCAGTTTCCTCCAAAGCACTGGGTGTAGGACGGGGCAGGTTGTTAGGGGAGCTCTGAGAAGTGGGAAGTCTTATACCTTCTAAGGCCATTATATTGTATATTCAGTTGGGTGTGTTCGTTGATTTAGCCACATATTAACCACACTGGAGTGAAGTCTACTGTAAAGAGCCTCCTTAGCTCATCTCCTGAATTTCCTGCATCCCCACATACTTGGTGACCTGACCTGTAGCATGCCTTTGTTCCAAGTGGTAATGAGACCTGGCCCCTGGGTGCTCTAGGAAAGTTGTCTACTGAAGTGGTCATAATGGCCCACTTTTCCCACTCCTTATTTGTGGGAATTGAACGAGTGATGTGAGCATGTTAAAGCACTATAAAAAATAATTTTATGTGAAGAAATTCTGACGAGAGTGGGATTTTACTATACATCAATTCAGAGGTTCCAGTGTCCAGAGTGGCTTTTTTCAGTTTGACTATTCATTGTGAATGGGGGAGCATATTTTAGTGTCTCTAAGCCATAATTATTCTCTATTAGCTGTTGGCATTGAGGCATGTTTTAGTCTGCAGTAAAGCAGGTCAGTGTTTGTTAACAGGGTCTTAATAGTCTGTTTTTCTAACTGGTTAATTAAAAAAAAAAAAACAAAAACACCCATCAGCACCCTGGAAGATTTTATAGGATTTCTCTATAACAAACAGCTTTTTGAAATTAAGACCAAGCTTTCTAAGAGTTCAATGTGTTTACTTTTTCCTTTTTTGTTATATAATTGTATTTCTGCAACAACTGAGCATCAGTTAACCGAGGTAATAGTTTAATATTGATGTCACAAAATGTCATTTATGCCCACACTTTGATAGCACTAGAAAATGTCAGGTGAAGTGATTTTTTTTGTTACCAGCCCATCCATAGTTTCTTCATGATTTATTAAGTTGGAAAACCTAGATAACCTAGGGCTCTCAAGATGATAGACAGGTTTTAAAAAGTGGTTACACCAGGTATATTTTGAAAGCAGTTCAGTCTGATGTTCTATTTATTGGTAGTGTCATGGTACATCTTGCGTATTTCATGCTCTACCTGAAATTCATCTTTTACAGGGAAAGTTGTACTTCACTCTTTTTGACAGAAGTATTAGAAAGTCTTAGAAATTGAACCATTCCTCTTCTACAAAATAAATTTCACTTTTAAATTGTGTATACAATGCAATGAATTTAGGAATGCTTTTCGCTGTTTCTTACCTGATTAGGCTTTTTGACAGTAAAATTTTGTCCTATGATTGTAAATTGTGTGTCTGATTAGTTCTGTTACAGAATTACACAGGCTGCAACTTGAAAAACATCGGGTTTATCCCCCACTATCACTACCACCACTGTGCTTATATCGGTAGTAACACAGTTTCCTTCTTTCAGAAGCCTTCTGCCTGTTCTTCACTGGACCACCCACCTATTTCTCCCCGTCTCCGCTCCCGCCACCCCTGTGGAGTTCGGGTTTTCATTTGCACTTGACTGGGTGGTAGGGTTAGAGGGGTAGGGGGGAGAAGAAAGAAACCCCGGCCCTTTACTTGCTCCTTTGTGAAGAAATCTTGGGGCCGGGAGAAGAGGAGAGGGAGGGTGGAGACTCTGGCCGGTGTGATGCAAATGGATCTTGACTCTGCTTCTGGACTCCCTGGAGCCCCAGGAGGGCTCAATCAAAGAGATAGTAGAAAATTTTCTCCTAGCAATTTGTGTTTTACAGATGAGTTTTCTGGGTGACTAGGATAATACCTTGGGAAGTTGAGAAGTCATTTGCTCCTCAGTGACCGTAATTTAGCTTCCAGCATTGCCATTCAGCTGCAGCTGTTCTCACCGGGGTCATAGCTGACTAAGTGGCCAACCAGGTGATCTTTCTCAGTTCTTCTTATCATTTGATCTTCGTGAAGTATATGGCACTGTTAACCACTAACTTAATACTCACTTTTTTCATGGTTTCAGGACCCTGGACTCCTTTAGTTTTCTTGCCTTTTTGACCATTTCTTGTAATTTTTAGAGGACCCTTTCTTTCTCCAATCCTTAACTGTTACTGTGTTCCCAGTGTCCACTCCATCATTACTCTCTGTCTCTCGGAGATCTCTCACCTACTCCCAGCTTCTGTGTATATTATGGAAGCTTGCAGATCTGTTTCTAATGCCAAACTCTCTGCTGAGTTTCAGTTAGATGGCTTCTTCATATTTGAAGCTCACCTGGTACAAAACAAGACTTCCTGACCGCCACCCTGGCTCTTCTCTACATTCCTAATGTCCATTAGCTGGCATTTCCCTTAAGCCAAAACCTGATACTGTTTCCGAACTCTGCTGTCTCCCCGTCCATGGCACAACTCATTGTTCATGTCCTGTAAAATTTAGGATGGTTATCAAACTGGGAAAAATGTCTTCCGAGCTTCGTTAATGTGGGAGCTCTAAGATTTCTAGGGAGTCCAAGTTTTCTCATGCAGTGAGTAAGCCTCAAATGCTTTTGCATTTTAATTGACAGCCCTCATTTGTTAGTTTGGTGTTGATGTCTTCCTGGTAGCAGTGTTAAATGACAAAAACAATACAGTGTGCTAGTGCATTTATCCTGTGTTCAAGGGGAAACAAGCCATAGATTGGGGAGCACAGTGCCTCTCAAGCAGGGGAGCATTCTTCCTGAAGGATTTTGGGCAGGAGCGAGTTTCATAGAGCATTGGAAGAGGCAGCACGGAAATGGCGTGGTTGGCCAGGAGGTCAGTGATTTCCTGATAAAGCTAGCAGGGCCTATTTCTTAGTAAGGTCAGCTAGCTAAAGCTGAGTTGGAGGATTGTGATCAGTGTTTGGTTTCCTTGACAGTGATGCATTCTTTGTAAGGGCAGACTTACTTAGGTTTAGATTTGACGTGGACCAGGCCTTGGGGTAGCCTCCATTTTGTGGGTCCTGATCTAAGAATTAATGTATTAGTGGTGTGTTGTAAGTTTTTACATGTCTTTTAATTGGAGGAACTTTCTACAGACTAGCTTCTGGTTCTGCACATCTCAAACCTTCTTTAACCATTTTTCTCCTCACTACTTGCATAATCCAGTGCCAGCTACTGTGATACGTCCCTCTTATCATAATAAGATAACAGGTTCTTGATGCTTTGTTGTGCTAAATTGGTGGGAAGTAGGAGTATTCCTGGAAGGCATTCCTTAAGCAGGAAACAGCCTGCCATAACTTAACTCTACTCAGAAAGGACTTTTAACTGCATCGCAAAATGTATTTCCAAATGCGCTTCCCTTCCCTTTGGGCTAGCATGTCCTGAACCCTGTTAGTTCCCTGGTTCCCTTCAGCCAAATCTCGTGTTACCGGTCAAGAGGGGAAGTGTAAAGGAGGGTGTAGAAATGGAAAGAGACAGAAATTTTAACGGATCGTAGTTAATACAGGAGGAAAAATCATTTCCCTCTACCTGAGTTCTCTGCTGAGACCTCTGTAATAAAACATTAACAAGAGAAACACAGTTTATTAATGTGTATACCACATATTAATGAGGTATACTTAGAGGAAAATGAGGAACTCAAATGGGTAGCTTAGAATTCAGACTAAAAAAACCTCTTCAGCTAAAGACGGAAGAGAGAAACGTGGGGGAAGGCTGTTGTGAAGAGGTTACCAGGAAAAGCAAGGTAAAATTTGTTGTACAGATTGAAGTTGGTGCCTCCTCCACGGATAAGAGTCTAAAGTTATCTCTAGGGATTAACCTGTGTCTTCCTGGTAGCTAGAAGAGGAGGTATGCCTTTGTAAATTTATGTCCTTAGGAAAACAGGGGAAGGGCAGAGAGCTTTCTTGGATCTGCTGCTTCTTAACTGCCTTCAGCTCAAAATAATCCTTATGCCAAAGGTGGTATATTTGGGGGCAACATATTCTGCCTCTTCGTTAGCATATATCGTTTGCAAATTTTACAAAAATCTGTGTCTATGCAGATATTTTGCTAGGGGTTCATCTCAGGGCCTTTGTAAGGAAAGGGCCTGGAGCTAAAGCTTCATTGGTTCTGCTAAGAAGGAAAATAGGGTTTTCTTCTAGTCTAAGTTCTTGCCTGGGGCCCCCTGTAAACAAAAGACAAATTAAAAAGGGAAAAAGCACACACATTTGAGCTTTACATGACCTGAGACCTTCATAAGGAAATGAAGATCTCAAGAAATGGTTAAACCTGAGTGTTTTTATGCTACATTTGATGAGTGAAGAGTCTTTAAAAAAAAAAAAAAAAAAGTGACAGGACAAATGGTATGAGCTAAGCATAATCAACTTGGAAATTTTAGCAAGGCCTATCCGTTGGGATTCCTCTCTGTACCTTTCTGTCTTGGAGATAAGGATGTCCCTTTCCTCCAGGTATAGGAGCACACCTCTCACATGAGGGTCTTGTGACCTGCTTTAGGGAAGAAGGTCAGGGAGTCCTTCCTGTATATGCTGTTTCTCAACTTCCATTAACTTAAAATATTCAACATGCCAACATGCCATTTTTGGGGGTGATGTGTCCTGAACCCTGCCAGCTCTGTGGTAAATTTTTCTCTGACCAACCATGCTCCTTTTGTCCTTATCTGTCATATTGTTGCCATCATAAACATTCCTTCTTCCCATCTTCCTTTTTTCTCTCTGTTCTACACCAGATTGAAGGAACCAGTGATTTGGGATGGTTTCCACTGCCTGTCCCATTTGGGGAGATGTGTTCCTGGTACCTCTGGTTGAACTTCTGAATTTCATTACCACAGAATCATTGTTATAATATTGTATGAGGTTCTTGGTCCATTATGGGTTAGCTAAGCCTTAATAAATGGCTACCCTGGGCACCTTGCTAACATATATAAATAGCTTTGTTTTCATGGGAAAATGTGTTTAAAGTTCCAAACAACTAATTCACACATGAACTCTTCTGCAAATTGGGGAATGTCTACATGAATTACAGAGGCTTAGAAGAGGACACACAAATCTAGGCTATCTTGGCTGAGTGTGGTTAATTTGTTTTGTAGTTCTACTTATTCAAATTAAGTTTCTCACTTTAGGAAGTAAATTTAGCATGTTTTGCTATATAACCTTTTTTCCCCTAGATTTAAAAGCATGAGAAATAAGTGAGATTATAACCTTTTTAGCATCATCCCTAGTTTTTATATTAATTTAATCAAAAAGTTTTTTAATGTTAATTTATTTTTGAGACAGAGAGGGACAGACTGCGAGTGGGGGAGGGTAGAAAGAAGGAGACACAGAATCGAAGCAGGCTCCAGGCTCCAAGCTGTCAGCACAGAGCCTGACACAGGGCTCGAACTCACAAACTGCAAGATCATGACCTGAACCAAAGTCGGACACTTAACCAACTGAGCCACCCAGGCGCCCCTATATTAATTTAATTTTATCTGATTTGATTTAATTTAATTTTAGAGTGCGAGTCGGGAAGAGGGGCAGAGGGAGAAAGAGAATCTCAAGCTGAGCTTGAAACCTGATGTTGGACTCAGTCCCACAACCCTGAGATCATGAGCTGAACTGAAATCAAGAGTCAGACGTTCAACTAACTGAGCCACCCAGGCGCCCCATCATCATCCTTAGTTTTTAAAGACCATTTGTTTCTGCTTATGGAAGAGTTAGCCATATTTAAGTCATCTTTGTTCCTGAGCCATTAGGACTTTAAATAGAGGGCACTCTAATCTTGCAACGTGGCTTCTTCCCCCGCCCCCCCCCCCACACAAGCACATTGTCTAGGGAGAATCATGAAGGTCATATACTTCTATGTTAGAAAAATGGGGAAAGTAAATATAAGCTTAAATAAGATGGAAAAAGCCAATTTTTCTTTTTTGTGGACTCCTAGGGTGATCATCATTTCCCAGATGAATCTGAGGCATGCAGGTTCAATTAGTGAGAATTAGGACTAGAACCCAGGTCTCTAGATCCCCAGTCCTGGCCTTTTGATTTCTGGGGCTAAGCCAGGATATAGAAATTTGAAAGCTTATTCCTTGTTTCTGGATCTCTGTTTTGTTTCATATATTTTTTTATTTGCAAGGCAGTTTGGGTGTTGATGCCTTACCTCATCAGGCTGTAATACTGAAAATGTGATTGTAGATGACTTAGATGCCCAAATACAGTAAAAAGTGACTCAGTCATGGAAAAGAAGCCAACATTGACTTAGTACCTTAATGTATGTTTAGGCGGAATTCAGAGATTAGGCAGAGGTGACAGGGAAAATCAGGTTGTAGGGCTTAAGAATGCATATGCAGTGTAATAATTATTCATACTTTCTCCTGTATTTTTATCTCTGCCAGAGTGCAAATCCCACTGACTTCAAAGAAGAGCTTCACATGTGAACTTAGGAAGTAAGAGAGGAACGTGATTAAAAATCTTGGCCATTTTGAATTATAGTGCTTTTTCCAAATAGAGTATTTCCTGGGTACTTGCTCTATACAATAAGCAATATTCTTCACTCGGCAAATAGACTTCTACTTCAGCGAGGCTTGAATATATAGTGTGACCATTATAGCAAGCTGGGTAGAAAGTGTTTCTGCTGTATAGCACTTCAGTGAAGGGCCACTGGGGGTAAGCAACAGCGGTGCTTTTCCCTTTGTATTGAAAGTGCTTTGAAGAGTACAAGAATAGTTAGTTCAGCCACAGGACTTCAAACCATGGAGGACTAACTGACCTATTGCTGGCCTTGAAAATTCATTTTGCCTACTGTCCTCTTTTGAGACTTTGAAGAAAAGTGCAGGCCCTGATTGAATCTGCACAAAACATGGAGTTTGCAGGACCAGAGAATGCTGTGTCCCTAGGTCTTCTTTGCAAGCTGATTGTGGCATTCCAACGGGCTTGCGCCTTGCCTGTTTTGCACTTGGAGGTGCCATCAAGTGGCAATATCAGGAACTGAAGCTGCTGTTGTAGAACCACTCCCTCTTCTGCCAAGCAGTGCTGTGAAACAACATTTTTGCTTTTTAATTTGGAGGAATGAGGCTACTGTGGATCAAGAGTTATGGGGAGGCGATCAGCTGACAATAATAAGGTTGGAGATGTATCTGGCAGTTGGATCCTTAAGCAGCCATTATGTTTGGTATCCTCATTTGTTTGTTCATTTACTTTGAGAGAGAGCGAGAGTAGGGGAGGGGCAGAGAGAGAGGAGAGGGAGTGAGTCCCAAGCAAGCTCCACACTGCCAGAGCAGAGCCCAAGTGGGGCTCAAACTCATGAATCATGAGATCATGATCTGAGCCAAAATCAAGAGTCTGATGCTTTATTGACTGAGCCACCCAGGTGTCCCTGGTATCCTCTTAATACAGCATTCCCAGGGAGAGAAGTAGAAATGAATTTCAAACTTTTCTTTACTGGAAGAAATTTTAATGCAGTCTTCCAAATATCAGAGTGATTCCCTCACTTGAGGTAGTAGCAATTGTTGCCTTGATTGTAGGATAAACTGCTGATTTGGATGATATTTGACGTCAAGAAACATCAGGCATTTGTTATGTCCAGGGTAGTATGCCCAGTGCTTCATAATACGTGCTCTCCCCCCTCAAAGCCTTCCAGAATAGCTTGGGAAGCAAGCATATGGGTGAAAGTTAACATCATGGCAAATGCCAAATGCATAACATTGGGGCTTTTTTTTAGGGGTGTAGGAAAACGGATTTGGCTGCAAGGGCAGGGACACTTCAGCAAGCAGTAAAGGCATTTGAGAGTTTGAGGAATGGGCCAGTATGCATAGGACTTGAGCATAAGAGTGAGGGGACCAGGGTAGCTGAGAGAGTTCTATTTAGGAAATAGAAGTCAGAGTTGAGATAAAGATTAGACTGTGAAGAATTTACATGAATGTTTAACTTACCACATTTCCATAAAAATGGGCCAGAATAACAAGAGAATATTTCATGGATGAATTAATTTTTGGATATGTCTGTGAGGCAGTTTTAATGCTTCTCATTCTTCCTCCGTTTAGGAAGTACTCAAGCTATTAAATGTATGAAGTGTAGGATTTTAGAGGAGTTTGTCTTTGAAGGTTTTTTTCCCTTCTGTGCACTTTATAATTCTTTGAAAATTAAAAGTAATTTCTCTAGAAGGAACACAATTAACAAGGAGACTGATTTTAATTACATTTAATAGTATTGCTTTCAAAGGGAATAGCTGGCTCAGAAATTTTAGTAGTAACTTTTAAGATCTAAAGGGTGACGAACAGCCTTCTGTGATTTGGGTAAGAGAGGAAAACATAAAATGAAACTCGGGTTAGGATTATAGACAGAATGCATGTCCCGAGATCCTGTGTACTTGCTAGAGGCAGGTGGCAAAATTCTCTGCACTTTCTAGCTGCCAAGTCAAAGAGGGACTGACATAGTTTGGGCAACCGGAGCTGAGAGAGAGGAAGTCCTTTTGGGTTGAGACCAAACTGATAGGAACCCAGGATTGGCGTGTTAAGGGCAGTAAGAGAGGTGTAGAATCCAAACCCCAAAATAGCAAAATGATCCGGGATGTTAGATGGTATCCGTGGCCATAAAATGAAACCGAAGGTAGGATAGGAGTGAGACAGGGCGAGGGAGAGAGCCTGGAGGATGTAAACTCCAAACTGAACGCCCTTGGTCTAGAAGGACAAGAGGGCTACACTAAGCAAATGTCGTAAAACCCTGGAGCCCAAGGTTGTTTGTGCTGATAGGACAGATTCATCTGCTTTAATAGGAAGCCAAATTGAGGATAAGATTGATTTCTATTTATGAAAGTTGATGAGCTTGTCGGGACATGTCTGAACAAAAGACATTCTACTTTGGCAGGAATGTGGTCAGGAATGTGATTTTGTTCTTAGAGAGCTACTGAATCTAACACACTGAAAGGATCCCATAGCTCCCTCTTATAGAGAAAGTTATGATAATTTTAGCCTGGAAAAATTGTAAGGCATATGTTACCAAGAACTGTTTGAGACACTTAAAAAAAAATACAATATGTGGGTATTTTTGGTGTTTGATATTTTTGGTATTTGGTATTCTTAGTAGAGAGTTCATAGAATGTTTAACTTTAAGCATTTATAGATTCTTGGTGAGCCTAAAATGAAAATCCTTATGTGATATAACCTTGGGAAGCTGAATGATTTTATTTGCTTTGAGCCAGTTCATATTGAAAACCTCTTGTCTATTTATCCCATTATGTTGACCTAATATTTTCATTAATTGTAGTTTCTTTTGCATTACAGTGTTTTAATCTTGGGTGCTTCAGGTGGAGTTGGTACTTTTGCTATACAGGTAAGACAGTTTTTTTAGTTTTGTGAATAGGAAGATTATTTTCATGAATTTATAAGTTCACACGTTATAAATTAGTTTAAGGCTGAGAGAAAGATAGGTTCAGTAAATTCATTGTAATTTCAGCTTGCTTTTCTAAGAAGGAAATTCCCTAATGTAGAAGGAAGCATTAACCTCTCTAGTGGTGTAATACATGAGTTAGTTTATTGATGTCCTCTATAACAAATATAGGAAAGCCTTTTGGAAGGAAGACTGGGGACAATGCAGGTGGATGGAAGTTTGCAATTTGGTAGAAACTGATAAGCTGATTCTAAAATGTATATAGAAATGAAGTAGCCAAAATACTGTAAAGGTGGCATTATTTCCCCAAAGTGATCTATAGATTCAATGCAGTCCTATCAAAATGGCAACTGCCTTTTTTGCATACATGAACAAGCTGATCCTACAATGCGTATGGAATTTCAAGAGACCCCAAATTGACAATCTTGACAAAGGACAAAGTTGGAGGATGTACATTTCTCAATCTTAACACTTACTACACAACTACAGTAATCAAAACAATGTGATACTGGCATAAAGATAAACATACGGATCAATGGGATAGAATTGAACATCCAGAAATAAAACCATACATCTATTGTCAATTGAATTTTTTTTTTTTTTTTTTTTACTAGGGTGGCAATACGGTTAAATAGGGAAAAGAATAGTCTTTTCAGTTAATGGTTCTGAAACAACTAGATATCCACATGCAAAAGAATGAAGGTAGACTCCTACCTTACATCATGTGTGAAAACTAACTCAGCCCGGGTCAAAGACCTGAGCATAAGAGCTAAAACTATTGAACTTTTAGAAGTAAACAAGAGTAAATCTTCATGACCTTGGATTTGGCAACAGATTTTTTGGTATGACACCAAAAGCATAAGCACCAGAAGAAAAAAAAGAAAAAAACAGATAAATTGGACTTCATCGAAATTAACGGTTTTTGTGACTCAAAGACAACATTAAGAAAGGAATAAGTCAACACACGGGGAGCAAATATTTGTAAATCATTTCTCTAATAAGGGTATACTATCCAGAATATATAAAGAATTCTTACAACTCAACAAAAGACATCCCTGTTAACAAATTAGCAAAGGACTTGAATAGCCTTTTTTTTTTTTTCCAGAGAAGATCTACAAATGGCCAGTAAGCCCATGGAAGGATAGTCAGCATCATTAGTCATTAGGGAAATGCAAATGGAAACCATAGTGAGGTACTACTTCACACCTACTAGGATGGCTATTGAAAAAAAGAAAACAGAAAATGGCCATGTTGATCAGGATGTAGAGAAACTGAAACCCTTGTACATGCTAAGGGAAATGTAAAATGCTGCAGCTGCTATGGAAGACAGTTTGGCAGTTCTTTAAAATGTTAAACATATAATTGCCATAAGACTTAGTAGTTCCAGGGGTGCCTGGGTGGCTCAGGTGGTTAAGCTTCTAACTCATGGATCTTAGCTCAGGTCATGATCTCATGGTTCATAAGATTGAGCCCATAGTTAGGCTCTGTGTTGACAGTGCAGAGCCTGCTTGGGATTCTCTCTCTCTCTCCCTCTGTCTCTGCCCCTGCCCCTGCCCTGCTTGCACACACATGTGGACGCTCGTTCTCTCTCTCAAAATAAACATGAAAAGAAAAAAAAAGACTTAGTAGTTCCATTCCTAGGTATATACCTGAGAGAAATGAAAACATATGTTCAGACAAAACCTTGTACACAGATGTTCATAGCAGCATCCATATTCATAGTAGCCAAAGAGCGGAAACAACCCTAATGTCTATCAATTGATGGATAAAGAAAATGTGGTAGATACATACACAGTGAAATATTATTCAGCCATAAAAAAGGATGAAGTTCTGCTGCATTATACAACGTTGATCAGCCTTCAAAACATTATGCTAAGTGAAAGAATCCAGACACAAAAGGTCACATTTTGTATTGTTCCATTTATATCTTATCCAGAAGCAGCAAATCCATAGAGACAGCAGATTAGTGATGCCAAGCATTGGGGAAGGAAGGAATGGGGAATGACTGCTTAATGGGCATGGGGTTTATTTTTGAGGTAAGGAAAATGTTCTAGAAGTAGACAGTGGTGATGGTTGTTCAATGTTGTGAACATACATAATGAATTGTACACTTTAAAATTGCTAACATGTTGAATTTTATGTTTCTATCTGAACTTTACCTCAAACAGAAGAAAACAAAACAGTGCCCTGAGCTTCCAGGAACAGGTTGGCACCTAGTGGCTGCTTCCATTATGGTTGAATGTGTAACTGACTGGCTCCTGAGGGAGGGGGCTTGATTATTGAGCCTCCCTCAATGTGCAGGGAGAGGTCCTTTCTGCAATATGGGGCTAGTGAGCATATTCAGAGGATCGGCCACATCACTTTCCAGAAGGGAGACTTCAGGTGCTATGCTCTCCCACCCAGGCCCCACCTCAGATCTTTTGAAGACCCAGATAGTGGTGGAAGGTTTCATCTACGTGCTAACTAAATTAGGGGAAGGGGAGAGGACTGCTAGGAGATGCACACCTTGACTTCTTTTTAAGTCAGATGTAGGTTAATGAATAACTAAATGGAAGAAAGGAAAAGGAGAGAGGGTGGGAGGAAAAGAGAAATACCATATCCTGCTGGTTAGCGTGTAAATTGGTACAGGCACTTGGGAAATCACTGGGTACCATCTAATAAATCTGAATGTATGTGGCCTTATGGCAACCCAAAATATCCACTTTTATGAATATACTCTGCAATTATATGCACTGTTAACATGCATGTACCAGAATTATAGATATTATCTCCCACTGGAAACAACTCAAATGTTCATCAACAGTAAAATGGATAATTTGTGGTATAGTCTTACACTGGAATATTATATAATCATGAAAACTATAGTTGCACACAGTGAAGTACATGAATCTTATGAACAGCATATTAAAGAAGTCAGACAGCCAATTCGATTCTGTTTAATGACCTTCAAGAACAGGTTAAACTAAAGAGTGTTAGGGAGTAAGACTCTAAAAAGGGTCATGTAATAGTCTGGATGGTAGTATTACTTTTGAGGGAGTGAGGGGGCTTTGATTGGGAGGGAGAAAGTTAGGAGGCTCATAAGCATGATGTGCGATCCAGGTCTTAATATGGAGTGATGCTTACAGTATTGTTTGCTTTGTAATAATTTGTTAAGCTATGCATTTAAATTCCATACACTTCTCGGTGTTACATTTTACAACAAAAATACTTTTTAAAATTTCTTTTAACTGTTTTTTTTGAAAGAGGGAGAGAGAGAGACAGACAGAGTGTGCATGGGAGAGGGGCAGAGAGAGAGGGTGACACAGAATCCGAAGCAGGCTCCAGGCTCTGAGTTGTCAGCACAGAATCTGACACGGGGCTTGAACCCACAAACCACAAAGTCATGACCTGAGCTGAAATAGCATGCTTAACCAACTGAGCCACCTAGGCACCCCATAACATAAATATTTTAATTAAATAAAAACAGTAATAGGAAAGTATCAAGGTTTGATCTCATACAAAGTTATTATGAGAATAAGGAATAGAAGAACATATCTGCAGACGATAACAGCACATCAGAAAATATGCCCACAGGACAGATCAAATGTAACCTATGATTTCTAATTTTTTTTTTTAAGTAGACTCCACATCTAATGTGGGACTTGAACTCACAACCCTGAGATTAAGAGTCCTATGCTCTACCAAACTGTGCCAGCCAAGTGCCCCCAAATGTAGCCTACAATTTCAAAACAGGTTTAAAAAATTAAAAATATACAAGACATGAAAAAACAAACAAAACAGACTTGGAAAAACTTGGGGAAAAATGTAAAAATAAACCAAATTATTTAGCAATGAAGACTAAACTAGAAGGAATTCAGTAGCATCAAACACAATCCATAATGCTGCCATAAATAGAAATAGAATGTGCAAAATAGGAAAAAGTTTAAAACCCAAAAGAAAACAAGTAAAACAAATTCAAGAGATAGTATCAAATATTGAAGAGAGGAAAGGTGACTGATACGTGGACAGTAGGAATCTGTGAAGAGGAAAACCAAAACAAGGGAATCGAACAAATACTAAAATCTGTAATTCAAGAAACTTCTTTATTTTCCTGAAATTAGATTATTTGAAACTATATATTACATGACCACAGCACTTCTCTAAGGACAGGGTCCTAGAATGAGCAATATCAAGGAAAATCCTAGTAGAATTACTGGCTTCTAAAGAAAAAAAAACAACAAAAAACCTTGGGACAGGGACACCTTTAAAAAAAAAGTCACTTCTGTGAAATTTTTTTACTTCTGAGAAGTAAAAATTAGATTAGCATCAGACTTTTTGACAGCAATGTTGTAGTGCCAGGGGGAAGGATGGAGTAACGTGTTTAGTATACCCTTGCTTGCGTGTCTTCAGACTATACTAACTTTTTTTTTAATGTTTATTTTTAAGAGAAAATGAACACGAGTGGGGGAGGGGCAGAGAGAGAGAGAGAGGGAGACAGAATCAGAAGCAGGCTCCAGGCTCTGAGCTGTCAGCACAGAGCCCGATATGGGGCTCAAACTCATGAAGCATGAGATCATGACCTGAGCCGAAACTGGCTGAGCCCCCCGGGCGCCCCAGACTATACTAACTTTATATACAGCCAAACTGGCCTTCATGTAAAAAGATCACATAGGAACTATTAATAACTTGTAAGAACTTGGAGAATATGTTCTTACCCCTTTCGGAGAAATCTAGAGCATGAACTTCTGACAACTGAAATGACTGGTGAGATATCAAATTAAGGACTGGTGGGAAATGTTAAATATAAATGTATCTGTAGAACTAAAACTAAGGGCTTAGAGTGCATTGTTAAAAGCCATATGCTCTGATGAGGCAAATACAGCACAACTCTTTTTTAAAAGAGGGGGAAAACTGGAAGAGCATATATTAAAATTGTAATGCTTTCATTAATCAGGTCATTAGTGTTAGTAATAATAAATAATGTTAGTACTCAAAGACTGTTACGTGTATAATGTACAGTAAAAAAAACCAAACCAGGTATTTATGGTATATTTTAATTGTTGCGCCTTGTGTCTTTGACAGCCAGGATTTTATGTGTGGAAGAAAGGAGATACAGGTAGAACAGGAAAGCAGTTAAGTAGGAGCTTTGTAGTCCTGAATTTGAATTGGAGATCTCAATAGGAACTCAAGAGATACTTTGTGTATGTAAAGCTATCTCTTGATAGACCATTGCTCATGAAAATAATACAGGACTTCTTGGAGAAACGCAGATTCTAGATCTAGGACACGAAATGTACAATAATGTGTCTAGAATATATGAAATAGCAGAGAAACTATCAAAAACTACTTGAGTTGTGTCAAAAAAGACTTGGGAGCTGAGGTGCCTGGAGGGCTCAGTTGGTTAAGCATCCAACTTCGGCTCAGGTCATGATCATGCGGTTCACGCATTCAAGTTCTGCATCAGGTTCTCTGCTGTCAGTGGGGAGACCACTTTGGATCATCTGTCCCCCTCTCACTTTGCCCCTCCCCCGCTTGTGTGTGTGCTCTTTCTCGAAAATAAACATTAAAAAAAAAAGACATAGGAGCCAACTTGAAGACACTAAGATGTGACAATTTTAGCTTCAACAATAGTTATACAGTGGATTAAAATCCTTCAGATACATGACTTAATATATATTTTTTAAATGGTCACCTTTGGGAAATGATAGGAAAGCAATTTATTTTATAAACTGGTAAAGGAGAAACAATTATTTGTCTTACCTTTCCTATATGAACTGTATACCTGAATAAGCAAAATTTATATATGAGGGGAGATGTTTCTTGATGATAGTATTCCAACTACTAAATGAAAAAAGAATTAGAATATCACTATTTTACAACCACCATTAAATAACGGCTAAGATCTTCAGAAGAGCAATAACCAGACATTATGTGCCCCTTACGATTTTGCTAGCCTCTATCCATAGTCTTGTAAGGAGAGTGGAAGAGAACACAGAGACAAAGCAGCATGTGGAATTGCCCTGTGAGTGTGCAATAAGAAGTTCCAGACTGTGGGAAACTCTACAGGTCAGATGGCCTGGATTCTTCCACAGATAAATTATAAGAAAGTGAAGGGCTAAAAGAGGAGCCCATAGTTTAAAAAGAGAGACTTAAAAGACCTCCTGTTTTTAAAATGCATAAGACTGAACTGAAGTGTCTAGGGAATGCATATTTGGGTGATAAAACTATTTTTAAAATTTTTTTTTAACTTTTTTTTTTATTTATTTTTGAGACAGGGAGAGACAGAGCATGAACAGGGGAGGGTCAGAGAGAGGGCGACACAGAATCTGAAACAGGCTCCAGGCTCTGAGCTGTCAGCACAGAGCCCCATGCGGGGCTCGAACTCACGGACCGCGAGATCATGACCTGAGCTGAAGTCGGCCGCCTAACCGACTGAGCCACCCAGGCGCCCCTAAAACTATTTTTTATAATGGAAGGAGATGATTACTTTAAATACCATGATAATGGTGGCTTCTTAGAAGGGAGGCTGGGCACCTGAAAGAGGTTGTAGAATGCTTGCCACATCCTCCCTCTTTATCTGAGTGGGGTCTACCTTCCAGGCATTTTCTACACATGTGTTTTATTTGACATAATCCTTTTTTAAAGCTAAAACTGTTTTTAAAAGTCTTTAATAGTGTTCAAAGATACTACATAGTTCTAAGTGGGAGAGGAAAAACTAGGAATTTGAGAAAAAAAAATTATTGAACTGTTTCAACATGAGACATATTCTTCCTGAGGATTTAATACACATATTAAATGCTTAGAACATAATTTCATTTTTCCTTAACACTTTTTTAAGATGGATACTGGATATTCATCTTGGATTATGTTTTGCACCTACTTTAGTTTGGGGCTTTCTGCAGACAGCAACATATCCTTATGCTCAAGTATTTCTGTTTATAGCCCATGAACATCGTAAAGTTGTATATGAGGTCACTCCTAAATGTTTTAATTCCCCTCAGATTTCCAGGGCATATAAACCCTTGGTCAGTATTGCTTTGGAAGAGTGAGAAGTTAGATAAGATTATGGGTGGCCTTAAAATTCTTTGTTTAGTTTTTGTATTTAACAGGTATTTATTGGTACCTGTGTATGTCACAGAGTAGGGATTCAGTGGTGAACTCAATAAACACAGATCTCTTATCTTCTAATGAACCTTTGCAACTCATAAGGAAAGCTCAGGAAGTTGATACTTGGGACAGGATTGAGAAAACAGCTGATCTGTTATGACCTATGATCATCAGCACAAAAATTACTCCCTGAACTTCAAACAACTATTCTCAGGCTGCTAATGACCCCCTTTTAATTCTATGAAATTGTCATTGTAGAAAAGAACAGCAGTTTCAGAGCAGGATGCTTTCTGTATACTTAATCTTAAATAACATTAAAATTCAGTTCTTTTTACTTAAGTCTACTTGCTCCTTATTTTAAAATATAAAGCATCTTCATTTAAATCCTGAGAACCATTTTTACTCCAAAAGAGAGGACATGACCCATGTTTTGAAGATAAAATGGCCACATATTTTTTTTAACTTTTATTTATTTTTGAGAGACAGAGGGAGACAGAGCATGAGCAGGGGGAGGGGCAGAGAGAGAAGGAGACACAGAATCTGAAGCAGGCTCCAGGCTCTGAGCTGTCAGCACAGAGCCAGATATGGGGCTAGAACTCACTGTGAGATCATGACCTGAACCAAAGTCGAATGCTTAACTGACTGAGCCACCCAGGTGCCCCTAAATGACCATATTTTCTTCCACCTCTATTCAAGAGTACTTTTCATTAATTATCTAGTACCTGATAGCTGGTTGCTGTTTCGGTACCGCTGTCTGACTCAAGACTATACCAGCACTTACTAGAGATGCAGATGAAGAGATGTTGCATTTTTATGTTCTGGACATATTTAAAATTGTCATTTTCTAAGGACATGTGATTTTTGTTGTTTTCGCCAGCTGCCTTTGTCATCATTGAAGGGCTAAACCTGAGGCTGTCAACTCATATCTTTTGGTACTGGTGAGGTACTGAGTTCTTCTCTAAGTGGATTGATTACGATTTAATGACAACAAGATGACTGGTTGTCCTGTCCAGGAAAAGGAGATCTATTTCTTGAAATTTTCTTGGTGGATAAAAGTTTAATCATTTTTACTAAGTCTCTGACAAGTGGCTTCCTGTAGTTCTTGTTAAGATGAAACACTTAGAGTTCTCTAGGGATTAGTCTGAAAAATGCACATATGGGTGCCAACTATTTTTTCAAAAACTGCCATCATTTTTTCTACCCCCCACCTTTTTTTTTTTTTGGACAGGTAATGAAAGCATGGGCTGCTCATGTAACAGCAGTTTGCTCTCAGGATGCGAGTGAACTTGTAAGGAAGCTCGGCGCAGATGACGTAATTGATTACAGATCTGGAAATATGGAAGAGCAGTTGAAATCTTTAAAACCGTATGTATTATTAGAACAATGTTCACACTGGGAAGTAGGAACGAAGACAATTGATCATGCAGGGCTGAATGGTTTGGCGACTTCGCAGTCACGTTGGAATCCCAGAAAAGAATCGATAACAATTCTTGCTCCGTAAAAAGTCATTTGGGTGGCTTCTGTTCTAATTCCAGATGTGATACATACTGAGGAAAATATTTTGCTTGCATGGCCTTTTGCTAATTTTTTTAAGTTACCTTTTATTGTTGGTTTGTAAGAGGTCTAAAGACAAAATTGGAAGGGTATTCCATTTGGTGGCATCTATCACCACAGGAAAAACGTGGAGAGGTATGGGGAAAATACATGTTTAATGCTAATCATGCTTGCAGTGTTTTGGCTTAGTAAAGGCTTCAGAGAAGCAAAGGCAGTAGAAATGTTGGTAATCAGAGTACTGTGGATGTTCTCAGTGCATCTAAACGCCAGGCTGTGGCTTGGTTTAATGTAGCAAACAGGAGCAGATTCAGTGATTTGTTCACACACTGTTGTTCTTGCCTGTGGCTTGGGCAGACATAGAGAGGGTGCTGATGACTGTGGTCTTCATCTGGCCAAGACAGAACTGCAGCTGAGAACACAGCTAAGGAGCATTTAGAAAGATGTTTTATTGCTTCTTTTTCAAAGGTTTTCCTTCCCTTTTTCTGTTAGTTTTTGAAAGCCAGTTATTCTTGTCCATTTTGAGTCGAAGTGCAGTTGATCCTGGAACAGCACGGGGGCTAGGGGCTACTACTACATGGCCCCCACATAGTAGAAAACCTGCGTCTAACTTTTGACTTCCCCAAAACTTAATTATTAAATAGCCTACTGTTGACCAGAAGCCTTACCAGTGACAGAGTCAATTACACATATTTTGTATATTATGTATATATATATTCATATATTTATTTATATATTTATTTATATATATTTATATAATATACTGTATTCTTAAAATAAAGTAAGATAAAAGAAAATGTTACTAAGAAAATTATAAGAGAAAATAAATTTATGATATGTGCTGTATTTATTGAAAAAAAAATCTGGGTTCAGCTGGACCTGTGTACCTATTCAAGGGTCAACTGTATTTTCATGGGTTTAAAAAAAAGGGGGGCACCCCATTGGACACTAGCCTTTCTCAGCTAGCAGTGCCCACTCCCAGCAGTCGTGTGGCAGCACGGCCCCGAGGAGCCAGCCAACTCCCTATGCCTTCAACCCTACAGCACCTGCTGTGCCGGGCAGTGTTAAAGCATGTGATAGAGATACAGTGGAGAACAAGACAGGCCCCCCACCACTTCCAGGGGGCTCCCGCTGTAGTCGGGGGGTGGGCGTCAATGGCACGTGCTCCTGAGAACACTGATGTAGGGAAAGGAAGGGAAAAACTGAGGGGAAGGAGGCCCTTTTAGGGAGGGGGTGGGGGGGAGTTAAAACCTCTGAGGCATTGGAGCAGAGGCTTTTCAGAGCAAGCCAGGAAAATGGGATTTTTTTGTTTGTTTGTTTGTTTGGTCCCCTGCTATGTCCCTCTACCTGGAACAGAGTAGTAACATATGGTAGGTGCTCACTAAAAATTTGTGTAATGAATTTTTGAGGGAATCTAGGAGGAGAGCACTTGTTCAGGTAGAGATAACAGCAAATATAAAGGCCCCGTGTCAGGAACACACTTGGCATATTTGAGGAATCACACCGTTCCTTGCAGAGATCTTATCAGCTACTTCCTGCCTGTGTGTCAGGACCTAGGTCTCCCTGGGCCTCCAACAGCTGGCTTCTAGACAGTGGAGTTTCAATTGATCTCATGTCTTCTACTGCTCTAGTAATAGCACCATGAGACTAAGTCCAAGGACAGTCCATTCCCCCTATCTGCCTTACGTTTTATATACATTGGAATTTGTCACCAGAGAACGGAGAACCTGACAGATGGAAAGCTGGAGCACGCCCAGCCTGGCCCCCGAAAGTACACCACGGTTTGTCCCTCTGCGTTTTCTCACAGTGGTCTTGCTCCTTTTTGGTAAGGGGATCTCTCTAGCTTGCAGATGCCAGACTGTTACTTTGACTTCTTTATTTTTTGACAGCTTCAGTTTCAGTTGATCTTTGTGACCTTTGCATGGAGTTTGGCCTTCGAATCCACCAAGAATAAAATTATTTCTCCTTTCAAATAGCAACTTTTTAGATCAAATCTTAGAATTTTGCAGTTGGACTTGAAATCCTTCAGTCCAACTCTGTCATGTTATAGTTGAGAAACTAGGGGGCAGAGGACTTTGGAGTTTTTGCATGCTCAAGGTCATGCCACTTGAGCAATAATGGGAGAGCTGAGTCCACAGCCTGTCTCTGGACTCCTTTTTCAGGCAGTGCCTATTCTATAATACCAGGCTGCCTTTAAATTTTATTTAAAATAAGTATTATGTTTGTCTATTCAAAATTTGGGAATGAAGTAGAAACTTAAACTCGTAAAAATAATTTACTGTTCTTTTCTAATGAGAAGAGTAGTTATCTAGTAAGGTCATTCTC
The DNA here is from genome assembly GCF_016509475.1 of Prionailurus bengalensis. Classification (NCBI taxonomy): domain Eukaryota; kingdom Metazoa; phylum Chordata; class Mammalia; order Carnivora; family Felidae; genus Prionailurus; species Prionailurus bengalensis. The sequence continues at coordinate 96,037,559 of NC_057349.1, read as the reverse complement.
TTATCCTTCGGTTTTTATTTGTCCTTCTTTAATTTGGTTCCATTTGAAAGGCAGGCTCAAGATCCACAAATTTGGCCAAAGCTGGTTTTAGAAGCTTTGATGTTTTATTTCATCCAGATGAATTTAAAAGGGAAAATGGATTTAAAACGGAATTCATTTATTAACTTGCTTAACTTCTAAGCATGCATTTTCTAAATAGATGTTTGTTTATACAGTATTTAAAAGTGTTATTGGGTTTTATCCCCTGTAAGTGGAATGCAGTGATTATAGCAGGTTTAGATCAGCTTTAAGAAGTTGAATATCTATCAGTTCCTAGAGATACCATAGGACTGGGTTTGGGGGGCATGCTAGAGCACAGTTGAAGACTGAGAGCAGATTGTTGATTTCTCCATACATTGTCCTGATGCTGTGCATGAAGCCAAAACATAGCAGTAAATTCCAGAAGATGAAGAGGATGGTACACAAGCAGTTTTGATATGGAGGGAATAAAAGCAAATCATTCTATGGGTGAAAACCTTTGCATGCTTTTCTTTCAAGTATTCAAATGCACTAATAAATACTTTGACTTATATTGGATAGATTGCTTTGCAGTTTCCCATAAAGCTTAGGTCAGGGTTTCTCAACCTTGGCAACCTTAGTTTCTGAACTACTGACATTTGGGACTGGATAATTTGTTGTTGTGAGCAGCTATTCTCTGCATTCTGTGTATATACATCATTCTGGGCCTCTAGGTGCCAGTAGCCCTTCCCACCACTTCCCCTAATTGTGACAACTAAAAATGTCTCTAGACATTGCCTAGTATGTCCTCTGAGGACCAAAATTGCCTTTGGTTGAGAACCACTTATTTAAGTCATTCTTAAAGTATTAGAAAAATGATATGATTTTACGACAAAGAACTAGCCACATTTGACTTATCTCAGCGGCAGGGGGTAGTCAGAGCAGACTAGTGGGTGTGCCCTTTTCTCCTTTGTCAAAGCAGCCCCCCCCTCTGCTGGATGGCATGCTGCAGTGAGGTTTGTGTACTGTCGCTGAAATAGACCCTATAGCTGATAGGCAGTGCGAATGAAGGGGAATGGAGCTGTAGTTAAAGACTAACAAGGATGTTTTGATTTGATTTTTTTTTTTCTGTCCAGGTTTGATTTCATTCTTGATAATGTTGGTGGATCCACTGAAACGTGGGCTCTAAATTTTCTCAAGAAATGGTCAGGAGCCACATATGTGACTTTGGTGACTCCTTTTCTCCTGAACATGGACCGATTGGGCATAGCAGACGGCATGTTGCAGACAGGAGTCACCATGGGTTCTAAGACGTTAAAGGTAGGGAGGACAGTCTTGGTTGATGTGAGCAAGCAGGCGCCTCATGCTTCTGGGAATTGGCTTCCACCTAGCCTTTTTTTTTTTTTTTTTTTTTTTTTCCGTCTTGGAGGCAGCATGGCACAGCAGCTGATCAGATTCACATTCTGGACTCCACTCAATAGCTGTGTAACCTGCAAGTTACTTATGTCACTAAGCCCCAATGTCTTTACCTGTAAGATTAAACTAATAGGGTAAGGTATCTACCTTACCACGTGTTGTAAGGAGTAAGTGAGATAATCCATGTAAAGAACTTGGCAAAATGCCTAGTATATACAACACTCTTATTAAATGTTAACCTTCGTTATTAGCTGTTACCTTCCGTGATTCCATCTGATATACCCTCTGCTCACTGTTATTAAATGTTAACCTTTATTATTAGCTATTATTACCTTTCGTCATTCCATCTGATACACCCTCTGCTTCCTTCTTGCCTATATGTGATGACCTTCTGTCTGTTTCACCAGTCTTAATCCATGCAGGCTCTTGTATATGAGGGGGGAAGCTTCATTAAGACTGTGTAGAGCTGGTTGTGTCCAGGGTAGTACCACTGGGTTATGCCGGTGATTTCTAGACTGGAGCTTTCAGACCTGTAGAGGTCTGTGGGCATTTTTTTGAATTTCAAAAACCTGAAGGAAGTTGTGTTCTTACTTTAGTGAGACCACAAAGGCAAATAGAACTATGATGCTTTTTCTGGAATTATATCAGCTTGTCCTAACACTGCACATCCCATGTGAATCAGGTAACTCTAGCTATTGATTACATTCTGGTCATTTCTGAGACTTGATTAGTCAGCCTGGCTCTGTCACTGAGGCCACTGTTACCAGAGCCATAAGAAGCTTTCTCACCCAATGGAACAAATCCAGTGTGTGGTGGGCCTTGAGGTTTAGTGCCCAGCAACCCTAGCTGCAGGACTGATGGCTGAGCTTGAGAGGGTGCTCCCTACTTAACATGATAGCATGTTGTCCTCACAGTGGGGACAGGCCTATATAGTGTCATGGTACCCGTTCTTGGTAATTCTAGATCAATGGCTTAAGGCTTAAAATCTGAATTAATATTGACATGGTGTAAGTGATAGGAGAAAAAAAGATAAATTCTATTTTTATTAATCAGACAAAATACTTCAGACTCAGGAAAAAGGCAGTAGAAGGTTGTGAGTCGTCATGCCAGGCTAACAAACACTGACCCATATTTAAGGAATGAGTGGCTCAAGGGCCATCTTTAGCTTCTTTATTCTTGAAATTAATTTGGGACATTTTAAGAGTGAACTTCAGGACTTTGGCCTCTTGAATTCTGTGTAGTAACTAAATAGGTAGAGGTATTAACTGAGGGCTGTGACCATGGAGTAGGAGGCCTGTGTGTGTGTGTAGTGTGAACATATGAGGCTCTGGACTCAGGCTCCTTCATTTTCACCTGATTCAGGCGGTGGCCGGAAACGGCGTCCGTGCGCTGCTTTGGTACATGGAGAAAAGAATCTTAGCTGTCCTTCATCTCTTCTTTCTCCTTTCACAAAACCCAGGCTATCCAAGTGGTTTCAAGATAGAAGTTAAACTTTTCTGTAAGATTTCACAGTTTGTACTTGAGTGAGACCTCTTACAAGCTAGCCTTCTGAGTGGTCCTCTGAGAGTAACACAAGCACTTTCTCTTTCCTCCTACTTGAAAGAGGATAGTGGTGATCTCCTGTGAAAACCTTTTAAGTAGTTTCTGATGTCCTCCTGAGAATGTGCACGGTTAAAGCCTCATTGTAATGCTCCAGACTCCTGCCTGCTTTGGTTTACTTTCTCCTATAATGGCCTGGAAAAAATACACAGACCCCTTAGAGCACAGTATAAAAATTCTGCTGTTGCAGACCAAAAAGTTTCACTTTACAGGCCAACGTGCTAGAAAGAATTATAGACATGAGTTTTTGACCGCTGTAGTTCCTTCTTTAAAACCCTCAACAGTTACCAGAATGTTTTAATTGTCTGAGGCCAGGCCTTAGGGAGAAGTACAGGAACGGGTCTTTTGTGATTGTAGTTAACTTGGCCTTCTGTAAATTTGGGATGGTCTCAGTGCCTTCAAATGGTACTTTTTTTTCCTTCTCTTTAACTACATTTGCCTAGACCAGTGCCTCACAACTTCTTTCATGCTGTGACACCTGTAGAAAATTATTAGTGTTTGAATAGATACTGCGTTTGTTCTGGGCCAAGAGCAAACTACCTGGAGACGTGTGCCAGCCTGGGCTCTGCCTTGCAACCTGGAGGGCTGAGGTGACTCAATCTCGTCATGCCTATTTTAGGGTAAGATTGGCTTTGTTTGCATCCTGTGGTCCTGGGATAATTATTATTGATGACTCATTGAACTCTCAGAATTGTTCCAGGTTAGGTAATAAATTACAGGGTCATTCATCCAAACCAGTAAGCCATTCCGGGTACAACCATTGCAAAGCTCTGCCCAGACAGCAGCTTGCTTTTATCTGTCTTTCTATAATCTTTTTTTAAATTTTATTTTTTAAAATTTACATCCAAATTAGTTAGCATATAGTGCAACAATGATTTCAGGAGTAGATTCCTTTGTGCCCCTTACCCATTTAGCCCATCCCCCCTCCCACAAGCCCTCCAGTAACCCTCAGTTTGTTCTCCATATTTATGAGTCTCTTCTGTTTTGTCCCCCTCCGTATTTTTATATTATTTTTGTTCCTCTTCCCTTATGTTCATCTGTTTTGTTGTCTTTCTATAATCTTAAACTCTGATTTGTTATTGCTGCAATCTTTCCTCAATAAAGTTTGCTTTCAGCACTAGATAAGTATTTATTGAATAATAAATATAAATATTTATGCATATGATACCTTATGCGTATCAGGCGCTTTACATTCATTCTCATTTAATCCTTCCAACAACCATGCGAGCAAGGTATCGCCATTCTTTAGTCCAGGAAACTGGCTGACCTGTGTTTAGCTTGACCTAAATAACACAACGGTTAAGTGCCTGAGCTAAAGGAGCAGGGGAGTCCCATTGCACTTGACAATTTCATGCCGTGGTAGTAGCTTCTGGCATGCTGAGGAAATGTGAGACAGAGGCCATTGCGGGGAGGGAGATAGCATGGTGCTGGCTAATCCTGTAAGTACCTCTGGATGGCTCTCATCTAATGAAGTTGAGTTGGGCAGGTCATTGAGGTATGTATCATAGAGAACCTCAGTTCACTTGTTATTTTGATAATGGCCTACCTTACCTTTGACATAAAGAATAACAATTAAAAGTGGGGGTTTGGCACTAAAGTGGTCACAAACCCTCTGGGTAGAAGAATTTTCCTTATTTTTATCTGGGGATGTATTGTCCCATAATCGATTAGGTGGCTTGGGACTTGTTATAACTGTAGGGGGAGACCCAACCGTGATGTATAATGAACTTTATGCTTTGTTTTGCCCTTAAAGCTGTCCTGTTCCTCTCAGAGCCAGAAAACTATCTGTGATTGGATTTCTTGTCTAAGATTATATTTTGGTGCCTTATTGCCCCTTAAGCATTCTTGAATTAGGTTTAAAAGCTCTTCTCTGTTGCCTCTGGGCTTTATTTAAACCCTAGTAGGGAAAGCGTAGAGGTCTTAGCCCCTAATTTCTCCTAAGGAAAAAATTGAGTGTGTAAGATTATTTAGACTATCATTTTAAGGACAGCTTTCCTGTGCTTACTTGCTTGTCATTCACAATTTAGCAAAAAAGCCTATGTTCATGTGGATACAGTTTGTTCATTCATTAATTTATTAAACATTAATGGAGCATCCATTCTCCATCAGTCACTGTGCTGTGGTGTTGGGCACACAGCTCACTGATTCAAAATGAATAGGAAATCAGTTTGTCTGTCTTAGTCATCCAGAAAATACTCTTCCCTAAATTTTCATTTAGTCAGATTGTATCCTTTCCTATATTTGACATGTTTGCTTTTCTCCTTTTCAGCATTTTTGGCAAGGAGTCCATTATCGCTGGGCTTTTTTCATGGCCAGCGGTCTATATCTAGATGACATCGCAAAACTGGTGGACGAGGGAAAGGTACGTATTGCTAGAGCATCCCCTGGCATCTCCGTGACCTGCCCGTCAAGCCTGGTCACTGGGAATGCTCCAGGGGTAGGCATGGTCTGTGCACATTCTGCTTTTACGTGGTCATGTGTAAGTGCCGTATTTTTGGTTCTGTCTCCATGGGAATTACAGATCTAGACTGCTACATTTAAAAAACAGTGACACAATCTGGTTCAACCCCCTTAGTTTACAGGTGAAGAGGCAGGCCCAGAGAGGATATGTGATTTTCTCAGAGACACTTAGTTAGATGGTTAGCAGAGCTGGAATCTACAGCGAGGCTAATAGTATTTTGGTAATGGTCCTGAAAAGATGGCACCACACGGGTCATCTGTGCACACACTTGGGAGTTGACAGTAGCACTGCTCTGGAGCTTCTATAGTCCAAGGGTGAGGCTGCTCTGGAGGTAAGCAGATTCCCAGATGAGCCAGGTGAACAAATACTGTGGAATCTCTACCCTAAGAGAACTGGACCAGAAGTCAGGTCCCAGGTCTCCTGTTCCCCAGCTAGTGTCACATGCTCAAAGGGCAAATAGCGGTATGTCTGAGGGTCAGTGGGCAGGACATCTGTGAGGACTGGTGGGGATTTTGGTGGGGACCACCGGTTGATGGTTCTGACTGCTTGCGTCTGTCCTGCATGGACTCTGGTGAAAGACTCCTGCTTCTAGTCAGATCATCCCTGTTTGGGTGTCCAAGACCTTTTAGGACAGCTGTGGGTTCAAAGGTTCCTCATCTACCACTGTTTATTTTGAGTTTTCACATGGTCTTAACAGCTCTGACATTCTCTCTCTGGAAGAATAACCTGGAAGGAAAATTCATATTCTGGTGCTGATGTTTATGATTTTATTGAGAGACTATATGAAATTATAGGGTAGAGACCTTTATATACCCTAGACGGTTGCGTGAGGTCATAGGTTAGGTAAAATGATTTTCATTTTACAGATGAGAAAACTGGCTCAGAGAGATAAAGGCACATGTTTAAGTTTGCAGAAGTGGGACCAGAAGGCACACTTCCTGACTCCCAGTCCTGTGCTTTTCCTTCTCCGTCATTCAGCTGCATCCTTAGTGCTTGAGGCTGATCTGGGACCTTAGCTTAAGTTGTCTCGTTCTTGTCACTTTAAAATGGGCAGGAAAAAATGATGGAGCAGGACCAGTTTTACACTGTATGATCCATGCTGGGCCATTTGGAAAGAGCCCCTCAAGATGGGCTTTCTTGTGCTGGTACCTGCACACCACTTTGATTTTGGAAAAGAATGATTTTAGGACCTACTGGTTACTTTTTGTGCATTTAGTTTTTTTGTTCTGTTATAGCCATGGAACTATATGATAGAAAATGCCCTGCTACTATTTCCCAGATTCTGTGGTTTCAAGATTACTTGCCTTTTCTCGGACTTCTAAGTCTTTGTGTGTCCTGGGTGGATGGTCTCAGCCTTATGACTGTATGTAAGTGCCTCTTGGTAGGGTTCTTCCCTTATCCCACAAGGATGCTTATTGCTAGGAAGAAGGAAATGAACAGTCATTAAATAATGTGGCCCATAGTTTTACACAGTCTTTCATGCGATTGGAGCCCCATTATTAGAGGGGTCCCCGTCCTCCAAAAGTGTACTGTACAGTTGTGCTTGTCCCAGTATCTGCGACAGGCTGTCCACGTGCTTACCATTGCTTTTTTGTATTCAAAATATTGTGGCTCCCCCTCTTTCTCTCTACCTGGAAATTACTATTTATGCAACAGAGAAGAGAGGTGATTTGTGTATATGTAACTATTCAATTTGGCAGATAACTGGTAGAATGGCTAAAAGAGGACAAGGTAGAAATAAAGATGCCCTTGATGTGTCCTCAAACGAGGGTGAGTGAGGAAATATTCTTTTGGCTTTTGATTCTTCTCTCTCCTGACCAGCGTTATTTGGGCTCAGGAGTCATTTCTGACAGTGAAGGACTCTGGGACTGTGGAAGTTGGTTTGTGACATTGGGTGCCGTGACGGGGTCAGCTGTGTTCTTGTGCATCCTGCATCACTCTGGGTGTGAGAGGGTGCCTGTCCATGCCGGGAAATTGGAGCAGGTAACAGAGCACGCCTACTTCTGTATTGTGTGGTTAGTGGAGAGTATTAAATTGAATGAGGACAGTGAAGTTCTTCCAAGCTTTGGCTGAGCGTTTGGTGAATCTCATTGGCAGGTATCTGATAGAGGGACTGTAATTATTTTTTGACAGTGTGAAGCCATGAACCAAAAGAACCTGTCTTTTTAAAATACTTTTAAGTGTTTGAATACATAATACATTTACAAGGTTCAAAATCCGAAAGGTAGGAAAAGTTACTTCATGAAATCTTCCTTTGACTGCTTTTCCTCAGTCACTGAGATTGTCCTTGTCAGATACAGCCATTGTTACCAGTTTCTTGGGTATTCCAAAGATGTACCGTGTATCGACAGAGTGATAGAAAAGAATGATTTGTAATTACCACACCGAGCGTAACAGACTGCTACTGAAATTGTGCTTTATGTCTTACAGTTATTTTGCATTTTTTTCCTTTTTTCCTAAATACAATAAACATTTCTTGTTTTATATTATCCAGCAAGCTTTTTTGGGTTAGCATGCTCAAAGATTAGAAATAGGAAAACCTAGCACATGTCTAGTTTATTGTCTTCACCCCACCCCCTCGTCCTGCCACTGTGTCTCATTGAAGAGAGAGACCCCAAGAGATTATGTGACATGTTCAAGGGCCCAAGTCTCTTGACCTCCAGGACCATTCCTTCAACCACCCTTTGCTATCAGTAATAGTTAAAAATCAATCAATCAATTTCTCATATAGTCTTCGTTGTTTTCTGCTTGTTCAAATAGTCATCTAAACATTTAGATAGGTGGAGTTTGAATTGTATCAACAAAGTCTTTCTGTATTTTTCAGTGTCTTTCAGGCCAGCAAGGAGGTTTTACGGCAGATTTTTTAGACTGTAGTCAGCTATTGATAAGAATGACTGTGCTTTCAGGAAATATATATATATATATGTATGTGTGTATGTATGTATTTGCTTGTGTATGCGTTTATTCATTTCCTATTTGCTGCTGTAACAAATTCCTATAAATGTAGTGGCTTGAAACCACACGAACTTACTATCTTGTAGTTCTAGAGGCCAGAAGTCTAAAATGGGTCAGCAGGGCAGTGTTTCTTTTGGAGGCAGGCTGCAGGGGAGAATCTGTTCCCTTGCCTTCTTCAACTTCTAGAGGCCACCTGTATTTCTTGGCTCAGTCTTGCATCACTTTGACTTCCACTTCCGTCATCCTGTCTCCCTCTGACTAACTGTCCTGCCTCCCTTTTCTAATGGCCCTTGTGATTACATTTGGCCCATCCAGATAATCCTGCCCATCTCAAGATCCTGAACTTAATCATGTCCTTGAAGCCCCTGTTGTCCTGTGAGTGATGATATTCACAGGTTTAGGGGCTTAGAATGTGGACATCTTTGGAAACCACTATTCTACATACAGTGCATAAAGTATCTCAAAAGATACGAAAAAAACTTGAAATATTGGTTGCCTTGGAGGAGGAGAACTAGATGGCTGGGGCTGAAGTGTGGAAGGGAGATTTTTCTTTGTACCCTTTCATCTTTTTAACTATGTTTATCTGCACACATGTAGTTATTAAAGTTCTTTGATGTCATGTGCTTAACATTCACAGATTTGTTTAAGATCCTAGGTGACCAGCCAAGCTTCTTGACTGAGCAGTGAAAGAGATATCTCCGTTTATTTCTTTTAGTTAGCATTAGAATAGTTCCTATATAACTTATTAGAATTTAATTCAGAACATTTACTGAGGGCCCACTATTTTCACCTAGTAGGGTATGGAAATATGTGTTGGCCATGTTGAGTTACCTTCTGAACAATGATGTCCACTGGAACTTTCTGCAGTAATTGAAATGTTCTCTGCCTGCACTGTCCAATATGGTAGCCAGTAGCCACATGTGGCAATTGAACACTTGAAATGTGGCTAATCCTTCTGAGGGACTGGGTTTTTCATTTTATTTACCTTTGATTACTTTACATAGCCACATGCAGCTAGATGTTACCATGTTGGACGGTGCAGCTTTAGAGAAAAATGTAGTAAGTTCTGAGGCAAGCAATTTCCCAGACCTTTCTTGAGATCTGTGGCCTTAGTTTAGCAAGGAATTACATTTTAAAACTTTAAGCTTCTTGCTTGCAACTGGATTTTTTCCCTCCATGGAGAGGATGTCATGATTAGGGATGGAATCCTGAGGACCGCTAGGAGAGAGTTCTCTTGCTGGAGAGGACGGGCACCTCATGGATCCCATCACCCTGCTGTTACTGCAGTCTTTCTAATGCAGCTGATTGTTTCTGTGGAGAAACGTAGCCAAGTTTCTCCTCTTCTGGCTGGAAGGAGTGCCTTTTCCAGGGGGACCTAGGGACAAGTCCTGGATACTTTCCAGCATGGGAGCATTCACTCCTTTGGAGTGCACCCTCCATTAACCCTCCCCCACCCCCTTCTTACCACCTTTCTTCCTGCTTTGAGTTTTCTGGGACCCGAAAGTTCCAGAAATAGCCAGTCCAAGCAAAGCCCACTTCTTCCTTTTGTCTTCTTCATGTCTCCTTAGTTCAAGTCCCCTTCTACCTGGGAATATGGAATTTATCTAGAGGTCGCAGGGGCATACCTGTCTAAGAGTAGTGCTGGAACTGTGGCCCTGCCGCCCCTGCCTCCGGTCCCTAGTGCCGCACAGGTGTGTGGACTTGGATTTAGGGCAGGAGCCCTTAGGTATCCCTTGTGTCTGTCATCTGTTCATGTCTCTTCACACACCTCGCCTTCTGAGATCTGCAGTTTCTGTGCCCAGTGGAAGCTGAGATTGAGGGCTCAGGAAGAGGTGGCTGGACTGTGGCTCACGCCCCCCTCCCCAGACTGCACCCGTGCCGTGCAGGATGCAGGACCCTCACTTTGGCTCCTGTGCTAAAAGCTCTGACCTGCATTAGCACTTAACCACTTGCACTCCGGTTTCCTAATCTATCCAACAGGCTCGCTCAGATATTTAGGTCCCTTTTAAGCTCTACCGTTGTGTATTTTAAGCTCTACTGTTGTGAAAATGGGGATTGAGGGGATACCTCTCTGCCTACTGTTCTGCCTGCAGAGATGGTGTCCTCCCTCCACCAGCTCTCCTGAAAAGGGTTTCTCTTTCCTCTTCCCCTCAAGGGGCGGAGAGTTTCTGCCTCGGAGACAAGGAGGCTTGCCCAGTAGCTGCAAGCAACAATATTCCGAGGCCACGCCAGGCAGTTGAGGTTCCCATCGTCCCTGTGTTCTCACAGAAGGGATGTCAGGCAGCAGGTGCCAAGTCCTGGGGTCTGGCTTTTACAGCCTTTGTGTAAGAAAGGTAAGGCACAACCAGGAGGGCCTGACTTTGGGTCCAAGACCAAATGAACGCTGCTGCCATGAGCGTCTCCCAGTCAGCTGCCGGCCCCGTGCATCTGCGTAGCGGGAAGTGTGGTGTGAGCCCACCCGCTTTATAACAGGGCTCCCTGTGCCGGCTGGACTATAGCAGTGTCATCACATAAATGTCCCCACCTCACTGGGAGTAACCTTTCTTTCCCCTCTCTGGATTTTGACTCTGATCTCTTTGTCCGTAACAAACAAGCATTCTAGGTCTGATGTGAGGCTATATGTAGACACTGCTCCATTATCCAGTTAATCTCCATTTGCTGTCACCTATTCAGCCAACAGTGGCATCTGCCTGCCTGTTGATCGAAAGCCTTTTTTTTCATTGTCACTTATGGGAACAGCTGAATGACTCATTATGGCCCAGTCAGCCCTCTGGGGTTATTCGGCACAATAGGCCTGACCAGCCAGATTAAAGTGTGCGGTCACTGCAGGCCGGCTGTGTCATCAGTTCGGGGTCTGTGTCTCCGGTCAGAGTTCTAAAGTGAGCATAGCTAGCCGAGCCTGGGCATTCGCTCTAGAGTTGAGCAGGTGGCTTCACGGTTCTCCCTGACCGACTGTAACACCGTGGCTGTGTTGCTTTTGTTGCCGGTGTTCAAAGCTCAGTGAAAAGCTGATGTTATTGCCTCCTTTCTTTCCTTGGTTTACCCTCAGGAGCCTGTTTTGTCTAGCTGCTCTGGGTTAGTGCCTAACATTTAGAGGGTAGACACTTGGTCAATCTTTGTGTGATTCTGAATGAATGTGTCTGACACAAGTCAGGGATCCTAAGATTAAGGCAAAAGGCTGCGGGGATTCCCACTCCAGTGGGCACTAAACTCACCTGGAAAGCTTACTGAAAATGCATGGTCTCCACCCCACCCCACCCCACCCCCTAGAGATTCTGGCTTAGTTGTTCTAACTGGAGACCAAGGACTCTGAATTTTAAAGAATTTTTTTAACGTTTATTTATTTTTGAGAGAGAGAGAGACAGAACATGAGAGGGGGAGGGCAGAGAGAGAGGGAGACACAAAATCAGGAGGAGGCTCCAGGCTCTGAGCTGTCAGCACAGAGCCCGACACGGGGCTGGAACTCACAAACCGTGAGATCGTGACCTGAGCCGAAGTCAGATGCTCAACCGACTAAGCCACCCAGGCACCCCAAGGACACTGCATTTTAAGCCTGCATTCAGGTGGTTCCTTTTTAGGTAATGTCCCAGGGGCTTTAAAGAGAGTGATAGGTTCAGGAAGTTTCACGTGCGATATGCAGGAAACAACTTTGGTGCCTTCCATTTTTATTTACCAGAGGAGGCAGATAGGTTTCATTTGGGGAGCCAGCTCGTGTCTGTTCCTAGTGACTGCGGAGTTGAAAAAGATTCCGAGGTCATGCTTAGCTTGCTGGGGAGGACTGTGGTTGTTAATCAGTAATGTCCCCAGTGTGGATGGGAGTGTACATGTGTACACGTGAAATTGGACAACTCATTGAACTTTGGGTCTTGATTTCCTCATCTGTAAATGGAAATAATACTGCTACCTACCTCATAATGTGGCCTTAGGGATTAAATGGGGTAAAATCCATAGAGGGCTTAAAAGAGGACAATACATGCTGTTACTTCTGTCATGAGCTTATCGTGATTTATGAGTACAAAAGAATTTTAAACTCTTTGGAGAAGGGAACTTTTGGAGCCCAAGATACTCTCCTGGTGACAGGGCTATAAAGTTCACATGAGAGGAAACTACTTCAGATGCCTCTGAACCCCACGAGAACATATCTTTCTAGTAAAGTGTATGCACTGGCTTATGCCTTCTGACCCCTCCTCCCTGTCTGTGGAGCTGTGGGAGGCAGTCCTCTGAAATACCCAGTGGACAATTATTGATTTCTGCTGGAAGTTTGGAAAAGGAAGAGTTCGGTTGGATTTTTGCATCAGGAGAGAGGGTACTAAGTGGGACGTCCGTTCGGAAGGAGGTTGCTGGCAGTACTAACAATACAGTAAACAGAACCAGCAGCATTCCCGCACTTCTGAGCTGGCCGAGGTGGCTTTCCTGAACATTCTAACCAGCTGCTCTGCCATTTGGCAAACCCTCTCAGGACAGTTCCACCCCGGACAGTTCTCCTGAAACCCAAAGAACCCACGTAAGATTCTTGCTTCCCAGTTATCTTAGTGGTTTTCACCTAGGTGACATTTATTAAGCGCCTGTCCTGTGCCTTACATTGCGCTGAGTGTGGGGGCTGGTGTGCAAAAGAGGTGGCCTGTGCCACAGGTACTGTAAGCTTGGGCTGATAGGCCAAACATTTAACACATTATAAAAAAGAATCTGCCCTTATTCTGTACACTGCCTACAAGGGGGCCACAGAGATACATAGAGCAAAACCTTGGGATGCCCCGTTGGGTGTTTACCCTACCCAACAGAGTGGCTGAGACGAATACGCAGTTGTGAAGGGCAGTCTGTGTGGAGGGCCATCCAAGTTCCATAGCAGTTCCAAGAGAATGTACTGCAAACTGGGGGGGTCGGGAAGGGTAGTGTGAGACCTGGGCTGGGACGGTGGTAGAACTGACAGAGGGGCACAAATTCCCATTGTTCAGACGGTGATGAGTCGGCCATTTTGGAAAAGTGCGGAGTCTGTATGCGGGCCGAGGTTGGGATGGTGGTGGCCTTTGAATGCGTGGCTGGGAGCTGTGGAAGGGCTCTGCATAGGAGAGTGACACGACCCAGCACAGCTACCTTCCAGGGATGCAGTGAGGCAGGAGAAAAGACAGGAGTGGGGCTGCCGTTGTGGCGTGGTGGTCAGCTCCTCATCTAGGTGCGTGAGACAGAACCGGGAGACTGGCCTCAAGGGACGTGGTGAGGACACCGTTGACCCATCTGCCTTGAAAACCTACATCTTTCCTCCCCTCCAATCAACTTCTTCTTGTGTCTTACAGATTCAGCCAGTTATTGAAAAAACCTTCCCTTTCTCTAAAGTTCCAGAAGCCTTCCTGAAGGTAGAAAGAGGACATGCGAGAGGAAAGACTGTAATTAATGTCATTTAAATAAACTCTCAGTTTGGTGATTATTGGCTCTTATTCGGTGAGTGCCTCTCAGCCCCAAATTTCTAGTAGCCATCACTTTCCAGATTAGATGATGAGTTCCGTGATACAAGTTTAAAAATACAGACACCTATTTGCCAGTAATTTCTTGTTCTTTGAACTAAGCACAGAGAGTCCTTTTCTAGCCATACCACCACCCTCTCTGCACGTCCCTGCTCGACATCCGTGCATTCTTGTTTGCCGAGAGGTCCTCTGACCCAAGCACCAGGGACACACGAGTAAGGAAGACATGACACGAAAATATCCACACTTGGACTTGTCTATAAAGTCAGCGAAAATTGCATTGTTTTTTTCAAGCTGTTTTTCACACCAGATTTGCACGTTGTTGTGGCATCTTCTGTCCTAGTAGCTCAAAGTCTTTTATTAATGTTTGTGAGATACTAAAACTTTTGGCATATGGGTGGAGGGCGGCATGAAGAGCGTAAAGCTACTTCTTAAAAAAGTGCTCACTGATGAATCCAACTGGACAAGGCTTCTTTTGCTTTACTGTGGTCGTAACCACCCTCAAAGTTGTAAATCTCTTAGGGTCACGTATAAAAATCTAGCTGATTTGGTTGTTTAGTCTCAAGAAAATGGAAGGTGATGGTAAAGTTTCTAACTTTTTAAAACCCTTACATTTAGCATGAGGGCTAGGCCTCTTTCACCAACTAAAACATGCTCCTCTGAGGACTTGTCCGTGGAAATTGCAACCCTTCTCCAGTTTCTCACCTTAAATGCCTGTACTTAGTTATCTCGCCAATAAGCCCATTGCAGCTTTTGAATCTCTAGTCTGTGACCTTCATTCAAGGTAAGTGTTTATTTCCTGTGGCATTCCTCCTCGCTCCTGCACCTTAGATACTAAGCTTTTAGCTTTGGACATGGACTTGAGTAACCTGATACTCAGTCTGTGCCTATTACACACTCATTTAGTAACACTGGATGAGGGCTTTTCTCTGGAATTGCTGGTCTCACCGGCCCAAATACATTTTAAGAGAAAGAAAGTGGTGTTCTCGTCAGTACTGGCCATTTCTGACTTCCGTGTGAACAGTCCCAGCACTCTTCTTGAGGGCGCCGGGGTGGTATAGCGAGGGGAGGGAAGGCCTCACTTACCCTCGTGTCCTCTCTCTTCACCAAGGAGTCTGGAAAGAAACTTTCCCCCGCCGTTATCCAGCACTGCCTCCTCCCCGCAGTCATCTGTGCCTAATCTGCCCCGGTGAAGCGTTGAAAGGGCTACTGCAAGGACGCTCGCACATCTCCTCAATACAGTTAACCAGAAACCAGTTTATTCGAGATAAATTCAAAACAGGCTACTGCAACATGACCCCAGCACACTGTAGTGATCCGCACGGAGGCCTAAAATCGCAACTCCACATCATCTAAGAACAAGACCTGTTGGCAGCCGTTGGACATGTGCAGGTGTTCCTTTAAAACCCAAGATAAGCTACTGACCACAAGTGCCTATCCAAGCCTCCAGGGAGGAGCAATGGTTAGGAAGTGGAAACACTGGAACAGATAAAAAGGAAATGAGATTTGTTCTTCCTGTGACCAGAGCACCAGTATTATTAACAAGGATAATGAAATATGGACAAAAGGGGGAAGAGTCTATCCAAAGAATGTTCAGCAGTTTTGTTCAAATGAGAATACACTGTTTGAACCTATGGGTCCGTGTATTGTCAGCAGTTAAACTATTTCATTTTTCATTGAGATGCTGCATTTTAGGGTTTTCAGAGTTCTAAAATTTGACCAGCGTTGCTTAAGGCCTCCTTTCGTTCGCGTTTGGGAGAGAATTGCTGGTCGTCATCTTGTAGCCTTCCACCTCTTTTTACCGCTACCAGAAGGCAGTGGCCGCACTCCATGCAGGCCTTGTGCCAATGCAGCGGGATAGGAAGGCAGGAAATTAGGCTAAAGACTTGAGTTTAGCGAAGGATTATATAACATTTACTTCAGAACTAATCGTAGATGAGAGGATAGGCTAGTAAATTAGGTCACGGTAACACTCTTCCGTAGCATCTGTAAGAAAAGCATTAAACACCACTTATTTGTGACATTCTAGGCCAGCCCACAAGTGGGTTAAAATAATCCAAATCCTGCTAATGTTAGCAGACCTGACAAGAAATCTTATAAATTTATTAACTTTTAGTACTAAGAAAATAGTATTTTGTTTACTTAGTTCCTTAAAGTGTCATATAAGCCTTTCCCCACTTTGCTATAGAGCATAATTGATACAGAAAACAGTAGGACCAAAATTATTGGCCTGATATTTCTTCTCCGATGCTAAACAATCTTCTGCCTTACAAACTTGAGCTTTTCTCATTCCCTTTACTTTTTAATGTTTTTTTTTGTTTTGTTTTGTTTTTTTTGAGAGTGTGTGAGCAGTGGAGTCTGGGAGACAAAGTATCAAAGTGGGCTCTGTCCTGACAGCAGCAAGCCTGATGCGGGGTTCCAGCTCATGAACCATGAGATCATGTCCTGAGCTGAAGTTGGATGCTTAACCGACAGAACCATCCAGGTGCCCCTTATCCTTCCCTTTGAAGTGTAAGAGATTTGTAGGCCCACAAAGTATATTCAAGTCTGTTCCTGTTCTCTTCTGTCACTATCTTTGGAAATAATTTAAAATGTACAGAGTCTTGATATAACATTTTCTAAAAACACCCAAAAGCTGCTATTGAGGCAACCTTTTTAAGCAGCTGCAGAAAGGAAATGAAAGAAGGACAAATTATTGGTTTAAAACTCATTATATAGTCTTTTGAAAAGATGAGACATAGTCCAGGTCATGGCAGTGTCATTCAAGCGTGGATTTAGAGTTACTGAAGAAGGAGCAAGTCCACTTTCCTCTTGGCTTGTCTGTTACCAGTCTTTTTTTTTTTTTTTTTTTTTTTTTTTTTTTTTTACATGTAGCTGGAAGACCTCCAGAAATATTCCTCCTGCATTCTTTATTCAGGTTTATAGGACCATGGCTTCCCAGACTTGTGTTAACTTCTCTTTGCTGACAGTGTTGAGGATGATGTGATTTTGGTCATACTGTGTACCCCCTGAAAGAAAGAAAAGGCACATAATAAAACGAAATGGTGTCTCTGGGAAAAAAACCAGGGAGGAAAGCCCTGGAACACATCCCTGGGCAAAGAGGGTGAATCTACTGTTGGGTGTGTTAAAATCCCATCATAGGAGCACCAACAGCTCCTTCTCCTACTTGAGTCTTAAAAGCTAGTCCACAGTTACTCTTTAGATGTCTGAAACGGGGGTGTATGTGTGGGCATGTGTGGAATGGAAGAATCTAGAGAAGGGAAAAGGAAGAAAGAGATTGTGAAATATATTCAATGGTGGGATCATGGGTTTGAGATACCAGCGAGGAAAAAAGGCAGGCTGGAAACTAGTGGAATTGTCAGATGGAACATGTTTTACATGAACAATGAAAAATGGCTTCATGAGGGCAGAGGGGAAGTGGGACCGACAGCCAGATACAGGGACAGGGTAACACTCCTACCACTGGGAACTCACTTGGTGTATGAAGATTCATAGCACTTGAGATGCTGTGTTCAGTACTGTAAAATTAGCATGGTCTCCGTAAACTCTCTTTCACCGGAATGTAAGAATATTTTCCAAGGGTGCCTACTAGATATTTAGATACTTCCCCATTGAAAGAAGAGGCCATGAGGCCATTTTTAAACATGAAAGTGTTGTCTGATTTCTTTTTTTTCCCAGTGTGGAATAAATACCTTCAAATACCTTATCCCTTTTTAGCGTAAGTCTCTGCAGCAAGGTCCTATCACCATGGACTCCATCGAAATAGAAATCTGTTCATGTAGATGTGAGGCAGTATGACTGGTATTGAAATCTATTGCATCCTCAGGCCAAGAGGAATTAAATGTTCTTATTCTCTTTTAAGCATTTACAAAATATCAGTCTAAATTTTCAGACCTTCTGGATCTCTTGTAAGAGGAGTATAATATCATCATTGATAATCCAGAGCCTCTGCACATCTAGGTGTTGCACAGAATATAAGAACAAGGTGCCTGGGACCTTTATGTGTAAGTTTGTAGTGGGAGAAAAAGAAGTTACCACCACCACCAAATCCCACTGTCTCCATTAAGACACACATACTATATATTCCTTTGAGATTTGGGGATGTATGAAGATCACAGTGTCGTCTTGTTTCATTAAGATTATGGTATATTAACATTCTTTTTGTGTACATTACCTAATTAGAATCATGAAGACTAGAAAGTCCTTGAGAAAGGACGTAGGAAGAATTGAGATCATACCAGACTTTCGATATTTTTAAAGCAAGGAGGAATCCTCTTCCAATAATAATACTTGCTGTCTACCAAACGACTCCCTCCCCAGATATCAGGAGATATAGGTTACAAGAAAGATGCTTGGTCTGATAAGTATTAGGGCAATGTTAGCAGGTAACAAATGGCTCCACAGCTGTAGCTAATGAAAATCCTAGTCTATTCATGTACCAGAGAGGTATTTGTATCTCCCTTGCACAGGACGTGGGCCGTGCGGTTGTACTCCTTCATGTCCACAAGATGGCACCACTCTCCCATATTCTGAGAGATTTAAATTTAATGAGGCAAGTGACTACTGCATCTGGCTACCTTAAGTAGATATACTGAGAGTTCACAAACATACTCAAGAGACACTGGACTAATTTATAATGAATTTTAGGAAGGGACCTTGGAGCTTTAAAGCAAAGACCTACGGAGGAAGCTCCTAGAGTCCCACATTTCTTGTCAAGACTAGAAGCCAGGCATCCTTATTCCTTGTTGACTGCCACTGTAGCAAGTGGGAAAACAAATCCTATGGAGCTTCTAGAATGTACGCTCTCTGAAGCCAAGCATTTTTCTCCCCTACTTTGGTACCCATATCTAGCAAAGAGTCTGCCACATACTGGGTGCCCAATAAAAATACACGTTAAGAGAATAAAAAACGCTCGATGAGACTAGCTCATAAAGATTACAAAACTGATCACATAACAAACATGATTCTTTATTTTTCAAAAAAATGTTTCCAATTTAGTCACAGTTCTTTGATTTTGAAACTATCTTGTAAAGTTGATACATGCATGTGCATGAGAATCCTCCACTCTACTTGCGGAATCAGGGCTTTTTGTGATTTTTAATCTAACACTGTTACAAGAAAACAAAACAAAAAAAGACAAATAGTTTGAAATCAGCCTAGGTCTGCATTCCACCAAGGCACTTCTGGGTATGAGATGATTAACCTCTCTGACCCTCACTTTTTGGACTGTAAAATGGGACAGGAGGGCATACCACGGGGCTCGCAGGGTTGCTCTAGAGATGCCCTGAGCTCAGGTAAGTAAAGTGTTCAGCATTCAGCACAGTGGCTGGTGCACAGTATGGGATCTCTCACTATGCTCATTTTCAAAAGTAAAAACTAGATCTTTAGTTGAGTACAGACAGACACAACAGAGAAAATAAATAATTCTTACCTTTGACATCTAAAACTAAATTTGGTTTCAACTTGCTGTAGATTCTGCCATCCGACTTCATGCTCCAGAACTGACTGTCGACATTCTGGTCAAGGGCCAGGCCCAGTTTGGAGCCTGAGGTCACGAGGCTCCCCACGATTGTCAGGCAGCAGTCTTCTGCTATCTGCTTACAGACAGATAAGACTGCTTAGAGGTGAGACACATTCAAGGATCGTGATCAGTTCTTGGCTCAAAGTGATTTTTAAAGTTGTCTTAGTTGTAGTTTCATTTACCCCACACGAGACACTTTCGCCAGAGGAACTGGGATCAAACAACAAATACTTATGCCCTCACTTCAGATGACACGAGTGCCAGAAAGTTCAAGATTTCTCCCCTTTGTAAGGGAAACCTTAGAACATTTTTCCCATTCAGAAATGACAATGATGTGAGGCTGGGTCTGTGGCTCTATCTCCCCTGGCCTAACCATCTCTGCTTAGCCTGACCCTTCTGGAATGTGACTGCATTTCTAATTTGAAAGGCTGCTATAACACTGAAGTGGCTAAAAAGGGCATTTTATCATTTTAAAACATGAAATTCCAGTTATTCTCTTATCTTTCCTTCATGAGAAATGTCCAATAAACATTTCTAAGAAGACATGTTATCCAACTATAAAAAGAGAGAAAGAATAAAATACAAATACAGTGAAGTATGTTTTCATGCAAATATTTTAAGGGTCCTTTTCAAAAACAAATCTATCCTTTATATATAAACTGTGTGGCAATCATGTTCATTTGACGTGAACACATACTGCTACAGAAAATGCTTATGAAAACTATATATTGAGATTAAAAGTGTGGTAATCTAGGATACTTTATCTCACAGTTAAATAACGTCACTAAAATGTTTATTAGAAATAACTGCTGAAAGGCAGTTTTCTTGAATTGTTTAAGATAATCAAAGCAGAAGTTGGCTTTTTAAAAATGCCTTCTAAATTCCAGCTACTTCTGTTTCTCAGGCTATTTCTTCTGTGCCTGTCTAAATACGACTTCTGCTTGCTGAAAGGATGATTCTCCCTCAAGCACAACAGACTCAATTAACAAGTGGTCCTTCTGCTGACTCATGGGGTACCGAGTTAAAAAAAAAATTGGGAGCAAACAGTCAAGCCCATAAAATCAAGGAGTTAAAGAGTACAACAGAAGCATAAGCTTCTCTAATAAAGTCTTACTACATTCAACTTTTTAACATCTAGTATGGCAGGAGTGATGCAAGAGGGAGATGGGCCATTATCTACTTTACAAGGTGTGATAATTAGGAAATGGACTGTCTTGTACACAGGGCATTATCTCTTCACCCTAGTCTGCGGGGACCTCCAAAATCAACCAATCAAGAATGATTTGCCATAGTGCTGGGGCTTATTGAAAAAAAACTATAAAAGATCGAGGAAATAGGGGAGAATAACCCAGACACTTCCTTTTATTACTATATAAAAATCAAGTATAAATACAAATACTCCATCTAGGATAAGTGCTAGATTTACCTCGCATTTTAAGTTCCTTGATTGGTTCTATCAGCTAAAAAATACTTTCATGAAAACCCTTCTAATTTATTTACAAAAGTGCTCAGGAAGCATCTACTTGAAGAAAGATGCTATTTACAAACACTTGTCTAAGCTCACCCTGCATTTGATGCATCCTTCTTGGTAAATCCAAATCTGATCATCAGCACCAACATCTTCCATGACCTGTATTCTGAGAAGCTTCAGATCCTCTAAGTTTCCATTGGTGGACATGAATAACCCTGTTGCTTTGTTTCGAAGTCTGAAATAAATTCGTTTCTGGAAGACAGAGACCCCAGCGATAGTCATCTATAAGTTGTACTGTTAGAAGCACAGAATAAGCATTAATAGAGGCAGAAACCAAAGTGAGGTTGGATTAGAGATAACTGCTATCCACAAGAGTCTCAGAGGGTTTAGGATCTTCTCAATGCAGAGTCTGTCAGAATTTCAAAATGCCGGGGGCAGGGAGCCTGCCTGTGGACAGCCCAGGGCGTGGGACCCACCATGTTTTGATGTTGGGTGTGGTAGCATTTCTGAAAGCTGTCACAACCTTTCAGCACCAGAAACAGAGCCCAAATTTAAAGGAGTGGGGGCACAGAGACCAAGGTTATACTTCAGTTTTATACCGAAACTATAAGGTTGAATTATGTTTACGATAAAAGATAAAGATTGCAGAGAAGAATACTCAAAGTCTAGAAAAGGAATAAAGTACCTGAGCAAAAGGTCGTAGAGAACCTATTTGGCGGCAGCCACTGAATTCATACCAATTTGGGACTTCTGCTGGTGACAGTAGGAACTGCCGACCCCTGTAATTGCCATATTCATAAGTAACCCATCTGGGAAAAAGAAGTGGAAAACCACAGTAAGCGGCAGTATCCCTTTAACAGTTGCCCCTGATTATATTTTTATAGTGCTTCCAAGTTTTACATGGAGCTTTATACTTTAAATATACATTGGGAGAGAAAAAGAAACTATTTTCTAAAACACTTAAAGCACCCATTTATTGACAAATAGCAAATTCTTGGTACATGAGTATGCCACAAAGATCCATTTTTTTTTTTAATGTTTATTTATTTTTGAGAGAGAGAGAGAGACCATGAGTGGGGAAGGGCAGAGAGAGAGAGACACAGAAGCGAAAGCAGGCTCCAGGCTCTGAGCTGTCAGCACAGAGCCCGACACAGGGCTGGAACTCACGAACTGTGATATCATGACCTGAGCCCAAGTCAGATGCTTGACCTACTGAGCCATCCAGGATCCTATCTTGAAGAGAAATAGGTAAGTTTTTCCTCTAATAGGGCAATGAAATTCAGTCCTTTTTGCAAGATTGCCCTGTACCTCCTATGAGGTTTTTGTAAAACCTTTTCAGTTGTAATAATCTTATATTTAAATAGTTACTATTTGTAAAGTTCTTATTAGTGTGTGGCACATGATAAGTATTACATAGGGTTAAGTAAAAATAATAAAGCTTTGTTTAAAGTGGGTATGGGGTGCTGGGAGCTTGGTCGGTGGAGCATCCGACTTTTGATTTCGGCTTGTGTCGTGATCCCAAGGTTGTTGGATCAAGTCCCGCATGGGGCCTGTTTGAGATCTCTCTTCTCTCTCTCTCTCTTTTGCCCCACCCCCAGTCATGCTCTTGCTTTCTCTCTCAAAAAAAAAAAATTATATATATGTAAAATAAAATAAAAATAAAACGGGTGTAATCTTCCTCAATCCAGAAAACTGAAGATTCTCTGGTCTCTTCCACCTGAAGATGCTAGTGCCCACCCCCGAAGAAGTTAAGGTCCTGGCACACGGCATGCAAGCAACCCAGCAACCCTCTTCTCTGGCTGATCTATTACATCAAGGAAGAGTGTTCTCTACTTTTAGTCCTGGAACTTTAAAATGTCATCGTCTTAGTCATTTTATCATAAAAACAAAAAATTAAAACCATTTGGGGAAAAAAAAATCACCCATAATTCTACCACAGTAATAATCTACAACTGTTTTGTAAATAACTGTCGGCCCTTCCAACACTGATGCATACAGGGAGGCCATACCTATTGTTTTTATGAGGGAAAGAAATTTACTTTCTTATAAACATTATGTTGGTAGTCCTTGCTCACTTTTATATCTTAATTTCAAAATTGTCGTAATGTGAGAAAAATCTTCCCATGTTGGCCTTTAATCATTGTACACAGCATCTGCTATCAATTTCTGGGTAAAGAAAATCCAAACCCTTACTCTAAAACCAAAGGACTTGGTCTTTCAAAGGGAGAAGAAAAATCAGCTTCCTTTCTTACTTGCTAAAAAAAAAAAAAGTGCTTAATGTGTTTACTGAGCACTGGTTTGCAAAGCATTCCCCTAGGAATTTGAGAGTACCCAAAGACAAAGTCCTTACCTTAAGTAAATTACAAATGTGGATGAAAAGATGAAATCTACCTGACACAAGGCTTTTCTCAATAGGAAAAATATATTATGAAGGTACATAATTATTAACCCTTACAGAAAATAGGAGGATAAGAGGTTATATTTCAATTTGTTTAAGGTAGCACAGGATAGAAAGAAATGTGATCAAACCTAATTAAAAACAATTTTTTTGAACAATTTTTTTTATTTTTTTAAACTTTTTTTTTTTCAACGTTTTTTATTTATTTTTGGGACAGAGAGAGACAGAGCATGAACAGGGGAGGGGCAGAGAGAGAGGGAGACACAGAATCGGAAACAGGCTCCAGGCTCCGAGCCATCAGCCCAGAGCCTGACGCGGGGCTCGAACTCACGGACCGCGAAATCGTGACCTGGCTGAAGTCGGACGCTTAACCGACTGCGCCACCCAGGCGCCCCTGAACAATTTTTTTTAATGTTTATTTTGGAGACAGAGCATGACTGGGGGAGGGGCAGAGAGAGACACAATCCAAAGCAGGCTCCAGGCTCTGAGCTGCAGTATAGAGCCTGACATGGGGCTCGAACCCATGAACCTCAGCTGAAGTTGGACACTTAACTGACCGAACCACCCAAGCACCCCTTAAAAAAAATTTTTTTTTAATGCTTTACTTATTTTTGAGAGAGAGAGACAAAGTACAAGCAGGGGAGGGATGGGGAGAGAGGGAGACAGAATCCACGAAGCAGACTCCAGGCTCAGAGCTGTCAGCACAGAGCCTGACGTGTGGCTCGAACCCCATGAACCACGAGATCATGACCTGAGCTGAAGTCGGATGCTTAACCGACTGAGCTACCCAGGTGACTCTGATCATACCTAATTTTAAAAATCAAATATCGTATTGAATAAACAAGTAGGTAACTCACTTACATGCCACCAATCACCTGAACAGAGCGTATCTGTGTGTTGAATCCTAGGGATCGGAGATTAACTATTTCTGAATTAAGTTCGATCTTTTTTCCTTTGAAGCCTTCTCTTTCAAAAAGAATAATTGTTGGTTCAGAAAATTCCTGTATAGGAACAAAAACAGTGTTCCGTTACTCATCTTTGATAATAATTCAAGCTTACATGGAAATATCTTGTTAAAGGACAAATTACAAGCTCTGGCCAGGCTTGGCCTTTCCCTGGAGGTCTGGGTGTTCATGCACTCCGAAGCTAAGGAGAGGACAGGCAGGAAGTTTTCTACTACATGGAAAGGTGGGTAAATATAACAGTGTTTTAAAGCTGTTATGGATATGTGTTTTAGCTGTTATGGATAACTGTTTTAAAGCTGATATGGAGGGGGCCATATCCTAGGCACAAAGGAATGGGTATATGTATTGAATCAACACTTGTAATGAAATTTATTTTCAATTTTGCCATTGTTTATTAGGGAAAAGGAGGGGCTGGAAAGCCATGGACATAAATGGTGAGGGTCAGAGGACTATGGCTGTCTTTGGGGTCTAGTGGTAACAGTGGTAATTACCTAATCAAGGAAACTTCCCCTTGTATGCATTTTCAAATGTCTTTTTTGTTGTTGTTGTTTTGTCAATAAGACAACGATTCTTTATACTCATGCTCCCAAACTTTCCTATAGGAATAATTGTTAAAAGGAGAGAAAAAAACCAGTGTGGAAGCTGCATGTTCAAGCCATCATTTTAAAGAGGACAAGGGCACAGAAGTCCATTCATTTTCAGAAAATAAAAAGCAGATTATGCTTGTTTTTCAAATCACAGTTTGAAACTGACCCTAGTCTAAGCTCTAATGATAATAATCCTAAGATCATAAATAATACATCAAAAATTACCTACCTGCTTAAAGTTTTGTGGTTAGGGTGTGGTAACTTACTGCTCCATTGATGTGGATGTGCCCTGACATGTACAAAGATTTCTGCCGACCAGTAAACAGAGCAGATTAGTGTGTAGAGGTGGTTTGTATAGTGTAGGAATTAGGTTATATAAAATATACTAGAAGGAAATGACGTAGGTATCACAAGTGGCTGAACATACCCACCAAGTACTAGGTGAAGGAAGGCATTTGGAAACTGCAACGGCAGTGGGTTTGGTTTTTTTGTTTTTTGAAAATATATTTGGAGATAGCTGTTAGAATTCTAGGGTGGTTAAATACCAAAGTTTTAGATATTTCACTGTAAGTTAGTGAATCTTAAACACCATACCATGTTTCACTGATACTACTTTCACATCTAAAGAAACGGTCAACATTTTAGTTATTTGAACAGGCAGGGAAGAGATAAAGCCATCTCATGTATGTTCTTTCTACCTGTAAAACTGAAGTCACCGATGACATATGCTTTAAGCTTTTTATAAGAGATCAGCTACAAAAAAAAATTAACAAATATTTCCAAAACTACAGACACACCCAGAGTTGAACAATCGGAACATTATCTTGCTGTTTTATTGTACTGAATATTGCTTTAGCTACATCAAAAATTAAAGGTTTCTATGCAAAAAGGGGCACCATAATCTAAAGGAGCACATGTGTGATAAACTGGGAGAAGACGTGATTGCAAATTTCTAAGACAACAAAGCGATAGATTTAAAAACTATGAAGAATTTCTGCAACCCAGTGACAACAAAAGATACAGAAAACTTAATAAAGAGTTTGGCAAAGGATATAAAAACGGACTATTCACTGAATAGAAAATCCAAATGACTAGTGCAGGAGATACTGGTGAAACATAACACAATGAGAAAATACTTTCTACCTAATTTCTTCAAATTGACAAAAGTCAGAAAATATTCAGTAATGGCAATGATGGAGAAAATGAATCCACATGCTCTGCCAGCAAAGATCCCAAGTAGTGGAATCTGGCATTACTTAGAGAAGCTGAATATTCATGCACATGGAATCCTGCAAATCTACTTTTTAAATATATATCTCGAAGGGATTCCCACACAGGTCAACGGGGATACGTGTGCATGTGAGGATAAAGTAAAATAAAAAACATTTTATAAGAATATCTAAGCTGTATCCCAAACACACTAGAATGGGTACCTGTAAAGGAGAGAGGAATAAAAATAGGGATCAGGTATGCAATGGAAGAAAGACAGGAGAGGGGCCTTGAACGAACCCCTGATGACTATACCACGACTGACTGAACACCCTTGACCTGAAGTCTGAGAAAACAGCAAAGAAAGTCAACTTCTATGTTAAAGCTCTGAAAAGAGACCAAAAAGTTATAGGCTGGAACGTTCTATTGCAACTGTTTTCTGTGCCTCTGACTTTAAGTCCTGAGGAAGCCTCCCTGCTGGTTTCCATCAGCTGCATGAACCACACATCTCTGTGACGCCATATTCACACTGACATTTTTATACTTACAACATCTATAAAACGAAGAGACTTGAAAGCTGCTTCAGGCAGGCATCCCATCGCGGAGACACAAGGATAGTGGCCTTCTTCCAACACGTACTGATTACCAGAGAAATTTTCTCCATCATATGCAACCCAGCTATGACAGGAAAAAAACATAGACGTGTACAATATGTAATTTGAATATTCCTATTCAAGAATAGGTAGCCTGCTGTATATAAAACACAATGCCGGTGGCTAACTGTTCTGTCTTCAAAAATATCTAGACCTGTTTACTTTTTTCCATTGTGTTGCAAATGAATATTCATAAGTCAGTTGTTAATTTTGCATTTGGGAAACAAAATTTTTCTCCCCAAAATCTTCAGTTTCTATCTCTGCACCTTCCAGTACTCCTTGCTCCCCTCGTGGGTGCCACCATCCTCTAGCCCTTGAGTCCTCTCTGAATAATCCTTCAACCTTCACAGCTAATCAGTCACCTTGGGTCTACCAACATCCTTCCCAAATGCCTTCCCTTTATCCTCATTTCCAGCGCCTCGGTACTGGGCCATGAGTCAAACTACCATAGTGACTTAGACAAGTCATTTAGCCCCTCAGGGCCCCAGCATTACTAGTAAGATGGTGATTTTCCATGCTTCCTTAGAAGAGGTGGGGCTTTTTGTTTGTTCTTTTAATCCAAGGAAGCTTACTGAGGACTAATTGTAGATCAGGTACTTTTCCACTGCTGGGGATAGGACAGAGGACAAAACGAAGTCCCTGCTATCATAAAATCTACACTCTGGTGAGCTGAGACACACAACAAATGCACAACAACAAAAGTAGCTGTCTGGTAGTAAGAAGTGAAGCAGGGCAGGGGATAAAGAGGAACTAGGACAGAGACGGAGGTGTGTGCTAATAAACAAAATCTTTACTGTAAATCTGTGCACTTGAATGCAAAGCCAGTGCTGTTTCCACTGTGCAGTGCTAACCGATATGATGGTGCTGTTTACACCATAAAGAACTGTATGATTAAAGACACTATTACTATTACTATTATTATTATTATTAGACTTAATTCCTCATCACCTTCTGCACAGTTTGCTCCAAGTGTTTCCTAGCCAACTTTCCCTGACCTTGGGCTCTCCCCTCCCTGTAAAGCTTTTATGAAACTATTTTCAGCACGGCACTTTGGGCTCATGCCTTTCTTTCCCTTCTTATGATTACACTGTTGTCATGCAGAATGCCTATCTACCAGGGCGCCTGGGTGGCTCAGTCGGTTCAGTGTCCAACTTCGGCTCAGGTTATGATCTCACAGTCCGTGAGTTTGAGGCCCACATCGGGCTCTGTGCTGACAGCTCGGACCCTGGAGCCTGTCTCTGTCTCTCTCTCTGCCCCTCCCCTGCTCATGCTGTCTCAAAAATAAACATAAAAAACCTTTTTTTAAAGAATGCCTATCTACCTGTAAAAAAAAAAAAATCCACCTTGGGAGGCACCTGAGGGATTATTAGAGTCCCGTTATGGTGACAGGACAGGCTAGAGAGTAGAGAACCTGGTCTGAATCCCATTGCACAGTGACATGGTGATTTTCAACTTCTCCATTCAAAGTGATCCCATGTCCTCTGCCCAGTGTTCAGATGCTACAAGGTGCACCTCAGTACTAACATGGTCTTGTACCGTTGGTGGTTTCATATAGTGCCAAACACCTAGGGATGTCCCTAAAGATTTGCTGATTTGTGCATTCTACTCTCCTGGGGATTAGGCCCTGCCAGTCCACCGTTTTACTTACCTGCCTCCTAAAACTCTGCAAGACTTGGTAGAAAACGAATCATCAATTTGACTTGTTGTTTCTTCGAAACCTAGACTGCGACCTTGAAACTGTGGTTCTGAAAACAACTGAATCTTTGAAAAAGTAAACAAATATGTAAGCTTATTTTCCTAAACATATTAACTCATTCAGCCTTTGAGATGATGCAAACATGACCTGTTAATAAACTGCTATGAATTTTATAAATCCTTTAATTTTCCACTTCTACATTAATGATCAATTAGAAATACTCTAGCCACACCATTCATGATTATTTGATTCAAAGACATCAAAGGACAATCCGACAGTTGAGGCAGCTTTCTATAGAACACCCTGTCGCAACAAGCTGTGAGGCATTTTAAAGCTTTATTGTGGCCAAAAGTAATTGTTCGTCAGTTCTAACATTTACAAGAAACTGTATTTTAGAAATATAGTTTTCTTCCCTCTCAATGGAAGATACTTGCTGACTTATTAGAATCTTGTGTATGCCAATAAAGGAGGCTACAGTGGTGTTTGTGCCTCTGTAATTACGGCTGTCTGAATTCTGAACACTTCCATTAAAAAGCCTAAATAACAAATGTAACACTTCAGTTGATGCAGACAGCATACAAAGGCTTGAGTGAGAGACTGTATAAAAAGTTTGTCTAATGTAGACCAGCAAATATGAAAATTCATTTTACTGTTTACCACAATAACTGTATGTATTGTTTGAGATATTAATCTTAGCGTATTAAGCAAATTGATTCTATGTAATGATATTAAATTGAACTTTACATAAGAAGAACATTTTATGTATGTATGTCCATGTCCAGAATGGAGCCTAATGCAGGGCTTGAACTCATGACCCTGAGATCAAGACCTGAGCTGAGATCAAGAGCCTAACCAACTGAGCCACCCAGGCACCCCGAGAAGAGCATTTTATAAGAAATATCTAGATATGAGTCAATGCTCTCAAGCCTATATAAGGTAAACCTAAATCTAACTTAGAAATACAATTATGGTTTGAGGTATAAAAATAAGTAAAACTAACAAAATATCCCAAATGTCTGACATTTTACACATAAGGTCAGCTTTTCAATGGAAGGCCCCTAATTATAAAAAATAGATTATTTTTTAAATTACCTGATTTTGTCTCCTTGGGCCAGTGAAAGAATCCTAAAAAATTTTAAGGGGAAGAGAGAAGGAAATGAGTAGAGCAGACATCTTGAAAACATTTTTTTCTTCTAGATCATTAGCAATTACTGTTAAAAATAACCTCAGAATAGTTTCTGTACTGTTAAGTATTACATGAACCCGAAGTACACATTAAGGAAATCCAGAATTCAGTTAAATATTCTCATACAAAAGTAGAATTCCTTACCAAATATATGGGTTGAACAGAAGAGATCTTACAATTTTTGCCTCCCCAGTCCTCAAAACTGGTATAGAAACCTTTATCCAGTATATATTGTTCTCCTGTGAAGTCAGGATTTTCATAGGCTACCCATCTAAAGAAACACAAACATCTACTTGTCATAGTTGATAGTTGACATGTATAATAAAACTATCAAACACATTTAAGTAAATATGTATCATACAGAAATTTTCATTTGTTTTAATAATCAGTAATCTTAATTTTTCTGATTATTAATCTTTTGGGAGATCTGTCTGTATGACAAGTCAAAGTGACAAGTGAAAGAATATCTTTACACAAACCTTTTGGTGTAAGAGTATCTTTACATAAACTTTTTGGTGTTCTCACGTGTCAAATCCTATTCCCTGAGAAAGCTCCCATGAGGATGTTTTTTTCGAATTCTTATTTATTTTTTAGAGTGTGCAAATGAGCAAGGGGGCAGAGAGAGACAGAGAATCCCATGAGGTACAGAGAGAGAGGGAGAGAGAGTGCAGAGCCCTGAGTGGGGGTCGAGCGCACAAACTGGTAAGATCATGACCTGAGCCAGAGTCAGACACTGGCTCAGGTGGCCTAAGCCACCCAGGTGCCCCTCTAATTCTATTCTAAGGAAGCAACGTGGACTTCTGAGAAGTATCTGTAAAGTTTTTCTTTTAAACTGCTCTTAAAAATTTTTTTAAAGATTATTTATTTTGAGAGAGTGAGCAAGCAGGGGAGGGGCAGAGAGAGAGAGAGAGAGATGGAATCCCAAGCAGGCTCCACACTATCAGATAGGCTCCACTCTGATAGTGTGGAGCCTGATGCAGGGCTTGAACTCATGAACTGTGGGATCATGACCTGAGCCAAAGTCTGACACTCGAACAAAGTGTCAAAGTCTGACACTCAGCCACCCTGGCGCCCCTCTAATCCTATTCTAAGGAAACAACTTGGACTTCCAAGAAATATCTGTAAAGTTCTCTTAAAAAGCAAGTAAGAGTTCTTTTTATTTTTGACATTAATAGTTTTCCAGAAAGAGTACAAGAAACTATGTCTCTATCACACAATAAAGCATAGTGGAAAAAGGTAACAGAGGAAAGGCTTTAAAAAAATACAGCTAAGTAAAATTTTATTTGGAACAGGATTTCCAATGTGACATGACTATGTAGTAAGCAAAACTGAACAGATGCTCAGAAACACTAAAATCTCTTTTGGGAGGTTTTCTTTTGTCACCTTTCAAGTGATCCACACTCAGGATAATTAAACCAGGATAACAAAACCAACTTATTGATGCTACTTCCTAGCCAAAGATAGTCTCTGAAGGGAATTTTTTCAATTTCGTTATATTCAACAGATAATTCTGCACCTCCTGAGTTAATTCACTGCCCTACTGATCTGCTCACAGATGAAAAGAATAATACCTAGGTGCTTGTAGACATGCTCACAACTTTCCAAAATGCTTTCACATCTATGACCACATTTAATCTAGGGAGGACTGGTTTTCCCATTTTACAGAAAGGAAAATCTAAAGACACAGAAAAGTTAATTCCCTGATTCTTTCAACAAACCTCGACTGGCCATTTATCATATGCCAGAAACTAAATGACGCTAGGTGTGTGAGGAGGAAAAGTATCACACGTAATTACTTATTGGTGTTTGTTTTGAACGGGAAGGTGACACAATCAGTTAGTGGCCAGGGATGACTGAGTCCATGATGGAGTCTCCTGGGGCTCCCCCCACGCTCTCTTCACTTCATGACCCAAGCTGCCACCGGCCCTGTTAAGTTTCCTTTCATTTACTCTTCCATTACACCAGACTTAAAATAGTCCACACGCTTCATAATTAGGACAGATTATGATTTTACTACCAAAAGGGCTTGACTTTATACAAAAACTCAGATACAGTCGTTACTAGGAAATGAACAGCAATCAAGGAGAAAAAAAGAACACTGTAAAAATCTCCAGTGTTACGTAGCTTATGACAGCTAATGTCTCTACACACACTTCTGCCCAAATGAACAGAGTAACTGCTAGAAGGCCAGTCCCGTCATATTTCAGAAAACACTACTCCATTTCAGAACCTCGTTAGCAATTTTTTAAACCTGTTCTTTAACATGGTGAGGTCAAGAATTAGGAGACCTAGTTCCAGCTATGGTCGGGACATTAACTTTCAGATAACTTTGAAGGGCTCACTTAACCTTTGTGAAAGTTCATAGTCTCATTTGTAAGTAGAGGGCTTGGCCAGGATCCCAGGGCTGACATCATGTGAGGTTCTATGGCTCCTGGGAACCTGAGTGTGCGGCTTCTGCTCACACGGCCTTTGCCTCATGAAGAGAAGCAAAAGCCAAGCAAGAACGTGGAATCCTGCTATGTGGGGAGGAGTAGGTGCACGGCAAGAAAAATCTGTTTCACAAAACCCAGGACAAAAAAAAAAAAAGAAAGAAAGAAAGAAAGAAAGAAAGAAAGAAAGAAAGAAAGAAAGAAAGAAAGAAAGAAAGAAAGAAGAGGTCATAGCCGTATCACAAAATAAGTATTTCTGGTGGGCTCTGTAACAAGTTAAAGAACAGAGGGTTAAAAGGCCTTTTTGCTTGATTGACTGACCTCAAGGTTTGGAAGGGAAAGGGCTGTGAGTGGGGAAAGACCCAAATATAGGGGGAAGAACAACCGAGTGAACCTCAAAAGTAGGTTTATCCAGCACGTTTTTTTTTTTAACCAAGTGCGAATGCTCTATTTCCCGATAAAACTAAAACAAATCACTTGTAAGCAAACACCCAACACCACATAAGCCTAATTCACTGAGGCTGAAACAAACCAACCACTTATTAAGATGTTACTTGAATTGACAGTAGTGTTGTTTTCCTTCCAAGATGCGGCCCCAGATGAATCACTGATGCATGAGGGTAAAAAAAAAAAAAAAAAAAAAAACCTAAAACTCAGGTCTGAGATTCTCTGGTAGATCTATAACTTCTACTTGAGACTCTTACGCAGAAAATTCCTTACTGTCCTTGTTTAAACAGATTCTGTACACATGAATCAACGCTTCTCTGTTTATGAGGTTGGTGGGGTGGCGGGGAGGGGGCCTGCTACAAGTACGTGCAGGTCCCAGCCTCGTGGAAGTGGAATCCCTGCTCAGAACGTAGGGGCAGTGGGGCAAACCAGCCCTTCCATGGAAGAGAAAAGGAAAAAGAATTTAAAGCAACAGCAGTTTTAATTTTTTCAGGTGGACTCTAGAAATATTTCATTTTGTTCTCAGTTTCAAAACAATGAGCCCAGTTGCCCCCATGTGAACAAGAGCACAGTGCAGAACCTGACGTTGATCAGCAGGGCGGTGAAAGGGAGTTTCTTCTGTTTCAGTAAGAAACGGAATGCATTCTCAAAACCTCAACGGTCGGATTCACAAGCATCCTTCCTGAAGGCTGGTCTCTGTTTCTGAGCTAAAAATGAATTTACCTCCCAGGGACTTTATCACCCATGTGAGAGTGAACCTCCTGCAAGACACTTCCAGAACAAGAATCTCAAAAAAGTTTTTCTGAAAAGCTTTTGAGTTCCATACTGAGAAATCAAGAACCAAGATTCCCTAATCTCTAGGTCTTTCGTAGCAATGATTATGTTTTATACAAATGCTGTGACCTCTGTGAAGACATAATATAATGCTTTGCACATAACAGACCTCAATAAATATTTGTCAGATAACCAACTAAATGACCTGTGAGGAAGCAGCTGGCCCTGGTACACACAGCCCTTCCACAGCCACAGAATTTGAAAGGAAGTGGTGATGTGTACACACCTCCCTTCAACTTCCCCCAAGACCACAACTCAACTGCTATTAAAAAAAAAAAAAAAAAAAAAAAACTAAACCAGGAAATACAACTAGAAATGACTAAAAATAGAAACCTATAAAAGCAACATTTTATAAAGGAATCTAATTTCAAGCAAACAAAGACTGGGCTAAAAAAAGAAAAAAAAAAAAAAAGATTGGCTCTGGGTACAATTCTACCTGTGCTAACAGAACCGTGCACATAAATGCCCTAAGAGAATTCTAGCCAGCTTCCTGTTGCTTCCTCTGCTGGGAAGCATGACTGGACTCTGACTAAGGGGACCAACACACCTGGTGAGTACCAAAATGTACAACTATTTGTCCAGACTGAATTGGTCACTGTTTTCCTTCTAAATAATTAGCTTTAAATAAAGGCAGTCTAAAATACTGTAGAACCACAGCATTATCTAAGAGAACTGCCGTACTAATACCTTTGGTCTATGGCAGATGGTAAGATGTTAGGGTTCCAGAGCAGGACACAGAAGGCACTTCCTGCTAAGAAGGAAGACCCAGAAACCCCAGATGTCACTCTATCAAGAGGGCACCACAAGCAGCAACCAACACAAGGATTTGGTGAACATGACTAACAGTAAAGCATATTACATTGTACACACATCTCAGATATCCAGGGACACTACAGGAGGGCTCCATGAAATACAAATGGGTTGAGGTTAGAATGATCCAAATAGCCTAGGTTACTCATGACATAAAAAACCTAACATCAGGGTGCCTGGGTGGCTCAGTTGGCCAAGTGTCCAACTCTTGGTTTGAGCTCAGGTCATGATCTCAGGGTCATGAGATTGAGCCTCGCATCAGGCTCCATGCTGTGTGTGGAGCCTGCTTAAGATTCTCTCTCTCTCTGCCCCTCACACCTGCTTGCATATGCTCTAAAATAAAACTTAAAAACAAAAAACCTAACAAACATTTTCAACAGAACCAACATCAAATAAATTCATATGATTATTTAAGAATACACTCACTTATACCCAACTATAACTGACATCAACCTGGATTATAAGAATAATTGTATAACTTATTTTAATAGACACCTGTTTTGCCCATCCAGTATCTGTCCTCATTATTTCTGATGTTCCTGGGGAACAACTCACCCCGATCATATAAAAGTGGCTTCTAGGGGACTGACCCTACACTACTCCAGAGTTGGGCACATAACATAGGCACGATCATCTCCTTGACTACACTGATTGGCTCAGGCACGTACACATGTCCCAAGCCTACAGAATCAAACCGAAACCTGGAGCTTTTGTAGGAAAGAGAAGTCCTTTCCACTGGATACAGTGAGATGGAAGAACAATAAGTAGCTAATGTACCAGATGGAAGTGGTCTGCTTAAAATGAAGCCAGCACAGAAAAAAAGCCTAGTCAAGAGACAGAGAGCAAGTTCTAATGCCAGTGTCTAAACCCTATATCCAGCCATGAATGAAGCAAAATCTTGTCCAGGACTTTTTTTTTTTAAGTTTATTTATTTTAAGGGGAGCAGGGCAGGAGGAAAAACACAAGTGGGGAAGGGGCAGAGAGAGAGAGAAATTGAGAGAGAATCCCAAGCAGGCTCCATGCTCCACTCTGAGCCCAATGCAGGGCTCCATCACACAATCCTGAGACCATGACAAAAGCCGAGATCAAGAGTCAGATGCTTAACTAAGCCACCCAGGTACCCCCTTTCCAGGACTTTTAAGTTATGTAGGCCAATAAATTCCATTTTTATCACTTATACCGATATAGTTTGGCTTGCAGTCATATGCATCCCCAAGAGTCTTTTCTGACCATCTTTCAATAAAAGCTTACGTTAATAAAGCATTCAATTGCTAACTCCAGGTATGCTGAAACAATTATTTTTAGGTCAAAATAATAGTGAAGAAACAAAACGGTGCAGGTGTAGATATAGGTGCTGCCACAATGGCATAATCAGTGTTATTTCAAAGTAAAGCCTGTGCAATAAAGACACTCATACCCTCCTCTGTCTCCCTGAAAGCAGAGATAATAAATAATAAATAATAATAATAAATAAATCTCCCATGTGAAAGGTGTCCTCCCTGTACCAGGAGGTAGAGACACGCCTTCATCACCAGAGATAGGGACTTTAGAGCTGAGAAGACTGTATAAACAAACCTTGTTACTTTTTATCAATTTACTACATGAGACAAATTCTGTTTACAATTCCATACTAATTAAAGCTCCCAAACAAGTTTTATCCTGCCAATTCCTCACAAATGTATTGTCTTTCTGTCTAAAATATATAAAATTCACCTGCCTCGGTCATTTCTTTGGGTCTCAGTTTCATTATTGGGCCTCCCTGAACATGTAATTAAACTTTGGTGATTTTTTTCTCCTGTTAATCTGTCTTGTGTCAGTTTAATTAACAGGAAGAATCTCGATGGGTAGAATAAAATTTTTCCTCCCCTACAAGGACTGTAGGAAAATCGAATGGGACTTTACCCCAACCTCAGGTTTCTGGTGTTAAGATTATTTTTTATTTGATTCCCATCATAAGAAATCCAGGGAATCTTTCCACGCAGAATGGTAAGAGAAGTGGACCGGTGAATTTCTATCCTGAAACCCAAAGGTCTACTGCAATGTTACATGACACATGAAAAAAAGATTATATGAGAAAGATGTTAAAAAGCAGTTATGAAAGTATTGTGGCAGTACACATTAAATGACTGACTTAATGTTCAGTCGTTGATATGTTTATTTCCTGAGTGCCTACTCTGTCAGAGACGCTCTGTCTCTGTCAGAGACGCTATTAGTTTAATACAACACAAAGTAAAAATGGTTAAAACCCCGGTTGGGTTATTTCACTTACACTCCACTCAGTACATTAATAGACTGGGTCTTCAATCCATATCCGGTCTCCTTTAAGTTAGCAACAATTCCTAATACGTCAATACTGGAACCTTTGGATCCAAAGTTTTTTTCACTGTACATGATCATGTGAGCATTTGAAAAATCCTATTAAGAAAAAAAAATCAAAATTCAAAGGTTAGCCATTCATATTCCAAAAAGATCAAGTATTAGCCATTAGCTTTTCTTTAACTTACACCTAATATAGGTCGTAATGACTGAAGTTCTCCATTGTAACCTCCCCAATCTTTCCAGTCCTTGTACTCCCCTTCTTCGAGCAAATACTGATGACCTGTAAATCCAGGCTTCTCATAAGCAACCCAACTGCAAGAGAAAAAACATGAAGGAGCGGTAATCTTCGTCAGTGTTGAAATTTTTCCCATGTATAAGTTTCATTCACAAATACTAACAGTTATGAAGCTAGACATAGACTCATGCATTATGACAATTGGAATTCTCCTCTAAAATTTAAGAGACTAATAGAATGGCCTCCTAAAGAATAACCTAAGAAACATACATCAATGTTCTGTAAAGGAGTGTAGGGAGTGTGTGTGTGTGTGTTTAATAAGAAGACTCCAAAGAACTTCAGCAAAAAAACTGGCTAAACTTTCATCAAAGCATAATTAAAATATTATATATTTTTGGCTATGTACAAGACTTTGAAGTATATACTTCTAAAGGAAATATGTAAGATACATAAAGTGCAAAATATCATAAAAAATAGCAAACTAACAGTTCAACAGTTTGGAGAATAATATTAATAAGATGTAGATTTGATCAATCTGGGACAATTTATCAGCCTCGTTCAGCTGACTGAC
This sequence comes from Prionailurus bengalensis, assembly GCF_016509475.1. Lineage (NCBI taxonomy): Eukaryota > Metazoa > Chordata > Mammalia > Carnivora > Felidae > Prionailurus > Prionailurus bengalensis. The sequence continues at coordinate 96,000,338 of NC_057349.1, read as the reverse complement.
CCCAAACCACCACCTCGATCTGCTGTGTCAACTCCAGGTCAGAGTGGACTGAGAAGAACATGTCTGAAGTTCACTCTACCACACTATCTGTAATGGTTGGGGGTGGGGCATGTATATTACTCACTAAAATGATAAAAAAGAAACTCCTCAGGTTACTCCCATCTACTTACATTCCTCTCAGAACTTTCATCGACCCCACTGACGTAAATGGCAAACTGTCATCGGTTGTTCCTTCTGTTTCACCTGCTTCCGCCATAAACCTGCACATCTCTGTTTCTAGTTCCATACATTTTCCTTCAAAGAAAGGCTTTTCATAAATTACTACCTATAATAGAAGATATACCGGTAAGTGAAAGAGGTTAAAGGTTTCAACAGCTAAACTGAACGTTTAGTCATTTAATATCACTAAGCCCTAGAACACAAAATGTTCTGATCATATTTTTTAAACTAAATAACAGTATCTTGTAATTTTAAAACTATGTTTTTAATGTTTATTTATTTTTGAGAGAGAGAGACAGAGCATGAGCAGGGGACTGGCAGAGAGAGGGAGACATAGCATCCAAAGCAGGCTCCAGTCTCTGAGCTGTCAGCACAGAGCCGGACATGGAACTTGAACTCATGAACGAGGAGATCATGATCTGAGCTGAAGTCGAACATTTAACTGACTGAGCCACCCAGACAGCCCTAAATTTTTATCTTGATGTGGTGCAGCCCAAAGACAAGGTTCAAAAGACAGTTAATAAATAATTGGCTTAAAAAATTGCTTTTGTTCAATGTCTAGAACTGATATTTAGAATTTCGCTTAGGCCAAACTAAGGAACCAAGGATCCCACGTTGCTTTAAAAATGAAACAGAGGTGCCTGGCTGACTCAGTCTGTAGAGCATGCGACATCTGATCTCAAGATCATGAGTTCAAGCCCCACAGTGGGCATGGAGGCTACTTAGAAAAAAAAACAAGAAATATAAATGTGTCATAAATGTGCAAAGTAGAAAGAGCAGAAAGAGCATGTTAGAGTAGCAGAAGGGGAGAACTTGTCTTGAAAACAAAGTTTTTTCCTGAGTAACTGGCAAGCGGCAGCAGGCCCCACAACTAGTAAACACAAACACAAATTATAAACTTAACACAACAATCAACCTTTTAAGCCATGACTACACGTACTATTAGCCAGTGTAAGGGCTCTAGTCTGAGGGACGGCATGTAAGCTGGGACAACTTCCTTTAGCTGCGGTTATGTTTATGGAGGCGGATGTGTAAAACTACACAAGCATCACCTTCCTAGAGATGGAATGGGAATAAAATGTAAAACACATATATTTTTACCTTTGGATCTGTAGGGAATTCGACTTTACGTCCACCCTGAAAAGAAAAATAATACAGTAAGAAAACCGGTTTTTCATTGATAGATTACCATATATTACCCATGGTAGTTTATGGTAAGCCATGGAACCTCCCAGTGTGAGTGCATCTGGTTTAATTTATGTTGTGACAGTTCTGATGTCACCAACCATGCAGATGAAGAATGAGGAAGACAGTGTAGAGCAGAGGTGGCCTATAAGCTGAATCTGTGAGTTAGGTTATGTTTTTGTTATACCAATAAGCTGTGTTTGTTTGTTTGTAATTCAGAAAATGTCTCATAAAAATAGATATTTCTCATTTCTCTTAAGCAGTCCTGGGGCGCCTGGGTGGTTTGGTTGGCTAAAGCATCTGACTCCTGATTTCAGCTCAGGTCAAGGTCTCACAGTTTGTGAGATTGGGCCCCCGCTTGGGATTCTCTCCCTTTTCTCAAACAAACAAACAAACAAACAAACATGGGGCACCTGGGTGGCTCAGTCAGTTGAGCATCTGACTTCGGCTCAGGTCATGATCTCAGTTTGTGGGTTCAATCCCTGCATTGGGCTCTGTGCTAACAGTTCAGAGCCTGGAGCCTGCTTTGGATTCTGTGTCTCCCTCGCTCTCTGCCCGTCCCCCACTTACACTCTGTCTCTCTCTCGAAAATAAATAAAACATTTTTAAAAAGTTAAAAAAATAAATAAAATAAAGATCAAGAATCTTGGAAAATGAAAAAAAAAAAAAAAAAAAAAAGCAGTCCTAAGACCTGACATGTCTGGACGCAAATTCTCATAGGCAGAAACCCTCACCTTGTGCACTTACTAATTCTCCACTGGGCTTTTCCTCTAGCCAGGACTTGAGCCTGGTTTGTCTGTCTCTACCACTCAACTCAGCTCAACTCCCAGCCACCCTCACTCATGTCTAGTTGCTGCCTGGCCCCTGGAGGCGTTTGATTTTGCAACCCATGGCTTACAAAACTGTTGAGTTCACACAAGTTCACAACAGGCTCTGCAGGACTCCTGAAATAATTAGGTGAACTGCAGATAGAATTTAAAATAGCCCAAAGGACGGGTCTGAGGGGAGTTGTTATACTTTTATAATAAACAGTTGTTGTAAGTAACCAAAAACTCACTAAAAATAAGCCACAGGAAAAGGTATTACACAGAAATAACAAACAGGGTAGGGATTAAAATCAGCAGCGGGAAAGTCAGGAGAATATTTTCCATGAATATAGAACAGCTTTTTTTGTATTTATTTTTTAAGTTTTTATTTATTTTGAAAGAGAGTGGTGGAGGGGCACAGAATGCAAGAGAGACAGAGAGACAGAATATGAATGAATGAATCCCAAGCAGGGATCCTGCACTGTCAGTACAGAGCCCAATGCATGGCTTGAACTCACAAACCATGAGATCATGACCTGAGTCCAAGTCAGACACTTAATCGACTGAGCCACCCAGGCGCCCCTAGGACAGCTTTTTTGAAAGTGCAGCGAAAGATGCTCAAATGCACCAAACGAACTGTAATTTTGAAGGAATGTTGCTGATTTTATCACCAAACCAGAGTTTAAACAACCTAGTGCAGTAAGTAGTCCCCCGTTATCTGCATTTTCACTTTGCACAGTTACCCGCTGTCAATCGAGGTTTTAGAAGCAGATGATCTGTGGGGAATAAGCTTAGGAATTCCCGGAGCGTGCACTGATGGGTTAACAAGGCATAAAGAATTAGAAAGCCATAGGATGAACACACCCAAGTTTGAGTACACAAGATTAAGTAAACGGGGCAAAAGCCCCCAGTATAGGACAAAGGTATAGGAATAGGAAATCTCAGGATGAAAACATCCAAGATGAAGTAAACAAGATTAGGTATTCAGGGTGGAAATGCCCCCTAACTTAGTACAATAGCAGAAAGCTGCTTTACAGGAAGGCAGGACCAAATTAGGTAAACAGGTAAATAGGGCTATAGACTGCTGTGGGGTGAAGTTGCCCAGAGAGGAACTAATTAGCAAAAGAAAGGCACCTTGTTGACCCTGAGGTAGCAGATTCTGTCTTTCTGGCCCCTTAGGCCAGTTTAGGTAAACAGAGGTGGGGCCTCACTTGTGCTGTCAACAACCTTCTGCCCAACCACGGCCAGGATTTTGTTTGGTATTGACCCAAACCCCCAACAGGGCATATCTTCAAACCCCCTTTCCCTCCTGCCCACGAGTTAGTGTTCACAATTTCATTGTTTCTTTGTGCACGTCCATCACCATGTTTGTAAGCCTTCTGATCCTAATAAAAACGGAGTAAGGACCCATACTCAGGGCTCTTGTCTTCTCCCAGACATTAGCCTCTCTTGCATTTTTAATCCTGCGTTCTGCTTCCTTGCTGTACAAGAAAGAACTCCAGACCCAGAATCTACGGCCATGATCCTCCTCCTGACATACTGTGTCACAATGCCACCTATGTCACTCATCTCACTTCATCTCATCCATCACACAGGCATTGCCTCATTGTGCCTTGTCACCAGAAGGGCGGTCATAGTACAATAAGATATTTTGAGAGAGAGACCACACTCACATAACCTTTGTTGCAGTATATTATTATACTTGTTCTACTTTATTATTAGTTACTGTTAATAATATTAGTTAAATTAGTTACTGTGCCTAATTTATAAATTATAATTTATATTTATGTCATAAATTATATGTATAAATTATATAAATTATAATTTACAAGTTAAACTTTATCATATACACATAGGAAAGTTTATATAGGGTCTGGTACTATCCAAGGTTTCAGGCATCCACCAGGGGTCTTGGAAAGTATCCCCTGTGGATAAGGGGGGAGGGGGAAATACCCTAAGCACCCTCTGCAAAAGTATCTCTTTCTAATGCCATAAACTTCACAGTTTTGTAAATTATTTAAAACAGGCTTCAAAGCCTGGGACAATTCTTTCATATCTTCACGAAACTAAACTTTGTTCTTTGAAAGTGAATTTTACAAACAAATCATTTATAATGTAAAAGCATCTATAATTCAAATGAGTTTTGCACGGAGACCAACAAACATGAGGTAATTAAACCACAGGTTTTGGCAGGAGGGGTAAAATTAACATAAAAATGATCTTCATTGGCTTCCTAATTTGTTTCAAACTGACTCAAGACAGCTGCAAATTGCAGCTGCAAAACCTTGTTCATAAGGAGAGCCTCACTCCTGTGGGTAGTTGGGGAGTGCCTACTGCCGATGAGCACACACCGTGCTTGACATGGGGACAGGACAGGTGCAGCCTGGATCCTCCCAAGGCTTAGAGTCTAGCCAAAGAGACCAAAAGAACAAGACAAATACAGGGGGAGGCCGGAGGAAGCACAGGCTCCTTTCTAAGGCAGATGCTTGGGAGGACAATGTTCAGACATCCAGCCCCAGGGCCCCCAAAGCTGCCACCCAGCCTAGCCTCTGGTGGCTACAATGGGGGTGGTCCCCAACATGCCCTGCCCTCCCCCAGTTCTGCCCTGGCTCACGCAGAGCATCCTGACATCTCCACTGGACACCTTCCTGCTTGGTTGTTAAGAGCCAACTTGATTTAGCACAAAGCTCTCCTAATTATCCCCCTTCTCTGTCACATCACCCACAAGTTGGACTTCATCTGTCCTTCCTGTTTTTCCACAAACGTTTGATCCTACATTTTCTTCACTTCTGAAACCTACCCTGGGCTGAAGCCTTGTACACACGCCCGCGGCTCTGCACGGCTGAGAATGCCTTGAAGGCAAAGAACATGGGCTTAGCCACATTTTTTTTCATCTACAGCGACCAGCAGGTTATCCTTTCTATTATTTCTATCGAGCAATAGGTTCCCTCTACTACAGATTTGTGTTTTTAAAAGTCTGTTTATTGCTTCAAAGTCACAGCCTGTGAACCATCAATGTCAGGCTGACAAAAAAATCACGGACTCCAAGAACCTTTTGTTAGATTTTTACCATTTTCAGAGGCCGCATGGATCCAATGTATGCTTCTTCTGTATCCCAGAAGGATAAGTCGGGGTACTCGCCAGGTTCCAGGATAAAAGGCACACCCTGAAATCCAGGGTCTTCATAAATCAGCCACCTAAGCAAGTATCAAGGAGGAAAAGAGAGGACTTGTCATTTGTTTCAGTGGCACACAGGACCCCACCGAGAAGAAGGGAAAAGAACAGGACGATGTATATATCCGGACGATGTACAGTTCCACTCAGATACGAGAGCAACGTTAGATTCAAGGAGGAGTATGCCGTTACATGCGCCTGTCCTTGATCTTTTACTGGTCTCCTGGTGGTTTTGTCCACTTATTTTAATTTATATTATGAATTGCTTCAGTGCAGATCTGTATCACTTCAAGTAATAAAAGTAGTGATTTTGTAACACTGTATGTATTTAGAGGGGCCCAACATAGGAATCCCAAGCTTTGTTTTAAAAGGCAACATCTCAGGGCGCCTGGGTGGCTCAGTCGGGTGAGTGTCCGACTTCGGCTCAGGGCATGATCTCAGGGTTTGTGGGTTCGAGCCCCGCATCGGGCTGTGTGCTGACAGCTCAGAGCCTGGAGCCTACTTCGGATTCTGTCTCCCTCTCTCTCTCTGCCCCTCTCCCACTCGTTCTGTCTCTCTGTCTAAAAAAATAAATAAAACATCTAAAATAAAAAATATAAAATAAAAGGCAACGTCTCATTTGTAACCAAAGAATCGGATGTCCCACCTACTCATTTGTCACAGTGCCCAAAACTAACAACAGGTAACATCTACCTAGAGCTTGCAAGAAATGCCACCTGGAATATCATCCAATCCGTACAACAATGCCGTGACGAAGGAACACTCCTGTCCCCGTTTTACAGAAGAGGTGAAGTAAACTGTCCAGGGCCACACAGCTGCAAGTATCAGATGCAGGGCTGATCCAGGCCAGGCTCCTAGTCATTTTTTGGTAGCAGTTTTTCTCATTCCAGAAAGTGCACATAATTCATGCGTTTTACAAGGACTCAGGATCATCACTGTGAGCAGGACGGTGCACGGTGGTACCCTGGGGGCTTTGAAGGTCTGTAAGCCTGCTTGTTCCCAGGCCCAACAGCTTTTTGAGTTCTTGAATCTGATTTTTATGGCTTGTCAATACCACACCCTCTTATCAGGCTTGTCAGCTGTCACTTCTGCTGCGGTCAGGGAAGAAGCAGCCCCACCCTCCCCTAATGTGCTAGAAACCAGGAAACCAGGAAACCAGAAAACCATGCCTGTTAGCACTGCCCCTAAAGGCTGTGCAGTCTTAACACTTTCCTAGTCCCTGGGAGGGTTCTGGGAAGATGACATAGTAGAGAAGTGACTTTTACCTAAGAGAGTTATTAATACGCCCCCTTTATACACAAACACAGAACTCTTGGTGACCACGTATCCTCTCCTAATCTTTGTTAGTCTCACTAAAAGAGTCCTAGCTGGGGTATTCCAGGTACCCCAGAACACCATACCAAGGAGAGAATGGCTGCAAATAAAATCTTTTACCAGCAAAATGGGCCTCATTGACCCTCTTTGCTTTCTTCTGGCCCAAGGCACATTTTAGATGACAGGTTTTGTTAAAGATTCCCTTGGATAAATCAGTAACTTCTCTAGACTCACTGATCATACAGGGATTTACAATCAAAATCCTACTGAAGACCTGTCAATACACACACACACACACACACACACACACATATGTTGACAGACTGAGTGGTGTATGTGTGGGGATGAAAACTAATCCACATTGTTAGAAGTCAGGATGGTAGTTATACTGGGGGTATGTTCTAGAAATCCACAAATACTGGTTCTATTTCTTGACCTACATGATGTTTATACTTTGAAAATTCACTCAGGTTATACACTTATGATTTATTGTGCATTTTTTGGTACAAATCTTGTTACATATACATCAATAAAAAATTAAGAGGCAAAAAGGCTTATCTTTTAAAAAATTAGCACTGCAAGGACCCTAACCCATAAGAAAGCAGAGGCTAAGACTGGGGTCCTTTACAGCTCCCTACATTTGAAGCATGACAGGTAAGGATGCATTACATATTTTTTAGAGCTCAAACCTCACACATGCACACCACACACTGATTTCACGCCCTAACTAAATAATGGTGGTTCATCAGAAATGTTGCTATTAGGCTAATGACTCCTCCCGACTGAATGGTGGAATTTTCTGTAAACTCCATGGATGGCTCACAAACAAGTGATGGTGAGATCCTGAAATACTGCTGACCACAGTACCCTTTCACGAAGCCTTTCCTTCTGTAGTTGGAGTGAGGGGTTTTATTCATCTGATACTAAACATTTCACTTTTCTTGAAGCATGTGATTTAGTTACATAATATGTATAGAAGGAAGGTAATTTTGGGTAAAGGGGAATTTGTAAGAAAAAAAAAACTGAACACAAACTGATACACTTGAAAAGACTTCCTCAGTGAGCACGAAGAGCCTGTTAAGAAACTTAAACCCACACTTATGAATGTTGGGCAGACTCTGAAATCTGAAAACTCATACACAGAGCATGATTCATTTTTCCTAAATTCTATTCCAACAAGATACGTTATTCATGAGGCCATCGGGAGAGGGGGAAACTATCTTCAGGCAGTGTCAGTGTTATTTCAGTTTCTAAAGGCACTCTTGTTTTCCCATGTACTTAGGTAATGAGCTTTTACCTACATTATGAACAAGCAGTATAACTCTAAAGTAGGAGCTTTTTAAAAAACCATAAATGTTATTATGTCAACAATATCCATTTGTATGTTTACAATGACTATGTATATATTGATTAAAAACATGTAATTATTCTTTTATAAATACCCTTTAAAAAAATACCCTTTAGCCACACAAGAAAAATAGGTCTTCTCAGGGCACCTGGGTGGCTCAGCTGGTTGAACATCCAACTTTGGCTCAGGTCATGATCTCCCAGTTCATGGGTTTGAGTTCCGTGTTGGGCTCTGTGCTGACAGCTCAGAGCCTGGAGCCTGCTTCAGAGTCTGTGTCCGCCTCTCTTTCTCTGCTCACACTCTCTGTCTCTCTCAAAAATAAATAAACATTAGAAAATTTTAACAATTAAAAAAATTGGTCTTCTCTTGCTCACCTTTTTTTTTTTTTAAGTTTATTTATTTTGAGAGAGAGAGAGAGAGAGAGAGAGAAAATCTTAAGCAGGCTCCATGCTCAGCATGGAGCCCGACACAGGGCTTGATCCCCTGAACTGTGAGGTCATGACCTGACCGGAAATCAAGAATTGGATGCTTAATCGACTGAGCCACCCAGGCACTGGCTTGTTCACTTATCCTTAAGCCAAAAAACAGTATTTCCATCCAGATCCTAAGTCTTATCTCCAGACATGGCTACACATGAACGTTGGCTAGTTACAGAAACCAACTGGAAACTCAAAAGATTAAATATGAATGTGCCGAATTTGAGATTTTTCTAAAGAGGGTGAGCTATGGCTCTCAAAGAGAAAAAGGTCCCTTCACAGTCGAGAGTTGTAGGAGGCACCAACCTAACCAGACAAACAAACTCAGCATCGTTAATGGGAAGCTGGGTAGCACTGCCTCCTTTTGTGAGGTAACAGGCAGATGTGGCACCACCTTTCTGAAGGACCCTTTCCAAATCCGCATGTGACCATACCTCTAGACCCAACCCCTACTATGCAGAAAACTCAGGCAATACAGCAACAAGTCAAATGATTCGAGGAAACGCTCAGAGACGAAACCAGATTGTGGCATATTCTCTATGACAGCAGACCTAAATACTGCAGGGACTGATACGATAGGGTAAAACTGTAAAAAGAGGGTATGAGAAAAACGCAAAATTCCAGAGCGAGGTTACATGTATGGAGGAGTCAGGCGGATGGGACCAGGGCTGGGGACGGTGAGTGGACGCCATGCTAGGTCGGTGGTAGGCACACAGGAATCGGTCTTATTACCAGGCTTCATAATTCACACATATATATATCTTCTTCTGTATATAGCAAATATTTCATAATAAAATTCATCAAAGAATATCTGGCCGTTAAAAACTGTCTCTTGAGTTCAGAACAGCAGCATTTCAGTGCCAGTTATGCTAAAAATTAATCCTAAATTTGAGGAAATGACTAAAGCCAGTCTTCCTTAAACAAGGAAACAAAGAGCATTGTGGAATACATGCTCTTTATGCTCCTGATAAAGTTCCAAAATTCTTTATTAGAAAAATACCCCCTCAAAAGAAATGTACCCCCTGCCAAGAAGATATACCCTCACCTCTGGGAGTATGGGTACTAGCATCAGCCAGGTATTAAAACAAAGGTTTAAAAACAAATTCTATCAACAGAATCTGAAAGAAGATTTTAGAAATTATTCAATTTTCCAGGTAAGAATCTGGCAAGCAAAACCCTTATTTTGTGTAGGCGTAGAAGAGTTTAACCCACAGTAAATAGGTTCTGGGATAAATCTCCTAACGGAATCTAAGGAAACACATCTCTTACGTCAGTTCAGGGGACCAGTGCACCAACAGAAGCAAAATGAGCTCAGGTACTTATTATCAGTTGAATTCTCCCAACCCATCAAGACTCCCTTGGAGATCTATAAAAGTACTAATGACCTGTTCCCAAAGCCAGCCAACCAAGTTCAACGACCCCAACTCTGAACTGACATCCAAAGTAGCTTTCTATTATCCTAACGGCAATAGAAATGAACAGCCAGAAAAAAGAGGTCTGTCCCCACACAAGCCATCATAAACTGGACGCTACGGCAGGTTTGGGACTCCCCCTCTGTGAGACAAGTTAAACTTACTGTGAAGTAAGAGACATTACTTAGATGTAGCTCATTATGCTTCAACAGAGCCCAAGCCTGAGTCATGAAACCGTCCAGACACAGAGATTAAAATATTATGGCAGACGCCTATTTCATTCTTTTCTAAGGAAAGTGGTTGCTCTCAATTTCACATTAATACTTTGAGAAAAAAAGATCTACAGATCTCTTTGATGTAGGAAAAAAATTAAAGGCAGCGCAGATGAAGACCTTTTCTTTTGTTTAGCTTCCTCCTTTTCTTCCCAACCACTTAATATAAACAAGCCCAAGGCTCAGATGGCTTCTCTACTCCCTTTGAGATCTATCCAGTGCACGACTGAAGTACCTTCTCTGTGCTGAGGACTCTTGAATTTCTATCTCCAGCCTCCCTCTGGAACCCCAGTCCCCTGTATCCAGTCACCTTCCTGTCCTCTTACTTGGATGTACAGTTGGCACCAGCTTCACCTCTTTACAACCGAACTCCTGTTTTCTCCATCCCAACAAATGCTGGCGTCCCAAAGCCTAGATATTTCTCAGCCCCTCACACCCCACATACAATCTGTCTGTAAATGCTGACAGTTCTACCATGAAAATGTATCCAGAATCTGACCACTTCTCACCAGCACTAAGCCACCAAAACCTCTTGCCTATATAATTGCAACTGCCTCCTAATTGGTTTCTTTGTTTCCACTCGTCTCTATTTCTTTTTTTTTTTCATTTGAGAGAGAGAGAGAGAGAGAGAGAGAGGAAGAAAGAGCACTAGCGTGCATGCATGAGAGGGGTAGGGGCAGAGACAGAGGGAGAGAAAGAAAGAATTTTAAGCAGTCTCTGCACTGAGCACAAAGGCTGACAGAACTCGATCTCATGATCCTGAGATTGTGACCTGAGCCGAAATCAAGAGTTGCTTAACTGACTGAGCCACCCAGGTGCCCTCCACTCTTGTCTCTTTACAGTTTATTTTCTACATAGTGGCTAGAGTGAGCTTTCTAAAGAACAAGTTAGATCAAAATGATCACCATGTCACTTGGAGTAATCTAAAATCCCTCCCCAAACCAGACAGGACATGAGGCCTCTCTCCCATCCCAGTCCTCCTAGCTCACTCGTCTCCAGCCACCTTGACCCCCTAAGTAGTTCCCCAAACACACCCAGCAGGGCTTCACAATGGCTTCCTGCCTGGGACACGCCCCCAGAGCCTCCCCTCTCAGACATCCCAAGGGCTGACTCCATCCCTTCCTTAAAATGTCACCAGAGACCTTTCCCGACCGACCATCCTTCTAAAACAGCATTACTGCTGTTCCTCGGCTTCGTGTTTCTTGTAGTATTTCCTATCTGACCCGTTACACAGGTATTGTTTTTTGCATATGCCATTGACGAAAACTTTTGAGCCTTCTCCGAATATACGAATATTTATAAATTATATATGTCATCATTGAATATATTATGAATAAAAAACATACATAACAATAAAATCTTAAAAGGAGGAGATTTTAAATGAAATGCAGGGCACCTGGGTGGCTTGGCTGGTTGACCATCTGACTCTTGATTTCGGCTCAGGTCATGAGCTCACAGATCGTGGGTTTGAGCCCCGTGTCCACTAATAGTGCAGAGCCTGCTTGGGATTCTCTCTCTCCTCCTCTCTCTGCCCCTCCCCTGCTTGCTTTCTCTCTCTCAAAAATAAAGTAACATCAAAAAATGAATGCATGAAAGAAATATAGAGAAGCTTCAGCTTGTTTTCTTGCATCTCAGTGGATGTCTTTCCCATGCCCTGGGCTGTTTGTTCCACTTCAGAGACCACGACACTCGATACTCGGGACTGCCGCCTGCACTTTCTGTCCTAATTCCCCCCATCTGAGATATTCCCCACTTCCTTCAAAACACTCTTGCAGTTTCCTGCAATTTGTGAAACCAACCTCGTAAGGGCTCTGGACAGCATTGTGTGAAAATGTTCAAGGAAGTCAAGTACCATGTGTGTTGGCCTTGGAGGGCCTCCTGAAGTATCAGGAACACATGCTTTGAATTACCTCCTTTGAATTACCATGAAGGCAAAATCTGTTACACAGCTCGGAATGAATCAGGTTCCTCTGTGATAAGGAAATCCCAACATTAAAAACGCAGTTTTTCCCTCCCCTGCACTTCCTCCAAGAAATCGTTATTGTTTAGAAGAGAGCTGAACCATAGTGACATAGGTACAAAAGCAGCAGAATTTTATGTGCCATCTGGAAAAAAAAACCCTTTTAGTCGATCATTACTTCACAGGACAACAAATCAGAGAGTAACTTAAGTCCTTCCAGTAGTACACTCACAAAAAAGCTTCATTAAAATTGCATCTGAAATAAAATACTCACGTGCCCCAGTGTACTTTAATGGAACAAGTCTTCTGCATGATACCGAACCCCTGCATCTCTTCAGTGTCGTCAAAGTAGGAATTTAGGAGTCCTAACCCTTCTGGTTCAGTAAATAAGTCAATCTGACTAACTCTGTAATCCTGAAGGAAGAAAAAGAAGTACACGTATATGATAATTATTACAGCATGTACTTAACTCTACAATAAGCTCGTTATTTTTTTTAAATAATTAAAATAAACTCTAAATACACACATACATTTCACAGAGCACCTGCCATTTATCCCTTCCCTATTTTCACCCATAACTTAATAATAGGTGGTCTTTTGGGGCAGCCATGTTGCTTTGGCCATATACCTCAGCAAAGATCCCCATAAGTGTTCTGGAACATATTTATTCCTCTCATCCTCACTGAAAACACTGCTTGGCTTTCCTTGGTGACAGGAATTTTAGTTGCTCTCCTCAGAAGTGACCATCCAACTCCAGAGGCTCTAGAGTCCATAGAGGGGCTGCATTTGGAGCCTTCCTCAACTGCCGTTTTGTGCCTATGAACAAACCCCTTATGGTAACTCTCCTTGACCATGATCAAAGCTCTACAATGGTGGTTTGGTCTAAGTTGTTAAAGCAAAGGTACACATTTATGACTGTGGTCACTGTTCCATGTCCTGCCCAGCAAACATACTTCAAAAGGCCTCTCCTGGCTGAGTGCCTAAGTGCTAATCAAACATTTATTGAACTCTAATCTTGCTGAGCTAGGTGAACTGAGATACAGAAGAAATGACACTTAGGTTGGCTCAGGGGAGGCTATTTTAAACATAACCAAAAGGAACAAATTTAATGCACTAAAAAGGTGACCCTCTTAACTATGTAGTGACTTATGTTCATGTTTAAGCAACCACAGTCCGTTGGAAAAAAAAAATCGTAACGTATCAGGAGTCATAAGTGTCCCTACCCTTTAGCATGACACCATTCAGAAAAATTCACCCTAATTAAATAAATCAGAAATTTATAAATGATTAAATGCACAAAAATGTTCATACAGCATAATTTAAAAGAGTAAAAAACTAAAAACAACCAATTCCCACAAAAAGAAGGTAAAATAAATGATGGTACATCATTTCATGGAAACCTCAAACCATATAATAAATAACATGAAAAGCATTAAGTGCATTAAGTTGGCTCTTACCAGGCAAGATAGGAGGCGCCTCTTTACCAATATGTTTCACTGCCTTTATTTACCCTCCGGCTCTGGAGAGCACCTGAACCCTCACCCACCAGATTCTGACACCGTTGCACCTCACTAAGAGAGGTCACCAAAGGGAGTGTGATCTTCAGGAAAATTATATATAGAGAGAAAAAGGATTGCCAACCACAGTTTTAAGTGAAAAAAGGAAAACAGCACTGTACCTGTATCATGATTATAACTACAGAAAATGGAATTGGCCAAGATGGAGCAGGGAATTTAGAATTACGAGAAAATATCTCATGATGGTGGGATTGGGGTGATAGGTTAAACATTGCTTTATTACCAGTATTATTTGAGCAATAAATAAAAAGGGCAGGTTAATTATCCCATGACTATAACATTTTATTTTTAATTTTTAAGAATATTTATTTTTGAGAGAGACAGAATGTGAGCGGGGGAGGGGCAGAGAGAAAGGGAGATGCAGAATCCAAAGCAGGTTCCAGGCTCTGAGCTATCAGCACAAAGTGGGGCTCAAACTCAAACTGTGCGATCATGACCTGAGCAGAAGTCAGACGGCTCAACCGACTGAGCCACCCAGGCGCCCCTGTCTATCACATTTTAAAATGGGGTTCCTCAATGTTTTAAGGTTTATCACATTACATACTTAAAACTATTAAAAGATAAATCACTTAGAATACCAATGATCATTGAAGTCACTCAGAAATGTTGATTTAAGAAACAAGTGATATTTTCCTCTGCCAAAAGCTGTTAGTCATTCTTACTCATTCTCATTTTGTAACATTCCTTATCTCCCTACTGCACCCTAATGCCCATCTGTTACACAAATGGGGTTTTAATTTTCCACTTGGAAGATACCATTAACTACATTTTTAAAGATAAAGAATCATCAAATTCCAACAGCCACAAAGACAGACAGATACAACTTCCTCATCAACAGATAAGGAACCAAGACATTTTACCCAGTCCCTAAAGTGACTTTAAGTACCTACTGTTCTTACACCCACATGAAATCCCAGAGTTGAACTATCAACTGAATTATTTGGGGATTATTTATTTTTCCAAAATAAAATTCCTGTAAGCTACTCGAGGTAATCAGAACTCACACAGCAACTGGGGCACCTGGGTCGCTCACTCAATTAAGCATCTGACTTCGGCTCAGGTCATGATCTCAAGGTTTGTGAGCTCGATCCCTGCGTGGGGCTCTGTGCTGACAGCTCAGAGCCTGGAGCCTGCTTCGGATTCTGTGTCTCCCTCTCTCTCTGCTCCTCCCCCACTCACGCTTTCTCTCTCTCAAAAATAAATAAGCATTAAAAAATAACAATAAAAAAAATAACTCACACAGCAACCAAAACACTAAGTAAAAGAAAAACTTACTCATATAGAATTCATCAAAATCAGGTTATTAAGTAAAATACATTTGGAGATGGGGATGGGGGACAGGAGTAAGAAATCAATCTTCCAAATTCATCATGAAAAAAAAAAAGACTAATCAATTAGAATGTTTCTTCTAATTCATTTCAAGTGTACAAATGTATGGAAAATATATCCATGGAGCACCAATCAACTGTTTTTCCCATTCACTTATGTCATAAAGTGAATTTTTCTCTCAAAGTAAGTATCATCCTTGGCATTCAATAAATATTTGCTGAATCAGGGGCGCCTGGGTTGCTGAGTCGGTTAAACATCTGTTAACCGGTTCAGGTCGGTTTAGCTCAGATCATGACCGCATGGTTCGTGAGTTTGAGCCCCGCGTAGGTCTCTGTCCTGACAGCTCAGAGCCTGGAGCCTGCTTTGGAATCTGTGTCTCCCTCTCTCTCTGCTCCTCCCCCACTCACGTCTATCTCTCAAAAATGAATAAACAAAATAAATAAATAAATAGATAAATATTGGCTGAATCAGTGGATTCTGGTTTTCCCATAACCTACCTACAAAATAAATAAATAAATAGATAAATATTGGCTGAATCAGTGGATTCTGGTTTTCCCATAACCTACCTGGACTACATGTCTGAGTGAACCAATCACCACAGGCTTAGCAGACTCTGCCTCCTCGTTTCCTTCCAAAGTATCTTCCATACACCAGAGACCAGAGAGTTCCAATTCTCCTTCTTCTAAGGGAATGGAGCGCCCTTCAAAATTTGGTTTCTCATACAAAATCCAACTAAGAGTAAAACACAGCAAAACTATTAGCTACACTTGATGAGGTTTTGATAACTCAAATATTCTAGCTAATAGCCTCTCCCCCTATCCACCCTGCTCTTCCCTCCCTCTCCTCCCCTTCTCTTCTCTCTCTCACGATATACACCGCAGCCAATTATTATATATATTTTGTGGAAATTCTCCGGCAGTTAAGATGTATAAACTCTCCCTAAAACTAAACTTATTGGGCATAATTAAGCCTCTGATAATCGAAAAACCATATCAGGATCTAAAAGAACTTTTGACTGTCGATACGAACATTGTAGAGCCACTAATGTGCTACAGAATTGTCAGTTAGTGAACAGTTGTAAATGGTACTACATCAGATAAATGGACTTTTCTTATAATGCTTTTTTCTCCTTATACATGTAGAAGATATTGCTCTTAGAGGGATTTTTACTTATATTTTAGAACCACATCAATGGGTATATTGATATAAAGTAATATATGTTAATGGAAAGCATTTTAAAATTCTCCTTCCAAACAACAAACATCCAAACACTAAGGAAAATCTCATTTAATATAGGACAGTGCTGCTCTTAGATGCTTACACTTTTAAAAGAGAAGCCAACAAAAGTTGGGGGAAAAAAAGCACTAGCATATTAAAAATAAAATTGATAGAAAATTTGTCTTTAGCCGTATTTCTAGTCGTCAAATTTAAGAACAACAGCTAATTGTAGTTTTGTAATGAATGCGTTGAATATATAGAAAAATATTAAAATATTTAAAGCCTAACAGGAAAGATGTTGCATATTTAATCAAAGAGAAAACAAACAAAAACCCTAACTAGTTTTTTAGACCACAATTGTCTAAAGCCCAACCACATTTCAAAAAAGTTTATAGATAGGTACCAAAGATAAGTATTTATGCCAGATAAGTGATTTATTAAAAATGTCTTTTTTTAATTCAACTTCCTGTGTATTTCCTAGAAGCCATCAAGCTGGTAAATAATTTTTTTACCAGTTCCTTTAATCAAAACCACCTGTTGCTGAAAAGTTGAAAAATAAATTTTAGGTTAGTCATCCAAAATGTCTTTTCTTATAGGATATTTAATATTCTACCCACATGACTACTAAAGTTCTTACCAATGTCTCTGAAAATTCATAAACCAGAAGTGTTAGTGTGGACTCTGATGTGCATTAGTCCCAGCAGTGTGAAATGAGGATATATGGGAAAAGAAAGCTGTACATAATAAGGCATCACCTCTATAAATCAGAAACGTGGTTAAAAACTATAATATCTTAGGGGCACCAGGGTGGCTCAGTCGGTTAAGCGTCCAATTTCAGCTTAGGTCATGATCTCACAGTTGGTGAGTTCAAGCCCCCCATTGGGCTCTGTGCTGACAGCTCAGAGCCTGGAGCCTGCTTCGGATTCTGTGTCTCCCTTTCTCTCTGCCCCTCCCTGGCTTGTGCTCTGTCTCTCTCTGTCTCTCAAAAATAAATAAATGTAAAAATAAAAAATAAATAAAAAATATTTAAAAACCATAATTTCTTACATATGAATTTCTTTTACTACTAAGACTAGTATTTTCTGCCCTTTACATTGCTAAAGGCATAATTTTAAATGAGTACTGAAGACCAAAAAGGTAATTAAAAATGTAAAACACAAACCCTCTAAGTCAGGAACCCAAAGTGCCCTTCTTACCATCCTCTGACGACCTTGACGATTACCACCGGAGAGAGGCTCCAAGAGCTACAATCCTCAATGTCACCGAAAACTTCAATGCACTCCTCAGAGACATCTGGGTCCCTGTAGATCACTACCTATAAGAAAAGGAGAGTCGCAGCATAGGATTGGACGTTATCAGACTAAAATAAAATCTAGGCTAGAAACGGAACATCGTCTTACCTTTCCAGGCCGGGGATTGATTTTATTAGGAACACTTCCTCTAAGTGTCTGTAATCAGATGAACAAAAACACAAGAAATTAAACTTTGTGTAAAAGTCTTCAGACTTTCTCCACCCATGATCCTTTAAGATCATATTTTTGCCTCACAATTTATCAGTTTTGAAACAGTCCACCTTGATCTGTGCCAAAGCTGTACTGAAGTGCTCTTTGAGTCTACACTATTAAATTAAGAGATCTTTTTCTCCTCTAACTGAATGTGCCATTTAAGTTTCTCATTTAAACAGGTAGAATATTTCTACCAATTTAGAAAATTCAGGGCCCAAGAGCCAGACCTTATATCAGTCCACAGAATAAGAATTCAGCTAAGAAATTATAATTCAGATGATCTCTGTACAATCTCAAGAGAAATTATAAAGTATTAATTATGTATCTAGAAGAAGCTGCATTAGTTTTAAGTGTTTATATACTTACTTATTCGAATCTATAAATACTGTCTTTTCACAGTAACATCTTATCACATAACAAGTATTAGTCTACATAAAAGGGGGTTTATGGTATATACCACAAAGTATATTACACACAGTATACTGAATCCTCCCTTTTTGATGGACAAAATACATTTTTTATGACTCTAAAATTAATCATTTTCAAGACAAGCTGACAAGACCAGTAAAACCAGAAATGCATAATAAAAATAGTAATTACACATGAAAAAATATTATAAAACATGAACTACTTTCAATGCTGACCAGGATGCTTATTTTAAGGACTGCCTTTGATCTGATCACTCTTGCACCATGGCACAGGAAAGCATGCCAAAGACCACAAGAAGGCCTCAGGAGAGCATTATTAGAAATCCAAACGGCATATACTTATTTACATATACACATTAGAAGTAGATAAGCTGAAGACAAAGCCTGAAATCTAAAACAAAATTCAGGTAAGACAATAAAGACAGAATAGTTATAGAATAAACAAAGCCCAAGACCTACGGAAAAACAAAAAATAAAATTTTTTAATCATAAAAAGCCCTAGAGAAAGTATAAAGCACTTTGTCTGCTTCTCCTTTTTACTTGATTTGGCGTGATTTTTCAAGAGATTCCAGAGGGAAACTGTGTATTCTGTTGTCAGACTCACCAGACTGCTGTCAAATAAGAGAAGTGATCGAAGAATGATTAAAAAGAGAAAATAAGGCTGGAATGAATGGGAAGTAGACCAGTGGAAATTTTGCGCTTGAGAGAAACACTCAAAAATCTTATGATTTCTGAGCGCTATGTGCTGATTAAATTTTGTTTGTTTACAGCAGTGGTTCTCAAAGCGTGGTCCCGGGGCCCTTGAAGGATCCCCAAAAACCTTTCAGGAAGTCACTGAGGTCAAAAGTGTTGACCATATTATGAGAACACTTCTTATTAAGAAGGGGGGATTTTCCATTTCAGTCTCTTTCTCTCACAAGAGCATGGTAGAATTTTCCAGATGGTCCAGGACATGTGATGGCATAACTTCTCTGATGCCTTAATAGAAGGTGCTTGTGTATTCTCATGACTTAAACTTTTCTTAGTATTAATTTCTTTTTTTTTTTTTTTTAATATTATCGTCAATTTGGCTAAAATACAGTATAAACAGTGTGCTCCTGGTTTGGGGGTAGATTCCTTTGATTCATCGTCCACACACAACATCCAGTGCTCATCCCAACAAGTGCCCTCTTCAATGCTCATCACCCATTTTCCCCTCTCCCCTAGGCACCCCCCCCCATCAACCCTCAGGTTGTTCTCTGTATTTAAGAGTCTGTATTTAAGGTTTGCCTCCCTCTCTGTTTGAAACTATTTCTACCCCTTCCCTTCCCCCATGGTCTTCTGTTAAGTTTCTCAACTTCTATATATGAGTGAAAACATATCTGTCTCTCTCCGACTTATTTCACTCAGCATAATACCCTCCCAGTTCCACCACGTTGCTGCAAATGGCAGGATTTAATTTCTAATGTAATAAATTCCAATAAGCAGAACCCATACGAACAAAAGCTCTTCGGTGTCCTCAACAATTTTTAAATAGGAAAGTGTCCTGAGACCAAAAAGTTTGCAAATTTTTGAAAAGAGGGATCTGAACTTCCACGGGATACTCAACCGTACATTTTGAAAGAGCTTCCAAAATTATATTCTATGACAGGCTCGAGCCGAAGGCCACGCAGCAAACAGAAACGTGCCGTACTCCCTGTAAAACGAGGAAGGGGGCACAGGATCGGAATTGACTGGCTGTGTGAGGCGGCCGGAACAGAGGTCCGCTCCAGTTTTGGGGCTAGCACAGCTGCCCTCTGGAACTTACATTCTGCCTTCCTCATCCATGGTCTTCCCTCCACTTGAGCATTAAGTGAGGTAACAGAAAGACACATTCGCACCGAAAACTCAGTAAAGAAAACAACTTCTGGAAATCAGGTAAAGGAAGATGGAGAAATCATAATTGTTCCTCAAAATCCTGTTCCGCTGCCCTCTCTATCACATTGAGGGAAAGATTCAGTGCAGACCAAAAGCCTTTATGCTTCCACACCTCTGTAGGAAAAAATGTTTCCCTGATGAAACTTCCAAATAAAGAGAAATTAGTTCCTGGATTATATGGGATAATCATCTATCGCTACTTATGGGAAGAAAGAGTGAATCTTACATGGCAAGAGAAGGGATTAGGAAGATTTCTTGGTGGGGGCTTTTTTCAATAAATGAAACAGCTTTACAAATATTCAAAATTCTAAGTACGACACGGAGCATTTTTGCGCAGAACCAGGTAAGAGAGAACATCTGGTCTGTCTCTGAACTCTCAAGGTACCTTACCTACACCTTTCAGAATACAACATATAAATTCATTAGCTTTAAAATATTTGTAGCTCATTTTTCCTGCTACACTACTAAGACCTTGAAGACAGAATCTAAGTACCCTTCTTCCTCCCTAGCAGTCTCTTCTACACATAGTAGGTTTTCAAAGTGATAAATGAACAGCAAACTCTCATTCACACGCATACCCATTTGAAAGAACACGCACGAATGGCTTGTCATCTCTCTCTCCTCTCATTTCATAAACACCCCCAATAAATGGTAATATGTTGCTACTTACGGTTGGATCTGATAATGACATTGCAGAAAAAGACACGCTTGGGTCAAACCGGCCAGATTTGAAAAGACCCATCAAGTCTGTGTCGCTATTTCCATAGTTTGGCAAGTTTGACTTCAGAACACTTTCGACATGATTAGCTTTTTCCAGATCATCGCTGTTCTTCAGTTTAGAAAATTCAGAAAATTTCATTTCTGGCAAGTGTGGATTGCTTCGTGAGCCCAGATCTTCGTTGGCTTCCTCTTTTGGCAGGTATTTCTCCATGTAGCCTGGACTTTTCAAACCCAAAGGAGACGGATTTGTGGTGTTGAAGCTGAAGACCTTTACGCTGTTGGCTGGAAGGTTTGGCTGTTCTTTGTCTGAACCGCAGGGCGGGGCACCCTCGGCCCCGGGCTGCAACGGCAAAGACCGAGAAAGAGAACTGTTCTGAGAAGCACCGAAAGATGTGGTCATAGTACTGACTGATGTCACAGAGGGAGAAAAGATTTTGTCGTGTGGTAAAGAAGATAACATGCTTGAGAAGAGTGCACTTTTTTCTAGCCTAGATCTCTTAATGCCCCCATTTGTAATCTCTTTGTTCTCTTTGTCATTTGTTTCTGGAGCCAGCAGAGGTTCGTCTTTCCCATTAGTGTGAGCGTACAAGGACTTGAAGAGAATACTCTGCTCGGTGGATGTACGTTTGGGCCTCAGTTTAGATTTTGTGTCAAGGTTCTGCATCAGCTGTAAGGCCGGTGACATTTCTGGCTGGTTTTCCCTTTTCTTCCCCAAACCAAAGGTAAACACGTTGGGATCTAACACCTTTTCCAAATTGTCCTCGTGAATAGGAGGCATGACAAAGTGAGGGGCAGGAGAGTTTGGCACCCTGGACTTCTTTTTCTTCTGAGGCACACAGACCGTGCTGTCCATCTTTTTGATAATTTCAGTGAATTTTTCCATATCGGAAGAAGAATCAAATACACTATCATCGCTTCCAGCAGAAATGTTCAAAAGACTGGCAGGGCTGTCCTGGCCATTCACAACATTCCGATGTGGACTTTGAGGAGCTTCTGAAGGATTTCGGTCACCGGAGGAGCTGACGGGGCTGGATTCAGTCTTCGGGGCTCTTCTGTCACCCTGACTTTGAGCCTGGATAGGCAGAGTTTTCTCTGGTTCTGGCGGCATAACTTGTGGGCCAGATTTTGCTGCGTGTTCCTCTTTGCAGTGAGTGTGTTTGGGTGATGTGCTCTCGTTGCCCAGAACTTCCTCTTTCTGGGGAGCACAGCTTGCAACAGAAACCACTTCAAGTTCATCATTGTGACAACTTGGCAACTGTGCTTCTCTGACTGCAGAGATCTCTGAGAGGACCTGGGGGCCTACATCCTGGGTGTTCTCCACGGGGAGCATGAAGGATCGGACCTGGACAAGGACCTTGGACGGACCCTCGGTGCCCACGGCTCCTGGGCTGTGCTCTGTGGACAAAAGAGGGCTTGCTTCTCCTCCTTCTCCTGCAAGTTTGGAGGGGGGCACGTTCTCATCATTCTTTTGTGACACGGGCAGAACACATCCATTATGGTCTTCTGACACTTTTAGATCAGTGCATGGAAAATTGCTCGTGGGAGCTTCAACACATGTGTCTTTGGGTGCAGGCTGTGAAAGAGAAGGCCCGTTAGATGACTCAGCTGGGGGCTGTGAGTCAGAAAACATATCCTGGGGCTTTGGTCCGGCTGTTGGAGGGGACTCTTTGGTATCAAGAAGGGCGGGAATGTCTTCTGCTGGATCAGTCATATTTTTGAGTACAAGTCTTTTGCTGTCTGCAGCCTTTGAGTCATCCTCTCCTAAAAGCTTGTGGTCCTTAACAGGAATCAGAGCAGTAACCACTGCTTCAGAAGGGCAGCCAGCATCTGTTTGCACATCTGCTCTATCACCTTGGGTAAGCGGACAACCAAGAGCTTGACCCTCGGCGGGCTCGCCTTCCAATCCTCCTGCACGGGGGCTCCCGGCTGCTGGTGCAATCTCCTCTTCAGTAACTTTGGATTCTGCAGAGGTTTCCTTCACCCGCATACCATTCTGGTGACTACTTGGCATTACTTTCTTTTCGGATTGCTCCATTTCCTTGGCTTTTTTGGCTAAGTTCAGCTTCGCCCTCCCGACAAATGTTTTATTAGAGGCAGGAGTGTTCCTTGTGCCTCGAATGTCAGCATGTCTTGGACTACTGTTTGCCCGTTTGTTTTCAAACAAGGAGATTTTGTTGGCAGTGTTTCCTTTATGAACTGGCTGGCTAAATGGATTATGCTCATTTCCCAAGCTGTCAGGATTCTTAGGGGTTTTAAGATTTAGTTCCACATGTTTGGGCTTGGCAGGGCTGCAAAAATAAAGCAGGAAGATAAAGTTATTGGCCTAGTTTTAAAAAGTGAACATACCAATTTATTCCAAAACCAACATCTTTCTGGTATAGAACATTCGTTTTTTCATGAGACTATTTTTTTTTAATGCTTATTTAATTTTGAGACACAGAGAAATAGAGCACGAGTGGGGGAGGGGCAGAGAGACAGAGACATAGAATCTGAAGCAGGCTCCAGGTTCTGAGCTGTCAGCACAGAGGCCGATGCGGGCCTCGAACTCACAAACCGTGAGATCATGACCTGAGCTGAAGTGGGACACTTAACCGACTGAGCCACCCAGGTGCCCCTCATGAGACTTTTTTTTAATTATTATTATTTTTTTAACCTCATGAGACTATTTTTAAACAATCCTAAAGACTCTATCAACTATTTTTATTCTTTTTTAAAGTTTATTTTTGAGAAAGACAGAGACAGTGTGAGTTGGGGAGGGGCAGAGAGAGAGGGAGAGTGAGAATCCCAAGCAGGCTCTGCACTGTCAGCACAGAGCCCAACGTAGAGCTTGAACTCAAGAACCATGAGATCACGACCTGAACCGAAACCAAGAGTCAGAGGCTTAACTGTCTGAGCCACCCAGGTGCCTCACACTATCAACTATTTTTAACGGATGTTTTGCTTCTATATGATTTAACTAAGCAAGTCTGGAGGTAGGAGGTTAGCAAGTTTATCAAGTACCTAGTATGTGAGCACAGTGCTCAACACTAGAGTCTGAAGACATCTTAGGGCCTGAAGAACATTAGCATGAATTTAAATATTTAATGTACTCCCTTATTTTAAATATGTAAATGATTTTTACATATCATTGTAAACATCAGTTGAATATTTTCATTTCATCATAACTTTTTAAACATTATTTCACAAAGCTAGATTATAAAAATATTTATCTATTATTTACCTCTTTGGATATTTTATTCCCTTCATCTTCCTTCATGTAACTTTATTCTGATTATGTAAGTGTGTTCACTACAGAATGTTTGGAAAATATAAAAATAAAAAATCACTCACAAACCTACCACTCAATCTCCCTGTTAACATTTTAGTATAATTCAGAATCTGTATGTATAGTAAAATATTTTTTAACAGAATTGGGATGATTCTGTCCACAGAGCTTCAGATCTCATCTTTCAGAAAAAGATTAATCTTATATTTCACATTTTTAACACTTTTTAAGTTACTAAAAAATTTGAAAAGTTTTTTATAAGTCTACATAAAAGTTTCATCATATAGATGTACCATAATTTACTTTCATTACTCAATTGTTGGTTTTGTCATCATTTTTTGGGCAAAGGGAGTTTCCCCTTGCTCTATAAACTATTACTTTTCTTGGTTGTAATTACCCTCTCGTGGAAATCAAAAATCTTTGAATGTACATACTATCTTCTTTCTGAGAAACAACATGTTCTCTGTATGACATTAGCCAGCTCTGGTCCTAGCTCTTAACACTAATTATCTGTGTGAGCTTGGTCAAGTTAACTCACTGGACTGGCTACCTTCTCTATCTGCAAAGCACAAACGAACTAGATAGTTTAGAACAGAGTTCCTCCCTGCACCCCACACACCCCAAGTTATGGCTGAAAGAATTCTTGGAGTTCTCTTCAACGGCTACAGTAGGGACCATAGAGACTGATGAAAGGGGCTGCTGGCCAGCCTCACTCCTTTCAACCAGAATCATTTATTTCTACCTATCTGCTTCATACAGCACTTTTATATAAGCTTTCCTAGAAAAATGGACTCCAAAGCTAAAAACAAAAAAATGTCTAAACCACGGGTCTCGTGGTTTATAAAACGAAGAGATACTAACCACTAACAATCACTGACACAACTTGAGAAACACTGTGCTTGCCTAATGTACAATTTTATACATTCTCTTTTAAGACGAGGAAATTAAAGCCTAGAGAAGGTAGGTATTTTGCCAGAAGTCACACAGCTAGTGAGTGACAGGGTCATAATTTGAAACCAGGTGTTCTGGCTTCAGATGCCATGCTCCTGACCACTCAACTCCTCTGCTTCCCCAGACCTCAGGGACCAAATCTGGTCCTTCCCAGCTTTACCTATTCAAGAAGTTAATGAATTATCACGAGATCTATAAAATTAAGCCATCATATTTTGGAGGCCACCTTGATAATGGGAATACAAAGTAGAGAAGCACTGAAATCTCATGGTGCCTCCACATGGATTCACTGGCCTTGAGGAAGGAGGAGCCTTTTGAAGGAACAGGCAGTAGGACTTTGGGAGAGATTCCTTATCCTTTGGGACAAAATGAGAAGACTGAGGGCGCCTGTGTGGCTCAATCAGTTAAGCATCTGACTTTTGATTTTGGCTCAGGTCATGACCTCATGTCAGGCTCTGAGCCGCTGACAATGCGGAGCCTGCTTGGGATTCTCTGTCTCCCTCTCTCTCTGCCCTCCCCCGTCCCCTCTCAAAAATAAATAAATAAACATTACAAAAAAAAAAAAAAAAGAGAGAGAAGACTTGAGAAGTTCTTCCCAAATACAGCATTAAGAATTTAGGCTTTATTTTTAGGAATTTTATTTAAATACTAAATTTGATATATTCTTTTAGGCATTGCTTTCCCCTATATCTATCTCCATAAGATAGCCAGGCTCCCTCATGGTGGGCCCAGATCGTAAATTGAAAAGGAAAATTAACTTACAAGCACTGCCTCGAAGATTAAATTCTAAAGCCAGTGGATTAGAAAAGCAGAGTTTACAGATGCCACCAGTTAGTGAGGGATGTTCACATACCAGGAAAAACACATTTTAAAAATTCTCACAAATCAGCTCAAGGAACAGTCAAACATCAAAGTAGATCTTGTGATGTAAATGGAAAATGCTGCAGGTTAGACAACTAACTACCTAAAGGACAGGAAACACATCTACATATTAAAGATTTACACCAAGATCAAAATATATTTTACAACCAAACTTTCTGTGCTATTAAATTCTGCTACCAGGAGTCACTACAATTAACCTAGCTCAAACTGATTAAAAGGAAGGCTTCTGTAATTCATGTTGTAATGCCTTTATTATAACGTGAGAGGGGAAAATCTGGTGTCTAAAAGCTGTGGCTAGCAGAGGAAAATTCTCCATATTCTAAACATACCACTGTTAAGAATCACAACATTTAACACTTGGTAGAGACTTGAAGATGCAAATTTTCTAAAAGCATCAAGAAACATGCTGCTGCATAGTCATCTTTCAGGGAATATAAAATAATTTTAACACTTCAGATGCAAATTGTTTTTAAAAATAACATCTGAGTAACATCTCTTCTTGAAATACAATCAGAGGAAAAAAACTGGAAAAAAAATCCATCAGAGAAAAAAAACTAGAAGGAATTAATTTCCCATTTCAATAGTTTGTCGATTCACCAAGTGCAACGCCCTGTGGAAAACACAAATAAGCCAAATGCCTGACAAAGGGAAAGTTTTAGGTAGAAAACAATCTGCATGGAGAAAAAGACACGTGGTTTAGTTCTTGTACAGTAAACGTCACTTTTATGAGTTTCATTATAAGATCTGTGACTTTCATTATAAGATCGCTTCCCAGGTTTGTTTACTCCTGAGCAGTGTAACATTTCTGGTTTTTCCACTGGTGTTTTCTGATTGGAAGACCAGTAAGGGTAAGAAACAGCTACACACACAGCAACTCTTCTCAGGCTCACCCTTAGGAGGTCTGAATGTCCGTCACACTGGCCTTCTACAAATAATTGGCATCATTCACTCTGGTTATTTCTCTGACACAGCCTTTACAGAATAAATAGCTGACTTTATCAAAGGTCTCCAGGGTGGCAGCTGGTGAGGTAGCTCAAATTACTCATTAAGCAGGTTGTCCCTCAAGTGTTTACCAAACAGACCTCCTACTCTAAAGCTTATGTATCCAACAGTTCAAATAGAATGAAACCCATTCGGTTTAAGCATCAAAATGCTGTGAAAACACAAGCTCTTTTAATAAATGTGTAAATGCAGGAAAAACTTGAGGAGTTTAGATGTTTATTTTTCACAGGTGCGAACTGGGAGGTGAGGAAGTGAGAGTATGGCAAGGGGAGAATCTTGATTTCTAAAAAGAGCCCTCCCTACCCCATCCACGTATACAAACCACATTTAGCATCAAGGCGCAACAAGCCCATCTCCAGAAAGCCAAGAGTGATGTCTTCGGGCTTTCTACCTCCCCAGCCTTCACAGCCAGCACCCCACTTCGCAGTTCCAACAGCTATCACCTCATAGAGATATTTATCTGTGTCTTGCCCTGCCAGAGTGGGCCATAAACTTCTCAAGGGCAATATACTGAATCATAGTATCAGTTTTTCCCCATAGTTCCTGGCACCATACCATGCACAAAAGGTACTCAATAAATATTTGGGGGGGGGGGGGTTGGAAATCAATGAACTTAACAGCAGGTAGCCAAACTGTTGTTGAGCTTGATCCTTCCGATGTGTCATTTTAACAGTCTCCCAGTAAGAACCTGGTCCTTTCTCCATTTCAATAACTAAGAATTACTTTTCAACCTGGGGGCAAAAACACCTCTCTCAACTCCTGAATATTCTAAGAAGAGGAATTAGAAAAAAAATTTTTTTTTCTTTCAAGCTGCACTAAATTCCAGAAAAAGTTATGTGAGTTATCTTAAACTCACCCACGTCAAAGCTACTGGGTCATAGTGAACAGAAGAGTGTTTGCTCCATGTTTTCAAATTCACTGCATAGGCGTCAAGAGCGCCCTATCCAAGAATGCTGGTGTACATTTTGAATAAAGATTTAGCTCCTGTCAGGCCAAGCAATCTTCTTTCAGTTAATTATGTAAACATCCAGCCTCAAGAGATTTTTACATTCATTCAGCTTAAATCTACCAAAACAGTTAATGAACAACCCAGGAGGCTCCCAAAGTGCCATCTTAAACTGCGTTAACTAGCCCTTCACTTCTTTCCAACACAGAGGGGAAAGTTCAGTGCAGAGAGAGAGCTCTTCCACAAACGCAAAGACCCTGAGCCTCCCGAAAACGCCCCTCGGCACGTGAGCTGAGACCCACAGCTCCACCAGGCCCCAACCCGCCGCTACTTACAGGGTCACTTTAGTGGTCACCGTCGACCTGCCCACACCGAAATGGTTCCTGGGCTTCAAGCTCTCGGCGTCAGAACCACCGGCCGACCTGCCCAGCTCTTTGCTTCGACTTGCTTCTCCCCGGCCGTCGAAGTGGTTGGGGAGCAGGCCCCTCTTGTGCTCGGGCTTGATCTCCGGCAGCAGCGAGCTGCTCTTGACCGTGAGCTCGCGGGGGATGACACGGGCCGCCTCCTCCCCGTTGTCCCCCGCGGCACCCTTGGCGGCCGGGTCGGGCGCCGGCGCCCTCTTGGGGGGGGACTCCTTGGCGGGAGCCCGAGGGCCGCCTGCAGGCGAGGTGGGCGCGGCCTCGGAGACCCGGCTCTTGCCCCTCCTCTTGGTGGGAGACGAGGCCTGCGGCGGCTGCTTGCCGCGCTCCGACTCCCCGCGGAGCTGCCCTCTGGAACCGGGGCTGGGCTTGGACTCCCCGCTCGCAGCAGAGGCAACGCCCCCGTCGGGGGCCGCCCGCGGAGATTTCACTTTCTTTTCCGCGGAGCCGTTCTCGGTGGCCGCGTTTGGCGCCACCTCGTAGTCGAACACCGCGTCGTCCCTCCCCGCGCTGTCGGGCGGCGCCGTGTCGGGCCCGGGGGAGTCGGTGGATTTCTGCGACCTTCTCCGCCTGCCCGACCTGCGGCCGCCGGACCTCTTCTCCATGTCGTCGGAATCGCCGAAATCTTCTGCCCCCGGAGTAATCGCAACCGGCTCGTCCACCTGTGCCACTTCAGTCTTGCTCAAGTAGATGTCCAAAGTTAACACTGTGGCGGGATGGGTGCGCTCGCCAGGCCGGCAATGTTGTCCTTGGGTCCCGGCTTTGCCGTCTGCCTGCGCTGAGCCAGCGCGGTTCCCCTCGCCCTCCGCCGGTGGGTCACCTGGAGGAGCGGCCGCGTCCTCGGGGGAGCGGCTGCGCGTGTCTTGGGGCCCCACACGGACTGCCCCGGCACACACACGGGGGGCTGTGTCGGTGGCCTCCCTTAGTCCAGCCCCGGAACTCTCCCTGGTGGGCGACCCCGGCACACTCCTCGCACCCTGGGCTGTCTCCTGCTGGAAGCCAGTGCCCGGTGAAGCGTCCTCCCCCGGGCTGCGGGCCAGCGTCTCTGCGTTCTCTTGCCTGGAGGAATTCTCTGGTGAGGAATGCAGCTGCTTGGCAGCGGTGGTGGCACCTGGGAAAGACTCTCCCTCTGCCTCCAGAGGTTCTAATTGGAGTGAATCACGTTCATGGCACTGCTGCCCAGCCGCCGCCGCTGCCTGGCTGCTCGTGCAAGGTGACAGCTTGGCGTCAGGGGGGTCCACCTGTACACAGGTCTCCGGGTGCTCCTCCGACCCCTGGGGCTTCTCCTGCGGGGAACCCTCCTCACACGTGTCAGTTTGCTTTGGTTGGTTGCCCAGAGGTTTACTCTTCTCATTCTCTCTTTCTGGGGGTTTGGAAGAGGCTACATCTTTGGGAGACACTGATTTGGCACTGGAGCTGGTGGGACTCTCTAACCCGTTTCTGCTGGTCCTTCTCCTTCCTGCCGTGAACAGATTGCCAAGTTTCCCCAAAACCGGCTTCCTTTTGTTTTCTTCTGGTGGTTGTGCTCTGGACTGGAAAATAAAAGGGATTGGGGGAGAGAAACTATAAAAAATCTGGGTTTCCCCCTCTTTAATAGTAAGTACATAGCAGAACTACAAGCCAAAATGGTAACAGAGCAGTCTCTGATTGAAAATTAAAGAGTTATGTTTTTGTTACATTTATTCCAACAAAATAAACCCAGATTTTACTTTTTTAATTTTTCTTAAGCCCCATGATGTGTTTGGCACTACTTAGAATAACATGTTCTTCAACTAGGTCTTGTGTTTTAAATAAAAATTGGGGGCGGCCCTTGGGTGGCTCAGTTGGTTTAGTATCCGACTTCGGCTTAGGTCATGATCTCACAGTTCCTGGGTTCGAGCCCTGCGTCAGGCTCTGTGCTACAGCTCAGAGCCTGAGGCTGCTTCAGATTCTGTGTCTCCCTCTCTCCCTCCCTGCCCCTCCCCCGTTCACACTCTGTTTCTCAAAAATAAATAAACGTTAAAAAAAATTTAGAGAAAAACTCGTAAGGTCCAAATAATCACCTACACAAAATAAACAATTGACTCTAGCTTTTGCTTTTTACCTCCTTCCTCAATAAAGCTGCAATTTCAAAACTGACATGCGTGACTACAGGGCATCAGTAAAGACACTAAAGTATCTTAAGGGGGTGTTTTTTTGTTTTTGAAACACCTCCTTTCTTTTTGTAGTAAGGAAGGAAAACCAGGAAAAAGCTCTAGCAGTCCTTTCTAGAACAGAAGGAAGCCGCCTGGGTTCAATAGAACTGCAAATGAAAGCTCTTAGGAAAACCAGGATTCTAGCACCTGGGCCCGCCCATAGCCACACCTGCGGTTCCCGGAGGGGCGGGCCCGCACTCCTCCAATGGGAGAAACGGGCGGGCATTCAAACGCCTGCTGGTTTCCCCCTCTCCCCCCAAAGCCATCTGGCCGCTCTGGCCCTCACCCGAAAGACCTTTCCCCCGCGGGAAGTTCCTAAGAGTGCAAATACGGGGTGTACCTGGGGAAGGAGGACGACCACTTTCGCATACCCTCCCGTCTGGGTCCGGGAGGCGCCGGCGGACAGGAGCGCACCTGGCTCTGTCCACGCGGACCTCGGCCGGGGGCCAGCCCCTCACTGCGGCACAGGGCTTCAGACGCGAGTCCCGGAAGCCGAGCCACCCGTGGGAAGGGGTCTGGGCCACCCGCAAAAATCGTCGCGGGTTCCGGGAAGGGAAAAAACGGGCGCCTCTTACATAGCCTGGAGCCAAAGGGCGCTCACCTGGCGCCTGCGCTGGAAGGGGAGGGCGCTCGGAACAAATCAATAAAAGGAAACCTGCCAGTAGGCGCCGCGGTGGGGTTTGCCCCACGCGGAGAGGGGGTCCGTGGGGCACCAGGCGGGCAGGAAGAGAAGGAGGCCTCCCTAGGAAAGGGAGGGAGCTCCGGACGTTAGCCCGGCCTTGGCTCGTAGGGGAGGGCGGTGTGCTCCGCGCAAGGATCCCACTGAAACCAAGACCACACGTGTGGCTACAAGAACTTAAGAATTACCTCTTCCATTAAAAACCCAAGAGCTTAGCTTGAGCCCCACCCACCAAGGCGAACATTCAGGGCAGTTTTTACAATATTGACTGTTTACCGAGAGGTTCCGGAATAACTCTTCAGCTCCATTTCCTTTGCCAGTGAACTTTGGAAGTGGTAGGAAATAGGAAAGACATCAAGATAAACCATGGATATTAACATGGTCGACAAGTACGTATTGAGACAGTCGCGGCAGAGTAACATGTAATTCTGCAACAGCCTAGTTAGGTGCTGGTACCCCACGGTAGAAATGAGGTAAGCAAAGCTCGGACAGCAAAGAGACAAAGAGCGGCGAGGGGGTACTCCTTCAGCTTCACCACCCAGACCCATTTCAGAGGACGTAGAGGTGCAGAGGGCACTCCTGAGGCAGAGTCAGCCCAGAGAAAGGGATTGAATGCAGGCCATACACCTCCTGAGGAAGTGCTCATGAGTCACATTTACTGACCAGCTCTGAGCAGTTCTTTGGTTTGAGAAGCACCTGGCGGGAGCTTTGGAACGAGCTAGCTGCTGCAGGAGGAAATGGGTCCTTGTTGCAGCAACTGGGAGCTTGTGTGACTGAATTGATATGCTTCTAAAATCTAACCAGATTTTTATTAATAATTCAATCCTACAATGGTTATATAAATAATATAAGAAGGATTCACTGTGTAATTTAAGAAGAAAATAAACATCCCAGCTACCTAAGGAATATATTTGGATTCTTACTACAAGTCAAAAGTATTGCGTGATATTTATTTTTATTTTTGAGAGAGAGAGTGAGCTGGTGCGAGCGGGGAGGGGCAGAGAGAGAGGGAGAATCCCAAGCAGGCTCCATGCTGTCAGCACAGAGCCCGGTGTGGGGCTCGAACTCTTCAATGGTGAGATCATGAGCCAAAATGAAGAGTCAGACTCTCAACCAATTGAGCCACCCAGGCGCCCCGCCCCTTCATTTATTTATTTGTTTATTTATTTACTTATTTATTTATTAATTATTTGAGAAGGAGAGAGAGCAGGAGAAAGGGAGAAAGAATCTTAAGCAGGCTCCACGCTCAGCATGAAGCCCCACATGGGGCTCAACTCCACAACCCTGGGACTGTGACCTGAGCTGAAATCAAGAGTCAGATGTTCAACGGGCTAAGGCACCCAGGCGGCACCCCAGTATTACATGATTTTTAAACATAGTTCATGCTTACTAAGCCCTTCTTAGGCACTAGACACTTAAAAGGAGATTTGCATAGAGTCCCATCTAATCTTCCTAACAGCCCTTGAGGTAGGTACTCTTTTTATGCCCATTTACCAAGGTTACTTTTCGCTGCCCAAAAGTCCACAGCCAGTAGTCTTTCTGACTCTGGAGATGGAGCGCTTTGTCACTGTTGCCTGAAGAGACCTTCAAATGTATCCTAAAGACGTACCCAGGAAAAAAGGTTTGAGTCTGTGGGCTCAATGTTAGCCTGTCTCAAAAGAAAACTGTTAGGTTTATATATTACTCTGTCCTGCCAATCATGTTGTAATCCATCTCTCCCATGGAGTTGAAAGATGCCTGATCAGCAGTCCTCTCTGCCCAGTGCAGGCATTTTTCATTTTTTTGGCTATAGCTGCTTTTTTACAAAACCGGTTGTTCTCTATAACTCAGCCTCATCAACTACTTGACTCCTCTTCCCCTCAGAAGGGCAGCCAATTTATCACCTGCCAGGCTGTTGTTTTGTGTATTGAACTTTCTAGAACTGTAGAGTTTTGTTTGTTTATACATGAATGTTCACAGAAGTTTAATTCATAATTGTCAAAAACTGGAAACAAATATCCATCAACTGTGAATGGAGAAACAAATTGTGGTACATCATACACCAGAATACTACTCAACAATAAAAAGGACTGAACTTCTGAAGTGTGTAATGACATGGATAAATCTTAAAAATGTTATGCTCAGTGAAAGAAGCCAGACTCAAAACATTACCTACTGTATGGTTCCATGTATATGCTATTCTAGGCAATGCAAATCTAATATATAATCATAGAAAATAGATCAATAGTTGCCAGAGGGTAGGGAAGGGGTGGAGGGGTACAATGTGACTACAAAGAGACACAAAGGAACTGTGGGGGTAATGGTGATGTTCTGTATCTTAAATGTGCTAATGGGTACACATATGTACATAACTTTCAAAACTCCTGGAATGATACACTTAAAATGGGTACAATTTTTTATATATAAATTATATCTTAATAAAGATGGTTTAAAAATAAAACTTTCTGGGGTACCTGGGTGGCTCAGTTGGTTAAGCATCTGACTCTTGATTTCAGCTCAGGTCATGATCTCATGGTTTGTGAGTTTGAGCCCCAAGTTGGGTTCTGTACTGACAGTGCAGAGCCTGCTTGGGATTCTCTCTCTTTCCCTCTCACTCTGATTTTCCCCTGCTCACTTTCTCTTTCTCTCTCAAAAATAAATAAATAAACTTAAAAAAAAAAACCAAAAACTACAAATTAAACTTCCCCATGAGAAACAATCCATCTGGCTCAGGAGCACATTTCATAGTTCTTGATCAACAGGAGCCTCAAGTCATTTCAAGAGCTAGATCCTTGTTTACAGCAGAATGCAGCCTTGCTCCAGGAGCCAAGCCCCTGAGTATCTCCAGCATATGTCTATGCAAGGCACTGAGCAGAGTTCAGAATAAACTGTTCATCCTAAGTAAAGTTCACAGTCTTTGAGAAAATCTGAGAAAAACCCCTTCTTAAAATAGGACATACATTTCTTTTCAGCCAGGGATTTTTCTTTCCTCATGGAGGAGAATATAAGCATGGCAGATGGAAGGTGAAAAGCTAGATGGCCTTAGAATTGTCCAGAGAATAGTTACCTTCTTACGTAGGAGTCTGCACCTGGAGTAGTAAAGGTAGGATGGGACCTAGCACTTACTCGCTCAACCTCCATAATAATCTGTTGGGGAGGGGTGTTTTGCAAAGAGGCCATGAGGGCCAATCAGTTTTCATCCTGCTCTCCTTGGCTGCTCCCCAGGCTCTCCTCCCTGCAAGGTCAGGTTGCTGAGGGTTCTTGGGCTGGGTGTTCACAGACTACAGCAGAGCCCTGCAATCCCAAGACCTCCTTGGTGGTTAGCTCTCTCTTGTGCACTCCTGTACACCTTATTTAAGGCAGCATGCACACCTCACTGTACAGAACCTGCATTTGGAACCCACACCTGATAAGGACGAGAGCTGTCCACAACAGGACTACCTCAGAGATGGCCCATGGGTTGTGTGCTAAGGCTTGTCTTACAGTGCTCCTGTTGGCTAATGTTAAATGTGGCTCATTAGCAATATGTGTAAGCATCTAGGACAAGCCCATAGTCCAGCAGCGAGTAGAGGCCCAGGCAGCACTGGCTGCAGGACTGTTTTGTGATCCCCAGCCTTGGTGTGGCAGCGCCTGCTCTCAGCAGCTGCTCCTTCATAACGCCACCCTGTGTTATTACCTGTAATTTCAGAGATCTTGGCAATCTCAACTAGTGGGGGACAAAAGGCCAGGGAATACAGGATAAACTGTTAATATACTACAAATTGTTAACGTACCAAAATGTCTGGACATACAAACAAAACAGTGTGCTTATCCCCCACCCCTCACCAGCCACCTGATTGCCTATTGGAGTCACTGCTTTAAATTTAGAAGTACTTTACCTGAAATTATGTTTGGAGTTTGAAGAAAAATATGTTGAGCATATTTTGTTATTATTATTTTTATGTTTTGATTTTATTTTTGAGAGAGACAGGGTGGGAGCAGGGGAGGAGCAGAGAGAGAGGGAGACACAGAATCCGAAGCAGGCTCCAGGCTACAAGCTGTCAGCACTGAGCCCGATGCAAGGCTCAAACCCACAAACTGTGAGATCGTGACCTGAGCTGAAGTCGAATGCTTAACTGACTGAGCCATCCAGGTGCCCCAATATGTTGAGCATATTATTTGAAAATGTAACTAACATACGGTTTAAAAATAAGTCTTTCATATGTTTCCCACCTTTTTGTTGCCCAGTGGAATATAGGCCCCTTAAGAGCAGGAAAAATGTCCCGTCTGTATTCCCATGGCTTAGCACAGGGACTTATAGCTAGAGGTGGACATAATGTATTTGCTGCTACTAGAATTAGGAACATTCCTTCTCCTTTCCGAAACAGAGTTACCAAAATTCTTGTAGATAAAGTAGAAGCATGATTAGATCTAAACAAAACCAAAACAGAATAGAAATCTTTTTTGCACAAGACTTAGTGTGGTCAACAATTTGCAGCTCTAGTCTGCCCATGTGAAGATTCCACAGGGCAATGTAGCTGCTGGCACACAAACTTCCATTTCTTCAGCTTTACTGCTGGCTGCCAGCCCAAATCTGACTTGAGAAGGCAGATCAAGATCTTTTACATGTACTCACCTGTGCCTCCTACCAGAGCATGGTCACTGAGGTAGAAAAGTAACTCTTTTTTGGAACACTTGTGGCTCCCTAAGCACTCACTTTGATTTCTGAAAATATGCCTTAAAGTAGCTCCTTTAGTTCAGCCACAATGAGGAATGAGTCTAATGGACATTAGTGTAAATGATAGGATGACATGTTACTTTGATAATACCTTAGGTTCTCAACACATGTGTACATGTGTTTGCATTGGTGAGGAACTTTTTTTCTGCATACGTTAAAAAAATAGTTTCAGTTGTGAGGCTTAAAAATATAGGGACTTAAGGGGCACCTGGATGGCTCAGTCAGTTGAATGTCCAACTGTTGATTTTGGCTCAGGTCATGATCCCAGGTTGTGGGACTGAGCCCTGCGTCAGGCTCCGCACTGAGCATTGAGCATGGAACCTGTTTAAGATTCTCTCTCTCTCTGCCCTTCCCCGTCTCATGCTCCCTCTCTCTCTCAAATTAAAATATATATATATATGGGGATTTAAGCTACTTCAACTTTTATTTTTTTTTAATTTTTTTTTCAACGTTTATTTATTTTGGGGACAGAGAGAGACAGAGCATGAACGGGGGAGGGGCAGAGAGAGAGGGAGACACAGAATCGGAAACAGGCTCCAGGCTCTGAGCCATCAGCCCAGAGCCCGACGCGGGGCTTGAACTCACGGACCGCGAGATCGTGACCTGGCTGAAGTCGGACGCTTAACCGACTGTGCCATCCAGGCGCCCCTAAGCTACTTCAACTTTTAAAAACCCTTTTTTTTTTTTAAGTAGGCTCTGTGTCCAATGTGAGGCTCGAGCTCACAACCCTGAGTTTAAGAGTCACATGCTCCACTGACTGAGCCAGTCAGGCACCCCACCCTTCAGCTTTTAAAAGTAAAAGCAAGGATCAGAAAATCCCATCCCATAAGCAAGAAATACTTTGAAGATGTAGAACAATTAAAGAACAAAGATGGAGAGTGGGGAAGGGGAGGGAAGTAAAAAAAACAGAGAAACGGTCAAATTTGGAGGGACAATCTGAGGTAGAGTTAGGATGCAAGAAAGAGAAACACACAAAAAGCAAGAAAGACTTTCATGAGGAGATATTACTGAGGAGATATTCATGAGGAGATATTATATTCAATGAGGAGATATTACTCTCTTTTCTTACAACTTCCAAGATGTTCATGCTAAAGAGTTTTAGAAGTAAAATGAAAATCATGTTTTCCCACGATATATGTGCATATATCTGAGCAACATACATACATATATGTGTGCATGCGCACGCACGTGTGTGTGTGTGTGTGTATGTGATATCTGCACATATCATCTGAGCCTCAGAACCTCAGACAGATGAAGTTACATAAAGGGAGGATCTAGATATGGGTCCCTGATAGTACAGACCTAGATTGCAACAGGCATTTCAAATGACCTACTCTCCTCTATCTCTCCATTTTGTGTTTTTCTTTTCCCTATTCCTTGTGCTAATAAATATGGTCCACTCCAAACACACACACACAATGTAAAAGACGAAATGTTCACATAAATAAACTTTGACCTACTGAGCACTGAAACTTTTCATTTTAACTTTTAAATAAATATTTTTCTTTTATGTGTTATACAGTTCCCTCCCTCAGAGTATACTAAATACAATCTACTACGTAATGATTCTGGAGACAGAACTATGGACCCAGGTTATCCCATTTGTGCTATTACAATGATTTCTTCCAGGGCTGTCATAATGAGTGAAGGCTAAGGCTTGTGCTAAATGACCCACAGACTGTGACAGGTTTAGTAATAAGCAGGCCTTTTGCCAAAAGACATGTGAAATTACTGCATCCGACCACTTTTGATCTACAGTACGACTTCATACAGTGCAACCAGTAATACTTTACATTAGGCCTCAGAGTCTGTCTTCATTGTCACTGATCCCCTGTCTCTCGGGGAGGATGCTTGCTCACCCTGCACAGTTTCCAGTATTTGTCAGCACTCGCAATGCCCACCCACTCTATCTCTATGGCTCATTCTTGTTCTCGTGTGTGTTTGTGTGTGTGTGTATGTGTGTGTGTGTGTTTTATATCTCTTCTCTGTCCATTCAACGTCCAGTGGTATGCACGTCTCTACTTTCTACTTTTCCTACTGTGCCACTTTGAGCCACACAATGACCACATCCTGTTGTATAAAGTCATAGATCTACCACTGGGTCAGTGAAGTGACAGCATGGCTTTTTTCTACCTTTCAAGTGTAACAATGTCCTGAAACGGAGGCATTATTGAACATGAAAGCCATCATTAATGAAACAATTAAATGTTCATTATCCCAAAAGCATTTTATATTCTTCTAGAGGGTTTTATGAAGAAGTGAAGAGTTTCTTTTGAAAAGGAGATTCCCAGTTCCAGTTAAGAATTGACCTTAGGGCATTCACTGTTTGACAGAAGCAGAGTGAAACCTAATTGTTTAAAACTACAGGTATTCGATCAATCAGAAAGAAGGATAAAATCATGGAATGTTTAAATTCTAGGATCATTTAACTCATTCATTCCACTAACCGTTATTGAGAGTGCACTTTGTGCCAGAATTTTCTCATTACCTTAAAGAAGCAAACCACAATCCAAAGATCCTAAGTAATTTTCTTAAGACACAAGTCAGGCTTTCTAAAGTTAGCTCAGTAATTTTTCCCATTTGAGGTTATAATATATCATTAGAAAAATAAGATTTTATTTACTAGAATATGATGTATATACCACTTTTATGAATGTCTGACTGCATACAGTATGTTACACCTGTATGATGTGCTTAGTTCTAGGCTTTGCAATTCAAAAAAGGACATGATAGAGTAAGCAGCTGATAAGCTCTTATTATGGAGTGCTGTTTTTAGAATCAGGGAACTCTGTAAACAGTAGATATTGTTTGCTCACCCTTCCTCACCCCTCTCTGTGCCCCAAACCCTTGACCACAATAGGATATAGAAACTGACTCCTTTAGGGGCACCTGAGTGGCTCACTGGGTTAAGCATCCAACTTCGACTCAGGTCATGGTCTCACAGTTCATGGGTTCAAGCCCCACATCAGGCTCTGTGCTGACAGCTCAGAGCCTGAAGCCTGCTTCAGATTCTGTGTCTCCCTCTCTCTCTGCCCCTCCCGCACTCGTGCTCTGTCTCTCAAAAATAAATAAATGTTAAAAAATTAAAAAAAAAAAGAAAGAAAGAAATTCCTTTACCCTTTGGCTTGGGTTTGGTCCAGCCAGTGGAAGGCAATGATGGGAAATCAAGGGTAGGGACCAGGGTGAGGTCACGTATTTTTCTTTTCCCCATCTCTCCATCCCCTATTGTGCTCTGGGCAGGTATGGCCAGGTTTGGCCATGGATTCTGTCAGCAGCCTTCCCTGCAGCCATACTTCTCTGCAGCCATACTTCTCTGCAGTTCCCAGTGACTGCTTCCTCATCTTGCCCCTTCAGGCCTAGGATGGGAAGGATCTCAACTGGTGCTGGCAGGGGAGTGCTTCACTATCCTCTGCTTAAGGTAAAAACAGGTTTTACGGGGCAGAAAAATTTTGAGAGATTTCTTTAAGAAAAATAACCCCAGGGGTGCCTGGGTGGCTCAGTTGCTTAAGTGTCTGACTTCGGCTCAGGTCATGATCTCACGTCATGAGTTCGAGCCCCGTGTCAGGCTCTGTGCTGACAGCTCAGTGCTGACAGCTCAGAGCCTGGAGCCTGCTTTGGATTCTGTGTCTCCCTTTCTCTCTGCCCCTCCCCTGCTTGGGTGTGAGCTCACGCGCATGCTCTCTCTCTCAAAAATAAATAGAACATTAAAAGAAAGAAAGAAAGAAAGAAAGAAAGAAAGAAAGAAAGAAAGAAAGAAAGAAAGAAAAAGAACCCTAAATTCTGGATTACAGATTTAGGGACAGGATTTTAGAAGAGGCCAAGTGAGCAAAGAACTTGGAAGCTTAATCTTCTTTCACTTCTCTTGGTTTCCTTAACACCTTTCCCACTCTTTGCCAACAGGCCTTCATTATTTTCCTCAATTACCCAAGTGCTCTGTTCCTGGGCTGGGGTCTTCACTAACACTGTGTGCCCAACCATGGGTAACAAATAACTCACAATGTTTCTTTATGTGTAAATTTGATCAAGTTTTTCTTTTTTTCTCAAATGCGAAGATAATGATCATGCTGAATTAATTTGCTTTGTAGTAGAGATACTTAATCCTAATTTGGTGAATTTTTTTCCTATGCATAACATGTAACTAAGAGGAGACTGAAGAATTTGAAATTTATCGTACAGTATTTCTTACTATCTCTTGGACTGTATGTATATCTTGATTAGCACAAACCACTGATTAGTCAGTTCCTAATTGGAGTAAAGAAGCTTAGTCAGAGTGGAAAATGGAAATATGCTCATTGTGAAGTAGTCGAGTTAGTTCCTTTTTAATTGACCCAGAACCAAACAAACAAACAAACAAACAAACAAACAAACCCAAACATGTTCTTTATGCAATCTAACAAGAATGACTTGCACAATTGCTCGGGTCAAAGATCAAGAACAAGTACTTTAATACAGAGAACAGATTGGTGGTTACCAGAGGAGAAGGGGGTGAGGGAGAGCCAAATGAGTGAAGGGTCACAACTGTATGGTGATGGGTAGTAACTAGACATATGGTGGTGGCCACTTTGTGGTGTATACAAATAGCAAATTATAATGTACACCTGTAAGTTATGCAATATATACCGCTTTTACCTCCATATCTGAATGATGTGATGAGGGCATAGGGAATAAGTTGGAGAGAAGAGGGGGAAACAGCCCTGGAGAGGTCTGACGCAGCATGCCTGTCCCCCTCCACCAGGCACAGCTAACAGTCAAGTCCACTGTAAGGTGAGGGAGACCAGGAAGCAAGAAGGAACTTGGAGGTGCCAGGTCTATGAAGAATGAAGCCTCTCCAACACAGTACTATGACTCTAGGCTGTCTACGAGACTTCTAGTGACCTTGAGACTTGAGATTAGTTTAACCACAGTTAAAAGTATGGCAGAAAATAATGGAGTTATTTCTAGAAAATGGAACAATCTCAGTTTTTCCAGTTAATCATTTCTCCCCAAATTTCTCAGTTTTCCATCATTTCTAGTGAGAATTATTGACTTCCTGGGCATTACATTCCAAGTTAAGAAGCAGAATGCATGCTTTCGTGAAAAGAACTGTTACTATATAGGGATCAAATCACTTATCCTCTCAAAAAATTCCTCTTCTGTCATACAGGATTACTGAGAAATTCACATGAAATGATATATGTGAACATGCTTTGAAAAGCACAAAGTGCCCTAAGACAGTGGTGGCTGGCATAATTGATAGTCTGATATTTTGCTGATGTTTCATGACCCAAGTTTAAATTATGGAAACTAAGTAAATAATGAGATCACTTTATAGTTCTCAGGTGGTGAGACAGAGATGAGAAAAGAGACCAGATGCAGTTCCTAAAAGAGTTAGCATGTCTCCAGAACTGGGCACACCATTCATGGCTTATGAGTGCTCATCTTCGTTGTGCCACGACCAGAATAAAGAAAACAAACAGAAGTCTACTCCCCCCGCCTTTTTTTAAAAAACTTTTCTCCCCAGATCATAATGTATAGAAGAAGACACGCAACTAGGTAGAGTAGACAGCTTTGGGTCACCTGATGTAAAACTGAACCTCACTTTCTATAACCTTATCCTCCTTTCTTTTTCTTCATAGCACTTATCATTACTTGAACTTCACTTCATGTTTATTTGTATAGTTTATCATCTGCTTTCTTTATGGAACATAAGCTGCATGAGCACAAGAATGTAGTTTTGTTCGCCACTGTGTCCCTAATCCTTTCTCAATGCATGGTACCAATAGGCACTCAATAAATATTTGTCAAACGAACGCATCAACCTTATTTTCCAGAAATCCCTTACTTACCCACCCATCAATCAGGGAGAGCCAGACAAGAGTGAGTAGTGGAATGATAAGTTAGTTTGAGGGCAATGAGTTATTCCTGAAGTCGTCAGCAAGCAATCCTCAGACAAGACCAAAGCCCTGTCTCTAGCTTCAGTCCCCTTCTCAAATGATTCCTCCCAAAATCCAGGTTCTGAAATACCCATCCTCTGGATTTGTTTTTGGGATCAATTGAAATGTTTGTAAAACATCTAGCATAATCTCTGGGGAAGAAATGGATGGAAAAGGGAACCTTAGAAAATAAAATTAAAAAAAAGAAATACATATTCATATTTGAAAGTCAGACTATACAAGCAAGTACAATGAAGAAAATATAAATTAGCTTTCATTTTCCCATCCCAAGATACTATTATTATTATTATTATTTTTCTTTCCTGGCTTTTTTTTTAAATTCATTCACTTCTTTTTTAAGTTTAATTTACTTATTTTGAGAGAGAGAGATGGTGTGCACGAGTGGAGGAGAGGCAGAGAGAGAGGGAGAGAGATAAATCCCAAGCATCCCAAGAGAATCGACAAGAGAGAGATCCTAAAAGAGTCGACGTGGGGCTCAAACTCACAAACAGAACTGTGAGATCATGACCCAAGCCCAAATCAAGAGTCAGATGCTTAACTGACTGAGCTACCCAGGCGCCCCTCTTCCTGGCCTTTTTTCAGGGCATTATACAGTATCACTTGATAAAAAGCTTTTTCATATATTGTTTTTTTTCACTGAATTCATGCCAATAAATATACATCTAAAATAGTATTTTTAATGGTTACATTCAATTCTATCATGTTAATGTACTACAATTCCTGCAGTTGTTCATTTATGTTATATTCAATGCATTGCAGGCTGCAGAAAGCATATCTGTAGCTTATCTCTACACATATTCTTAATTATTACCTAGGATACGTTCCTATTCAGTAATTAAGGGAATGAAAAGACCATAATGAGACATATTTACACATCCATCAGATTGGAAAATAATTACAAAGTGATAAATCCAAATATAAGAGAGGCTGTGGAACAATGGGAACTCTTCTACACTGGTAATTGGAATATAATTGGTGCCACTACTTTGGAAAACACTGTGGCATTATCTGATAGAACTGAAGATACACAGGTCCTGTGAACAAGCAAGCAATTCCTCTCCTTAGCACACTCTCTAGAGTAGCAGCTCTTAGAATTTTAGTTTCCGAACCCCTTGACACTCCTAAAACTTAAGGCCCCCAAGAGCCTTTGTTTATGTAGGTTATATCTATCAATACCGATAAGGGACACCTGGGTGGCTCAGCAGGTTAAACACCCGACTCT
Source organism: Prionailurus bengalensis (assembly GCF_016509475.1). Taxonomy (NCBI): domain Eukaryota; kingdom Metazoa; phylum Chordata; class Mammalia; order Carnivora; family Felidae; genus Prionailurus; species Prionailurus bengalensis. The sequence goes on along the minus strand of NC_057349.1, from coordinate 95,957,330 downwards.
TGATTTCGGCTCAGGTTATGATCTAACAGTTTCACGAGTTCAAGCCCCACACTGGGCTCTGCGCTGATGGTGTGAAGCCTGGTTGGGATTATCTCTTTCCCTCTCTGTCTGCCCCTCCATGAGAGTGAAAGGCAAATGACATCTCAGCATTGTTATGAAAATAGTTTTGACATTACAGTCTCCCTCAGAAGATGTCGGGAACCCCCAAAGATCCTCACACTTTACTTTGAGAACTTCTGTTGTCCAGAAGCTTGTGAACATTGTTCCAGAACAAGTGCAAAGAATGTTGATAGTAGCATTGCTTGTAATAGCCCCCAACAAAAAACAGACCCAGATCCCACGGACGGTAAAATGAGTAAGTTAACTGCGGTACCTTAATACAATAGAATAGTCTACAGCAATATAAACGAGCCAACTTTAGTTGCACACAACCAATGGATGAATTTTATAAATATAAGTTGATCAAAAGAATCCAGACACAAATGAGAACACAGTACATGATTCCATGTATATGAAAGTCAAGAAGAGGAAAACTGATTTGCATTGTCTTGGGATATAGTCATAGGTGGTAATAGTATACAGGAAAGAGATGTGATGGTTATAACAGTTAAGGTAGTGGTTATTGCTTATGGTAGAGGTCCTGTATTTAAAATTTTGATATTTTGGGCTGCCTGGGTGGCTCAGTCAGTTAAGCGTCCGACTTCAGCTCAGGTCACGATCTCACAGTCTGTGAGTTCAAGCCCTGCATCAGACTCAGTATTAACTTTTATTTTTCAAAATATTGTAATAAAATATTATATTAAAATATTATTTGACTGTTGAGTTTTTTGGCAGCCCTTAAACTTTGCTTCTGAAGTGAGTGCCCCATTCCCCTCAACTTAGTACTGGCCCTGGTGGTGGGGTGGGGAGTATGACCAGAGAGACCCAGGGGAGACTTAAGATGAGGCAGCAATGTGTTACATCGTGACCTGCACTTACTTTTACAGGTGCTTGTTTTATAATTATTCATTATACTCTACATTTATACTTTTTACATTTTTCTGACACATGCTGTGTTTTACAATAACTAGGTAAATATGCATGTCTTTGCTAATGGCACTGAACATGTTTCATATACTTATTCTTTGGGACTTATTTCAGCTAACATTTCTTAAGATTGCTTAAGAATCTGCCACATGCCATAACAGTCTTGTGAGGTGGTAATTGTCATCCTCATTTTCAATTTGAAAAAACCGTGGTGTGGAAAGTGATTTGCTCAAGGTCACATGTAGCTGGTGGGATCAGAAGATGACTGACAATGCCTGCACTATTTCTCTCCTTCCGTTTCCTGCTCTGTTCCTTTTGGCTGCGCACACACACACACACACACACACACACACCCTTAAACAAGACCAGGGAGAAACCAGGAAGGTCACTTTAGACAGAGAAAGAGCTGGGAAGCAAAGCATGCTGCTAAGGAAGGTGGGGAGGAGGAGCAGGTGAAGGACAGGAAGTGGACCTTGAAGACCCAGGAGTCAGGGCTGGGTGGAGCAGCCCCAGGGGAGCCCAGAAAACAGCATCAGAAGTACCAAACTGGGGAGGAGTTCACACTTTAACTCACTGGGGCCTATAAAATAATGGGTTTTCATTTGGCGTCTACTATCTTTTTCCACTCTCTGGATCTTCTGGTCCTTCCACTCCTTCTCTACCCTCAGAGAGATCCCCCTGATTTCTACTCCCACAGAATCTGCTTTTATTCTCCACTCCCTCTACTAGACTTGGTTTTGGAGGTTTGCGACTCTGTGCATGCTGGGAATGGGAAGTCTGTGAGAAGGTTGTTGCTCCTTTCGGTTTGAAAAGCAAAGCATTTCATCACCTCTCACCACTCTGTTCCTGGCAGGCAGCATGAGCCTCAGATACCTTCTCTCTGCCTCGGCTTGCACGTTTGGATTGCGTTTTGCAAACACTACTCCTGTACAGGCTTGAGGAGGACAAGTCTGTGCACCTAGGTTGAGCACTGCCCTAGTCCTGATTATGCCTGGAGACACAGGCAGCAGGTTCCTGCCCATTTCAACATTTGAATCAACATCTGAATTTAAGTGTTGTCTCGTTAGCCACGACACCATTAGTACCTGCAGTGTCTCCCATGTACCTTTATCTCATATCAGAGAAACCCAAGGGAGAAACAACCTTCAGGATCGTCAGCCTGGCCAATATACCTCTTCCCCAAGCTCTCCACCATCCCACCCAAGCTTACTTACCAAGGTACATTGGCTATGTTTAAATTCATTTGCTTAGTACATTTTTAGAAGGTTCATAGTCATACTGCTCTTAAGCCAAGATGTTTAATTTTTTTAATTTGGCAAATTTTTGAAAAGCATTTCTTATGAAACATGGGTATTTATTCTAAAGATTTAGAGAGGAGGATTAGGAGCTCATATTTTAATGTAAAGACACTTGTCAGTGTAGTTATTAAGCTATTGTGTCTAACATATCAAAAGATGAAGGAAAGTGTGAAATATTAACAAATAAAATGGCAATAATGCCCAACACTTACTTGGGGTTTTATATTTATGCCTCCACGATCAAACTAGTGAAGCAAAGTCTAATAGACATTATATAAACTTCTTTTTCTTAAAAGTTTACAAGATTGCTTTTTTCTCATAATTTATTTTAAGCCATAGTATTGCTCGAGTGATTAGGGTTGTAAGAAGCTGAGTCTGTCCCATAAATTTCTGTGTCCTAATAAAATCTCGTTTGGGGAAAGTATGTGCAATACATAATAACTTGTTATGGGGACAGGCCAGTAAGAGCAGCAGCCAACGCCCACTGGAGAACACATTTGAACGATAACCTACATTTTAAAAGAATGTATAATTGACTTCTTCCATCTCCTGCCATGAAGAAAAATAAAAATGAGTCCTTACTCTCAGCCTAATGTTTCCCAAACAGTTTCTTCCATGGGGCTGGACATCAGTTTCCCTTTGAAATCTGGGAAAGGGGTGCAGGGTGGTGGGGAGATGTGTTGAATTCAGGGGATAGAAAGGATGAAATGAGAGTAGCTTTGTCACTGATGACCTGTGATATTTTCAAGAACCTAGGAAAAGGCAGAGCCAGCAGATCACATACTAGGCATTTTCATTTCTACTTCTAACAAAGCCTCTAAGATACTCAGTCTCCCACTATATCCTTTCTACTCAGAATGCTTTATGATTTTTGAGCCCAGAGAATTTGCCAGCTCTAGACAATATACCCATTGTGAAGTTAATTATGTCGTGAATAATACTACTATACAAATTAAAAACAAAGTCTTAGTCAATGAAAAGATAACAAAATTTCGGTTAGTTTCTTACCATGATGTTGCTCCTTTTTTGCTTTCTATAGAAACACCAAGAGAGTACGGGAGGTAAAATGTTGTTGTGCGGGCATTGCCAATATCAATCTTCTTACTTCTCGGGATAGCTTTGTCTAGTCCTCCTCCTCCTCCTAGTCTACCCTGGATAACTCTCACCAGCTCACCTTCGGGCACTGCTGCTCTCTCCCAGGGCCAGAACTGAATGACAGATGCTGACTGTTTACGTGAAAAGCACAGCTAATAAGGGTGTGTTTGATTTAAGAGTTGAAAGGGTTAAAGAGGTGCGCCTTTTTTTGGGTGTGACACTGAACCAAAACTGCTGAAAAGACAACAGAGGAAGTAGTAGGTAGTTTAGGGAAAGTTACCCTGCATGCCGGAAGTTCTATGGAAAACCTGACTTTAGGAGATAGGAAGCGGATAGAGCACGAAGGATCCCTTAGTTTTCTTTCTCTGGTGAAGAAGGTCAGTTTTCTCTAATGCTGAGTTTTTGTTATGTCTTCGGTTAATTCCAGGTTTTATTTATTTATGCTTTTTTAAGAAGCTATAAATTACATCTCATAAGCCACATACCATGTAGCATTACAAAAAACGTAAGCATGCAACATAATAGAAAACGCAAAAAGCATGTTCATTTTATTAAAACCCACCAATACATATAATTCAATAATTATAAATTACCATAACATTTGCTCCAATAGTTTCTAGTTTGTGTAAGTCTTATCAGAAGTTTTCAGTATTTGGTAACCAGTTCCATTCTTCAATGGATCACTGTTATTAGACCTCTGAAGTCTTTATTATTAAGGTGCTATAAGTCAGGACAAAAAATGCTCTCCTATTTTTTTCATCATGACCATCAGTACTGGAAACATTTATTAAGCATCTACTGGCTTATGTCAATGTGCAAGCATATATTGATGATGGTGTGTACATGTGTGAGGTGCTATTCTTTTTAATATTTTAAATTATGGTTAAAAGCACATAATGTAGGGGTGCTTGGGTGGTTCAGTCGGTTAAGCATTCACCTCTTGATCTCAACTCAGGTCTTGATCTCAGGGTAGTGAGTTCAAGCCCCACATTGGGCTCCATACTAGCTTATTTTATTTATTTATTTTTTAATGTTTATTTATTTTTGAGAGAGACAGAGACAGAGCATGAACAGGGAAGGGGCAGAGAGAGAGGGAGACACAGAATCCGAAGCAGGTTTCAGGCTCTGAGCTGTCAGCACAGAGCCTGACGCGGGGCTCAAACTCATGAGCCATAAGATCATGACCTGAGCCAAAGTCAGATGCTTAACTGACTGAGCCACCCAGGTGTCCCCATGCTAGCCTACTTTAAAAAAAAAAAAGCACTGGGGCGCCTGGGTGGTGCAGTCGGTTAAGCGTCCGACTTCAGCCAGGTCACGATCTCGCGGTCCGTGAGTTTGAGCCCCGCGTCAGGCTCTGGGCTGATGGCTCAGAGCCTGGAGCCTGTTTCCGATTTTGTGTCTCCCTCTCTCTCTGCCCCTCCCCTGTTCATGCTCTGTCTCTCTCTGTCCCAAAAATAAATAAACGTTGAAAAAAAAAATTAAAAAAAAAAAAAGCACATAACAATTACCATCTTAACCATTTTTAAGTGTACGGTTCAGTACTGTTAAGTGTATTCACATTGTCGTGCCACAGAGCTCTAGAACTTTTTCATCTTGTAAAAATTAAAACTCCATGCCTGTTGAACAACAGCTCTCTAGTTCCCCTCTCCCTGTAGCCCTGTGAAACCAGTATTCTCCTTTCTGTCCCTAAGAGTTAGACTACTTTAGATACCTCCTTAAGTGGAAACTTACAGTATTTGTCGTTTTATGACTGGCTTATCGCACTTAGCTCATAACATCCTCAAGGTTTGCCCATGTTGGAGCATATGACAAGATTTCCTTCTTTTTAAAGGTGAATAATACTCCATTATATGTATATACTGCATTTTTTATCCATTCTTCTATTAATGAACATGTGCAATGCTTCCACCTCTTAACTATTGTGCATAATGCTGCAATGAACATGAGTGTGCAAATCTGTCTTCAAGATCCTGTCTTCAATTCTCTTGGATATATATACACCCAGAAGTGGGATTTCTGGACCATATTTTTAATTTAGCTTTTTTAATTTAACATTTTTAATTTTTTTTAGGAATTTTCATTTTCCACAGCAGCTGCACCATTTTACATTCCCACCAACAGTGCACAAATCCACATCCTCAATAAAGCTTGTTATTTTGTGTGTGTGTGTGTGTGTGTGTGTGTGTGTGTGTGTGTTATAGTGGTCATCCTAACATGTCTGAGGTGGTATCCTCTCTGTGGTTTTGATTTGCATTTCTCTAATGACAAGTGCTATCAAGCATCTTTTCATATGTTTGTTGGTCATTTAGACATTTTCTACGGAGAAATGTCTATTTAAGTCCTTTGCCCATTTTTGAAATCAGATGATTTGTTTTTTTGTTTTGAAGTAAGAATGCTACTTTTAAGAAAAGTTGAAAGAAGTAGATAGCTACACCTATTCTTAATTATATCGTATATGTGCTGCCGAAGTGAGCATGCTACACCTATTTTTAAAATATTACAAATTTCTCTAGGCTTGGCAAGCTCTTAGTGTAAACTCAGCTGTAACTTCCTGTATAATTTTCTATGTAAAAGAGATAAATTTTGAATGATCGAGAGTTAAGTTCTCCTAAGAATTAAAAATATATATATCTTAAATTACCACTTAAAAATATAAAAAAGGTTCGGGGCACCTGGGTGACTCAGTCAACGACTTTGGCTAAGTGTACGACTTTGGCTAAGTGTCCGACTTTGGCTCAGGTCATGATGTTGTGGTTCATGGGTTCAAGCCCGGTATCAGGCTCAGTGTTGACAGCTCAGAGCCTGGAGCCTACTTCAGATTCTGTGTCTCCCTCTCTCTCTGCCTCTCTCCTGCTTGCACTCTGTTTTTCTCTCTCTCAAAAATAAATAAACATCAAAATGTTTTTAAATATATAAAAAGGTTCAAGGGCACCTGGGTGGCTCAGTCAGTTGAGCGTGCAACTCTTGATTTCAGCTCAGGTCATGATTTCATGGTTTGTGAGTTTGAGCCCCCCCATTGGTCTTTGCACTGACAGCACAGAGCCTGCTTGGGATTCTCTCTCTCCCTCTCTCTGCCTCTCCCCCACTGATGCATGTGTGTTCTCTGTCTTTCAAAATAAATAAACATTTAATAAAATCAAATTTTATATTATATAAAATATAATATATATATATATATATATATATATATATATATATATATATAAGCTTATTTACGAAAAAACTTAATAATCACTTGCCAACCATAACTCACACTCATGGTTACATCAGGGCTCTTATAATTCATTTATTCATTCAACAAGCATGTATTGATTACCAGCTCTTTGTCAGTTTCTGCAGGTTTAGGAATTAAAAGACAGTCTCTGCCATCAAGGAACTCAGTTTGGGGAAAAGGGAAAGAAGGAAGACAGATGTTTGAAGACAATGCAAGGCAATATTGCTTAGAGGTATGTATAGGATGCAGCGGGCATATGATGATAACTATCATTATGAATGGCCCATGTATAAAAAAGTAGTGTTTTATTGAAGGGGTGGTATTTGAATAATACTTAAAATTCATGCATCCTAGCTCTGGGCTTTTTCTTTCTTCCTTTCTGTCTTTCTAAAGAAATATTATGGCTGGTAGCAGATAAAAACCTTAGACCCAATATTAATCAACTCTGTAGCAATCATTCATATTAAAATAATTTATCTGGTACTACAGCTATACATTTACTTGACATCATATTGTGAAAATAAGAATTATTCTACTGGTTCAATCTGGACACAGAAACTATGAAATAATATCTTCAATATAGTACCTACCATATACTCAACTACGTGAAGGTTAGGGAATATAAGGCTTATTTTGACTTCTAGAAGCTTGTGGACCTGTCTATAAAACAACCACCAATGGGAAGGCAGGCATATAATTAAATGCTGTAATGCATAGAAGAGACATTTGTAATGCTTTAAGAGTTCAAAGAGGAAGAGATCAGTGAGGTGTACCAGAAAATGCAGGAAGGACATAGTTTAATGAGGTAAGGGTGGAGGAATGGCATTCTAGGCAAGGGGAATAACCTGAAGAAAAGCAGTGAGGTGATAATGGGCACAGGGGGCTCACTGAAGTGACTGAGCATGACTGATGGTCAGTGGAATAAGTAAGTTGAAAGTTGAGTAAGTCAGATTAATTTAGTTTGAGGAGGGCCTTGAAAGGCAGTCAGGAAGTATAGGTGTGATGTTGTGGGAAATAGGAGATCTTTGCATGTTTCTGAGCAAGGAGTTGACATGATCCAAAGCTGTGCTGGAGGAAGATAAGCATGGCAGCCTTTGGTGGGCCCAACTTGATGGAGACCTGGAGTTAGCAGTGCTATGTGCTATGGGGCTGAAGTGACCACCAATTATAGAAAGAGAGGGAAGAAAAGAAAGGACTGAAGGAAAAGTAGAAAGTGAGAGACGAGTCCAAAGAACTCCATGATGCAGTCTCGAGGCCTAGAACACTGGAGACTTCCATTGGAGGGCCAGGGCTAGGGGTCAGTTAATATTTCCAAGTGGAAATGTCCACAAACCAGGTAGAGTAGACCAAGAACCCATTTTCATTCTCAAAGCTAAATGTTTATACTCTATCTGAACCCAAAATCCATCACATATTAGATCACAATTGGTATGAAAAATATAAGTGACAGATTATAACTGGCATCACCGGCTCCATTCTAGGGCAATAAGTGCTATTACCCTCTGTAAAACAGACAAAAGACACATTTATCTGTCTTCAGTCGCCATCAGCATTTTATAGTTTTTGATCAGGAGTCAGTGCTGTGCCTGCAGCCTCTGCACAGTGGCTCATAGAGCCACCTTTGTAGTGAGAAGTTCATTAGTAAGCATAAGTAATAACTACTCTGACATGACTTGTGAGTATTTCATCATTTTGTTTGAAAAAAGTTATGCTTTGTGATTATCATAATGAATGAAATAAAAATAGCAAGCCTGTAGTTTTGTTTTTAAACAAACCAATGAAATCCTCTTGCGAGAGGAAATGTCTTTAAATTAACATCATACAGAGATTAACATCCTACAGAGATGAGAGGAAGAGCTGCCACTTTTATTTACTTTCTGGCCTTGTTCAAGGTATTGTACTATTTCATTAGTACACATTTTTTTAAAAATACAAATTGAAAACTGACCCAGTGCTCAGCCCTAGCAACAGGACTTTTCAAAGGGTGTGGGGAAAGGCATGAGAATTTGGCACACCTTGTCCCTCTTTTTGTCTCAGCCAAATTCCCCAGGGGTCATTCCAGCTTTGGGGACTTTTCCACATGCTCATTCTTTCCCTGCCTGTGTGAATCTGTACTCTGGAGCACAAAAGCAGGAATAGGGTGAAAAATTTCTGCCCCTGACACTATGACTGGGTCTCTGCAGAGCACAGATGCAGGGCCTGGTGCAAAAGTAAGCAAAATTGCCAATGCCTGACTTCCCTCCCACATTCATTGGCCCTGCCCTTCCACATCATGTTGGAAAAAATTTGTATAAACATATTTCAGCTACTAGTCATAGACAACATGCATATGAATAAATATACAGCATGTGTTCACAGGGTCCAACAAATGTTCAAAAATTCAATATTTAAACTTCAAAAATTTTCCCAAAAAAATCATCTGTAGGGGCCAAGGGCAGGCTGCCCCAAGATGGGCCACTTTGGTATGAACGTTAATTTGAGGTAAAAGTAATCAAAACCCAGAAGATGCAGGAAGAGGTCTTTTCTTGGTTGTCAATTGCCTAAATTTATATTGGAAAGGAGAGCCTGTACCAGGAAGAGAACTATTAAGAGAGATTCCCCTTTATCTAAGAAACTTATCTGCATAACAGGGCAACCTTGTTTTCCAAACATCTCCTTTCACCTTCTTTCTCCTCTTTGTATCCTCAGACCCTACCCTTCTCCTTAGCTCAAATAAGCATGTCATTGTCTCATTATCTTTGGAATTTCATGTCTGTGGATTCCTCGTTACATTCATTATTAAGTTTGATTTTCTCCTGTTAATCTGTCTCATGTCAAGTTGATTGTAAGTCCACCAGAAGGATCTCCCCAACATGTCCTTAAATTGCCATTCTCTTTGTTTAATCTACCCAATCCATTGCACTAGATTTTGACCATCACAATCCCACTGGGGAGATATTTCCCTTATAAACTGAACTATAGATTTTTCTTTCTGTCCTTATTCCTTTAGCAAACCTCAGGCCAGGCACAAATCTGATTTAAAGATGGTCATGTTATGGTTGATGCCCACCCCCACCAAATCTCATGCCAGGATAAATGAGGAATTCTCCTGGCTGTATTAAGAAACCCAAATTTGTGGATATATTTGAACTTGAAAACTTAGTAGGGTTCTGAGTGGAAAATCACACTATAGAGCTCATTAGATTAAGGACTCACCTGTGCTTGACTTTTGTGCCTTGCTGGAGGAATTATTCTATTAGTTCTTTACATATTCTTTCTGTAGTTCTTTACATGTTCCTTGATCTATATAATTTTTAGGCAGACATTTCATCTGTTTGCCCAGTTATTAATTAACAAACTCAGCTCTGTCACTTATATAGAATAATTTTGTGTTCTTGTTTCCAGATTGAACACGAACTGAAACCAACTCTGAACAATATAAACTACAACCAAACTAAAATGATTGTTTTTATTTACAATGTACAAAAAAACCCCAAATAAACACAAACAAACAAACAAACAAACAAAAAACCAATGGGGGAATTGTCTTCTATCACAGACATTATTTAAAGACCTTTCCATCTAAAATAGTAACTAAAGTTTTTTTCTTCTATTTTGAAGCAATTTGGTGTCTTGTGACACAATCAAATAAAAAATACTCTATTAAGACCATTGCCCCAAAAATATTTGTGATAGGAAGAATTCTAAGATAATTTCCCAAATTCCCACCCCTGGTGGACACTCATTCTGTAATCCCTTCCCGTTGAGTGTAGTGGGTGGGACCTGTGACTATGATGGATGTCACTCCATCACATAGGATGTCACCTATATTATGGAGTAAAGATGAAGAGATTTTGCAGATGGAATTAAATTCCCTAAGAGTTGATTTAGTTGGCCCAATCAGGTGAGCCCTTTAAAAGAACATAGAGAGGGGCACCTGGGTGGCTCAGTCAGCTAAGCGTCTGACTTCAGCTCAGGTCATGATCTCGCAGTCTGTGAGTTCAAGCCCCATGTTGGGCTCCTTGCTGATGCTCAGAGCCTGGAGCCTGCCTTGGATTCTGTCTCCCTCTCTCTGCCCTTCCCCCACTCGTGCTCTGTCTCTCTCACTCTCTTAAAAGTAAATAAACATTAAAAGAGCATATAGAGGTCAGAAACTTGAAACATCAAGGACTCTCTCCTGATGGCCTTAAGAAAGCAAGCTGCTTATGAGTTCCACATTTGCAAGGAAATGGATTCTTCCAACAACCACAGAACCTTGGAAGGAGACCCTGAACCGCGGATGAAACTGCAGCCCCAGCTGACAACTTGATTGTAGGTTGTCAGGCTCTGAGCAGAGAACGCAGCTAAGCCTTGTCTAGACTACTGACCCACCCAATAGAAAACTAATTAAATATTCAACAAATATTTATTGGCCACTTTTCATGCACTGAGCACTGGGGTACATTGTGCCATGGATTTGAAAAAAGTGTGAGGATTAACTCATGAATTTGAGGAACTTTAATCCACTGGGGACCATAACTGAGGCACTTATTTGAGGACAAAATAAAGCAGCATGTATTTGTATTAGTTGTAGCAATGAAGAGTTAGCCACAGGGAGGGAGAGAGCAATCAGGGAAGGCTTCATGAAAGTGGTAGCACAAGCTAGGGTTTGAATAGTTTTGTTAGGTAGAAATGTGGTGGAACAACATCCCAGGCAAAAGGAAGAACATGAGCAAAGCAGAGATGGAAAAGTGTTAATGTCTATTTGGAGAAGTGCCAATAGAACACTCTGGCTGAGACATAGGGTTCCCATAGGGGCTGCCTGGGACCTTATTTGGTGGTCAATAGGCAGCCAATGAAGGTGTGGAGGCCAAGAGCAGGGCCTCCCAAGACAGACTACAATGGCAGGTAGATTATTTTGAGCTGAAAACAATCAAGGCCCAAAAGATTCAGGAAGAAACTTTGACATCTCTTGAACTCCTTAGACAGAGGACCTGATCCAGGAGGAGAGAAATCACATAGAAAACTACATTATAGGGGCACCTGGGTGGCTCAGTCAGTTAAGCATCCGACTTCGGCTCAGGTCATGATCTCACGGTCTGTGAGTTCGAGCCCCGCATCGGGCTCTGTGCTGACCGCTCAGAGCCTGGAGCCTGTTTCAGATTCTTTGTCTCCCTCCCTCTCTGACCCTCCCCTGTTTATGCTCTGTCTCTCTCTGTCTCAAAAATAAATAAACGTTAAAAAAAAATTAAAAAAAAAAAGAAAACTACATTATAATATGAACAGAGTGGGGGTGGGGGAAGGGGGACAAAGTCCATTTGTTAAAATCCATCTCTATGTCCCACTGTTTCTGTGTGGCCCAGCAACATTTATTTATCAAATATTTATTCTTTTTCATCTTCTCGTGAATTGCATTCCTTCTCTTTGAAGTCCCAGACCCCTACCCTCTTCTCTTAGTTTGAAAGGACAGGCTTACCTCCTTTTGCCTATCTTTGCACTTTCATGTCTGTGTGGATTCCTCGTACATACAAAATTAAATTTGACTTCCTCCTGTTAATCTGTCTCATATATTTCATTCTTTGTCCAGCTAGAAGAACCTTGGACAAAGGAAAATTTCTTCCTCCCTGACAAAGGGATCAAGAGGAAGAGCAATTTGTGTGTTAACAAAGACAGCAAGTATTGGGCTCTCCTTCTGGGTTGAAAAGTGGGCTACTTTCTCAATATAGAGGAGGATAAGGGGAGACCCTTTGCTTTCTCCTGCCACTTCTGCTTGTTGATACTGTTATCTCCCTTCTTCCTGCTTATTCTATTCAGTAAACACTAGGGCTATTTTCCCCTATGACATTCCAGGTGCTTTGTTTACTAATAGAAAGGAAATTTCCACTCTTTGTAAGAAAAAACTGTCTCCATTTCTTCAAGGAATGGGGGTGGGGGGGTGGCACAATCCATACATCTGTTCTGCTCTCCTCCATCTAAGAGTTTCCTTTGATTTGATTCTGCAAAAAAGATAATAATTTCAAAATCTGTGCATTTTAGTGTATAGATATCTAAAATAAGGTAACTCTTAGTTTAAGAGAAATTTTAAAATATTTATATATCAAAAAATAGGCTCGGAGTAGGAAGTACAGATCTTCATGGAAAAAAAGGGAGGGGGGTGGATTTTGAGGACCTAAGACTGGCCTCTAGAAATAGTGAGAGGTTGATACTTCAAGAAAAAAAGGCCAATGAAACATTCCCAGTTTGTGGAATGGCTGAGGAAATTTTATCAACAGCAGAGACCAATATGTGATTTTTAATTGTTTACCATACTATGCCAAGCCCTCAGTAAAAGTTTGCTGTATGTAACTGCATGAGATTATGATGCTTTGGGAAAATCAAAAAGAAGGGGTCTGGGTTCCATGAATAGGCTGATTTGTGGCAGAAGGAACCATGGGAGGAGAGGTGAAAGAGAGAGTGGTCATTCAGAGAAGGATCAGAGCCAGAATGATGGAGATGGGCAGGAAGGATGTATAGGATTTGTCTCCATCTTTTTATCTGAATGTTCAAGAACAGGAGCCCTCCTCTGGCCAGAAGTCTTAAGGGACACCAGATAGCAGATATTTGTGTTATATTTTTAAGAGCTTTGACCATAAGGTTAACTATGCCCCATACAATTTGTTAAACACATTATATACATAATCTCACTGAATCTGAAGAGGTTATTGTTTCCATTTTCCATTGAGGAAACAAGTTCAGAGAAGGTGGATAACCTATCCAAGGGCATGGAACTAATCAACAGTGCCCAGTTTCAAATCCAAGGCTGCTAGTCTCCAAATCACCTGTTCTTAACCACCTTTCTCTATACCAGCTTCCACAACACTCTACCATGAACCACTCTGTTTCTCTGGTTCCCTCTCGTCTTCTCTCACAACCTTCTTGCTTATCTTTCTCTTATCAACTTCCTTTTTTTTAAATCTCCACTTCCATTCCCAATGTAATTTTTGCTATCTCTTGGGGGTATCTAGCCATCTTCTCTCTTGATACACTCCCATGCCATAGATGCCATGTCACATTCATTATATAGATTAGTTTCTCATCCTCCTGGAACATATTAGGGGATGTGGTTGAGTCCACACAGGACAAGGTGAGACCAGTTGCCAACAAAGGTAATTTATATATGGGGACCCATAAAATGGAGGCAATCCACATCACAAATCTAAACCTAAGTCTACCTGCATTTACAGGAAACACTTGTTAAGGAAAGCTAACAGGCACCAATCACGATCCTCCAACTCATCTTCAGTTAGCTAACCTTACCCTGGAAAATAGGACCTTCTAGCCTTATAGGGAATTCCCCACCTTCCTATCCTTGTTTCTGTGCTGCCTCTCTATATAACTTGCTCTATAGTACTCAGTCTTACCCAAAATCTCTTGGGAAGAATGCTCCAGTGTTTGTGAGGCACTGTACTCCCCCAATGCATGGATTGCTTTCTCTTGAATAAAGGACATAAAAACTTGTTATTAAATTGTATTATTTTTGTCATCTGACAGCACTACCTAGGGACCCTTTCTCCCTGTCACACCAAATGGTGATCCTTTTAAATGTCATATCATGTCACCCCTCCCTGCCCCGCCCCCCCGCCCTTAAAATCCTCCAGTGGCTTCCATTACATTGAGAATGCTTTTACAATGGCCCCCAAGCTCCTGCATGATCTGGCCCCTGCCTGCCTCTGCCTAGTCTCTGCTTCATTTGCTTCCCTCCAGCCCCATGGTCTCTTTACCACTCCTCAATCTGGCACAAAGAATTTTTGTGCATGCTGTTCTTCTAGAATGCCCTTCTCCCAGGTAGCCACACAGGCATTCTTCATTAATTCAAGTCTTTTCATAGAGGCTTTCTGTGACCACACATTCTACCTAAAATAGCACCCCTTGCCATCACTCTATTCCCTTTGCCTGTTTTACTTCCCCCCAGCACCTATCACTAGCTATTGATATAATGTATATCAATTTGTCTGTCTCCCTGTCAGAGTGTAAACTCCTCAAGAGCAGGGATTTTATGATCTCGTTTACCCAAAACCCCTAGTGCCTAAAGAGCTGGCTCATAATAGGCATCTCACATACATAATAGGTACTTCAAATAGGTACTTTTTATCTTGATGAAGTCCCAATAGTTTGTTTTTGCTTTTGCTTCCCTTGCCTCAGGAGAAATATCTAGTAAGAAGTTGCTATGGCTAATGTCAAAGAGGTTCTCCTCTAGGATTTTTATGGTTTCCTGTCTCATATTTAGATCTTTACATCCATTTTGAATTTATTTTTGTGCGTGGTATAAGAAAGTGGTCTAGTACTCCCTTTGATTGAACACAACAGGAAGCCGGAAGGCCAAAGCCAGACACAGAGCAAGGTGGAGAGTGACCTGGAGGGACAAATGGAGGGTTTCCAGTGGGGAAGGCAAAGGAGTCAGTAGGGGCAAGAGTAAGCTGTGTTTCTGCCTCTTGCAGTTTCCTAAGGAGATGCAGACGAGATTAGACAAGGGAGGTTTGGAAGCCTCATGATAATGGACACCAGCATGGTATATTGTAGGCAGGCAATTCATGATTTAATTCTACTGGCTGGTGAATAGAATTACCAGCTGGTAAGGTTTGCTAATTATTCTCTTCATAAATTTACTTTGTCAGGGGTTCCTGGGTGGATCAGTTGGTTAAGTGCCTGACTCTTGATTTTGGCTCAGGTCATGATCTCACAGTTCGTTATTTCAAACCCCACGTCTGGCTCTGCACTGTCAAGCCTGTTTGGGATTCTCTTTCTCTCCCTCTCTCTCTGCCCCTCCCTCAAAGTAAATAAATAAACTAAAAAAAAAATTTTTTTTTAATTTGTCAGAGTGACAGAGTTCTTCTAAGCTGAGCTCTCACTCTCATTGCAACAGCCATATATATTTCTTTTGATACCCAACTGTCCTGATAACTCTAGGCTGAGGTGAGCAATCCTACCTTGGTCATAGGGTTAGCCAGGCCTTCCTATGGCCTGCACCACCTTTGCCTGCCATACTGAACCTAATCAGAACCTCAGCCCTTACGAGCTTTGTACTTCATTTAAGTCCTGGCCATCAGTTCTGCAATTATGTTTTCTTTGGCATCATGCCGCAGACTGTATTTCTAGCAAAAAAGAAAAAAAAAAAAGAGAGAGGGGCGGTGATGACCCTTACCTCACTCCAAGCAACCAAAAACTTTAAAAAAGATAAATTGGGGGTACCTGGGTGGCTCAGTCGGTTAAACATCTGACTCTTGGTTTCGGCTCAGGTCATGATCTCATGGTTTTTGAGTTCAAAGCCCAAGTCAGATTCTGCACTGATAGCATAGAGCCTGCTTGGGATTCTCTCTCTCTCCCTACCTCTCTCTGCCCCTCCCCCACTTGCGTGCATGCTCTGTCGCACTCTCTCAAAATAAATGAATAAACTTAAAAAAAAGATAAATTGGACTTCATCAAAAACTTTTGAGCTTCTAAAAACACTATCAAGAAAGTGAAAAGGTAACTCCCACAGAATAAGAGAAAATATTTGCAAAATCATATACCTGACAGGGATCTAGTACCCAGAACTTTTACAATTTAACAATAAAATACAAATTAACCCAATTTAAAAATGGGCAAAGCAATTGAATAGACATTTGTATATCCAAAGAGGAGATACAAATGGCAAATGAGGATGTGAAAAGATGCTGAACATCGTCTGTCATTATGAAAACACATACCAAAACCATAATGAGATGTCACTTCCCTCCACTACAATGGCTATAACCAAAACGATGACAATAAGTATTGGTATAGATATGGATTTGTTAGAACCCTAGTACATTATTGGTGGGATTGTAAAATTGCAGACACTCTGGAAAGCAGTTTGGTAGTTTCTCAAAATGTTGAACATATGACCCAACAATTTCACTCTTAGTTATATACCTAAGAGAACTGAAAACACATATCCACAGAAAAATTTGCACACCAATGTTTATAGCAACACTATTCATAATAGCCCCAAAGTGGAAACAACCCAAATGTATATCAACTGATAAATGGATAAATAAAATATGGCATATCCATATAAGGGAACATTATTTGGCAATAGAAAGGAATGAAGCATTCATACATGCCACAACATGGTAGAACCTTGAGAACATTGTGCAAAGTGAAAGAAGCCAGACATACAGTATATGATTCCATTTATATCTTATGTCCAGAATGGGCAAATCCACAGAGAGACAGAAAGCAGGTTAATGGTTACTAGGGACTGGGGGAAAGAGGGTATGGGGAGAGACTATGGAGTTTCTTTTTGCAGTGATGAAAATGTTCTGGAAAATACTAACGTATAGCTTGGAAATATACTAAAAAGCACGGAACCATGGTATACTTTAAAAGAATGAATTTTATAGTATGTGATTATTTCTCAATTTTTTTAAAATGATGATGAACAATTACAAAGTGAGACTATTTCTTATTGCACCATCCCAAGGAAAGTAATGAAAATAATAAAAATCTGAAGTTGCAAGAAGAAATGTTATGGGGCTCTGGAACAATGCCAAAACCAAATCAATTAAAGTCCCATGTGAGTCCTTTTCACCCTTGTTCTAGTGGCTGCTGTAGAAAGGGAAATGGAAAGAGGGGAGGACGGGAATCAAGGTCCATTCATGCCTCCTATGAACCTCCTATAGCAAAGCCTGAGGCCTCCAACCAGGCCTCCTCCAACCAGAGGAGAGCATGCAGCCCAGGCCTCACATTCCTGAGGGGCTTCAGATACAAGCCTGTACTGCATTTCTATGCGATGCTAAAGACTCAGGTACATTGAGACAATGATAGGAATTTCTGTCTTTTATAAAACTGCATCTTAAAATACAAAAATTACATCTTGCAAAATACAAACTGACATTTTTTAGTATAGGTCCTTATCTTGCGAATTACATAATTATATTTGTGATATGCTAAGAACATTAATTTGTTAAAAGTAAACATTTAGAACATATTATTTTTAATACCTATTTTTGATATTTGTTCATTTTTGTTGTTGTTGTTGCTTTAAGGTATCAGGAGTTTTCAAAATGGAAGCGATCTGGGCCTCTCTTAATTTCTGAGGAGGCTGATCATACTTAATGCCCACAACCATCCTAAAAGGTGAATATTATTGTCCCGTTTAATAAATGGGAAAACTGAGGCTCAGCAAGGCTATAATAATCAGCCAGTTTTGCAAATCTATTAAGTGATATAAATGGGGTTGGAACTGCATTTCATATTGAGACTCACGGTCCACTTTTACATGCTAAAGAAAACAAAAGGTGAAAACGTGGATTCTTCTCCATTTAACTGCACCACAGCACCCTCTATGCCAAGGTCCCAGTACCACAAGGTGCCCCTGTGTACCGTGTTGCTTGTAGCCAGGCTACTACTGGCAGAACTACTTGTATCCAAAGCTCTCATGCTCTTACAAAAGATCTCACTCTTAGTCATCCCTGTTGATCCGAGCTGCAACCAAATAACCAGAAAAGAAAAGAAGAGGGATAAATGTGGACAATGAGTCTTTTGTGGCCCCATTCTTTCCTTTGACTCTTTCCCCATTGGTAAATGGTTTTCTGCCAAAGTTTTCTGGAAGTTTCTCTCTGTTCCTCAGCTAAGAAGGAACCATTTTTCATGGGGCTCATCAGAAGTGGGTGTGAAGGGTTTTTTTTTCTATCTGAAGGATTCAAGCCGTGAAAAGGTCTTTTCATTCTCCCTTTAGTTGATTCAGATCAGGCACTGGACCGTTTGGAAAGGGTGTGCCAAGGCACTGGTTCCTTCCCCTTAGGGCAAGAGAAACTCCACAGGGTTCCTGTCCCTATGCAAAAGGAGGGCACAGCAATTCTCCCTGGCAAGGAGCCTGTCAGTGGCCCAAGTGCTAGGCCTGTGTCCCTACACTGGGATGCGGCTGTCCACTGTGTGAGGCAAGCTGCTGAGGGGTGTCGATAGGTTCCTCCCCTCCTCCTCCCGCAGGTTTAGAAGATTTCAGATAAACCTTTATATGCTGCCCTTCTAGGCTAGATCTGCACACCATGAAAGAGCTCCTCAGTAATGAGGGTGCACAAAAATGAAAAAGAAAATAATGTGTGTATGTTTTCTCTTATGTTAGAAGATGAGATCTATCTTATCTCTCCTTCTAAGCCTTAATTCCAATCATGTTTGTAACCAAATAAAGCCAGTTAAACTGTGGTTTGGGCTGAGGCTGATGACAGCTACAATCTAGAGACTGATGCACACGCTGAATTGTAAAATCTTGTGTGAAAAGTAATTGCCATGTGACACAGTGCCCGAAGGTCTGGGTAGTGCCTCTCTCAGGTCTGCTAAGGGCCATTCAACTTTTGGCAGAGCACAAATCAATGTGAAGTATGTTTACATCAAATGTATTTTCTATTCCAAACCTACCATTTTTACAGGACCCACGTAATCTTCGCATACCTTCTACTCTGAACACTGACCACAGCTTTATTTTTGAACCCTTTGTGGCTGAGGAGACCATGCCTTTGCCAGTTTAGCGTTAAGGGAGATTTTCCTAATTGGTATGCACCTCTAATTAGACATAAACGCGTGGCAAGAGAAACCTTGACAGGTAATACTTGATGCTCAGTAACTGTTTGAATGAATGAACGAACACAATTCTCAAGGGCTTTAACATCAAGAGCATAGAGTTGAATTGAAAATCATTTCCACCAATCCAACATGCATATCCTTCACAGTATTTTATACCTATTCTGTGATTGCACATTCTTTTCTTCTTTCCGTTTTCAGAAAGCAAGAAGGCAGCATAGCAGTTGCTATAACATGTTGCACAGATTTCACTTTGTTCTGGGTGGATCTCATACTTTCTACCCTTATAACCGAGGAAGCACCTCTTTTATCATTTGTGTGTTTCTCGTGTTCAGATAACCCTCTCTAGCTGGACCCCCAACTCAGTGCAACTTTCTATATTTTGAGGAAGGTTTCTTACCCTAGTGACACTTTGGTGGAGCTCAGTATATGGAAGCAGAAAACAATCTTATTCTTTGTCATCACTCTCCTTTTAAACACATTCTATGGGGTTTTTTTCACCCCTTGAATTTATCATTCACTCTTAGAAAGTAAAAAGGCTTTATTTTGGTGATGAAAATGTGTAGCCCAAAGTAATAACCAAGACTCTAAATCGCACTTCAGTGAATATTTTCCCCCTTGCCCAGCACTTGGGTGGGTTTTAGGTGGGCACCCTGCAGTGGGGGAGAGACACAGTCATTTCTGTTCCATTCCTCCTTTTCCCCAATTTTGCCTTTTTTCTCTTCAATTCCAGTTCACACTATTCATTCTTTGTGGGTTAGGCCCAGAAGGAGTGGGGATTCAGGGGCAAAAAGGGGCACTTAGGCTGAAGGTGTTCTCTGGAGTAAGCATATATTTACAGCTGCTTCTTTCTCTCCAGGAGACTTGTGGATTTCTCTGGGGCTCTTCTGTTGGACATGTATCTTATATGTGATTCCCAGGATGGCCAATGCCTTGGCCTGTTTATAATTTGACCCTCACTCCTCAGGCATTTGGTAAAATAAATTTGGCTACTTCTCAGTAGTACTACTCAATACTACTCAGGCATTGAGTTCACTCAGATTTGGTAGCTCTGCTTTTATGGCTCTCACAATTAAGTATTAGACTTGTGTAAGAACTGGACTACTTTCTTACACCATATGCAAAAATAAATTAAAAATGGATGAAAGACCTAAATGTGAGACAGGAAGCCTTCAAAATCCTAGAGGAGAAAATAGGCAGTAACCTGTTTGACATCCATCAGCTGTAGCAACTTCTTACTAGATATGTCTCCTGAGTCAAAAGAAACAAAAGCAAAAATAAACTATTGGGACTTTATTAAAATAAAAAGCTTCTGCACAGCAAAGGAAATAATCAACAAAAGGAAAAGGCAACTTATTGAATGGGAGAAAATATTTGCAAATGACATATGTGATAAAGGGTTAGTATCCAAAATATATAAAGAACTGATACAACTCAATAACTGCCCCCCCCAAATAATCCAATTTAAAAATGGGCAGAAGACATGAACAGACATTTCTCCAAAGAAGACATACAGGTCACCAACAGACACATGAAAAGATGTTCAACATCACTCATCATCAGGGAAATGCAAGTCAAAACTACAATGAGATATCACCTCACACCTGTCAGAATGGCTAAAATTAGGGGCGCCTGTGTGGCTCAGTTGGTTAAGCACCTGACTTCAGCTCAGGTCGTGATCTCACAGTTTGTGAGTTCGAGCCCCACGTTGGGCTCTGTGCTGACAGCCCAGAACCTGGAACCTGCTTCGAATTCTGTGTCTCCCTTTCTCTCTGCCCCTCCCCTGCTTGCGCTCTGTCTCTCTCTCTCAAAAATAAGTAAACATCAAAAAATTTTTTAAAAGAATGGCTAAAATCAAAAACATAACAAACAATAAGTGATAGAGAGGATGTGGAGATAAAGGAACCCTCCTGCACTGTTGGTGGGAACACAAACTGATGCAGCCACTGTGGAAAACAGTATGGAAGTTCCTCAAAAAGTTAAAAATAGAACTACCCTTCAACCCAGTAATCACACTACTATTTACCCAAAAAATATGAAAACACTAATTCAAAGGGATACATTCACCCTGATGTTTCTATCAGCATTATTTACATTAGCCAAATTATGGAAGCAGCCCAAGTGTCCACCAATAGATGAATGGATAAAGAAGATGTGGGGTGTGTGTGTGTGTGTGTATACATATATATCCACATATATACAATGGAATATTATTTAGCCATAAAAAAGCATAAAATATTGCCATTTGCAACAACATAGATAGAGCTAGAGAGTATAATGCTAAGCAAAATAAGTCAGTCAGAGAAAGATAAATACCATATGATCTCACTCATATATGGAATTTAAAAAACAAAAGAAACAAGCAAAAGGAAAAAAGAGAGAGAGAGAAACCAAGAAATAGGCTCTTAACTACAGAAAACAAACTGATGATTACCAGAGAAGTGGGTGGGGGGATGGGTAAAATAGTGATGGAGTTCTGGGGCGCCTGGGTGGCGCAGTCGGTTAAGCGTCCGACTTCAGCTCAGGTCACGATCTCGCGGTCCGTGAGTTCGAGCCCCGCGTCAGGCTCTGGGCTGATGGCTCGGAGCCTGGAGCCTGTTTCCGATTCTGTGTCTCCCTCTCTCTCTGCCCCTCCCCCGTTCATGCTCTGTCTCTCTCTGTCCCAAAAATAAATAAAAAACGTTGAAAAAAA
Organism: Prionailurus bengalensis; assembly: GCF_016509475.1. NCBI lineage: Eukaryota > Metazoa > Chordata > Mammalia > Carnivora > Felidae > Prionailurus > Prionailurus bengalensis. Next base: position 95,935,468 of record NC_057349.1, on the reverse strand, counting down.
ATAAAAAAAAAAATAGTGATGGAGTTTAAAGAGGGCACTTACCATGGTAAAAAAAAAAAAAAAGAGTAGAAGTTTTCAGCTAAAAAAATAAAAATAAAAAATAAAATATTGTCTTGTCTAACAATAATAATTATAATAATACTTTACCAAATATAAAACACTACTGCTACTTCACCAAATTTTCTTGTGGTGAGTGGTGTTTAAGTACTTCACACGTAACAAACTCCCTTCATCCCCATAACTCAACGAGGCAGATGGGTAAATTGAACCACAAAACTAGTAACTTGCCCAAGATCATACAGGTACAAGCGGCAGAGCTTGGATTTGAACCCAAGTTGAACTGACTCCAGAATGTACTCTTTTAATCAATTCACCACACTGTCAGCTTTTGCAAAGGTGCTTGTGGTTCTACATAGGGAACTGCCCTCACTTCATGTCCCTCATGAGCAGTCCCTGAAAAGTTCACAGAAGGAATATTATCCATTTAATTACATCTACAAGATAACCCATTTTTAATAGTGATTCAGTGGGGGGAGGGGGATATAATTTTACATAATAAAAAACCTGATAACCTTGATACACAATCAGCACTTAAAAAAAAATCTCCGCCTCAACTTTCCCAAAAATTAATCCATAGCTGATAAATCCATAGCTGAGTCATTGGTTGGTGTCAGAGCCACCAGGAAACTCCACCAGAGAGTCCAACTCAAAGCGCATTAGAAATTCATTTTATGAGGGGCACCTGAGTGGCTCAGTTGATTAAGGGACCAACTCTTGGTTTCGGCTCAGGTCAGAATCTCACAGTTCATGAGTTCAAGCCCCACATCAGGCTCTGTGCTGACAGTGCGATGTCTGCCTGGGATTCTCTGTCTCCTCTTTCTGCCCCCTCCCCACTCACATTCTCTCTGCCTCAAAAATACATAAGTAAACATAAAAAAAAAAAAGAAATTCATTTTACAAAATTTTTTGGTGTTAGATGTAACTTACATAATTATAAAACATTAGAGTTGGAAAGGGCCTTGGAGTTTATAGAATTTAATCTCCTTAAGTGAGGCTGTCCAAGAAGGATAAATGAATTGCCCCAGGGCTAGAGCCATTCCATGGAAGGAATATGATGAGAACAAGCTCACAGACTTTCCAAGGTCCAATGTCTTTCTCCACTTTACCAGGCTGCTTGCCCCACCCCATGTGACAGTTTTATATATAAAAAGTAACATGTTCTCATTACTTGGGGCTAAAGACACTTTCCTATGCTCTGTACAAACAAGGTTAGCATAATTATATTCCACTGGTTGAATTTTGCAAATATCCTTGATCTACTTCGAACACAAGTTAGGTGGTGTTTGCCCTTTCTTCATTTAGAGAAGCAGACAGGTAAACATGTGAAAACACTAGAAGGACATAAAACATGAGTGTGGTGAGTATCCTATGTACATGGGTACTCGTTTTGTTTATCCCATTATATTTCATCAGCAGTCACTTATTCCCAGTGGAAATTGTTGGTGATATATCTGAAAACCATAAGGAAATGTTTTAAGTTCTGTGATAGAAAACATGTCTTTTTGCAAAATGCCAGACCCTTGTCCTCTTCTTGGGTCCATGAGCCCAGGACCTCTATGGTCTGCCTGCCTCTTGTCTCCCTCTGCCAGTCCATCTGAACACAGTAATTTGTTTATTGAAATCACAGATTTCATCTTACTATCTGTATGTCAAAAACCTTCAGCAACTATCTATTGTCTTCAGGCTAAAGCCCAAACTTTCAGAGCCCTAGACAGACAGCACCATCTACCTTTCAAATCCTTCTGCCTTTGTGTACCAACACAAGCCATCCACTCTAACCAAATTAGTATGTCCCAGTTTCCCAAACATACATGGTGCTTACCCGTCTCTGTACTTCTGCCTGCTTCCCACCCAGGATATCACCTCATCTACCTGCACCGATACGCTTCTGAGTCACAAGGCAAGGCCCAGCCTGGAGGCCTCCCTGACTACCCAAGCTTCCTGAAATCCTCTGAAAGCATTTATTACTGGTAACACCGATTTCATATTTGCTGCTCTGTTTTATTTTCATTTTTCCATGTACGTTTCTCTTGCTTCCCATCCAGTTTATAAGCTCCTTTAGATCAGGGAACAATTTTCAGACTAAAAACATTTTCTCTATGTCTTAAACACATCTGAGTAAATATCAATAGCTGATAGTCAATTGCTTTTTCCACTTTCTTCCTTCTCCCCCAATATTCTCCTTGAAAAGCTGGCAATTTAAAACATTTGGGATGATTTTATATACTTATTCTAAAAACCTAAAAACTATGGACTATATCTTTAGGTAGAGCCATTTACCTATAATTCATGGATGAATTCAATGATACCTGTTCAAGCATTTAATAGGTTAACAGAATTAAGAACATAAGAACAGATGAGTTCAATATTTTTTGTTTTGTTTTAAAAACCTAGCGGCGCCTGGGTGGCGCAGTCGGTTAAGCGTCCGACTTCAGCCAGGTCACGATCTCGCGGTCCGTGAGTTCGAGCCCCGCGTCGTCTCGGGCTGATGGCTCAGAGCCTGGAGCCTGTTTCCGATTCTGTGTCTCCCTCTCTCTCTGCCCCTCCCCCGTTCATGCTCTGTCTCTCTCTGTCCCAAAAATAAATAAATAAACGTTGAAAAAAAAAATTTTAAAAAAAATAAAAAAAAATAAAAACCTACCCAAGTTTGCCCCAACATTGGTGGCAAAAGGGGAACAAGAATATAAATGGAGGGTCATAAATTTAAATGTATTTAATGTATTAAAATGTTTTAAAGTTATAAGTGAAGCTAATGAACTGTTAAAGTATATTCTAATTTCTTGCCTTTAAAAATACACCTTCAAAATGACCTGAAGCCCAGGTTTGCCTCCTACTCTTCCCTCCCCTGTCTCCATTCTACACTATGAGTGGCTCCCATGTCTGCCAGTGGACAGCGCATACATCCAAGCATTGCGCATACTCCCTGACACCTGTCGGGCCTGGAAATACACACCCTGGCAGCAGGGCCTGCCCTCCAGGATAGGCAAAGAACAAAGAACAGGTCCTTTTTAAAGAGGGTCCTCTTGGAGCGCCAGGGTGGCTCAGTGGGTCTATGAGTTAAGTGTCCAATTTCAGCTAAGGTCATGATCTCACAGTTTGTGAGTTCAACCCCTCTCCCACCCCATTGGGCTCTCAGAGCCTGGAGCCTACTTCAGATTCTGTGTCTCCCTCTCTCTCGCTGCCCCTCCCCAACTCATACTCGGTTCTCTCTGTCTCTCAAAAAATAAATAAATGTTAACAAAAAATAAAAATAAAGGCCCAAGTCAAGGGGAGATTCTAAATCTACTCTTTTTTTTTTTTTACTTCTTAACATAAATCATTCAGAATTTTTTAGCTTCATTCAAAATACCAGATAAAAAGTAAAAACGCTCATGACTTAAAAAAATCAGTCAAAAATTTTTAAAGTTTTATCTTCTTAAATGTAAAAGCACATAAAAAAAGAATCACAGTACAATTATAAAAATCTGCATATTACTATACAGTATTAATTATTCCTAGTAACATACCAATAGTTTAATAGCAAGACAGTTTATACTAAAACTCATTGGCAAAGGTGTAACAGCCACACTTGATAATATATGAACATATCCTTTTTAAAAAATTACCACAGATGAGCATACCATAATGAGCAGCAAGATAGTTTCTTCTGTGTTTTTCAACCCTCCAAATTAGCTTCTGAGTCATGGTGTAGTTTGGCAAATGTAAATCACATTGTGTATCTTTTCTAAGCTCTTCTTATCAAGATAGAATCATGTGTAAACTTCTCATGAATTGGATGCCTCAGTGAGAAAGCAAATACGTGTTTATCTCAGTTTATTTGGACAGGTCTATTTCCTGGTTGGTGCATAAGATTACAACAGACCAACACGTGTTTTGAAATTATATGTCCAAAAGATCATCTTATATACTAGATAAGTAAAGGGAACAAGTCAAGAAAGAGGGTTCAGTCTTATTCTGCTAATTTATAGTTAGTTCTCAGATTACATAAGGAATTCAAGAAAGAGATGGCAAACCAGAGATTGTCTAGGTCAGCAATCAAGCATTACTGGAGCACAGAATATTTGCTAAGGACATTCTCTCCAGTGTTCGTCTCCTCCCCCTTTCTGTTTTTCCCTCTTTTATTCACTTCTGCTGTATATATCACCTGGTTTTCTCCTTCTTTCTTCTCTCTTGCTTGTGCTTTAACTCTGCCAGTGACAATCACCCTTGCTGGAAATGGAATTCTCTTCCTGCTACTTCCCTCTTCTGGAAGTGACTTGCTTAACCATATTACAAATCTACACTTTCAATGATAAAAAGTCCACCAGTGTCTTATAAGCCTAATAAGTCAGGGTTCTTAGCTTTTTCTTTTCCCTTAATAATTACTATATAGTTGAAATCACAGCACAGACAGCAGACAACTAACAGGACACATTTGGAAGTTTCTAAAAAGCAACAAATCATTATCTGAAAACTGGGAAATAAAGAGGGAAAAATCAAGCATTTATTCTGCCTTTTCTAAATTAAGTTTATTTATTTTGAGAGAGAGACAGAGTGAACAGGGGAGGGGCAGAAAGAGAGGAAGAAACAGAATCTCAAGCAGGCTCCCCACTGTCAGCCCCAATGCAGGTCTCGATCTCATGAACAGTGAGATCATGACCTACGCTGAAACCAAGTCAGACGCTTAACTGGCTGAGCCACCCAGGTGCCCCTATCCTGCCTTTCTTATGAACTGTTTCTCAGAACAACAAAATAGTTGATGTGGGAAAGTTGTTTTAGAAAAATCCCAGCAAGGGGCGCCTGGGTGGCTCAGTCGGTTAAGCGTCCGACTTCTGCTCAAGTCATGATCTCACAGTCCATGAGCTCGAGCCCCGTGTCGGGCTCTGTGCTGACAGCTCAGAGCCTGGAGCCTGTTTCAGATTCTGTGTCTCCCTCTCTCTCTGCCTCTCCCCCGCTCATGCTGTCTCTCTCTGTCTCAAAAATAAATAAAAACATTAAAAAAGAAAAAAGAAAAATCCCAGCCAATAAATGTGGATGAAATGAGTTAATAGATCTAGGCAATAGTCATCAATGACTGCTAAGACTGTTTGGCAAAAGGCTTTGCAAAAGGTGGATCAGGAGGATGACACCAATCTGTACATCATGGAAAAAGAAAGATCACCTGTGATATAATTCAATAGTATATATAAAACATCACCTGTGAAATATTTCTGCAAAATTAATCTAATCAAGTTTTAATTACTGAATTATTATTTACTGTGAAGTAGTAGGGATGGAGGAAAGTGTTAAGTGACACCATGAGAATAAAACCAATCTTCTGCGTGGGAGATTCATCTCTTCTCCTTTATTTATTCATTCATTCATTTATTCATTCGTTCAATTATTTATTTCTATCCAATACCCTTGAATGTGGACTCAAAAATATTCACTCTATACTTTGAGTTCTGATACAATACTTATTTATTTTCTTGCTCAAATTGTTCCAGTTTGAGCTACTGGGAGCTCTTTCAGCTGGCTCCTATGTCCATTTCACATGTCTCTATCAGTGTGTGTGTTGTGTGTGTGTGTGTTTGGCACTTTTTACATTCTGGCACTACAAGACACTCCAGGCTCATCTTGTATATTTTGGGCTCCAGTTGTACAATCGGCAATTTTTCTAAGGAGCCCTGGTACATTTTATTGGAGAATGGCATTAGAAACCAAGATCTGGGTTCTAGGTGTGTTTGTTACTACTGGGGTATCATTGATTCTAGGCCCTCTGAGATGACAGAGTAAGGAAATAAATATGTATACTAACCAGTATATATACAAATATATCTAAATATTTCTATATGTAACCATTTGTATCTATTTTAAGCTAAACATGATGTTGGGATTCATACTGATTTTGGGATTGGCTTTTAATCCAGCTGTGGGATGGTAGGGGAGGTATAAAGGGAACAAGGTGGCCCAGAGAATGGTAAATGTTGAAACTGGATGATGTATACATAGAAGTGGAATGGTGTGGTGATCCATTATGATATTCTCTCTACTTTTGAATATGTTTTTAAATTCATATAACAAGAAAAACTTTTGTTAATACAATAGTTAAGGTTGGAGAAGGCACTTTTGGCCTCACTTCAAGCCCATTTAGTCTTCCCTTACACAACATTATGAGCATTGCTAGCTAATTTCCAAACACATATCTAATTGAAACACTATGAACATTTTATTTTTTAATAAATGTTTATTTATTTGAGAGAGAGAGAGTGAGAATAGGGGAGGGGCAGAGAGAGAGAGAGAGAGAGAGAGAGAGAGAGAGAGAGAGAATTCCAAGCAGGCTCCACAATGTCAGCACAGACAGAGCCTAATGTGGAGCTCAAACTCACAAATTGTGAGATCACAACCTGAGCCGAAATCAAGAGTTGGACACTTAACCAACTGAACTACAAGGCACCCCACAGTTAAAACATTTTAAAGGACTTTTTTTTAAAGTACACAGCGACAAAAGTAAGAAATTATAACAAGAAGGAAACATCTAGACAAAACTATTTAAAATAACACAGAAATGAAAATTTACTGCAATCGCAGATAGAACATACACTTCAATAAGTTCTGAGAACATTACTGCATATCCATAAAAAAGCTGTTATCCATAATAATCATTCTTTAAAAAAGTTTTTTTAACATTTATTTTTGAGACAGAGAGAGACAGAGCATGAGCACGGGAGGGGCAGAGAGAGAGGGAGACACAGAATCTGAAGCAGGCTCCAGGCTCCGAGCTGTCAGCACAGAGCCTGATGCGGGGCTCGAACTCACAAACCGCGAGATCATGACCTGAGCCGAAGTCAGACACTTAACCGACTGAGCCATCCAGGCGCCCCTATAATAATCATTCTTTATCAAGAAAAGTCTAAGTAATGTTTAGTACATTCTGTTTAAGAAAAAAAAAAACAAAAATAAACGTAGCTTTAGTTTTTATTCAAAGCAGTAAAAAATTTTAAGTTTCTAACCTACAAAGATAGACACTAAGTTATCTATAATAGTCAGTTGTCTAGAACAACTTATTCCCCAAGGATCCAGACATCCTAGTATTGCAACTCAGCTCTAGACATCCAGTTCCCCAAAATATCTAAGTAACTTATATTTTCACAAAACATACATTTTGTGTTCATGAGAGTCTGATTTAACTTAAACAGAAATTCAACAAAACCTATTCTTACCCTAGTAATTCAGTGAAGGAAAATATTACAGGAAAGAATTTTTTCCTTCAAATTCCATTTCTGATTAAAAATGTAAAGCAGGTATCAGCTTACGTCCACAAAAATTTTCATAGAGTACTATGCTATTTTTCTCCCCCTACAAAAGAGAAGCTAAGCCATGTCGATATGCCTAGGTTCAGAGTAAATATGTTTGCTTTAAAATACCCTGAATCAGTGAATTTTTTATTGGTCAGCTCAATCTGTTGAAAGAAATGTTTGGGATGCCTGGCTGGCTCAGTCAGTAGAGCATGGGATTCTTGATCTTCGGGTTGTGAGTTCAAGCCCCACATTAGGCACAAAGCTTACTGAATTAAAAAAAAAATGTTTTGACACTTACTATTAAACTTCTCTCCCTAAATTTGACCAAAGATCAGAGACAGGGGGTGAAAGATTCCTTTTTATCTATTCTATTGTCTATTATGTATTTTTTATTTCTATCCTTTTTGCCTAATGTCTGCAAATCAACAGGACTCTCTTTCTATTTTTAGTGCCTGGCATAAGCAGGGCACTCTAGGGATAAAACATGCTTTGGAAAGGGGAGAAGCTTGGAAAACTGAAATCACCCAGAGGCTGCCTCCTCACTTCCTGCTGAGACACCCCACACACCCCACACGTCACCTGGCTATTAGTGCTGTAGACTTCTTGGGATAATAATTTGCATTCAAGAGATTGTGCCAAGCACTTCCCCAAGATGACTCTTGTTGGGGTGTGATGTTCCTGAAATTAACCCCATACTTCTTTACTGATCTGGTGCACAAAAGCTTCTTGGTTCCTTTGAATAATTTCTACAGAAGACTAAAATAGATATGATCCTGTAGAAGTATGAAAGCAGAAACCAGGGTCCACCTGGGAGGCTCAGTTGGTTGTGTCCAACTCTTGATTTCAGCTCAGATCATGATCTCACAGCTCATGGGATGGAACCCCAAGTAGAGTTCCGTGCTGATAGTGCAGGGTCTGCTTGGGATTCTCTCTCTCCGTCTCTCTGTCCCTCCCCTGTGTGCTCACTCGCTCTCTCTCTCTCTCTCTCTCTCTCAGAATGAATAAGCAAATAAACATTAAACAACAACAAGAGAGAAACCAGGCTAGCATTACCTATCAGCAGACAAGGCAGGTACCTATAAAATGCCTGCAAAGAAGACCCACACACTGATGTTCTGTCATTCCTGGTGTTAGGATGATACTTCCTTTAAGGACAAGATTTGTCTGCTCTTTGTTTATAGGATTTACCAGAAACTTAGGAAGGGGAGGCCAAGTTGCAGGATTAGCCCTGCTCCCTGACTACCAATGTATCTTTCAGACTTCATAGACTTCCTTAAGAAGGAAAGGTTCAGGTAACTTCTCTCTAAAAACCAGAAATCACATGATGCATTTTCCTTCCACATCACCATGCCATACCCCCACCCCCCCGCCCCTTTCTTGCTAGTCCCTCTCATCCAGCCTTCAACCATGCCAGGAGAGAGTAGTGTCCTTTCATGTGAAAAACCACAATGATGGAACCAAAATACTGCAAGAAAAACATGTATCTGGGGCATTTCCATTTGGCTGTCTTCAGTAGTACAGTATATTGATTCCACCATGCAGAAACCCAAGTTCAGTCTGAGAATGAGGAATTCCAAGATTCTTTTTTTAAAAAAATTTTTTAAATGTTTTATTTATTTTTGAGAGAGAGACAGAGCATGAGTGGGGGAGGGGCATAGAGAGAGGGAGATAGAGAGAGGGAGATACAGAATCCAAAGAAGGCTCCAGGCTCTGAGCTGTCAGCGCAGAGCCCAACTCAGGGCTCGAACCAGCAAACTGCGAGATCCTGACTTGAGCTGAAGTTGGATGCTTAACCAATTGAGCCACCCAGTTGTCCCCCAAGGTTCTTTATTGAGCCCAGCAACACACTGTTTGGAGTCTAAGCACCAACACCCTTGCTTTTCCTTGTTTGCAAAGCAGAGATAATGACACCAACTCAGGGACTCGTGCATGAGCTAATTAATGATTGCACAGTGCTAAATAGAAGGAGGCTTCATAGTATAGGCAGGTAATATGTTCTTTTAGGAGTGACACATGTTAATTATACTGTGTGAGAGCCCAGCAAAGCTGCCATCAATTACTTTAAGAAAGGTGGTCTATGTAGATCCACCCTATTTCATTTTATGACGATATCCTTGATTTTTGGTTTTCTGCTCCTAGATTCATCTTTGTAATAGTGCAGAATTATTTTATTTCTATTTCTTATTTAACTCCTTACCTGTGGCTGGCTAGCAATCAGTTCAATTTCCCTGGGTGTGTTACAGAGAGTTGTGTTTACCAGGCTGTTGCTGGACAGAGTGAAGCTCCCTGTCACCGAGGAGAAGTCCAGGAGTGGCCTGGCAGCCTAAGTGCTCCACAGAGGGGCTGTGTCCTCCCCTGTCAGCACAAGCGAGGGCTTGCTGCCCCTGCATGGGTAGACTCTGGGGGCTGTGAGGCAGAGTTGCCAAAGCTGTTTGCTACCAAACTGGTTCCTGACCAAAAGTATTGACTTTCTGTACATGAAATAGCTATAAAGAAAGATTGGATTATTTTTTTTTTCTTTTAATGCCATTAATTGGGGCAGTGGATGAGAAGGCTGTATAACAAGGGAACAAAACAGGTTTTGGACTCAGCTGCCTAGGAAACATCACAGGGATATTAATCCCAACAGTTACAAATTGTGGGAAAGAGACACAATGTGCTGTACTTACTGTGTCAAATTAAAATTAATAAATCAAATCAAATTAAGGAAATTGAGCTGCAGAATACCTACTAAGCCTTAAGCAGACATTGGGAAATAAAATAACTAAGGAAATTAAGTTGAAAAGGGTACAGAGAAAAATTTATCTATTCATTCAACATTTATTGATCACCTAGTATATATCAGCCATTGTGCTAGGAATGGGGATACAGTGGTGAACAAGAAACAAAAATCTCTGTTTACATCGTGAGGGAGAAAGACAATAAATGAGCAAAGAGAAGAGCAGGAAAATATAGTAATATGAACTATGCAGATAATTCATGTAGGATGAGGTGATCATAACTGAATGTCTTTTCTTCAGAGATGACATTTAAGCTAAGTTATGAAGGACAAGATGGAACCATCCCGTGAGTACAGGGGGAAGTGTGTTCCAGGACAAATAAGCAGGGAGAGTCAAAAGCTCAAGGCAAGGGGCGCCTGGGTTGCTCAGTTGGTAAAACGTCCAACTCTTGATTTTGGCTCAAGTCATGATCTCAAGGCTTCATGGATTCAAGCCCCACATCAGGCTCTGAGCTGTCAGCACAGAGTCTGCTTGCGATTGTCTCTCCCTGTCTCTCTGCCCCTCCCCAGCTTGCGCTCTGTCTCTCTCAAAATACATAAATAAACTTAAAAGAAAAAATCTCAAGGCAAGATAGAGTCCTGCAAGCCAAGTAGCTGCTCCAGTGTGGCTGGAGCACAACAAGGGGGTGAATTTAAGTTACTCAGGGGCAGGAGACGGTTCACAAAAGGCCTGTAAGCCCACTTGACCACTGGAGAGCTCTCTTCCAAGTGTGATGGGAAGTCATTGGAGATTTGCAAGCAAAGACATAGTAGGATCTGATTCATGCCTTTTAGATGACTCTGGTGCTCTGTACGGAGAGATTTGTAGGTATTAGAGTACAGGAGACGGATCCAGGGGACCAGTGAGGAGACTTGCAGTTATGATGTTAGCCCTGCGAGAGTTACTACTAGCTTGTTATTTGGGAAAGCTAATGACAAAGGATCATGTTGTGTGCATCTATAAGTCTGCCGGGAGAATCAAAATATTCTTTTTTTGTGGATTAGGAGATTTCAGACTGCATTGAACAGCAAAAGAGCCATGGCCAAACACTTCTTTATGCACATGTGGACTGTAGAGTTATGATGTTTAAGTCATCCTGGCCCTTTTGACAGTCATCATTTCCCTGTGGATTTCCTGTCACACTTTGTCAGTGGCTACTCCAAACTCTTCTCCACATTCCCAAACCACCCTCTTCTCAATCATCACTTTTTCCCCAGACCCATTTCTGGAGGTAGTAACTATTTTGTTCTCTACAAAAAAAAAGTAAAACTCCTCACTGTGAGTTTTTTCTTGTGTCAATTTCACATTCGGATACTTCCTTAATTTGGGAAGATGTGTCTCCGCTCCCTTCCAAAGCTTCTCCCCTCCACTTGTCTGAAAATCTGCTTGTCAGCCAGTTTGCCCCTCTGAAATGATTGCCTCATTCTGAAGCATTTTTAGTATTATCTCTTCTCCTTTGTTCTCTTCTCTGCTTCTAAAACTGCCTAGTTTGTCCTATCTTGATGGGCAGTCCTGCCCTCTGTGCTGCTACCCTTTTGTGAGTCTGCAACATTCCCCTTTCTGGTCTCTGCTTCTCCTCCAACTTGTAAATAAACATCAGCCTCCCTCTCCAATTCCCAGTGCCCACACCACTCTACTCCCATAACCTTCAAGAACTGTATGGATTCAACCATATCTTACTTTTTGCCAAATCCTTTATCTGCTTCAACTTACCTATTTCTTGATTTCCCTCCTTTACTTTCTCTTTGTGCAAACTTTATGTTTCTCTTTTTAAGTTTTGGGTTTTTTTTTTCTTGATGTTTATTGATTTTGGAGAGAGACAGAGAGACAGAGAGACAGAGAGAGAGACAGAGCATGAGCAGGGGAGGGACAGAGAAAGAGGGAGACCCAGAATCCGAAGCAGGCTCCAGGCTCTGAGCTGTCAGCACAGAGCCTGATGTGGCGCTTGAACTCACAAACCCTGAGATCATGACCTGAGCTGAAGTTGGACACTTAACCAACTGAGCCACCCAGGCTCTACCACCTTCCCCACCCTCTTTTTAAGTTTAAACATTCATTAAATCTCTCATCGTTTATTCAACACTTACAGATGACTCCCAGTTATGTAGGATTCTGTAAAGTCCCTCACTGGCATTCTGTCTCTAAACTTACTACAGGTCCACAGTCCCTTATGCAAAGCCCCTATCGGGGCTAGAAATATTTTAAAAGTAAAAATCTTCAGATTTTGGAAAAGTAAATATATACCATAATGCATTAATATGTGCAGCAAAACTGTATGACAATTCACACCAAGTGGGATAATTAAAGACAATGAATTGCCTCCTAAGAGTTTAGGTCAGATTTTGCTGACAAATGAGTTTAGATATCAATATACAAAAGGAAGGAAGGAAGGAAGGACGGAAGGAAGGAGGGAAGGGAGGAAGGGAGGAAGGGATAAGGAAAGAAAGAAAGAAAGAAAGAAAGAAAGAAAGAAAGAAAGAAGAAAGAAAAGAAAAGAAAAGAAAAGAAAAGAAAAGAAAAGAAAAGAAAAGAAAGAGACTAAAAGAAAATGTGGAAGGTTTTGAGTTTCTAATTTGTTCTGAGACTATCTCAGGTCTATTTTCTCTATACTGTTTTTTCTGTTACTTTAAAACTTTCTAACTGGTTTCCAAGTTACTACTTCAAAGTCAACATTTTCTAAAAAGAAACAATCCATTTTTCTTGCAAGCTGTTTTCCTTTCTGAAGAATTTCACTTTCTACTAGAAACATCATTTCTTAAAGCCTCCTAAACTAAAAACCTTAGATTCTTTTTGTTCCATCCACTTTTTCTCCTATATATTATCTGTCATCAAATCTCTTGACCTCAGCCCATTCAACAGCCTCTATCTTAATACAAGCCTATGCTGGTTTAACAGCCTTTTGGGCAGTTTCTGAGATTCTAGTCTCCATCTGTGATCCTTAAACCCCACCTTTCCATCGCACCAGGAATATCAATGACACTACCTCTGAAATATTTCATTCATCATGAATGCTTCTTTGCTCAAGAACTTATAGCACTTTCTCTGTCTATATTTAAAGATAGGCCCCAGGGCACCTGGGTCGCTCCATCAGTTAAGTGTCTGACTCTTGGTTTTAGCTCAGGTCATGATCTCACAGTTTGTGAGTTCAAGTCCCATATGGGGCTCCACACTGTCACTCCACACTATGACAGTGTGGAGCCTACTTGGGATTCTCTCTCTCTCCGCACCCTCCCCTCCTCAGAATAAATAAATAAACTTTGAAAAGAAAAAGATTGGGCCCCACTCCACATTTATTCCTGAATAAAGTTCTACTTCCTAAGGTTCCTTTCTGTACCATTCTAACCAAACACATGGTACTTTGATTTATCTTCTTATGAGATCAACTACCACCTTAATTCTGATGCCTTTCCTAATTGTAAGATAGAACAACTTGATATCAAATGTAACTGACATACTGTATTTTATTTTTTTGTCTTAAATAAAATTTGTCTTTCCTTTTAGGCTTGTTTTAGGGTAAGTTGTTGGCAGTTTGTGACTGAGTTAGTTGGGTACTCCCAACAATTCCTTTTTCATTCCCTTCCATTTTCACTGTAAGGAGAAACTCCCAAGGTACCTCATTAACAAGCATGAAATGAATAAGTAAATAGCACATGTATCAAACAGAAGGAACAAAGCTTAAGCCACTGGCAGAATGTTAACATTAAAATTGCAGAAGTATTAGGGAATTTAGTGAGCTCTGAATGAATGCTGAGTACATGGGTATTGAATCTCTTTCTTGATTTTGTATACTTTGACCTTCTAGTGCTTGTTTCCTCCTGTAATCTACCTACTAATTCTTTCATTACTATTTATGCTGTGAAAATAGCTGTTCCATTTAGTACTTGGGGCAACAGTCAGTGAATATTTACTCACAAACTTGAAAATATTTGCTATCTCAAATATCATTAAAAAAAAATTTAAGTACAAGGGACCTAGCTGGCTCAGTTGGAAGAGCATATGACTCTTGAATTTGGGGTCATGAGTTTGAGCCCCATGTTGGGCACAGAGATTACTTAAATTAAAAAAAAAACTTAAAAAAAGAGTGATTCTATAAACTACAGAAAACAACAGTATCGACAAGCAGCTTATTCTGTTTTAAAAAGTAACTACAAGATATAACAGACAAGTTGGGCTAGGTAAAATACAGAGCAGAAAAGATCTGTATGGGGGGCATATAAATAAGGAGTTAATGAGATCAATGTGATATAAAGTTGTTTTAAAAGGCAATATGAGGGGTACTTGGGTGGCTCAGTCAGTTAAGCTTTTGACTCTTGATTTCTGCTCAGGTCATGATCTCACGGTTCATTGGTTTGAGCTCCACACGGAGCCCCACATAGAGTTTTGCACTGGGCTCTGTGCTGACAGCATGGAACCTGCTTGGGATTCTTTTTCTCCCTCTCTCTCTGTCCCTCCCTCATGGGAGCATGCTCTCTCTCTTTCTCTCTCAAAATAAATAAACTTAAAAAATAAATAAAAGGCAGTATGATGAGATGAGTTAATAAAATTGTTACATAAAATGACAGATACTAGAGGCGGAAGAACATGATATGTAATCTAGTCAAATTGTTATGATTTTTCCAGGGGTAAAACATTTTATTCAAAAGAAATTGTACAGAGATTCAGCCATATATAGAAAACAGATATAAGGGAACTTCCCTGAGTGAGGACATGGCATGAATCTTGCAAGCCTGAGTTCATCTCCCATCTACCTCTCCATCCATCCTTTCTCCCTGTTACACCCCCTGAGGCACCTCAGAGGATCTCTAGGGTTGTGCAGAGCACTATCTAATCCAGCACCCATCACCTAATTTACAAATATAAAAGCTGGTGCCCAGGAAGCATAACAACCTACCGAAGCTAATGCAGCTGGCCTAAAGAAGGGCTGGAGTCAGAGCTCTGGTCTTTTGGTTACATTCAGGGCTGTCTAATTCACTTTCCTGGTCATTGCATTTCCGTGTATTGAGTGTCTTTTATATGCCAGACACCGCATTAGGTGTAAATGAGAGGGGAATGCCCTGCCCAGGAGGGCTAGTGAAGAAGAGATATGTTTCTGAAAATTACTTGGGATATTACAAAATTCGATGAGGACATGAGAGATGTCAGACAATGTCAGCTGAGAATTCAGGGAAACTTCACAAATAAGATACTATTTAATCAGTTTTAGAGATGGATGGATGTTGATCAGGCATAATTTTTTACATTCACAGATACTTAATAGATTACCATAGCCAGTTCAGACTATTACAGTTTTAAAATAAAAAACCAGGGGCACCTGGGTAGCTCAGTTGGTTAAGTGTCCAAGTTTGGCTCGGGTCACGATCTCACAGTCTGTGAGTTCAAGTCCTGCATTGGGCTCTGTACTGACAGCTCAGAGCCCGGAGCTTGCTTTGGAGTGTGTGTCTCCTTCTCTCTCTGCCCCTCCCCTGCTCACACTGTCTGTCTCTCTCTTTTTCTCTCAAAAATAAACATTAAAAAAAAATAAAATAAAACAGAAAATAAAAGAGGGGTTTTTTAAAGGCATTTATCATTGTTATAACATATAACATTTATCATTTTATAAAATACCAGGAAAAAATTCAATATTTTGAATTAACATGTATCTTTTGGTGGAACTTCACTTAGTTGCTAAACTCATAGAAGTTAATACTTCCTAGAAGTATTCGGATATTCTGTCTAGTCATTTTAGGCAAAGGTTATGAGAGAACTCACAGGGCAAAGTTCCCTGTGCTGGTTTGAATGATACCACCACGAACAGGGGGATGCTTTAAATGAGTTTTAGCATCAATGCCAAAAACAGCCCCTACTTCCCTCATTCTCTAAGTTAGCCATTCTTCATTTTAAGATTCTAATAAAACAAAATCAAATGGTGAAAATGTCCTCATTATTTAGGGTTCTTATTTGGACCATCATGGTGAATTGTATGTTCAGGTTTCTAAGACCTTCATCCTAAGTCAGCAGGCAATTAGGTTCGATGATACAACATGATGATGCCAGTTGCCTTGGAGAGATTCCTTTTTTTTTTTTTTGCCACATTTGTCATAATCACAGAGATCTCTCAGAATCACATGGTACCTAAGTACTCTAAGCATATAAGGTAGCATTATCTGTTTGTCCTCCACTCACAACTCTTTGTTTTTCCCTATGTTCTTCCATGATGCTGGTTAGAAGTCATTAAAAATATTCCCTGGTAGCTGACCATTACTGATTAGTAATTAGCAAAGGACATAAATCTATGCACAGTGAATTTTTGACCTTCTATACGTGGTTTTTGACTAAAGCTTCCAAAAGAGAAAGTCATCAGGTGCAATAGCAGAGAGAAACCAAAGCTTTTCAAAGAAGAAATAACAGTAAAATCAATAGACATGGGAATAAACACAGAATAATTAATATACTAGTCCCTTCCCTCTAGTCTTGAAATAAGAAACAGCTATGAGGGTCCATCTGAGTGATGTGGTCAGCAAACTGCCAACTTCAAATGTTTTACTCTACTTTCTTTTTATTATTTTTTAAATTTTTATTTATTTTTGAGAGAGAGAGAGAGAGAGAGAGAGAGAGAGAGAGAGAGAGAGAGAGAGAGTGTGTGTGTGTGTGTGTGAGCAGGAGAGGGGCAGAGAGAGAGGGAGACACAGAATACGAAGCAGGCTCCAGGCTGAGCTGTCAGCACAGAGCCCGACATGGGGCTCGAACTCACGAACTACGAGATCATGACCTGAGTTGAAGTCAGACAGTTAACCAAATGAGCCACCCAGGTGCCCCTGTTTTACTCTACTTTGGACTGTCACTTCAGCATTTAAATATTCTTCAAAAGTATATGTGTGTAACACACAAACATATCTATGTACCTCTCTCTCTCCCTCTCTCTCTCTCTCATATATATATATATATATATATATATATATCACACAAACACACACACATATATATATTTAAATCTAATACCTATTTCATTAAATTATGGGTTTTAGTGTAATCAGTACCCTGGAGAAAAACAATAGATTAGAAGTGTGCGGGGCATGCTTTTCTTAGAGCACATTACAAAACTCGTCTGACATATACATTCTGCACATTCCATTCCAAAAGCTTCAAAGCCATCATGTGAAAACAAAACAAATATATATCATAGGTGAACAAGAGAGGGATAAATAAGCATCAAAGGTGAGCACAGGTTGGTAGGGACGGCCACCCCACATTTTACAAAGTAACACAACAGATTTAATACTAAAACAGCACACTGACTTTTACAAACAGGGACTGGGGGTAACAAGTAACCATCAGGGTTGGCCTTGATTCACCTCTCAATCTTATGGCAACATCATCTGTCAAAGCAGGTACACAAAAGGCAATTCTGAGCTGGTGATCTGGAATCTTAAGCTAACCATTCTACTTCTTAAAGCACCTTTATGTGATTTATTAATATCTGATTCAAATAAGAACATGGCATACTGCAAATAAGCCCAGCCCAAAGCAAAGCAGCTTTTGAGAGAGAATAAAGTAGCTTGGTTCTTTACCATCATTGAAGTTCTGAAAAGCCTAGAGAAGAGACAACTAAGTCTCAGAGAACAGTCCCCAGCAGGAGCTACCTTCACAGGCATTTACTTTGCTCGTTAAGCTCTAACCAATTGCAAGATCACCATTTAACACCCAGAAAAAAATAAAAGGTATTTAAGTGAATATGTTAATAAATAGCACCCAGGATACCTGCAAATATATGAAACTAGAATGGCATTAGCCTTGCATGATAGTAATAGATACTGATTCACAATCACAAACCTCATTCTCAAACATTATAAAAGACACACTGGACAAGTCAGTGACCCAGAGGGATTCCCTCAGCAAGGACTTACCTCAAGATCCCGGTCATAGTCCCTGTTTCTGGTATTTTCACATCTATTCCGGGAGTCAGGATACCTATTCCGATACTCAATGCTCCTGCTGCGATTATTAGCACAACCATTGCACCTGCCACAGCCACAACCACAGCAGGTTCGAGCCCCCATCGAGGTTCTGGATGGGACCAGTCTTCAGATTTTTCTCAAGAGAGAATAAGAAGTGGAGTGGAGAAGTGGAGTCCAGAACTACCTCTAGAACTTACAGCCCAAATGCTGTCAGAGTGCAACCAGAGGCCTTTGTTCTCAACAAAAGAAGGGATCCCCAGTGAGGGATTTCTGACCTACTATGATATGAAAAACTCTTCATCAATTCCAAAGTGACAAACCCCCGATTTTTCACCTCTCCATCCAAAATGATGATATGATCCTCTCTCAAAGTCCTCACGAAAACAAATGAGCATCATTGGCCAGCGACTCCTCTTTATTATGGGTATGATGTCACAAGAGCTTTAATTTCCCCTTGTACTGCATTAGCTGTAGGAATTCAGTTTGAAATTTAAGGATGTCAGAGAACAATAACAGTAATTATTACTTATAGAGAGCTTTGTATATGCCCCAGGCTTTCCAATCATTAGTGATTCCTTATAGCAAGCCAGGCATGTTGGTCATGATGATCACCACCCAGGATTCTGGAAGGAAATGGATCTGTCTTGACTAGAGTTGAAAACAGAATCCCAAAGGACTTTAATTTAAATGTTTTCAGTTTAAATGTTTGATGCTTTGAGTCTAAGATTGTTTTAAATATTTTTAATAGCAAGTGCAAGAAACTTATTTGAAGAAAGGGACTGAAAGATATGCAGGAGCAGAACAGGAATGAATGAGAGGAAAGAGCGTTTCAATTACTCTTCTGAGACCTTCATTTAATTCCATTGCATGCAGGACCAGAAAACAATTCAGGAGTCCCCCTCTTGATATCCCCTCTCTAGTAAGGGCAGAGAAGCATTCAGGGTTTTCACTACTTAATAGCTCCTCCCACGCAAAACCCCCGCCATTTACATCCCCACAAAAATAACAAACTTAAACCCTAGTTGGATAACAGAACAAAATTATTTAAACAGAAGAAGAAGCACACAAAAAGATTAAAATGTCTCATACAAGAACACGGTTTTTATCAATTATGATACCAATGATAATTAATTTATCACGATATCTCAGCAAGATAAACAATCCAATACAAAAATGAGCAAAGAACATGAAAAGACAATTCACTGAAAGAATATAAGTGGCCAAAAAACAACAACAAACAAGAGCTTAACTTAACTTGACGTAATGTAACTTAAGAACTGCAAATCTAAACAACGATAACAACAGACTGGCAAGAGAAAAAGATTGACTATATATAACATTTACAGGGTGGTAGAAAAATAGGCACATTCATTCACTTTGGTTGGGAGCTTGGGTTGATAAAATCTTTTATCAAGTCATAGTTATATGTTACAGTATCTATAACATTTAAAAATAAGTGTGTTTTCAAATCAGTAATTCTGTTTCTAGGGAATTTGTCCCACAGAAATACTGTCAACCCCCCCCCCCCCCACAGAGACAGCATTGTTGATTGAAGAAAAAAAGTGGAAATAGGGGTACCTGGCTGGCTTGGTTGGTAAAGCATGCAACTCTTTTTTTCTTTTAATGTTTACTGATTTTTGACAGAGAGAGAGAGAGAGAGAGAGAGAGAGAGAGAGAGAGTGTGTGAGCACGAGCGGGGGAGGGACAGAGAGAGAGAGGAACCAGGATTTGGAGCAGGCTCTGTGCTGACAACAGAGAGCCTAACAGGGGGCTTGAACTCACGAACTGAACCGTGAGATCATGACCTGAGCCAAAGTCAGACACTTAACCGACTGAGCCACCCAGGCACCCCTAGCATGCAACTCTTGATCTCAGGGTCATGAGTTTGAGCCCCACATTGGGGGTAGAGTTTACTTTAAAAAAAAAGTGTAAATAACTTAAATGTCCATAAATAGAGATTGGTAAACTATAGAACAGTATACCCATTCATTCTATTATATATATGAAATACTCTGTAGCGATTCAGAAGAGGCATATTTATAGATAGTGACTTGGGAAGATGATCATAAAGATTGATAAAAAAAAAAGTCAGAGAACCGTATGCAGCATATGATCCCTTTTGGTAGGAAGAGTACAAATGGACTAACTCTGTTTATATAAATGCATAAGAAAAAATTATGAAAAGATACACACCAAACTAGTTATCTTCAAAGGTGATGCGAGAATTTAAGTCTTTATTTTGTATGTTTCAGAGTTGGAAATTTTTGCGACAAGCAAATATAATATGTAGAAGAAAAATAATAAATGCATTATCACGCTTAAAAAAAAAAACCCTGAAAACCCTGCCACAGTCAAAACCTTCTAATTTGGATTAATACAGGAAATGGACTGGCTAATATATATTTATATGTTTATTTATACATATGTAAATAACAGCACCCATAGTCATTACCTCAAAGGAAGACAACACATATACTTAGAGTGGAAAGAAAAACAAGCCACTCACATTTCCTGCTACATCCTAGTGACCACAGTACATTCAAATGCGTGGTACCACAGATTAATACAGATAGACTGGATTTTTCCAAGGCTGGCTGTACATAGGAAATCAATCTTTTTCTTATAGATCCAGATATTTAGCTTTGGTGGGAAAACGAGTATATCATATCCTGTTGTTTATAATGCTGTACTTAGGATTAAAACAACATCCTCCAAACTAGAGAATGCCCCAGCTGTGAAACCTATATAGCAAAGGCAGCTCTGGCTGCACCCAATAATTCCAGGCTTTTTCAGAGACAAAGAAGTGCTCCCTATGCCACCAAGCTCTACCTTGATCTCTGTAATTCCACAGCACAAATGTAGAGAAGGTGGAGGCGTGCTCTCGAAACAGTCACATTCTCTTTCTGCTGCCCACACATGGCTTATTTATGTATATATGCATACATATATTTGGTGAGCTTTCCTGCTCTACTTTTAAAAGCCCAAATAAAAATGAAATTTGTACTAGAGCTGAAACACTGCACATCTGCAACAACGTTGTTTTCTATTTATTTTTCTTCCTCTCTATTTTTTTTTTTTTTTACTGTGAGTATACAGCATTTCATTCATGCAAAATGTATAGCTAATGTTCCAGCCACATGAATGCAGTCTGACCCTGGGGCCTCCTAGTTCAGTAAGGAAGGAGACTTGTAAATCAATATGGTAAGTGCTGAGTTTGGAGTACGTCCAAGGTAAATGGCAGCACAAAGAGGAAAATAAGCAACTTTTCTGGGGCAGACATCACAAAGGAAGAGCTGTTTGAGCAGGATCTTAAAGGATGAGTAGACAAAACATGGACAGACTTTGCAGGCGTGGGGAGGAATGTTTGCAAAGGCAGTAGAGTGGCCCACTATGCGCGCTTGGGAATAGTAGCGGCCCCCTCAGATAACGTCAGGTACAGATTACAGCAAATCGAAGAATCATAAAAAAGTACACATGCATACCTCAACCATTTCAACTGAACTTTAATTACACTGTAACTTAAATCATATTTATTCATTCCTCCATCTTCGAAAGTTTCCTGAATATGCAGTATCTTCACATTCAAATTCAAAATATAAAAAAAAATATACAGCAAAAAGTCTCTCTCCTGCCCGTGTCTCCTATCTGCTCATTGTCCTCTACCCCATCACAGGTAATTATTGGTTTTCCATGTACCCTTCCATAGTTTCCTAATGCATCTACAAGCGAATACACTTATTCCAATCCTCTACCTTTTGCACAAAATGTAACATGCTACACACATTGTTCTCTATCTTTATTTTTTTTTTCTAACAGTATATCTAGACTTTTAGATCAGTACTGATAGAACACAGAGGGACTCCTGCCATACAGATGGTCTGAGAAAGGTGAGAGATTGAAGTTGGGTAGTAGACCTACCTGTGTGGATAGGGCAGGTCCTGGGTGAGGTGGGGTGGAATAGTGGTGAGATCTGGCTGGTGATGAAAGCAGACATTTGGGACAAGGAAGATCCAAGGGCTCAGCAGTCTCTAATCACAACACCAGATGGCACAGGCGATTGGAGGTGCAGTGCCAATCGGAAGGTGAAATGTAGCATTGGAATGAATGAATGATACTCACAAGTCTATTAAGAAAGTCACTATTGGGAAGGTCTAACCTTAGTAAATACCTCAGTCTCAGGGTGAGGGTTGGAGGTTAGACTTCAGGATTTGGAAAGTCCTACTTTTTGTACAATGATTTTAGAACTGTCCTTGGTGAGATTAGCAGCCTGGGCATCTTGAGACAAAATGAGGGAGCCCAGTGGTCAATGTTCATGTAATGTGTCCTAGGCCAACCCAACAGTGGACAAGATACAATATGATGTTCCCTGGGATGGAGCATGGTGGGGGTGGAGTGAATAAGTCTGAAGCCTCTTAAGTACTTCATATTTTGAACCTGGTCTAGTCTAAGAAATGAGGTAAGGCAAGGATTGAGCATTCAGAGAAAAATTAGTGGACCCATGTGGAGCAGCTGGAGAGAGAGAGAAAGGAGAAATAATGGGGTGGGCAGAGAAATGGGGCATCACCTCTCTAAGTGCGCAACCACCATGGAAAATGAAAGTGTTACAAAATGTTTTTTTCTTCTTTGCTACCTCCATAAATGCTTGTTGAACTGGACTGCTATACTTCTTGACTAAACTAGAATAACCAGGCTGGAAACTGGAAAATGTTCCACCTTTATTTTTAATTTTTTTTAATGTTTATTTATTTTTGACAGAGAGAGAGAGAGAGAGAGAGAGAGACAGAGCATGAGCGGGGGAGGGAAAGAGAGAGAGGGAGACAGAATCTGAAGCAGGCTCCAGGCTCTGAGCTGTCAGCACAGAGCCCAACACGGGGCTCGAACTCACAGACTGAGAGATCATGACCTGAGCCGCAGTCGGATGCTCAACCGACTGAGCCACCCAGGCGCCCCTGTTCCACCTTTAATTAGAAGATGAATTAGGCAATAAAAAAGCTGTCAAAAGTGATTATGGTAGAACCATTTCTGAGATAGTCGAGACTAGAGCAGACACCTGTTTTAATGACTTGAGAGCATCCCAATCTCAAGAGTGAGATTAGAGAGTCACGGATATTTCCTGAATGGTGGGGCAGAGAAACACTGACAAGAAGCAAAATCTGTACATGTGACTTCTGAAGGCACAACACTGATGTGGCAAAATTTTTTCTCCTCTATAGATCATAGTTACCTTTTATTTTGGAAGGGGGCAGGGGCTTATTTTTTCTTTTAAAAAATATACGTGTACACATACTTACGGACAGTATGGTATGCACAGCGGCTTTATCCAGGTCATCAAGAATGAAAGAATCCAAATGGTTAAAGCAAAAGAGTTTTTTGCTTGAATTAATCAAATAATTGCTATACCTGTTTATTCCATTTTGCTTGTTTGAACTAGGCTCTAGAATGATTAAAATTTTACTCATAATCACTATAGTCACATACAATCTTCTAGATCAAAATAAGTGACTATAATTGAAGACGAATAATTTTTATACTAGAAATCATAGAAATTCTCATTAAGGTAATTGCCTTCTTTGAAGATGCTGATTTAAAATTTTTTTAAAGTTTATTTATTTATTTTGAGAGAGAGAAAGTAAGCATGAGCCGGGGGTGGGGGGCAGAGAGAGGGAGAGAGAGAGAATCAGAAGTAGGCTCTGTGTACTGTCAGTACAGAGCCCTTCGTGGGCCTTGATCCTATGAGCCGTGAGATCATGACCTGAGCTGAAATCAAGATTCGGATACTCAACCGACTGAGCCACCCAGGTGCCCCTGATGAGGCTGATTTTAATTAAACAATACATTGCTCAGTCTTCTTGTTCTATTCTTTTTTAAAGAAATGTTTTCATTAATAAAGGGTGTTCCTTCATGTCCTAGAAATACCTCCATGTAGTGGAATTAAGACATTTTGACTTACAAAATGAAGTAAGCAGAAAATATAACATAATAAATATAAGTACATTAATATAACAGAACACAATAATCTATACTGTTAATATCCTTACATGCAAAGAATGAATTATTCAACACGATTGTCATATATATATATATATATATATATATATATATATAATATATGTTTTCATTTAGTGATGCCACTTCCTTATGGTTTTCTCTAATATGAAAAAATGGTCTGCTAGAAATATAAACATTTTACATAGACATATCTTCTGCTTTAAAATGGACTAAAGATTTTATGCAGCCATTTAATGGAAAGATAGTTTTGTACAAATAAATATAAAATCCCTGGTGATTTTTCTCATCTCCGATTTAAATTATAGTAATATTCTATCTTGATTTTTGTTGCGCTTTTCCCCCTACTTAATGTATATATGCATTTGAGAGGCAATACCATCCTTGTAATTATAAATCCGTATTTCTGTTTACATAAGCAGGTACAGTAAATGTCTTCTTATTTTAATTGAAGGATTCAATATAGCATTATCAGCTTTAAGGAATGTCTTAGGAATTTTAATAGCATTTTAAATAAAGAAATACAATAACAAATTGTACAGAACAAATATAGAGAATGAATAAATTCTGGTTGAGTGGGGAAAGGAAAATTGCTTAACTTTAATGCAAATAAAAATGTAAACACTCATCTGAATAAATAGATATAACCAAGAGGGTTGGATCAACCCAGGAATCTTAAGAAGAATTTATGGCTTTCTGCTTGGGAAAGATGCCAAAGGTGGCCCTGATGCACCAGCCTAGTAAATCTGCTGATCCTCGAAGGAAGTGACAAGGCTCACTGCAGAGCAGACTAAGAGAAGGGTACTTTGGAAAGCATGGGAAGTGCCCTAGCACACAGGCACTCACAGTAGGTATAAACCACCCAGAATCTAAGTTGAGTTAACTTCTGTTTCCCAATGATACTGGCCAGGCCACTGTGGGGAGATGTCTTGCCCTTTTGAGAATGGTCCACTTACTGCTCTCAGCCAGGATCTCAAGAGACAAAGTTGAGAACACATTAGCAGGAAAAATAAAGTCTGCTCCACTGCTTTTCTCTTTCTCCAGGGCTGGTAGAATACGCAGATGAGAAAGATCAAGATAGCCAGAGCTCAGAAAGAGCAAAGAATAAGAAAAAAGGGATGGTGCATGGGGAGAAGAAAGGAAAGGGGCAGAGAGACAGAGACAATAGAAAGACCCAGAAGCAGACCTCAGAGCCAGTCCTTCCTACTATGGGTATTTGGCCATCTCTGAGGGGGAAGGTGAGGTTACAAGTAGAGAGTACAGGTGGTGCCTGGCTGACTCCATCCCAGGAGTGATGCTAGGAGACAGTATAGCCAGAATGACAGTCTGCTGCTGCTTGCTTCCTTCTCCAGCTTCTTGCCCTTCTTCTATCTGTTCTGGCTCCCTCCTACACTGGGTTCCCAGTTCACCTGTTTCTGGCGGCAAGCCTCCCTGCCGATGGGTCTCCTACCCCCTGCCTGCCCTCGCAGTACTGAACTCTCTTGGGTTGGCCTTGGGGCCTCTCTGTGAGGGCTGCCCAGTACCCAGAGCTCCTTGACTGCAGCCTGGGAGAGCAAGCAAGGCTTGAGAAACCATGTCCAGATGGCATATCAGTGCTGGGAAGCAGACAGGACTGCTGTTGGGCTGCAAACCAAGGGAGAAGGGCATTCCCCACATACCCTCCTTGGCCATTCCTCTTGGAGGATTTGTTTTGTGCCCCAGCTCTGAATGCTGCCACCAATTGTTTCCTGGACTTGAGTAAACCTACAGAGTTACTTTTATTTTAAGTTATTAAAAAAATTTGTTTTAACATTTATTTATTATTGAGAGACAGACAGAGCATGAGCAGGGGAGGGGCAGAGAAAGAGAAGACACAGAATCTGAAGCAGGCTCCAGGCTCTGAGCTGTCAGCACAGAGCCCGATGCAGGGCTCGAACTCATGAACTGTGCAATCATGACCTGAGCCGAAGTCGGATGCTCAACTGACTGAGCCACCCAGGCGCCTCAGAACTAACAATCTTATGTCCCCCCCCCTTTTTTTTTAGTGCTTTCCATTACTAAGTAATTAAAAAATTGCATTCTAAATACATTTTTTAAGTTTATTTATTTATTTTGAGAGGGAGATAGAGAGCACACAAGGGAGGAGCAGAGAAAGAGAGACAGAGAGAGAGAATCCCAAGCAGGCCCACATGGTCAGCATGGAGGCCGACACAGGGCTTGAACCCACAAACAGTGAGATCCTGACCTGAGCTGAAGCCAAGAGTTGGACACTCAACCAACAGAACCACCCAGGCACCCCTAAATTTTTTATTCCAAACTGTGGTAAAATACACATAAGATAACATTTACTGTCTTAATCATTTTAAGTACACAGTTCAGTAGCATTATGTATATTCATATTGTTGTACACCCAATCTCTAAAACTTTTAATCTTGCACTAATTATTAATTTTTAGGACATAGCATTACTAAAGCAAATTTCTTTTTGGTGAGGGGAGGGTTTCTTTCATGACACAATATGACAACCCTCACTGATCTCATAGTAGTAGGTTGTAACAAGAAGTGTACTTTCCAACCTTCAAAGCATGGCAGCTAAACCAGCTCTCACACTATGAGTAAAGACATTATTGAACTTTCCTACTGCAGACAGGTGCGTGAGTAATATCATTTTATGAGTGAATGAATGTGTTTAACATGCATATGCTTCTCTGTCTCCCACTTTGGGGAAAGCTCTTTTTCTAAGGCAATACAATTGAGTCAGAACTTTCTGTGCAAACATTTAGATATTAAGAAGTGATTGCTGATTTAATGATAACAACTCTAATATTGTTGCAGTAGGAAGTAGAATAAATGCTTTTTATGGGAATTCCAAATATTGATGTTCTACTTCTTTGTATCCCTTTGAGTTAAATCAATCTGTGTAAAAAGAAAAAAGGCAGGCGAAAGGCACCTATGGCAATGAGGAAGGACATCTGAAGCTAGCACAGAGCAAAGATTCACACTCATCAATAAATAATGAGACTCATTATTTATTATCATGGTGCTTTGATATGTAATGCCCTTTCTATAATTCATATTCCTTTTAAGTATGTGGTTTTCAATCAGACAGGGGCTATTTTACCATTTTTTAAAATGTTTATTTATTCTGAGAGACAGAGAACAGGGGAGGGGCAGAGAGAAAAAGAAAGAGAGAGAGAGACTCCCAAGTAGGCTCCATGCTCTCAGCACAAAGCCCGATGCAGGGCTGTCTCATGAACTGTGAGTTCATGATCTGAACCCAAATCAAGAGTTGGATGCTTAACCAACTGAGCCACCCAGGCACCCCTATTTTACCATGTTTTAACTCATGGAAGTGTTTGTTGGTGGGAGCCAAATATTGGAAATGAAGCATTACCTTTTTAAACATTCCAGGTTCCATAGGTAAAGGACCAGGCACCTCACTGGTGACGTGAAGGAACTGGGACTCTCCATGGTGCAATGCAACTCTCTGGCACTCTGGAGCCACATGGCCTCCGTCCACTACCTCCAAAGCTCTGGAAAGAATGAATACATAGTTATGTCAATAACCTATCAAGAACTCTGGAAACTCAAGAAACCCAAAGGCACATCTCTGTCTCTACATTTCCAATTAGCCAAAATAAGGAATTACTCTTCAAAACCTACACAAGATTGTAGATAATTGGTACTCTCATACACATTCAGCAATAAACCTTGATGACTTCACCATGTGGCCAACAGAACTCTTGTAAACCCTATGCAGAAACAACTAAGAGCTAGATAGTAGGTAAATAGTAGTTATAGACAGGTTTAGGCATAAAAGCAACCCAATTTCACTTTATGATTTCTTGGTGCTCTGCTATCAATGCTTTTAAGAAAAGAAAGCAAGAAAATTTTTAAATTTCCTGAACATTGGAAAGAAAGTAGGAACTGAATCCGTTAGGAGAGGGATCTAGACAATGCCAAGGAAAGGGAATCATTCCCAGGATTTTATTAGATTTAAAAGAAATGGAAACAAATGAAGGCAGAGTGTTCTGGAAAACTCTGGTGGTTGCCTACCCAAACCATTTCCTTTATCCAAACACCCAGACAACCTCCCACCAACACACACACATGTACTTTTTCTTTGCTAATAACCCTGATTTTGTTCAGATATCCATCCTCCATGTGCCTCAAAGAAAGCCACTTCTGGCTCAGTAGTCAAATATGATTGGTCTGATCCTGGTGTCCCATTCCCCTCACCAGTAACTGTTTTAGGTATATACCCACACATATCTCTGTTGCTGATATTACCCCATTGATTTATGTCTCTCTGACCCT
The DNA here is from genome assembly GCF_016509475.1 of Prionailurus bengalensis. Lineage (NCBI taxonomy): Eukaryota > Metazoa > Chordata > Mammalia > Carnivora > Felidae > Prionailurus > Prionailurus bengalensis. The sequence continues at coordinate 95,907,155 of NC_057349.1, read as the reverse complement.
CTAAACAGATTGCACTTTGCCTGAATTATCTGGTGCAAGTCTGGTCAATGAGATGTAAGGGAGTCTGCTGAAAGAACCAGTCAAAGGTCTTTCTCTGAAGAATGAAATATGGCCCTTTGTAGCAACATGGATGGAACTGGAGAGTGTGATGCTAAGTGAAATAAGCCATACAGAGAAAGACAGATACCATATGTGTTCACTCTTATGTGGATCCTGAGAAACTTAACAGAAACCCATGGAAGAGGGGAAGGAAAAAAAAAAAGAGGTTAGAGTGGGAGAGAGCCAAAGCATAAGAGACTCTTAAAAACTGAGAACAAACTGAGGGTTGATGGGGGGTGGGAGGGAGGGGAGGGTGGGTGATGGGTATTGAGGAGGGCACCTTTTGGGATGAGCACTGGGTGTTGTATGGAAACCAATTTGACAATAAATTTCATATATTGAAAAAAAAAAGGTCTTTCTCTGAAAAGAAGGTTTACAGAAAAAAATAGCTCTTCTTCCCTGCAGACCAGTGTCATGCCTGCACATGATGAATGTGACAGCCACTTTAGGACCATGAGTGGCATTAGCCTATGGAGAATAGATGGAGGAGAAAGCAGGACAAAAATATAAGAGCTTGAGTCTTCAAATATATTGCTGAGCAATTGAATTAACCAATCTTAGACCTGCCCTGGCTCTAGAGTTCTTGTTATGGTACATAATAAAATCTCTATCCTTTAAGCCATTTTGAGTTAGGTGCTCTCTATTATCTGCAATTGAGCATCCTAAGTGATACAAGGGTTGATATATTTCTTAACCGTATTATTAAGACTAGATAAAGATCCTGGAGCAGGATAAGGGCTTTGCTTGAAGAATGCTAATGAAGGGAAATCCAAGGCTTTAATAATTCACAGGAGAAATCGAAGGTAGGTCTAGTTTCTCAATCGCTGGAAGAAGGGGAGGCTATTACAGCTAGTCCAGGGAAGGTGGTTGCTTCACCCGTATTTCTGAAACAGGAAATGCTGAGTGTTTGTAGCACAGCCAATAACCCCCAACCTTCCTTTGAGGGGAGGAGGATGAGGATGTATTGGCTGACTTCTCTTTCCTCCTGACCCAAATACAGGCAGTATGGCTGTGCACCTGATCACAGGTGCCATTATTTCAAACTTGGCTCCAGGACTCGGTTGGGAGATAAAGAAGGCCACAGGATGTGTGGGCTGGGAGGGCTTCACAAGCAGAGCTCAACTTCAGGACAGCTTCTCACCTAACCCCAGATGCTCAGGCTACCCCACAAGCATTTCTAGTTCCTCTCAAGAGTGTCAGACACAGACCTTGTACTCATAGGAAATTTGTTGTACAAGTGTGTCTGCTGAAACCAATCTTCACGATATAGTACACAGAAATAGTAGACTTAGAATCATGCCAGAAGGTTCCTAAGACCTTTTTTCATTTTTATTTTTTTTAATGTTTTTATTTATGCTTTGAGAGAGAGAGCATGTGTGGCATGCACAAGTGGAGGAGGGGCAGGGAGCAAGGGAGACACAGAATCCGAAGCAGGCTCTAGGCTCTGAGCGGTCAGCACAGAGCCTGATGCGGGGCTCGAACCCACAAACTGTGAGATCACGACCTGAGCTGAAGTCTGATGCTTAACTGACTGAGCCACCCAGGTGCCCTCCTATGGTAACTTCTTAACAGCATCTAGCATTCATTCTTTCAGCAAGCATTTGTACATCTCTTGCTTTGTGTCACGTGTCAAAGTGCATAAGATGAACAAAGTGACATTCTGCCCTCAAGGATATTAAGACCTGGTAGACAAGATGCTCATTAAAGGGGCACTATTAATTCTAAATAATAGTTGCATATGGAGCTAGATGCAGATAAATTTCCCTAACCTAAAAGCCAAACTTAGTAAGTGTTTGCAACACAAAAGGTCAATCGGAAAGGTTATTTTTTTTCTTTCCTAAAGGGTAAATTTTAGTTTAACTCCTGAGTAGGCTATGGCTAGTCATAGGAAAGGCTAAGCTTGGCTCTTTGGTGAGAAATTTAAGATTTGTAAATGAAGTACAATTTTCTTTGTGAATAGTCACTACTGGTCTCTTATTAAGGACAACATCTCTTGGGTTAAAAAAAATCATAAGACAAAATAAAATAAAATCCCCTAAACACTGTCATACTGGTCTGGAGGTTTAGCAGAAAATAATTTATTACTTTGCTAATTATAATCTGTACTTTCCTTATTTTAGCTAAGATATGTTGCCAGAAATTAAAGAGTTTCAGTGTTAAGTCTTTCATTTTACTGAGACTCATAAATAAGTGGAATATGTGCCAGCTCATCCAGTTACTCTCTCTGTTTCCTTTTTATTTGGCTTGGTTTTAAAAATCAGAGTGCCCTTTTCCCTGGAGATTAAGTTGGTATAAAATTAATAATGGCAAGACTGTCTACCCTTTCCTACGTTAAAAACCACATGGCTATTTCCAGACAAATCCAAGCTTTGTGAGGCTTGAAGCTTATATAATTTGAGAGACCCTCTTTAAGAGAAAGGTAACAAGGCATCTTACTTTTTCAAAATTTATAACATTAGGGCCTCTCCTGAAGCCTTGGGAGTGGCCCATGAAGTGTAAGTCTCATTTGCTTCCTAGAACTCTGCTTCATGTTTTCTTAATTTCGTCTACTCCATCAAGTTGTTGCTCAAACATTTTAATACATGTATCCCAATAAAAAGCAAGTTAAATGAGTTTCTTTATCTAATAATTCTTGCTTCAAAGATAATGTACATGAAAAATAATAAAATGTGACACAAAACTAAAGGTTTAGGTTTAACTACAGGGTATAAGTTGATGCTTTACTGCCATCTATTGTCTACTCAAAGAATTCTTATTGTGTTCTGGTAGGCCTTGGAGCCATGATTTCCAGCTGCACTGAATTATTTCCTCATGAGAGTTTAAAACACCAGATATTAGAATCATTCTTCTGAATCAAGGCTGTGGTTGTATGGCTACATAAGTTTTCTGGCCATGAACAAAGAGAGAAAACTTTTAATTCATGAACAAGCTAATAGTATGTGTAGTTTTTTGGTTTTTTTGTTTTTGTTTTTTGTTGTTGTTGTTTTGTTTTTGTTTTTTTGCTGCAATTGCTAAATGGTAGAGAGCTACTATTTCCTGAGCAACTCAGATTACGGACACATACCACCAGATCATTCTAGACTTGAAAAGGCCCTAAAGATTACCCGGTGCAGTCCCTCATTGAAGATTTGAAGAGACAGTGGCTCTGAGAAACCATGAGGCTGACAGAACTGTGGGCCTGCTGATTACCCATGTGCATGGAACCGGAAGTCTGACTTCTATGCCAAGGCTCACAAAGAGGCAAATGACAGTGTCAGCATAAGGCTATGTAAATCTGTCCTATCTCCAAAACAAACAGACAAACGTATATATTTACCTTGGAAACGGAGTGTTTTAAATTTACAGAATGGGTTTTTCTTTAGGAAGCAATGTTGTATGCAGACTTCTATTTTTCTCAGCTGAATAGGAGATGAAATATAGCTATGGCATACACTCAGATTTCAAGTCATATCAGGCTAGCAATTGGCTATGTGACCTTGGCTAGTTACTTGACTTCTCTAAGCCTCTGCTTCCTCATCTGCAAAATGGGCATAATAACCAGACTGTCATGAGAATTCAATCAGCTAATGCTCATAAAAATTAGCTACTGCTCATTAGCTTAGTACTGGCACATACTAGGTGCTCAGTAAGTACCAGTTATTTTAATCATGCATATGAATGCCAGTTAACATTTCCTGCATAATACCTCACTGGGTATCATATGGATGTTACGCTGGAGCTAGCATATTTATCAGTCTCAACTGTGTAATGATATAGAAACAAGAATGGCAAAAATGGGAGTACATAACCTACTTGACTCCCAGTTCAGAGACTAATCTCAAATTCTCTGCAGATGAGTTTCATGATCACAAAATCCCCAGCTGGATGGAGAAATAAATATAATTTTCTATGTTCATTCAAGTTTTAAAAATCCAAAACATCCTCAGTGTTAGCAATACAAAGAATACTCCAACATTAATGTAGGTATTGAGCTCAGCAAATGGTTAATAGCTTTTAATGCGGAAACTCTGCCATCTACTGGTTGCACAAGAGCAGTCCTCTCTCTCTCTCTCTCTCTCTCTCTCTCTCTCTCTCTCTCTAATAAAAAGTAACATTTTAGTCCAATCAGCCTTTACCCCCCTGGGCCCCTCAATGTTTTAAATGGCAGCTTGAAAGCTTGGGGCCATCTACCAATATGCTGTGTGGGGCAGAATGTCCAAGTTCCCCTCCTATCTGACGACTGGAATGCAGATCATCTCTCCAACAAAGGTTGGGGACCTTTGCCATAATAATTTCATTTTGTGAAATCTAGACTTTGGATACTACAGGGTATGTGAAATTTAATCAAGCTATCTCAGAACCAATAATATGTACATTTTGGTCATTTGGAATCACTCTCCATGATTAATAAACTATGAAGCCACCCAGAACCAGGCTGGGCTCAGCAAGGTTTAGCTTTATTGTTGATGTTCCCAGAGGAAGGAAATATCTCATTCTGGGCAAGAGCCAAGAGGACAGGAGACCAAAAAAACCTGGGGGAACAACTGTCCCAAACCCTAGGAGAACTGAGGAACTGAGGTCTGTGTCTCAAGGAAGGGCTCAGGTTCATTAGGAGACTCATGTTTCATGCATGATTGCACATGCTCTCATTTAGAGGAGCTGAAGATCATGGTATTTTTTTTCAACTTCTCTTTATGACATTCAAGTTGGACAAGTTTAGTTGTTAAAATATGAAAGAAGTTTTCTTGATTGCTGGTATTTTCCTTCTAAGGCTACCTGAGTTCCTATAATCTAATGGCAGAGAAGAGCAAATGTAGCTTTTCTTTTGAGGGCATATATAATCCCCAAAGAAAGACTGTCTAATGACCTTCCTAAGCTTATAAATAACAAATGAATAATGCAAGAGAGAGTTTTTAAAATTGCTATCCTTTGCAACACAAAACAAAGCTAGTGGTGATTATATTACCACGGGGAAGGCAAGGAGCAGGAAGCCTGGCAGAATATGATTATATGTTACAAGTGTAGAAAACCAACCCTAAATCATCAGAGGCAACACTGGGGAGTCATCCCTGGGCTCTCCTCTCCCATCACCCCATCTCTGATTACTGGTCAAGGGGCTCTTTGTCACCACACCTGACTTGCTTTGAGAGACACTAAAGACACAAGCACGTAAGAGCCTCTGTTGGATGCACTGCAGGGAAGCTGAGAAGGGTGTTAGCCAACATCCTACTTAATAGTTTCTCTATGGGGCCTGAAAGGAGAAATTTCTCTCATTCTTAAATGCCAAAATACCTTTTCTTTTCCTTGCTTGCTGCCTTTCAGACAATGTAGACTGTGCACCTGATCATGAGTCAATTTTAGTAATGATATAGAACTTCATGAATGTACACTTCTGTAAAGTAATGATCTCTCAGGTCTCATCACATTATTATTCCTTTAGTTTTCTCATCTTCACCTACTTACATCGCTAATTGGATAGAAACTACCACAAATCCCTTGGAGGAGGAAGTGGTGGGGTATAAATATATGAAACGTGTTGCTTCCACGTCACCAGAATGACAGCCATCTACCCTTGTCCATTCAATTGGCCATTCATTATCCTAGTCCCCAACTTCATTATCTCTTCAATTTAGAAAGTTTTCTAGTTATCTTCTGCTACCTTCTCTCCTGTATCCCCTAACCTGCTCTAATACTATAGATTGATCTTTCCGATGTATTCTCTTATTTCAAAACTATTAGATGGGTCAGCACTATGTTCACAATAGCCCCATATTCAAGCTCTTCCATCTTCTGGATGCAGTCCATCTTTCCAAACATAGCTCCCTTACACACCCTACATTACAGGCAGTTTTGCTATCTTGTAGTTTCATTATAATCATCGATGCCTCTCTCACAGAGTAAGTTCTTTTATGTCAGAGAGTAAGTTCCTCATGGAGTTCAAGTGTCTGGTTCTCTCTGTTTCTGCCATGGCATATAACCACATCTGTCACATCACAGATGTTCAGCTAGGGTTTACTGGGTGAGTCAATACGAAGCCCCTTCTGCAAAGATGGTTTGACTCATAACTACAGCAGCTGCTTGCAGAGCCTGTGCTGTCGTGACTATTTCAAATAATGTCTGTATAAAGCTTTGGTTCAAAAGCACCTCTTCCTAACCACAATAGTTGCAGCTAGGCTGGTCCATCTGTTGTTATTTTCCAGAAGTCTATGGTGATGTCACACACTTTGAAGTTGACTTTATAGCACCTTTATATGTATCATCTGCTTCCTTTATTTACCTTCGCCCCACCTAGCTCAATAGTCCAAAATGACTCTGGTGCCAACTACGATTAGTAAGAGTCTAGGAAACTCTAGGGTCCCTAAAGAACCTGGCACCAAACTTGTCTGATTTTGTTAGTCCTCCCAGGCATTCAGAGAAAATTATCTTTACCAATCTTGAGCTTTGATAATGCTTACATTGCTACAAGCATTATTACTTTATAGCAACTTTAGAAGCAAAAAGTTTCAAAATAATTGCATAATTGTTCCTTGTATCAAAAGTTTTTACCATTTACTGTATTTCCTGAACTCACAAATAATCTCCTTTTCCTACAGATCAAGTACTCTCAAAATTCTCACAGCCATAATTCCAAGATTTAAAGTCTCTACTCAATAGATTCTTACTATACAGTGTTCTATACATCTTACAAACCTAGAAGTGAGGATTTAGTCTTTGAATATTACTTATGAGACATATTAAACATCCTCACACACAATATGGTGCTTCTAGTAAAAGCCCTTTGATGATAATATGAAACTAAATAGATTATTTTATTTTATTAAAAAAAATTTTTTTAATGTTTATTTTTGACAGAGAGAGAGAGACAAAGCATGAGTGGGGAGGGGCAGAGAGAGAGGGAGACACAGAATCCAAAGCAGGTTCCAGGTTCTGAGCTGTCAGCACAGAGCCCAACGCAGGGCTCGAACTCACGGACTGAGAGATCATGGCCTGAGCCGAAGTCAGACGCTCAACCGACTGAGCCACCCAGACGCCCCTAAAGAGATTATTTTAAAATATGAGAATGAGTTTCTTTCTTTCTTTCTTTCTTTCTTTCTTTCTTTCTTTCTTTCTTTTTCTTTCACTTTTTCAAGATAATTCTTATGGATGTTAGTTTTTACGTTAGTTTCCAATTTCAACTGTCAATTTCATCACGTTTGATTTATTCAATTTCCAAATACCTGGCAGTTATTCAATGATTAATACAAAATGATTGGTAATTAGTACATAATTGTCTGAATTACATCTTTGGCTTCCCCCATCCATCTGCACCAGTCATGTAAACTCTATAAGAGACCAAAGTTGCTCAAGGGCCTCCTAAATCCGTCCTTTGGTAGTGACTAGAATTGTCATCATTTATTTAATGATGAGTTCAATCAGTGTCTTTAACTCGTGCTAATGTTACAAAAGAAAACTCTAATTAAAAATCATTTCTGGGGTGCCTGCGTGGCTCAGTTGGTTAGGCGTCTGTCTTTTGACTTTGGCTCAGGTCATGATCTCATAGTTCGTGAGTTGGAGCCCCATGTTGGGCTCTGTGCTGGTGGTGCAGAGCCTGCTTAGGACTCTCTCTCCTCTCCTTCTCTCTCTGCACCTCCCCTACTCACTCTCTCTCTCTCTCTCAAAATAAATAAGTAAACTTAAGTCATTTCTGGGGCATCTGGGTGGCTCAGCAGGTTAAGCTGGGGCATCTGGGTGGCTCAGGTCATGATTTCACACTCTTAAGATCGAGCCTTACGTCAGGCTCCACACTGGGCATGAAGCCTGCTCACTATTCTCTCTCTGCGTCTCCCCCCAAAAATCATTTCTAACAAGAAGTAATAATGCAAAACATATTACAGACACTTCAGGAATATGGATTTGCTAACTGAAGACAATGACAAGCCGAATCTGAGAATAGACTTATATTTCTACTCTTGGTTCCCATGAACTGAAATCCTCTAAGGTGTATGAGGCAAAAAGAGGTCATCACTACTCTCCATCTAGTTTGATAAAGTAATCCTTACAGAGATGCTAGCAACAAACTCCAAATTCCCCATGAAGGGTACTCCACTGCCACTCCAAGCCCTTTCTTCCCTCAGTTGTGGTCAGAGAGATTTGTCTGCTCTTCCCTTAGGCACAACTTGTTTCATGATTTATTCTTTGCTTGGTTTTCCTATTCTTTCCCCTGACTTCCTTGCAATCTCTGGCTATCAAATTCTATTAAGTATAATTTCAAAATTCATTTATTCCATAACACCACTGATTGTAATGAATCTTGTGTTTCTTTCCGCCTTAGGTATCCACTTTATACTAAAGGAAATCCCAACTAACCAAAGAGCTGTGTTCCAAAAAATTTTTTTAAGGTAACTGCCTTTTATCCAGTAAGTACAATATTATAAATGATGGTAAGATTTCCGGATAAGCTACATGAAAACCTGATTTCATGTAGCTAAAATAGTACACTATAGCAAAAAAATAAAACAAAACAAAACCCAAAAAACAAAAACAAAAGCAAGAAAGTAATAAAACAGCCTTAGAAATAGTATTTCTTTTTCTCAACGACAGATTATTTTCTTTTTGGAATAGGGATTATTGAGAAAAAGCATATTCAATTAAGAAGAGATAATGGTCAGATCATTTTTCAGAGATTATAAAGTGACTTTATAGGGCTTTTATTGTTACCAGATCTAGATTACTATTGTTTCACAGCAAAACTTAAGGTTTTCTCTTCTCTACAAATGTATCACTAGCTTTTGCTCTTGGGCCTTACATCCACCAACTACATGATCATGATTCACAACAGAATGGAAAGTGACACAAAGAATAGAAAGAAAAAAAGGAAGGAAAGGAAGTGAAGGAGAAGGGAGAGATTTTCTTTGGCTAAGAGTGGAAAGAAAGAGGAAGAGAGGAAAGTATTGCAAATAAGGTGAGGATAATATGCTTAGGAGGAAAGAAAATTCCCACATGTGGAAGTAATGTAGCTGAAAAGAAACAAGAGAAGGCAGAAGAGGCGGCACAGCATATGTAAAATATGCAGAGTTCTCGAAGGGAAACAACACTGGCCCCACACTTCCCTAGGCTGAGTGCCGAGGTGCCGGACAGGCCTTTGTGCACGACTGCTCTCAATACATAAAGGACTAAAGGACATGCAAAAATCAGGTGAGTGACAGTAACTGGTTGTGAACTTTCAGGCTGAATGTTACGAAGTAACATTTTTATAGGTCAAAACCAGTCAAATAAGGTTCAACCTAGCATTATTTGTTAAGTGTTCATATTAGGTGAACATATATCTTTTCCTCAATTCAGTTTTGGACTCTTTAGGAGTTAAAAACAATATTGTCTTCTATCCCTATAATCTGTACTCAGTGGGTATAAAATAAATGATTTTTTTTTGATCAGGGATGATATAAAACAAGTTTTTTCATGTGGCACTGTCTGATTAAGAATCCAGGCTTCTAGCACTTATGGAGAGTTGAGTCACTAAACCACAACACAGTCTACTCCAAGAAACTATTTATTTTGTTTAATAGAATTTTTTTTAATTTTTTTTTACGTTTATTTATTTTTGAGACAGAGAGAGACAGAGCATGAACGGGGGAGGGTCAGAGAGAGAGGGAGACACAGAATCGGAAACAGGCTCCAGGCTCTGAGCTGTCAGCACAGAGCCCGACGCGGGGCTCGAACTCACGGACTGCGAGATCATGACCTGAGCCGAAGTCGGTCGCCCAACCGACTGAGCCACCCAGGCGCCCCTGTTTAATAGAATTTTAAGTTAGGGAATGTCGTCTCATCAGGTAGAATGAGGACTTGGGAGTGAATGAGCTCTGTGTGTACACAGGAGATCTTTATTTCTGCCCTCAAGATGAAGGTAGCAACCTTCACAGTACTTGTGGATATCAGGCACAAGCTAACAGAAAAAAAAGAACAACTATATTCGTTTTCTTCACTTAAAAATATCTTCATACTGCTTTTAATAAAAATTTTTAAATACTGCCAATATTTCCAAAAGGAATTAAACTTGTGTTTTATAAGCCAGATAATGGTGGGACATATCACACGGTTCTCAAAAATGAGCAATTCATAAAATTAAACAGTAGATATATAAATTTCATTAAAATTTTTATTTGCCATATTTATAATGGAAGAAAAAGGCTATTGGCATTTTCCCAGCTTCTGCAATTGCATTTTACTAAAAAGAATCAAAATGATGTTATTAGCAAAATTAATTCCCCAATCTGTCATCCTCTCTTCTCGTTAAGATAATAGAATCTTAGGGTTTCTCCATATTTCGGAAATAATCAAAATGAAGTATATTCTCTCCCTCTAAAATTTAGCAGTTACAACTCATTCACTGGACTTCAAAAATGAGAAAATCATATAATTGCAATTACTATTAATTTATATAATACATTTTTTTGAAAATCAAAAAGCTTGGATATCAAACCATTACCTGAATCATTCTAATGGATTACTCATTTTGTCCTTTCACTTAACCATCCAGTAGTTTATGTGTTACTAATAGGAAAAGAAGATAATTGATCAACCTAACTAAACACTTGGATTCGCCACTTCAACCACAAGCAAGTTACTGAGAAAGCAAAACACGTGTGGATTTACTATTTACCTGGTTACAGGACCAGCCATAGGCAAAGGGGTAGGATCGGACATTTGCCACCCCTCCCTTGGCTCTCTCTGCTGGTTTCTCCCTTTGCCTCCTCACTACAGATCCCAGGATTTTCTAGTGGTTCCATATCAACTGTTAAACAGAAAAAGTGATCTAATAAAGCTAAATAACAGGAAAGAACTATTCGCTTACTATCTGTACTGGGATGAATAATGTTCTCTGAAAATTCCTGTGCCCCTAGAACCTCAGAATGTGACCGTATTTGAAATAGAGTCTTTGCAGATGTAATTAGTTCAATTCAGGTGAAGTCGTACTGGATTGAGGTAGGCCCTAATCCAATGACTGGTGTCCTTATTAGAAGAGAGAAATCTGGACACAAGGACGCAGACACACGCAGATACAGAGGGAAGACGACTATGCGACAGCAGAGGCAGGGCCTGGAGAGATGTAGCTGCCAACCAACAAATACAAGGGTTGCTGGCAGCAATTAGAAGCACAGAAGAGGCAAAGAAAGACCTTCCCTGGAGCCATCAGAGGAAGGATGGACTTCAAGCCTCCAGAATGGTGAGAGAATACATTTGTGTTGTTTCAAGCCACCAACTGGGTGGTAATTTGGTACAGCAGCCACAGGACACTAATACAGTACGCTGCTCTGCTGAGGTGAATGCGTGTTTTTTAGCAAGGCTTTTGGGAGAGGGTGTTTAATGCAAAGAGAAGAAATAACAGGTATATCTGACATCAATAAAAACTCAGAGAAGAAATTTTTAGGGAACTGAGTCTTTGAGTAAGTTTTATTTATTTCATTTTTTAAAACTTCTTTTTAAAAAAAAATTTTTAATGTTTATTCATTTTTGAGACAGAGAGAGACAGAGCATGAACAGGGGAGGGGCAGAGAGAGAGGGAGACACAGAATCGGAAGCAGGCTCCAGGCTCTGCGCTGTCAGCACAGAGCCCGACACGGGGCTCGAATTCATGGACCGTGAGATCATGACCTGAGCCGAAGTCGGACGCTTAACCGACTGAGCCACCCAGGCGCCCCTAAAATTTCTTTTTAAAGTTTATTTATTTTGTAGGGGGAGGAGGAGCAGAGAGAGTAGGCGACAGAACCTGAAGCAGGCTCTGGGCTCCAAGCTGTCAGCACAGAGCCTGCTGTAGGGCTTGAACTCAAGAGCCGTGAGATCATGACCTGAGCAGAAATCAGAGGCTTAACCGACTGAGCCACCCAGGCACCCCTCCTTTGAGTAGCTTTTAAATGAAACATAGCAGGTGCCAGCCTCCTGTAAAGACATATGGGACTGGGCTGGTCTGAGTAGAGTGATTTACTAAGCCTTGTGGAGGAAAGAAAGAGAAATGAAAAGAATGCGTGCACTTTGCCACACAGGGCACTCCAAAGTCCTAAGATGACACCAAAAGTCCTAAGATGAAAAATGCTGCTTCATGGAGGAAGAAACCCTGAAGTAAAGGCAAGAACAACAGGAGACCTAAGGAGGAATCACTGAGTTAGAGAGGACCGTATGTGTCTATACCATGCATTGGCCTAGATCCTGGCGAAGTTACACTCTATATCAAAGTTAATTCCAGGTAGCTGAAAGAATTAAATGTAAAAACATCAAGTCACCAAGAAGTTAGAAGGCCTAATATGGCATGTTAGAAGATAACATAGGTTAAGAAACAACTTCTTAAGATTAAAAGCAATGGAAGAAATAAAAAAGAAAAATACTTGTAATAGTGTTACTAAGTAAAAATTTTAATTTTTCATACTTTTTTTTTTAATGAAAGGCAATAATAAGCCAAGAAAATATTTTCAACAAAAACATCCAACAATTGCATAAGGGCCATACTGGATAAAGAAACCATACAATCATATAAGGAAAATATTAGCAAACCCAGTAAAATGGGAAAGGAAAATAAATAATTTTTAAAGGAAGAAAAGGTTAATGAATATATTTTCCCAACCTCACTAGTAACCAAAATATGCAAATTAAAGTAACAAAAGGCACAATTTTAATTTTTGTAAATGTTTATCTGGTTTTGAGAGAGAGAGAGAGAGAGAGAGAAAGAGAGAGAGAGAGGCAGAATGAGTTGGGGAGAGGCAGAGAGAGAGGGAGACACAGAATCTGAAGCAGGCTACAGGCTCTGAGCTGTCAGCACTGAGCTTGATGCGGGCCTCGAACCCACAAGCCATGAGATCATCACCTGAGCTGAAGTTAGATGCTTAACTGACTGAGCCACCCAGGTGCCCCCAAAAGGTACAATTTTAAATTAATAATGCTCAATGCTTTTACATACTACTGGGGGATATATCAACTGCTTTAGTCTTTCAGTAAGCTATTCATTAGTACTTATCAAGAGACTTAAAAATGTAAATATATCTATAACCTGTGATTCTACTTCTAAGAAATGTTTATAAGGAAATAATCAAATGAGTCTCCAAAGAGTTATTTACAAAGATGTGTATGCCAGTGCTATTTATGACAACAAAATGTGCAAACAACTCAACTAATTCAGGTAAGGATTTACTAAGTTATGGAACATCCATATTATAAGAATGCCATTTATCCTCTACATCATTGGGTAAAGCTTGTGATATAATAGCAAGTTGAAAGTAGGATAAAAAATTGTATATCAACTATGTTAAATATCCAAGAACGTATGGAAAGGAAATACATTAAAATCTTAATATTGGTCATTTCTGGCTGATTGAATTATGAGTACATTCTTTTCTGTTATTTTCCACAACTGTTATACATTGTCTTATAATGAAAAAAAAATTAACAAAAGTTGTAAAACTCCTAATAGGCTCCTTGGGGAAGTCTAAATAATAAGGATTTTGAGTGGCAGTAGCAGAAGGTAAAACCCAGATGATGGAACAGATCTTTTAACATAATTGAATAAAATATTAACGTACAGATTTTACCTGCCAGTCTCAATTTCTTTTTCCCAATTCCTTAGGACAATAATTCCCAACCTAGATTTTGGAACACCTCAGGTTATTGTCAATTATCTCATGAGGGTCACAAAGTTTTTCTTGGATATTTTCCAAGATATCACTTGTTTTAAAAATTTGCAGGGAAAAAAAAATACTAACAAGGAACTTCACCCTGTTTAAAGCAATCAACATCTATTTTGACGTTCGTCAGAGAATTAAAAAGTAATCATTGAAAGGTAATTTTGCAGGAGTGGCAGCTAGATTGGGATGGGGGCAGAGAGAGTATAGAAGTTAACAAGAGAATGATTTTATCTTGTTTCCTACTGTGCATAATTTCAAAATCACTTATTCCACTTCAACAGGGGCTAGGGTGCAAATATCCAAAGGGTAGCCTGATGCCATTCACTGCTTCATTATTCAGTGTTCTGTATCTTTTTATACTTCCTGTGGCTCCTTTTTATTATCTACACACGTTTTATAGAACAGATCAGTAAACCCATAGAATGAAACTGGGAGAAAAAAGTAAACCTTTTATCTTTCACTGTGATTCTAGATAAAAGCTTCTGATTTAGTATTCTATAGTTTTCTTTTAGATCGAGGGTTAGCAAGCTATGGCCTACAGGCCAAATCTGGCCCACCACTTATTTTTGTAAATAAAGTTTTATTGGAATAACTACATAGTGACCCTAATACAGAAGTCCCTATGGCTGCTTTTGTGCTACAGGGGCAGAACTAAACAGCTGCAACAGAGACTGGATGGTTGATGGCTCCTAAAATATTTACTATCTGGCCCTTTACAGACGAAATCTGCTGACCCCTAGTTTGGATTATAAATTCCTACAAGCTTGTTTGGCAGTGTCTTCTTTCTGTACTTTTATAACCGTCATTGAAGAGGAATAATACTCCCAAAACTCTAATATATATTATCAGACAATTATAATATAACACAAGCTCAGGTTTACCCAAGCCTAGATAAATTTAAAGACAGGAGAAATTCACCCACAATCTTATATATAGGACTAAATCTGAAAATCTCTTTGATTTATTTAATTTTAATTACGAAAAAAAATACACACACACATATATGTATATATTTTTAATCTTATTTTAAAGGAATAGAACAGTAGGCAAGGACAAATAGAACCTTCTCCAAGATGTTTCCTGTTATCCTCTCCCCATCTGAGCCATCTCCCTATCTGACTGAGCCATCCAGGTGCTCCTATAATCCACACCTTTCAGAGATGTCTCAGATATAATTTCCAAGATGATTTGGAATCTGTATGTTTCCAGTTTAGAAAGACTGTGTGGAGTAAGTATCTGGATTAAATGAAAAACTAACATGTTCACCTAAGAATGTGTGTACGTGTCACTGTGGAAGGTTGCAGACTATTTAGAGAGAGGTTTGTTCCAAAGCCGAGATTAGGAGACTAACTGGCAGGAGGCTGGATGAACACATTCATTGGAGGCTGAGGGAACTGGTCTCCAAAGGCGGCCCCAGCAATTCCCTTTCTCGGGATACTGCATGCTGCTTCTCACGTGCACGCGTGCAATTCTTTTCCCCTTTTGAGCTGCCTCATAAGTGGTACAGCTGTCCTGGGGGACAGGCCACCTGGGGAGGGGATGTGGGGTAGGACCTTGGAGCCTAATCAACAGCAAGAACTGAGTTCCTGGCTATAGGCCCCAGTAAAACTGTTCTCACCAGCGCCCAGATGTTTTAGTGAGCTGTCAGGCATGTGACTGAAGAAGTCACCTCAGAAGTCCCAGCCTCAGTGGACAACCCATAGAGCAGGCACAAGCTGATCCCACATGCCCTGTCCAAATTCCAAACATCAGAACAAAGAAAATGATTGTTAGTTTAGGTCAGGATAGCTGGTATACAGTGATTGATAACTGAAACAGGATAAAGTCACATAGCCTTCTGCTAAAATCTATTTTTAGGGGCACCTGGGTGGCTCAGTCAGTTAAGTGTCCGACTTCAGTTCAGGTCATGATCTCTCGGTTTGTGGGTTCGAGCCCCACATCAGGCTCTGTGCTGATAGCCAGGAACCTGCTTTGGATTCTGTGTCCTCCACTCTCTCTGCCCCTCCCCCTCTTTCACTCTGTCTCTGTTTCTCAAAAATAAATAAATGTTAAAGAAAAAATATTTTTAAATCATTTTCAAAAAATGTTATGGTTTGTCATTTCATACAGAAATCATCCACAGAAAACTCAGTTTTTCTAAGAATTTATTAGGTGGAGTCTGAAATTTGAAATTTGAACACATATACTTTAGAAAGGATAGAAAGATTCAGGGAGGATTTTTAAAAACAGTAATATATGTCACAGAATATATAAGTATATAAATATAAATATATAAAGTTATTTATATATAAAAATAATATATAATAAAAATTGTTTATATATATGTATATATATATATAAATTTTAATCTTATTTTAAATGAATGGAGCATTAGGGGAAGACAAATAAAAAAGCAACCCAGTAGTACTAAGCACTTAAGATAATTGTAATTTAATAGTAATGAATACTTTTTATTAGGTGATTGCTATATTCCAAACACTGTGCTAAGTGCTTTACATCTATTTCTCATTTAATCCTTACAACACACCTGTGAGATAGGTGTTATTGCTGCATTTTATACAGATGAGGAAACTAAGTCTCAAAGAGCTTAAGCAATTTGCTGAAAGTTACACAGCTAGGAAGTTGTGAGGGTGGGATTTGAACCTAGCCAGCCTGACTCGAAAGTTATTTAACTGTTTAATGTACTAAATAGCCTCCACCTTTAATAGAAAAATAGTTTCATTATTCAGATACTTTTAGGTTCACAGAAGAGAGTGTCTCACAGTAATAACAACTAAAAATAAAAGCCATATTTTGGTCTTAAGTGACTCAAAGTATTTTGCATGCAATTTAGCATCCTTTGGCATTACGGCTAGGGGATTTGGTCAGATTCACGCTATATAATTCTGGGAGGATATAGGAACATTTCTCATACACAGTATGTGCAACTGTCCTTTTGTTAGTTTATCTTATATTTCTTACAAGATTAAAATAGTAATCAAAAACCTCTCAACAAAGAAAAGCCCAGGACCAGATGGTTTCAGTGGTGAATTCTACCAAACGTTAAAAGAATTAACACCAATCCTTCTCAAACTCTTTCAAAAAATAGAAGAGGAGGGAACAGTCTCAAACTTACTTTACAAAGCCAGCATTACCCTAATACCAAAGCCAGATAAGGACACTACAAGAAAAGAAAATTACAGGGTTTTAACCCTGGGTGGTTAAGTCGGTTAAACATCTGACTCTTGATTTTGGCTCTGGTCATGATTTCATGGTTGTGAGATCAAGCCCTGCATCAGGCTTCGAGCTGGGTGTGGAGCCTGGCTTCAACTTTTATTTATTTTTGGGACAGAGAGAGACAGAGCATGAACGTGGGAGGGGCAGAGAGAGAGGGAGACACAGAATCGGAAACAGGCTCCAGGCTCTGAGCCATCAGCCCAGAGCCTGACGCGGGGCTCCAACCCACGGACCGCGAGATCGTGACCTGGCTGAAGTCGGACGCTTAACCGACTGCGCCACCCAGGCGCCCCTGGAGCCTGGCTTCAGATTCTCTTTCTCTCCCTCTTCCTCTGCCCCTCCCCAACACCCCTTCCCAGCTTGTGCACGCATGAGCCCAATCTCTGTCTTCAAAAAAAGAAAATTACAGGCCAATATCCCTGATGAATATTGATGTAAAAACTATCAACAAAATATTAAAAAACTGAATTCAACAGCAACCTTAAAAGGATCATATATCATGATCAAGTGAGATTTATCCCTGGGATGCAAGGATTGTTCAACATACACAAATTAACATAAATACAAGATACCACACGCTAATAGAATGAAAGATAAAAGTCATATGATCATCTCAATGCAGAAAAGGCATTTGGCAAAATTTAATATCCTTTCATGATAAAAACTCTCGACAAATTGGGTATAAAAAGAACATATCTCAACATAATAATGGTCATATATAACAAACTCACAGCCAACATCACATTCAACAGTGAAAGGTTGAGAGCTTCCCTGACAAGATCAGGAACAAGACAAAGGTGTCTACTTTCCTTGCTCTTATCCAACATAACATTGGATGTCCCAGCTGGAGCAATTAGGCAAGAAAAAGAAATAAAAGGCGTCCATATCGGAAAGGAAGAAGTAAAGCTGTCAGTTTGCAGATGATATCTTTATATACAAAATCCTAAAGACTATCAAAAACTGTTAAAACCAATAAATGAATTTAGTAAAGTTCCGGGATACAAAGTCAACATATGAAAATCTGTTGTTTCTATACACAAACAACAAAATCTCTGAAAAATAAATGTTTTTCTGAGTTCTGTGAGCTGCTCTAATACATTATTTGAACCCAAGGAGGAAGTCACTGAAAACTCCAATCTATAGCTGGTTGGCCAAAAGCACAATAACATTCTGGCTTCTGACTGGCTCTGAAGTGGGGTGGGTGGGAGCAGTCTTGTAGGATGCGCCCCTTAACCTGTGGAATCTGACACCTTCTTCAGGCAGATAGCGTCAGAACTGAGTTGAATTATAGGACATTCAGCTGGTATTGGAGAATTGCTTGCTGATGTGGGAACCACCCCAACCCCCCACATTGGAATTGGGTGTAGAGTTGTGTACAGCAATCCCACTCTGGGGTACACATAGAAGAAAATAAAATCACTGTCTTCAAGAGATAGCTGCACCCCATGTTCATTGTAGCATTATTCACAATAGCCAAGACAAGGAAACAACCTGTGTCCATCCACCAGATGAATGAAAAAAGAAAATGTGATATACATATCATCCACCCACACTCACCCACTCACCCACTCACCCCCCCCCCCCACACACACAGGATTTGAACCTGAACGTGTGTGTGTGTGTGTGTGTGTGTGTGTGTGTGTGTGTGTGTGTAATTCAGCCATAAAAAGAAAGGGACTCCTGTCTTTTGTAACAACATGGATAGACCTTGAAGGCATTGTACTCAGTGAAATAAGTCAGACAGAGAAAGACAAATACTTCCACAGGGCTGAGGAGGCAGGCAGAATGATGGTGTGGAAATCAAGAAGAGGAGCAGGAAAACACTTCCTCCCCCATTGAGCTGGGGAACTGAGAGAGAACAGACATCCAATATCCCAGAGGGATGCGGGAAAGGTCATGTCCTTGGGGGAGATCCAGGATTTGCTCTGAGGGCCCCCCAGAGAGAGCTTGGGGCATTTTCCTGATGATAGATCATACCTACAGGCACTTTAAGGTATGTGAGTCACACCCACTTTTGAAGGCCTTTCAAAATACCCACTCTTTACCTACCTTCCACTGCAACACCACTTTTCTAAATGAAGCTCCTGTAAACAGGAATGCAGTGAATCATGTTAGTTTTAGGCACCTAATCTCCATGCTTGATAGTATTATCACTGCCTTATCTAGCTATCGATTCAGTCCAGTGACTTTTTCTTTAAAGCTTATTTATTTATTTTGAGAGAGAGAGAGAGCACAGGAGGGGCAGAGAGAAGGAGAGAGAGAGAATCCCAAGCAGGCTCTGCACTGTCAGCACTGTTAGCACAGAGCCCGACTCGGGGCTCTAACACAGGAACAGAGAGATCATGACCTGAGCCACAATCCAGAGTCAGACGCTTAACCAACTGAGCCACCGAGGTGCCCCTTGTTGCCCGAGTTGTTTACCTTTCTAAATCACTCTGAGATGAACACTCATTTATTCAAATATTTATAAATTTCCTCCTTTTCTCAAAATTTCAGCTGAAGTCCCACATTTGAGAACAGCGGGCAACACATTCTGCAGAAAGGTATCAGAAGAACCTGAGCCAGGCTTAGTAAGATACGGCAGAACCAGTCTATCAACCCCTGTCTTCTACCTCAGGCTTACATGAAACAAGACTAGAGGGGCACCTGGGTGGCTCAGCCGGTTAAGCGTCGACTTCGGCTCAGGTCATGATCTCGTGGTTCATGCATTTGAGCCCCAGGTGGGGCTCCGTGCTGACAGCTCAGAGCCTGGAGCCTGCCTCAGATTCCATGTGTCCCTCTCTCTCTGCTCCTCTCCTGCTCATGCTCTGTCTTTCTCTATCTCTCAGAAATGAACAAATGTTAAACAAGTAAAAAATAAAATAAAATAAGACTAGAAATCTGAGTGGAGACTAAAGATGCCATCAAAGTAAAGCTTATGCTTGGGTGTCCTTCTAGTCCTTCATGGGGGGGAGAGTGTTTCTCCCCCTACTACAGCAAACCAAGTGAGGGATGCCCCAAGAACACTAAAAATAGAAATTAGGAGTGTCTTGCAAGAAGGAAAGACAGTACTTCCTCCTCTGATAACTGTTCATCGCGCCATGGAATTTGGGCCCTGGAGCTACCATGGGTCTACAGTAGAAGCATTCTTAGGAGGGTCTGGCCAGTATGCCCTGGAGTTTGGGGATGTACATGGACCCAGAGGGCACTGCTGGCTTCTTTCTGGGAGAACTCTGAAAACTGAGGGTCTGGAGTCCGTCTAATAGCAAGGCCAAGGAAGGGGGTATTGGAGGCCTGCCTATTCTGGGAAGGGGAACTCGGCAATAAAAGGCTGTGGGGTAAATTCTGGGCACAGTTCAGAGAAGGGGATCCTAAGAGGGCAACCACACCATTGCCTACATCAGGGAATGTTGCAGAGTCAAAATACCTTTCAGGGTCCCCAAAGAATCCACAAAAGGACCCCAAGAGAGAAACAGCCAGCATCTGAATGCCTGCCATATACAAAGGCCAAGAGAAGACAAATTGAAAGCTAAATAGAAAGATTTTTGCCCCTCTTCCTTCAACCCTCCCTCCCTCCCTCCCTCCCTCCCTCCCCAACCCAACCTTGTGGGCAGAGCTGCGGAAAGAGCCCTGGAGATTAGTTTTATATAAACAGATTTTTTAAAAGCTTTTTAAATGCAGAATTATGTCATCTATTTTTTTTTAATGTTTATTTTTGAGAGAGAGAGAGAGAATATGCACAAGTGTGGGTCAGGGAGGGGCAGAGAGAGAGAGGGAGAGAATTCCAAGCAGTCTCTACACTCTGTGCAGAGCCCAATTTGGGGCTAAATCCCATGAACTGTGAGATTGTGACCTGAGCGGCAATCAAGAATCAGACACTTAACCGACTGAGCCACCTGGGAGTCCCAATGTCATCTTTTTTTTTTTTTTTTAATGCAAAAAAGTAATGGCTATTTCCTGAAAACAATTATATCTAAAATGTATTAATGAGAAGCTTGATGTTATTTAACTTGAATAAGAAGTTGAAATCATGAGATGGTCTTAGACCTTCTATCAATTTTGACTTTGCATATTAATGGTAACCACAGCAGAAAACTTGGACTATTCATACAGGTTGGAGGAAGAGGTAGAATCAGAGCTCTCATCTCTCACTTTGCTAGATAAAAGGCAAACTTACGCGGGAAAAGATCAAGATTTATTCAAAATTCAAAATGCATTTGCATTCTTTCTGTTGTCCTCAACTCGATGAGGCTATCTTCGGCAAGGTCTGTGTCACTGATGCTCCTTCTATCAGAAAGGAAGGGATTATAAATGGACGTTCAATTTTTAAATCACGTCGGTTGAAAAGTACCCTTCAAGAATTCAGTAGTGTTTCAAGGTGATCTCTGCCTGCAGAGAAAAGTGAAAGCCTGCCTCAACTCCATGTCCATTCCTGTAAAGTACATACAGTTGCATGCCTCCAAGTTCTTCTTCCGGAGAGGCGGCTTGGAACTGGTGGCTAATCTCATCTGTCTCTGCTCCAGCAGCAGCATCCTGAACATTGCCTGCAGGGTTTTTTGTTTTGTTTTGTTTTAAGTTTATTTATTTATTTTGAGAGAGAGAGAAACTGGGGGGGGGGGGGCAGGGGGGAGGATGTGTGCAAGTGGGGGGAGAGGGGCAGAGAGAGAATCCCAAGCAGGCTTCATGCTGTTAGCAGGGGGTGAGGGGGTTGGGGGGAGGCTCAGTCTCACAAACTGAACTGTGAGATCATGAGCTGACACTTAACCAACGAAGCCGCCCAGATGCCCGCCTGCAGCGTTTTGAATAACAAAGTTCACATGATTGATAAACGAAAAATATACGCCAAGTTAAGCCACACCAAAGATTTACTGCTCCCAGTCAACCGCTCTGAGAACGGACTTTCCTTCTCTCTCTCTCAAGAGAAAGTGAAACTTTGAAGAAAGTCAATTAAGCACTTCAAGCAACTTTCCGTACCAGTGGCCCTCTGTGTAGTAGAGAAAGACTTATATTCTGCTCTCAGTTCTTGGAAAACCTTCTCAAAGAGGAGACAATTCTGACTCTGGCTCTGCAACAGTAGACAGTAATAGCAACATGCCTCTCTTTGGTCAGGCGCATGGAGGCAATCCATGCCAGGACAGATGTCAGGGAGCCAGTGAGGTTGCAGGGGTTCTTCCTCAACAAAGGAGCAAAAACCATATATGTTGCTAAGTATCCAAGGAGTTCCACGGGCGTACAGAAGGTCAAGATTCACTTCCATCTGAAGTGTTGTACAGAAAAGTAACATTTCACTATTTCAAAGACACTGTAAGTCTTTGAAGTATCCAAAAGGGGCTCACTCAGCAAATTTCATCAGATGAAAGAACACACACAGCATAGAGGAAAACCAGGAGCTGGTTGTGCTAAGAGATATCAACAATTTCATTCAGTTAGATGCTAAAAGAAATGAGATCATTGCCAATGTCTCCAAAATCTGCTTTTAAAAATTGGAAGAAATATCAGCAACTCTGGAGTTAATACAATATGACAGAGATTCTGATATACTTTTCTTCCTCTGCAACGAACTCCAAAGCAGACTATAAATCTTATGACTGCACAGCATCACCAAGGTCTCTCTGAACGTGGCTTCTTTTACCCTACAGTGCTGTATGAACTTTCACAATGGTTAAAGACAGGGCTTTTGTGATGGAGTGAAGCCAAATTTTGATGAAGTTAAATCCTTTAAAAATTCATTTTCTTTTCATGAAGAAGATCTTCTCAGTCTATAGTGGCATCTGTTTATTTTTGCTGGCCCAGAATTTCATCTGTTGTTTTTGGTTTTGTTTTTGTTTTTTTCAGTTATAGCACATTGATTACTCTTGGGGGCACACCTACCCCACTTTGACAGTCTCTGCTGGGACTAGCCCTAGGCACAGGCATGACTGCTGTGGCCAGGAGGACGGACTGACTTCACAAGCATGGATGTGTAACCCAAATTAGGCCAACGAGATAGAAGCCTGAATCTTTTGTTGGAACAAGTAGGAAAGAGGAGTTCTCTTTTTGCTGGGAGGTAATATAAGTTGAAGGTCAAGGGGGACCACTTTGTGGCAGGGGGTGGGAACATAGTTACTTGAGAATGTTGCCCTCACAGAGGACAACAGAGACAGGTGAGGGTGATAGGACTTTGCCTCTGGACCCAGCCACTCCTATGACCAGGACCACCTTGGGCTTTTCAAGTATGTGAATTAATAAAGTTCTTTTTTTGCTTTTTATTTTGTCTGTTTGGATTTTTTGTTTGTTTGTTTGTTTGTTTTTTGTTTGTTTGTTTCAGAATTTGAGCTGGATTTCTGCACTTGAAACTGAAAAAGTCATGAGTGACACAAAAAGTCCAATTCACTCTTAGACAGACAGATATAAGGCAGCTTCTTTAGCTTTGCTGGCTTCATGTGTCCACTGGGAAGAATTTTGCCACACACAAGAAGCATGGAAATCTGGAGCTTGATCAGGTCCAGAGTTGAAGGTAAAAATAAGGGATAATAATGTTTGTTTATTTTCCTTGCTTTCACATTTCCCAACTTACGTTATGCCAATGTAAACAAAGACAGATATCCCTAATCATAAGAACAGGACATAAGTTCCTTGGTTCCTGTCAGTAGACATGATAGTCTAGCAAAAAGGACACCATACACTTTGGTTACGGTCTACAACAATCCACCAATTTGTGGGATAAAACAGTAACCTAGTAACATAGTTTTTTCTCCCTAACAAAATCAAATTTTAAAGTAACAGGATTTTAGTTGAGATGATTAAGAAGCTACTCTTCTCCCATCCAAATACATAGGGAATCTGAATAAATTATCTAAAATACATAATTATACTCAACATAAAGAGAATTTGAAGGTGCCAAAAAGGAAGAAGAAACTCAAACCATCAGCATAAGCAGTGTGAAGCTGCCTGGTGTGGGGGAAGGGAAAGATTTAGGGCCAAAATAGTCTCCTTACAACTGAATCTTTAATGCCGGCACCAGGATGGGCATGATGGGTCCTGTGCTCACAGTGGGGAAGGTGAAGCTGGGCTTCCCACACAGGTATGAGTGCTGAAAACTGTCCTATCTGCAAACAAGGACTAGAAGATTCTACCGGCAGGCCTGGTGACAAGATGTGAAGAAAACTTAGGGTGAAAAAAATCATTCAAAAATAATTTACTCCCGAAGAACCTCAGCCTGTGTAGATACAGATCTGTGGTGGCAGAAGCTTTGCATGAGGAAATGACATTAACATCAAAGATATTGAATCCTAATGAAACCCATAGGCAAATGGTAAGCTGCCTCTTGGGTTCACCTCCACAGGCCAGGGCACACATAAGACTCCCATGGAAATCAATCCCTGCTCCAGACAAACTCATTTCAGAAACAATTCCCCAGTCAACATAGACCAACAGTAGTTGAACATTTTGTTATGGCCCAAAGTGCCACATGACAGTTCAAAAAGCTGATTTCCTCTAGAAACACAGCAGTGTATAGTAAAAGAAATGTACTTCCAACTGATTTTATTATTTCACATCAACATACACAAATGCTTTCTAATTTATAAATAGATATATATTACTTATTAACCACATTTTATCTTTCATCTTCCTGGTTCTTAAGATTAAAATCAACTTCCCAGGGGCTTTCATTTCTACAAAAAGCATTTTTATGATGAATACATTTCCTGATTTGCTTTCTCACTCTTTGTGCCAAGATACCAATGAAGACATTAAGTGACTGAGATTTGGATATTCAGATGTAATCATTCTTTTTCCGAAATAGATGAACTATTATTATGCTCCTACATTTCTGAAGAAGCAGTTCATACACCTCAATTTAACATTTTTTAAAGTTTATTTATTTATTTTGAGAGAGAGAGCAAGCGGGGGAGGGGAAGAGAGAGAGAATCCCAAGCAGGCTCCACGCTGTCAGCGCAGAGTCCGATGCAGGGCTTGAACTTAACAAATCATGAGATCGTGACCTGAGCGGAAACCAAGAGTCAGATGCTTAATGGACTCAGCCACCCAGGTACCCCTCAAATTAAAATTTTAATACCAAACTGATTAGAGAGTATTAACAGCAGAACTCTTATAGTTACAGCACCGAGATGTATACCTGTCAAAATACTGCCTGTCGCTTTATAAGCCGGCTTCCTTCTTCCTGTGTATGTATGACACAGTGGTTTGATGGAAAGATCGCCAGACCAGAGATAAGGAGGCCTGGAGTCCAGCCCTGTGCTGTCCTTCCAATAGGCATCTAACCTCGCGGTAAGTCATATAACGTCCTTAGGCTTCAGCTTCCATATTTATAAACAGGTGATAATATCACCAAGCTTCCATGCCTCACACTTGTGGAAAGTACTGATGGGGAGGCTGAAGGGAATCATGGGAGATCACAGATGTGGGAGAAATCCGGTCACTAGTCCTCTTCCAATAATACCTCATGTGCCCTTAAGCAAGTTGACTCTACTTTGATGCTTTTCATCTGGGAATCTGTAACTCCCCAAATCCTTCCCACACTCGACACTCTGTTATGAGTTCCCCTGGAACTAGCCTCTCTCTAGATTTCTGTTTTGCATGTTGTTTTTAAGCTAGCATATCTTGGCCTTTCTTAGATCACCTAAAGTTGTTTGTTTCTGTAATTTTATGCATACATTATTAGAGTATCCATTAGAGTATCCATCATTAGAGTATCCATTCCCCATAGGACTGTTTTTCAAACTGTACTTATAACCCATGAGTTACACTGATTTTGACCACTACTGGTTAAAAATACCAAACAGAACAGAAAATAATGGAATGCATTACACTTGGTAAAGCTAAGCATTGTTCAAAAAAATTATTTATGTGTGTGTATATGTGTTTTTTATTAGGCTACAATGTGAAATATGTTTCTCACTGTCGGTCATGATCAAAGAGCTAGAAAACACCGCTCTACACAGTAAAGCAAATACCATCACGTTATCCCCTTGCTTAAAATCCTTTAATGGTGTCTCACTGCCAGGGACAAAGCCCACTATCTTTAACGTGAACTACAGGTCCTAATATCTCTCAGAATCACTTTATTCCATGCAATCCCCTGCTCTCTACGCCACAGCAACAATGGGATCTTTTCAATTCCTCCTTTAACAGTTTTTGGTGAAGAACCTGTCACATGTCAGACAATGTTCTAGGCACAACAGAGAGTAAAGAGCAGTTTCCCACCCTCACAGAGCTTACATGCCATGACTTCAGTGCACACTGCTCCTTGCCACCGGTGGGCGTGGTCATCACACTGCTCACAATCTTCATCCCCTTCCCCCACTGCCATCCCACATACTGTAGAGCTAATGATCTAACGATCACTTCTTCCTCAGGCCCCAGACCAAAGGCATCAGAGTTACCTTCCCTAGCATGTCCCCATCATTCACTGAAAGATCCTGAGTTTCAAAGACTTATTCAGAAGATAAGAGAATAATGATATCATTGATGATAGAAAATATGACTGAAAAATCCTCAGAATCGAATTTCTTATTAAAGGGAAGCAAACTGGAGGCTAAACTCTCTTCATAGTAAATAACACATAGAAAATACAAGTAAAATCCAAAGGATTCACCAGTTGTTACTTAAGAGTCACTTGTTACAAATGAGTCCAGCTCTCTATTCTCTGCACGTTGAAAAGAGGTTAAGAGAATCTTCACAGTTTTACATTTAATATAAAGAAAAAAAATGATCCTTTTTACCTCTTTACCCCCTTACCTGAAAACTCAATTATGACTGGAAAGTCATTAAACGATGTAGGAGCTTGGAAGAGGAAAGGCAGGCACTGACAGAGAGGCAGACAATGACCCGTATCTCAACTAGCGAGCAAGAAAGGTAGCTCCCAAAACACGATGCATTTACTCTGGTCGCATTGTTTTCCTTGATTAAAATGGTCTTCCCCTCACTCTTCTTTATCTGGTAAAATCTGTTTCCCTTTGAGATTTCATTTGCATGACTCCTTTGTGAAACCCTTGACTTTCCCTCAAAAAACTGATCATGTCTCCCTGTGTCCTCATAAATACTGCAGGTATTGTAATTTTCACATGGCATTATAGCTAGTTGGTCAGGGCCTGTCTATCCCACTAGATTATGTGGGCCATGGAGGCAGGAATTGTGGCATATTCATTTTTCTATTTCCATTTCTCATTCTTTGCACAGTGCCTGGCACTTATCAGGGTTTATTCTGTGTTATATATTTATTACATACTTATAGAGACTTTGAAAGGGCTCTACTAAGTCAGTTTATTTCAATTCCAAGGCAAATCTTTCCATGACTACCTAAAAATATTCTGCCCTCGCTTGTGATCAAGCTTCTCCTGCTGCACCTGTTTCTATTCTTATTCTGGAATATTTTCCCCATCCATTGCTAGGAGTCAATAAAGTAAGAGATGGAGAAAACACAAGTACAGTTACACTAAAATAAAAAACGAAAGAAAAAGGGCATTGCCTTAAGTAAGATCTGGTAATGTCTGCTGTTGTATTGTACAGGTACATATTTAATTAGTAATGCACCTTAAAGAACAGATCTGGAAAACCCAAGCTGAATTTATCACACAGAAAATTCCTTCTAAACCGTAAGAGAATACTTAAAGCTTACTTCCTTGGGCCCAGATGGTCTTTAAAAATTTTACCATGTCTATATTTTACACCCAAAAAGTTATTCAAATGGGTACCCTCAGCAAGTTCAAAACTGTCTAACAAAGACATGAACTTAACTTTTTAAGTTATTGCTATTTAAAGATTGATATGCAAAAAGGGCACCAAACAAGTTGTAAGATAGCAATGAGTTGTTTTTTGGTCTAGAAAACTAGAAGGACAAACTAAAGCATGTGACAAATTGTAACTTGGTGAAAAAGGGTGAAAAACTGAAATCATGTCGGGATTTTCTACTTAACAATATTATCGAAATGCTGACCAAAAGGTTTTTCTGAGGTAAAGAGATTTTGACAGGAAGTGGTAAGGTGATTCATCAGGCTTCTTTGGTTATTTTTTAAAGGCAGAGACTCCATCTGGAATAGAGTTGGGATTTTTAAGTATTCATATATACTTATTGGATGCTTCTACTATGCAGAATAAACTACCTTTCTAGGCAAACTTCCTCACTGAGAAGGTTTAATGAAAGGTGAATTACAGGGGTGCCTGGGTGTCTCAGTTGGTTAAGCATCTGACTTAGGCTCAGGTCATGATCTCTCAGTCCATGGGTTCAAGACCAACTTCAGGCTCTGTGCTGACAACTCAGAGCCTGGAGCCTCCTTTGAATTCTGTGTCTCCCTCTCTCTCTGCCCCTCCCCTGTGCATTCTCTGTCTCTCTCTCTCAAAAATAAATAAACATTAAAAAAAAAAGAAAGGTGAATTACAGTTCATAATAGAACCTAGGTAAGAAACAAAGACGAACTCCTATTCTTTATTTATTCACTTAGTAAATCTTTATGCACAAATCTTTGTGGCACATCCTATGTGCCATGCCACATATCATGCTAGGCACTAGGGGAAAGATGGCACTAGTCTTTAAGGTGTTTATACTCTTACAGAGAGAAATAGGTGTGAAAACAAATGCAAACAAGCATTATAAGATTTGTGACAGAAGGATTCAGAAAATATGAAATAAGAAGAAAGAGGGTCAGTTTTGCCTGGAGGAAACCAGAAAGATTTCATTAAAAAGGTGGCACTCTGACATAACATTCCAGCATTTGAGAGGTAGGATAGGAAAATGAGTGAATAAGAGTTCAGGATGGCTTAGAGGCCAGAAAAAAGTCACCCAACAGAGTTTTTGAATGTTTAGACATTTCAGTATATTTGATCGGAAATAGATTTTTGCCATCAATTGCTGAAATGGCTTTTCTGAATTCACTGGGTGTTGTTACACTGTTCTCTCAGTTTTACATGCCTGACACAGGCCTGACATCCTGTAAAAGTAGGGAGGATGGGCAAAGGCTCAATCTACATACTGTACTTCAAAACTTCCTGGAGACGGGGGCCTGAGTGGCTCAGTTGGTTAAGCATCTGACTTTGGCTCAGGTTATGACCTCATGGTTCGTGGGTTTGAGCCCCGCATTGGGCTCTGTGCTGACAGCTCAGCGCCCAGAGCCTGCTTTAGATTCTGTCTCCTTTTCTCTCTGTGCCTTCCCTGTTTATACTCCGTCTCTCAAAAATAAATAAATGTTAAAACAAACAAACAAACACAAAAAACTTCCTGGAGAAAAAAAATGAGAAACAACTGTGTAGAATAGCTCAGTGAGACTTAGTATTTTGGCACTTATTGATAAACTGCCAGAGGAATACCTCTCATGATACCAAATGCTAGGGAATGTGGGCCATATAAATTGATATAAAGATGGTCGATACCTAAAGGCTCCAGAGACTGACACAGAGATATAGCAACTCAAATTCCTATGTTTATGACAGAAAGGGTAAGAAACATAGGGTTTCCTGGAATTATACAGGAACTAGGTGACTATTACAATTTATCTCTAGTTAATGCTTTGTTAGAAATGTTCCAGTTATAGAGATTATTGCTCAGTGGTCAAGGAATTAGTGGCAATATGCCCCACTGATTTCATAGAGGCAGGAATGCCTGTAGCCTTCCACTGACCCCAAACCATCTCAGTCTGGGCATAATGCCCTAACTCCTGAACTCTGTGTTCCTTGGTCACACCCTCTTCTTTATCAGAGATGAGGGACCTAAAGTTGAATATTATAAAAGGATTATGTTGCATAATTGAATTGAGCTCATTAAAAGTACCTAATGCTTAAAGTTCCTGAAACTAACTTGATGTTTGTCTTATTTGAGGCAATTTCTGGACCAATGATTCCAAGCCTTCCTTGAATCTATAATCACATGCATATTAGAATGAATCAAGATAAAAGTCATTTGGAAAAACATAGCTTTTAAATACTACGACTTCATGTAATACCACAGCAACTTTAGTGTGGATGTCTTTGCATACCATGATGCAATCAATCAAAAATGTCAGTGTTCAAATAGTGGGTGGTTGTCTGAGGTCTTGTTTTTCTGGCAGAACAGGGTATTAGTAAATCCACAATCTGCACATTTGGTCAAGAGGCAATGCCATTAAACTTGACCTTTCCAGTTACCCATGCTAAAAGTTGCATATCAGAGATTTTAGGTGCTGGTTTTTTGAACTCTGGTGCTAAACTTGTCAAAGAGAATAAATGTTCCAGTAGAAATGCTAGAAATGAAATTATATATTCCCACAGAAGTTATAGAATTCTCCTTTACTAGAAATTGGTGAAGTCATACACATAGATGATAATACTTTAACTAACTTGATGTTTAAATATGGAAGAACTGTGATGTGCTCTTTGCTTTCCACTAAAGTTAGGACTTTATTCAATGTTCACACTGAAGCAGAGGTCAAAATTCTGTTTAGAAAGGATGTGGGGTGGCTAATCAAAGATTGACACCTTTTCACTATACACTCAGAAATGTGAGCTAAAAATTAATTAAAGTTCAAAGAGTGAAAAAGAAAGAAAAAGAAGTGTCTTGACATCAGAAACAAAAAAAGACTTCAAACCAAAACCAATTAAGTGTACAAGATGGCACCCTGGCATCCTAGTGGATAGCAGGTCCAGAAATAAGCTCTAATATCTGGAGACTAGGGCTTTAATGACTCTGAGGAGGCAAGAGACATAGCTGTGAGACCATGCAAGTCAGAGAGCTAGAAATGAGACTCTGTCACAAAGCTGGATTCATGGATAGGATACTTCCTCCTTGAAAATTGAAGCCAAAACAGTCTCCAGTGGCCCAGGGAAGTAACAAGGAAGCTTGCCATGTGTCCAGGACTCAGGATGGGGACAAAAGTCTCCTATGAAAAGCAAAATACCAAAGCCTGTGATCTGCACAGATATGGGGTCTGAAATTACAATAACTTAATTATTGTAATACAATAATCATAAGCTGAGGAATTAATATAAAACTTAGTCTTGAATGGATAAGACTCCTGCAGGGAGGGCAAAAGCAAAATCACTACCTAAAGAAAACAAACAAAAAAATGTTATACCTTTGAAAATTTATAATCTCACCTCTAAATTACTCATGGGTCCCAGAAGATATCACAACTGAAATTGTAAAACACAGCTGAACAACAATAAAAAATACTATATAACAAGTTAAAGGTATACGGCTAGAGATAATTTATAGCTTTGACATATATGTGTGTGTGTGTGTGTGTGTGTGTGTGTGTGTGTTGAGAAAAAATGGAAGAGCAAAAATTAATGAACCAAGCATTCATTCAAGAAGTTTAAAAAAAATAGCATACACCCAAACAAATGAGAAGAAAATGACTATATAGATCAGAAGTTAATGAGGTAAAAAAACAGAGAAATAATTGAGAGGAAAAAGAAAACTAAAAACATTAGGAGTAAAGACAAAAACCTACCTACAGCAACAGAGATTTTTTTTAAACCATGAAGATATTACACAAATATATTTGGAAACTTCAAGAGAATGGAAATTTTTCTAAAAATATGTAAAGTATCAAAACTGACTCAAGATGAAACAGACACCCTGATTAAAGTCCTACTAAGTTAAGGAAATTTAAATAGTATTCTAAAGATTACTCAGAAGTTACTGGGCTCTGATATTTTTACATTAACCTTCATTAAAATTTCAGGTAACTTTTATAACCCCTCTAATATAAACTGTTTTAGAAATGGAGAAAGAAGGAAAGCTCACCAATTAACTTAACGAGTCTCATATATCTTTGATATCCAAAGCAGAAATGGGTTATAAAGTAAAGAACTATGGGCCAATCTCAATTATAGGCATAGTTATAAAAATGCTAAATAAAATAGTAGCAAAATGAATTGTTCAATGTGTAAAAAATATATCTTCACCAAGAATAATTTATCCCAGGAATTCCACCCTGGTTTAACATTAGACATACTATTAATATAACACAGGAGAGTAACAGATTGAAGGAGAAAAACTGTATGGTTTCCTCAATATACACAGAAAAATATCTTGATAAAATTCAATAGCCATTCATGTCAAAATCCTCTAGCAAACCAAATAAAGAAATTCTTATTGGGAAAGGCAGTCTGCCATGGGTTCCAAACATCCTTATACACCCTTTCTGAGTGAGTGTGTCAAGCCTGAAGGCTTTAACCGCCTGTCCTTGAGCAATTTCTGTAGCTAGCTACATAGGCAATGACATAGGTAAACGCAATGATAACATGACTACACTGTCACCACTCGCTCTACAGGGAAGGAGGATTGCCTTGCTCATTGCTTGGTATAAAAGGTGCTGAGCCCCTAGCTTTGGATTCCCTAGCTGTGGCACACTGGGCCATCACATCACACCATGGGAATTGGGGTAAATAGAACTACTGTTACCATGCTTATGCCCATGCTGTTTTCTCTGGTGAGAATAAAAAACTGTCTTCCTCTGATCCATTATCTCCTTCTAGCATCTATAGCATTATAGCAAGGCAATCTGCTGGCATGTGTCTCTTTTGGAGTCTTATTGGTTTTTGTAATTCTCAGTAAGGTTGGAGTTCTTCTCTGGAAAAACATATCACAAAAAAGCACACAGTGAGCATGATACAATAGTGAAATGTTAGGAACAGACTCTTTAAAGCTAAGAATAAAGCAATCATACCTTCTATCACTGTTACCTATTTATCAATGAACTGGAGTTTCTAGCTACTGCAAAAGATAAAAGCAAGAAATGTAGTATAAAGATTAGAATGAAAGAAATAAAATTGTCCTTATTCATAGATTAAATTATTACCTAAGAAAATCCAAGGCAATCTACAAACTATTAAAAATAAGAGAACCTATCAAGGTCACTATAGTAAAGATCAATGTAGAAAATCAGTAGTGCTTCTATATACCAAAACTATAATTAGAGAATGTAAAAAAAGTTAAATCCTATTCACAACAACAAAAAAACTAAAGGTACCAGGATATTTAAAGAACAGATAGTTAAGGTCTTCAAGAATAAAAGTATACTCTTTCCTAAAGGACATGAGTCAAGGCCTAAAACAATAAAGAGATATAATTATGGATAAGAATAATTCACATCATAAAGAAGTCAATTTTCCTCCAAATTAGTCTATAAATCCACTGCTTTTCTAATAGAGATACCATTAGATCTTTTCAATAGACTTATAAGGCTTACCCTAAATTTATAGTGGAAGAGCAAAAGGCCAAAAATAGCACAGGCAATATGGGGAAGACTAAAAAGAAATCTCACAGGGAGATATTGATAAATGTTATTACATTTAAAAATGTAAACTTAATACACAAAAATAAACTCAAAATGGATGAAAGACCTCAATGTAAGACAGGAATCCATCAAAATCCTAGAGGAGAGAGCAGGTAAAAACCTCTTTGACCTCAGCCACAGCAACTTCTTACTCAACACATCTCTGGAAGCAAGGGAAACAAAAGCAAAAATGAACTATTGGGACCTCATTAAGATAAAAAGCTTCTGCACAGTGAAGGAAACAATCAGCAAACCTAAAAGGCAACCTACAGACTGGGAGAAGATATTTGCAAATGACATATCAGATAAAGGATTAGTATCCAAAATCTATAAAGAACTTATCGAACTCAACACCCAAAAAACAAATAATCCAGTTAAGAAATGGGCAAAAGACATGAATAGACACTTCTCCAAAGAAGACATCCAGATGGCTAACAGACACATGAAAAGATGCTCAACATCACTCACCATCAGGGAACTACAAATCAAAACCACAATGAGATACCATCTCACACCTGTCCGAATGCCTACCATTAACAACTCAGACAACAACAGATGTTGGCGAGGATGCAGAGAAAGAGGATCTCTTTTGCACTGCTGGTGGGAATGCAAACTGGTGCAGCCACTCTGGAAAACAGTATGGAGGTTCCTCAAAAAATTAAAAATAGAACTACCCTACAACCCAACAATTGCACAACTAGGTATTTGTCCAAGGGATACAAGTGTACTGTTTCAAAGGGGCACATGCACCCCAATGTGTATAGCAGCACTATCAACAATAGCCAAAGTATGGAAAGAGCCCATATGTCCATTGATGGATGAATGGATAAAGAAGATGTGGTAAATATATATACGAGGGAGTATTACTCGGCAATCAAAAAGAATGAAGTCTTGCCATTTTTAACTACATGGATGGAACTGGAGGGTATTACACTAAGTGAAATTAGTCCATCAGGGAAAGATACATATCGTATGACTTCACTCATATGAGGACTTTAAGAGACAAAATAGATGAACATAAGAGAAACAAAAATAATATAAAAACAGGGAGGTGGACAAAACGTAACAGACTCTTAAATATGAAGAAGAAATAGAGGGTTGCTGGAGGGGTTGTGGGAGGGTGGATGAGCTAAATGGGTAAGAGGCATTAAGCAATCTACTCCTGAAATCATTGTTGCACTATATACTAACTTGGATGTAAATTTAAAAATTAATTAATTAATTAATTAAAGGTAAAAAATGCAAACCTCAGTGAACACTGAGCAATGTAGAGAATTGTTGAATCATGTTATACACCAGAAATTAATATAACACTGTATGTTAATTATACTTTAACAAAAAATTGCAAACTTCTACATTACATAAGGAATCACTAAAAAGTTAAACAAAAAATGCTTGAAAAAGTTAAACAATAACAACAAAAATGCTATAGAGAGGAGCTATTTACAGTACATATAACAAGTAAAGGATTAGTGTTAGAATATAGGAATAACTTAATAAGGACAACTCAGTAGAAAAATGGGCAAAGAATAATTAATTCACAGAAGAGGATGTTTCTATAACTAATACACATACTAAAAGATTTCAACGTTACAACATGTAGATTAAACTACATTAAAATTCAAAATGAAGAACATTCTATGAAAACATGAGGATTGTATTCTCCAAAAGAAAGACTGAGTGAAAGGAGACTAAAGACGTGCAGCAATCAAATGCTACACATGGTCTTGAATTGGATCCTGGACTGGGGAGAAGAATGATATAAAGGCCATGATTAGTCAATGGACAAAACTGTGGGTGGTAGATTAGATAAAAGTATTGTATGTCCAATTAATTGTCCTGAAGTGGACATTGTACTTGGATAATATAAGAGATGTTTTTATTCTTAGAACATACACATTGAAATATTCAGGTATAAGGGGGCAGAATGCACACAGCTTAACCTGAAGTGATTCAGAAAAATATGTATATATAGAAACATAAATAAAATGAGGCAGGGGGCCCCTTAGTGGCTCAGCCGGTTGAGCATCGACTTCAGCTCAAGTCATGATCTCACGGTTCATCAGTTCGAGTCCCACGACAGCTGGGAGCCTGACAGCTCAGACAGCTGCTGACAGCTCAGAGCCTGAAGCCCGCTGCAGATTCAGTGTCTCCCTCTCTCTCTACCCCTCCCCTGCTTGCACTCTGTTTCAAAAATAAATGAACATTTTTTTAAAATGAGGCAAAATGTTAATAATTGATGGATCTGGATAAAGAGTATCTGAAAGTTCTTTGTACTATTTTTCCAACTTTTCCACAAATTTGAAAATATTCCCACATAAAAAGTTTAAATAAAAATCCAACAACTATACTCTGATAACATTTTTCATGCATCATGTTGGCAAAAATTTAAGAGTTGGATAATACCAAATGTTGGTGAGGATGTAAAAAGTGGGAACTCGGACCTTTTGATAAATTGACATTGGAGAAGAATTTCATACTTTCTAATAAGGTTAAAAATTCACATATTCTATTACCTAGCAAGTCTACTTCTAGGTAAAAACCCTAGAGAAACTTTTATACTGTAAGGAGAGACAGACAAGGGTGCTCACTGCCACACTGTTTGCATATTTGGTCAAAAGGCAGTCCCTTAAACTTGACCTCTCCCATGACCCACACTAACGAGTGGCATTCAGAGATTTTAGGTGCTTTTTTTCCTAACTTTGGAGCTAAAGTTGTCAAAGAGGATAAATGAGTCCTTCCTGAAATGCTGGAACTGAAATTAGATATTCTGGCAAAATTGTAGAATTCTCCTTTGCTAGAAATTGGTTAAGTCAAACACACACAGATGATAATACTATAATTACTTGATGTTTAAATGTGGAAGGATTGTGATGTGTTCTTTACTTCACACTGAATTTATGAATTCATTCAGTGTTCACACTCAAATAGAGTAGTATTTTCATATAGTGAAAAATTACAAAAACAGAAAAACTGTATATCTATCAATTAGGGATTGGATAAATAAAGTATGGCTTGCATAAAATGTAAATCTCTATAGCAGTTAAATAGACTAGACATGCTTATATCATCATAGATAAATCTCAAAACCCGTAACATTAAGAATTTTAAAAAGCAGATTGTGAAAGATGGACAAAAGCAATATGATACTATTTATGTAAACTTAAAAAACTTTTAAACAATAATATATATCATTTATGGGAACATACACATGCAATAAAAACATTAAAACATGAGTGGAAAGGATACACAATGATTTCAGTTTAATAGTAGCAGCTAGAACGAGAGGAAAGGGAATGGACCAGATGAGGGCACTCTTAAAACAATTCTGGGGGCGCCTGGGTGGCGCAGTCGGTTAAGCGTCCGACTTCAGCCAGGTCACGATCTCGCGGTCCGGGAGTTCGAGCCCCGCGTCGGGCTCTGGGCTGATGGCTCAGAGCCTGGAGCCTGTTTCCGATTCTGTGTCTCCCTCTCTCTTTGCCCCTCCCCCGTTCATGCTCTGTCTCTCTCTGTCCCAAAAATAAATAAACGTTGAAAAAAAAAATTTCTTTTAAAAAAAACACAATTCTGTATTAATTTTTTTCTTAAAAAAAAAGGAGACAGATATGGAAAATTAATAAACTATTTTTTGTGTGTGAAATGCATAATGAATAATTTAAAAGAAAAAAATTTTAATTATTTTATTTCATTAAAAAATTCAAAAAAATTTTGTTTCTATTTATTTTTGAGACAGAGAGAGACAGAGCATGAGTGGGGTAAGGGCAGAGAGAGAGGGAGACACAGAATCTGAAGCAGGCTCCAGGCTCTGAGCTGTCAGCATAGAGCCTGATGCAGGGCTTGAACTCACAAGCCGGGAGATCATGACCTGAGCCAAAGGTGGACGCTTAACCAACTGAGTCACCCAGGCACTCCTAATTTTTTTATTTTAGAGGGGGAGAGAGGGATTGAGTGTGAGTGGGGGAGAGGGGCAGAGAGAGGAAGAGAGAGAGACAAAGAGAGAGAGAGAGAGAGAGGGAGAGAGAATCTTAAGCAGGCTCCACACTCAGCGCAGAGCCCAACGTGGGGCCCTACGCCCTGACCCTGGGATCATGACTTGAGCCTAAATAAAAAAATTGGATGCCTAACCAAATGAACCAGCCAGACACTCCTAAAAGAATTTTATTTTATTTTATTTTATTTTATTTTATTTTATTTTATTTTTAATGTTTATTTTTGAGAGACAGAGACAGAGCGTGAGTGGGGGAGGGGCAGAGAGAGAGGGAGACACAGAATCTGAAGCAGGCTCCAGGCTCTGAGCTGTCAGCACAGAACTCGACGCAGAGCTCGAACTCACAAGCCGTGAGATCATGACCTGAGCTGAAGTCAGATGCTTAACCTACTGAGCCACCCAGGCACCCCAAAAAAAGAATTTTAAAGAAAGACATGGATGTATATTAGCACTCTTTGGAACTTAACAGCATATCCATAATTTCAAAGGAGATCCCATATTTAAAGCTCTCCTAAAACAATAATATAATAGTAATAAGTAATGATTTTTCACATCTCTAGCAAGAATAACTCAAGGAAATAAAACTTTTTAGGTTTACCCTTTCAGAAGTTGATACAGGGAATTCTTTTTTCCTTGAATTGTTCTTTATAAATCATCAGGTATACACTGACCTACATTTAAGGTTTTAGTCAGATCTCAAGTGTTTCTGCACTTTTCCTTTGGAGTGTAAATATTTTCAGAAGGAGCATGTCAAAATATGATGAGTATCGATTATTGTTGTGTGTATTTAACCCACGATTGCTATAAATTCCCTAAGGCATTGCACTTCCAATTGGGAGATATTCTTTGTGTTTTTTTCTTCTTTGAAAGATAAAGCCTACCAAGTTTTTTTTAAACAATTCTTGCTTTTAAATGTAACATCCATAAGCAGAAATTACATGGTTCATTTGACTTGAATGCCCTATCATGAAACAAACTTAACTTGTTTAGAAACTGGTTTGCTTTCAAAAACAAGCTTATATTTTGGAAATAATTCATAATCACTTTGTTCATTTTTGATAGACAGAATGCTTAACAAAGTCAGGAATGAAAATCAAGGTGTCATGATGTCCAGTTTCCCTAGATTTAGCCTCTAAAAAAAAAAATCCCTTAATAACAACTTTTAGATAATCTTACAAAAACATAGGGGAAGCTTGGAGGTTGAAAGAAAAAATGTTGCAGAGCCTAGGTGGCTCAGTCGCTTAAGCGACCAGTTCTTGGTTTCAGCTCAGGTCACAATGTCATGGTTCGTGAATTCAAACCCCACATTGGGCTCTGCACTGACAGTGGAGAGCCTGCTTGGAATTCTCTCCCTTTCTCCCTCTCTAAAATAAATAAGTAAACTTTAAAAAAAAGGAAAAAAAATGTTTACCAATATGTTTTTAATTATCTGTGATAAATGTAAACGGACATGATACAGAAAACAATGATATTTAGTAAATGCTTAATGGGTAACAAAACCCTATGAGAGTAAGACACTGTTTTGTATGTGTAAGAAAGGTAGAAAAAAATGGAAAACGCTCCTTCAGAACCTGCAGAAAACATGACAGTAAGAGGACAAGGAGAAGGTTAAACAATGTTAGAGACACTTATTAACAAGCTATGTTCAGAGATGCCAACAATATATAGTGTCAGAGAAGCTGAATCAAGTGTACCTAAGGCTTTGTGGCCTGGATGAATTTTAATTTGTATGTGTTAGAGACTATTTCAGGCAGTTCTACAACCCAATATTGGTCAGATACCCTTGTACTGAATTTCTGATAAAAGTGCTATAGATCGGTAATCAAATATCTTGATTTTAATTTTTAAAAAAATTTTTAGTGTTTATTTTTGAGAGAGAGAGAGAGAGAGAGAGAGAGAGAGAGAGAGAGAGAGAGACTCCAAAGCAGGCTCCAGGCTCTGAGCTGTCAGCACAGAACCTGACATGGGGTTTGAACCCATGAACCTGGAGACCATGACCTGAGCTGAAGTTGGACGCTCAACCAACTGAGCCACCCAGGTGCCCTGGTAATCAAATATCTTACAGGCAGGAAAAGACAAAAAGGAAGAGGAAAAGGAGCAGCAACATAAGGAGGTACAGCTTTATTATACACAAATGGAATGAGGAGGTAATCAACAAAGAGCAATAAATCTTTAGGTCTGAGAGCAGTGGTGATAGTGAAAACACTTAGCCCAGGTAAGGATTCAGCACCATGCAATCCCTGACAATCCTTGCAGGGCTCAGGCGCTGCAGGGACCCTTGCAGTGCCAGTGCAGGGAAGGTCAAGGAAATGGGGTGCAGAAGGAGCCCCCAGAGGGCTTTGGACAGCATCTGCTTGCTCAGGGGTGTGGTAGTGTGACAGTATCTTAACAGTGAGGCTGCACAGGTGCACACAGGTGGATGCTACCTGCCCCAGCTAAAGGGGCTTTAGAGAGTACTTCTTCCTGCACTCACCAGGCAGCATCATTCTGTGTTACCAGGCCTTGCTTTCTAGACAAAGGACCACAGCTCTGCTGGTCTCCCTCTCAGAATTCTGAGGAGCTGGACCAATGTCTACAGTTTAGAAACTTTTGGCATATTCTTGAACTAGAGCAATACCTGTGAACAAACCAGATTCTGGTATAGTTTGCTACTCTGAAACCTAAAAATTGTCAATGTGGTTTAAACAAAAAATTCAGTCATTAAATTACTATATAGCACTACAGAAGTCTTAGCAGTAAACATAAGCAAGCTAGTCAATGATAAAGAAAATGAATGGGAGAGGTACCTACTGTCCACTAATGTTCAGCATACAAAAGAATGACAATTATAATATTCATTTGACAAAAATAGTATAGTAACCTCACCTAATCAGTTTTCAGGGCTAGAATTATTCTGCATAGCTGTTTTTAAAACAGATTTAAAAAAATGTTTAATGTTTATTTTTGAGAGAGAGAGAGAGACCACAAGCACAAGTGGGGGAGGGGCAGAGAAGGGGGAGACACAGAATCTAAAGCAGGCTCCAGGCTCTGAGCTGTCAGCACAGGGGCTCAAACCCACAAACCTGTGAGATCATGACCTGAGACGAAGTTAGATGCTTAACCCACTGAGCCACCCAGGCGCAACTTAAAACAGATTTTTAAAAAAACAGGCAATTGGGCACCTGGGTGGATTAGTCTGTTTAGCATCTGACTTTGGTTCAGGTCATGATCTCACCATTTACGAGTTTGAGTCCTGCGACGGGTGAACATGAGCCCTACTTTGGGTGAGCACGAGCCTCATTTCAGGTGAGCCCCTCTTCTCTCTCTCTCACGCTCTCTCTCTCTCTGCCCCTCATAGGATTCTCTCTCTCCCTCTCTATCTCCACCCTTACTCACTTGCACCTTCTCTCTCTCAAAACAAAATTAAATTAAATTAAATTAAATTTAAAAAAACAGGCTATTACCCTGTCAGAATGGCTAAAATCAACAACACAGGAAACAACATGCGTTGGCAAGGATGTGGAGAAAGGGGAAGGAACCCTCTTGCACTGTTGGCAGGAACGCAGACTCTTGCCTCCACTCTGGAAAACAGTATGGAGTTTCCTCAAAAAGTTAAAAATAGAACTACCGTAGGACCCAGCAATTGTACTACTAGGCATTTACCCAAAGAACACAAAAATACTAATTCAAAGGGATACATGTACTCCTATGTTTATAGCAGCATTATCTATAATAGCCAAATTATGGAAACAGCCCAAGTGTCCATTGACTGATGAATAGATAAAGAAGATGTAGTACACACACACACACACACACACACACACACACACAATGGGATATTAGTCATAAAAAAGAATGAAATCTTGCCATGTGCAACAACATGGACGGAGCTAAAGAGTATAATGCTAAGCGAAATAAGTCAAAGACAAATACATGATTTCACTCATATGTGGAATTTAAGAAACAAAACAAATAAGCAAAAGGGAAAATGAGAGAGACAACCAAAAAACAGACTCTTAACTATTGAGAACAAACTGCTGGTTATACAGGGAGGTAGGCAGGGGGAGAGTGAAATTGATGGTGGGGATTCTGGAATGCGCTTGCTGTGATGAGCACCATCAAGGGACACTATCCAGAGAGTAGAGAAGCTATAAACTGGGAAAGCATATATACAGTCACGGCATATTTTTGCACATGCTTTCTTTATGCATATGTATCATTTATATTACAAAAGGGTATAATTTTATAAATATTAATGTGTATAATCAATACTTTGTAAAGAAGAAAGTTTCTTTTCTAAAATAGGTAAAATATTTAAACAATCACTTCACCAAAAAAGGATATCAAATAGTCAATAAGTTTATGAAAAGGTGTTCAACATCATTAGTTAAAGATAAACATCATTAGGGAAAGATAAACCAGGGCGCCTGGGGGACTGTTGGTTAAGAGTCTGACTTCGGCTCAGGTCATGACCTCACAATTTGTGGGTTCGAGCCCTGTATGGGGCTCTCTGCTGTCAGCACACAGCCTGCTTTGGATCCTCTGTCCCACTCTGTCTCTGCCCCTTCCCTGCTCAATCTTTCTCTCTCTCTCAAAATAAATAAACTTATTTTAAAAAGATGAACCATGATGAGATACATCATCAACCATCAGTGCACACCAGAATGGCTAAAATTAGAAGGACTGATGAGCAACCGGAATCTAATACACTGCTGATAGGAGTGTAAATGGGTATGGTCACTCTGGAAAATAGTTTGGAAGTATCCATTAAATGAAGCATATGTTTGCCATATGTCCCAGAAATTTAAATTCTGTGTATACCCAACAAAAATGAATAAATATTTGTGTTCCCCAAAGATATATATAAGAATGTTCATAAAAACTTCATTCATAATAGTATGAAACCGGAAACAATCCAAAGGTCCAATTACAATAGAATGTATAAATTATGACACAGTTGCATAACAGAATATTACACAGCAATAAACTACTATTTTGCAAAATATGGATAACTCTCATAGATGCAATACTGTGTGAAAGAAGCCAGATATATCCCATATGATTCTGATGATTTGAAGATAAAGATAGCAAAATTAACCCATAATAAACATAGGTCAGAAGAGTAGTTACTTTTATGATGGAGGGGACAAGGACAGTGCACAAGAACGCTGTCTGGGGGCGCCTGGGTGGCTCAGTGGGTTAAGCATCCAACTTTGGCTCAGGTCATGATCTCATGGTTTGTGAGTTGGAGTCCCATGTCGGGCTCTGTGCTCACAGCTGAGAGCCTGGAGCCTGCTTTGGATTCTGTCTCTGTCTCTGTCTCTGTCTCTCTCTTTCTCTCTCTCTCTCAAAAAAAA
This sequence comes from Prionailurus bengalensis, assembly GCF_016509475.1. NCBI lineage: Eukaryota > Metazoa > Chordata > Mammalia > Carnivora > Felidae > Prionailurus > Prionailurus bengalensis. The sequence goes on along the minus strand of NC_057349.1, from coordinate 95,864,656 downwards.
TAAATAAACTTTAAATAAAACCTAAAAAAAAGAAAGCTGTCTGGAGTGATGGTATTCTGAATTATCTGGGTTGTGGTCACATGGGTATATACATATATAAAAATTGAGTTGTGCAATTAATATTTTTGCACTTTGCTCTGTGTAAGCTATACCACAGTTAGAAATGAAAGGAAGGTGGCACTTGGGTGGCTTAGTTGGTTAAGCACCCGACTTCAGCTCAGGTCATGATCTCCTGGTATGTGGGTTCAAGCCCTGTGTCGGGCTCTGTGCTGACAGCTTGGAGCCTGGAGCCTGCTTTGGATTCTGTGTCTTGATCTCTGTCTCTGCTTTTCTCTCTCTCTCTCTCTCTCTCTCTCTCTCTCTCTCTCTCTCAAAGATAAATAAACATTAAAAAAAAAGAAAGGAAAGGAAGGAAGAAGAGAGGGAAGTGAAAGAGGAGAAATGGAGGTAAGGGAGGAGAGAGGACAGATCAGACCTATTATATCATGCCACTGCTTTAGACACTGTGATTTCATAAGGAAGCACCAAAGAACCTAAAATAATATCATAATATTTTCAGCTTTGTTAACAAGTCTCCAACACCCAGCATTTCCAAACAGTAGAACATTTTTTCTTTGGTAGGTCTGAGCAGAACACAGTTTTCTTTACAGGTCCATCCTACAGGTGATTCATTTTAATGCTATTTGTCCTTGAACAATAACTGGCTTTATGGATAAAATTAATTAAACTATTTACCTAGACCTAGGGATTATTTTCAATTAAAATAAACTGCAGACATAAAATAACAATTTACTCAAAGGTTGCCTCAAAAATGTATCCTCTGCCAAAAGAATAGGCACCTAAGTTATTTTCATAGCTATTATAAAATAGTCATTAATGACAAGTTATAGCAGCTGAAAAAAGCCAAAATATCACAATCCAACAGAAACTTACCTCTCGTTATAGGACTCAATTAGACTAGAAAATTATGTAAAAACATAAAAGTGATAAAATATGCTTTTATGTTGTACATATTCATAAAAGGAAATGTCAGAAAAGACTCAACTGCCTCTATCACAGACAAAGATATCCAGCTAACATACATTGTGTAAGTTACTTCAAATTCCTGCTCAAGAAAGAAAACTCACGCTTCTGAAACAGGTAAATAAATAATTATTATGTTCTGAAATATGACTTAAGAAGACAAACTAAAAAAAAATGAGATCTCTGTTTTACCAGAATTCTTTGAATTTTGAAACAACTGATCACTTTATTTCATAGTATATTTTTAAAGGATAAATTAACTTTGACAAAATTTGGAACATTACTACGGTTGATAAATTTTTTATCAGGCATATACAATTGGATTTTATAAAAAAAAAAAAGCAGTTCTACTTGCTATCTTAAGAAAAAGCATATTGCCGATTAATACCCTCTACCCACTTTAATTTCATTCCAGAGTGCTAACAAATCAATAAGAAAACACATGGGGCGCCTGGTGGCACAGTCAGTTAAGCGTCCGACTTCAGCCAGGTCACGATCTCGCGGTCCGTGAGTTCAAGCCCCGCGTCAGGCTCTGGGCTGATGGCTCAGAGCCTGGAGCCTGTTTCCGATTCTGTGTCTCCCTCTCTCTCTGCCCCTCCCCCATTCATGCTCTGTCTCTCTCTGTCCCAAAAATAAATAAACATTGAAAAATAAATTAAAAAAAAAACACAAACACACCAATATTAAAATGAGCAAGGGGCATTCGACAAAGGAAGAAACACAAATACATAGCCAATAGGCAATATCTACTTCCCTAGTAATCGAACAAATATAAATCATACAGCAAAAAGCAAATTTTTACCTAAAAAAGTGGGAGAGATTTTTAAAATTATCAAAGTTACAGATGCAACTATGAAGGGAGACTTGGGGAAAGGAATTTCAATTCCAAGTGTAACATCAGTACTGAGCCGGGGATAAAAAGGTAAGCAGAAACACAAACTAAACTCTGGCAATTTAGAAATCGATAAAATTGGTACCAGTTTTATGCCAGTGTTTACTTTTCTGCTTAGGTATTCTCTTTTTTAAAAGTTTAGATGTACTACAGTGCCTGGGTGGCTCAGTTGGTGAAGTGTCCAACTTCACCTCAGGTCATGATCTCGTGGTTCAAGAGCTCGAGCCTGGTGTTGGGCTCTGTGCTGACAGATGAGAGCCAGGAGCCAGCTTTGGATTCTGTGTCTCCCTCTCGCTCTGTTCTCTCTCTTTCCCCCACTCGCACTCTGTCTCTCTCTGTCTCTCTCTCAAAAATAAACAGAAGAGGGGCGCCTGGGTGGCGCAGTCGGTTAAGCGTCCGACTTCAGCCAGGTCACGATCTCGCAGTCTGTGAGTTCGAGCCCCACGTCGGGCTCTGGGCTGATGGCTCAGAGCCTGGAGCCTGTTTCCGATTCTGTGTCTCCCTCTCTCTCTGCCCCTCCCCCGTTCATGCTCTGTCTCTCTCTGTCCCCAAAAAAATAAACATTGAAAAAAAAATTTTTTAAAAATAAACAGAAGAGAAAATTTTTGTTAAGTTTAGAAGTACTAACTATTCCTAATTATCATGATAAGGAATTCTGTGTTTCTTTCAAAATGGATAGAACTGTCAAAAGCACTGGTTTTTCTCTTAGCTAGCCACCTGTATGGTATACAGCGAGTATTTTTACAAGATGGCTACAACCCAAATACTGTTGCTTATGTGGTGGCACCTTATTCTGATTGTCAGGAGAATACATAAAAAGAAGTGACTTGAGGAATAAATTTGCCAGTCTGAACTATAAAGTGAAAAGTGTAATTTACATGACCATATATCAGATGGCACTTTTCTCTGCACACTGATGGTTGATGCCAGAAATGACTATTCTACTATAGAAATGAAGTAGAATTGTTCACCATTTTTAAGAGGATACTGCTTAAAATGAAACTTTTTAATACGTATAAAATTCTAGATTCAACATTTTTTTTAATTTTTTTTTTTAATGTTTATTCATTTCTGAGACAGAGACAGAGCATGAACGGGGGAGGGTCAGAGAGAGGGAGACACAGAATCTGAAACAGGCTCCAGGCTCTGAGCTGTCAGCACAGAGCCCGACGTGGGGCTCAAACTCACAGAACGTGAGATCATGACCTGAGCCGAAGTCGGACGCTCAACCGACTGAGCCACCCGGGCGCCGCTAGATTCAACATATTTTTAAACCATAAGGGCCTTTGCTCTCTAATTACTAACAACAGAATTAGAGGGAAGTAATTCAATGAAATAATCTCCCAACAATTCATGAAGAATACTTAGGTCCTAGGCTGGGCTGGAGGGAAGGGGCAGATGGGAAAAGGGATCAAATCTCTCCTCCTTTCTTCACATTTTAAGTGCAATGCAGAAACACACAATGATCTTGCATTAGCCCCAAGATTGTTCAGGACCCAGAAATATTTGGAGGTGCAAATACAGAGATAACAAGAATGTCCACAAAGTGATTTTCAGACTTTTAGGGAAGTTTTTCAATATATGCAGGAAAGAAGTGCATGTAATTTAACACTCTACCAACATGGCAGCAGGGGCTTGAGTTTAAACTCAGTAAAAGCAGTCATAGTGAACGGTCAGGTTCATGGTGGGGTGACCTTATAATTTGTTGTCCAAACAAGGATCTATTCAGAGTAAAAGAGGATGCTAGTAATGAGTGCCAGGTAGGAGGGGAGGGAGGGTGCAGGGGTCAGCTGTGACTGTAGGGGATGGTACCGTAGACCTTTGCTCCATGCCCCAAGATGAAAGTGAGACCTCTTCCATCTCTCCAGCACACCAGAAAAAGGTTACGAGTTTATCTTCCTCAGCCTTTTCCCTTCCTCACCTCTCCTAGGTATTTACATCAAAACGTCTCTTTCCATCTAGAGTTCAAGGCATTTTGCAATTCCATTGATAATTAATCTCACTGTTGTGGAAAATTTGAAAGTTCAACCAACTCTTTAAATCCCTACAACTTCATGTTGCTATTTTATTAACTTGCATATCAATTCCTAGATGGCATCACATTGGCCCCCTGCAGACCAGCCTTAACTAAATTATATTCCAAGTTAATATTAGGAGCTATAAAAAGCACCCCCAAGAAATTTGTTAGTCTATTTTAAGAAATTCTCAAAACATTGTTCCTTAGATCATAGAATTCTCTTTATAAAGGTGCCTGAGGAGAAGCATAAAATACCTAGGAATAAATCTAACCAAAGATGTAAAGGATCTGTATGCTGAAAACTATAGAAAGCTTATGAAGGAAATTGAAGAAGATTTAAAGAAATGGAAAGACATTCCCTGCTCATGGATTGGAAAAATAAATATTGTCAAAATGTCAATACTACCCAAAGCTATCTACACATTCAATGCAATCCCAATCAAAATTGCACCAGCATTCTTCTCGAAACTAGAACAAGCAATCCTAAAATTCATATGGAACCACAAAAGGCCCCGAATAGCCAAAGGAATTTTGAAGAAGAAGACCAAAGCAGGAGGCATCACAATCCCAGACTTTAGCCTCTACTACAAAGCTGTCATCATCAAGACAGCATGGTATTGGCACCAAAACAGACACATAGACCGATGGAATAGAATAGAAACCCCAGAACTAGACCCACAAACGTATGGCCAACTCATCTTTGACAAAGCAGGAAAGAACATCCAATGGAAAAAAGACAGCCTCTTTAACAAATGGTGCTGGGAGAACTGGACAGCAACATGCAGAAGGTTGAAACTAGACCACTTTCTCACACCATTCACAAAAATAAACTCAAAATGGATAAAGGACCTAAATGTGAGACAGGAAACCATCAAAACCTTAGAGGAGAAAGCAGGAAAAGACCTCTCTGACCTCAGCCGTAGCAATCTCTTACTCGACACATCCCCAAAGGCAAGGGAATTAAAAGCAAAAGTGAATTACTGGGACCTTATGAAGATAAAAAGCTTCTGCACAGCAAAGGAAACAACCAACAAAACTAAAAGGCAACCAACGGAATGGGAAAAGATATTCGCAAATGACATATTGGACAAAGGGCTAGTATCCAAAATCTATAAAGAGCTCACCAAACTCCACACCCAAAAAACAAATAACCCAGTGAAGAAATGGGCAGAAAACATGAATAGACACTTCTCTAAAGAAGACATCCGGATGGCCAACAGGCACATGAAAAGATGTTCAGCGTCGCTCCTTATCAGGGAAATACAAATCAAAACCACACTCAGGTATCACCTCACGCCAGTCAGAGTGGCCAAAATGAACAAATCAGGAGACTATAGATGCTGGAGAGGATGTGGAGAAACGGGAACCCTCTTGCACTGTTGGTGGGAATGCAAATTGGTGCAGCCGCTCTGGAAAGCAGTGTGGAGGTTCCTCAGAAAATTAAAAATAGACCTACCCTATGACCCAGCAATAGCACTGCTAGGAATTTATCCAAGGGATACAGGAGCACTGATGCATAGGGCCACTTGTACCCCAATGTTCATAGCAGCACTCTCAACAATAGCCAAATTATGGAAAGAGCCTAAATGTCCATCAACTGATGAATGGATAAAGAAATTGTGGTTTATATACACAATGGAATATTACGTGGCAATGAGAAAAAATGAAATATGGCCTTTTGTAGCAACGTGGATGGAACTGGAGAGTGTGATGCTAAGTGAAATAAGCCATACAGAGAAAGACAGATACCATATGGTTTCACTCTTATGTGGATCCTGAGAAACTTAACAGGAATCCATGGGGGAGGGGAAGGAAAAAAAAAAAGAGGTTAGAATGGGAGAGAGCCAAAGCATAAGAGACTGTTAAAAACTGAGAACAAACTGAGGGTTGATGGGGGGTGGGAGGGAGGAGAGGGTGGGTGATGGGTATTGAGGAGGGCACCTTTTGGGATGAGCACTGGGTGTTGTATGGAAACCAATTTGTCAATAAATTTCAGAAAAAAAAAAAAAGAAACTTAAATGAACCACAATAAAAAGCCTTCCGACCTTAAAAAAAAAAAATAAAAATAAAGGTGCCTGAGGGAAAATTCTGATGTGAGTACAAAGAAGCGTTGTAACCCTCCTGATGGGTCTGTGCTTATCTTAAAGACTCAACTGAGTAACTTAGACCATTTCTTGTTTTACTGAGAGCATTAGAAAAGTTAGTGCCAGATTCGAAATACAGTCATTATGACCAGCAGATGTAGCTTTATCGCTTATTAACTTGCATTTCAACTTTATTTTTTCTTTGTTGTTTTCTATATTTGCAAATCACACTATACTACTTTGGCATATTTTATGTCCCCTGGAAAGCCCTCTGCAATCCTTGCTGGATTAACACACAGTTCTAAGAATAAGAAGGGAAGGGAAGAGAGGAGACAAAAGTAGAGCTACTGTTTCCAAGTTCTATTTTTACTTTAATCAAGGTCAAAATCAACCCTGTCCCAACTGCCTTTTCCAAAGAGGGCCTGGGTGCCCTGTGGCAGCTCGTGAAGGGCCAGTGGGTCACCGAGGAATCTCTGTAGACTTGTTCTGGGTCAGAGTTTAAACTCCTGCAGTTTCCCACCCTAAATAAAGGTGACACTAACCTCCAACCATCCACAGGGAGTGCCCTGCAGGTTGCCTCCTCTTCGAGGTGATGTGTGTGCTAAGCTGAGCAACACACTGGCTCTCACCTGCTTCCTACGTGGCCAATACTGCACATCTTCAGGAAGACCTGCCTTGTGAGAAGGGCTGTTTATGAACAAGGAAGTACCTTTTTTGCTTTGTGCAAAATTGACTGACCACAAACAGAAATGAGAACCACAGTCATGGCTTCATTAGTCCTAAGTACTAATCATGAAAACTCACCAGCTCAGACAATCATCAACTATCTGGCTCTAAGCAGTGTATTCACTGGTTGGAACATGTAGGAGACTGAATATGAAGAACTACAGGAGTAACTTAGGAACTTATCTGTGGCAAACTTGCCAAATATGAAACAATAGATGTGGAAATGAAGAAGTGATCAGAGAAAAAATATGTATGACAAACCATATGATACATTTATATCAGAGACTTGTTAGAAATCCATTCATATAAGAACTTTTCATTTGCTGTGTTGTGTGGTTTTGTTTGTTTTGTTTTGTTTTGTTTTTTAGGACATAAAGCCCAGCCTTGCAAAATGATTCTTATGCTAGTCTGCATAAATTTTACTTACGTACTTACATATATAAAAGGTTTGAGACTTTATACATCTGCTATATTTGGTACTGTAGTAAATGATTACTTATCATTACTTATGCAAGATATAAGTTTGGGATATAGATTCAAATATTTATAAAAATTATAAACATAATGTAAAGAAATGAACTTAAAACTTGGGAGACCTGGGTTTGGCCCCAGATCTGTCACCAGACATCTGGATGCTTTTGGGAAGATCCTCATGAGATATCTGTATCTTAATCTCCACTGGGCTAGAGCCATGGTTCTCAAACTTTGATTACTTTAAAAAGAGGTTGATTAAAATGCAAACTCCTAGGCCCTACTCAAAACCTACCAAATTTCCATTTCTGGAGGTGGGGAAAGGAATCTGTTTTTTTCTCCAGGTGATTTTGATTTGGATATTTAAGCAACACATTTTGAGAAACCATAGACCTCTTCTTTTAAAGGCCCATAAAATTTTCATTCCATGATTAGGTCAAGTTGAATTTTCAACATCCTTTCCCCAAAAAGCTACTTAAAGAGTCCACCTACCTTTCATGGACATGGAGACAAAAGAAAATGATTGCAGGATTTCTGATTAGCTTTCCTGGATATCAATAATTTTGTAGAGTAACTGGTTACTTAATAGCAATATAATCATTGTGCCTTAACTATAATTTTCTTTTGCAATATGGCTAATTCAAGGACAATGATTCACCAGGTCATATTATTTTTTTTTTAATGTTTATTTTTGAGAGAGAGACAGAGCATGAGTGGGGGAGAGGTAGAGAGAGAGGGAGACACAGAATCTGAGGCAGGCTCCAGGCTCTGAGCTGTCAGCACAGAGCCTGATGCAAGGCTCAAACTCACCAACCATGAGATCATGACCTGAGCCAAAGTTGGATGCTTAACTGCCTGAGCCACCCAGGCACCCCCATATTATTGTTAATAATACCTTTAAAAAAAATAATAATCACAAGTGCACAGATTATCAAAGGTTTTCTGCTAGCTTCTGCATATCAGTAGTACAGAAACCATTTCTAAACACTTAGCTTTTAATTGTGGCATAAATATTAAAAATTAAGTCTAAATTATTTAAAAATATTAAACAAAGTTATATCTCTAACACATCTTTTCCACTGTATAAATAGCAATCCATAGAAAGATCCATTTTTAGAAGCCAATTTCACCAAGTTTGTATAAAACCTCGGGGGATGCTGAAGGAACAAAACCTCAGTGCTCACACCAAACATTCTATTTCAAATCTCAGACATTTCAAAATCTGTCAAGGATGTTACTGACAGCTAGTCTGATCCTACAGAGGAATTGATAGAAAATTCTGTATCTACTAACATTCTTTTACAACACATCAGAGAATTTTCTTTATAAAAAGAAGAGTTTCTACAAAATATAATCTATATTCCTCATGGAGTGTCACCCTTTGCATCACAAACACGAAGTCCTCATGGATGCTACTCTCTAGACGTGGCCAGCAATTAAGCCTGCAATTTTGACTCCACTGACTGCACGTGTACTGTCAACATGACTTTTTGCAACGTCCATATCTTGCCTCCCAGAGCTAAGGCTAATAGGCACGGGAGCCTGCCCCTCCCTGGCTGCTACATGCCATTGTGTTTAGAGATAGACAGGAAGTTGCTGCAGCTGAGGACTGCTCATTGCTTCCTGGGGTACTGCTTCAGTGTCCCTTAGTGGTATTTCCTTCTAAGTGTGAATGCATAACTACCTTTAGTTGGTGCCCCACAGTGCAGTAGTTTGGATGTACTGCTCTGGCTATACCGCTGTAACCAGATTATACAAGCACTGTAACTGTCCATATCCACTCAGGACATTGTAGCCTGGGACTGATGAACTTCCAAGCACATGCGGGCTTCCTGGCCAGCAGGGGCCCATACTGTGGGAGGCAGGAAATACCAGGGAAACAGTGTCTACAGGAGCAGCCCTCAACCCATGACTGGCAGTACTAAAAGTTCTAATACAATACCCCTATTCCTCTCTCCAATGCATGGCATTGCTCTAACTTCTACAATGACATTCAGAATTTCCCATGGGGACTAACCTCCACTTAACCACAGTGGAAACTGGCGTGATAATTCCCCCTTTATAGGCTGGCTTATCTTTTCCTCTCACTTCCCCATTTCCTATGAGTATTTCCTGAATTCCGTCTGTACTTAAATCCTTGTCATAGATTCTGCTTCTGGGAGAACCCATCTAAGACACCATCTTGTAGGCTGTCATCACCCTCATTAAAACAACCTTTCATTGGGCATGTATTTCTTTTAAAGTAATCTCTGTGAGCAACATAGGGCTTGAAATCAAAACTTCGAGATCAAGAGTTGTATACTCTACCAACTGAGCTAGCCAGGTGCCCCACACTGAATGTGGTTTTTAAAATTTAGGATTGGATGGTATGTAACTGTTGGACGTAACATTTGTCTTTGCTAATGCCCTTCAACCTCCCCAGGAGCCAGTTAGAATCTCTAGACAAATAGAATACAAAATCTGGAAAGACATTGATAAATTTCACTTCATCCTTTCACTGGTTCATTTTTCTTATTTCAGGGAAATGATTCACTTCCAAAGAGGTGAAGTGATTTACCTAAGGTAACACAATCAGAAAGTGGCTGAACCAGGAGCAGAATTTAGGTATTTTCGCCACAAGCTCAGGGCTGAAGAGACTATGCTTCAAGCCGGTAAAGAAACCAATATGCTCTTTTATTAAATCAAAGATATATCATGACTCTAGAAGCCAGACATTTTTCTCTACATCTTTGCTTTCCCCTAAATTTTCCTCATTAGTAAGACCTTCTAAGCTGTAAAATAGTATGTGCACGTATCTTAGTTTAAATTTTATGATCCTATGCTGAATTAGTAAAATGATGATTGAACATAAAGACATAGATGTATATATCTTTAAAAAGTCCTCAAAACAGCATTTATATGTCTATGTCTTCACATTATATGTGTGAACTAACTTTTATAGTTTTCTCCTTTTCCCTTTTGCAATTGTCCAAGTGGTGCAAGGTTTCTACTGGGAGGGAAGTTTAAAAACCCTAACTTTGCCAACCTACTTCATGACTTTGATGGCTTTAATGTTTCACCAACAGACATTCCCAGTAAAAAGGGTGGAAACAACTACTTCACATTAGAACTAGTTCAGTTTCCAAATGCATTAAGACATCACTATTTATTGTACTTACACCCTGACCAACTTTGCTGGAAAATTTATAAACTCAGATTTGTGATTCAGTGGACTTTGACAAGAACAAATCTTGCCCCTCCTACTATAATTGAGGAATCTAAACCCCAAGGAAATCAAGTAATTTTACTGGGTTAACACTGCTAGTAAGTAGAGATCCAATTCTTCAGATTTCTGGTTTACTTCTCTCCCCAAATTGTTATTATCAATCTTTTTTTTTCTGAAGTCATCTACAAAAGTCCCGAAGGTTATGGGGCTATGATAGGAATAGCTATATCACCTGCTCACACTCCCCTCTCTGTGCTAATAAACCACCAACAAGCCCTCCGACCCATCACCAAGCTTTGATGCCTCAGGGAACTTGGATTGTAGCTACTGTGGGTTCCTGCCCCATGCCCAAGCCTTGGCTTTGGGGCACCAGAATCTCTTGATAATTTAATCAGAGACCTTTTCAAATCACAAGGGCCAAAAGGAAATTACCCTAGGGATATTTTTGAATTGTTCAATATTTAAATTTCTTAAATACATTGTGTTCAACATTACTCAAATTTCCACTTAAGAAATAAAAGGGGGGGCGCCTGGGTGGCTCAGTTGGTTGGGCATCCGACTTTGGCTCAGGTCACGATCTCGCGGTCCGTGAGTTAGAGCCCCGTGTCGGGCTCTGGGCTGATGGCTCAGAGCCTGGAGCCTGCTTCAGATGCTGTGACTCCCTCTCTCTCTGCCCCTCCCCCGTTCATGCTGTCTCTCTCTGTCTCAAAAATAAATAAAACGTTAAAAAATTAAAAAAAAAAAAAGAAATAAAAGGGAAGGTGCGTGCATGTTAGGACCTGAACATGAATAGCTCTGATGGAAAAAGTGTCTCGTGGGGTAACAATTGCTGGGGTTTTGCTCCACCAAAGTCACACAAGTCAGGACAGTGTCTGTGGTTATCAAACTCCAAATATTGAAATGCCCTAGAGACAACTGTCTTTCAAAAGAACATAAAATAGGTAAGAGTCAAAGTTGAGAATTCAATAGTCGGCCATTTGTCACTAACAAAAATCCATTATTTTCTAGATACAGAATTTTCTTAGAAATGTATTAAAATTTTAATAGTCATAGTAGTGTTGTGCAAATGGGGGAGAGGCAGAGAGAGAGAGAGAGAGAGAGAGAGAGAGAGAGAGAGAGAGAGAAGTCCAAGCAGACTCTGTGTGGTCAGTGCAGAACCTGACTCAGGACTTTATCCCAGAAACCACGAGCTCATGACCTGAGCTGAAATCAAGAGTTGGACGCTTAATTGACTAAGCTACCCAGGTGCCCCAGTAGTGTGATCTTTAGAATGTAAAGATCAGTATCTTACTCTACTAATCAAATAAATATTTTCAATTTCCTCTTCTACTTCAATGTCATTTTACTCCATTAACATATAATAGAGTGTTAAATTTAAAAAAGGGAAGAAGAATAAAGGACATTGCAATAAATCAGTAAAGCTACAAAAGATTTTTTTTTTCAATTTCTGTCTATTCTGGTGGTATATTTGTGGGTGTTATAAAGGAAAGAGGATTGGCTAAAATTCAAGAGTCCTGGAATATAGTCCTGACTCTCATTAAACAACTTCATGTCTCAATTACTTAATCTGCAAAACAGAGACATTCAAACCCGACTACCTCCCTGAATTCTCTGGGAAGCCCATATGAGCTTCCTCTGTGCAATAAATTGCATCTGTAAGAGAAAGGCAACCTGGTGGCAGTGGCTGGGGAGGAAATATGGGCATGTCCATCCAGCTAAACAATTCCCACAGACATAAAAGGTAGTAGAAGACTCAGGCAAGTGGGGAAGAAAGCAGAGAAAGAGGGGGCCATGCAGAGCAGCAGCAACAGGGTCCACAGAGCCCCCCTCTTTCAACCCATTGCTTTGTGCAGGGACATGATGGGAGGGCCCCAGACCAGCTGCCAACCAGAATTCCAGAGATAAGGAGGAACGCACAGAGAGGAGATGAAGGTGGAGAAAAGACTGGGAAAAGCAAATATTGCCACGTATCCACTCACTTCTGAAAAGACCACAGGAAGAAAAAAAGAATGTACAAGGCTTCCAGAAAAGTAGTGGTGAGAGCCAGAGATGAGTCAAGGGGTCATGGAGCTCCCTCGACCTCATGGCTTCACAGTTCTCACTGGTCACTCAGATTGTTTCAAAGGAGCCTCTCAACAGTTTGGTTAGAGGGGCAGGCAGGTTGGCGGCATCCCTATCTTGTTCATAAGTACCATGAGGCACAAAGATCTTAGATAATTTGCCCCAAGTCACCTAATTTGTAACTGACAAATCCAGGATTAAAACCCAGGCCCTCTCATTTCTATTTACCAGTGGATTTTTGTTTTCATTTTTTTTCTTTTCTGCTCTCGATGGTCATTGGTAAGTGGTAAGAATGTTATATATTGAATTTTAAGTGAATTATCCTTATCTTATACTTGCAGTAGAATAGTAGTTCTCATTTTTAAGAGCTGAAATATAACCTATCAGATCAACAAGAACATTTCCTAAAATAGATAAAATTTATTTTAAAATGACACAAAACAAGGACTGGGCCTTTTGAGCAACCCAGTGAGTCCTTGGATAAGCCTCAATATTCTATCAGTCAGGGATCCTGTCAGTGATGACCCAGTAAGTGTAAAAAAAAAAGTATCATTCGATTTAAGTAATCTGTGAAATATTAACAACCAAACCCTGATTGCTTTGACTGCTTTGGCATTTATTCTGGAAAATTATAGACTTCGATATCTAGAATTGAAACAAACGCAAATGAAGTTAACTGCTATATGCTTTTTTACTCTTCATTTAAAGATTAAGAGAAAGTTATCATTCACATATGGAGGAGTGCCAAAAACATGGTAGTATCCATTCAGCTCACAAAATCCCGAGTGTGCATTCTATGAGGAAGAGGTTGTAAGCAAACGTATAGATAAAGAAGGAATATATAAGAAGGAATATATGTATATATGAATATGCAAACTGCCAAGAACAGAAGGAAAAACATTAGGGGTTAGCCACAATGAAAAGAAATGAAACAATCGAACCAAGAATATCTAAATAAAACAAAACTGGGAACATGTGGCAGCTGAGGTATCCTTATCTATGAAGCACAGGAGTCCAGCAAGGTGCGGGGAAGAGTTTATTGCTCCCTTCTTTCTGTTCCAACGGCAACTTGTTGATACCTCCATGAGAGTACTTTAATTCAATCTATGGCCATTCTTTGCTAAGACCAGCTCAGACCTGACATAACTTAATGCCCCTGCCCAACTCTGAGTGGTCTTTTACCCTTCTGGAGTACAAAGACTCAAGCACAAAATGAAATAAAAAGAGCATACCACTTAGATTTAGATGATGTCGGTCAGTCAGAATCCCAGCAGGGAACAGATGGCACGTACAATAGAGATGATTGAGAAATGTTTAAAGAACTGACAGTTTACAAGATGTGGGCAGGTGAGGGGATATCAGTAGGAATAGTGGAGCAGCCAGGGCTCTTCACAGCAGGAAGCCTACCACCCCTGAATGAGGAGGCTACGCGGGGAGAAGGTGCTGCAACTAGTGAGATCGGAGCTGTAGAAGAGGTCCACCCATCAGAGGCTGTAGCCTTGAGTGTCAGACTGAAACCTCCACCATGCTCCACATAAACTCCTGCTCCTGTCCTCTCCTCTAGAGCCTCCCATTGCCTAAACCAAACTAGAAATCAGAGGGCAAGTGAGCTTTGCCCATGCAGTCTCTAAATACAGTTCTCGGGAGCACAGAGAAGGGTGAAGAGTGGACCTGGAAGGGCAGATAGAAAATATCCAGAGACTGAGGTTGCCCACAGTGCTGTTCACTGAAGTATTACTTATGATGGTAAAAAATTAGAAAGAACCCAAATGTCCATCAAGCAGGGCATGAGTAAAAAAAATATTTTACATATTTTAATGAGGTGAGAAAATGCTAATGATACAATAATAAATGAAAAATAAAGCAGGGGGTACCTGGGTGACTGAGTCAGTCGGGCGGCTGACTTTGGCCCAAGTCATTTTCCCATGCTTCGTGGGTTCGAGCCCCGCATCGGGCTCTGTGCTGACAGCTCAGAGCCTGGAGCCTGCTTCAGATTCTGTGTCTCCCTCTCTCTCTCTGTTCCTCCTCCACTTGCACGGTCTCTCTCTCTGTCTCTCTCTCAAAAATAAATAAACATTAAAAAAAATCTAAAAAAGAAAAAGAAAGCAGGATACAAAAGGCATCTAAATTGCTGCCTTTGTGATGTCATCTTTAGTGCTAACTTACATGAAAATACACACAGAAAAAGAACAGAATGTTAATAGTGTTATTCACAGATAGTGAGATTATGGATTATTACAACTATATGGTAAAACTGCCAAAATAGCTAAGATAACAGTAAACTACATCAATCAATAAAATGAGAATCTCAATTATAAAAGAACAATCCCTCAGAATGTTCACTGGTCTGACCACCTCTATAAAAGTGGCATCAACCTGGAGCACCTGACTGGCTCAGTTGGTTAAGCGTCCAACTCTTGATTTCAGCTCAGGTCATGGCCTCACAATTTCATGGGTTCAAGTCCCACATCTGGCTCTGTGCTGACTCTGCAGAGCCTGCTTGGGAACCCCCCCCCCCCTCCAGCTCATGCTCTTTCTGTCTCTCTCAAAATAAATAAATAAACTTAAATAAAATAAAGAAATTCTAAATCTTAAAACAAAATTTAAATACTTTGACATAGCATTAATCTCCAGGCATATTCTGATTTTTTCCCTCTCTCTCTCATCCCTGCTTTGCTAATGTTGTAAAAACATGCTTAATTTAACAAGTGGGTAATCTAGCACAGAATACATATTTGGATCTTCCTCAACTTATGATGGGGTCACATCTCAATAAGCCTATCTTAAGTTGAAAATATAATGTCAGAATTGCTTTTTTGTTGTCATTGTTAGAGAGAGAGAGAGCATGTGAGTGGGGGAGAGGGGAAGAGGGAGAAAGAGAGAATCTTAAGCACCCTTCATGCTCAACATGGAGTCCAACACGGGGCTCTCTCCCATGACCCTGGGATCATGACCTGAGCTGAAATCAAGAGTCTGACACTCAACAGACCAAGCCATTCAGGTGTCTCAGAAATGCATTTAATAAACCTAATCTACCAAACATCATAGCTTACCCTAGCCTACCTTAAACATGCTCAGAACACTTACGTTAACTGACAGGCAAAATCATCTAACAATATAAAGCCTGTTTCATAATAAAGTATTGAATGTGTCATGTAATTTATGGAATACTGTACTGAGAGTGAAAACCAGAATGACCATGGGTGCAGAGTGGTTGTAGGCGCATGGATTGTTTACCCTTGTGATCACGTGGCTGACCGGAGGCTGTACCTGCCCGGGGTCACAAGAGAGTATCACACCCTGTACTGCTAGTCCAGAAAAGATCCAAATTCAAAATCTGATATACAGTTTCTACTGAATGCAGATCACTTTCACACCATCGTAAAACTGAGAAATCATAAGTCAGAAAAATCATAAACTGAACCATTCGTTGTAAACTGAGGACCACCTATATAAGTAAAATACTTCAGTGTTGGAATGCATGTGTGCATACAAATATAAATATAACCATCAATTTGGAGATTTTATATACCTTAACTGGATCGTGAGTGTACACACATACCACAAATGTTAGCAGGTGTTCTTTGGAATACCATGATCAGTGATGGGGTGGAGAGCTCTCAGGGATTATAAATTCTCCATCTCCTCGGAGGTTTAACCCACTGTATCTCTCAGCCTTTTCTTGTACCTGTTTGAATATTTTCTTCCTTATTAATAACAGCAAGTGTGGAAACTTTATTATTTTAATGGTGAATATTGCAGCTTCTCCAAAAGACAGGAAAGTGAAACTCAGTTCCCAGAGATAGAGCCTGAACTGGTTTGCCAGCCCACGCACCACCAGCCTCCCACACGGCAGGTGTCCATGAGTGTTTTTTAAATAAATGAGTTACACCGGTGCAGTTTATTGTAAATGTGGTGACACTCACATTTACTTACCTTCCTGAGTGTGACACAGTCACTAACAGCCATTCATCAAGACTGTTTTTGAGAGAGGTAACATCTGCTCAATTGGCTGAACCACAAATGGAAGAAGCAAATCTGAGGCTTCAATTACATGATCACTGAATAATTGTTTTTAATATTAGAGAAAGTCTACAACAAGCAGAACTGTGGTTTAAGATAAAGTGGCAAATTTTCAGTTGTACTCTAGAAATTGAGCAGTACTAATGACTATAAGTAATTTATGCCAGAGCATGTTTTTAGTCTAGCATAATGGAAAAAGAAATGTACTCTCTTCTATGACCTACTGTGAATTAGTTCTGTGCATTTAATAAAACTCATAGAAATTAATGAGCTTTATTAAATATAATTTTTTAAGTTTATTTGGAGGGGAGGGGCAAAGAGGAGGGAGAGAGAATCTCAAGCAGATTCTGTGCTATCAGTCCCCAACTCGGGGCTCAATCCCACAAATGGTGAGATCTTGACCTGAGCCAAAACCAAGAGTCGGACGCTTAACCAACTGAGCCATCCAGGATCCCCTTAAATATAATTTTTTTTAATTCCTCAAATATATAAAAGTTAAAATAAAATTCTATTTTCAGAGAAATGGGCACTAAAGACAAACTTACTATTTCCTATAAAGATAATTTAAAGGATTTTCATAATCTTTTTACATCAAGCTCTCTGGAGCTGTGTCTTTCAAGCCAACAGTATCTCCTATAAATTTGGAGTTTGGGTCACCAGCAATGTCTTTCCTCTTTTAGAGCTGTGATTAACTTTTATGAAGAGTGAAGCCTCAACATTTTCACCGTAGATTCTTTTACATACTCTGTGAATCATGCCAGCAACAGGTAGTAAGACTCCGGCTTTTAGAGTAGTTTGGAAATCAGGAGCAACAAGTTTAGTTAACACTTCAAGGACTGAGTCACTGATTTTTGGCAGAATTATCTCAAGTCAAGGGTTCCCAGGAAAACAAGAGTGCCCCACTGACTTCCTAACACATATGAACTCTTCATTCTTAGATATTCCCCTTCTCACAATGAGACATTTTAAGGAGCATGATTCTATTTTGGTTTTTGAAAGGATGATAGCTCTGAAAGCAAGTGGATAATTACATTTGTGTTGGATACTTCCATTCTGCAACTGACTACCTACCACACACAGATACACACATTCTATCAACTACTCATTCAAAGCTTTAGTTTTCTCATGGTTTGGTGAAACTATTATGAGCTTTGGAGTTAGAAAGACCTGGATTCAAATACTGCTCTATCACTTACTGACACTGTCAGATTCTATTTTCTCGATTGTAAATATGGGGGGTAAAATGACTTACTTAGCAGAGCTTTTATGAAGGTTAAATGAGATACACTGAATATGAAAGCAACTACCACATAATAGGTACTCAATTCATTAGTTCCTTTGTCTTAGTTATTCTTGAAAAAGGTTTTCTCGTGTTTACTTAACCCACAGGAGAGGTTAGAAATTAGGTGACTAAAAAGAATTCCCCTCACCCATATCCCCATGCCACACCCATTTTCCTCAGAAAACATACCCCCTTCCCACCCCCACACAAAAAAAGGAAACATGCCCAAATCCAACTGGCTGTTACTTTTGTTATTTGTTGATCAATTATTGAGTGACATTAAGATAAAAATTGGTGTTCCTCCTTGTTTAACATCTGCTGGCTGTGTACATTTATGGATGTGTAACCAGGGTGTAATTACACACTGAGGAAAGCAACCTTGTGAGCAAGGAAGTTGATGCATAAATTCCTGAGGGGTTTCTCTGTAGGAAGAAACTGCTTGATGATGAAGGACCCAAAGCCTCAATGCATCTTCAGCAGTTATCACCTAGATCTAGGGCTGGTTGTCCCCTTATGGGTATAAAAAAGGCTTTTAATAGAAGTGAAATAACAAGGGTACAATTCACTGCCAGCAATGTACTGGCTACTAAGATTTCTGGGTCAAAGTTCTTAAAACTTCTTATAGGATGATATTAGGACAATCACAAAATCAAATTGGTAAAAGTCAGAACTTGAGCAAGTGCCAGAAATTCAGTCATACTTTATTTTTATCTTGAAAAAAATCCAAAATCTAGTTTTAGGCTAGCTTGTTTAAACATGTTTACTGACACATACAGGAATACAAATGCTGTTGTTTCAATCTAAAGTATGCTCCAGTGAAGGACTCGGGACCGATGAGTGAATCTCTTTCAGACAAAATTGTTTTGGGTAGTTAGTACTAGGAGAGACTAGTTCTGCAATCCCACCTAGGAACAACTACATTTTCTTGTTGTGCAAACAACAACAACCTCTTAGTTCCTGGGAGCTAAACAGTGGGGAAGAAAGCCAACATTTGCAAGGCTGTAGAGCCAAGAAAGTCTGGCAATGCCTGGGGAGCCTCCACTGCACAGGCTTGAAAAGGACCAGTTCTTAGGTTTGCACGTGGCATTCAACATAAAGGAGGCACTGTATTTCAACACGAATGTCAACAGTTTGCTTCAACTGTTATGTCTTTTTCAAATAGCAGATGCAAATACAATCAAACTATGCTTTCATAAGATATTTATAAATCTACCGGTATTATCAAAACATTTAAATGACAAATGATGAATAAAGTATATTACATGTCATAGTACCAGCATTACTTCAAGCCCCATTAAGGGAGTCCTTGCTTGGGTATAATACGAATAGACCCTATAATTTCAAATTGACATTTTGTTGTTATAAAATATGGCTGTGCAAGTTAAAAATATTTTTGTGAGAACAGGAATTCAGTTCTTTTTAGTGGGGTGTTTTGGTAGTCGGTGAAATACTAACTCTAGCAGAAACTCTGAAAGTAATTGATATGTCAATAACCACACTATAGTGTATATACACTAGCTGAATAACTCGTAACTCAATCTTGCAATCCATCTCATGGTTGTTGGCTTATGAAACAAGGGGAAGATTTCCAGGGGAATAGTCATCACGAAGTTAGATGAATCAGCTGGGCTCCTATCAAAGGTGGTTACAGGCCAGGAACAGGGAGGCACAGTCTACAATCCAAGAGAACCAAAAACAACAGCTGCCCAGAAATCAGAAAACCTGTTTCAGGCCCACCTCCTTCACCAGCATTGCATGTTTTGAACTTCAATCTCCTCATGTTTAAAATGTGGGCATGGGCCTACCGCACAGAGCCATTATGAGCTTCAGGTGGGTTAAAATACCCGTAATGGTTTATAACCCTTCAAGTGTAGAGCCAAGATAAGGTAAAACTTGAATTCGTTGTCAGGGACCCCTCAGTGATAAATCAGGAAGTAAAACCAAAGGATTCAAGCAGCAGGACTTCTGGAGACCAAAAGTTAGAAGTGCTCCTTGCAGCTCAGCTTGAGGAATTCTGATATACCCCCTTGGCCTGGGCAGCAACTGTAAATTTTGAGGGTCGCCTGCCTTGCCTTGTACTGCTTGTGCCAAGACTTTGGGAGATGAAGGAGGGTATACAAACTAGGCCTACATCTTGGTTATGTTGTTTCCTGACAAAGGCTGGGCAGAAGCTCCAAACGCAGGATCTAGACACATTACTTTTGTATTACATACACTTTAAAATTTCTGCTTTAAAATTGTTTTTTTCTGGGGCACCTGGGTGGCTCAGTCAGTTAAGCATCCAACTCTTGGTTTCAGCTCAGGTCATGATCTCACAGTTCATGAGTTCAAGCCCTGCATCAGGCTCAGTACTGACAGTGCAGAGTCTGCTTGGGATTCTCTCTCTCTCCCTCTCTCTCTCTGCCCCTGCCCTGCTCATGCTATCTCTGTCTCTCTCAAAATAAATAAATAAGCCTAAAAATTGTTTTTTCTTCCAATATTTTTAATGTACTTATATTTCTGTGAATTTACATATTTCTCTCTCTACTACTTAACATAAAAATTGTCTAGTACCAAAATTAACTTGATTTCCAATATATATTATAATTTCTTCTTGTGAAACCAAAGGCCTAAACATACTCATTGTGGGAATATAAAGGAGGCAGCATCAACCACAGTGATTTCAATTTGCAGTGATTAACCTCAGGACTCAAGACCACCAGGTGAAGAATCCCAGCCCCAGATCTTATGAGCTCTGTGATGCTGACTAAATTACCATACCCTCGTGTGCCTCATTTTTCCTCAAAATGGGGACAGTAATAGTACCTACCTCCCAGGGATGTTATTAATTAATTGCAGTGAGTTAATATTTGTAAAGCGCTTAAAACAGGGTCTAATATATACCACGTATGTTAAATAAACTGCATCTTTTAGCCAAATCTTGATGGAAGACAATGTTTTCACAGACATGGTCTGAAGTTGTTATTATAAACCAAATGCTCCCTCTCATTTCTTATTTTATTTGGCATATGTTATTTTGTCTCTTGACTCCAGTCACAAGATTAAAGAACATCCAACTAGAGAATCCAAAGAACTATCAGGAGCTTATGCCACTCATTCACTAATTTGAAAAAGATGAGAAGGTGTATTATGTATGGTGTCTTTATATAACTATTAGCCAAATCTCTTGTACAAGCTGTTGATACTAACTTCAGGATGCCATAACCCTAATTTCTAATAAATGAGATTCAGTTAGGGTTGTTGGTTTGAAATGGCACACAACAATACTAAATACAGCCAACACCCACTTTCTTCACCACAGAATATTTTGCCAAGCTTAACAGCAACTTACTTTTACTTGTTTAGTTGCCATCTATGGGAAGGCAAAAAACAAAAGGCACTTGTTAATTCTGTGTTTCATTTTTCTGAGTTAGCTACAGGTTCAGCCTGTACTTGTCTTGTCTATAACTTGTTGGTAAGAGGAGCTGGGGACACCACAATGGACTTTGGATTCTCTGAGTCACTTGTACGTCCTTGGGGTCTCCTGGCACTTTGTCAAAATGTTCCCTTGTTATGAAGGGTCTCTGGTATTGCTTCATTTCCACTGAACAGGCCCATCCAGGAGACGTGCAGTGCCGTAAAGACAGCACTAAGCAAGTACTCATTCTCTAGAATAAGACTTTTCATAAATCTGAACCCTTGGAGGTATTATGATGAGGCATTTGAGTCAGCCCAATGCAGCTGTATTCTAAGGGAGCTACAAATGGCTTTTCTTACCACCCCCCACACATGTCAGACATTCATACACACTTTATCTTTAAAACTTACTTTGGGATAAGATTTTGAATTCACATTTCAATTCCATCTTCGGAAAAAGCTGAGAATTCATTTTTCTGAAGTGAATATGTGGAAAGACAGCTGTTGGATGTGCCAGGCAATTTAGTATGAAAATAAAGATATTGTGTGTGTGTGTGTGTGTGTGTGTGTGTGTGTGTGTTTTAAGGAAGAACACCTGCTTTGAGAAAATAGGCAATGCTGGACTCTCCTTGAAAGAGACTCCAGAATCTCTTGACAAAGATTGAGTAGACACCAGGTTAGCTCTTTGGATCTGTAAATCTATCTAAAGAATGTTAAGAACCACTTATTTTCAGTCTATAATTTTAGAATGTCAACATCATGTTGACATCATGTATAATTTCAGCCAAGGTTTCAAATGAGTATGTCACATTTCAAGCCCAGTCTTTCTTCCTAGATGTCAAAATATGACAGAAGAGCTGAAATAATACAGTCTCAGGCTCTAGATATTTTAAGGAACTGGAGAAAATTATTTAAGCATAATCCAGAATACATGATTCTCTTTGTCTTAAATGCTACTATGAAGATAAAAGTTTCCATGAGCACTGGGTATAGTTTAAGATGATTATAACCTCAAGAAGATTTGGAGCCTCTGATGATCTTCATATCAGAGGGAAAAAATTGTCATTAATTATTCAATATGAGTAAAACATCTTCATCAGAGAAAAAAATTTCTGCTTCTTCAAATTTCTGATCCTTCTTCTGACCTTAGGACATTTGATTAAATCTTATTTTAAAACTTATTTTTGACAGAGAGAGAAAGCTGGGAAGGGGCAGAGAGAGAGAGGGGGGGGAGAGAATCGTAAGCAGGCTCTGCGCTGTCAGCAAAGAGCCCAACATGGGGCTCAATCTCAAAACTATGAGATCATGACCTGAGCTGAAATTGAGTTGGACACTCAACCGACTGAGCCACCCACTTGCCCCTAAATCTTATATTTCTGCCCTTCATGCATCACCATATGCTACTTTATTCATTTTCATCTGTATGCTCCATTCTCCACTAGTGTGCAAGTTTCTTAGGAACTATGACCACTTCTGATTTCATTGTTCTATTTCGCAGTACCTGATATAGAGTAAGTGCTCTGTAAGTGTTTTTTTGGTCATAAGAAACTTCTCTAGAATTTGATCGGTAAACATTTCAATAAGAAGATACAAAAAGGGGCACCTGGGTGGCTCAGTTGGTTAAGTGGTGGACTCTTGATCGCGGCTCAGGCCATGGTCTCACGGTTCATGGGATTGAGCCCATGTCAGGCTCTGTGCTGACAGCATGGAGCCTGCTGGGGATTCTCTCTACCTCTCTCTCTGCCCCTTCCTGGCATGTGCACACACACTCTTGCACTCTCTCTCTAAATAAATAAAAATTTTAAAAATTATCATTTGATTTAAAAAAAAAGAAGATGCAGAAGGGAATTTGTGCCAGAGAATAATCTATCATTAATCCTAGAAAAATGATTTCATGAACAGAATCTGTAAATCTTTTGTACAGTAAGTACAACATGAAATGGAGATTAAGCATTATTTGATAAAAATTTCAAGGTAAACAGAAATACATGCAATTCAAGATTCAAATTGTCTTACCAGAAATCATTGTTTTAAAAAAATAGATCAATTTTTTCTGCATGGACATCCCTGAAACACACTGACCCCTTAGGTGAACTCAACTTTAAGACAGACATGTGTTTTTCATATTCATAGTAAGATGGGCATTTTGAATGAATATTTGGAGTTAGAAAACGAATTTCAATATCTAGTATGTTTGCTGCATTGCTTTAATCATGGACAAATAGTAAAGCAGTGATTTACTGTCTTGTCCTTCCAAATAAGATTTATAACTAAAAGCTAAAAAAGAAAAAGGAAGTGAATCCAAGCCCAGCAGTTCTAAAGGTCTCCAAGAGCATGTATATCACTTACATATGGACTAAGAAGATCATGACTGAAAGTATAGAAATGGATAAAGTACTACAACAACAGAGAGAAGGGGGAAAGAGTTAGTCTATACTGAACTCTGATGCCAAAATCACTTCAGGAGAAACTCCTCTAACTTCAAGTATAAAGTTTACCTTTTCCTTCCTCACTCAGAGGTATTAAGACTTTTAAGTCACCGAATGCATAAAGGGCCACTCTTTTATAGACTAACAGGCACATCCAGATATCCAAAGGTACTTCAGGGCTTGACAGACCTAGTTACAACTCCTGGGCCTCTTAAGTTGCTTGACTCTACTTACAGTGTGAAAACAGATCTGTTAATGCTGCCTCCATTGCTCTGAAGACAAGAATCACAGCCATCACGGCCCCTGTCACTCTAGCTTCTACCACCTTTCATCTGTCCAGCACCTGCCTTGGGCTAGGCCCTGTGCCCCATTTTACATGTATGATATCTAATCCTCTGAAAGCCCCATAAGGGAAGTGCTGGCATCTCCATTTCACAGGTGAGGAAGCTGAGGCTTCAGGAAACTTGGATCCAAATGGCAGAGGCAGACCTGAAACAGTCTGTCCAACACCACAGTCTCTGCCTTTTCCACTGCAGAGCTACTATTTTGAAGATATATATTTAAAAAAAAATTATTTTTATTTTTTAGAGAGAGTGGGGCAGGGGAAAGGAGCAGAGGGAGAGAAAATCTCAAGCAGGCTCCATGCTGAGTGTGGAGCCCTACACAGGGCTCAATCCCACAATCCTGGGATCGTGACCTGAGCCGAAATCAACCGTGGGACACTCAATCGACTGAGCCACCCACGCGCCCCTCAGAGCTACTATTTATTGGGCATCTGTTCTCTTCCAGGTGCCATGCCAGTTGCTGAAAATATATTAAGTCTCCAAAACAATGCTCAGAGGTAGGTTGCAGATCATGACACTGAAGTTAGACCAGAGAAGTAACTTCCCAAGAAGCTCACAGCTAGTAAATGACGGAGCTCAAATTTAAATTCCCGGCTCATCAGTGGTGAAATAAAACCTATAATTTCAAATTCTTGCCTTTGGCATAAGCTAAATAAGAAAAGTAACCCAGTATTAACCGGTTTAGATATAACATTGGATAAAACGGAACCAAACTAGCCATGTCCTTTATGTTAGAAAATAATTAAACCTGTTTAGAGTCCTAAACACCAACCCAGCCATAAAAGACTGAAAACTAGAATCCACTTTAAGTCATGAAGACTAACACTCTACAGTTCCAGAGTGCTTTCAAATAACATTTTAAATAATTGTTCCATTTCTGAAGGAATCAAACATCACTTTATCCTCACAACATTCTAGTGATATATCAGGAAATAAGTTGTTTTCTCTCCAGAGAAGGGAAAGGTCCATTGAAGTACAGAAAAATGGGACTGTGTACTATCCAGAAACTTGAGCCCGCAAACCCTGACTTGGAGGTAGGTCTGTGCCCACCCAGTGAGGATGCTCTGCCCTCAGGCACTGGCTGCATTTTTCCTCCAAAGGAAATGAGGTCTGCAGATTTTCAGAGGATTACGAGGCTCCCCACCACTTGAGTTTGGCTCTTTGGCAGACAGCATTAATGCTTGCTTCTAGGTTTGGGGTTCAATTTAGTTTAAGGGTAATCATTTTCACTTCACTGCATTGACCTTTAGCTAAGAGCTAAATAAAGGAAATTATAGAAGGAAGCACCATTTCCATCATATAGCAGAAAATAAACACATAAAATTACTACAGACAAGGAGGTATAGGCAAGATAGTAGTTAGAAAAAAGAGAAGCAACCTTCCATTTACTGAGTGCTGAAGATGTGCCACTCACTGTTCTGAGCACTTGACATGTATCAACTTGTTCATTTTTATAACAACTCTTATTATGCCCCTTTTATGGATGACAAAAACCAAGGCACAACTTGCCCAGGATGACATGGCTGTTACACTAAGTAGATGAACAGGGATTTAAACCCAGATAGAGAATCCACACGCTGAACAAACTGTTTAAAAAATGGAGTATAATTCCAAACTTGATAAACACGTGCCACTAATGGCTGCTAAGGTAAGTCCTGCCACAGGTCGCCACACCCTATCCATATCCTCTCCACTGGACCTTTTAAGGCAAGACAATAATGGACTAGACAGGGGATAGGCTGCCCAGGAGCAGGAGGGCAACAGCTCTATTTCTATGAAAAAGAACATATTAACAGGGGCGCCTGGGTGGCTCAGTTGGTTAAGCGGCCGACTTCGTCTCAGGTCATGATCTCGCGGTCCGTGAGTTCGAGCCCTGCGTCGGGCTCTGTGCTGACAGCTCAGAGCCTGGAGCCTGTTTCAGATTCTGTGTCTCCCTCTCTCTGACCCTCCCCCGTTCATGCTCTGTCTCTCTCTGTCTCAAAAATACATAAACGTTAAAAAAAATTAAAAAAAAGAACATATTAACATGTTTTACGAAAAATGAGCTGAAAAAAAAAAGGGTGAATTTTAGGAAGAGAGGCAGCAATGTTCAAATTATTTGACATTAAAGAAAATGACCATCATTGGTTTTTAGAACATCCACACTAAAAGCTGAAAATATTGGCCGAACAGAAATCTGACCACAATAGACTTTAAACCTTCTTTGGAGTGGTAAGCTCTTCCAGGAAGGGAAGCATTTTTTTCCCCACCCAGCCTTATTTTTTTCTATTTCTTCCACTAAGATCTTGGCATTTATAATGACGATGATGATGACGATGATGATTTTACATTTACTGAGTTTTTACTTTGTATCCAGAAGTGCGATAAGAGTTTCACATTTAAAACATAAACTCATCTGATACAACAGCTCTCCATAATCACTATTACTATTTTTCCATTTTCTGAATGAAGAAACTGAGACTCAGAAAGGTGAAGCAACTTGCACAAAGTCACACAGCCAAGATACAAATTCATTCTTGTTTGCTCTAAAAGCCCATAATAGTAATCATATATGTCCAGCAAAAACACACGGCCACCTGACTGTCCCATCCCCATATACAGACAAAGGCCACAGTGAGCACTGCACGATTTGCTGAGTTCCACCACCTCAAGTCCTGGACAGAAGTGAATGGATGTGGTCCAGACAGCTCAAGAGAGCCACGCTGGCCAAGACTACCAGAAACCTAAGTGTGCCTTAGACTAGAAACAGGTACACTCTCTCAGAAGTAAATATAGTATTTATGGAGATGATCTAACTAGGAAAACATCCAAAGACAGACCAGTATGTTTAGTTTGGGGAACATTTGTTAGTACAAAGTTCATCACAGCTCTGAGGGAAAGAATAAAGCGCTTCAAGACTGAATGAAAATACAAGCTACTTGAGAAGAGAAGCAAAAGCTCCTATTTTAAGTTTTAGTCTAAAATGGATTTGCATTTGAAAATATTGTCTATGGCTGTGTATGATTCCATTTTGATAGACAGGAAATTATGGGAGCATGTCAGAGGGAAAAAACCATCAAGGAAATGTTTGAAGTATCTATGGAGGTAATTGGAAAAACACTTCAATGATGGGTACATCGTTATTAAGTAACATTTTTTCTAAAGAAATTTCAATTTCAATGAGCCTGGGTGGCTCAGTCGGTTAAGCGCCCGACTTCAGCTCAGGTCACGATCTCACAGTCCGTGAGTTCGAGCCCCGCGTCGGGCTCTGGGCTAATGGCTCAGAGCCTGGAGCCTGCTTCCAGTTCTGTGTCTCCCCTCTCTCTGCCCCTCCCCCGTTCATGCTCTGTCTCTCTCTGTCTCAAAAATAAATAAACGTTAAAAAAAATTAAGAAAAAAAGAAATTTCAATTCGTAAGTGAGCACAGGAAGTCTTTGAATAAAGAAAAATATGTTCTATGACAACGAATTGTCACCGTGGATGATAAAAATATGAGCAAAAATAAAATGCCTTCTCTCTCAGCACTCCTCTCCCATCCCCTCCCTCACACATACTCAGAACATCCTGAACCACTTGGACTTCTCAGCAAGTGCCATGGTCTTCCCAGTGTTGGTGATGCTTATAGTGCATCCTCAGCCTGGAAGTCGTGGCTCCTCCCCTTTTCTGTCTGATTAAACTACTCAGCCTTCCTCCTCCGGGAAGCCTTCCTGGGTCCCCTCTTCTGTCCTAACATCTATCATAGGATTCATCCCACTGTTTACTTGTCGGTCTCCACAAGAGACTAAGAATCCTTTGATTACAGAGATCACTCTCATTGCTTTTTATATCCCAGCACTTAGTTAAGGCGCCCAACACAGTTTTACTGAGCCAATAAAAACACATTGCAAAGTTAAGACTCTTTTAGAAATGAAAGGAAACTATATCTAAAATGCGAATTTTGCACTATTTTATTCTGGCCCTCATAGTTCCTAAGGGTGTACTTAAAATATACGCACAGCAGGATTTACTGGATATTGCCAACTGTCCTTCATTAAAAGTATTTTATACCCCCAAACCACAGAAACATACTGGTACTTCAAACAGATTATTGTTCAACGAATGTATCAATTCAAATAGTATAACAGTAATCACACAAAGTGTTGATAAAAATTTAAAGAGCATAGTGGCAGTTATATTTTAAATAACTAGGTGCTGCCTAGTGCTGCCTAGTTCTGACACTGATTCCAATGGGGACAAGCCATTCACCTTTTGGTTTCAGGTTCTCCACCCATAAAAATGGGGATAATATCACTGCCACTTCCTCCTCCTTTCAGGTCCTATGAGGCCAATGGAGGTCTGTAAGAGTGGAGATCTTCACTATTAATAAAGGCACCATTATCAAGGTTCCTATTCACTCAGGTGGCAATAATCCTTCCCTACCGCACCCCTTCTTAGCAGGTTAATAAAGTCTTTTCTTGCATAAAGTCTTTGCCAGTCAAAACAAAAGGCACATGGGTGGGCACAAGTTCCTCTCGCTGCTGCTTGGTCTGAGCCAGAAGCCACGAGGAACCCGAGGCCACGAGGACCCGGCAGAGGCCGCGTCTGTGCCCCTCTGGACCCCGTTACACCCCTGCCGGGTGAAACGGACTCTGGGCCTTTCCCCCGCTCCGGGTGGGGAAGAGCGCGGCTGCCGGTGGAGACGACTCGTGTCATGGGTCATCATAGCCCGGAGTAGCTTGGGGGAAAGGTCGTGCGACTCTAGGGCGCGGGAGAGGAGCTTACCTGGCTTCGCAGAGAGGCGCCGGGGGCGGGTGTGGAACGAACACCCCACAGTCCGACGGCGGAGGCTGCTGCTTCTTCTTGGAGCGCCAGATGTGGAAAGGGGTGTGCTTCTTGGGGGTCCTGGACGGACCGGACTCCGCGTGGTCGCCCTGAGGTGGCGGCGACAGTGGCATCTTCTTGTCCGCCTCCTCCGCCGCCCGGCCCTTGTGGAAGAACATACCTGGGCGCCAGCTCGCCCGCCTTTCCCAGCGCGCCGTCGGACCCCGCCCCCTCGTCGCCGGTGCGGGGGACGGCAGAGGGTTAGAGGACGAGGACCGAGCAGCGCGCGAGCAGCCTGGCAGCCCGAGCCCTCCGGGCTCAGGCGACTTCTCGGCCGCGGCACAGCGCCCCCACGCGGCGAGGGCGGCACCCGGCGCGTACCCAGGTGCGGCGCGCGCGGTGGGAGCCACAGGTGGAGTCGACACGCCCCCGGTTCCCACCCTGGGGACGCCCGGCAGCCGTGGAGCAGCGACACCTGCTGGACTCCCTGGGAACTACCTCTCCTGACACGGCATCGCCGGCTCTGGGCTGGGAGCCAGAGCTGGGTCGGATTTCGACGGCGCCCCTGGTACACGGGCCATCCGTCGCCTGCGGAATTGTTGGCCACTTGCGGCCTGTGTCAGGCTGGCGGGATGAGTGGCTTACCCAGGAGCCCCGCCTGAAGAAGGATGGGAGAGGCGCATCCCGTGGCCGGGCCACCCGGCAATTAGGACTGTTCCACTCTGACCTTTGGGTGGCTTGGGCAATGTCACATGTTGGCTGGCTTCCGTTCTTTTTTTGTAAACACGCGTGCCAACTCCTCTCCTCTCCCTTCAAGAGTCTAAGTAATTAATTTGTATTTGCGTCTCATAAATCGCAAAAGGATAAAAAACAGAAGGGAATTGGGTATATTCCCCAGTTCCCAAAGGGCTCCCTCACGGTGAATTAAATGCCAGTCCCAGGAGGTTGTCATTATCTGCTTTACTGTTAATGGCTTTTCCTTTCTTAACCTCACAGTTGTGCTTAAATAGCAAAGAACTGATGTTTAAGCAAAGGAAGCGCATGAGCAATTATTAGGGGGCATTATTAGAGTATAAAGAGCTCAAGAACCTAGCATTGCTGCTTAAAAATTAAATGCAGTTCCAGTCGTCCCTCTTATACTTCAATACCTTCTTTTCTCTTTACGGACCCAACTCATTCACTCCCTCCTTCGTTCATTCACTCATTCATTCAAGGAACATTTATTTTTATTTAGGTTTTAAATACATTTTTATCAAGAAACAACCTACATACGGTAAAGCAAACGCACAGATCGTAAGTATATAGCTCAAATGTTTACATATTATGTGGTTGGGGGTGTAAAATGGTTTTAGTGAAGGACAGTTAACCTTGTCTCAGAAAATCCTTCTGTGTGTGGCTTTTAAATATACCATTATAGGGGTGCCTGGGTGGCGCAGTCGGTTAAGCGTCCGACTTCAGCCAGGTCACGATCTCGCGGTCCGTGAGTTCGAGCCCTGCGTCGGGCTCTGGGCTGATGGCTCAGCGCATGGAGCCTGTTTCCGATTCTGTGTCTCCCTCTCTCTCTGCCCCTCCCCCGTTCATGCTCTGTCTCTCTCTGTCCCAAAAATAAATACACGTTGAAAAAAAAATTTAAATATACCATTATAAAAATATAGAGTATTTCCAAAACTTCAGAAGTCTCTTCTGTCACCTTCGAGTGCCTTAGTGTCTGTCTTACTTCTGCAAAAGATAACCATCCTTCTAAACTTCATCACCAGAGGTTAATTTTGCCTCTTCTGGAAGTTCATATAAGTGGCATCACAATATGTACTTTTCTTGTGTCCAATTTCTTTTGCTCAGTATTAGTCTATAAGAATCATCCATATTGTTGCATGTAATTTTTCATTTTGAATAAAAAATATTGTGCACTATTCTGTGACATGAATAGACCACAATTAATGTATCCAATCTGTGGTTGGGCATTTAGGTTGTTTGGGACTATTATGAATAAAGCTGATATAACATAAGCACTTTTGGGGGGATATATATCTAAGAGTTCAATCTCTGTGTTACAGGGTATGCAAATGTGAACATGTGTAAATTTTTTTGCTAATGCTCAACATTACTAAAGTTTGCCAAGTAATTTTCCAAAAAGGTTGTCAGTTTATATTCCTTTCGGCAGTGTTTGAAATTTACAGTTTTTCCACATTTTCATTAACACCTACTATTATCAATCCTTTTTATTTTGGCCATTCTGATGAGGGCGTAGTGGTTTCTCATTGCAATTTAAATTTATGTTTCCTCAAAAAAACATTTATTGAGTTTATTTCATGCTGATTAAATGCCCAGCCCTGACTTGGCATGAGTTGAGTGACACTGACAGGTACACAGATGACATACATCAAAAGGAAAGAGAATTAGCAGAGGAATGTACAAAGCGTTACGGGAGTTTGGAAACATTACTAACACAGTCTGGGAGTCTGGGAGGGAGGAAGAGGAGTGGTCTGCCGAGATTTATTATAAAAATGGTCCTTGAACTGATACTTAAAGGGCAAAGGGAACAGCAAGGAAAGGGGAAGAGAAGGGAAGAAGGAAGAAAGGGAAAGGGAAGCAAAGGGGGAGAAGGGAAGAGGGAAAAAGAGGAAATCTCATGCACACTTGCTCAAATATTTTCAAGTTCAGAGATTCCATCTTTTATTCCTGACTCCCCCAAACAGCATTCTTCAAGCCACTCCCCCTTTGAGCCACCAGTTCCAGATTTGGTGGAACCAAATCTGGAACATATTTTGGTTAACACACTGTGCACAATGCATGCACATTATTTATTTATATACCTGTGTCTCATAGTAGCCTGAGAGAAACTTAAGGACATTTCTCATTTATTTTTATATTTTCAGCACATAAATGCTCATTAATTGAAATACTCAAATAAATTGGTACACTAACTTAATTGGATACGTAGAATGTTTCAGGCACAGTTCTTTTAGATTGTACACTTTGTTGTTTTCTTTTCTTTTTTTTCTTCAGGAGAGAGAGTGGGGGAAGGGGCAGAGAGAGAGGGAGAGCGAGAGAATCCCAAGCAGGCTCCATGAGAGGCTTGAGCTCACGAACCGTGAGATGACTTGAGCTGAAATCAAGAATTGGACGCTTAACTGACTGAGCCACCCAGGCGCCCCTAGACTGTACACTTTGAAAAAGCAAAGATCCCGTGTGTCTTTTTCACTGTAATCTCTCCAATGACCAGCACAGTGCATGGCACAGAGTAGGCACTCGATGTATAATTTTAGTTGAATCATTAAGAAATCAGGTCTATGCATAGAAGCATAACATACAGTACTCATGATAAATCTAATGAGGGAAGCAAGCACCTTCATACTATACAACTTGATTAAATAAATGACAACTTGCACAATAAAACGCGCTAAGTGTTCTAACCAAAGTGCTTCACTGTTTTTCAGTCCTTGAGAAACAGATCTACTTGGGCTTGTTTGGGCGATGAATTAATTTATCCCAGCATTTAGGTGGCCCACGGGATATCCCACAGAGCCAGAGAGCCAGACCCTGAAACCCAGCCATGGCCAGCCACCACAGAGAGCCGGTCTAGCAACACTGCTCTCCCCTCTCAGCACAAGGAGCTTCACACAGGCAGTGCTGTTCCTATCGCCCCAAGAATCAAAGGCCTGTTCCAATCACTCTCGATAGACCATCAGCCTCCCCCCCCACCCCCCACTTACACATGTACTGTGAAAGGAGTAAGAGTTTCTAAAAGAAGAGTTTTATGAAGGCATGTCTGATGTGGGGGAGTCTGGGTCATTTAACAGCTTCCTAGCTGCAAGGGAAATTAAAGTTTTCTGGATTTTACTTCAGAGAGATGAAATTCATGTGGCTGAAAATCTGCCAAACGTAGCACATCCCATAGCACATAACACAGTCTAGGCCCCCAAAAGCATGAAAGATGGTCACTGCCAGAGGAAAGGGCAAAAGGCTATGGGAACACAGAAGTGACTAACTCTGTATGGCTCAGGGAAGTCATTAGCAAGGAGGTGACTGGTTTATGAGCTGTGCTGATGAATAAGAATTTACCAGATGGAGAAGGAAGGGCTGGCAATCCAGGAAGAGTAAACAACATGGGCCAAGTCCCAGGATTGTGAAAGGGCGTGCGTTGTTGGTGGGGAGTAGTGAGAAGCTTAGTGAGGTTGGGGGGAAGGAGGATGGGGTGGGGCAGGCAGAGTGGCAGGAGATGACGATCGATCGTGGAATTAGGTGGGGCCAGATGGCTAAGCACTCATTAAGCCATGCTTTTAAGGAATTAGCTTTCAGGCAATAGGGACTGAGGATACATTTTTAAGTCGAGGAGTGACATAAACAAATTTGGGATTTATAAAGTGTACCCTGAATGGAGTGGAGCAGGGTGAAACTAACTGAGGAAGACCAGGTAGGAAGTTGCTACAAGAGGTCAGGTGAGGGCGATAGGAGCCCACACCAAAGCAGTCGGGTGGGAATCTGAGAGGAGGGTACGTGTAGGAGATGGAATCACTAGGGATTGTGATGAACAAAGAAGGAGAAGCAGTCACGGATGACTATGAAATTAGGTTTCCAGGTTAGGTAAACGGACGGAGGTGAAACCATTAACTAAAAAACAGTAAAACGGGAGAAAGAGTAGGTCATGAAAATAAATTTGGTTTTGAACATATTGAGGCTGAAGTGCTTGGTGGCTATATGAGCAGAGATTTCTAAGAACTCATTGAAAAAGATGGTTCTGGAGGTCACAGGTCGGAGCTACGCGTCATTGAACAGGTGGGAGTTGATGCCATGAAATTGAATAAGACCACCCAGGGCAAATGTGTAGAACAAGGAGGAACAAGGTCAAAACTCTGAATAATGCAAACATTTAACTAACACTAACATTAAGACGTAGGAGGATACCTGGCACAGAGTGTATCCCTTTGGCAAGGTCATGTTGTTTCTGTCTTTAGGATTTTACTGAATAGATAGAGGTGGGGTCCTCTTATCTATCTTATAATGCCCTTCACACTCCTCTCCCTCTATCCAGCAATCGGAGGTCCATCTCTAATCTCCTCTCATCCTCCAAGAGGCCAACTCCCTCTAACCTACAGGGATTATTTTTTTCTTTCTCTAGACTTCTGTTACACGTTCTATCTGAATTTAAGTTGACATTATGGTAGATTGTAAAAATGCCCACAATTCTCCACTCTTTCCATAAAGAAGCAGGGTCTCTTTTCTCACTCCCTAAATCTGGGTTGGCTGTGCCTTATTTTGGTAAATGAAACGTTAGCACAAGTAATGCAAGGAGTACTTGAAAAGATCTTGCACACTGGGCTTACCTCCTTGCTTCTCTTGGAATCTTACTGCTATATGAACATGCCTAGATTAGCCTGCTAGATGATAAGAGATGCGTGGCCAAGTCACCCCCATCACTCCCTTCTAACAGAGAGCCACCTGTCACAAATGTGAGTGAGACCATTTGGGATCAGCCAGTCCCATTTAAATCACCAACTGGTCATTGACACATGGAAGAGACTATTAGAGATTAGTGGAAGCTGTCCCAGATCAGAACTGCCCAGCAGAATCATGAGCTAACCAAATGGTTGTTTTAAGCCACTAGGTGTTGTTGTTGTTTGTCTAAAAATATTTGCTGCAGAAAAAAAAAAAAAATAGTGACCTGGAATAAGGTCAGTAAAGAGCCAACTCAGTTGCAAACACCATTTGTATTTTAATGTCAGAGATATAAAATGAATGGAAGCTGTGGAAAATCCTGAGCTCTCACATAAAGATTCAATTATATTCAAACTACGTAATAAGAAAATGCATCTCAGCCCAAAGCAGTCACAAAGTGTTTACTTGAATTGGACCGATTAAAATCTACTTAAAAATCATTTAAAGAGGTGGAACTGGGAATCCTCAAACTGGCCTTAATATCACCACCATTTTTAGAGTACACTTGTATTATATTAGAAAGATAGTGTTCAATTAAGTCACTAAATTTTGAGGTAGTTTGTTATGCAGATACTAATCAGATACTAGCAGATTAAAATCTGTTCCCTTCAACTACTATTTAGGTGAGCTCATATTCTTGACGTCTCCAACGTACAAATTAGCTGTACTTTGTAAGTCAGTTATTTGAAATTTGGAATACATTGCCTCATGGAAACAGATTTATTTAGAGGTCCACTTCATACACTAGCCCACAGGAGTCAATTTAACATATGATGGAGCCCAAATACCTTATTTTAATGCAAAGCCATAGAACATAATTCCCTTATTAGTAGTGTTGACTTGGGGCACCTGGGTGGCTTAATTGGTTAAGCATCTGATTCTTGATTTTGACTCAGGTCATGATCTCATGGTGGTGAGATCAAGTTCACACCAGGTAAGTGTCCATAAATAGTTGAATGGATAAAGAATATGTGGTATGTATACACAGTGGAATATCACTTAGCCATAAAAAGGAATGAGATCTTGCCGTTCATGACAACATGGCTGGACCTAGAAGGTATTATGCTGAGTGAAATAATTCAGAGAAACAACTACAAGACGATTTCACTTATATGTGGAATTTAAAAAACAGAACAAATGAGCAAGTAAACAAAAAACCAAAACAGAAACAAATTCATAAATACAGAGAACAAACTGATGGTTGCCAGAGGGGAAGGGGTGAGGAGGATAGACAAAGTAGGTAAAGGGATTAACAGGCACAAACTTCCAGTCATAAAATAAATAAGTTATGGGAATGAAAGGAAAGCATAGGGAATACAGTAATATTGTAATAATTGTGCATAGTGAGATAGTAACTACACTTACCGTGATAAGCATTTTGTAATATAATTGTCATCTCACTATGTTGTACACCTGAAACACAAATAATATTGTATGTCAACTATACTTCAGTAAAACAAAAAAAAACTTAGCACTCAACAAAATACAGTTTACAATGTTCTACATCCAGTAAAAATTACTAGACAGATAAAGAGGTAGGTAAATAAGGCTCATAAGCAGGGGAAAATTCAGTCAGTAGAAACTCATCCAGAAATGACAAAGACGATGGAAATAATATACAAAGCTTAAAACCATTATTGTAAATATTCCCAAGCATTTAAAGGAAAACATGAACATAACGAAAGAAAGGAAAAATAGAGAAAAGAATCAAATGAAATGTCTAAAGGTGAAAAAAAAATGTCATATCTAAAATGAAAAAACAGGGGCGCCTGGATGGCTCAGTTGGTTGAGTGTCCAACTTTGGCTCAGGTCATGATCTCAGTTGGTGAGTTCGAGCCCGGCATTGGGCTCTGTGCTAACAGCTCAGAGCCTGGAGCCTGCTTTGGATTCTGTGTCTCCCTCTCTCTCTGCCCTTCCCCTGATTGCACTCTGTTTCTGTCTCTCTCTCTCTCTCTCTCAAAAATAAATAAACATTAAAATAAAACTTAAGTGCAGAAAAAAAATGATTCACCTAGGATTTTTTATCCAGTGAAAATGTTCTTTGAAAATGAAGACAAAAATTAAGATACACTTAGAGAAACAAAATCTGAGAGAATGTATCACCAGTAGACCTGCACTATGAAAAAATAAAAATATTAAAAATAATAAATAAATAAAATATCAAAGGAAGTTCTTCAGCTGAAGGAAAATGATTATCAGACAGAACGTAGATCTGTGATTATCAGAGAGAACATAGATCTATATGAAAGAATGAAAGCATATTAGAAATGATAACTATATGGGTAACTACAAAAGGCATTTTTTTCTCATTTAAAAATTTGTACAAGAGAGCTGACTAGAGTAAAAATAATAGCAATGTACTGAGAAGTTTATGACATACTTAAAAATAAAGTTAGGACAAAAATAGCACAAAGGAGCAGAGGTGAGACATGGAGGCATGGGGGGAGGAGGAAGGGAGGAAGAGAGAGAGAGAAAGGTACAATGAACCCCCATATACTTTCACTCCGGCTCATCAGTTGTTCAAAATTTGCCACTTTTATTTTCTCTCTCTCTCTCATGTGTTAATTCAGCAAATTTTCGTTGAATTATTTGAAGATAGTATGCTGACATGAAGATACTTCACCCATAAATACTTCAACGTGTGTCTCCTAAGTACACGGATAATCTTCTACATAACCATGATACAATTACCACACTCAGAAAATATAACATCATTATAATACTGTCATCTAATATAAGTTCATATCACATATTCCCAACTGTCCATAGACCACATGTTTTGAATCCAAAATTGAGAATCCCTCCCAGAAGGAAGTTCCCCAGCACTAGGATTATATCTTTCATGTTCCTGTCACCTCTCTGGCACCACAAAAAGAAAACTTGGTTTACTCTCATCTCTACTGAATTTCAGCTATTCTTTTGTGTGAATGTTTCCAAGTCAGGTGTCCATTTGCATTTATTTCTGTGACTTAATATTTATTTGGGTATTTCTTGGGTTACAGTCCACTTCTCCCATGAGAATGTTTCACAGGGTAGAGATTGTTTCCCTCTAACCTCAAATGTATTCCCAGAATTTAGCAAGTGTTTGTCACATAATAGGTGTTCAATAAATATTTTTGGAACAAATGAATGAATGAAGTCTTTAAGTTGTGGAAATACCTCTATTTCTTTTATGTTTCTCTGCATGACATAGAAGGGGCCCTCCGTGGGAATGTAAAAGGTCCTTGTTAACAGAAAATATTCAACTGTTCAATTTCACTGTTCCTTTTGTACTTTCCTTCAACATTTAGAGAGCAGAAAAGGAATACAGGGAATATTAGATTTGATCTCCAAATCAGTACACCAAAATGTAAGAATCTAGTTAACTATGGAGAGAACTTATTTCTGTGGCAAAGGAAGAAATTTTTTTTTCATAATTTTGATATAGCCCTCTAGAACAATTATTTACTATGCATTTCCTAAGTGTCAAACACTGTGCTAAATACTTTACATGCATTTTCAAGTTTTATTGTTTTATTTTTTAAAGTCAGATTTATTTAAGTGTACTTGACATTCAGTAAAATTCATAGTTTTTTTGTGTATACTTGTGTGAATTTTAACAACCTCACAAAGTTGTGTAACTATCATCATAATCATCACCTCTTATGTCCCTTTTACACATGTTATTTAATCCTCCTAACTACTTTTTTTAGGTATTTATATTCACCATTCTTATTCTGGGAGGAAGAAAAACTAAGGCTAAATGCAATTGAGTAACTTATGTAGCATACATAGTAGGTGGCAGGGCTTGGACACCACACAAGGTCTGTTTGACTCTGAATCTCAGGATTCAAGTAGTCGGCGTGCCATTATTAAGTTGTGGTATTCCATTTGTCCAGCGTTGAATTTCCCATTTTGTTATACAATGGAATGACCATAGAGCTGTGGCAACAAGAGGAAATTAAAGTGAACCTTTAAAAAATACAAAGGATACAGTAAATGAATTACAAGGTAAATATTATGTCAAATTAGAGATACACACTATCTTTTTTTAAAAAAAAATTAATGTTTATTTTTAGAGAGAGGGAGAGCACACATACAACCGGGGGAGGGGCAGAGAGAAAGGGAGACAGAATTTGGGACAGGTTCCGTGCTGTCAGCACAAAGCCAGAAGCAGGGCTCGAATCCACAAATCCTGAGATCAAGACCTCAGCTGAAGGAGGATGCTCAACTGACTGAGCCCTCCAAGCGCCCCTGTATACTTTCTCTTCACACAAGATTAAAGCAAGTAAATTTTTAGCTCATTAATATGGTAGTAAACACTTGTTTAGTTTGAATTTTAACTTCACTTCACAATTGAGGACTCCATGAGTCCCTTGCATCTAGAAATGCGCTAGGATAAAATTTGGGGTTTGGTGACTGCCTGACATGTTGGACCCAGATAGTTCCTGTCCTCATGCAGCTTACCGTCAAGTTTCACAGATAAAATGATTATCTGCTTTATGACTTTATTCAGCATTCTGACATGATGGTAGTTACAGCTAGATCCTGGCTCTGCTCTGGCCTCCCTGATTTCCAAAACCCTCTCTACCAACAGTGGCAAAAGTGAAAAAGCAGCGGAAGCCAGAGGTCAACCAGAAGGTCAGAGCCACCTTTATCACACCCTTGCATGACGTCAGCCTCAAGCTGTCGGAAACAACTAAGTAGTTCACGGCTAAAACCTGGTCTGTTTTAGAAATACATAAGCTAATAATCCTTAAAACATGGAATATAAAATATGTTGTCCCTCCTCAAAGTTGAAACTCCAGAAGGCCACACACTTGTTGAGCAACAATGTAATCACTCAGAGCATCAACAAAACTCTTTCGCAATTGCCTTTAAGCCCTTTATATTTTATCAAGAAAGCTTTTAACGCTAGAAGTAGACCAATATTTCCATTGCACGATCTAATGCCAAATATGTTGCCTTGAGCTAATTATATATCCATATTCAGCACATATGTTTGTACCTAGATGTTTGCTTATAGTCACAAAATTTTGTTATTCTCCAATCTCTTCTACATTCAATCAAGCCTCTGCGGTGTCTGGTGATGCTGTTATTACAAACATCATTGCCATTAACCGACTTTGAGTCCTAGGAGATGCCTGCTGAAGATTATCCCCTTCATTGGTATATAATGAATATTAATGCTAGAATAAATTTAAGAATGCCTAGAGAGAGTGGTTCATTGGTTAATCATAGACAATCCTCACTACATGAATAAAGCCTGAGTACATGATTTAGATATGGAGATTTAATGTAATAGAATGATCATACATCATGTTTATTTCAGTACATTTAGTGACAGCAAATTTATTTTTCAAGGATAATTTTTTTTAACATAGAGTAGAGGTATCTAAAGCCAAAAATAGTTAATAAAGTAGATGACCCAAATAAGTTACTTGTTTTTTTTTTTTTTTCCGGGGGGAGAGTATAAAAATTAGCTATGTTTATAAAGTAATGTGAATTGTTTTCCTTGTGCGTTTCTTTAACTAGGTTTAAAGGCAGTTGCAAAAGAGTTTTGTTGATGCTCTTAGAAATTTCATTATTGTTCAACACGTAAGTTGTCTTCGGGAGTTTCAACTTTGCGAAAGGACAACATATTTTATATCGTTATGCTTGCTTGAAAAGGTCACCCAACTTTATAGTTATACCTTTTTTTTTTAAGTTTATTTATTTTGAGGGGGGGGGCAGAGAGAGAGGGAGAGAGATAATCCCAAGCAGACTCCATGCTGTCAGCATAGAGCCCAATGCAGGGCTTGATCTCATGAGCCATGAGATCATGACTTGAGTTGAAATTAAGGGTTGGACTCTTAACTGACTGAGCCACCCAAGTGCCCCTATAGTTATACCTTTAAGCTAATGGCCTTAATTCAAGAAACTAATTTTGTCTGTAAAGAGAATTGGGAACTTGGGAGTTAACCCTGGAATTTTTAATATATGCATCCTTAGTCAATCAATAAGCATGGTTCAGGGCACCATTAAGTGCTATGTGGGACCCAAAGTATCTTTTAGGAATTTAACATCTAGTTTAACATAGGACTAGTAAATATTAAATGATTTGATGACAAAATAAAGAAGTTGTTGCTTTGATGTGAGTTTTCAATTATTATTGTATCATTAGCTTACTAGTCGAATGAATAAAACTAATAAATTTCATTTTTTTTTCTATTCCTTGGGTGGACCTTGATCTACTATTACTCCTTCTCTCTTCCTTTCATGGCCTAAATAGCTACTCAGGACAACACCCATACCTTATTTACTGAAACATTCAAATTGTTTGGACGAGGCCTATCCTGCAACTAACTAACATATGATAGATTTACATACCACATAGGTTAAGCATTGCCCTTCCATAGTAAATTGAGAACATTATGTAATTATTCCATATGAGTGAGGATTTTGCAAGAGAGGACATAATTATTATATGAAGAAATGAAATGAAAATAATACTTCTCATTTGTATTGCTTACTAACTTGTATGAACTACATATTCCTGGATTTTTAATTCATATTTGCCATTTTCTGAAAAAGGATTTGAGACAGGTGAGTGCAGTGTAGATAATACATAAGCAATGGGCTGTGTAGGTTGGTTTCTGTACTCAGAACTTAGAATATAATTTTATACCCTGTAGTAATAACATAATAAAAGTGGTTTAAATGTTTAAGCAACCACCTTCCAACACTGCTTACCTTGATAGTTGTGGGTAATATACATGAGTGAAGTTAATGCAGGAATTTCTATAATTTCATGTCCAGAACAATCCGTATCAATGTGGGCTGATTGTTCTGACTAAAAGGACCAGGCAATTCAAAGCAAAAGTTAGTGTAATTGATTTTCCTCCTACTGAATTGACATTGGCTACGATGTACCAATTACCTAAATTATTGGACTCTGGATTCATGCCCATTATATCAGATCTGAAACAGGTTGTCATTTTGTTGTATTATTTTTTAAAGATTTTTAATTTTTTAAAATATTTATTGATTTTTGAGAGAGAGAGAGATGCAGTTTGAACTGGGGAGGGGCAGAGAGAGAAGAAGATACAGAATCAGAAACAGGCTCCAGGCTCTGAACTGTCAGCACAGAGCCTGACATGGCGCTCGAACTCACGAACAAGGAGATCATGACCTGAGACACCTAGACGCCCTAAGATTTTATTTTTAAGTAATCGCTGCCCCCAATGTTGGGCTCAAACTCACTATTCTGAGATCAAGAGTCACACGCTCCTCTGACTGAGCTAGCCAGGTGCCCCAGATTGTCATTTTAAAAAGTAGAATTAAAGGGCACCTGGGTGGCTGAGTC
This sequence comes from Prionailurus bengalensis, assembly GCF_016509475.1. Lineage (NCBI taxonomy): Eukaryota > Metazoa > Chordata > Mammalia > Carnivora > Felidae > Prionailurus > Prionailurus bengalensis. The sequence goes on along the minus strand of NC_057349.1, from coordinate 95,823,164 downwards.
AGTTAAGTGTCCAACTCTGGCTCAGGTCATGATCTCACGGTTCGTGAGTTCGAGCTCCATGTCAGTCTCTGTGTTGACAGCTCAAAGCCTGAGACCTGCTTCAGATTCTGGGTCTCCCTCTCTCTCTGTCCTTCCCCCACTGGTGCTCTGTCTCTCTCTTTCAAAAATAAATAAACATTTTTTAAAAAGTAGAATTAAGTGAGGTCATGTAGTAGACATGGTCATGTAGCCCAATATCCATGTCACCTTCTTTAAAACATTACCCTGATTATATCTGAGATCAGAAATGTACCCAACTAAAAATACTTGATATTCCAGTCTCTCTTCCAGATGGGAGTGTCCATTTGACACCATTTGGCCTAAGACATACAGATGGATGCCCCTGGGCTGGGTTTGCCTTCCTAAATAAAGTAGTAAACCTTTAAGAGGAAAAAGTCTCTGGCCTGCATCCTTTTCATTTTCTTGTCTTCTTCCCTCCTGGGATATGAATGTTATGCCAAAGAAGCATCTTATAAATCCATCTTATGACCCAAGAGATGGTGGGGCGGGAAGACAGAAGTATCCTGCGACAATGATGCCATCATGGAGCCATTACCCCAGCCCTAGTTATTTACCTCTAGGTTTCTAATGTGAGAAATAATACATTTCTATTTTGGTTGAGTTTTCTGCCATCTTCAAATTACACAGGCTAAAAGCATAAGAGACTCTTAAAAACTGAGAACAAACTGAGGGTTGATGGGGGTTGGGAGGGAGGGGAGGGTGGGTGATGGGTATTGAGGAGGGCACCTTTTGGGATGAGCACTGGGTGTTGTATGGAAACCAATTTGACAATAAATTTCATATATTGAAAAAAAACAACAAATTACACAGGCTATAAAAGTGCCCTAACTGGTTGACCAAAAAATGGTAGCTATTCTCTGTGAGATTTGGTGAATAGGAAACATTTTAGGAAAGCTTTAATTCATTAATAAATTGATATGAAAACACGTGAGAGAGGGGAGGCTGGCTGGCTCAGCCGGTAGAGCATGTGACTCTTGATCTCAAGGTTGTGAGTTTGAGCCCCGTGATGAGTGCAGAGATTACTTAAAAAATTAAAAAGGAAAAACAGGTGAGAGAATCTAATGGAGGGAGGTAAAAGCAATGATATTATTAATAATTATTATTATAGTTAATCTTTATTGAGTGGTTACCATATGCCAGGCACTGTGTTACGTGTTACATGTATGGTATCTATATCTCACTTATTACTTTCAGCAATCCTATGGGGTAGCACTAGAGTTATCCCTATTTTATAGGTAAGAGGAATGAAGCTTGGAAAAGTTAAATAATTTGCCTTCGGTTACACAGCTAATTGGTGGTAGGGCTGAGATTCTGGTTTTTTGTTTTGTTTGTTTGTTTGTTTGTCAGGAGGTTGGTTCCATCTGAGACCTCTCATGGCTTCCTTCTCATTGTGTCCTCACATGTCATCTGTGTGTTTGTGTCCTAATATTCTCTACTAATGAGGATACCAGTCGTAGTGGATTAAGGCCCACCCTAAAGAACTCATGTTAACTTAATCCCCAAATAGTGTGTCACATCCTCAGGTGCTGGGGGTTAGGGCTTCACCTGGCCTGGGATTCTTAACATCATGCTGTGTCTCTCCTTAATCTTCCCTACTTCCCACAACTCCATAGCCAGATGAGAAGATAAGGCCCAAATATAAAGGGGCAGGATGGGAATTTGAGTCAGTCCAGGGATAAGTGGGCAAAGATTAGTAGCAGAAGAGAGTTGCCCAAAAAGAAGTAGAGGAGAAAGCATTAGCTCACAAAACAACATCCTGTTTTCTAAATGAGTCTCAGATTATGATATGTAGGCAACAAAAAGCAAGGCAGGAGCAATTTATGATGAACAGAATTAACTGTTAATTCCTAAATATGAGTAAATGAGTGCCAGGAACAAGAGAAATCTGAAAAGGAGGAGGAGTGGTCTGAAATCGTCACTAGGAGAGGCAAAGTTATAGACTGCCCTGCAGAGCTTCTTGATTGAGAAGGGTAGTTTACAGAATTGGACTTGTACTTACACTGATGTGTATGAACTAAATGATGGTATGTGCTCACTAAAGTGTAGTTGTGACCAAGAGAATACCCCTCACAGACCTCTAGGTGTGAGTGAAAGTGGTTGACCAAGGGCCCAATGTGAACTCTGAAATCCACGTTTCCCGCATGCTGCTCATGGCCAAGACCAATGAATGAATATGGCCCAGACTCTAAGGCAGTCCTAATCCTAGGAGACACCCTCTCCCCTGATTGATGACTTTGGCTTGAGGATTCTTCAACATTCTTTGCTATGCCTTCCTTAGGCTGCAATAGCTGACTGATGGCTTTCCAGGCCCCTTCCTGTGCCTCCTCCCCAATTTTCTATCGCAAGGATTTCTCCTAATAAAACCTTTGCAAATTTGATATCCTTTTATACTCTTTTGGTATCTGCCTCTGGGAGGACCAGACTAACACAAGTGATAAATGATTTCCTAAGAAAATGTCTTCGGTCTGGACTTAGCTCTCAAAATCTAGATGTCTTTAGATGTTACCAAAAATGTACACAAGGATTCTTCACAGGCAAGCTCCATTTTGTATGCTGTCTTGGCATGAACCATAACTGAAACCCCAGCCCCCCTCATACACACTCTCCATCTAATCAGTAACTATTTCTCCTTCCCATCCCACCCCCACTACCTTTCTTGTCATTTTTCAGTTGACTGTAGTAGCTTTTCAGGTGTTCCCATTGCCCCCAGAGGCATCTCTGTCAAAACACCCTTGGTGTTGTGGTCTGAGGAAGCTTCTAAAACCACAACTCTGATCATATCACACCCTTAATTGAGACCCTTCAATACATCTCTGTGGTTACAGCGGCAGCTTTAGAACCTTCCGGAGGTGACCCACTAGAAGAAAGAAATTCTACATCACAGCACAATGCACACATACTTATATAGGATATGCATGTATGTGCATAATATACCTGAAGTAGAAGTTTTATGAGAAAAATTTACCCTTGCTACTTGTGATGCACTGTGATATCTTCTATTTTATGCTACTGTATTTTTTATAAAAATGTATTTCACACAAAAACAAGCATTGCAAACCACTAAATTGACCTCATTATCTACTAATAGATCATAACTTACAATTTGAAAAATCCTGGTCCAGAGGATAAAATCCAAATTCCTTATCTTGGTTTCAAGCCTTGTCCTGATAAAACCCCCCACAACAATTTTTTAAAAATATTTACTTATTTTTGGGAGAGCGCAAGCAGGAGGGAGGGACAGACAGAGGGGGACAGAGGATCTGAAGTGGACAGGCTCAGTGCTGACAGGCTGACAGCAGGGAGCCAGATGTGGGGCTCTAACTCATGAACCACAAGATCATGACCTGAGCCGAAGTCAGAAGCTCAACCGACTGAGCCACCCAGGTGGCCCCACAACAACAATTTTGTCTTCATTCATTTATTCATCTCACCAGTAAATAGCCTCCGAATGCCCACTACCTGTTAGGCACTATATGGGGAATTAAACAGTGAATAAAGGCTCAGTGCCAACCAGAGAAGAGAGTATTTTGTGAAACACAGAGCAGTGAAAAGCCTATTGACATTCAATGATAAAATGAATGTTTGGGCAGCACATAGGAAGTGTTCTTAGGCCATTCCTGGGGGTGTAGAGAGCACTTCCCAGAAGAAAAGACACCTAACAAATTAAGTCAGAATTAGCCAGGAAAAGGGAGCAGTGAGAAGTAGTGTCCCGGGCAGAGGAAACAGCTTGCCTGTGGCCCCAGAGATGAAAGAGGGTAGGACATTTTTGAAGAGTGAAAAGTGCCTCAGTGAGGCTGCCGGGCAGAGCCCATGGTAGGAGATGAAGATGGAAAGGCAGCAAATGACCCACAGATGCTGTTGAAAGCCACTCTTTCAGGTCAGGGTTTTCCAGATGTCTCAGAGATGCCTTGGGGACTGCAGAGAGACACAAGATAAAGGCCAAGCAGGTTGGGCTCTCCTTACCCCCTTCAACTTGAATAGCAGTGGCACAACATTAAAATTGTAGGGGCCAATGGCAGGCCAGCCAAGACGTACCACAAGAGCCCATTGATGATTTTGATTGAAGTTACTTAGGAGTCAACCAGGGCAAGGACCTTCAGCCCCTCCTCTACAGAACTCCCTCCCCGCGCCCCCCCCCCCCCCCCCCGCAAAGCAGAAATCTTCCATATAAAGCACAGCCTCCCTGTACTAAGAAGTAAAAGCACCAGATAGGAGCTTTGAAGCCAAGAAAACTACAAAAAAAAAAAAACTGTTACTTTTTTGCTACTCTACAACCTCAGCCCAAACTCTAGTTAGAAGTCTTACTAATTGAAACTCCTAAACCCCCGTTTTCTTTTTTCTGTCACTTCCTCATGAATACATTGTCTCTTTGTCTAAAAAGCATAAATACCACCTGTTTGGTCATTTCCTTAGGCCTCAATTTCATTACTGAGCTTCCATGCACCCATAATAAGGCTGGTTTTTTTTTTTTTTTCCTGTCAATCTTCCTCAAGTAAATTTTAGTCCAGCTAGTAGACCTGGAAGGGTAGAGGAAGAATTTTTCCTTCATATAGCATTTGATATAGAACATTCTGGAGGAAGTATGGGGAATGGATTGGAAAAGGGCCAGGTGGACAGGGGCCCCAAGCCAGGGTAGTGTCAGTAAGAGAGTAAGAGGAGAGAAGTGGAAAGAATTTAAAGTTGAGAAGAGAACTAGAGTGGGCTTGTGACAGAATTCTTGAACAAGCCTCATCATTTACACTTGCAGCATCTTCTCTTTCCTTTGCCGAGAACGTGGGTTCTTAACCTTATTTATTTATTCTTATTTTGGCGGTGGATCCCTTAGTCCAGTGAAGTCTATGGGGTCTTTCTCAGAAAAATATATTTAAATGCAGAAACATACATATTATTATAAAGAGACCAAATTATACTCATGTAAAATTATCCAAATATACAAAAAAACAAGTTTGTGTTATAGGATGTTTATTAAGGCAAGAAATAAGAAGGTCTCACGGTGGGGTCTAAAACCTCTAATTTCAAAGTAATGATACATGTAAATAATATTTCGAGACTATGAGTCAACTGCAATGTCAAGTTGACTGCATCTACGTTTCAATCAGTGGCCAGTTACAAGTATCGCTAATATTACTTCAGTCTGTGGCCTGTATTTATGATTGAAGGAAATTCTAAATTTCAAAGGGAGGAGGTTAGTGAAAATAAAGATGTAATGATCTTCCTATACAAATTCTTCAAACCCCTGAATTTGAACCACAGACTTCTTGGTTAAGAGCCCCTGGCTTAAAAGTCCTTTGCTTCCTTGTCTACCTGTTGTATCCTATCTGTCCTGCAAGACTTCTTTTATACATTGCTACTGGTTTGTTCTTGAAGCTAGGTTCCCATGATGGGTGTAAATAGTTCTATTACAGCCTGTTAGGGACTGTCGCAGTGATTTGTTTACTTATCAGTTCTCTGCCACACTGGAATGAGAGTTCTTTGAGGGAAGAAATTATTTCTGATGCGTCTTAGTATCCTGAGTACCTTGCATAGCTGCGCACAGGAAAGCCTACCCTAAATGAATGAACACATTGTTCTATGAGAAACACTCATCATTTTATAAATTGCTGGGAAAGCATTGGGCGGGGGGGGGGGGAGGTAGAAAATGATACTTTATTTGAATCTATCTTTCAGGAATACAAAAATTTCATGTTACGGTTAGTGGATGAAAAGAATGTTAGAAAATCTGCCTAGAAGAAGGCAGTGAATAGAATAAAGATGCATAAAAAAGTGCATGGAAATGTGGGGCAGGCAGGTGAAAGATTGCTGTTTAACTTTGCTCTTTGCTCTAATGGCAATCCAACAAAGATGAACAGTTTTTCTAAGGAGAAGTTTAGATCATGGGCCAGAAGCAGTCTTGGATACCTGAGACAGGTGAAGTATCAAACTACCTGAAGGCTACTTCTTAACTTCAGTCTCTGAATGGTTAAAGAAAGGATTTACAGGGAAGCTAAACTTTCAGAGCCCTACACTTGCATGAGCCCTTTCTGAGGGCATTCAATTTTGTATTTGTAAATTATTTATGAGCATGCGTGCTTTCTAAAGAGGACTTCCCAAACTGTATGAGCCTTGAGACCTTGGTTAGAATAGTAGAAAAATGTTACAGAATTGTGCCCAGCTCATAGTATGCTCAGTCCTGTCAACTAACCAGACAACTAATGGATACATGATGATGTTTCCAGCTTTCTGACATATAATATCTTACATTTGCAGAATAAAACACACTCACGACACCCCAGAGTGACATGATTAGTTTGTCCCTGCTTTTGATCAGTCTTTTATTCCTTTCCTGAAATACCTATGCCTTTTCCTTCTCTTTCAGGCTCTTAAGCCATGCCAGTTTTTTAAAGCCCAAGGTAATAGATGGATCTTAGAAACACAGTGATGGATAGAGAATGTTTCCGTTGTAGCGTTTAGAGAAACATGAAAAGTAAATCATGGCTTGTGTCTGGTAGTGAGAAGGCCAGAGGAGAAAGATAATGGAGAAAGATAAAGGAGGAAGGTGTGGGCTGGCTGTGCCATCAGATCTGGGAGGTGAATGCCAAGGTAATGATTATAAAGTGGACTTTTAAAAAATTCAGCACTTAAGCCACAACAAACTTTTTTTTTTGAGGTAAACCTGAATACTTTAATTAAAAAAAAATTAGGTGGTTTAAACCATACTGCTTGTCCCTAAAATTCAGAGGGCCTTTAGAAACATACTATTTCTGGGATGGAAATTCTGACAATTAATGTATGTGGGCAAATTATCCCACAGAAAGGTCCCAGCACAATAGTTGTTGATACATCTGTATTAAATTTTACTTACATTTTAAAGCAAAAAAGCGAAATCATCTTAATATTCTGCTCTGTGTAGTTAAATGGCACTTATACTTAACATTTAAAATTTTTATTTTAAAACATTGCACCTGAAAAGACTTGAAGGAAACTTAACTGCCTATTACTAAGTGAAAGAAGCCAATCTGAAAAGCCTACATGCTTTATGATTTCAACTATATAACATCCTAGAAAAGAAAAAAATATTGAGACAAAAGGATCAGTGGTTGCCAGGGGTTGGGAGGAAACAGGGATGAAAAGGTGGAACACAGAGGATTTTTAGGGCAGTAAAACTACTCTGTATGATACTGTAATGGTGGATACATGTCATAAATTTGGCCAAAACTATGGGATATACAACGCCAAAAGTGAACCATAATGTAAACTATGGAGTTTAGGTGACAATGGAGTGTTAATATATGTTCATCAATTATAACAAATGTATCATTGCAGTGTAGGCTATCTGCCAATAAGGAAGAGACTGTGTGTGTGTGTGTGTGTGTGTGCGTGTGTGTGTGTGTGTGTGTGTAGACAAGGGATGTATGTGTATATATATATATATATATACACACACTCTCTGGACTTCCTGTTCAATTTTGCTGTGAACCTAAAACTCCTCTAAAAAATAAAGTTAAGTAATTAAAAAAGATATATTACCTGCTCTTTAAAGTTGGGTAACCAAAGGCACAGGAAGGTCAGAGAGAGACCAGCCAGACAGGTGATGGTAATGAAGCTGGAAAGCTGGATTAGGGTTAGACCAAGAAATTTGGATTTAAATCTGTTGGCAGCAAGGATTTGGTTTTTGTAAAAACAGGACAGAGGCATAATTAGAACTGTGCTAAAGAAGACAGCTCTGGAAGCAGATTGTAAAATGGGTTGGCAAGGAGGAATGGTATGTCCGACGAAGGACATAAAAACAACAGCTCCCATATGTTGAGAGCTCACTATGTGCCAAGCACTGTAGTAAATGTTTTATGTGCATCATCCTACTTAATCTTCACAATGAATCTCTGAGGCAGGTGCTATCATTTTCCTCATTTCACCGCAAGGAAAACGGAGAAGTGGAAGCTTGGAGAAGTTATATAAGAGCCAGGTTCTTGGGCATGTGACCTCTTCAACTGCCCATCTCTTGGTTTAACCATCTGCTGTCGCCATCTTGTAATTCTTTTTTTAAACAAGGGGGCCTCATTTTGATCTTGCACTGGACATTGCAAATTATGTAACTAATCCCGGTTAAATCATTTTGTCTCTGACCACACGGGCAATAGCTGTATGATGTGGGATTTAAGAGCTCATGTCTCTGACTGCTCTTCTACACTAGTTTATGATCTAAGAACAAATAGAATGTGAAGGAGAGGAAATAGATTTGAAAGAGATTTTGTTTAGTACTGACAAGGTTTAGAAAGTGGGTTTTTTTCCTAATGAAAATAATTTTGTTGTGAGAATCTAAAAAGATTCGCAAGGTTTTCACAAGATCTCTTGACTAACCAGAGGTTTCCTATTGGGAAACACTGTAACATCATTGAGGGTGCCCTTGACTGGCCCCACTGGCTAAGGAGCTCTGAGCTTCATGTCAGGTTGATTGTGACACCTGGTGACAGCAACGTGTTATTGCAAGGATTTATTTGCTGTTTCAAGAATCAGGCTGTGTGTGGGGTTTTTTTTGTTTTTTGTTTTTTGTTTTTTTACTTCCTCATAAGTTATACACGTCCCATACTACTTTTCCTTCTGTACTCATTGAAAAATCATATTTACAAAACTGATTTACTTGTCTGAGTTATTAATAAGAGCTTTTTATGGAAAAATATTCATATGGGAACAGCCAAATGATCTAATTCAAAGATTGTTTTAGAATAATATTAGTTTACGGGATGAAAAATTAGAACACAGATATGTATGAATTATGAGTATAAATATGTATATATTCTACAAAGAATATTTGACATATTGCTTTAATTCACTCCTGCAGAACTCATCCGTGTAGACAAGTAGATAGAGAGTTCTGAGTAACTGGAATCATACAGTCTTATAACACAATATTTTCAATAGAAATCTGCATTTTATCCATAGCAGTGATAGAATTACACGCCGTAGTTATAGTTCACATGGTAGTCAGAAGAAAACTGTCCCAAACTGTGATTTTAAAATAAATTTTCATGAATGTATTTAAATTTGGGGGTCCCTGTAATGTTGTTCAAGAGGTTTTTTTAAAATTATTTTACCATGCACATGACAATGTAGCCTCATGAAATAGTTGAATGAATGAAGACTTGACACAGTGCATGAAAGGCTATCACTGGAGCAAAATGAGTCTATGTATCCAGCTCCTGGATAGATTTTAGAATGCCAGTGAAATAGATACAAATGGAATTCCCAGGATTGTTGAACACTGCAGGTCTTGAAATATTTGGATCCTCCAAATGCTTTCTCACTTCATAAGATAAGACATATATATATCTCCCAACTTTCAAACGTATCTTTAGAATTGATTAAAAGTAAAATCTTAAAGCCATAAATATGATCATAATCACAATTAAATGTATGTTAAATTCTTCAGTGTAACATATTTTGTACTGGTTATTTAATTTTTTATTCAGCAACATTAATATCTATATGCAAAACTTGAGGTAGGCAGTGCCTTAGAAATATGACGAGCTATATAGGAGGATAAGCTCCAGTGCTTCCAGTGTCCGGGTAGGTAATCTAATGTCCACACAGGTGAGAGTGTGGAGACAATGGCGACGTGGGGAGGGCATGCCCAGCCCAAAAGGGGCCAGCTACTGCTCCACTCCAGCTCATGGTTGCCGTGTGGCAATGTGGGCCCACAATTGTCAGGTGCCAGCATAAGCCAGAAGGCCAAATTGTTTGGTAAAAACTGTTATTAAATTTTTTTAGGGTTTTAAAAACATTTTAAGGGACAAAGAGAATGTATCTGCCACTATGGCTAACTGACAAAGACTAATTTGATCATGTATAACTCTTAGGTTCTTTTCCCTAGATAACTGTAGCCACCAGAGAAGCTGAGGTGGGCAAGGATTAATTACTTTCCCAGAATCTGGATGTGAGATTATAATGTAAGCCAGTCTTAGACCAAGTTCCTTTGTTCATGCAGACATTTGTTAAACAAAATAGTACCTATAACCCACTCTATAAGGTTGATGAGATCCCAACTCTCTGCCTTTTAAAGATGCTCTCATATCTCCTTGCAAGAAAGGTTCTCTTAAGGCAGGTATAACACCATTCCTGAGGTTGAATTCTATAAATTTTATAGAAGACATAAGAAAATTTATGGATGAAGCTTTAGGCTTCATGGATTTCTACAGTCTGTTCATCCAAGAGTGGTAAGAATCTCTAAAATATTTTAGTCCATCTACATATCCTAAGTACTGCTAATTTCATAAAGATCCCATTTCTAACACTTATCATACCTTTGAGCAAGCCAGAAATAAAAACCCAACTCTGACATTCACTATGCTAGCAAACCATGAGATGTTGATCAACATAGTGACAACAGACATCCTTGTGATACTTGCTCCTGGAGTGTGGTCTTTCCGATGTTGGTACCTGACCACCTCCGGAGCATGGAATTCTCAGTTTGGGCAATTAGAATTGAAACTTAACCTAGCACATGCATCTCGTCACAGTATGTATGCTAAGGTGAGAGTATATTCTAGCATCAAACCAGTGATCCAGTTCCAGCCTCTGGAACTCTGGTTTGTAGTCCTTCACATATAGGAGCTCATCCCTGCTTTCTGGGAGTTTCCATTCTAGAATCATTTGAGAGGAGTCATTTGAGTAAGGATAAAAACAGAAGAACAGAAATACGGTTGTGTTCTGGGAATACACTAGAGAGTGCGTAGTCAGATGGAGGAAGCAATGACACATTCCCCACACAGATCAGAAAACTGGCACAGAGACAGGATATGGCAGTGGTGGAGACCCTTACTGCCTGGTGACTGGGGACACCCAATCTGCTGACAGCAGGGTGCCTTCATCACTTTCAACTTTCCTTGCTAATAATTTTGAAATTGGTAAAGTAATAAAGGAAACCACTTCTCTCTACTTAAACTCTAAGCTATGAGGAAGAATTTAGTTCCTCAGGTGACAGTGATGGGAATCATGGAAGAAAACCCATGTTCAGCTTAGTTTATTTCAACAAACATTTATTGAATGCCAGGCATCATGCTGTCATTAAGGATGCACGAAAAGATTGAGGAAAGTATGAAGAGCGTCTAACCCAGATTGGGCGGACCCGGGAAAACTCTCTCTTTTTTAATGTTTATTTAGTTATTTTTGAGACCGGGGTGGGAGGAAGGGCAGAAAGGGAAAGAGGAGAGAGAGGGAGAGAGAGAGAGAATCCCAAGTAGGCTCTGCATTGCCAGCACAGAGCCCAATACAGGGCTGGAGCTCAAGAAACGTGAGATCAAATAAAGTCAGATACTTAATTGACTGAGCCACCCAGGTGCGCCTCCAACTCCCCACCGACCAGGAAACTTTCTAACACCTGAACAGAATGTTGGGGAATGAGTAGTGTATGGTAAATGGGGGAGAAGGGATCTGGGGGATAGAATTTTAGGGAAGAAGGGTCTGGTGGAGGATATCATTTCAGGCAGCAGGACAGAGGGATCAATGACACAGAAGCATGACATAGCCTGAGTGCACAGAACTGCAAAATGTTTGATACTATTAAAGTTTGAAGTGCAAGACAGGGAGTACTGGGAAAGGAAGGAAGGAACCAACTGATCACGCTAAGAAACCAGGAATTCGCCCAGAAGGAATCGTTAAAATGTTTAAGTATCAGAGTGACATGGTTAGAGTGCATAATAGTATATGGTAGTGCTCCCTTATCCGCAGTTTCAATTTTCAGTTTTGGTTACCAGCGGTCAGTTGAGGTCGGGAAGCAGATGATTCTCCTTCTGACATATTGTCAGAAGAAGGTCAGCATAGGCCTAATATTACATCACAATGCCTTTGTCATTCACCTCACTTCGTCTTGTCACATAGGCCTTTTGTCATTTCACATCATTATGAGAAGGGTGAGTGCACTACTGTATGTTGAGAGAGACCACATTCATGTAACTTTTATTACAGTATGTTATAATTGTTCAATTTTATTATTAGTTATTGTTGTTAATCTCTTACTGTGCCTAATTTATAAATGAGACTTTATCATAGGTATGTATGTATAGGAAAAAACATAATATATATAAGACTTAGTACTATCTGTGGTTTCAGGTATCCGTGGGAGGGGTGGGTCTTGGGACGTATTCCCTGTGGATAAGTGGGGATGACTATAATCTACTCTGGTTGAAATCAAAGGCAAATACAGATAGATGGAGCAAGGCTGGAATCAGGGAGACCAGTTAGGGAGGCTGTTGTAATTGTTTAAGTAAAAAGCGATGAAGGATTTTAATAGGAGGAGAGCACATTTGAACATGGCTATAGACTGAAGAAAGAAACCAGAAGTGAGGGAAATTGGGGAAGCAGGTCAATTGGTTGGGGCACAGTCAGAGGAGCTAGAGCTGAAGTAGAAGAACTAAATTTGGCTTAACTAATTCATCCTCTGAAACCAGCAGGTTGAAGACAAAAGAGAGTAAATGAGACCTTTGAGCCAGAATGGCATGTTAGAGTTCATGGGGATAGTAGAGACAACTTAGAGTTTAGGAAAGCAAATTTAAGTAAATTTAGAGCAAAGAAATTTGTGATCCCATGGCTTTGAATCTTACAAGTTATGAGGCATACAAAAATAAAAACCAGACTTTACATGTGCAGACTATTATAGTGAGAAGAAAAGAAAACATGTCATTAACAGAGACTTCACTGGAATCTCTCCTTTCAATCAATAATTTTGGAGGACTTTATAAACAAGTTGACACAATTCAAAACAGCTGCCTGAGAATCATCCAGAATGAGTTGAGGTTTGGGGGAAATGGTAAGGTCAGCCAAAAAGAGCTCTTTAAAAGTTATCTTCATAGAACAAAATTTTGAAAGATATAGTGTCACTGACTGAGAGACAAGACATAATGTTAACCAATGGAAATGACAGGGAGCAAATATAGAATTCCTCTTATTTCCAGATTTGCTCAAGGAGAATAATCATGAGATGGGAAAGAGTACAACTATTTAATAGGGACAGTGACAACTGGACCAGATCCAGAAGAGTGATATGTCATGTGAATAATGGCTGAAAGAATCGACAGTTGTTAGCTCAAGTGAGTTATGGAGCATGAGAGCTATCTTTTAATATCTGAAGTGCTATTAGAGCAGGGGTTAGATATTTCTATTGCAGTTTGTAGGCACAAGGTTGGGAAAGGACAAGGGGAGAAAAGAAGAAAACAGGGTCAATACTTAAAAGTTACCGGAAGCTGAATTTCAGCTCAATGTAATAACTTTCTTCCTATTTGGTTCTCTTCTTTCTTCCTATGTGGGTTCTTCCCCACATTTTATTAGAAAAATTTTCAAACATATAGCAAAATTGAAAGAATCTTACAGTGAATACCTATATATTCACCACCTAGATTCTATTATTAACATTTTACTGTACTTACTTGTATTATCACATATTTATCCATCTACCCATTCCTCTACCCATCCATAAATTCATCTAATATTTTGGATACATTTCAGAGTAAATTCCATACAATTTTGGCTATCATTGGGAAGGTGTGTGTTCTGTGAAAGGGAGGCATAGGCAAATGACCTCTAAAGTCTGAAGGAGCATTAAGACTGAAGAAAAAGGCCACAAGCCCAGCTTGATGAGAAATGGTTTATTAACGGATTTACTGACAGAAGTATGTCTTGTGTGGCTACAAGACCCCACCTCCTGTAAGACCTGCTTTTATAAACCTGAATTCCGGAGAGTATAGCATGATTAAACAAAAAGAAAGAATGTATGTGTGGAGAATATGCTCAAGAGGGCTTCAGGTCACAGAGTGGTCATCATGGTTGATTTGTCCAAGATGAGGTAAGTCTAGTTCACATGGTGGGACATCTCAATTCCAAGAGCTTTTTCACAAAAACTAATGGCTGACTACTGGGGATACTGTACAGGAGATTTCTGCATTAAGTAGGTGGAGTGGGCCAGACTATGGCTTCTAAATTTTTGGATTGTTATCCATACCAAGAAATGTATTTCGCATTCCTACCCAGTGTATGCATACTGAAGTAAAAAAAATTCAGGAAACAAGCATGCCAGTATTTTCTACTATATTTCATTTAAAAATGCCAGTCATGACACACTAAATTAGATGACCCACCAATGGGTTGTGACTCATCATTCGAAATCAGTGGACTAGTCAATCTCCAAGATTTGTCGTTTTGAAAGAATCCTGTGGCTACTACTAGGATTTCCCTAATCTTTCTAACGATCAGGAACCTATTTTGAGTCCCAGCACAGTATTTACCTAGCAGGTATGGCATGCATAATTACGAGAAAGACGTTAAATGCCCAATTAAATCTTATGGATAGATCAGATTCAAACGCTCTTTAGGAGTTTTTGAATTGTTTTTATTTTCACAAACAGAAAAGGTATAGATTTGGATAGAGGACTTCAGTACTCATGCGTTTTAGTCTTCCTCTGTTAACTACGGCTATTAATCCCTGTTGTGGTTCCGCCAAAATTGAGAAGATCAAGAAGATCAAGTGAGAAAACAGATAAGAAAACACGTTGATAACCAACATTTTATTACTATTATTCTGCGAAGCCAGTTAAGGGGAATGCTGCGGTCAACCTCTATGAGGCAGGGTCTCAGTATTTTTGAAACTCTCTACTTTTACAGTACTGTTACATTAGCCTCTCGAAATACCTAACCATGCAAAAGGCGTGAGCCTCCCCTAAAACGGAGTTAGCTGTAAAGTTGCCAGAGGTTCGACCCCCAAGCCACGCGCCCCGCTCCGTCTGCGCATGCTCTAGTGCAGCTCCCGCCTCCTCCCGGGGTTGGGCGGAACGCGGAAGGTGGGGCGCAGGCCACGTGGGTTCGGTGACGTCATCTCTGGGCGCCCAGGGTGACTGGACTTGCTGTGGGCTTCCAAGGCCCCGCGGCGCTGCGGGTTGTATTGGCAGGATACCGGAGGGCGGAAGTGCAGCAGAGATCGGCACCGACCTCCACGCCGCTGCCTTCTGCGGCTGCGCGGGCTCTCGGGACTCCAGGCTCCCGCGCCTCTGCGGGACAGTGTATCAAGCAGCCAGCGCCGCCGCCCTGCCAGAGCCCGGGATCCGAGCGTCTTCATCGGTGCAGGAAGCGGGAGAAGGAGCTGGCATTTCTGGTGAGTGTGAGTGTGCGTGTGCGTGTGTGTGTGTGTGTCTGTCTGCCTCCGTCTCCCAAGGGTGGGGAAATGCCCGGAGGAGAAGAGTTGGGGAGGTGCCAGGTAGGTGTGGTAAGAAGGAGGGGCGAGTGGTAGGCGAGAGGAGCGCTCCCCCGGGCGGCGGTGGCTGGTGAAGGTGGTTCCTCCGGGGTAGGTGGGGTTGGCCAGATGCCGCCCCCCGGGGACCTTGGGCAGGCCGGAGGGTGTAGCCTGTGTGATCTCTCTCCGGGAATCTGTCAGTTTCTTACTAAAGTAGGAAGCCTAGGGTCTTGTCGCAGGCTCTAGAGTTTATTTAGTTCAAGACGTGCATTTTTCGTGGAATAGTTATTTAAATCATAATTATTTCACAGGCACTTTGATTCTGTCCTAATTTGGTGGGTATTTTCTCCAGTTTATCTTCTCGATGGCATTCGTTAAATCTCATTTTAATAATATTTAGTGCTAACGAAGTCGTTTTCTGTTGGCAAAGAACTTTCACATCCTTTATACTTTGGATTATTTTGAAATCCTACCTGAAACTTGAGGAACGTAGGGAAACTGGATTGGTTCTAGTTTTTTCTGGTGAGACACAGCATGTCTTAAGCGACAGTCAGAACTCAAAGACTGTCAGACATCACTGAACTTCCAAGGCCTTCCAGAATCCGCTTGATAAATCTCAAAGAGTCTTTTGGACTGGGTACTTGGATTTGAACTTACTTGTTTGTGATTTGCATAGATGGATTTGTTGGCTGAATTTAGAATTTGAAAATAAAGATATTGGGCTGAAGGTAGTAATTGAGGGGAATTTTATTTTATTTTTAGAGTTTTATGCTAGATTTGAGCATGTGCCATGATCTTCAAAGGTATGCGGGTTAAAATTGGGGGAAAATGAGCAGAATGCTACTATCTGGCTCTGACTGTTTAGAATAATGTCCATACCTCAAGTGTAGGTTTGTTTTATTAATTTAACAACTACTGAGTGCCTCTTATGTGCCAGGCACTGAACAAAAAGTAAATAAAACAATAAACAGTGAATAAAATAATAAAAACTCTTGCCATCATGAAGTTCACTTTGAGCATGTGAGGGGAAAGACATTAATATAAAAATTAATTTAAAAATATGTCAGGTGGTGAAAGTGCTAGAGAGAAAAAATAAAGTCATGAAGGGGAACAAGGACTGTTGATGGCCTGCGTAGGAAATTGCAGTGATGGCTTTAGAAAACATGGTATTTGAACAGACACCTAAAAGTGATAAAGAAGGGTTTCATGTGGATGTAGTGAAATGAGGCATGAGACCTACTGCAAAGTCCCAAACGAGCATACCAGCTAGTCTGGCTGGAACTGAGTGGGCAAAAAGGGAGAGGAGTAGATAATCAGGTCAGAATGGGTCCAGGTCATATACCACCTTGTAGGCCTTTGTAAGAACTTTAGTTTTTACTTTGGATGAGATGGTAGGGTTTGAGTAAAGGAGTAAATTGATCTGACTCATGTTTAGAGGGATCTTTCTGATTGCTGTGTTGTCTGCAGCAAGGGCAAAAGTAGGCCATTTATCCAGGTGAAAGGTTAAGGTACCATGAATCAGTGTGGTAATAGTGCCGATGGTGAGAAATGGCCAGATTCTGGATTTGTGTCTCGGCTAGGGCAGTAAGGTATGAGGAAGGGTCAAGGATGACTCCAAGATTTATGGCCTTAGCAACTAAAGAATAGTTACCACTTAGTGATTTGGGGAAGACCACAGAGTAACAAGGGAGCTGAGGAAGGAAGGTCTGAAATCATTTTCTGTTTGGACGTGCTAAATTTTCAAATGAAATGTCAATATTGTGTGGTATATATAAAACTAGAGTTCAGAAGAGAAGTCTGGGTTGAAGACATAAATGGGGGAGTTGTTATTGTAGAAATGATATTTAAAGCCATGGGAGATCTCCAAAGATGTAGTTCAAGGACTGAGTCCAGGTGCACTTCAACATTTGGAAGAAGTTGGAGAGATTTAGGAACTATTCCCCCATGGAATTGGGCTGTTCATTAAAACCCGTTGATAACCACTGATCCTTAGTAACAGAATAGAAGGAAATAGAAAGCCAGTTCATTAGTTGCAAGAGAGTGAGGAAGGAGATATGAAAATTAGAGGAGAGAGGGGATATGAAATGGTGCTCTAGGATGTGGGAGAATAATTGGACTAGAGAAATGTAGGAACGCTGGCCAGTACTCAGGGCCTACTTTTGAGGTTAGTGTTCATGAATTTAAAAGGAGACCAGCCAGCATAGATTATTTTTAGATGTTTTCAAATTTACTACTAATAGTTATTTGATATTTTAAGTAATTTCTAGGTAGTTGGGGATTTTGTCGGCAGAATAGCTCCAGGTAATAGGTTAGCCTTTCTTGGTTTGTAGTGTGAAAGAGACTAATAATTGTACATTGTACCTTTATCATATTGTGCTGTTTGCTAAATGTTGTTGGCTGGGCACCTGCTTTGTTCCAGGCTTTGAATTAGTTGCTGAGAATGCAGCAGTCAGGAAGTAGCCCCTGTCCTCCAGAGCTTACTTCTAGTAGACTGTGCGATGGGTTGTGATTTGTGCGCTTCCAAAACATTGCCTTCCAATTGGATGCATGGTGATGATAGTGTAGTGTATGTTTGAGAGGGGGAAAATATTCTTGTAAAATAAGGAAGTTTGCTGAATTTATTTTCTCTCTCTTTATTTTGAGAGAGAGACACACACAGAATGGGCACGCATGTGGTGTGCGAGTGGGGAAGGGGCAGAAAGAGAGAGAGCGAGAGAGAGAGAGAATCCTAAGCAGGTTCCACGCCGATGCAGGGCTCAGTCCCACGAACCTCGAGATCATGACCTAAGCAGAAATCCAGAGTCAGACGCCCAACCAACTGAGCCACCCAGGCACCCCTGCAGTTTTCCGAATTTAAAGTGTGATTATATTGATTTGGAGAAGAGTTTAGCTGGAAAAGTTTCTTAAGTAGCTAGTATAACTTTTCAGTTTATGAATTTTCTGTATTTTCCAATCGTTTAATAAAAATTCCAGATTCTGCTATGTGCTAGTTATGCCAGTATTGAGGATTCAAAGTAAATATGACTCCATTTCTGCTGTTGGTGAACTCACAGTTCAATGTGGGGAGGGGCAAGAGGTGGATAAGATAAACATAACTGCAATGCACGGTTGTAACATGCTATTATAGAAGTAATTAGACGGGAGATTGCTTAGTGGAAAGCTTCTCGAAAAGCTGACGTTAAGCTGACTCTTAAAAGAGGATTGAGGGGGTGCCTGGGTGGCTCAGCTGGTTCAGCGTCGGACTTCGTCATGATCTCACAGTTAGTGAGTTCGAGCCCCGAATCAGGCTCTGTGCTGACAGCTCGGAACTTGGACCCTGCTTTGGATTCTGTGTCTCCCTCTCTCTCTACCCTTTGCCTGCTCAAACTCTGTCTTTCTGTCTCTCTCTCTCTCTCAAAATAAACATTAAAAAAAATTAAAAAAAAAAGAGGGTTGAGAATTGACCAAAGAGGAGCAAAGGAGTTTAAACTGTCTGGACAAGGACGCATGAAGAAACCATGTATTAAATGCATATGCCATTTATTGAGTGGTTACCAGGTACTAAACAACCAACAGCCCTGTGAAATTAAAATTATCTTCAGTTTACAAATAGGTTCAAAGATGTCAGGTTTGTTATGCTAGGACACACAGCTTATAGCTGGAAGTCTGGGTGTAAACGCATGTCAGTCTGATTTCAAACCCCTTAACTATTTATCTATATTGCCTGCTGTCAGCATTTAAATCTTCCCTGTCTTTGTTCTTTATCCCTCAGCCAGTTTTTCATCACCTTCTATTCATTCTTCCTTGGAAAGGCTTCTTATCTGTCTCTTATCCATCTACTACTACGAGTCTAGGCCAGGCACTCATTATTATATGCCTTAGTGCTGAAATTCCTTTCTGCCTACCCTCTCTTGGACGTGGGATCTCCTTTTGTGTACTACTAGGTAATTGTTTTTATTTCACCATTATCAAACCATACAGGCTTTGTAGGTTGGATGAAATTGAGAACCCACAGTCTTCTGTTTGGTATGCTTCATGATCTAGTCTTATTTTACATTTACAGGTTTGACATTAAAGGTATAATAATTGCTTTTATTTCCCAGCACTTACTATGTGTCCAGTACCGTGTCAAACACTTTGTAGATATTTCCCCCCCTAGAACAACCTGGTGAATTTTATAGATAAGGAAATGTGACTTGCCTAGGATCACAGGTGATACTAAAACATGTCTCAGTGTCAGCTCTTTCATTATCTACTACTCAAAGTTTCCTAAAAAATTGGTACACATATTGCTTTTATACATTTTCTGCCTCTGTTGATGTTCTTTTGCCCTACTTGTAATATTTGTCTTTATTCTATATTCTATCTATGGAATATTCTACCCGTTCCGTATATATTCATACTTCTATATTCTATCCATTCTTCAAGTTCCATATCTTTTCAGTTCTCTGAACACTATAAGATATGTTAATATTTTTCTTCTCCCTTTCTACCTTCCTCCATTATGAAAGCTTTCATAAAATAGCACTTAATTATAACTGTGGGCATTTGGAATTGGAAGGCATGTTGACAACTGGTATGACATAAATGAAAGAATATGAGATTGGAAATCAGAGATAAAATTTTTTTTTAATGTTTTAATTATTTTTGAGAGAGCGAAAGTGGTGGGGGGGGGGCAGAGAGAGGGAGACAGAAGATCCAGATCAGGCTCTGCACTTCTTCCCTATGTGAGGCTTGAACCCATGAACCACAAGATTGTGACCTGAGCTGAAGTTGGACGCTCAGCCAACTGAGCCACCCGGGCGCCCCAAAAATCTTTACTCTAAGCCTGTAAGTATTGTAGTAGAGGAAAAGTAAAAGTGCAGTGAGGAAAGAGAGGTTTTACCTGAGTTATTCATAAAGGGTTATTTTGAGTTGGGTCCTAAAGGATATTTCAGTCAGAAGATAAGGTAGGGAAGGCTACTTTAGGGTCAGGAACCACCAGCGTGAGGAAAGCCATGGAAAAGATGTGAAAGTACGTGGTATGTTAGTAAATTAAGAGACAGTATCTTCTGGACAATTCCTGAGGTTTTAAAAAGTTGTTGTAATTGTTATTTTCACTACCATCATCATCTTATATGCTCTCAGCACCTGCCACAGAGCTGGGCATATCAAATGATCAAATATTTATTGACTCTGTATTGAGTGTTAATAGCAGTGTTCAATTCTGAGACATGCTCTTGTTTTGTAAATTATGATAGACACTTCGTAGTACTATATTAGAGGCATTATTCTAAGTGCTTTACGTTTATTAATTATCATATGTGTTTTATGGGGTAAGTGCTGTTATTCACATTTTACGGATGAGAAGACAGAGACACAGAGAAGTTGACTAACTTGAGGTCACAGAGTAAGTGATGAAGTGAATCTAGGCAATCCGACTCCATATTCTACATTTTGAATGTACTACTACCACATTGTAGTGCCTCTCAAGAGTTAAATTTTGATTTTCTGCCTCTATTTTAAAAAGGATGATTGAGGGAAACCTGGGTGGCTCAGTTGGTTAAGATTCTGGCTTCAGCTCAAATCATGAACCTGTGGTTCATGAGTTCAAGTCCCGCATTGGGCTCTGTGCTGACAGCTTAGAGCCTGGAGCCTGCTTCAGATTCTGTGTCTCCCTCTCTCTCTCTGACCCTCCCCAAGTCTCTCTCTCACTCTCTCTCTCCAAAAGTAAATAAACATTAAAAAAAATTTGTTTGAATAAAAAGATGATTGAATATTCGCATCCTTTAGTTTTATCCATGTTATCAGCTAGTTTTTTGGCACATTTTTTAGTTAGGTGTATTTGCATGCTTATATAATTCGTTGTAGATGAATATTTATTAATATTGAAAGACTAACATTTTATGATTCTATAAATTTAGACCTATTCTGAGGCTGTTAGTTGACTTATTTGAAGTTTTCAGTAAATCTGTTTAGAAGTTTCTATGGTTTGGAAAATTTGTATTGATACCACATTATACTTCAGCTGCTTTGGCTCAGTTAGTTCTTCCCTTGAGGTCCTGCAAGGAATATATACATAAGAAGCAATGGTATATGGGAAATAAGATGCTGATTGATCTTTGACCAGTTTTGTACCTAAAATCTTACCTCAGAACTTTGGTGAAGTCTTCTGTTTCAGCCCAGTTTACCAAAATTCTGTGCAGTTGAATTTTAGGTACAGAACCAGTAAAAGATAAGCCCATGCTTCTATCACTGTTGGGCAGAATCTCCCAGAAACAAAGAGAAAAGAGGGACATTTGCCATTTCTTTCTGTTGCTCCTGACACATGAAGAAACAAAAGAACATGACATGGAAAGAAATAGCAGCATGGTCAATGGCAGAGTAGAGGGGAG
Organism: Prionailurus bengalensis; assembly: GCF_016509475.1. Lineage (NCBI taxonomy): Eukaryota > Metazoa > Chordata > Mammalia > Carnivora > Felidae > Prionailurus > Prionailurus bengalensis. The sequence continues at coordinate 95,801,558 of NC_057349.1, read as the reverse complement.
AGGAGGAAGCCATACCTAAATGCATGATATTTGTGTTTATGGTGACCCCTGCCTGTTAATAAACAAGGTTCAAATGGTGTCTTGGAATCTGAAAAATCAGATTATTACTCCTTGAGAGGACAGTGGCTGGAGAGAAGGGAAGTACTTGTAGAAATAGCCTTTCCTTAGGTGGCTGTACCCATTTTAATTTTTCATTTTCTTTTGAATTCTACTGTCCACCTGTTTTTTTCTGAGGCAGAAAAATTATCCAGTGTGACAATATTGGTAGTGACTTTCAACTTTAACATTGTATTTAAATGTTTTTAAAATCTTTTAGGAAAGTAGCTCTTTGCCTCATTTTTTTTTGTAGGCAAGAGAGGAATTGAAGTTGTAGCTAATGGTTAATTGGGTGTATCATGGTTACAGAAACCACTGCTTATCACCTTGTATTAGATTCAACTTTCGATTTACTTATTTGCCATAACTTAGATCTCGTTATTTCCTGTCACCAGTAAATTTATTCACAAAGAATGAAGTATTAATATAGTCAGGAGGTAGTGAGATGTTTTCTGTTTTCAGTGAGCTAATTGTACGTGATTTGTAAACTTGGGAATTTTCTGCAGAGAAACGCAGTGTATTGTTTGAATTTGAAGCCTATCAGGGTAGAATTATATGAAGTGTGAATGCTTGTATCATTTGCTTAAAATGGTGACTTTTATGGATATATGTCAGTAAAAATGAAAACATTGTTATATGTTGGAAAGAGCACTAGACTCGTTCAATAACTGTGACCAGAGTTGTTCTCCTGGTTTCACTGTTACTTAGTGGTCTTGTAATGTTTATCCTGGTTTGACTGTTATTTAGTGCTCTTGTAATGTTGGACAGAGTTTTTCACCTCTTTCGTTTATTTACCTGTAGATAACATTGCATCCATTTGACCTCCAACGCACATTTAAGTATAGTGATACAAGATTCAGAACTCTACTTGAGGTTTTCTGTCTTTGACTAATAAATTATGGTAGTCTTGATGTACTTGGTGTTGGTCAGTGGATGAGAAAAGAGAGAAAAAGCTCCTTGAATAATTCAGTGTTAGTAATTGGTATTTGGCTAAATTAATATGGTTATTTTAAATGTCTCCAAAGGATATGCCAACCTACGAAAGATAGGATATATATAAATAAATATATGAATACAAGGATATTGAGTCTCATTACTCAGGTACCAACAGGATCGATTCTGCATTTACTCATATGGTATATTGTATTGCTACCTAGTTGTGGAATATTAGTGCTGGAAGATACTTGGATATTACATAGGTCAAAAGCCATGTTCCTCTGTCATACCCAGACTATTTCAGTGTGTGGTTTTAGTGCTGTATGTGTGGTATAGGGAATATTTTAAGTTCACAGTAGAAGCATTTACTACTCATTGGGGCAGAGGATTGTGAGCTGGGTTTGCAGAGTGGGTAGGATTTGAACAGGTGAGAGATGAACATATTTGTCAGGGGGAATAGTAGAGAACAAGGTATTTAAGTTTCCAGTCTTGCTAGAGGGTTTGTAAAAAGAAATATAATGAGTAGGACTGGAAATATTGGTGGAATCAAACCATGGACACGATGAAATTTAGAATAGAAATAGGTCTATACAAACTTTTTTTTTTTTTTTTCAGGGTGAGAGAGATTTTTTTTTTTCCCCAGGAAGAGTGAACTATCTGGACGGAGTAGGAGAAATTGAATACATTAGGTGGGGCAAGGATAATTGTGGGGATAATAGTTTAGAGTTGGACTATAAGAGACCATAAGATAGGGGAAGACTTCACTTTAGATGAGCAATAGACTCTCCTGGGACTTGAGAGAATGATACAAGTATAGCTTCACTTTGGCTGTGGTTCATTAGTTGCATAAGTTAGCATACATAATTTTGAACTGCTCACTTCTGTGATCCTTTTAAATAAATAATAGCTCTGCATTTAGAATTTGGTGTACTGATTTTGCATTCATTCTTAAGAATGCTGATCACACAAGTTTTTTGAAATGAAAAATGTTTATGGCATTCATTTTTTCCTAGAATCTTTGTTTTAGAGCAGGTTCATTTATCTTTGCAAGGATCTGACTAATGCTCTTCATTTTATTTTCAGTTTGGCTTTGGGTGAAAAAAGAATTTAGCCTATATGCACTGCTTTACCCACTGGAAGAATGACAGATGACAAAGATGTGCTTCGAGATGTATGGTTTGGGCGAATTCCAACTTGTTTCACCCTGTATCAGGATGAGATAACTGAACGGGAGGCAGAACCATATTATGTAAGTATGTTGATGGTAGAAAATGGGATATCTAACTTTGTCCATTTTTGTAAATAAACTCTAAGAACCTAAAGGTTGTTATCCAACATTTTATATACAATTAGTACTTATTATGGAAAAAAATGAGAAAACACAGATCAACAAAGGGAAGGAAATAAAAAATTACCTCTAATCCTACTATCCAGAGGGAGGAAAAAAATTGCTGTTGATATGTTGCTGTGGGACCTTCCTGACATTCTTTTTTCATGAATACATATGTATATAATTTGTGATAATGGAATCGTAAGTTATGTGCTGTAGGAGTTATTTTGAAAATAATAGGTTCAGATTTGATTCTTCTGTATTTAAGTGGCTCCAAGCAACTATCAAATTCTTTTTTATAGCTCAATGAATATATAACATGTGTGTTTTCATCTGTTGATAAGCTAATATGTATTATATAAAACATATTATTTAATAACAGATTACTGTATGTAGACTTGTAGGTTTGAATTAGTGTCATTATCTGTTCTAAAAAAACAGTAAGTGTCTTCTGATTTTGGCCTGCTTTTTTTCCTTCTCTAAGCACATGTATAATCCAAACATATGCATCTGTCAGTCAGAGATAATAATACTTTGCCTTTTTACAGAGTATTCAGGCCTTAAACAGCAAAGACGTTCTCAGTTGTCATTATTTTCGTTTTGTCGCAGATAGACAGAATATTGTGTACCTAGGGGGATCTGGAAAAGTGGAAATGTATTTGTGGTGTTGGACTTTCTTGTTTCACATGAGTAAAGCTTGCCCTTTGCTTTGTTTCTTGTCTATGTGAGAGGTGGCACTGCTCCATAGCCTGCTCTAGCCGTGGGAAGTCAGGCTGGTGGAGGAAGCCACTTAAGGAGCCAACTCCTTCACTATTTGGGTACAGGAGCGGTGTCATTTGCCTTTGTGTCTCCTCAGCATCTGGCATAGGTCATGCAAGTGGTGGTCACTCAGTGCGTGAAAACCTCATGCATTCATGTTGGGATTTTGTTTTATATTTCTGTGGGTTTTCTCACTGAATATAATTTCAGAGAAATCAGGCAGCTTTTTGTTACTAGTACTCAGCTTATCATAACTGAATATATGCATTTAAGTCATTTTAACTTTGGAAATCTTAACAGTTTTCTGCCTTTAGAAGAACTTCCATAGTAAAAAAACAAAATGTGGTCACAGTTTATTTTTGGAAGAATTTCACTTGTTAGATGTATTTTTTTTTTTGGCTTCTTCTGTGATATGGGTTAGGATATCACTTATGTTTTATTTCCAAATTAGTTTCTGTTATTTTAATTCAAGCTCTTCACCTTAGGTAGCTTTCTAATAGTATCTAAACAAAGGAGTGTGTGTGTCTCATTGGTCAAAGTGGCAAAAATGAGAAATGTAATTTCAGTCTGTTTACTTTGAAATCAGAATATGATGGTTGACAGCATTCTGCAGTTAAAAAAATCTAAAGACTACAGTGTTTCTCCTTCTTTGTATATGAATCTGTTAAAGATGAAAAGATTGTTGTGAGAGTAGAGTGTAAGTTGTTTTCCAACAGTTTCTAATTGAATTGAAAATGGCAGCAAGTATTGGGGATATCTGTAGGAGGAAGAAAGTTGTTTTGTTTAATTGATAATTGTTTTTTTTTTAATGTATTTTGCCCTAATTTTTCACCCAAAAGAAATTCATATGGTAATTATGATTATGTTTTTGAAAAGTGTTGGTTGACAGGCATATATACATTTTAAATAAAAACTACAGTTGAAAATCATGTAGCATAATCGAGATTTTGCTCTTTAAATACATACATACTTAAGCATAAGTTAATACATATGGGAAGAAAATATACAAAAACATGGTTAGTCTTAGAATTAAGGTGAGTAATGGTTAGTCTTAGAATTATAGGTGAGAATGGCAGTGACAGTATGGTTTTAGTTCACATGTGTTGTGGTTGTAAATTAAGCTTGAATATTTTTAATGGCTTTGGTTTATAATAATGATAATATTTTAAAGATCCTGGATAAAATGAGGTAAAAATACATAGCCTGAGGGCCAGTATGCCTCTTTCCTAGACATTCTCAAAACTCAGGTGAGGTGATATAACAGGATTGTTAGCATGGCCTGAAAAGTTCACTCATGTTGAAGTGGATGTGTGATAAGGATAGGTGAATGGGAATATACTTTGTTTTGTTTTGTTTTGTTTTATTATTTTTTAAAAGATTTTATTTTTAAGTAATCCCTATACCCAATGTAGGTCTTGAACTACAACCCTGAGATCAAGAGTCGCATGCTCCATGGACTGAGCCAGCCAGGCATCTCTACACTTTTCTTTTTATAACATTCATTCCTTATGTCTTAGAAACTAGATTTTAAATTATCTATTTCTACCACATTTATAAACTAAATTATTATTTAAAGAGTCTTTGCCATTGGAAAAGAATATTAATGTTAAATATATTCCTGTTTATTTCTCCATTTTGATTTATTACCTCTGCATAAATCTCCTTTCAGCCTACATCCCATATCTATGTCAGAGAATTATATATTTTGCAGGGAATATAAGGAAGGAAATTTGTTGGAAATTAGGCAGTCTTTCATTCTGTTGTTGCTGTTGTATTCATTTAAACTGTTGCTTTTCATTTAGATTATCTAATATGAAAACATAATACTAATTTGCATTCATATTTTGTGACTTGTTACAAAAATCATGCAATTAGGCATATGGTCATAAATCTGAGTGGACTGTAAACATTACAGAGCAGTCCTTTTATGTTTCCTTAGTAAGCTTTCTCTATTCTTCTCTATTTCTCTGAGGCCTGACCTTATTTTTCACTCTGAAGAGGTGACCTCACTTCTTGATTTCTTAACCTTCTGTCACCAAGTCTCCTAAACATATCTGCATTCACACATACTGACTTCTTCTTGTTTTAATGGAAGAGGTGTTCTTCCTCCTAGGCAAGCCCTATCCTTCTATCTGCTCTGGATCCCATCTGTAGTCTTCTCAGGAAGCTGGTGGTTTCTGATATTCTCCTACCTCTACCCCTGCCTTCTCCCTTTATTTTACTTTCAACTTCTACCTACTAGCTCCTTTTTTTGCAGCATTTATATTATGTTAAGTCCTTCCTATCCTGAAACCACCTTCTGTTGACCCCATCTCTCTTTCAACCTTTTGCTTTCCCTTCACAGCCAGACTTAGGAAAAAGGTGGTCTGTACTCATTGTCTCCTTCCCACCTTCCACTTATCCTACTGTAATCACATTTTCGCACTACTCCAACAGAATTGTTCTTGATAAAGTCACTGATGCCATCTTTTTTGTCAAACCTAGAGTCTGTTTTTGAATTTTCATTTGCTTGATCTCTCAGTGGTGTTTGCTATTGATTTGGATGTTTTCTCCACTTTGTGACATTGTTCTCTCTTACTGTGCAGTGCCTCATAATCCTGGTTTTGCTTCTACTATTCTGGTTTTTGGTTTTGGTTTTGGTTTTGGTTTTGGTTTTGGTTTTTTTTTGGTCTCCTTTGCCGGATCTCTCTCCTTTGCTTCTTCCTTAGTGTTGGCATTCCTTGGAACTTTGCTTTTTTTTCCCCCTCCACTTCACTCTTTCCCCCCTGGAGCCACCATTTTAATCTCTTGTCGAGCATTTTCATCTTGACAACTCCCAAGATTTTTCTCCTGAGTTCTGTTCCTATATGTCTGTCTGCTGTATATCCTCACTGAGATGTCTTGAAGACACTCAAACTTCGTGTGTTTGAAACTGGACTCATCATCATTTCTTCCAGATAGCCTGGTCATCTGCTGTACTCCCTTCCTATTTGTGCAAGTAGATCTGTCACCCAGCTAATTAATTATTCTCACCAGTAATTAAGAAAGGACTCATCCTTTGTTGCTTCATTCTCTCATATCCCTGACATTCAGTTAGTAACTTAATCCATCTGATTTACATCTCAAATATCTCTGAAATTTAGCCAGCTTCTTCCATACCCATTGCTACAGCCTAGTTAGGACTACAATTTATTATTTTTCTTTTCTTTTTTAAGTTTATTTAAATTCCAGTTAGTTAACATATAGTATAATATTAGCTTCAGTAGTAGAATTTTGTGATTCATCACTTAACATACTACACCCAGTACTCATCACAAGTGCCCTCCTTAATCCCCATCACCCAGTTAACCCATCCCCCCTGTCCACTCTCCCTCCAGCAACCCTCAGTTTGTTCTCTACAGTTAAGAGTCTGTTTTATCATTTGCCTCTCTCTTTTTTCCCCTCATGTTCATCTGTTTCATTTCTTAAATTCCACATAATGAGTGAAATCATATGCTATTTGTCTTTTTCTAATGGACTTATTTCGCTTAGCATAATACATTCAAGCTCAATCCACGTTGTTGCAGATGGCTAGTTTCATTCTTTTTTGTGGCCGAGTAATAGTCCATTGTGTATGTATACCACATCTTTTTTATCTAGTCATCAGTTGATGGACATTTGGGTCCTTTACATACTTTGCTATTGTTGATAGCGCTGCTGTAGATATCAGGGTGCATGTGTCCCTTCGAATCAGTATTTTTTGTAACTTTTGGGTAAATTACCTGGTAGTGCAATTGCTGGGTTGCAGGGTAGTTCTATTTTTAACTTTTTGAGGATCCTCCATACTGTTTTCCAGAGTGGCTGTACCAGTTTGCATTTCCACCAACAGTGTAAGTATATTCTCCTTTTTCTGCATTCTTGCCAACACTTGTTGTTTCCTGTGTTGTTAATTTTACCTATTCTGACAGATGTGAGGTGATCTCTTATTGTAGTTTTGATTTGTATTTCCCTGATGATGTGATGTTGAGCATCTTTTCATATGTCTGTTGGCCATCTGGATGTCTTCTTTGAAAAAATGTCTATTCATGTCTTCTGTACATTTTTTAAGTAGGTTATTTGTATTTTGGGTATTGAGTTTGATGAGTTCGTTATAGATTTTGGATACTAACCCTTTATCAGTTACGTCATTTGCAAATATCTTTTCGCATTCCAAAGGTTGCCTCTTAGTCTTGTTGTTTCCTTCACTGTACGGAAGCTTTTTATTTTGATGAATGAAGTCCCAAAAGTTTATTTTTGCTTTTGTTTCCCTTACCTCAGGAGACGTATCTAGTAAGAATTTGCTATGGCTGACACCAGAGAGGTTGCTGCCTATGTTCTCTAGGATTTTGATGGTTTCTTGTCTCACGTTGAGGTCTTTCATTCATTTTGATAACGAGTTTTTAAAAAATGTTTATTTATTTATTTTTGAGAGAGAGAGTGCACAAGCGGGGGGCGGGGGGGCAGAGAGAGAGGGAGACACAGAATCCGAAGCAAGGCTCCAGGCTCTGAGCTGTCAGTGCAGAGCTCAACACGGGGCTCAAACTCAAGAACCATGAATTCATGACCCAAGCCGAAGTTGGACGCTTAACCTTAGACTGAGCCACCCAGGTGCCCCTTTCATTCATTTTGAATTTATTTTCATGTGTGGTGTAAGAAAGTGGTCCAGTTTCATCCTTCTGCATGTCACTACCCAGTTTTCTCCGCACCATTTGGTGAAGAGACAGTCTTTTTTTCCCATCGTATATTCTTTCCTGCTTCTAAAAGATTAGTTGACCCTATAGTTGTGGGTCCGTTTCTGGGTTTTCTGTTCTGTTCCACTGATCTGTATGTCTGTTTTGGTGCCAATGCTGTACCGTCTTGATCACTATTGCTTTGTAATGTAAGTTGAAGTCTGGAATCATGATGCCTCTGGCTTTTATTTTCTTTTTCAAGATTGCTTTGGCTATTCTGGGTCTTTTGTGGTTCCATATAAATTTTAGGATTGTTCTAGCTCTGTGAAAAATGTGGCGGTATTTTGATAGGGATTGCATTAAATGTGTAGATTGCTTTGGGTAGTATAGACATTTTAACAGTGTTCTTCCATTCCATGAGCTTGGGATGCTTTTCCATTTCTTTGTGTCTTCAATTTCTTTCACAAGTGTTCTATAGTTTTCACAGTACAGATCTTTTACCTCTTTGGTTAGATTTATTCCTAGGTGTCTTGTGGTTTTTGATGCAGTTGCAAATGGGATCGATTCCTTGATTTCTCTTTCTGCTGCTTCATTATTGGTGTATAGAAAAGCCACAGATTTCTGTACGTTGATTTTATATACTGCGACTTTACTGAATTCGTGTATCAGTTCTGGCAATTTTTTGGTGGAGTCTTTCAGGTTTTTACATAGAGTATCATGTTGTCTGCAAATAGTGAAAGTTTGATTTCTTCCTTAATGGTTTGGATGCCTTTTATTTCTTTTTGTTTTCTGATTGCTGAGGCTAAGACTTCAAGGACTGTGTTAAATAACAATTGTGAGAGTGGACATCCCTATCTAGTTCCTGACCGTAGAGGAAAAGCTCTCACTTTTTCTCCATTGAGGATGATTAGCTGTGGGTTTTTCATATATGGCCTTTATGATGTTGAGATATGTTTCCTGCATCTCTACTTTGTTGAGGATTTTTATTAAGAATGGTTGCTGTCCTTTGTCAGATGCTTTTTCTGCATCTAAGGAGAAGATCGTGTGGTTCTTACCCTTTCTTTTATTAATGTGGTGTATCACGATTGATTTGCGAATATCGAACCACCCTTGCAGCCCAGGAATAAATCCCATTCGATTATGGTGAGTGATTCTTTTAATGTACTGTTGGATTCGATTTGTTGAGAACAGACCACCATTTAAAAACTGATGGGATTTGATAATACTAATTTCCCTGTTTCATTCTTGCCCTCTTTCCATTTTTCAGTTTTTAGTTGGCATAAAACCTTTAGTAGCCTTTCCTCATCTTAAGATCCTTCCTGTAGTTTATCTGGTCCCTTCCTTATTCACTACTCTGCTGTCTCAACCCTCTCTATTCCTGTCATATTCAACTTCTTACGGTTCCTCCAGCGTGCCAATCTTTGTCTTCTCATATTCACTTTATGGCTTCTTGTAGTTCCTCTGTCTGGAATAAGCAGCAGTATCTCCACTCCTACTCACAGCCAAACATTCACAGCACTCATGTTTGGTTCACTCCTGTTTACCTTCTGGCTGTTGCCTAAACATAGTTTCCTGTCATGGCTTTCCATAAGCCCCTAGATGAGGTTAAATTCCTTTGCTACTTTGTCTTGTAGCACTCTTTCCTTCCTCCTTGCATTCATCACATTTGTAATTTTGTTTTTGCTGACCATCTATCTAGCCTGTTAGTGCTGTGGGAGGAACTCTTGTCTCATTCAGTGCTCTGTCTTCATTGTCTGGTGTGATGCCTCATGCATTGAAATGGAACAGAATTCTAGTATATTTTAATTCTACTTTTGTTCTAGGTAAATAAGCCTCTAATTTTATAATTGAAAATTGTTGGACAAAATAGGATTTGGCACAAATAAATAATATTGCAGCTACCTTTTTCAGAAACATAAGTAGTCTGTACAGCTATTCCTGCATTCCTTGCAAGCTGTATAGAAAAAAAATGAATCACTTGTGTAATACTCACTGAGTACTTGATAGTGCTACATGAGGAATAAGAGAATGATGGATTGATGCCATGTAGCTGACAGTTTCCCTAGAGGAGGGATAATCCTTTTCATATTAAAAGAAGTTAACCTCAAAGACATTAATTAAAGTGAAATAAGCCAGACGCAAAAGGACAAATATTTTATGGTTCCACTTAGGCAAGGTACCTAGAATAGTCCAATTCAAAGAAACAAGTTAGGAAAGTGATTCCCAAGGGCTCGGGGAAGAGAAGAATAGGGGAGTTACTGTTTCATTGGTACAGAATTTGAGTTTGGGCTGATGAAAAATTCTTAAGATGGAGAATGGTGATGGTTGCACAACAGTGTGAATGTATTTAATGCCAATGAGCTATACACTGAAAAATGGCTTAAATGGCAAATTTTATGCAAGATATATTTTACCACAATTAAAAAAAAAGTAAACCAATGAAATACACCTAAGAAAATCAGTGAATGGTACAATCTGGATATAGAAGACAGGATTATGTTATTTTACTGGTTTTTTTTTTCATTTTTTTAAATGTTTATTTTTGAAAAAGAGAGAGAGAGAGAGAGAGAGAGAGAGAGAGAGAGAGAGAGACAGAGAGCGAGTACAGGAGGGGGAAAGAGAGAGGGAGACAGAGAACCTGAAGCAGGCTTCAGGTTTTGAGCTGTCAGCACACAGCCCAACACAGGGCTCGAACCCGTAAACCGTGAGATCACGACCCGGGCCGAAGTTGGACGCTTAAACAACTAGTCACCCAGGCGCCCCTTTATTTTTACTTACTTAAATATTTACCAGATAAGTTGTATCTATACTTACTCTAATATAGCCATTCTCAAATCTTAGTGTCATTTTTTAGTGCAGCTGTAGATATTTATATTAGTTACAGATTACTCCCACAGACCAATTTAGAAAAGAAGATTCCAAGTACATTTTGGTATAGATTCTGTCTGAAGAATGGGAATTCTTTATTAATTATCATTTTGGCTTTTTGTTACTTAACCTTTGGGATGTGTGTTTCATTCAGCAAATATATATAGTGTGCCTGTTGTATAAAGCAGGCACTATTTTGGGCATTTGGAATGTAGCAGTGAACAGAACAAAAATCCCTGTATTATTGGAGCTTACATTCTAATACTCCGCATTCCTTATGTAAAGAAGTTTTCATTTCATGAAAATCATTTGTGAATTTTTCAGTAACTTTGAACCCTAGGCATGTGGTACGACACCCCAAAATCAGGAGATGATATCCGTGCTCATTAGTCCTGATGTGTTTTCTTTTCTTATAATATCCATAGGTTAATATTCTCTACAGAATAGATTATTATTTAATTACAACAGACATTTTAAATTAAAAGTTTTGGATTTATTAGTATAAAGCTTATTAGACTAATAGATTACAGTTGATTCTTACACAAGTTTGAACTGTGTGGGTCCACTTATATGCTAATCTGTTTTACAGTTCAGTGTTGTAAATGTATTTTCTTTTCCTTATGATTTTAGTAACATTTTCTTAGCTTTCTTTATTTATTATAAGACTATATAATACATATAACATACAAAATATCTTGTTATTTGACTGTTTATGTTATTGGTAAGGCTTCCAGTCAAGAGACTATTAGTAGTTTAAGTTTTTGAGGAGACAAAAGTTATACATGGATTTTGAACCATGTGGGGGTTGACACCCCTAACTCCCACGTTGTTCAAGGGTCAATTCTGTACTTATTTATTTAAAAAAAATGGCTAATTTATTATGCTATTTTAATTTCTTAGAGATGCCCACACTACATTTGTATTTGATTCTGTGATTTCTGATTTTAATGAATCTTTTCTTTGCTATTTCTTTAATGGAACATGATTCTGCAAGTTGTTTAAACTGCATATAAAATAGAGTTGATAATTTCCTGTAAAACAACTAGTGTTTTTTCTTGCATACTGTATTCATTTCCCTTTTCTTTTCTTCCCTAATCCACATTCTAGTTGTTTCTTTATTTTTTTTTATTTTTTTTATTTTTTATGAAATTTATTGACAAATTGGTTTCCATACAACACCCAGTGCTCATCCCAAAAGGTGCCCTCCTCAATACCCATCACCCACCCTCTCCTCCCTCCCACCCCCCATCAACCCTCAGTTTGTTCTCAGTTCTTAAGTCTCTTATGCTTTGGCTCTCTCCCATTCTAACCTCTTTTTTTTTTTTTTTTTCCTTCCCCTCCCCCATGGGTTCCTGTGAAGTTTCTCAGGATCCACATAAGAGTGAAACCATATGGTATCTGTCTTTCTCTGTATGGCTTATGTCACTTAGCATCACACTCTCCAGTTCCATCCACGTTGCTACAAAAGGCCATATTTCATTTTTTCTCATTGCCACGTAATATTCCATTGTGTATATAAACCACAATTTCTTTATCCATTCATCAGTTGATGGACATTTAGGCTCTTTCCATAATTTGGCTATTGTTGAGAGTGCTGCTATGAACATTGGGGTACAAGTGGCCCTATGCATCAGTGCTCCTGTATCCCTTGGATAAATTCCTAGCAGTGCTATTGCTGGGTCATAGGGTAGGTCTATTTTTAATTTTCTGAGGAACCTCCACACTGCTTTCCAGAGCGGCTGCACCAATTTGCATTCCCACCAACAGTGCAAGAGGGTTCCCGTTTCTCCACATCCTCTCCAGCATCTATAGTCTCCTGATTTGTTCATTTTGGCCACTCTGACTGGCGTGAGGTGATATCTGAGTGTGGTTTTGATTTGTATTTCCCTGATAAGGAGCGACGCTGAACATCTTTTCATGTGCCTGTTGGCCATCCGGATGTCTTCTTTAGAGAAGTGTCTATTCATGTTTTCTGCCCATTTCTTCACTGGGTTATTTGTTTTTCGGGTGTGGAGTTTGGTGAGCTCTTTATAGATTTTGGATACTAGCCCTTTGTCCGATATGTCATTTGCGAATATCTTTTCCCATTCTGTTGGTTGCCTTTTAGTTTTGTTGGTTGTTTCCTTTGCTGTGCAGAAGCTTTTTATCTTCATAAGATCCCAGTAATTCACTTTTGCTTTTAATTCCCTTGCCTTTGGGGATGTGTCGAGTAAGAGATTGCTACGGCTGAGGTCAGAGAGGTCTTTTCCTGCTTTCTCCTCTAAGGTTTTGATGGTTTCCTGTCTCACATTTAGGTCCTTTATCCATTTTGAGTTTATTTTTGTGAATGGTGTGAGAAAGTGGTCTAGTTTCAACCTTCTGCATGTTGCTGTCCAGTTCTCCCAGCACCATTTGTTAAAGAGGCTGTCTTTTTTCCATTGGATGTTCTTTCCTGCTTTGTCAAAGATGAGTTGGCCATACGTTTGTGGGTCTAGTTCTGGGGTTTCTATTCTATTCCATTGGTCTATGTGTCTGTTTTGGTGCCAATACCATGCTGTCTTGATGATGACAGCTTTGTAGTAGAGGCTAAAGTCTGGGATTGTGATGCCTCCTGCTTTGGTCTTCTTCTTCAAAATTCCTTTGGCTATTCGGGGCCTTTTGTGGTTCCATATGAATTTTAGGATTGCTTGTTCTAGTTTCGAGAAGAATGCTGGTGCAATTTTGATTGGGATTGCATTGAATGTGTAGATAGCTTTGGGTAGTATTGACATTTTGACAATATTTATTTTTCCAATCCATGAGCAGGGAATGTCTTTCCATTTCTTTAAATCTTCTTCAATTTCCTTCATAAGCTTTCTATAATTTTCAGCATACAGATCCTTTACATCTTTGGTTAGATTTATTCCTAGGTATTTTATGCTTCTTGGTGCAATTGTGAATGGGATCAGTTTCTTTATTTGTCTTTCTGTTGCTTCATTGTTAGTGTATAAGAATGCAACTGATTTCTGTACATTGATTTTGTATCCTGCAACTTTGCTGAATTCATGTATCAGTTCTAGCAGACTTTTGGTGGAGTCTATCGGGTTTTCCATGTATAATATCATGTCATCTGCAAAAAGCGAAAGCTTGACTTCATCTTTGCCAATTTTGATGCCTTTGATTTCCTTTTGTTGTCTGATTGCTGATGCTAGAACTTCCAGCACTATGTTAAACAGCAGCGGTGAGAGTGGGCATCCTTGTCGTGTTCCTGATCTCAGGGAAAAAGCTCTCAGTTTTTCCCCGTTGAGGATGATGTTAGCTGTGGGCTTTTCATAAATGGCTTTTATGATCTTTAAGTATGTTCCTTCTATCCCGTAGTTGTTTCTTTATAAAAGAGGAACTTAACATTTTGTTGAATCCACATTGCTATCCAAAAGCTTAGCTCTAGTATTAACAAGTACCTTCCGTTCCATCCTGGAGCATGCCAGCTACCTCCTACCCCCTGTACCCTGTTGTCCCTAGGACCACTGTCATATTCTCTTACCCAGTTGGGGCTTGTTATCTTGATTTTCTGTGATTAAATATTAGTTCCCTTAACCAGAGTATTTCTCTTTGTATGTATTCCCCAGCCCAGTTGTTCTACTTGATTTACTAACCAAAAGACAACTTTTTCACTTAATTAATTAATTAATTAATTAATTTGTTTTCTTGAGAGAGAGTGTGTACATGTGCTCACAAGCAGGGGAGGGGCAGAGGAAGAGGAAGAGAGAGAATCTTAAGCAGGCTGCATATCTCCTGAGGTTGAGATCATGACCTTAGCCAAAATCGAGAGTCAGATGCTTAACTGACTGAGCCACCTGGGCACCCCCAAAAGACATAACTGAATAAACAGCATGGAAAATGCAGCAGAGTTAGCCTGTCAAAAGCAGCTGAAAGAGAATAACAAGACAATTTTACCAGCAAAAGACAGAAGCTTAGAAAGTAAGAAATGGCTAGAGTATCTACTACAAAGGAGGGAAAAACATAAATTTTTGACACTTTACTCCTTTAAAAAATTTTTTTTTAACATTTATTCCTTTTTTGAGAGACAGAGTGAGTGTGAGTGGGGGAAGGACAGAGAGAGAGGTAGGCACAAAATCCAAAGCAGGCTCCAGGCTTCAAGCTGTCAGCATAGAGTATGATGCAGGGCTCAAACTCACAAATCGTGAGATCATGACCTGAGCTGAAGTTGGATGCTTAATGACTGAGCCACCCAGGCGCCCCAGCCACTTTTCTCCTTTTATCCACTTGTGTGTTCTTCTTTATAAAAATTCTAGTCAATTTTCTTACATACTCTCATGTTTTCTTTCTGGGTATCTTTGGTGGGGGAAAAACAATGATGGCCATTATAACTATGCTGGTTGAAGGTTTACCTAGCCCAATATTCCCTCCCAGACTTTTCTTTCTCCAAAGTCCAAGTAGCCCCAGGCTCTGTGAAGACAGGATTGAAGGAGTTGATGGACAGTGGCAGGATCACCAGTCTACTGGCATTACATCTTAAGCTTGTGTCTTATTGCACTTTAAAGCTTTAGGGGTGCCTGGTTGGGTGGCTCAGTTGGTTAAGCATTAGACTTTGGCTCAGGTCATGATCCCATGGGTTCCTGGGTTCGTGCCCTGCATCATGCTCTGTGCTGACAGCTCAGAACTTGGAGCCTGCTTCAGATTCTGTCTCCCCCCCTCTCTCTGCCCCTCCCCTGATTGCATGCTCTCTCTCTCTCTCTGTCTCTCAAAAATAAACATTAAAAAAAATTAAAGATTTAAATGTGTAGCTCAATAATCATCTTTAACTTATTTTTCTCCTTCAGTTTTTTGATTAGTAGTAACCAAAATCTGTCTGACTGATTTCCAGACCTTTCTCACTTTTCCATTCCTTCATGCCCATCTCCTCATGTGATGTTTCCTTAACAGATTTCCAGTCTATAATCTTACCTTCTTTAAGTCTTTTACGTACAAACTGCTAGAATATTCCTCAAATACTGTTTCTCATTGTGCCATCCTTTTATTCATGCTATCATAGTGGGCCCCTCTTGCTCATTAAACGAGCTTCTATTTTACCTTTAAAGGCCTCTCTGTTGCTGCAATGAAGTAGTTTTGTAAGTACTTCTTATGAATTTTTTTTTTGCCTTTATTTTAGCCTCATATAGAAGAGGACAGATTATATCTTTGTCTTGGTGTTCTTCATTGCAAGTAACCTAATACACAGTAGATTATCAAAACATGATGGACCAGTTGAGAAGTCCTGATTGATAAGTCAAGACGTACATTAGGACTGAGTTGATTATCTTCTCAGAACAGTTTAATTAACTCAGGTGAATCATATTAATTTTTAAGTTAAATTTAATAGAAGTAAGAAGCATCCTAAATAGCATGACATCTGATTACATTGTATTTTTATTTGGAGAAAAGTATTACAGAAAGATTGTATGTAGATTGATTTGTGTTGTTTATTCTAGGTACTTATACTGTAAGCTGTACTTTAAGTAATGACAAGAAATTTTAACAGTTATTAACCTTTAGCCTATAAAGGGTTTGCTATAAAAAGCAGTTGACTTTGTGTGGAATATTCAAAATAATGCAAAAAACATGGCTGTTTTTCCTTAAGATTCAAAAACCTATTTAGTATATACATTTAAAAAAATAGTAAATAAATACGGTTTTACAAATTTTCATTTCAGTTGCTTTTGCCAAGAGTAAGTTATTTGACGTTGGTAACTGACAAAGTGAAAAAGCACTTTCAGAAGGTTATGAGACAAGAAGACATTAGTGAGATATGGTTTGAATATGAAGGCACACCACTGAAATGGTGAGTGAATTTTTCTGCATTTTTAAGCATTGAGTATATGCTAGCTTTAAGAAGGTATAGTGCCCTCTAGCAATTTTAAAAAAGTTACATAAAGAAATAAATCACTAGTCTAGCTCATATAATTTAGTGCATTTTATTCAAATATTTTACTGAAAATATTTCTTCCTTCTGTTGGATGCATGGGAGACTGGACACATTTGTATATATTTTCAACAGTAGATTTTTCTATAGCATAATAGTAGTGTATTTGGTTATGCGGTTGTTGGTTTTTTTTTTTTTCCCTTTCTTCAGATACATTTAAGACTCCCCTAAGAATGTCACTCTGTGGCAGTATTCAATTTTGGTTCTATTTCCAAAGTTTTTATAATAGATCTTTATATGCACATGATTACCTAAAGTGGCATCTTTCCAACCGATTGCCACATTTAGTTGATCACTGTGCCAATATGCACATTTTATCTAGCCTTGGTTTAGTATTAAAAATGTATTGATTTTCTTTTTATGTGAAAAATAATTTTGATACTATATCATTCTGAAGAAACATATTGAAAATAAATCCTAAATCTGGGCTTATCCATGTATAGATGATGTATTTTGTGCTTCCTCTGTTACTGTAGGGAGTTTTGTAAATTGTGCTTCCAAAAATATTTAGTGAAACTGGAGAAATTACAGAGAGAGGCGTATAAAAAAAAAGGTTCAAGGTATGCTGGGATATAGGTGTTGAAATGCTGCCATATGAATGTAGTTGAATGAAAAGATAATAGACTGAGTCAAGACTCGAAGGAAATATGAAACGTATAAATAGGTTGAAAGTAGACTTGGATTCCGAATCTCGGAGTATTAAAATGAAGAGTTTAAAAAGAGTCTTATAAAAAAGGAAGCTAGTAGATGTTTAATAAGTGCAGTTGACTTAAATACAAGCATTACTTAGAAATAAGGAGTGAACTTTTGGAACTTACCTTGTGTTGATGAATTCCCACGAGTGAATAGATTTCTCATGATGGTTTAGAAACCTACAAGGTGATTTTGTATTGGGTTATGGGTCACGTCTCCAACTTTTTGAGGCAATTCTGGGAAAGGATGACAAAGTTCTTTATAGCATTCATTTTTTAGTAAAAACCGTACTGATGAGCTTCATAGTCATATATCAGACTCATTATGACTCTTGACTAGTTCTAGATCTCAGACAGCACAGATAAGTCCATGTTTTCTGTTTCTTTTTATTTCTCAGAATTGGAGGTTTTGGAATGGGAAGGTGGCTTAAAAGAAGTGTAAGAGGAGCAAGGACCAGGAGAGTAGAGGGAAAGGAAGGAGGGGGAAAGATTGTGGCTGAGTAGCAATAGGATATATCTATATTCTTGGCAGTTCTATCTGTATTATAGTTGGGTATTGAAGTTATATTGCTTTATGTGTATTAGTTGCATACACATTATTGTAAGAATCCATGTGACTGACACTAGGCTTTTCAATTTTATCATTGTAAAGTAGGGCTTCTCAACAACAGCCCTGTTGACATTTTGACCCAGATAATTTTTTGTTGTGGAAGGGCTATCCTATACATTGCAGGATTTTTAGCAGCAGCTTTGACCTCTGCCTGCCAGTGCTAGTAATATTCCCTCTAGTCATGATTATAAAAAATGTTGCCAAATGTCCCGGGTGGAGGGGTACAAAACCACCCCCAAATGAGAAACTCTGAAAATGATGGGAAACCTCAATTTAACTTTTACAAGTAAATGAGTGCTTAGTCATCATCCTTCAGCTGCTTTTTAATCCATCCTGTATGGTGGTTGTTTTTGTATTTGATAGGATTTGTATTCTATACATTTGTATTCTGTATCAGTAAATAATGTTTGGACCCATTTCTCCCTGTTACTATGGAGTAATGATCTTGGCTTAAATATATCATGTCCTTACTTTGTCAGGATTTATCCCTTCTGAAAGTCTTTTATTAAAGAGTAAAATTAAAATTAGTTTTACTTTTAGAGAGCTTGTATGAAAGTTACTGTGGTCACATACTTCATTGTAGGTTTTGGGGTGATAACTTTTTATTATGCGTGATGTCACTCTCATAGTTACATGTCTTGTTGTAAGCTCATTGTGTTTAATGGCTTTTGTTAAAACTCTGCCTTTAGTGCAGTAGTCCCCCTTTATCCTGCGGTTTTGCTTCCGTAGTTTCATTTACCCTCAGTCAGCCATGGTCTGGAAGCAGGTGATCTCCTCTGACGTATTGTCGGAAGGTGGTCAGTGGTAGCCTTATGCCGTGCCATAATGCGTATGTCATTCACCTCACTTCATCTCATCAGGTAGGCATTTTATCATCTCACATCATCACAAGAAGAGTGGTGAGTACAGTACAGTAAGATATTTTGACGGACCACTTCATGTAACTTTTAATATAACTTAATGTAATTGTTCTATTATGTTATTGTTGTTAGTCCCTTACTGTGCCTAATTTATAAATGAAACGTTACCATAGGTACATTTAGGAAAAAATGTAAAATGTGTTGAGTTTGGTACTATCTGTGGTTTCAGGCACCTGCTGGGGCAGTCTCGGAATATATCCCCTACAGATATGGGGGACTAACTACCATATTGTTAGGTACTCCTTGTATTTGAGGAAGGAATAGCTTCCAGAGGTGTGAATGTAACCTAGGACCTCTGGGCTAAGTCTTGATCTTTTTCTCTTTTTCCTCCTAACTGTTGCAGTTTTCTTCCACATTAAAGGAGTTATCTTCCCTGTGTTAAAGGAGTCATAGGCTATCAATATCTGGCATTTAAGCAGTGGGCTTCATATAGGGTAATCATGTAGGGAAGCAGCTACCACTGAAGTTTTGTAGGACTTGGACTTTTGAGACCATGCAAGTGTCTTAAAGAGTACAAGAACATGTATTTGAGTAGGATGATAACATCTTTCTTATACCTGATTCTTTGGAGTTTTAAATAAAGTCAAGTGAGAAAAAAATCAAACACAAGATAATTCATAAAAGAAGGAAGAAAGAGCATAAATTGATATTCTTTCTTACTCTAGAAGTCCTATTCATATTTATTGTTAAGATTGTTTAAATATCTGCACGAGATACTTCAGTATGGGCTTTGTACCTTAAGTAGCAGTATGTAAGAGGTGCTAAGTAAATGTTTGTTCACTGCATGAATGAATCTAAATTAAATTAGTCTCTTCTTTTTATTGAGAAAATGAGGCTCCAATCAATAAAATAACTTGCTCAAATGAGTGAGTAGGACCGGATTTTGAGTTCTCAGTTCAGGGCTCTTTCTACCACACCTGCTGATATTCTGTTTGCTAGTTGTTGTTTTTTTTTAATTCTGTATGTTCTCTCTGCATTGCTTATGTTAATTGTCCATCTTAGAATAGAAATATATTTAAGAGCAGTGGTATACACATCATGAATACTTAAGATATTGTTGATTTATAGAGAGAATCCGAGGGGTCTTTATTTGATTAATGTTTTATCCTCTACAGTCCTTTGTTTTAAAAATTACATGGCAGGTGGAAAGTGCTGATCTAACTCAAATGTAAGGATCTTTTTTTTTTTTTTTTTTAAAGAGTGATTTGAGTTGATTAGTCAGCAGAGGGTGCTCTAACATTGCATTTTAAAAGGTGAAGTTACTTTTTACCATAAATCAAGTGTCCAAAGATTGTATTTGTTACTTTTGTATTAGACTTATTTTAAGAGAACAGTTTCTGGTTCTTCAAAAGAATACTTTGTTTGTATACCCTAATATTGGTTAGATCTTAGGCCTTCAGTATAAGTTTTAGAAAAAGTTTTCCTTTCTTATTATTATTATCTTAGGTAAACTGACTTATTTTCAGGACTGATTGTTGAAAGTAAGAAGTTGAAACTACCTTTTGAATAAAAAAAAAAAGCGGCACTGATTTTGATCTTAAACATAAACGGAATGACCCAGAATTTAATACTATATCTGTGTGGTTTCAGAAGTAAATTTTAACAAAATGACATCTTAATCATAAACACTGTGCAGGCTTTTCTGTCTTATGGATAGTCATTTTTCTAAGGTTTTGAACTTCTAAAATTTTATACATTATTTTTTAAACTTGAATTTTGAAATGTGGCTTACTTAGCATTTTAGACATTTAGTATCCCCTTGGTTATTTTTGTAATTTTTCATGCATAAGAATAGGTTTAGAAAGCTGTGAAACACAGTGCTAGTCTACAGTTATTTGTTCCATAGATGAAGCAGGGCAAAATTTATTGTAATCATTAAATTACTTTGGTGTACATTTGAGTTGTGCCCTTTTTATTCAATGAAATGTAATCCTGTTTCTAGTGAATCACTGTAACAGACTTATGAATAGGCTGCATTTATTTCAGTGACATGGAGTAGGATGACAGTTCTCTAGTATATGGGGAAGCTTTCTTTTGCTGCTGATGTTAGAATACTGCTTTATTATCCCACTGCAGATGTTTAGACTACTGTGAGCACCCTTGGCTGACTTAGGAACATATCCGTTATTGCTATACATGTGGCCAGTATGTGTGTATGTATTTTAGCAGTAATGAAAGGGTGAAGAAGAAACAGCTTATGCAAAGAATAATGAAAATATTACTCATTTTGAGAAATTGAATTTAGAAAAGACTAGATCAGTTTAAGGAAGAGAAAGAAAATGAATAAAATGTGAAAATAGACCTCACACTAACTTCTAGCACAGTCAGTTGTTATGGGGCGGTAGATGGAACCTTTACTGTTGGCTCTCTTCTGGGATATATTCCAGGTTCATATCCTCACCGCTTCCTTTTCTGTTAAATTTAGGTTAGATTGGCAGGAGTAGCAACATAACAGATAAATGGCTACATTATGATTTACTTATAGTTATGGCTTATGTGGTTTCTGTGTTGTGGGTTAGCAGCCTCCTGACAAAACTATGTAGAATATCTATTTAGAGGAGTTGTACAAATTAGTACTTTTGAAACCCTTGATGTAAATCAGATTATAGTGTAAGAGAAATTCAGTACCTTTAATTTTTGCCAGTTCTGTTTTTGGTTGTAGATTTTCTTGCATATTAATAAACTCATCAGAAATAAGCAGTCTTGGAACCAGTTAATTCAGATAGTATATTTGTTTGGAGTTGGTATCCTTGCATCAAAATCATTCTGACATAAACACCTGCTTTGAGCCGTATATAAGCTGTAGATGTTGACCGGACAGTATAAGGAAGTAAATAGTTTTTTTTGGTGCAGTTTTATTTTTAAGGAGTGTTACAGGGTAGTTATTAGCTATTACATTTAGAATGCTTTCATATTAATACTTTACATACATTTATATTTAAATATAAGTATTAGGAACCATAATATTTAAACTTCATCCTAATATTTATCAGGATAAAGAGTCTTCACTTACCATCTGAGGAAGTGAACTTAGATAGACAGAGTCTTCATTTACCATCTGAGGAAGTGAACTTAGATAGATACACAGACAGACATATGTTTAAGTCATTTTATAAAGAACTTAGAGACGAATAAAGGAATAGTGAATGACAACTTTATTAGAGATTTTAAGAAGTATTTAAATACAACAAATTCAGATTTTCACTCCGTATTTTCCTGGTTTTGAAGGTACAGATACCTGAAATGGGCAGTGTCTTCTGAATGCAACTAACTACTCATTTGTTGTCATGTAAATAGACCTCTACGAGGTTCTGGCTTATTGGTACTTTACAGCAATGCTTAAAGAAGTTTTTAAAACCTTTGACAGATCATGATTTTGTTGTAAAACTTGTGTTTACATTAGTAAATACCAATTCGAATGATCAATACTTTTTCATTTCTACATCATATGATTCCTTCCTGTCATCTTTGGTACAAATCTGCCTTTAGCACTTACCTGCTTCCTATCAGGTAAATTGCAGTGCACAAATAGCATACAAGATGTAAAAATACTATCACACATCTTCTTAGCAAAATGATCCAGATTCTTGTCATAAAATACTGTATAATGGAATTCTTGCTGTTGAACGACTAAGTGGATAAGAATGCCATCTCTTTAGAAATACATTGTTCAAAAACAGATGAACATAGGGGAAGGGAAGGAAAAATAAAATAATATAAAAACAGAGAATGAGGCAAACCAGAAGAGACTCTAAAATACAAAGAGCAAACTGAGCGTTGCTGGAGGGGAGGTAGGTGGGGGGATGGGCTAAATGAGTGATGGGTATTAAGGGGGCACTTGTTGGGATGAGTGTTATCTGTAAGTTGCTGAATCACTAAATTCTCCTAAAACCAACACTATACCATATGTTAACTAACTTGAACTTTAAAAATATGTATCTATCTATATGAGTATATACATACATATATATATAACCAAAAAAATACATTGTTCATTAATTAGTTTTTGAATTCTGTAAAATTCGCCTAGAATATCATCTAATGACTCATAATCTGAGATTTCACTTAAATGATCAGTTTTACGGTCTAAAGTCTAAAGTACTGCTCTTTTTGTAAAAATCATCTGATTTATCAGATAATTGCATAACATCTTCCCTTGTCAGTGTTTTCTCTCTTTCCCACTATGCATGGAAAACAAGACATTTTTTTGCTTTCAGCCATGTTAATGATACCTAAAAGTAGATGGGGTCTGGATCCTTACTTTATGCTTTCTTGAAATATGATATTCTAGGTGAAACAGTGAGAAAATGGAAGGATGCATTATTGTATCATCCTTCTAGGCATGCCATTATTCTTCCAAATTGCTACTATTTTAGTCTTTTTTATCTTTAAAGCATAGATGGGAATAATTGATGAATAATGAAATAATACCTAAAATGATGAACTAGAACTCCTAGAATAGAACTAACAGAGGTCTCTTTTGTAAAAATACAAGGCATTATATAGAGCTCATACAATTTAAGAAGTTCAGAGAGAAGGATGAGAATTGGATAGAAGCTATAACTTTTCTATAAAGCAGCATTTTTTGTCTTTTTTTAATTATTATTTTTATTTTAGTTTTTGGCAGGCTAGGGCTTTTTTTTTCTTTTTTTCTTTTTTCCCCTTCCATGGCTTTTGAAATGTTTCTGAAGGAAACGTTCTATTATTTAGGTAATCCAGAATTTCCTTCAGTACTCATATTTGGTTATGAAAGATTTGTGTTAGATGCTAACTTTCAAATAGAGACATTCGAGGGTGTTATTAAGAGATATAACACATATGTGACTAAAACTACCTACTGTTTTATTTTACTAGCAGGGCATTCATTCTAAATTATTTCTAAATAAATACATGATCTCTGGTAATTGATGACTTTTTCACAATTATGTTGTGTAGATGTAAGCAAACATAACTGGCATTAGTTAATATTTGAATCTTGGTTAGGCAATGTATTGGGTCACCATTTTGAGAGGAATTAGATGTATTTCCAAATTTTTCAGCTTTTAAATCTAGGCATAACTCACTGACATTCAAAGGACAGAACCGTATAGGATACCAGCTAATCGTGTTTTTGCTTTTTTGGGGAGCATTATTTAATTCTATTTCATTATTTAAGCCACTTTAGATTCTTTGAAAGGATGATTTTAAAAATAAGGTTTGTTGAAATCTGCAAGGTTTGTATTATTAACCTTGTATTTATTGCTAAATAATTTGCTTCACTGTGAGTAAAGTTATATTAGGAAATGTTCTCTTATTTAGAAGTCCAGAATATATTTTTTCTTATTTAAAAAAATTTTTTTAATGTTTATTTTTGAGAGAGAGAAAGAGACAGAACGTGAGCAGGGGAGGGGCAGAGTGAGAGGGAGACACAGAATCAGAAGCAGGCTCCAGGCTCTAAGCTGTCAACACAGAGCCCGATGGCGGGGCTCAAACTCATGAGCCTTAGAGCTGAGAGATCATGACCTGAACTGAAGTCAGCCGCTTAACCCGACTGAGACACCCAGGTGCCCCATAGAATTTATTTTAAAAAGGGGAACCTGGGTAGCTCAATCGGTTGAGCGTCTGACTTCGGCTCAGGTCATGATCTCACAGTTCGTGGGTTTGAGCCCTGCGTTGAGCTCTGTGCTGACAGCTCAGAGCCTGGAGCCTGTTTCAGATTCTGTGTGTGTGTGTGTGTGTGTGTGTGTGTGTGTGTGTGTGTGTGTGTGTGTGTGTGTGTGTGTGTGTGTGTGTGCCTGTTTCAGATTCTGTGTGTGTGTGTGTGCCTGTTTCAGATTCTGTGTGTGTGTGTGTGTGTGTGTGCCTGTTTCAGATTCTGTGTGTGTGTGTGTGTGTCTGTGTGTCTGTGTCTCTGCCCCTCCCGTGCTCACGCTCTGTTTCTGTCTCAAAAATAAACATTTAAAAAAAAAAACACACTTTAGTTTGAGGTTGCAGAAAAATATTCAGTGACTTTGGAAAATGTTGACATGATGTTATATGAAAAAAGCAGGGTATAGTATTATGTAAAGGATAAGCTTAATCTATATTTAGATATGTATGCATAAATAGAAGGCTGGAAATTTATATGCTATAGTAATAACCAAAAATGGATGATTGTATGCTTTCTTAGGTGCTCTTCTTCTTAAAATTTTCTAAAATTTTAAGTTTTAAAAATAAAAAAAGAAATTTAAATAAGCTTTAAAAAACTGGTTGTCCAATATGAACACTGGGATGATAATCAGGTGTTGCAGTACTGTGATATAATAGTGGTCATGACTGATAAACGATGTTTTAGCACAATCCCATTATGTATATTGAGGCTTCGTTGGGGAATGAAATGGTTAGAAGAAGGACTAGTACCTGGCAACAATACCATATTAGCTTAGGCAAGTAACTGTGTAAAATGTTGTCTTCCTGTGATTTGTGGTTAAAGCCCCCTGATATTTGATGTTACAATATGTGCTGAAGTTTATTTTGTAGTTGTAGTTATAACTTTAAAATTCTCTTTCTTAAAACGTACTCTTTTGTTTTTAGGCATTATCCAATTGGTTTGTTATTTGATCTTCTTGCATCAAGTTCAGCTCTTCCTTGGAACATCACAGTGCATTTTAAGGTATAGTTGAAGTAGCATTTCCCATTTATCCCACTTGTGGTATTTAGTAAGTAGACTTATGAGTAGAATTTTTGTTTTAAGCGAAGTTGTTTATTGCCTCTCCCATGATACTTTTTAACGCCTAAGCTGCCACTAGTGTTCATCCATATAGGTTTCGATTTATTCCTAACTCTTGACAGATCCATTTAAACATTGTATGCATAAATGCCTATTTGTTGGAACTGAATGTACTACATTTAAAATCTGAAATATTGTGGAATATTTATATTCATTAAAAAAAAATCTCAAATAGGAAGAACAAAATCCTGAGTTTAGATGTAGGCATAGGAGTAGGGAGGGATACAGCTTAACACTGCTGAGTAACTCTAAGGCTATTTTGATTGAATTGTGAGAAAGGTTAGGAGACAGAAGTCCAAAGACAAGATCTGAGTGTGTTTTGAGAAATTTTAATTCCTGTACTTTTTAAGACCAGTCCAGATTTATTGTAACTTAATTTTGTCCCAGTATTTTATAACATGGTCTGTCTTTCCCCTTAACCACCTTGATTTTTCAGCCCCTGCTCCCCAAGCAATTCACGAATACTATTGAAGGATTGAAATACCTCTGTTAGTTGATCACTAGGCAGTGATTCTCAGAGGGTTATGGATTGTGGGAGGGAGGTATGTTAAAAGATTGAAAAGTCGTTTTAAGTGTCTAATTTGCTTTCCTGTAAGCGGCACTCATTCAGAGTCACTGCCTAAAGGCTGCTCACCCATTCTTCCTAAGATGCTTTCCTTTTCATTTTACTAAAAGTGAGTGTGTGGGTCATTGGCGTTTATTTCCCTGTCATTTGCACTAATGTGCTTTGCACAGTACCATGTTACCACAGGTTTTATTACCACAGGACCATACAGAGTGAGGATATGGTTCTGATACGTGTGACTTTCAGTTACTATGGTACCATGCAAATCAAAGGCTGCCTGTATATGTATAATATTTTAAGTTTAGAATGGTCTGAAGATAAAACTACTCCAAGAATAATGAGGGTAAAGGTTCCATATTGCCTAACACGTTAGTCTTTCCCATTACGTTGAAAAATAATTCCCATAATTAGATTATTTGCATGGGTGAGAAGGATGCACTCTAAGACTTTGAAATCTAGGTTAAAATATATCACAGCTACACTTTTATTTATTTATTCAGCAAATACCAGAAACATGCTGTGTGCCAGCCAAGCACTATTCTACAAACTTGAGGTACATGAGTGAATGACCCAGAGACGCTCAAAACACTCACACACTGTATGGTGCCCAGCTGGCACTACATACCAAGCCCTCTGTAATTACCCATTGAATGAATCAGTGGATTGTAATAATGATAGGAAAAGCTTCAAATTGTTATGATTGTTTTAGTGTAATGGTTCTCAAAGCAGTCTGTGGACCCATAGGGGTACCCGAAGCTCTTTGAAAAGATCCATGAGGGTAAATCTATTTCTGTAATAATAATAAGATGCTAGTTTCCCTTTCCTCTGTGTTTCCATTTGTACTCACCTGCAAAAGAGATGGTGGGTAAAACTGTGGTGCCATAGCACAAAGCCGGGCAGTGCACGCACCACACCGCGCAAGTGGTTATCGTATTCCTCACTGCCACAGTCGTTCACTTAAGACTATTCTGGATGAAGCAGTACAGGTTATTGATTATTATTAACTACATGCCTTTTCAATCTGCTTTGTGATGAAATGGAGAGTGTATATAAAGCACTTCTGCTGTATGTCAAAAATGATGGCTGTCTTAAGGAAAAGCACTTGTGCCCTTGTTTGAGGGCAGGCCAATCAAGTCACTTTGTTCGTGAAACACCATTTTTTTATTTGAAAGAGTGACTGACAGTGTGGTTATTCATATTTGGGCATTTGTAAGACAGTTTTTTTTAAATAAATGAAGTGAATCTCTCATTGCAAGGACAGCAACTGACAATATTTGTTGCCAGTGATAACGTGAACTTTTAAGTGAAAATTGGAATTTTGGAAAACATATCTGCTACCATGAGCTCGACAGCTTTATTATTCTTAAAACAATTTTCTGATGAGATTGGTGGTCATTTTAACATCTGCTTTTTAGAAATTTTATGTAAGAAATGTGTCAGCATTTGGAGATCTACATTAATTCAGTAAACAAATAATTCCCAAATGGTCAATGCATGATGTTACAAAATAATGATTGTGAAAAAGATCTGTTCAAAATACAAGGTCAGAATCAGGGATTTTAATGTCACAGATCAAAATGTTTATTGATATGTTTTCAGATTCCACATTAATGTTATAATAAACTGAAACTAATAAGATAATTTATCTGTTTTCTACTAAGCCACACATTAAAAATATTTGTAAAACCATAAAACAGTGCCAGTATTCTCCCTAAGTTTTTATTGTTGTTGTTCTGGAAAATAGTTATTTTTCACAAAAAAATGATTTTTGTGTTACATCTAATGGTATATTCTTGGTATTTTTAAATGAATTGCTTTTTGAGGTCTTTAGTAGGTCACACATTTTCTTCCCAGATGGGAAATTTATTAGAGAAATCCAAAAAAAGCAGAATCTTAGAGCTAATAAGGAAATTATGGAGGATGTTTTAAATTTGCTCAAACTACCAGCGTGTTTTTCATAGCTGCCCTTTGTACACTTTCTGCCCCTGGCCTGTGTTGGAAGAAAATTATTGCCCAGATTTCTTTCTGTAAATTAAGTTCCCTTTATTTAGGATTATAAAACTTAGCTTTCCTCAAAAGTTGTCCCTGAGTGTTTAATTGATGTGGTTCATTTCTGTTGCATTACTTTATGGCTTTTGATTGATTACAATAAAATTGAGTAAGCATTACATTTGCAGGTAGCAAAGCAGTGCTTTTAGAATGAGGGAGCAGAGTTTTGCTTTGTTTTTAGTTTCTAGATAATAGTTTATCAACAGATTGAATTGATCAAATAATAACTTTGTCAGTTGATATGAATGTATTTTATCTCTTATGATACTGCATTGAGTATGCCAAATGGTGTCTGTATTTTAACCATACAGCTTGCAATTTATTTCTTTTACAGTTGCTTTCGAAGATATTAATTAATTTTGATTAGGTTTTATGCAATAATAAGCTCTCCAAGAGACTCTGTCTGCATAAACACACACACACACACACACACACACACACACACACACACACACACACTGGATCATTTTGTAGTTCAGACTGAATTCTTGGTGGGGGAAATCTTTTAAAAAGCTTTCAGGTATTTTCTTTTTAACTGACTTTGATGCTTGTCATTTGAATAGATATAATGTTCAGAGTAAATGAGTTTTAATGTCTAGAGCAGTGCTCTTCAAACTTGTGCATACAAATTACCTGTGTGTCTTGTTAAGGTGAGGATTTTGATTCTGATTCTGTAGGTTTGGGCTGAAGGCAGAGGTTCTGCTTTTTTATTTTTTAATTTATTTTTCTTTTTTTTCCATTGGATTTTTAGACTTTATTGCATGAGTTCATCATAACTTCACAGTCAGCATAGATGTTGACACATGAACATATTTTATATCAGCTACCATAATGATTGCCATTCCTACAATAAAACGTATTTAGTTGATAAACCACCCTCCATGGAGGAAATATTAAATGATCACCAGCTGTACAATGAGCCTTATGTTTTATTTTCTTATTTACAGTAGGAGGTCTAGCAGGACTTAACTCTAGCTAATTGATCCTTGGGCCCTGTTCTTCATGATACATATTATGTAGTAGCATAATTTCATTACATCTTATCAATAGAAGCATTATTGGTCATTATAGGAGGATTTGTTCACTGACTCCCATTATTTTCAAGCTATACATTTAACTCAACCTGAGCAAAAATTTGTTTCACAACTGTATTTGTAGGTGTTAACATAACTTTCTTCCCACTACACTTTCTTGACTTTTCAAGAATGCCACCAGCTCACTTTTATCCAGATGCATATACAATATGAAATACTACCTCATCCATAGGTTCATTCATTTCATTAACAGCAGTGATATTAATAATTTTCTTAATTTTAGAGGAATTTGCATATAAACAAATACCAATAGTAGAATTAATAGCTACTTATCTCAAATGACTACATGGATGCCCCCCTCCCCCATATCATACATTTGAAGAATCTTCTTACATAAATGTAAAATAAGAAAGGAAGGAATCGAACCTGCTCAAACTGGTGTCAAGTCAGTATCATAACTCCTATGTCTTTCTAAATGAGTGAGGTATTAGTAAAAATTATATAACTTTGTCAAAGTGAAATTATAGGTTCAAACACTTTATATCTTGTTTTTATTTTAAGTTTATTTTGAGATAAAGTGTGCATGGGGGAGGGGCATAGAGAGAGGAAGAGAGAGAGGGACTCCCAAGCAGGCCCTATGCTATCAGTGTGAGCCCTCTGTCAGTGTGAGCCCGATCTGGGGCTTGATCTCTGTGAGATCATGACCTGAGCCGAAATCAAGAGTCAGACACTTAATGGGCTGAGCCACCCAGGTGCCCCTCAAACACCTCATATCTTGATGACATATCCATTCTGGCTTGGTTTCTAAGATGCAGCATCACCTATTGTACAATTTTTACACTTCATGATCATACATTATAATTGTTCTGAGTAGCTCCTTAGTGATTTACCTTATTTCATTGATGTTAACAGCTAACCTAACTCACATAAGTACAATAGACATGCAAGAAGTAGAAACAGCTTGAACTATTCTTCCAGCCATTATCCTAATCTTAGTTGTCCTGCCATCACTATGAATAGATGAAGTTAATAATTCTTGCCTTACTGTAAAGACTGTGGGTCATCAATGATATTGAAGCTATGAATATATACATTTTTATTTATTTTTCTCATCATGATAAATGTACTCTTGAATCCCCATCCCCTATTTCCCCCATCCCCTTACCCACCTCCCCTCTGGTAACCATCAGTTTGTTCTCTATAGTTAAATCTGCTTTTTGGTTTCTCTCTCTCCCTCTGTCCCTCTGTCCCTCTCTCCCTCTCTCTCTCTCTTTTTACTGGTTTGTTTTGTTTCTTAAATTCCACATGTGAGTGAAATCAAATGATTTATCTCTTTCTCTGACTGACATTTCATTTAGCATTATACTCTAGCTCTATCCATGTTGTTGACAAGGGCGAGATAATCATTCTTTTTTACGGCTGAATAATAATCCCATTGTATATTTGTGTGTGTGTGTGTGTGTGTGTGTGTGCATGTGTATGCACACATGCACCACTTCTTCTTTATCCTTTCATCTATTGATATGGACACGTGGGCTGCTTCCATAGTATGGCTGTTGAGGTTCTGTATTTTTAACAAATTCACAGGTAATGTAATACTGTTGGTCCAGCAGACCACATGTGGAATAACATGAGTTTGGAGAACAGTGCAGATCTAAAAGTTAATGATATTGTGTAAAGAACCAAAAGGTTGTAAGGATGATTCAGAAAATTAAAATGTTTTTAGAAATTTTTACATTATTTTTGGAATTCTGAGAGAGAAATAATTACATAATTGCAAAGTGTTAACTGCTTTAAAACATAGATCTGGATATTTACTTTGTTTTCTTTCTCTGTTTATCAAAACAAGAATGAAAATGGTAACTTCTTCAGACTTTTCTAATTAGCATCAAGAACATTTTTGATTCCTAAACTTCATTAGCTTATTGAGAAAATTATTTCTCTTCTTCACTTTTTTATTTAAAAAATTTAAATGTGTTTTGGAAAAGTTGAGAGTTGTCAGGTGAACATCTATATGTTTTTTTACCTGGATTTGCCAGTTGCTAACATTTTGCTACCTTTGCTTTATTTTTCTTTCTCTATGGTTTTTTTCATCTGAAATTTTCATTACTCCTATAGGCATACTGTTTGCAAAGCTGCATTATAATTAAAAAGTTGCTTACAGTGTGTGAAATTTTTAAAAAGAAATTTGTAGTGTGATTCAAAAATATAGTAACATCAGGTAAAGATAGTGGGCTCTTTAAAATGCCCAGTTCTATTGCATATCCTAAGTAAGAGTTTCATGAGTAAACAAAGTCAACAGTAACTTGGTGTTTTTCTTTCTGTCCTGATAATGTGGTACTAAATTGGTATAACTTGGTTCTGATAAGAGCACAAATTTTAATTCTGAATTTTGGCTGTGATTATTAGGTGTAATGGTTGAAATTTGCTAGGTAAAAAAGGGTCAGCATTAAGGTAAGTGCTTCTGTGCAAACACTACAGAATGATTGTGACTAGACAAAATTAGGTTTTTGGATCAAAGTATTCTCTGTGTTTCCTACAATGCTTAAAAGGCACTACTATGGGTTCTGAGTGTTCTTTAAATAATTTGTATGACTGCCCCACACCCTTTTTCTGACGAACAGATCCTTTCTTGCTAGGCCAAGAGCCCCTGTGTCTCCCTGGGGAAATTTACTATATCTCTGCTTCTTCACTATGTGTTGAAGACATAGGTCTGAGGTAGTTCTCCCTGTTCTTGAGTACACATCGCAGTCAGCTTCTGCTGCAGGTACTTGCCAGCTCTAAATATTGGTGGTTGTTTTGTAGTATCTGTCAGTAGTGTATTATATTAGTTATTTGTTGCTGTGTAATAGATCACCACAAATGTAGCAGTTTAAAACAACACAAATTTATTATCTCACAGTTTCTGGGGATCTTTCTTCTTGTTAGGGTCTCACTGTAACCGTGGTGTTGGCTGAGCTACATTCTTGCCTGGAGACTGAGAATCTTCTTCCAGGCTCATTCATGTTGCTGGCAGATTTCATTTATTTGTGTTTGTAGGACTGAGGGCTCTTTCTTATGTTAGAGGCTGCACTGAGTATCTAAAGGCTGCTTGAAGTTCCTTGCCATGTGGACTTTCCTGGTATGGCAGCTTACTTCACTGAGTCAACAAGAAGTCTCTAGAGCTAGAGACATTAAAATTTTTTTAATGTTTATTTATTTTTGAAAGAGAGAGAGAAACAGACATAGAGACAGAGCATGTGGGGAAGGGGCAGAGAGAGAGGGAGACACAGAATCTGAAGCAGGCTCTAGGCTCTGACCTATCAGCACAGAGCCTGATGCAGGGCTCAAACCCACGAACCATGAGATCATGACCTAAGCTGAAGTCGGATGCCTAACTGACTGAGCCACCCAGGCACCCTATGATTGGAGTTTTATATAGCATGACTTAATCGTAGGAGTAAGATCCCATAGCCTTTGCCATATTCTTTTGGTTAAATGCAAATAAAAGTCTTGTCTATAGTCTAGGGGAAGGGATTGCAGAATGGTGTGAAGGAGGTGGAGATCATGGAGGGTCATGTATACTTAAAACTTTATAAAATATGGTTTGTTTAGCCATTAATTTATTCATTGAATATTTATTGAGGTTAACATCTGCTTTTCAGCTATGACAGAGTAATTGGATTGGATTTTTCCTCCAGCCATAAACAGCTATAAAACTGGACAAAATATATGAAGTAGAGCTCTTTTCAGGCACTGGACATTAGAGAGAAAGAACAAACAAGGTGAGCACCACATTTAGCCCATCTCTGTGCTTCAGGGCAGTTTCCTGACTGTGTCATGGGGAATGAAACTCAAATAGAGCAGACAAGTCCTGCTGAGTTAAGGATGCAGAAATTGGAGTTCTGAGCCACTGAAGCAGCTGGAATTTGCTAAGCAGGGTATCGAAGAAAGCATCAGTGTGACTTTCCCAAGAGTCCTTTACTGAGAGTTGGGCTACACATGCATAGGCAATATTCCTCAAGGCCAACTAGAGAATGCATGTTAGATTGGGATAGGTCCCATTATACCTGGAGAGGCTGGATTCCAGCTCATCTGGAGAGAGACCTAGTTAACCTAACTAAACATTTATCTGAGACCAGAAAGACCATGCTATAGGAGTAAGAATTATATCTCAGAGCAAGATTAGCAGATTATGATCTGTGCTAAATCTGGCCTACTGATTGTTTTGTGTGGTTTGTGATCTAAGGATGGTTTTTATATTTTTTAGTGGCTGAAAAAATGATTACACAAGAATAGTATTTTGCGAAGCTTGAAAATTATGTGGAATATACATTCTAGTGACTGTAAATAAATTTGTTTTAAAATGCAGCCATCAATGCTAATTCATTTACATATTACTTTTGGGCTACATGGACAAAGTTGAGCACTTGTTAGACACTGTATGGCCCACAAGTCTAATACTTTTACTGTCTAGCCTTTTACAGAAAAAGGGTGGCCAACTCCCATTAAAGAGCAAGGATTGCTTTGGATCTGCTCTAATAAAGCCTAAAATTAGGCCTTCTTGGGATCGTACAGAGAGGCACCAGGCAGAACAAAACTCACCAAAAAGACAATACAACCTAGAAAACCCACACCATATTTACAGGGTTCAGCATACAACTAATTATTACTATACATGCAAATAAACAGGAAAATTTGAACCATATCAAGGGGAAGAATGCTATCGATAGAAACTGGTCCTGAGATAACCCACATTTGAAATTCGGAAAAATGAATTAAAGCAACTATTAACTCAATGACTTAAAATAAGATTACACAATTATAGAACTGAAAAGAATAATACCTGAAATGAAAAATTCACTGGATGGGCTTAACGGTGAATTGGAGATGACACAAGATGGGTTCTGTGAACTTATAGTCAGATCCATAGAAATTATCCAATATGAAGAATCAAAAGAAGAAAATCAGTGCTAGTGGTGGGGGAGACAGAGTCCCGATGACCTCTTGGATAATACCAGGCACTCTTACATATATGTACTTAGAGTCCTAGGAGGAGAGGAAAGAGGGAAGGATTCAGAAAAATGTTTTTAAGAAATAATGATTAGACTCCCATTTTTAGTTTTGTTTTTTTTTTTTAATGTTTCCTTTATTTTGAGAGAGAGAGAATGTGAACAGAGGAAGGGCAGAGAGAAAGGGAGACAGAACATCTGAATCAGGTGGTGTACTGATGGCAGAGAGCCCAATGCAGGGCTTGAACTCATGAACTGTGAGATCATAACCTGAGGTGAAGTCTGATGTTTAACCAACTGAGACATCCAGGCTCCCCTTAACTGTTTTTTTTTAATGTTTATTTATTTTGAGAGAGAGAGAGCATATGTACACGTGTTTGTGCAAGTGGGTGAAAGGCAGACAGAGGGGGAGAGAGAGAATCCCAAAGCAGTCTCTGCACTGTGAGCACAGAGCCTGACGTGTGGCTCGACTTCTTGAACCATGAGATCATGACCTGAGCCCAGATCCAGAGTCGGATGCTTGACTGACTTAGCTACCCAGGTGCCCCGATTAGACTCCCATTTCTTTATTTCAAAGCTACAGTGACCTAAACTCCATAGTATTGGCCTAAGGACAGACATAAATCAGTGGAGTAGAAGTGAGAGTCAAGACTAAAACATAAATTTGTGGGCAGTTGATTTTCTATATGGGTGCCAAGGCAGTTCAGTGAGGGAAAGAATAGTTTTTCAACAGGTTGTGCTGGCAAACTGGATACCCACATGTAAGAGAATGAAAGTGACTGTATGTTAAAAAAAAAAATAATACGTTGGAATGGATCAGAGACCTAAATGTAAGAACTAAAATTATTTAACTTTCATAAAAATAAATAAATTTGTGACATTGGATTAGGCAGTGAATTATTGGGTATAACACTGAAACCAAAGTGAGGGGGGGGGGACAGGTAAATTGGACTTGATCAAAATGAAAACCTTTGTGCTTCAAAGGACGTAAAAAGATAACCCATAAGAGAAAATATTTGCAAAATCATATCATCTAAGAAGGGTCTAGTGTCCAGAATATATAAAGAACTCCTAGAATTCAATACTAAAAAGGTAAAGAGCCCAATTAAAAATGAGCAAAGTAAAAATGAACAAACAAACAAAAAAAATGGGCAAAGTATTTGAGTAGACATTTCTCTAAAGAAGATATATAAATGGCCAACAAGGCATGTGAAATGATGTTCAGAATAGTTATTAAAGAGGGGCAAAGAAAGATACCATTGAGTTTTCTCTTCAACCCACTAAGATAACTGTAATCAAAAAGCTGGATAATAACAGGTGTTAGAGTGTGGATTAATTGGTACTCTCATATGTTACATGTTACTATTAGAAATGTAAAATGATGTGGCTGCTTTGGAGACCAGTCTGACAGTTCCTCAAATGATTAAACATAGACTTGCCATATGACCCACCAATTCCAGTCATAGTTATTTACCCCAGGGAATTGAAAACATATGTCCACATAAGAACTTGCACATGGATGTTCATAGCAGCATTAGTCATAATAGCCAAAAAATGGAAGCAACCCCAGTGCTTATCAACTGATGAATGAATAAACAAAATGCATAGCCATACAACAGAATAACATGGATCAACATGTTCAAATAACAATTTGAAACAACATGGATTTGAACTGCGTGGGTCCACTTACATACAGGTTTTTTTTTTATGTATATAAACATACTACAGTATTATAAATGTATTTTCTTTTCCTTATTATTTTCTATTCTCTAGCTCACTTTATAGTAAAATACAGTATAGAAAACATACATAAAATAGGTGATTGACTCTTTATGTTATTGTAAGGCTTCCAATCAGGTTATTCATAATTAAATTTCTGGGCAGTCAAAAGTTACATGTAGATTTTCAATTGCATAGGGAGGGATGTGAGTTGGCACTTCTAACCACTTGTTCAAGGGTCAACTCTATAATTTAGTCATGGAATTGATCCATGGTATTGATCCATGCTATGGCATAGATGAACTTTGAAATGTCATGCTAAGTGAAAGAAGGAAGACACAAAAGACTGCATATTGTATACACATTGGGATGCATTTATATGAAATGTCCAGAATGTGCAAAATCTAGAGACAGAAAGTAAATTAGTATGACTGCTTATAAATACGAGGTTTTCCTGGAGTTACATAATTTGATAGTAGTGATTGTTGTACAACCTTGTGAATATACTTAAAACTACTGAAATGTACTTTTTTAAATGGTGGATTTTAAGCAAATATCATCTGAATTATATCTCAGTTTCTAAAAAAGAAATAATGGTTAATGATTTTTTGTATTTGGGGGAGAAAACAATCTGTGTATTGGAAGAAGCTCAGGAAATTCTAAGCAAGTAAATATGTAGCATACCTAGGCATATCATAATCAAAATTCTGAAACCCAGTAATATATAGAAAATCTTGAAAGCTGCTACAAAAAAAGAAACATGACCTAAAAGAGAACAGTAAATGATGATGAATGATGGATCTTATGAGAAATCAAAATACAATACAGTGACATCTTAAGACACTGAAAGAAGCTACAGACAGGAGTGAAGAATACCAGAAATGGTTAATAAAATGGTAATACAAAAGATTACCTCCTTTAACTGCTTTAAAAGGGATATGGCTGTTTAAAATAAGAATGATAGAATTTTACAGAAGGGTTAATACTACCATTGAAATAAAATATATGACCACAGTTGTCTAAAGGATAGGGTCACTGAATCCTCAGTTAACTCTGGGTCAAAGAAGAAATCACAAGCGAAATTTAAAAATACTTCAAACTGGGGCACCTGGGTGGCGCAGTCGGTTAAGCGTCCAACTTCAGCCAGGTCACGATCTCGCGGTCCGTGAGTTCGAGCCCCATGTCGGGCTCTGTCTGGGCTGATGGCTCAGAGCCTGGAGCCTGTTTCCGATTCTGTGTCTCCCTCTCTCTCTGCC
The DNA here is from genome assembly GCF_016509475.1 of Prionailurus bengalensis. Classification (NCBI taxonomy): domain Eukaryota; kingdom Metazoa; phylum Chordata; class Mammalia; order Carnivora; family Felidae; genus Prionailurus; species Prionailurus bengalensis. The sequence goes on along the minus strand of NC_057349.1, from coordinate 95,764,377 downwards.
CCTCCCCCGTTCATGCTCTGTCTCTCTCTGTCCCAAAAATAAATTAAAAAACGTTGAAAAAAAATTTTTTTTAATAAAAAAAAATAAAAATACTTCAAACTAAATGATAATGGAAACACAACATAATAAAGTTTGTGAGGTTCATATAAAACCAAGCTTAGAGGAACTTACAAACTTTCTGTAGTAGAAAACATAATTTATACTGATATCAGGAATGAAAAATGGAATATTACTACAGATCCTATAGCTATTAAGAGGATAGTGAGAAATGAAATGAACAACTTTATGCCAGCAAATTTGACAAATTGACATACTCAGTGAAAATACAATTTACTGAAACTGACACAATAAATAGCAGATATGAATAACCCCTAAATGTATATAGAAGTTGGATTTGTCATTAAAAAAACTTTCTTGTAAAGTGAAATTTGTAAAATTTCATTGGTGAATTCTATCGAATATTTAAGGAATAAATAGTACCCAATCTTTACAGACTTTTTTTTCAGAAAATAGAAAGGGAGGGAATATTTCCCAGTTTGCTCAACAGGCCAGAGTAACTGATGCCAGAATGTGTAATGGATATTAAAAGAAAAACAAAACAAAACAAAACAAAACACAGACCAGTATCCCTCATGAACATAAATGCAAAAACTCTCAAGAAAATACTAACAAACTGAATCTAGCAATATAGGAAAAGGACAATACACCACGACTGTGTTGAGGTTGTCCCAGAAATACAAGGGTGATTCAGCTTTCAAGTATCAATGAATACATATAATTCAGCACATTTACAGACAAAGGTAGAAAAATCATACAGCCACATAGATCCTTGCCGAAAAAGGCTTTTGACAAAACTCAGTATTCATTTGTCCTCAAAACACTTAGCAAATTTAGGAATAGAAGGGAATTTCTTTGATTTGACACAGAGTAAGTATAAAAGCCTATAGCTAAAATCATGCTAAACGGTGGTTTACTGAATGTTTCACCCTAAGATCAGGAAAAAGGCAAGGATGTCTATTCCCACCACTTCTACAGGCAGTTTTACTCTACTGCAAAATATGTATTCCTAAAAAACAATATGCTGTTAAAAATCACAGGACTTGGGGGAAAATTCATTAAGGGCACAAAACTGAAAACTTTATTAGTGACAAAAAAATATAGGAACCTAATAAAAGCACAGTTTTACATATATTAAATTGTTAAGTACATAAATACTACAATAAATATAGCACTTTATATTGAAAAAGACTGGAAGTTTGGTTTGTAGAAATGAGCATTGGAAGAGTTTGCAGCCTGTCACTTATTGTGAAGTGGTGGAAGGAAAGTTGTCTCAAATCAGACAAAACCGTAACACCAGATGTGGATGAGTGTAGCTTGTAACGGGAATCGAGGAGGCAGGTGCATTGCCGAAGTGTGTGTGTTTTGTGTATTTTGTGGCTCAGTTTAGCTGGGTGCCGTTTCTTTATTCACCTAGTATTTCTGGTGGACAGTATTTACAAAAGTAAATATGAAGTTCACATTCCTCAAATTGTTCTCTAATATATCACTTGCTTTGGAACCAATCCAAAAAACTTGAATGGTGTATATACACAAATGTGTATATACATACATATAAATTATTCATATGTATTCACGTAATATGTGTATGTGTATATATGAATAACCAATTAGCACATGAAAAGGCACTCAACACTTTTAGTCATCAGGGAAGTGCATATTAAAACCACAATGAATGCTTACTTTGGCAGTGTATAAATTGGAATTGGAATGAGAGGAGATAAGGATGACACACACAGTTGTGAAGCATCCCATATTTAAAACAAAAAAAAAAAGACTAAAATTAAAAAGACTGACAGCACCAAGTTTGAGGACATGGAATAACCAAAACTCTCATAACTTGGTGGTGGTTGTGTAAAATTGTGGTATCACCTTGGAAAACAATTTGGCAGTTTCTAAATAATGTTAACCATAAACTTATTCTGTGATCCAGCATTTCTGTTTTAAGGTAAATACCCAAGAAAAATGAAAACATGTTCACAAAATATTTGTACACTAAAGTTCACAGCAGCTTTCTTAATAATAGCTACAATCTGGATACAATCTTAATGTAAGATTTTTGGATGAACGGACTGGTTTAACAATTCAGTGGTATACTACTCCACAGCAAAAAGGAACTATTTATACATGCAGTAACAGATGAATTGCAAAAGCATTGTGCTAAGTAAAAGATGCTGGATTATATGCATTTTATGATTCTATTTGTATGTGATTGTATTATAGGCAAAACTAATCTTGTGTTACAAGTCAGACAAGCTGGGTCAAAATGAGGGGGAACTGATTGCAAAGGGCCCCAAAGAACTTTTTGGGTGTAGTGACAGTAATATTGTATATCTTATTTGGGCAGATTTAACTGTTTATCTGTATACTTAAAATTTTTGCGTTTCACTCTGTGTGAATCAGTAACACTGACTTGATTTAAAAAGTTTACTGAGAAAGGACAGGTGAGAACAGTCATGGTCTCTGCCTTGTGGAGGTTAAAAGTGGTGTGACATAAGAACGTAAGTGACATAGAGTTAAGTATATGAACTTTGTGAACTTAACCCAGACTTGGGATGTAAAAAATTTCCTGTAGGAGGTGATGTAAATCTGAACCTGAAGAAGGAGGAGGATATTTTTGTAGTTGTGTAAGTGGTCATGTGATAGGCAAGGAGAGAGAGGGTTCTAGGCAGAGGAGATGTTTTGTGTAGAGGCACAGAAATGAGGGAGTAAGGCTGAGAGAATGAGTAGGTGATGGATAATCAAGATCATCGGAGCAGAGAATGTGTGTGTGGGAGAAGGGAAAGAGAATGGAGTATGTGAAGTGGGAGCAAGAGATTATGATGAAGAGGTTAGCCGAGATGTAAGTCTTTCAGAACCTCGAAGGCTTTGGGAGAAGTTTGATTTTTTTTCCTGAAAGTAGAGCAGAGCAGCTGAGTGTGAGAAGATCTGATTTGTATTTTAGGAAAATCACCGTGACTCCCAATGTGAAAATCGAATTAAAGGGCTTAGGACTGTGGGCATGAGACCCAGCTTCAAGGCTTCTCAGAAATGTTGGATAGTTGTCAGTTTGTACTAGGAAAACGGCTCTGGGGATGTTGAAAGTGAATGGATTCAGATCTATTGGGGATGTGGACTCAGTAGAACTTGACTGAATGTGGGAGGTGGAGAGGAGGAATCAAGAGGACATTTCTTTTGGATTTGCTGAAGTCTCATATGCCTACTGATATATCTACTAGATTAATGAGCATATGCATCCTTGTCATGAGAAGGATCTTGGCTGGGACAGATATCAAGACTTATTAGTCCATAAATGAAGTGGAAGTAGGAAAGCTTAGGAGGGTGAGCATGGAATGAAAAAAGCAATGAGGTCCTAGGCTAGAAACTTGAAGAATACTGGCATTTAAGGAATGGCGCTGGAATAGGCTTTTTGCAGATGAGAATGAGAGAAGATCAGAGAAAAATGAGTAGTGTGGTATCACAGACTTGAGGATGACTGCTTCAAGGAGTGTATTCAAAGATGCTAGATGTTTGGTGAGAGCTTAAAACAAGGGCTGAAAGGTACCATTGCTCACCTTCAAGAGAGCAGTTTGCAAGAGTGGTGAGGGTAGCAGACAGATTACATGGATAATAAGAGCTGACTGCCAGCTTGGTCACCTTAAAGGTTGGCTCTGAAGGGAAGAAGAAAGAGGACTATAACCAGAGGGAAGTTGGTTTTGTTTTTTTTTTAATTTAAGTTTTATTTTATTATTATTTTAATTTTATTTTTTAATTTACATGTAAATAAGTTAGCATATAGTGTAACAATGATTTCAGGAGTAGATTCCTTAATGATTCCTACCCATTGAGCCCATCCTTCCTCCCACAACCCCTCCAGTAACCCTCTGTTTGTTCTCTATATTTAAGAGTCGGTTTTGTCCCCCTCCCTGTTTTTATATTATTTTTGCTTCCCTTCCCTTATGTTCATCTGTTTTCTTTTTTTTTTTTTTTAATTTTGCTTTGGGTGCATGTTTTATTTTTAGGAACAAATAATGGGAAACAGTGATTAGAGAGAAAATCGTTAAAAATGATTTCTAGGAAGAGGGGAATAATTAATTGCATTGAGTTTCAAAGATTCAAAAAGATGGGATATAGCAAATAGGGTGGCAGATACTCCTTAGATTATACCAGGAAGGAAGGAGATGATTGGTTGAAGGTAAGTTTGTAGATTGGATTTGGTAAAATTAGAAGCTTTAAGGAAATTGGGGTGCCTGGCTGTCTCATTTTGTAGAGTGTGCAACTCTTGATCTCGGGGTTGTGAGTTCAAGCCCCATGTTGGGTATAGAGATTACTCAAAAATAAAGTCTTTAAAAAGGTTTAAGAAAATCAAGAAAGTTTAGCCAATTTTAGTGCTGATTTTAGCATTGATTGCATTAACTTTCATGGCATATTCTTCTGTCATCCTGAAAATTATATTTTAAAAGATATATTTGAAAAATCCCCTCCCTTTCGATCCCCACATGCACACACACCAAAGTGATCTTAGAAGGAAATTTTAAGATTTTATAAAAGTAAGTCTTTTAAAACTATGGCCTTATATTTTCCCTGTAAGAATGCGGAGTGTGCTATTAGAGGTGACTCAACAGTCAAATAAAACAACATTGCTATGTATGTTATTTTGCCATAACAAAATACCACAGACTGAATGGCTTAAAAAGAGAAATTTATTTTCTCACACACGGTTCAGGAGGCTGGAAAATCCAAGATCAAAGTCCAGCAGGATTCAGTTTCTGGTGAGGGCTGTTTTCCTGGTGTGCAGATGGTTGCTTTCTCTCTGTGTCTTTATATGGCCTTTCCTCCTTGTGTGTGGAGAGTGAGTGAGCTCTGTGCTGTCTTTCTTATAAGGACACTAGTCCTGTTGGATCAGGGTCCCACCCATATGATTTCATTTAACCTTAATTGATTCCTTAGGGGCCCGTCTCCAAATACAGCCACATTGAGGATTAGGGCTTCAGCCTGAGAATACTAGGGGGACACAAACATTGAGTCTGTAACACTGTATTAGCAACTGCTGCATTTTTAAGGGGGTGTTTGATTCTTTTGGATCACATGGAGACTTTTTGTTTTCCTCTCTTGTCTCACTAGAGCTTACAGTATTTTTTAAAAATTGAGGTATAATTGACATATAGTATTATATTACTCTTGAGTGTGCAACATGATTCAGTATTTGTATAAGTTGCAAGAAGATCACTAGTTAACATCTGTCACCATACATAGTTACAAATTTTTCTTGTGATGAGAATTTTTAAAATTTACTCTCAGCAGCTTTCAAATATACAATACAGTATTTGTTTTGAGAGAGAGAGGGCGAGAGTGATCAAGGGGCAGAGAGGGAGTGAGAGAGAGAATCCCATGAGAGGCAGAGAAAGAGAATCCCATGAGGGGCAGAGAGAGAGAGGGAGAGAGCGTGAATCCCACACAGGCTCCACACTGTCAGAGCAGAGCCCGAAGTGAGGCTTGAAGCGGGGCTTGAACTCACAAACTGTGAGATCATGACCTGAGCCAAAGTCAGGTGCTTAACCGACTGAGCCACACAGGCACCCCTACAATACACTATTAGTGACTGTAGTTATTGAGCTGTACATTACACCCCCATGTAATTATTACTTATTTCATAACTGGAAGTTTTTATCTTTTGATCCCCTTCACTCTTTTTGTGTAATCCTCAACCACTGCCTCTGGCAACTACTAGTTTATGCTCTGTATCTGTGAGCTTCACCACCCCCCGCCCCTTTTAGGTTCCACATATAAGTGAGATCATTATGGTATGTGTGTTTCTCTTTCTGACTTACTTCACTTAGATAATGCCTCAAGGTCCATCCATGTCACAGATGCAGAGACCTTGTTCTTTTTAATGGCTGAATGGTATTCTATTATGTGTGTATATGTATGTGTATATATACATACACACATACCACATCTTCTTTATCCATTCATCTGTCCAAGGACAGTTATGTTGTTTCTATGTCCTGGCTACTATAAATAATGCTGCAATGAACATGGGAGTGCAGATATCTTTCTGAGATAGTGATTTCGTTTTTAAGTTTTAGAGAAACCTCCACATAGTATTTTCCATAGTGTCTGCACCAATTTATATTCCTGCTGTCAGTACAAAAGGGTTCTTTTTCTCAACATCCTCATCAACATTTGTTATTTCTTGTCTTTTTGTTAATAGCCATTCTATTAGGAGTGCGGTGATATCTCACTGTGGTTTTGATTTGCATTTCTCTGATGATGAGTGATGTTGAGCATCTGTGTCTGTTTGTCGTATGTAGGTCTTCTTTGGAAAAATGTCTATTTTTTAATTGGATGGTTTGTTTTTTGTTGATGAGTTGTATGATTTTTTAAAATATATTTTGGATATTATTCCTTTACTAGATATATGATTTGCAGTTATTTTCTCCTCTTCCATAGATTGCCTTTTCATTTTGTTGATGGTTTTTGCTGTGCACAAGCTTTTTAGTTTGTTCTAGTCATACTTGTTTGTTTTTGCTTTTGTTGCCTTAGCTTTTGGTGTCAAGCTTGAAATATTAATAAGTTGAAAAGCCTTTTTTTTTTTCACTTGTGAGTAGTTTCAGTTTAGTGTTGTTTGGTTATCTAATGTTTATGTATCTGTTTTAGACCATCTAAATTGGGTTAATATTTTAATTAAAGGACACTGACGATAATATCTAAGTAAGTGGTATTTTCCAGATTAGACTGGGATGCCTGGGGTGGCTCAGTTGGTTAAGCATCCGACTTTAGCTCAGGTCATAATCTCACGGTTTGTGGGTTTGGGTCCAGTGTTGGGCTCTGTGCTGACGGCTCGGAGCCTGGAGCCTGCTTCAGATTCTGTGTCTCCCTCTCTCTCTGTCCCTCCTCCACTCGCTCACTGTCTCTGTCTGTCTGTCTTTGAGGGGGACTTTGACTGAAGTCAGCCAAAGAGGGGACTTTGGCTGAAACATCTGTCACTTTATTCATTGCAATGATTGATTCAGTTGCTGTGACTGCCTGTGTAGTATTTCCTCTTTCTGTTACTGCTTTCATGTTTCCTTTGAGTTCATTTTATTAAATAGTTCACTTTCCTCCTAGAGATATAGAATATTCTCTCGAAGCATACATATATAAAAACCTGCACTCTTGATAGACCACTCATTTACAATAAAGACTAGTCATTTATGATTGTCAGCTATCAGTTATGGGTGTCTGCAAATTGGTTAAGTTTAGAAACATGCAGAACAATAGAAATCTGGGAAGAGCAAGGCTTCAGTATCTTTTCTGATTGCAGCAGCCATTGAGGGGATTAGCCGCCTATGCTGAAGCAACACTAGAAAATGGGGGATTTTTCCCTTTGATTTCTCAAACCATTGTTTTTGAGAGATCCTAACTACTTTTTTCATAATCAGATTGTACACAATTTTAAGAAATTCCAACAGTATGTAAGCTTAAATAGGTCATAAATTCAAGCTACATGAAAGTAATACTTACTTTGGAGTATGAACTTTCTTATTTGCTGCCACTCATATATCATCAAAATGGACAGTTAGTGGCACAGAGAACTGTACAGTATCTGAAAAAGCCATTCTAAATTTAGAGACCAAATATAACAAAGTTAAAGTTTTCATAAATAGAAATAATTACTATAATGTTAATCCATTTGAATATCGTAGCATTGATATGATGTACATTTTATTGTTTATCCTGGTCAGGAAACCAGGACAACTCCCTTCAATCTAGCCTAAGCAGAACAAATACAGTGGATTGTAAAGCCGATTAAGGCAGGGACCCTCCCTCTGCCATCCATACCCTCTCCCATCTTGTAGTGTTGCCTTTCTCTCTCTCCTATTCTCCTTTTGCCTTTTCATTTTTACAGAATTTTATATTTTCTCATCATCTTTGCCTTTGTGGGCCTATGTCTGAAAATCCCTGTCTTTGTTCTTCATGGATCTCTGGTTCAATAGCACCATGAATCTAAAAATCCCTTTGTACCTAGAGAGACAATTTGATTGTCTCAGCTGGTCTCTTCTCCAGGCAGCTGTGACCAGTGGGGAGTTAAATAATGCCTTACCTTTTTACTCAGCAGATCTGTGCAGTCCAATTCTTATTAGAACAGGAGGTATGACTGACTATTTGCATTAAAAAAATATATATTTTAGGAAATATCAGTGGGTAGTAAGGCGCCTTTTCTTTTGGTAGGAGGGCATGCATTGTAAATTTCCTTGTCATTCAGGAGCTTTCCATGATTGGGGTAGTTGAATGTTGCTATTAATAGTATCCGAGTAGGCTATCGCTAAGTGCTTTTTTCTGCCATTATTACTTGTCTCAGTTTTTACCAAAGGACTTATATGACTTTTGGTAAAATAATGTTCGAATATAATCATTACCTTAAGTATTCAGGTCTTATGGAGGAAGTGGTATTGCATAGTGGTTAAAAACTGGGACTCTTGAGTCAGACTACTCCTCGCTTGACCACTTGCAAGCTGTGCGACTCTCTCTACTCCCTGATCTTTTTAATTAATTAGTTAATTAAAAATTTTTTAATCTGTGAAGTAGCAATAACAGTAGTTTTTACCTTAAGGGTGGTTATGAAGATTAAATTACATAGTCCATATGAAAAGTCTTGTACAATGTTTGTCACATAGTAAGTGTTCAATTAGTGTTGGCTCTTACTCTCTTTCTTTTTTCAGTGAAAAGAACTGTAGTCATCTAATTCACATAACTGCTTATCTGTCTAGTGATCTTTGCCTCACCTGCCTAAAAGATTCAGTGACATGTAGGATATAAATTTTGGTGTTGACCTTAAAAGCTGCATTTTAACCGCTTCATTAAGGTCTAATTGACATGCAGCAAACTGTACATATTAAAAATGTACACTTTGATAAGTTTATACTACAATTTATGTGTTCATTTACTTGTTGACATTTAGGATGTTTCCTAGATTTTGGCTGTTAGAAATGAGACAACTGTGAATATTCACATGCAAGTCTTTGTATGGAAAAGTGTTTTTGTTTCTCTTAGGTAATTGCCTAGTTGTAGAATGACTGGATCAGATGGAAGGTGTATGTTTACTTTTCTAAAAAATGACCAAACTGTTTTCCAAAGTGATTGCACTGTTTTACATCCTCGCTAGCTGTGTATGCGAGTTTGTAGTCCACATTCCTGTCAGCACTAGGTATGGCCAAGCCAGAGGGCTATTTTTGAAATTATTACTCTTTCAGAGCCTTCTTTTATGTTGTTTTAAACATAATGTTACATAAGGATTATTAGAAAAAGTACAAAATACACCAGGTAGCTAAATATTTTTAACTTAATTTAAAGAGTATTTGGAATTGTACTGAAATCTCTTCATTGGGAAGTTAACAGATGGTTTGCTAAAAATATTGGATAATTGAGGGACATGCATTTCTTTACGAAGCTAATTTTGTAATATGTGTACCTGTTTTATATGTGTATTTTTTTCCTTCGATAGAGTTTTCCAGAAAAGGACCTTCTGCACTGTCCATCTAAGGATGCAATTGAAGCTCATTTTATGTCTTGTGTGAAAGAAGCTGATGCATTAAAGCATAAAAGTCAAGTTATCAATGAAATGCAGAAAAAAGATCATAAGCAGCTCTGGATGGGATTACAAAATGGTAAATATAACACCGTTTAATTTCAGAATACCACTTTTTAAAGTATGAAATAACTGTAACCCTGTGAATAGTTGGTGTGATTGGTGGTACAAGTTTAAAAACTCCAGCCCTTGCTTTCTCAGAGCAGTATGACTTGCTTCGTGCTTGCATTCTCTCTCCCCTGACTGGGATTTAGAAAATACACTCAAGGAAAAAGCTGAGAGGAATCTGCAGCTCACCTCTGTATTCTCCCATCTTCTTAATCTTGCCTGCATTGATTGCCCCCCAGTTGTCTTATTTACAGGCAGCCATTGTTTTGCATGGGTCCAGTAGTTAATATGCTTTAGTTAAATAATACTAGGTCCTTAACAATCTGGTTCAAATTTCACTTACTTTCATATAGTTACTGAAATTACATAAAGTACAAACTTTATTGCTAGCTCTTTAGTCCATGAATCATTTACCAGCATAGATGCATCATGATCAGAGACCAGTCACATCACTTCCTTCAGTGTCTGTCAGTGAATCATCGTTACTCACCTGTTACTTAGTTTACTCACAGACCGCAAAGCATGTAGTTGTGTTCCCTCCTTGTCTCCAGTGATAAGCCCATATAACATTTTGTAAAAGTGGATAATTGAAAGAGGGAATTGGCCAAGAAAGATCAAAGTGTAGCAAATCCACAAAAAGTGGTAATGTTGGTCGTGGGATTTTACAGGAATAGTGGAATCGTAAAAGAAACAGCGGGCTGTGAGCGTGTTGACACTACCATCTTTTGAGATGCTAGATATGCAGCCACAGGAACTTGGCGAAGGTGAACGTTTCCGCGTAAATGGGGAAAGTGATTGTGACAAAAAGGGTGAATTTATCCCTGGCAAAATGGTGCTGGCAAAAATCTTAGCATTACAGGAACGCTCACGTTCCTGTAATGTTTCATGACATTGGAAGTGCAAATGATGAAATGCAAATGATGAAGTCGATCCCGACCCAGAAAGGCATGTGACAGTTTGCCAAGGTTTAGGAAAGATGCTCGCTTGTAAGCTCTATGTCAAGAAAGCGAGCACTATTCAAACTGTGCTTTAGTTTTTTACAGAATAATAAATAAGATGCTGGAATTCTCAGCGCTTCTCATGTTTTAAATTCCAGTGTACTAAATAAATTAATTTTGTTTACTTCATTTTCTTACGCATTTATAACTAAGAAAGAGTTTTTAATGTTTTGACAATTTTTAAAGACCACACCATTGATTATTAAGATCACTTTGCACGGTTTCATGGTGACTTTTCCAGTCCTGCACTACTATGCAAAGCCAGGCTTGCCTGTATTTGTCCATATAGTTGTTTTTAGATAGGAAATTAGTCCAAAATAAGCTGGAATTTAATGGCAATAATGAGAATAAAATAGAAGACCCACTTTCTCCCCCCGACTCCACCCTTGAAAACATAATTTTAGTAATTTTTAAAAACTGTGATCCATTTTTATCTTTGAGACTATACTATTACCATGGCAAAGAGGTGTTTGTTGTCATGTAGTATTTATTGAACTTTCATTATACAAAACAGGGCATTATCTGAGACTTCAGTAGTGCAAAAGGTACATACTTTATGACAGTGTGTATTGTAAATTAAATTTTGTCATTTCTCTTAATTTCTTAGATTTGAGTTACAATGAGTTGCTCCTTAGTTTTATATTTGTATGTTTGGTATTTCTTAATTGGATTGTAAGTTTTGCAAAGGCAGCCTTTCCCCTCCTTTATCTTACTGAGTATACAAATTCCTATTAAATATTTAAGAGACTTTACAATCCCTTAAGATATATTTCTTCCTTTTTCTTGCTGGCTATTTGAAGATGAATTGAAATTGTAGGAGACTTGTGAATAAGAAGATAACCTAAGGTGAAGAAGCCTGGAATCTTGTCAAGAGAGCAGGGATCTGAGAATAATTTGGCTTCAGAATTGAAGTAAATAATTTAAATGGGCATTCAAGTAGGTGTTCTTGAAATCTGTTGTGAACTGGGTGAGCCTGCTGTAGAGAGAGCTCAAGGATTCAGCAGCGGATTCTAAAGATGATTAAAATGTTTCACTTGGGGCATTGGAGGCTTGGGTGTGAGGGGCTGGTTAGGAGTTGTTTAGTCTCAACTCTCCTAGCAGCTCCGTAGGGCAACTCATTCAATCCCTTTGAGCTTCAGTTTCTTTATATGTAAAACATGAGCATATCTGCTATGTTCTCTTATAGGTGTCTTTAGAGGCTTTAATGAAACACACAGTTTATGGGAAAGTGTGTGAAAGGAAGTAAAGCTGTCTTGAAAAGAATTACTGAGAAGTCACTTTGAGACCCTAGAACAGGGGGTTGTCAGACTATGGTCATGCGTCAGCCACCAGTTTTTATAAAAACAGTCTTTATAATAAAGACTTATTAGAACCCTGCCACACCCGTTATTTGTGTATTGTCTGTGACAGCTTTCATGCTACAATGGCTGAGTTAATAGTTGTGACAGAGACCATGTGGCCCACAGCCTAAAATATTTACTCGCTCTGCCCGCTTTAGAAAGCATTTGCCAGCTCACAGAAGGTTGACTAAACCAACAGCTCGTATTTATCATTGACCTAAAGCATGACTCAGAATGTCACATTCAGAGTTTGGTATAACTTAATGTATCAGACTTGGTCTAATAACTGCCTTCATTGCTATTTTTTGGCGTAAAATACCTCTTTTCCTATTTTTGTCTTAGCTCATATTCTTTCTTGGACATATGACTCTTTTAAAGTTAGCTTTATTAAGTTAAATTTTATTAAATTACTTTTCAAATTGAATTTCATTAAATCTGACTGGAAATGGTATGTGGTTAAAATGTACTTTCTTCCATTTTTATTTTTAGTTCTAAATTATTTTTTGTAGCAATTCTGTTTGGTCTGTCTTGCTTGTACTGGTAATGATTGAACTTACACTCAAAATCGTTTGTGTGGTATCCTGTGGGTACTGGAGACCTTGGTAGTTTATTTATTCTACTTTTTAAAATCTAAACTATTCATTTAGGAAATTTTTAGCTAAGTAAAGGCTGTTTGTAGGAAATCTATCTGGGGATAAAAGGCTGAATGTTACCTACATTAAAGTAAATTGATGAAAGATGGGTTTAGTAGTTCCTTCTGCCTAAAATGCCCTTTCCTTCTCTTTTGTCTAATTCCTACTTGTGCTTTCGTGCTTATTTCTCTCATCACCTGCTATGTGAAGCCTTCTTTATTTTTTTAGCCAACAGATATTTAAAGAAGATCTAACATGTTCCTGACACTACTAGGAGTTAGTGACCATCCAGCAGTGATAAAACAAACATGGACCCTGTCTGCATGAAGCTTATAGCCACATGGAGGCAGAACTACCCATGTTTTCATGTTGTCAGGGCTCCTTGTCTGCCCATATGCATTTTTGCCCTCCTATTTTATCATGCTCTCATATAGTTATGATTTATGTAATTCTGCTAGAATGTAAATTTCTCCTGGTTGGAGTGTATTATACATTTTGTAATCCCTACCATCTAGTCCAGTCTTAGGCATAGAGCAGACAGAGTTAATATTGACTGAATGACTATTTATTCCTTTTTAATACTGTAAGGAAATAATATCAATGGCTTTTTATAAATAGTTTAATACTAGTGTAAAATGGAGGAAGTATTTTGTTTGAATTTATTTATGGAAATGGATTTTATGTTTAAGAACTTTTCCGTCCAAAAGAAGGTCCTATTAATTTGTGAAAACAAAGATATTTCACCTTTTGATTTGTATAATTGTAAATTGGACAGAATTGAGACATAGCAGATGGTAAATGTATTTCATTCAGAACTGCACCTGTAGATCCTAACAACTAAACAACGATTTAAACAGTTTTTGAATACTTTCAAATGCTAATTTTAATTTTTCAGATCTGTGTGAAAGAGAAATAAGAAAAACTTTTGAAACCAAGAAAACTCATTTAAGACATACTGTGCCTTTCAGTGTTTTTTATGGGTTTTCATTTTAGATATAAGAGTATTTAACCTCCCTGTGAAACCACGTTAATGACCACAAAAAAGAAAAGAAAGTAACATTTTTATTATATATGAGGCTGTTGTCACTACATGTGCAGGCTATTTTCTATTAAATGTCAAGCGATTTTTCTTATAAGCTAGAGATTTTCTTATAAGCTAGAGATTTGAAGAAATCTCCAAAATATATTTTTACATATGACTTAGTTTTCAGCATTGGTTTTTTGAGTACGCTAAGAAAGAAAAGATAGCATTAAATAAATTCCATAGTCCTTCAAATAAATCTAAGTTTTGACTGATAAATCTGTTGAAAATTTACATTGTTTCTGAAGTATGGTTAATCCTTTTGAGCTAAGTAATTTTTTAGAGTAATCCATTATTTGGTAGTGAGCCATTTTAACCTAAAACTGGTTTTTAAAAGGAAATAATGAATCCTGAAAGGTGATTTTTAAAACAAGTCATAACATTTTGGAAATACTTTTGTTTGGGGGCGCCTGGGTGGCTCAGTCAGTTAGGTGCCCGACTTCGCCTCAGGTCATGATCTCGAGGTCTGTGGGTTTGAGCCCTGCATCGGGCTCTGTACTGATAGCTCAGAGCCTGAAGCCTGCTTCAGACTGTGTCTCCCTCTCTCTGCCCCTTCCTAGCTCATGCTCTGTCTGTCTCTCTCTCAAAAATAAATAAACATTAAAAAAATTTTTTTAAAAAAGAAAATACTTTTGTTTGTTAGGTGATGTAAAAGATAAATGCAATGGTTTTAACTCTTTGGAGGCTTGTATGATAGAGGCAGTTGGATTGTAATTGCATTGCTTTGTTTTTATCAGTTGCATGTAGTAGAATAAGTATTGGACTGAAGATCTGTTGGTCTGAGAAGGACCTGATCTTTATGTCTTATCAGTTGTGTGGTCTGGCAGATCACTTTCCTCTCTAAGCTGGAGTTCCTTATAAATGTGAATGCGGTAAGAGTTCACAAAAGTCACATTCAAGGACTATAAAGTCGTAATCATATATACCTGAATTCTAATGATTAGATCTTTTCAATTGATTCCAAAGGATTTCTTGGAAGAAGATTTACTATTGATGATCTCTCTCTCTTACCTCTCCTCTTTCTTTCTTCCCCTCCCCTCCCCCTCTTTCTTCCCCTCTTTCCCTTTTCCCTTCTTCCCTCTCCCTCCCTGTCCCTTTGAAGCAAGACTTGAGTGGAAGGTAACTTTCCAGAAATAATTGTGGTGTCATAGAAAGAGTACTAAAGCAGAGAGAGAAGAGATTTTAAGATTGAGCTCTGTGTCTTGAAGCTTCAATTTCTATGATGTTACAGTGTCAGATGCTGTTCTAGGTGTAGGTGGTATGGAAGGAGGTTCCTAAGAGGAGGCATAAGTACTTCTCTTGCGCCTTTTGTCTGAACGACAGGTCGATATTTGGTAAGCTTTCTGTTTGTCTTTAGCAAAATTCAGATTTTTACCACTTGTGAGAGCACTGAGTTTACATTGTGTAAATAAGAGCAGAGTAAATAGTATAATGAGCCCCCACATACCTGTCACCCAGCCTCAGCAGTTATCAGTATGTGGCCAATCTGTTTCCTCTATTACTTCTCGTCCCTCCCCCACGTTCAGTTTATAGGAATTTTTATCCTTTCATACAGTGCCACAAATATTGTTTATAGATTTATATTCTTCATAGATTTTATATTCTGATATTTAATGAAGGCATGCAAACAACATTCATTATACGAGAGTCATGCCCAGATCCTGGTAGTTTGGTTCAGCCAATTACAGGAACCTGTCATGTGCCTGGCACTGCACTAGGCATAGGGGCCCCTGGGGTGGATGTGACAGGCAGAGTCCTTTCTTCAGAGCTTACAGTCTGTTAGACGAGCCAGACATTAAACAGATAGCCTTTAAATAATTATCACATTTATAACTTGAGTTGTGGAGGAAAGAGGAAGGCATAGAAAGCAGGGTGGTTGTGATGAAAGTGTTCCAGGCACAGGGAATGACCGGGTTGGGCAGAGAAGCAATAAAGAGCTTAATAAGTTCTGAGAGCTCAGGGAGGCCATTCTGACGAGAGCATGGTGATCAAGACCGAGAGTGGCTAGTAAGTAACAGTCCAAATTAGGCAGAGACCTGACAGTGCAAGTTAGCCGAGACCCTGTCTATTCAGGACCTTATAGGCTATTTTAATGATATGGAACTTAATCCCTAGAGAGTGAGGTGGGGTAGATAGGGGACCACTGAAAGATTTTAAGTAAGACTATAACAGATTTTCTTTTTAGAGGCATGTCTTTGAATGCAATGTGGTTAACGAATTAATTCCTGCTGTATAACTTGGTCCGTATTTTATGGGTATCATTTTCACGCTAATTCATTGAACAAGTAGTTAGTGAATCTATGCTGGTGATAAAACAGACTGAAATTCCTACCCTTATGCAGCCACAATTCTAGTGGGAGAGACCGACAAGAAGCATATATACATAAGTAAAATGCTTCATGTGTCATATGATGATAAGCGCTGTGGGAGAAAAATAAAACAGGGAAAGGTGAGAGAGAACTGTGTGGGGATAGGGTGTTGTTATTTTAAATAGAATGGTTGTGGAAGGTGTCACTGATTGGGTGACATTAAATAAAGATCCAAAGCAGCATTATGCTTTATCTTGGGGTTAATACCTCCCTAGGCAGAGGGAACATCGAGGGCAAAGGCCCTGAGGTGAGAGAATGCTGGGCAGTTTCAAAGAATATAATCCTGTTTGTAGCTTTTTGAAATTACAGATAATGTAAGGGTTTTTTTCTGGCATACCTCTTTTTCTCTAGCCTTCTTGTCTATTTTCCCTCTATAGTCTCACTTTTGTTTTTTTCTGTGTAGCAAAAATGACACTCTTTTGTATCTACTTGTTTTCATAAGTCTCTTGGGATACAAAACATCCTTTTGGCAGTTGATTTTACACTATTTGAAAGCAATAAACAAAGTGTAAGAATGGATACCAGGAGGGATTGGACCTATTTATATTAAGGTGGTTAGGGAAGACCACTTTTAGGAGATGATATTTAACCTGAAGTCTTAAGGATGAGAACAAACGAACTGCCACTTCAGGAATAGCGTGCTTCAAGGACACGAGACAACAAAGAGTTTGGTATGTTTTAAGGAACTGGAGGAAGGCCACTGTGTCGTGGATAATAGTGACCACGAGGGAAGGGTGACATGAGGTGGGGTTGGAGAGATGGGAAAGAGCTAGATGATGCAGGGCCTTGTATAGGCCAAGGAAAATAATTTAGATGTTACCTGCGATGGGAAGTCACTGGAGAATTTTTAAGCGGGAGAGTGATGAGATACAAAGAGGATGTAAGAACATTCTGGCTGCTGAATGGAGGATGGAAAAGAAGGAGCCAAGATTGGAAGTGGAGAGGCTGTAGTAGTAGGTCCAGGTATAAGATGAAATGGAGAAAAGCCTGTAAATTTGGGGTTTATTCTGGAGGTAGAATGGACAGAATCTGTTAGATTGGCTGTAATGTTGGGGTGAAAAAAAGGGAGAGAATCATTTCTGGATTCTGACTGGGACAGCTAGATGGATAGTGCTGCTTTATACTGTGATATGAAATAACTAGATGGGGAACAGGTTTGGGGCGGGGAACCGACCCTAACTGAGGAGGTCAGCTTTGAGGCTGAAAATCTGAGATGTCTCTGAGACATTCATGTGGAGCTGTGTTGTGTTAGCTATTGCTAGAGTTAGTTATTGCTACTGTGCGTGTGTGGCAGCGGATGGAGACGGCTTAATAAGTTTGCATTGAATGCCGCAGGTTCTCATTTCCTACTCGTTTACTTTTACAGGTGCCATCTTTATTATTTGTCCTTTAAGTCAGTGTCCCCAGTGATACACGGCCGCGAACTATGGAGCAATTGCATGTATTCCTGATGTTTGGCAGTTCTTTATACCCACTAACCATTGTGTGCTTTCCTTTCTGCATACAGCTGACTTTGTCATTTCCAGTATTTTGCCCGCCATACAGTAAGGTGGGTAAGTTCAGCCTAAAGCTGTGTGTGTGGCATTCCAGAATCTACAACTTTGTGAGAAAGTTGCTTAAAGCAAATTTGTAACCTGCTTGAGCATTCAATTAAGTTTTACTGTGAAACAGTCAGGTATTTTTTACTCTATTATGTTACATCTTTTAAATCAGTCTCTCAGTGTTCTACTTTCTGCAATTAAAAATAATGATGGAAATCTAAAAAGGTTTTGTATTTGTGTTTTAATATAAAGCTATACAGATACTTTGTTAGGCTTTTGGAGAAAGATTGCTCAAGGAATTGCATGATTCCAATGAATAAATACATTTGGTAATAATTTGGATCATAGCCTCTTACAGTTCTTTGGGTAGTGTTGGCAGTGAACATCATGAATAATAAAACTTGGTGAAAACATTTAGACAGTTACTTCATAATATCCTACAGATAATCCTAACAAAAGTTTTTGGCAACAGTCCATTAATAACAGTGAATGGTCATCTGTCCCAGCGTTCGTTGGTGGTAGAGAATACGTGAGATGCAATTGATATATGATAAATCAGTATGACTAGGTTAATTATCTAAACTCTGAATAATAATTGAAAATGTTTTGGTGAATTCCTAGCATTATAGGAACACAAAGATTTAGTTTTTAATGCGCTTTTAAGTATAATTTCAAATCATCTACAATGAAATGATTGCTCTATCATCTCTTTTATTTATATTTCATCCAGTTAAAAAACTGTCTAAAAATTTATACCTGCTAACATACTATCATTTTTTTCCTATAATGTAAGTGTGGAAAGATTTAAGAAGCTTTTCCTCCACCATGTAGAGGAAATGCAAACAAACATCTGTCTCATAAATGATTTTCACTGTTGGAGCCATGACCTGTCATTACTATTTGAATTTACAGCATGGTTTCTCTTGGAAAAAATTTATACACACACAATATATGCATATATAGTTCAACTTATTTTGTTTTTAAGTGAATGTTTTGTTTCGAAACTTAAGATATTTCATGACTTAAGAGAACAGAAAACCCCAGAGGTACTTACTTTCCTAACATTTTTTTGTTTTGTCCTTATCACTTTTCTTAAGAGTACTGTTTCTCAAAGTGTAGACACTTGGGTCCGAAGCATCAGCATTACCTAGGAACTAATTAGAAACGTACCCTAGACCAACTGAATCAGAAACTCTAGGGTTCCAACAAAAGGTCCCAGCAGTCTATGGATCCACAAGCCCTCCAGATGATGGTGATGCACTGAAGTTTGAGAACCACTGCACTGGAGTGGGACTCCTCAGCCTTAGCACTATAGATAGTTTGGAGTGGATAATTCTTGGTGTTGGGGCAGCAGCAGGGAGGGAGCTGTCTTATGCATTGTGAGCATTTGGCAGCATTCCTGGTCTTTCTCCCCACTCGCTAGATACCAGTAACACAGTACTCCCCACTGTCTATCATGACATTAAAAAATACCTCCAGACATTGCAAAATATTCCCTTGGGGGCAAAGTTGACCCATTTGAGAACCACTGCTCTAGAGAGAAGTGATGGATACAACTGCTTTTCCTTCAGAGTAGCAGTGACCACTTATGGAATACCCAGTTTCTGTGCTGGGTACTTTACATGAATTATCATTGTCATCAGAGCAGCCTTGCAGGATATGTTTGAAGGTTCATAGCCTGGGCCAACCCGTTGATGAAGTTTCTCATCTGTTTCACCAGGCCAACCCTTGAGAACTATTATACTCAGTTGTTACAGGGACTCATTTAGGGTATATTTGGAACAAAAGGAACTTGGCATATAAGTGAATTAAAGTTATTTTAACCAGTTAACTCTTCTTATCTATAAATTTAACCATGTGAACTTCTTATTGTAAACTTAGCCCTACGTGTTTTTGGATGGCTCTCATTGTATTTTTGCTGTAGTGACTGGCTGTTAAGTGACAAATGAATCAATAGTATGCTGTCATTTCAGTAAGACTGAAGTGCTGACTTTTTTTTAAATAACGTGTCTTCTATATTTTTCCTTTTCCCTCTTTTGCCTCCTTTCATCCCCCTCTCCACTGTGCAGCACTTGATCTAGTTCTGCATATCTTAGCCCTTTTTTCCTCTCTCTTCCCTCTCATTTAAATTGACCTAGTCTCTGACCCATTCCTTCATTATCTTTGTAGGGTCTGGATGGCCAGATTTACATTTTAGTTTAACAACTTGTAATTGCTACTGGCCAGTGTGTTACCTGTTTCCAGATACCTCTTTCATGCACTTTAAAAAAAATTTTTTTTATGTTTATTCATTTTTGAAAGATAGAAAGAGACAGAGTACAAGCAGGGTTGGGGCAGAGAGAGAGGGGGACACAGAATCTGAAGCACACTCCAGTCTCTGAGCTGTCAGCTCAGACTCGACGCGGGGCTCGAACTCACGAACCGCGAGATCATGACCTGAGCCGAAGTCGGACACTCAACTGACTGAGCACCCAGGCGCCCCTAACTTTTTAACAAAGACCTAGACATTAACTTTATTGAAAATTTCAGAATTTCAAGCCCCTTCTCCCCCACTCTTCCACTCCCCACTCCCCTGACCTTCTGTTTACTTTGTGTCTGCCAGTGCAGACCAGTTTTGGTTAGTGACTGTGGTAATGACTTCTGGATGTCAGAATTCTGTATATTAGAGATGTTCTTGTCTGAACCAGAGAAGTGACTATAGCTGTACAGCAGTGCTAATTTCTTATTATTCATGTCTCTTCTCTTTGATTGCTGTAGAAACTGTCAAAGATTCAGAAATTCTTTTATGTGAAAATCACATTTACAATTATTAAACCATGCCAGTATTTTAATTTGTATGCAGAGAGTTGCAAGATTTTAACCCCAAAACTAGAATAGAAATAGTTAATTTAAAAAGTGAGTGCAAAATAAACAAATTTTTTCATCTAAGATACAGTGTGTTCCCTCAAGTCCTGATTATTATCTTCAGAGTATCTTTCTGTATAATAAGCATTTCTTACCACAGGGTCCCTTTAGAATTAAGGCTATCCTTGATACCTGGGCTTTTTTGACATATAGCTTATTTCTTTCCCACTAGAAGGATATCAATAAAATACCCCAAACCGTATTTTTAATTGGAGTTGATTTCATAAAATATTTAACCAAAAATACTTCATTTTGAATAGCTTTAAGCCATAGTGAAAGCTAAACAAGAAAAAGAGCCACAAAAACGTGGCTCTTTTTCTTAAACTAGCTTCTTGGTTTTGTTAACATACACCTCAGATTTTTCCCTACAGTATTGTGCTGTTAGCCAGCATTTTTTTTTTCATTTATTTTAAGGTGAGAAATTTTTTTTAATGTTCATTTATTTTTGTGAAAGACAGAGCAAGCAGAGGAGGGGCAGAGAGAGAGAGAGAATGAGAGAGAAAGAGACTCCCAAGCAGGCTCCACATTGTCAGCGCAGAGCCTGATGTGGGGCTTGAACTCACGAACCATGAGATCATGACTTGAGCTGAAATCAAGAGTTGGACCCTTAACCGACTGGGCCACCCAAGCACCCCAAGGTGAAATTATTTGTATGTAGGATTTTAAAACTCTGAGAAAACATCTTTTACATATTTTTTTTGCAAGATAAAAAGTATTGATATTTGTCCACTCAAAATGTAAGGAGAGGTTGGATGAGAGAGCAGTCAGTGCTCTCTAATCTCTAAGAAGTAGGAGGAGAAAGAAGACAATTCCATAACCTTATTGAGTTAAGGGGAAAAACTTTAAACTTAGAAGTTTTCTCACCCATATTTTTATAATAATTTATTTTCAGGTGTTACTACACTCAAAAGAATACCATATGGCATTTAAATATTTGATTTATAGGGGTGCCTGGGTGGCTCAGTCGGTTAAGCGTCCGACTTCGGCTCAGGTCATGATCTCGCGGTCCGTGGGTTCGAGCCCCGCGTTGGGCTCTGTGCTGACAGCTCAGAGCCTGGAGCCTGTTTCAGATTCTGTGTCTCCCTCTTTCTCTGACCCTCCCCTGTTCATGCTCTCTCTCTGTCTCATAAATAAATGTTAAAAAAAAAAAAATTTTTTTAATATTTGATTTATAAATCAGTAAGTTTAGAAACACTGCTAGAATAATTTCACATTTAGTAACTATTCTCATTTTTACCCTTAGGATTCTTAGAAATCCTGATTAACTTTTTTGCCTTGTAGGGTACATTATATATATGACTTGTCACTAAAAGCTACTGAATACATTTAAAATAATAGTATTTAGTCCAAACTAAACTCATTATAGGACATAATAAAATGTGTAAAATACTGGGTGCACCCTATTTTGTAAGGTATGTATATAATGTTAGGAATCAACTTTGTTTTGGCAATGAATGAGTTATAATTAATTTTGTATTAAATGCCACCTGAATAATCCTAGTAGCTAATAATTGAACTATGATTGAATTTTCCAGTTTCAGACATCATTGTCCTTGTCTTCTTTTAGGAGGTGGTTCCTAATTGAGTGACATTTTCCTTGGTTATCACAGTGCATATCTACTTATTCTTTGAAAAAATTGTGCCTTCACGAACATGTTGAAGCAAATAGTATTTATTTCTGCACTAGCTGCTGCTAAGTGTTCAGTATTGTCATCTGTAACTGTGAAAGGAGACAAGATTTGTTAAACTATTATACCTGACACTTCTATGAGTTTTGAAGTCCGGAACTCTGGAGTTTTCGATAACATAAACATTTCATTTGTTAATAATTTCCTGGATTCCTGTTAATTATAGGTCATTGAATATATTCAACTTGGAGTTTTACCAAGCAAGCAGTGTTCTTATTTATAGAAATGTAACTCAAAGTTTTCTGTGATATGGTATTGTATCCCTGAGAGTCTACTGGCTGGATGATGTCAGGTAAATAATTTACTTGCTTTGAACTTCAGTTTCCTCCTGTGTAAAATGAGGTTAACTATTCAGTAAGTTGCTATGAAAACCAGACAACATGAAACCCATATAGGGTTTTAATATTTTCTTAATGTTTTTAAAACCCTAGCTAAATTCTGTGCAAGTATGTTTTTACTAATAAAACCCATCTCTGAGGTCTTACTATAATTAGAACCCACAACTTTTCACTCTAGCTTTACTTCAGTGTGTTGTGTTGTTTAATACTGCTTCTTTACCAGCCTTCCTTCAGCATGCTTTCTACTTACGTGTCTGTCACGTGGTCATCTGCCTTTTAAAGACATGGGGTTGGGGTGGAGAGGACTTGGGCCCTTAAGCACTGCCAGTGCAAGATAAAGGACAAATCAGACCTGTTAGAAGTTGTGATAATTTTACATGTGTCAGTTTGGTTTCTCCAACTACATATTAAGTGAAGGACAGAACCTATTGTGTACTTATTTTTTTTAATTCTTTACAGCTTTCAGTACTTAATGAAGTACATAGATAGGAGCAGATAGTTTGATAGATTTAACTCTGTGCAGATGCTACAGAGTAAAAACTTGTTTGAGCACTGTGTCACCTTTTCTTTTCTCTTCCATGCCTAGAATTAAACTGGAAACTCATAGAATGAACCATTTGCAAGTTAGGAACTTCTTGTAAAGGGATATTTTTCACGTAGTTACCATGGAGAGGTTAGATGGCTTTCAAGTAGAACAGAATTTACCTGGAATTATATTACACTTACTAAACTCTTGTGATGTCCTAGGTCTGGATACTTTTACATGTAGTATCTCAGTAATTCTTCACATGAATTAGGTAAACATTATCAACTTTGAAAAGAAGGAAATGAGCTCACGGAACTAGTAAGAGATGGGACAAGGATTTGAACCTAGACCTCTAATTCTAAAATGATTGTATTTTCCATTACATCTGGGGGTTATGAACTCTGGCTTCATATTAGAATCATCTGAAAGCTTCCAAAAATTACAGTTGCCAGGGCATCTGAAATAAGTGGTCTGGAGTGAGTCCCTGACATTTGTAGTTTTGTAAACTCAGGTGATCGAAGTGAGCAGCTGAAGCTGAGGAATGTTGCATTGAACATGGTGTCCCCCACTACCCCCCCCTTTTTAAAACTTTCGTTGTCAGTGAGTATTAATGGAATTTTTCTCATCAAAAGCACAAAGGATTTGCATTAGAATAAAGACAATATCCTGTGTAGTAAACATTGCACAGATATGGTGAACATAATGGATGTATGTTTTTCTCTGCCAGTCTTTCAAAAATTAAAATAGATTTTTGATTTTGTCTTAGGATTTTAGTGTGTTCTCTGAAGTGAAAATGAGCCTGCTGTATTTGTTTCTGGCCTTCTGACTTTAGGAAAGTGATAAGTTTTAATTTAGCCTAAGAGGAAGAACATTTTCTCAATTTACAGTAGCTTTGAAAGGTAATAAATCAGATTATTGGTTATAAATCTACAGGTGATATACACAGGGATACATTTAGTTAATTACTCTTGGCTTACCACTGTGCTACAGCTCTGTAAATCTCTGGCAAACAAGCTACTTTAAAGATTGTCTTTTAGATTAAATGAAGACTTAATTATAATTGAAGATCATTCTTTTTTTTATATTTAACATGAGCACATAGAATAAGTTTTTTTTAGCATCATGAAATTTTTGAGTTTTCAGTCCCTTTTATGTAATCATTGGCCCAATTTCAAAATAAATATGAAATAAACTTTTCTTAATTGGCCAGAATACAGTTACTGAATTCTGTCTACTTAAGAATAAAGTCAATTACTGGGATTGACTGTTGGAATACATTAGAGATGTTATAACCTGCAGTTATAGTTTATTGTGATGTTGAAATTAAAATTTACAGTCTGCTTTTTCCAGGTCCTAGTAAGATTAGTTTTCTTTAATTTCCAGCATTATATTTTAAGCCATTTTTAAAGTAACTAGTTTTTTCTGTCTCTGTTTATAGATCTGTGCTGTAAAGTATAACAAATCTGAGCCTCTCATCCTCCCAGATTAACGAGAAACCTCATTTTCCCCCCACCATGCTTATCCCCTCTCTCATAATATTTTAAGACATGTTAGGAGAAGGAGGGATGAGGAGGAATTGTTATTAGATCTTACAGATAGTAGAGGTAGAACTCTGACTGACCTGCTAAGACTTGAGGACTTAGATGTTTACCTAGATGTTCTCGGACCACTGTTCCTGTCCCCACCACATTTTATGATATGGCTGGAGATTAATGCAGTTGAAATTGACGGAAGGTGAATGATGACTAAACTGTTCCATAGAGTGAGAAGATAGGTCTTACATGGTAGCAGAAATGGTTGGAGGAAGGAAAAGGGGTCATGAGGAGAATTTGGTATTATAAAGTGTTACAGCTGGATTGTATTATGGCTTTTAATCCCCCACCTGGGTAGGAAAGGCCACTCAGTTGCGTAACTCCAGGAGGCAGCACTCACACAGAGTTGGATGTGAGTGGTGTGAACTTCCTGGCCCTGAGACAGACTGAGTGCTCCGGCAGTCTTGTGATGATGGGGTTTTGGCAGAACCATTTTCCCATACTGGGTTTGACACTTCACACACCTTGCTGCTGAATCTGGAAGCTCAGTGTCTTCTCTTGTTGACTCTGAAGCAGCCTAAGAGATCACTTAAATGTAGTTCTTACTTTGTGCAGGATACTGTTGTATTTTGCATGTATTAACTAATTTATGTCTTGGGATGACTTTATGAATATGTACGGTTAATGCCTTCATTTTACAGGCAGTTCCATTCACAGGAAATGAGAAAACAAAGTTTGAACGTATCTTGCTCAAACTTCTGCAGCTATTAAATGACCAAGCTAGGGGGCAAACCCGTGCAGTGTGGCTCAAGTGTCTGCTTTTCCCACCATGCTATGTTACATTAGAGATTCCTTCTTTTTATTGTTCCCCATTCCCCTAAATCAGTCAGTCAGATAGTTATTTAGTCACTTAAACATTGAGCATTTACTTTGTGCCAGGAACTTTCTGGAGCTGAAGACAAAAGGCCTTGCCCTCATGGACCCTATATTTTATTTGGGGGAGAGAGACAAGAAATAATAGACATGTAAATTGGGTGGTTTTAAATAGTGAAAAGTGTTTAGATAGAAAATAGAACATTGCTTTAGTTCTAATTGAGGGGATCTTAGGCGGTGGTACTTCTGTTGTGACTTGAATGATGAGAAAGCAGCAGCTCATATGTGAAGGTTAGAAAGGTAAGGATTCCAGGCTATGAGATGGTACATGCTTGGTGTTTTTTAGGGACAGAAAAGAAAAATCTCATGACTTGGAGCTGAGTAAGTAAACAGATTGGTGGGCAGTGAGATCTCAGAAGACTTCAGGAGTAGCTGTGTTGCCAGGGGGTGAGAGGGAAAGATGTTACGGTTGCTCGCATGCAGTTTGGGCAGGGAGCAGTCTGCCCCTGTTGCAGGCAATAAGGAGGTTCAGTGGAGTTTTAAGTAATGATTCTAGTACTTCACAAACCGTATTGTTAAAGTATGTCATAAAGCATTGTTCCTTGTGGCCCTTTGGAAACATGGTTGGAAAATTATCCATGTGATTTGCTTTATGTTTTAAAAGACCACTGTGAATGCTATGTAGCAGGGATACAAGTGGAAGGACAGAGTCCAATTAGGCGGTCACAGTGGTTCAGTGAGAGATGACAGTGCTTATGAAAAGTTGTGGCAGTGAATACAGAGAAGAGAAATCATGCTGTCAATATATATGTATTGATTACCCTCCTTGTTGTCAGTTGCCTAGACGGTAGCACTTCTGTTGTAGAGCAGAGAACATGTCTCCTCACAGTTTATTCTAAGACAGTTGATAGTCCTGGTTGAAATTTTCCTGAGATCCAGGTTTTATTACTCTTTTGATTCACTCAAACAACAAATTCCCTAGGGTACAGTCTTCCTGCCAAGATGGGTGTTTCAGTGTGGGATTAGGGATCAGCCTTCTCCAGGACCAGCACTCCTCTCAGCCTTCATGCAGCGCCAGCCATCTGGTCCTGTTGTCTGTCTTCATGATGGATTCTCAGGGACCGTGAAGGCCTTCCAAGGCTTCTTTGCTTTGGTTAGGGCCTCCTCACCAGATCTAGCTCAGGACCTTTAAACCTCAAAGAGAAGGGTTCACAGAAATTGTGTTGAGCAGCATCCAAGCACCAGTGGATGTGTTACTGTGGAGAGATGCTCCCTGCCATGGCTCAGCCAAACACCTGTTAACCCAGGATTCTTTTAATTTGACTTGACTTAGAAGACAAATGAGTGTCAAGATACTGGTCACCTATTTAATGCACATGTATTTGGCAACCTACCAAGTAATTATTAATTTTTTCCACTCTTGTTTTGCTTTACAAATGTGTTTCCATATTCCATATGAAGAAATTAATTCAAATAGGTTTATACTTGGATATACTGTCTGTTACATATTTTGAAAGCCTCTGGTCAAAACACTACATGTATTACAAGGCCATTTGTAGTACTGATTTGAATTATACTGTCGATAAGTGCATAACTTCGTAAAGCTGTGATTTTCCACTATTTGATTTTCTCTTCAAGAAAAAGCTTAAAGTCTGTGTTTTATGTGCTGTGATGATCTGACACTTATTTGGGATGCTGTAAGTCTGTTCTTTTTGACATCACAGATGTTAAAAGACTAGGAAGTGGATAGTGTATGCAGGTGGAGGCCATTTCACTCGTTGCCGATAGTGTGAGGGTCCCAGCCAGCCATACCATAATGCTGAATTGAGGCTGAATAGCAATCCCTTAGATGCCCTCCACGTCTCTGGGGGGGCTTTAAGACACACACATTATTTGTGACATTAGAATGTTAAAACTTATTTTGCCTTGAGTTCTTAACTCTCATAAAGCTCAAGTGGAAGAACAGATACAACCTTTAAAACTGCCACTTTTTCTTATAGTTTTTCCCACGTGAGGAACAAAGAATACGAAACTTTATTTTTTAAGGTTCTTAGGGAGATACTTAATTTAAAAAATGTTTTTTTTTCTTGGACACGTAGGTTGCTCAGTTGGTTAAGCCTGAGTTCGGCTCAGGTCATGATCTCATGGTTTGTGGGTTTGAGCCCGTGTCAGGCTCTGTGCTGACAGCTCAGAGCCTGGAGCCTGTTTCAGATTCTGTGTCTCCCTCTCTTTCTGCCCCTTCCCCATTTGCGGTCTGTTTCTCAAAAATAAGTAAACATTAAAAAAACAATAAAATAAAAAATGTTTTTCCTGAACTTTTAAAAATTCCTAAGACCAATGTAGAAGCTTAATTCAGTAAAAAGAAAGAAAAGTTGGTGGCCACCAGGATCTTGAGGAATTCTATTTTTAATGTCTTTATTTAGAAAATAGATTCACTTTCTGTAAGACAGTCGTTCAGTTATGTGATTCTTAATTTTGTAGCCCTCCTAAATGAGTAAGCTAAGTTTAAAAAACAGAAACTGACTTACCATATTGCTAATAGCTCTGGCAAGAAGGATGTTATCTTCCCTTCTCCCGTTCTTTGAATAGGCTAAGTGACTGCTAGTTTTAATTTTCAACTATGCAGTTGTTGGTTTTCTTTTACAATTAGAACTGAGTTAATTTGAAAGTTCTTGAAATTGATGTATATTTACCTATAAGGGCCGTTTAAAAAACAAATAAAGACCATTATGCTTCTTTAACTTGTAGGTACTGTTTTCATGACTGATAATTAACTTTTATGACTTAATTATAATAACTAATGGCATAGTTATATTCAAAGTGTTGCTTGGTAACAGGTCAATATGTTCTTCATTCATTATTATGTAGAAAGTTAGCAATGCATCCTAACTCCAGCTTTATTGTAGTTATTGACTAGGGGTTGGAAGAGATACTGATATTACAGAATTCAGTGTGAATGATGATTGGTTATATACTCAGTCTCAGGACTGATTTTCTTTTAATTCCTTCTATTTGTATCTTTCTTGTTAATAACTTTGGCTTATAAAAGATTATTCTCGGTTGGAATATTTTTAGTATTGTTGAGGAAATACCTGTTTTATGTAAGAACATAACAGTTTTATAAGAAGATTAAAAGCTACTATTAATACAGATCTTTCATTATGTCTTTATTCCTTTTAAACATAGTTGTATCAGACTGAGTCCAGTCAGGAGATAGAAACCACACAGAGGGTTAAGCAGGGTAAGTTTCATATGAAGAAGTATTAAACTCTGATAAAAGAGTGACTGTAAGATATAAGAAAACTGCATATGGTGCTCTAGGGCCAAGGGAGAAAAGTGACACTTACATAGAGCCTCTTCCCCAAGGCTGGATTTAGAACTTGTTGGAAAGGGTGTAGATCAGTCCACTGGACTAGTAGAGAAGTTCACTCTTTTGCCCATACTGGAGCTAGTCTGCAGTCACTGGGCAGTCAGGACAACCTGGAGCACAGTCCACTAGCAGCAAGTGGACTGGGCATGCAGACAGAGTGGCAGCTCTATGGGAAGCTGCAAGTAGGCCACCCATGTGGGCCTCCAGAGGAAACCAGGGGCTCACGGGGTCTGGAGGTCTTCAGTGTGCCTATGCAAACAGGAACCTCTTTCTCTGGCAGTGACCTTTTAGGACTCTACTGAGAAAGCTTAATGTGGCTGTCAGAGTGGAAATACTTCAATTGTGTCCATTATGGCAGGACATCCACGAAAGGGTGAGTTTGAAGCAGAGAGTCATTAAGTTGATAATGGGCACAATGATGTTCATTTTTTCCAGTTTCTTTTTTTTGCCATGTAGGTATGTAAAAACTTTTTTACTAAATTACCTGTCTGTACTTTTTACTGTTTGTGTTTGCTTTCCTTCCCTTAGCCCTATTGACATTTTGGGTCAGATAATTCTCAGTTGGGGGGGGCTGTCCTGTGCATTGTGGTGTGTTTGGCGGCATCCCTGGCCTCTACTCAGTAAATGCTAGTATCACACGTAAACAGTTGTGACAACCAGAAATTTCTCCAGCAAAAATCTCTCCTGGTTAAGAACCACTGCTTTAAAAAACGCTGTTAGAAACAGTCCAGTTCTGTCTCATAAAGTTTTGCTTGTGATTTTTAGCAAATTCTGTTTCAATAAAAGAAGGCATCTCAAATAATTATAAAATTGTGTTTTTGGAGGAGGTATCAGAAACTAAGTGAACCTCTTTATTTCATCTATAAATGAATTAGTCAATTTTCAATTGATTGTTTCTATTCGCCTAGCTATTTGGTTGTGTACCTGGGATTGGAACCCAAAATGTTTTCAATAAAAGGCTATGTGTATAGTATTCTCTTGTTCATTCTTTGACCCAAGAGCATATGTTAT
This sequence comes from Prionailurus bengalensis, assembly GCF_016509475.1. NCBI lineage: Eukaryota > Metazoa > Chordata > Mammalia > Carnivora > Felidae > Prionailurus > Prionailurus bengalensis. The sequence goes on along the minus strand of NC_057349.1, from coordinate 95,734,459 downwards.
GCCTGCACTCTCCCAGGTGCTAGAGACTTGATGATGAGGTTGTGCATAAAATTTCAGGTTTGCGTGAAGAATCATTTCATTTAGCTATCACATTCTTTCTGGATACTTGATGATAGAAAGGTGTTTTTAAAAAAGCATTGAAAGAATAATTCATCCATATATGAAAGGACTGTGGTTAAAGGAGCTACTCTTAGCATTAATGCAGTTTTGTGGTTGCAACTGTTGAAATGGTTGTGGGCTTTGAATCAGAAGACTGAGCATCTGGTCTTGGTTCTTCATGAAACTCATAACCTGGGCCTCCGTTGTCATCTGTGAAATTATGCTGGACTAACTGGATTCAGAGTTACCTATCATACCTGTTCTGATAAGGTGTGAACTCCCAGGTCGGAGTTGAGGATAAGAGTAGAGAAGGCCTAGAGACTGTCACAGTCCTCTAGGACAGGGATACGAGAAGCATCTAAGCTTTATTCTCTTACGGAAGTATGATGGCCTAAACAGTATTGACAGATTGGCAGTAAATTGGATTGAGATGAGTCTAGTAGTAGAGAATGTGCTTCAATACCAAGATGATCCCAAATTCTTGTACTGTTCATGTGCTTTACAGAGATCTGATTCTGAGATAAATTTCTGAGTATAAAAAATAATTTTAAGGTAGGATTCTGGGTAAGTCGATAGGAGTTACTTAAAAAACAACACATAGAATGGGGAAAAAATATTTGTGTAGATTTATCAGTAAGGGACTTGTATCCAGAATACATTAAAAAAAAAAAAATCTTACAACTCAACACTAAAAAGACAACCCACTTAGGGGACAAAGGATTTGATAGGCATTTCTCCAAAATAAATATGTAAATGGCCAGTAAACAAAAGATGCTCAACATAGTCATTAGAGAATACAAGTCAAAACTATACGGGGATACCACTTCAGACCCACCAGTGTGACTCTAATAAAAAAGCCAGGCAATAACAGGTGTAGACATAGATATGGACAAATTGGAACGCTCATATATTGCTGGTGAGAATGTAAAATGCATCGTCTTTGGAAAGCAGTTTGGCAGTTTCTGAAAATATTGTTATCATACAGCAGTTAAACAGTTATCATAGAACTCAGCATGTCATAGAACTCAGTTTTCCAAGCAAATTGAAGATCCGCATCCAATACAAAAGCTTGTACGTGAATGTTCATAGCATAGTAGCATTATTCATAGTAACCAAAAAAAGGGAAACAACTCAAATGTCCATGAACTGATGAATGGGTAAACAAAACGAAACAAAAAATAGATCTCCATACAATGAAGTACTATTTGGCCATAAAAATGAATGAAATTTCATTTATGCTATAGCATAACTGAACCTTGGAAACAAGCTAAGAAAAAAAAACAGATACAAAAGTCAACATATTGTATGATTCCATTTATATGAAATGTCTGGAATAAAGATTAATGATATCTAGGTGATAGGAAGAGAGGGAAAGGGGGTAACTATTAATGGGTATGGGGTTTTTTTTTTGGTAGGATGAAAATGTTCTGAAATTAGATACTGACAGTGGTTGTTCAACTCTGAATACACTAAAAGCCACTGAGTTGTACACTTTAAAATGGTGAATTTTATGGTATGTGAATTATATCTCAGTAAAGTGGTTTTTTTTAATTGAGCCTGAAAATTTTAAAAAGGAATTATTTAATCACTCTGAGATTAAGCTACAGTTGACAGTTATTTCTTAACTACCAGTTCCACATTTCTTTCAAACCCTTTCCTGTATTTTTGTCTTTTTGCTGTTTAATATTTATTGTGTTTGGTGTTTTGGCTTTGTTTCTTTAAATAAGTTCTGGTTAAAATTTAGATCACTTGAAGTTGTCCTTTAACCGTTTAGACAGTAGGAATAGGACCAAGGGAATCTAGACATTCATCCCTATGTGATGTTATTTTGCCTTGATAACACAAGTAGTCATAACCTGTTCAGGGTTTCTTTTATGAGATAAAATGTCTATGCAAAAATCTAGGAGGAGGAAGCAATAATGTAGACAAAATTAATTTTATATTTTGCCTTATGTTTAGTTATGGAAAGATAAGTTTAAGAAAAAATATGTAAATGAAACTTTTTCAGAAATGTCTAAGGATTTTTAATAACTTTCATTTCTTTATGTGAGGCTTTAAAGTTATAATGTTCATTTTTAATAATAAATAATTTATCATTACAGACAGATTTGATCAATTTTGGGCCATCAACCGGAAACTCATGGAATATCCTGCAGAAGAAAATGGATTTCGTTATATCCCTTTTAGAATATATCAGGTAGGAAGTAGTGTTTTTAATGATACCAGCTTGTGAATGCCTCAGACATCTTACTTCTTGAAGTGGTGTAATCCAAAACTCTTTAAATTGGCATAGTAACTGAAGAGTATTGATTAGTCGATCTTCCCAGATCTTTATCTTTTGGTGACAATCACAGCAGAAACCATGCTGAAATATTTGGTTCATATACAGTTGACCCTCATTATTTGCAATATTTGCTTGCTTCCTAAAATTTACCTGTGACCAGAGTCAGTACTCAGCAGTGCGCTCATGGACATGTGTGGAATTTCAAAAAATTTGGTTTGCCCAGCATGCACATTTTCAGCAATGCCATACCTTCTTATTTCTGTTCTTTCCCCAGTTGATGTTTTTCATGCTTTTGTGCTTTTTTTGGTGATTTGTTTAAAATTGCTCCCAAGAGCAGTGCTAAAGTGTCATCTTTAAACAGAAACACACATCAAACAAGGTTATGTGTTGATCAGTTGAAGAACGTGTTGTGACCAGAGGCTCACAGTATCCCAACCCTGTATTTCCCCCAGGGACAGTGGTTCAAATATTTGCTCATTTAGCGTTTGCAGTGATTTTATAAAATGTAGCTACCACCAATAAAGAGAATCGACCTATTTGTTTTAACAGTGAGGCTTTATTTAGTGTTGTACAACAAAATAGATAGTAGGCTTTCCTTATAGCACAATTTCTTAGGTAAAGAAACTCCTTTTCTGTAGAGTACTTTAGAGCTTGTAAGTGCTTTACATATAGCAAATACTTTGTGAATATTTGTTGAGTGAATGGTATTCCAGAAAGTGAGTTACCTACTATCACAAAGAAGTCGTTGGGAATAGGAATTGGAAGATAATATCATAGACATGGACTCTAATCTAGCAAGATTTCCATTCAAACTCAGAGAGATTATGTCATAACTTCCCCTTGGTAGCCATTTTCAGTATCCCACAGTCTTTACCCGTAGTTACTTCTGTAGTATTTTTTAAATATTTAAAGAGCCATCAATCACATAACTATATTAAAGAGGAAAACAAATTATCTAATTGAAAGCAAGTAAAAGCCCACTACACTCAAAGAATGAAATAATTTAAATAAGGTTTCTTTTCATTGATTTCATTAACATAATGGCAAATAGGCTATTTTTAGATCATGGATTTGTAATATGTACAATAGAAATAAAATGGGAAAAATTCCTGTTGGAATAAGACCAGATGATCTAGTTAGCCACACATCTCTGCTTTCTTTTTTTAAATTCCACCAGTCTTTGTCAAGCACAGATATTATGCAGTGGGTTTGGAATTACCATAGTTTATTTATTTATGCATAATCCAGAATTGCGAAGAATCCGAAGCAATTTATACAAATATATAATCAAAACAAAAAAGAATTTGAAGTCAGAGCCATGCATCATAAAAAAAAAATCTGAGGGAATGTACAAGAATTTATAATCACAAAGTAGAAAAGAATTTAAAATCAAAATCACTGAAAATAAAAAATAGAAACTCAGCGTGAGATTATATAAGCTTTGACTGAGTGAGATACTTAAGTTTATTAAAATTGACCTGCAGATTTGACCCTGAGTGTCCTTGTATCCAAAACAAGGGAAAAGAAATGTGGTAACATTTTTTTCCCCATCATACATAAAATGAAAACTTACTAGGTCATTAGGGAAAGCTAAACTTTCTTGGGCATTATATAGGGAAGAAATTTCTCATGTGGCTTCATTTATAAGGAGTAGGGCAATGTTTTTTTATAACTTCCCCACAGTAAAAATATAGTAGTTTTCATAAAGCTGCTTCCTAAAGTGTTATTCAGCAGTTGCTGAAGACAATGAATTATAAGTCACAGATCATCCACAGTATAATAAAGACTTGGATAAAGTAATGGGAAGGCTAGGACTGAAAAGATTTTTAGGTTATTTTGTTGAAGAATGTTTTTATCAAATAAGAAGGAAAGTAAGTGTGGAGCAAAGCATTTGGGGATTGGTATTCACAGTAAAGGTTAACCTGGCAGAGGAGAGGTTTACAGAGAACTGCGAAGGGAAAGAACGAGAAAAATTATTGCGCTCACATGGGAAAGCCTCAGTCTTTTCTGTGTTGCAAGGAATAAAGCCACCTGCTGAAAAGAGGGCTGGTAGCAGTTTTGGACACTGTTCTGTTTGACAGTGGGCAAGTAGAAGAGTTCCTATAGTTGCATAAAATGATGTGAGAAAGAAAGATGGCAGGAAGCCTAGCTATGTTGAGAGAAGAAATGTCTCACGTTAGATGACTCTGTACTGACCACCTAGGAATTCTATAAGAGAAACTTCTGCAGAGCTAGATTTAGGAGTGATGTGCTTTAGCTCTTCCATAAAGAAAAGCCAAAATGGAGCCAGATTTTATGGACTCTAAGTATAATACTTTTAGTGAGTAGGATTCAGGTAGTCCATAATCTCATAGAGGGAGTCTGCTTTACTTCTTCATGGATATTGGTGGTTAAAGTACATTTTAAAAACAATAACAGAGTAATCCTTAAGTTTTCTGAGTGGATTTCAAAAATTTAAAAAAAAAGTTTAAGTAAGCCCTACATCCAATGTGGGGTTTGAACTCACGACCTTGAGATCAGGAGTCATATGCTCTGCTGACTGAGACAGCCAGGCCCCCCTCAAAAGTGGTTTTTAAGCAGCAGCCCACTTTAAGGCCAAGCTTGGGAGGGGACAAATGGGACTGGGTCAGGTGGCTTGACTCCTTTCCTCCTGGGACTTGACAGTCTGAAACTTGCCTTTCTATCTATGCCAAGACAGAGTCAGGTGCTTTGCCCAAGTTAGATAGTTCTTGATCTAGCTAGCATTCTGGATACACTACTACCCTCAAAATGTTAGTGTTATCTTTGAAGGCAAGATTGGATTAAAAAAATCTGTGTACTAGGATTTAGCACAGTCTTTCATATACTGTGAGTGCTTTATAATTACTTAATTTAAGGTGTTAAATTAATAGGGTGTTAAAAAGCACCAAAGATCATATAATTTTAAAGCTGAAAAATAGACTTTTCAAAAAGTTAAATAATCCCAAACTGAAATAGCTAGCTGTTTTCTTTGGATTTAAATGTATAACAGCGGAAAAGAGCTAGAAGCTTTGGAAGGGTTAAAACAGCTGTGTACAATAGATCAAGATCACAGTTTTGCTTTATTCACTTAGTAGAGAATTATCTTGGCCTCTTTCTGCTTCGGTTTCATAGTCTGACAATTTGACTTACATGTAAACCTCACTGAGCTCAGAAGGTTCGAAAAGATTTGAGACATAAAGGCTAAACTAAGTACTTTTCTTTAAAAAATAAAGTTGTATTTCCAGAAAGAGCGCTGAACTAGAAGGCAGGGCCTCCAGGATTCTGGGAGGTCTGACACTGACCTTGGTGGGCCTTTGTTTCCTCATCCATAAAATGAAAGGGGCATGACTGAATGAATTTATATATCTGGTTAAAGTTTTTCTCCAAAGAAGCCATATTACAGGTTTATATAATTCTGTCAGTGACACTCTTATTTTTTAAAACATTTTAAACTCCTCACTTCAGAGCAAATTTGTCATTTTTACAGCAAACATAGTCCTTTCCTTTATGGGATTGCTTTGACTGAAGTCCTTTATGGTACTGTATGACTTTTAATCACTTCTAAAAATGAAATTTATACTCTCTAAGTGGTTTATCTTTTTCATGAAGGCAGGGCAGTTGTTTTGTTCATGCTGTGTGTCCAGGGTCTTAGAAAAGTGCCTGGCATGTAGTAGGCATTTGTGAGTATTTGTTCATTCATTAAATCATTCCATCTGTCGTTAGTAGTTGATTTCGGGCTATTCTGTTGTACCACGAGCTCCATAGTAACGTACCATAATGCATTCCCAGACCCTAGCAAATTATCTTACTTGTGGCATTTAGTTAAATAAAATATACCACAAACTCTAAAGGCATTCTCAAAAGAGGAGTTTAAAAACTATTTTGAGATTTATACCTTTTAGCAGTTACTTGGATAGGTAGGTTCTGGCTTGTATACTTTACTGTAGTTTCTATGCTGTGACTACTTGACGCTCTGATAGGGAAAGTATGTTATATAATCATCATTTATTGTGGGGTTATTACTGTTAGAATAATGGTGCAGATGTACAGAGCGGGAGGTGTGCCTTTCCGTGTGTATGTTATGTTCTGGGAAAAATTGTCAGATGTATTCATACCTTTTGTTGTGGTGTCACAACACAGAAGGATTTAGAGAAGGATTTAGAGAGAATGCGAGGGGGAGGGAAGAGAAAGAGAGAATGTGTGTGTGAAAGAGAAAATGGTTTTATAAAGTTCTATAATTAGATTGAAAGTGGGAAGCTAGAGAATTCTTGAAATTTGCTTGACGAAATGTGGCTGCCAGGTGGGGACTTTGTTAGGAAAGAGCTTGCTGCCTGATCTTTCCTGTGCCAACAAGTTGGCAGTTTCTCCTCAGATAGGAGGAGCTGACTTTCCTGTTGGTCTTACCCCTTTCCAGCTGGGTTCTTATTTGAATTTGAGTAAAATTTTAGGAGTAAGGTATGTAAGTGAATATAAAAATTTAGGAGTCTTAGTTTTGCCCATTCTTAGTTTTGCCATTCCTCACTTTTCCCATTTCTTTATATGTTTGAATCCTCATTCATGCCTTGACCAAAGGAAGATGGGTTCTGCTTCCTGTTTTCCTAATTGAACAGTCTCAAGGGGAATACAGGTATCTGTTGCAGACTCCTTTACAGCTGATATTAGTTCATATGGGTAGGATATTCCATTAAGTGTAGCTTTTACTTATGCAGTGTTTTGATTAGTCTGAACCTTTCATTTCTTTCATAGTAGATATAAATCTCTGTACTGAGAACTTAAATTAGTAATAAGTTTAAGCAGTACCTGAAACTCTAGGTTTATTAAGATAAATGAAAGACATCATTTTTACTAAAATATTTTTCTTTGCAGAAAATAATAAAATTCCTCTGTAGCAAGGGGTGTGAAAAGGAAGGGGCACTGAGCATGCTTAAATCATACTCACTTCATCTTTTGAAGCCTCAGAACCACCATATGATGTAGGTATCATCATCTGATTTTACATGAGGAAGCTGAAGCCCAGGGGTTTTCAGTCGCTTGCTCAGGGGTACACAAATGAAACACGGAAGAGCCAAAATCAGACCGAGGTGAGACTTAAAAAGTATAATTTTACGTATAAGATGAGGTTTACAGAATTTTCAGGATAGAATTATCACATAAAGTCCACCTCAACTAAATAAATTGATAGAAACCTCGAAGTCTTCTAACTGGTGATACTCTGTAAAGGCTGGCTTTTGTCCAGACTGTTGGGAAAACTCCGTTGTTTTTCATCTGTAGTTTGATTGTCATGGGCTCAGAATGACTACAATCTAGCGACAGACTTTTAGCGGTACAAGTAAAATAGGTACAAAAGTAGTCTAGAGAGCCATTATAGACCAACATGTGTCATTTCTGTCATTTACATAACAGTTTAGTTTGGTGTGTGAGTTTCAGGTCTGTGTTCCTGAAATCCAGGTGCTTTGTATTAGCTGGTATTCTAGAGATGAGGTTGAAGGCAGAAAGTGTTTCAGAAATGTAACCTAAATGTCATTTAGAATAGCACACGTAAACAGATGGTGATTAATGGGGATATCTGTTAAAAAGACTTGTAAAGTGACGGTGAAGTCCTTAGGCGTTGGTATTTAGGTTGTAGAGTGAAATTAGACATGTTTTGTTGTGTTTTTCAAGAAGCAATGGATTCATAAATGTTATCCTGCCAAAATACTTTGCATAAGAAAAGTTTATTTTATTCAGTTATTCGTTCATTCATTCAAGTTCATGGGCTCACAGATATTTGCATGCCATGCCCTGTGCTACGCATGGGGGATACAAATGTTGGTTAATATCCTGCATCACCCTTTACAGAGCTTGTAGTTTAAAGGTGGAAGGTAATCAAGTAGGTATACAAACAAATGTAAAATCACCACTATCATTGGTGCTGGGAAGCAGAGGTAGGTATACAACAAAAGCCTCAATCCTCTAGGGAGAGTTTGATCTAGTTTGGGAGGGCAGAGAAGGCTTTGTTGGTGCAGTGTTGTAGCTCTTGGAGAATCAACAGGTGGGTGGAATTAAGGAAGGCAAAGAGTGATGATAAGAGCTTTGTAGGCAGAGAGGACCTTTTAGGTGTTGAACACAGAGTTGGGGGAAAATAAGGCTGCAAATGTAAGGGTTAGACTATATTATGGAATTTTCTTTTTATTTTCTGAAGAATTTTAGTAATGTCCATATTATCTGAATATCCAAATTTACTCAATAAAGCTTACCTAATCACCTACTTTGTTCTTTCTAGAAGTTATAAATAAACTTATTTATAGAAGTTATAAATAAATTCAGAGAATCCTCTTAGGAGCAACGTAACTGTTATTTTTAGTTTTAAACAAAAACATGAAGCTGATAAACGATGCTTATTTTCTAATGAGGTTAATTAATGATTCTTAGTTGTTTTTTGGCAGTTGTTCATCAGTTAAATGATGTCAGAGTTTAGCTTGGCAATTCCTGGACTGAAGAAGGAGTCAAAATTTTAGATTCTGTTTGCTTTCAGAAATGCTGATTTATGAATTTTGAAAAGTCAGAACAGCAGAAATGTGTGGCAAATTATGGTGGTGTTTATTCAGATTCCTTCTCTGGGGTTATGGCAGTTTGAGTGAGAAATTGTAATTCTGTTCTTTTGTTGTTTCCCATTTTAGTTGATACCTTGCAATAACATGCAGCAGAAAAGGCCAGAGAAAAAGAACAGGGACTTACTATGTGGTAAAGTGAATAGTAATTTTGTTTTTCATTTCAAAAAGAAACACTGAGTAATTTGTAATACATTTTGAACTGTGTAAAGATATTTAATATCTTTAATAGGATAGAATGTATTCTCTGTTCTGCAGTTGAACATATGTTACTTAGTTTTTTGTTGAGAGTTATTTTCAGTACCTTTCCTTAAAATTAAAAAAAACAAACAAACAAAACTTTTGATGGTAGCAAAATACATGCAAAATTTACTGTCTTAACTATTTTTAAGTATATACTTCAGTAGTGTTAAATACGGTCTCTAAAACACTTTCATGTTGCAAAACTGAAACTCCATACCCATTAAACACCAACTATGAATTTGATTACTCTAGGTACCTCATATAAGTGAAGTCATAAAGTATTTTGTGTGTGTGTGACTTGCTTATATTACTTAGCATATTGTCCTCAATGTTCATCCATGCTGTAGCCTGCATGTATACACCATGTTTTATGTATCCATTCATGGACACTAGAGTTGCCTCCACCTTTTGGCTGTTGTGAATAATACTGCTATGAATACGGGTATGTTAGGGTTTTCCAGAGAAACAGAACCAACTGGATGGGGGGAGAGAGAAAAATTTATTTTAAAGAATTGCTTCACATGACTGGCGAGGTTGGTGAACCCAAAATTTGATGGAATAGGGTGGCAAGCTCGAGACTTAGGGAAAAGTACAGTTTGAGTCCAGTGGCAGTCTTCTGGCAGAATCCCTTCTTGCTCAAAGGAGGTCAGTCTTTGTTTTATTAAGGCCTTCAACCGATTGGGTGACACTGACCCACATTTTGGGGGATACTCTGTTTTACTCAGAGTCCACCAATTTAAATGTTAATCTCATCTAAAAAACACCTCCACAGAAATATCCAGAATAATATTTGACCAAATATCTGGGCATCACAGCCCAACCAAGTTGACACAGAAAATTTACCATCACAGTAGGTGTACGGATATCTTTTTGAGACTCTACTTTCTTTTCTTTTGGGTATATACCCAGAAGTAGAATTGCTGAATCATATTGTTAATTCTATTTTTAAATTTTTAAGGAGCTGCCATACTGTTTTCCGTAGTAGCTGCACCATTTTACATTCCTACCAGTAGTGCACAAAGGTTCCAATTTCTCTACATCTTCACCAGCACTTACTACTTTGTTTTTTGGTTTTTGTTTGTTTGTGTTTGATATTATGTTTAGATGAAATATAGCCAGAATATGTGTGTGTGTATGTACACACACACGTATACATATATACATACATATATGTATGTATACATATATGTACACACATATATGTGTGTATGTGTGTACATATATATGTATGTATGTATACACCTGCAGGTTATACATTGTTTTCTGACCTAGCTTTTCTTATAAGATAGATTTAGAGAAGTACAGCTTTCCCACCACCCCACTTCTAGCTGCTGACTTATTGATAAGATCATTTATTAAATAATGTTTGGTAAACTTCTTTCTTGAAGAGCCAGATAGTAAATATTTTTGGCTTTGCAGCCCAGATGGTCTCTGTTGCACCTGTATAACTCTGTAGCTAGAAAGTAGCCACAATTTACAAATGATGGACATGACTGTGTTCCAGTAAAACTTTATTTACAGAAACAGGTGAAGGGCACAATTTGACTTACAGGCAATAGTGATATTATCCTTTTCTACTGGATAAAAATGCCACCTCTGCTTTATATTAAAGTATTTTGACTACTGGGATCTATTTTTGGGTTCCCTATTTTGTTCCATTGGTATATTTGTCTATTCTTAAGCTGGTATTATTTTTATTTGATTTTTTTAGTTTTCTGATACCTACTGGGGAAATTCATCCCTTACCTTTTTTTTTTTTTTAAATACTTTCCATGTTTATTCTCTGTCATTACCTCTTTTTTTTCTTTTTAAGTTTATTTATTTATTTTGAGACAGAGATAGCACAAGTCGGGGAGGGGCAGAGAGAGAGGGAGAGAAAAAGAATCCGAAGCAGGCCCTGTGCTGCCAGCCTGCATCCATTAAAGCCATGAGATCCACCCACAAAGCCATGAGATCATGACCTGAGCTGAAACCAAGAGTCGGATGCTTAACCCACTGAGCCACCTAGGCACCCTGTCATTAACTTGTTTACATGACTTTTATAATAATTTTATCAACTTCCCATAGCATCTTGTATGGTTGGAAGTGGAAATACATTAAATTTGTATTTTTAATTTTGGTAGGATTCACCTCTTCATGTTATTAAGTCTTCCCAGATAGGAACATAATACATCTCTCTTATTATTCAGATTTTATGTTCTCTGTAGATTTTAAAATTTTCTTCAAATAAGCCCTCCCCGTACCTTTCTTTTTCTTTTATTTTAGGTGTTTTATAGGTGTTATTTTTATTCCATTTCCATTTCTACATATTTTTACAGGTGTTTTGTAGGTATTGTTTTTCTTTATTTCATTTCCATTTCTACATATTTTTTACACTGGCTAAAAAAAAGCAAAAACAAAAACACCTTCCCACCAATTTTTGTATTGACCATTTATTTTTCTTGCTTTATTGCATTGCTGTTATTACATTGCCAAGATACTATTGAACAGTAATGATCCTAGCAGACATTTCTGTTTGGTTTCTGGTATTCATTGATATGGTTTTAATATTTCATCATTTAGAATGATACATAGCCTTTATCAAATTAAACTAATTTCCTTCTCGATTTTAAAATTAGAAATGGATGCTAAATTATTGACTAATTAAGTTACTGCTTTTTCCCCTTTTTGTCCTTTTTAATTTGGTACTTCTGTTAATGTTGACCTTCTCTTCCCTGAAGATCATAATCATATTATTATAAGATCCTACCCATTTTCCTCACTGTGACACTCTCACTGCTTTTCCTTTCCATAAGATGAAACCTTTAGAATTTCTCTTCTCTGTATTCCTCCAGTCTTCTACTATACAGAGACCTTTATACCACTTTAACTTCTGGGTTTCTCAATGCCTGGTTTTTGCCAGAATAGTTTAGTATCTTCACTTTTACGCTGTTACTAGATTTTCCGTTGCAGGTTCTGCCTGCCTTTTCAAGGATACTGTTTAACATTTATATTTCATATCCCAGATATTCTGTCAATATTCAAGGTATCAGTTTCTGATAGAGCTTTTGGTAGAAATCTCTGCCTGGCCATCTCTTTCTTTTCCTGCCTCAAGAGTAAAAAGGATCCAACCTTTTAATCAGCTTTTCCTTAGCTTTTCGAGTCTTTATGCTTACTGCTCCATAGTCTCTTGTCCACCCAGAGAGAACACTGCAGAGGTTTATAGTTCCCTCCATGTAGTCCCTGCCTGGCTACTCACCCCAGCAGCTGCTTTAGCCCAGGAGAGCTGTGGTATTGGGTGGGAGTCAGAGCTGGGAGTAGAGGCGAAAAGGGGAAGTACACTAAGCTTCCTCACTCCCAAAATACCCTTCATGTATAGTTGCTAATATGTTATTTTTCATATAAAGAATTATATAACAGTATTCCTTGGGGAAAGTGTCTAATACTTAATTCATATCCTAGCTGTGGCAGTAGCATGCTAAGATATATGTTGAAGTATCTGTGCTTAAAAAATAGGATCTGTATGTTGTAGGTAAAGAAAGACAAAGTACAGAATGGATGCTCAGTTCTTAAAAATAACTTTTGGGAGCACCTGAGTGGCTCAGTCTGTTGACTCTTGATTTTGGCTCAGGTCATGATCTCCCAGGGTTATGTGATCAAGCCCAGCATTGGGCTCCATGCTCACAGCATGGAGCCTACATGGTATTCTCTTTCTCTTTCCCTCTGTCTCTGTCTCTGTCTCTGTCTCTGTGTGTGTGTGTGTGTGTGTGTGTGTGTGTGTGTGTGTGTCTTCCCCTCTCTCTCACCCCTCCCCTGCTTGTGATCACTCCCTCACTCTCAAACATTAAAATAACTTCTGATCCAAGTGAAGATAACAGTTATAAAATAATAAATAACTTGGAAGTTGAAGACCTATCATTCATTTTCACAGCCATCACCACTGTCTGTTTTCAGAATATTTTCATCACCTCAAAAAGAAACCCTATACCCATTAGCAATGCTATTATGGACATATAAATAGAATCACTTAATGTGTCCTTTTTTCACAGGCTTAATACTTTCAGGGTCCAACCATCTTATAGTATGTACCTTATCCTTTTTTATGACTGAATAACATTTCACTGTAGTGGTATACCATATTTTGTTTATCCATTCAGTCAGGTGATGAACATTTGGGTAGTTCCTACTTTTGGACTATTATGAATAATGTTCCCATGAACATTTGTGCATAGGTTTTTGGGTGGACATATTTGCAGTTAGTTCCTGAGTACATACTTAGGAGAGGAATAAGTGGGAACTCTGTTTAACCCTTTGAGGAATCGCCAAACTGTTTTCCAAATTGGCTGTACCATTTTACATTTCTGTCAACGTTGTGTGGGTTTTCAATTTCTGCATGTCACTGCACCTCTTGTGACTGTTCATCTCTTTGATCACAGTCATCCCAAGTAGATATGAAGGGCTATTTCCTTACGATTTTTATTTGCGTTTCCCTAACGAGTAGTGTCTTATTGAGCATCTTTTCTTGTGCTTACTGGCCGTTTGTGTATCTTCTTAGGAGAAATGTTTCTTTAAATCCTTGCCTCATTTTTAAATTAGATTGTCTTTTCATTGTTGATTTATAAGAGTTCTTTTTATATTCTCGATACTAGACCTTAACTAGATGCATGCTTTATAGATTTTTTCTTATATTCTGTGGATGTCTTTTTACTTTCTTGGCAGTATCCCTGAAACACAGAAAGTTTTTGTTTTGATGAAGTCCAGTTCATTTTTTCTTCGATTACTTATGCTTTTATGTTGTCGTATCTAAGAAACCATTGCCTAAATATAGAGTGATGAAGATTTCTTTCTCTGTTTTCTTCTAAACTGTTACAGTTTTGGTTCCTTCAGCTAGGTCTTTGATCCATTTTGAATTAATTTGGGTGCGTAGTACAGGGTGGGAGGCTCACCTGCATTCTTTTGTACGTGGATGTTCCAGGTCTTCAGTGTGATTTGTTGAAAAGAATTATCTTCCTCTCACTGGATTGTCTTGGCACTCTTGTTGGAAATGAATTGTCCACAAATGTATGGTTTTTATATCTAGATTCTGTTCTGTTGCACTGGTTACATGTCCAGCCTCTACCACTACCACACTGTCTTGAACTCTGTAGTTTTGTAGTAAGTTTTGAAATTGAGAAATAGGAGTCCTCTATCTTTGTTCATTTTTTCAAGATTATTTTGGCTATCCTGGATCTTTTACATTTCCATATGAATTCTAGGATCAGCTCATCATTTTCTGCAAAAAAAAAAAAAGGCATCTAGGATTTTGATAGGAATTGTATTGAATATGTAGATCAAATTGTGTAGTATTGCTATCTTAACAAACAATCTTAAGTCTTTCAGTCCTTAAACACAGGATCTCCTTCCATTTATTTAGGTCTTCAGCTTGTCTCAACAAGGTTTGTAGTTGACGGTATACAAGTCTCCTACTTCTTTTGTTAAATTTGTTTATTCCTGTGTATTTTTTTGATTCAGTTGTTTTTTATCATTTTTAGATTATTCATTGTTAATATATATAAAGAATATTGATTTTTGTTTATTGACTTTATTTTCTGCAACCTCATTGAACTTGTTTATTACCTGTATTAGTTTTTTTCTGGTTCCTTAGAATTTTCTTCATAGAAAATCATGTCACTACAAAAAAAAGATAGTTTTACTTCTTCCTTTCCTATTTGAATGCTTTTATTTATTTTTCTTGTCTAATTTCCCTGGCTAGAAATCCCAATACAGTGTCAAAATAGAAATGACAAAAATGAAGGATTGGTGTTAAATCTTTAAATAATTGGTGAAATTCTCCTGTGAAGCCATATGGTCCTGGGTGTTCTTTGTGGGAATATTTTAAAATTACTAATTCCTTCTCTTATTTGTTATAGATCTGTTCTATAGATTTTTTTTTTTTTTTTTTACAGATTTTGCCAGTGTTCTTACTACTTTTATGGAGAAAACAGTATTTGAAGTTCTTATTCCACCATTATTGAGGACATCACCATTTCATGATTCTTAACCTTCAAATTTAGATAGGTGGATTTTGTAGAAATTTGAAGAAAGCAAAGGCTGAAGAGTTTTCTGAGTTTTTTTTTTTTTAAGGAGATCTGCTCTTTGTAATTATTTCTAAATACAAAGATTTTAACCCAGTATGTGGTTTGAGAGCATGAATATTGCTATAAATTATTATGGAAGATTACTTTTTGTAAAGTTGTACATTCTTGATTTTTTTTGGAAATTTTTTCCCACATAGTTCTCTGATACATAACTTTGAAAAATTTGAAAGAATCAAATCTGTAGCATTCATTGATATAGCAAGTGGTTAAGATGGAAAAGTTTTCATTTAGGCAACTTTACTAAGTTTGTATGTGTGTGTGATTTGGGGCATTCATCTCACATCTCTGGACCTCAATTTTATCATCTGTAAAATAAGGATAATAATCTCTTACAGAGCTGATGTGAATATTAAATGTAATATTTTAAATACAGTATTGTGCTTGATACATAAATAATTTACAGATTATTTGCTGTTATTAGTAGGTCATTAGTTCTGTTGTGAGTTATTTTATCAGCAACAATGATGGTTTGCTATGCCTCCTATGTTCTCTTATTTTTATGATTGTTAGGACATATTGGACAAATAGCTCATTCCATTTATTAATGTATTTCTGGTCTTAGCATAGTCTTCTCTGTGAGGCTTTATCTGGCTCCCAAAATCTATTTCTCATCACTACCAAACACTCATATACCCTCTTTTTTGTTTCAGTTCCCTATTTCTTTACCACTTTCATTCAAGTTCCTAGACCAATACCTTGGAATCACTTTTGATCCATTTCTTAGAACTGTACATTGTAATGTACTAGAACCATTTGCATTTATCCCCTTCTGACCATTTTCACTAACTTCTAGTTCCTGTTACTTTGATTTTCGTAAAACACAGCTAGACTCTAATCAAATAGTATCACATGTTCCTCAAAACATGCTTGATGTTTTATTTTCTTACACTGTTCACTTGTCCTGGGAATAGCCCTTAGTCCCAGAATGCTTCTAAACTCAATTCAAATGTCATCTCCCCCAAGAAATCTTTCTTTATTTCTCCATATAGGCTTCAACCCTTCATACCATATAAAAATTATTTCTTCTTTCTCTGAGTTTTATTTTAAAACATTTCCTTCTAAAAATGTTTTCCTTCTACCTCTTATTATGACAGATACAATTATAGAATATTAGAGCTGAAGGGAGCCTTAGGAGTCATCTAATTAAAACCTCTAATTTTAGAAACAACTTGCACAAAACTCTTCCCCAAAGTTCAACTGGATATTTGATGGCAGAGACAGGAGTAGAACTTGAGTACTAGATTTCCAACCTAGTTCTTTTTCTATACACAGCATTGTGATATAGCATAGATATTTTTTTTTAATTTTTTTTAACATTTATTTATTATTGAGAGACAGAGACAGAGCATGAGGATGGGAGGGGCAGAGAGAGGAGGAGACACAGAATTCGAAGCAAGTTCCAGGCTCCGAACTGTTAGCACAGAGCCCTACGTGGGGCTCGAAGTCACAAACCGCGAATCATGACCTGAGCTGAAGTCAGATGCTTAACCAACTGAGCCACCCAGGCGCCCCTAGCATAGATACTTCTTAAGCCATTTTGTAGTATTTCACTGTGGTTCTGTTGAAGTCTGTGTAGTTTAACTGCAAGCAGTAACCTATGAATTCTTGAAGGACAAGGAATTGTTTGGTTTTTCACTGTATCTTTATAGATGTTTCTCAGAGACTATTTCCTGCTAGAATGAATGAATGAGGACATAATACTTTGCTTAGTATTAATATTCTTTCTTTTATGTTTGTTTATTGGGGGGGTTGGGGAAGGGCAGAAAGAGAGAGAGAGAGAGACACACACACACACACACACACACACACACACACACACACAGAATCTGAAACAGGATCCAGGCTCTGAGCTGTCAGCACAGAGCCCAACATGGGGCTCGAACCCACGAACCATGAGATCACGACCTGAGCCCAAGTCGGACACTTAACCGACTGAGCCACCCAGGTGCCCCTGGTATTAATATTCTTAATGTTAAAACTCAGATGATATTCTTTACTTACACACCTTTTAAAAGAAATTGATGAATTGAGGCCTGTAGGGGGCAGCCCAACACAGCAAGTTTTGATTGCCTTTGCTAAATCAGCTAGCTACTACTCTGAGATGGTTTTTAGACTTAAATTGCTTTGTCTGTGGATTTTTGAAAAATGAAAGCAACTATAAATTATAAGCTTATGTGGTAGGTGTATTTTAAAACAATTTTCATTTATAGGAATAGTAACTGATGCAGATGATTTGCTGTTTTATTTTTAAAGCATTGGATGAGAGAGCAAATGATATTTATTAGAGCTTTGTAAAATTTTGCTTTATTAATTTCTAACAGATAATCTGATGGCAAATATGTCTTATTTTTTCATAGAGAAACTAAAATATGCGAAGTTGTTGTTATCCCAAACTCCTAAAGTTATTTTTAAATTAATAATTAAATTAAAGTCAACGTTTTCTCAATATTATTTTGTTGCACTAAGCTAGGTCATTGTTTCATTTAATACTTTCAAGATTAAAAATACTGCTGGTAATTAAACTGTAGACAATATAACAATTAATAGCTGACATTTATTAAGTACTGTATACCAGATACTATTTTAAATATTTTACGTTTTTAAATTCATTTAATTCTCTCTACAGTCCTCTAGGATATATGCACTGTCCTCGTTGTGTAGATGAGGTAACTGAGATAAAGATGGGTCATTGAAACTTGCCTACCGTCAATCACCTTAGTAAATGGAAGAGCTGGTAGCCCGGCTCCAGAGCCTGTACCTTTAATCACTGTTCCTTTTGATATATGTTAAGTTTATTTCTTTTATTTCCTTACTCTGTTCTAGTGTAACTTTCCATTTGAGACTGTTTTCCAGTTTTTACACATATCAGGCTTCTTATTACTCCACCCTTTTGGTTGTTTCCTGCCTACAGTCCTTTTTTCTTCTACTAGAGAAAATGCATGGACAGAAAGTAAAAACATGACATCCTTTAGTGTGAAGAGATTGAAACAGCTAAAATTGTGTGGTCTTCTTTCTCTTTTATTTATAGAATGTTCTTTTTCTAATTATCAATTAGGCAATTTTTAGTGATTACATGAAAACCTGAACTCTCAAACTTAGGAATAGAATGAACTTCACTCCCCATGCTTAAGCATGTAGTAGTATGGGATAATTTTAAAAGCCAACATATTCAATACCTCATTTTAAAAGAGAAATGGATTGTGTAAGGTGGTCTTAATTATTTCCCCAAAAATGATTTTTTAGCTTCCTCCACAAAGAAATTCTTCATTGTCATAAGACACATAGTGTTTTTATTGTAATATTCTAACATATGTAAAAATTAACCTTATTATCATCTAATTGGTATATAACCCATTCTCTGCTTTTGATCATTTCATCTCTCTTTAATACCTCTTTGAGAATGTGAATAGATACAGTAAAAATAAGTTTGTGTGGTGAGTTTGAAATTTGGCAAAAGCTTAGGTTAAATGTGAGATGGCTTAAAAAGTTATAACTGTTGGCTAAGATGAAAATAGAGCTGTTTCATACCTAAGTTCAGTAGTGTTTATATCATAAAATATGGTCTTTGTATGTAACTCTTTTAAGAAAATATTTTTATGTCAGCTTTACTCCTTGATTATTAGTATGCATTTATTAAGGCACCTCAGATGATAGTTAATGTTTGAGTTTCTTGGAGGAATTGTCAATCCTGGTAATAGATACCAGAAACAACCTATACTTTATGATGGTCAGCCAGAGTCTTCCTGCTGCTTTAGGGACTCACTTGTCTTCCCATCTTTCCCCAGTTTACTGCTGGCCTAAGAGTGTTGGCAGTTGCAAGCCTAAGCTTAGTCCCGAATAATGTTCCTTTAACCTATTATTTGAAAAGATCTCTGAGACCCAAATTAGTTTCTTTGTGTGACTACCACATTTTTCATTCTGTCCCTTTTCTTTCCATCTCAGAGAGTGCCAACATCCAGAAATGATGCCCTGTATGGTGGCCATTTAATCTGTTGATAATTTCACAGTGTAAGAAAATTTGCTTAATCATGTATCTATTCCAATAGTGAAAACTACCTTCTGATTTTTTTTTCTGTTCTTCTCATAAATGATTTTCATATAACATGCCAGAACACACAACACCTGTCTGTTAAGAACAGAATTACTAGGCTTTGATTCTTAGTAGTGGTTCCTTCTTTTGGGTAAATATGATAGTTGCTTTTGGTTTACTCATACTTTTAAAATAATGACTAATAATTTCAAGTAGGTAACAAATAGGATGATTATTTAGGAATACTAGAAGAAAAAACCAGGGGGAAAAAGTGCAAGACTAATATCCTGTTCTTTTTGTCTGCCCTGGGCCTGGCAAATTTTGTTTGACATTTCATTTCCTTGTATCATAGTCTAATGAGGTGTATATCTTAGTTGTTGGGTCATACTTATTTTTGTTTTGTTTTGTTTTGTTTTTAATTTTCAAGGCTTTGTGGGAGATTATATAGTCTTTGTGATCCATGCAGATTGTTTATAGTAATAAGTTCTAGGGAGATAATATAAATTTAGAAAAACCTGTGTACATATACTGATGTGTATATTAGATAGATAGAGATATTGATGTATACGTATTTGAAACTCCTCAGATCTTTAGGCAAGTTACTCCTTTAACAGAATTCATTGTGATAAATTAGAATGTTAATTCTCAGTTAAGAAATATGATCTAGTGTAAACATTCAGTTGTATGTATTATCTCAATTTGATGCTTTAAGGGCATTTTACACAATATATCTTGTCTTAAACAGGATGTATCATTCAAAGGTCTGCTTCTAAAAAGGCTAAAAATTTAAAGGGAAGTCAATGCTGGTTCAATGTGCCACTGTTCGTGTATTGCTTGAGGCGGGTAGGTGGGAGGCGGGGGTCTCTATCAGTGGAACAATGTATCTGATCATGAGTTCAACAGAATTGGGGTACATTTGGAAACCATATTTGAATAGACCATAGATCTACCTTGGATGTGATCTTTTCATTTAAAGTCATCTGTCCACATACATACATTGTGACACAATTTTATACCTAATGTAAATTTATAAAAATTGTACTAGCTGTGAAATGATAATGAATTAGTACTCTGAGGATTTCACTTGATTATTGAATTCACTAATGAGTGATTTGTGTATGAGATACGTGGCTAAGTTAATATGCACAAAACGTTGAAGAGTCAAACTAATGTGTGTTACTTACTATTGAGTTTAATTTAACCATGTTTTACACCATATTAAACTTGTCTTTAAAACATCGTTGTAAATGGAAATTACATTTGCACTGTAGACAATTAACGTATTTTAAGAAATAGCATGCTTTCATAACTGGACTCAGAAATCCAGTGTAGTAAGATTCTTAACATTTTATTTGTCTAGATTTTTCAAAGCATAGATAAGAGGAACATGAGTTATTTCATGTATATAAAAGGAAAGAATTTCTCCTGCTAGTTTCAAATGAGAAATAATATATTTCATATAATATAATATAATATAATATAATATAATATAATATAACATATATAGGTCTTTCTATCCTTTTACTCTTCCTGTCTCTTTTCTTTTCCTCCTTTTTCTTTTACTTCATCTCTATGTCCTGTCCTTACTTTTCCTCCTTTCAGAGTCCTTCCTTTCTCTGCCTCACTAAACTGAGAAGTGTTTTTACTATGTAGTAAAGCATTTCCTATTTTAATTAAAGTTTTGAAGTTTATTTTTAAAAGCAGAGCTTTGCTATAGGAAAAATACCTCTATTAGCTTACATTGAAAATCCTTTTCATCATGATGAGGGTAATTATCTGTTACTTCTTAGAAGTAAGCCATAGCTAATTTCTGACTCTGTGTACATGTTTAAAGCAACTTAGAATCAGCTTGGGACATTTCTGACGTCTGCTTATGTAATGCAGCATCCATACTCTTCACTAGGTGTTCATTTTAGCTACAGATGCTTCATATAAAACAGGGTAGAGTAGCTTTCAAAAGGATATTCACATCAAAGTGTAACTTGAACTTAGTTTTTACGTTGCTTGAGGAATCCTTAATGAAGTAGAACTAACAAATTTGCCTTTCCCCCTAACACGTTATCATTATAAAGTTTAAATAAATTTAGACTTCTGTAACTTCTTAAGCCGTATTATATATAAGTGAATAGTTTCATTTTTTTGGAGTATTTTAACAATGCCCACATTAAATATTATTGAAATCCTATACTGTACAATAAGGAAGGTTTCCTTTAATTAGAATTAATTCTGGGGACCAATGATGCTGCTTTTGGAAGAGTAAAAAAATTACTTAAATTAAGCACTGTATTTTAAGTTGGGATCCACACTCTGATTCATTTTGTAGTTTGGCTGATACCTATTCATGAGGCCAACCAAGTTTATCATTTTTTAAGGCCTGGTTCCTAAGAGGGCTTCAGAGTAAGTACAGTGATTGTTGCTGTTAGCCACAGTGCATCCTGATGCTTTTGCTAGTGAGTTCTTTGAAGCTGACTGCTTCTTGCCTCTCCTTACCTCCATTTCTCAGTTAGATAAACTCACCTAAATTATGCAGGAATTAATCTTTGATGTATATGATCCTCTTAGTCCCCTATTTAAAAATCACCATTTCAGTGTACTCAATAACAAAATGTTTATTGTTTTAAAACTTCCATTGTGGAAAAAAAAACCCTGTAATTTGACTTGCTGAATTGGTGGTATTGGATTATTGCTAGCTTGAAATAAAATACTGTTGGGATACATACAGCCTTCTTTGGATTCTATAGACCATTCTCTATTCAGGTATTGTATTCCCCAAATTTCGTATTTTGGGGAAGATAGGGGCTTGTATTGTAAATAATAAAATTCTTAGGAAAGGCCGTGTAAATCATGAGACTGAACTAAGACACCAGTACTCTAGACCCTAACTTGTGTTTATGGTGGTGTTCCTTTACCATTCTGGATTCAAAGCCAAGAATCTGCAACAGGAAGAATCCGTCCTTGCTACGGAGTCCCTCCTCCCCAGTCAGGTCACAGTAATGTGGGTGGGAACCAGAGGTTCCAAGCTAGTAAGGGAGTAGGAAGGTGAGCAGCTCCTTTGCTACCCTGACTGGTAGAGAGGTTTGTGAGAAAGCTCAGAAACAGTAGACGTAATGAGTCCACAGTCTCAGTAGCCGCTTATCAATAATGACATTTTTTATGATCTAGACACTGTATTTGGTGACAACTTCTATTTTATATAACCCCTTATTATTAAATTCTTTGTCTATTTTAGTAAGCCCACCCCTTTTAACAGCATTTTTAAATTTCAGAACCGTTTGGTTTTAAGTATCAGAGCATGAATTTGAAATGAGTTTTGGTGAACATTTAAGGTAAAGTTATTGAATTTTCTACAGACAGCTTTAAAATTGCCATTATGCTATACAACTTTCTAAAGAAAAACCTGTAATTTTTTTAAAGTTTATTTATTGAGGGGCGGTGTGGAGAATGAGCAGGGGAGGGGCGGAGAGAGAGAGAGAGGGAGAGAGAGAATCCTAACAGTGCGGAGCCCAGTGTGGTACTTGAACCCACGAACCTGTGAGATCATGACCTAAGCCAAAATCAAGAGTTGGATGCTTAACTGACTGAGCCACCCAGGAGCCCCAGTGATTTTTTTTTTTTTTTTAAATTAGAGCAGGAATCTAATCCTTATTCTTTGGGGGCTTTTGACCTCCTTTAAAAAAAGTTTAGGGGTATCTGGGTGGCTCAGTTGGTTGAGTCAATTTCAGCTCAGGTCATGCTCTCACATTTGTGGGTTCGAGCCCTGCGTCAGGCTCTGTGCTGACAGCTCAGAGCCTGGAGCCTACTTTGGATTCTGTGTCTCCCTCTCTCTTTGCCCCTCCTCTGTTCATGCTCTGTCTCTCCCTGTCTCAAAAATAAATAAACGTTAAAAAAAAATTTTTTTTAAATAAAAATGGCAGTATCTATTGGGTCATCCAAGTTTGCTGGTACAAAGATCTTTATAGTTTATGTAACTTTGTTCTTCTAATGGCCATCAACAGAAATTGAATGGCTGTTAGTATAAAAAATCCTTTTGAGGGTGCCTGGGTGGCTCAGTCAGTTAAGCATCCAACTTCAGCTCAAGTCATGATCTCAGGTTCATGAGTTCGAGCCCCACATCAGGCTCTGTGCTGACAGCTCAGAGCCTGGAGCCTGCTTCAGATTCTGTGTCTCCCTCTCTCTCTGCCCCTCCCCTGCTCATGCTCTGTTTCTCTGTCTCTCAAAAATAAATTTAAAAAGTTAAAAAATTTTAAAAATTTTTATTAGAATATTCTAAAAAATAAAAAAAAAACATTATTTTTAGACTATTCAGAGAGTTGATGCAGCTGTCACTTCTATATAATTCCAGATCATTTTCACTCCAAAAAGCATCACTCCTCATTTTCCCTTTTCTCCAGCCCATGGTAACCACTAATCTACTTTCTGTCTGTTCTGGACATTTTCAGAATAGAATCTTATAACATGGCTTTTTGTGTCAGGCTTCTTTTACTTGCATTAAGTTTCCATGTTTCATCAATGTTGTAGAATACTTCAGTTCATTTGTTTATGGCCAACTAATGTTCCATTCCATGGAAATACTATATTTTGTTTATTCGCCAATTGATGGACATTTAGATTGTTTCTACCTTTTAGCTATTATGAATAACTGCTGCTATGCACATTAACATACAAGTTTTAGTGTGGACATATATTTTCATTTTTCTTGGGTAGATACTTAGGAATAGAATTGCTGGGTTATGTGGTAATTCTGTGTTTAATCTTTTGAGGAACTGCTGGACTGCTTTCCAACGCATCTGTACCATTTTACATTCTCATCAGCAACGTTTGACGGTTCCCATTTGGCCACATCCTTGCCAATATTTGTTATTTTCTATCATTTTAATTATAGCTGCCTTAATGGGTATAAAGGGGGTATATATTTTTGGTTTTGATTCACACTTCCCTAATTACTAATGATGTTAAACATCTTTTCATGTGCTTAGTGGCCATTTGTATAGCATTTTAGGAGAAACATCTTCAATTTCTTTGCTCATTTTTAAATTTGGTTGTCTTTTTGTTGTTGATTGTAAGAGTTCCTTTATATATTCTGGTTATGAATCCTTTATCAGATACATGATTTGCAAATATTTTCTGCCGCACTGTGGGTTTTCTTTTCATTTACTTGATGGTATCTTTGAAATACAGCGGTTTTGAATTTTGATGAAGTCCAGCTTATTTTTTCTTTGGTTGTTTGTGCTATCGGGTTGTACATCTGAGAAGCCATTACCTAATTCAAGGCCATAAAGATTTCCTCCTGGCTTTTCTTCTATGAGTTTTATAGTTTTACTACATTGCTTTTTTTTTTTTCATTTATTCTTCATAGTAGTCAAGTGCTGGGTTTTTTAAATTTCTTAATCACCAGATTACTTCAGCAGTGAGATCAGTGAAATATTTGTCACTTGTTTTCATTTGCTGCTTCCAAAAAGAAAAATCACCAGAATTATGGAATCTGCTTTTTCTTTCTTTTTTTTTTTTTAATTTTTTTTTAACGTTTATTTATTTTTGAGACAGGAGAGACAGAGCATGAACGGGGGAGGGTCAGAGAGAGAGGGAGACACAGAATCTGAAGTAGACTGCAGGCTCTGAGCTATCAGCACAGAGCCTGACGCGGGGCTCAAACTCACAGACCGCGAGATCATGACCTGAGTTGAAGTCGGACGCTTAAGGGACTGAGCCACCCAGGCGCCCCTCTTTTTTTTTTTTTTTTTTTTTTTACAGAAAACCAGCATGGAGCTCAAACTCACAGCTCCCTCCCCACCACCCCCCCCATCAGGAGTCACATGCTCTACAGACTAAGCCAGCCAGGCACCCCTACGAAATCTACTTTTGATGATACTTCAGTGAGATGAATTTTTTAAATTGTGTCAGAAACCTAACATTACCCACATTCCTACATTATCCACTTTATTTAGCAGTCACTGTAAACCCACAGACCATGCTCACAGGGCTGAGGGTCTTTGTAGAGCTTCACTAGCTCCCGGCCCAGAGTGAGAAGCACTTTTCTAGTGGATGAGACACTTGACTGAGCATCAAGAGAACAGAATTTCAGTTCTGTGGTCAGTACAACCTCTTTGACTCAGATTTTTTTCTTGCTACTTTGATTTCTTTATTTATACAAATTAAAAGCTGCACTTAATTATTTTACTGAAGTATCTCATAAAGAAGAAATAGTCTGCATACAAAAGTGCTCTTTTTTTTCTTCAGTAGAAAAGTCTATTAATTGTGTCACTCTTGTACGCACCTTTTTAGTGTGGCTTTGGGTAAAATTCACAAAGATATTTAAAAGCTCTTATAGATAATGAAATTTAAACCATGATTCCCTTGGTATGGTTTTGAAATCTTTTGGAAGAAATCTTAGAAGAAGTAAGATAATTATTACTAAAAACATCAATCCTAGCACTTTTGTAGGCAGCTTCTCATTTGGTCACTCTACTGATAATTTCATATAAAAAAATTAAAAGCCATAACTTGTTTTATAGATCGGCTCATAAGTAGCATTAAATTATCTCAGTCTTGAGTAAGGGAGGTAGTGCTTCCCTTTAACACATTTTATTCAGTGAACGCATACGAGGAAGACACAAACTGTTGCTTGTATTTGAAGAAATTTCGCCTTAACCATTTATGTGACAAAGTATATTTGGCATTGTCTAGACAGAATTATAATAAATATAACAATTTAAATAACACAAAACACAGACTTCAAACCAGATGTGTGGATGTACTTCTGATGAGTGCTTTCATTTAATCATAGTCTCAATTAAGATACTACTGCTTTGAGGATGAAGTGTCCCTGACTATAATAATGACAGCTTTTCAAATGCTAATTATTATTTTTTAGTGTTGTTGGGAATATTAAAAGTGGACTTCAGACTCTGGTAGCATAACTACAGAAAGTGCTTATTTTCAAGTCTTCTATTTCCCTACATAAAGGATAAAAGTAGTCTGATTCAGTGGCACAGACTCCCTTCCTCCCCAACCCCCAGTAGCTCCCCTCCCGGTTCCCACCACCAAAAGGACTGTTTACTGTAAAGGTCCGAAAGCATTCATTTGAAAATAGTCCGTTCTTTCACTTAATGAGGTATTATAAATGTGTATATTCTTAAGCTAATTTTAATATGAGGCTTCTTTTGTAAAGCTTGTGATACAAAATTTGACATGCATGAATATATCTTGGGCCAAATATGCATGTCACAGTTTGAAGCACATATCATGTGTCATTGTTGGTAATATCTGGCAGCATATCCTGTGCAAACCCCTGTTTGCTTTTTCTTTCTGCCACATATTTATTCTAATAAGACTTCAAAGGGAACTGATGCTTGAATACCAATTATTTTTCATTCTCTCTCTTATTGATTCTGTGAAGACTAATGTTACCTTTTTTTTTTTTTTTTTTTTTTTTTTGGTTCCACAGTTAACAGTGGTTTAAAAGAGAGGAATGAAAACCAACCCTTGTTAAGCACCTGCTGCAGTAGATGTTTTATGTATCTCATCTTATTTCATTATCACAGCAGTAATTCAAAGCTATATATTTGTTCCCATTTTTCAAATTCAGAAACAGGCTCCTGAAGATTGATGTAATTTGCTCTAGGCACACAGTCAGTCATGTTGTGAGCTGGGATTCCACCAAGCCTTTGTTAATTTCACTACATTTGACATTTCCAGGCTCTGTATGCTAAGCTCTTACCCCACTTTTGTCTCCCCCCATTCACTCATTTCTCACAGGTATCATCATGCTGCAGCTGCACTCTGCACCCGTTAGTGAGCAGGGGACATAGGAAAGAAAAGATTGGTCCTGGACTCTGCCTGAAATGGCTTTATCTCTTTCTCTATTTAAAAATTTTTAGCTACGTATTTCAAGTTGGAAGTTCCAAGATCTTCTCTATTCCCTCTGCTGTTTTCATCCTCTTTTGAAACTCTCCTGTTTTCATATATTACATTCTACCACATTTAGCATATTTTACTTTGTACCTACTGGTGTATCTTCCAATCTTAGGAGATGAAATCATGTAACTACTTACAGCTTTTTTGGTTTTATTTTTGTTTTTGCTCTAGCTGCCCAAAAAGTGCAGAGTTAAATTTTGTGTTCATGCTTTTAAATTTTCTCTCCACAACACTTTGTACATATTTCTGTTATCGCTTACTTAACACCATGTTACTATTATTTATGTGTACTTTAAACATTTTGTTTCTACCAGCAGCGATGCTGTAGTAAGTGCTCAGTAAATGTTTAATGAGTGAAGATTTCTGAGGTAAATTACCCCCGACCCTCTGGTTGTTACTCAGAGGTCCTATATGTGGATACTGCTATTGGAATAATTCTGTTCAAGCTGCACATTTGTTCAGTAGTTTTTGTTGTCACCATACACATGCTTTTGTTATAAGCATTCTTCATTTTTTTTTTTTTTTTTTTTTTTTTAACATAGGCACGGAGTGCCTAGTTGGTTGGGCGTCCAACTTCAACTCAGGTCATGATCCCACGTTTTGTGAGTTTGAGCCTGGAGCCTCCTTCAGTTCTATGTCTCCCTCTCTCTCTGTCCCTCCCCCACTCATGTTCTGTCTGTCTGTCTGTCTCTCTCTCTCAAAAGTAAATAAACATTAAGAAAACGAAAGAAAAATAAACTTGGCAGGAATTAAGTACAGTATTCTTCGTTGCAATGTATTCATCTTTATATCTTTGTAATGCCTGTCACTGCTGTTAATGGAGTATCAGTGACTACATGATTCTATAAAATTAATTATATTGTGGATTTGTTTTGTTTTGTTTTGCTTTTTTACCTAAGGATCTGTAAAAAAAAGTTATATTGGTCTTCATCATGGTCACCATTTTGGTACAATGAAACTTTTGCTACTTGTTATGTAAAGCTCTTCAGAATATTAAATTTAGTTCATATTTTAAAATTGTCAAATGAAAGTTCACTGATTTTGTTGGTGAGGTTTTTGATATTGGAAGCACTTTGTGCATGGATGGCATATTTACAGTTACTTTGTGTTATATTAGAGTTGTAAATAGTAAAATCTAGTTTTTGTAATGCTTTTCAGTATAATTTATGCTGGTTAGTACATATATACAAATGAAAGTATATTACATAAGTAATTTTTGTATATAAATGAGAGCAATCTTTTTTACTTCTTGGTATTTGTCTAATTCATCCCTTTTCTAGATTCAGTTCTTTTAAAAGACAGTGCTACTTATACAGTTAATGAAACAAATCAAATTGCATTCTTTATTAATCAACAAATTGCTGATTTCAGTTACAGTTCAGTATAGCCGATTTAAAAAAAAAAACCTACAAATCTAACAAAAGAAATCCTTTGCTATACTTATAGAACTCTTGTAAATCGAATAAATTGTACTTACACATGTAGTGAGTCATCCTATTTCAGATGATTTATAAGCAAAGTATACACACAAAGTTGCTGATGATATCAGAAATTGTTGCTACACCTAGGAATATGCAACATATATATAGTGTCAAGAAAATATTTGTTTCTTTAACCCAACCAGCCAAGGGGAATAGAATGCCCATCTAAGACTCACTATAGCAAATGATCAGTTGACAGTGATTCAAATCAGTGGTTGGAGACCCTGAACGTGGATACTACTACTTGGATGATTCTGTCCAAGCTTTTTTAACAACCAGGGCCCTTATCCTCATCAAGTTCTTCTGCTGGCTGTTTCAGTAGGAGACCCCCAATCTACACTCCTCTCCTCCTTTCTGCCTTTTAATTAAGGCCATTTGTAAGGTTCACAACCTAATGAATCATGCATCTGCTGGGCATTGTTGAGGTTGTATCCTTGCTGAATTTTTGTTTTTCTCTTTCATGATTTTTAATCTCACTTTGTTTGAGTGAACAGAAGAATCTCCTTTTACTGTCTGATGGGATTTTCCCTCCTCTTTATGGTCATTGGTTGGCTCCATGGTTTGACTTGCCCTTCTAGCTGTAAATTGCCATTTTTGACAAAACCAACGCTTCTAATTCATATTATATGTTGATACAATATATATGACCAAAACAATAAAATCATCACTAATGCTATGTAGTGACAGGGTAACTATAAGATTAGTGTATCTTCTTATAATCCTGCATGTTTTGTATTATGACTCAATACAAAATACATATTCGTATTCAACAAATTTCTATGGAGTGTCAAGTCACATTTAATGAGAACATTAATAGCACTTACTGAACATTTACCATGTGCTAGGCATTGTTCTAAATGCTTTACATCAATTTCACATGTATAATTTTCATGTGCAGGTTTAAGAAATAATACTGAAAGATCTTTATACCCCTCACTCAATTTCCTCCATTCTTGACATCTTGTATAACCATGGTATGATATCATATCCAGGCAATGGACATCAATACAACCCCCCAGGCCTTATTCACATTTCTTAGTTGTGTTCCAACATAAGCCTTTCTTGGGTTACCTACCCTCTTATAGCCACAGCCACCTACCTCGCTTCTTCCTCTCCCTAACCTCTGACAACCACTGATTTGTTCTCCATTTCTACAATTTTATCATTTTACTAATGTTATATAAATGGAATCATACAGTATATATGATTGAGATTGGCTTTTTCTGTGTAACATAACTCCCTTGAGTTCCATACGAGTTGTTGCATATATTAATAGGGATGATGATGATGATGATGATGATGATGATGATTGCTGAGTAGAATTCTATAGTATAGATATACCACAGATAGTTTAACCATTCACCTGTTGAATGACCCTGTGATTGTTTCTAGTTTGGGTATTACAAGTAAAGCTGCTGTGAAGATTTATGTATAAGCTTTTGCAGGATGTAAGTTTGCATTTCTCTGGGGATATTCAGGTGTAGAGCTGCTGGGTCATATGGTAGATACATGTTTAGTTTTGTAAGAAACTACCATACTGTTGTTCAGAAGGGCCTTTGCCATTTTACATTTTCACCAACAGTGTGTGAGTGGTCTAGTTTCTTCACATGCTTGCCAACATTTTATTTTAGACATTCTGGTAGGTGTGTGGTAATACTGCGTTGCGGATTGCAATTTGCATTTCCTTAATGGCTAATGACGTGTGAGACATTTCCATTTGTGGCGTGCTTGGGTGGCTCAAGTCAGTTAAGCGTCTGACTCTTGGTTTCAGCTCAGGTTATGATCTCGCAGTTTGTGAGTTCAAGCCCACATTGGACTCTGTGCCGACAGTGTCGAGCCTGCTTGGGATTCTTTCTCTTTCCCTTTCTCTCTGCTTCTCCTACTCTCTCTCAGAATGAATAAACATTTAAAAAAAAAAGTAAGAAAAACTTAAAGTTTTTTTGTGTGTGTGTGGTTTTTTTTTTTGTTGTTTGTTTTTTTTGTTTTTTTGTTTTTTTCCATCTGTATATCCTCGTTGGTTAAATGTCCTTTTAAAATATTTTAGCGTTCTCGGGGCACCTGTGTGGCTCAGTCGGTTGAGCCTCCGACTTTGGCTCAGGTCATGATCTCACAGTTCAGAGCCTGCATGGGATTCTTTGTCTCCCTCTCTCTCTGCATCCCCCCCCTCCCCACTCGTGCTCTGTCTCTCTCTCTCAAAAAACAAATAAACATTTAAAAACTTTTAAATAAAATATTTTAGAGTTCTTCATATACCTAGATTAAGACGTTTATTGGATATGTGGTTACAGATAATCTCTCCCAGTCTGTGGTTTGTCAACATTTTCATATTCTTCATACTATCTTTTACTGAGCAAAAAAAATTTTTATGAGGTCTCCTGTATCAATATTTCCTTTAAACTGAATTTCATGATTATGAATTTCATGACTTAGCATCCAGACAAGTGAACTTAAGAGAAAATAAGATTGAATAAAATTTAAGTCTGCTAAATTGGGATAAAGCTTAAAGTGTTGATCATGGTGGCAGTGTATGTCTTAGGATGTGTGTTTAGGTGGTCCTATGTACTGTAACTGTGCTGTGCTTATATTTTATTTCAAAAACTCTTCAGTGTAGATATTATCTCTGTTTATACCTGTGTGTGTGTGTGTGTGTGTGTGTGTGTGTGTGTGTGTAATCCTGTTTTACAGTTGAGGAAACTGAGGTTCAAGAAAGTCAGGTAACCGTGCCCATGGACCTATAATAAATGACAGAACCTGGACTTAGAGCCAGTTCTTTCTGGCTGCAAAGCCTGTGCTCTTCAACAACTGCCTTGCATGTTTGCTGCAGTATGTACTTTATGTAAGCCATAACACTCAAAATAACTTGGTCTTAGCGATATTATCTGTTGTGCCTCTTACTCTTAAGTCTATACATTGTCTGGTCATTCAGCCTCACATAATAAGTCACCATTTCTTGTTTTATCAACTTTAACGTTAACCTGTCTGGTTAACCGGTTGGCTGTGTTGGAAATAAAGCTTTTCTCTATATCTTATTTCTTGGATGTAAATTTGATTCCTGTGCTTCTCTTCAGTATATCTCCACGGTAAATCAGCCGCATAACTTTTCCTGTACAGGAAAACTTTTCCTGTACAGGAAAAGTTATTATTTCATTTATGAGTAGGGGAAGGACGGGGAGCAGCCAGCCAGTAGCAGCCCAATTTTATATTCTATTTGGTGTATTTAAGAAATGAGTAACATACACATTTTTTGAAGTATGTTCAAAGTCAAAGGTGACTTTATGAAGTCATATTATTTCTTACAAGAGAACAAACAATACTGCTTCTTGGAAGTCACTGAAGTAGTTTGCATATTTATAAATAAATGGCTAGATTAAGTAAGCATTGTATTATATTCCTGTTATAGTGGCTTTCTTGTGAAGCTAAGATTCAGGTAATGTGGATATCGTTAGCATCATCCAGTTTTATGTATACTAAATCAAAGTTTGCAGAATTCATGTTTGTGGAGTTTTTTGTATTTTTAAAATTCTGTCTGTATTCAGAAGGAAGATAGCTTTTAAATACTCTAGCATAATTTAGTCTTCTCTGCTGAACTTCAACTTAGGTTTAATGAGATCTGCTAAGAAATCTGCATGAATCTGCCCTGCATACTGATTGTCCTTCAGAACCTTTGTATTGTACTTGAATGCATGAGCTTTCTGTGAGGAGCTTTTGTTTTAAGGGACAGTAACTCCCGAAATTAAGTCGTTTTCATGATCTTGGTTGTAGCTTACTCACTTAACTGTTCTTTTTTAGAATACTAGATTTTAAAGAATAACAATATAAAGGCAGTCTAATGAATATTAAACAGAAGATATTTAGTGGATTTTTTGATTGAGGTATTTTGGGGAATTGTTCTTTTAAAGTAAGATTTTTGTTACGTGAGAAATATCACTTTACTTTGATGAGAGTTTTCTTAGTTGCTATTCTACAGAATTTACTTAGAGTATGGTAATAGTACAAGGCCTTCCCCATCCCCCACCCCTCCACCAAGCAAAAAACACCATTATAAAGGTTGTTGAAGTCATACCTTTATTATAACTGCTCAGATTTGGGAGAGTAGGAAGAGGAGAGGTAAGAGAAGAGGTAAGAGAAGGCCATTTCCCTAGGAATAGGAGTGGAGAGCACTTCCTGTTTTTTAATATCTCGCTAAGCCCCCTTGGGGCCTTTTAAAAAGTATATTGTTTTCAGGTTGTTATAATATATATTATTATAGCTAACCGCTTCA
The DNA here is from genome assembly GCF_016509475.1 of Prionailurus bengalensis. Classification (NCBI taxonomy): domain Eukaryota; kingdom Metazoa; phylum Chordata; class Mammalia; order Carnivora; family Felidae; genus Prionailurus; species Prionailurus bengalensis. The sequence continues at coordinate 95,701,441 of NC_057349.1, read as the reverse complement.
CAATTAGGTCACCAAGTAGGGGGTGAATGAATCCTGAAAATGTTTTTTGACTTTGCTGAAAATCTTAGTATTTTCAGATCGGACTGGGGATGATACATTTTAACTTTATTTTTATTCATTGAGGGTATCGTCCTGACCCAGCCCCAGTTGTCATCACATAGGCTCGCGTTATTCAGACAGCCTCTCACCCCTCTTCCAAGTCACCGTACACAGTGCTGCTTTCCATTAGTCTTGAGAAAAAGCCTCTTTTGTCACGTCACTTCCTTTGCTAAAAAGTCTTAAAAGCCTCTCCATCGCCTGGAAGATAGAAAGCCCTAAGTGGGTAGTGGCTATTTTAAATTATTACTACAGCCCTCTATTCATTTATTTATTCTTTGAACTCCCCTAACCCTTATTATTTTCACATAGTTAATCCTTGATTTTACATGATATTGTTCTCAGTTTCATCTTGTGTGAAATGTATGTGCTTCCTAAATTGAAGGATACCAGTCATACTTTTAGAAAAATCCAGAAAGAGTTCAATTAGTGAAGTGAATTGCATTATAGTCAGTGCATATTAATTATCAAGATTCTTACCAATTATCGAGGTTTTTTTTCATTGCCACAGATACTTAACTGTTATTGGAATATAATTTTTAACATTTGTTATGTATCCACTAAATACACAGTATAAAGCTGGGAAAGGTAGCTCACATGCTATATACTGTGTCTGTTTTTTCATACATTTTAGTTTAATATCCACACTTAAAAACAGATGTTTTTTTAACCAAATTTATAATAGTTATGTTGAAGAAATTGAGATATACCTCTGTGATTAAAAAACAAGCAAACTTGGTTTTTAATGGTTTAATGTCTTTAATGGTTAGGTATTTGAAGTAATTTTTTTAGAAAGCACTGTATGTAAATATGAGTATTTTTACTTACAAAGTTGTTCTTTTGTATGTTTTTATGATTTTTCACCCCTGGAAACTTAAAATAAAAACTTACCATCTTAAAATGAAATAACAGTTAAGGGGAGAGGTATTTATTCTCTTTAACATTCATTCATTCATTCTGTGTGTCTCTCTGTGTGCTTGGCTAATTCTTAACTCATTTCTATAACAAACTTAAGAGATACCAAATGTCCCAATGTTCCAAAGAAACCCAGGGGCAGAATCACTTAGCACAGAAATGATAGTGCTATTCAGATGGGGTGATTCCAGGGCCTCTGCACTCTGTGTCATGATGAGGCTTTCCCCATCGCCGTTGTGCTCCTTACAGAGGCAGTGTAGAAAAATGAAACCACCCAGGTACCTTGGTGGCCCAGTCGGTTAAGCATCTGACTTCACTCAGGTCATGATCTCGCATTTGTGGGTTCACACCCTGCGTCAGGCTCTGTACTGACAGCTCAAAGCCTAGAGCCTACTTCAGATGCTGTCTTCCCTCTCTCTTTCTGCCCCTCCCCCGCTCGCGCAGGCTGTCTCTCAGAAATAAATAAAACATTAAAAAAAAGAGAAATGAAACTTAGTTTTAAAAGTGGGCAATACATTGAAATTATTAGCAGTAAATTATAACATAGTGGCAATAACAGTTGTCAGGATATTCTTTATCTGCTATTTTGAAATTTTTTGGGGTTCTGATTTATTAAATTGTTTTTTTTTTACTAAGTGATTTTATTTTATTTTTGAGAGAGAGCGTAAGTGGAGGAGGGGCAGAGAGAGGGGAGACAGAGGATCCCAAGCGGGCTCTGTGCTGACAGCAGAGAGCCTGATGCAGGGCTCAGACCCACAAACCATGAGATCACAACCTGAGCTGAAGTCAGACGCTCAACCGACTGAGCCACACTAGCACCCCTGTTTTTAATTTTTTGAATAGAAGTATATCTAGTTGATACACAGTGTTACATTAATTTCAGGCATACAGCATAGCGATTAGACAAGTCTATACTTTATGCTGTGCTCACCACAGCCATAGCTACCGTCTGTCACTACACAATGCTGTTTCAGTTCCACTGACTGTATTCCCTATGCCGTACCTTTCATCCCGGTGACTTACTCATTCCATAACTGGGAGCCTGCGTCTCCTGCTCCCCTTCACCCATTTTGCCCCCCATCCCTCTGGCTACCATCAGTTCTCTCTTTATGAGTGTGTTTCTTGAGAATTTTCAAACATACATAAAAATTAAAATACTACAACAACTAAGCCCATATACCCTCCACCTAGATTCACCAGTAGTTAACATTTTCCTACATTTGTGCATGCTCTGTCTCACACACACACTCTCTCTCTCTCTTCGTTCTCTCTCAACCATTTGAATATATGTTTCAGACAGCGTGGCACCTCATCCCTGAATATGTGAGCATGAATTTCTTAAAGGATATTGTCCTTATAACCATGATCACATCTAAGAATTTGACATTAATTCAGTAATATTATCTGACGTTCATTCTGTATTTCCCCAGTTGTTCCAAAAATGTCTTTTATAGCTGATTTTTCCCCTCTGATACAGTATTCACTCAAGATTTATTGTTTGTACTTAGTTGTTATATCTTGCCAATCCTTTTTAATCTTTTCGTATTGATGTGTTTTGCCTTTGACTTATTTGAAGAGTTGAAGCCAGTTGTCCTTTTTTTAAAATTTTTTTTTAAACGTTTATTTATTATTGAGAGACAGAGAGAGACAGAGCATGAGCATGGGAGGGGCAGAGAGAGGAGGAAACACAGAATCTGAAGCAGGCTCCAGGCTCTGAGCTGTCAGCATGGAGCCCTACATGGGTCTGGAACTCACAAACCGCGAGATCATGACCTGAGCTGAAGTTGAACGCTCAGCAGACTGAGCCACCCAGGCGCCCCTTTGGCCCAGTATCTTTAGAATGTCAAACATTTTGGATTTGTCCGATTGCTTCCTCACGATTAGATTTACTTGAGGTTGTGTTAAACATTTCTGGTGATATTACCACATTGGTGATGTCATATGCTTCTGATTACACTATATCAGAAGGCATCTGATGGCAGCTTGCAATTTCTGATCTATAAATTTGTAATTCACAGCAACAAAGATGTAAATGTTTGAATTCTGTTTTCATTTTTCAAATAGACAACGACTGAACGACCTTTCATTCAGAAGCTTTTTCGTCCTGTGGCTGCAGATGGACAATTGCACACACTAGGTGATCTCCTCAAAGACGTTTGTCCTTCTGCAGTGGCTCCTGAAGGTAACACAGTCAGCAGCACTAACACATTTCTTTCATGTCTCTTTATGACTGAGGTGTAACATAAGCATTCTGCATTTATGAATCACGTTTCCTGGTTCCTTCAGGAAAATGTTTTCATTATCTTGTAAGGGAACAGTCTTTTGAAACAGAATCACTTAATGTTTAATTTATTACTTTATGTATTTTTGACACTAACAAAGTAAGGAATTGACTATCTCTGCTTTTAAATTACTCTCTGACATCACACACTCTCTTACCGCATCTCTGGTGCCCTGGGTCTTTCATTTCTAGCTTCAGTTCTGGTAAATACTGTTTTAAATTTTACATTGTGTTTCTTCATTCTCTAGGAACAAGAGATGGTAAAAAAATTTTCTTACCTTTGGTTGAGAATTTAAAGTTCAAAATACTGAATAATGGATAAGCATTTTATTTGAATTTTCTGCCACTTCCTAAAGTTTCACTCAGCATTGTTCTCTTTGACGTTGACATTTCACATGTGCGATTGAGAACTTGTCCTGTTTCATAGTCCTCATTTTGTAACGTAGGTTAAAAGTATTTTCCTGTAGGCAAAGGAAAAATAGCAAAATTACTGAATTCTGTTTTCTTAATTGCAATATAAGGAATGCAAAGAAAGTGCAGAAGTAAAAAAAATAATAAATGCTATCATCCCCCTACCCCTGGAGACCACAGTTGACACACACATGTGTATGGACACTAGAGTATTTGAGAGGGGTGTGCGTGTGTGTGCGTAAAATTGTATGTCCTGCTGTATCTTTCACCTAACAGAACATGAGCATAGTTTCAGTCATTAAAAATTCTCTAAAGCTATTTTTTTTAATGGCACTGTGGTCCTTCATATCAGTGTACCATAATTTGATCATCACCCTGTTATTGAATAATGACTTGCAACCAAGCAATTGGTTACCAAGCTAAAGGGGAAATTTCAGTGGACTATTATTATACTTGTTAATATGTTACACAGACTTATATTTATCATGTAGAAAAATTTAAAGCTTGCTACTTTGTATCCCTTATGGAAAGAGGTAAGGCATTTATAAGTATATTACTATTATTATAACAGTATAACTTCAGTGGATAATGGTATGTTTCTTATTAACATATTTATTCAAAGTTGGGATGATTATAGTATTACTTACATGACTAATAACTCTTATCACACAGTTCAAGAAGCATGTAGTGTCTAAGGAAATAGTTTGCCTAACAACTAGAATTGGAAACAGAGTGGGACTAGGGAAATGTTGATATTTCAACCTAAATGACTAAACAACGAATATGGAACTCAGTATAAGTCATTTGGTGTGTGAATGCAACTATTTTCCTTAACCGAATGTGTTTGCCATCCCTGGCATTCCTGTGTGTTACAAGTTCTTCTAAAATGCATGAATGCTGGAGCACCTGGGTGGCTCAATCAACGTTGGACTCTTATTTCAGCTCAGATCATGATCTCACACTTGGTAGGATTGAGCCCCACCTCAGGCTCCCTGCTGGGAGCCAAAGTCTGCTTGGGGTTCTCTCTCCCTCTTTTTCTGCCCCTCCCCCATGCACACGCTCTGTCTCTCAAAATAAATAAATAAACTTAAAAATTAAAATGCACGAGTGGTCAACAGCAAGGGGGAAGAGGGGCATCTAAAATATCATCAGAACCAGTACCAGAAAGGATTGATGAGAAAGATCATTGACTGGTACTCAAAATTGTCGAAGTTAAAAAAGTTTCATTGGTGTAAGAGGTTATAAATATTATTGTATAAGGTCATACTATATCATCTGTCATCACTGTGCTCTACTAGACTATGCAGTCCAGAACGTTTGATGGTGTCTTACACATCCTCGTATCTCTAGTGCCAAGGTAACAAAGTTTACTCGGTATTTCATGTACTGAATTGTTTCTTTGTGTTGTTACCTGAAACACTATTTAGGATCATTAAATCACGGCATAATTAACATTAACTTTATTATAATACTGTTGCAGAATCATAATCTATCTTTATTGGTGTATAATTTTAGTCATCACTAAGAGTTTCAGTTAAATAGTTTTTTGGCACTTCAATTTTTAGTTTTAATAAATTTGTAAGTTGAACAGCCATCACCATAATCTAGTTTTAAAATATTTCTATCACTTCCAAAAATTCCTATATGCTTCTTTGCAGCTGATCTCTTTTCCCAGTGCCAGTTGTAGACAACTCCTGGTCTGTTTTCTGTCTCTGTAATTTACCTCTTCTGGATATTTGCATAAATGCAATCATACAAAATTGCAACTGGTTTTTTTCATTTAGTGTAGTGTTTTGGGGTTTCATCCATATTGTAGCATATATCAGTAGTTTTTCCTTTTTATATTGCTGAATAATATTTGATTGGGTATATATATATATTTTGTTTATTCATTCACTGATTGATGGGCATCTGGATTGTTTCCAGCTTTTCACTCTTCTGAATAACGCTGCTATGAACGTTTGCATACGTGTCTTTGTGTGGACATACGTCTTTATTTTTCTTGGGTTGGATTCCTAGGAGTGGAATTGCTAGGTCATGCAGTAGATCTGTGTTTAATTTTTTAAGAAACTGCTAAACATTGGCAAAGTGGCTGCATCATTTTACAGTATTACCTGCTTCACATCCTCGCCAGCATGTATTTTTTTGTCTTATAGCCATCCTAGTGGTTGTGTAGAGGTATCTCTTGGTTTTATTTTTTATTTCCCTAATGACTAATGATGTTGAGTGTGTTTTCATGTGCTTATTATTATTTGTGGATGTATTTGGTGAAATGTTTATTCAGATTCCTTTCTCATTTTTTTCCTGGATTTTTCATCTTATTACTGAGTTTTGAGAGTTATTTATATATTTGGATACAAAGCTTTATTTTTTTTTTAATTTTTTTAAGTTTATTTATTTATTTTGAGAGAGAGAGAGCCCCTGGATACAAATCTTTATCACACATATGATTTGCAATTATTTTCTCCTAGTCTGTAACATGGCTTAATTTTCTTTTGAAAACTAAAAGTAGGGGCACCTAAGTGGCTCAGTCAATTAAGCGTCCAACTCTTGATTTCAGCTCAGGTCATGTTCTCATGGTTGGTGAGTTCAAGCCCAGCATGGGGCTCTGCACTAGCAGTGTGGAACCTGCTTGGGATTCGTTCTCTGTCTCCCTCTGTCTCTGCCCCTTTCCTACTCACGCACTCTCTCTCAAAATAAATAAATAAATAAGTAAGTAAATAAGTAAATAAATAAATAAATACTTTTAAAAGCGTATACTTACCTAAAAAAAAAAAAAAAAAAAAAAAAGAAAAGTAAAAGAAAAGGATTTAATTTTGATGGATCCCTATTAAAGTTTTTATGTATTACCTTCAGTTAAATAATTTTGTTTATTAAACTTATTCTTTTGAACTCAGCTTACAGAAATTTTCACTGAGAAATTCCCAGTAACTTTTATTGATTCAGGAATAACCTTACCATTCTGTTTCATTTTCTCCATGCTATAGGGATTGTTTGTTTTTTTTTTTTTAATCTGTTTACTGTCTGTTTTTCCACATTCTTGAAGATTTGGGAATATAGATTAGTTTTTCTATTTAAAGTACAATTAAAACACTAATCACTTTTATTGCTGACAGAAATGGAGTTCATATACCTCATACCTGCCCCCACTGCAAACATTGGCTTTCAGTTATTCATTTCTCTGTACCGTATTTTTTATTCTTTTTTAGTACTTTGTAGTGTTTTAAAGAACAGTGAAAAATGCTTGTATCAACTAAGAGCAATTGAAATTACTTTATAGGGTGGCAGATGGTGCCTAGACTTATGTAGTGATCATTTCATGATGTATGTAAATGTTGAATCACTGTGTTGTACACCTGAAACCCATATAATATTGTATGTCAACTCTTCTTCAGTTTTAAAAAAAAGAGCAATTGAAATTTAAAATTTAATATTGAAATGTCTACCTTGCTGTTCTTTTCTTAGATACTTTTTGGCAGTCCACTTTGAAAAACATTATGTCATTTAGAATTTACTTCTTTATAAGATCCTTGACTTCTGAGTGAGAACATCACAAAGAAACTCAAAACCTTGGTAGAAGGCTGTTCTACTGCAATATGTGCCCTAGCCAGCAGCACAGTTAACAAAGACACAGAGTGATGAAAGCTTTTTCTAGAGGAAAGCAGGAAGAAGATTGGTTGGGTGTTAATTTTGTATTTGACATCTTTAAAGAATCTTCAATTATCCAACCTTAAAGTTAGTGTAGTTCAGGCTCTTGACTTCTTTTCTTTTTTTAATGCTTATTTATTTTGAGAGAGAGCTTGCAAGCCGGGGAGGGACACACAGAGGGAGAGGGAGAATCCCAAGCAGCCTCCACACTCAGCGCTGAGCCCAATGTGGGGTTAAATCTCAAGAACTGTGAGACCATGACCTGTGCCAAAATCAAGAGCTGGACATTTAACCGACTGAGCCACCCAGGTGCCCCCAGGCTCTTGATTTCTTAGATGAGTAGCTGAGGGTCTCTTGGCTACTTAGTGGCAGAACTAGGTTTAGAACTCGAAGTCTCCTTCTCCTGGTTTACTAGTTTTTCTGCTTTTCTCTGCTTCCATTTGTTTTCATTTTCACTTTTCCAACCTTTTAACTTTTTTTATTTAGTTTAAAATAGCATTCTGAAATGTTTGCTTTTTCCCTCTTTATCCTATGATTTATGTTTTAATATCTCATCTTGCTTGCTTACAGCATATTTACTGCTAGGATCTTAGGAACCTGAGCTTCTGTTGTTATTTTGTCCATGTTGTTATTTTAGTGCTCCTGTGTATAATTCCAGCCACTTTTCCTCTTAAACGTCTTAAAATGGTGGCTCTGACATTCAGGCAAGAAAATGAACAGCAGCCACGTGCTTTGAGCTGGTGCACTCTGTCGAAATGCACCTCCGTGCTCTTTTGCCATTCCTACATCTGGATCACAACAACATGTACAAGATTAGCGTGACCCAGCACAAATTTGTGAGGTCGTTTTATTCTTTTAAAGGCTCTTTATTCTCTCCTAAATTTGTAGCCTGCCCAACCTGCACGTCCATCCCTAGAGAGTACACTGTGTGATTCCCCTTGCATTTTTTGAAGGGGCCAGTGAGGTAGCCACACTCACAACTCTAATCCACAGACTGCCTCTTAGGCAACTTCAGATGTTACAGGTGGATCTCTTTGTGACAGGTTTCTTCCCAGCTGTCACGTGCTTACACCGATTGGAGTGCACACACACACACACACTATACACACAGTTCATTGAAATGATATAAAAACAGCATCTGTACTTTTGAGGTACTTTTGATAGTACCTTTCATACCAGGGGAGGCCACGTTTCTAACACCAGTATCTTATCTTTGGAAAAACTTTTATTTGCCTCTTCCTTTGGTAAGCTCATATTGGAAAATAACTGTCATTTCAGGATCTGTGGGGAGTATCCAAAACACCAAGTCACTGTTTCAGTAAAGAACTGTTTACTGTCTGGTTCAGTCCACCTGTGGTATTATCTGACAAATGGGAAGCATTTTGAAACACCTGCCCTCGACTTAAGTTGAAAGCGAAAGACTCTAAGACTGGGTGTGTGTGGATAAGAATTGGCTGTCATCACATGACGAAAAGAGAAAGTGCTTCATAAATGTTATGTGGCACCATTGTCTACTGCTCCTTATAGCAAGTGATTCATGCATGAAGGAATTCTGCCTTATTTCATCATATGAAAGTAGAGTGTACTAATATTTGTGAGGATGTGCTTTAGGTCATTGTTCTCGTGGAGTAACTAATGATGAGCTGCTTTGTGTGTTTCTTTTTTTGTTTTGTTTTGTACGTGGCTACAAGAGTTAGCCAAATTAGAGGTAACAGGAAATAACCAAAGGTGAGCTCAGGTAAAAATTTTTTTGTGGTGTCAGCGGTAGTTAAAATGACTCAGGGCTAAGCTACGGTACCAGACCTGAAGTGAAATATTTCTCTCTTCGTTCATTAAAGACAACTTACAAAAAAATAACAAAAATTTAAAAATATAGCTTTTATTCTTTTACTTTGGGGAATACAAAACACCTATAAGCTTTGTCCAATCATAATTTATTTCCCAGTTTTCTAAGGTAAAATAGAAGAACCTAGTCAGTTAGGCTTATAAGAATGAAAATGCCTATTTTCACTTTTATAAATTTATTTCAGGGTTCCAGTTGATCAGTACTCTGTCACAGTTGGGCTGGTTTAATCCTGAATTCATATGTGATATTGTACAAGTGGAGTGTATGTGTAGGTAAAGGCTTATTTACATTCTGTGGCAAATCAGTAGTTTCCCCACATCTCTCTTACCAACAAGGACGGTCCCGTAGCCACTTACCTTTTTCCATTTCCATTTCTGCTGTTTCCCGGGGTTTTTTTAAACTCTTTGAGACCCTTCCCAACTACCATTTAACTTTTGGTTTCCATTTGATGTTATGTATTTCATTCGTTATCAATCAGTTCCTTTGCATCATACTGTCTGCTGGCACTGGCTATCGTAAGACGTATGAGACATAGTTCGTGCTTTCAGGAGACTTGACTACAGTTGGAGTGGGCAGAAAGATGCCCGGATGTGGTGTGTGCAGGAATGGAGGAGACATGCAAAGAATATTAGGAAGCGCCTGGAATTGCTCTTCCGTATTCTGAGCTGAGTCTTAAAAGATGAGCAGAAATTAGATGAAAAGCAGTGACCAGGTCATACGTACCACGTGGCCACCAAAGAGGTAGACTCCTTCACCAGCTACCCAGGGGCTGGTTACTAAGTGTAATATTTGGTCTAAAGCGCTCTTCTAAAATTTCCGTACTCTGTTTGCTGAGGGACTAGCCAATTTTTTTCTACTTCTCTCTCACAAATGTGCAGAAGATTTTCAGTGATGACAGAAATGTGGGAAAAGCATTGAGGAGCTGAGTGGTCTATTTGTTTCATTAGCATGTTGGAAGATAACAACTGAGACTAGAGGTAATTATAGACCCCATTTAGGTGGTCTAAGTTAAAGTTACAGTGCCCTAGGGGCGCCTGGGTGGCTCAGTCAGTTGATTTTGGTTCAGGTCATGATCTCAGGTTGTGGGATCGAGCCCAGGTTGGGCTCCGTGCTGAGCTTGGACCCTGCTTAAGATTCTCTCTCCCTCTCCCCCTCTCACACATGCTCGCTCACTCAAAAAAATTATATTGCTCTATTGATATATGCTTTACAAAAAACAGTGGTTTTTACAAAAAGTAAAAAGAGATGGTGCATTCACCTTTTTTCTCCTTTGCTCTGTAAACATTAGATTGTGTTTATATGGTGAATTAACTGTTGGATGTTATAATAATTTTTTTAGACATAAAGCAATTAGAGAAAAGAAACATTTAAATTTCATGTTATTCATATGAGTCAGATCCTTTGAGTGCTAGAATTGAAGCTGGTTGATTGATGTCTTGTGATTTGAGGTTTGAACCAACAACAGTCACTTTTGTCAGCATGATGACACTGACACATATTCATACCACAGAAACATAAAACCTACAAACCCCCAAACTTCATCAGAACAAAGGTTTAGGAGTAAGAATAATGGGTTTTACAATTTTGGTAACTTTTTTTCATTCATTTAGAATTCATTTTCATTGTATTACCCTTTGTACCTTCACACTGGGTTGGAAGATCATTTGGTTGGTTGTTTTCTTCTTTCTTTCCTTCCTTTCTTTCTCTTTCTTTCTTTTTTGTTTAATGCATCCAGGTTTCTTACTCTGAAATAAGGATGACTCCTGCTATCAGCCTCATAGAATGGTTGTAGGGTTTAGGGAAACAAAGTATTTGTTTAAAAGTGAGATTTCATGAGGTGCCTGAATGGCTCAGTCAGGTGTCCAACTTTTGCTTTCGTCTCAGGTCATGATCTCACCGTCAGGGAGTGGAGCCCCTTGTCAGGCTCTGCACCAAGCCTGGAGCCTGCTTAAGATTCTCTCTCCCTCTCCCTCTGCCCCCCTTCCCCCATCGCATGTATGCACATCTGCACGTGCTCTCTCTCAAAAAAAAAAAAAACCTCGGGCGTACCTACCTGTGTGACTAGGTCAGTTAAGTGTCTGACTCTTGGTTTCAGCTCAGGTCATGATCTCACAGTTCGCCAGTTTAAGCCCCATGTCAGGCTCTGTGCTGACAGGGCAGAGCCTGCTTGGGATCTTCTCTCTCTGTCTCTTTCTCTCTCTCCCTTCCTCCCTCCCTCCCACTCTGCCCCTCCCGTGCGCGCTAAAGTAAACATTTTAAAAAACTGCCAATAAATATTTGAAAAAAAGTGTTTAAGAAGGAACACTAAGAATTTGTGAAGACATGGGAAGATGTCCACAGAATATTAAATTTAAAAAATAAATAAAAGTGATGGGGCGCCTGGGTGGCTCAATCGGTTAAGCATCCAACTTTGGCTCGGGTCATGAACTCATGGTTCATGGGTTCAAGCCCCGCGTCAGGCTCTGTGCTGAGAGCTTAGAGCCTGGAGCGTGCTTCGGATTATGTCTCCCTCTCTCTGTATCCCTCTCCTGCTTGCGCTCTGTCTCTCTCTTTCTCAAGAATAAATTAACATTAAAAACATTTTTTTTAATAAAAAATAAATAAAGGTGAGATTTTATAATCGTGTTTCTCCAGGGTTTTACAATTAATATTTTTTTCCTGCAGTTTTGTTAATATTTTTTTTTTTTTACAAATTACTGTGTTTATAAGAAATTTACAAAATAAAGTTAAAAGGAAGCAGTTTTTTCTTGTTGTTTGTTGATAATCCCACTCTGCAGAGACAGGTACTTGTTGATATTCAACATATGTACAGAAAGTATAAATTTATGATGAACTTTAAATGTAATGGGGCGCCTGGGTGGCGCAGTCGGTTAAGCATCCGACTTCAGCCAGGTCACGATCTCGCGGTCCGTGAGTTCGAGCCCCGCGTCGGGCTCTGGGCTGATGGCTCGGAGCCTGGAGCCTGTTTCCCATTCTGTGTCTCCCTCTCTCTCTGCCCCTCCCCCGTTCATGCTCTGTCTCTCTCTGTCCCAAAATAAATAAACGTTGAAAAAAAAAAAATGTAAATCAAAGGGCACCTGGGTGGCTCAGTTGGTTAAGCGTCTGACCAGCTCAGATCGTGTTCACACAGTTCATGAGTTTGAGTCCCGCATCAGGCTTTGTGCTGAGAGCACGGGGCCTGGAGCCTGCTTTGAGTTGTGTCTCCCTCTCTTTGCCCTTCCCCTCCTGCCCTCCCTCTCTCTCTCTCTCTCTCTCTCATATAATAAATGTAAACCAATATTGTAACTTTTTTTTTTAATTTTTTTTTTCAACGTTTATTTATTTTTGGGACAGAGAGAAACAGAGCATGAACGGGGGAGGGGCAGAGAGAGAGGGAGACACAGAATGGGAAACAGGCTCCAGGCTCCGAGCCATCAGCCCAGAGCCTGACGCGGGGCTCGAACTCACGGACCGCGAGATCGTGACCTGGCTGAAGTCGGACGCTTAACCGACTGCGCCACCCAGGCACCCCTGTAACTTTTTTTTTTAATGCTTATTTACTTTTGTGAGAGAGACAGAGTGTGTGCTGGGGAGGTGCAGAGAGAGAGGGAAATCCAGAATCTGAAGCGGGCTCCAGGCCCTGAGCTGTCAGCACAGAGTCCAAAGTGGGGCTCAAACAGAGGAGCTGTGAGATCATGACTTGAGCCAAAGTAGGACACTTAACTGACTGAGCTACTCAGGTGCCCCTGTAACTTCTTATATATCAGATTATGGCAAGAGTTCTATGCCACTGATTTTTTCCTTTTTAAAAAAAAATTTTTTTTAATGTTTATTTATTTTTGAGAGACAGAGACCGAGTATGAGCAGGCAAGGGGCAGAGAGACAGGGAGACACAGAATCTGAAGCAGGCTCCAGGCTCTGAGCTGTCCTTTTTTTTTGGTAAGAAATTAAATTCTGGACATGATTAGAATATACCAGAACTCTGGCTCTGGCAAGAAAGAAATAAGCTTACTTCACTAGGGCACCTATTTAATCATTGCGGCCAGCTCAATTATCATACACTTGTTAAAATATATTTAATGTAAAAATCTTAAGGCAAGGGATCTCACAGTGTTGCTGTTAGTGAAGGCTTTTCACTGAAGACTCTAAGCAGTGGTTCACACATTTATTTGAAGTTTCAGCTATTCACAAGTAACCATGGAAGGCCCATTCATAACTTTGCTGAGATACTGTGGGTCTGACATGTGGGACTGGGTCCTTTCAGCCTCATCCTGACCCTTTCAGGCTCATCCTGACACTCCCTGGTCTTCGTTGTTCTCTCTCCCTCACTGGATGCATGTGCATATTTTATATTAAAAGATGATGTAGTGTCATTCACAATGGGAATTCAAAAAGTTATTTAAATATAGCCCTCATGAGCAAAGATCTTCACTCCAGTTTGGACACAAGCAATTTGTTAGGCTCAGTTTAAACTTGGTAATTATAATAGAGTTTCTTTTCTTAAATTTATCATTTTGCCATCCAATTCTAAGTGAAAATGAGTGAAATTCTTTGCCTTGATTGTTTCATTCTCCCTCCATCTTTGTGCTTTGTCCCAACACATGGACAGTATGGACTAATCTTGGTCATACAGAATCTGTTCATGACTTAATTCACTGGCATATGCCTTTCCTAAGGTCACTGAAATAATAAAGTGATAATTTTCCTCATTCTCCATGAGTGAGGATGATGACATTACTGTGCCTGTCAGAAGATGCTTCTGATTTCCTCTCAATTCTTGTTCTTTACCTAAATCTCAAGAAGTTAAATGAATTAACCAGACTCCTTAAAAAGTGGGTGTAGACCCATCATCTTTAACACTAGAAAACAAAATTCCCTTAACAAAATAACACATGCAGGTGATTAAAAGCTAGTCATCTCTTCATTAAAAACTCCTGTGAGACCTCACTCTGGCCATATATAAACAAGTGTAATTATTGCTTACATTTTAAATAAAACAGTGAACTATCCTGTAATTCATACTTGACAAATATTAATGTTCCCTATTACACCCAACTAGAATTACTGGGTCATTTTATGAAAGCAGATCAAAAACATTTGAACCTATATTTCCAAAGTTTTATTTTGTTTTTGGGTTTTTTTTTTTTAATGAACAAGTTTTAATGTCTAACTTTTATCACATTTTAATCTAATTACCAGGAGGCTTTTAGTCAGTTTATTAAAATGGTCTTTCAGTCTCTTAATTTAATACAATATCTTTTTATAGCTAATTGTGGTTTTTTGGTTTAAACTTTGGTTTATGTTCTCATTAAGAAATATGAAGATTATAAGCAAAAGTCAATGAAAGAATTAACCTGGACATGTTTTGAAAATCTTGTTTAAAATGTTAAGAGTCTAGGCTCTGGGAATATTTGGGGCAGATACAATTTTTTAAAATACATAAAATATAAAAATTATGCATGGAAAGAGATATGTGGTATGTATTAATTGTGATATTATATGTTCATTAAGACCTGTACTACTAAGTGAGTATGTATCAGGAAGAAGTTAATGTAAGTATTTTTAAATGGGTTTGTATTTCTCTGATAAACAGCACTCTCCTTCTGTTTGTGATCACAGGATAAAAGCTCTGTAAGCTTGTATATGTTCATTTTTACTGCTACATCATGTAGTGTGCTCTTAAGATTGAGATCTCATTCCCCAGGAAGCATTTCTGTCTAAGATTAATTGCCCTTTTAAAATCAGCGTTTGATGTATTCCTTTGGCTATATCCTGGCTTGGTTTAACCCTCTTTGACCTGACCTCACTGACTATTACCGCTGAGGCTGAGTCAAAATCCTTCAGCATGATGTATGCACTTCAGATTTCTGCCTGTGGTTTTTCATGTTGATGGATTCAATTAGTTGGCGTTTTACTAATGAACATATCAGAGGTTAAAGAATTTATCAGACAGAACCAAATTGTTCAGACTAGTGGTAATCCAAAAGCTCATCTCTTTTATTTGTTTAAAACTTTTTCAGAAGTATTAAGTATTTTTCAGAAGTTTTACTTTCAGCATCACACATTCCAAGATAACAAATCAAGTCATTTTCTGCTGAATTATAAAATATAAATGTGAAACCACAAAGCTAAACACAATGGTTACAGCATTTGGTCTTAGATTTCTGCTATTCCATGTTCACAAGTATGAACTAAAAATAAAAGTTAAACTGAAATTTTTGGATTAAAGCATTTTCCTTTGAAGGAATACCATTCATTTCTCTAGCTTCCTTTAAATTCAAGGAGATTCACATATTTAGTATGCTTATTAATGGTAAAAATGAAATTCATGCATCTCTAGAATCTCAGCTAGCCTATTTTTAAAAACATTTAGGTCATATTCCTTATTGAAAATTGGCTAAAAAGTAAGGACTAAATTCAGATTGAGATGGGGAAGATTTGAGCCATTGCTAATAGAAATCTCTAAAAGGCAGATCTGTCATACTGTCAGTTCTCAAATAATGACCTATTTTTAAATGTATAACAGAGATACTGGAAGGCTTTTTTCTCTACCTGAATGTTCTCATCTTTAAAAAAAAAAAACAAAAAAAAACCATTACCTAAAGTCTACTAAAAAACATAACAATAGTACAGTCTAGCTCATTGGACTTGTCAGTGATATGCTTTACTAAGTATATTTGTTGAGAGTACAACTAACTTAATTCAGAGGGTTTACAGTCCGGAAGGAATTGTTTAAACTGTCATTCCTTCTCTTGTTTGCATAATAATCAAGTCTTTGGGTTTTCGTTGTTGTCATCTTTCTTTCTTCCTTTCTTTTTTTTTTTTTTTTTTTTAGCACGTTCATGAAATTTGTGTGCCACACTGACACTGCATAATAATGAGACTGAGTAATTCAGAGTCTGTATTAACATTAAGCCAAATTCTCACAGCCCTTTGCATGCTAATTACATAGTCAAATCCATGGTTTTTATAGATCTTTTGATATATCTGGTACTGAAAGAATTACCGCATTCCCATAACTTTGTGTACAGGAAGTACAGGAAGAGAACTACAATGAGTGTTTACTTTTTGTTACTATACTATGATCTTTTAAAAACTAGTCTTCTGTCTTCACCTACTCTGTAATATTTTCAGCATTCTTGTGTTTTTAGGGAGTGAGCAGGAGAGAGGAGTGGGGAAGAGGGTCACTAATTTTACTGAGTACCTACTGGGTCTAAGCCCTGTGTATGACTCTGTGCTGAGTGCTCTACTTGGATATGCCACTTACTCTCCATGCAACCCGGGAAATTAGAATTCTTTATCCACACTATGACAGGAGGAAATTGAGACTCGGAAGATGAAGTGAATTCCCTAATAATTTAAAACTAGTGAATTATGCTAATTTGAACTCTGAAAGAAATATTTTGCTGTTTAAGCATAGACAACTCATACTAAAACTGGAAGATATGTTAGGGATCCTCTGTTCTAGAACGTGCTTTACAGACTGACCCATGGAGTCCTATCAGCAATTCCCATGGCTCGTAAGTCAGCAAAGCAGCAGGACTTGGGAGATGCTCAGTCCCAAATCAACCAGAGCTGCCCCTCCTTCACCAATAAGGGTAATTCTATACCCTTATTGTCGTCAGATTTATTCAAGGGAACATTGAAAAACAGACTTTATCCCAGAGATTGATTTAGAAGGTCTGGAGAAGAGGCCAGTTTATACATATTTTTAAATCTCCCAAATGATTCTAATCACCAGCCAGATTTGCAAACCATGGATCTACACAGACACCTTCATTTTATTTATAAGGAGATCTGAGGCCTGCTGAGTCCTTCATTACCAGAATTGGAATTCAACTTGCCTGCCTCCCAGTTCATCTTTCAGTAGCACCTTGTTAACCAACGATTAACCATACTTGTTCCTTCATGTCTTGTTTATATTATTATGTCTATCATTATATTCATGGTGTGTATTTTATATATACACACATGTATAATACATATATTACTACATACATAATTTATATATATATACACACCGTTATATAGGCATCACTTTTATATATACACAAGAAGTTAATATTGTAAATTTATAGTTTTCATTAATGACTTGTGTGGCTAATGCAAATTTTTTTTGCTTCCATATCTAATTCTTACCATTCTAATCATACAACCAACATCTGTCTGAATGTATTTGTCTTTTCTTTTTAATTTTTTTTAATGTTTATTTATTTTTGAGAGAGACAGAGATAGAATGTGAGTGGGTGGGGCAGAGAGAGAGGGAGGCACAGAATCCAAAGCAGGCCCCAGGCTCTGAGCTGTCAGCACAGAGCCTGATGTGGGGCTCGAACTCACGAGCTGTGAGATCATGACCTGAGCCGAAGTCGGATGCTCAACTGACTGAGCCACCCAGGCACCCCTGTATTTTTCTTAAAATGTCACACAGCTCTAAAAATGCTCACTTTAAAGTAGATGGTAGTTAAGAACTGAGTTTATTTTTATTAGCCTATTGGTGACAATACAAAATTATATGATATATTTACATTTTTATCTTTTATAGTATTTATAAGTAAGATAAATATAAGAAATGAAATTTTATTGTGATATTCTTTGTGTTATAAGATCTCTTCGGATTTACTATCTGACTCTTAAAGTGAATTGAATTCTACCTTTAATGAGTATACATATCTATGACATAACTTTCTTTTTCCTTAATTTACAAACCCAAAGTATTTATGAATGACTGGCCTTATATTTACAAGATGGACTAAAATAATTAGGTTTAAAATTGCTATGCAGACATTTTACAAAATAATGATGCACACTGTTCAAAATTGTCAAGGTTAAGAAATTGAAAGAAAGGCAAAAACTAAACAAATTAAAGAAGAGTATAGAACAGGAAAATGCAATACAATGTGTGATTCCTGGACTAGATTCTAGACAGGGGAAAGCAGTAATTGGGATAGTTGATAAAGTTTGAAATGATTACAGAATAGCATTATATCAGTGTTAATTTTTCAATTTTGATAGCTGTATTATGGTTATGTAAAAGAATATCTTTATTAGCGAGTATACACTAACATTTGGGGGAAAGGGCATAGTATTTCTAATTTACTATCTAATTATTCAGAAAATAATTGTATACACACAGAATGATAAAGCAAATGGGGCAAGATGTAAGCAGTTGATGAATCTCGGTGAAGGGGAATCCTTGTACTACTCTGGAAACTTTTCCAGAAGTTTGAAATTCCATCAAAATCAAGGGGCACCTGGGTGGCTCTGTCGTTTAAGCTTTCGACTCTTGATTTTGGCTCGGGTCATGATCCCAAGGTTTGTGAGATCGAGCCCTGCATCAGACTCCTCACAGATAGCATGGAGCCTGCTTGGGATTCTCTCTCTCCCTCTTTCTCTGCCCCTCCCACACTTGCACTTTCTTTGTTTCTTTCTCTCTCAAAATAAATAAACATTTAAAAATATCAAAGTTGCCCCCCCCCCACAAGAGCCCTTTTCATATGGAACTAGTCCACTTGATTACTGTCTCAAATGTTTGCCTACTTTAAAGCATCGAACCACCTTAAAAAACATCTGAGTGGGTGAAGTATGGTATAACATTTTTCTCCTGAGTCATTTGCTTTGTAGTGATATATTTCTTATTTCCAAGTATTAAATTCTAGATTCCCATTTTGAAACACAAAGACATATTTACCAAAAACATTTACTTTAACAATATTATCAAGTGTTTCCTTTCTACTGTTAGGAAAACAAGAAAATCTGCTAAGTTTTCCCTGCTCCATTTTGTTCTGATATTACCAAAATGTCCCATCATGCTCTGTAGTTATTTGTGGTGGCATGAGTTCAGGTGATAGCATATGTGCTGCTTGGCTTATCTGGAAACATTTAGACTTTCTAGTGTTTTAATAACCCAAACAGTTTTTATAGGTGGAGCTCTTCTCTCTTCTGCATAGTAGTGCCAGCCATCAGAAATTATTCTCTCAACTTTAATTTTGGCGGTGTCTTCTGGTGGTGTTTTCTACCAGCAACAAAATTATCCAAGTTCTGAAAACATTTATTGACCAATTACTAAGTGTCAGGCACCAAACTGGCACTGGGGATACAGTGATGAATAAGAGAAACTTTAATAATTCCGAGGGAACTGCTATTCCATTCTAAGAATTCCTCTGGTGGCAGTTGTGTCATTGGGGTAAGTCAGAAAACAAGAAAGATAAAAAATGTAGGCAGGGACAAAATCTATATTTAAAAGCTTAAACTGTTGTGTTGGGGAATATGACAGTTCCAGATGCATTTTTACAGCTGTCTTAGTTAGTGATACTTTTATGATACATATTAAAAGTGGCCCCAATTTAGGGCTGGGTGACTCAGTTGGTTAAGTGTCTGACTTCCGCTCAGGTCGTGATCTTGTGGTTCTCAAGTTTGAGCCCTGCATCAGGCTCTGTGCTGACAGCTCAGAGCCTGGCACCTGCTTCAGATTCTGTGTCTCCCTCTCTTTCTGCCGTCCCCCACTCACACTCTGTCTCTCTCTCGCTCTCTCAAAAATAAATACACATTAAAAAAATTTTTTTAATAAATAAAAGTGGCCCCAGTTTAAACCAGAGAACCGGTCCTGCCTGGTCAGATCTCTCATAATGTGATTTATTAGGTTTGTTATACAAAGTATTTGAATAGCGCTTATGTTCTCCACCTTATATTGTACAACTCAGACTCCCTCCATCCTTTTTGTGTAACAGGGTTGGTCTTTAGCCTTTCATACACACTTATGCACGTAAGTGTGCCATATTGTATTCTCACATTTAAATACCACTTTAGGTACAATGTTTTGGATTATTGAGTTGAGACTTGTTTCTTATATTCTGTTTCAGTGTATCCAAAGGTAGCTCTGGCTTAAGGAAAAACTTTACAGATAAGGAACTCTTACACCACTGTTCTTTCATTTTTTGACTCAGTGCTAAGTAGGAGGAAGATTCTGAGAATATTAAAGTATTTCAAAGAAATACACATAAGAATATGAAAAGAATGATACCGGAAATGTTTTCAAATATTCTAAGAAAGATTTAATGCAGTAAAAATTTGGCAATCTAGAACTTACAAAGAATGAATCATTCCAGATACCTGAGGGTTTGTCCATTTGAATACCAAGAGTTTAAAATCTTAGTACTAATACGATACTTTCTATAGTATTCTGTACATTGTTTAATCCTTTATTTATAGATGATTCCCATCATTATGAAAATTAGTCATTGTAGGGGCGCCTGGGTGGCGCAGTCGGTTAAGCGTCCGACTTCAGCCAGGTCACGATCTCACGGTCCGTGAGTTCGAGCCCCGCGTCAGGCTCTGGGCTGATGGCTCGGAGCCTGGAGCCTGTTTCCGATTCTGTGTCTCCCTCTCTCTCTGCCCCTCCCCCGTTCATGCTCTGTCTCTCTCTGTCCCAAAAATAAAATAAAAACGTTGGAAAAAAAAAAAAAGAAAGAAAATTAGTCATTGTATTAACACTAGAGATCACAGCTGTGTAAAAACACAATGCAACAAAGATTGTCAGAAAAATCAAAACAGAGCATTTTTTTAGGTGAGAAGTATTATGAGGGGATACTTTTTTCCAAAATTATTTTAAAGTATGGCAGTGATTCAAAGGTGTGTTTTGGAACTTCTGCATGGTTATATTTGGGATTGATAGTGCATTTGTTAGTTTTTTCTCTTTGGCATCATTGTATCAATTCTTTGTAGTGTGTTTGTGTCTGCTCCTATTGTCAGTCTGTTGGCTGTCACCTCCCAGGACTCGTGCTGCCTCTAACAGGAAGTTTAAATACTACTTTAAAAGGGTCTCTTGTTTGAGGTGCCAGCCAAGCCATTATCACCATACATCATCAGCCCGTTTTGCCTGGACATTAGAGAACTAGGGATGAACAGAGCACAGAAGGAAAAGGAGGGAGGGTATTTCCCTCTCATATAGTTCCCTGAGTTCCCTGTTTTCCTTGTTGTCTTCTGTGTCCAGGAAGCTGAGAGCTTTAGACATTGTATTTTGGAGAGATTAAAAGAGACAAACCAAGAATTGTGCTGAAGGAGTGACACAAAGTTTCTTGAAGGTGGTTTTGTTTCGCTCTCAAAAAAGGAATCTCAAAAAAATCTCAAAAAAGGGTTTTGCTTTCTTTGTCTTCCTATTACTACCAAGGAAATGGTTCTGAGGGAATCATAAACTAACTAACAGTTTCAAGGAACCCGCTGTTTTCTTTACAGGTTGTCAGTACAGCATATCAGAAGCATAAAAGATATAAAATTAACCCTAAATTTGTAATACAATTTGAATTTGAAAGAAAAGTGTGAATTGCAGCTCTCTTTCAATTAGCCAATGGGTGTTAACAGAAATCAATCAGTTTTCATGACTCTAAAACAGGACTCCTGAGTCAGACTCTTCGTTCCTTGTCTTGAAAACTGTAACTCCATGTCTCTAAAACTTTCTGATACATATTTGAAAAACTTGATTGAAAATGAACCTACAGCTCCCATCTGTTTCATTAAACATCTTCCCAAACACCAATCTTATTCTTGATGATTTCTAGTCATATTTCTGTCTTACATATTTCAGATATATATATTGACCTATTTCATATATCTGTCATATTTAATAACCATTTAGTACAGTTTTTAATGTGTAACTAAAATAAATTTTGGTCAGTGGGTACATTGGGCTGTTTTCTCCACTATGGTTTCATTAACGTCAATCTTAGGTAAGCACAGTAATTAAGAAAGAATGAATACTTTCACATATAGCAACAGAATTTTTATCAGAATTCATTGCAACCCTCAGGTTTCTGTTTTGGGTGATACATATTGCAACATTTCAACTTTCTCCATGTCCACATTTCCTGCTCAGGAGACAGACCAGGTTTAACTGTTCAAGCTGTAAAATCCATTTAACTCACCCAGGACTTTCAAAAGGCAGCAGAATATTTTTTTTCTTCTGTTTTGGCCCTTCCTGATTACTGTTGGATTTCTTTCTTGGAATAGATGGGGAAAAAAAGAATCAAGTGATGATTCATGGAATTGAGCCAATGTTGGAAACACCTCTGCAGTGGCTGAGTGAACACCTGAGCTACCCAGATAATTTTCTTCATATTAGTATCATCCCGCAACCAACTGATTGAAGGATCAAGTCTATGCCTGAATGGAATTGCCCTTAAACAGGATTTACCAGAGCATGCCACCCTTCTGCTTCAGTCAGGTTTAGTGGAGGCAACCTGACCAGAAACCCTGCTGCAAGCCAAACAGGAAGATGATTCCATGTCAGATAAGGGCACTCGGGCTGGTCTTACTTTGCATCACCACTGCTTTCCTCCACTGCCGTCATTAAACCTCAGCTGCGGCATGAAAGACTTCACAGGACCACTGCGAGTCTTCTGTTTTCTTGTAAAATATAATGAAGCCGAAACCTTTGGCCTAAGAAGAAAATGGAAATATGTGCCACTCGATTTGTATTTCTGATTAACAAATAAACAGGGGTATTTCCTAAGGTGACCATGATTGAACTTTAGCTCGAGGGAGTGGAAACATTGGTTTAATTTTCTAGAGAATTCGACTTAAGAAAGTAAAAGAGAAATTCTGTTATCAATAACTTGCAGTAATTTTTTGTAAAAGATCCAATTACAGTAAACCCATCTTTCCTTAATGAAAATTTCCTATGTTTACAGTGTCTATTGGTATGCAAACAATCTTGTAACTTTGATAATGAACAGTGAGAGATTTTTAAATAAAGCCTCTAAATATGTTTTGTCATTTAATAACATACGATTTTGTCACTTTTCCAGTACTTTCTGACTCACACACAGTAGATCACTGTTTTTACTCTGTGTTACCATTCAGGCGGGTCGTCATTGACAAGGAGTGGATGGAGGGCATAGGATAGATAACTTGTCTCAGGAGCTGTTATAGAATTTCTTGCTGCCGATTTTTAAATCTATGTGCTTTACATGCTAGAGGTGTAAACGTTACCAGTTATCTTTGCTGTTTTATCACTGTAAACACTGTCAAATCATAGTATGCTAAGTATCTGTATAAGATAATTTTTCATTATTTGGAAAAAACCCAGCCCTTTCCAAGCAAGTGTTTTTCATTGGCTTCAAGTCTGATATTTCACTGTGGCCCCTGGCAGCCAGTCTTTGAAGTCTAAAGATTACCAATCTCTTGACTTAACTTTACCAAAAATATTCAGAGGTTCCTGGAGTTCTTTTTCAGCATAAGGAAGGTTTTGCTGCACTTTATTACCATGCTGCTGGGATTCTACCAGCTGAACGTACTTGTGCATTACAGTGTTTCTTGTGAGCTAGCTTGCTATCCATATTGAATGTCGACCCATTTGAATATGCTAAAAGACATAGTATCATACAATAATGATTTTAGATTCCATAATAAAAATGAATGTTCTTCTTATAAAAAATTGTGCGAATGTCAAAGTGAGATCCTGCTAGTGCTCACTGCTTCCTTTTTCCTTTTGCGATTTTCACTGATTAATAATAGTATATTTATTCACAGAAAGAGATGAAGTTAGTCAAAGAGCAGATATTCTGGAATGAAATGTATAAGGCTCAATCAAAAAGAAAAACATAGGGTACCAACGTGAGAAAATTTGACATAATTATCAATAAAATGAAAAGTGCCATTTTAGTAAAGGCAGAAAAAAGAATATTTGAGTTACTTAAGGACAAAAAACCCACTGACTTGTATTTTTTCAAAAGAGGTTGATCTGAATATGATTGTTCACATTAAAAGTGTTTATTCGTCTATTCAGTTTGGGGGTTTTCCCCCTTGATGTTTTGACAGACTGAAGTGAGCTTCAGTGAACAAAAGGATCAAAATGCCAGGGAGTGCTAAGCTATGAAGAAGAAAGTGTGGTAAGAACGGTAAGCTGTAGTAGTTTTCCACAGACAAGACCAGTTTGAGGTTTCTGCAGTGGGCTCAAGTGAGCTACTGATCTTGACTTCCAGATTTGAAAGTAAATGTTATCAAGCCATTGCCCGTTGTTACTTGTTCATTAGTACACCAGCATCATAACATATTACTCTACTCTAGTCCCAGGTAAGTCAAGCCCCGGTCCCCAGAGGAAGAATACAAACAGAAATTAGTGCTGGCTTAAATATCTATTTTTGTTTCTTTTTATTTGAATATTTAAATTTTATGGTTTATTAAAAAATTAAATACAATTTTGTGTCTGTCATTATTTCCAGAAGTTGGAAATGAAATTTCTATAAAGCAAGTTACCTATTGGGGAAATTATTAAAATTTCCTTAGTCTTATGCTTGCCTGAAAGTCTCTCAAAGCAGTAAAAAATATGAGGAATAAAGGAGAACGTATGAAAGGGCCATAGATCTCTATGTGCTTGTTTCACTCACTCTTGGTAGTGATGCACCACCAAGAAAATGACAACATGTTTTTAAATTATTGGCATTGTTAACTAGGAAGGTATAAATTCAGCCTAAATAAAGTAAATCACTCCTTGTCCGTCATAATGTTGTTTTTCATTTGGATGACCTAAGTTCTGACCATGGATAGAGTTGAATTGACAAGCACCTTCTATATCTAGAAACCCAAAGTAGCCTGCTCATAATTAAACAGAGTTGACCTCCCAGTCTAGAGCGTGGTGATGTATAGACCATACTCCAGTCAGTTGAAGGTGAACCCATAAACGCATTAAGTCCTGTTATATTGACCCCCCCCCCATTCAACTGGAAACCAGGTAGGAATTGATCATTTTGCTAAGAAAACAATATACAAGATTTGATATTGAGTGATAGTAACTTTAAAAAAAATTTTTTTTAATGTTTATTTTATTAGAGACAGAGCATGAGCAGGGGCGGGGCAGAGAGAGAGGGAGACACAGAATCTGAAGCAGGCTCCAGGCTCTGAGCTGTCAGCACAAAGCTGACGCGGGGCTTGAACCCATGAACCATGAGATCATGACCTGAGCCGAAGTTGGACGCTTAACCAACTGAGCCACCCAGGTGCCCCACTGAGTGATAGTAACTTTTAACTTTTAATGGTTATCTTCCTAGAGTGTGTTTATTTTTGATAGGCTATATGAGATAACTTTTTCTTTCAATTTTCAAAAACTTGGTTTATGTGGGTCATGCCAAAGAATGACAGTCTCACTTTTTATTTATCATACTATTGATATTTAGGTCTGAGGTGAGTCGGGTTTCCTGTTAGATTATTGAAATAGAAGTGTAGAACCTTGAGGTATGATAGGAAAAAATCAAGTGTGATGATATTTGTAGTCAATCCCATTCATAGTCATTGAGATGGAATCAGTCAAAATACTTCTCTGTCTCCTTTGAGTTATATCCTCCCAAGTGTTTTCTAAATATATCCCTTTCCTGGTCTGAAAGTATTAAAAATTACCCATGGGGGTCTTGGAGAGGAGAGAAGCATGGCTCTTTTTTCAGATCATTGAGGTGAAATGATAGTTTGTAATGATAAAAGTTCATTTACCATATAGCTTTATTTGATACAAGAAGCCTTTAAAGTCTCTCTTGTGAATTACAAGTTTGATTCTTTATTAGCAAAAGTAATACTACTATGGAATCTAGGAAGCACAATATAGTATAACCATGGAGTGAAAAGGGGCTCAATTTTAGATCCTTTAAGTGTGTTCATTAAGTGTTTAGGTTTTTTTGTACGTGACTATTTTTGTTAACTGAGAGTATGTTAGAATGATCCACAGTGAGATACAGACAAATCTGAAGATACAGGAATATCAGTGTGCTTTGACATACCAGTTGATTGTTTTGAAAATGTTAAGTTTGGCTTTCCCTCTGTAGCATCCTCCCCCACCCCCACCCCCACCCCACCCCTTCACTTCACAGAGATAAATAAAACACAACCAGGCTATTTCCTCTTTGTTTTCCTTGGTTCTTAGCAGTGTCTAGCACATAGCTGGTGTTTTGCAGATGTGTATGAAAAGAAGAACAAAATGAACTCAGGATTATTTAATGACACTTTAAAATCAGTGTTGTATTTTTCTGTTAAAAATACCCACTATAAAAATAGGAAGAACCGAGTCGTTTAGAAATCAACAAAGTACAGTTAGTTCGGGTTTGCATTACTGTGAAGACTTGCTTACTCAAATCAGCTACTTTCAGTAGGAACCACTGTGGATCAGATCCTTGCGTCAGTCCACATTCATTTTAGCTGCAGAGTAGACCGCAGTACATAGCTTCTGTTTCAACATCACTGTAATGGAAGCAGCCCCTAAAGCTGGAGCTATTCTCATCAAGCATCTGGGGGTATTTATTAATTTTGACCTTTTCATAAATGAGTGGTTTGCGTCTTGCTTTTGCCTCCAGTCTTTACTTCTGAAAATGTAATACATTTTTAGCAAGGAGAATGTGTTAGACCTGTGAGCAAGGTAAACAGAACACTGTTCATGAAAAGCTTTAAGAGAAATATATGAGTTTCAATCTTTTATACTGAGTGAAAGAAGATGTCTACCTACTTTATAGAGTGTTACTTAGAAAATGGTGATGTCTTTTTATATATATATATATATATATATATATATATATATATATAATATTTGCTGTGGTTTTTGGTAAATACTTGTGTGGAATCTGTTTCTCACACTAAGCATATAAACTCCACAAGAGCAGAGATCCAGTCTGTTTGGTTCAGTATTGTGTTCCCAAGACCCAGCACCATACCTGAAACAATGGACTGCACTAAATACTTGTTGAATGAAAGGAAAAAGCTGTATGACATATCTCCCTTTTAGAGTCCAAAGCACATTGACATATTAAAGGCACTGAGAAGTTGTAAGGTCATGAGAGCTATTTGATCCCAGCATCTCCCAAACTATTTTCAGTATAGGATTTTTTTCCCCAGTACCACATCATATTGAAAAGTAGCTTGAAAATGCTACGTTGAATCATTAGGTCATAATGACCCAGAGTTTATAGCAGAACCCTTATTCCTGCTCTTCTGACAACTCTATTTGAAAGAAGTTCTCAAGCTTCTGACTCCAAACAAAACATCGCCATCCTGTTCATTCCTTGCTCCAGATATGCCCCACTTTGTCAGTATTGCTCTTAAGAACTCAGCACGTGTATAGTGAGCATCTAAAACATGCTAAGGGATGTGCAGAGGATGCAGTAGTTTAGAATTCATAATGCCAGTCTCGAGTGGGTAGTGCACATGCTCATCAGTGCTGTAGTTTAACAGGGCACGCAAAGCTAGATTTAGTAAAAGGGCTGGGAACCACAAGTCCTTTATACAAAAGGTTTAAATATTGAAATGGAGGCAAATGATTAATGGAGTGGAGGAGACTCACTTCTCAGTTCTTAGGTATGAGATCAAGAGGAATCAGATGTGAATAATTGCTCTCAGGGCACCACAATAAAGCTAGCCAAAAGAGCCATGGAGCTGAAATGTGGCATTCTAGGAAAATAATCACCAATGGCCCCAGTGGGAGTGCCGAAGGCCACGCAGAGAAGGCCCGCTTCACGGGTAGGTGATACTGGTGAGTGTGTGTGGCAGGCACTTCTGATTTCTGTGGGGGTACTGTGCTTGTTTGGGATGGGTAGCCATCTTTTTGGGCTGTCTAGTGGACATTTCCCAGATAAACATGTTGCTGAAAGTTTACATCCATTAACTTAGACGTTGATATTTTTGTTACTCAGAACTGTTGGTTTTTAGCTTCCTTTTCCAGAGAAAGCAACTCAGTGACCTATTAACTCTATCTGATCCACTTTGTGCTGGCCTAGGGAAAAATTTCATCCCCTGACTGCTGGCCTTTTTCTGGGTATGCCACCTCAACCACACCTCCCTTAAGAATTTGGTCATTCCTAGTGCCTATATTTCTGTAGCTCCTTTTGTCATGGTTTTGAAATGAATTGCCATGTAATATAAAATACCAATTTATCCTGTTACCTGATCTCCTGTGATGATGCTAGTATTCACATGTGACAGGGAAAGTTAATGGTGACTTCTGAGGGTATCAACTGGAGCCAACTTTAGATGAGGGATAACCATGTTGGGTGTGTGTGTGTGTGTGTGCGTGCGCACATGCACACGCATGTGCCGTGCACATGAATGTACATGTACATGCATAAAGATCATGGGCGAGCAAATCAGATAAAGGCTAAGTTACTTTTGAACTGCACCATGCTTGAAACAATAGAGTAAAACAATGGAAACGCCAGATAAATTGTGATTAGCAGTAGTCCAACTCAGATGTATGGTAGTCCTATTTCTTTCTAGGGAGAACAGAGCCCATACATTAAGCCTTTAAGAAGAACATTTAGGACATCTCAGTACAACCAGCTCTTAATTGCTAATTCTGTATTAAGTGTTTTAGTCTCCCAGATTTTATAGAACTCCACATGATTCATTCATCTATTCAAACATTTTTTGAGCAGTTAGAGCTGTGGATATTCTGGGAGGAACAAGACACGGTCTCTGACCCTAAGGAAGCTCTGAGACGAGAGAAGAGAAAGATCATTACAGAGCATAATAGTTGGAAATTGCAGGGAGAAAAGTACAAGCACTGAGAAAATAGAGCTGAGAAAACGATTTACTTTGAGCTAACTAGATGGTATCTCACATGACCTCTCAGAAACATTTGGCAGTTGTTGATCACACCTTCATTCCTGAAACACTTTCTTCATTGGACACCACACCCTCCTGGTTTTCCTCCTTCCTCAGTCCCTTTCTCGGTTTTCTTTGATGATTCTTCTTGACCCCTAAATATTGAAATATCTTGGGCTTTGGTCCTCTTCTGTAGCCACATTCAATGCGTGAGCTCATCCCATGGCTTTTGACACCATCCAGATGTTATCTGCAATATTAACTTCTCCCATGAGCTCCATACCCATAACACCAAACCACCTGCTTGACACCCATCTTGGATGTCTAATATACAATTCAAATCTTATTCGGTCAAAGCAGAACTTCTGACTTTCCCCTCAAACCTGCACGTCTCCCACTCTTTCCCATCTCAATAAACACAACCCAAAAGCCTATATTTTTACTTCCGCCCTGCTCCTCACACACAGCTAGCTATCAGCAAGTCCTGATGCGTCTACCTTAAAATATATACTGAATGTTACTTCTTATCGCTTCCATCATTACCAGCTAAGTCTAAGTAAGCATTTTTTTCACTTGGACTACTGTAGTAGCCTTCCGTGTGGTCTCTCTGCTTCCGTTCTTGCTCTCTTCAAAATACAGTGACTTTCCGAAAACATGAGTGACATCATGGCTATTCCTTGATCAGAATGTTTTAGTGTCTTTCTGTGCCGCACAAAATAGATGTAAAATCCTTACCAAATTCTGCTTGACCTGGTCCCTGCTTCTGACCTCATCATTCTGCCTTTGCTACTTTATTATGTCCACACCAGCCTCCGTGCCCATCTTGTCCTTTGAATGTGCCAAGATCATTCCTCTAGGCAGTCCACACTATACATGGCTATGTAGTTAACAGTTTTTGAATGTTTACAATGTCCCAGGGACTTTTTTTCAAGCATTAGCACATTTAATTTCAAAGCTATATGAGATACTTACTGATAGTATCGCCATGGGGAAACTGAGGCATGGGACAGTTAAGTAACTTCACTAACATTATGAGGTGAGTGACAGAGCCAGGATCTAAACCCACCAGAATGGGCTCAGGGTACACTTCCCGCAGAAGCTTTGGCTTACTTTTGGTCTCACAACAGAATGTTGATCTTCGTAACTCTTAACAGTGCCTGACATCACAGGACCTTATTAAATATGAGTTGAATGCATAAGTTTCTATAGTAACCATCTGAGTGGTTTATGAAAAGCTTCACTGAAGCAGACTTTTTAGCTGGAGCTTGAATAAATTAAGGGGCACCTGGGTGGCCCGGTTAAGTGTCCAACTCGATTTTGGCTCAGGTCATGAATCTCCCGGATGGTGTTTGAGCCCCAAGCCAGGCTCCATGCTGACAGGATGGAGCCTGCTTGGGAGTCTCTCTCTCCCCCATTCTCTCTGCCCCTCCCCCACTTGTGCTCTCTCTCTCTCTCTCTCTCTCTCTCTCTCTCTCTCTCTCTCTCACACACACACACACACACACACATACACACACACACAAGAAATATATACAAATTGGGAAGAGAGGGAAGGAAAATGAGTGACAGTGAGCCAGGTGGAATAAAAGCTCAGAGAAAATGGCCAATTGGGCAGGAACCTGTCACTTGCAGGAAAAAGGGAAAGATAAAACAGGAAAGATATGTTCTGCTCTGACAAAATTAATTTCTTTAACGTTTATTTATTTTTGAGACAGAGCATGAACAGGGGAGGGTCAGAGAGAGAGGGAGACACAGAATCTGAAACAGGCTCCAAGCTGTCAGCATAGAGCCCAACGCAGGGCTCAAACTCACAGACCGCAAGATCATGACCTGAGCCAAAGTCAGGTGCTTAACCGACTGAGCCACCCAGGAGCCCCCCTGCTCTGACAAAATTAAAGAAAGCCTTGCATACCATGCAAAGGAGATGAGGTGGGGTCTTTTTGTTGCGTTTGTTTGTTTGTTTTATTTTGTTTTGGCGTGCAGTAAGAGCCACTGAATATTTTTAGGAGTTAGATCATACATTCAGAGCAACATTTTGAAGTTTTGGTGCTGGTGCAAGTGTGTAGGGAGGTTTAGAACAGGCTGGGTCTGGGGACCAGTGAGAGAAAGCTGCTATGATCAAGTCACTAACATGTCTTGACTATCACAGTAGCCTCAGAAATGGAGTTCCTACATCTACTCTTGCCCCTTCAATTCCTTTCTTCATCTGGCAGCCAGAAAGATCATTCAAAACATTAGCTCTGGCCCTGTGATATTGTGATTTATAATAAGAAATATGTTTGGCCTTCCTCCTCATTCCTGGCACAGAGCTCCTAAAACCCTTGGAATTTCTTAAGTGATGAGAGCCATAAAGGTGTCTTTTGTTATATGAGGTGACCACACCTAAGGATGGGGGCTGGTTGCCAAGAGAACCAACCTTGTGATTAGAGGATTGGAACTTTCAGCCCCACCTCCCTTAACTTCCAGGGTGGGGAGAGGGGCTGGAGATTGAATCAATTGCCAGTGGCTTAGTCAGTCATGGCTATGTAGTAAAGCCTCCATAAAAACCCAAAATGATGAGGTTCGGAGAGCTTCCACATTGGTAAATTAATGGAGATTGGGGGAGAGAGGCGCCCCTTCCCACACGCCTTGTCCCATGCATCTCTCATATTTGCCTATTCCTGAGTTATATTATTTCATAATAACTGGTAATGTAGTTAGTAAAATGTTTCCCTGAGTTCTGTGAGCTGCTTTAGCAAATTTATTGAACCCAATGAGGAGGGGGTCATGGGAACTTCCCATCTATAGCTGGTTGGTCAGAAAAACAGGTGACAACCTGGCCTTATGATCTGAAGTCAGGGTATGGGGGCAGTCTTGTGGGAGTAAACCCTTAACCTGTGGAATATGATGCTATCTGACGCAGTGCGGATAGTCTCAGAATTAAGTTGACTTACAGGACATCCTGTTGGTGTCCAGAGAGTTGCTTCTTGGTGATGTGGGTAAAAAACCCTCACCCAACACCACCACATTGGAATTGGTACTAGAACCATTTCAGATGCATTTTCTCCTCTGTTTGAAATTCTTAAACAGTTTCCTATTGTCTTTAGGGGTACTCCAAAAGCCTTACCATGAGGCAGGCTTTGCAAGATCTGACTTCTCCCCACTAGATTAATTCCCAATAATCTTCTTCTTCATGATCCAACCATACTATACCTCTTTCAGATCCTGAAAAGCATGAAACTCTTATTACACACTCTTGCCTCAACTATTTTCCCTTCCTTGAATGTCTCCCCTGTCCTATCACCATTTGCTTGCTAATTCCTACTCAACTTCTAAGGACTTTTCTTTCCAACTGACCAGAATTTTCCTAGTAGGGTTGCCAGACGTAGCAGATAAAAATACAAGATGCCAAGTTAAAATTGAATTTCAGATAAACAAATTATTTTTAGCATAAGTATATACCATGCAATATTTGGGGCATAGTTATAATAAAAAAAGAATTCGTTGTTTATCTGAAATTCAACTTTAACTCAATGTCCTGTATTTTATGTGGTAACCCTATTCTCTAAACTAGATATGGTTAGGGGCGCCTGGGTGGCTCAGTTGGTTTTGGGCATCCGACTCATGATCTTATGGTTCGTGAGTTCAAGCCCTGCCTCAGGCTCTGTGCTGACAGCTCAGAGCCTGAAGCCTGCTTTGGATTCTATGTCTCCCTCTGCCCCTCCCCCACTAACCCTCTGTCTCTGTCTCTCAAAAACAAATAAATGTTTAAAAAATAAATAAACTAGATTTGATTATGTAGTATTCCCCCTTATCCATGGGGTATATGTTCCAAGAGCCCCAGTGGATGCCTGAAACTGTAGATAGTACCAAACCCTATATATACTGTTTTTCCTATACATACATACCTATGATAAAGCTTAATTTATAAAGTAGGCACAATAAGAGATTAGCAATAATTATAATCAAATAGAACAATTTTAACAATATTCTGTAATAAAAAGTTATGTGAATATGGTCTTTCTCCATCTCTCAAAATATCTTAATATACTGTACCTACCCTTCTTGTGATGACAGGAAGATGATAAAATGTCTACATGGTGAGATGAAGTGAGGACAATGATACAGGCATTGTGATGTAGTGTTAGGCTACTATTGTCCTTCTGAAGATAGATCAAAAGGAGGATTGGGTGCCTGGGTGGCTCAGTCATTAAGCATCTGACTTTGGCTCAGGTCATGATCTCATGGTTCATGGGTTCGAGTCCCATATAGAGTGAGCTTGAGTCATGCTTCAGGTGAACACAAGCCCTGCTTCAGGTGAACCCCGCTCCTTTCTCTCCCTTTCTCTCTCTCTCTCTCTCTCTCTCTCTCTCTCTCTCTCTCTCTCTCTCTCTCCCTGCCTCTTGCTCACTTGTGACCTCTCTCTCTCAACAACAAAAAATAAATAAATAAATAAATAAATAAATAAATAAATAAATAAAGGGTTATCTGCTTCTGGACCACAGTTGACCACAGGTAACTGAAATCATGGAAAGGGAAACTGTGGATAAGGGATTGATTACTGTACCCTTTCCTGGCTCTTTGGTATTTCTCTCACTTGTATTACTTGCTCCATATCGATGTTACCTGGTGGACTGTAAGTGCCATGAGGTCAGGAATGTATCTGCTTTCCTGCACAGTGCAATGGCATGTTATAGGCTCTCAATAAATGTTAAATGAATGCAAACAAGACTATTGGAGTGCTAAAGAGGAAGGCACTGTCTGGGAAGTTTGCTGCATGGAGATGACCTTTGAAGCAGGAGGGAGTTGGGGGAAAGAACACACAGCAAAGGTATAGGGTTAGAAAGAGAAGAGATGCCCTTGGGCTAAGCTGAGAGAAATGCACCTGCTTGAGTGGCAAAAGGAGGATGGAGGACAGATGCTGGAGACAAACGGTACTAAAGAAAGAATCCATACACTACAGAGGGATCCAGGGAGGTAACCAAGGCCAGGCCTATGGATTTGGCAGTTAAATGTTCGGGGCCTTCAGGAGAACTGATTCAGGTCTGACTGCCCTCTGGTTGCAGACTGCTCTTGAGAAATGTAGTGATGGGGAAGAAAAGATTGTAGCTGAGCTGTTAGCATGGTGAAAACGTGTGTGTATGTTTTATGCATAAGGGAGACCTCTGTGTCATCGGTGAAGGGGAAGGAAGCAGTGGAAAAAGTGGTCATCCTGGCAGAAGGGGTAATAGATGGTCTAGGAAGACGTGAAGGACATGGATTCAGAAAAGAGGACGGATGTTTTCACAAGTAGGTGGAAGGAGGGAACAATGACTATTACAGTCTTTTCTGATAAGTCTGACTCTCTGGTCTCAAAAGAGTCATTTGTCTTCACTGTTGAAGATTATATAGAGTGTTCACTAAAGAATATAACCTGAATTTGGACATCATTAAGGTTTCTTCACCCAGAGCTTCTCAAACTTTAACAGGATCATGATCACCAGCTGGGACTCTTGTTTAAATGCAGATTGTAATGCAAGTGAGACTCTGCATTTCCAGCAAACACCCAGGGGATGCTATTGCTGCTGTCCTCAGACCTTCCATCTTTGTTTCCTTGTTTCTGTGAAAGCTTTTTTTTTTTTTTTTTTTAATGGTAGGTGAATGTAAGTGTTTTATATCTGGCTATTCCTGATAGCTATCCCAGAGAAATTGAACATCCTTTCTCCTGAAGTTGGCTGAGATGTGATTGAAATACTTCTTCTCACGAATGTTTTCTAGTTTTAAATGATTCGCTGTGCTTATGTGTATCTCAAACATGAATTCCCTCAAAACTAAGAAAGGACTTATCTTTGGAATTTGAAACCATATTGCTTTGGAATGTGAGAAAACAGAAATTTGCTTAAAAGTACAAAGTGATGTTGGTGAAATACCTATCTATGGTAAATTATCGATCAATTATTTATTTGAGGAATCTATTATGTGTTGATTCAAAGGGAAGTGTTCTGCAAATGTTTTTAGGGTATTAGTTTGATCAGTGGTTGAGATGATTTAAATGCTTACGCTTAACAGAGTAATACTTTTTAACAGAAAACCACAATATAATACAAGTGTGCTATTCACAAAGTAACTATAGGATTTTTTACTTTTATTTATTTTTTGAGAGAGAGTGTGTGAGCAGAGGTGGGACAGAGAGAGAGGGAGAGAGAGAGAGAGAGAGAGAGAGAGAGAATTCCTCTGCCAGCGCAGAGCCCAATGAGGGGCTTGAATTCATGAACCATGAGATCATGCTCTGAGCCAAAACCGAGTCGGACACTTAACTGATTGAGCCAACCAGGCGCCCTGTACGATTTATTTTTAAAATTAATTCCTAGTTTAAGATAAATTAACTATGAGGAACGCTGCCCTTTTTCAATCCATTCATGTACTACCACATCATGTAAAGCTTCACTGGAAGAGGATGTTAAAAGCGAGACCTTGTCAGGCAGAACAGCCTGCCTATCACCTGACATATGATATGATAGATCCTGCAGAAAGCAAAAGGCTCAGAGATAATTCAAGCATAAATCAGAAAAAGAGATTATTGTAACCGATAGCCAAAACTCAAAATTTCTTCCTCTGGAATCATTTTCTTTAAAGTTCTTTTTTAGTTTTGAATACATTGAACATGTACAAAATTCAGAAGGTTCTAAGAATGTCCAGTGAAAGTCTCTCCTCCCTCTTGTGTGTCCTTCACAGAGCTCCCCTCTGTTCACCATTTTCTTGTGAGGCATTTATAACATCTGTGTGTGATACACATCTCCCACATACAGTAGAGTGACACACTACAGTCACTGTTCTGTAATTCCTTTTTTATGTATTTGGAGACTGTTTTATACAAATATACACAGTCTGCTCTATTATTAATAGGTGCATAATTGGGTATGCGTTTCCATAATGTTCCCCAAATTTGAGTCTTTTCATAAACAAGGTTATATGCAAGTTAATACATTGAGCATTTAGGACCACTAAGGAGGAGTGTCCAAAGATGCCTATGGGGACATCCAATATCCCTCTACACTATCTCCTCCCACTCCCCGAGTCCATATTGAAAGTTTGAAACCCCTGCTAACTCCAGCCACTCCCCACAGTGCTATGAGCCCCTGCCGGCTGCAACAAGACACTAGACAGAGCAAGGAGAAGATGGCATTCACTCCTGCTTGTCCACAAACCTACCGGTTAATACCATCAAGACAGGCTTCAAGGAACTAAGCTTACACCCTAGCACTTAAATGTCTGTGGATGAACATTAGAACCATTCAAAACCAGTGCTAACATCCGCATGTTTGACAGAGGCCCTCTGCTGATGCAAACACAATCATCACCACGTACAAAAATGCAAATCTACTAGGCACCTGGGAGACCTCACTTGACAACAGTGGTTCTAGAGGGTTCACGTGGAGTTCTAGCAGGACCATCCTTGTCCATGTATCTAGTCACTCATCTATTCCCCACGACCCCAGGATCACGACATGAGCCAAAATCAAGAGTCAGACGCTCAACCGACTGAGCCACCCAGGCGTCCCACTACAGGATTCTTTTTAACTGTTTAGACTGTATTTCTGTCTCTGTGCTTAGTCATATTGGCCAAAACTGGAAATAACAGAATTTTTCAAGAGAAACCAAGATTGAGTAGCATTGCAAAACCAGTTCCTATCACAGATTTTCAGACCCATGGGACTTTATAATCTTCGATGCCCAATCTCTGAACTTCTGTGAGAGTCAACCACTAGCAAATAAAGATCCTCAGAGGGGTGCCCAAATTCCTTGGGATTCATTCAGCATTTTGACATGGAGCTGGTGAGATGATCATGTATATAACTGTGTTCCAAAGAACCTTCCACTTGATTTTACATTCTATTAAAAATATGCTGTGGCAAAATCCAGTCTTGACACTACTTTTCTTTATGGTGCTCATACCTAAGATCCGCAGCCGGCTGCCTACTCCCTTGCTGGTTTCCTCAGCAGAGCGCAGGCATCTCTTGTCACTTTGGAGGGTATTGGAAAGGATAGGCATAGATGGAGACAATATGGAGCAGGAAACTGAAAGAGCCACATCCTGGGAACATAAAAATGTGAGTCCCCTCTGGAGAGTGTGGCCCCAGAGCTGGGCATGCTCCAGAAATGCTGATTAATTTGAACCCATTTGGTTGAATGGGTTTTATGCTATTGACTGAGATGCCAAAGCAATAATCAGATGTTACTGGGAGTGATGCCAGTGGTATTTGCGTTGGTATAACAGGATAGCAAACTCAAACTGGCTTAAGCAAACAAAGGATCGCATTGGCTCATAGCGTGAAAACTCCAAAGTGCAATCTATGATTTACACCCTCCTCATGCTACCAGCTCCGTACTGTTTTGTTCATGGCAATGCCCCATCTGTGTGCTGGCTTCATCCCCAGGCCAGCACAAACAACTGAGGGAATTTGGGACTTTGTATTCTCTGATATACCATCCAGGAAAAGAGGGATTTTTTCCCTCTGGTTGTCCAATGGAAGACTGAGGAAGCTTTTCCCCAGAAATGCTAGCAAACATTTCCTCAAAGCCCATTGGCCCAAATTTGGGCATATGTTCACCCCTGTGGCCAGGTGATGGGTGCACTGATTGGCTTAAGCACGTCAGGTGCACACCTGGGAGCTGGATATATGCACTTGTTAGGGAAAGGGGAGGAATTGAGGAAGGGGGGTTCCCTTAAGGCAAAATGTGGGTACTGTGTCAGAAGAAGGGGGAGATGGACGCCGGGGAGGCAACCTATGTATTTTTACCACATCAACATCATTATTATTGTGATAAAGGCCAAATTGGAGACAATGCAGATATAGATAAGAAAACTTTTGTGCAGAACCCCAGTTTGCCTGCTTCTAGGTAAGTCACTTAACCTCTTCAAATCTCAATTTCTTTATCTGAAAAGATGTGGATGACAACACCTCAGGGAAGGTCAAATTCATATCTGAATATGACATATATATTTATATATATATATTTACACACACATATACCTATATACATATACATATCAAAATATATAAGGTTACATATTTGAAAAAATAAAAATAAAATATGAGGTACTTTTCTTATTTCCTTAAAGTGCCAAATCTAGTCAGCCCTGTCAAGGCCAAGACTGAACTGACGTTTGCCTAGCAGAACAGCAGATGGAAGGGAGACTTCCCTGGCCACCATGAGTGCTGGGCAAGTCAGGGCCCATCTCATATCTTCAATGCAAGAAAGAAGTTTCACTGGTTCAGAACCAAACTCAAGCAGCAGGTGTTCAGGGCTGGGGTGTTGAAGTTTCAGCTTTGATTT
Source organism: Prionailurus bengalensis (assembly GCF_016509475.1). NCBI lineage: Eukaryota > Metazoa > Chordata > Mammalia > Carnivora > Felidae > Prionailurus > Prionailurus bengalensis. Next base: position 95,663,402 of record NC_057349.1, on the reverse strand, counting down.
TTCTATGAAATCGTTCAGGTTATTAAAATGTCGGCTGTATTCTCTTGTTTAAGAACTGGTTTCATTTCTAATGACACAGCACCATCATGCCATTCCTTGATTTAGTCACGAGAACCAAAACTAATGTGTGGCTAGTTTCATGTCGTTTTTATAGCAGTTAGTACAGAGAACAACAGGCTCCTGTGAAAACAGATGTATTTGCTATCTATTTCTCTATCTGCTACCTCTTAGACTCAAAACCCGATTTCTGAGTTGGCTTGGTCCTCTGGTTTGGCCTTTGTGGGAGAGGCTTCGGGGAGGACAAGAACCCGGCTATTCTTCTCAGTGGGGAAACTTTTTATAAGCATGCCATCCCCTAAACCTTATAAGAATTGTAAAGGGGTGTCAGAAAGAGACCTTTCTTCTCCTGAGAGAAGATTCCCCTGGCATTATTGTCTGTTGTGAACACGGAGGGTTCTTTATTTGATGAGCCTCTAAATTTCTTAAAGGCCTTGTGGTATTGCATGAGAAAGTGAGCATGTATTCATTATCGTTGGAAAAAGCATTGCCTTAATAATGCTAATATGTTCAAAATGCCAACACAGCCAGGCTCTTCACAAAGGCTTCATCATCTGCGGGGTGTCTGTGAACGGGTTAGATAACAAAGGTTTACAGATGAAGAAACAGAGACAGTGAATTTTCCATGGCTTCAGAGAGAGTGTTGTAGCATTTAATTGGAGTCCTGGGCTAACTTCCATTAGGTAATTGCTTGATCTCTCTGTGTCTGAGTTTCCTCACGTATAAAATGCAAATAACAATATAATAAATACCTCATGGGGTGGTAGTGAGGGTTGTGTAAACTAATGCATGTAAAGTGCTTAGAACAGCACCTGGCACACAGTCTGCACTCAATAAATGTTGTTGTAATTATCGTCACCTTCACTATCCATTTTTCTCAATTGCAAGTTGAATGCCCTTGCCTCTTTGAGTCACACGCATACAACCCACCTCCTCCCTACCTGGCCCCCCTCCAACCTCAGTTACTCATCTGATCTTTAATCTCAGGTTGTCTTCCAACATCTGTCTCAGACTAAGGCAAGTCTTACATCCATGCCAGCAGGCTGTCCCCCTGCAGGGTCCTGCTCAACAACGTTTCCCTGTTGCCTTTTAATGCTAAATATGACTCTTAGGGGTGCCAACTTAAAAAAAAAAAGAAAGAAGATGTTGAATATTGAATTGACCAGCATGTCTATGTAGATCCAGCTCACCTGGAAGATGGGACTTGACAATCAGGCTGCCTGTTCTCTGCTTGGATCTGGAGCCTGTGATAGGCTGTCCACGAGCCCGGGTAAGCTTCTTGGCCCAATTTAACATTTTTCATGCAATTTAGTCAACATTGTTTAACTTAATTCCTGCTTTTTTTTTTTTTTTAATTTCCACAAGGGGACATTGTCAGGAAAGCCTTTCTGTATTTCATCTTATACGTTTGTTCTTTCTTTCAACCAGTATTCTCTTACTGTGTTCATCTGAGCAGTGCCAATAATATTGCTGCTATCTATTGCTTTGTGTATGTGCATCTTGTCCCTTCTCCTGGGCTGTGAATTTCTTGAGGCCAAAAGCCGGGCTTCTATTTCTTCTCATCACCCACAAGATGACAGGACGTGTGGGGATTAGCTCAGGGAAGGGCTGTGACTGCATATGCGGCTCTCCCTGACCTTTTTCCCTTGCTTACATCTTTCTTTTCTTCTAGGCGTCTCATGGGCCTTTTTTGCCTGACTGTAGTAATGCCTTGAATAAGCTGAGGCCCAGATTTCATTGTCAGGGGCTCATCTGTCCTGTATTTGAGGCTTTGAAGCTGATGCACCCAGGAGTGTCCTTGGACCTGACCTCCCAGACACTCTGTTGGTGCAGGTGTTGTCAGATTACCTGCCCTTTCTTCAGACAAATGAACATGTTCTCTCTTTGGGTCTCATTGTGCTTTCCTTGTTCTGATTTCTTTCCTCCCTGATTATCTTCCAGGCCCGTCCCGGACCTGGCCTCCGTTCATGCGTTGGCCGTTACTCGTGCTTGATCCTTCTCTGGCTCACTTTGGTTTCTGTTCCCCCTCTTCTTTTTCTTTCACTTTCCCCCACCCACCGGTCGTTTTTAACAGTGTCATCATGACTTTCAGTGTGGGAACATGGCACTCACCGTCTCCCACATCACACAACTGCCCTGGCCTTCATGTGACCAACGCTCCTTCCCTGAACCATCAGGCAGGATGGAAGCTTAGCCGCCGCCAGAGGCCAGAGCGGAGCTCTCACCGTGAGTCCTGCTTCCTGCCCAGCTCAGGAAGGAGGAGCAGGACAGAAGAAGGAGGCCACAGAGAGGTCCCCCGGACCTCTTCTCACCTTCCGTTGGGCAGCGTGAGCTGGGTGTCACCCAAGACACCACTTAGAACAGCTTCACCCTGTGAAAGCGTGAAACAGGAGGGTTCTCTTAAAGGAATGGTATGGGCTGCGGGGAAGAGGTGGGGTAGCGCAAATGACTGAGACCTGGGAGGTTTCTAGTGCTGACATGACTTGGCCTCCTAATCCACAAAACTCAGCTGAAACACCCAAGCCAATGAATAACAGGGTCCCAGTCATAAGCAGAAAACACTCTTCCCTTTTTCTTCCCTTAACCTCACACATGCAGGCTTGTGCAATCTGTTCTTATGCAAAGGTTTGCAAAATTGTCCAAGCGGAGGACAGGTCTGGGGCTTCTTGGCCCCAAGGTCCCTCCTGGACGGTCGGTCGGTCGGTCAGTGGCCAGCCGTGACAGCTGGAATAACCAGGACTGCCAGAGCTGGGGAGGGCTCTGGAGGGGGGAAGGGTGTCAAGGCTGCTGGGAATGGGGCCTTCTAGGACTCTGTTTCAGAGATCGAGAAATGGTCTTATTTCAAACATGCAAACCGGATTTGGTCAAAATACTCTCCCTGTGAAGCAGCTGCCCTTTGAAGCTGTGGACCAGGGTGGAAGTAAAGCTCCTGTCTGAGAAAGGATAGGTTTCTTTCTTACCCTTCCTGCCGACCATTCTATTTCCTGCTGGTTTGCTGCACTGACCCTCTGCCGGCAGCACCGGGGGAGCCTGAGCCGCCAGAGCAAGCAGCAGCAGCAGCAGGGTGAAAGTGATTAACACCCTGAGCTCTGCAGGCTCACTTCTCCAGCACAGCACAACTCCCCCCAGCCAGCTTGCTGCTGCTGCTCTGTGAGCCAGGCGGAACAGCCTGGTGGGGGAAAGGAGTAAGCCAGGTCTCCTGGCAACCTTCTCGAGTCCCAGAAGGGAAATGCAGACGCAATCCCAGTGCCCTCTTTCTTTTTCTTCAGGTGCAAGTGGTTAAAGCCCACCCACGGGTGCAGCTCAGCCGTAACACAGGTGGGGAAGCAAATACCCTAAACTGAAGAAGGTCATTTGTATGTAGTCAGAGATCCGCCTACATTACCTAGCATGGTGCAGAGAATGCATTCAATGCAACATTTAAGTATGGCCTGACCAAGGTAAAGGGAAAAGATAAAGGGAAACTTGCCAAACAGGATCAAGGAATTCCATTTTTAGGAACTCTATTTTTTAAATTATTTATTTATTTTGAGAGAGAGAGAGGGAGAGGGAGAAGAGAGCAGGGGAGGGGCAGAGAGAGAGGGAGAGGGAGAGCATCCCAAGCAGGCTCCACACCGTCAGCACAGAGCCTGACATGGGGCTTGAACCCATGAATCACAAGATCATGACGTGAGCCGAAACCAAGAGGCAGACCTTTAACCGACTGAGCCACCCAGGTACCCCAGGAACTCTATTTTTAAAGAACTATCCCTATAGAACAATGGCTTTAGTTGGTCTCAGCCAAAGTGTGGTCAGGCCCTATTTCTGACCGTCTTGTTTTAGAACTAAATGTAAAATGTTACCCATACCAAGTATCTTGGATATCTTTTTCGACTGATTTTGATAGTTCACAGAGTTGGACCCCTGAAGCCCTTTGCTCTGGGCCTGCAGTATACATGGAAAATCCAATGAGGCGCAAGAAGAAAATATTTTAATTTCTATTTATATCTGTGCTTTAAGGTAAAAGCAAAGAAAGAAATTAAGCTTTACCATTAGTAATAAATATGACTAATATTTATTATATTTATCCACAAGTATATATGTATATAAAATTTGCAAATAAATATAAATATTGGGATGCAGTTTCTATTTTTTTTAACTGGATTGGATTATCAAAAATGTTGGGTGGGACTTCTCCTTCTGACCCATATGGAATACTAGAGACCAAATTTACCCTCTGGTCTGGAAAAAAAAAGCAGAAAAAAACACAGAATATAGGAAACAACAGTTTCTAAGATGCTGTGTGTCAGGCAATGGAGAGATCCCCAAGATTCAGAGAACTAATGAGGTGAGCCCTCCAGTTGTCTCAGCCTACAATGCTGAGTTCACATTTTTAATAAATAGTTGTACATGTTAAAAAAATAAAGTTTGGTGACTTTTTTACTAGACTATAAACTCCTCGAGGACAGGGCACATATCTTGTTCACTGGACGTAGCACAGAAATTGTCACATAATGATTGCTGAATGAACATGTGTTGAATAACTGAAGGTCTCCAGGGAAACCCCAGAATGGTTAGATCATAGATGATGGGATGTTAGGGCCCAAATGCATCTTAGAGCTGATCTAGTCTGGTTTCTTCATTATCTTGATGAGGAAATTGAGGTCCAAAGCAATTCAGTGACTTGTCCAAAGTCATGCAGCCCCTTAGTAGTGGAGTTAATACAAATATCCTTTCCTATAAACAAACCCTTGAGTTAAGCTTGAAAACCAGAGCCTCAAGCTGCAGAAGGGCCTTTTGTTAAAAGATGAATTCCTGCTACACACAGAGCTGGGGCTTAATAGAGTTCTAGATGTCAAAGGCAATGTGTTCAGAAACAAAAACAGGCACCAAGAATTATTGCAGGCAAAACCACTTGGAATGGAAGATATGGCCAGACACTGCTCAATTCTAGAACAATACTGAAAGAAACTCCAAGGTTGGGCAGAGAGGCCATAGGGGGATCATTTCTGACATACACTCTGGCTGTCATCAGAGATTCCTTGAGAACCCACAGGAGGCCTTGGGCAACATTGGATCAGGACAGGCCTGTCTACCTGGAAACTACAGGAGATTCTGGACAGAATCCAAACCAATCAGTACTTCCTCAAATTGTCCTGTAGGCCGTGGGTCTATCCTGGGAGTGGGGGGAAGGTGGGCCCACAAAGAGCAGTCGCATGTTGGGACCCCAGTACCTCATTACTTGGCCTGACTATGCTCTGGGACCTCACATGGAGAAGACCAGACCGGAGGAGATACTTGTCAGTCAGTGGGGCACCTTCAGGCCACAAGATGTGTACTGTCACAGAAGGATCTTTCTGCTTAGGACTGAAGAAGCCCCTGACAGATGTAGCCTTCAGGTAGGAGCAGAATCCCATGGGTTGTTTTTGACTGCTCTCTGAGGTTTGGTGCCGTGTCAGGCAATCTCAGCTACATCACTTCTCTGCCAGGACTTGCCCTGGGTTCTTCTGGAAAGTGGCAGCTCTCACTGCACCCTTTCACTTTGGGTTTCTCCTCAGTTCCAATCACTGTCTGCTCTTCAAAGTCCTTGAAAAGGCAGCCCAGCTCTTTCTAAGCACTTAGTTGGGGGCCAGAAAATGCTAGGATGTGGCAATAACTTTTTGATATTGATCTGGGCCTCATGTAAAAATGGGCTTCTGACTGCCTATAGATTCCTACCAATACCGTACTGATGTCCAGAGTACATCTATGGGACATACAAGATGGAAGCTGGTGCTTGGCTCTCATGTCAAAGACTCTACAGTAGCCTCACAGTTTGACACCGTTTTCAACAGTGACCTTTGGGCTTCACTTGACAAAATGAACGGCAGGGTCTGAAAGAGAATAGTGATGTAAATGTGACTTATGAAGACTTCTTCACCCTGGAAACCCCAGAAGAGTTCCTCTAGAAAGGAGTCTAACAGGAGATTATTATATGGCATAAAGGGAGGATCCTGAACAAGAATTACTATCTGATTTACACCAGATTTGGATGTGACTCTCCTTGGGCCCAGGGCCCCTTTTGTGAGGTCTCTGACCCATAGGTGGGCCATAACAGGCTAAGCTGCACCTATGCTGTGTCCCTCCTCAGCCTTAAATCATTAATTCACTGGCAGAAGCCACAGTGCAGAGTCCTGGGATGGGAAAAGGCATGTTCCCAACATCCAGGGATGGCGAGGTGTTTCCTATGCACTAATTACACTGAGCAGCCAGCAGGGCTGTTTTTCATTTTCATTTTATAGATCAGGAAACAAAAGCATTGAAAAAATCCAGTGAGGCGCCCACTGTCACAGGGTGAGTCAGCAGTAAACTGGGCCCAAGAATGTAAACTTTGTGCCTCCTGGGCCAACATTTGGCTCTGCCTTAGACTCTGTGGTCTCAGAAAATAATTCCTGCTTTATCCATAGCAAGAGTCCTTTGTGACACCAGTTTTGTCAATCTTACCTTAATACTACCTGTTCTATGCAGGTTTGCTCAACAGCAAAAGGTCTTGCCTTCTTCAGTGTCCCTTCACACCACCCCTTGGCCATCTCATGGGCTGTGCAGCTCCAACTGACCTCTTGTAGACTCATCCCATTTGGACTCCCCACGTACTCCAGCATGTCCACCAAAGTAGTCCCCTTTGCCCTTAACCTCGGCCATGCCAGTAACTTCCCCAAACACAATAGCTCAGAATTACAGCTCTGACTGGGGCTCCAGGCAGGTTTCCTTCCTTATTGCTTCTGCTGTCTTCACTGGTCTCTCTGGTTCGGCAGCTACGTCGTTCACTCCTGCCCCCTCTTTCTCACGTCCTTCCTGTCTGGAAAGCTCTCTGCTTCTCAGACAACCAAAGCTCTTCAGGAATTTTAGGCCTCTCCCAACTTTTCCAGAATTCTTGTTTTCCCGTCTCTGTAATGTTTTTGTATACTCATTAAAGAAACATGGTGGTCTCTCCAGCCACCATTTGCCCACAAAGTTGATTTGGCCTCAACTCTTACCAAGGCCTCAAAATGATATTTAAGGTGATATGGCAGGCAGGATTCTAAAGTGGACCCTAGTTTTCCTGGGTCCACTTGTGTGGACATCCACTGAATATGAAGGATTTTACTCCCATGATTAGATTATGTTTTATGGCACAGTTGACCTTAAGAAAGGGAGATTTAGGGGCTCCTGGGTGCCTCAGTCTGTTTAGCATCTGACTTTGGCTCAGGTCATGATCTTACAGTTCACGAGTTCGAGCCCTGCATTGGGCTCTGTGCTAACAGCTGGGAGACTGGAGCTTGCTTTGAATTCTGTGTCTCCCTCTCTCTCTGCCCTTCCCCCGCTCATGCTCTGCTTCTCTTTCTCTTTCTCTCAAAAAATAAAATAAAACATTTTAATAAAAAATTTTAAAAATGAAAAAAGAAAGGGAAATCTATCACAGTGGCCCTAACCTCATCATAGCAGAAACCTCAGTCCTATGACCGCAGGAAACTAGATTCTACCAACAAATAAGAAACCACTAAAAGTGGATTATTTTCCCACAGCCTCCAGGCAAGAACTCAGTAGGGCTAACAACACCTGGATTTCAACACTGTGTTATCCTGAGCAGAGAACCCAGGCATGCTGTGCCAGACTTCTGATTTATAGAATTGTGAACTAATAAATATGCATTGTTTTAAGTCAATAAGTTGTTGGTAATTTGTTATGCAACAGTAGGAAACTAATGTAGGTGAATACTCATTCAATTGTGTCAGAGTTGTGGATTTTCCATGTTCATCCAGACACCAGAGTCTTAGCTGAGGGGCTGCAGCCACACTTGTGTTGACTGTCAGCCATAGATTATAGGCTGCTAGTGGGAAGAGAGCTTGGCCACTTGGTTTCCTTCTGAATATAATTCAGCTGCAAGTGGGATTGCTTGGTTCCCAGCACTCTGTTGGCAACTCTGAGGCAAAGATGAACTTGTCCTTCCTGCCTGCAGGGTCTTCTAATCTAGTAATGAAATAAGTACATAGTCTAATACAAAGGGAGAAGATGGGGAGCAGAATAAAGATCAAGAGAATGGAAATCGTATCCAACAGGTGAAATAGAAAACTTCATGAAGGAAGTGGCATTTGTCCTGAGCCTTGAAGGTTGAGTGGAGTTTTACCTTAGGGATGGAACTAGGAAATCAAAAATGAATTTTTATAGAAACTGTGTTGGACATTTGACTCATCAGGGGGGTAGTTTGTTAGGATGGAAATAGTATTCTGGGTCCACAATGTGAAGGCTCTTGAATCATTGGGAGTAGTGTGTGGGAGTTATTTGATGATAAATGAGGGTCATGGTCTAGCTTGGAGGCTAGAGTAGGATAGAGATAGAAACAAGGTAGACTGAGTGTGTAAGATGGATGAAAGTAGAGGCAGTAAGAGATGGGGATTATTTGTAGACCATGAGAGTAGAAGAGGCCAAAATTAACCAAGAGCCTGCCTCACGGCTCTGGCAGTAGGGACAGAAGGAAGGAAGAGCTAACAGTCACTGGAGAAGGTAGAACTTCCACTGGCCAAGCCACAGAATGAATATAGCACCCAACACAGGTCCATCCACCCCTTCTTCCTGCCTCTATCCATTCCAATATTTAAGATGTGTCATATGTCTGCGCTAGCCAAAAGTCTGTATGAGGTGCTGGCAAAAAGGCAAAACATCAGTACATCTGAGGAGATAAGAATGATTGCAGTACCAGGGATAAAGGGTAAGTCCTATAAGAGAAGTATGGCTGATGAACCACAGGCTCAGGAGGGAGAAAGATGGCACCCAGTTGCAGCCATGGCCACAGTCTTCAGGAAAGAATGACATGGAGTCATTATTTTGCTTGTAGGTGGAAAATTCAAAAGGAGAAGGGTCTGTGCATTTCTCCTCTAAACTACCAACAAAACCTCATCTCATCCCAATACACACACACACACACACACACACACACACACTCAGAGGGAGCCTGCTGACTCATGCCTGTATGACTTTCACAATGACAAACAGAGCAACAGTTATTCCTGCAGATGCTTAGTTGAGTTGTTCTAGAAGACAAATTGGTAGCCATAAAATAGTCCTTTGAGCCATTCCTTAGACACTGGTTTCCTTCGTCTCCCTCCCTGACTGCCCAAGCTACGGTTGTTATCGTGATTTTATAGGGTAAGAGACATACAACATGGTTTTTGTTCAACTACCACCAGACCAGTCAAGGGCAGACTAGGCCAACAGGGCTCTTCCTCCTTCCCCCTCGGTTCTGGGTAAGCACACATCTTCCACCCTTACTTTAAAGGCAGACAATTTGTTTTTATCATTTGCCAACACAGCTGAGGATGATTATTAATTAATCAAAAACACTGACTTTTAACTTCCCACGCTCTCTCCAGAGATGCTCCAGTGACAGCTTGCATCTGGACTTCAGAGCTGTTTAGATAGAAGTGGGCACCATGCAGCAAAGACTTGTTTTTTCTGGTTTATTCTTTTTAAAACACAACTCTGGCTTAATCCCATTTAGCCAGTAAACTTGATTTTAAGGTGGTCTCATTTTGTGGGGTTTCTGTTGGTCTTTTTACACGGCTCCCTTTGAAACCAGAAATGCTGCGTCAGGATTTCACCAAGAGGAAAGAAGTTGGGAGCACATTTTCTGTTCATCCGAAGCTCAGACTGAAGCACACCAGCAGCATGTTTCCATGAATAATGAAACACCATTGTCTTCCTCTGCTTGCGATCTTATGTTCTGGCATCGCCCGCCAAATTCAAGGTCTCAGCAATGAGTACCTAACCGCTTCTCAGAGCAAGTTTGAAACATCACATTTGAAATATCACAACAAAGGATTATCTGATGCAGTTAGCTGAGGTTTTCCCTCGTTCTAAGATGGCGCTGCTGGGCAGCCATCCTCCCCTTTGTACCTCAGCTTTGTGGCTATACCGTGGTTTTCAGTGAAAAAAGAAAGGGGGGGCAGGAGATCGCTTGCCTCAAATTACACATCAAAGCCGAATGGCTACCTCTAAAGTGAGATGGGGGTACGGCGCTGGCTTTACCTCATGGTAGAGGCTAGAATAAAAACTCCAGTGCCTTTAGGGGCTGCACAGACTGATAAAAGATTCCAGGCAGAACCAAATTTAAGAGGAAAGTGAGCTTCTCTTCCATTTAGTGAGAGCCTCACCTGAAGAATCTCAAATACCTGGAAGGAGTGTGTTGTCTTGTAAGTGCAATGTTCCAAACTTGGGGAAAGTATTTTGTGAAACGTGGAGCAAGGCTCCCAAGGCAAGATCATACTCTGGGTTCCTGTCACTTCTCTTCCCCACCTTCAGTGATGGATGTTCCCAACCCCCCCCCCCCCCCCCCCCCAGCTTCCTTAAGACAAGTCCTGAGAGCTGTCCGGCTAGTGCTCAAACCATCCGGGCTTTTGTTTCTTCTCTTTGCCCTCCTGCCACCTGTCTTGTTTTCCTTGTCATTGTTCATTAGCATCTCCACTGGAGGCGTGTGAGGGAAATAAAAGGAGATAAAAACTCAGCTTGTCACAGTCCATTTGCTTCTTGTCCACAGCTCTGGTAAAAGGCTAAAGAGGAAGCTATTGGTCAAGATAAGAGTTTAGATAAGACTTGGGGATTATCTGTAAAATTCATTTATTCCTGGTTACCCTCCAATCACCTGAGGATTATGGGGAGGGGAGGAATCTTTATCATCCGTTTTTTGGGAACGTAGGAGCAAAATCCTTCAGTCGTTTCTAAGAGCTGGTCAAAATAACCGGATGAGGTAAAACTAGTATAGCAACTTTATACCTGGATGACATAAAACTAGCAGCTAAATATCCAGTCCATTTGTTTAACTCTCTGAAGGCAGCTGCCCATGGAAGTGGAGAATTTCCTATCCCTAGTTAGGCAGGGAAAGAATTTAACCCATTCTTTGGTTAATAGGGGTCCCTGGACAGCTCTGCAGTTCTTTTGTATGGCTGGGAAGAAGCAAATTGAATAGACAAGTTAGGGTTTTTGATTACAAGGAATAGAAAACAACTAAAACTAAGTTAAGCCAGAAAGGTCAATTTATTATAGAACTTCAGCAGGGGCATCTCGTGGGACCCAATGGCCAGACCTCCTCAAAGGGCTGGGGCTAAGGCCTGGCTTAGCTTAGACAGGCTTTGGGACTCTTGGTCCACCCCTCCGCCTTAAAAAAAAAATCCTGTCCATCCTTTTCAGTCCTGTCATTGATACTCTAGCCCTTACTCCTGTCCTCCTCTTCCCCTCCATACACAGGGTAAGACTTCCAAATTTCAACTTTCACTGTGCCAACCACAAAGAAACAGAAATCACTCTCTTTTAATACTAGCTTAAAATTCTCTAGAGAGAGCATCTGATTGGCCTGGCTTCAGCTAAGTGTCCTCATCTGGCCCAATCAGCTTTGATGGGAGGCTGGGGTCATGAGTATAAATATGACTGCTGGGCCAGAGAGAGCTAGTGTTCGGAAAAATTATGTGGCTGATATAGTAGGACCACTCAGTATTTATTACTCCAGACAAAGAAAGGGAACTTGGTACCTGGCCTCCTCATGCTCACAATCTGGAGACAAAACCTGCACATGTAGAAGACAGACAATTAAAATCATTTAGTGCTCATTACTGTGAGGATAAAAAGCCTGATTAGAATTGAATGGCCCATCTTCAGTAGAATAAATACATTAAGAATGTGCATAGAATGGGACCCACAACACAGCAGTGAAAATTAACGAGCTACAGCTACATATTTCCGTATGGATGAATCGCAAAAGTATAATGGTGCATGAAAAAAGCAAGTCACAGAAAAATACATACCAGATGATTTTACTTATGTGAGCTTCAAAAACATGCAAAATTGGACAATATATTCTGTACAGTTGCAGATGTATATGGTGCACTCTAAAAAAAAGCAAGAGAGTGAGAGACTGAGCACAGTGGTTACCTGTCAGCTGGAGAGTGAGAATGTTGCTCAGGAAGAGGGCAACAGAGAGCTTCAGACGGGTTGGTAACATTTGATTTCTTATGCCCGGGGGGAGGATTTGATGGCATTAATTTTATTATTATTCAATCTACCCTTATTTCCCTTTTTTATTTCTATGATATATTTTGGAATTTACTAAAATATATATAAGCGAATGCCATTTCTAAGGAAGACATTTCCCTGTCTTGGGTGATGGCCAACAGTATTGTGCTTGCGTGATCAGGGAAGGATAGTGAGTAATTCTGTTTGTCAAATGATTTTCTGGTTTCTGTCCATGTGACAACCACCCTGGCAAGGGAAGTGCCTGGGGTGGCCTGTCAGCACTGCAGGCTGAGAATGCTTGAGGTACAGCCATGCTTTTCACAGGTCCTTTGGCCTGATGTCAAGCTGCAGCGATTATTCATGTCTCCTCCCAGCCCAGACCTCCTAACTATCTTTGTCCAAGACAGCTACCCAACTGCTGAGCATTGCCATCAAAACACAATACAAACTGATGGTTTCTCAAAAGGCTAGACGTAAGCTAGCGTATGGCCCAGCAATTCTACTCCTGGTATGTATCCAGAACTAAAGCAGGGACTTGAACAGATAATTGCACACCAATGCTCATAGCAGTATTATTCACAATAGTCGAAAGTGGAAACAACCCAAGTGTCCCTCAAAACATGGATGAATAAGCAAAAAATGGTATATCCACATAAAGGAATATTATCCTGCCATAAAAAGGAATGATGTTCCCGCCCATGCTACACATGGATGAACCCTTAAGACATTACACTTAGTGAAAAAAGCCAGACACAGAAGGGTAAATACTGTACAATCCCACTTATAGAAAATACCTAGAATAGGCAAGTTCATAGAGATAGAAAATAGAACGGTGGTTTTCAAAGGCTGGGAGAAGGGGGAAGAGGAAGTTATTGTTTAACAGGTACAGAGTTTTTGTTGGGGATGATGAAGAAGCTTTGGGTATAGATAACATGTGGTTACACAACTGCAAATAACTGCAAATGTATTTAATACCATTGAGTTGTATACTTACAAATGGTTAAAATTATAAATATTATGTTATTAAATATTATATAAATATAGTATTATTATATATTAAATGTTATGTTATGTTATTACATTGTGCCTATCTTACCACCATTAGAAAGAAACACAATTACAGAGCACTAGGGAGGACATATACCTCGAGGAAAATTATAGTGGGGAAAGGTAGAAAAGTGCATGGCATCCTGCTTCCTTTTTGAGGTTTCTTTCTAAATTATCTTTGCTAATTCCCTGCAGAGTATCTAATCGTCAGTTTATTTCCAATTTGGTCCTATAGTCTGGGACCATCATTTCCAGCAATGTTTTCAATGCAACAAAATAAGAACATATGTGTGCCTCATGGAGCATGGTATCATGGGGTCTTGTCTGTGGTGGGAACAAGCCCATGGGGACAGAGCTAAGCAAGCCCCCAACCTTCCACCTGCCTGGGTGTTGGAGGTAGGCCGGGGAGGTGAGGTGAGAGGCCCAGAAGGTGTTAGGACAGTAGAGCTCACTTCGGAAGTATGGCAAGCACCTGTGGTCCCATATTCCCACCTACTGAATGCTGCATTTGGTGGCTGGTTGATGTTCAGTGTTTCAGAGGGTGAGAAGAAGGAAAAATGTGTGTGGTCAAGTCCATCTTACATTTTCTTTTAGTTTGCTGAGAACGAGTGGTTGCCTCTGACATGGAGAATGTCCTGCTTTTTCAAAAAAAAAGGCCAAGATCAAATAAACATTAAAAAATTTTTTTAAAAAAACGGGGCACGGTGCCTGGGTGGCTCAGTTGGTTAAGCATCTGACTTCAGCTTAGTGGTCATGATCTCGGAGTTTGTGGGTTTGAGCCTCCTGTCAGGCTCTGTGCTGACAGCTCAGAGCCTGGAGCCTGCTTCAGATACTATGTCTCTTTCTCTCTTTGCCCCTCCCCTGCTCATGCTCTGTCTCTCTCTCTCAAAAATAAATAAACACTAAAAAAAAAAAAAAAAAAGCCAAGATCATCTCCAGATCCACAGAATGATGATAGGCAGGTTAGGAGTTGGGTTATAAGTAACAGTGCACAGCTGCGGCCAGGACTCAGGCAGAAAGGGATCCCCGGAGAGAGCCAGGGCGTGGATGCAGCTGGGCCTTACCACAGGCCAGGGCCACGTTATGACCTTTGAGGGCCTTGGGCACTGTTGCCTTTGTGGTCCCCTCCCACCATAGTAATATGTATATAAAAATTATTTTTAATATAACTTTAAATACTTCAACATTTCTATCTCTTTTAGACAAAATTTAATTGATTTTTTTTTTTATGTGTCCACCCAGATGTCCAATCTTGTGACCCAGTCCTATCCTATCCCCACACTGCCCGGACCGGGCACCAATGGATGCCTGGATGCTGAGTCACGTGGCATGCATGTGCTGGGTTCACTTCCTCTCCCCACGACTCCTGCCCCCAGCATCCAGGACCTCCAGGCCTACGTGAACGAATGCCCCAGCCCAGCAGGCCATCTTTCTGGGGACAGTGGTGTTCTGCTCTGCACTCCTAATGTGAAGCTGGGAATTTCATTTGAAGTAGATCAGTTACCAAAATTTAATGGATTTTTGTGAGTCCTAAAATTTTCTTTTTTTTCTGATATGAGAACAAAATTCAAACAGTTTCATAGGCCTCTACAAGTATGCGCTGGGCCTATTGTGCATAACCTGAGATGGACTGGGACACACCGTCTTATATTTCTTCCTCTGCGGCTCATTCTCCTGGAGTAGGAAGGGATTTTCTGGCCATCTTGTGCCACCTCCCATGCAGGTAGGAATCCCACTAAGGCAGCCTTGAGTTGGGATCATGAAGTCTCTGCCTCTAGGCATGGGATCCAAGCAGCCCCTCTATGAACACATAAGTTCCTGACACTGAACTCGAGCAAAAACCTGCATCCTTGCAACGTTTTCACCAACTGCTCCAATTTCTGCCCAACGGGACCAACACAGAAAAAGTTTTAAGTCCAATTTTTAAAAAAATGTTTATATGTTTTGAGAGAGGGTGCGTGTTCGTGCACACATGCGAGCAGGGGAGGGGCAGAGAGAGAGAGAGAGGGAGAGCGAGAGAGGGAGAGAGAGAGAATCCCAAGAAGGCTCCGTGCTATCAGCACAGAGGTCCGAGTTGGGGTTTGATCTAATGACTGTGAGATCATGACCTGAGCCAAAATCAGACACTTAACCGACTGAGTCACCCAGGCACTCCAAGTCTAATTTTAAATATTCGAAGACAGGGGCGCCTGGGTGGCTCAGTCGGTTAAGCGTCCAACTTCGGCTCAGGTCATGATCTCACGGTCCATGAGTTTGAGCCCGCGTCAGGCTCTGTGCTGACAGCTCAGAGCCTGGAGCCCGTTTCAGATTCTGTGTCTCCCTCTCTCTCTGCCCCTCCCCTGTTCATGCTCTGTCTCTCTCTGTCTCAAAAATAAATAAACGTTAAAAAAAATTTTTTTTAAAATATTCGAAGACAACTCCTATGCATCACTGCCTCACCTCAGCTCAAGTTCTCTGCCCCAGATTAAGCACCCACGATCTTGTGTGATAGGATTTATACTTCCCCTGTTTACCAAATGCCCTCCTCTGGACAAGGGCCAATGGCCAGTTGATGGGGTCTGATCTGACTACACTTACTCCCTCTGCTGCAAGAACATCGTCTTTCTACCAAGATCACTTATTAGGAGATAGATCCCACAGCTGGCATGCACTAATCTTGATCAGTTAAACCCAATAGTTCTTTGTTCCCCTGCCAAAAGGAAGTTAAGCCCGTCTCTCCCAATCTCTACCTGAGCCACTGATGATCTTGTCAGCATGGAGACATAGTGTGTCCTCTCTGGCTTAGTTCATGATGATTAGGTCAAGATTTTTATTCTGTCATTCAGGACAGAGGTTGTCCTTTCCATGCTTGGCTATCTACAGATTTGGCAGGCACACTTTTTTTGTCTTCACCTTGATGTGACGGGGACCAAAAATCCTATTTTCAAATTTCCCAGTAGTCTTCCCCATTACTAAAGTTGAGTCTGGCCTCAGACATGGTTGAAACCAAAAAATTTCCATTTTGGATTTGTGAGTGATTTTTATATTCTAGGGGAGAAGGGAATTAGTCCTCACACTTAATTTGTCCTTTTGTCTGGAAAGAACTCTCTCTCTCTCTTTTTTTAAAGTTTATTTATTTAGAGAGAGCAAGTGTGGGGTGAAGCAGAGGAGGGGGGTGGGTACAGAGAGAGAGAGAGAGAGAGAGAGAAACCCAAGCAGGCTCTGCACTGTCAGCGTGGAGCCCCCCACAGGGCTTAAGCTCATAAACTGGGAGATCATGACCTGAGCCAAAATCAAGAGTCAGATCCTTAACCGACTGAGCCACCCAGGCGCCCCTGGAAAGGACTCTCTTAAAAAAGCGTTTTCTTTTTTTTTAGAAAGATATACAGCCACATGTTACTGGACAACCATCTTTCCTGGCCACTTGGTGGTGGACCAGTGCTTCAGTGAGAGGTAGCTAAGAAAAGACGGTGGCAATGAGGAAGGCCAGTGGCTCAGGGCAGCGATGGACTTTCAGACAGGTTACTCGGGAAAGGGTGCCCTGCAAGGGCTGGAAAAACATGGGACACCCAGGATACAGGAGACATCCCTGACAGTGAGCAGGTGGGGGCTGAGGAGCTTGCCACAAGAGGACAGCTTTCAGATGCTATCAAGGTAACATTTAACGTTTAACAGGAGCATTTGAGTAACATGCTTTGGGTGTGGATTCGCACCTGCGTTTTTCAGCCCTGCGTTCCTCTAGCTACATCGTTATCATCCTACCCCACGACACCTTTATTTTCTATGGATTTTTTGGTTTCTTTTAAATTGCAGAAATACTCCGTGCTCCTCATGAAACCCTAAATGATGCAGATGTATATTGGAAAACACTTTGCCAAATGTTATGTTAAAATCAAGATGCACCTAGACTGTGGCATTTGCCAGATCTCTTAGTGAGACACTTTTTGGCTTTACATGCTGTGTGCCCTCTTCTTGTCTGCCCTCTTGTCTGCCTCTCCAAGCTTTAGAGTGTGGTCCCGAGGTCCATGACCATGAGCATCCAGAGTAGCTGAGGATACATTTGCTTTTAAGTTCCTCAAGACAGTTGTCACTTAGCAATAGTATTTGAGGGCCAAGCTAGTATTTCATGAGGGAGATGGAAATACCATTTAGAAGAATATGATTAGTATACATGGTAAAATGTTGGCTTTGAAATTTCTACATGTAAGGCAGTAGAGATCTGTTTCTTTCACCTGCCTTACTTCCTTTTCCTCTTCTTCTGTAAGCAGTGCCCCAGTTTTCTTTCGGGGAACCACTCCCCCATACTTGACCCCAATGTTTTATGAGGGGCTACCCCCATGTCCTGGCTCCATGAGCAATCATGTGGCCTGTCTAGGCCTAGATAACCAGAGTGACATATCCACCTGTCACAGTGACCTCAGAGAGGGCCTGGAGTCCAGTGGGCCAGCCGTGGTCAATCACAGGACTTTCTGCCTGTGCTATCAGTAAAGAAGGCTCTCTGTCGATAGGAATGCCCCACTGGAGGAAGTCAGCCCAACGCAAGTGGCTGCCTTTGCCTCCAAGCAGGACAATCAATGTCAGGCCGAGAGAGGGAGAGATGTAGTTTTCTTATAAGAAATACCTGAAGCTGTCCCTGGAATTCTTTAAGCCATTTTAAATGGTGTTCCTGTCACTGACAACTAAGAGGCCAGAATAAGGTTATCCTTTTAACAAGTGCACTAAAAATTATCTTCCTGGAAAACATAACTGGTTGGTATCTTTATTTTATGTATTCTGTGTCGACTTGATCAATTAGTAGATATATGAACATGCGAGTGGCATAGTTCAAAGGAGTCAGTTCTGAATTATGGTACAAGCAGTATTTGAGGTTTTTAAGTTGAAGCAAGGTTTGTAATGCTCAAGCAACAATTGGGCAAAGTAAGCACAAGGAAAGGTGATTCCCATGTGGTGTCTAGATCATCAGGAAAACATCTCCAGTTGCTTAGCGTATAGTAAGTAAAGGCAACTAACAGCTCTATCAACTCCTTAGACCAACTACACTATGAAGGAGGCAAAGAAGGCAAGTATAACATACTGGTGATATTTACATGAAATTGCAGTTGTCAGGAGCACCTGGGTGGCTCAGTCAGTTGAGCATCCAACTTCAGCTCAGGTCATGATCTCATGGTTCGGGGGTTCCAGCCCCATTTCAGGCTCTGGGCTGACAGCTCTGAGTCTGGAGCCTGCTTTGGATTTGTGTCTCCCTCTCTCTCTGTCCTTCCCCTGCTTGCACTCTGTCTCTCTCTCTCTCTCTCTTTTTAATGCTTATTTATTTTTGAGAGAGACAAAGAGACAGAGTGTGAGCTGGGGAGGGGCAGAGAGAGAGGGAGACACGGAATCTGAAGCAGGCTCCAGGCTCCGAGCTGTCAGCACAGAGCCCGATACGGGGCTCAAAACCACGAACGGTGAGATCATGACCTGAGCCGAAGTGGGATGCTTAACTGACTGAGCCACCCAGGCACCCCCCTCTCTCTCTCTTAAAAATAAATAAACATTTTAAAAAATTGCAGTTATCAGGAATACAGCCTTTCCTTACAGAGTGGACATAGTGCTGCCAGTTTTTGTCTCTGGTTTAGAGGCTGTCCACTAACGGCAGGTGATTGGCTTGATCTGGACTAGAAGGCCAATGCCACACTCACCTATCATTTATTCCCCCTAAACTCCCCTCCAGGAGCCTTTCTAGTAGTGTAAGTTTGATGTTGTTCTCAAGTCTTTGTTGACACAGAGGTGTGATCCAAGCCTCAGAGCAGGAGACAACAGAGCCCAAATTTTAATTTCAGGTATGATACTGAGTCTCTGTGTGGCCTTGAAAAAGCCACTTAACCTCCTGGCCTCAGTTTCCCTGTCTGCAAAATAAGGCTCATAATCCAAACTTAGATGTCTCGCTGGACTGCTGTGTGCATTAATTATTGTTTATGGTGCAAGTGGAAATTGAGCTGTGTTAATTATTATTATCATTTCTGGGTCCTCCAGCCCAGTTGAAGCCAAGCCCTTGCCTTCCTTTTAGTTTCTGAGATCTGACAAGGTACAGCCCAAGGCCCCGAGGAGGGCCATAAATCAAGGCTAATCAGTAGATTAGGCCTATCTCACTGTAAGGGACTGGCCACAGAAGGCTCTGTCAGCCACAGGCCTTTGGTCCTGGGGTTCTGGGGCAACCCGGAGATCCACAGGCTTTAAGAACCTCACTTTAACAGAGCAAGAGTGTGAAGCTGCTGCCACACTCCTGTCCCTTGCCTCTTTGTGTACCTGCCATTTAATTTACTAAGAAGTCTGAAGATCAATAAGGGGAGCTCACCCTGTCATTAGACAAGGCCCCAAATTGCAAGTTACAGGTGGAGAAGCTTCGGGAGTACTGCGATCACTCATGAAGAAAGATGACTAACCGCTTTCTTCTGGTCACTCGTTTGGCTTATGACTTTGGTTTCTACTCTCTAAGTACAACAGTTATCAGATTTCCATGTAAGCAGGTGGCTGACAATTGGCACTCCAACTCTACTGAATACACTTGTGGCTTCTGCCACTTCCCTCCCGTCCACGGTTCTGCATTTTCCCCCCAGCTTCATTTGAAGCCCGGGAGACAGATGACGGGGAGAAAGCTTACCTTCATCTCTATGTATCTGGGGCAAGTTGGGTGAACAGTTCCAGCGGGTTCGGATCTCGGCTGCACGCAGAACCCCGGACCTGAGAACAACTCCCAAATTCACTAACGTTCTGAGGAGCGAGGGAATCTGTGTTCTGTGGAAGGATTGACACTGACTGTCCAGGGCCCGGGTGCCACCTATTTCCTGTACCGGCTCACTCGACAGGGGCAGGAGCGATCTGCTTTTAGGGAGATCCTCAGCCGCCTGTGAGGCCCCATCCGTACCCACCCAGGACCGAAGCCAGTTGAGGGCTGATCCTGTCCCTGCCTTTGTGCCTGGCATACTTATCAAGGAGTATACCCACATCTACTTGCACTGATGCTTCCCATCTCCTTCCAGATTTAGTCTTTGATGTTCATACCCCTCCACCCCCACTCTTCACCTCGCTTGCCCCAGCCCTCACTTTCCCCAGCTCTGCCGTCCCCCTGGCAAACTGGCAGGTCCTGCCAGCCTCTTTTGTCTGCTCAGCACAGCGGCAGACGGTGGAGTGGTAGTGAGTGCTAGTTAACTAATTAATGATTGTAAAGCACTTTGAAAACATAAAGAACTAGATAAATGCCAAGTATTATTGTTATTAATGATGAGGAGGCTGTTTAGTCATCCTTTGCCGTGAACTCAGCTCACTGCCCCCACTGTGGCCGCAGGCTGATCTGTGAACTAGGATGAGAAGTCTCCTCCTCCCTGCAGGCGCTGTTTCACACTGAGTCAGTGACCAAGGTGAAGGGCAGGGGCCAGGAAACCTCTCCTCATCTCCCACCTGCTCTCGAAGCACTGCCTGCTTTGCGGCTGTAATGCTAGCATTTACCGAAAGCCAGGGTCTGAAACTGCCTCTCTATTTCCCATTCACCTGTTTAGTAAGTTCGCTGATGTTTGAGTTCTTGATTGTGGTGATTAGGCTGTCCCTATCTGAGCACAGGATGGAACCCAGAGTGGAGCCCCACTTTCCATTTAGCGCACGGACTCACTCACACACCTGATCGTATCTCTTTCACATGTTTTTAGGGCTGTGTTTTTTTTTTTTTTCCTAAATGCTTTTGTGCACAACTGTTGATTTGATAGAGTGACTCTCTTGGCTAGGGAAGACAGACGTTATCATCCCCATTTTACAGATGAAAAATCTGAGGCTCAGGGATGTTAAAGGCCTTGCATAAAGGCCCCCGGGCATCTGGAATCTGGGGACAGGGCCAAAGTTCACCCCGGCTCTCCAGAGCCCCAGGCTGAGTGATGCCCTCCGACACATGAGGCGATTGTGCCAGACTTCAGACACCCGACAGGATGTGCAAGGAAATGTTAACGAGGCCACTATGTTCAAGTGAAGCAAACACTCTCAGAAGCACCTGGTTTCTGCACAGTTGTCTGACCTAAAGGCCCAGCCACTGGCTAACATGGAGAAGTTCTCCATTCCCTACCTGAGGTCTGCGATCCTAGAATCTGACATCTTGTAAAATGTGAAGACCAGAAAGACCTCAGCATCCTTCCCTCCCTTCGCACATGATGCAACTATGGTCCAGAGAAATCCAATTACTCGTCCAAGATGGCGTAGCCAGTTCAGGAGAGAGGACTGAGGCATACTTTCCCACACACCACAATCATCCAGCACTCGTCCTCTAAGGCTGGGCGGTGAAGCTTCAGGTGGCTTCATGCTCTTTGTACTTTTCCAAAATTTCATTTTGAAACAAATGATAAAAGTAATCAGAAAACAAAAGATGTGTCATACGTGTACAAATGTGAGTATGGATGCAAGTGTGGAGTACTGCATTCTTCTTCCCCAAACACATACTTCTTCCTTGTATTGACAGATATTCTCTCCACAGAGGCTCATGTGAGAGTCCCTATGTTGCTGGTTGTCTTAGAAGTTCCAGCAGCTGTAACAAAACAGCCTGCTGTGGGTGGCTTCTAACCAACAGAAGTAACACAGTGCTGGGGTCTGGAAGTCCAAGGGCAGGGTGCCAACATGGTCAAGGGCAGGCCCTCTTGCAATCTGCAGACTTGCCATTTCCTATTGTGGCAAGGGGAGGGGCAAGGGAGACCTGTGGGGTCCCTTTTATAAGAGCATTAATCCCATCCAAGTAGGGCTCCGCTCGTGACCTAAGCATCTCCCAGGACCATCCTAACGGGAACACGTTGGGCATTAGGATTTCCACAAATGAATATCTGGGCACACAGGCATTCAAACCATCACACTGGTTATCTTCTCTCATTTTAGTTCCTCAAAAGCAGGCATTTCAACAGATGTCCAGCTTGGCTCTAGCTCTAAGCCATCAAAGACAAGGCTGTGGGGTCTGGGGGTGGCAGGGGTGGCTGATGTGAACTACAACCTGGGGGAGCAGCCTCTCCTGGCAGGAACCCTTCTGCTGTGATCACAGCTGCCTCAGAAATCATTTCAAAGGCTCCTCCATGACCATGGGATCCAGCTAACCCCGTACGCGGTACAGGCTTCCGACCAAGACCTGTGGCCTAGCGCTGTGGCCGAAGGTGCTGTGGGATTTCTTTTTTTAAGTACTGAGCTTAGTATGTAGCTAAGTTTTAAAAAACTGCAGCTTCAAAACACACCAAAGTTCAAATGTGCATCAAGAGCACAGCACTGACCTGGATTGGAGCTCGAAAGCAGAGCAGCCCTGTGCCAAGCCGCCCTTGCCCCCTCCTCAGTTTACAGCTGCTGCCACTGGGGCCACGGCCTTGCTCACAGGGATGGGTGAGTGAGGTGGGTGCCGCCAGCAGAGTTGATTCTCTTCACTGGCTTTTGAGCAGGTCCTTTACCCTGAAGAGTTCTGAAGTGTCTGTCTGAAAGGGGAGAAACACCACTGACCAGCGAGGCTGACCCAGTCCGTACGAGGCAGCAGACGCACTGGTCACGTGGAAGTAAGGCAAGCATGTCCCAGACAAACCAACACCCCCTTTGGCATTTTCTGGCATAAGCCTAGCACAATTCACATGGCAAGTGATAAAAAAAGAAATTAGCTTGGGCGCGTGGGGGGCTCAGTCGGTTAAGCAGCCGACTTCTGCTCAGGTCACGATCTCGTGGTTTGTGAGTTCAAGCCCCGCATCGGGCTCTGTGCTGACAGCTCAGGGCCTGCTTCGGATCCGATCCTGTCTCCTTTTCTCTCTGCCCCTCCCCCACTCACATGCACAAGTGCGTGCTCTCTCTCTCAAAAATAAACATTAAAAAAAAAAAAGAAGAAAACTAGCTTCTCAAAGCTAGAATCATAGCCATTCCACCCTTTCTTTCTCTGCAGGGCTAACAGGGATTGAGCACTTACAACGGGCCAGGCACCATTACGCAGAGTGTCTCATAACCCTTGTATCTCAGTTTCACAGAGGGGGAAGAGTAAGGCACAGAGGTCAGGGGCTTGTCCAGGGACACAAGCCAGTGTGGAAAGCTGTGCTTTCGAGTTGCATCCTCCTATCTCCAAAGCCCACACTCTTCATCTTTTTGGTATTTAGACACCGTAATCCCATCAGAAGCTCTGTAATTACAGAAGCCCTCTCAGTCTAAGGGTTGATTGAATGCGAAAATATTCCAAGATCTCTCATAATCCTGCAAGAATGGCCCCAGAGAGGTTAGCAAACAGGCTGGTTGTTGGGTCACCTGATAGGGGCTTTCTTGCCAGGGACCGTGCTCTTGGTGAAAGAAGGAAGTACACCCAGGGACTCTGCTGCTAGAAGAGCAAGATCCAGGTGGGTGTCTGTGTATCTGTGTGGAACCCCCACATGTGGGACAGAGAAAGCCAGGCTTTTCCAGCAAGTCGAAAGACTAGTTGAGAACAGCTTCAGCTGCCCATGATTTGAAAACCTCAGTACGATTTCCACTCCCATCAAAATCCACTTATGGACACAGCTTTAATCAGTCTAACTGTACAAGAAGAAAGGCATAGAAAGATCCTGGGAAAAAGGGATTTCTGCAACGATACCCCCACATTTGAAAGGTTTTATGCAGGCTGTGGTGCTCCTGTTTGACTTTACCTGGCTGTGCCTCCACCAGCTGACTCCCACCCAACTACTCAGTTACCATGCACATTCTATCAGTGGAAAAGGCTGCAAAAGTGCATTAAGAATTTTGGACCCTGCCTGAATATTGGTCTTATTTCACATCTACCTCATCAATGCGATAACACCTCCTTTCCCCTGGAGAGTGACTTTGGTGGATGTCACTAGCTGGGAAGCTGAGAGCCGAAAAGAAGAACCATGCTCATTACAAGGCTTACCTTCTGAGGCCTTTCATCTGACCATCTCAAAGCCCTCATGGACAGTAATTACTCCTCACAACACCTGCACTCGGAGGGTAAGTGTGATTATCTCGTTTTTATAGATTGGGGTGTGGAGGCACACGGTGCTGATAAATGACTTTTTTTGGGGGGGGGGGCACCTCCCCGAAGAGCCGGGACTAGATCATGGGGCAGTTCTGCCTCTGAAGTGGGGTGGTAACAGAGTAATGCCAGGCCCAGTGAGTGGCAGTCAGGCCCTTGTCACCTGGCTACCTTTCCCTCCTGGTTGGTTACACATGTTCCCCTGTGCATACTAAATGTGGCTACTAGCTGGGAGGGGGGTTTTAAGAAGAGTCTCAAAGACTCAAGAAACCAAAGGAGGTGTGTGTGTGGCGAGGAGCAGAAGAGAAAGAGAATGACAAGCAATAAATAGCACAGAAGGAGGTTAGAGGTTCTCTCTGACTTCCTGTAAGTACGATCCTACCGGCCACATGTGAGGGAAACCAAATGTCATGTAAAGCAGTGAAATTGTCACCCTCAGGAGGTGGGCCTTGTAGGCAAAAGGTCAGAATAATCCCTTCTCTAGCAAAGCAGAAGTCCCAATGCTATTTTTAGAAACTCCTAGAATTTGCCACCTATTTTTAGAAGCTCCTAGAATTTGCCACCTCAACAAGATATGAGAACATGAGAAGCACCAAAGAATTACAGTTCATCACCCCGGAGTGCACTGTCACACTTCTCTCCACCTGGGCTGATGGGCTTCTGAGAAGTGTATGTAGAACAGATGTTAGTAAAGGGAATCGCACCTTGAACACACTGGAGCTTGTAACGGTTAAGGACTTGCATAGAAAATCAAGGCAAACAGCCATCGCCCCACCTATGCAGCTCACACTTGGCCTAGTGGTCAGGAGTGTAGGCTTTGAAGTCCTGCAGGGTCGAGCTCCAGTCTGGCCCCACTTCTCACCTGTGTCACCTGGGCTTGGCCTCCTTGAGCCTCAGTATCCTCATTTGTTAATTAGAGCTAGTCGTTCCCTTCCTTCATTCTGGGGTGTCTGGCTGGCTCGGTCAGTAGAGCATGCGACTCTTGATCACAGGGTTGTGAGTTCAAGCCCCATGTTGGGTGTAGAGATTACTTAAAAATAAAATCTTTTGGTTTTTAATGTTTATTTATTTTTGAGAGACAGAGAGACAGAGCACAAGTGGGAGAGGGGCAGAGAGAGAGAGGGAGACCCAGAATCCGAAGCAGACTCCAAGCTCTGAGCTGTCAGCATGGAGCCCGATGCGGGCCTTGAACCCATGAACTGTGAGATCATGACCTGAGCCAAAGTCGGTGCTCAACCAACTGAGTCACACAGGCACCCCTAAAAATAAAATCTTTAAAAACAAGTAAGAGTTATGTGTGATAACACTAGTTCCTAATAAGCATTCAATGAACAGCATCTATTATCATGTGCCTAAATCTTGCATATTGGTTTGTCCTTACTAAAAGGATACTCTTCTCAATGAATGGAGTGATGACTGGAACAATGTCTTTCTTTCCTTAGAGTTCTAAAACACACCATTCCTGCAATCTGGTTTAGCATGCCCTCCAAGTTTATTACACATGACTGATTTGGCTTGGTCTAGGAGGTCCCCTCCCCCCTCCCTTTTTAAAATTTTTTCGTAGGATAAGCACAGATTGAGAGGCCAGCCAGTGTGGTCTTAGGGCTGAGCCATCTAGTCTCTGATTCTATCCCTTGGATTTTCAAGAGGATCAGCATTATTTGTCTTTTAATAGAGGGTCTGAAGCAAGACTGGCCCTTTTTCACTGCTCCCTTAAGAATTTGATAAGTCATAGCTCCCTCCCTATCACATGTACACAAAGTTTATACAGTCAATTCTCATTTTTTTGGTGGTGGTTATGTTTTATAAAGTTGCCAAGGGCACTGAATGTGAGAATAGTGAGCCATTGCGCCTACAGAAAATACAGAGTTATGTTCCTGCAAGCCTCTGGTCACAACATTTTCATCATCTGGTCAATATGCAATGGTTTTATGTGTGTTTCTATTTAGAGACACCTTATTTAATATATATTGTTAATTCATTAACATGGAACTCACAGCCAAAAGCAACTCTAATTCATGCCTATGGAAGCTTATCTAACACACATATTTTCTCTGTAAGGCATCACAGCCTTCTCACTTAGGAATACTAGACAGTAAGCACTTCAGCACAACTCTTGGCTCCATTTTAAACAAAGAAATCACAAACAAAAAACACAAAGAGGCAAATAACATGGAATTAAGCAGATTGTGGAAAGTCGGTTGTTTATAGTATGAGGGCTGGACCAAGAACGCAGAGCGTTGCTTCATTCAACCTCAGCTGGGAATGCACATATCAGGTGACTCAAAGTTTTCGTTGTTCTGCAAGAGTCCATGCCCGCAAATGACTGCAAAAGTGCCATGAATATTGACTTGGGGGTTACAAATACATTTTAGCAAGGAGACAAATTTGTAAATACAGAATCTGCAAAAAGTGAGGATTGACTGTATATAGTTTCTGGGCATTTGAAGCCCATGGAACCCAATCCAATGGGAATTGGGGCAGAATGGAGTGTTTTATCTTTTGCAACCCACAGGAACTTGTCTACAATAGGAACAAGTAAAATATCTTTCTATAATGTATGGGTATCCTTTACCCAGGTACTTCCATTCTTATCTTCCTTGATATTGTATACCACTGGACTTTGTTGAAGGCCCAGCAATTTAAAACCTAGGCATCTGGGGAAAATGAGCATATTATTGTAAAAACTAAGAATATATATTTGATGTTTTCTTACATCCATTGCTATTGGCCTTAGCAGTAAAATGTTTATCTTTCTCAAACAAGTCTGATTATAACTATGTGAAAAAATATGCATAGGCAGGAAGATTGGAAAGAAACATGAAAAAATGAAAACAGTTGTTGGGGTGGCAGAGTATAAAAAACATTTTTTCCTTCATAATGTGCTCTTCAATGTTGATGTTATGTGGTCTCAGACATAAATAAACTTAAGAAAAACCTTCAATTAAGACAATATGTCTGTGAGTAGAAAAATGACCAATGAAAATATATTTAAACACAAGGGACTTAATAATCTTTCATCATTTCTCTCTTGGAAGTTTGCCCACATTGGCAAGAAAAGACTCCATCTTACCCATCATTTCTGTTCTTCAGGATTCTCCGAGGGCTATGCTATTCCTCTACAAGATGGACTGTAACATTCTAAGCCCTTTATATGCTTTCATTCCTGCAGACATATAGTGTTAAGACAGAGAGTGGAAAACCCTATAACCCTAACAGAGAGTAGTAAACAGCACAAGTAACCAGCTCATCATCAGTGTCTCTGGGAAACAGGAAACTCAGCAATGTGTGATTTGGTGAAAACTCTCAAGGAGAAGGCCAACAGGGGCACAAAGTGGCCTATAATGAAGCAGATTGGCTGGAGGTGACCCCAAAGCCTTTGAGCACCAAATCTGATGCATTCCATGCACCCAAATGCCTTAGTAAGATTCCTCTTGAAGGTCATAGCAATCAGCCAATCCAGGTTTTAATGAGCCCACTTTATATGCCAGGCTGGATTATATGTGGCGGGTACCTGAAAAATCAGACCCCATCCTTGGCCTGGTGTCCAAGTCCCCTTGGGAAGATAGGATTCAGTCATCAGAGAAGCTTTGTTCTCAATGGGTGCACAACGCTGAGCCCCTTCTGGTGCCCGACCATAGTCTAGGCTCTGGAGACACACTGGTGAATAAGAGACAGTCCCCCTGTCTTCAGGTGATCAGCTTCTTGGGGGAGAGATGCCAATAAACATGAAAACAAATACATAAATGGGACCACTCCAGACAGAGATGAAGTGCTATGAAGAAAACAGACAGCAATGTGATAAAGAGCGTGTGGTCTCTTTGGGGACCTGGCACTTGAGCACTGGATGATGGCAGGTAAGCCAGCTGCAGCATATTTAGGGGTGAACATCTATGGCATGTGTGGCAGATCAGGAGACCAGTCCAGAGGAAGAGAAAGACACCTGTGAGGAGGGAGACCTATGGAGGTAGGAGGCATGAAGTAATGCTGGATTTTATTCTGTAAGTCAGAGATGCTGCTACTCTACTTCTGCTCCCATAACAGACATTGCTAATCGAACCCAGAACTCCTCTACCAGGCCCAGGGGCAACCTCTCAAACCGATAGTACTAATCAGTTGGAGTTGATATGCCACTCATACTATTTGCCACTCATACTGTAAACAGACTATTTGCCACTCATACTATAAACAATGAGAAGCCTTTTTAAGGTTTTGATCAAGAAACGATTAAGATAAGTGTTTTAAGAAAGATTAACCTGGGGCGCCTGGGTGGCGCAGTCGGTTAAGCGTCCGACTTCAGCCAGGTCACGATCTCGCGGTCCGTGAGTTCGAGCCCCGCGTCGGGCTCTGGGCTGATGGCTCAGAGCCTGGGGCCTGTTTCCGATTCTGTGTCTCCCTCTCTCTCTACCCCTCCCCCGTTCATGCTCTGTCCCAAAAATAAATAAACATTGAAAAAAAAAATTAAAAAAAAAAAAAAGAAAGATTAACCTAATCTATTAATTGTGGACATTTATTGAGTACCTACTATGTTCTAGTACTTTACAACCTTATACATTTTCATCAACATCAAAGGTATTATATTATTACATAATATTATATATTATTATATATATTATATATTATATTATCTCCTTTAAGCAAATAAAGAAACTGAGGTGCAAAGAAGGGAAGTCATTGGCCCAAGTGAAGAAACCAAGATTTGAACCTAAGTGATTCAGATACAAAGCCCTTGCTCATTTCACTATGTAACGCTGATATTCTAAGTGTAAGACAATAGAAATTTGGGTGGAAAGATGGACAGATGTGAGAAACATAAAGGAAAAATTAGTCAGAGTTCATGACTTATAGATATTAGAAGGAAGGCAAAGTTGGGGTCAAAGATAACCACAACAAAAGAAAATAGGTCTTGGTTGCACAGAGAAAAGTCTAGAATGATACTCACTAAACTATTAACAGTGTTACTTCTGAGGGGTGGGATGGAGAATTGGGGAAGGCACATTTTTACTTATTACTTTACAAGCTTCTGTATATTTCTTTTTTATAATGAGCAAATCATTTTTTAATTAAAAATTTTAAATTATTTTAAAATAATTCTAAGTGTTTTTCTCCTTGGTGGCTGAGAGATATGCCACTGACAAAATTCAGTAATAGATGCTGTTTTGGTTCAGAAGTAAAAATCCATTCGATTTGGGCAGGCCGAGTGAGGCGCTCCAGGAGAGCCATACCACAGAGGCCTATGGTGTTTTAGTTGCAACTGAGTTCCAACCACATTCGTGGTTCTGGGCTCTGCCTCCTCATTTTGGGAGGGAGCCCATCCAGGCCATCTTGTGTGCCACTAGATGGTCCCCACCAGGCAGGTCCCTCAAACCAAGAGCATGGGAGACTGAGTGCACAGACCGAGGGCTGCAGCCGGAACGAGGGCACCCACACAGCTCTGGGCATACTGTGCTGCTTCGTTTGCTCATGTTCCCAAGACTGGTCCCAGCAAGGTGGGTATGGGGAGGAGGAGAATGCCTGTGGCATCGGTGGCCCCTGGCAAAATCATTGTGCTCTAGTCTAGATGAGCTCTTGCCAGGAGAGAACTTTCTGGGGTGCTTGACCTCTCTGTGCCCTGTCTGGGCATCACCCCGTATCTGTTTACCTCAAAGCGATGGGGTTGTGAGCAATGGCTAATAAAAAGTGCTATTTGACAACTAGCAGTTTACATAATCACAACCATAACAAGAACAATAATAATAATATGTCCAGGAAAAACAACAGTGCACTGAAAATTTGAGAGTAGATTCCTGAGGCGGGAATAAGGTGCCCCCATAATCATCTTACTCAAGATGCCTTTTAATAGAAGGTAATAACCAGAAATGAAACCATCAACATAATGCATGCCGTGTCATAAAAAATAATTGTCGGGTCAGCCAGGCTCCCTGGAGCAAGCCTTCTTCTGCCCTGCTTCTTGGTTGCCAGCTCCCTTAGGAGTGACCGGCCCTCGGCGCGCAGGCGTTCAGATTCAGAGCAGAGGGAGCCCATTAAGCTGATACATATTGTCCCAGCTTCCGAGCAGTCTGGTAGCTTTGAACTCCAGGAGTGGGCCGTTTCCTCCGTGGGAGAGGAACGAGGGGCAGAGCCAGGATGAACACATTTCCCTCCTGTTTGTTTACCATATGTGTGGCTTCCGAGAAATCTGGCCTGGAATGGATGCATCGCTAGCACGGCCCGGGTGGGCCTCCGTGTGAGACCCCCAGCACTGCGAGACGGGAGAGTCTCCTTTGGGCTCTCAGGAAGTCGGTCACGTGGACATTTGCCAACCCCCAGGGCCCAGAAATGTGACATTTCTTCAGAAAATGACCTGAAAACAGCTACCTAAATGTCCCTCCCGTCCGAAAGTACCGGTGCCCCCGCTGGCATTGGGGGAGCCAGATGAGTCACATCCTCCCTGCCAGGCCCGCACCGTGTGTCCGCTCCCCAGTTTATGGGCTAACATGTGACCTGAAGTCTCTCTGTCCCCATGGTCAAAGCTTTGTGACCCTGGAACTCCACTTTCATTTTAACAGGCACACTTCTAAAGCACTGCTCCACATTTGTGGCCTTTGACAGGGAAGTTCCACCCAAGCAGCAGAAGGCAAATCTTGTGGTTGCAGGGCACGGTGTGGCTCCCTTACCTGTGCGGAGGTCCCTGGGGTGAGCCCGTGAAATTTGGGAAGGATCCCTGTTCACTGAGGGAAACGGCGGCCCACGTGTGGGGCCCCTGCCCTGCGTTACTCAGAGTCTCAGAGCTGATTCACTCCGGTGACACAGAGAATGGGAGAATCAGGCAGCCACTCTCTGTTACACACCTCTTTGTCACATTTAATCACTTACAATCATCTGACATAATTTGGATTGTTTTACAATGCGTTATTTTCAAATGTTATTTATGAAAGCTGCAGGGGAGACCAGACCTGACGCCATGGCCTCGACCTGACAGGGCACTGGGAGCTTTGGCCACTGGTCAGCTGGCTTCTCCTGCTCCCCCGAGTCAGCCCTTTCCCTCGGGTTGTTCAGTGGCATTCTGGCATTCTTCTCAGCCCTCAGATGAGTGTCTCTCCGGTGCAGTTGGTGGCTTCTTCCTTCCTTGTCATGCTTTGTGAGCCCCAGGGGGCAGGCTCATCTCTAAGGACGCCCTGCAATCAGTAATGCCTCCCTACCGCTTTCGGGTGTAGCAAATCCCCTGTCGCCTGCCTCATTTCCTCTTCCTTTCTTGGTTCTGCCTGGGCCTGTCATCCTCCTCCCTGACTGCCCAGAGTCCTAACAGCATGACTTAGATTTGCAAAATCTCAGGATCTCTGAACCGGTAAAGGGCGCTCACTCCTTTTCTGTCCTCTCTCTGCCCCAACACTTTGTCCGTTGGTGACCCTTCTGCACCGGAAGAGCATTCATTCTGCTCAGCTGGCACCAGCACGGATAAGCACTGGACCTTTTTTCCCTACTTTGCTTCCCAGTACTAAACTCCTGTGGTTGGTGCTGGAAAGGGGCCTCCTCAAGTAGCTGGTCGGCGATGTTCCCGGCTGAGTGACACAGCAGCATCTTCCCGGAGGGGCTCGGACGGCACCGTCCACTCCAGCAGCTGTAGCCACACTTGCAAAGTGGCCGGTTCAAGGAGAAAGGTGCTATAAGTATAAAATATGTAGCAGATTTCCATGACTTAGAACCATCACAGCCGAAGAATCCCAAATGTCTCATCGATCAATTTTATGTTGCTTATATGTTGAGATGATATTTTGGACATATCAGGTTAAATAAAATATTAGGATCACTTCACCTGTTTCTTTTTACTTATTTAAATGTGGCTACTAGAAAATTGACAATTACATGTGTGGTTTGTATTATATTTCTTTTGGACAGTACTGATCTAGGGTGAGACTTCACAGGGCTCCTGGGACCACAATGCCACACCTTAGCCCTTTTGAAATAGCTCCAGAACAGGGCCTTAAGGTTAAGTCTTCAAGTGGTGATTTCCACCCACACAGTGAAGATTGGATTAAGGGGGAAAGTTTTTAAAAAAAAATCCTTCCGAACTGCCTGATTAGCTTATATTATGGGTCCCTGGGGACTATGTTTTCTTAAGCTTTAATTGCTATCAGTGTGGTGGCCCCCAAGAAACATGTTCATTACCGTGGATATTATTAGACCCAATATTAATAATAGTGATAATAATCACCTGTTGATCCGGAGTGAGTAAAATATTCCATGAGAGTGAGATGTGCACCCATTAACTCAGGGCACTGGAGTGTGTGTGTGGAACAGTAGGGCTTCTAGGAACCAAATGATACCTTGAAGTTGGAAAGAGTCCATGTGGAAGGAGTGTACCGCCAGCAATGTTATCCTTAACTCCAGGTGATGTGCATAGGCACCCATGCGTGGATGTTAAAATTGCTATAAATGTGTCTACACAACCCATTTATTTGTTGTATCAAAAGTAGCTCCAGTACGGGCACCTGGGTGGCTCAGTCAGTTGAGCATCCGACTTCGGCTCAGGTCATGATCTCGCAGTTCGTGAGTTCGAGCCCCACGTCGGGCTCTGTGCTGACAGCTCAGAGCCTGGAGCCTGCTTCGGATTCTGTGTCTCCCTTCTCTCTCTACCCCTCCGATGCTCATGCTCTGCCTCCCTCTGTCTCTCAATAATAAATAAACGTTAAAGAAAAAAAAAAGTAGCTCTAGTAGTGGGGTGCCTG
This sequence comes from Prionailurus bengalensis, assembly GCF_016509475.1. Taxonomy (NCBI): domain Eukaryota; kingdom Metazoa; phylum Chordata; class Mammalia; order Carnivora; family Felidae; genus Prionailurus; species Prionailurus bengalensis. Next base: position 95,630,624 of record NC_057349.1, on the reverse strand, counting down.
GGTGGCTCAGTTGGTTAAGGATCCGACTTCAGCTCAGGTCATGATCTCATGGTTCGTGAGTTCGAGCCCCACGTGGGGCGCTACCCTGACAGCTCAGAGCCTGGAGCCTGCTTTGGATTCTGTCTCCCTCTCTCTCTGCCCTTCCCTGACTTGTGCTCACTTGCTATCTCTCTCTCTCTCTCAAAAAATAAATAAACATTAAAAAAAATTTTTTTTTTTAAGTAGCTCCAGTAGTGACATCCCTTCTAATGCAGAAGTGGCTGAAAACCTGCCTCTTTGGCTCACAACTCTACCACAGGTCCTGGGGAGGTTGGGCAGGAGTTCCTCTTGAGGCTTTCCTCCTGGAGTAGCTCCCCCCCCCACACCCACTGTTGCAGTCTGCAGACCCTCCTTTCTTCCATCTCTCAGCCTCATTGCACGTTCACCTTCCTGAACAGCAGAAGGCCCCGCGTGGCTCCCTTGCTAAGAAACTTTCAATGAGTTTTTGCTGTCCAAAGGATAAATCCCAAACTCCATAGGACTCAAGGACCTCATGACTCTGATCCCCAGATCCTTCTCTCACTTTTTTTTTTTTTTTCCAACCACTCCACACACAGTCGAATCCAGTTGGAGGGGTCATTCATTCAATTCCACAGACATGGCTTGAAGGCTGAGGAGGTGTCTTGCACCTTACCAGACTTTGGAGACACAAACAGATCCCATTCCTACCCACTGGAGTCTACTGTCTAGTGAGGACATAATTATACAAATAATTGTTTTCTAGGAAACTGCTGTGAGGAAGAAGAACAGGGGCTAGAGAAGCATAACTTTGCTCTCCTTAAACCCTTGTCCTCCACCTCCAGTGGACACTCCTTGATGAGAGTCACGTCTTTACCTCCCCAAGAGGACCTATCACGTTGCTCAGCATGTGGTAGGTGCTCAGTGAATTGTAGGCAGAGATTATTGGTGGTGACTAAACATGGGAAGCGGGTGGGCTCTTCCAAGTCACCTAGTCACTGGTTTTGCATGTCTATACTCACTAGTTCAGGACCCAGAAGTGACCCGCAGAGCAGCAGCACAGAGTCAGGGTGCGGGATGTGGCACACCCAGGCAGGCTTTGTGCAAGGCATTCCATGGCAGTAGCTTTCCTAAGAATTCCACCCAGTACTGGAGAGATGAGTATACTCAGTAGAGTTCTTTGAGGAGCAACATATTTAAAAACATGTTTTAATTTTTGTGTGTGTTTATTTATTATTTGAGAGAGAGAGAGAACACGTGGGGGGGGGGTGGGCAGAGAGAGACAGAGACATAGAATCCCAAGCAGGCTCCAGGCTCCCTTCTGTCAGTGCAGAGCCTGATGCGGGTCTCGAACTGGCAAACTGTGAGATCGTGACCTGAGCTGAAGTCGGATGCTTAGCCCACTGGGTCACCGAAGCGCCCCTACAAACCTGTTAGATCTTCTAGCAAGACCCTTCTTCCAGAGGGAGGGCCCTGAAAGGGAAATGATGGCTCCTCTCCTTTGAGGGGCTCAGACACCACCCAGAAGGTGTCCTGACGGTGAGCATATCACCAGGGGAGTATGGCGGGTGATACCTGTCAAAGTCACGGTGTCCCGCCCTGGGTTGTCAACCCCGGAGCATGTGGAGCGGGAACCAACGTGACACCATCGCCCGTCGAGACACAGCATTACGTCATGCAAATCCACGAGGAGTTTCTGTGTAACCAGAAGAAGGGGTGAGTTTCCTGCTAGCTGCTGTGAGGCATTTCATGGGTTAAAGTGAACACGAGCTTATGAAATCATAACTTGCGTTTTCTTCTTCCTACTGTACTCACCGGGCTGTGCAGCAGGTTTTAAAGAGAGGCCCTTAGGCTACTTTCAGGCCAGAATCATCTGGGGATTCCTGTGCCTCACCCCAAATCTTCCAAACTAGGTCTGGGGTGAAACCCAAAACCTGCACGCTGCCTACGCGCCCCAGGGCACTCACGCAAACTCAGCCAAGGTTCAGAGCCGCTGCTGAGCATGCGCAGCCCCAACTTGCCTGGGATTCCTCCCTCTCCTTCCGGTGCTGTCAGCCCTGCCTCCTGATCTGCCCTGGAGATGGGGTTTTGCTTTGCTTGTTAGCCAGAGCTTATGGTCTGCTAACAAAACTGCCCACCCTGTTGTCACCCGGAACTTTCAAGAGTCGTTAGAGTTGCTTGTTGGTAGGGAGTGCCCACTCTAGTGGGGGCTGGGCTCTGCTATGGCCTTGGAGAGGGAGGGTACAGGTGCCATGATGGGAGAGGTGGGTTCCACTGCAATAGAATGCTTCGGTTAAAAACACAAAAATCCTGTTGTCCTTGTATTTCCTGAATAGAAAACAATGCATTTGTATTGTAGAAAAGGTGAATTTAAAAGGCCCAAAAAAGAATAAGGAAGAGAACAAAAACCTCCCACAAACTCACGCTATAGATGTAATAATTAACATATGGAGAAACACCCAGAATCTTTTTTTTCTTTTTCATGTATTTGTGACCGTTATGTTCTGTCTTACCAGTTCAAACTACAAAATAATCACAGCTCTTTTAACATTAAAATTAACCAGATTTGGGCCTCCATCCTGCCTACACGTCTGTTGCTTCCTATGATCATTTTAAGAACCAAGACGCTTACTCAGTGCTATTGTTCTGGTCTTTTTCCTTGATGCTGAGCTGTTGGGAGGTATTGTTGCTGCCTGCAGTCCCCTTGGTTTTAAAAAAAATTTTTTTTAATGTTTATTTATTTTGAGAGAGAGACAGAGCACGAGCGGGGCAGGAGCAGAGAGAGAAGGAGACACAGAATCTGAAACAGGCTCCAGGCTCTGAGCTATCAGCACAGAGCCTGACGCGGGGCTCGAACTCGCAAACCATGAGATCATGACCTGAGCCGAAGCCAGACGCTCGACCGACTGAGCCACCCAGGCACCCCGTGTCCCCTCGGTTTTAAAAGGTGGCCTCTATTTCCCTGCCAGAACTGGAGCTGAGACATGCACTCTGAGGCTGGAGGATCCTGTAACACCCCTAGGAAGCCAGTCAGACCTACATCAGTCCATCAGAGATGTACTTACAATATTGGACCTGAAAGAATAACATGCAATAACTGAATCTCTTTCCTCTTTGGCAGTTCTGATGATGCTTCCACTCCCTGCTACAGGAATGTCCTAAAACGTATGGAGAGGGGCCCCCTCCGTTCAAATGCCCTACTAACCCCTTCTTATGGAACATAAGTGGAAAGGACCCTTGAAATGATTCTTCCTAAGGTGACCGACCCATTGACAGCTGGTCAAGATAGAGGGCTGGACACTTTTGAATGTCATCTTACCTTGGAATGTATTTAAAATGATGTGGATTTAAACATTTTTTTTAGTGATAAAAGGACTTTCAACTTTATCCTTTTTACCATTCCCAAATACTGATTGTTGATAATAAAAATGTTTGCATTATAATTTTTCTTTTTCCAAGGCAGCCTCTTAAAGGAAATACTACCAGGGCTAATCTGTAAATCGGGTTGTCTTACCTGACATTATTTTATTTCCCTTCTCTGTTTTAGGGCCTGTCTATCCCTAGACTATAGGGATGGTAGACTGTCTCTGCCAAGTCTTCTGTTCTAGAAAATACAATTTCATAAAAACCAGCTTACTCTAACAAAACCAACCACTAAAAGATTTTGGGACTTTCCCGGCAGAAGGGCATTTTTAAAGAGAATGAGAGGGAGAGACAGAGACAGAGACAAAGACAGAGGTTGGAGAGAGACAGAGAGACAGAGAGAGTATGATGGTTAGCATCAAGAATGAATCACTAATGATGGCATTCATCATCTGTGGGGTAAAAAGCCTTTGACATCCTTTCAATCACACTTTGTGGTTGTTTGGACGCCTGGTTGCTCTGCTTTGTTGGAGGCTAAGCCCCGGATATTTCTGCCTACTGGAAAATTGAAACAGAGGGAGTTGTATGTAGGCACGCTGATGCAGACTGTTCAAGACTGACAAAGTATTGATAACAGTCGAAGCTGGATGATGAGTACATGGAGGTTCATTACACTGTTGTCTCTACTTTTGTGGATGCTTGAAAATTTCCATAATAGAAAGTTTAAAAAATGTTCTTTAACCCAAAACTAGCTTGGTGGTTCTGTTGGGCTTTTGACTGTGCGCAGATTGGAAGAGTGAACAGAAAGATTTGAAAAAAGAGTGAAATATATCATTTCATTTAGTTAGTTCATAACTGACAAACTCACTCTGAACCTGAGGAATTAAGTGAAATCATTGCACACAGCTATGCCACCAATCCAGTTCCTGTCTCTTTAGTAAAATAATATGTATACAGTCCAGGAAGTAAAGTACCATTATGCAAAGAGGGAGGGATCTATACACGCAGTACAGGCCCTCCAAAAAGATTACCAGACTTTTCACATATGAGAAATCACCACAGTTCCAGGCTGACTCCAACTCTTGTCACAGTCATTTATGAAACCTGGACTAGCAGAAATGCAGGATCTTCTGAAATAATCATTTATCCTTTAGAGACTCATGAAGTTAAGGCTAATTATTGTTTCATAATCTGAGAACTTGTCACTGGATGATATAAAATTATGGTCATCAGAAACTAGTTTAATAGTGACAGTGCGGCTTATCTCTGGGATAACTTGCATTATAGATATACAAAGTAAAACTTGATTATCCTGAAATCTTGGGGAATGAGTCATTTTTGCTATTTTGGTGAGGCTGCTATCCTTCCGGTAAAGAGAAAAGTTTAACCATTATGTATAGGAATTCCTTGGGAAAGTTGTGAACCTCTTCATCATGTTATGGTTGATCATGGTCTGTCCTTGTGCCGGTAACTTAGGGATGTGGTGATGAACACCGTTACTGCATTTCTCAATGTCAAGGAGGCTGTGGATGGGCTATCGTGTCCTACCTACACTAAATGATCTTACGTTTACGCCTTTGTAGAGCTCTTCTGTCTGTTCAGGTGTCAGCTCCCTCTTCTACCCATTCTAGGATCTTTCTCTCTGGGCTCTGCCTTTTCATTTGTTGTTTCTGGCCTTCTACGGACCAGAAAGAAGATCCCCATCCCTTTTAGAATTGTGGAAAAACTAGGAGTAAATAATATCTCAATGACCCTGAGCGAGGGGCTTGACTAATAAGCCAAGTACTCGGTTTTAGCAGTGAACTTCTATGAAACACTTTGTGGTGGATCAGAGGCTAGTTTACTGAATGAATAGGGTCCTACCATCAAAATCACTTACATGGTTTTAGTAAGCATAACATTTCTGTGTCAGATTTTAGGCTCTATGTTGCCTTTTCTCATTTATCAACAATGTAGTGTTATCCACACCAGACTTCACCACAGTAGACAATGCCCAGACTCAAAGATGTCAACTTACTGAAGGGAATTAATAACCATGGATCCAAATCACATCAAATAAATTATTTTTAAATTTAAGGGTGTATGTGTGTGTGTGTGTGTGTGTGTGTGTGTTTTAATTGCCCAAGAGGTGATGAGGCAGCACCTAGGTAGTTGGGTGCCATGTGAGTTGGTATTTGTAAAGCATTTGGTGAACATTAACTCTTCTTTTCAGGCAGGGAACAGAATGAGCCAAGACTGAAGACTGATTCTAGATCAGAACAAGAGTAAATTTGCCCCCTTCATCCTGCTACAAGGAAGGAGAAAATAGAGAAAAGAGAAAAACAGAGGATAGTGAAAATGGAGACGAAGGTAAGAAACCATGGAGGCACTTTGTGACTCTTCGTGTCTGTGAGGTGACCGTTGCCTGAACAGAAATATAATGGAAATGCTGACTCACTGGTCCACCAATATCTGGCAAATAACCTGTAGAAATGACAAAGGTAGAGTGAGAAGACCGTGAAAATAGTCAGAGGAACAGAAGCAAGGAGGCAAATACCCCACAGGGCCCGTGTAGCAGTGAAAGCTCCTGACTTCTTCTGGGATCCTTTCCTAGTGTCTGGAGGGAAGTCAGAGAGAAAAGGAGTCAGACATGAAAGTAATCAGGGTCAAGCCAGGGACAGGGGCTGGGGAGCCGTGAGCTTGGCAGACTTTTTCTTTAATTTTATGATCTCATGAAATGCAAACTCATCTGCAAGGAAGTGCAGTCTTGAGTTGTTAATTAAACACCGATTCAGTTTCCTTTAGAAAAACACAAAGCCTAAAGATGTGGCATAATTAATTTAGTGATGCACTTTCCCCCCCATCTGGTAGTTGAGTCATTTCCAAAGATAGACAGCAAAACCCTTGAGCTGTGGCTGGAAATGAAGAATGATTAGCTTAGGTATGGATGCTTTTTTATTCAGCAAAACCTGGGACACTAGACATAGGGTAGAACTTTCAAAGCTTTCAATGAAATAAAATAATAATCGTCAGGGAAAGTCAAGAAATAAGAAGACCGCTGCCTTCTAGACACAAATGGAGGCCCTCTCCCTGCTTCTCAGTTTCCAGGCTGTCATAACATGCAAAAACAAGATGGTTGGTGTTTTTCATTGTAAACATTCAGTTCCAAACAAACACCTCAGTTCGTTAAGCAGTCAGATGAGGAGGATGATCCATTTTGACTCATGCTGCCTCGGTGGCAGAAGTCCCACTGCAAACAGCAGAGGAATTAGATGAGACTAAACTAACTCAGGTGTCTGTGGAAATGGGTGGGAAGAGGCAGTGACTCATGGCCAGGATGAAGATAAGCTGCTTCTTTTCCTTATAAACTCCAAGTCCAGAGTCCATTTTCTGAAGTCATTATAAAAAGGGTATTTATTTTAGCCAATAGAAAGTAAAAGGCGTCAGAGCCCCATGGGTGAGACTGTCAGTAGGGTTTGAGGTGATGAGCCCCAGCGTGATATGCATTCACACCCCACCCAGTGAACTCTGATGCCTGGATTCCCGATCCCACAGATTATGGGCACAGGAATAGCAAACAGAGAAATGGTATCAAACTGAGGAGGACATTTGGCCCTTATTACATTTTTTAAAGTTAGTTCAATTATTGAGGTTTTATTTCTTTCTTTATTTTTCTGCAGAAAAAGGGAACACAAGTTGTCTGTTTTCCTTAGAGCTTTGGTCCTGCAGTATATGATTTCCAGGTCTGAGACTGTAGGAGATTTTATATAACCCATCACTGATAAAAATCAAAATAGTATCCATTTTGGGGTGGAGATTTTTGATGCTGGAAACTTCTAGGTTGGACTTGATTCACTGTGGGAGGATTTGGGTATCCCGAAGTGTACATGTCCTGGCTGTGTGTTAGGAGGTCTGTGTGATTACTCACCTTCTCACTGGCAAGAAGAGGGAACCTCCTGGTCTCCCCACTCCTACCCCCAAAAGTTGTCTCAGCAGCCTGGACTTAGGGAATCCCTGAGCCTGACTTATTGAGTTTGGCTTCAGTTTTTGATCAGTTTGGGCGGAATAGCTGTCATGGCCTTAGCATTGCCCCAGCTGAAAACCCAAGAGGCCTGAGACCATATGAAGGCTCATAAAAAGAGCACTGGACTCAGAGTGAGAAGACCGAGGGTATCGTTCCAGCTTTGCACCCGATGCCTGATGTGTGCATGGGTGGGTCACTCTTCTTCATGGACTGACTGTAAGATGAGGGAGTTGGGGATAATTTCCACAGTCCTTCCCCTCTCTCAGGTTCTCCTAGTCTATGCGGTGCCATCATCGATGGTGGCAAGGGTCTGACAAGCTGCCGTACCCTCTGGGAATGTGCTAGGAAGAGCTTAGAACCAAAAAGAAATGACCCCCGCCCCCCACACAACAGGAGCTAGGGCTGCCAGTCCCTTTTGTGAGCACATGTGTCCAGGTGACTGAGGACACCCACGAGTGTGACAGAGCCAGCAGAAGTTTTCAGGGAAGGAACTGCTCACAGCACTTGCAGCTTGCTCTCCTGTGTTCCCCAAATCTCCTCCCTCCCACGTCTTTCTGAATAATCATGTTAAAACGATGACCTATAACTCCAAGTTTCATGTACTGTTAGGATGTACAAACCCTATTCTTCTGTTCTATTCCATGTGTCAGAAACAACAGATTGGAACTGATTTGAAAGGGATGGCGCTGTAGAACTTCCAGTAGAACTCTCAATACTCCTTGCAGAGAATTTACTTCATTTTCAGACCTCTATGAAAAAAGATCTCTATTTGTCCCTCATTTAATGTTTACCAGCCCTCACTGTAGAGATAAAGGCACATTTAAAAAAATTTTTTTTAATGTTTATTCCTTTTTGAGAGAGACATAGAGACAGAGTATGAGTGGGGGATGGGCAGAGAGAGAGGGAGACACAGAATCCGAAGCAGGCTCCAGGCTCTGAGCTGTCAGCACAAAGTCCGACACTGAGCTCAAACCCATGAACCCTGAGATCATGACCTGACCTGAAGTCGGATGCTTAACCGACGGAGCCACCCCAGTGCCCCAATAAAGGCACATCTTAAATATTATTTTTTATTTAAAAATTTGGTAATATGTGTATCTGGTGCAAAATTCAAAAGAGACAAGAAGATATTCCACCAAGTCTTCCTCCTACCCCATTCCTTGGCTTTCCATATCTTCTCTAGCGGCAATTACTTTTTCCAGATTCTTATGTATATGCTCAAAGGTATTCAACGCATATGTTGGACTTTGCAGACATATTCCTGTGTTTTCTTTTCACTAAGGATACAGAACACATTCACACACTTTCTTTTTTCCCTTAAAGCTATAGTTTAGAACTCTTCCATTTTAGTACATGTAGAGCCACTTCATTCTTTTTTAGTAGCTGCATAGTATTCCATTGTATGGATGATCATAATTTGTTTAACTAGTTTTCTATTCATGGACATTTAGACATTTCCCAAAATATTGTTATAACAAACAATGATGCGGTGAATATTCTTGTACACACACGGTCTCGTTGGGCATTATCACATATTGCCTTGTGCTGTTACTTTTCTTTTCACATGTAAATGTGAGCACATTTTGATTAGATGGTAAGTTCCTACAGAAGAGGAGCGGGCATTGGGCTATCCTGCAACTCCAAAAACACCAAGTGCAGCATCATTGCACATAGTTTGGTTTCATAAATATTGGATGAATGAATTAAAGCTCCTCAGTTGTGCCAATGATACTTCAAGAAAGAAGTAAACGGTAATAATTCAGAGCTTAAGTGACTTGCCTAAAATCACAGAGACCATCAGAGGAAACACCAATAAAATAAAATAAAATAAAATAAAATAAAATAGATGGAAATAATATTTTAGATATTTAGAATACATTCCAAAAGTCAATATTGTTCTAAATTTAGATGCACACTTGGAAGAGATAACTCCATTGGCTACCTCTGCAAGGTGAATAAATAACTCCTCTGGAAAACCTGGTCATCTTGAGAGGCAGGCATCTCCAACTAGTAGAATTCTGCTTGGTAAATGTTGACTCCGGTTCATCAAATGGTGTCCCAGTGACCTGGAAAAGTTCAGCATCACCCAAAGTGCCTGACTGGTCAGTAGGGAGACATTTCCTCACATGAGGAAATCTAGCTCAGCCCGGAGGAAGATTTTAAAAAAAGAAAAAAAAAAAAAAGGAGAAGGAAGAAAAGAAGGGGAAAAAAATCAGGGGGAGGAAAATTGTTCTCTGACCATATGACAGCTCTGGAAAAAAATCAGGAAAAAGGAGAGAATGAGTAGATGACTTTAATTGTGCAGCACCAGCTGTCATCAGTGATACATGAAGAGAATGCCCCTTTGTTAGCAAACAAGGAGGGCGTGTTTATCATGATGTTTAATGAACACTCATTATAAGCTGGTAGTACAAAATGTGTGGTCTGATTGGTTATCTCAAAACAATTATGTCGACATCTCATAACTTAAAGATTATACAGCTTTGTAGTTTCACAACTTATTACTCCCTAAAAACAAAAAGTTTTCCATGCAGGTGAGCATTATATTACTCTTTATGAAACTTTCCCAGGATTTCTAAGACCCCCAACTACCTAGAGCAACTCTAGTGTTGACATCAGTGCTCGGAGGTAGGCAGTTTTCTTTGCCATCAAAATGGGAAGAGTGCTGGAGTGCTTATTTTCTTTGCCCTTTCTCTCTTTCTATCTTTAGTGACCTGAAAGAACAAACTCGTTGGGTCTAGGAAGAATACCCAAATTCGCCCTCATTCCCACCCCCAACCGATAAAAGCCTTGTCATCGGGTTTATGGGTTGGATGACAACAAGCAAACGACACAACACCAGGGGATAGGAAGGATGGCTGTCACATGGCACTGAGATGCCAAAATCATTTGAGGAGCATCAATTATCCAAGGTGGCACTTTGGTGAAGGGATGGAAGTTGACACTCCTAAGCTTGAGTAAAGTGTCCTGGAATCTGAGTGGTTATGAATGGTCTACATTTCAAGTTCCTGCCTCACCCCAAAGTGCTGGCAGCTCGCTCATAACAAGGCCCACTTGGGCACCTGGAGCCCTGACCCACAGGCAGACAGCCACGTGCCGAGTCATCAATAAATATTTCCCAAAACTCTGGGCCAAGAGCTGCAGGGCAACACCACCCTGTTTTCCTTGGCCACCCTGACCAAAACACTGTGCTGGGCAGAGTGGCTAGAAGGTTTCAAGAAAACCCTTAATGTTAATACAGCTTTATTAAAATAAGCAACACACTTTTATATTCGTTGATTTGTAGAAATGGACTTAGAGGGCGTCTGGCTTAACCACTGTGTTTTACAGATGTGGAAACAGACCTAGAGAGGTTGCACCTCTTGCTAAAGTCACCCAGCTGGCCAAACCAGGAATAAACCCAGGTCTCTCAATGACCTGTCCCCTGTCTACCTGCTCCTAGTAGAGTACTCTTGCCATTTCATGACACCAACAACCCTCCCCACCCCCATTATTGTTATTGTTCTAGGAGTAAATTCTTCTGAAATAATGTTCTGATATGATTTTGTGAATCCTTCTAAGATGCTTGGATGGTTGAAGAAAATACCCAGAGCATGTCAGCATAGAGTGCTTTATATAATTTCTTTTCTAACCCATGACTTAGAGTTTTTCTTGTTTATGATTTTATCCAGAAACTCACATTTCTGAAGACCTATATTGAAATGATACTGTAGTCCTATTTCAAGGATCTGACCACCAACTAATAAATTTATCAATTTACAATAAAAATTTAGGGGCACCTGGCTGGCTCAGTTGGTTGAGCATCTGACTCTTGATTTCGGTTCAGGTCATGATCTCACAGTTTGTGAAATCGAGCCCCACATTGGACTCTGTGCTGACAGCTTGGAGACTGCTTAGAATTCTCTCCCCCACTCCCCTCTGCCCCTCCCTGCTTAAGTGCGCTCTCCCCAAATAAACTTAAAAAAACCCATCATTATTATTATTATTTTTTAAGTTTCCTTGCAGGCATAGCTAAACTTAGCAATGCGTTTGTTGATATTGCGTTTTATCATTGCCCCCTGGGGGCAATTCCATGGAATTGGCAATTCCAATTTTGGAATTTTCTATTGGACGTCTAAACCCAAAGATAGTCAGAATTGTACACTGTTCTTACTTAAAATAATCTTTTTGAGCCAAAGGTGCATTAAATGCAGAAGATACCTAAAATACCTATAAAATTAAATGCTACAAAATGAAAACTAGGAATGATTGTTTCTAATTCAATTTGATCCCTCTTAGTAGATAATAATAGATGTAATTTATTTAAAAGAGGTCAGTAACAGCAATCAAATTGTACATGGCTCTCGCTCTCTCTCTGGAGGCAAGTAACTCTTTAACACAGCTTCTTGGTCTTATTTATACCTGAACATCACCCTCAGCTTGGCCCAATATTTGAGATATAGAAGGTAGGCAATACATGTTCTAAGAATGAATAAATGAGTGAATGCATGAGTAAAAACACTAGATTTATCTCTTATTGTTAGGATAAAAATCCCACAATTTGAGACAAACTCAGGATTTGTCTATGGGATCACCTGATGAATGGATTTAAAAACAAGAGGAACAGTAGGGAGGATTTTCTAAGCATTGTTTCTTGGAGGAAAATGGGTCGCAAATACACGAGACTGTATGAATTACATCTAGTGAGTCTTTGGCAAGCCCCCTAATTCTGTAGCTAGTAGATGACAAAGTGCAGTTTCCAGATCATGTTGAAAACTGTATCTCTTGTATCTTGTGGACTAAGGCTACTTATGCTGAGGTGCAGAGAGAAGTTATCAGCAGTGGTTTAAGAAGGTTCAGGTCATAGTTACTAGTTGAGTGACATTAAGCAAGTTAGTTACGAATAGTAGGTATTTGGGAAGACTTTCTGTGTACAGTGGGTGAAAGTATTTTCCTGCATCATCTAGTTTATTTGATCTCCCTGGGTCTCTTCTTCCTTGTATGTAAAACAGAGATAGTGGACCTACCTCAAAGGGTATTTGTGAGGACAAAATGAGTAAATGACCCCAGCAGAGCATCATAACCTATACGGTATAGATCAAATGCAAGGCATTATTTTCATAATTATGGTTGTGTTACAGAAGCACCTAAGTTAGTATTTAGGGTGTATTTTTACTTTCTGTTTCTTCTGCTGGAACAATGCCATTAAAATGAGTACTGTAGAAAAAAATAGACATGACTCATGAATCATATGTTCTTTGGAACCTTAATCTGTTGCTTTCTTCATTTATCTCATGAAGGAAATGAACCAAAGAAGGAAAAAGTCAAGGTAAGAGTGAGAGGAGACAAAAAGGTACTCTAAGAAGTGACCAGCTAATTTCTAGAAAGCTTCTTATCAGCAAATGGCATGGTCAAATTGTTCAGTGCGTTTTAAAGCATCTGCGTATCAGGGTATGATTTGTAATCCTCCCCTGTATTGTCTTCCCCTGAATTTCTATGCTCTCAGGAGTCTCAGAGTAAGAAGTACATCGTAAAAGCCTGGAAGCTTTGTTCCGGGCGGGAGAAAATGGTCTATTGAAAAACAAGCCAACCTCATTCTGGGCCTTGAAGCTTGACAGTGTCATTTATGGAGTGACACAGTCACGCTGTAAATGACCAGAGACATTCCAGAGTTCATGACTGTTGTGTAACACAACACTTCAAGGGTGGCTGCAGGCAAAGAGGCACAGCAAGCGGGGGCCCTCCCAGTGCAGTGAATGCAGAGGAACCACTCCCCCTGGAATGTGGCCTTGCTCCCCATCCCCACCACCAGGCTCTGGGGGCAGGAACTGGACAGACTGGAGGGACAACTCTATTTTCAGGGAATGACAAATTGATTGTGCCGATTGGGTGAGAGTTCTTACCAGCCTCCTGCTCCAGCTCCAAGGACAGCTCATAGGGAGGATTTGTTTGGAAGTAACTTGTATGAGGAAGTGTCTCAGCAATGAGAACCCAAACAACCTGCTACCAAAGATGACTGCAACCCAGGCTCCATTAGAAGATGGGAGGTGAGAGGCCTTCTCCTCATGTTCCTACAGCCATCGCGTTGCTAGAGAGGACATTCCATTCCACTGAGAGAGAGAGAGAAGGAGACAAGATGGCGGCTGTAAATTACATGTGCAATAGCCCAGGAGGCTTGTAAACATTTAAGGAGTTGATTGTTATTTTCATTCCCGACTGGTTTGGTGATGCAAATAACAACTCCATAAACTGCTGAAGCCCCGCAGGAGTGCTGAGGACATGCATTTGTGAATGTGATCCATGGCCAGTGATGAATATTCATGGCAGAGTGAATCTGAACTGCTCCCCAAACAAGTTGGCTGGTGTGTGAACTCAAGACAGGTCTTGGTATGGAAATCAAGTTTACAGATTTAACCAAAGAAAAGCACTCGTGATTGTAACATGATCAAGAAATGTCACTACTCAGGGGCTGAGGGGGAACACGGAAAGGGGAGTTGTTCAGCGGGTATCGTTTCAATTTTGTAGGATGAAAAAGTTCTAGGTATTGGCTGTACAACAAAGTGCATATAGTTAATATTACTGAACTGTACACTTAAAAATGGCTAAGATGATAAATTTTATGTTATTTTTTTTTTACCACAATGAAAAAGGAAAAGAAATGTCACCACAGAGACTGCCCTAAAACAGCTCAAACCAAATATAGAGCTCACCTCTCACCTCACCTCTCCCCTTACCCTTCCAGTCCATCGGGACAAGTACTAAGGAGACAGGTACCAGCTGGTCTCAGAGGTCACTGTGGCCACTCTTCGGGCATCCCAAACCACGGAGCTCTTAAAGTGAATACTCTTTCCTGAGTCTAATGATCTCTTCCCTCATCACCCAAGATGAGTGGCATTAAAGACATGCCTCGCTGCTCTGAGGATTGGAGAGCCCAGCCAGGGTGGGTACCCTGTCTAGGCCAGAAAGGAAACCTTAATGATCTCTCCTCTTCTCCCCTCTCCCCACCACCCCACTGCCTGGCCCCCAACACCTTCTACCCCCACATGCACCAATGAAAGGGACTTTCCCTCTCTAACCACCAGGGTCTCCAGTGGTGAGCAAAGAAGATGACAAAAGACGTGATGTGGTTTCTACTCAGTTAGAAGCACAGGAAAAACTTTCAAACACCCCTCTGAAGGGAGAAAAACCCAAGTACGGAAGGAAGTCTGTGCACCTTCAACACAGGCTTTACCCTTCTTCCCCTCCTCCTTCCTCTTCTCCTTCCTCTTCTTCTTCTTCTCCTTCTTCTCCCTCTCCCTCCCTCTCCTCTTCCCTCTTCCTCTCCTCCTCCTCCTCCTTCTTCTTCTTCCTCTCCTTTTTCTTCCCCTCCCTATCCTCCTCCTCCTTCTCCTTCGTTTTTCTTCTTCTTCCTCTTCTTCTGTCGTTCAGAAATATATGCCTCTCTCTTGGAGCAGCCTACCACATGCCCAATGACCCTCAGCAGGACTCCCAGAGAGCTAGGGCTGGAGGTCTCTCCCGGAAAATGCCCATCTCCACTCTCTCCACTTCACACCCTCATTTCTCTGATGTGAAAAAGATTTGGACCTGGACTCGAGAGATGCTTCTCTCATTTGTAAGTTATATAGCTAGTTTTAAAAGATTCCTTCCTTCCTTTTCTCTCTTATTTTTTTTTTTTTTCTCAGCCAATCCTCTTAAGAGCATATAATTCTTCAGGCTATAGATGAACCATAATATATTATGTTCTTACACTGAAGTTGGAGGGAGGGTTGAAACAGCTGTAATCTATCTAAAATGGGCTGAATGGTTTGCTTCAGATAATGCGGTTTTCAGTCTGGAATCCACGTGTAGGTCAAAACGAGAGAAGACAAAAACTACCAATTTGGAGCAGTGTGACTATAAATCTTGTAGGGTTTCTGTTGGTTGCAAAAGCTGTCCAACAGGTGGGCATACTGTAACTCTGCAGAGAGTTCCTAGAGGAATCGGGCCTTTGGGGATTACATTGCCTGGGAACAGAGAGGTGGTGCAGGCTGCTCTCTCTCAACTTTCATCTCCGCCTTCAGGAACGTTGGTTAACAATGTACTGGTGATATTTAAAACAGAGAACATACCTCTGTAAACTCAGAAGCAACACACTTCTCATGTGCACTTGAAGCAGAAAATATGTTCATTTGTAGGTTTCCTTTCTTGTAGAAAACACATTCTCTGTATTTTGAAGTGGGATGAACTTAAAGCCACTTTATCCCAAACAACATCTGAATTTTTGCAACTGCCCAATACCTTCTATCTGAGGATCACTGTGCCCTTCAGCTGCAGTTGCCAGGTCTCTCTGAGGCATGCTGTGATAGAGTGGGATCAGCTCTGTGCCTCAGTTTCCTCTTTGGAACACTGTTAGCCTGAGGCTGACACAGAACTGCTAAAGTCTGACACCCACCCTTTTGGTAACACACAAGGAAATGTCAACTCAATCTGGCCCTTTGCAGGGAAAATGGCCACCCCCAGAGTGATGGGAACCATTCAGTGAGGGGGCATCTAGAAGAAGCTTGCCTTCGGACACTGAATGGTCTTGTGGAATTTGAAGTGGGATGGGTGCGGAATAACATCGGGCCATTTGTAGGCATGGTTCTCCCAAACTCCCTATCCTCTCCTTTCTTTCCTGAAATGTCTGCAGAACTCGTTAAGAGTCAAGCTCCTGACAAGGCAGAAGACAGTAATTTAATGATATAAAGCTCTGTTGTTTTGGCAGGCCTGCCCTAAGTTTAAGGGACATCAGTGACTCCTGTGGGCCCTGCCCAACTCGGCAGTAGCAGCACTGACTAATCTGCTAACGTAGGAAGCAGAGTCAGGAAGCTGGGATTTGGTTTCCAGAGCCAGCAGGAACTTGTCAGGCAGCTTGGGTGTCGACCTCCCATGCTTTGATATTCTCATTTCTAGGATGGCGATACTCAAAGGCCAACCCTACCTACCTCCTTCATGAACACACTCAAAGAGGAGAGAAGGTTGCCTTAAATTTTCCACTGGCACAAGACCAGGTCCCTTTTGCAGTAACAGCAAGAGTGAATACCAAGATCTGTGTGGTGCTTTGAGGAAAACCTGAGTCCCATTGGCCAGATGTACAGAACTACAGTCTTACCCTGGTTATTAAGAATGAAACAGATTCATTAAAATTGGACCTCATTCTTTGATTGTGCAGGCGGCTGTGTGCATGGGCTAACTGCTCCATGGGTCTCTTGGGTCAAATGTTCTTCTGGACCGCCTTACCTCAGCCCCCCGAATACTGCCAGGCGACCTGCCTCCCCGGAGTCTGCCAGAGATGAGGGTGTGCTCAGACGGGGTGAGTGTCGCCTGATGTAGCACTGCCACACAAATTTTCTTAGAATTTGTGACCCCCCATTTTCCACTTCCTTTCTGATGGAACAGATAATCAAAAGTTGGCTGCGTGCAGGTGGCTCTGATATAGAAACGTGTTCTACACTTGGAATGAGCAGGAGGGGAGGCCCTGCAGCTTTGGAAATGGCTCGTTCTATTTATACCAGCTGTTCCTCATGATGCCTGATCTACCTTCTGGTGGTGCCCCATCACTTCCCTTCTTCAGCCCTCTTCCTGGAGGATCTGAGGACACGGTCACACTGGGAGAACTGGTTTACTTCCTGAGGCTCCTGGTGCTTCCTCAAGGATCCAGGGGGAGGGGGCAGTCCTGCCATGATTGGCATTTCATATGTTAGCCTTGAGCCCAGATGTGCTCCTGAGAAGGGTATTCTGTTGGCTCTTGCCCCAGAAGACATTTGTGGGAGGACCACTGTGTCCCTGTGGGAACGTACCACCGGGAATGGCAAGGAGCACAGAGTAGGAAATCACGTTCTGATTGTCAGCAAAGGGCAGAGGCAGGCGGAAGCTGCAGGCCTCAGGAACATCCTGGCTTCTCCTTCCCTCAGAAGATTTGCTCACCTTCCACAGGCCCCCCACCCCCCCTCCACGGCTTGCCTGTGTCCTATATGTCCTCTGGAGGATATCACCTGCCTCGTAGCATCAGCAGTTGGAGAGATGACCAAGTTGTGTTTTCTGTGTTCAGGGCGGTAAAATGGCCCACATGTGTCTATGCGGGAGGGTAATCACAACGAAACTGACACTCAAGTAGAAAACGGTGTCCGCCCACAGGAACTGCCCTGCACCAACTGCTGTGTGTAGGCTAGCCTCCCAGTCACTGCTCAGGTCAGCCTCTGGCTTCCACAAGCTCGTGATTCAGTAATAACTGGAAGCACAATTGCTTTTTCACTCACTATTTTTTAACGGTTTATTCATAAAGCAATTTTTCACTTTTCACTTATTTTCAGCCCCTTTCACATCTATCTACTCACAGTTTCTGTCTTGGTTTAACCTTTCCCTCTCTCCTCCTCCTTCTTTCTGCTTCATTTTGCTTTATTCCCTTTTTTAAACCTTGAACCGTTAAAACAGTATTGAGGCCTCGATCGCCCTGCTAACCAAAATGTTTCCTTTTCAACGTCTTCCTGGGTTCTCTTTATTAGGTTCTCATCTTCTTTTTTAGCTACCAGTATTTTTGTCCTTCTTTCCTTCTAGCGGCAATGAACTTAAATCTTTCCCAGTCTTCTTACACGTATGCCTTTGGTTTAAAAAAAAAAAAAAGGATGAAAACAAACAAAAACCCACGAAACTAAACATCCTAGAATTCCTGGTACTTTAGCAGAGGTTTGATTTAAGCACAGACCATTATTTCCATTAAAAGAATCTTGATTCCTTTCAGATGAGCATATTAATTCCTGGGGAAAGTTCATGGTTCTCACAAATTAGCAGGACCTTTGTGAGCCCAATCTTTTTGCCAAAAGAAGCCACAACAGTTGTTTCCATACAAGCCTTCACCTCATTTCCATTTTCTCTGACATCTGCTCTCTAAATTACAAATATCTGCCTATAGCAACAATCAGAGTTCCAAGGAAAACAAACCAAAAGGAAATAGGAGAAAACGATGGAGTTTTAGCATACAGAGAGATACAATATTTCTGAAAGAGGGCAGAGACAACCCAGGACTGACCCCTTCATTGTGTGGGTCAGGAAACTGAGGCCCAGAGAAGCTCCAGGACTCTGTTGAGGGCACATGGTTAATTAGGGGCTGAACCTGGGCTAAAATACAGGGTCTCTGGGCCCTGGTTCACTGCTCTGTCCACCAGAGTAGGCACTCATAATCTCAGTTTGGGTATATTTTTAAATTCTGGCCTAGGGAACCACGGAAGGAGGAGTCAAATCACCCCATTAATCATCCTTGGTTGGTCTTACAGCAAGTCACTACCAGGTTACTTGTACTACCTTGGGGGTCAAGAAAGAGTTAAATGGAAGGGTGTGCCCCACCTCCTTTGCCGCACCTGGGTGAAAAATGGTAATCTAGGGAAGCCAACTGACCAGAGGAGTGGGGAAGGAATAACTGCACTAGAGTTGCTTTGCAGAGTGCCAGGTGAGAGTGGCACTATGTTTTGTCTTCCCTCCCCTTTCAGAATCCCTGAGAAGAACTCAAGGGTGGAATGTATTTTCAAGTAGTTACAAAATATACAGAAGACTTCGTGTCGTGGTATCATGGATTCTTCCTCAGAATTGGGCAAGCTCTCCAGATCTGCCTTCCATTTATATATAGAGAAACTTAAGTTCTCTACTAAAGCCTTCTATCTTGTCCCCAACCCTTCGATCGTTCTGAAGGTCAATAGAAATCTTTGAATTATAGACGTAGGAAGGGTTTGCCAGAGTATCTCATACATCTTGCACTTTCAAACAGGTTGATTTCTAAGTCCTCCCAGGAAGGAGATCTTACTCCTTCTTCCCCCCATTGGAAAGGAACCTTTGTGATACCAGCCCTAAAGATAGTGTTAGTCCCTGTGATTTAAGTCCTCCTCTGCTATGGTTTAATTTTATCGCCTTTGCTCTGCTCCTCGCTTGCAGTGGAGAAGAGCTGATTGCTTTCATGTACAGGTGAGTTCTTCAGATCCCTAAAGATGGGGAGTTTGTTTCCACAATTCCATGGAAACAACCACCTTTTGTTAATACACTGAAGAATTTCTTATCAAAATTACCCATTGGCACTTACCTGTCGCTTCCTCTTTCTTAATGGAGGCAGAAGAAGATGATCAGGTGACTATGTTTATACTAAATAAAAGCTTTTATCTTAAATCCAGAGAGAGGGAAATCTGCATGTGGCCAACTGGTTCACTACTTGTCAAACCTGGAAAGAGGAGCAAACTAGGAGAGGGTTTGTTAGTTTACAGTATTTTGTGAAACTGGGCATGGAGAGTATTTGCATAAATCAGGTTAAAAATAACTTTTTGGAATCTTGCTGTGTTTTTTTTCTTTTTCTGCCTAAATGCCTAAATTACATAATTAAGGCTGTATTGAGATTAAAATCACTTCTCATTTAAGCAGCAGCTGTCAGCAGCGTTTTGAGCAAATGGACTGGGGGGTTCTGAGGACTTGAAGTTTGGAAAAGAAAGTGATGGGAGAATTATCTAGGAGTCCTGAAACATTTCTTGCAGCTGCTGTACACCCAGAAGTGGACTCCAGAGAGGTAGCCAGTGCTCAGAACGATCTGATTTCTTCTGGCCAGAAGTTGACAATGAAATGGACATGTTATGGACAAAGTCCTCATGATCTCCTAAAGGAAATGAAGTGTCTTCCAGTTTGGTGCAAGGATCACATTCTATGTAACCTCTCTCCTATTCATTAATTTTTTAAGCTACTGCTCTCTGTGGGACACCCTTCCTTTCTAGACCAGATTATCGTTGAGGCTTGGTTTTACATTAGAAGTCTTCCACTATGTGCCTCTGATTACTTTCATTTCTCTACTCTGGTCTTTTCTCATTATCTCCTTTGAAAGAAGACTTCACACACACACACACACACACACACGAAGGAATGAGCTCACTTATACAAGTTTATGGGTCCTAAATAGATTGCCTGTCCCTCGAGGGAAAAAATAATCTAGAAATGTGCCCATAAACTCCCATGGAACCATACATTCTGTATATTCCCTCATGGTGGGGAATTGAATCTATTATTTCTGAACAGAGCTTTTATTTTAAGGAAAGACTCAGAAAAAGATGACTTCTTCACTCTTGTCTTGCCCTGAAAACAGCTGCATGAAGCCTTGATCCAACTGTGTGGATGTCAGCTGGGTGGACTTGAGCTCCTAGTGAATATTATCTTTTCATGTAATGTTTCATTAAACAGCTAAGTCCACAAGAGTTCCCAAGATATATAACTCTCAAGAAAAAAAAAAAAAAAGGTATGCTTTGCCAAGTAAAGAACTATGATTTATGGCAGTAACTGTTACACTCTGAATCTTATTGGGCTTTGTTTTGAAAAATTATTAGCACAATGGTTCTGTAGAATTTAGTAGTGCAACCAGCACCATTTGGCACGTTTATGACAATAGGGTTCTGGTTTTCTTAACTCCACAGTTACATGTTGGCAGCATTTCAAATTCTTGGCACAGATGTTTAAGTGAATATAAAGAAGAAACATAAAAAAGAACATTGGGCAGTTTTGAGTATCCAAATGTAAGGAGCATTATTCCTAACATGCGGTTAGCATGGACATGGGACCATGAACTTGGTAATAGATGACATGGCAAGCATGAGCACTATTTGCAAAAGACTTTTAGGTTTTTTTCACTGAGGGCACTAACAGTTGTCTCAAAGCACCTTCTATTTGTATCTGCCAAATAAGACTCAAATTTACTTGTGCCTGGAGACAAGTTAGTTTTTAGAACATCGATGGACAAGCAAATAGACCCAGTCCCACCACATGACCACTGGGACTGCATGGCCAAATCACCATGTCCCTGGGTTTCATCCGAACAATGGCCAGATTCTGGTAAAACAGCTTTCTTGAAATTTGTTTTCAATGAACAAGTGGCAGATCTACTTTCTGGGCTAAATGTGAAGGGACAAAAAAATACCATGGGATGTAGGGCAGGAAGACTATGCAGAAGCACAAAAGAACTTATTCCCTGTGGCATGCTCAGTGCTCGCTACTGAAGCAAAAACGTGACTGGGCAAAGTGTTATTCCTCAACCTGGTTTCCAGGGCTTCCCTAAGGGCCCCTTACCCGTGAGTGGGTTGGGTTCACACACACACACACACACACACACACACACACATTGGCATGAGGCTAGGAAGGCATTTCCGGAATTGATCTAAGCCTTCCTATCCTCCCCACCACCCCATCCCCATCAAGAAAGTAAAACAGACAAAACCCAACAAAAGCAAATAAATCTTCCCCCATTTACTGGCTAATGTTTGAAATGCTTTCCTTAGAGAACACTTTCATAGCTCATAATTGAAAAATCTTACACTTATGAGAGAAGACAGATCAACACTGCAATCACTCACAAGTGTGGTCTCACATGGAGGTGGGAGATGAAGGAATCATTTGCTGGCAGGGAGGGTGGACAGGGCAGGAGAGAGGCAAACTGTGTCACGTTCAAATGTGTTCCCTTACAGTTCGGTCAAGATGTCGCATCACTGGCCCTTCACTGAAGACACTACACAAGTATCGGTAAAGCATGAACATTTATATTTAATTTACATTTTGACAATTTGCACATAAATAACAATGTAAACCAGTACGTAAACATAAGATAGTTGGTTGTTCTAGCAAAGTAAAAAGCCAATAACTTTGGTCAGTTTTAACTTTGATTAGAGGAAAAAAAATAAAACCACTGTTGATTGTGGGCTCAACATTCACATGTAAGAGGCCTACGAGGGGAAGTCAAATGGTAAAGAGAATCAAGAAGTCGCAAGCCACACAGGTCTTGGTAAAAATTCCCACAATAAGAAAGCACAAAAGGGAAAAGAACAAAGGAGCAGAATAGGAAGTATTTGGTGTCAATGTCAGAGTGTGATGCTTTGGTTTACCTACGGTTAAGGACTGTTTGTCAAACCCTGATCCATAAAGAAATTGTCAGTTTTGCTACTTACAGGAACAGATCAGTAAGGCTCTTAGGTTTCCCTGGATTATCCTAAATTTGTTGTTCTTTTCTGCAGGTTGTCATTAGTTGCCATCAATAAAAGGCTGAATATATAAACCAGGTTGATTAGTGATGCATCAGTTATTTAGGAAGGAAGGAAATGAAGAGAGAAAAGTTAACAGTGGTAAAGGGAGTAATGGGACTATTTCTGTGACTTGGGTGTGACCAGACTCATAACGTGGCCAAACAAAAATAAAGCCATCTTAGATTGTCCTTATTGGTGAAAAATGACTCTCTCTCCTTGGTTGTTATGCAGTCCCCCGCCTTTGCACCAAGGTTTTCAGGTCTCTTCCAGTGGCGAGGGGGTGCCCAAGCTCACCAATGTGATTGTGAGGTCATGTGTGAAGCAAAATCTTAGAAAGGATTGTTTTTTTTTTTTCTTTTTGGCCCGTAGGAAGCGTAGGTTCTTTTACATGGTTTGGCTCACAATTTAAGTGGTTATAAATATATTATATATACACATGGTATAGTGGTATAAATAGATTTATAAATATACATCATTCTTTGCTACACCTTGAATGCTGACATGTAATCTTTGGGCTTAGCAGAGTAAAAGACAGAATGGCACACATTCTATCTTTCTGGAGCACACTTAGTTTCTCCTCTAGAGTAGCAAATCATTAGATAAGACATCATTTCCTGCACTACTGGACACACTCAATGAGGTAATTGTTGTGAACAACTTTGCAATGCCCTTTCATCTTAAATTAACCATAAAATGTAAAAAGACAAATACTGAGGAAAATCTGAGTTTTACAGAAAAAAAAATACAATTGATGTGTTGGGACTAGGAACATGCATTGCCTGCTTTTACCCTAAGACAACAAGAATACCCGTTTTTCGGTTTTTGTTTTTTAAGTGTGGCCTGAGCCTATCTACCTCAAATCCTTCCTGGTAGAGCACCATGTTTGTGCAATTTTGACATAACAACAAAAAACCCAGTAACAACACCCAGACTCAAGCCCCCAAACCTCAAACATACGAAACCACCTGTGCTTTGGGAACATTTTGCAGTGGTTTGAAACATGGCATTTTGTCTTCTTCACATTTTCAGATAATACACTGGGATGCAGAAGTCATGTGACCACTCTGAATGGTCACATGACTTTGGGGTGGGGTGTCCCTGCATTTTGGAGAGGGAGACGGGTCGGCAAAGCCTTGTCTCCTTTCTGGTAAATCCCTGGCTAGGGAAGAAAAAAAAATCACAACTACCTACGGAAACACACAAGATTCCCTTTCTTGTTTCTTCTAAGTTATTGTTGGGTAATTCTGCACACATTCCCCCCAAGGTATACAATGCTGTTCAAATGACAGATCTTATGAATTAACACATCAACTGTCTAACTTTGGCAATACCAAACCTCGTTTTCAAACTGTTATCACAGAGGGAGGTCAACTGAAGTAATGTATTTCTTTACCAAATCTTAAGTACTTAGACGGATGTGCAGAAATTATCTACAAAGAATGGCCACAAGACAAAACTCTAACATTTATAACTCAAATTACAAGGAATTTTTCCAGTCATTGTAAACTTTTTTAATTATTGCTTTTTGAACGATAAACTGTATAATAAATTATGAAGGATTATCATTGAAAAAATAATTATGGCTAGGCAATAGTCTTAGCAATGGGAAGGCTATGCAAACATATCCACACAAATAGTCAAAATACACAGGTTCAAATATATAGATGGGGTGTAAATAAGTATATATAATATGTATATATATATTGTCTTTGCCTCATTTATGCCCTGAGATTTCCGTAACTTTGGAGTTCCTTCTTTTATTCCAGAGAGGTGAGGGGAAACCATCTGCCGTCAGGAGAGCTTTGCAGCACTGGAATTATGTACAAGCATCTGCTACAGGCACCCTGACTTGCCAAGTCATAAGTTACGAAACAAAACAAAACACTTGTTGTTTTCTGAAAATCTTAAGGATCCATTGGTTCTACTGTTTCCTGTTTGACCTTTACAGGCCCCAGAGGTAGTGGGTTGCTGTGAGCCAACTTCATGAGGGACGGGTCTGATGACTCATAAAGGCTACACCCTGAGAGGAGTCCATTCCCCATGTTTCTTTGCAAAGACACTTTCAGGCCAGTCTCTTCTTTCTCTTTCCTGACCATGGCCAGAATTTCTTTCTCTACCACAGAGGTCACATCGATGTTGTCCTCCACATCCTCGAGCCGGTCGGCGTTGTCACTGATGTCAAACTTCTCGATTTCTTCGTTGATCCGGGTCAGGTCCTCCAAAGGAATCCCCGTGGCCGGGGCCACAGGACAGTTCCCCTTCAGGTGGACCTTGAGGCTGCAGAGATGGATGTAGCTCTTGTGGCAGTGGGCACACTTGTGGGGCCGCTCCCGGGTGTGTAGGCGCTTGTGGAGTTTCAGGTGCACAAACTGGGTGAACTTGGCAGGGCACACCTTGCACTGGTACGGCTTCTCTCCAGAGTGGAGTCGCAGGTGGGTCTTGAGATTGCTGGTGCTGCTAAATCGCTTGTGGCAAACCTACAGTGCGGGGAAGAGGGCAGAGACGGGAAGACCAGAAGATTAAGAGCTGCCAATGGGAAGGGCAAGCTTACATACCAACGCCCAGCAACCTGTGAGGCGAGAAGCCTCCCTGTGGCACCTACGGTGTGGCATTAAGCAAACAGGGAGATGTGGGCACAATGCACACCAGGAGGCGTTGACTCCCCTGCCATTTTCCACCCACTGGAAGCTGGCTGTGTCACCATCTCGGCTCATCAGCAGATGCAAGGCTATGGGCCGGTGGCAAGGCAGTATTCTCGTGTTGCTTTAAACTGCGGGCTATATGACAAAGGGTGGGCACGCCTCAGACACCTCCTACAGAGCTTAATGCTTCTACCAAGAGACACTGCCCACCTGGCATTCGTGTGGCTTCTCTCCCGTGTGTACCAGGTAGTGTTTCTGCAGGTGGGCCAGCTGAGTAAAGCCCTTGTTGCAAGTCTGGCATTTGAAAGGCCGTTCTCCGCTGTGCACTCTGAGGTGGACCTGGAAAGAAGCCACGTGGGTTAGCCGTGCTCTGCGTTGGCCAGAAGACCTCACATGTCTGCTCAAGGACTCGGGCATTTATGATGCAAACATCTTAAGAAAACCATCAGGATAAAGCCCAACAAGCAGAGCCCCGAGGTTTTCGGAATGCTCTGTTTTGTTTGAAGGAAAGGAACAAAAGTCACGGGCCAGGAGGACTCTATAAACTGATCTTCCAGCCCAAACCCCACGGTCTCATTATTCTGAGGAAAGTCAGCCGAGCAGATGTAACCAGGTCAAAGCCACACAGCCAGCGATGGCAAAAGCAAAGCAAAGTACCCCCCCCCCCCATGGGCTATTCCCGGGCCCGGGTCTCCAACTGTTGAAAACGCAAAGCGAGCAAAGCACAGGGGCGCGGGGGCGCAGGCGGGCGAACCGGGACGGCGCAGGCGCACTAGCGGGCAGCCCGACGCCGCAAGGCCTACCTTCAGGTTGGAGAGCTGGCCGAACGTCTTGGCGCAAACGTTGCATTCATATTTAATCTTGCCGTTCTGCTTTTTAAGGGGGTAGGGCAGCGTCTTGTAGCCCGTCATATTTCTTTTGTTTTTAATAAGATTCATGGCTTCGTCACTGCCGGGGGCCGCCAGCGCCGCTGAGGTAGCTTTGGGCTGCACCACGTGCTCCGCCGAGGCGGCCGTGCCCGCCGTGGGCGACCCGCTGGTGGGGCTGCTCGCCCTGTCCTTCATGCTGGCGGCCGCCCCGGGGAGGGAGAAGGCACTGTGCGGCGCCGGGACGAGCACCTCGCGCGCGTGGTCGGGCTGCAGCGGCCTGCGGGCTCCGTCCGAGGGCAGCGAGCTGGGCAGGGAGGCCGGGCTGAGCAGGGGGTGTGGCAGGCTGCCGCCGCCCAGGAGGCTGCTGTAGACGGGGTAGAGCCGGGGGAAGAGGCCCAGGTTGCCCACGCCGCCCATGTTGCCCATGGCGCCCAGGCCGTTGCAATTCACGCCGTAGGGGGGCAGAAGGTACTTGGAGTAGTGGGCGTTGTAGGAGGGGATGAAGGCCGGGGGCAGGTGCGGGGCCGGCGCGTACCCCGGGTAGGAGCCCAAGCCTTCCGGGCCGTAGGGGGCGTTCAAGTAGGCGTACGAGTCCCGGTGTTCCGGAGGGCAGGGCGCCAGGGGCGACACCGTGTTCCCCGGGCTGCTGTGCGGGCTGCAGCTTTTGAGGCTTTGGTCGGGGCTGCTTCTCGCCGAGGGGCTCGGGGTCGTGGAGGACGGGATGGGGGAGTGAGTGATGTAGGTCGGCCTCTCCATCCCATAGGCTTTCAAAAAGTTCTCCGGCAGAGGGGCCCGGAGCGGGTAAACGACCCGAGGGTAGAAGGGCATTTCGGGGCTCCCGTTTTTTCGGAAGTCGTCCGCGTCCTTTTCTGGGGCGAGGGGGGAAATGTTGGAGCGGTAGCAGTCCTTTCCTTTGGAGGGGTTCGAGTCCAGTTTCAGGATCTCCTTCACGCTGTACTCTCTCTTTGGGACATTCTTGGGGCACAGTTCATTTTTCTCGGTGCTCGGCTGCTTTGGATGGCTCTGTGTTTGTGCTGAAATAAAGAACGGACGGTTACTCAGAAGGTTAGAGAGAACTGAAGTGAATTTCCAAAGCTGCGCTCTTCTGGAGAAAACCTGAGTGCCAGCTGGCCACAAGCGAGAGACACCTGGCTTCTCAACGCCCTTTCATTCTAGAGGGCCCGGGGCCACTTGCTTACACACATCACTCGGTTTCCTTCTCAGCAGAGTGGGGACAGTGGCAGCATCTCAAATGAAGAGCACCGTCTGGATTTTTCTGTTTCTACTAGTAAAAACCGTATGATGGCAAAGTGCTGTTCAAGCTAGAATAGGAGAGCTTCCATTAAAATGGGGGTGGAAAAATCCTGGGGTGGGGGTGTCAGAGGCTAATAAAAGTCATTCTGATGTTCACAGTATACGGAAAGGAAATCAGCACACCCTGCGAACTAGATGTGAAAGATTAAGACTCATTTCAAGTAACAAGCAGTCATCAGTTTTCGCCTCGATTCTTGTTTAATACGAATTTGATAAAACCCTGTTCAAACTGCCTGTGCCAAATAGATTAGCAATGTGGATGCCACCCTTTCCCCTCCGATTTGCTGACCGCACAGGAACTGCACCAAGGTTCTGTCTGGTCTAACCAGGCTCCCAGCAGTGCTGTCCCTTGGAATCACAAGGCGTGACCTACTCTTCTCTGCCAAACCACAACAGGCACTTCCCGAGCCAGTTCAATTACTTAGAGCACCAAAGAAAACAGGCAGCTAAGATGAAAGCATTTATTCTATATTATTACTCGGTAAATACACTACTTAGGAACAGCAGCAATGAGGACGGTTCCAGACTCTTCGGGCCATCGCCAGCCCTGCCCCTCCGAATACACTGAACAAACGATGCCTTTGGGAAAACACCAGTGAGAGCAGGGAACACCAAAAACAACCCGTTCAGCCTTCCCTGGAAATCAAAAGTAAAACTTAACGCTCCTTCACTGGAGCTCTGGTTATCAGAGGGGCAATCATTCCAACAGAACAGCTGCCCCATGAGTAGGAGTAGGTTGAAGGCATGAACCCTCCCATGCGTGCGGATGCTCTGGGAGGCAGGAGAGCTCTTGGCCTCTGCATCGTAAGAGGACAGGTTTGGGGGACCATGCGGAAGCCTCTGTAAAAGTATCATTCGTCGTCGCCTTAAAAAAAAAAAAAGTTTCCGTTTGATTTCACTGAGAAAGCACTCCAGGCCTGATATCTGATAGGTCTAGAAATGAACTCTGTGTAAGTCCAGACTCTGAACTCTTCAAATCCATTCTCTGGGCTGACAGACTTGAGGGATTCGATTCCAGTGTGAGAGGCCCTTGGAGAATGTTATCTCCTGCTAGCTGTTATCAGTTACTCCAGGGTGAGCCGGCAGCCCCAGAATAAACACAGCCAGGACACTATCAGGGAAGATGCTGATGGGGGCAGTGATGGAGAGCTTGTTGAGGGAGAGGGATTTCTGAAGCCACTAAACCAAAATAAATAACCCCTTATCGGGCCAATATCAGTCTTTCAGTGAGGCCCAGCAGGCAGGAAGTTCAAATTGTCACTTTTGTTTTTTAAAGCTGAAATGGTAAAGGAAGAGAGACAACGAAGTTGGAAAACTGATAGGCGAGGCATCTCACAGCCACAGGAAGGAATTTTATGGAGGTGAAAAAGAACAATTTGAAGGCACCCACGTAGGACCACATTTAAAAAAAGATGTCACCCTCCTAAAATGAACATACAGAAACCTCACCGTCCTGTTTCTGCCATTTTTATGTGGCAGATTACACCTGAGTCTCATAATGTTTCCAGTGGCTTCAATACTCTCTTGGTTCTAAAATTCAACAGATTAAAACCATAAGCAAGAAGCGGGAGTCCATCAGTAGCACTGTCCTCGTATATTTAGTCAGGTGTTCTCACTAGGCACCCCGATAATTCAGTTATTAAACTGAAAACAGAGGGGCGCCTGGGTGGCTCAGTCGGTTGAGCGTCCGACTTCAGCGTGGGTCATGATCTCACAGTCCGTGAGTTTGAGCCCCGTGTCAGGCTCTGTGCTGACAGCTCAGAGCCTGGAGCCTGTTTCAGATTCTGTGTCTCCCTCTCTCTCTGACCCTCCCCCGTTCATGCTCTGTCTCTCTCTGTCTCAAAAATAAATAAACGTTAAAAAAATTTTTTTAAAAATAAAAAAATAAACTGAAAACAGAGCTAATGATTAGGCCGAATGATAGGAAAATCAGAATTTATCATTTTCTATGCAAAATACTTATTAGCACAGGGCCTGGCCTAGAGTAAGATCACAGTAGATGTCTGCCTTTATAGAAATCAATTTGTATCTTCTTCCAAAACAATATCCAGAGGGAAACGTTAGTCCCCTAAGATGTTCTAAGGTGGAAGTCATGGAGTCTATCTCTGTGAAGGTACATTTTAAAAAATCATCCTTCAGCAGCTGAGTAATCAGTAGAGCTGGTGTCATTTCTGACTCTCCCACTCAGCAGCAGCTTGAGTTAACATGAAGAAGAAAATCAAGATCTGTTTTTGTTCTTAAATCTTAAATGGCTGTAGGCGGACGGAGTCATTTCAAGAGTGAACTGCTTCTGAAGGCTCTGAATGGCTTAATTATGCCGACTCACATTTTCGATCTATAATAAGAACCCCCAAGACTACAAGAAAGAACCTAGAAGTTCTGCAGTAGGCAAAACAAAGTCTGTTTTCAACTGAAACTGAGAAAGCAGATTAACATTTAGAAGTCTATAATTTGGTCAACTGTTTTCTAGATGGGTTGGTTAGATACATAGGAAAAAAATACCAAAAAACTTGGGAGGGGTTAAGAGTTAAATTTAATAGTTTCTACTCTTTTAGTTTTAAAAAACGCCAATTTGTGATTTCTGGCTACTTATTACTTTTTTTTTTTACCTCCGTTTAATTAGAATCTCTTCTCAAAATTCTCCCATTGGAACCATCACTGCCATTTAAAGTCCTCACGGAGATTTTGGCACAGACCTCTTATTGTGCTTGAAGCATGGAAACCCAACACAACTCACTTGAAGACACAATCTACCTATTAGACCTGATGAAATAGTGGAAATTTTCCTGATCAGAGGCTCAATCATCAGCTACCACACCTAGGACAACTGGTTTCACAATCTGCAGCAGGAGTCTTGGCTTAATGTGACTGGTTATTGTTCACTCTCATTCTTGACTAGGAATCCTGGACAAGGAAAGGGTATCTGAAAATGTTAAACCTCTATTTAGAAAAATTTCTGCACAGACGAAAAGGGACATTTGTGGGAACGAAAGTGTCATTTCGCGGTATACACACAAGTTGCTCTGTACACAAAGAGTTAAGCACTTGAATTTTAGATACCGTGAAAAGCCTTTCATCAGGGAATAAAAATGCAGGGCCTTTGCAACCACACAGGGTGAAGGATGTATGTGAGAAAGCTTCTTCATGGTTGGGGCAAAGTCACTGGGGTGGGTCACTTCAAACAGAGTTACTGTTTAAGAAAAAGAAGAAGAAGAAGAAGAAGAAAAAAAACCCACCAAGGTCTTTCTCTGAATCCATGAATGATTAAGATCAAGGAGTATAAGGAGACCGTCAAGAAGTGACTTGCCATGCTGAGAAAGTCAAGAGTAAGCAGCACACCTTCCTCACATCTTCTCTAGTGAGAGGAGCTGCTAGAATAGAAGTTGTCTTTTACCACCAGGCCGTGGGGAGTGGCCCAAACAGCTGAATGGCTCCTGGGGTGCTCAGCACATGTGACAGACTCTTGGGAGCTCTGAAGAGACATGAGGGAAAAGAACCAACACCTTTCATCAGGACCTGATTCCCCCCTCATGCTCAGGTTGGAAGCCGTCTTGTTTCCAATGAGTCCAAGACCTTTTCCTGAAGCTCAAGGGTGCAATGATTGTGTGTGTGTGTATGGGGTGGGGGGGGGGGCAGTTTGGGACCACGAATGCAAACCTAAAAGGTGATCCTATGAGGGAGGTTGGTAAGTTTTTACAGCCCCACCTTTTCAGAAAGCGACAAACACAGTATTGAGATCCTAGGGAGATCAAGTAAACTAGACAGTGTGGGATGAGCACCAAATAGCTACAGAATTGGCTTACACCTGAGTAGGATAGGTAATTGGTTTGTTAACAGGTTCCAAAATTAAAGTCAAAATTCAAAATTCTAATTTATGTTAACATTCATTCCAAATGTTTCAAAGGTGAAAACGTGAACTAAAGTAATTCAGCCTTCAGATGAAGCAACTGAGACCTCATTATCAATAGTTGGTATATCTGGGGAATGCTTTGTACTATTCTTGTAACTCTTCTGTAAGTTTGAAATAATATCAAAACAAATAGTTACAAAAATTTCAGAATTTAGATGCCAAAACTTTAAGCCAGAAGGATTTAATGTTAAAAACTCCCTTAAAACTTAGCAGTCTAAGAACATACAACCATAATTACAACAGATTGGAGTTTTATGGCAATTCTTAAATTGTTCCTAGAGATCACTTGAGAATGACTAAAATGAGGTAGCCCTTTCCAGAGAGGTTAGGACATTAACTATAGGCAAATAAAAAAGTAAAAGCTTATAAACTTAAGGAACTGAGAATTTGTTAAAATAAAGTGATAGGGGTGCCTGGGTGGCGTAGTCAGCTGAATGTCCGGCTCAGGTCATGATCTCATAATTTGTGGGTTTGAGCCCCAAGTCAGGCTCTGTACTGACAGTGTGGAGCCTGCTTGGGGTTCTCTTCCTGCCCCTCCCCCATTTGTGCCTTTTCTCTCTCTTTCAAAATAAATAAGTAAACTTTAAAATAAATTTAAAAGGTTTAAAAAAATTAAAAATAAAGTGATAGGTGGCTTACTGTAATACGGATCAGGAGATTAGATAACTAGGATTAGGTTTCTGCCATAAGGAAGGAAGGTATGATATAAAATATTTAGTTATCCATTTAGAAGAATATTTTTAAAATTGTAGCTGTGAGTTTTTCCAGAGACAATCCTGGATGTTCTACATCAGACCGTGAGTTGATAACCAAATGTGCATCTCTATAATATTTCAACACACATTTTAAGCACCAACATATCACCACAAACAAGAGCTATCCCTTAAAGACTAGGCATGTCAGGACCAATCCCTTTTATACTACTACCTGCCCCCTTTTGGAAGGATTACAATTGGATATATATTTCTTCCTCCAATTTTCTGAATTAAACACTCAAAATAGCTTTTAATAGTTTACATGGTCGAGTTTCATAATGGAGAATAGGGACTCAAAAAAAATTGTTTTCCCTTTTCCTAGTCCCTTGTTTAAGCCACCTACTTGGCCCAACAAATGAAGCCATATAATTAAACAACATGTTATTAGCTCATAGGGGCAGAACTGACATTACTGGCATTTTTTATTTTACTTTATTTTTTTGTTCTATAATCCACTTACTGAGATTCATCATTGTCAGCTCTCCGGGATAAGGGTAGTGAAGCCTTTCTGCAAAGTCCCGACAATACCACACAAGAAGCTCCTGGTTGGCAGGGATGGGCTTAATGGTGTAGAAGTAGATGTTCATCCCGTTCTGACACGCAGCCAGATTTTGCTCCCGGGCAGAGTGCGCCGGATTCACATAGCGCATCCAGTTGCTTTTCTCCTCATTGAAGCCATCGATGAAGTGGTGAAGCTCCCCTCTGGAATAGATCTGTCCAAATGAAAAGACCGACGTGTGAAAGAAAGTCAGCCCCAAAGCAATGGAAAGCTTCCCCGGCACCCTGAAGAACAAACACAGCAAGTACGGAGGAGTGTGCTTTCTCGTTCCCTATGGCCCAGTTAGAAAAAAGAACGAAATCGGTTTAGCCAGAGTAGTCTTGAATCAGCATAAGTAAGGGCAGAAACAGGTAAGGCACACTTTGTCAGTTACCTTTTCCATTTCAGTTTTATCATCTTTTCATGTTTGGGGAAAAACAACAGAAGAATGAAACACAACATTTCATTTAAGGAGCCGCCTCAGGCAGACCAAACCACCAGAGAGTATTACTTTTGCTACAGCCGTGAATGGCAAATGGGCGATGCTACTAACTTTAGTTCCGATTATGCTGACTTTTAATGCTTTGAGTCACTGGGTAGAAGACCAAGTCAACTGAATACGTCAAACTGAGTCTCTCAGCTTTTTCTATGGCCTCTGTACTTGCCGTTTCCTACACCCCCGCCCAAGGCTTAAACTATGCAAACATCCTCCACCTCCAAGCCTCCAAGTCCAGAAGTAACACTTGTTCATATGAATACTTGGAACCTTGCCTTTTTGTGGAAACACTGGGTGGGGCAAAGGTGAACTTCACCTGCCATAACAAAGTGAGCACGGGGACAGAAGCCAGAATTTGACAGTCTACTGAGAAGTCACTTTTCCTCTTGATAAACATGTTCGGCCTTGCGCTTGTCTTTCAAGCCAAAGGAGAGGAGAGGGAACCCTCTTATCTGAAGGGTGGTTGGCTAAAACACCACCCACAGGGCCACAGGCACGCGTTTTTCAAAAAAGAACAGGAATAAGCTATGCTGTTCTTTAAAGGCAACGCATAACGAAGAATTCAAAGTTTGCCCCACAGTACCACTACTTTCTGGTTAACACACGCACTCAGGCTCCTCAGTGAAAAGGCAGAGGTAAGAAGAGGAAAAATTAAAACCTACAGTCTTACTGAAACTACTTTATAAACAAACTCCTTCCGCTTCCACAGAAAGCTTTTCTCTCCCTCTTTTCAAGATGGACCATTTTTTCTTCAGTCTTAAGAAATTTCCTTATACATCTATAATCAATACCTGGTTATCTGCAACTTGTAGTCCTCGCGTAGTAGGGCACTGTTCATAGCAGAAATTTTGCTCTAACCGGACAGCAGGTTATTGCTTTGTTCCTAGTCACATACTGACTATGATAGTCTATAAATCGTTTCTGTATTTCACTCAAACGTTATCAGAAACAAAAAGGAACTCTGTCCCTTTAACACGGGCAGTAAACACCAGAATCACTTTCTTTTAAGAGTAACTTCCTGTAAATTGTGAAGGGGGAAATACATGTGGCTTCATCAAAGCAGCTTGTGAGAGCTTTTGCGGTGTGTTTTGTTAAGAGAAAATGGAACAAGGCTGGGTGAATTCTGCTATCAAGAGGGGTTTTCAAGTTTGTTTACTCTGATGTGCAAACTTCCAGGAACATGGGGTTCCATCGCTCTGCACTCTTCGCTGGGCGGAGACTGCTTTCTAAAGCTACGGGTATGAGATTCCAGTCAGTCATCCATGGACTACAATTTACTGTTATCCTCATTTAAAAGACAGAAATGTCAATGCCATGAAGTCATACACACACACACACTCGAAAATAAAATAATGCATACGTCAAATGAACACTGCTCTCTCTTACCTCACTACATTGCCATATATTATCAGGAAGATTAAAAATGTGCTGACTCATAGTACAGTTACAAGAAATGTCACTCACTGGTTTCTCAACTTGAACATCCCTAACTCTTCTTTGCCTGTGTAATCTGGATGGAAGTTTTTCTTTCCTTACAACAGATGTTCACATTCCTGCCAGCAAAATCAGGATGCTTTTAACAACATGTGGGGAGTTTTCTCCTACAATATCCTTTGTATGTGAAAGACTGATTCAAATAAATCCTCCCAAGGAAAGCATTTCAGTTACTTATAGAGAACCTTTAATGAACCAGAGAATTGGGACAGAGACAGGAGGTTCTTAGGTATTTCTTGCCTTTTAAAAAAAATGACCAC
This sequence comes from Prionailurus bengalensis, assembly GCF_016509475.1. Lineage (NCBI taxonomy): Eukaryota > Metazoa > Chordata > Mammalia > Carnivora > Felidae > Prionailurus > Prionailurus bengalensis. The sequence goes on along the minus strand of NC_057349.1, from coordinate 95,595,954 downwards.
ACATCATTAAGTCTTATGCTGGCATGTGTTAATTCAGACCTTTGACTCCAAGAATTACACACTTCTGTGGCTCATTTCTGAGAAAATTTTATTGGCAAGAAAGGCAAAAATACACTCACTGACATTTTGCCCATTAGAAGTCATGAAGTAAATATATTTGAAGCATGTGTAATTATTTTTTTAAAGATTTGTTTAAAGTTTATTTGAGAGACAGACAGACACAATGAGAGCTCACGCTTGTGAATGAGTGGGGGAGGGGCAGAAAGAGAAGGAGAGCGAGAATCCCAAGCAGGCTCTGCACTGTCAGTGCAGAGCCCAATGTGGGGTTCAATCTCTCGAACTGTGAGATCATGACCTAAGCTGAAATCAAAAGTCAGTCCCTCAAATGACTGAGCCACCGAGGTGCCCCAAGCATGTGTAAATATTAAATAAAAATTGTGAGCACACAGTTCTTAGCATTTTCTCACATTTGGAAAATAGCAAAATAAATTTCTAAAAACACAAAACTTCCTGAATTAAAAAAAAAAAATCCTGTTTCTATGGAACAGCTTCTGACTGATCCCCAAATGGAAGCCTTTTATAAAGACACTTGTCCAAAAGATATAGGCATCCTCGGTAAATACTGGCCAAAATATAATCCAGTTTTTGTTGTTATCATGCAGCTGTTTCATAAAAGAATTCAAACCATGTTTCCCCAGTAGTCAGGATCATTTTATGCAAGTATGTATAAAAAAATTACTTTTAAATTTAATAAGCATATTCTCATTTTCTAATTGAGAAAACTGAATATCCTAGAAATCTACAGGAAGATGGAAAGCAGTCCAATTTTTTTCTCTGTTCCCTTCTAAGTCAGAGCCTTTTACTCAAAAATCCATCTAATTAGTTTATCTTTGAGGTCCTTTCTAATCTTGATATTCCAAAGGAAATTGTATGGGCCAGACCTTTATGCTCTCCCATGATTGTAAGCATTTCCCTTATGCTATGGGAGCAATGTGCATATAGTCACATCCAACAGTTTTACGTGTAGATGCATGACTAGTCCTAGTCATCTCCATTCCCCTAGTGGCATCTTCCACGCATCCTTCCTTAACTGCATGTATTTTCAAGCTAATTCATTTACGATTACTCTTCCATTCAATTAAAGTTAACTCAGCAAGAAATCAAGAAGGGGTGAAATCTAAGGCTTGGTGACTCATTACTACTTCCTTGCAGAGAAATGCAAATGAACCTACCCTTGAAACAAGCAGCAAACTGTTTCCTTTCATCACAAAGCTCTAATGAATTGCAAAAATTAAGATTCACATACAGTCCATATCTCCATCCCTAATCACCTACAGGCTGCTTTTCTAGAGCCACATATTTAACCAGTTTCAATCGCATTTGCTTACAATGCCCTGCGTCCACAGGGGCCCCAATGTTGTGGTGAGCCCTTGTATAGGTTGAAAAAGGAAGTGACCCAGCAATTCTAGCTCCATTTTTTTCCCTTAATTCTTAAAGAGTCTGAAACAATTTTCTCTACTTACCCGCCAAAAATATTTCCTGTTGGCGTTCTTAGGAACAGTATCATTGGTGTAGATTTCTCCTATTAGAGGTCCAAAACGTGTTCCCTTTGGTATGTATTCTTTACTCACTACTCCAATAACCTATAGGGGGTAAAATATGAGATAATTACTTCAACTGTAAAATATTAACTAAATTTTCATTGAATTGTCAAGTGGTAGTACAATCAACAATGACAAAATTATGATATGGAGAGCAGATATTAATGGTGCCTACATAATTTTAATAACAAGCTTCATCTTAGGGGGAGGCCATCCTTCAAACTCCCGGATCGTAAGCAAATACCCAACCAAGCGTGAAAATCATCTAAAGGATTATTCTCTGGTGACTGAAGGTCCTGTATTTTTATTATTACTTTTCATGCTAGAAAAACAGAGAAGATAATCATTGTTTTACCTGATTTTAGAATCAGATATTGCAGAATTAGACTGTCAAGAGTAAACTACTTCAGCCTGCTCCTAGTTTCTTATTTCTCCTTCTCCCTCAAACTATAAACATAGCATGCTTGAGGGGAATAAAATAGTTTTAACCTCAGAAACCAAAATAATGCCCTTTGGTTGTTCCACAAAGACCTAAGGAACCAGAAGCAAAACACATTATATGTTTTTTCATTCCAGATGAGGTTTTTCTTTTTTTTCATAGCTTGTAAGTTCTCCTTAATAGAAGAAAGATCTTCAAGTAACTTTGTTCTCCTCTAGCATCTTCTACTCAACAGTGGTCAAAAGTTATCCTTTGAAATGGAATTTATACCGAGGAGAGCTGTGGGTTCTAAGATCTGAGGAAATGACCTTCTCAGACTGGATGTATCACACCAGAGCCTTGCTAAAGAAACATGTTAACTATGCCAGTTCCTCCTTGATCGTAAATTTCTTTAAGGGAGTGAAAAAAATCACCAACCACGAATCAGGAAGCAATTCATCACTATTCAAAAGAATTCTGTAAGTGGTCCTCTGCAACGTTTTGCAGTTACAGTTTTGTTTTGGTTTTTATTCAGTCACTTTCCCATTTTTATTTTTTTCTTGTCCAAAACTGAATACTTTTTACTTACTGAATACCTTACTGACATGGACCAAGAGGGGAGGTAAAAGAGAATATTTATTTCCAGGTTTTATGAAGCCCGGTGGCTCCTGTGTAATTGTGTACCCGCAATGGTAGGTCCCAATATATGTATCAGTGAATGTTCACAGGGGATTCTCAGATTTTGGTTGTGATGTACGTGGGTACCTCAATAAATCTCCATCAAGAATTTAAATCTTTTTAATTGGATATGGAATAAGCACATCTACATGGTTGTAAAGTCCAATCTTTCTCGTGTACATTTCTCATCAGTCAATGATTTTTTTTTTTTTTTTTAACAATTTGGTATTCAATATACAAGCCTCAATGGAGCGTACCCAGACTGAAAAGACAGGAAAAAGAAAGAAAGAAAGAAAATTTCCTACACCTAACACAAGTTGAAACAAGGTTGTGAGCTAAAGTGTTATTTTTGGTACTTTATGAATTTCTGGCAGAGAGCTGAAAAAAGCAGATGTTCATTTCATCCTCCTCCTCTGCCTTCATTTACATCTACGTGCCCTTTCAATACAGTTCATCGTTATTGGTATTTGTTGGCAGTAAAATAACTGGGGACAGGAGTGCCTCAGAACAGTCTTGAGATAAAGATTTGTACTAAAGCTGAAGTAGGCTTACTTATTCAGAGGCTCGTTATTTACATTATTGCACCTAATTAATTTGAAAAATTCATGGAATTGACTTCTATGACACGCAAATCATTTGGCATTCACATTTGAGTGATTATTCCATAATATTAAAATGACAAACAGGAAAAACAAATAATGTCATTTGTTGGTGAGCCAATAATTAGTAGTTGATATTTTCAACATATCCACTTTAAAGCAGTAATTTAAAGAAAGGTACTCAACTGGTTCATCAACTTTGTTTTAAATTATAGTCTCTTGAAGACAGTGTCTTGGGAGTCAGAGCTTGATTACCAACAAGTAGCATTATATTGAGGTCAGGTTTTTTCTTCTGAATTGCTCTTTTTTTAACCAATGAGGTCTCTTGCTTCTCATCTATCAATCTTATACTAAGAAAACACACACAGTTTTCTTATGGCCAAAAAACTCGACAGAATCATGTTTCCACAAAAGAATTTTCAGAAGACATAGCCACCCAGCACCTACTTGAGTACAAGTATAAGAAAGTCACGAGGACGCTATAAGACAGTATTTGACATTTATAACTTTACAAATGCAATTAAGCAGGAGAGGAGAGAGGAGAACAATTAAAAAGAGGAGGGTCTGTGGAAGAAGAGAGGTCTATGAAAATTTTCTGATTTAAAAAAGAGCCAAAGAGCCTTCAATATTGGATTATCTTTACAAGTGAGACAGAACCCTATTATTTTAAGTTCCTATTATACAAGAGCTATAGGAAACATATAAACACAAAAGTGGATAAACAGAGACACAAAATCATAGAATTTCTAAGATTGGAAAGAATTGTATGGCTTATATGCCATCTATATCCATTCCCAGTCCAGCATTTTCATATGGGATAAATACCTTCATCTGAAATCTGTGTCTGAGACATTATTCAAAGAGGACATACAAGCTGCAATTTTAAGATTACAGTACTCGGCTAGGTAACTGTGGAGGGGCAACAGAAACCAAGGTCATTTTTAATGGGAAGTGGAAGACCTAGTCATATTCTCCCTCTGGCCCTAGAAAGATCCAGCTGTGAACCTGAGCCAACAACATTCTATCCTTGGAGCAAGCACATGATACAGAGGAACCTGGTGTGTGCCTTGGATTTCACAGTGCTAAAAAGACTAATTAAGAATGTGTTCACCTATCTCAAGAAGGAAACTTCACAGGAACTGACCAGGGTCCTAAAGAATTACTACTAGGGGCAGGCTGCTGTGTGCCTCCCATTAACCTATCAGGGACAAGACCCTGGCCTCTACACATCCTTGCCCCTCTCTTGCCTCCGGCCAAGCTCTTCCATACCATGCATTATGTTGGGGTCCAATCCTTCCACCATTTGGGCAGATCTGTCTCTGTCAGTGGCCTCGGTTACAGGACACACCCTGATGTCTGAGGCTTCCAGACAAAAAAAAAAAAAAAAAAAAAGGGCTTGTTTTTCATCACACAAAATGAAGATTTCACAACTTAGGATGGGGGTTGCTAAATCAAAGTCTGATATCAAGGAGAATATAAACTTGGTTTTTTTTTGTTTTTTTTAAGCAATTCCTCCTTTAAGGAATATACAGATACACACTCATAGCAGCGTGCTTTAAGCAGAAACCTTATTCAAGTTTAAATGTGGTATGAGCATCATCACCCCAAATTACATTAAGATGATTTAAATTACTAGCTATCTCTCCCCCTCCCCAGATTTGCCCCTATAAAAATGATTTCTTCGATTAAAATTCTATTTTGAAGACAAGGATATTCGCATTGAGATAACTAGAACTGTGTAGTGGACTAGGACTTCAGCTTGCAATTCACTTCATTTTTTTAAAAAGGGGGTGGAATGGATGAGAGATGTTTTTGGAAGGTTTCCTCCATAATTATCTTTGTATTAAAGGAAACATGGTACATTGTCTCACAAATAAAAGGCACTATGAAGAAGAGGGAATTGCATGTTATGGAGAGATACTTTTTACAGATGGCTTGAGTTAATAATGGACTTCAATCAAAACAGACATTCAGCGAGTCCCCATCATTGGCCTGATGTTTATCACCTCATGACTCTGGGAGGTCAGACTCAGAGCCACTGTGCCTCTTGAATACAAGCAAACTCAACACAGGCTACCGCTTCTAAAATATAAATGCTTAAATTGATCTTGCTGTATTCAAGTATTCACAAAAGATTATTTCAGGAGGACAAGGGGAAAATCCCCCTAAAAGAATAACCCATCAGTTAAAAAAAGTTCTAAAAGTTTTGAATAGTAGGTCTATATTTGGCTTCAGTTCTGGAAATAGGAAGTAAGAACAGCCTCATTAAAGGTGCAGAATGATTCTAAACCAAATCTAAAAATGAGGGTCAAGATCAGAAATATGGTTTGTATGTTTTGTTTTTAAACCCAAAGAAAAAAAAAGGTGCTGACACATAGCACAAATTCATAATGAAAAATGGTCTTGTTAAAAAAAAATCCCCCAGTATGTCAGCACAACAGTACATAATGTAACATCTTCTGCTATTTAAATGAAAACATGTAAAGAAGGGCAAGATAAATCAGTGAGATAAAAACCCCACGTAGAAAGCTTTTTTTTTTTTCCTCTTTCCATGGCTGGTGGGACTGAAAGAACTAACTGAATAATGATAATGTAAACATTTCATCAATCCTGAAGGTTTCTGTTCTAGAACTGTCTGCAGGTATCACACCCTCAATGGCTCAATTCCCCAGGCTTCTTTCACCACCTTAAGGAAACTGTCCTCTCCCAAAAGGACAAAAAGGAAGAAAGAAACAGAAAAACAGGTACAAATTCCAGAGTGAGTGTAAGACAGTATTACATTTAAGTTGGCTTCCTGGTTGCTTTTATGATTAGGAACGGATGTGGGAAAATAGAATAGAAGGCCCTGATCTCTCATTAGGTTAGTTTTGAAAAGACCCTCTTTAGGGATACAGATACTGCATGAACATACTGAAATAGGAAGTTATATGTTCAGACCAAAAAAAAAAAAAAAAAAAAAGAACACCAAAGAAGCTTAATAAAGGATTGGCTGAAAGATGTAAAGACGATAAATAAAACCACAGTGACACCAAGAGGGGCCAGTGTAGCATAATCAAGAAGCAGTGGCTGGGGAAGTCAAGAGAACTTTGCTCCTAGTCCTGGCTCACGCTTCTCACAATACATCTTAGGTAAGTGACTATCGTTCTGAACCTTGGACTAATAATCTGAGGGCATTCCTTTATTGAGCTATGATTTTAAGCAGAATGATGGAAATTGAAAAACAAGTTAAGAGCTGAACTGACGATAAGAACATTATAGAATTAAAAGCCAAAGATGAACCACAGAATAGAGGTCTTTATTTCAAAACCATGGGCAGGACAGGGCAACACAGCACAAAAATGAACCCTGAGAACGGACCAATATTTGGTCAAATGTGATATGGGAAAAAACACACTACACCTTTTAAAACCACAGTCAAACCTTAAATAGCCAAACAAATCCTACATTGATTCCACAGGCCACATCTTATGAGACTTTCAATGAGAAGAGGGTTACTTTCAGAAAGAGGTATAATTAAGGCTGACCTCTGGGGGTTAAATTTTTGGTAACATTCATGTACAACTACAATTTAAATTTTGCTTTAAAAAAAAATCTGCCTCCATTCTTCCAGCAAGGGGGAAAAAAAAAGGTTAAGCTTTAATGAAACTCAAAGCAGAGTTGCTCTATTTAATTTTAGACAGCTGTGTCTCCCCCTCACCGAAAACACTGAACTCAGACACAAACAGGAAAGAGACAAAGTATTTCCCAAACAGGCTCCCCGACTCCTTCAAATACTGTTCCTTGGGGAAGGAGGAAAGTGATCTGACATGGCTCTAATGAATTGTCCCAGTATCAAATTATGGATTCCTACAGCAAGGAATCACTTCTTTCTGAAGACAGTGACGGAAGTGACAGTAACCTATGGGAGTAGTGGTGGTGGGAAGTCTGTTGGGGGGCTGATTCCCTCAAGTCAGCTCAGCTTATGGACTAGTAAGAACAACTAACCGCAGTAGCTGAATTCTCAAAACCAGAGGTGGTTCTGCAAGTTATTTCACAGCTAAACATCACGCCTCACTATAATCGTTATATAAAAGGGTAAACACAAATCCTTTGCTCATTCCAAGTTTGGGTTTCCAGCCCCTTTGAAACAACAAAGGGTGTACCCACTTCAGAGGCCAGTAAGGAATCGGCCTGCCAGCCCAGCCAGAGCAAAGGAGTTGCCGCAGATAAACACAGTGGTTAGCTCTGAAGTCATCCGGACAGAGGACACTTTTACACGAACCTCTTCTTGGTCTACACCATCACTTCAGTTCATAAACACGTCAAGGTTTTGAGAATAATTTTAGAAACCCAGCTAATAAAGCTGGCTCATTAAAAAGAATAAAGCCATCTCATGACCAAAAGGAGACAAAAGAAACATGAAAAACTTTTTTTTTTCCCCCTAAGAAAAAGTTTTCTCCCTCAGAAGCTACCGTACAATTGGAGGACCAGGGGTCAGGGAGTCTGGGGGTGGACAGTGGCTTTCTCCAAGGTCACTGTCAATTTCACCCACCTCCTTCTGCAATGCAGCTTTCCCAAGATGTGTCAACTCACCAAAAGACTGAACTGTTTACTAATTAGTAGGGAGCAGCTGAGAGCTGCAGGAAATGAGGAGGACAGACTTGGGGAAAGAGAAAGCAACGAAAGAAGGGAATTAAGGGATCGATTAAGTATTGATACTTACAGATTCTCACGGATACAGGAGGCCACAAGGGCAAGTAGGGAGATTTGGCGTCAGGTGCCAATGTTCTCCAGCAACAAACCAGAGGCTTACCTCTTTGCTGTTCGTGGCATATTTGAAAAGGAGATTCCTTGGTAGAGACGCCTCTGCCTGAACTGAGGTCCCTCCGTCGGCCCCACAGTCCCAGGGGTGGTCGTTCACAATGTATGTACACTTCTCTTCAAAGTCAGCCTCTGTCCACAGAGTCATGTCTGCGTCCTCCATGTCCATTTTCATGGTCCCGGCGGTCACCCCTCGAAACCTCACAGCACTGGAGCTACACTTCGGGGCAGCCTGGAAGAGAAGGGAAAGGCCTTTAATCCCCATTGTCCTGTGGCTCCCTGTGAGAGGCTATGACTAATACAGTAGTCTGAAGACTTTAAAAGCAGATGCAAGAGTGCTTGGTACAGTTGAGTAAGAGCCAAAAAGCCGTATAAAGAAGACTGCCTTGAAGAAGCGAGGTTTTAAAATGCCACTCTTACTTAGTTTTTTAAAAAAAGAAAGACGGACTGTGGCAACCTCATGGGGGGGGGGGTGGAAAAAAGAAAAGAAACACCTCCAAACAATCCCTGCTTTACCTCTCACAGCAGAAAAATGCTGTGGGCGCTGGGTCCTGTGTCCCAGAACGCCTGGGGTCATGGCCGCCAGACCCTCCGCGCTGTGGAAAAGCTGCCTCAGAAAAGTGTCACAAACAAGGAGAGGAAGAGGAAGGAGCTCTGTCTGCCTCTGAATGAAGCTAAAAATGGAAAGCGCGTGTGGGGCAGGAGCGGAACCCAGCCGGCCTTTTCCAAATGGGGAAGACTGAACTTTCCCACCAGCTCCCAACGCAAAACAACTTTCAAAACAACTCGCCGCCCCCCCTCCTCTGCTGCAGGGCTCCCTTTCATCCTCTCACACGGGAGACTGGAAGGGTTGCATCCTGCCAGCATCCCTGAGCTGCAGCTTTTCAGAAATGATTTGGAGCACAGGAAAAAGAGGAGGAGAAATGGGAGAAAGGGGAAAACTCCTGGCAGTTTCCTCTGACTGGTGGGCATCTCACGCCAAATTTTGAAAAAGCAAAACAACAAAGCATAAAAACGCTTCAATAGCATTCCCTGGAGAGAATTCCTTCAGGAGCCCTCAGCTACAAATAGCACTTTCCATTTAAATCTGAAAGTGTACGAATTCCCAGAAGTCACTGATGTGCTTCAGTTTACTGTAACTAAAGTTATAACAAATATAGAAGCTCCGAGGACAGACACTGCTTCCATTTGTAAACTGATAAGGATATTCCCGCAAACCCCCCCCCCCTTGGACTCAGGAAAAGTGCTTTCCAGAGAGAGAGAGGAAAAAAGGTAAACAACTTCTGGAATGTTTTCCCATATAGACAAGGCTTGATAAAAAAAAAAAAAAAAAGGTAGGAACGCGGGTATCATTTCCATGTAAGAACGTGTCCTCCTTAGAATGTAAACACAGCACTCGGCGGAAGTCCTTCAAGGTGGCTCTCTTTTACATTCTTCTATTTCTTCCCTAAACATGATGCTCTTTTAAAAAGAAGTCAGATGCAAAGTTGTCTTTCCCCTGTTACGACTTAAGCAAACTTGCTTGTGTTCATTTAGTTCCCACATGGACAGTCATGATGGTAAATAAATGTTAAAATCTAGCGAAGTTTAAAAATAAAGCCAACCCGGAGGAGTTACTTTGACGGGGGTGGGCAGGAGCCACTACCGAAGTTTCAATGAATTGCCAATTATGCCTAGAACTGAAGGGGTTAATGATTCATAAGGAAAAAGTCTTATAAATGTTTGACAGTTCTAAGCGCCCTAAACAGCAGCAGTTCTGGTTCCTACTGCGACTACGCCAATAGCAGCAGCAGCAACAACAACAACAACAACAACAACAACAATTTCTGATCAATTTCAGGATGAAAAACAACATCAAGTTCCTTACCAAGGTCGTACCCACACGTTTTTCCAAGCAAATATCCAACATCGGAGATAAGTGTCGCTCATCTCTACACAGTCCACATTTCCTCCGCGTCCCCTGGCGGGCTGAGGACTGACGCGCACCTCGGCGATCCCTCCTTTTGTACGGCCGCCCCGGCGCCCGCGTCCCGGCTCTCTCGGCCGCGGACAGGTGCCGCGCGCTGCTCTGCCTCTCCGCAGCACTGGAGGGCTGAGTGTCACTGCAGCACTTTCAGTCTGTGTTAACCAGACCGGAGGCTCCTTTCCCCTCCCTGCAGCAGATTTCCCATTCGTCTGATTCACTCCCACCAGCTGCTGAAGGGGGGCGTGGCCATACCTGAACTCGCCGGGGCCGCGCAGAGCTCGGCCCAGGGCTTTCCCCCCGGATCGGCAGCCGCCCCGAGCTTCCTCTCTTCGCATGTGAATTTCAACATTTACTTGGAATCTTCTCACTTCCCTTCGAAAGCACTTAACCTCAACGTTCGCTCGGGCTGTATTGTATTCTAAATACTCAGCCCGCCCTCCTTCCTGCCGAGACTTTCTAAGGGGGCGCACATTCCTTAAATTAGGGGAACCTAAAAATTACCTAAAAATTTTGTAGTTCCTCGGCTCGAATCCACACTTTAACGAACGTACACCATTTACCTGAAAAGAGCATGCGAAATTATTTTTCCATGTGATGTAATAAAATGAAGCTGACTAGTCCTCCGGCTCTGGCCCGTGAAATGCACATTTCCCCTCCAAAACTCGTCAGCTTCCATTTCTCCTGCTAACTGAAATACATCCACATTCGGCAGAACTAACTTCCCTCTTTCAACTCTTTAGTAAATAGGGAAATAGGGAAGACTTATAATCCTACAGATGAAAATTTTTTTGCCTTTGCTCTCCTCCCCAAACCCACAACCAAACTCTGAGGGGCGCGTGTAAGCAAAGTGTAGGGCATTAATCTTTTCACAGTTCAAGAGAATGTTGAACTGATCACTGCAAGTGGAGGGCAGACGGAGGCAGTAATTAGTGGGGCTCGTTCTACTCCCTGTCCGGCTTTTCCTCCAGCCCCAGTCAGTCCTCTGTTGAAGGAAGGACATCCTGTGATGATGGCATACAATGTCCTGTTTGTTTATTATTAAGAGCGTGGACCTTGCATTCCTGCTTCTCATTACAAAACAAACCAGATGCTTTACTTCCTTCAATGGTCTTGTGCCTTCAGCAAGGAATCCTCTAATTCAGAGAAACAATGATGCAAAGGGTCCATTTATAGCAAGCACCCCATTACAATTACTGTTTAGATCACTGAAACACCAGTCTCCCACTTTTCCTGCTTGCCTCATATAGGTGGTTGTTTCTGAAATCATCTCTCCTTCAACCTTAGGCTGCAATGTCTTTTCTAACATTTTAAATACACGTGTGCATACACACCCACGTCCCAACACACACACACCCACATATACACACCCAGTCCCAACTTAATGATACCAACTTAGTCACACAATGAAGTGGACATTTGAGTATTTGTTTACGGGAAGAAACAAAGCAAAACAAAAGCCCAACTCAATCATCAAAATATGTCTGTTTATCTTTAACATTTCTTTTCTCTCTTTCAGGAAACTTTTCTAGAATTTCTTTTGGGGGGGGGTGGTGGGTAGGTGGGAGGCAAAGATTATTTGCCAGGAAATGCTTTTTGTGTCTAAAGTCCTTGTACAATCTCTGTAGTACAGAACAATTACATTCCCACTAGGGGACATAAGTAACACACACTCCCTGCTTGACTGCCCGGGGACTGTTATTGCATGTTACGCCAGAGGGGACGCTAGCACCAAGAGGAAACAGGGCTTTTAATCGGCAGATGTGCTAAGGGTATAAAACTGAATGAACAATTCCTAAGAGTTCTCAGAAAGCTCTAAGATGATAATTAAACAAGAGAAATCCAGCCTTCTCGAGAGGGTTTATTAACTGATGCTGAGTCAGCGCCACAATGGACAGAAAAACAATGTAGTCATACTGAAGGCTGGCCTGCTGTTCAAGCAGTCTCGCCTGCAGATGTTAAAGAGTATTTCACTTCCCTTTTAGACTCCAACTCTGTTCTTGGGCCACATACACCATGAAAGTGCTGGTGAGTCAACCACGGTGGAGTAAGGGAACAGGCAAAAAGTTGGATGTTTGAGGTGGGAAGAGGCGATTTGAAGCCAAATATTTACTTTAATGACTGGAAGATGCCAGTGAATCAACTCACTGTTAATTAATATCAGCCTGCACTCACCTTCAGAGGTGGTGAAATGGGCTTGAGTCTAGGGGAGGACTCAAACTTCAAATACCAGTGTGCTGCTTAGCCAGGCAACCCTAAAATTGGTTCCAGGTGCTCCAGCCGGACTGGAGAAGACCACGAGTGGAACTTGAAGGAAAGTACATTTTGAAACACAGTGTTGGGCTAGAAAATCCTTCAACTGTTTGTGTCTGGTCTCAAATAGTACCCCACCCTCCACCCCCATCAAACCATTTTTATTGTGATGATAGCCATCAGGGAGAGGCAAAAATATAATTTAAAATCAAAGATGCAAAAAAGAAAGAAGGAATAAAGGAAGCATGCCCCATAAGAACAAGCATTTCATATAGTCATATTTAGGTATGGTCCAGCACAAAGATGTTACGGTGGGGGGTGGGGAGGAAGAGGGGTGAACTTCTGAGCTCCACTCACCCCTTGTAGAAGGCCCAAGTATCACATTTGGAATACTGACTAAAACAGGGAGATGGTAGAGAGCTGAGCACAGACAGCTATATCTAAGGCTGCCACTGTCTAGAATTTTAAGTCTCGAATGTTTGTTTCTAAATAGCAACTTGATGCATTTTTAGTCACTGTATTATTTCTCTCTCTGTTAGAACGCCAAAAACAAAAACAAAAACAAACAAACAAACAAACCTCAGTTACCTTTATTCGTCAGCATTTGCCAGGCAGAATTCCCTCGTTAAGAGTGCTCACAATGGCGGCCAATTATAAATGATCCAGATAGCTCTGCTCTCGGAAACCCCCCTCTATTCCCTTTGATGGTCTCATCACAACTGCTCAACAAGCCCGCGTCTTTCAGTCTGAGCTACTGGGCCAGGCCTAGTCCCTGAGGAGTTAGGAATTGCAGTGTAGGTGGCCAGATGACTGTCTGGGGAGGAAGGTGTGATAGAATGAAGGGAAACTGAGTACCAAATCTGGAGACCTGACTCCACTTGGGGGGAAAAAAAAGATTTTTTTCCTAAAGAAAGTAAAAAACGGGATGAAATGTGCCCAAGATGAAACGTGTTTTCATTTTCTAATTCAACTCCTGCTATACCCAAACAAGGTCAATGACAGACTAACCACATCAAGAGAACACCCCCCACCCTCTTCTCCCCACTCCCTAGCCACCCACCCACCCTCACCCCCCACACCCATTTCCCGCTTCCTGTAAGTTAGGCATCTTCATGCTGGTAAACATTTGGGGACCAACTGCAAGCCTGAGCTCTAAAAAGAGGGGCGCCACGGCTTTGAAGCCCTCCCACATGTCTCGAAGCCAGGCTAAGAACTAGAGGGACACTTGGCTTTTAAACTTTAACAGCCTTTTCAAACTCAACTCACTGGGCTCAGCTTTCTGGCTGCCTTCCTTTTTTAAAGCCGGACAAGAAGAGCAAGTATGTGTATGAGTGAGAGAGAATGTATGTATGACACATGCTATGTTACAATGCGGCCTGTGTGTCATTGGTATGATATGTGTATGATATGTTTCAATGATGTGTTGCATCAGTTTAAAAATAGCACAAGCCTTCCTTCTTATGACACGGCTCACCGCCCCAGCACTTTGGACAAACATACTCAGGGCCTAAACCTTGGGATGGTGATCCTAGGAGGCCGTGGATGTTTTGAAATGAGGTCAGTGTTTTGACTTCCTAAATAAAGGAAACAAAAATTAAGTAAACTGAAAAACCAGAGTTGAGCTCCCTGCCCTCACTAGGAATAAAAATCTGGTAAGCGCTACCCAGAGGACCTTATAAAACCCGCACGGCGTCTGAAGTCTCAGTATTCACAAAACCACCTGTGTGGATCATTCCGCCTAAGCGTCTCTTCAGCACTCCTTTCAAGCAGACAGTTGTGTTCTTATCGAAACATTCATCTATTCTTAAGTTACCCATTGAGTTTGACATCCACCAACTTAATAAATAAGCAGTTATCTTTTCCATATGATGCATGGAATCCAATGTAGCTTTCCAATATTAGTTTTTATTCCTAATTATGTTTTTATTTTAGTGAATATTCAGACAAGAAAGGGACTTAAATTTCTGAAAAGGCTAGGAGGAAGGAAACTGAAAAGGAAGATCCTCTCTGAACCCAGAAAACGTTTCGGAATCTTGCATTTCGGTGGGGAAAAGGAAGAGAATGAAACTAACAGAAAGCAAAATATAACTGTAAAATTAGGGAGAGAGCAACAGGGAAGGTGTACAGTCTGAAACTCGGGTTTCTCTGACCCTTCTCTTCGCTTAGGTTAAAGGAAGAGTAGTTTTCACACAAGAGAAGGAAGACCACGGGCAAAAGTTTGCTTCTCTGCCCTCATAGTGGCTGGAAAAGGGAGGGCCCCTGGTGAAAATAAAAGGAAAGGATGCAGATAGGAATGGTTTTCTAGAGGAAGAGGGAGGAGGAGGGAGTGAGGTGAAGGAACCGCAGTGCCAGCCAGGCAGGGCAGTCCCCACGGAACAGGAAAAGTGCCCCCATGGTTGGGCCTGCCACTGTGTGCTTCTCCAAAGCCACGCAAAGTTAAGCAAAGGGTCGAGGAAGAAGGACTTCTTATTAAAAATGGGACTGACAATTTCTTCTCATCCTTTCTAAGGAAAGATTCAAGACTGGAGAGGCTTGATTTTTATGTTCCAGGGTGAGTTATAAGAGAAGAGAGAAACTTATAAAGGTTAGTAGTGAAATCATTTGAACTCCCAACCGAAGAGAAAAAAGAAAAAAGAAAAAGAAAGGTAGGACCTTTGTAATTTGTTTAAAGATAGAAAGATGCCCCCCACGCTCTAGTTCAGCTCCAAAGGGAATTTAGTAGGTGGCTGGACTTGAGGACCACAGATCCAGCCAACACCTCATTTCCTGCTGAGGAAACTGAGGGCCAGAGGTCAGGAAGCAGAAAGGTCACCTCTCCTAGCCCTCCTTTTGCTACTTGGATCTTACGTTCAACTGGGAACCTGGTAGATGCCAGCCCATAGACACGCTCTGCTCAGGCAGAGGGCAAAACCAGACTTGGCTCTCGGGGTTTCCAGCCAGGAGGCCAGAGGTCTATCGTGACTCCTCAAATATTAGTAAGGACCTACTGGGCGTAAAGGTACCGTCGGCCAAGAAAGTGGGGGTGGGCGTGGGAGGAAGGGATGCACCTGCTGTAGAATCTTTTAAATGCTAAACTGGTGGGGCGTTAATAAAATTAAACCAACCTAACTCGGTGCATGGGTTCGGAGGATGGTGACTCGGTCTCATAAATGCTCTTTTTCTCCATCTGAGGAGCTGAGAGGCAATGGAAGAAAGAGAAGGCACCGGTAATACAATGACAGACCTCATTTAATAGGCACTTTATCTTTTCAAAACCTCTCTAATGTTGACTTGGAAGAAGCCAGGAAACGTCTTATAACCAGAAGATAGTCTGGAGATTCTGAAGCCACCAGCCCTGGCTTATCTGGGCTCCATCTACGGCCTATTGTTTCCTGCAGGCCCACAGGAAGCTGGAGCAGAAAGGTTTAATGTTCAATAGGTATCTTCCCCCTGAAGGTGTGCCCCTGGGGACAGAAGGGCAACACTGCATTACCCTAGAATAGGACCAATCACAGAGAAAGCACCAGCTCAGGGGTTGTTCGGGCTGGCTTTCCTACAGTTCCTTTTAAAAGAACAGGCACTGTCTTTAGGAGAGATAATCCTACAATGGAGGTCCATTAAAAGTATTAGGATGTAGACTGCCACCATGATCCTCCGGGGAGAGCTCTGTCCTGACAATAGACAATTAAAGCTGATAAATGCAAGCTACTTGTTGCTGTTCTAATTCCTCCTAATTGTATGCTACTTGTCCCTGGCTCCTGCATTCAGGGATGAAGCACGCTACTCTAATCTCCAAAATACCTGACCTACTTCCTAAAGGATCTTTTCAGCACTCTTTTCTTCCCATCTGGACCCCCTTTCCTCTTCTACTTTTCCCTTCTTCCTTACAGCATGAGGGGAGGAGCAGGAAGCGTGTTGGTGTGGAGGGGGAGGTGGGTTTGGAACAGAAGGCTGCATCTGAGGTATTAACTCTGGGGCCTCAGACAGTTTACTAATTGGGAACAGCTAATCGTGCTCACGGGCACGCCCGTGACTCACTTGCACCTTGCATTAGGCTCCACAAGTGGCAAGGGGCACACGTGGATCCAACTGTCATATCAGTGCTAGCTGCCAAATCTGCATGTGCTTATGCGCACGCGGAGTATATGCCTCAGTGATTCTATTTGAAGCTGTCTCACTAATTATGCTGCCACCACCAGCTACTCAGAGCAAAGCATTCAGTCTCCCAAAGCATATAATTCTATCTAAACAACAGAGCTCTAAATGACAGTTTGGTGCCTGCCTGCATGTGTGTGCTCTCCTTGCAGAATCTCTTTCCAGAATCTACAAAAGGAGCAAAATTATCTTTGCAAATCAATCTTGGCCTCTAGAGAATACTTAAAAAAAATTTTTTTTTTTTTTTTTAGTGTTTATTTATTTTTGAGAGAAAGAGAGCGCGCGAGAGAAAGAGAGAGGGAGACACAGAATCCGAAGCAGGCTCCAGGGTCTGAGTTGTCAGAACAGAGCCCAACGCGGGGCTCGAACTCAAGAACCATGAAATCATGACCTCAGCTGAAGTCTGAAGCTTAACAGACTGAGCCACGCAGGCGCCCCTAGGGTATACTTTTTAATGTTGAAAAATCTTTATAAAGCCACCTCTCCAAACCCTTCCCCACTCAGTAGCCTAAAGGGTATATAGTAAACTATCCTTAAAAGCAGTACGGCTTTGGAATTAACAGTAATTTCAACAATCAACAATAATGTGTTGTTGGTAGCTTTTAAAAGAAATCCCTACATTTCAAATATACATACTGAAATATTTACGGGTGAAATTATACGCTTTCTGGGATTTACTTCAAAATCATGAGGAGGGAAGTTGGGGAAGAGATGAAAACCCAGTTCTTTAGTTGATAATTGTTGAAGTGGGTCATAAAGGTGCATTATACCATTGTCCTTAGTATTGAAAACATTTTCTAATAAAAAGGTTAAAAAATAAAACATTAAGTTCTGCCTGACCCACTCAAGCTTCTCATGCTGCGAAACTCAAACTTATCACTTTTCATTAGTGTGAATAAATGTTAAATTGAGAAGCATTAGTATATAATGAAGATGGCACCTGTCTCCGGTCCTGCCTCGTCAAAAGAAGCAATCTCTGGGATCACACTCATTTTAGGGGACATGTTTTTTTTCAGTGCTGGGCAGTGCCCCTTAGCATAAGTGGCATGACAATGGGCACCAAATGGGTTTAATTTTGCCAGTTTCATAAAATTGAAAATTGTGTCTCATTTGATAAACTTTTACAGTGACTATACCAGGAAACGACTAGGAGTCCGTCTTGGGTGGAAAACATATGTGTTGCAGGAGGTAAAACTCCTTACAGACATCTGAACTGGTCCCTGAGCAAAACATCCTCCTCTAGAAGGAGGGAGTATGATCAAAATATTGCAGATAACTCCCTTTTCCTCTGCAGTAGTCCGAGCAAGCAGCTGGCGGCTCCCAGCAGGGCTGCTTAACTGATAAACTGTGTCAAACTCCAACCATTTGTCAGCTCCAAAGAGAGAACAAGCTGAAAGCTGGACTCAGGAAGGAGATTGATCTAGTGCAACACATTAACCGGTATAAATACCAGTGGAAAAAAGTAAACACATTTACCCAGCAAGAAAGGACTAATCACAGGTACCTCACTGCTTAACTCGATGTTCAAAACCCAATGCTCTTCACTCATCAGACAAGTGACATCAATTCATCTTGATGCTCTACCCAGAATATATTTAAACAAATCAAAGTTTTATTTCCCTACAGACTTCTATTTCATTAACAACTAGTTTACACTAACATGAAAAGATTCTGTGCAATTGAAAGAAAGTTTTTCTCAAAAGATACTGTTCTTCTATTTCTTAGGAGAGAACGTTTTCCAAAATCCTATTGGGAATGAAACCACAGTGTGAGAAATCATGCCTCAGAGGGTCATGCATATTAGGTGTACACATTCATTCACATGATTTGGAGCCTTCTTTGAGACAGTCTTAATTTCAGAAGTCTGACCAGCAAAGACCAGCATGATGGTCAATATACAACATCGGGTTATTGAAGTACATGCTTTGCTAGATGCTGGAAGACGGTCACTGTGGTAGGCATGGCCACGGACACCTGGCTTGCAGTCCAGGATGGATCTCTGGGCTCTGTTTGCTGGTGTGTATCCCTTTTTCCTCAAGCTCTGCTAATGAACCCATGCACCCAATGAGGACCTGTCTCTGTGGTCTGCTAGTGGCCTGTGAACAACTCCAGGCAACTTTGAAAAGCCAGCACTCAGTGCAGTGCCTGGCTTGTATTGGATGGTTGATTAATGTGCGGTGAATGAACAGATTAGAAATGGTTCTTAGGTCCCACCTGTGAATGAGGCATCACATAGGCTCTGGAGATAACTTTCTTTGTTTCTAGAGAAAGTGTATACTGCTGCTCAACACTTGCTCAAGGAATTAAAAAAAAAAACAAAAAAACTGTTCCCAGGTAGAAGTCACAGTCATAAAAATGTACATATTTTTGTGGGAAAGGAGGAACCTACCTCTGACAATAGCACTTGAAAAGAAGTTTGCCCACTGAAAAGAAACATAACAGTTTTCCAAGCATAAGTGATTGACATTGTTCTTGTGGGGTCCGCCTGTGCCCACTCTCATACATATGCACGTCCCAGTACTGGACGTCTTCCTAAAATTTTCCCTGCCAATCTTTGGGCCAATCTTTGGGCCTTCCTCCCCTACACAGACACTCCACCCCATAGTAATTAAATTTAACAAGAGCAATTAACAAAACAAACGCCATGCTGCTTCGTGGGCTGATAATTCTGATTGCAAAATTGTTTTAGGATGTGCAAAGCAGTTGAAAACAAAGATAAATACGTTATGCAACCATTTGCATATAATCCATTTGTGTCTGGGAAACACAGTTTCATGTCTTAAATAATGCAGTCTAAAATTACCATTACATTTCAGCTACATTTTGCTAAGCATAATGCCTTCTTCATATGCTATTTTTTTAAAAAAGTTATTTATTTTGAAAGTGAGAGAGAGAGCAGGGGTGGAGGGGAGAGAGAGAGAGAGAGAGAGAGAGAGAGAGAGAGAGAGAGAGAGAGAGAGAATCCCAAGCAGGCTCTGCACTGTCAGTGTGGAGGCGGACACAAGGCTCGATCTCATGAACCATGAGATCATGACCTGAGCTGAAATCAAGAGTCAGATGCTTAACTGACTGGGCCACCCAGCACCCTTCATATACTATTATTTCAGATCTAATGAATCAAATTTGGATTGTTTTTCCAGTGTTAAGACTTTTAAATGGTTCAGAGAGAAGTGCTTCATTTTTCTACTAATAAGTAAATATCTCTTCAGTGTTTTTTAAATGGAAGATTGATGTAAAACATAATACCACCTGATTTCCTGAATGCCTTCTAGAAAAATATTGTGATTTCAAGTCTAATTTGTACATAGTCACTATCACTGTAAATTATATTTTCTGTACACCCCAAAAATGTAGCACAATTCTGATGTTTTGCTAATTATTTAAAACTACGGCCACATAAAATTTCTAGCATATATTTGGTTTTTTATATACTTTGGTTTACCTGTAGTGATTTTTATGATGGTCTTATACCAACTCCCTTGACTTGTGGAATAAGAACATGGTAATGAAGGAAAAACAAGTTTCCTCCAACTATACCTGAAAAGGGAAAGCCTACATTCAATCTAAAATGTACGATCTCCTTTCCACTTCTATAAATCTAATTCGCATCTGACAGTAATAAGATTCTCAGTGTTCTTAAAACTGGGATAATCCACAGGAAAACAAACACAATAGTTCCTGAGGGTCAGAGAAAAGGCTCATCAGATCCAGGGACAGGTAATGGTTAATAGAATAAGGCTGTATTAAGCTTGTCACTGTTGCTTAGTATTATGTCTTTATTCTCAATGACAGAGATCACTGGAAATAAAAATCCAATTGTCTCAAAATATAGAAAGCTGGTGAAAAACCAGAGTGAAAACCATGGCTAGAGTATTACTTTAATTTCTAGAAATCTAATCTAGTATAGGAAATGAGTGGTATTGAAAATTGTTTGCTTTGGGGCGCCTGGGTGGCGCAGTCGGTTAAGCGTCCGACTTCAGCCAGGTCACGATCTTGCGGTTCGTGAGTTCGAGCCCCGCGTCGGGCTCTGGGCTGATGGCTCAGAGCCTGGAGCCTGTTTCCAATTCTGTGTCTCCTTCTCTCTCTGCCCCTCCCCCGTTCATGCTCTGTCTCTCTCTGTCCCAAAAATAAATAAACGTTGAAAAAAAAAAAAAAAATTTAAAAAAAAAAATAAAAATAAAAAAAAAAAAGAAAATTGTTTGCTTTAAAAATGAAGCCACTGAAGGATTCCTTTAAATAACAAACTGTCTTTGCTTTAAAACATTTTTTCAAATAGCACAATTAATAAAATTTGGTTTTGGAGAAAATTTCTATGTTGATACATTAAGAAATTTTAATGATACAAACCAAGTTCTGTTATGATCAAAATTAGCTTGTTAAGGTCAAAAATACCCCCCCCCCCCGCCCAATTTGGTCAATAATCAATACAGTTGATGCTTTCTTATTCAATGCAATTGAGACCAAATTTTTAAAATTATACAAACAGAGGGCACCTGGGTGGCTCAGTCAGTTGAGCATCCCAACTCTTGATTTCAGTTCAGGTCATGATCCCAGGATCAAGCCCCTGGTTGGGCTCTACATTGGAGCATGGAGACTGCTTGAGAGTCTCTTTCTCTCTCTCTCCTTCTGCCCCTTTCCTCTGCTTGCTCACTCTCTAAAATAAAAATAAATAAATAAATAATAAAAATTATATGGTTAAATAAGACTCATGAAAATGGTAAATACTAATCTTAAACATTGTATTTGAAATTAACAATATATCAGTGCATCTCCATTTCCCTGTCTTTAATGCAGGGCCAGGGGCTCTGAGAATGAACCTCTTCCTTCTTCAATCTCCAGTGTCTTTTCTGCATAATCCTTCCCATAATGTATTGCCTTTCAGTCCAAGTAACCTGGGTGCAAAATTCTCCTAGATTTATATCCCACCCCTCTGAAATTTTATCATTGTTTCACCCACATTTATTTCAATTATAGAATTCTTCAACTAGTATTTTTAATGGAGTCAACTCTTAATACTTATATTTCATTGGTTTATACAATATCTAATTAGATTACATAATTACAACTAAGCATCATCAAGTTTGGGAACAAATACAAACAACTCTTGCTAAGTAAACAAGTCAGAAAATACAAAGCATAAATATTCAGAAATATTAGAGAGATGCCAGCTAGAGAGACATGGGGTTAAAAAGTCCGTGGTTATACAGAGGGTAGGGAGAATGTAAAAACATACGGCAAGTTGGCTTAGTGAGGTTAGCTAAGAGCATTTCTAGGTGATCAGCCAATAACTGAATTCTTCTTAATCACCCCACTTGGGTTAGTAAATTGCTTTGAAGAAGTTGATAATGTAAGAACCAAAAAGGAGCTGTGATTTTAAAATATTACTCAGTTTTCCTTTTTATCCACAGTTCTTCTGAACTATGAAAAATGATTTTTAATAACTAGTAAACTTGAAAGATAGAATCCATAAAATAAACATTCTGATCTAAAAGGTGAAAAGATATAAAATAAAACTATAAAATCTATATTTAATTAAGAGGGCATCATACAAAAATATGTACTTTTTCATATGTAGAGTTATCTGAGATGTGTTTCTTAAATTTAACAACAAATAGTTACTAGAAGAGCTCAAATCAGAAGCAAGATGTCTCTTAAGGTTCTACCTGGAAATGAATCAATAGTGATGCCAATAAAGGAAATATTCAGCTAGCAGTTAGCTCTAAAAAACCCACATTTAAAAATAAATTAGTGTTTTATTTTAATTCACGAGCAATCGGTGTTCATGGTAAAATTTCCATAAATAAAGAAGAAATGAATATTTCTTTTTTAAAGTTTATTTATTTATTTATTTGGAGAGATCTGGGGAGGGGCAGAGAGAGAGAGAGAGTGAGGGAGAGAGAGAGAGAGAGAGAGAGAGAGAGAGAGAGAGAGAGAATCCCAAGCAGTCTCCACACTATCAGTACAGAGCCCAATGTGGGGCTCAAACTCACAAACTGTTGAGATCATGACCTGAGCCGAAGCTAAGAGTCGGGCACTTAACCAAGGAGCCACCCAAGTGCCCCAAGAAATGAATATTTCGTAAAATACCACAGCAACTTTATTGCATTTGCTTTTAGATCCCCATGGGATTATCTGATATGCCTTGTTCATAAGTATTCAACAGAAGGCTTTCTACCTGAGATGGTTTAAGTTACTCCTTCCTACCAAGTGAACCCCAAGAAAACAATCATTGTTAACCTTTTAGGGTAGATTCCTAAGTATCATTTTCTAGATGGAATCATATTATAAAGTATCTTATAATCCACTGTTTTTACTTACTACTGCAAACATCTTCCTATGTCGGCATCGTTTTTAATTGCTATAGAGTATTCCAAAGTGCATACATCATAACCATGTTTTATTTAATCAATGATCAAATACACCCTATTACTGTATTTTAAAACTATTATACAGAATGTTGTGAGTAACCGGCAATTCAAGTCTGAAATTCAGGGGCATCGGTCTGTGGAAGGTAACAATCCCTAGAAATCTTATCCAACTTTTATATAAATATAAATATAAATATAAATATAAATATAAATATAAATATAAATATAAATATAAATATAAATATAAATATAAATATAAATATAAATATAAATATATACATATAAATATATATCCCTATAAATCTTATCCAACTTTTATATATATATAAATATATATATATAAATATATATATATTTTTTAAGTCTATTTTTGACAGAGAGACAGAGAGAGACAGAGCATGAGTGGGGGAGGGGCAGAGAGAGAGGGAGACAGAAACAGAAGCAGGCTCCAGGCTCTGAGCTGTCAGCACAGAGCCCAACATAGGGCTCGAACTCACAGATCGTGAGATCATGACCTGAGCCGAAGTCGGATGCTCAACTGACTGAGCCACCCAGGTGCCCCTTTATCGAACTTCTTAATCTCATAAGGGAAGAAACTGACTCCCAGACAGAAAAAAGTATTTTTCTTTTGGTCACCTAGTTACTAGTACAGGCCCATGATATCTTATTTGTAGTCTCCAAATCCAAAAAGCTCTGGAAGGTAAAAGTTGCTTCACTTTTTATTCCCAGGACGATGCACTCACTCTCATCACTAAGATACTACAATGGTGTTCTAATTACTTTCTCCAATTCCAGTTTCACTCCTTTGCAATTTTCATCAACACCCCTGCCACTAGAATTATAACACTAGGTCACTCCTGAGGGTTGATGGGGGGTGGGAGGGAGGGGAGGGTGGGTGATGGGTAGTGAGGAGGGCACATTTTGGGATGAGCACTGGGTGTTGTATGGAAACCAATTTGACAATAAATTTCATATATTGAAAAAAAATAAATAAATAACTCTAGGTCACGGCCTTCCCACAGTCCTTCCTTCCCCGAAAACCTTTCATGGCTCTCATTGCTGCCCACCAGAGACTGTCTGTCGTCCTCGCCTCAATTAGTTTGACTCTGTGTTGTTTTCTGGGGCAAAAGCACTAATGTTTCACTAAGAACACCTCACTGAGTGTATTTGCATCAATATTACTTCTTTAAAATCTGAAAATTTCTGAATTCCTGATCACATCACATCGGGCCCCGAAGGATGTAGACAAGCAAGTGGGATGTGCATCGGGGACAATTCTAGAGCAAGGTCCCCTTCGTCAGATGGTGACTGGGCCTGCAATGCCATGTGCATGACTGATTGTGGCCCAAACAAACATATCCATTGAAGTCCGTTACGAAGTTTTAATATTTTCTCTTCTTACATAAATTTGAAAATAACAAATTTTAAACAATAATAAGATACTAAGCCACCTGTTATCTCGGCAAAACAATAAGTGAAAATCATAGTTCCTTAACACTGTTCAGCTGACCGAAAGACAAGGACAGTAAAACAGCTCAATCACTGTTTAAATCGAAGAAATATCATGATATGCTATTATATCATATGGCCCTTAACGTACGCAGTCAAAAGAAAATGCAGAGACACAGTGGGTTGAGAACGATACACATACACACAGGCACACACATTCATTTGTCACTGAGAGTCTAGATGTCTGCTCCTCCTGGTTGCTGCTTGGTGAGGAGGAGAGCCCGCAGACAGTTCTCATCCTCTCTACCACGCCCTTTAGCATTGCACTTCCCCCTCCCCAGCCCACCAGTCAAATCTACACACGAAAAAAACAGGCCACGTCTTCCGGGGAAGCTCAAAGGCCTGCTGGCATAAGGTTCCCTTCAAAGCATCCCCTGGAAGTCTGTGTGGGTTGAGGAGTATTGAAACCATCCCTTTTCCAGGGAAGAGCTAAACCCACCCCACCGTGTTTCTGTTCTCATTTACCCAGGGCTCACGACATAAATGGTTAGAAGGTTGTCCTGCAGCTCCCCCACACAGACAGCACCACAGACACAGGAGAAGCCACACACACACATCTGGACAAAGGCTCCCAAATGGAACACACTGAAATCTCGTTATCTGGTCTTGACTTTTAGGAGAGCGGGGTTACAGAGAAAAGAGTAGCCGCGTGACTAGTTGAGGGAAAGAAGAGGACATTGATTTCTCTCTTCCTCTCCTCTCTCTTTCTCTCTTTTTCTTTTCCTCTTCCCTTCCTCCCTGCACTGAACCAATACTCAAATTCTATACAAAGGAGAGAAGAGTTGTATTTGGGGAATGTGAAATACCTTAATTGCAGGTTAGACACACCCAATTGTGTGTTGTGCTTTAGTGCAGAGAGGACCAAGAAGTTCTATCTCATTTATAATCTGAAATCCCATATATTACTCCCCAAATATTCCTGCAGAATAATTTCCAGGTTAAATTAGGTGTAGCTACGTTTTAGGATGTGAATTTACTCCTCCCTTGTCTCCTCTCTTCCTGCCCCCAAAGAAATAGCTAGAAATAGGAAGGAGAGCCTCCCCTCACAGGAGGTAAAGATCAATGTCTAGGCCTTGGTGTGCACATAAATGTAAAAGCCCAGGCAAGGGCAGTGGCAAATGGAACACACTGATAGTACGTCATTAAGACAATATGCTCCACAAAAGCCTTCAGTGGTCCCCAAACATTTCTGTATACTAGAACGGCTGGGGGAACTTTAAAATATTTTGATGCCCAAGGGTGCTTGGGTGGGTCAGTCGGTTAAGCGTGTGACTCTTGGTTTTGCCTCAGGATCTCAGGTCATGATCTCATGATTCACGAGATCAGACCCTTGCCAGGCTTTGTGCTGGCAGCATGGAGCTACTTGGGATTCTCTCTCTGCTGCTGCCACTCATCCACTTGCGTTGTCTCTGTCTCTTTCAAAATAAATAAATAAACATTTTACAATAAAGTGGAATAAAATAAAATAAAATAAAATATTTTGATGCCCAGGTAGGACCTAACACCAATTAAAGCAGAATGCTGGTGTGGGAGCTGGAAGTGTTAATTAAAAAAAAAAAAAAAAAAAAATTTTAACGTTTATTTATTACTGAGAGACAGAGCATGAACATGGGAGGTGCAGAGAGAGGAGGAGACACAGAATCCAAAGCAGGCTCCAGGCTCTGAGTTGTCAGCACAGAGCCCGATGTGGGGCTCGAAATCACAAACACCGACATCATGACCTGAGCTCAAGTCAGATGCTCAGCTGACTGAGCCACCCAGGCGCCCATGGCAGTGCTAATTTTTAAAGATCCTTGGGTGATTCCAATTGTGCTGCCAAGTTTGGAACCAATTGCTTTACCTAATCAGATACCCGTCTTTTAGATTATGTATACACTTATAATACCACCTTCCCCAATCCTTCCCTGGCAAAGAAAATGTACTGTGGTCATGGAACATTCACAGGAACATCACCTGAATGTATGACTTTGGTTGATCACTGGGTAACAGACAATCTTCTTCTGAAATTAGCAAAGAACTGGGACAACGAGGCCAAGGACATGAGTTCTGTACTCACAGGGGTAACTTAGGCTAGCTTGGGTCTATGGCTACAGATTATGTCCCTAATTCCAGTTATGGATGAATACTGTGGCCAGGAAAAGAAACTACCACCGAGAGTGTAGATGGGTAAACAACAAAGCAATACTCGATACTAGAGAATCAATGCACAATTCTACATTCTACTGAAAGTGGGTCAGTACGGTCATCTACGTGTATTAGTTTTTTGTCAGCCTTTATATTATTGCTCTTATCAGACTGGATTCTGATCATTCTCTGAATTACAACATGCATGGATGGTCATATCAAGATGCGGATCAAATGTAGATGGATCTTAATGTAGACAGATCAAACCTACCAGTATAAATCGTGATTCTTTGAAGAAATGGTCTGCAAGATTGTTTGAAGAATAAATATTTGAAAATAGCAAAAGCTACTCTTTGGGGTATCGCATGGTGCTTAGCACATAAGCCAGGGCCCAAATATATTCATGAAATGAACAAATGATAGAAGCACTATGCCTTGAGGCAATTTTTCAAATATTAGTGATGCCACCAATATTTACATAGAGAAAAATATTAAAATATGTAAGGTCTGAAATTGTAAGTTAAATCAAAATGGCCAGTATTTAAAAACTATACTGCACTGGCGTAACTTTTCTGCAAAGAAATTTAGCAATATATACCAAGAGACTTAAAGATTCATAACCTTTGATCAGATTATTATACTTATGGGACTATACTGACAAGAAAATAATTTGAGCAATGTTACATAAACATATGAATTGCAATATTATGTACAATCATGACAAAATAAAAACAGTCTGAATATTCATATTGACAGAAGCTGCTAAACAGATTATTACACGGCCACATGATATATGATATGAGTATTACGGGGCCATTATAAGTTTTTAAATAAATGTGATATGAGAGAATGCCTGTGATAAACCACTGGATGAAAACGGCAGGATGCAAAACGGTACTATGACATGATTCCATTCGTGTTCTTTTTACAACTACTAAAAATGTCCTGTCTTTTATGTGAGAGAGAAACTCCAAACAACTAGAAGGGAATATCTGAATGTTGATTCCCAATTCTATTCCTCTAATTAGTCTTAATGAAGTCAACAGTGTTGTCATAAATTACAATTAACTATAATCCTCATCTGACACACACCCGCTGGTCCATATGTTGGGCCTCTTTAGTCAACCAAATGTGACAGCCTTTGAAAACTGATTTAGCTAAAAAACATGCAACAGACACAAAATGACAGCCACCTAGGAAATCTGAAAAGATAATCATTAAAAACAAATTGAGGGGGGAGGAGGGGGGAGAGGAGACGGAAGAATTGCATTAAATCTGTTTTCCCATTTTTCTCCTTCCTTCAAGCAGAAGTTAATCCAATCACAGCTCATAAATAGCTTAGAGAAAAGTTTAAGGTGAAAAAACACACACAGGACTCTGGCAGGCAATTCCTGATTCCCCATTCTCCTCACTGAGGCAAGCCCTTCCACTGAAGTCAGGCAACCAGTTAAGAGGGCAGCGCACAAGAGTGCATTTTTTTTTTTATCCAGCAGAAATATTTAGCTTGGCTGTCTGCCAGGGAATGTTGGAAGAACGGACTGAATTAGGGGATTTACCTTCCTCGTGTTTGGCACGCGTCATTTGGAGTATCTGAGAAGCTCGTCTCTCTTTCTCCAGGGTACCCGAGCAGTGGAGAGGGCTGCCCGACTGAGGGAGAGTAATGTCACTGTGTCCGTGGTTAAGATACACAGGAACTGCATTTACAAATTGGGCATTTTACTCAGGTTCCAGTTTGCTTTCTTTTCACGACCGATACAGTTATAAAAGGACATTCTAGCTATCTATCACTATCAGAAGAAAAACCCTATGAAATCTTCCCTACATGCTAAAGATGCTTCCAGTTTTCCCCCTCTCCACACCACTCTGGAGTTGCTTAAGTCTATAAACAATCTTGGATAACCTTGACTGAAAAACAAAGCTCTGCGTCGTAAGGCAGTGTCAGCCTCTTCATTTATGCCCTACGAGGAGCCGTTATTTTATTTTAAACAAACACTATTGAAACTTCTATTTATAACCAAGTCCCTGAATTTGTTTATGTTTTAAGTGTTTTCATGGGTTGGACCTACGCTAAGCCACTAAACTCCTAGTAGACTCCAGGTGCTGGAGGAGACCCCACAGATCATCTTCTCCTTCATTTTCTGAGAGAGGCTAAGTAACACACCAAAAGTGGCAGCTAATAGAGGCAAAACTGGTGCCAGATTTGAAGTCTTTACCCCCGTGTGCCCGTGTGATCTCTGCAGCCCCAGCTGCCAACCCATCAGGCACAAAGAACAGCGAGTGACCGGAAGCCACTTGCTGTTGAGGAAGACCCCGTCTATGCCGACATAACAATGGCCGAAGGTGGGGACATACCACAGCCTCCAAATAGAGAAAGTTCACCAAGAATAAATTCCTAAAGAAACTGCCTATTTTCATTAGAAAACAAACTAGAGAGGACAATGCGAATTTCTTCATGCAGGAAAAGAAAATGCCTGTCTGTCTTCTCTTCGCAGGAGGTGACATGAGGCTATCGTCCTATCTAGAGTTGGAAAGGTTACCCCAAGACTGCACTGTGTTTCCAGGCCAGAATATCCATCTCATGGCCCAAACCCCCCAGCTCAGTACACCCTGTTAGATAACAGCATTCAATTCTATGACCATGAATGGGAGAGAAAACACTCAGTCGTGCTTTAAAGAAGCACATGATGGGGTGCCTGGGTGGCTCAGTCGGTTGAGCATCCGTCCGACTTCGGCTCAGGTCATGATCTTGCGGTTGTGAGTTCGAGCCCCGCGTCGAGCCCCGCGTCGGGCTCTGTGCTGACAGCTTGGAGCCTGGAGCCTGCTTCAGATTCTGTCTCCCTCTCTCTCTGCCCCTCCCCCACTCATACTCTGTGTCTTTCTCTCTCTGTCAAAAATAAACATAAGAAAGAAAGAAAGAAAGAAAGAAAGAAAGAAAGAAAGAAAGAAAGAAGTGCATGAGTTGAAGTGGGAGAGGTTTATATAAATTTAACTGAACTTGTGTTTAAACTTAAATGAATTGCAAGACTTATGTGAAAAGGAAGGTGAATATACACATCGCACACATATGTACATATGGAAAGCCATCCAGCTACAGCTGAAAACAGGTGTCACCTCAGAAAAAGAACTAGGTCCTGGGGGGGGTGTGTTGGGTTTTCATGGTACACCTTTTGGCAACTTTCAGATTTTGAGTAATGTGAATATATTTACCTGTGCAAAAGCAATTAATTACAACTTAGATAAACTATACATAAATTCCTTTAAATTAAAAAAAAATAATGTTGCTAAAGATGTGCTAAATCATTTATTTATTTATTTATTTATTTATTTATTTATTTATTTATTTATTTATATTTTAGAGAGAGAACATGGGAGTTGGGGAAAGGAGCAGAGGGAGAGAGAGAATCTTCAGCAAGGCTCTGCGGCACAGAGCCCCACGAGGGTTTCGATCCAACAACCCTGGGATCATGACCCTAGCTGAAATCAAGAGTCAGACACTCAACCAACTGAGCCACCCACGTACCCCAAGATATGCTAAACGTTGATTCAGGGCAACCTGACAAACTTATCACGCTTTTGTGTTGTGCTAAAATATATAGAACATAAAATTTACCATTTTATTTTTACCTTTTCAAGTTTTTATTTAAATTACAGTTAGTTAACATACAGTGTAATATTAGTTTCAGGTGTAGAAGTGACTCAACACTTCCATACAACACCTGGTGCTTGTCACAAGTATACTCCTTAATCCTTATCACCTATTCGACCCATCCCCTGCCTACCTCCCCTCTGAGAACCATCAGTTTTCTGTCTGTAGCTAAAAGAAATCTGCCATTTTAATCATTTTTAAATATACAGTTCAGTGGCATTGATTGCATTCACACAGTTGTAAAGCCATCACCAGTATCTATTTCCAAAACATTTTCATCACTTGAAACAGAAATTCTGTACCTTTTAAACAATAACTTCCCATTCCCCTTCACCTCCCTACCCCAGCTTCTAATAGCCTCTATTCTACTTTCTGCCTTCCCATTCTAGGTTCCTAAAAGAATGGATAATATAGAATTTGTCCTTCTGTGTCTGGCTTATTTCACTTACTGTAATGTTTTCAGGGCTCATCCACAAGTAGCATGTGTCAGAACTTCATTCTTTCCATGGCTAATATTCCATTGTATAGACAGACCACATTTGGTTTATCTGCCATATCCATCTATCCATATACCATTTGTATATACCAACTTGTTTGTTCATCTGTTGATGGACACTTGAGTTGTTCCTACCTTTTGGCTGTTGTGAATAATGCTTTGAACACTGGCATACAAGGATCCTTTTGAGTCCCTGTTTGCAATTCTTGTGGGTGTCTATCCAGGAGTAGAATTGCTGGGTTACATGGTAATTCTCTGTCAGGCTTTTTGAGGAAGAAAACTCACATACACTATAACAGAAATTACACTTGTAGGAATTTAGTCTAGGGAAGTAATTGTGGATGCCCCCAGGGAACTATTTACTAGGTTATTGATCATAAGCACTGTTTGTAACATTGAAAAATTAGAAACAAACCAAGTGATTAATGATATAGAATAGATTAAATGTATTATTTATACAAACAAATTGGACGAGGTTGTTTGAGTTAGTGGTTAAGAGAATTGGCTCCAAGGTCATCCTGTCTCTACTATTTATGTGGTGTCTGACTTTAGGCAAGTTAATTACCTTCTCTACTTCTCAAAGTCCTCACCAGCAAAATGGAGATAATAATTGCATTGGGAGATTATCAGACTAAATCAGTTAATACATCCAAAAAAAAAAAAGGGCCTGGCACATAGAATGCGCTTTAAAAATGTCTGCACATAGGGTTAGAATACTTTACAGTAAGTATGTCCTCATTTTATACTAAGGAACAGTGTTGCAGAAGATATGTGAAAACAGAGAAAATACTTGTATTTACAGCTGACATTATTATAATGATTTTTGGTAAAAATGTGTGTATGTGTATATGTATGTATATATGTGTGTTTATATACATATATGTATATCCAGAAAAACATTATAAATATATGTACAAAATATTAATAATCAATTATAACTAGGCTGTAGAAATACTATTCATTTTTTTCTTTTCTGCATTTTTTCAAATATTTAAGAATGAGTATTACTTTTATAATCAGAAAAGAAGTTAAAAATTAGGAGAGGAAGGGTGCCTGGGTGGCTCAGTCAGTTAAGCATCCGACTTCAGCTCAGGTCATGATTTCGTAGTTTGTGAGTTTGAGCCCTGCGTCGGGCTCTGTGCTGACAGCTCAGAGCCTAGAGCCTGCTTCGGATTCTGTGTCTCCCTTCTCTCTACTCCTCCCCCACTCATGCTCTGTCTCTCTCTTTTTCAAAAATAAATAAATATTAAATTTTTAAAAAAATTAGGAGAGGAGCAGAAGAATGCTATTTTTTTAAACACCTATCACATTTTAATTTGGATTCCTAAAATTAGAGAGGTTTTGTTGTTCTATCATCAGAAATGCTAGATTCTAAAATGTAACATGCTTTGAGGGAGAATCACGTAGCAGGAAATTCTCCTTTACAAAACTGTCTACTTGGTTAAAATTTTATTTAAAAATCTTTATTAGTTGCACCTAGGTAGCTCAGTCAGTTAAGCATCTGACTCTTGATTCCAGCTCAGATCATGATCTCACAGTTTGTGGGAAGGAACCCCAAGTTGAGCTCTGTGCTGACAGCATGGAGCCTGATTGGGATTCTCCTTCTCCCTCTCTCTCTATCCCTCCCCCGCTCACTCTCTCTCTCTCAAAACAAAGATAAACATTTAAAAAAAAGATTTTCTTCTTAAAAAAATCTTTATTAAAATCCGGTAATCATCTCTGATGGTAAAGTTCTAAGACTGACTTAACTAAGCCCTCCTCCTGGCTCCCTCCCGCCTTTGAGTTGATCAGCTAGCTCCTGTCCAGCAGTGTGATGAATTAAATGTATGACAGATATGACAGGTGAGGAGTGCATGGAGGGGCTTAACCAGCAGGGATAAGATAAAGCCCCCATTTAAGAACAAAGCCCCCTCCAAAGCTTGCCCATTAATGACCATGAACAGAATCTCTTCACTTGTCCCATTTGGAAGGAGCAAGTGGAAACTATAGACAATGTGTGGTTACATGGGACGGCTGTTTCTCAAAGGGCCTCTCAACTAACTAATTGAAAATCCTTGATTTTCTGCTAAACACATCTGAAAGACAGGCTCAGCTTTCCACGGCCGTGAGTGAGGCTGCTTTTCAATGTTACAGTAATACAATAGACTTAAATTTACCGCGGGACTAAGTGGAATTACTGTATATAAACCATAATATCTATCTGCAGGGATCCAGCTAAGCCCTACAGAGACAAGTCCAGCAGGGCAAATCCAAGGAATTTTGGAAGTCAATCCATTAGGATTACCAAGCAGCCCCTGATTTTGGAAGTCATAGGCTCGATCTATGGAAGCAATGAAGTCTCAATCTTCTTTTATCCTAACCTCTTATCTGCAGGCCTGTTGACCCAGTTTTTATTGAAAATAAACTGATAAACTGCAGATGACACTGTAATTATATTCTGCAATGTTGACATGTCATTACTGGGAAGGCAACCTAGGCACATATGAACTTTTGTGCAGTCATCAAAAACATACTTTGGATAGCGATTTGCATACAAAAGTGTAGCCCTCTTAATACATGTTCACAGTAACCTGAACACTGCTGATGATACATGATGCTAACAATGCACAGAAGGAAAACTGAATTGCTGGTTATGATCTCCTCCCTCAAGACTTTCAGTCACGTTTCATTGCAGCTTAACAACACGAGGCTTTGTACAAGGGGCATGATTACAGGATGCTCTTGGAAAATGTACCGTCATCTAGGGTCTAGTTCTTATAGACTGATTTGTGTGGGAGCACAAATTATTTTTGAATAAATAAGTTCAACTAGGAGCACCTGGGTGGCTCAGTTGGTTAAGTGTCCGACTTCGGCTCAGGTCATGATCTTACAGTTCATGGGTTCCAGCCCTGCATCGGTCTCTGTGCTGACAGATCGGAGCCTGGAGCCTGCTTTGGATTCTGTCCCCTTCTCTCTCTGCCCCTCCCCCACTCACACTGTCTCTCTCTCTCTCTCTCCCCCTCAAGAATAAATAAACATTAAAAGAAATAAAAAATAAATAAGTTCAACCAAAAGACTTCAAAGCTGTAGACATCCTGCCAATACTCTGGAGATAAGATTACATTTGATGGGAGTTCTTGATCATTCCTGTGGTCTGTGCAAGGTTAGTCACATTAACAGCAGCTCTGGCTGGCAGAAGTCCTGCTGAAGACGAGCTAAAAACATAGCAGGGAGCATCATCTCTCTTCTACAGGTGAGGATACAGCAACTCAAGTAAGCAATTGCTCCAAGCTCAAAGAACAATTCAGTGATTGGGGTGAGAACCTACCCAGACCTGTGCGGCACCAAAAGCCTTTCCCCCTGCTGTTCCTCTCACCCCACCCCAGTGGAAATATTCCTGATCCACGCAAGCTTGTATTTCTGCATCTGTGAGAACTCTGGCTAAGTGAGCATTCTTTCCTTCTCACGAAGGAGAACCAGCTATGGGAATGTCTGGAACAGCAGGACCCAACTTATGCCTGCACTGCCAGGAAAACTGGACAGAGGGTTTTCCTGCACAGAGGCCAGGATACCCCCCGGCACCGCCTGCACGTGCTCAGACAACGCGCACTCGTTCTCGCACTTTCTTCCTCCAGTCTCACACAGGAGTACGATTACTCAGATATTCCCCAAGACATCAGATGCAAGCCATGTGGCAAGTACTCTTCAAGTCTCTGTACCTGGACCCATTGCAAAACCTTCCACCTGCATTTCAACAGCTCAAGCCCTTCCCTACTAGTGGAGCGTTTCACTAACAACCTGTGAGAGCCATCGCCATTGCAGCCCTGCAAACAGGCCTGGATTTTGTCTGTCTCCAGCTCAACACCCAAAGAGGACACAGTGTACTACAGCCACATAGACATTCAGGCAAACCTCCCTCGGGCCTTATCTGCGTGACAAGACTTAACTTTCACCACCGGGGCTGGCCTCGCAAAAGGAATAGTCACAACTGAATTACCGTCTCTTTCTCCTAGACAACTACTGTTTAATCCTGCCTCCAGCTGATATTCATTGGTGGAAACACAATGCTATTTTTAGACAGGACCGTGATTTCTCCCTTTCATCTATGAGAGATGTACTTCCTCTTCCAGTCAGGTCCATCCCAGATGCTGGCGTTGGGGTAAGATTTTAGTAGAAGGGCATTACTGCTCTTTGCAAAGTGAGTTCCCTGAGACAGTTTTAAATTCAAAGCTCGCTCTGTTAAAATGCAGAAGTAAACAGAGTATAGGCTAAATCCCCACCAGCCATACTCTTGACACAATGACAGAAGATAATTCGCTTTAAATTGGACTAGCGCACAAGAGGGAAATTAACGAAAATGACGAAAAAGCTTTTTGACGCATTTCTGCTTCCTGCTCTCCATTTCTCAGTTTATCCTCACTCCATTCTTTTAAATCTCAGACCAACAAATGCTTTGATCAAGAACTTGATTCAGCATGTAGAAAACTTAAAATGGAATTTCTAGAATTGACCAATAAATATTTTTTGGTTGATCATAATGCCTATCTTTTGTATTTTTCTAATTTTTAGAAATTATTTTTCAAGGAACCAGGAATTGCTACATTGATTCGTTATCTTTATACAGGAAATCGTGCCTTAGAGGAAAAAAAAAATGTATCACCCAGAGCAGGCAATTGCACCTGATTCTTAAATACCTGGAAATGTGGAGAAAACTCATGCCTGACGTATTAGTAATTTGTGTCCTTGCTTTTAAATGTGTCTGTTCATTTTTTGAATGTGGAGTGGGAGACAGTTAGAGGCAGAGTATAGATTAAGATCAGAAAAACTCTACCAACTTTAGATCATACTAGTTGGTGCCAAGACTGCCTGTTCTGTAGCCAAGATGTGAAAATATTGGGGGTGCAAATACTTGTACAAGGCAGCTTTTGATAATCCAAGCGCATTATTTCCCCTGGCAATTTTTTTTTTTTTTGCCATTTGAAGAATGATCTGGAAAGGAGGTGTTGAGTTAGTTTACACTGACCTCAGCCTGACCTGGAGGTAGAGGTTTTAAGAGCCGAGCAGTGACCACAGTCAGAAAGCCCCGGGAAAACATCACGAGGAAAGGACTGCATTTGCGGGGACCCAAGAGTCACCCCGCCATTCTTTTTGCAGATGGAGGGCATCCTCTTTACCCTTTAGGGGGAAGGGAATCCATTCATCTTCATTAGGCTGTTTTTGGGGTGGGGGCTAGGGGTGGAAGGAAAGGGGACTGCCATTTCCTCTGGCTCTTAAAAACAGAAGCCAGCAGTGATTATTCATTTCAACCACAGTGCCCCCCACCAAATCCTCCCAGGGCAACCAGCGGAGAATCAACCTGGACTAACACATTAGCAGCTCTCCTATTAACCAGCTGTTGCAAGGTGAACGGCAGCAAGCCACAACTTAGTCAAAAGCTGCAATTTTAAAAAGTGTATGTGTTGGGGGAGGGCAAAGGAAACGTAAAAGGGTCTAAATTGATTCATAACCTTTTCTATACAGGAATATCTCCCATCAGAACAATTCCATTTCAAGGCTGTTTCGCTCTTGGAAAATGGCCAGGAGCAGCCAATATTTTTTGTATACATTGCACCTCAATTACTCTGGTGAGATTTTGCTTTCCCACACCCCCATCAGCAACTCTACTGGCAGTGGTGTCTGGAGCACTAAGGAAATGCATCTCAAATTGTTCTGTAGTAGAAGTCAGTGGAAAGGTCAATTTCAAGACAGGAGTTTGCAAGTTATGGAGTAATCTCATGGAAGAAGGGGTTAGAATGAACTCTATAGAACAAAGACATAGAAAACTACCCCTTGGTAATTAGATCTCAAAGAATAAAAAGAAATACTAACTACACTTAATGATGTGTTCCAACATATGTAGCAAAAATGTATTTTCAAGATTCTACAGCTAGTTTCAAATTTGAGATAATCAAAAACTTCTTTACCAATATCCCGAGAGAGTTATAAAAAGCAAGATATGTAGAGAATTGGGGCTAAGAGTTTTTCTGTTTTGATAGATACATCCTACTGATCAGTGTATTATTTACAACTTCATCAACAGCCATTTTCCCCCCATTCTTGCCTATACTGGCATCTTTCAGCTATTACTTTTGACAGTCCAACAAGCAAAATGGTATGGGGTGGTTGGTTTCATATCAGGATAGATCCTCTCCTGAATATATCTTGCAAGTGTGCTTTAGGACCTCTCTACTTCATTTCCAGGCTTCTTGGACAGGTTTATGCTCTAAGTCCCTTCTCTAAAGTAGAAACTGATTGGGACACCTGGCTGGCTCAGTCAGTAGAGCACACAATTCTTAATCTCAGGGTTGTGAGTTCAAGATCCACGCTGGGTGTGGAGCCTACTTAAAATAAAATGAAATAAAATAAAATAAAATAAAACAAAATAAAATGAAATAAAATAATAAGGTAGAAACTGATTGTGGATAGGCCAGGGTTGAATTTGCCTGTTGGATATTATTACCATCTCCTATTGCCTCTGAAATGCATGAAGACCTCTGCCTCTAATTAGGTGAAAGCTTTGAGCACATCACTCAATGTCTCTGAGCCTCAATTTCCTTATTAAGACCCTCAAACTTAACAAGAAGTAGAGTGCCCTTATATCGCAGTAGTTGTTGCTAGAGATAGCTGAAATGAAGTGGAGGAACTTAGAATCTAATTGCAAACTAGATAACATACTTGAAATAACACTGGGGTTATGAGACATAACTATCATGCCCAACACAGAAAAATCAGTCAGAAGGAAAGCCAGGGACATTCTGGATGGGGTGGCAACTCTTGAGCCAGATGTTTAAGGACAGAGAGGATACGAATTGCTGGAAGATGTTCAGCCCAGGGTACTGGAACTAGTTTAACTGTTTGGGCTGAACATTGGGCTGACATTGGCTAAACCCCCCAAAAAGGGACAGGGAGTATGGCATTAGGGGTTGGGGTTGGGGTTCTTGTTTCTTGTGCTGCTTCTAGATCATCTCTTTCCCCCTCCAATCCTTCTTCTGAGGAACAAGACATCATGCATCTGCTAAACCTCAGCTCATCTCCATCGTCCACAGAACTCCTGGTCTATCCCCCTTATTGACTGAAGACTTTTGCATCTGGCTCCCTGTTACTTCTTATTACCTCTGATATCACTTGATCTCCTCTTCCCATTCACCTCCCACCCCTCCCACCCACTCCCATTCCACTTAATGGAATCACACGAGAAGCATACTTCCTCCAAGCCTCTCTCTAATCTCCTCCTCTCCAATCTTCCCACATT
This sequence comes from Prionailurus bengalensis, assembly GCF_016509475.1. Taxonomy (NCBI): domain Eukaryota; kingdom Metazoa; phylum Chordata; class Mammalia; order Carnivora; family Felidae; genus Prionailurus; species Prionailurus bengalensis. The sequence continues at coordinate 95,558,095 of NC_057349.1, read as the reverse complement.
GTCTTTACTATCTTGACTCCAAAAATTCCTCAGGTCACATTAAATCTTCCAATTCAATGACAAGTTGCCCTACTTTGTCACTTTCTGATATTTACCTCTTATCCTGACTCCCCTCACCAACCAACTTCTAGTCAATGATCTATCTTCTCTTGCATATAATTTTCAGTTGCATGGTCCCTCTTCTGTCATACTTACCCCAATACCCAGTACTCAGAGTTGTCTCTATCTACAGACTCTACTTCTTTTTCATTCCAAACTCTCCCCAGTCCACTGCAGTCAAGCTTTCATTCCCACAATTGCACTGAAATCAAATCTCCCGTTCACAAATGACGTCCATCTTGGCGAATGAATGGGCAATTTTCTGTTCTCATCTTGTTTGTCTCTGAGCAGTACGTGATACAATCATGCTCTCCTTGAGAAAATCCTTCATTTGACTTCTGAGCACTATACCCTCCTGTTTTCCTACTACCTCACTGGCCACTGCTTCCAGTCTCCTTTGTTGGATCCTCATATTCCTCCTTAAAAAGGTAAGGTGACCTAAGGCTTAGCTGAGCATCTAGTGCTTGGATTTAAATAACCTTCTAAATGCTGTCAATTCCCAATTTTAGATTTCTAGCTGGGAAAAACTCCCCGTCTCCCAGAATATCTATAACCAGATCCCCCACTTGACATCTTTATTTGGACATTTTGTGGACATCTCCATCCTAACAGTCCAAAATAGAATTGATTCTGTCTTCTCCAAATTACTCTTCTCCCTGTCTTCCAATCTCAGTGACTGGTATCTCCATCTAACAAGATCAAACTTAGCAGTCATCAATTCTTTATGATTTCCCATTTCTCTCTATCCCCTCCTCCTATAGCCAATCCTTTCAGCAAGTCTTACTGGCTCTTCCTTCCAAATATATCCCAAATCACCAAACCATATCTCACCATCTCTACCAGTACTATCCTAGCCCAAGACACTATCATCTCTTGCCCGGACTGTTGAGTCTACTAGCAGGTGCTCTCTCCATCTTGTCCTTTACTATCTACTCTTGACCCAGCATCCAGAGATCCTGTTACAGCATAAATCAGACCACATCACTCCAATGAGAAAAACGGCCAAGGGCTTTCCATCATCCTCAGAATAAAATTAAGTTACTTACTTGCCCATGATATAGGAGACCTTTCATTTTTATCTCATCTTCTTTGTTATCATAATGGCTCTTCAGACTCTAGTCACACTGGTCATTTTGCTGTTCCTCTACCAAACTAGCTTATTCCCACTTTCGTATCTGTACCATTCCCTCACTAGACCTTTACATGGATCATGTCATTAAGGTCTATACTTAAATGCCACCTCCTCAGAGATACCTTTCTTGTTGACCTTTATCTAAAATAGCACCCTATCTCATCATTGGCTACATACACTTGCCCTGTTTTAATTCCACTACCATGATCACTATCTCTTATCAAATATTTGAATTTGTGGGGTGCCTGGGTGGCTCAGTCAGTTAAATGACTGACTACTGATTTCAGCTCAGGTCATGATCTCACGGTTCATGAGTTTGAACCCCAACCCACCCTCCCCCACCATGGGCTCTATGCTGATGGCACAGGGCCTGCTTGGGATTCTCTCTCTCCCCCTCTCTCTCTGCCTCTGCCCCATTCAGGTGTGCAGGCCTCCACATGCACTTGCATGCTCCCCCACCTCTGAAAATAAACATTTTAAAATATTTGAATTTGTATTAAATAATTTGTTTGTTTATTGATTTATCTGTCTCTCCCAGTAGAAAGAATGTAATCCCCACTGGGCTTACGTTACAGAATATCATTTCTTTTTGGGTGTGTCTTTTTAACACCATATCCTTAGCACTTAGAAAACTGGTTGGTACTTGTAGGTACTCCAGACACATTTGTTGGATGAAGGAATTATTAAATGAATAAATGGATGGAGAATGTGAATGCTACAAATTTAAGTTTCGTTTGCTGAGTGATTATTGAGCACAGTGATTTCTTGAACAGAAACACTGACATGAAGTAGGAGCTAAAGAAATAGACCAGCAACTTGTGTGAGAGAGTGAAAATGGAAGCAATTGGAGGCCAGAATCACTTGTTCTGAGGCTATCCAAGAAGTGTCTGAGAGTTAAAAAGAACTCTTGCCAAATTTTGGTGCAGGGTAGTATGTAATGCAGGAAGAAGCCAAGGAGAGAAAGAGTCACAAAACCTGTCAAGAACGTAAATCTGTACAACCAAGAGGTGCCCCTTGCGCAAGTGGGAAAGTCAGGAGGAACTGGCATGGGGCAAGGGAAAAAGACTATAAATTAATTTGCATCATGTACCACCTACTTTTATTTATTTATTTATTTATTTATTTTGGTTGGATACAGTATACTTTATTGATGGTACATGATAAGGTAGGGCTCCCCAAGCCCCTCCCCTTCTTCAGGGGGTCACCACAAATTATGCAGTCGAGTTTCCCACATTTGGGGAAATCGCAGGGGTCAGCACATCCGGAGTGCAATGGATAAGCCTCGCCCTGGGAAAACCACCTTCGTGATCATGGCATCTCCCCTGCCAGGTAAGTATAAGTACTACCTACTTTTAAGAGCAATAGTTAAACCATGAATTTCAGAATACACCTCTCCTTATTTTCTGAATTATCTATATTTAAATATTAAAAAGAACATAAATGATCTGAGACCCATTTTCTTAGAGTTAGAACAGTACAGAAATGTAAGCTGAGTTTATATAGAGTAAGGACTAGGGACCAAATGATTATTACATCAGTATCGTTTTATTTTTTTTAATGTTTTATTTATTTATCTTTGAGAGAGTGTGTGTACATGTGCGTGAGTGAGGAGAGGGACAGAGGGAAAGAGAGAGAGAGAATCCCAAGCAGGCTCTGAACGCTGCCAGTGTAGAGCCTGATGCAGGGTTTGACCCCACGAACCGTGAGATCAGGGCCTGAGCAGAAATCAAGAGTTGGATGCTTAACTGACTGAGCCACCCAGGCACCCCACATCCAGTATCATTTTAAAAGAGGATTTATGGTTCTGGTAGGAATCCTGTCACTTGAAATAATTTTAAATGGCTCTTTGACATGCTTCCCTTTGAAATACAGTGAATTTAGCATAAAGATATGTAAAGTTGATTTACTGAAAAAAAATTCAGTATTAGGCAATACACCAGTAAAGTATCCTACAAACTCAGGAGAACACACACACACACACACACACACACACACATATACTCCTTTCAACTTATACACTATACAGTATGAATCCCAAATCAACAGTTGAAAAATTGCCTCCCCTCAAGGTCTACAAGAAAAAGCTGCATTTATGTAAATATATATGGCAGGTGTATGAGGTAAAAAAGCTTCTTTTGACCTTGCTGTACAAATACAACATTAACAAGAGAGCTTGAACATGCTTTTCCCTAAACCACTCATAAAAATTCTTGAGGTTCTTAACCTTACTGGAAAAGAAAACCTCAGATGACTATAAAGTAAATACACAGCATATTCTCAATATCATGGCCATCTTCAAGCAATTTCTCACACTTATAATGCATTTATTTTTATATAAAGCAGATGCGTGTCTTTGGGGCAAACCATGCCTTTTATTCTTATGTTGTGAAAGTCCCTTCTAATTAAAACAGGAAATACAAATTTCCTTGTCTAGTTCTAAGGATAAGTCGTACTTAGCACAAGCAGCTGTCTGCAATTTCTGACGAACCCTCTCTGGCTGTTCTGAACATGCGCTGCTGAAGTCTTATTTTGTGGGCACTTTTGAATCCCCCTTCCAAAAAACAAAAGGCACACCCAGGATCCTTGCATTCCCATCCTCCAGGGTCTTGCCTGCTTTGGGCACCTTCACAAGCTCAATTACACACCAGCAGGGTTGCGGCTTCAAAACCTTACTCAGAACTGAGAAAACGGAGTACGTTCTGAAGGAGGAGTTCAGTGAAAAGTGAAAAATGAGACGTCATTTCAAAGAAAAAGCTAGGGATTGAATGGATAGAATGTGAGTGAATTTCTTTAAAAAAATCATTCTTCTTTAAATGCTTCACGTTATAGCTCAAATTGCAATTAAGACGACTCTGGTCCCACCCTTCTAATTAAAAAGCACAAGTAGTTCCTTTACTGACCACAACAAAGGGCAAATAGACTCAAACCCACTTCCTCTGCAGCAGCTTCTCTCACTGCTTCTGAGGGGTTCGTGTGTGGCTGATAAAACGGGCTGTTGGGTCTGAGGGATTAAAAATCCAAGCCAGTTCATACACCTCGGAGGGGATTAGGTATGCTGTTTGGTGAGCGAGACGGTTTTTCCACTCTTGGCAAGCCTAGATTAATATTTCTACTAATTGCATTTTAGGAATGGCCAATTAGTTGAAGTCGGATCACCTGCACAGGAGAGGGGGCAGGAAGGTGGAGAGACCAGAAACTCCCCTTACCCCCTGAGGGGATGGGGGGGGGTGGCTCCCAGCCCAAACTCCCCTGTGCTTCCTCCAAACCTGGAGGACTCACTCACTGGACATCAGTTAGGAAGGCCGATACCCCAGATCCTGTTGGACTGCACCCACGAAGGGTTGGGGATGGAAGTTTGCGCTTAACTAATGAAATAAAACTGCTTTGTAGCTTCATCTGTTAAGAATTATGATATAGAAGTTCTTGACTTCAAAGGGTTTTCTTTTAATCTTGAATACCTCAATTTTTACCTTTCTCAGAAACAATGTGTTTCTTCCTGGAGTGAAAAATATGATGTTTGTTCTCAAGACTGAACCCCTCTCCCAATTCCTTTCCCATACATACAGCTTTAATTTTATTTGACCTCTCAGTCAAAAGAGTCTTATTACTTCTAAACTTGCAAATTCAGCAAAGAGATGGCTGGGTCTTGAAGTAACCACAGGCACACTGGCAACTAACATGTCAATAATGACTGTGAACCCTTTAAAAAATCTAGTTAGGAGCCAGGAACTGCACCCATGATTCTCCATAAACATGGCAAGAAAGTTAGTTAATAAACACCAACTAACTTTTTTCAACTGCAGCAATAAATCGTTCAATTGGTGGAATGTCCACAAGTTCTGCTCAAAACACTGTATGGATTGTTTAATTAGCAAACTCTTGCAACACTCAACAAATAGATATTGGCAAGTTAGGGAGACACAAGGTCCCTGAAGTATTAACTGCGCCGATAATCTAATCTGCAGGCGTTTCAAAGGGACACATATTCCATTCTTCTTCTTCTTTTTTTTTTTTTTAAGATTTCAGATCTTCAAATGGCAAACATTTGCCATTTTAAATGTTCTAACAAGTAAATAAAACATAAGAAGCACACAGACAACTAGTTGTACTAGTGAACCAGGATGCGAATCACACAATGGGCCCCAACCAGATTAATACAATGTCTCATATACATAATAATGCAGGACATGTATGCATCCTCTCAGAGTAAGAACAGCATTTTTTCATACATTTAAAACTACATCGGGGCGCCTGGGAGGCTCAGTTGGTTAAGCATCAGACTTTGGCTTGGGTCATGATCTCATGGTTAGTGAGTTCAAGCCCTGTGTCAGGCTCTGCGCTGACAGCTCAGAGCCTGCTTCGGATTCTGTGTCTCCCTCTCTCTCTCTGCCCCTCCCCCATTCACACTCTGTCTCTCTCTCTCAAAAATAAATAAAATATTTAAAAAAATTTTTTAACTAAATCAATGAAAACAATATTCCTCAAAAGTCAAGTCTTTCTGTTTCACCAAACTGCAAAGTAGGGTCTTAGCAGATAAACATTTCAGATCCCCACCCAGTCTCCTACCAGCCAGAGTATACAAAGGTTCACTTGGCAGTGATTTTTAGTTGTTGAATGATCTTGGGGCATAACTCTGTGACATGTTTTGAACGAAGAAGTGTTGAGTGGGAAGGGTCATCCTTTGCAACAACTCCTCTGTAAAGTCACCAACACTCAGAGAAGGTAAACAGTTCGGATGTGGTGAAATGAATCCTAAGCCATTAATGTGGGGAAATTCATGGAGGAGCCAAGCTTAGAGGGAATGGTTTCCTTCCCTGGCTCAGAGAATCCAGGACCGACCACACTAAGAAGTGCTGGTTAGTTGATGAAACCCAGGTCATAAATCCATTAGCAGTATAGATCATTTCAATTCATTTGTTCCAAAGGTACAAACCAAGTGCCAGTATTCACGATAGCGATGTCTTCAACAAAATGGTGTATATGAAAATGTCAAAACCATATCCTTTACGATAAGTTCAAAATATATGTTCCCTTTGTCAAAGGGTCAGTAAGTAAGGCATTTTTGCTTATAAAAGAATACATACACACTATTCTCATAAAGATAAAAGAAATGTATATCTTTTCTCGGCATAGAAAAGTTTGAAAAGCATTAAATCAAGCTTCCTTCTCCTTTGTCCTTAAAAAGTACAGCTACGATTCATTACCATTCACCATAAAGTAATTGATTAAGCTGCATGTAGCTATCCTTAATTCTACCTGAAGAAATGAAAATACACATGGTCCTTATCTTAAAGCTTATACATTAATCTGACACTGATCCTCTTAGGCTGAAATGTTTAAGTCTTCCATAGATTAATTTGTAAAGCACAAAAGAAAACACATAACATTTACTGTTTTAGTTGAAGAGCTATGCTTATTATCCATGAAAAGGTCTTTTAAATACTTGACACATTTTTTGAAAGAAAATCTTGACAGAAAACCAAATACCACCAAGGACCTGCTCCCCCACTATCCTCAAAACACACACAATTCAGAATTAGTTTTAGGTGACAGATACAGACAGATGGGAACAAGTAGCAATTTGATTTGCAATTTAGAGCAGAAGTACAACCAGGCGTACACACAAAAGATTTACAAATCCTTGTAAGAAGAAAGAAGCGAATCATTTACCTGAGGTCAAAAGGCACTGAAAAACCCTTCTGTAAAATATCAGAGTTTATACCTTCCTTCGGTTTTCTTTATACCATAACTATGTGAAACCTTTTAGATGATCTTGTTCTCTATTTGTCTGCTACAATCAACTAATGACAGCTACCTTGGGGCGCCGTCAGTTTTGGGGTCAGCCGTTTCATCCAGCAGTAGTCAGACTGATGCTGCAAGCAAATGACCTATGATCCAAGAATTTCATTCCATGAAAAAAAGAGACCAACCCAATGATCAAGCTCTGCAGTGAAACCCCAGAGGGGCTTTTATTCTGGAAGTTGTTACAAGTAGTTCATAACCTTTGTACTCTAGACACTCATTCAAACTACCTCACCACTCTGTAAACCAGGGGCTAAGGATGCTCGAAGGCATGAACTTTCTACCCAGAGTATTGTAAACATTTGGGGGAGGCACAGAGCTACTGCTAAAATAAACCATAAAAAGGACATTAGCCACGACACTTTTATTCAAGGAGCCTCTCTCAGTTCAAGGAACTCAATTTCGACTTCAACCCGTTTACTCAAGAGCTAGGTCCCAACAAGGACAAGCAAGCCACTTTAGAACTCTGGCATTTCAAAATTTTGCCAGCATCCTTAGGTGCTAATAAAAAGTATAGTTAAGAGTTAAAAGAATCAGGATGCAATAGAGTAGTATATTTATGTATTTATAGTCTGGGTCTCACTGGTGTTTTCTCTCCCTTTTTTTTTTTTATCGTAAATGAAACATATAAAAACATGTAAAGGGGAGAATGTTACTCAAAAGAGATTACTTATTATTTATTATTTCTGCTTCATCCTAATTTGAATGTTTCAATTTTTTTTGATGTTTATTTTCTGAGAGAGAAAGAGAGACAGAGAGAGAGAGACAGAGACAGAGAATGAGTGGGGTAGGGGCAGAGAGAGGGGGGGACACAGAATCCGAAGAAAGCTTCAGACTCTGAGCTGTCAGCACAGAACCTGACTCAGGGCCTGACCCCGTGAACTGAGAGATCATGACCTGAGCCAAAGTCGGACGCCCAACGGACTGAGCCGCCCAGGCACCTCTGAGTGTTTTAATTTTAATTTTTGATTGAGCTTTAGCTTTCATTAAGAGATTATATAACTTTAAAAACCCATGAAGAGATCTTCATTAAGATCTTATTAAGAGATCTTCTGTCAGGTTCAAAGATGTTTTGATTACAAATTCAAATTAAATTTTTTGATCCTACACTGCAAAAAGCTTTTTCTTTTTTGGGGAGAGAGGGAGAGTAGAGAAGAAGGGAGTGGCCAATGTCAACTCACTGACTATCCTCCAAAAACTGGTATCAATAAAATCATCAGGGGAAGCAGGAAGTGAAATTGAGTTAAGTGAATAAAATAAAAGACTAACTGTATTCTAAAACTCATATTTAATTAAAATAAAATTTTATGCTAAAAACTACTTTAAATTAAAAAGTAAAGTTGTAGAAAATAATAATATATTATAATTTTCAGGTTTTAACTACCTCAAAGATGACCATGGTTTTTTTAAGTTATATAATGTAGACACACATAGTTAAGAAGTATTTGGGTGTATGGGCACCTGGATGGCTCAGTTGGTTAAGCGTCGGACTCTCGACCTGGGCTCAGGTCACGATCTCACGGTTTGTGAGTTCAAGCCCGGCATTGTTGAGCTCTGCGCTGACAGTATGGAGCCTGCTTGGGATTCTCTCTCTCTCTCTCTCTCTCTCTCTCTCTCTCTCTCCCTCTCCATCTCTCTCTGCCCCTCCCCTGCTCATGCTCTCTCTCTCTCAATATAAATAAAGTTAAAAAAAAGAGAAGTACTTGGGTGTACATCTGCCATCCCACTAAATGCATCATCAATTGCTAACAAGAAGATAGTCGCTCTTCCAACAAAGGATCCAAAATAATTGTTGAATTTAATATGTTGGATATTTTACTATGCTACAGTCTGATGAGGTAAAACATGTTATTTAAATAAAGTTGATAATTATTTTTGGAATTGTTAGTTAAATGTAAAGCATATACAGTGTAACAGACACAAAAGGCATCTGTCACCTAGAAATTCAAGAAGACCTCTAACACAGATGATGTAAACAACTTTCCCATAGAGTAAAAAATATTGCCAAAATACTCAGTTCACTTCAACGAACAAAAAAGTATGTCTTAATCACAATAACCTCCAATGCACTGGACCCAATTTTTACAAGTTTCCTTCGGTATATCTTATAATAAAAATGTCTTTGAACAATATTTATAATGGCTGATTTTTTTAGTGTGGTAAAATATACAGAACAGAAAGTTTACCATTTTAATCATTTTTAAGTGTACAGTTCAGTGGCATGAAGTACATTCGCATTGTTTTGAGACCCTCACACTGTCTACCTTCCAGAACATTTTCATCATCCTTAAACTCATTAAACAGCTCCCCACTCCTTCCTATCCCTAGTCTTTGGTAACTTCTATTCTACTTAATGTCTCTTTAAGTTGGACTATTTTAGGTACCACATATGAGTGGGATCATATAGTATTTACCCTTTTGTGTCTGGCTTATTTCACTGAGCATGTTACTTCTTTAAAGAAATATAAATTTTACTTCTCCAATTTACATATGAAAAAAGAAAACAAACTTGTTAAGCCCAGAAAGTAAAAAGGCAACACCATTCTGAAAATACAGCATAACCATCATCAGCCACCCACTCACCTTTTCAAAAATAATTTTTGCCTTCTCTAAAGAAAATTCAAGATTCAGCATCAATTCGCCTTGAAGGGCTCAGACTTCAGAATCTTCCTGGACAAGCCATGCTGTGATCTACTTCTTGCCTGGAAAAGAAAGTTATGCCAGCTATCCTAAGCAACCCTTTGCTGCACCACACACCTGTTCAGACAACGGGTCAGTTAAACAAGCAAAATAACAGCTGAGAAAGCCAGGTCAGCTACCCTATGATTTGAAAGACATTTACAGAACCAGTCCCCCTTCCCTGCCTTCTTTATGTGAAATAGCAGTTGAAGTAACATGATTCCTTCTCTTCCTGTTTGAAGAGACAGTGAAAGCCCTCCTGCTGTGAGTCCACTCTCTAAGTCTGGGGAAGAGGCCTCCTCAATCCTCCAGCTTAGTCCATAAGCCTGGGTCTACAGGGAAAAGAAGACCCATTCCACTGTGGTTATGTTTGTTTAAGGAGCCAGGTCCACTCAAAGAGTTAACGATTAACAAGGGCCATATTACATGTCACATTTTCTTGTTGCCATGCTTTTCACTCCTAGGTATAATTAAGGAGATGTTTTTGCTTTCTGAGCTTTCTTAAGCTTCTCTTCAGCTGGGCTCACAGAATCTGAATGCGAAAAATACGCAAACTGAATGGTTAAGACTGTGGACTTATGACAGCTGAAATCTGATTTTTCTATAAAGAATTTTGTTTTTGAAACTGATACTACCCAAAGGTATAGCAGCAAAACCAACCAATCAGGTGTAAAGATTTTATGAGCGAACTTCTTCCAAATATGTTTTTATAACATTTTCTCCAGGTACAACTTGTTATTAGATTATAAGTACAAAAAGTACACAATTCTTTTTTTGATGACATGACTTTTAAAAATGTTCTCCTTTACTTGTAACTTCTGAGTAGTGTTTCTTTCAGTCCCTCGGATATGAGTATATTGGTTTGCTTTCTTTTACCTCAAGGAAGAAAAAAGAAAGGATGAATGGCCCAAATCTACTGGCTCAGACAAAATATGTTTTTGAAGGTATAACCTAAGACATCCAGTGCACAAAACTAGCAAGTCTATGAAGAACATTTAATCGAGAAGGAAATTTTGTCTTGGTAAGTAAAATGGATGGAGGGAGAAAACCTAGCACACCCAGAAGCCTGACAGTTCAAGAATATACATTATTATGAAATGATCTCATCTGTTTTTTGCAATCAATCAATCAATCAATCAATCAATCAATCAAACTTAAAAAGAATCTCAACACTTCAAATCCTAACGTACTACACAAAACTCTGGATAAAAACAAAATCCCTTTGTGCAGTATTTCTCTTTTACGCTTTCATTTTAACTTTAGTAAAGCTCTTCTGGTGTTCTTTCAAGATGACGCAATTTTAGAATGTTCTATGGAAACTTAGAGATAATGCAGTATAGTATAACAGTATCCAAACATCTTTTAGTGGAACCACCACCAATCATCTTTTCTTTTTTTTCCCCCCTTATATTAAATCTACTGAAATCTTAAGTAATCTGAACAAATAAAATAGATAAAAGCAGAAATCTGGCTGGGACGCAACATGGCGATCCCAGGGCCCAAGTTTGAGAACCACTGTGTGTCATTTTACAGAAGTGGAAACAGAGGCCCAGTAAGGTTAGGTGACTTCTCCAAATTCACATTGGACCAGCATCAGAGTTGAGATGAGTCTGCTAGCTTCTTACTCAGTGCCTACATTACTCTCCACCAAGTCTTAATGTTTAGGAATTTCAAATAATTTATTACTTTGCACTTGTAGGAGAACTAAAGCAGCACAAAGATGGGGGGCGGGCGGTGAGTGTGTGTTTGAAATTCCTGATCACCTGAATTTGGGTTCTTAGGCCAAAGAGATGAGAAATAAAGAAAAATGGAGAAATAGGGAAAGGAAGAGCCAAACTGAAATAAAGGGTAAAGGCAGCCACTCATCATTCTTTCCTATATTCATTCGCCCAGTGAAGTTATTACAGACATGGTGCCAAGTACTGAGAAAGATGCCAAGACAAATTAGGACACTGTTTCTGGGCACAAGGTTCCAATTTGGCACAGTGCACGCATGTGCATACAGTCCTAGGCAGGATGTGACAGATGCCACACAAGCGACACAAGAGAGGCAGAGAGGAAAGAGCAATCAGGGCAGGGTGCCAGAGAAGGTGTCATCTGAGCCAAGCCTCCAAGAATATGGTGAGTGATGGAGGCACCAAGCACGGATCCCAGCGGCCGCAGCTGGACGAGCAAGGTAGAAAGAATGAAGGCCTCTCTCCCATCCACACTGGCCAAAACGAAGGATTTGGGAATCTCACACGATTGTGGGAAGTACGTCTGGAAAAGTCACTTTGGGCAGAACTTTGAAGCTGACCCTACTCTGTGGTGTGGTGAAGAGAATGGGGTTGGGAGTAGGGAGAAGAGAGGTCACCAGGAGACAAAGTAAAGACCAAGGCTTCTCACTGGGGGCAAAGGACTGGGCGAAGGTGAGGGAAGGGAAATGTTTATTTACTCGAGGGATGAATGGAAAACACATCCTTATAGAAATAAGGTGTTTAAAATCAGGTCAGCTACCTAAGGGTTCTTGGTAAAAGGAAGCTATACATGTCAACATTTGTTGACAAGCTCTACTCTGTAAAAACTATAGAGGCAGCAGAGGCAGCTTTTGGGGCTACAACTAGTTTGCTTTCTAGGGTCACTTTCTTTACAACTTCACTCCCCTTTCTCCAAACTTGGCTGCCTACAAAAGTGCTAACATAAACTTGGAAAGCCTTTCCCTGCTAGTCAGAGAAGAGAGCTTGAAAACACTAAGGAATGGAAGAGGTTAATTCTGAAACAAGACCAAAGTAACACCGAGGAAAAGAAAGAAATGTCTTCCCCTACCTTCCTGGCCTTCAATATTCCATAAAACACATTTCTCTCCTGATAAGACCCTGTGCTGACCAGGCAACCTTTACTGCAGGTTCACTAACTGAACTAAGCTGTCTTTTTCAAGGATATCAGTGCAACCAGAAGAGCCATAAAATTGTGAAATTTCGAGAAAAGGGGGCTAAGTCAAATATAGGCTTGGCTTAGCCTGATCTGTCCAGGTGTGGACACAGCTGAACTGCTGACAAGGCGATAATGCAGTGTGGTCTGAGCACCCACGTCCTGCCCGTCCCCACTCACGCACTGCTCCTTCCAGAGGTACTGTTGTTGACACATGCAGGGCCTGTGCCATCAGAAGTCTGGAAAAGAGAGAGGAATTTATCCAAATTCTAGTCATTCATACCAAATAAAATATAAACGAAGGCCTAATACTCATTTGCTAATGCCACTATGTTTTACAATTTCTGGCATAAGCTGTTTTTTTTTTTTAAAAGAAAGTAGAAATGTGTCAACTTATTTTTTTTTTTTTTAATGTTTATTTATTTTTGAGAAAGAGAGAGACAGAGCATGAGCAGGGCAGGGGCAGAGAGAGAGGGAGACACAGAATCCGAAGCAGGCTCCAGGCTCTGAGCTGTCAGCACACAGCCTGACGCAGGGCTCGAACTCACGAACTACGAGATCATGACCTGAGCCAAAGTCAGACACTTAACTGAGCCACCCAGACGCCCCTGGCATAAGCTGTTTAAGAGGTACCAAATCTGAAGTCGTACAGGAAACCAAGGATCAGCGAGGTACAGGGTGTGCTCTCACTTGCCTAATCAACAGTGAAAACTGACAACTATCCAGGGTTCTCAACTTCTGGCTCTTAATCTCCCAGTTACCATGGTGATTTTCTTATTAGTCTTTAAAATTTTAGTGAAAGTCAATGTAATTCTTATTCCTTTGGTGCAACCATTAAAGATATTGCAGCAAAATGTACCTCTAAAGATACGGCTGACAGGAGAATTGCAGTGGTGATCCTAATACACATTCCCCCCCTGGAAAGTCCCAGTCAACTTCCTTTATCGAAGGTTTACCTCGTTAGATCTTACTCTTGTGTGATTAGCTAATCCACACACAATGAAATGAAAATATGCAATTCTCAACGTGTCTTTTGACCAGCTGTTCATGTGTCTGTCTCCCTATGAGCATTTCCTCCAAAGACCTATCTCACTGGTAAAGACCATTTTTCAACTGTACCACGCCAATAAAACCCAACTTAACAACTTCTCTCACTGCCCTCAAGACCTAACAAACTTGCATAGACTTCAGTTGCTGAGCAGACTAAAAATGAGGGGTGGGTTCCATGTAGTACCTACAATCAAGGAAACAAAAGATTTCAAGTTCTTCCCTCACCTCCATCAGTTACTCTTTTTCCTTTCCTAATATTTCTGATAGAGCTGTTGGCAGAGAAGTCAAAATGGATCCGATGTGCCTGAAGAATTAGGAAGACCTGGGACACTTGGTCCTATGTATTTATTAGTTTGTTAAAACACCAGGAGAGATCATATAAATCACTTGATATAGTGATCATCAACCTCTTAAGGGAGTCTTGTTTTTCTAACTTGAAAAATACCTATGGCAATCTTATCTGAAACTTCAGAATAACTGTTATTAGGAAGAACATCATTTTTCCTCCAAAAGAAAGAATATCTTTCCAGGGTACAATTAGAAGCTCAGACAATTTCTTAACCTTGAATTTATTTGTCTTTCATTCCTTTTTAATTTGGCTCAAATAAGTCTCTCTCCCACTGTTGATGTAATACTCACTTTTCCACTCAAGCAGCCTGGAATTCTTCCCTGGGCTCTGGAGGGGCTCCCTGGAGCAAAGCTCTCCCGGCTCCCCCAGGGCAGAGTGCGGCTGGGAAGAAGCCACTTGCCGCTCTCCTACCCTAGAATGCGTATCTGCAGAAGAGGCCTGTGTCAACAGCCCTACAGGGACAATCACATGACATGGCCTTTGTCTCCTTCCTGCCGGTGTGTCAGTGGTCATGGCCAAAGACTGCGACAGGGGATGGCCAGGGGATGGAAAATGCTTCATCCATATTCTAGCTATCAAGGGAAGACAAGCAGCTTCTCCCGTGCCTTCCATCACAGCCCAGAAAGGACCTGCTTCTCCCACCTGAAGGGCTCAGGACATGCCAGGAACTAGAGATGCAGGAAACTAGATCTGCGGCTGAGAACCCACTGTTCTTATTCCAGAGAAATGAAAGACAAGATGCTTTGATCACCTTGAAGACCAACTACCTCCTTCTACTGAAAGCTAACCCCAACTTGACTGCCTCCCCTCCCCAGGAGCCCCACTCCCTCTACTCTGGCTTGAGCATCAGGCTACTCAGTTTGATCTGACAGATTTTTAATTACATTAATTAGGGCTTTTCTGAATAGGCCTGATTAGCATCCTACCAAGGGTGTGTGCCTGTGCGTGTGTGTGTTTCTTCTCTAAGGGAGATCTGCTACCATCAGGACTAATACTTTCCCTTCCTCTAACAACGGTAAGTTTTTGTTTTTGTTTGGCATTCTTGTGTCACTCAAGGTGAAAAATGTGAGACAACTGATGGAACCGGGTGTGAGAGTGTATTTTATAATAAAATCACCCGTGAGGGTCTGAAGTGGGCTCTGCTTCTGTCTTGTGAGCTCAGCTGGGCGAGAAGAGACGCTTATTTAGAACATTTGTCTGCAACACAAACATTGGTTTTGTTTGGCCTTTGCCAAGGAAACACTACATTCATTTTGAGTTTTAAAAATCCAAAGTCTTGGGGTGCCTGGGTAGCTCAGTCAGCTAAGTGTCCGACTTCAGCTCAGGTCATGATCTTGTGGTTGGAGAGTTCAAAGGCCACATCGGGCTCATGCTGACAATGCAGAGCCAGCTTGAGATTCTCTCTCTCCCTTTCTCTCTACCCCTCTCCCACTTGAGCATGTGCTCTCTCAAAATAAATAAAATTTAAAAAATAAAAATTAAAAAAAATCCAAATTCTTCTAAAAATCCAAATTCTTCTAAATCTTTCCCTGTACCCTCATCAGACTGAAGCACAAGGAAATAGATTCTTACCGCTCTGTATTGTACCCACTACATTTTAGAGACAACCAAGGATGGCCACACAAAAGCCAATGGAGACTTAGCCTTTGTCCCTCCATTGTTCCTGTGACTAAAAGTGCTTTGAATGTCAACAAGCCTTTTACCAAGAATATTTACTTTCAACCGCTAAAAAAAGAGAAGAACATTATTTTCTCAGAACATTGGACAAAGATTAGCATGGCACGTATATTTAGCCTTGTTGATCATCTATTCTGTAATTATTGCTTTAAAATACTCTGTTTTGAATAAGCCACAATAAATGAGGGCATAGTTCTGGACACCAGGAAGAAAACCTACCATGCTAAATAAAGTTTGTTTGCTTTTTTAAACAGTCTAACATGAAACTAATTTCTTTTAACCACATATTGTAGGGAAAGCAGTAAAAGCGTGGACTTACGACCCTTAATGCAAGTTTTGAAGCCTACGGACACCCTATCTCCCTGCTGTGCAATAGCCACTTCTCTGGGGGCTGATGCCGGTATTCTTGCTCACCTGAGTGATGTCATAATTATGATGGTGTTTTAATGGGATAGTTCCTGACTCGGCTGAAATCTTGATAAGGCAGCCAAGAATCACATTTTTTAAAAATTTTTTAACATTTTTATTTATTATTGAGAGACAGAGCATGAGCAGGGGAGGGGCAGAGAGAGGGAGACACAGAATCCGAAGCAGGCTCCAGGCTCCAGGCTCCGAGCTGTCAGCGCAGAGCCCGACGGGGGGCTCGAAGTCACAGACCACGAGATCATGACCTGAGCCTAAGTCAGATGCTCAACCGACTGAGCCACCCAGGCACCCCCAAAAAATCACATTTTCTAACCACAGAGACTGGCCAGGAAGATAAAAGTAAAAAACTTTTTAATCACTTAAAAATATATTCTAAGGCCACTTTTTCCATTTATAATATATCTATCCAATTATCTTATCTTCAAGGGTTAACTTGGATTTAACATTTCTGGCCATGTGGCTTTCTAGTTGCTTTAAAGGGAAAGTGGGGTCTCTGATGTGTGTGTATATATTCACCTTTTTTTTTTTTTTCCATTTTCAGGGCAAAAAAGCCCTTAGTAAAATTGATAGTTACTGCCTTTTTGTTATCGCCTGGTTCTCACTAGAAATCAGTGTTCTTTCCTCCTTTCTGCGATCTTACTAGGTAACTAGTATGTGCTTCAAGAAGGAACCTGACTTAACTTTGTCTTTGGGGACTTCCAAGCTTATACCTGGGAATAATGGGAAGGAGCAGGAATCCAAAACTTTTAGCACTAGGTCTTTGATCCACTTTGGATCAGACAATAAATAATCTCTCGGAAGCATTAATAAAAAATTGAAGAAATTGAAGGATAGAAACAGGTTATATCATTTGATGTCAGATACTGAACAGTACAGGCATACCTCAGAGACATTGCAGGCTCACTACCACACCATTGCAATAAAGCAAATATTACAATAAAGCAAGTCAAATAAATTTTTTGGTTTTCCAGTGCATATAAAAGTTAGTCTACACTACACTGTAGTCTTTTAAGTGTGCAACAGCACTTTATTTAAAGACACAATGTGCAAGGGTATTTGGGTGGCTCTGTCGGTTAAGTGTCCAACTCTTCAGCTCAGGTCATGGTTTCATGGTTCGTGTTATTGAGCCCCACGACAGCGTGCAGCCTGCCTGGAATTCTCTCTCTCTCTCTCTCTCTCTCTCTCTCTGCTCATCCGCTGCTCACTTTCTCTCTCAAAATAAATAAATAAACTTTAAAAAATAAAAATGAAATAAAAACACAATGTGCACACTTTAAATAAAAAAAACTTTATTGTTAAAAAATGCCAACCACCATCTGAGCTTTCAGGGAATCATAATCACTGATCATACAGATCACCATAACAAACATGATAACCATGAAAAAGTTTGAAATATTGTGAGAATTACCAAAATGTGGTACAGAGATGTGAAGTGAGCAAATGTTGTTGGGAAAATAGTACCAGAAAAAAAAAATTCAACATCTATGAAGTTCAACAGAGTGAAGTACAATGAAACAAAGGGTGTCTGTACTATTCCATCTACACCCAAATGTTTGCCCTGGAGAGGATCTATTTTATGCTTTGCAGTGATGGTTTTGGCTTTGGCTTCTCTTGGCAAAAAATATTAAGTGATTTATTAAACAAACACACAATAACAACAACAACAAAAACAACAAAATAAGCGAACCCACATGCAATAACTTAGTGCCAAATTTTACCTAGTATTGAATTTAATTACTTAATTACAACTTTAAAATCTTCTATACAGTTGAAGGAAGAGAAATGAAGTTAGAGTCTTGTCAGCAGAACTTTATAGAATGTTAGCAACAGAATTTGGTGGAGAGTACCGAATAGAAAAAAAAAAGGGTAACAACAAAAAAGGCAAGAACAGGGGCACCTGGGCGGCTCAGTCTGTTAAGCCTCCAACTCTTTATCTCAGTTCAGGTCTTAATCTATCTTGAGGCTGTGAGTTCAGACCCCATGTTGGGCTCCACCCCCGGCATGGAGCCTACTTTAAAAACAAGGAGGGGCACCTGGGTGGCTCAGTTGGTTAAATGGCCAACTCTTGACTTAGGCTCAGGTAATGATCTTGTGTTTGTGAGTGTGAGCCCCACATCAGGCTCTGGGCTGGTGGTGCAGAGCCTGCTTGGGATTTTCTCTCTCTTTCCCCCCTCCCCTGCCCTTCCCCACTCTTGTGCTTGCTCTCTCTCTCTCTCTCAAAATAAATAACCTTTAAAAATTAAAAATAAAAATTTTATTAAAACAAATTTTTTGAATGTATATTTATTTTTGAGAGAGAGGCAGAGTGTGAACAGGGGAGGGGCAGAGAGAGAGGGAGACACAGAATCCGAAGCAGGCTCCAGGCTCTGAGCTGTCAGCACAGAGCCTGACATGGGGCTCAAACCCACAGACTGTGAGATCATGACCTGAGCTGAAGTCAGATGTATAACCGACTGAGCCACTCAGGAGTCCCCAAAACAGTAAAAATTTAATAAAGGAGAGGGGCGCCTGGGTGGCTTAGTTGGTTAAGTATTGATCATAATCTCACAATCGTGAGATCAAGCCCTGCATCGGGGTCCATGCCGATAGGAAGAAGCATGCTTTGGATTCTTTCTCTCCTTCTCTCTACCACTCCCCCACTGGTGCTAGCATGCTCTCTCTCAAAAAAAAAAAAAAAAAAAAAAAAATTTTTTTTTTAAAGGAAAGAACAAAAAAACAGGGGAAAGTAGTGGGAGAAAAAAGACTTTAAAACTTTTCTTTTCCAAAGAAATTGAGAACTGTAAAACCAGTAGTAACTTAAAAAACATAGATATTGGGGCGCCTGGGTGGCGCAGTCGGTTAAGCGTCCGACTTCAGCCAGGTCAGGATCTCGCGGTCCGTGAGTTCGAGCCCCGCGTCAGGCTCTGGGCTGATGGCTCAGAGCCTGGAGCCTGTTTCCAATTCTGTGTCTCCCTCTCTCTCTGCCCCTCCCCCGTTCATGCTCTGTCTCTCTCTGTCCCCAAAATAAATAAACGTTGAAAAAAAAATTTTTTTTAAAACATAGATATTAACACACATAGGCCAACAAATGTATGTGAGTGCATGCATGCATGCATGCGTGTGTATGTGTGTGTTGAGTGTGTATGTGGAGAGAGAGGGAGAAAGAGAGAGACAATAGGGGTGGGGAGTTGGGCACAAAACCAACACATAAATGTACTGAAAGTAAGAAAAAGCCTTTCTTTAGATTTTAAAATACTTCAGTGTAGAATAAGAGAGTCTCAACCCCTTTCATTAAATTAAATACAATGATAGTCACTAATCTCAATGCCACTTACAGTTAATTTGATTAAAAATATTAAAATCTGAATGTAATTTCTCCAAACACATTTTTGTAATCACTAAGTCAATGTCTTAATAGAGCTAGGTAGCAAGCACTGAGCTAAGCAGAAGGTATACAGTATTCAGCAAAACTGACATGGTCTTTACCCTCAAAAGAGCTTAGCATTAAGTGTCAGAATCTGACATTAAACAAGTAAATGTAAAAATATAATTACTGAGATGGGGGGAAGAGGGGGGGACTTTTAAGCTGAAGCTTAAAGCTATCAGTCTTGTGGAATGGGAGGGAGGGAAAGGACAGAGGTGGAGGCAAGACTGGATGGAAAGAGAGACACTCTAGCACTCCAAACTGAGGCCACCTTCAGGGAGTTCTGGGAACTGAAGGGCCACAGGTGTGGCTGGGTGACTGCCCTGAGTTTGGGCTGCAGGACTTCATAGCCCACATAAGAAAAGTATTTTTAGGGGTGCCTGGAAAGCTCAGTCAGTTAAGTGTCTGACTTCGGCTCAGGTCATGATCTCATGGTTTGTGAGTTCGAGCCCCACATCAGGATCTGTGCTGACAGCTCAGAGCCTGGCGCCTGCTTCAGATTCTGTGTCTTCCTCTCTCTCTGCTCCTCTTCTACTCATGCTCTGTTCTGTCTCTCAAAAATAAATAAACGTTAAAAAAATTATTAAAAAAAAAGAAAAGCATTTTTATTCTGAAGCCTGAATTTTCTTCTGAGGACAATTCTAGTATGAATAAAAGTTTTCTTAAATTAGTAACTTCTGTAGCACATTCAATTTTTGAAGTTACAGTGAGGAAATATACTACCATTAGAACAGTTAAATAAATTATGATGGGATATTACCCAACCATATAGAAATGGTTTACAAGAATATTTAATGATACAAAAAAATGTTCAAGAAAAATCAGTATATCCATAAACATATAATAGCAATTTTGTAAAAGAGAACTGCATCAGTAGCTATATTTATAGAAATATTAGAGGAAATACACCAAAATGTTCAAAATCATTAAACTAGGGGAGGAATTATAGGGGGTTTCATTTTGTATTTAACTTTTTTTTCAATTATCCAGTAAAGTGAACTTTTTTGGGGGAAGGATGTATAGTTCTGTGGATTTTAGCACAAGTATAGATTCCTGTAACCCCCTCCCCCCCAATGACAATCATACAGCATGGTTCCATTGTGCCAAAGAACTTCCCTCATGCTATTCCTTTATAGCCACATCTAATAGCTTATTTTAATGTTTATACTTTTCTATGACTTCTAAACTCATTGCCATTAGCACGTATTGTTTAAATTTTTAGGAAACAACTATAATTTGAAATAATAGACATAAAAGAACAATATATAATAAATAGTAATTTCCTAATGCAATGACTTTTTTCTTAGTTATTATTTGAGATAAACATGCTTCAGATATTTTTAGATTTTAGAATCTTCTTCAACTAACTCATTCGGTTCCTCCCAGAAATACTAAGCTTTGAGCAATGTGAAAAAAATACAACCAGTGGGGGTAAGGCTTGGGGGAGACTTTATGTTGTCTAGAAGAAGATTCTCTCAAATACACAATGAAAATGAAAAGTAACAGAAAGACATACAGTAACATTAACAATAATGCCAGCTAGAAAGACCTGATGGGGAGAAGAGACAGAATTCCACATAAGAAATCTTCCTGCTCTTTTTCCTGTTTAATTTAGTACCTATTCATATGATACCAGTATATACACAAGCAATCCTAGGCCTTGCATAGCATTACAAAAACTAACAAGCACAATTACATAGCTATCAAGATAAATTCTGGTTCAATTATCCAGCACTGAAAGTAGATTCAAGACATGTTCCACTTTCAATCTATTAAGCAGAAAAATATATTTCTGCGATGCCAAGTCTAGAAAGATAGTTATCTTCTGGACAGGATTTCAAGAATATGTATTACAGCATTTTGCCCTCCTCCCTTCTCAACCCAAATCTAAGTAGGGAGCAACTGCTTGGGTGAGACAGGCCTTGATGGTGGGAGGGAGGTTTGGGGCTCTGCCTGTCTGAAGGTAAGACGTGGATGAAGAGACCTGGGGAAACACGGATGGAATCCCCATCAGGCCCCAAATGCACACAACTTAAAGTCCTGAGGCTTCATACAGGATCTTTTGATAAGCCCCGTCCAGTCCTGCCAAGGACACAGCCCGAAGGTCTACCTTGACTCCTCCTTCCAACTAGATAGCTAAACAGATGAGTGGAATTATTTTGCCCTAAGGTGAGGCAAGTGGTGAGCCCTGCTGTGGAAGAAACAGGGAGAGGTAAAATACCGTTTTGCAAAGAAGCAAGATGAGGCAGACAGTTGGTTGCATAACTTGCCAGAGATCAAAAACTTGTGAAGTAGATTTAGAAGATTTGAATCCAAGCATTTCAACTTCAGAATCCATGTTACTATTACCTCTTTTAGAATGCTGTGCTCTTTTTCGTGGGAAAAACACCAAGCGAAATGAATGCCTGTCGACAGGGAATGGTTGAATACACTGTAGTACAGCCATGCCAGTGAATATCTGGCATAAATTAAACAGAAGTAGGATCTGTAATAGTGGCTTTAGAAGGAGTTACCTTACCATTTATTGAGAAAAGCAAGATATATAATATTACCCAATTTTTCAAGAACAATGACAGAAAATGTTCGATATATCTTTATGCTTCTCTGTAATCATATGATCGTGAAAGAAGGTAATGAGGGACACACACCATATTGCTAAGACTGAAAAATGGAGTTTTTATTCTTAATTTGTAAAATGAAAGTTAATAGAATTCTTTTAACTATTAAACATGAGGAATAGACAACCTTCTGATCTAGTATAATCAAGTATGTTTTCAAACAACACCTAAGCCCATGATATACAGGTTTGAACTGGAAAGTCTGCTTTACACAGAGAAGCTGCAGGCTGTTGCTGAAAGGAGTCTTAATTACTGAGAAAGTAGAACATAAACTAGACGTCTATCTCTTTTTTTTTAATTTTTAAAAATGTTTATTTATTTTTGAGAAAGAGAGAGAGAGAGAGACACGGAGCGTGAGCAGGGGAGGGGCAGAGAGACGGAGACACAGAATCGGAAACAGGTTCCATGCTCTGAGCTGTCAGCACAGATCCTGATGTGGGGTTCGAACTCACAAACCTCGAGATCATGACCTGAGCCAAAGTCGGACGCTTAACTGACCGAGCCACCCAGGCACCCCTAGAGGTATGTCTCTTAAGCAGACTATCTGCAAGCCCCTTCAATCCTTTTATTAGAGGCTAAATACACCCTGGTTTGAGTGTGGATGGAGGTGGTGTGCTTGTATTTGTGTGTGCAAGCACACATGCTCATGTGTATTTATTCTAACAACACTGCATCCTCCATTGCTCTGGTCTAGCTAGGGGTGTCCTGGAAAACAGAGGATGAGTAAGTCAATTCAGCAGGTCACTCTCAGCCACCTTAGGAAACTAGCTGAGTGCTCTGATTTCTTCATTAATGTCAAGAAAGGGAGAACAATAGGTCCCAGCCATTAAGCCCTTCACAGTTCAAGATAAGAAAGAGTTAAACAGATGATAATCCATGCATTTAGCTGGGCTTCAAACATCTGGCTGCTTAATCATTTCTTCCTCACTGTGTACTGTACAAACACACAGGGAATGTTTGAAAAGCATTGGCCTTAGGGATGGAGTGTTTCTAGAAAGGTGTGGGGAGGGCAGGGGAAAGGTGGAGACAGAAGTCAAGGGGTAGACAAGCCAGGGAGATTTCACAGCGAAACCTTTACTAAGACATGAGACCGTTTCCCAGCTGCCATTTGGGAAATAGGCTAACACAGTGTCACTAAGCCACTACAGACTAGCTAAAAGATTAAGACAGTGATGCCAGTATGAAATACTTATTTCTAATAGTGTATGACAATAGATCTGTGACTAACTCATTTAGTACTATCGTTTTGCAAACTAGCTTATTTTAACTTGTTAAGTAACGTTTTAATCATGTTTCACTGAACACATCAGGGCTAAAAATTATATACCTGAATGTAATGATAAGGAGAGACAGAAAGAAGCAAGTTCCAGGTGGCCTATGTTTCAATCTTTACAAAATAAAAACAATAAATACAAAGAAACAAGTAGTTCTAGCTGTTTCCTGAAATGAGTGGAGTTAGGAATGTAGGCTTGTCTGATAAATTGGCACCATGTTTCAGAAACATTTGTGAGTAGCCAAAATAGTGGCTAAAAGAAAAATTCATCTTCCTGTAATCAATGTGCTGGATAATACAGAAACTTACGACACTATAACAAGACTGATTCACTTCTCTCTTAGGTGAGAGAAAAACTTAAGGCAGACTTCTAGGAACACACAGAATAATATAATTGTCAGTTCTTGGGATATAATAAAATCTGTATCCTCAAAAGAGACATAACTGTCTAAGAAATGTTTTTATTCTTTGAGGAAACTTCTTAGTCTCTCCCCATCCCTTTAATACAAACTGATAAGGTAGAGATGACCCCAAGAAACCAAAGGGAATGCCTCTGCCATAGCTACTTCTTCACTTTCTAAGTGTATAGTTTCCTTGTAAAGAGTGTGAGCGAGAAATTCTTCATTTATTTTGTAAATATTTTGTAAACACACATATCATCTCATTTGGTCTTTTCTAGCAATGGATCATTAGGATTGATAAGTTCTATGCAAATCTGAATCAGATTCCTGAAGACACATGTAGAGGATAAAATATGTGTGCTCAAAATGGCAACTGGAGGACAGGATTCTGGGAAGATGGTGGAGTAGGAAGCACCAGGAATTTGTCTTCCCACCTAAACAACAATAGGATTGGAAAAAATCTGTCTAATGTAATTCTTTTAAAATTCAAGTAGACCAACATGCATTATTGGAGTTCCAGGAGGAGAAGAGAGAGAGAAAAAAGAGAGAATATGTGAAGAAGTAATGGCTAAAACTTTACCAAACTTGACAAAAGATGTGACCATAAACAACCAAGGAGCCCAACAAATGCCAGGTAAGACGAACTCAAAGAGATGCACACTGAAACACATTATTATCAAACTTTCAAAAGACAAAGAGAAAACGGGCAAATTAGACTTCATGAAAATGAAACTCTGTATCACAGGGCACTATTAACAGAGTGAAAGGCTACCTATGGAATGGGGAAATATTGGCAAACTATATGTCTGATAAGAGATTAATATGCAGAACATATATAAAGAACTCCTAAAATTCAACAGCAAAAACCCACAGCCTGATTCAACAATGGGCAAAGGAATTGACATTTCTCCAAAGAAGATACATGAATGGCCAATAAGCACAGGAGAAGATTCTCAACGTTACTAATCATTAGAAAAATGTAAATCAAAACCATGAGGAAATAACAACTCACACTCAGTAGGGTGGCTACTATAAAAAACAAACAAACAAACAAACACAAAACAAGCAAAACCAGAAAATAAAAAGTGTTGGAGCGTTTGTAGATAAATTGGGATCCTTGTGTACTGTTAGCGGGACTGTAAATTGGTACAGA
This sequence comes from Prionailurus bengalensis, assembly GCF_016509475.1. Lineage (NCBI taxonomy): Eukaryota > Metazoa > Chordata > Mammalia > Carnivora > Felidae > Prionailurus > Prionailurus bengalensis. The sequence goes on along the minus strand of NC_057349.1, from coordinate 95,533,123 downwards.
CACTGCACAACAGGATGGCCATTCCTTAGAAAATTAAAAACGAAATTATCGTATGACCCAGAAAGTCCACTTCTGGGAACATACCTAAGAGAAGTGAAAGTGGAGTATCAAAAAGATATTTGTACACCCATGTTCATAGTACCATTATTCACAATAGCTAGTGCTCAGAAATAATCCAAGTGTACATTGACCGATGAATGGATAAGCAAAATGTATACACATACCTTATACATATATACATATAATGGAATTTTAAAAGCCTTAAATAGGAAGGAAATATGGACATATGCTATAACGTGGGTGAATCTTGAGGACATTATGCTAAGTTTCAGTTTTACAAGATGAAAAGAGTTCTGGAGATGGATGATGGGGAAGTTTGTACAATAATATGAATGTGCTTAATGCCACTTAACTCTACACTAAAAATGGTTAAGACGGTAGGTTTCATATTACGTATATGTTACCCAATAAAATAATAGTCACAAAATAAATTCAAACTGGAAGAAAAAAACCAAAAAACCTCTGGGAATCGTTCTAGCCAAGTAACTGGTAAGGCGTGGCTAAGAGTTAAATAAGAAATTCTCTAGAAGTTTCTGGTCAAAAATCAAGCCTTGGTACTCCATTGGTTGGTTCCAAAAGTGTGGATGAAAACTAGGGCAAGGGCTTTCCCAGCTGTTTGCCTATTCTGTGTGTTGTATTTGAGTTTTCCTTTTTGTGACCTTCAGCTAAACCTCTGGAAGATGATAAAATATATTACGGAAACACCAAAAATCAAGGTTGTGTGTTTCTTTTTTCCTCTTGATTTGGAAGCAGATTGTTGTTGGGCACAGAATCTGTCAGGGATCATTGGGGAATGCCTATGAAAGAAAAACAGAAAAGTCTAGGCTGGATTCTTTCTATCTCATTAAGCAGATACTATGTATATCCCAAATCAAGCTTCCTCTGCCTATGGGACCAGCATGGGCTTCACCTGGTAAAAGAGTGTTTGAAAATATTTTAATTGGTCTGTATTAGCTTTGGTTCACTCTAGTCAATGAATAAAGCTCCTAGTGAAAAATGAACAGTGATTTCAAAGAAATATAAGTCATAAAATTTCTCCCTACCACAGAAATATGAAATATGCTACTAATGCTTCCTTGTTTTGCGCTCCCACTTACCACTGTTAATGTGATATATTTGCTCTAAGAAATAAGACAATAACAACACTACTAAGAGTCACCCCCTTCCCTTTTGGGAAAATCATAAAGAGTTTTAAAAATAAATATTCTCACTGAACATTATAGATAACAACCACAAATTATTACACATGAACTTATATCTCCAGTCATGAGTGCTACTAAACCAATTCTCCAACTATAGTCAGTAGAACACTGGGAAAACATAGGATACAAGTGTTTTCAGATACAGAAAGGACAACACAGAACTAGAACCGCTGAGAGATGGAAATCTAACAAGATGGACCTTACTACCACCCAGCTCTCTGCCTGAGGACACCCATCATATACCAGCCAAGGAAGGGAACCCAAGAAGACTACTGCAACCTCATTAACCCAAGGTACCAGATATCAAAGAACAAGAAGGCAGCGGCTGTTGGAATTTGTACAGCAAAGAACCAAACAGAAGGGAGCTATGCAGAGAAACAGCTTTGAGAATCTGTCTAAGGTCCCTTAGTCTCTGACTGAATGTGCTAAGTATCCTTAAGGTGAGATTTCATAAGTCTACGAAACAAAGAAAAACTACCAGGGAGCTATAAAAAGCTATAAGCAGAGCAATGACCAACAAGAGATAAATACACAATGGACTACTACTTAACAGAAAGGAATGAACTCTTGATACATGCACAAAATGGGTGAATCTCCAAATCATGCTGAGTGAACGAAGCCAAAAAACTTGCACATACTGCATGATTCCATTTATACAAAATTCTGGAAAATACAATCTAATTTATGGTGAGAGGAAGCAGATCAGTGTTTGTCTGCAGATGGAGGTGGAAGGAAGGAGGAAAGCATTCATGGATTTCAGAGTCACAAGGAAACTTTTTTTGGGAGGGGAAGCTGATCCAATGTTTATCATCTTGATGACGGTAATGGTTTCACAGGCATCCACAGATAACAAAACTTAGTGAGTTGTACACTGCAGATATATGTAGTTTGGTTTACTTCAATTACACCTCAATAAAGTGAAAAAACAAAATCATACATAGGATTATACTTACCTATTATTTTTAACTTAATATGCAAACAGATTTCTATACAAATGCCTGCATTTCTGTACAGTGTTTTAGTATTCTATTACATGAACGTATTCTGATTTATTTCACCAAACCCCTTATTGGATATGGAAGTTGCTTTCAGCTGTGCACAACCCACAGACAGCAGTTATTTTCAGTGAGAGGCCATGCATAATTTTCAGCTGCATTGTTTCAGTTAGTCAGAATACTACACTCAGGAAGCAAAGGTCCAACATTAAAATTCTGTTCCATAGTCATGAACTTGGGCTTACCCTTCGTCTCCGACCGTTGTGCTGAGAATACATGCAATTAGACCAACAGGCACTGGAGCAGCTCCAGGTGAGGAAAACCCAACAGAAATGCAGCCCCACCAGAGGAGAAAGAAACACATGCTGCAGTGGAGGACCCTCCATATTATCTCTGAATCAAAGAATACATTTTATCAGCCCCAAAAGAAGAATGAAAAAAAAAATATTGCAGGTGTTCAATATGTATTCTGGGGTAGAAGAGGAATGCGGAAGAGCTCCGCAAGGAAGACGCTACTATCTCCATTCTGTGGGTGCTGAAAGCTGGCCTTGCACGGAGAAGGTGAATGAAACAGGTATATTCATTACTTTGCAAACCCACTCCAGGTGGTCATGTGTAATAAGCAACTACCACGTGTCAGAATGGCCCGAAACCCAGCAGCAAGAGATGGCGAATGGTCAACAAGGCAGCAAAAGGGCATTTCACATCAGTAAAAAAAAAAAAAAAAAAAAAAAAAAAAAGAGTATATGCAATACTTGTCTCTCTCCCCCAAAGAGAGGTTTTATTTCATGTGGAACATATTCCCCAAATGATGAAACCAAAACCACCGTTTCAGGATAGATGAACAACACACTGTTTAGTACGTATCTGGTACTCCTCAGAAAAAGCAGGAGGACTCCACCACCCCCTCCCCGCCCCCCCCCCCCCCCCCCCCCCGCTCCCCACTCCCCCACCGCCCATTTTCTACGCAGCCTGTACTTTACAACTCTCTCTCCCTGCAGTGCTGGAGCAGACCTCTCCTTCATGCCAAAACTGCTCTTTGAAGTCGGCCCTCCCATTAGAGCTTTGGTGTAGGTATTCAGACTGATCACACGAGCCCCGCAGAATTCCCGGACCGTCCACGTTCTGTCGTATACAGTTGTTTCATGTAGCCTGTGATTTACAGTCTTAATTAATGCTCAAAAGAAGAAGAGCACATCTTTGGTGGGGTTTTTCCCCCCTTCTTTCTGCAAAACAGGACTCTTGGGGTTTCTGCGGACATTGTGCAGGATGGTTTTGCCAAATGGAATGAAGCACACTTAATACTTTTCCTTTATAACCTTTGCCATAAATCAGCTGGCACTCCGTTTGCACCAAGTGCGGCGATTAATGTCCTGCCCCTCCCCCAGCACTTCCCGAATTTTAAACAAAGTAGGAATAAACTGAGGGTGAACAGAGCCAGCGGGCCCAGTAAATCAGTTTAATGAGATCTGAATAGATCACATAGGACATATTGTGGTAAAGTAAGGTGGGTGGTGGGGATCTGAATTTCAACAGTGTAGGAGGAGCGGGGGCCGAAGGAGAGAAGGTGGAAGTTTCCGGTAGACGATGCTCAAACTCTGACACATGTCTTTGGTAAAAACAGCACATCTTACATTCTCTTTCCCATTTGCTGAAACTTACTGCTGTGACTCGTTTGGATTTAGCACCGTTTCCTGTCTGTGGTTTTGCTGGTCCATGTTTTCCCACAGACGGGGAGTTTTCTGTTTGCCTCTTATCCATGACTATCTTGACCTGCATTGGTTCTTAGTCCACGGCGTCCCTTCCAACAACGTATGTCTCTGTACGCACAAATGCCTCTCTAAGATAGGACAGATAGAGACCTCCTATCTGAGGGCTGAACTAAGTAAGATGTGAGAAGCTAATTATTAGGTTATATCCATCTGGGGCCGGACAGCTAGACACTGCTCAGAACACGCTTGCTTTACTGTCCCTAACTAGCAGGAAATTCACGCTCCTCCCTCTCCTCTGCTGCATCAGAGGAAAAAATACTGTTCAATTTTCTGCTCTTTAGTGCAATTACGCAAATAAGATTCCTCATGTATGGAAAACTATATTAAGACAAAAACGAAAACAACTTCTACCAAAGTACGTACGTCCTTAATGTCGCTCACAAAGTGAAGTATAACCATCATAGATGCCTCATTAACAGAGCTCCCATGAGTTATAGAATTTTCAGGAAGATTGTTGAAGGAAATAAATAAAGGAGAAAGAAATGAGAGAAAATAAAAAAATGCTTTTGTAATGTTTCATTTACTTTACGAAATGCATGAGGTCGGTTTCAAAACTCCTGAGTCCCCTGTATATAAGATTACCAGCTTTTAGTCATGTTTACTGTTCGTATTACTCTCCATGACTAAACACTAGAAAGACCTTAATTTAGTACGTTATAAGGCCAGCTGACTTTGTGAGAAAACTGCACAGGCAACTTATTAACTCCAAAAAGAGTATCTATTTGATGGTAAGAAGAGGTAAAATAATGCCATATTATTACACTTCTAAGACTTTAGTTACAGGAGGATACAGATTGCTCTTTTTTCATTTCATAGGAGAGAATGAAAATTACATTACATATACCTCTCCTCTCAATTCAACCTGAACAAACGAGGCAGCCTCTTAGCCTCATACTAAAATGTTGCTTGTAGGACAGATTTGAATACTCCAAATCTGCATTTCAACTGGTAAAGAAATTCAAAAAAGAAACGAAGCTCTTAACTTCCATCATCATGGGTCATAACTACTGAATTTATTGCTTTCAAGCTTAAATTAAATGTTTTTCAGCTTAAAAATCACCAGTATCCTAAATCTGAGAATGTCAGTGAGCTGAAAGTGATATATCATCTATGGCAAATTCAGTCCTCTTGTGCTTCTGGACTGTCTTGTGCTGTGGATTATGTCACACATGTGGCATAAAAGTTAATGCATTCAACAACACAAAGGAAGACAGCTGTGGAAGAGCCTAAATGACACAATGGCAATTTTGCATTTTAACACTGAAGGTCTCTAGTACTTTTCAAACTTAACATAAGGTCTTCATATTCAACACTCCTCCCCTTCTTTTCTCCTTTTAAATGTGAAAGAAGTTGATTGATAACATATTTTCAACCTTACCAGATAGCTCAGACTTGGTGTGCTTGTTTAAAAAAAAAAAATCACAACTACATGCAGCACAAATTATTGTTAAATCATTTCTGTTACGTATTCTTTGTCTTTCTTGGAGAGCTCAAAGATGCTCCACCTTGCAGAGGTAAGAAATAGAATATGAGGCGGACTGGAGATGAGATTTCGCTACCAGATACTAGATCTCAAACATCTTCCTCTGCACAGAACCATTTTTATTTCCCTTTCTTTTTATGAGTGCGAATATATTAGTTTATGAGTGTGAATATATTCTAACTACAAAGCTGATGGTGAAGAAGAAAGAGAGATTTTACTACCTGGAGCATGGTGAATAACCCTGGAAGGATGAGCTAAACACTATGTCTGATACAGTTGTATATAAAAATCAGTATTAGTGAGGGGCACCTGGGTGGCTCAGTCGGTTAAGCGTCCGACTTCGGCTCAGGTCATGATCTCACAGTTTGTGGGTTCCAACCCCGCGTCGGTCTCTGTGCTGACAGCTCAGAGCCCGGAGCCTGCTTCGGATTCTGTGTCTCCCTCTCTCTGCCCCTCCCCTGCTTGTGCTCTGTCTCTCTCTGTCTCTCAAAAATAAATAGATGTTAAAAAAAATTAAAAAAAAAATTTTTAATCGGCACTAGTGCTCTTTCTTCCCCCATGGAAAGCCAATGCCTTCATTCGTGCTCTACTGGATAGAAAAATATAGACTTAGAGTCAGTAAAATGCTAATAGCCCCACACCTCCTAAATGTGACGTCTTCCCCTCGACAGATGATTAGGAATACAGAAAATAATAGTCTGAATTTACAGTATAATGACGTTTTCAAATGTGACATGTCTGGCTTATGAGAAAGTCATCCACTTCCTTTCATAGACAAGCAGTCTGAGACAAACTTAAAATTTCAAGTGCCATCTGTCATCGTTGTCATAGCATGAAAATAAAACGAGGTGTCTCAAGTATTGCCATCCTCTGAATGGGACACAATACTAATTTAGTGGAGGAAAAGTGTCACCTGGGGTGTAAATACAATAATATGTTAATATATACCAATTGTTTAAGGGCTGAAGATCCCTGAAGCTTTGAAAAAGCCTCTGGTGATAATTGTAGGCATAACAGATTCCGGCATCTAACTTCAGGGGTTTGTGAGACAGACACAGGAGCGTGTGCTCAGGAAGAGATGGCCTGCCGGACACAAAAAGGAATCAAACAGGCTTCAGGAACACTTATACAGACATGCAGTCACTTGGCTTGATTTTTCTGGATCTTTTGTCAGAGGAAAAAGTTAAGGATTCAGGTCACAGCTGAGATGTGACTCCAACAACTTGGGAGTCAGACACCAGCAGATTCAATCAGTACCAGTCCTGGCTCTGTCTGCCACAACCATGCGGCCGGTGCCACTTAAACCAGCCCCGGTTTCCTTACTTGTAACATTGAGACACAAGTGTGCAAACAGTACCCAGCCTTTTTCAGGCAAGAGGTGTGGTTTCTACTCTAAGAAAGAGGTAAGGATCCAGCTTACTTCACAGAGATGACAAGACAAGGATTTAAGCAAAGTTCCTGTCAACGAAGAAGAAGTAATGACCTCCCTCGCCTACTTAAGGAAAGCTTCTTACAGGAGCTGAGGGCGGATCAGAACTTACTTGAAATCACTAAAATCTAAACCACTGTTAAACACTAAGGCAGTCTTAGCAAAGTGCCAGAATCATACAAACATTATACAAAATACACTATAGCAGAGGAAAAGAAAGAAAATCAAGAAAAATGTCCATAGTATTTAACAAACCAAATAACCAATAGAGAGGCAACAAAGGTTGTGTCCACAAATCATGGCAATTCCCCACTGCCGGTCATTGACTTTTATATCAAAGACAATGCTAATGAATTAATTACCACATTTCCAAGCACCAGAGCAGAAAATCAGAAAAGGCAATCAGAAAGGATGAAGGAAACCACATTAATAACACAAGAGGGGCAGCTGACAATCTTTCAGGGAGAAAAAAAAATGGAAAAGCAGAATAATTAAGAACTCCCCCCCCCCAAAAAAAAAAAAATCACAGCAGCTTGAAGTTACTTAGAATCCTGAACAATTCTTTTGGCTGGGGCGGCCGGGGGTGGGGGTGGGGGGGCGGGGAGAGGGGGTGTCTGTGAATATCTGCTTTTATTTATTAATATTTCTTGTACTAAGGTAAACATTTCTGTTTGTTCTCACAAGTAACAAATAGTGGATAGATATTCCTCTAACAGAACGCGGTGCTTCTCCCCTTGTCTGGATAACCACGGAGTAGCCTACAGAATAACTTGCCCCATTCTAAATTTGACACCAGGGACCTTGAACAATTCTATAACCAATATTTATGGTGATGACCTTAAATTTTTAAGAAAAAGCAAAATGATGTTTGATATCCTATTTATTGCTTAAGAGGGCACATGCTTCGCTATCTAGAAGCTCTACCTGGAATTTTATATTTCCAATTCTGTCATAATAGCTTGCTCTTTCAATGGAAATCCATTATGCTTCTGGGATATCTTAAACTTCTTATGCTCTCTCTCATTTTATTTTATCTTTATATCAGTCTTTTGGATAAGGAGGCAGATACTGGAACTCCCTTTATATTTAATTCTTTTTTAAATTTTTAATGTTTATTTATTTTTGAGAGAGAGAGAGAGAGTGCACAAGTCAGGGAGGGGCAGAGAGAGAGGGAGACACAGAATCCAAAGCAGGCTCCAGGATCTGAGATGTCAGCACAGTACCCGAACTCACGAACTGTGAGATCATGACCTAAGCCGAAGTCAGACACTCCAATGACTGAGCCACCCAGGGGCACCTGGCATCTGAGAGTCTGCTGTCAGTAAGGCTGAAGTCTGTTCAATTTATGCTTGACAACAGATTACATACTCTTACCAGCTTGATTTAGTATGCACACTTGTGTTTTTCTTCAATTATCAAAAACCAAATAAAACTATCTTTAATAAGTTACTGCTATGAATGGCCTACTTTTAAAAGTCTACTTAAATGTGAAGCTAAAAAGAATGGGAGAGGTTTGACTCAGAAGAAAATACAGATGTGATTTCTGGGAAGGCTAAGGTGACTTGTTCAACTTCTCTCTTTACCCATTTGGAAACTGAGATTCAAGTGTAAAGGGATTTGCCCAGGCAACTAATGGCCAACAATCAGTTTATAAATTATACAAGTCATAGAAAAGTGTTTTTGTGTAATGCCAAGAACATTGCTTAGAACGTTCGCTGAATCAGGGTCAATTCTCTGTCTCCCTCTATCAAATTCACCAACGAAGGATAGGAACAAAAGGTTGGGGATGGAAATACACAGTAGACCTCAAAGAGCACTCAAGGCCTTTGCAGACTCGGAATGGATCCAGATTAGTCTTATAAACTTTCAGTAAACTGCTTAAACTCTCCAAGTATCAGCTTCCTCACCTGTGAAATGGAAAACATACACTACATCATTCCCCCATCAGCTCTGGAGTTTCTGTCCGGTAACATAAGTGTAAACTGTCTGGCATACAAGAAGTGAATGTTGGTTCTCTTTCTCAACATTAAGTAAAACTTCAAAAATAAAATGGACACTCAGAGAAAAAGAAATTAAGCCACAATGGATGTAATAAATCATTTATTTTGTAGGGGCTGAATAAGCAATATCTGAAATACTCAGCATTTATTCCTCCAAGCACTCCACTCCATTTTTAGCTAGATTACTCCTGCCTAAAATGAATGAAAATGTGAGTCAATCAAGTTTTCAATGATATTTTTTTAAGTGCAGAGGGGAAAAATAATCAAAATCTATCAACTAACTCAGTATCTGTGACTTACCTATATTTCAATTATTCCTGTCATTTTGAGACGCCATCTGAATAAATTTACATGAGTAAATAACATATGTAAAATTAAACTTTTCTTAGAATATAAAACACAACTACACTAAATAATTTATGTAGATATTCTGCTCTCAGAGATGGAACATACTCTTAAGTACGTCCCTACTCTTAAGTTTTATCTGTACATAATGACTTCCTTCCAAAAAGTAGAGTATGGAAAGGTGGCAGGGGTGGGGGTAGGGGGAAGAGTACTGTGGAGAAACCTGACAAATACTACCTCAGCCAGTGATCAAGGTCAACATCAACAGGGATAAGTCATGTTGGTAATATGTACCTTGACATAATGTGATGAAATGGTACTTTTACTTCTGTGGCTGTCATCCCCCAAACCCAGAACTCCAGTCTAATCATGAAAAGAATCTAGGCAAATCCCAATTGAGGGACATTCCACAAAATACGTGACCAAATACTCCTCAAAACTGACAATGCCATTAAAAACAAAGGAAATCTGAGAAACTATAACCCAGACCAGAGGAGTCTAAGAGGACATGAATATTAAACATAATGTGATATCCTGGATAGGATCCTGGAATAGAAAAAGGATATTAGGTAAAAACTAAGAAAATTTAAAAACAAAAATATGGGCTTTAGTTAATAGAACATATCAATATGGGTTCATTAATTGTAACAAGTGAGCCATACTAAATATGTGAATAACAGAAGAAACTCCCTATACTATCTTATCAATTTTCTGTAAATCTAATTCTGTTCTAACCGCCCCCCCCCCACAAAACTATAGGGGTGCCTGCATGGCTCAGTCAGTTAAGTGTCTGACTCTTTTTTTTTTTTTTAATTTTTTTTTTTTTCAACATTTATTTATTTTTGGGACAGAGAGAGACAGAGCATGAACCGGGGAGGGGCAGAGAGAGAGGGAGACACAGAATCGGAAACAGGCTCCAGGCTCCGAGCCATCAGCCCAGAGCCTGACGCGGGGCTCGAACTCACGGACCGCGAGATCGTGACCTGGCTGAAGTCGGACGCTCAACCGACTGCGCCACCCAGGCGCCCCTAAGTGTCTGACTCTTGATTTCAGTTCAGGTCATGATCCCAGGGTCGTGGGATCCATCCCAGTGCATGGGATCCTCCACACTGAGTGTGGAGCCTGCTTGAGATTCTCTCTCTCTCTCTCTCTCTCTCTCTCTCTCTCTCTCTCAATCCCTCCCTTTGCCCCTCCCCCACTCATGCTCTAAATAAATAAATACAACTACAAATCATTACATTAACAAAACTATTTTAATAACTATATATTCCATTACTAGAAAACTTATTTTTTTAGAGCCAAATGTGTATTAATTCCAGCTTTGTAAAAAAAAAAAAAAAAATGGTGTTCTCTTGAGGAATAGCCATCATTAGATCAAATTGTTTCATAAAGGCTGAGTAGCAGTTCAGATGAAAATGGCATCTCCCAAACCGTCCTGAGTAATAAGGTCACAGAAGACCTCCTTAAGCAAACTCATCTGTTAATTTCCTCACCAATAAATCCAAGAAGCTGGGCTAGATCCTCAGTACGGTTCTGTACAGCTTTACAATTCCAACATGTTTAATATCATTTCTCCAAAAGCGAAACACACACGTTCAAAACAACAGAGAACCTTCCCACTCCCACCCCTCCCCTCTTCCTCAGCTCACCGCAGGCTTTATTTCTCATTCCAAAAGTGGGGGTGGCCTTTCGTCTGCCCCAGCTTCCACATCATCACCATGACCGACAGAGTAAGCTATGAGGGATGGTCACTAAATCAACAGCCCTTCAGGGTCCCTTTGCAAAAAAAAAAAAAAAAAAGCCAACTAACCAAACAAACAAACAAATAAAAACAAACTCTAGCAGCTGGCCTTGGCACCAGGATTGTTCAGCTTGGTTAAAGCTGCCGCATCATCCATCACTGAGAGATGAGGGGACATCTGCCCAGGGTCAGACTAGCCAAGCAACTGTGTGAACTTACCCCAAACCCCATCGCTGCTTCACTTTGCCTGTTTCTAAACTTAGCTGCTTTCTTCTTCTACATGGTACCCTCCAGCAGGGCTAGGGTATTTGTGCATGAGTCATCCTCCATGGTCAGTTCACAGGGGAGTCACATACCCACCTCACACACACAAAGTGCAGGAGTGTTTTCTATTTGCCCATGTTTGTTAATATTGTCTTCTGGCTGCCATGTTGTGTTTGGAAAATGGCTACATTTCTGCAGCTACTTCCCATCAACTAAAATTGCTTTAACTTAGAACGAACTCCAAATAAGTACATTACTTCACAGCTGATGGAGCTAAACAGAAACCATTTAGATTCTCCCTTGTCCTTTGTGAAGTAAACTCAAAACTCATTTTCAACCCACCGTTTAGTCATTCAGCAGGCAGACATTTAGTAAGTGCTAACTAAACTGTTGCTTGTTGTGGCTCAGTCGGTTGGGCGACTGACCGGCTCAGGTCATGATCTCATGGTTTGTGGGTTCGAGCCCCGCGTCGGGCTCTGTGCTGACAGCTCAGAGCCTGGAGCCTGCTTCCGATTCTGTGTCTCCCTCTCTCTGCACCTCCCCTGCTCCTGCTCAGTCTCTCTCTGACTCTCAAAAAATAAATAAATGTTAATATAAATAAATAAACAAACTGTTGCTTGTTATTCTAGTGGTGCTGGAGATACAGAGATGAATAAGATATTTCAGACAATGCTCTTACTTTCAAAGTTCCTAGTCTTGAAGGGGAAGAAGTTTAAAACGTAAAGAATTACTTGCCATTTAAGTAATAAATACTTGCCATGGTGTTAAGAAAGCAGTCAAAAATCAGTTATAATAGCCAAAAGGTAGGAACAACCCAAATGTCCACCAACAGATGAACGGGTCAACCAAATGTGGTAGAAACATATGGTGGAATATCATTCAGCCATAAGAAGGAAGGAATGAAATTCTATACATACTACAACACACATGAGCCTTGAAGGCATTACACTAAGTGACAGAAACCAAACATAAAAGAACACATATTGTTGATTACACTTAAATGAGGTAACTAGAATAGCCAAATTCAGAGAGACAGAAAGTAGAATAGAATAGAATAGAAAGTAGAATAGAATTTTAACAGCCAGACAGTTGAATGTGTACTGAGCTTCTGTTTGGAATAATGAAAAAGTTCTGGAAATGGATATTGGTGGTGCTTGCACGACATTGTGAATGTACTTAATTTCACTGATTTGCACTCTTAAAATGGTTAAAATGGTAAATTTTATATTATGTGTATTTTACCACATTTTAAAAAAATCACAACTCCCTCAAAAAAAAAAAAAGGGAGAAAAAAAGAAAACCCTAGAAGAGTAAATGCAAAGATCAAAGTAAGATGCAAGTTAGGAATTTGGGAAATATTTTTATTTATTTTCATCTTATATTTTTGGATAGAAAATATCCAAAAACTACATGATTCAAAATTCAGAATGACATTTAAAAATATTCAGGGAGAGTCTCACTTCAGGTCCTGTCTCCAACATCACTTCCCACCTGTCCACCACAAACCATCATGACTGCTTTGTTCTTTATCCTTCCAGTCCTTCTGTAGCAAACAGAAGCAAATGCAAATAGATATTCTCGTCTTTCCCTCTTTCTTACACAAAATTCATCATTGAGCACCATGCGTTTCATTGAAACCTTGAGCAGTTTGAAATGTTTTAATGTAAACTGATGATTTTACACATTTGTAGGGGAAAAGGACACAGACCTTTTTTTTTTCCTTTTTACCCAAGCAGCACTTTTTCACAAGTGCAGAGAAGTTCACTTTCTTCTTTGCTAACAAAAGTTAAAAAGAAAGAGAGAGGGGGAGAAGAAATTTTAATTTCAAGAAGCATTAAGGATGGCTGACTTGCCCTGGGGGAAAAGTTTACAATGTGCAAAGCTCCTCTTTCAAAGCAGCCTTATTTCCATAGGCAGCTAAGAGATTACCACCTTGTAAAAGAAAGGAAGAAATGAAACCTCCCCACCTTTGAGTTATCCATCCCAGAAAAGGGAATGCTTGGGGTCGGAGTGGGGGGTTGGGGGGGGGGTGATGGCCTCTAGATGACCACTACTCAGACTCCAAGGGCAAGGCTCTGTTCTTTTACATGTAAGGAAGTTCGCTCATCGGCCCAGGAGCCTGTGTCCTGAACTCTATGAACCTATTTATCCCTAGGCCTCCTTCTCTTCCCAATCCCGTTTCACAAAAAAGACAGACAAAAGAAGGAAAACCCAGTCTATCATCTTCCCAAACTATCTTGGTCTCAATAATTGAAAACTTAAGCTATTACAAGAGAAAAAAAATACCTGTCACCAGAAAACTGACTGTTGCCTTTTAAGTTTCTATTTTTTTAAAAAAGCAATACTTTCTATCTTGTCAGGATAAATCCAAACTTTAGAAATGTGCTAATAGTCGTCATTATATATATACCAAAGGTAGATGACATACGTTAGAATAATTTGGTTTCAGACTTTAAAAAAATCTTACGTCAGCATCTGCATTCTTTCCAGTCATTCATTTATCCAATATTTTTTATTCAAGTATTTTATTGAGCATCTTTTATGGCCTAGAAATGATTCTAGACACTGGGGACACAGCAGTGAAGAAGGTAGGCAAATCAATCCTGTGTCCTCATGGAGTTATTAGCATTCTGGCTGGAGACACTGACAATAAAGACATATAAATAGATATTTACATTTAAACAGTGACATGAGCTACGCGATAACAAAATAAAGCAGGAAAACAGGATGGAGAAGAAGAAAGCTCTCTTAGACCAGTGGGAAATGCCCCTATGAGGAGGTGACCAAACCCAGTGAAGGGAGAGGACCAGTCCCCTGGAGATTAGGGATAGAGGAAAAGAGCCTATGCACAGGACAGTGAGGCTGGCCTCAGGTGAAGACAAGACAGTGTTGAGAGAAGGTGAGAGAAGGAAAAGGGGCTGGACAGGTGTGGCTGCCAAACCATGGCCCAAAGGCCAAATCTGGCCTGTTGCTTGTTTTTGTATGGCCCATGAGTTAAAAGTCATTTTTATATCTTTGAATGGTTAGAAAAAAATCAAAAGAATACTAATTGGTGACAAGTTTTCACAAGAAAGTTCATGAAATTCAAATTTCAGCATATTTACTCATTTCTTTCTGCTTGCTTTCATGCTACAATGGCAGAGTTGAGTAGCTGTGATAGAGAGCAGATGGCCTACTGCTGTGGTCTGAATTGTGTCTCTCCCACCCCAAATTCATATGTTGAAGCCCTAACCCCAATGTAATGATATTTGGAGATGGGGCCTTTGGGAGATAATTAGGTTTAGATGAGTTCATGAGGGTGGGAGAGCCCACATGAAGGGATTAGTGCCCATCTGCGTTGTGAGGCAGGAGAGACTGAGGGGGTTCTTGACTTGTATCCTTGGGCACTGCTGGTCAAGGACAAGGGGCTAGACTACCCCATTCCTCACACATACAGGGCTTACTCCACTCACAAACCATCCCCTTACTTCTATCGTAGAAAGTCAAGACCCAAACAAGTCCTGTATTCTCCATCTAGAGAATGACGGAAGGATTCAGGTCTTGTGGAAAAAAAGGACCAAACTGCCTCTCCAGGTTTCAGGTAACCATAGTCAACATCAAGACATCCTGGTGTGGTACCAACTTCCCTTTCACAGGCCAGGCCAAAATCAGGTGCCAGAGGTTCCTCTTGGAGTCTTACCTCTGGGATTCTCTATTATAAAAAGTGACAAATTTAAGCACTCTGTATATCTTGGGTAGTATCTGTAACAACGCAACTTAGTTTTTCAGAATAAGAAAGCTAAACAAAGTAAACAGAAAAGAAACACTCCAAGAAAAAAAGATGCAATGAAAGAGGACAGGAAAGATGAGAAGTTATACTCTATGGGGATTAATAGAGCCACATGGACTAGAGCAATAGTTTTCAAACTGAACTCTGCAGCCTATGTCTGCTGTTATTCTGTGGCTACAGCTAAGATTCTCAGGTGTCCATTACTGATTAGAAGGCCATTTGCCTTGCACAGTTCTTTTTAAAAATGTAGCCCTGAGCAAGTTATGCATGTTAGGCCACCTGAATGAACCTCCAGTCCCTATAGGCTGAGCTCAGTGAGATCCCAGAAAGAGCATGGAAGTGTCCCACACAGATTCTCTGCCAAAAGGGAGTCGTCCGATAACAAATGAACCCCTGACATGACAGGGCATGCTGTGATAGCACAGGTCCACAGCAGCAGCATGGTGTAGGTAGCTCTGTTTTAGCACTTGTACGTTTTGGGTGCTTTTTTGACCTTAAAACTAGAAAATAAAAAAAAAAAAATCCAACCATTGATGATGGATATAATAAGATTAATTAGCCTTAAGATGAATTGAACCCAACTGGGCAATACTTTCATGAAATAGATTGATTTGACAAGGTGAACACAAAACAGAGAAATTAATTGGATGCCCAGGCTGATGTAAGGCTGTAGTTATCAGACAAAACCATGGATTTCATAGTTGGGTTTCAAAAAGTTTTTTGAACTGACTTGTCTCATAATAAATAAATAAGTGCTTTAAATTTAAATACATAAAATGAGTTTATATTCTTATCCATTTTCTTTATGGTATCCAGCCATCACATATATGTTTTATTGATTTAGATTCTGAGCAAACTTCTCTTTGAGAAAACTTTTCTTTGAGAAAGGGCTTCTGTTCCTTAATGAAAAGACATTAAGGATTTGAAGTGCTTGTAGGAGAGTGCGCTGACAGATTCTTGGGTATCTCAAGCTGTGAGACTTAATTATACAAGTTGACTTTGTTTGCAAAGGGCTTCCCCAGGCCTCACCATCCTCCATAGAGAGGACTGGGCACATTTTGGGACCCCTTCGCTTTCTGAGTGGCCTGTTGAACTTCCGTTGACTGTGACCTGCCATAATGGTGAGTCAGATATTCAGGAGGGAGGAGATCATCACCACTCTCTCAGGGCGGAAGTTCAGCAACTTTCTCTGGCCTCTGACACCTTCTGTTAGCTCCTTCTGTTATCTCAGTGGTTTCTCTCATATTTGCACCCGATTCATTAATTCTAGATTCTCCACCTGTAGTTTTTTCTTTCCTCCCTACTTACATATGCAGATATATTTTCTGTACCCTCTTTCTCCTTTACTACAGTTCTGAATGTGTGTGAATTTTTGAAATGAGTGGAGTTCATAGAAAAATCAAAACAAAACATAACCCTCAGGGAATGCTTTGCCTAAAGAATGCCTAATTACTCACCCAAGTAAATTCATAGCTTTTCTAAATTTTTTCTTTATTTTAGTGTGATCCAGCTCTCTGGACCAGAAGAAAAATAAAGCAGTCCTAAAAATCCATGTTAGTATTTGTTACACTATAAAATGGAACTGTGACGAATCTGCTTTGAAGCATATGAGTAACATTTGAAAACCTAATTGTCACATACATAGTAAGAGTATATTTCATCCATTTGAAATTTGTTCAGTTTCCTTGCTTCAAATATCCTTTGCCCAAGTGAGTTTACTTTACGCTGAGAAGCAAAAGCAAGTGTGTATCAATCCCCATGCAAGTGTTCTAGGGGCCAGTGATTACGACAAGAGAAGGTAGCATGGCGAAAGGCATGGACTTGGACACATGGTGGAACGTGACTGCCACCACAAAGGAATTACGCTCGGTCCCTGGGGTCTTCAGGAGAGAAAGACAATGTTGGGCCATGTACTGGCTATGACCTTATGGAGAAGGTGTATTTGAGCTGGGCCTTGTGAAAGGCAGAGTTGAAGAGGAGGATTTCTAGGTGGGAGGTACTGGTAGGAGCAGAAGACAAGGCAAACAAGATGGGAGAGAGATTATCAGTAATCAACATCTATTTTAAGAAAAGCACCAGGCAGGGGAGCCTGGGTGGTGCAGTCGGTTAAGCGTCTGACTTCAGCCAGGTCACGATCCCGCGGTCCGGGAGTTCGAGCCCCGCGTCGGGCTCTGGGCTGATGGCTCAGAGCCTGGAGCCTGTTTCCAATTCTGTGTCTCCGTCTCTCTCTGCCCCTCCCCCGTTCATGCTCTGTCTCTCTCTGTCCCAAAAATAAATAAACGTTGAAAAAAAATTTTTTTGAAAAAAAAAAAAAAAAGAAAAGCACCAGGCAAAGCCCTAGAGAAACAGGGATGAATAGATAGATAGCTAGTGTCTAGCCTCTGCCCTTACTTCAGGAAAGGGTACCACCAAACACCCCCACCTTCCCTCCTACACTCAGATGTTACCTGACAGAGCTTACCCCTTCCTGCCCGCCAGTCAGGGAAGGGAGGAAAATCCTAGAAAGCAGGAACTGCTTGACTTCTTTTTTGTGCATCCCCAGTACCAGGCACTTAGTAAATAATCAGTGCTCACTGATGTTATAAAGAGGACACTAGGAACAAAAGACAGTGTGATTTAGAAAGGGCAGGGCACAGTTACAGGAGTAAGGGGGCAGGGGTGCCAGCCCTGAACAATACAGGAAGGAAGGTAAGCCTAGGAGAGCATTTCCACTAGTATGAGCTCTGTGAGAAACGTCGGGGCCATTTCCCAACAGGCTTTGACGAGAATGCAGGATTGAGGTGTTTGAAGTTTAGTTTGCACATGATGTAATGCCACTATAGGGTCTGGAGATAAGATGAGATTTCATTAAAACGGTGCATTTTTCACTGAAGAAACACCCAGTGAATAAAAAGAGTGCAGGGGAGAAGAGGACAGGCCTGGTCCCTGCCCTCTTAGGGTGTAGCATCTGATGCAGCAGGAAGCTTAAGCTGACACCACTGTGGAGGAAGCATGTCACTGGGAGCTTGGAGCTGGAGAGAGTCATTTAACAGTTGAGTTTAGGAAAATGTAAAGAGGGGCACCTGGGTGGCTCAGTTAAGCGTCTGATTTCAGCTCAGGTCATGATCTCATGGTTCTTGGGTTTGAGCCCCACGTTGGGCTCTGTGCTGACAGCTCAGAGCCTGAAGCCTGCTTCCCATTCTGTGTCTCCCTCTCTCCCTCTCTGCCCCTCCCCCACTCGCACTCTTTCTCTCAAAAATAAATAAACATTTAAAAAAAAATTGGAAAACCTAAAAAAGGCTGACCAGTGCAATGGAATGGGTAGGCAAGCCCGCGTTCACTAATCCTCAAGTGAGGAGTGACGGTAGGAGGTCTTCAGGAATAAAGAAGCAGAGAAAAATCTAGATAACGTGGGGAATATATATGTTACCTCCTTTGTTTAAATGTCTGAAGAAATGAAAACATCTAAAAGTACCAAGGAAATCAGGGGTGCCTGGCTGGCTCAGTCTGAAGAGAATACAACACTTGATCTGGGGTTGTGAGTTTGAGCCCCACGTTGGGCATAGAGATTACTAAAAAAGAGGTTATATTACTAGTAAACTTTAAAAAATAATAATAAAGGTACCAAGAAAATCAGTTTTGAATTTTACTTTTTATTTTCCAACCCTCTCTCATCTATGTGATTTGGAAGATGTATTAGTAGTTAATTTTACATGAATGATCTGCTCAAACAGCACTGTAACAAAAATACTGGCTGCTTTTGTGTCAAATAAGTTTCGATTCACCAACTCCTAAAGAACATGTCAAATGGCAATGACATGAACTTAGAAACAATCAGAGAAATCACACCAAGAAACAGAAAAACATGTCAGATCCCGCTGTGACAAAGCCCCAGTGAAATAATGCAAATAATCATTCATTTGAGTGCAGTGTGTTTTCATCTGTTAGCACGCCTTCCAAATTATATGCAAGTGGCATAAGCAATTACTGAACACGGGAGTTAGGTAAACTTCCTATGATACACCATGGCCCAGGGAACGAGGGGACCCTGCTCTGTTGTCAAAGTACAGAAGGCACAAGCAGGATTGTGGTCTTCCAGCTAAACCCTCTCTCCTCTCCGCCACACAGTGCCTGAATGGGTAGCAGACAGGGAGCTGATGGAGAACACAGAGTGGCCGGGACCACGACATGCCATGGCTTCCCAGGACAGGAAAGGAGAGTAATTTCTCCATTAGGCAGTCCCCCCACTGCCCCCCCCCCCCGCCCCCAGGCCCTGAGTATACTTGCTGACACCTGGTCATGGTCTTATTTTCTTCCCTCTTTCTCTTTCATGGGGAGATGCACTGAGGTAACTAGTGTGAGGGTGGAGGAAAAGAGAAGACAACGCAACACTGAAGTTAAATGATGTTTTCAGAGAATCCCCAGCTTCAGTTTCATCAGAGTTGAGGCTCGCCACATAGGGCGAACTGATGAAATTCTCTTAACTGCAAGCTCACTAGGCAGGGGTCCTTCGAGGAAGCAAAGCCACTTCTTTTCCCTGACATGCTTTCCTCTTCCTACGAAAGTAAAGATTATGCCAGGAGTCGGTAACCAACTGGGTAGAGAAGTCACACCATTGGTTTTGGCTGAGCCTGAACACACCCATAAGGAGAGGCTTAAGTGTTTACACACAGCACGTTCATCTCAATCTAAACAAGGATCTCATCTCCGGGGAACACAGCACTTTCCATGTTCCAAGGAGTCAGACACCTTCATTAGAAGGAAGCGGAACCTGTAAGGAAGTAATAAGCAGTTTGGATGAGGACTGTTGTTGCTTCGAACTTAAGAGGCTAGAAGTGGCTCATCTGGGGTCACAAAACCAGCCTGTGACTTACTTCAGGCTTCAGAAGTCTTGGTAAGCCAGAGAAGTAACCTCTCTGGAATCCACAGAGTTATAAACACCAAGGGAGTCTCAACCCAGAAGGATATGTATAGGTGAAGTTTTGGGGTTTCTGTTACCAAAATGATATTGAAGATGATTATAAAAGAACATGTAGCATAATCATCAATATTTAAATCCACAAACAGCATATGTTTTAGTAGAGAGAATCTTAAGTATTTTCCTATTTTTCTTCTCCTTCATTCAATCCCCCCCCCCCCAAAAGAAAGGGGCAGGAAATCCTTAAATTTTGTATTTCCAGCCAAGGTTGGAGTGTTTTAATAAAAAAAAAATTCGAGTTCGGTGTGTAAAAAATTGAATTCAATGGTCAAACTTTTGAAGCCAAAGTTTGGAATTGAAAGTTGTTTTTTTTTTCCCCACTTTAAAATGTTTTCCATATCGATTTTACTCAAAACCTAATATCCAAGGAGTGCCTGTGAACAAACAGAAAACCTAAACCTCATTGATTCTGCAAGTTACTGGAAGACTTTTATAAAATGAGTTCTCTTGAAATTAAACACCTGGTTTGACAGCTTTGCTAATTACAGTCCGCTCTACAGAGTAAGGCCAAGGCCTGTGGCCAAGCAGACAGATTAGCCACAGTTACTCAATAAGACAACTATTTAGTAGAGACAAACCCTGGGAGAGAAACCTAAGAAGTCATGTGCATATCCAAACAGGCTGCCACAGTGTAAAGAAATCCCCTTAAGTCACTTTCGGCTTCATTAGCACATGAAAATGGGGTAATTGAACATTCTTCAGCCTTCCATCAAGTGCCAAAATCAATCATTCATGGAAATTAAGTTTTGATAAGAGGTGTTTAAACACTGTCAGAGACTTCTTGAATGTGTCATTCTTTCAGCCCGGAGAAGATTCCAGCCAGCACTTAACTGTACAAAGGGACTGGAGAATTAAAGGTATCAGTCCTGTTGTTAACTAATGACATTATTAGAAGAACCATAAACCAGAAGAGGAAATCTAGCAAGGAGTTTGTTGTTCCCATAAAAACATTTATTTTGGGGAGGCTGTTCTCTTTTTCACAAACACAGCATTTCTAAAAGTTGTTTTCATAAGTTCATAAGGACATAAACATCTATTCTAAGAAGGTTTTATACAGACCATATTATTTTCAAATCATAATGCCAGAACATATAGAATATTTTAAAGTGCTTTAATATGTTCATAAAAGCACAACATGTTATGCTATTAACCATTATCGGCAGCATCCCTCAAAAAAAAAAAAAGTTATCCAGATTTTGTGTTTCCAAAAGCTTAAAAAGGATGCAGCAACAACCCTTAGGGGAAAGGAATGAGGTTTAAAATAATCCATTACTCTCCACAAGCAAAACCTTCCCTTTTTTTTTCCAGATAAGTTATCTTCTGAACTGTAGGAAAACCAGAAAGTAAAACACTACAACATCACTTGGCTCTTTTGTTAAACTATATTCCTTCAACCTGTAAATATTTGCAAAGGGTGAAGAAGTTACTCAGGTAAGTTACACTTACCTTTGTGCCACAAATGCCAATCTTTTAAACAATATTAGTTAATAGTTACAATTCACTGCTGCTGAACAAAAGGATTCTAAACCAAGGGGCTCTGATGAAAGATGAACACTCTGTTTCAATATTTATGTTAGTATATATGTTACTGTCTTTTTTCTACCTCAAATAGCTCAAAGTGACCATATCCATACACGGATACACACATTCCATCTCAGCAGCACCTGGGAAGGTCATGCCAGCAGCTCTGTCTCCAGGTGCCCATCAAATACTCCCTCACAAAGAGAGTGGAGAGGTCAGGCTGCAGAGAGCTACCCTAGCCCCTTTCCCTTTTCAGGTAGTCCAGCCCCCTGAGAACCTTTGATCTGACCATCAGCAAACACACACTCCCATATTTTGTACTTTTAGGGATAGATTTCAGAAAAGGGGAGGGGTGACATTACCCACAAAAACAAAATGACTCTTTCCAAAACAGTCCATACAGCCAACACAAGGAAAGTGTCCCCCACTCCCTTCCTCCATCCATCACCCTCTGTCCCCACTTCCTTCTACCTTTGGAGACTGCTTTGCAGTGTGCTGGGATACAGGCACACCAAGCTGTTCTGCTGTGTCAAAAATTAGCAAGGTTTGGATCTGAGGTGAAAGTCTTTTTGGAATCCAAAAAAAGACAAAAACAGAAACAAAAACCCACCTACAAAACCTATGACTTTAGCCATTGGATAGGAATGAAAAGCACGTGGCTACTAGACCTTCTTTTCAAATGGTCAAAAAAAAAAAAAAAAAAAAAAGGCTAACCGATTTTGCCTAGAGAATGGTCTGGAAATCTAATTACTGTAACTATAAAATAAGAAAAATAGTAATAAAGACTAGGGCCAGAAATATTGCCAGTCCAAAATAAAAGAAATGCAGAAGGTAACAATAATTTTTTAAAATATCTAAGGTACACCTAAAACTAATACAATGTTATATGTTAGTTATATCTCTCCCCCCCCCCCCACACACACACCAAAAATGTCTAAGGGTAATAAGGAAGCAAAGTAGAGACACAATTTCTAGAAAAGCAGCACCAAGAAAGGGTATACTAATTCAATGAAACCAGCAGATTACAGCCAGGCACACTTAGCACCCAATAAACCTGCAGTCTCCGGGTGTTTGTTTTCTATTAAAGGGTGCAGTGACTATACAGACGCCTCCTCTTTCCTTCTAATCAACTCTTTCCCTTCCTTTTGCAGCCTGAACGAGTAAACTAGGTTATTAAAAAACTTCCTGGTTATAGGAAGCATGACACACAGTGGTCAGGGCTGGATGGCTTGCCAGGGAAGACCCTGGTTTGTGTTCCTTGTTCCTAAAGCCTCCTTTCACTCTCAAAAGTGTCCTGCTATGGATCATAAATTTTATGGTCACTCTATTTGTCCTGTGGGTGTGTGTGTATATATATAGATTTCTACATATATATATGATGAGTGAATGAATAAATAAGCAACTATCTTCAATTCCAACTGTATGTTCTACATGTACCTGTAGAGGAATTCTCTGAGTGGGCATATCTTGGTCTTTACTGAACTTGGACGAAAAACAACTACTATAAAAAGAAAAAGAACAAAAACCAACCAGTCTAAGACCACTGCCTTATAATAAAGGAAAAACTCTAATACACCATAATAAGTAATCCTGCTGAATGCTTCAAAGGAGAATGACTAACTTACCCCCACCCTTCCAGCCCCCCCTCCACTTCCATTTCTCTCTCTCTCTCAATCACACACAGTTGAGGAACCTGGCCAAGCAAGGTTCATCCCAGAAAATGGATGAGAAACTGAGAAAAATCAGGACTTTGAAACGGAAACTGTATACTCTTTAGGTATAAAAGAAGCATCTAGGGCCAATTTATGGTAAATCACAGAAGGGAATGAATTGAGTACCATTTCTTCTCCCATTGGACAAAGGCAATGAGATAAGAGAAAAAAATCCCTCAAAATATTTATGAAACAGCTATGATGTAAATTCATATTCACTGAAGTACTCTGGAAGCTTGTGTAATGGAGAATACATTTTAAAAATCAAAGGACCAGACATCTTCCTACTTTTTAATGTCTTAAGGATGAAATAATCCAAAGTAAATTTCCAATTACATAAAACTTTGACAATCCTATTTTTTTTACTCAGTCCCCAAAATAAATACTTATCAGCACCAATAGACACCATTATCTAACCATTTCCCTGTAGCTCAACAAGGTAAATGTTTCTAAGCAATTCTCTCTGAAGTTAAACATTAAATTAAAAATTAAAACACCACTAAGAAACTTGTGATGACCTGAAGGCATTTTAAGAGCAGCAAAGGTTAGAAGGGCAGCTCTCAAATAACACCCATTGTTCTAACTCTACTTAATGACAAAAGGAGAAAAGAAAGCGATTACCTGGCCTTACCTCAACATCTCAATTCAAATGCTACTTAAGAAAACAAACCCTCATTTTTTGCAACCGAACACTCTTCAGCTTGGTGAAACTGAGTTTTTTAAAAACGAAATTAACTTTTCTAACTCTGAGCACCAAAATTCAGGGCAGCCAAATTCAGCAGCAGATTTGAAGTTAGGATAGTATCAATTGCATCATGCATTTCAACGAAGACCCAAAGATTAAATAGAGAAAATGTTAAATAAATATTTCCAGCTTAAAATTCCAAAAAAAGTTATTCGAGGATATTAGCATCCAAAAAAGTTATTTTTTTTATAAACTGGTTTTCTACTTTGCAGAGAGTACATATATTGACATCAAAATCCATATGGAAGAGCAAAAGGCCAAAAATAACTAAAACAATTTTGAAGACTACAGACTACTCACCCTGCCAGATGTCAAGACATAAAGCATTTCACTCCATTGCAATGGTACAAGAATAGCCAAATGAAAAGAAGAGACTCACAGATGTACCTATGGATCTCATAAATGAAGGAGGTAGCATTTTAAAAGTATAAGGAAAGGATGAACAATTTAATAAATGGGTCTTGGACAATTAGATATTCATCCGGGAGAAAAAATAGATTTCTACATCTTGCCAAAAACAAAAATATATTTTAGATACATCAAAGACAAAGAAAAACTTTATGAAACTTAAAAGAGAGTATTGGTAAATATACCCATGACTTAAGGCTAAGGAATAACTTCTTAAACAAGAGACAAAAGCACAAACTTTAAAGGAAACGATAAATACATTTTTCACTCTATTAAAAAGAAACACTCTTGCTTATATGGGTATCTGAAAAAAATCCAAATTCATGGGTATAGAGAACAGAGTGGTTGGGGGGGGGGTTTGGATTGGGCAAAATGTGTGAAGGGAGTCGAAGGTACAAACTTCCAATTATAAGATAAGTAAGTCCTGGAAATGTAATGTAATGTACAACATGGTGACTCTAGTTAATAATACTGTATTCTATATTTGTAAGTTGCTGAGAGTAAATCTTAGATGTTCTCATCATAAGAAAAAAAAATTTGTAACTATATGTGGTGATGGACGTTAACTAAGCTTATTGTGGTGATCATTTGAAAATATATGCATATATCAAATCATCATGCTGGACACTTAAAACTAATACAATATTATATGTCAATCATATCTCAGTTAAAAAAAAACAAAATAAAACTTACACATTTTTAAAGGTGCCATAAACAATGCCTGGCGAAGCCACAGATCAGGAAAATATTTTTACGGCAAACAAAACCAATAAGGAATTAGAACTCAGAATAAAAAAGAATGATAAATCAGTAAGAAAAACAAGCGACTCCAAATAAAAAACAAGCAAAATACAGGAACACGCAATTCATAGCAAAAGGAAAGTCAGACATTTAACAGTGAAAAGATGTTCAGTCTCACTTGCCATTAGGGAAATCTAATTTAATTTTTTTTTTAACATTTATTATTGAGAGACAGAGAGAAACAGAGCATGAGCATGAGAGGGGGAGACATAGAATCCCAAGCAGGCTCCAGGCTCTGAGCTGCCAGCACAGAGCCCAATGTGGGCTAGAATTCACAAACCATGAGATCAAGACCTGAGCCTAAGTCGGAATCTTAACCCAGGAGTCACCCAGGAGCCCCAGGGAAATCTAATTTAAAACAACGAGTCCCCACTTTATACCCAGGTGAAGTGCGAAAATATCCGAAAGTCTGACTATATCAAGTGTTGGTGATAATACAGTTGCAACAGAGACTCTCACATACTGCTAGTACCTGTGTAAATTGCGGCAACCATTAAAAGAGCAATTTAGTGATATTTATTAAAGCTGGAAATAGGCATAGCTATGATCTCACAACTCCAATTCCATGCAGTACTCAAGAGAGACAGCCTGTGCACAAGGAGACATGTATGAGGGTTTCACAGCGCATCATTTGAAATAGCAAATATTATTAAAAAAAGGAAGTTCGTGATGGTATAACCATTAATGGAATACTACGGCATTGTAGTATTGGACCAAAGGAATGGAATGGACCAAAGCAACATATATTAGTGTGAGTAAATCTCAAAAAACCCATAAAGTTTTAGTTAAAAAGAATACATACAGGGTGCCTGGCTGACTCAGTCAGTAGAGCATGTGACTCTTGATCTCCAGGTTGTGAAGTGAAGCCCAACATTGGACATGGAGCTTACTTAAAAAAAAAAAAAAAAAAAAGATGCTATTTATGACAGATTTTTAAATAAGCAAAGCAATACTATGAATACATACAAATGGAGTAAGTCTAAAACTCGTGCATGGGAATAACCTTGGTTATGGAGGGAGGAAAAAGAAAGAGATGGAAGGGTAGGAAGTTTTAACATAAAAACATATATTTTTAAAAGCTGAAGCAAAGACAGCTTTGATGTGTCTTGGAGACAGGTACATAGAGAGAAGTACACTGGAGATAGGTGTTGGTTATATTATTCTGTTTTTTGGTACAGTGGAAATATGTAAGTGAAGGAGGTCACATATTTTACTTTACCTTAAAAATGACATCAGTGAAAACAAAATACTGTACTCTGAAAATACTCTGAAACTCTTAGATTTAAGCTGGACATGTTTCAAATATAATTTCATTTCAACTCTCCATATTTAACCAATAGGGGAAGAAAAGCATTGCAATTAAGTAACTCCAAAGGTTATAAAAGTTGTTGCTACTGCACTGAAGGCCCTTAGCTGAGCCATATTACATGAGGCCAGAGGTTTGGAGACCTGCTTTGGTATACTTGAATCTATTACACAATGGCACTCAAGCTTGAGAGAACTGAATGCTAGGCAAATAACAGAAGGGCCAACACAAGTAATAAAGTCCACAGAAGGATTGCTATCGGCTGAACAAAAGATTCCCTAGGAATCAAGTCTATATGGGACTGTCAGGAACAGACAGTACCTTCATGAGCAGAGCTGGGAAGAGAGACTAGAGGAGAAAATTCCAAATGGGGAAGTGTTTGGAAGGGCCTTGGGTCTGCTGTATACTTGGGACATCAATTTTCTCTGGTTCCAAGGTACAGTGCTCTACTTTATCACTGACCAGAAACTTTCTGGATGCTGGGGTCTTGCTCTAGTTTAATGCAAACAAAAGCATTATGGTATCAACTTCGTCTACAAATTTTGTTCTAATTGATCAAATGTAATTTCTAAATTTGGATGAAAAAGTACATGTGTATTATCTTTTAAAAAATCCCAATGCAAAACTGTAGCCAGGTTGATTTGTTATAACCCAGTAAAGAGAAATAGATACTGCCAGCCATAAATGATAAAAATTTCCTTTCAATGAGCATTGGCTAACAGTCCTGGGGCTGACAAAGAAAAGATGTGAGAAGGAATGAAGTTCTTAGAAAAATTGGGAATTAACGTCATTTTATTTTAAACTAGGTGGATTGGTTTCCCTGAGTTTGACTTATGAAGCGGTAATCCTAGGAGAGGTCAAAAATCTAAATGAAATCAAACTAACTGTCAAAAGTACAGAAGGAAACTGCTCTGCGTATCCATTTGACTCACGGATTTGTTAACAGTCTCACTGTCTTACCAACCAAAATGTTGCCTTTTTAGATTAATTTATTTTTGAAACAGAAAATATTTATCATCGAATAAAAGTTTTCTATTTCTTTAAGTATGTCTCTTCTCTTATATTGAAAGAACACTTTTAATTTAAAAAATGAAGAAAGGGTTAATATCTAACCACACACTTCCAGTTTGATGGACCCAAAACACAATTCACAGATATTTCAAGTGTGAAATGCTGTGAGAGGCAGCAATGTTAATCTGCAATAACAAACTTGTTAGAAAACCACAACCAGATGCAAATTAAATTTGCAATGAAAATACTTAACATTAATATATTCAAACTCTTTGGGTATATAATTACATATGTTAATGTAAAATAGAAATCAACCAAAGCATATAGTTTTCTCATAGAGTATTTCTAAACTCTAACAACCAGTTTACTTTTTAATTCTGGTTGAGTATACAGTACCATTTTACTAAGTAAATTAGTTACAAAACACTGACTTTCATTGTCAGATGTGAGTAAATACTACATGCAGTGATCTTTTCTGTAAAGCAATGATCCTCACCATTACTAAAGTTTAAAGTTTTCCAGTCAAAAGAAAATATTTTTCTTCTGCAGTGGTAATGTTTAACACACATGCTTTTGTTCATATACTATCCACAGATTGTATTAGAGTTCATAGAACCATATTTAAAATTTCATTAGGGAAAACTCCATACGTATTTTACTCAGGCAACTGTTGAAAGACATTCCACTTGGTGTACAAAGCCTTCTATTGCTTACACAAGCAACTTTGTTTACAGAACTATTTAAAGGAGCAAAAGTGGCTAAAGTCTTGAAAGAAAAATCTCCTTGGAATTAAGGTACATTTCTAAAGGGCAAGAAACCAACACATTTAACTGCAGAACAATGAAGTACTACTGAATTAGACAGTATGGGTCCCTTTTTTTTTTTTTTTTTTTTTTTTACATATTCTGGAAACTCTCCTCTAGATACACATTACAAAGCCCAGAGACCTCTCCTTTTATTTTCTAGCATTGTCCAATAATGCGTACTGCCTTGAATTATTTTATAATTTCCAATAGTAAAGAAATACTTCAAAATCCCTTTTGTGAATCTAAGAGGACAAGCTTTCTAAGGACAACCTCTCCAACCTACTTCCATTAAAAAAGGCTTCTAAGTGGATTGACAGTGGTACTTAGGGAACCTTTAGTCCTAAATGCAGTATCATATCCTATAACCAGTTAAGGAGGCAAGACTAGACAGTTTCCCAAATAGGATGAGACTCTTAATCAAGTTCAATCAAGAAATGTCATTAGCTGCAAAGAGCAAATAAGTAATTTTGTTTAGAAAGGATTAAAATTATACTGACAATTAAGCAAATAACCTAATATTAAAAAGAGAGAGAATAAACTGACAGAAATGATTTTTAAACACATGTAATCCTGGCTCACACTTTAAGGCTTTCTATGATATATGACAAAACTCACAAACATTTAGACGGTTAGAAGTTACTTGGTACAAAATTTTAAATACTGCTATTAAAATAATTTGCCAAGAAAGTAATGTGACCCATCCCAGCACCTTACGTTTATTTGTGAGGCATTTTTATTTGTAAAGACTGGGTTCCTCATTTTCCTCTTCTTACCTTACCCCTTATGGTATGTGTTCAGTACACATTTGTCATTTAAATTAGATTGTCCATCAAGAAGATTTTTACTGCTTAGAACTCTGCAGTAACCTATATATGTATAATGAGAGCGTACAGCACAATGCAGGTAAGAGATGGGACCATAGAGTCATCAAAGAGCCAGAGAAATTAGGAGCAGCATTGGCAAGGCCAGCGTTTGTTTTCTTAGTTACTTGAATGTGGCAACCCAAAATCCTGATGTGACTCCAACCCAAGAGACAGCCTATTTAACAGAAACAACATTTAATTTGTGTCAGAAGCAGAGGCGTCTAGTCCCCTCTCTGTTGAAAGAAGATGATAATATCAGCCCTAAGTGCCCGTTAGAGATGTTATCACTATGAAACAAAATGTACTTATGAGCCCAAAGACTCTAATGGGTACAGACTCCCAAGAAGATAGACTTCATGTTGTAATATTCCCTCTTCATGTTTACTTTTTAAAAACTTTTATTTAAAATAGCCATAAAGATCTACTAAAAGGTAAGTTATTCTTGCACAGAGGCTGAAGTTTGTTCAAAACCAAATTTCGAAATCATCGCACACATCAAAATACAGCCCATACCATATAGGTTTTGTTTTTGGTTTTTGTCAGTGGAGTAGTTGAATGCTATAGAAAACGTGTTAAGTTTACACTTCTTTCCAGTGCTTTACAATGACAAAATGTTAATCTACCATAGAGAACTTAAAAGGCATGATACCATAAGAATTAGGAACTGGGTATATTTGGACTTTGACTTAATAATTTGTCTTGATGTTGTGTATTCAATTTAGAAATGATCAATCACTAAATAACTTTCACTTCACCAAGCAGAACCAGAGATTATTTGACAGCTATTATAGAGAAGTTGACCTTTGTGCTTATATTTCAGTGCACCAGAAGTTTAGCAATATTTATTCAGGTTAAATTATGCATATTTAAAAACTGTATTTAAATGAACAGCTGCTTAAGTATATTCTTTATAAGACTGAGATTATAAGAAAAAGATTTGTGTGATCTTTTTGTGTGGAAATACCACATTTCCAAGACAATGTGGTATTTAAATGATTTCAACCTGTCTTGCTGACTTTTTAAAATCAGAAAATATTTTTAAAGTAGAATTTCCTAAGATATTTTTTGATTAGAAAGAAATTGAGTTTGAGTAAAGAGGCACTGGAGTGAGAGAGGATGGGGGCCATATCAGACTGAAAGCCTTTTTCAACACAGAGGAAGGAAATGGTGTCACTATAAGACTGTGAAGCAAATATGTTTCCTTGTGTTTTTGTACCACAATGTTAAAAAACATCGTATTTTAATTTCAGGCCTTATAAACTAAAGATGTCCTCTAAAATTAATTATACTTATTATTTTGGATCAGAGTCTGTGGCTGACTACATCTGTGAGAAACTTCATTGTGCTTCCTAATTAAGAAACCAAGTCTAGCTGGCTGATGGGAAGGAAAAATAGTTTAATTCAAAGGGAAATGTAATACTGTGAGAATAAGCAAACAATTTTTCTCTACCGGGCTTTCAGTGGGAGCAGAGCTTCCCAAATCATCTGTATGGTGTATCTACTGTGCATTTTATTATTTCCCCCACTTGTGTCTTTCTTATAACGTTACAGCTAAAGGTTTTACTTAACCAATTCCCTTCAAACGCTCTTCCTCTCTATCCTGCACAGTGGTGTGCTTTCAGCAGACTGCTAAGAACAACTTCAAGTCAGACTTTCTCCTTTTGGTCCCTCCTCCCGTTTTGAAATTTTGTTTTTCGTTTCTATATACATCAAAATGTTTGAAACTCAAAAAAAAATAATCCCCCCCCCCCGAAGGCTCCGCTAGAAAAGAAAAGAAAAGGAAAAAGGAAACAAAAACCCTACGGGACCGTCCCCAGGAGCGCCGAGACCGCCAGTTAATAAGCCCAGCCAGGTGATCGGGGGAGAGGCAGTTCGTAGCTCCCTGACCCCAAGAAGAACTTGACAACACCAGGTAAGTACCCCCAGATGGCACCTGCCCAGACCCTCTTCCGCCCAAACCTAACCTATATAGCCGGTTACCAAGGACCTGAAAGAAGGTGGGGCAGGGAGGTGGGAGGAAAGAGGATGAGACTGTGCGAGGAGCTCAGATGGCCATTCCGCCGCTTTCCAGTTTGAGTCATCTCTCTGGTTTTCAAAACCTGGGAGGGGAAGTGCGCGTCTGCCAGGAGTTAAGCGGTGTGCTAGGCGGGAAAAGAAGCGCACTCTAATCCTCTCGACAAGGGGCCCTCCTCTCTCGGGGCCAAAAAAAGCGCAAGCCTTCGGGATGCTCCAAGGTCTGCAGAGGCTTCTGCGACGCGTCCACTGGCACCCGACTGGGGCGGACTGCGCGACCCGGACTCCCCGGGGCTCGCTCGCCGCCAGCCCTGCGCCCTGCGGGCCGCGTCCGCAGCCCCGCTCGCGGAGGTTGTCTTACAGCTCCTACCCCCGGCTGCCAGTGCCGCCAGGGCTGCTCAGAGAAAGCTGCGATTAGGCAGCTACGAGCAGGACGGTGCTTGCGACCGCAGAAGCGTTGGAGAAAAGATTTCCCAGGAAGCTCGCCCTGCACGAGCCCCTTCTGGAACCCAGCGGACCTTAAGACACAATGACGAGCTCTAAACCTATTTCGAGAATCCCCTACCTGATGTCAGGACTCCTAATTCTTTTCTTCTCCTCTTGTCCAAAAGAACATAACATTTTGATAATTTTCCTCCCCCCTCCCCCCTTTTTAAGGGTGACTTTACATAAAGGAGCTCGGAGGAAAAGGTGCGTAATGGAGAAGCTATCTTCACTCTGTCACGCGTCCCCGCTAGCCTTCCAGCGGAAGCGCCAGAGCAGAGTTGTTGGTGTTTTTTTTTTTTTTTTTCCTTTAATTACGCAATTTAGGCTAATGGAGTCCAATCGAGAGCCGTCAGTTGCATGCACGCAGACCTCGGTGGCATTCGCTGTTGGAATTGCTTCTTCAACAGTGACCTTGGGTGGGAGAGAGCCTGTCTGGAGCCGGACCCCCCGTAGCGGCCTCTTACCTCGACCCCCTGGCCTCCCACGGCGTCTCCAGTGGACCGTGTACTCCTAAAGACATCCCCCACCGGCCAGCTGAGCCGCGCATCTCCAGAGCCGCTCCCGCCCCTCGCCTCCCTCGCTACAGTCCCAGCGCTTTTTAAAACTTTGAGCGCAGCTTTTACGTGACTGGAGAGTCATAAATGCTCCTGCCCTTGTTCAGCCAACATAGACACCCTTGCGTCCCCTTCACATTTCATGAATTACGAGAATATATAAAGCTAACATTCCAAAAATAAGGTGTATCCGAGTCTGCGTTTCATTTACCCTTACAAGTCGGTGACACGCAATTCTATCCTTCAAACAAACCGTAATGACCAGTCCTAATGTCCCTCTTTCTCCCCGGTTTTAATATACCGAATAATTACTGCCGGAGAGATAACTATCAGCATTGCCAGTGTTTACAGTTTAAGCAATAGCAGAGCACCAAATCACCACTCTTCTTACTATCCCTAACCTTGGTCTTGATCTCTTCACTAAAATCCTAGCCTCCCCATTTTTTTTTTTTTGCCACCGTAGTGTTGGTTCTCTGAAAATTTATTTCCCCAAATCGCAAACTTAACGTTTTAAAGACCTTCCAACGTCACCCTCCTCATTGCCATCGTAACCCGCACACCTGCGCAGCTCAGCCCGCTCCTGAAGACGTCGAGCAGGAAACCCAGCTCTTTCCCGAGTGGCATCTTCTCTGCTCGCCTACGTGAACCTAAAAAACAAGCAACTTCAATGAATGCAAACTAAGCTTTCCCGGGGAGAAACGGCGAGGCAGCTACAATCAGTCTCTGATTACACAAACATACCTAGGGGCAGGTTGGAGAGTGAAGGAGGGCTTCGGGGTGGGGGTTGCCAACCTAGAGGTGGATTAAACCAGTTCTATTGTTATTGAGTTTAGGAAAGCTAGCTTTTGTTTCGCGGTGGATATTGGGGGTAAAAACCGAGGAGCTACGGTTAAGCCTCCCAGAAGTCTGTGAAAGAGCAGAACTTTATGTAACGTAGGAACTCGGGTCTTTTAAATTGTTTAAGATACTGAGTTAAACATTAAGACTCAAGGGGGGAAAGACTTAGAGTCATTTGAAATATTGTAAAAGAGAAGAGCTGACGTCTGCATCTATGTGCCCTGTTTTCAGGGGTTCACCGGTCCCCTCTGTCAAAGTGGGAAAGGTGGGGATAGCCGGGCTCCGCCGGTCGCACTTTGGGCCCCCAACGCTTCAGACTTCCTCTAACCATCACTTTGCACTTCGGCTTTGGAGAAAGGAGGCAAACAGTCCTCGCTCCCTCCCCAGCAAACTAGCCGGAGACTACAGGCCCCGACCTCTCCCGAGCCCACCTGGAAACACACCTAAGAGGAAATGCTCTTTCCCGCCCATTAAGTAGGTAGCGGCTGATGAAAGTGATTGTGCACAGTGCCCAGGAGTCCCTAGGGAGGGATGTGTGACTCTGGATGTCTGCAGGCAGGGGCGACATTTAGCGAAAGGAGGTGAAAAGCCCTTTTTACTTTGCATTTAAGCGTCATCAGCCCAAATGACAACTTTGATTGACAGAGAAGTGCTTCCCAGACCCAGTCGCGGCGCGCTCGGCGCGGTACGGCTCGGATTGGGCCGCCTCGGGTCACGTGACGCGCGCCACATCCTGGGGACCCGCCCCCATCCCTGGCGCGCGCCCTGCAGCGGCGGCCGGGCCCCGCGCCCACTTTCACTTTTTGCGCTGGGGATTCACAGCCGAGCGGTGGCGTGGGTTTTTTTTTTTTTTTCCTTCAGGATTTTGAGGAACAAAAAGAGGCATTCTAAAGAAATAAGTGTTGCACTTGATCATGGTGGGGGGCTGCTCGTCGGGAATTCCGGACAGGGCCTGGGAAACAGGCGTTTCCCGCTTTACAAGGGTGGAACTGTGTTTGCAGAGCCACAAAACGTTGAGATTTACAAGAACGGCTAGAATCGCGATCAAAAGTAGAAAACAGTCGGCGCTTCATCTTCTCAGCACTGATTTGGTCATTTGGCTTCGAGGAGGGAAGTCTTCTACGTAGTTTATTACGTTAGCTTAGGTAAAGGGCCACCAAAACTAGCTCGTTGTGCAACCTAGGGAACTGCGCTAGTTTGAAAAGACTGACGACGACTTCCGTGTCATCTCCAATCTGTGGTAACTTGACTGGAATCAGTTCAGCACAAGTGTTAAAGTGCTAACTGGGGGATGAGCTGGTGAGTCGGTGAAACCTAGGCCCAGCTAATGGGCACCTGCCTTCTACGCTCACTGATTGTTATCATGGTTAGTTACTGTCTATTGGGTTTAAAACATTCTCCGGTAGTTCTAAATAAGTCCACCTTTAAAAAGAAAATATTTCAGGATAGTGAAAACAGTTTTTACTAACACTGTGGAGACGGCCCTCAGATCAACTAATGGCCCATTCCTTTGGTCTTTATTTATTAAAAAAAAAAATTACTATGCATATTACATATTTCCAAATGCCCGGGTTGCTAGGTTCTGGGTATAGCAGCAATCTGTGAACCAGTCAGACGGTCTCACATACTGGGCCCGCATAGTGCTTATCAGGTCAGGGCAAGTTGCTACAGTAATTGGATTTCTAAAAAAAAAATTAAAAAAAATTCCCTTCCCTTAAAATATGTCTGCATCAATTGATAGCAAAGTGACCTTTAGCAAGTTGCTCATTTGTCTAAGCCCTGTTTTTTGTTTTATAATCCGTTCCTTTTAAAAGTCAAGAGCAAACCAGGTAAGGCTTGGACAACTGCCTAGCACTGTGGCTGGTGCTACATTATTATTATTATTATTATTATTATTATTATTGCAGTCAAACAATGTACGCTTCTTCCTACCTGTAATTTTAAGTGACAATACAGTGTTGTCCATTCTTCCATGCTTTATATTCATATAGAGGTTTGATTAGGGAGAAGGGAAAGCTCATAAAGCAATTTGCTTCAATCCTATGTTGTGATAGTAACTTCCACTAACTAATTATATGTCATTTTGAAAGTATTTCCTCAAATTTGTTTTGAATATATAATATTGCCTTTGAATTTCTTTAACTTCCCCCTTATACTTTTACAAAATGAAAGGGTATATTCTTTGTACTTTACCACTAGTTATTTCACAACCCAACATGGTCACTTTTTTGTGGGGGGGGAGAGATTATTATTTTCTCTGGAGAGTTTAGCTGAAAATCTCCTAACAAAAAGTGAAGTCTGGAGTAAGAATCAATTAAATAATGGAAAAAAAAAAACCACTTTTTTTTTAATTCTCTCTGGGGGGAAATCACACACATATATAAAATCTTATAAGAAATGTTGCTGCATTTTAATTTCTGCTCTTTGGGGAAGTCAATTTGGACGTTTGAAATTAGTTTTCCTTTTATTTTTTATTTTTATTTTTTTAAAGATTTTTTTTTAATTTTTTTTTCAACGTTTTTTATTTATTTTGGGACAGAGAGAGACAGAGCATGAACGGGCAAGGGGCAGAGAGAGAGGGAGACACAGAATCAGAAGCAGGATCCAGGCTCCAAGCCATCAGCCCAGAGCCCAACGCGGGGCTCGAACTCACGGACCGCGAGATCGTGACCTGAGCTGAAGTCGGACACTTAACCGACTGCGCCACCCAGGCGCCCCTAGTTTTCCTTTTAAAATTAATGTAATTATCACTAGGTAGCAAGAATATCTCTGGTCTAAACCTCCATCCGGAGCTCCAAATTTCCTCTTCCACAAATGACACTGGATCTGCTGTTTATGGGTTTATATGGAGCTGAATTCATCCCTTCATGCCCCTCTCCGTCTCCATATTCTAGACCTCAACGTAGTTCAACCTCCCAGTTACCCATTCTCCAAACCTACTCAGGTTTTCTCTTTCTATCATATTCTATTTCTTTCTATCATTTTCTCTTTCTATCTCCTTCCATTTGAAGTCAATTATCAAGTCCTGCTTGACTTCACCTCCTAATTATACCTCAGATATGTCCCCTCCCTTCCTTTCTTATTTCCGTTCTTTTGGTTTAGGCCTTTCTTGTCTTGCTCTCTAGCTTACTTGCTGCTGCAGCCTCTTAACTGTGAAGTTCTGCCTTTAAATCCTTATCATTCCCTTCAAACCCTTTCCCTGAGTGACTTATCTAAAAAGCAGATCTGAACATGCCATTCACCTTTAATGGCTTCCCCTTCCTTATCAGATAAAAATCTAAGCTCTTCACCACAGCATTCAAAGCCTCTGTACATCTCTCTAGCTTTGCTTCTCTCCCCTTCCTGACCTGACTTCACATTCCAACTACACTTCATTCATTCATTTGTTTGACAGTGCTAAGTGCCAGCCACTGTCCTAGGCACTCAGCATACCTTGGGAAACAAAACTCATAGCTTTGCCTTCATAGAGCTTATATGGAAAGGGATGGGTGGTGTCAGTAAACAACACAAATTAGCACATTTTATAGGATCTGGGTGGAGAGCCTAATTTTAGATCCTCTGATGAAGGTTGTCTATTGAAAAGGTGACATTTGAGCAAACAAGAAAGGAGGTAAGGCAGCTACAAGAATAAACAGAGGAAGAAAATCTAGGTGGAGGGAACAGCCAGTGCAAAGTCCTAAGGTAGGAGTGTGCTTAGCACATCAAGAAGAGGAGAGAGCAGAGGGAGTAGTAGCAGATGAGGTCAGAGAGAAAATAGGGTGTGTGAGTGCTCTCTTAGATGGGTTCTCATCAGCCATTGTAGTAAGTTGGAGTCTTTGTGTTAAATGGGAAGCCAACCACTTGTGGTCACCCCCACAAGCCATAGTGTTTAGACCTTGTGTTCTAATCATATGCTCCCTTCTGTTTTGATTGTACCCCTCTCTCCAGCTGAATTGCTCTTGTAATTCTTTTTGATTGTCTCTGTTACTGCATTTGCCATATTACTTATAAGACTGAGGTCTTGAGGGAGGATTTTGGTTTATTTATCTTTGTATCCTCAGTGCTCATTAGCAGGCACGTAAACGTTTAATGAATAAATAATGATTATAATTGTTTACAGATTGCTATATATGTTGGGTGTTTTATATGTTTATAAATTCTTAAGACAACCCTACACAGTGGGCTTTATTATACTTACTTTACAGAAGAGGAAATGAGTTTCAGAGAGGTTAAGTAACTTACCCAAAGTCCCAATACTGGTAAATATCTGAGCTAGGTTTTAGCCACCCGCCAATTGCTACACTGTGTTCTTTTCACTCCTGAGGCTTCCTCACTAGAGTGAATGAAAGAGATGGAGGGAATACATCTCTGGTTTTGTTTCTTGCATTTGGCTTTCCTAAGCTTAAACAAATGACCAATTTTACTGTCTATGTACTAATTCATTAAATATTTAATAAGTATCTATTGCGTGCCAGGTACTTGAAATACAATACTGAACAAAACATGTGGTCCCTTCCCTTGTGCAGTTTATACTATAGCAGAGAAGACTCACAATTTGTTTAAGCAAGGGCAGTGTTCTGATGGAGGAAGGACAAAGTGCCACAGGGAACTGTAGCAGCAGCTTTTGACCCAGCCACCCAGGCTGGAGAAAGCTGTAGAATGAGAGCAGATTTCCTGGAGGAGATAATTCCAAGTGGAATGTACCATTGGCCTTAGGGACACTGAAATTCAGAAAGCGGAGGTACATTTAGCTGTGAATAAAAGAATCCCTTATGGACTTGTATAAGATTCTAGGTATTATACAAAACCCCGAAGAATTTTGTTGTATTCATTCTTTTTTCAACTGTGGCTAATGTTAATGCCCTTCTCCCATATTTGATTACAATCTTTAAGTATAAAACCTAAAGCATAAACTTTTTAACCTTTGTATGAATGTTTTTATTTGGTAAGTTGTTTGACCCATTAGTTTGTGAAGAGTTAATGCAATGTGTTTTAGCAGCTATAAATTCCACAACTATGGAATCTGAGGGCTTATGCAAATTATTTTGTTCCATTGGAACTTGGTGGTATATTGCATCATTGGCTGGAGTTTGGGAACTTGCTACAGAATGCAAATTTTTTTATTACGTTCGTGGAAATGAAATTTAATATTTGCTCACTTTTAATTACTGTTCGATGGATGAGATAATCCAGGAAACCATGACAGGTGGTGTGACCGAGACAGGAAGAAGCCAGGCTGGAAAACCAGAGACCCATACTCAGAAAGTAGCATTTTAGTGCTTTTAAACCGATGGAAAATTAATGGGTTGTTCTCTATAGATTTCCCCTTGTTTTTCAAGTGGGGATAAATTTGGCATAATAACTCTAATATATGACTTGATTTTCAAAATTAAAATTTTAAGGTGAAAATAGTTATTCAGACAACTTGCAACTGGTGGTGGTGGCAACAGAGCAGTTGTTTTTAATAAGAAAATGATGGGGAAGATCAAAGAAGAACAGGGATCAGGATGTGGGAGTGAGTTCTCTTTATTGCAAACTGCTTTGGAGGGAGGTGAGAGATGGAGATTAGAGATGATGAAGACCTTTCCTTTTGGCTTCTCTGATCTAGCCATGGATGATGAGAGTCCCTCTGGATGAGCGTCAAAGAAAAGACATGGTTAAATGGGTAATAAAAGAAAAATCAATTGCCCATAAATACTAAGTGTTTTAAGTTTGAAATTTTCTCTAAAAAGAAAAGAAAAAGAAAACCCTAGTTATTGTAGTTATCTTCTACAGCTTGTAAAACACAAGTTTCCCTAATGGAGCAGGTCCAGCAAGTCTTGGTTATAGACAGAGTTAGGAAGATTGTGAGAATCCAAAGGGTCCTGGCAAATAATGTGCTTTGAGGCTTCAAAAAGTGTCCCAGAGGAGGAGAAAATATTCTGAAAAAAAAAATACCAATAAAGTATTTTTTATGTTAAGAACAAAAAGACAGGAAATGTTTTTCCCCCCAAATATTGTTGCATTTACTCCATCTGGTGAAATAAAATAAGACAGATATGTAATCCTCCACAGTTACACAAAACCGCCACCAGAAGGCCAGTTAGATGGAGGAGAGCTGCTGTCCTAGAACAGTATGTATGGCATTCTTGCCCCCTCCCCCCCCAAAAAAAAACCCAGGGCCATGTACTGCTTCTCTGAGGCCATCAAAAGTTTCAGACTTAAAACAGAGAAGTTTCTTGGTGAACAGAATTAACAAAATTACAGAACTGTCATCATTATGTTTAAGGAAACCTTTCCCAGTTTGCTAGCTTTCTTCCCAAACATTTTTGCCCTAATTACATTTTTGTTGGTGGTTTAGAAAGGCCAGGACAACCCAAGGGAATGATTCCATTCTAATTGCATCTTTCCCTTCCCAGGAGGCCTGCATCCTTTCATATCCACCAAACTCACTCGATCACTTGATTAACCGTGGTCCACTTGCCACAGAGAGAAAACAACAACAAAACACCCAAACAAGCCCTGTGAAATTAACTGGATGTTTTGTTTTTGTTTTTCCCCTTCAGAGATCACAAAGCTTGTGCATATTCTCGTCAGGCATCCGTTTTCATTCAGGGCCCCAGGTGGAATAGAGAAGGTGTGTGTGTGTGTGTGTGTGTGTGTGTGTGTGCGCGCGCGCGCGTGCGTGGGGGTGTGTGTGCGTGTGTGTGTGTGTGTGTGTGTGTGTGCGCGCGCGCGCGCGTAGGGGGGTGGGTGTGTGTGTTCCCGAAACGTCAAACAAGCATCAAAGTGTGTGCTGGGGGCCTGTGTCTATAGCTTGCGTTCAATTCTAAAGAGATCGACGACCCCACCCCCACCCCCCGCCACCCCCCCAAGGTTAGGAACCACTGCCCATAACATCCAGATTAATTCCTCCATTCTTGCTAGGCCCTGTTTGCTGGAAGGTATTGAAAAGATGCTTTGTAAATTTGGTTTAATGAATTTCTACAACAACCTGTGAAATCCTCAGCAAGGGCCCTCAGGATTTCACCTGCGTTCATAGGGAATTGGTCCCAAAGCTTGGGTTCTCCGCGGGGCGTCCTCGTCCCGGGGAGACCCGGCGCCGCCAGGTTCTGGGCGTCCGGTTTGTCTTCACCAGAACAACCAGCCCTCTCCAGATCCGAGAGGGCCCTACACAATCTTCCTTGGATGGCCCGTTCGGCGGGAATCTTGGATTCCCCTTTCCTTCGGACACCTGAAGGACGACAGTAGAGGGAAAAAGGAATCGCTCTTAGAAACAAACAAACAAAAAATAGTCCGGGCGCCGTGCCCCGGAGCGTTTCCGAGGCCGGCCGGGCGCGGCGGCTGTACCGTGGTCCAGCCGCTTCGCTATTCGGCGGGCGGCGCCCTGCTCGCCCCCCGGGGCCGAGGCCCGCGTCCCCGCCGCACAGGCGCAGCGCGGCGCCTGCCAGCCTCTCTGCGTGCGTCTTCGAGCGCGGTGGCCCGCTCCATCCGCTCGCCCCTGCGAGGAAGCGCCGGCCGAGGCCCCTCCCCGCCCCGTCCGCGGTTAGGAGCCCGCGCGCTGGCCGGAGCGGGGGTATCAGGGCAGCGGGCGCGCCCCATCCCTTCCACTCCTTGGCGGGACGACTGCCCGGGTTCACTGCTGTCCCGGGAGCCCACTCCCGATCCTTGGCTTCCGTCTCGCCTTCCCTGAACACCTAGCTTGTACCAGCGTGGCGCTGGGAAAGCATTTGTGGAGACAGGGCAACGTGTGGAGGTAAATGCGACGCAAAATGCTGGGGGGAGCTCTAGGAAGCAGGAAGGGGCAAGAGTTAGTTTTCTGGGCTCCTTTCTCTCACTGACCCCAGATTACTACAGATTACTGGGGATGCCAGTATGCCCATTTTACGGAACGACAGAGAGATCAAATGGCTTCCCTGGGGCCATTTAATGCCAAACGTGGCACACCAAGCTTCTGCCTCATCCCAGCTCCTCGGGTGAAAAGGCTTACCTCCGCCCAGGAGTGTGGGCAGCGGCTTAACCGTGTAAGTAACGAGTAACCCAAGTGCCCAGGCTGTGCTCTCCTTCAGTCCTGATGAAGTGGGAAAAGTTGGAGCACCTGGGGCGGGGTCGCGACCTCTTACCGCCTCCTGCCCTCACCTCCTAAGCGATCTCTTGCAGTCACCAGCCCTAGATCCTGGCAGTTTCCCCGCGTTCCGCCCCTCCATAAAAATATATGTATTTCCAGCCTGAACTTCTCCAAACTCCAACCTCCCGTTTTGTTTATTCAGCTGCCTACTGGATATCTGCCTCCAGCCGAATGTCTAAAAGATGCTGAAATTAACTTGTTTGAAGCTTTGCCCCCAAACCTGCTCCATCCATAGCGGTCCTCTTTCCCCTTTCCATGAAGAGCAAACCATTTTTTTCAGGAGGTGCTCAGGTCAATAACCTTGGAGCCATCCTTGACTCCTCTTACTTTCACACTCCAAATGGTGCCTACCAGAAAATGCTTCTGTGTATATCCAGAATCTGACCATCCCTTATGGCATCTGGTACTACTACTTGGGCCTACACCAATCTCATCATTTCTCCCCTGGGTTATTATGGTAGCCTGTTAATCAGTCTCCTTGTTTCTACTTTGCCCCCTGCTAGTGTACTCTTCGATCCCGGATCCTGTTCTAGCCAGAGTAATCCTGTTGTATCAGAGAACTCAGAACTTCCAGTCACTCCCCACCTTACTGAGGATCATAGTTTAAATCCTTCCGTCTAGGCTCCTGAGTGACCACTCCGCCCCCTCTGACCCTTCTACTCCCTTTCTCCTTGCCCAAGCTCACACCCATCCAGCCACACTGTGAGTCCTGCCTTAGGGTCTTTGCTGTTCCCTCTGACTGGGCTGTCGGCGCGCCCCACTCCCATTAGCATAGTTTTCTTCCAGTTTTTGCTGAATACCATCCTCTGGGTAAAGTTCTCCCCCCCCCCCCCCCCCCCACCTGTTTAGCCTTGTAACCCAATCCCTGCCTTTTCCTTTTTCTCTGCTTAATTTTTCTCCCTGGTACCTAACTTTTATACTCCCATTTACCTTTGCCCCCTCTTGTTGCTTCTGTCCTTCTACAAGAATGTAAATAACATATATGAGGGTAAGGATTTTTAAAAGTTGTGTCTGCAAATGCATAGAACAGTGCCTGGCACATGGAAGGCACTCAATAAATATTTGTTTATGAGTGAACCCACAATAAAATGGGAGGAAGGGAGTAGCTCCACCATATACTAGCTCTATGATCTTGGGCAAGTTATTTAACTCCATTTTCTCATCTGTAAAATGATGGTAGATACTTCCTTATAGGGTTCCCAATGTTATTAAATAAGTAAGTACACAAAGAACACTAAACACAGAAGAACACAGTAAGTGGTAGTGATTGTTACTGATATGTAATATTTATAGCATGTAAGCAAGTCAGACTTCTAAGTGAGCATATATATCAGTATTCTACCTTACTGACATTTAGAAGTTTTCCTATTTGTAGTGGTGCTATGTAAATTAGAATGTAGCATCCTGAAATCATTTGTTATGGGTGTTTCTTTGTATAGTGCCTTGGAAGTGTGTGGTCACTGTTAACTGCTGACAGCTGAGGGAGAAAAGTCCATCTTTTGCTTAGTTTGCATCAGCATCATCACGTACCATCCCGGTCATCTTCCATGGAAAGGAGGAAGGGGAAATTCGATTCCTTGAGAGAATGTGAGTTATCCCCTTTTATGATTCTATTATGGAAATTCTTCTGAAGGTGTAAAAGGATAGGCTGCCACGCCTATGGGGTGGAATGGAGGAAGAGGCACTTGACTAGAACCGTGTTTCCCTTCAGGTCCCTAACCTGTTTCCTTAGGCAGATCTCCCAAGGGAGGGCTCACTGGGTGGGGGTTGGAGGGGGGATGATAGGATTTAGTAAGGGAAATTGGCCGGTAGGTCCATCCTGCTCTTACCTCTCTCTGGCTGGCCCAGCTTCTCCAGTGGCTCCTCCCTCCCTTTGCTCCAGCAGCCGTCCACTCTGTTTAGACTGGCACCTATGCCTCTTCTCGCTATGAGACACGCTGTGTTTGCTGTGTAACTCCCCCCCACCTCCTCCACCCAAGTGAGCTCCAAGGGGACAGCACTTGTTGTCTCTTACATTCCCTGCTTGCTTTCTTGTTCCTAGGACAGGTCCTGGCACACAGGGGCACTGTCAATAAATTCTTGTTGATTGAATGAGCTCTCCTACAAAGCTTATTTAATTCCAACTAGCAGCCCCTGACATTAATTGAACCAGTCCTTATGCCAGAACACTTTAAATGCATTATCTCATATTATTCTCACAACAGAACTCAGGTTGGTGCTGTTAGAATTCCCATTTTACAAAGAGAGAAAGTGAAGACCAGTGAGGTTAAGTAACTTGCCCAGGGTCACGCAGCAGCTGATAAATAGGGGAGCTAATGACAAACCACACAGTCTGGGTCCGGGACCTGAGTCCCAACCATCTTTGGTTAGAAGATGAAGAGGACTGATCGCAGCATCAGGTTCAATAAGCCTGGAACCGGAGAGGTCTTAAGGTTGAAAGGAGGAGGCCAGAGGTCACCGCCATCAAAATCGTCCCTTCCGAGCTTCTGTGGCTGCTGGGTGGGTCCTGAGGCGTCACACGCGACCATCAGTGTGCCCAGGAGGTTAAGCAGAGAAGCTTCTTCAAAAATGCCCTCCCTTCAAAGTACCTGCTGGTGGCCAAACATCTCTACTTTTCCGCGTGGGAATAAGGGGCCAGTGGGATGTAGATGAGCCACCAAAGGCCCGACAGATTGAGCCCTGAGCTGTCGCGGGTTCCCCCGGCCAGGGGCTCCGCCACCTTCCGATCCCCTTGGAAGACCCCGAAGGAGAAATGTCGGGAAGGAAAGTAGAAACTGGAACTCTGACTCTGGGAAGACAGAACCTGACTGCGCCGGGCGGGGCGCGCGGGTCTGCGCCAGGCAGTTGGGCCCCAAGCCAGGGCGGGGGACGCGCGCGACTGGCCCCAGGAGGGCGAGGCGCAGGGGCCGCCGCGAGTCCCGCGTTTAGTGCACTGGCGTCTCTCGTTCCGCGGTCTCCTTGTGTCTGTGATTAAAACATCAGGAAATGACTTGGAGCCCGAGAAGTTCGCTCTGTGAGCCGGGTTTTCTCAATCCTTGCGGAGATGGAGCGGATGTGGAAACCAGCCCTGCGCCCCCGGATTCAGGTTCCTGTCCCGGAGCTGCTTGCATGCGCCCGGGAACCCATCCACCCACTGGGCTTTCGCGGCGCCAACAGACTTTAAGTGTAGGGAGATACAGAGCATATTGAACACAGATTCATTGCCAGTGTCACCGAATTCATTTGGAGCCATGGGTCATTTTGTGGTTATGTGTGTTGTTTTTAGTCCAAAGATACTAAAATCATAACTACTCATCCTGAGGGTTTCTGGGAAATTTTGGAGATTGAAATACCTGAAAATTCTGGTAATCCCTGTTCAAGTGAGTCAATTAAAAAGAATTTGTTTACCCACACCCCCAGGTAGAATCACAGGAAAGTCAATGGAGAAGTATGCTCAGTCTCTCCAGTTCTGTTTGGAAA
Organism: Prionailurus bengalensis; assembly: GCF_016509475.1. NCBI lineage: Eukaryota > Metazoa > Chordata > Mammalia > Carnivora > Felidae > Prionailurus > Prionailurus bengalensis. The sequence goes on along the minus strand of NC_057349.1, from coordinate 95,488,498 downwards.
CTCAAACCCTCCTCCCCGTGTTTTCAGTTGCAAATTAGAAATCACATTAATTGCCCTAAAATGTAGCAATTTGCCTTATGCAGAAGTTTGTTTTTGAACCAAGATTTGCTTCAGTTTTCTTCCCTAGACGGTGTTAGCTGATATCATGGAACTATTAAACAAAAAACCCAACTGATTTGTGTCTTTCTGTCTTAGTTATTGCCATCTTGTACTCTTGGCCGATTAAAAAAAGGCGGGGTGCTTATTTTAAAATGAATTTAGAGTAAAAAGTAATTGAGATGTTTGGCAACCTCATGGTAAAACATAATAGTGTGCCCCAGGATAAAGACTAGAATTTAGTTCCGTTTCTTGCTTCATTACTCACTCACTTGATGTGGCCTCTGACAAGTCCCTTCACTGTCTTGGGCCTCAGGCTCTCTCTCCATCAGTAACAAGGGGATCATCTTAGACATCTACCTGCCTCCTGAGGGTGTTGTAAGGGTTAATGAGATATGTGGTGAATGCTTTGATTCTAGGGTAAAGGACCTGTACAAATAAAACATGATTACATCTCAAGATTCATCTTTGATTCATCTGAATAAATCGACCTTTCCTTTATTAACTCTTCCTATTAAGTTTTCAAAATTGAGTTGATTTAAAAATTCTATGTTGGGGCATTCTATAGATTCACACTCTATAAAAATCCTTGACAAGTTATATTACCCAGTTGAGAGAGAACCTGTATTTGTTCAGAGATATTGAGTAACTTATCTTTCTCATTACGCCGATTCAACTTATTTATTCAACAAATGTGTACTGAAAATGTACTCTTTCTAGGGACTGTACGGGGGTACAAGGAGTGCTAAAAAGAACTGTCTTGTGTGCCTGCTGTTCCCACACGCTATGGTAAACACTTTGTATACATAATCTCATTTAATCCTGGTCACAGCTCCCTGAAATGCAGTCTCTTCTCACCCTGGGTATAGAATGCAAACTGAATTCAGAGTTTCCCCATAATTCAGTAAACCAGGTACAGCCAGAGCAGCTCAGTTCTGTGAAGTCATTTGCAAAAGTAAAGGGCTACTTTTGTTGAAACCACTGATAGAAATTTATGGTCACATTAAAAACAATTTTTTGGGGGCGCTTGGGTGGCTCGGCCGGTTAAGCGTCCGGCTTCAGCTCAGGTCATGATCTCATGGTCCGTGAGTTCGAGCCCCGCGTCGGGCTCTGTGCTGACAGCTCAGAGCTTGGAGCCTGTTTCAGATTCTGTGTCTCCCTCTCTCTCTGCCCCTCCCCTGTTCATGCTCTGTCTCTCTCTGTCTCAAAAATAAATAAGTGTTAAAAAAATTTTTTTTTAAGTTTTTTTTTTAATTTAATTTTATTTGGGAGAGAGAATGAATGAGAGCTCAGGGAAGAGGGGCAGAGGAAAAGAGAGAGAGAATCTTAAGCAGGCTCCAAGCCAATGTGGGGCTCGATCCCACCACCCTGGGATCATGACCTGAGCTGAAATCAAGAGTCAGATGCTCACCCAACTGAGACATCCAGGCAACCCTGGTCCCATTTTTTTTTAAGGAAAGATTTTGCCAACACTGCCTCAGCAGGTATGAAATTTAGCTATATACAGTGTTTAACATCCTTAGACCAGGTCATCCAGAAGTTGAGAGGATATTAGAGAAAATTTACAATAAGCAAATTTACATATAGGCAAAATATGATGACTCAGTCGGAATTGGCCAAATGCTCAAAAGCACAGCAAGCCTCCCTCTACCCACCCATCCATCACTGCCAAAAAGAAAAGAAAAAAAAAAAAAACACACATAAACTTTCATGCAGTCTCTACCTAGTTTTTGGAAGTTATCTAAAAGACAAAATTGGAGTTTATATTCAGCTCACAAGAAAGGGGGCCATGTATCCTGATTTAGTGAGAGAAAAGAGAAACCTTGTGGATTAAGCCTGTTTTGCATGAGACACAAAGAAAGATCCTTCATCTATCCCTGGAAATATCTACCAAATGCCAACCCATAATGTTGGACAGGAGAGAAGAAGCAAATTAAGCCAGAAAGTGCAGGTTTTTGTATTCTGCTGCAGACAGGCCAGCTGCCAACAGATTGCTTAGAGAGTTTACTATTTACACTATAGTATTATGGTATTATACATTTGCTCTTGCTGACAACGTGCTAAGTCATCAGCATGATTAAAGTGAACACCCATATGCTGAATTGACAGTGTCCTAGTTTATGGTATCAGACATACGACACTGACACACACACATATAACAGAAGCAGATGTATATATGGAGTGCAGCATGTGTTGAATGATTTAGATACACAGGAATCAGTTGTGGTACTTTCTACACAGGAGAGAATAGAAAGTGAGACATGCAAGTCGTACATTCAGAGAAAGTAGTCTTGGGAGAATTAGAGGAAACTCCTGTCTGGCTTACAGTTACTTAGTTGGGAAAGGATTCTTGAGAAGGAAACAGAAATGGGGATTTCAGAGTAAGAGTCAGAATATGTTAGAATTGGAAGAGACTTGAGAAGTTCAAATCCAACTCTTTGCTTTATGCAGAGGACCAGAGCCCTGGACTGGCTAGTTCATAGCAGATATAGAGCTCTAATGCAGATGCCCACCTTCTGATGTTCTAATGCTTGTCCATGTCAAAGGATTTTTCTTGATGTTGTTTGTTTTAAGTTTTATTTTTATTATGGAGATTTTCAAGTTATACAAAAATAGAATGTGTATCACACCTCCATAGATGATGGCAAGGGAACCTCCATATCTATATTGAAGCTCCATATTATATTGCCTAGCTTTATGCCATTCTTATTTCATCCTTTCCCTTGTTTTTATTTTTATTCTTTTCTGGAGTTTCTTTGTTTTTGTTTTTGTTTTTTAATTTTAGAAACGGTGTGAGCAGGGGAGAGGGGCAGAGAGAGAGAGAGAGAGAGAGAGAGAGAGAATCTTAAGCAGGTTCCACGTACAGCAAGGAGCCCGATGTGGGGCTCGATTCCAGGTACTGGGATCACCACCTGAGGTGAAATCAAGACTCAGATGCCCAACCAGGTGAGCCACCCAGGTGCCCCTGGAGTATTTTAAAGCAAATCTCAGCATCCATATTGTTTCACCAGTAAATACTTCGGTGTGCAACTCTAAGTGATAAGCCTTTTAAAAACTATAACAACTGGGGCACCTGGGTGGCTCAGTTGGTTAAGTGTCCAACTTCAACTCAGGTCATGATCTTGCATTTGTGGGTTCAAGCCCCACATTGGGTTCTGTGCTGACAGCTCAGAGCCTGGAGCTTGCTTGGGATTCTGTGTCTCCCTCTCTCTCTGCTCCTCCCCTGCTCATGCTCTGTCTCTCTCTCTCTCAAAAATATTAAAAAAATAATAACAACCATGCTATTAGCATACCTCACAGAATTAACAACAAACCTTCATACTATCTAATACTTTTTATTCACATTTCTCTAGTAGTCTCAAAGATATCTTTTTTGCTGTTGGTTTATTTGAATTGGCATCCAAATAAGGTTCACACATTGCATGTTATTGTTATGCAGGCTTATAAGCCTCTTTTATTCTATAAGTGTCTCTCCTCCTTTTTTGTTAATGGTTTTGTTGGTGAAACCAGGCCACTTTTCCTTGTGGAATGCGTGAATTTGGCAGATTGCTGTATTTCCTACAGCTTGGTGATTAGACCTAGAAGCTTGATTAGGTATAGGTTCAACTTATTTAGGCGGGCTTTGTTCTTCTTGGCAGGAATTTCTGTAAAGTATTGTGTCCTCGCTCTGGTGTCATTTCTGGAAGCACATAATGTCTGCTTATCCTGACTTCAGTAATGCTAATATCGGCCAGTGCTTCATGGGGTGTCAGCTTAATCTCTCCATCAGCTTTTCATGGAATGATTTTGGGATCCATTGATGATTGTTGCTTAGAAGTTCTGTTATTGGGGTGCCTGGGTGGCTCAGTCAGCTAAGTGTCTGACTGCAGCCCAGGTCATGATCTTGTGGGTTGGTGAGTTCAAGCCCCACATCTAGCTCTGTGCTGACAGCTCAGATCCTGGAGCCTGCTTTGAATTCTGTGTCTCCCTCTCTCTGTCCCTCCCTTCTCACACTCTGTCTCTCTCTCTCTCTCTAAAAAATAAATAAACACTAAAAAAACTTGTTTAAATGGTGATTTTCTCATTCTACCATTCATCTGCATTTATTAACTGGGATACTTGTTTATTTTTTTTTTTATGTTTATTTGGGGGTGGTGGTGCATGCACATGTGGGGGAGGTACAGAGAGAGAGGGAGACACGATCTGAAGTGGGCTCTGCCCTGACAGCAGAGAGCCTGATGTGGGGCTCAGATTCACAAACTGTGAGATCATGGCCTGAGCTGAAGTTAGAGGCTTAACTGACTGAGCCACCCAGGTGCCCCTGGAATACTTCTTAAATAATTTTCCTCGCATCTGCTCTCTGGCTCCCTTGAAGTACTATAGTACAAGGAAAGATAGGATAAATGCTTGATGCTTCCTCATTACCTTTTAGATTCTAGGGTGATGGGTAGGGTGTAATAGAGATGGCAGAGTCAATAATTCCGGGCAAGGTGATCAGAAAGTATCTCTCAGAAGAAATGGAATTTGAGCTAGGACTGGAAAAATGTCTCAAATTTTGACAGGCACAGAAGGGGGGGGAGTCAGAGCATCGTGGTCTGAGGGAACTTCAGGAGCAAACCAGAGGATGCAGTTGATAAACTGCTGTGAGTAGTGCACAGAATGCAGGGACCTCCTGGGGAGTGGCTGGCCTCTCTTAGTACATTGTGACGCTCGTGGTGGAGGAAGGATCTAGGTTTTCCTTCCTTTGAAACTCCAGTGCCAAGAAAGTCACTTGCTACCTACTGAACATTTTTTCAGTAAGTATTTGTTGACTAAATGAATGCATTAATGTGAACTTTCTTTGAGGGCAGTATATGTTTTTTTTTTTTTTTTTCTGTCAGAGTAGCTTGTTTTACCTCCTTGACCAAAGAACAAAAGTACAGGCTATTTATTCTTTATTTTTTAACAGAGTGAAGGGAGAAAAGCAAATGACCCTCTCAACTGATGTATAAAAAGCATGTAACAGAATCCGATACCTTTCACTGATAAAACACTCAAACTAGAAACAGAAGGAAACTACCTCAACATAATAAAAGTTGTATATGCAAAGCCCACAGCTAACATCACACTCAGTGGTAAAAGAAAACTTTTCCTTTAAGATTTGGAACCAGACAAGGGTGCCCGCTCTCACCACTTTTGTTCAACACAGTACTGGAAATTCTAGTCAGAGCTATTAGGAAAGAAAAAGAAAAAGAAAAAGCATTCAAATTGGAAAGGAAAAAGTAAAATTACCTCTATTTCATAATCTTCTATGTAGAAAACCCAATTCCACAAAAAAAGCCATTAGACCATTGCAGGATACAAAGTCAAGTCACAAAAATCAGTTGTATTTCTATACATTAACGATGAACAATATGAAAAGAGAATTAAGACAACCCTATTTACAATAGCATAAAAAAAGAATAAAATACCTAGGAATAAACATAACCAAGTAGGTGAATGATTTGTACACTGAAAACTACAAAGTGTGGCCGAAGGAAATTAAAGACACAAATAAATGAAAAGACATCCTGTATTTATGAATTGGAAGCCTTAATATTGTAAAGATGTCAAAACTACCCAAAGTGATCTCTAGATTCAACACAATATGTCAAAATCCCAAATGCATTTTTGTATAAATTAAAAAATGCTGCATAAAAAATTTTTGCATAAATTAAAAAAAATCCATGCTAAAATTCATATGGATTCTCAAGAGGCCTGAATAGCCAAAACAATATGAAAAAGAAGAATGTGGGATACCCCACACTTCCTGATTTCAAAATGTATTACAAAGCTACAGTAAATCAAAACAGTGTGGTACTGGCATAAAGATAGACTTATAGACCAATGGAATAGAATGGAGAATGCAGTAGTGAAACCTCACATACGTGGTCAGATGATTTTTGATAAGGGTGCCACATCCATTCAATGGAGAAAGGACAGTCTGTTCAACAAATGATGCTGGAAAGCCTGGATATCCACATGCAAAAAAGAATAAAGGTGGGCCTTTTCCTTACATTGTATGCAAAAATTAACTCACAACAGATCAACGATGTAAAACCTTCATGACCTTAGATCTGACAATGACTTCTTGACTATAACTCCAAAATCATAGGCAACCACAACAAAAAATAGATAAATTTGACTACATCAAAATTAACAACATCTGTGCATGAAAGGACATAATCAACGGAGTGAAAAGAAAACCCACAGAATGGAAGAAAATATTTGTAAATTGATTATCTGATAAGTTAATATCCAGAATATAAAAAGAACTCCTATAACTCATCAATAAGAAAATAAATAACCCAATTCAAATAGGGGCAAAAGACTTGAATAAACATTTCTCCAAAGAAGATAGACAAACATCCAAGAAGCACATGAAAAGATGTTTCACATCACTAATCATTAGGAAAATGCAACTCAAAATGATGAGATACCATTTAATACCAATTAGTGTGGCTAATATTAAAAAAAAATTTTTTTTTGGTGATGTTTATTTATTTTTGAGAGAGAGACACACACACAGTGTGAGCAGGGGAGGGGCAGAGACAGAAGGAGACACAGAATCAGAAATAGGCTCCAGGCTCTGAGCTGTCAGCACAGAGTCCAACGCAGGGCTTAAACTCTGGAACGGTGAGGTTATGGCCTGAGCCGCAGTTGGACACTTAACTGAGTGAGCCACCCAGGCGCCCCAGTGTGGCTAATATTTTAAAAAAGGAAAAGAAAAGAGGGAAAAAAAACCCAGAAAAAAGTGTTGGTGAGGATGTACACAAATTGGAACTCTTGTACACTGTTGATGGGAATGTTTTCCATTATGTAAAACAGTATGGCACTTCCTCAAAAAACTAAAAATAAAATGACCATATGATCCAGCAATTCCACTTGTGGGTGTATCCCCAAAAGAAATGAAACCAGGTCTCCAGGAGATACTGGACACCCATGTTCATAGCAGAATTATTAGCAAAAGGTGGAAGTAACCCAAATGTCTATGGAAGGATGAATAGATAAGCAAAAGGTGGTATATACATACAACAGAGTTTTATTCAGCCTTACAAAGGAAGGAAATCCTTCATATGATACAACATGGATGAACCTCAAAGACATTATGTTAAGTGAAATAAGCCAGTCACAAAAAGACAAACCCTGAATGATTCCACTTATACTAGGAATCTAGTGTAGTCAAATTCATTGGTACAGAAATAGAATGGTTGTTGCCAGGGTCTGGGGAAAGGGAGAAAGGGGGAGTTATTGTTTAATAGGCGCAGTGCTTCAGTTTTGCAAGAAGAAAAGAGTTCTGGAGATGGATGATGGTGATGGTTGTACAACAATGTGAAAGTATTTAACACTACTGAACTGTACACTTTAAAATAGTTATGTTAAAAAATTGAGACATCTGTGTGGCTCAGTTGGCTAAGCATCTGACTTCGGCTCAGGTCATGATCTCACTGTTCCTGAGTTTGAGTCCTGTGTCGGGCTCTGTGCTGACAGTTCAGAGCCTGGAGCCTGTTTCAGAGTCTGTTTCCCTCTCTCTCTATGCCCCTCCCCCCACTCAAAAGTAAATAAAACATTAAAAAATTTTTACATAGTCATGATAATAACTAAAATAGTTATGATGATACATTTTATGTTGCACACATTTTACTACAATTAAAAAATCTTAGGATAAATAAAATTCCTTGTTACTATATACTTAGTCATATAATGGGAGATAGAGATTTAGAGAACTTAAATATACAATTTAGTGTAATACTCTGCAAAGCATAATCCCATTAAATAAATTTAGGTTCAATTACAAATTTTTTAAAAATGTCAAAATCATGAAAACTACAAAGGACTGAGGAAATATCCTCGATTAGACAGGACAATTAATTGGAGTTGTGTGATCCTGGATTGGGTCTCAGAACAGGAAAGAAAAACAGCTATAAATGACATTATTGGGACAATTGGAAAATCTGAATATGAATGGTAGTTTGGATATCAGGACTAAGGTTTGTTGATTTTGGTAAATGTGCTGTGGTTATGTTAAAGCCACATATTTCTCGGGAAATATACACAGAAATATCTATTGATAAAGGGGTATTGTATCTGCAATAACTCTGAAATGCTTCACTCTGAAATGCTTAAGGGGAAAATATACAAAGAGTGAGCAGATGATAAAGCAAATGGAGCAAAATGCTAAGAATTGATGAATTTGGGTAAAAGGCATATAGTTCTTCGCACTATTCTTGCAACTTTCCTGTATGAAGTAAAAAGCAAGAAAAATCAAATGCCAATCATGTAATATCCAGCCACTATTGTCTCAGTGATCAGTGGAGGTATAGATAACAAAGGATTAACATGTGATCCAATGCCCTAGTGTGGATTTGCTGGGTGAGTTTCATGCTTTATGACTTACAGTTTCTCTGCCAAGAAACAATTGCAAATTGACTTCATTAAGGACTAGTCTGTACTTTTGTGTTGGCCCCTTGATACGTTCATGGTTTAACAGTGAAAATCCTCCAAATATAAGAGAAAGCCACTAGACTAAATTCTATCGATGTGATTTTTGTGACGTAAATATCTGTTGTAAAATCAGAGGAGAAAAAAATCTCATTTGATGTGTGGCTTGTATTAGTCAGGGTTTGTGTTTGAAGTGACAGAAATTCAGCTCAAACTTTCTTTATTCATCAAATATTTACTGAGTGCCTACAGTGTGCCAGTCCATTTTGTTGATACTGGAGATCAAACAGAGAACAAAACAGGCAAGAAGCCCCTTTGGAAGCCTCCATTTTGGTGATTAAAAACAAACAAACTGACAAATATTAGGCAAAGAAAGGATGGGGTGATACACTGGCTCACACAGCTGGGGTATTGGTCAGCCATTTCTGTGTAATAAACAACCATGCAAATCTCAGCGGCACGTGACGGCCAGCGTTTATTTAGCTCACACATCTGTGGGTGGCTGGACGGCTCTGCTGATGTCTGCTGAGCTTGCTCCTATGTCAGCAGATTTAGGGTAAGGAGCTGCTATACTGAGCTGTGGTTCTGCTCATGTGTGTCTCTCACAGCTTCCTCGGACAGCAGGTGAGCGGAGGTGGGTTCTTCGCCTGGTGAGGGCAAAGGCATAGTAAAACCCTTGTTGAAGATGTGTCTGCTGACATCCCATGGGCCAAAGTAAATCCCCCGGCCAAGCTCAAAATCAGGGAGTGGGGGAATATACTCTCCCCGTGGAAGTGGAACTGTCAAGTCTCATGGCAAAAGTTGTGGATAGAGGGAGGGGTAGAAATTAGGGTCAATTATGCAATCTGTCACACTGGGATGTTCACAGCTTCAGGCCAGCTGGATGCACCTCTTTATTTCCTTTTCTCTCTTTCTCTGTCTCTCTCTCATGGCCACTAGTCTTTGTTTCTTTTTTGTGTTTTCTTAGCCACATTTTCTCCTATTACACCTAGGATCCAAAAAAGAAAAAAAAAAAAAAGAAAAAAGTGATACTTATGCTTTTGGTTTTCATCTAATAAATCTCAGGGAAGGAAAGACTTTTTGGTGTGGTGCCTGCCCAGGCTAAGGTGGAGTCTAGTTGAGGGTCCATTGCTGTGGTGAGGGTACTGGAGTGCCCTGCATGCCAAGGCCTGGGCCACACGTCTACCTCTGCAGTGGGTACTGTGGTTGGCGGGTGTACCAGAGTCATGTAGGAATCCTGGGTAGTCGGGGTTCATATTTTCCAACAGAAAGAAGACTGGGGGGTACATAAAACAAGGTGGCTGTCTTGTACACACCTGTTTTTGTTTTTAATCTTGTTCATAGAACGGTATTTCCTCAATAAGGAAGTTAGGTGATGTTTAGTCATTTGCAGATATTTAGGAGGGATGTTACTTGGAAAGTGGCTTCAAATTTATCTCTTAGAACAAGCTCAGACTACTAGCATAAATAGGTTTCAGATAGGGTTAGCACCTGCTAATATTCTATTCGTTAGGCTTCTCAGTGGGCAAAATATTAAACTAAAAGCATTTATAGAAACTGCCCATTTTGAACCTGACAGCAAGTATTTTATTCTTCTGTAGAGGTAGAATTAAGCTCCAGCTTCACAGCAGCATAGCATGTACTGTCAGTGGCTCACCCCAAAGTCGTGACTGCCACACGTCCACACAGAGGCTCTTCTCAACTCCGACTGGGTCTAAGCAGATTACAGAAGTCTCGTTCTTCTCCCTAGTGAATGCCTCAGGGACGGTCCCATGATCTAGTTCTTGACAAGGAGGTGGGAAGGAGTTTCTGAGAGAGGCATCTTAGCTCTAAAAATGAGACACAGACCTCTGGACATTGGTGTTTGAGGATGTGATGCTGTAACTGTCCTGTGATTATGAGAAACCTAGCTGACATACCAGTAATGAGGCAGGGAGATGGAAAGACCCTGGGTCTGTGGCCGTGTTGCTGAGCCATTGAATTAATGAAGTCTGGAACTGATCTTCTTCTGGACTTTTGTTATGCAAGGAAATAAATTTCCCAAGCTTAATCCACCTTTAGTTGGGTCTTCAGTTACTCACTGATGAAGGCATCCTATTGGAAACAAAGAGTTACTCACGGTTGTCTTCAGCCTCTTTGTTTTGTTTTTTAAACTTGGGTTTGAGTCTTTAACAGTGGATGAACTTAGGCAATACTGTAAGTGCACTCACCCTACACTCTAAAAGTAGATTAATATATAAAGTTAGAGTCCTTACCATGACACATGCAGAACGTTAGGAGTGCATGTAACAGGTAGAGTCTTAGGTAAAATAAGAACTCTGACTACCTACTGTTCTGCTACTTAGTTTGCCAAAAATATCTTGTCCTACCTTGTGCTCTTTAAAAAAAATGATTTAACATATCTGTTTTATAACCTCAATTTGATAATAGTTACATGAGAGAGAGGCATCCCACTTATTCAAGAGGTTCTCTCTCTCTCTCTCTCTCTCTCTCTCAAGATGAAAAGTGATGAAGGATGAATTCTCCCCACCCCCAATTCCTAGTCAATTCTAAACTTGAGGGGAAAGTGTTAGTGTTGTCAGGATGAAGTAATCTAACTGAAACAAGTGGCAGAGAGAGTGTTTCAGTTTTCTTGTGCTTTAGTCTCTTCAAGTACCCAGCTTTCAGCTCCTTGTTGTCTCGAAGAGGCGAGACATTCTTTTATGAGATTGAATTTCCATAATCACATTCTCTCTTCACTGCTATGTTGCTGGTAGCACTGGTGGCATCCTCTGGAAAAGGACATTCAAGTTAGCCCTGCCTACAGTACTGCTCAGAGGGTAACAGAGTTGGGTATCCCCCATTTCTCCTTTGGATAAGTGAATGTGATGGATTTCTACCCATGGCTTTTTTTTTTCTGTCTCACCTATGCTCTTCAGCTTTAAAAAATAAGTACCATTTTGTTCTTCTCAAGCCTCGTCTGTTTCCATATTGATGAAATCCCAATAAAGGGGAAGCCCCTGGTGAAATGCCATGTCGACTTACTCATTTGTCTCAAATGACACGTTTCATATTTAAAATCAGTGAATTTCCTTTAAAAAGTCAAAAATGAGGCAGTTATCTTCTTCGTGGGTCCTTGGCAAGGAAGAATTTATTTTTTTTTATTAAGACAATTTTTTAAGATCAGTTTTAGGTTCACAGCAAAATTGGGGGGAAAGTACAGAGATTTCCTATATACTCCCTTCCCCACACATGCATAGCCTCCCCCATTGTCAACATCCCCCGTGAGAGTGGTACATTTTTTTTTTTTTTTATAATTGATGAACCTACACTGACACATTGTAATCACCCAGAGCCCATAGTTTATGTAATAGTTCACTCCTGGTGTTGTACATTCTATGGGTTTGGAAAAACGTATGACATGTATCCATTGTTATAATATACAGGATAGGGTAGTTTCACTGCCCTAAAAATCCTCTTAATTGTCATCCTACCTCACCCCAATCCCTGGCAACCACTGATATTTTTACTGTCTCCCATAGTTTTGCCTTTGCCAGAATGTGATATAGTTGAACTCATACAGTGGGTAGCCCTTTCAGATTGACTTCTTTCACTTGGTCATAGGTATTTAAGGTTGCTCTTAAATGTTTTTGTCTTCTCAGGGCTAGATAGTACATTTCTTTTAAATTCTGAATAATATTCCATTGTCTGGATGTACCATAGATTTCTTTATCCATTCACCTATTACAGGACACCTTGCTTGCTTCCAAATTTTCGCAACTATGAATAAAGCTGCTATAAACATCTGTGTGCAGGTTTTAGTGGATATAAGTATTCAATACCTTTGGGTAAATACCAAGGACCACGATTGCTAGATCATATGGAAAGAGTATGTTTATTTTTGTAAGAAAGCATGAAGACATTGTATGTTCCACTAATCAGTTAATTTCTGAGTAAGGAGGAGAGAGCACCCATAAAAGGGAAGAAAGAAGGTTATCAGAGGAGGTAGGAGGCAATCTTGTTCTAGTATGAACAGCTTTTTCTTTCCTAAATATGAGGCACCTGCTGTCCATCTGCACATCCAGGAGAAGCAGGAGAGAGTGAGGTGATTGCAGGAGAGGGCAGCTTAGGGTGTCTGTTTCTTTTCTTTTTTTTTTTTTTTAATTTTTTTTTTAACATTTTATTTATTTTTGAGACAGTGAGAGACAGAGCATGAACAGGGGAGGGTCAGAGAGAGGGAGACACAGAATCCAAAACAGGCTCCAGGCTCTGAGCTGTCAGCACAGAGCCCGACGCGGGGCTCGAACTCACAGACTGGGAGATCATGACCTGAGCCGAAGTCGGCCGCTTAACCGACTGAGCCACCCAGGCGCCCTAGGGTGTCTGTTTCTAAAGACACCGGGCAGCGTTGGATCTGGAGAAGCTGAACCACTAGGTCTGGTATAGAGCAAGGGCTTTATTACAGAGTTGATACAAACAGGCTACGTGAGGTGTGGCTTCTGTGTCTGGTGCTAGAGCCTAAAGAGAACAGGCCAGACAGTTGAGAAGGAATGAGGGACACGATGTGGGGAAGAGCAGGGACAACGTGGAACTGATGATGATGGACTGGAACTTGCATAGGTCTCTCATCACCTCCAAGCTTTCAGCTTTGACAACAGGAGTGACCTGCAAGAGAAACTGGTGCCATTCGTCTCAGAACTCAACCTGCACCTGGCTCAGGAGTCAGAGAGGCTGAAGGAGATGAGGAGCTGGAGGAGCCACAGGCCCTGCTACCATTCACACTTGCTTCCCAAACCTCTTGTGGCACATGCTAACCTGGGGAAGTGCAGAGAGGGAATTCTGGGAAACGTAGTCCTCGCTTAGCCAAGCTGCCGTGGTACCAACGTCACAGTTTCACACTGCACAGGGACAGAGGAGGAGGATCTTTGCAGCACTACAGTAGTGAACAACAGGAAACATCCTAACTGCCCATCAGTAGGAAATGGGCCCAGAGAGTTATACAAAGCCTTAAAAATAATGAATCCGATTTTATATGCAAAACAAACATGGCTAGACCTCAAAAACACAATGTTAAGAGGAAAGATAGCAAGTTGCAGAATGACATGAAAAATGTGATGGTGGCTCAGTTTGTTAAGCAGCCACCTTTGGCTCAGGTCATGATCTCAGTCTGTGGGTTTGAACCCTGCGTCGGGCTCTGTGCTGACAGCTTGGAGCCTGGAAACTGCTTCGGATTCTGTGTCTCCCTCGCTCTCTGCCCCCCCCTCCCCCCCCCCAGCTCACACTCACTCTCTTTCTTTCAAAAAATGAATAAACATTGAAAAAATGTGATACCATTTTTAGAAATTCAAAAAGCAAAGAAAATGACACCACATATTACTTACAAAAAAAAAATGAAAAAAACGATATACCAGAAATTCAACGGAACATTGGTGTCTGGGGGGAAGTGAATAGATTTAGAAAATGGTGGGAAATTTAGAATCTTTTTTAAGATTCTCTCTCTTTTTTCTTTTCTTTTCTTTTTTTTTTTAATGTTTATTTGTGAGAGACAGAGAGAGAGCATGAGCAGGGGAGGGGCAGAGAGAGAGGGAGATAAGAATCTGAAGCAGGCTCCAGGCTCTGAGCTGTCAGCACAGAGCCTGACATGGGGCTTGAACACATGAACGGTGAGATCGTGACCTGAGCTGAAGTCGGACGCTTAACTGACTGAGCCACCCAGGCACCCCAACTCTGTCTTTTTTCTTTTTAAAAAGAGATAATATGTAGATACATTGCTTAAAAATTTTTAAATTTTATTTATTTTTAGAAAGAGAGAGAGATAAGGGGGTAGAGAGAGAGAAAGGGAGAGAGAGAATCCCAAGAAGCGTATGCACTGTTAGCACAGAGCCCACTGCGGGGCTCGATCTAACAAACAGTGAGATCATGACCTGAGCCAAAATCGAGAGTTGGACACTTAATGGACTGAGCCACCCAGGCACCCCCATTACTTTTTTTTAATGTGGTAAAATATAGATGACATAAAATTTAGATACCTTGTCTTTGTCATTGAAAAGCTTCCTATCTTATTTTTATGTGCAATGCTCTCATTATGAGAAAGCTGTCATACCCTACTCCACTAAAAACTGAAGAATACAAAGGGACAGAGCCAGGCAGATATTTGGAAGTAGGGAGTAGGGAGGGAATATTTTCTCTCTTTCCCTCTCCCCTTGCCAGGAGGGCTTCTAGCTAAGACAGAAAAGCCGGGGGTTAAAAACCACACATTGTGTCATCATCACTGATATTCAAGGCTTAGATCACTATGGTCAGTAGTGTTGGGTGTTGGTTTGCTTGTTATAATTTGTTTTTCTTTTTGAGGTGTGTTGCTAGGTTGAATGAAAACAACTCCCTTGTAGGAGTGAGGGAAAGCAGAGAGAAAGGGCAGGAAGGGTAATCCGACAACATGCAACTGTATCAACTACTCATTTTGCTTCTATTGATTGGCACTAACTTGAGGACATGTTTGGGAATTCTTTTGGTGGGTACTTTTTGTGTGCTTTTGTATTTATTGTAGGAACTTCCTAATCCTGAAGAAGACAGGTCAGGATTTCTTCTTCCGGTCGACCAGCAAGCATAGAGTGGAAAGCAAAGAATTTGGCATTGGGTAAAATCTCATTCTGCAGCCAGATGGGGGGTGTTCGTAGGTTCAGGAACCTACTCATTTCCTCATGTATGGAGCTATCCCTGATCACCTCGGCTGGATGTGAACTGAACACCTAGGGGCATATGTTCATGTCTCTGTTGTGACACTTACACCTTGAATTCTATTCTTTGTATAGATGTCACCTCTCCTGCAAGATTAAAACTCCTTGCATTCTGGAATGTCCCATTTATCATCACATTACCCACAGCACACTAGTATTGAGTGCTTGTGTTTAATACATGTTTAGGAAAAATATTTGTACAAAGAATGAACGGATCAGGAAATTGATTTTGGTTCTTTAAAACGAATGTTTTCAGAGACTTTTGCTGACTCTTCAGGTGAATGAAGAAAAAAAAGGCAACAAATTTAAAAATGATGAACACTTGCTATGAATGTGTTCTGGGAACACAGATTCATTAAGTTGTTATTTAATGTCATCAGTAAGTTCCTTAACACCGAAAATCAGTAAATCCACATCTTTTTAGAGATGAAGGTGTTTTCTAATTATTTTCTTTACAATCATAATACTGCTTTGTAAAACATCTCCTTATTTCCATATCAGTGTTTCTTCTAATTCAGTCCCTATTTCCTCACTCTCTAAAGTGTTAAAGTTAGTGGCCTTTTTTTTTTTTTTTTTTTTTTATTGCCTGGGGATTTGTTTTCTTTCAAAAAGGATGTAGGCATCCTTTCTCTGTTCTACATCTCCCTGCTGCATGCTTTTATTTCAGACAATAAAGATCTTTACTTTTTGCATGCTTGCCTTGGTTTTTTGACCAGGGCAATAAACCTTAACTCATGCTCAGTTAGGATTTTGCCTTCTGACAGCAACCTGCCATAAGAGGCTATTTCCAGGAAAATAACCGTATACTGCAAAGTGAAGACTGTGGTCTTTCTCTCTTCTACTCCCCCCCCCCCACCTCTTTTCTTTCTTCACCTGCCAAATGTTTCCTGTCATAAATATTCCTAAAAGTCATGACCCATAACACAAACGTTCAGATTCTGAGCCTATCACTTGATCTTGATCACCTTGCCAGCCATACCTTCTTTTGTCCCCAACTGATTAAGTTCAGGTTGGATTAGCATCTGTTATAGAACTCCAACCACGTGCAAAATGTGTTAAATCAGGTACAAAAATGAATAAGAGCAAGTCTATGCCTTTTCAAGGAGCAAATATCCCTGCATAAATACCTGGATGGAAAATTTATGCAGAAATGTAGTCCAGGGCAAAGGTCTTCAAATATTTCTGCTCCCGTGCCACCTAAAAAGAATAAAGCAAAATAAAACTATCCATCTCTGCACATTTTCACATTGGTGACTAAAATTTTTCCTTATTAGGTTAAATCATTGCAAAGTTATAATTTTATGTTTGTGCCAGTGGACACGTGCTGTGGCTTCCCTTGAGAGATTCAGGCCTGGGAAGGGCTTCCCCCAGTCTTGTTTGAAGCCTGTGTTTCTTCTTGATCAGTGCTGGAATTTTCTTCCATCTGGGGTTCCTCCCACTTGTTTGCTCAAAATAATGCTTTGTTCTCAGGGTCAGATGTGGTTGGGAAGGAATCTTAGGTTCCATAGGGATCCTCCTTGGCCTCAGATTCATCGTCTCTCGATTGGGAATAATGGTACCTGCTTCAGAGTGCTGTGAAGACGTAACAAAATAGCATGTGCGAAGTGCTGGGCACAGTGTCTGGATGCCCGGCACCTGGTAAACCCTGAGTTCTAAAGAGCTCCCAAGTTCTCTGTATCTCACGTGGTTTCTCCTATTCTCTGATCTTCGCTGCCTCTTGCCTATCATAATAGTTCTTATCTGGTTGTCCAATGCCACTCCTTCATGAAAACAGTCCACATTCTCTATAAAGTCTACACTCGTTAATTACGGGGTTTGGTGTTTCATGATCTGGCTCCAAGCTCCCTGTCTTACTTCATCTTCTGTCCTATTACTCCCACTCACCCTGGTTCCAGCTAACTGGGATTGCCTCCACTGGAGCACACCGGCACACCACATTCATTCGGCAAGATGTTGTTGAATACCAATTAGGCACCAGGTGTGGCATCCCGTGCTGTAAATGCCAAGAAGAAAAAGCACCTGTCAGCTCTCTAGGAGTTAACGTTCCAGGTGGGGAGAGGCATCTGTAAGGAAATAACTGTAAGACAGGTGGTGGGTGCTGTAGAGGCACCTGAGTGGTGTCAGCGGCCTGAGGGAAGACACCAAACAGGAGAGGTGTGAGCCATGCCTCATTTACTATGCACTTAACTCTGTTGCATATGCATATATTATGTTCTTTCTGGATTCCACTTCTTTGCTCAAGTTGTTCCTTTGACTTTGAATATGCTTTTCTCTTCCTGTTTCTGCCTGGTAAAAACCTTACCCAGTTTTAAGAGCTCGCTCAAATGCTCATTCGACTGTGCAATAGGCCTTGCAACTTCTGGTGCTGCTCTAGTTCATTCTTTCCACCTTTGTTACGGGTGGTAATACTGTTGTCATCCCCTTGAAGGCAGGAACCATGTCTTCCTAGGCACTTCACCCACGGTAGGTTCTCCATGAATTTTTTTTTAATAGGCAAATAGACATCTCTTGCTGCCTCACTTCTGCACAGCCAGTAGAATTTTTCTTTCTTCTTTTTTTTTTTTTTACTGTTTATTTATTTTTGAGAGAGAGAGCACAAGTGAGAGGGAGACACAGAATCTGAAGCAGGCTCCAGGTTTATTGTTAATTTTGTGAGGTATGCTAATAGCATGGCTGTTGTTATTATTTTTTTAACGTTTATTTATTTTTGAGAGGGAGAGAGAAAGAGCACGAGCAGGGGAGGGGCAGAGAGAGGGGGAGACACAGTATCCCAAGCAGGCTCCAGGCTCTGGGCTGTCAGCACAGAGCCCAACGTGGGGCTCAAACTCACAAACCGTGAGATCATGACCTGAGCTGAAGTTAGATACTTAACCGACTGAACCACCCAGGCGCCTGCCAGTAGAATTTTTCTGAGGTAAGCAGTGGGAGAATAGTCAACCTGTTATTTGTTATATAACCCAGATATGTCAGACAGTGATATTAATGTAGCACTAAGGACTCTCAGCCAGGGTTAAGGGGGAGCTGGCAGAAACAGGACTCTGCTCTCCCAGCACCTGACTTGGGCCAAAAGAAGCTGCTTTGCGGGGGCGGGGTGGGGGGTGGTTACCTTCTCTCCTATTTGTAGAAGCCCATTTCCCTTTCCTATAGAATGTCACTGAAGGCTGCAAGTGAATTTATTCATACGCAACAACTGTGGCTTTAAGGATACCATGTGAAGGTACCTTAAAAATATCTATGTGTTTATATATTTCCTATTTCCTATACAGCATACATGAATAAAGAAATGTAAATAAGATCAATTAACTGTTGCATTTGCACAGTGTGGCACAGACCACCTAGCCAAATTTAAAAAAAGGAAAATCACTTTCAAATATTTCTCTCTAATTTTGAGCTTATTTATGCTGTAAGGCATAGCAAGATATTAAACGCATTCTTCCATTTCCTTGTGTTTTATCCACGTACCATAAAACAAATCAATATATTCGATCAAATCAACCTAACCTCCGAGGTTTTCTGTTACTTGAGAATCAAAAGGAGTGAGGAATAGGAATTCATTGACATAGTCGTCGATTTCACAGTTACAGGTGACATATTTTCTGAGATGCACTCAGTTCAGCTGGAGTAAGATTGCTGTGGTGACAGTGGGGTGGACTCTTTGTCATGAGGAGACATGGCAGCCCTTCTCATGGCTACTGGCTGGGGCAGTGTCTCCTGCTTATGCAGTGCCACACTTTCCTCTCCAGGAAGGTCCTGTCTCTGGTCTTGGCACAGTCATCTCCAATCTGATTGGACTGATTGTCCAATCCAGTCTTCTGGGAGTCAGCTCAGATCACCTCTTATCCCTTCCTCCATCCACTCTTCCATCAATCAATTTCTTTTAATCATCCTCACGTTCCCTCTCTTTGTGTTCCCACTGCCCCAGCCTTCGCTCGGGTCCTTACTGTTACGGGGTGGATTTCTGCAATAGCTTCAGAGTCTTAGCCCTCTGTCTCTTAACTTTTCCCTTCCCAAATTTATCATCCCACATACTGCCAGAGTGGTTTTCCTTAGAAAACATAGAGGGTTATGTCTCTCTGTCGCTTGCAATCCTCCCAGGATAAAGACCTTTATGATCTGGCCCTTTTCTCAGGGCGTGGCCCACCACTTCCCCAGGTATGTCTTTGCCCTGTTATGCTAGGTTACTTTTAGTTCCCCAGCTGTGCTCTCTCCTTCTCCTGTGCCCTTGTGCACACTGGTCCCTTCTTCAATGGTTCCTTCTCTTCTGCCTGGATAAGGCTGATTCTTTCTTCAGGGTCAACTCTGAGGGTTAC
The DNA here is from genome assembly GCF_016509475.1 of Prionailurus bengalensis. Taxonomy (NCBI): domain Eukaryota; kingdom Metazoa; phylum Chordata; class Mammalia; order Carnivora; family Felidae; genus Prionailurus; species Prionailurus bengalensis. Next base: position 95,468,937 of record NC_057349.1, on the reverse strand, counting down.
TTGATTTGCTCTGAAATACATGACTTCATGCATGTGAAATGTTTGGATAAATTACAGGAAAATGGGGTTTTCTCATAACTTGAAAAAAAAATTCTTTTGGAATTCTTCCCAGGTTAAATTAGGTGCCACCGGGTTTTGGTGGCAGATGATATATATACATACTTCAATCATACCGAGGTAAACATTTTGGTAGACGCATCTGTATCATCCATAGGTCTATGAGGGTGAGATTTGTGGTATGTTAATGCCCATATCCTTAGTACCCAGCAGAATGCCAAGGAATGTCGTGTTCTACGACAGACTATGGAATGAGGGAGTAAACACTGGGATTGATGAGACAGTTAATACACAAATTGAGGGCTCATGCTCAGGTCCTGTATTCATCTTCCTTCTTTCTCCCTGTGTAGTGAAATATCAACAAGTTCTCTCTACATTTTGAATTTCCCCCTACTCCATCCAGGATGAGATAGAAGAGAGAATATTAATTTTCAGGGGCAAATAACTTGAACTCCTAATTCAATTGGCTTAAAAGATCAGTGATTTATTATTTGATATTACAGAGCATTCAGAGAAGAAGGGCAACTTCAGAGTTGGGTAATTCAGTGGCTTACTGGTGTCGCCAGAGATCCAGTTTCCATGTTTCTGTTCCACCATTTTCATCCAAGTGGCCTAGCTTCCCTTGGCAGTAGCAAGATAGCCAGGGTACTTTCACAGTCCCTTTGGGGTGCAACAACCGGTAGGGGCAGAAATGGGATCTTCTTGACCAGAATGAGGACATGTGTCTTTTCCTAATCTCATCATTTATTACTATGAATGCCACAGACTAAACAAAATTCACCCCTTAGACCTGGGCCTATTCTTAGGAAGAGTGTGGATACCTGAACAAAATCATGGTCTCATCAGCAAGGAAGAAAAGGCAATGGCCAGTGGGGAAGACTTTCCAGTAGTGTCTTATTGTTTCCCGTACACTACACAACAACAGCAACAAAAATTCTTTTAGTTGTGAGGCTGAGTGAACAGCTACCTTCATTAAAGATATTGTTTTCAGCTTATACCTCTTAGTAGTGAAAAAATACCAAGAGAAAACTGAAACCAATGGTGAATGTCCTGGAACACAGAACAAATGCTACTCCCTGGAAAGAAAGTTTTTGATCTTATAAACCTAGCTGCTTTTATTCTTTAGCTTCCAAAATCCATAAAAATACTTCCAGGCAAAGTTAACTTCCAAGTCCATAAAAATGTGATTTATCATTTTCAACATGACATTTATAGTATCCTTTTTCGGTCTTGGCAAAGGGAAACTGAGAGAAAGGTGTGAGGACTCCTAGTCTTTGAAGATGACTAATGACACAGTATATTGTTACTTACATTCCTGAAATATAAGTCTGCAATTGCATTCCCTCAAAGCTAACCAAAGAAAGCTAAGTACAGTTTAACCTATAACATAAATAATAAAAATTTAAATATGCTGCCTTCCATTATTAATGAAATGTATATTATCAAACAGGAACTAAAGCTTGAATTTTGCTGTGAAACTGATTCTCAGTAGTGCCTAGGCTGCCTCATAGTAGGTGTCATTATCTGTGTGTGTGTGTGTGTGTGTGTGTGTGTGTGTGTGTGTGTATGTGTGTGCTTCTAAGTGTGTGGACAGGAGTTCTGCATTTCTGTATATGGCCTTAAATACTTTTGGGGGATGAGGTGATTATAAATTAAATATAATAATACATAAATTGCTCAATTTCCAAATCCATGTGGATACACACATCCAAGTATCGCAAAAGTTTTTTTGGTAAAATCTAATATAGCTACAGACTCGAGCCATATGCTATACAAAACTCTGTGCTATCTGGCAACTTTTATTTATTTATTTATTTATTTTAATTTTTTTTTCAACGTTTTTTATTTATTTTTGGGACAGAGAGAGACAGAGCATGAACGGGGGAGGGGCAGAGAGAGAGGGAGACACAGAATTGGAAACAGGCTCCAGGCTCTGAGCCATCAGCCCAGAGCCCGACGCGGGGCTCGAACCCACGGACCGCGAGATTGTGACCTGGCTGAAGTCGGACGCTTAACCGACTGCGCCACCCAGGCGCCCCTCTGGCAACTTTTAAACAAAATATTTTGACAGAGGGCTGAGTAACTCTAGCGACTATGTGTAGGTTCATATTGGGAGCATCCAATCTGCTGATTTTTCAAGTTTTATTATGAGAGGAAAATGGAGGCTGGAGAGAATGATTGGCTTTTGTTTTAATTACCTCACGTAATTACCTCAGCCCTCAGTTTTACATTATCTGTATTGATACAGACTATCTATGAGTGAAAGATTAAAAGCCAATCAATGGATCAATCCACAAAGAAGTGTTTAAGTGATCAAGGTTGTATTAGGTGCACAGAATTGTGTAAGGGGCTCAAGGTGGTGATAAGCACTCAAGAGAGTGTAATTTCCCGTAAGTGGCTTATGGGAGGCTGATGCGCATGTTTCGTGTGAAACAATCAGGGCACAGTATAAGACAGTGAGAAATTTCATGCAGTGGTGCATGTTAAGTCCCATGGACCTGAGCTATGCGATATCAGTAAGAACAGAGCAGCTGGGTTTGAGGTTTTATGGGATCTCGTCCAGCGGTGCACTTGTTCGTTTGACATCTGTGGCCTGAAGTATAATGGCGATGTGCTACTATAATCTTAGGGTGTTTGAAAATCACCTGCATGAAGACACATTTCCTAACTCAATCAGGGAGTTATTTTATTCTTTTTATCAGCGAAGAGAAGGTGGTACGTGGTAGGGAGAGGTGCTGTGGTAATAAATCTAGCACTTCCTTATTTATAGTGTATTGCTAAGTGGAGCTTACATTATGTTAGGAACATAAAAATAAGAAAAGAAGACAGGTAAATCTATATACTTCCATAACATACTTAATAAGGTTTTTGCAAATGGGTTGGCCAGAAAAAGTGGGATAGTTGAGGAGATTATAAAGAAATACAAATAAACTTTGAAGGCTTTTAAAGAGTTTAGAAAAGCACTTTGAAAAGGCCACTTCGTACCTAGCCTTTCCCAGGGAAGACTTTGGAACATAGAGTTCCAGTCAGAAAGAAGACAAAATACATACATACATATATACATATGTATACACACACATGTGTATATATACATATACACATATGTATACATATACATATATACATATGTACACATATATACACATGTATACATATATACATATATATCAATGTAATATATGTATATATATGTGTGTATATATATACACATGTGTATATATATACATATATATGTGTGTATATATATATTTGTCCCTCCTTTTTTAAGACGGAAAGCTTCCAAAAGAAGACATGAAAAAGGCAATATCATAGTATGTAGATAAATTCCTTAGAAAAAAATGGTATCTTCTACTCCTGCAGGAAGTTCTGTAGAAAGAGGAACCAAAATGAAGAAGGGAATTTGCCTTTTGAAAAATTAAGTAAATTGATCTTGGTTACTCATATTTAAGAGCTTTAAGAACACCAGCATGTTGTAGTACAAGCACTAATTAAGATTGCGGGGCCACTGATTATCTTTAAGAACTTGCCTATAATAAAAAATAGATCCAAAATTCAGAAAAAGTATGACCCTTAAAAGTGTGCTATTAGGGAAAAAAGTCATCATGGGTTTAATCTTCTAAGAGTTTGAAGAAGCCCTGGGTGGTGATAGCCAGGTTGTAAGTATGCTCAGAGTATCTTATCTCTCAGTGTGGTAGGTAATGGAGTTGGTAGGACAAAAGGAAATGACAGATTTTATCTGTATTGATTTTAACAAGAATTTTGGTTTTGTTTCTCCACAATGAAATTGAGAAGTTTCTCAGTTTCTCAGTTGACTCCCACTTTTTGGCATCCATGGATTAATTGTTTAGGACAAAAGATGCAAGGGAATGCCCTCTTTTTGCAGTCATTAACAACTGCTTATAAAAATGTGAATATATGCTGACTTGGGGCTGCAGCGAGAGAGAAAACCTAGTCTTTGCCCTTCAGAGGGCTTATAATCTAGGGAGTGAGAGACCAACATAAACAAGTAACAGTGCAGAGGAGCTTATTCTGAACTTTATTCATATGGTAAATAGTAAATGGCACCATGAAGAAATAACTTTTTTTAAAGAATTAAAATCAAGACTATTTAAAAAAAATTATTTTTTACATTTATTTATTTTTGAGAGACAGAGAGAGACAGAGCACTAGTCGAGGAGGGATAGAGAGAGAGGGAGACACAAAATCCGAAGCAGGCTCCAGGCTCTGAGCTGTCAGCACAGAGCCAGACATGGGGCTCGAACTCACAAACTGTGAGATCATGACCTGAGCTGAAGTCAGATGCTTAACTGACTGAGCCACCCAGGCGCTCCTAAAATCAAGACTATTATCCTTTCAAGCCTCTAAAAAAGTGTTGTATTTTTACAGACAAATTACTAATTTATGCTAGAAACGTGGTTATAAGAAAAAAATCAACACTGTAAGAGGACAAAACAGCAGGTCCTTGGAGGGTATTGGGGATGATGTTGGCACTCTCAAGTTGTACTTCTCTCGAACAGTGCTTCTGAGACTTTGGTGTGCAAGGAATCACCTGGAATCTTGTTAAAAGGCAAATTCCGAGTCAGTAGCCGGGGTGGGGGGGTGTCTAAGAATCTGCATTTCTAACAAGATCTTAGTTGCTACTGGTACTGCTGGTCTGGGAACCAGACTTTGAGTAGTAGCCAGGGGCTAGACCATACCGAATTTAGAAATACCAGACATAGAAATCATCAGGGCTGTTATAGAAGTCCATGTTGGTTAGCTTCTTGAATCCTCAGACCAAAGGACATAGGAAACTTTGAGTCAGAGATACAGTAGAGAGGAAATTAATCTTGCAAGAAAGGATGAAAGAAATGATTATCATGTAGCATTTAAAAAATGGGAACTACCGAGTGATGTAAACATGCATGTTAGCTTTTTAAGTCTGCATATGGTGGACTTGCATTTTGGCAGGGTTGAGTTAGATATAAAATAGAATTATTTCTCAATAAGGATACAGCCTCCTAAATGGGGCATTTGAATGTGCTTTTTTCTACAGAAGGCTTTAAAGTAAGATGGCCACCCAGCCAGGTTGCCTCAAATGAGACCTCTAAATATTGAGAGATATTCTCAGCATTCCTTCTATGACCCTAAAAGTGGAATTGAACCTGGTTCCCACTTATGGCTTCTGAGTAACAACTGTTTACAGTGAAGGGATGGTAGGTGTGATTACACAGATTGTGTTCACTAACAATCCATATGCTAAGTTTTCATGCTGTTTTTTTTATTTCTGAATCCATCGTATCCTGTTTGCAGACCATTAGTTCTACAAATACTTTTTTCTTAAAGAGAAATTATTTTAATATGTTTTAAATACTATATTTCAGTGGTTTCAGATAGATCTGTAACTACAAAGGACCTAGGTGGGTCAGGGAAAGAGATTTTTTTTCTTATATTTGTCCTAGTGATAAAATCCTTCACTCAGGTTAGGAAATCATGTATAATGAAAGTTTTAGTTTTCTGCTGTCTGATTAATATTCTGGTTTTATAGAGTTAAAGCTGATATTAAATAGGATTTAGCAAAGTCTTATCAGACAACCATATGCTCATGTTTTTTGTTTTGTTTGTTTTTTTCCACAAACTTCAAAATGATTCACAATCTTCTAGGCTACGTGTAGGAATCTTTTTATTATTTTCCCTTTGTCCATTTCCTTTGAATTAGAATATCAGTTAAATTTGTAACAGAGTTATGATTTTAATTTTAAGTATGGAGGATCTTGGGGTGTGTGTGTGTGTGTGTGTGTGTGTGTGTGTGTGTTACTCTCTTAAATTGAATGCTTGGGGGAAGGCCTCTCTAATAAGGTGACATTTGAGCCCTGAGGGAGAGTCCCATTAGGATATATGGGGGTAGGGTGTTCTAGGCAGAGGAAGGAGCCTGCTCAAACTGGACATGGCTTGTGTGCCACCTGAAATCCTCTCTTCCTATCACTTACTCCAGCTATTACTGCTGTATCCATTCCCTCAGGCTTCAGCAGCTGCATGAAAGTCTAATCTGATAGTGCCTCCACTCGGGCCTGAGACACATACATTCCCATACTTTTGACTTCTGACCTGGGGCTTCTGTGTTGCAATAGCATGGGTATCAGCAGAAACCCAGTTGATAGTCATGGATGCAAAACCCAGCTGTGCCAGAGGGTTTATGCCCACGGGGCCACTCTTGACCAACAGGAAACTGGAGCCTATAGATAAATTCTGCTCCTTTTTTTGTTTCCCTGGTGGACAGTTGAAATGCATTTCCTAAGCCTTTCATAAGGATGATTCTGTGGGATTGAGTACCTGTCTCCCACAGAGGTGATCCCATCAATCATGGATCTTTATATCTGCCTTCCTTCCTCCTGTGACACTGCTTCTGTCCCTCCTGCATTTGGTCCCTTTCTGCTTTCTGCCCACATAAAGTGCTGTAAGCAAGCCTTGTCTCAGACTCTGCTCTTGGAGAAACCAGGCTAAGGGAAGTTGCAAAGGCCCTGAAGAGGATACGTGCTTGGATCTTTCAGAAACAACAAGGAAGCTCTTTTATGTGTGTCTCTTGCAGTGTGCAAGGGAGCAAGGGTGATCAGGAGTGATGCGATAGGTTATGTAAGGACCTTGGAGTTCATGTTGAAATGGAAGCCTTTGGAGAGTTTGGAGCAAAGAAGTGACAGTATCCAGGGGCTCCTGGGTGGCTCAGTTGGTTGAGCGTTCAACTTTAGCTCAGGTTATGATCTCACGGTTCGTGGGTTCGAGCCCTACGTCAGGCTCTGTGCTGTCTCCCTCTGTCTCTCTCTCTGCCCCTCTCCTGCTCATGCTGTCTCTCTCTCTCAAAAATAAACATTAAAAAAATAAAAAAAAAACAGTGACAGGATCTGATTTCTATTTGAATAGGATCACTTTGTGGAGAATAGACTGAATAGATAAAAAAGAATAAACTGAAGTGGGGGCAGGGACACTAGCTAGGATGGTTTTTTAATTTTTTTATTTTTTTAAATATGAAATTTATTGTCAAATTGGTTTCCATACAACACCCAGTGCTCATCCCAACAGGTGCCCTCCTCAATACCCATCACCCACCCTCCCCCTCCTCCCACCCCCCCTCAACCCTCAGTTTGTTCTCAGTTTTTAAGTGTCTCTTATGTTTTGGCTCCCTCCCTCTCTAACCTTTCTTTTTTTTATTTTCTTTTTTCCTTCCCCTCCCCCATGGTCTTCTGGTAAGTTTCTCAGGATCCACATAAGATTTAAAACATATGGTATCTGTCTTTCTCTGTATGACTTATTTCACTTAGTGTAACACTCTCCAGTTCCATCCACGTTGCTACAAAAGGCCATATTCCATTCTTTCTCATTGCCACATAGTATTCCATTGTGTATATAAACCACAATTTCTTTATCCATTCGTCAGTTGATGGACATTTAGGTTCGTTCCATAATTTAGCTATTGTTGAGAGTGCTGCTATAAATATTGGGGTATAAGTGCCCCTATGCATCAGCACTCCTATATCCCTTGGGTAAATTCCTAGCAGTGCTATTGCTGGGTCATAGGGTAGATCTAGTTTTAATTTTTCGAGGAAACTCCACACTGTTTTCCAGAGCGGCTGCACCAGTTTGCATTCCCACCAACAATGCAAGAGGGTTCCTGTTTCTCCACATCCTCGCCAGCATCTATAGTCTCCTGATTTGTTCATCTTAGCCACTCTGACTGGCGTGAGGTGGTATCTGAGTGTGGTTTTGATTTGTATTTCCCTGATGAGGAGCAATGTTGAGAATCTTTTCATGTGCCTGTTGGCCATCTGGATGTCTTCTTTAGAAAAGTGTCTATTCATGTCTTCTGCTCATTTCTTCATTGGATTATTTGTTTTTTGGTTGCGGAGTTTGGTGAGCTCTTTATAGATTTTGGATACTAGCCCTTTGTCTGATATGTCATTTGTAAATATCTTTTCCCGTTCCATTGGTTGCCTTTTAGTTTTGTTGATTGTTTCCTTTGCAGTGCAGAAGCTTTGTATCTTCATGAGGTCCCGATAGTTCATTTTTGCTTTTAATTCCCTTCCCTTTGGGGATGTGTCAAGTAAGAAATTGCTGTGGCTGAGGTCAGAGAGGTTTTTTTCCTGCTTTTTCCTCTAGGGTTTTGATGGTTTCCTGTCTCACATTCAGGTCCTTTATCCATTTTGAGTTTATTTTTGTGAATGGTGTAAGAAAGTGGTCTAGTTTCATCCTTCTGCATGTTGGTGTCCAGTTCTCCCAGCACCATTTGTTAAAGAGACTGTCTTTTTTCCATTGGATATTCTTTCCTGCTTTGTCAAAGATTAGTTGGGCATACTTTTGTGGGTCTAATTCTGGGGTTTCTATTCTATTCCATTGGTCTATGTTTCTGTTTTTATGCCACAGGAAGGTTTTAAAAACAGTGCATGTGAGGGAGATGGTGCTTAGAGCAAGATACTAGAGATGAAGTTAGTGAGAAGTGCCCACATTGATATAATAATTTAGACAAAACACAGATGTGAGCTTGCAGTGGACATGGGGTATGAGAGAACCTGATGAGTCAAGGGTGACTCCAAAGTTTCTGTCCTGAGTAATGTCAAGTAGGCAGTTGCCATTTATTGGAACCATCACAGAAGGACTGCCATGAGAGTAGATTTAGGGGTGAGCGTAGAAAAGGAAGAGGAAATCAGAAGCTTAACTCTGGACATATTGAACTTGAGATCCTTCTTAGGAGTCCATGTGGAAGTGTGAATAGATGTGATCTGGGAGCCACCCCTGTGAGGATGGAATTTAGAGCGATAATTCAGATGAGTTCCCTGTGGAAGTGAATAGACAGAGAAGGGTCTACTCAGTATTTTGGAAATTAAATTTATGACATCAAATGGTAATAAGGGTAAGCATCCAACTTTAGCTCAGATCATGATCTCATGGTTCCTGAGTTTGAGCCCCACATTGGGCTGTCAGTACAGAGCCTGCTTAGGATCCTCTATCCACCTTTCTGTCTGCCCCTCCCCTGCTTTCTCTGTGTCTGTGTCTGTCTCTGTCTCTGTCTCTGTCTCTGTCTCTGTCTCTGTCTCTCTCTCTCTCAAAAATAAACATTAAAAAAAATAACCTTAAGCTGAAATCTCACTCCTTATTCTATTTCCTCACTCAAACTATGTCCACGTACATCTATCCAATATAGACGTTCTACAGTATAATTAAATACCCACATAAGGATGCTCTAATAATAAAGTGCCACCAACAGAGAGGTGCCCCAAATTTAAATAAAAATCTGCTCTGTTATTAATCTTTTAAGAAGAAATCAAGTCCAAAGATGAAATTCCTTAATAAGTGAGAATTCAGTGAGGTTAAACTACAAAGGAATTAAATCTGAAATCTGTCCTCTCTGATTTATTATTCTACTCAGTTAATAAATCAAGAGTTTTTTTTTTCCTCAGAAACTAAAGCCTTCACGGCCTCAGAAGTTGTGTTAATTCACCATGAAGGCTCTCATGTACCTACCTTTTTATTTTTTTCAAGAGTCCAAAGAATTAATAGATATACAAGATTGTCACAGCAATAGCCAACACCCATGAAATTTAGAAAATAAGCAAATCCTCAGCCCTAGGGCAGTTATTTCAAGCAAAATGATGTTCCCAGAACCCAGGACCCAGTTTTGCCAGAGGCAATGGCAGAGACTCAGTAGAAAAAAATTTTCTAGTTTTCAGTATTGCCAGGATCCCTGTCTTTTGTTGCCAGCCGTTATTTCATGACCCCTGAAATAAACCCGATTGAAAGAAATCTGTAAAAGAGGTAATTTGGTTGATTTTCATACGATGAACGGACTTCACATTCCTTGGATAAATCCCATTTGGTCATGGTGCTTAGCCATTTTTATGCGTTGCTAAACTCCCTTCCTAGTATTTTGTTGAAGATTTTTGCATCTATATTTATCCGGGGTCTGGTCTATCTTTTTTTGTGTGTGATGTCATTGTCTAGTTTTTTTGTTTTTTGTAGTTTTTATTTTTTTGGTATCAGGTAATACTAGCCCTATAGAATGATTTGCTAAGTGTTCCCTCCAATTCTATTTTTGGGAAAAGTTTGTGACAAACTGGTGATAATTCTTCTTTAGACATTTGGAAGAGTTCACCATTGAAACTCTCTGATGCTGGGCTTTTATATATGAGAAGTTTTTTGACTACTAGTTCAGTCAATGTAATATACCATATTAATAGAGTAAAAGACAGAAACCACGTGATCATCTCAATAGGTACAGAAAAATATCCAGCACCCTTCACGATGAAAACACTCAAACAACTATGAATAGAAAGGAACTTTCTCAACCTTTAAACAACTCACAGCTAACATCGTATGCAATGGTGAAAGCCTGAAAGCTTTTCTCATAAGATGACGAACAAGAAAAAGATACCTGCTTTTGTCACTGCTATTCACATTCTAATGGAGGTTCTAGCTAGAGTCATTTGGCAAAAATTTTTTTAAAAAAATAAATAAAGGGAATCCAGATTTGAAAGGAAGAAGTAAATCTATTTCTATCTGCAGATGGCATGATTCTAAAGAGCCAAAGAAATCTACAAAAAAAATCTATTAATTATTAGAGCTAATAAACAAGTTCAGTAAGGTTGCAGTAAGGTTCAGTAAGGTTACTATATACTAGCAATGAGCAATCTCAAAAGCAGATTAAGAAATAATTCCATTTACAATAACATCAAAAAGAATAAAATACTTGGGGTGCCTCGGTGGCTCAGTTGGTTAAGCGTTCGACTTCTGCTCAGGTCGTGATCCCACGGTTTGTGGGTTCGAGCCTCATGTCAGTCTCTGTGCTGACAGCTCAGAGCCTGGAGCCTGCTTCAGATTTTGTGTCTCCCTCTCTCTCTGCCCCTCCCCTGCTCGCTCGCTCGCTCTCTCTCTCTCTCTCTCTCAAAAGTAAATAAACATTAAAAATATTAAAAAAAAGAATAAAATACTTAAGAACAAATTTAACCACAGAGGTGATTCTAATAATTTTTACCAGTTTTCTCATTGCTTTTGTGGAAGAGAAAGTTTTTGGAGGTCCTTACTTTGCTGTGTTAACTAACATGTCCCTCAACCACTTTTTAATTTGGTCCCTTTCCTTCTTTAGCACAGGTGGGCTAGCTCTGTGTGTTGGAATTTTGTCCCTTCCTTTCACTTTTTCAATGCTTTATGGATCAGATCATTGTTTTTCTTATACATTCCTTTACAATCTAGATCACTTCTGCGGTGTCTCTCATAGTGAGAGATATAAAATCCGTGAGTTTTGGGTCTGTCAAAGGCATCCTAACCACCTTACCTTCTGGATTAGAAGACTCATCAGACCAATATCTAATTGAAGCCTGGATACAATCTGTTACTATTCTTCTTGAGTCCCATTAATATGTCCTATCCTTGCTACAACTACCCTTGGAGTTCTAATTCCACAAATTTCTTCAGCATGTTTCCTTAGGGTGCAGACAAAACCTATGTACTTATCTATAATAACTGTATTACCTTGAAAGTTACCCAATAATTTCTTGAATATTTTATTCTGATATTCCTCAATATTCCTCTCAGATATGCCCAATTTGTATGCAGTCACTTGATATAGATGTCATAACATTTAAAGGATCATCACTCATGTGTTCATATAATGGACACTCTACCTGAAGTTTTAAGAGAATGTTTCCTAGTAGTTTCCTGAACTCTGACTCCCGTGAAGGCAGTTTTCCAGTCTGTCCTCCAAAATCTTGCCTTGTTTCCTCTGTTAGACTATTGGACCCTAGTAGTTTTTCTAATTGCATCTTGCTTTGAATTTTCTTTCTTTCTTTCTTTCTTTCTTTCTTTCTTTCTTTCTTTCTTTCTTTCTTTCTTTCTTCCTTCCTTCCTTCCTTCCTTCCTTCCTTCCTTCCTTCCTTCCTTTTTTTTTTGATGTTTATTCATTTTTGAGAGAGAGAGAAAGAGAGAGAGAGAGAGAGAGAGAGAGAGAGAGAGAGAGAACACGAGCGGGGGAAGGGCAAAGAGAGATGGAGACACAGAATCTGACGCAGGCTCCAAGCCTGTCAGCCCAGAGCCAGAGGCGGGGCTTGAACTTATGAACCGTGAGATCATGACCTGAGCCGAAGTTGGACACTTAACTGACTGAGCCACACAGGCACCCCTGAATTTCCTTTTGAAGAGCCATTAGACCTGAGTGCATCTTCTTTTTCCTTGTTTATATGTCCATTCATGTCCAGTCTTCTAAGATTTCACTTTTTTCCTAAGGTGATTTCTCTTTTCTAGCCAGCCCCCTTTTAATTTTTTTTCATTCTTCTCCTGTTTCCATTCTGAATAAAACTGAAGAATAATTTTGAATTACACAAGTTCTTTCTTAATTTCCTGGGCACACCTGACTACCAGTACCTCAACACTCATAGGACATAGCAGTCTTTGCAGTATTGGGTCCCCACTGAAAGCCTCAGTTGAACCTACTTGCTGAGGCAATCTGGCTCTGTCAAGCTATATTTCCTATGGGTTGGCTGGCACCCAAGGAGAGAACAGCCTGCATGCTGCAGGCTTAGCAACTTATCTCAAACTCACTGATCAAGTATGAAGTTCTGATATCTGAGCGAGTAGAGTAAGTTCCCGTGCTTTATTCTTCTTTACGATTTTCGTGGCTATTCTTGATGCTTTACATTTCTATATAAGGAAATATGTAGAAATGATTTTTGTTAGGAGAAAACAAACAAACAAACAAACAAACAAACAAAACCCCTGCTGGAGTTTGATTAGGATTGCATTGACTCTGCAGATCTGTTTAGGTGGAATCAACATCTTTACAATTTTGCCTTCCAACACATGAACATGGTATATTGCTTCATTTATTTAGCCTTATAAAACTTCTCTCGGTATAGCATTGCAGTTTCTCACCTAAATGTCTTACACAACGTTTGATAGATTTATTTCTAGTATTTTATTTCTTTGGTTGCTATTACTACTGCTTATTTACAAATATTGTTGATGTTGCTTTCATTTTATCCAATGACCTTACTAAATTCATTTCTGAATTCTAATAGTTTATCTGTGGATTCTTTTGGACTTTTGCACATGAGTGTATAAGTACATCAATTCTTATTCTTTTCTTTCATTTTGTTTTCTTTCCTCATTGATTTGCCTGGGATCTCAAATACAATGCCAAGTAGAAGTGGTGATGGCTGGCCTCCTTGTTTCTTAGGGGGAAAACTTTCAACATTTCACTGTCAGGTATGATGTTTGCTATAGAATTTTTATATATAGCTTTTATCACATAAAGGATATTCTTTTTTATTCCTAATGTGCTGGGGTTTGATTTTATCTTATTTAAAAATAAATGGGGGTTGAATTTTTTGAAATGTCTCTTCTTCATCTATTTGAATTCCACTTTATTGTTCCTGTATACATTGCTGGGTTTAATTTGGTAATAACTTTGTTTAAGATATTTTGCTTTTATGTTTATGAGAGATTTGACTATAATTTTCTTTTCCTGCAATGTTACTGTCTCATTTTTGTATTGAGATTATGCTAGTCTTATAAAATTGGTTAGGAAGTTGTTCCCTCGCTTTTTATTCTCTGCAAGATTTTATGAAAGAATGCTTATCTCCATCAATGCTTGGAAGAATATATGAGGACACAAAGTTATTCACTGCATATCTAATTTAATACAAAAAGTACCATTTGGTTTTCTATTTTTTTGTGTGTGTTAGTTTTAGTAAATTCTTTCTTTCTTGGAAGTTATTTTGTTTAGAATTTCACATTAATTGGCATGTAATTCTTTGTAATGTCCTCTTTCTATCTTTTAGATGTCTTTAAGACATATAGTGATATCAACTTTTCCAAACAAGATACTGGTAATTTGTGGGGCACCTGGGTGGCTCAGTGGGTTAAGTGTCCGGGACTTTGGCTCAGGTCATGATCTCATGGTTTATGAGTTCGAGCCCCATATCAGGCTCTGTGCTGACAGCTCAGAGCCTGGAGCCTGCTTTAGATTCTGTGTCTCCCTTTCTCTGCCCCTCCCCTGCTCATAATCTGTTTCTCTCTGTCTCTCTCTCAAAAATAAATAAACATTAAAAAAAATTCTTTAAGATACTGATAATTTGTATCTTCTCTCTCTCATTTTCTTGATTAATCTGGCTATAGTCTTGCAATTTTTTTTAATTTTGAGAGAGAGAGAGGGAGAGAGAGAGAAAGCAGGAATGGGTAGAGAGGGGGAAGAGAGAGCATCCCAAGCAGGCTCCATGCTATAAGCACAGAACCCAACGTGGGGCTCAAACTCACAAACCGTGAGATCATGATCTGAGCCAAAATCAAGTTGGCTGCCCAACTGACTGAGCCACCCAGGTGCTACCCTAGTCTTGCAATTTTAATATTATTTTGCAGGGAATGAATATTTGCTTTTCCCTAATCCTCTCTATTATATGTTTTCTATTTCATTAATTTCTACTTTTGTTTTTATTCTTTCTATTTTCTTTGAGTTTAACTTGCTATTTTGTTTCTTGAATTTCTTGAGGTAGATACTTAAAACATTGATTTGCAGTCTTTCTTCTTTTCTCATATATTTATTTATATACATTAATCTCTAAGTATGACTTTTAGCTGCATTCTACAACTTATGATAAGTCGTATTTTCATTATCATTAGTTAGAAATATTTAACAATTTTCATTATGATTTTTCCTTGACTATTGGATATTTTAGATATGTATTAATATTTTAAAACATTTGCATGGAGTCCGATGTGGGGCTTGATCTCACAACTATGAGATCATGACCTGAACCAAAGTTGAGAGTCAGATGCTTAATCAACTGAGCCACCCAGGCACCCCTTGTTATTACTTTCTAACTTAATTATTCAAGTATAGTAGGAGAACATACACTATGTTATTTCAATCCTTTAAGATTTGTTGAGACTTGCTTTATGACCTAGCACATGGTCAACTTGGGAAATTGTTCTATGCATTTGGAAAGTATGTGCATTCTGCATTATTGGTGCAGTATTTTATACTGTCACTTAAAGATTTTTAAATCATTCAAATCTATATATTTACTGATTTTATTTTTGTCTGCTTGTTTTATTATTTACTGGGCATGTTGTGTTAAAGTCGTCTCTATAATTGTTATTTGTCTATTGTTCCTTTTAGTTCTGTCATTTTTTTCCTTTTTACATTTTGTGGCTATATTATTAGGTACATAAAAGTTTGAAATTATAACATCTTCCTGGTGGATTGACTCTCTTGTCATGTTCTTTATCTTTAGCAATGCTTTTTGTCTTAAAGTTTACTTTGTCTGATATTATAGTCCTACTAGTTTCTTTTGGTTAATATTTGTGTGGTATATTTTTTCATCCTTTTATTTGTAAACTTTCTTTTTTTTAATGTTTATTTATTTATTTTGAGAGAGAGAGAGAGAGAGAGAGAGAGAGAGAGAGAGAGAGCAAGCAGGGGAGGAGCAGACAGAGAGGGAGAGAGAGAATCGTAAACAGGCCCTGCACTGTAGGCACAGAGCTGGATGTGGGGCGCATACTCGCAAACCGCAAGATCATGACCTGAGCTAAAATCAAGAGTCAAAGGCCCAACTGACTGAGTCACCAGGTGCCCCGTATTTTTAAGCTTTCTTTATCCTTATATTTAAGCTATAACTTTTATAGGCAATATATAATTAATTTTAAAAAATAATTTAAAAAATCTAACCAACTTTGCCCTTGCAAAGACATTTATTTTTATTTAATGTGACTATTTATATATTTAGGTTTTTTTTTTAAGCTTCTTTTTTTTTTATTAATTTTTTTTTCAACGTTTATTTATTTTTGGGACAGAGAGAGACAGAGCATGAACAGGGGAGGGGCAGAGAGAGAGGGAGACACAGAATCGGAAACAGGCTCCAGGCTCTGAGCCATCAGCCCAGAGCCTGACGCGGGGCTCGAACTCCCGGACCGCGAGATCGTGACCTGGCTGAAGTCGGACGCTTAACCGACTGCGCCACCCAGGCGCCCCTAAGCTTCTTTTTAAAATTATTTATTTATTTTGAGAGAGACAGAGACAGGATGAGTGGGGGAGGGGCAGAGAGGGAGAGAGAGAGAGAATCCCATGCAGGCTCTGTACTGTCAGTGCAGAGCCTGATGTGGGGCTCGAACCCACAAAACTGTGAGATCATGACCTGAGCTGAAACCAAGAGTCAGATGCTTAACTGACTGAGCCACCCAGGTGTCCCAATATATTTAGGTTTTAATCTGTCATTTTACTATTTATATTTTGTTTGTTCCACTTATTCCTTCTATCTTTTTTCACTTCTTTTGTTCTTTTTTTAAAAAGTTTATTTAATCTCTACACCCAACGTAGGGCTTCAACTCATCTCATGACCCTGAGGTCAAGAGTCAAATGCTCTTCTGACTGAGCCAGCCAGGTGCCTCTGTACTACTTATTTTTATTATTGTATTTTTTCCCAATATTAGCTTGTCAGTTATATATTCTTATATTATTCTTTCAGTGATTACTTCAGAGTTCAAAATACTTCTTCATATTATTCAAATATGATCAAAATAAATAGCTTTCTCACTTCTAAGACAAGACAAGGGTCTTACCACACTTGGACTTAGTTTACTTCTAATTTTTGTGCTATTATTTACACATAGTTTCATTTTATCTATATTTAAGTCCCACAGGACATTATTATTATTATAAGCTGAATAGAGTCAATATTAATTTATTTTTATATGCATATTTACTCTTTCTGATGCACTTTATTTATTTTTTTATTTCATGTTCCCAACTGGGGTCACATTTCTTCTACAAAAAGAGCTTTCTTTAGTATTTCTTATTGCTGATGTATGACCTTTTCATTCTGTCTAATTTTATCTGAAAATGTATTTATTTCATCTTTAACTTTTAAGGATATTTTCACTGGATATAATTCTAGTTGGTAATTATCTTTCTCTTTTTTGAAAGTACCATTTCATTGTCTCTGGACTTTCATCATTTCTATTGAGAAGCCAATCATCAGCCCCATGACAGCTCCTTTGAAGATAATGTGTTTTACTGGCTGCCTGCTTTTATGATATTCTACCTGGTTTTCAGGAATCTTACTATGATGTACCTAGGTGTGGTCTTTCTTCATATTTTTTCTGCTTGAAGCTCCTAGCACTTCTCAAATCTATAAGCTAATGTAGTTTATTAATTGTGAATACTTCCTGGGTATTCTGTTTCTGAATTTTACCTCTGCCCCATTCTCTCTTTCTCTACTTTCTGGCAATCTATTTACATATATGTTAGATCTTTTAACTGTGTCTCATATACCTTTTATGCTCCTTTCTATATTTCCCTTAAGCCTACCTATTGACTTCCTATTTTTAGTTACTATGTTTTTAGTTCTAGAATTTCCACTTAATTCTTTCTTATGAATTTTCTTCTGAAAGTATCCTTTTATTTTCTTGAATACTACATTTCTGTTAGAGTATATGGCTCTCCTTCCTATAGGTATGATTCTACTCTCTGTTTCTCTTCATCTTAATTTGGGCTCCTTTATATTTTATCTTCTGGATGTCCTGATAATCTCTGTCTTTATATTTTATCTTCTGGATGTCCTGAGTGTGTGAAAAATTGTAGTGATACTTTGAGGCTCTGGATGATACTATTTTCTCCCAGAGAAGATATATTTTTTACCTCTGGGAGGTAGATAAGCTAGTTAGCTTAATCCAATCAGGGATTTAAGGCTGGGTTTCAATATTTACCAGAGCTGGTTTATTTCTGCTTGTTCTTATTTTACAGTGAAGTCCTTGAGGAATTTTAACTGAAATTGTGGGATGTTTATGAGGGCCTTTCTCTGGAACATCCTAGTTTCTGTATTTTTGTTCCTACAACAGTGAAGCTGAAGAATTCTCTACTAAGCTGTTATGCTTTACAGTTGCTGTTTAGAACTTGACAAATGCCTTGAGGAGAAAAGCTGCTCTGAATGTCAGGCCCATTTCATTTATGTCCCTTCTGTCCATTATCCTGCCTTTATAAGTTCTGGTTGTCTTAGTAGCTTTCTGTTGGCTTCAAACATATTTTAAAAATATTATATCCATGATATATCCACATTAAAACTTTGATCCATGAGATTGTCAGAATAGTTGGTTTGATAAAATGAATTCAGCATTTTCAGTAGCAGAAACTACTGAAAACTACCACTTTTGAAGATGATGATTACACAAATGAAGAATTGAGGAGAGCTAATGGTTCTTATATTCACAGAATACAGAAGCATATAAAATTTTCCATTATGCCTTCTTTTTCTTTTTTTTTTTAAATTTTTTAATCTTTATTTATTTTTGAGAGAGAGACAGCATGTGAGCAGGGGAAGAGCAGAGAGAGGGAGACACAGAATCCGAAGGAGGCTCTAGGCTCTGAGCTGTCAGCACAGAGCCTGACGCAGTGCTCGAACTCACAAACTGTGAGATCATGACCTGAGCTGAAGTTGGACGCTCAACCAACTGAGCCACCCAGGTGCCCCTATGCCTTACTTCTGAATGAGACAAAATATACTACCAAGATGAAGAAAACTCAAGAGGTCATTTATCTGTTATATAGGACTATTCCCAAGGCATAAGATTGCTCTATACTTTTAAAATTAAATAAGCCTTTAATTTTAGAATAGTATTAGGTTTACTGGAAAGTTGTAAAAGTCCAGAGAATTCCCATTTACCTTGGACACTGTTTTCTATATCATAATTTCTTAAATTAGCATGGTACATTTGTCACAACTAAGAAATCAGCATTGGTATGGTAAATTACTATTAACTAAAGTACACAGTTTATTCAAATTAACTCATTTTTTCCTAATATCCCTTTTTCTGTCCCAAGATCCCATCTATGATATCACATTACATTTAATCATCTTGTCTCCTTAGCCTCCTCTGCCTCTGGTCTAGGACATTTTCTCAAATTTTCCTTGGTTTTGATGACCTTGACAGTTTCGAAGAGTTGTTTTGTTGTTTTGTAGGATGGCCCTCAGTTTGGTTTGTCTTATGTTTTCTCATGATTATACAGGTGTTATGGGTTTTTGGGCGGAAGACCACAGAGAAGAAGTGTCATTCTCATTACATTATATTAGCAGTACATGATAGCATGATAACAGAGTGAGGTGATGTTTTCCAGGTTTCTCCAATGTAAAATTACTTACCCTCCTATATTTTGCTCTTTGAAAGCAAGTCTATAGGTGCAATCTACACTCAAATGGTGAAGAGTTAGGCTTCACATACTTGAGGGGTCTGTAATTTTTAGTGCTTTATTGCCCCCCTAGTTGAGCCCATATTCAATTACCCTTTCTTTCAGATTCTTCCTTGAGTCTAATACCAGTTAAATTTATTTCTCCAGATTTATTTGCTCTGCAGTAAAGGTGAAGACAGACTCTGGATAGTGTTATAGACATGCTGATACTGAAGACAAAAGATGATAGGATTAAAAATGGAAAATAGTAGTTGATCATTTCTTTGAATATAAAAATCTATCTTAAATTCCACTTTATAAATATAAATTTCTCAATTGCCATTACAATTACACAGTAAGGATAGATTTAGAAGATTGAGGTTGCAGTTCCAACTCTAATTAGCCACGTGATCTTGGAAAAAATTAGCTCAACATTTTGGTGCTCAGTTTCCTTATATTGGCACAGAGACGTCTGGCTGGGGTATAATGTCTCTAAGTTCTTTTATTTTAATTGAAGTATAATTAACATACAGTGTTATATTAGTTTCAGGTGTACAACGTAATGATTCAACAATTTCTTAAAAGATTTTATTTATTTTATTTTTTTGTTTTTTTAATTATTTTTTTAATGTTTATTTTTGAGACAGAGGGAGACAGAGCGAGTGGGGGAGGGGCAGAGAGAGAGAGGGAGACACAGAATCTGAAGCAGGCTCCAGGCTCTGAGCTGTCAGCACAGAGCCTGATGCGGGGCTCGAAACCACGAACCGAACCCACGAACTGTGAGGTCATGACCTGAGCCAAAGCTGGACGCTTAACCGACTGAGCCACCCAGGCGGCCCTACAAGATTTTATTTTTAAGTAATCTCTATGCCCAACGTGGGGCTTCAATTTATGACCCCAAGATCAAGCATGGCATGCTCTATTGACTGCGCCAGGCAGGCCCCCCTGATTCAATAATTCTATATAAAGTCTTGAAGTTTCTAAAAGGCTTAATTGATTAAAAAAATCAAGGGCCCTTTAGGCAAATATTTTATTACACTACTGGTACAGTTTTTCATGGTATCTCTGTGGACCCATCCCGATTACAAATGCAATTGAAGATCTTGGTGGAATCTTTATTTTCAGAAAGCAGATTGCTTTTGTTTGTTACCAATCTAGATAACAAGCTAGCAGCTCCCAACTGAGGGGAAATGATACAAGGGGGAAAAAAGCCCCAAATATTCCCTTAACGCTTTTAGGAAGAAAATACCAAAGGGAGAAATGTAGGAATATATATGGTTCTGCATAAACAGTAACTGTAATGTGGCTCTCACCCTTACTGTCATTTTTCTCCCTAATACTATGCATAATTTGATAATTTGTGTGGGAAATGAGAGCATACCTCCCGGTTCTTGTGGTATATAAGAATGACATCATCCGTTTTTGTGGCTTGGTAAGAAATAAATGCAATTTCTCACCTCAAATTTCAGAAAGCAATAAGAATTGTTCTCAAGAAGAACTTGTCATTTCCTTGGAGTGATTATGAAACCTGTCTGTGGTGATGGAGAATTTTTCTTCTCCAGGGAAAATTCATGAAAACTTGAAATTTTCCAAACTTGAGAAATAATAGTAGATAGATAAAAATGTTGAGCATCTTACTCTATTGGTTCCACTTTGGGACATGATTCAAGTTGTGTACATATGTCTGTGGTGGGTGGGGGTGGGGGAAAGAAAAAAACAAACTAAGACTAGCGCTTTGAATAAGAGATGGACTGTGTCAATTGCACCACTCATGGCTATTGCTGGGCGTGTACATGGGGAGGTAGAGATGGGGGAAGAGGATTTAACACTCTATTCATTGGAGGTGCGTCCATGTCAACACCTTTCAGGGGTTTAGGAACTCAACGCTTTATTTTAGTGATTATGGTAGTCTGTGTTGAAAACCTGAAGAAAATCTACTTAGGAAGAAGCCTACATTGAGTGCCCAGGAAAGGTGATGAAATTCTTTTGCCTATCCCTGGGTTTAAGAAGCCTCACGTTTCAGCTCTAGGGCAGCTATGAGTACAGGGAGAACAAGATGAAGGACCCATTAGTGTGAATGATGGCTTCCTTTTACACACCAGTCAGTTTGCAGGCATGGCCTTTCATGCTGTCAGGAGATTAACCCCCCCCCCCCCCCCCACTTTTTGAAAATGTCCTGGAGGTGACTTCATGGCAACAGTAGATCCCAGATTAGTCAAAGCAGCTGTTTGTTTATATTGTTCTGTTATTTTGAAAACTGTTAACCTATTGTTTCCAAGATGACAAATAAGTGGATTCTAAGGTCACTCAGAATCAAATGTTAATCTTCCTAATGTCAACACTAGGGCAATTTGGGAAAGAAAAAGAATGCCTCTCTTCCCTAGCCCCTACCCCTTTATTTTGTTACTCTACAAATCATGTTTTAAAAAGAAGCATGGCTCTTTTTCAGTATTTTCTCTTGTGATACCTGGTTCACATGGGCCAGGAGATAGCCTTCAAATTTTCTCTTCCTACCCAGGATCTTTGCTTCTTTTAGGAATAAATATAATAATTTTATCGACAGCACATAAGCAAATCAACTTTAAATGGGTTTAAACTAACTTAATATTTAAAAACTATTTTTTCTTTAGGTAAAATATTTAAATGTGCTTTAGTCTCTTAATTTATTTTGTCCTTAACTTTAGTTGTCTCTGCATATCTGAGGGTGGAAAGGAATTGGTGCTGGAAAGATTTTTTTGTTGAATTAAAAACGTTAAAAAATTTATTATTGAAATATAGTTGACATATAATATTATATTAGTTTTAGGTGATACTGATTCAGCAATTCTCTATGTTCCTCAATGCTCACCATGATAAGTGTTGTCACCAGCCATCACCATACAACGCTATTACGAAACTATGGACCATATTCCTTATGATATACTTTTAAAAATTAAGAAAATTTAACATTCCGTTATTTGGTATCTAGATCATTCACTGATCAGGGCCTTGGAAATTGAGACTCTGCTCTCGGCAAAAGTAGCTCAAGCCATGCTAGAATCACCCTGTCCTCAAACGCCCACAGATGGAGTAGTGAGCCTGGGGTAGAGTCCCCTCCCTTAGGGTGAGTTCCCCTTTGTGGTCCAGGGGAGATTATAGCAGCTCATCAAAGAAATACTAATAATTTTGAACCTTGAAAGGGAAAAGATTGGGGTCTGGACTCCTTTCCCCCAAGGGATTCCTTGTTTTTTATGCATATGTAGGTTTCCATCATCATCAAGTTGTGACAAGATTTACACATTGCGGTCTAAAGACTCTGCCTGGTTCTGCTTCTTACCCCGTTTATATTGCAGAGGTGGTATCCCCAAATAAACCACTTGCATTCCTAACTCTGGCTCAGCATCTGCTTTCTAGGGGACCTACCCAACACATAGGCCAGCTCACTTACTAGTTCATTTTAACATTCCAATAACCTTGGGATACTTACTGAGTAGGAACGATCTCTCTTTGAGGTCACAGGAAGCTGAGGTCACAAAGAGGTTGGCCATTTGCATTAGTGGCATCTAGAGACCCAGTCTAATGACTTCAGCCTAGCACGTCTTCCACTGCATCAGTCAGGATGCTTCACAGGAATGACTCTGGCTTCCTTAAATGGAAGAGTAGTTAACAGGAAGTTTGCACAATCAAGGAACAGTGGAGAACCAGGCTCAGGAAAGAAGGATACTAGGGCATTTCTGGGTTCTTGGAAGTAGGAACTAATCCACTACTGGGATACTCCCCCACCCCCCCCCCCCCCCCCCCCCCGTGTCACTTTGCTGATTCAAGCCTCTAGAGAAAGTCGGATTGGCTCTTTTTGAGTCACATGACCACTCCTCTCAAAGAAGAGTGCTGGGAACCTTGAATGAAAATCCCACCAAATTCACACATAACGGAGAAAGATAATTCCTCAAAAGATAATAGGTGTGCTATTACCAAAGGAAGCATGCTGGCAACAACAAATGTTCCCCCCAGTCTCTAAAACCACTCTTCTCAGAGTCTTTACAGTGTCCCATGTCCTGCCTAAAGTTAGGGAGTGGAATATATGCCCATTCAAGGTGATTTCTAGTCTTCAAGTTCCTATTCAATTGCCTTTTCATCGTATCCTTTGAGGGTAGACGTAATTCGGTTCTTAGATGGTGGCTGATCCATAGCAGGCATCTAATGGATGCTTGCTGAATGAACTTTCTTAAAGGACACTGAGAGCTTAGCTATGAGAATTTCCTGTTCTCTCATGTGAGTCTGTCTGGTTATATGTGCAGAAGTGCATGCCTTCTTTCTCTCCTCCCTCCAACAGTGGGCACTAACTCCTCGAGATGTTTGTCTTAGTCTGCGCGAGACTTGTTGTTTATAAAAATGGAAGAATAAAATGACAGGCACTATTTTGTTCCCATATTCTTTGAGTGTGCTGAGAAATTTCTGTAGATTTTCCACTCACTTATTAATTCCATAAATGTTTACTGAGAGCCTACCGTAGGTGATGCACTGGTAATATGACAATGACTAAGACCAAATCCCTGCCTTCATATAATTTATATTCCTTATATCATGTTAGCATGAGAGGCCGACAATAAACAAATGAAATTTTGCATATTGTTAGAAGTATCACCACTGCAGTAGGGTAGTGGGATGGGGGAGTGGCTGGGATGGTCAGGGTGATCAGGGAAGGCCTCTCTGAGGTGGTGACATGTGTGCTGAGAACTGAGTGAGTTGCAAAGAGACTGGGAGACTCGGAGACTGGGATGGGACTCTGCTGAGCATGATAGAGGGATAGGAGAGACAGGTGGACTGGAATAGAGTGAATGAGGGCAGAGCAGGGGGAGATGTGGCTGGAAAGGGGGCAGGGGTCCAAACATAGACATCTGCATCAGTGAGTGGGACTGATTTGTCCTTTTGACACAGCTGGCCCAGTGCCTAGAGCCCATAGTAGTTTTAGGGCTCATGAAATGTTTTAATTTCTTTTAAAAGAAACAGGTAGTTTAATGATAGTGAATATATAATAATGAATCTTGCCTGGATTACATTCATCTTTTGGCCAAGATAGTAATAAAATGTAATTTTTTTTTTTTTTTTTTTTTTTTTTTTTGCTGGAGTAAGTTTTACCCGAAGGCAAAATTGCCCAGGGCTCATAAAACTTGCTCACAGCATGACCCTGGTGGTGAGGATGTGCTTTCTATTTTTTAAAAAATAATTTTTTAAACAATATTTATGTATTGAGAGAGGGAGGGAGTGTGAGCATGGGGAAGCGCAGGGAGAGAATCCCAAGCAGGTCTGTGTCAGCACCACGCCATGCTGCAGAGCTCCAGCTCATGAACTGTGAGATCATTGCCTGAGCTGAAATCAAGAGTTGGATGCTTAAGTGACGGAGCCACCCAGGCGCCCCAAGTATGTGGCTTTTAATGCAACCAAGTTTGATCTGAACCTTGAGAATTTCCCCAAAGTTATAAAGTTCTCTGTGATTTTCAAGTGTCAATTCTTCATAAGTTTCTTCAGCAGTTGGCTACCTTGAAGCACATTTTCTAATAATACAACCCCATTCTAACAAAGACTTTCCAGGGACCAGGACATTGCAAAGGAGTAGGGCGGCATGTAGCAACAAGTTCTCTAAGTCTTAGCTCCTGAGAAGCCGTAGGTCACCCTTGCTTCTGTGCTGGAAAGGAATGTATAATGATGTCTGTGATTTGTCTGTTTTTTGTTTTTATTTTATTTTATTTTATTTTTTAATGTTTATTTATTTTTGAGTTAGAGAGGGAGAGAGAGAGAGAGCGAGCACAAGAGAGCAAGAGGGGGGTTCAGAGAGAGGGAGGCTCCAGGCTCTGAGCTGTCAGCACAGAGCCCAACATGGTGCTTGAACTCACGAACTGCAAGATCATGACCTGAGCTGAAGTTGGACGCTTAACTGACTGAGCCACCCAGGTGCCCCCTTTTGTTTGTTTGTTTGTTTTAAGATGCTTTTGGCAATGTTACCTTGAAGTACAAATAGTTTACTATCTATCAAAAACAATTCATATGGTACTCTCATGAAGGTAGTCAGGACAGAGATTATTATGATCATAATGTGTTTTATAAATAAGAAATGAGAAACTTACAGAATACTAATTGGTGGAACTGGGGCTCTGGATTCCAAAATGCATGCTCTTAACATTGTAGGAAATATTGTTATTAAAAGATCTAAAGGCAGTACCTGGCTCCTGGTAGATGATCAATGAAACTATGCTGAAGACTAATAAAAAAAAAAAACAAAAAAACAAAAAAACTAGGGGCTTCTGAAAAAATGAGTTTCAGGCTGTGTGGTTCAACACAAACAGGAAGGAAAAGGTAATGAGATGAAAAGCATTCACTAACACCTGAATTGCTTTAGACTTTCTATTAGCAGGTAACTGCACATGCCTAGTTTTCATATGCAAAAAACTAAGGCAGAAAACATTTATGTGGCAGAAGAGAAGTCTCTCGGATATTTTTTCCCTTCTTTGTCCTTTATTACCTTACCAAACCTTTGTTTGTTTGTTGGTGTTAGCACTTGGTGACAAAATAAATGGAGAAATAATGCATTAGAGAATCAGGTGGTTGAGTGTGTCTGCAAACTCTTTGGTTATCTCACTGAGCTGAAATTACCAAAGTTCAAGTCAAGAATTTGGATTGGAAGAATTTATGGATTGTTTACGACATCTTCCTAGTCTTGTGGGAGCAAGAAAGAGAAATAACCTTTCTTTAGTATGGGAACTTTTTGAGGTCTATAGAATGTAGATTTTAGGTCTAGCTTACTTTTATTTTTATGTTCATAGATCCCAGCACATGGCTTGGGCCATGGAGGTATGCTCTATGTTGAATCTATCTTCAGTTAAAATAAGCTCTTGGAAACTGGTGATAAATCTACGTTCTAGAAGCTCAAAACAAAAATTTGCAGAACACTCCTCTGTGTTTATGGCTCCTTAAATTCCCATTATTTCCCTTTATTGTTCATCTAATTCTTAGACACAGCCCTCTGTGACTTTTCTCTTAACCTGGGAACAGGGTTTCCTTTCATCGTTGGTAGTGAATAGGCAGGCATTCCTGAAGAAACAGACTTATTACTATAAAGATCCAGAGAAAAGGCAGGTTTGAGATGGACCAAAACTGTGAGCAAAGAAAGAATAGAGCTGAATTAATACTAAATTTGGCAAATTAATCTTAGTATTTCATTGCTTTAGATAGAATAGAAATAGTGACCTACTAGATAAGACCTTCTGAGATGAGGCCACTTTGGCCCAGTTCCTTAGCTTGGAAGTTCAGTCATTGTTCCATCTTTGAAGACTTTCTGGGGTTAACTTAGGTTAATGAAACTCACAAGAAACTGATGTATAAACTGAAATGTTAACTTACCAGTTAGTGTTGGTAAATATTCCTTTCTGGTGCCCAGGGTGTTCTGCTCACTAATCAGGGTCCCAGGAAAGCAGAATTTCTATTCAGATAATTTCTAGGAAGAAACGGAACCAGAGAAATGGAAGGTAGATGGCCTTCGGGACATGTCATGTAAGCTGTGATAAATCCCCTGTACTATCCCTGCCTAACAGCAGACTGTACCTCTTGAATGAGCAGAAAATCTGTGCTCAATAATCTAGTGTTTTCCTTTGTATGGTACTAGAATACAAGAATATCCCCTTAGCCTTCTTGATACATAATCTTAGCTTCCTCATCTGTAAATGGGGAGAATAATAACAGTGCTGACCTCTAAGGGGATTGAAAAGATTGGTGAGTTAACATATGCTGAACACTTAGAATGATGCCTGGCACATAGTACTACACTCAAGACATGATTAGCTATTGTTATTATTATTTTTATTATTACTTTCCCAGACTCTTTGCACGCAATTTTCCTTCTGTTGTGTTAATCTTTCTGGAGACTTTCTTTATACCAATATTTAGTATCAACTTTCTTTTTTTTTATTTAAAAAAAAAAATTTTTTTTTCAACGTTTATTTATTTTTGGGACAGAGAGAGACAGAGCTTGAACGGGGGAGGGGCAGAGAGAGAGGGAGACACAGAATCGGAAACAGGCTCCAGGCTCTGAGCCATCAGCCCAGAGCCCGACGCGGGGCTCGAACTCCCGGACCGCGAGATCGTGACCTGGCTGAAGTCGGACACTTAACCGACTGCGCCACCCAGGCGCCCCTAGTATCAACTTTCTTAATTACAGTCGCATTCTGGATGTGCTTCCCTCGGGCCACACCCTAATCACCTTGCTTGTTTTAGAGGTCTCAAAGTTCTCCAGCGACACATTTACTGTTCACCCCCCACATTGACATGTGGCTGATATTGTCAGCTTTGCATTCTTTTCTTCTAGGTGTGGTCTTGGGGAATAACCAGACAGGTACAAATTCTCAGACAGATGGTTTTGTCCTTATAAATTGAGAAGTCCTAAGTCTAATTTCCTTTCACTTCATATCTTGCAGACAAATGAAGGCCAAAACATCCCAAGAAAATTTACATTATATTCTTGCCTTTGTAGTGACACTGGCTCAGTAACGTGGCATAGATCAGAATGAACCAAATAACCTGCGCTCCCAGGCACTTCTGCACAGACCACTGGATGCTAATCTTTGTCTTCTCCACTCTCTAGCCTCTCAGCTAGATCTTGGCATCTCCTGCTCAGGAGCACAGCTACTCTCCGGATCTGTGTTCCACAGGCTCATGGCGGTGCTCCTGCTATCTGGGCCTCCCCAGCCCTTTCCCCTGTTCTACCTTCCACCCATCTCACACCCACTCAGCGTGCCCTCTCCCACCTGGCTTGCCATCCCCTCTCAGTTGGCAGCTGAACACATGTTGTATGTGTCATATGTTGGCCTTCTCTTCAGAGCAAATTGGCACCAATTTGTGTAGGTAAAATAACTTTCCTCTTTTGATTGAATCGTTGTTGGCTGTAATTAGGAAGAAACAAAGGGGAAAAGGATCTGGGAAGGGTGAGTGAAGCATTCACGGATTAGCATCTTGACACTTCAGTTTTGTGGTGTTTGGAAGTCCCAAATACATGGATATTGCAATGATTGGGAGTCAGGACAATTAGGAGGTGGATGAAAATCCCAGCAAGGATGATTAATAAATTATATACGTTAATAGTATACAGATGAATACTCAATCTGATATTGTGTTATGGAATTTCCTGTTTCAGAAACAGAGTCTGATTATTATTTCAACAGAACCTACAAAACCTGCTTGCTAGTCTGATTTCACAGCATGGATTTATTATCAGATTCTATGTATTATAAATGATTAAGTATGTTTATCACTTCTAAAGGTAGCACTGTTATCAGTTGATTCAGTATGGATGTTTTGTGTGTCAAGTTTCTCTGTGTTAGTGTCGTAAGTTGTAAGTCATTCTGGGGCAAGGGGAGAATGGGGCATTATTTAACAGGTGTAGGGTTCTAGTTTGAGAAGAGGAAAAAGTTCTGGAAGTGGGTGATGGCTGTACAACATTATGAATGTACTTAATGCCACTGAACTGTACACTTAAAAATGGTAGGTTTTATGCTATGTATATTTTACCACAATTAAATAGAATGAAAGTCATTCTGGCTTGTGATAAAAGTGTGAAGAGCATGGAAAGATTGAACAGTAAAGTCTGTCTCTCTGCCTTTTACCACCAAATATTCTTACTCCACAGAAGCGACCACAGTTGATATCCTTTCGGAAATCTGTTCTATATCAAGTGTATATATTTATGTAGGACTGTGTTACCACTGGTTAGAACACGTACTATTTGGCCCCTTGCCTTTAGCACTTAACAACAGATCTTAAATACGTATCTATGTATTGTATTAAAAATCTATTTTATATCAACACCTACAGTCTTTTTATTTTATTAAAAATTTTTTTTAAGTATTTATTTTTGAGACACACACACACACACACACACACACACACACACACACAGCAAGTGGGGGAGGGGCAGAGAGAGAGAGGGAGACCCAGAATCCCAAGCAGGCTCTAGGCTCTGAGCTGTTAGCACAGAGTCTGACGTGGGGCTTGAACTCATGAGCTGTGAGATCATGACCTGAGATGAAGTCGGATCCCTAACCGACTGAGCCATCCAGGCACCCCTTATTTTTTCATTTTTTAAAGTTTTATTTATTTAAGTAATCTGCACTCAATGTGAGGCTCAAACTCACAACCCTGAGATCAAGGTTCGCATGACTGAGCCAGCCAGGCGCCCCTTGTGTCTTTTATTAAAAAAAAACAAAAACCAAAAAACTGCATGATATTTCTCCTACTAACAAACATTTAACTTCATTTATAATGTAACACAACTGTATTTCAGTGCAAATGGGTAGCCTGTCTTTTTTCAGACATCTGGCTCATTATCCAGTTCTGCAGTTGTTCCTTGTATTCAGTCATTCAATCCCAAAAGATTTGATGAGGTTCTAATGTGGGTTACATTATACTCTTCACAACCCCAAGCAGATAGTTGTCCTCCAGGGCCATGAGGGGTTATCATTTATCTTGATTACCTCATTTCACCATTCCATTTGTGCCGGCTCAGGAATACTCTAGGCATACAAAGTATCTGTTAAATTAGAAAATACAGGGGCGCCTGGGTGGCGCAGTCGGTTAAGCGTCCGACTTCAGCCAGGTCACGATCTCGCGGTCCGTGAGTTCGAGCCCCGCGTCGGGCTCTGGGCTGATGGCTCAGAGCCTGGAGCCTGTTTCCGATTCTGTGTCTCCCTCTCTCTCTGCCCCTCCCCCGTTCATGCTCTGTCTCTCTCTGTCCCAAAAATAAATAAACGTTGAAAAAAAAAAAATTTAAAAAGAGAAAAGCTCAAAAAAAAAAAAATTAGAAAATACAAAAGTCTGGCCTGCTTGTTTACAAACTTGACCATAAAACTGATTTAGAGTACTTTGTACACGTCAGCACCTACTCCCCTCTGGGCTTCATCAGATCCCCAGGACAACTGGTTCTAAGATCTCTTCCCTGCAGCCTATCCCTCCTGATTATTTTTACTCCAATGCTGTCTTCCCACCCCCCCCCCCCCTTGAGGCTGCTGAGTCTCTTGCTCTCTTTCATTTCTAGGAACCCCCTTCCTGGGGGCCTATAGACCCCTTTCTTCTTCCCTTTTGAGATTTTCTTGAAGACTTGAATGCATGGGAGATGTGGGGATACTTCTACTATAGATATGTATATACCTGAGGTGCCCTTTGTCCCCTGGTGGCACAGAAGAATTCCTGATAACCCCTGCCCTCTCCCTCACTGGAACATGGATTTGCTTTCCTGTGAATATCAAAAGGGCACTGATTGTATTCAAGGACAACACTAGCTCTACAGTTCACCTGCATAAGCCATACTAAGGCTCCCCCGGGGTGCCTAGGAATCCAACCACCCTTTGTCACATTGTTTCTCTGGGAACAGTATATCGAGTGTTCCCGATAACTGACTTGTCAATGTCTGCTTTGGAATAGAGTCCATTTGTAGGCTGAAGAAGCTTGTTCTTTTTCTAAAACATATGATCTTTCTCTTGTTTCCCTACGAAAGTCTGTAAAATAAGTATCTTGGGTGATACAACTCATATTTTATTGATAAGATATGAATCAACTCATGCACACACACTGAGCCCCAATTTGGCCAACTTTTGTAATTTGTCTTTGTAGTGGTTGGAATTAGAGGGGATGAGGAAGTGGATGGGCCAGTGATAAATGTTTCTTGGATTAACAGAAAGTTTCTATTTTAAAGCAAGAGATGGGACTCAAGGAGAAATGTTATGGAAAAAAAAAAGCTCATTTGCTTTTGCTGGTGTGTGGTGAATATATTGACCTTATCTTGTGCTCTCCAAACATATCTGCCCACATGGATATCATCCAAAGCCATGGGAAGATAAATTGAGGAAGGAAAACCCAATTATGAAAATCTACCCTGGGGGATATATAAAAGGAACCACAACTATAAATGTTGCAAAGAGTGAAAAACAGTAATTAAAAAATAAATAAATAAAAATAAAAAGCAGAGGCAGACAGGCCGGCATCCAGAGAGAATCATGAGTAGCAGAATGAGGGCATTCGGATGGGAATTTCCATGGATTAGGACCTAGGGCTCTGTTAGGTGGGCTGAATTTAAGGCCTAAGCTTTCTCAATAAGCTGTTTTTATACCTTCTTCTTTTCTTTTCTTTTTGAAAACAAAAGAAAATGACCTTTACAAGTGTCTCATCAGTACATTTCTGGGGTGGGGGTAGTTTTTGAAATGTCAGGGGCCTTTGTGCCAAGAACAGATGAGTGATTTTGATTTTTCTACTTTTATGTGTTAATAGATTGATATGAAAAGGACAGTACGCTGATTGTTATGGGCTGAATTATGTTCCCCCCCAAATTCATGTGTTGAAGTCTTAACACCCAGTACTTCAGAATATGATTGCATTTGGAGACAGGGGCTTTACAGATTACAGGTAACCAAGTTGAACTAAGGTCACCAGGGTGAGCTCTAATCCACTATGACTGGTGTCCTTAAGAGACAGACATGTATGGAGGGTAAATGGTATGAAGACACAGGGAGAAGGCAGCCATCCCCAAGGAAAGGAGAGATCCTGGAACCTACCGTTCCCTCATAGCCCTCAGAAGGAATCAACCTTGCCGACAACTTCATCTTGGAATTTTAGTTATCTAGAACTGTGAGAAAATAAATTTCTGTTGTTTAAGCCACTCAGTCTGTGGTACCTCTTATGGCAGCCCTAGTAAACTAAGACAGATTATACCCCAATCCTTCGAGCTGGAAAGAAAATGAAACAGGACATTCAGCTTGTTGGAGAGTTAAAAAGCAAGAGATGGGGGTGCCTGAGTCGCTCAGTCAGTTAAGCTTCAGAATTCGGTCAGGTCACTATCTCACGGTTCGTGGGTTCGAGCCCTGCCTCAGGCTCTGTGCTGACAGAGCTCTGTGCTGGGAGCCTGGAGCCTGCTTCAGATTCTGTGTCTCCCTCTCTCTCTGCCTCTGCTCCACTGATGCTCTGTCTCTCTCTCAAAAATAAATAAATATTAAAAAAAAACTTTTTTTTAAAGGAAGAGATGGGAATAGATACGGTAATGTTCCTAAAAGCCCAAAGGGCTAGGGTTGCTACTCCAGTGAGTGTATAACCTTAAAACAAAACTGGCCTCCAGAGGAAGAGGTGGCCATTATTTGAAGTTCTAATTTTATACACCAGTGTTGCAAGGGCAGCAAAGGACTAGGTGAACAGGACTGGATGAAATAATCAAATTCATTTTCAGCTCCATTTGAATCCTGAGTTTTACAAAATACTCTTCTGTAAAGTAGACTGTTTCCCTCCACATGTGTGGGAAGAAGTTTATAATTAGGACATCCTGGGGAACTTCTATTAATTGTTACATACCTGAAATATCACAAAGGAGAGTGTAGGTAAAAAATTTGTTGGAATCATTGTTTTTGCCTTTGTCAGTTGTAAGAAACTACAAGAATAAATGCTTTGTGGCCTTGGGCACTACAAAGCCTTTATCAAGCCAAGACAATAGAGGTTTCTGGAAGTGTGCGAACTTGACCCTGCAGGGTTTGGGGGGAGCAGAGCTTGGGGCCAAGAAGACATTCTGTCCAGAGCACAAAAGTAATATATAGAACAACCATATCCCCCCGCCAACAAATCCCAGGTGCAGGTTGGTAACCTTGAAGATTTAAAAAGGAAAATTGGAATATTTTACAGAAAAATTGGTGTTTCCTTTCCTTAAATCTGTTCTTTCAAACATGAGATTTTCAAATCTGCGGAAGTCTCTTGACCCTGGCTTGAATTCCAGTGCAGTAGTTAGAAGCCTGGATTCTAGAAGCAGGCTGTCGGCATTAGAATCTCAGCTCATTACCACTGTGTGAGCTTGAATCAGAACCAAGCCTCAGATTTATCATCTATAAAATGGGAATACTAATACAATGCACTTATTTCATAGAGTGGTTTGAGTGTTGAATGGGATATTCCCAGTGAAGCACAGAATCTGTCCTGTGGTAAGTACTCAAAATATATTATTTCTCATCATTCAGGCTTCAAGGATGGTTCTATATGGCAGTAGTGAGGTGGACACCATTCTCCCTTTGAATTCAGACTTAAGTGTTTGACATTTTGGAGAGTGATAGGCTCTGGGCTACCTGTTCTGTTCTGTTTATGCTGATGCTGTGGAGGAGGTGGGATTTAGTTTATTTTCTTTTTGGTAACTATTCTGTACTTTAGCGTGACATTTAGGGCTGATTTTTGCTTACTGATTTTCTGTCTGGATGATCTATCCATTGAGGTAAGTACCCTACAATTATTACATTGTGGTCTATTTTAGGTCTGTTAATATTTGTTTTATGTATTTAGCTGCTTCTATGTTGAGTGCATATTTACGAATGTTATATCATCTTGCTCTATTGAGCCCTTTATCATTATGTAATGCCCTTCTTTGTCTCTTATTACATACAGTCTTTGTTTTCAAGTCTATTTTGTCTGATAAAAGTATTGCTAACCCAGCTTTCTATTGGTTGTGTTTGCATGGAACAACATTTTCTATCCCTTCACTATCAGTTTGTATGTGTCCTTCCATCTTAAGTGAGTCTCTTAGAGGCAGATATAGATAGGTCTTGTTCTTTTTATCCATTCACCCATTCTGTGTCTTTTTTTTAAGTAATATTTATATGGGGCTTGAGCTCATGACTCTGAGATCAAGAGTTGCGTGCTCTACTGACTGAGCCAGCCAGACGCCCCTGTTTCTTTTGATTAAAGAATTTAGTTCATACCATCCTGTATTTTAAATATAGGAGTTTTTAAAATTTTTAAATGTTTTATTTTAGAGAGAGGGAGTGGGAGTGGGGAAGAGGGACAGAGGGAGAGAGAGAGAGTGTTAAGCAGGCTCCATGCTCAGTGTAGAGCCTTGATGCGGGGCTCGATCCCATGACACTGGGATCATGACTTGAGCTGAAATCAAGAATTGGATGTTCAACTGATTGAGCCACTCAGGCACCCCTAACTTTAGGAGTTTTATATGGAGAATAAAAGA
The DNA here is from genome assembly GCF_016509475.1 of Prionailurus bengalensis. Classification (NCBI taxonomy): domain Eukaryota; kingdom Metazoa; phylum Chordata; class Mammalia; order Carnivora; family Felidae; genus Prionailurus; species Prionailurus bengalensis. The sequence continues at coordinate 95,434,699 of NC_057349.1, read as the reverse complement.
ATATCAAAGTTAATGTGGGTGTGTACATTTGTACAGTTCTATTCAAGCATTAGATCAGGCTTCAGAAGAAGTTTAATTTGGAAATATAAAAAGTTGACCACTTCTACTATGATCCCTCTTGTAAGTAGTGTCAACTTTTAAAAAAACCTGCTGGTTATTTTACCAGCAAAAATGGGTTTATTCATGAATAGTATAGAATTGCAATCTGGGACAAGCAAGTTACAGCAAAAACCATAGGCAAGTCCACTAAACAAAGGAGAAGAAGGTTTTTTTTTTTTTTAATAGAGGAAAGGGAGGAGTTGGGAAGGCTATTATAAAAAAAAAGTCAATTGGAAGTAAGCTGGAAGTCTGAAGTATGGTTGCTTCTCATTGGCTGAGTTGTGGTTGTGTCTCATTGGTTGGGCTATTGCTTGGGAGGAGGAAAGTCTTTCTTCTTCCTGCTGGGATAGTAAAGTAGTATGGGTTTTTCTGTTGGATTTGCAATTGATGATGAGTGGTAGGGCATGAGAGCTTCCTCTGTCAAACCTCCTGACTCCATTTTAGTGAGGTTTCCCTTTATTAATTTTCATAGTAGATGGGACACAGTGCCCAGTATGCTGCTGGGTATGGGACAGGGGCATAGTGAGTTCCTGTGGATTGTTTGATATTTCAGATGAGTCTGAAAGCCTTTGCAGCACAGAGTCATGTGGAGTGATATCAGAGGTATCAGGAGATGCACCAATCTGGTGGTGTTCGGTGTTTTTTCTGGATTTTCCCAACACTGTTATATTACTCAGGGTCCCAGCAAGAATTAGATAAGCCCTTCACATGGAGTGATAGGAAGATAATGTAATAAAGGGACAATTTAAAAGGTCTTCATAAAGTGTTGGGCAACCCCACAAAAGATAGTGCAGTATGCTGGAGCTGTCACAGTGTGTTGCTACCACTGAAGGCTTGAGGGGACAGTGGAAGGATGGGTTACTGGAACTGGAAGGGCGAGCTTTGTGGAGGGGATGCCTGACAAGAGCTGTGATCTTTGGTGGAAGGTGTAGCCACCGTTTGGTGGAGGGAAGGAGCTGGGGGAAAGGCTCTGATCTCCCCCTTTTCCCTCCTTTCCTCCCCAGAAGCTGGATGACAAAGGAGGCTTATTAATGGCCAATTCCTGGGGCAACAGAGCAGGGTGAGGAGAGGTGGAGAGCAGATGGGGAGGGAAACAAAAGATACCCAGCACCGTCATCTTTATTGTTGGCACTGACTTAGGGAAACAAAATGAAAAAGAGACCATCTGTTTCAGTCTATTATCTGGGCATAGTCTTTAGGAATTCACACACCAGCTAATGCAAACTGTGCCCCTGGCTTGTTTATTAGCACTTCTTCCTCTTTTTTTCATGCTATGCTGCTTACTTCTCTTTCACATTTGACTGTTATTGTAATGAGCCCTTCATTTCAATAGACATCCATGCAGCAAAGTAATTCTAGCTACTGTGAGGGACAGATAATATTGGGGATTACATCTTTTACTTTTTTAAAAAAGTTTATTTTGAGAGAGAGAGCGTGTGTGAGCAGGGTGGGGAGAGGGCAGCAAGAGAGGGAGAGAAAGAGAATCCCAAGCAGGCTCTGCACTGTTACTGCAGTTAGTTCAGATCTCATGAACCATGAGATCATGACCTGAGCCAAAATCAAGTCAGATGCTTAACTGTCTGAACCACCCAGGTGCTTCACATCTTTTACTTTTCTGTCTCTCAGCTGCTAAGGACACAGGTAATTTGAATCCAGTGAAATTTTATTGACTTTGATAATGGGGTCAGCACAATTGATAACATGGATATTAAAAAAACTTTTTGTTTTAAAGTTTATTTATTTCGAGAGAGAGAGAGAGTTCAAGCAGGAAAGGGATAAAGAGAGAGGAAGAGAGAGAATCAGCAGGCTCCATACTGTCAGGAGCCCAACGTGGGGCTTGATCTCACAACTGTGAGATCATGACCTGAGCTGAAATCAAGAGTCTGATGCTTAACTGACTGTGCCACCCAGGTGCCTTGATAACTTAGACATTTAAATTAATCAAGTAATTAATAGTTATAGCCTAACCTATTTCCAAAAGGGAGTTAATTTCACCTGGAAATGTGAGGTTAGGGGAAGAAAATCCCCCCAGGATCACTATGTGGCATGATCACTGGTCACTTGTTTTCCTCTAGGGATAACTTGACTTGTGATCAATGGGTATGCCCATAAATGTTTAATGAAACACTCTTTGGATAAAAATCCCTGATTTGTAGCACCGGCCAATTTCTCTGGTGTAAACACCCCTACCATGACCCATTTTAAGTTACCAGTTCAATATCTCTGACTGTGGAGTTGGGACTAGACATACGGAATTGGCTTTTGAGAGCCTGTAAATGCTAACTCCAGCACACCACTGCATGTGATCCCCTACTTCCCCAGGAGATACCGACAGGTACAAACACGGGGGGCATGTGGAATTTCTTCCTAGCCGTCCCTTATGTAGGGCCAGGACTAGAAGTCTCTGGATCACTCATAGCATTGTAGGTCTTGGGAATGGATTTAGAGTAGTGTATTCTGTAGTTGGGCATGAGGCACCCTACTGTTTTGATAGAATCTTCGATGCCTACTAGAGAAGTCCCATTGAATCATTGCCAACTTATGAAAACAATCACAGTTGTCAGCACGTTCTTGTTCATAGGTGAGCACATAATATTTCTTTCTATTTTACCATTTCCTATTTTGAGCAATCACCTAGAAGCATCTAGGAAATAAGTTTTATGTAAGTTTCTCAAAGTTTTAACTCTTTCCCTCTTCCACTAAAAAGAATAGAACATTTCATTTCTCAATGTTTAGAAATGATTGAAGTTGATTTGTATGAATGTGAAAAATCATTTAACTCTTTTACTATAAAAACCCAGAGCAGATATGCATTTATTACTTAAGAGTATTTGACATGTTGATATTTATACCATCTTATATGGTTCCCATTTTATATACATTTCATATTTCATTATGTGATACAATATACATTTCCATGTGTATTATAAGTATCAAATATGAATATACTATTAAGTTAGAATAAGGTTACAATAAAGTTAATGCTAAAATAAGCAACAAACATTCCACCTATTTTAGTCTTATTTAACTTAAAGTTGTCCTAATTATACACTAAAATGTGCCAAAAGTTATAGCCATATAGTAAATGGATCTGGACAACTTTTTAAGCTATTCACCAAATAGTTATTTTTATTTTATTTATTCCTATAAATACATTCATGTGCTCTTTATTTCCAGTATAAATTCCAATTTATTTACAACAGATATTCAACAAAATTAAATATATACTTATGATGATATAATTTTATTAGATATTTATAAGAAGGGAGAAATAAATTTCTTATTTGTTAAAATATACACCTGGGCTATCTGTAATTGGGAAGAATTTAGCTAATTTTCTGTTTTTCTTGTGTATTTGTTTTTAGCAAACATGGGTTTTAAGTCACAGGTTTTAGCTATAGTAAGGTAGATAGCCTCATAAATAATTGGGTGAGGAAAGTATATTAATTGAGCCTGTATTCTTTTTGAAAATGTGTTAAGTTCACATATATATGTCATACACACTTATCATCAAGTAACAGTGACAGACAAAATGAATAAATCATTAAATTTAAAAATACACCTACAGAATATAACAAATTTGTTAAATATTCAGCATAATAAAATTATTTATTTATTTATTTTTATTTTGTTGTTGTTGTTTAAGTAGGCTTCATGCCCACCATGGAGCCCCACCATGGGACTTGAACTCACAACGCTGAGACCAAGACCTGAGCTAAGGTCAAAAGTTGGGCGCTTAACTGACTGAGCCACCCAGGTGCCCCCAATGTAATAGCACTCTTAATACATTTGCTAATTGTTTCCTATTTCAGAATGCATATCTGGCTACCACATTATATGCTGTATGATCCTTTGTAAACTACCAGTATTTCCAAGGTTACGACGTGAGTACTTCCTTGTCCCATTAAAATTTAAACATCCAAACTGCATAAAGGGAATTAATATATATTAACTTCTCCACATCCAGCCATTCATCTATCCATCCAACCATCTTTTCTTTAAAAAAAATTTTTTTTAACATTTATTTATTTTTGAGAGACAGAGACAGTACTAGTCAAGGAGGGATAGAGAGAGAGGGAGACACAGAATCCGAAGCAGGTTCCAGGCTCCAAGCTATCAGCACAGAGGATCTCACAAACCATGAGATCATGACCTGAGTCAAAGCCGGGCACTTAACTGACTGAGCCACCCAGGCACCCCAGCCATCTTTTCATCAAATGGATAGCTATGTGTTCTCAATGCTTTCCCCCTTCCAGATGTTGTACTAGCACTGGGGATAACAAAATAAAAACAACAGCAACAACAATAACAAGATTCTTGCTTTCAAGCGCTTTCAGGGTATAATGAATTCAATGAAACTGAGAGCTCTCAGATTTATAGTGCAGGAACTTTCCAAATCAACTGGATGAGGGCTCAAATTGGAGTTCATTAATGGCTACAGTGAACCTAGCTATGTGTCTGATCTCGGGCATGTATCAGTGTTTCCTCTCTGCTTCTGTAGAGGTCAAGAATATCTGGTGGATCTGGTGTGGTATTATGACCTTTAATAGGTTCTTTGAAGCTTTTACTCCATCTGATAACACCAGTCTTCTCTCCTTTGTAAAGTTGTCAGACTGATTAAATCTGTATCATCATTTTTGTTTTCTGTAAAAAGTCATTGTGTTGTTCTTGTATAACCTTTTGGGGGAAACTTTTAATCTACACTCAGTAACATTTAGGATCCCCCACAGTGGATATTTCACAGCTACTTTTTAAAAAATTTTTTTTAACGTTTATTTATTTTTAAGACAGGGTGAGACAGAGCATGAACAGGGGAGGGTCAGAGAGAGGGAGACACAGAATATGAAGCAGGCTCCAGGCTCTGAGCTGTCAGCACAGAGCCCGACGCGGGGCTAGAACTCACGGACCGCAAGATCGTCGGCCGCCTAACCCACTGAGCCACCCAGGCGCCCCCACAGCTACTTTTTTTTAAAATTGTCAGTTCTTCTCCTAATCCACACAGTCTTTGAAGACTGTGGTGGTTTAAAAATTTGTCCACAAATTATTTTATACTCCTCCTTCAAAAGGTGGAACTTAATTCCTCTTCCGTTGAGAATGATTTTAGTCACTCATTTCTAATGAATAGAATATGGTGCAAGTGACTGTGTCACTTCAAAGATTAGGTCATACAGCTTCCATTTTGGTTACTCTCTTGGATCACTTGACCTGGGGAGAAGCCAGCTGCCATGGCATGAGGAGAGATACATATCATAGACCTGAGCCCTCCAACCAACAGCTGTGTGAGTTAACCATCTTGGAAGTGGATTTTCCAACCCTAGTCGAACCTTCGGATGATTGTAGCCCAGGAGACATAATAACTACATGATATAAGAGATTCTGAGCCAGAACCGCTGATCTGAGGTGTTTCTGGATTCCTGCTCCTTATCAATTGTGTAAGTTAGTAAATATTTGCTGTTTTAAACCACAGGTGTTTGAGTAATTTGAAATGCTGCAATACATATGTAATACAAAGATTTGGCTCCTTTTTAGACTACATTGTAAAGAGACTCAGTTCCAGGTAAGCAGTCTCTATTCTTTAATTTTTGCCATCATAGCACATATATAGCAGATTTCCTTGAATTTCCCAACACCATTCTCCTTAGCACACCAGATAATAAAATGTGTTCTTTCATTTTTATTTACTTATACTTTGGATCCCATTCTTACCTATCTTCTTTAAGATCTTGTCTCAAAATTTCACCTTTAATCTCTTCCTCTTCTGCACTTCAACAAGCTCTAGTCTCTCCTATCATCAAAACAAAACTTCTCTTTGATCCTGCTGCTTTTTTGGCACTTGTATTTGTTTGTAAAGTCTTGAAGTCCTATCTATTCTTTCCTTCTCAGTCCTTGCCTGCTGGTTTCTGCCCTTAATGGAAGGATTTCTCTTTGAGATTAATTACCACTCTCTTTCCCTCATTCCATCCTGTCCAATCTCTGAAACTTTCATCCCAGGGATCCTCAGAGCTGACACAGACCTCAGAGGCTATTTGCAGAAGATGACATGGAGGCCACAGAGGTTTGGACATTTGCCTCAGATCATAATTGAAGCTTCTGGCAGAGCCAGGGCTCAGGTTCAGCCTCTCTCACTCTCAGGACTGAGCACTTTTAATGATACCACAAATAATCCTTGAAACCAAAATCACAAAACTACATTTTTTAAAATGTTTTTTTTTTTTAATTTTATTTTGAGAGAGCGAGAGAGCATGCGAGCAGGAGAGGGGCAGAGAGAGAGAAGGAGAGAAAAAAAATCCCAAAGCAGGCTCTGAACTGCCAGTGCAGAGCCACACGCAAGGCTTGAACTCACAAACTGTGAGATCACAACCTGAGCTGAAATTAAGAGTCAGATGCTTAACCAATTGAGCCACGCAGGTACCCCAAACTGTACTGTTCACATTTTTTCTGCCTTGTTTCTTTTTAACTTTTCATTCTCAGTCCCTTGTGTTATTCCCTTTCCTATTATACCTAAAGCTCTGTTCCTTGTCCTCAGCTTCTGTCTTGTGATCTCACTTACTTGCCTGCTATTGGCTCTCATCTTTATACCTCTGTCTCTAGGCCTGTTTCTGCCATGGACTGTGACTCCATGTTGCTGACTGGCGAGAGGGCAGCTCCACTTGAGGTTCCCACCATCCCCAATCCCATTTCCAACTGCTATGCTTCCCCCACTTGTCAGAAGTGCTTCTCATTTTCTTGTCCTTTGGAGTAAATACTTAGAACCATCCTATTAGCTACCAAGTCTGTCACTTTTCTTTCCCTTCTTCTTTTCCTTTTTTATTCTTCATTCAACAAAAATGTGTTGAGCATTGTGGTGCCAGAAATGTGAAGCCCCAAGGTATGCACAGTCTGGTGAGTCTTTGTGTGTGTGTGTGTGTGTGTGTGTGTGTATGTTTAAGTTTATTTATGTATTTTGAGAGAGACAGAGAGAGCACAAGCTGGGGAGGGATAGAGAGAGAGGGAGAGAGAGAGAATCCCAAGCATGCTTGGCTCAGTCAACACACAGAGCCTGGCACGAGGCTTGAACCCATGAAACCACGAGATCATGACCTGAGGTGAAATCAAGAGTTTGATGCTTAACCAACTGAACCACCCAGGTGCCCCTGGAGAGTCTTTCATCTGGTCCTTTCTTGATTTTTCTATGGTCACAGCTCTAGCCAGTGACCCCATCACCTAAGTTTGGATGACTGACTGCATATTTAGTTCATCTCTTTGCTTCCTCTCTCTCTCCTATCCATCTATACTATTTTCTTCATGTTATTGTTTGGGTTCTTTTACTACCTATGATCACCACATTAAGACTCAAGTTATAACCCTTTTTGGTTTTGTTTATCCTGTTGTCTTTCCCAGGGACCCTGTGTTTCCTGCCAGGTTCACTATGCTTCTTTCAGATGGTCTTCTAATTTCTACTCAGATTTGCTCCTCTTTTGCTCCTTTGGATCATGTCTTGACTTTTCTCTAGTTGTGAACAGAGTGGCTCCAGAGCAATTTCTCTTAATTATTTCTGAGTATCACTGGTAAGATAAGGAGAAAATATATGCTAAGGGACTCAGAAGGCTTGAATAAAAACTACTACTAGAATATATTGTTGATTTGATTTGTTTCAATTTTTTTTTTCCCCACTGAACTACCTTGACTCTATTACACAAAACTCCTTGGGGTGAGGTGGGAAGAGAAATAGGTGACATCAATGAAGACAGTTGGTGAGGATATTTGCTTTTCCCATTATACTCTATCAGACTAAATATACTTTGAGCCAAACAAGATTTCCCCACATTTCACAATCATCTCTTGATTCAGGATGCTTGGAAGACAGTGGTCAGGGGGGTCATTTGACAGAAACCAACAAGGTGATCATTCTAAGAAGAGGGTTCCCTCATGAGTGTGACAAATCTTGAGGATGACTGAATCTCTTTATGAAACTAAGCAGGTTTAGAAGTAAGGAAGTGAGTAATTCTCTCCATGTGCTGCCTTTGTTACATCTCTTATCTATGATTGTATCTTATATTAAAATTACAGACTACTGTGGTTGTTATTGTGGTTACTGTGAGATGTAGATTCATGGTAGAATTTCTAGGCTGTCAGAGATTTCTGGAGGTGCCTAAATTGGATATAGAGACCTCAACATTTTCTGGATGGACTCCTTTTGTGTCAAATAACAGAGACAATCATGTCACTTTTTTTGTCACTTTCTGGCTTATTCATTAATTTATCTATTCAACCAATTTTTTATTTAGTGCCTATTATGTTCCTGGTGGAGTGCAAAGTACATTGGTGAACAACATAGACGAGGTTTTGACCCTGTCTCATGACTCACAGAGCCGACAGGATATAAACAAAGTGAAAATGGGGTCTTCTCAGTTCTTCACATCAACCCTCCATGGTTCTCTGGCTCCTGCCCACTCTCTTTTTCTGTTTTCCCTCCCACAAAAGGCTCTTTATGAGTGACAACAACTTCTTTCTGGAGCCTTCATATCAGTGGTGGTGGTTGTTATGTATCTTACATGGTAAAAGTCAGGAAGAATGGAGTTGTAACTTAAGCTGAACATCTGATCTGGTTCATTAACATGAGGCTTCAGCTGATTCTTTACTGTCAACATTCTTAATATTTTGACAGTTCTTCTGTTACCTTTTAGCTTAGTGCCTCATTGTCTTAGTCTGTGTTAGTAGTAAAAATATTTTTTCCACTTAATCAAAATGAATCAAGTTGGATTTATTCTATAGTAGAGATAGACTATGAATGACAGTTTGTCACACAGTAGATGTTCAATAAGTGTTTGGAAAAAGTGGAAGAGATGATACAATTACATTAATTAATTAATTGTAATTAATCAATTACAGTTAAGAAGTATGTACTTGCTCCTCCTTTTTTTTTAATTTACCAGATGAAATAAAACATAGAAGAAAAGGGATGAAAAAAGTAAGCAAGAAACAAAGAAGTAATCCAGATTTGATGTGCAGTGCTTCATATCTGTAACCTCCATATGCTTCTTTTACAATATTTCCAACCTTTATGTTAGACAAGTCTTTCTCTTTCTTCATCTCTCCTTCTGCCCTTTGTTCCTTCTCCTCTCTCTTGTTTTCTTACTGAGTGTTCTGTGTGGCAGTTGGCTCTCAAAGATCAGAATAGTATCGGATGGTGGTTAAAAGACCAGACTCTGGTGCCAGGCAGACTTGGGTCCCAGTGTTGGCCGTACCACTACTGGCAAGTGACAAACATTTCTTGGGCAAACATCTTTAAGCCTCTGTTTCTTCATTTATAAAAGGAGGAAAATGATAATCCCTAAGGCTTCTGTGAGGATCGTGAGTGATGATAATGCATGTAAAGTGCTTAACATTTTGTCTGATGCTAACGATGTCTATAATGTTTAGTCTTCTCCATTCTTCTCTGCCAGAAGACAATGCTATAGAACTCCATATATAGTGGGTGATTTTCTACCTAAATTCAATATATATGTAAATTGTATTCTTTTTTCATCTGTTTTTCATCCTTGAGTAATTTAAACACAGCTGAAGATGTTTTCTCCAAGCTTTGTAAGAACATTCTTTCTGAGATGAGCTCAAATTTGGAAAATGTTGATTCAGAAGCAGAACTTTTCAGTAAGTTATAAGAAATTGACTCTACTGGATCATAATGTGCATCCATGTTCTTCAGTTGGCTCAGAGTCTGCTCCTCCAGCCCTTCAATAAATATAATAAATAGATCTTGATGGATGAATTCAGAGTTAAATTCTTCAGAATTAAATTTGCACAATTTTGTGAAGGCATTTGATTCTCAACGATGCTTTAAAAAAGGAGACACAGTAGTTCAAATCAGTGTTTTGACATTGTTTTTAGAAATGCCAATTTACATTCTTATTGCATCTCAGAAAATAAGAAAAGACTTTTTCTTCTGTATTGGCAGTTTGCAGATAAGGCTTCTGCAAACTTTAGCATTCTTGACAGTAATTGTTTAGCAGTCATTTCCAATTATGTTTTGCTTGGAATGCAGACCCGTGGGAAAAGATCCAACACCGCAATAGTTACTCAGTATCTCAATAGAAATACTTCAAGTTTATCAGAAGACCAAACAGAAATTTTATCTCCTTAAAAGTGTCCCCGTATTGATAAGGAAGGAGAAGGGAATCTTAACAGGGGAAGAAAACGATGCTTAGTGCTGAGCTCAGCTTAGTTGAAATTCTAACAATTCCTAGCCTCATTTTGCGGGTAAAAGCTACTTTTAAATTAAAGAGCAAGATGCCTCACTCTTATACCCAGTGGGATTTGCAAAGAGTCAAACAGTACATCTATATCAGGAAATTCTATTCTAGCTTTTACTGTGCTGATGGAGAAAACATCTTTCCAGATGGATTTCTGTTTATACAAGCCTTTAAAATTTTTACTTGCACCCAGTTTGTCTCATTGGCAGTACTTCCAGTTCTATTTTTTAAGACTTTAAGTGCACAATAGTGTTTATAGAACAGGAAAAGAAGTGACCCTTTTAGTGAGAGAAAAGAAGCTACAAAACTCATTACTAGAATCATCTTTTACAAACATAATAAATGGTACTGATGGTTTGTCTGTAGGATTTTTAATATCTTATTAAGAAATATTGAAGGAATTATATACTGAGTGTTCATAGACCCACCATGTATATTTTACAGTTAGTGTTTTGTTGTATTTATTTTATCATATACCTATCCACCTCTATCCATTTCTCTATCCATTTGTCATTCTATATTATTTTTATTTTGAGGGATATGCATTTCAAAGTGAGTTGCAGATATCAGAAGAGATGCGCTCATTTTGAATCATGGGTAATACCATCTGGCCATTTGGCCAGTGGTTGATTGCATCCGTTAGGACTAGGTTCAGCTAAAGTTAACAAAAAACTAGAGTAGCTTAATGTGTTTAAAAAGCATTTATTTTCTGTGGTAAATGGAGGCTGAAGGTAGGAGTTCAATGTTGGTTATACCATCTGTGGCTTAAACTCTTTCTATCTTTCTGGACTACCATCCTAGCATTTGACATTCATCTGCAAGATCTCTCATGGCCTGATGCTGCTAGAGCTCTGGTCCTTTCCATAACAGTAGGAAGGAGGAAGGGGACAAAGGTCTCTTCTAAGGACTTATCCCAGAGGAACCAATAATTGTATAATCAACTTGTTTGGCTCCAGAAAAAAAAAATGAAGGAATATTATAGGGATCATATTATAGATGAACTTGGGAACAATTGGTACATTTATAATGCTTACAGTTTATTAGGCAGAATATAGCCACATTTGAGAGGCTGAGAAATATATAGTATTATATATCCCTTTAGGTGGTTTATTTATTTTAGCCATTTCATTTTGTTGGAAAAAAAATCGAATGAGCTGAGGTTTCTTGCCCTAGCATAGTTGTGTGGGTCTTGGATTACTATTAGAGACATTTGTAAGGGCACACAAGTTGCATCTGAATACATTTTCATGTAACTTGAGTTAAATAAAACTGTTTGCCCAGTAAATTAATTGATCCCCATATTGAAGTAATGTTGAAATATTGTTTATAGGATGATCATATCACTTTGATCAAAACATAATGTCATCAAAACAGGGTGGTTCAAGACCAAAGGACTAGATGACCAGCCTACATGACCCTTAGGAACACAATTTCTGAGAAGCTCGTGGGTTGAGAAATTGGTCTAATGATAACAAAAGTCCTGAGGAGTCCTTTAAATAGCATTTAAAGGCTTTGTTTTTGAAGAAGAAGCTTTATTTTCTGGAATCAAAAATGATTCACACCTGGGAGGTATTGTGCAGAGTGGTAAATGTAGATGATACAGAGTGGCCAGCATGATTAGGGATGTTTGAGGAGATCTGAAAAGTGGCCCATGTGCCATGTGTAACAAAGAGGAAAGCTCATTTTTATGTTTATGTCCAAGAAATTAAAATGGCTACCATGAATAAAAAAATCCATACCACCGTCCTTTTCTCTTTTGGACTGGAAGATTAAAGGGTATCTGAAATGGGTATTTTTCCCTATCTTCAACCTTTTATACTTAAAGAATTTGTGTTTTTTGGCATTAAGAATTAAAGTGTTTTAGTTTATAGATTGTTTGGAAAATCTTACATGAATTTGTCTTATTTTGTTTCCCTTAATAAAAGTATTCTTCTTGAATTTTACCTAACATCTAAATGATCTTTGGAATTTTAATTTTTTTTTTCTCAACGTTTTTATTTATTTTTTGGGACAGAGAGAGACAGAGCATGAACAGGGGAGGGGCAGAGAGAGAGGGAGACACAGAATCGGAAACAGGCTCCAGGCTCTGAGCCATCAGCCCAGGGCCTGACGCGGGGCTCGAACTCACGGACCACGAGATCGTGACCTGGCTGAAGTCGGACGCTTAACCGACTGCGCCACCCAGGCGCCCCGATCTTTGGAATTTTATACTAAAGCCTCAAACACGAACAGAAAAAAGCAGCAACCACCAGTTCAGAAAAGCAAAAATCCTTAGTGGGAGAAAGGGGGTGATGGGAGAAGGGACAGAAGAGGATGGGAAATGAAATACAAGTTAAGACATTCCCTTTCCCCCCACTCCCAGGTTTTAGAGAATGATGATTTATCATTATAGCTATAGAAGGGAAGTCTTCAGTTGTTCATTCTCTTTGTTGATACACACTGTAGTTCTGTGTCTTCTTTCTGCTTGTATTATCTCTCATCATCTGTCTTGAGTCTGTTTCACAACTTGTTTGATGTTACTGTTTTGGATCTGTAGAGTATTGTTTAATAAATTCTTAGAAAAATCTAGAGTTATTTGTATATTGAAGGGCAAGGTTAGGAATCTAAGGAAATGATGAAGATTATTGCATCTTTGCTGGAGTCATGTAGTAGAACTATTACACTGTATATAAATCATATAAAATAGAAAAGAGTACCATTTGCTTGTCTTGAAAGATGTGCAAGTCCTATATTGACCACAGATGATTTATTGCTTCTAAGTCATGTGAAACCTAAACACTCCTGTCTTGACCTGGACTCCTCAGAAAGCAGAACCTGAACCAAAGTTTTCAGTGCAAGTATTCATGGGAGAGTGATATCCAGGAGTTACTAGTGACACATAGGGTTGCAAAGCAGGGAAGGAGAGACATCCGAAGACAGTATGCAATACTGAGTCAACCATAACTGTGGGCAACTGTTTCCTTGATCCCCGAGGTCCCTCTGAAGACCTGAATGAAATGGGTTTCAGAATTTTCCATTCATTGGCCATGGTGGGAAGAAAATGGAAGGCTTCATTTATCGCTTCTTATCTGCATTAGTCAAAGTTCTACTCCATGGGTATAACTGCCCCTCTCCCCAGTCTCAATGGAGAAGACATGAGGTAGGAGGCAAGAGGCTTGCTTGAGGAGATACAGCTTCTGGGAACAAATAAAAGGTGAGGCATAGAGAATCTGATAGCACCAGGGGTATCAGACACATCCCCCAACATCACCTTAGGGATATGGTAAAATTACATTAACACAGTTACCAGAATCTTGCTGTATCCTGACTCTAGCAGGCTCACATGGGAACACCAGGACTTTGCATGGATTTCCCCAAGTGTTGAGGAAATCTCCAAAAGGTGCCTAATACAAGTACCTGTGGTGCTCCTGAGTATAAAACTCCTGGCCTGTGCTGTGCTGCCAGTTCCCCATCTGACTCCAGAGCTGGTGACCTTTATTCTTCTTTTTCAAAAGTTTAACAGTCTCTTAGCAAAGCGGGAAGGATGACTCAGGAGAGAGGCTTGGACCCATGGAACATTACTGAACTTAGTGAGCCTACTTTTTCCAAGTATAAACCCAGTGACCCAGCCACTGTGTATCCCCAAGGTGCTCATGTGCCTGTTAAGAGAGCTGGAGGGAAATGGCTCAGACTCATGCCAGCTGCTATTCTGTACCCAGAACCTGACTCTGCTCAGGTGCTCAGGCTCCAAAGGACATTGCAGCTGGTCAAGTCTGGTTTGTTAGATAACTTTTCTTTCTGGTACATTTTATTTTGGTGTGCGTGTGTGTGTGCGCGCAGGAGAGGGAGACTTGAAATCTGGCTCTGTTCCCCTCTCATTCTTCATTTCCATCTCCCCGCATCCTTTCAAGTCTCCCAGATGTGTCTCAAATATCTGCATCCTAGCCATAGATACAGTTTGAGATTTTCCCCAGGGTTCTCCTTGGTCCCCATGCAAATTAGGGATGCAGATAGAGGCTTGGGTGGGGTTTGGGTATTGCCTAGTGCCACACAGCAGTGATATACAAATCCTGGCTCTGGCCCAGTTGGGTTCTGAGCCCCATTACAAGTTACATATCTTATTTCTAGTCCTAAGGACTCCATTCATAATTCTACAAGTAAAGCTGAAGAAAATATTTATAAATATATATTTGATTTAGAACAAAATAATCTTTTCTTCTAAATGCAGATGATACAAATTCAAAGAAAAAAGAGAACATGTATTTTGACTTAAACGTTAATAGTCTTCAGGTAAGTGAACCACCTTAAGTGTGTATCAGCCCAGTCTTGGCAATCTTTTTGAGACCTTAGTGATAGGGGAAAATAACAAGACTCCAGCATTTACTTTGTTGCTGGAGACTTTGAGGCATTAGCAACTTCAGACATAGCCTAGCTTAGTGGTTCTCAAACTTAACCTTGCATTGGAATCACTTGGAGGGATTGTCAAAACACTGGGCCCCACTCCTACATATTCTGATTCAGTAGGTCTGGGACAGGGCTAACAAGTATTTATTTCCAGCAGTTTCCCTGGTGCGGCTGATGTGCTGGTCCAAGGACCACATGTTGAGAATTGCTGGTCTAGCAGACGAAAATAATTTCAGATTGAAGTCTGATGACTATTTTAGCTTCTTTTCTCAGGGCCAGAGCTAGTTTCACGGCTATTTCCCCTGTTAACAATGGTGTTTTATTTTTTATTTATTTTTCAATGTTTATTTATATTTGAGAGAGAGACAGCGTGCGAGCAGGGGAGGGGCAGAAAGATGAAGACAGAATCTGAAGCAGGCTCCAGGCTCTAAGCTGTCAGCACAGAGCCCGACGTGGGGCTTGAACTCAACAAGCCGTGAGATCATGACCTGAACTGAAGTGAGACGCTTAACCAGCTGAGCCACCCAGGTGCCCCAACAATGGTGTTCAATGTAAATTATTTTCAACTAGACTTTAGTTGTACATTTTTGTATTAAGTAGATAAGAGATTAGAAAGCAGGTCGAGCATCCACATCAAAACCAGAAGAGAGAATTTGGGGGAAAATTCTTAGGGCTCTATATCAGGGGTTGCAAAATGATGGTGCAGGGGCCAAATCTGGCCCACTGTCTGTATTTGTAAATAAGATTTTATTGGAATGCAGCCACACATTGATTTCTTTATTGTTGATGGCTGCTTCTGTACTGTAATAGCAGAATCGAGCAGTTGTGGCAGAACTGTATGACCCATAAAGGTGAAAATAATTACTATCTGACCCTTTACATGAAATATTTGCCTACCCCTAGTCTGTATGTTCCTTTGAGCAACTGTTGGCTGATTTGGGGAAGCTTTTCTCTTGAAACCTAGCAGTAAGCAACATCAGTTTACTTTAGCAGATATGAAACTTGAATCCTAACACTTTCTTCCGCCCTTCCTCAACCTTCTCCCTCAACATGGAAAGTGGCCCAATAAGTGAAATGAAACTTGGCCCAATCAGCGATATTTAGAAAGTGGAAGGTGAAAGTGTTGACATCTGCTTGTATTTTGTGGTCCAAGCTTCTCGGGGGGCACGTGATATGGAGAGAGTGTTCTGGTCAGCCCGGCATCTCACGTTTTGTAAAAGATTGCTTTGTGTTATCTGACCTTAGTTGGATTTATGCCTACTGAGAAAAGCAGTTTGATGAATGATCTGTATTCCTTCCTACATACTGGCTTCCTAAGTGAACTCTTCCTTCCTTCAGTTTTGATAACTTTAGTAAGTTGGAGTGCCGTATCCAACATCCATATGGATACATGAATAAATGCATGTGTTATGTTTTCAGGCATCTGTGTATTTTAATACATGGTCATTTTATTCACCTCTTTGCCCTTACCTCCTTTCTGGGTCTTATCTCCTTCTCTGCAGTTGGTTCACATCCCCAGAGAAGCAGATGCCAAGACAAGTTTAGAAGTATGAGAGATTTTTTAAGGGAAATGCCTGGGAAGGGTTAAGGTGATGAGGCAGAAGTGTCAGGGGAACCTTCACACTGCATTACAGATCTGACTGGAGGAAAGAAGGAGAGTTGCATACGAAAGCTCAGACTGCACTGCAATTCTAATAAAATTGTGGCCAGGTGAACTGGGAGTCCTTGAGCCAAAATTGGAGGAGTCCAGTCGTTCCATAGGAGCAGGTCAGTGCATGTACCCCCAGTCATTGGTTGGGGGCAGCCAAAAAAGTGTGTCCCCAGCCCAAACATGGTGGTGGATCCACAGGAGCAGTGGCTTGAGTGGTCAGTGAATATGCTGCCTGCTGCTAGAGATCTGAGTGTGCGTTTTCATGGCCACCTCACTATTATATTTCCTTCATCTTGCTTTTTTTCATCTTTCTTTCATCATTATTTTTGAAAACAGAAAAGCAGCCATAGACCTGTGATACTTCCCGTTTACTTGAAGAATAAAGTCTTAGGTGCTCTGCCCTCTGACCCCATCTGCCTTTCAAGCCTTTTCTCTACTACACATATACCATTGCCTGAATGGTCCCTGTGCTTTTCTGTTTTGGGCACTGTCCACACAGTTTCCTATTCCTCACATGCCCTCCCTCTCTCAGCCCCCCATTGAAACCCTACTTCCCTTTCAAATATTTTTCCACAGAACTGTAAATGAAACTAACTGCTCCCTCCTTGAATATTTAATTTACTTAGGAAACATTATTTGCTTATACACGGAATGCTGTGAAGGGTACAAAGATGAATCGGATATGAATTCTGCTATCAAGGATTAAGTTTAATAGGAAAAGTTAATAAACACTATATTAAAAAAAGAAAGCAAGGGGCACCTGGGTGGCTCAGTCGGGTAAGCCACTTTGGCTCAGGTCATGATCTCGTGGTCCGTGAGTTCGAGCCCCTCGTAGGGCTCTGTGCTAACAGCTCAGAGCTTGGAGCCTGCTTTGGATTCTGTGTCTCCCTCTCTCTCTCTCTCTGCCCCTTCCCCACTGAAGCTCTGTCTCTCTCTGTCTTAAAAATAAAAATTAAAAAGAAACATTAAAAAAGAGAGAAAGCAAGACAAATTATAAGGTAGGTACAGAGAAAATGTGGGAATTCAGAAGAGGGAAACATTACTTTCATAACAGAAAAATCTACTATGAGAGGTGGGCTTTAAAGAATCAGTAGGATTTGGGTATGAGGATATGTGGTGGGTAAGAGGATTCCAGATTACAAGAATAACAGAATTCCTGCCATGCATGGGAATGAATATCTTTAGCACAGCCTCAATGACTAGGGTTTTTCATATTGCACATAAAACTCATCAGTGCAGTGTGAAATAAATTTAGTGGTCCTCTTATCAGCAGAAAAAAATGAAAGAAAGAAAAAAGAAAGAAAGAAAGAAAGAAAGAAAGAAAGGCAAAAAGAAAAGGAAAGAAATAGAACAAATAGAATAAGATGGGGAATGTTTGCAGTGTATGGTATGTAGTAAGGATATTATTTTGTAAAACTTTTATTATATATGTATCAATTCACATATATATAATGGGTCACTATATAAATGTATTTCTTACTATGGGCAAACTTTTGTCTTAGTCAACAACTTGTATCTATGGAGCATCTCTTATATGCTGACCACTAGGTGAAGTCCTGAGGTAAAGTGTTGAAAAAAGCCGACACAGTCTTTACTTTCATGGAGAATATGAGTCAGTACAGGTTTTCAGATGATCGTGGCATCAGAAACACCTAGAAGGCTTAATAAAACACAGATTGCTTTAGACCTTCATTCAGAGATCTGTTGAGCAGGTGTGGGGTAGGGCCTGGGAATTTGCTTTTCTAACAAGTTCTTAATTGATGCTAAAGGTGCTGGTAGGGGACCACATTAGACACTAAAATAAATACCAATGAATGCATGATGGCAGGTTGTGATAAGTGTTAGGAAGGAGAAGAGTTGGAGAACTTCAAGAGAGAATGCCCTGGAAACCTATTTTGTGTTGGATGGTCAGAGAAGGTGTCTCTGAGATAGTGATGTTTAGGCAGCAGGACCTATGTGTTCAAGGACCCAGAGGAACTGAAAACATGGAGGAAAGAAGGGTTTGAAAGGAGATTGGAAAGCAGTTAGGGGCTAGATCATACAGGGTGTTTAGCCTAGTGGCATTCACATTGGGATATGCATATTCCTGGGGTGCGTGAAGAAATTCTAAGGGTGTGCAGGCACATATAGTTCTAAGAGAATCATCTTTAAATGCTCTCCTAAAATAGATCTACCCAAAAACCTCATTTACCTGTCCTATCTCTTTCTGAATAAAGTCATATTTATTTCCTAGTGAATCTTGCTAGGGTGCCTTGTCCTAGAGTGTAAAATCATGTGGGAGGTGAAATAAGGAATAACTCAAAAGGTTGACGATGGTGTGGAAAAAATGAGTAACTCTTATCATGGAAGTAAACCCCAAATCTATTCTCAAGGCAATTGGTCTCCAGTTCTTGGTTTTCCACAAAATTGAAGGAGGCCCTAAATATCCAGTCAGCAGTTAGGGCTTTAAAAATGATTTTTGATGATGGACCACTTTGTCATTTTGGTATGTAACTAGGAAGGACACCCTGGAATTTAGGGTCAACACTGTAAGAAATCTTTTATTTCCTCTATATATTTAGGTAGATGAAACAAGCACTTTTTTAGTGCTGACCTCTCTGGAAATGAAAAATTGGGAAAAGAAGGGATTCTGAAAACTTCCACAGTGTAGCATTAAGTAACAACAAATCATAGATACCTGAAGTGGGATAAAACCCAGTGTCATTGAATTCATTAAGAGATTCATTTCCAATACGATGTATCTACATATTTAATAATTATCTCTAAGATTTATATATACTTATTGTCATGTTGACCAGCTTACATTTGAAATAAATCTTATACTAACACCAACCAGAATAATTTAAAAAATGTATCAGTTATTTATGCTGATAAGAATCAGTTATAGATTCTTTGGAAGTGATTTAGAACACCATGAAGATAAACTACATTTGCGAGAGAAAACACAGAATGGAGGTAGCCCTGGAGTTGAGGAACAGCTTTGATTTTTGGCAGAATTTGGGTGTCCACCGCTGAATCACTTTGCTCTATGAGCTTGTCTTTCTCTGTCAAAGATTTCATCTTCCTGGTGTCTGGGCTCACTGAGATGCTGACTTCAAGAAGTCATCAGTGAGATGTTTTGGGATTTCACACCACTGATATCAGTTTTGGTGGGGGTGGTGATGACAAATTTCTTTTGTGTTCTATGTAGAGAACTGGATTGGGGATCAAAGGTCCAGTCACAAGTGGCAAGCCCCTGCTCAGATGCCTTGAGAAAATCACCCTCTTACTTCTGTGGTGCTGAGAGAGGATGATCAGAATGGTCCCGGGAGTGATTGTAGCTCAGGTTTTTCACCTGCTGTCTGAGGGGTTTTTGCTGTGGCTCAACAGCTTTTGAGGAACATCTTCAGTAGGATTGTGTCTGGGCACTTTGTGAAGTTTAACTCGTTGGTACCACCATTCTTGTTACCACCAGCTGGTTTTGTGACAGTAGCAAGAACATTCTCCTTTTTTTTTCAATCCTGAATTTAGCTGCTATTTCCTCTTGTACATAGCAGATCAGGAATATTTGCCAAGTCCTTTGACTAGGATGGGATTTTGGTTGCACTGAGGCTTACCCTGTTGAGTGTTTTGGTCTTGAAGTTACACTTTTTAACTTTGCTTCAGCCTTCTTGGCTTCAGGTTTCTTCTCCTTCATATCTGGTTTCTCAGCCTTTTCACCTGCCATCTTGCAAGATGGAAAAGAGCCATATAATGTATATTATATATATTGACCAATTTACATTTGTAATAAGTGTATATATACATTTATATGTTGTATATATTTTAATATATATTAATTAATTATATTAATTAATTATAATTATTTATAATATATAAATATTTATATATTATATATATTTTTTTAACAGAACATCATGGCCATAGGAAAGTTTTAAACATTTCTATCCCTATCTATAATCTATATCTCTCTATCTAAATGGAGCTGGGACATATTATCTATGTACATATATAGCAGGAACATATTATAGGAACATAGTATAGAGAAGCATAATGAAATGATCAACAAAAAGACTTTGAAGCAGGAATGGGATAACTTTCTATTGTAAGTATAAAGGAAATAGGAGTTTAAGGAGAAAGCAGATTGACGTTCTAGTGTGCCTGCACATGCAGAGAAAAGGCTTCAAGACTGAAAGACTGGACTGGAGGTCTGAGATTGTGAGAAGGTTTCTGGAGATGATAGGATTAGCCTCAGGAAGAGTGGAGAAAGGAAGAGCAGGGCTGTGAGCCTGAGGTCCAAGGTGTGAGGGCTCCTATTCTTGTCTTAGCTCTCATTCTAGTTCCTTGAATTTTGAATGGGTATAGCTGCTCCCTTCTGATGCCCTGCCCCCATATCTCCTATTTCTTTTCTCTCCCCTTCCTACCTTCTACCACAAAATTGGTCAAATGAGTGTAGGATGGGAATGAACCTCAGGGAGGTTGAGATGGAGAACAAACATTAAATATGGTTAAGTTTGTGGATGGTCTTTTTCCTGTGTGTGTGTGTGTGTGTGTGTGTGCATGGTGTAGTGAGAAAAATAATTGCAAGAGAAACCGTATCATGTCTGTTTCTCTTTTCCACTTTATGCTCTAAGATAGGTTTCTGGCTAGAGAAGCTAAGGAGGACTGTAGTTTTACCCCTTTGAATAGGGCAAGTCCTGGCCTCTGGTTTCTTCTAGAGATGGGAAGATTTTCTCTTTAGAGAAGGGAGTTCGAGTGGCAGAAATCCATCTGGACCAAGAATCGGGAGAGTTGGATTCAGTCCACGCTCTGCCACTTTTTTTCTGTGATGTTGGAAAAAGCATCTATGCTCTGGATGCCTAGTTTATAAAGAACAAAATCGAATAAAGTGATCTGTATGTTTTGTCTCTATTCTAAAGTTAATGCTTATAAGTTATGAGAATTGGAAAGAGTTTATAAAAGTCCAGTAACTTGTTTTTCCTTATCACCCTGAAGGAGAAAAATTACAGTGAACTTTCTAGTTCAGTGTTTAAAAAAAAAATAAAGGAAGAGAAAAGAAAAGAAAAAAGGCATCTCCCACCCCCGCCCCCTTCTCTTTGAGAAACATCAAGAGCTACTCTGCCCTCTAATAGTTGCCTGGGTAGAATTTTCCATCTTAGCACAAAGCAGCTCGACCTGGTTTCAACTAATCCCTTCTCTGTATACCCCTAATTTAACAAGAGGAACTGGAGGAGTCAGACAGTGTGTGGGAAGACTGAAGAAAATAAGGAGGGTATAGAAACCACTAGAGATGGAGATAAGTTAAACATTCTGGCAAATTGTCACGGTGTATTGCTCATGCTGAATGGTTAGGCAGTTGGGAAGGTAGTTAAGAGAATGGCTCTAAATGCTTCATCTAATTGCAAGCAGCTGTCGATTAGTGGAGCTTGACCAACTGTTTTTAATTCCACTCAGTGGTGATGAAGAGAACGAGACTTTTAAGGGAAACTGGCAGGGGCTGTTGGTGTGTGTGTGTGTGTGCATGAAGTGGCTTACACTGTTTTAGAGAGCGGAGAGGGCAGGAACTACTAAGAGACTCTCTCTGAAACCATTGCAGGCTTTCATGATCATGATTTCCCCCAAATTTACCAGCATTTATTGAAATTTTGGCGGGAGGTAAACTTCTCTGTTATCCCAATTCTGGAATATTTTTCATGGGGAGTGATTCATCCCCCGATGGTGAGTGGCTGGATGGTTTGTGCCAATACAGAAGCCATTGTTGTTCAATGTGGGCAGTAAATCTAGAATGAGAGGTAATAATGCCATTTAAGAGTCTTCTGCTTTGGAATGTTTCATTTCACTTTTTGAATTAGAAAATAAGAAAAATAAGAAAGTGGAAAATTTTAGCTAGTTTCCTGTGGTTGTAAAAACCTGCTATAAATTATCTAAATTTGAGAGTTTTCTGGAAGATAAAGTTGAGTTGCCCAGTGTAATCAGCCTGATACCTGTTTTTGATGTAATTCTGTATTTTATTTTTCCTAACAGTTAGTGATCTCTCCTAATATTTATTTTATTTGCTTTTATTTCTTGCCATAAGTTTAAAAAAGTTATTTCAATGTTTGTGCATTGCAAACTGAAGAGACTATTAACTTGACCGAAAGCAAGACTTCAATGAAACTGGGAAGGCCTTGACGTTCTAACAGTAGCTGTCCAACTGGTCTGAAAATATGGAAAGGGAGGCAATTGGCAGAAAGTCTCAGGGAGAAAGGGGCTATACTCCTTCAGTGCTAATTACCAGCCATGTTATTTCCTGAATTTTAGTGCCCTAAAAGAGAAAGTAAATTTCCTATGTACCTGTGCGAAGATTATCAAAAGGATATTCTTCACAACAGTGTTTAAAATGTTACACTTAGAAGTATCCTAAGTGTTCACAATTGGCATTAGCTACATAACTGACAGTGTTCATTTGCAGACAGAAAAATGTTGTGGAAGAATAGATCAATGACCTGGGGAAGTGGTCATAATGTATGAGGTGAAAAATCAGAATTAAAATGAGTCATTTAGTAAAGATACATAGATTGAAAATTGTGTGCTATGTGTGTAAGTCAAAAGAACAAAATGAAAACAGTTGCAACGGGATTACAGGTGATTTTTATTTTATTTATAGTTGCGTTTCCCCTAAATTTTCTGTAACATAAACTACTTTTATAATTAAAAACCTTATTTGAAATTGAATTTCCCCAAATGTCCATTCTTCGATCATGAAGGATTTTATTCCTTGTCAGAATGAAGCTAAGGAAGGAGATTCATGTCCGGCAAGGGAGAAAAAAAATCAAGAGGGACAGCACTCAATAAACACCTAATTTTGTTTCTGATCTCGTGCCTGTTTGAAGCGCTCACACTTGTTTTGACTCAGCTAGATAAGTCAGCTCCTCTAAAACAGTCACAATTTCCACCAGCTGTTTGGAATGTTTGAGTTATGTTTTTGTTTTAGTGAACTTCACTGCCTATCCCTTGAGCTAGCTTATGAACAATTGTGAAGGAAGTCTTTGAGGCCGACACAGAGGAAAGCTGCTAATCTCAGGACATCCCCAAGGATTTGAAAAGGCATCTGTGCTGTTTCTGTTTTTCTTCCACGGCAGGTCTCTTGATGTCAGAAAGATGGGCCACTTCTTGGCCCCATTTTCGAAGAGTCTGTGACCACAGCTGTGCGCAGTGGCTCTGATAGACTCCTCAGGAGGCAACAGGCACATGTCACTATGAAGATGTGAGGGACAGACCCTGTGCCAGGTATACTTATAAACCTTTCCTGGCTTCTCTTTTCTAGGTAGTAATTCTTTTCCATGAGTTCAGGGTTCGTGAGGGCAGGAAGCTATTTATCATTGGAAGCCACCAAAGGAGGGCTGCTGTCATTTTTGTCCAAGACTCTGAGACTTTCCTTTGAGCTAGAAGCTGGGAGGTGGTGGTGGGGGGGGTTCTCCTCGTATGATGTGGCAGAGTTTCTGGAAACTGATTTGGGAAGAGGAAGCTGACTTATGTGGGAGTCACCATCTTAGCTGTCATTCTCTGGCACCCCCTCCTCCGCAATGGCTTTTGAAAAGGAAAAAAAATGGTGAAGCTTCTAGTGGGAGTTGGGATTTAGTTAGAAATATTCTAGAGTGAAGGTTTAGCTGACTTTGGAAGCTCATCTTTGCAAGTTACTACCTGTTTTAGTTTAGTATTACTTCCAGTGTGCCTTGTTCCCCTTGACCCCTCTCTCTCTCTCTCTCTTTTTTTTTTTCCATTCCTTTTGGAGGCAGACTAATCAGACCCAAACTTGTTATTTTTCTTTTGAAGGCTCTTTGCAACCATTTAATTGAGTACCTGTGAGCCAGCCACCTTGCATGACAACCAAAAAAACCTGTTACAGAGTGCATAGTTATTTTACTCAGGGACCTCATAGAGTAAGGAAGGCAAGGAAGCAGCGTTGAGGCTAAGTGCCATGCTAGAGAATTGATTTGTTAGGAAAAAAATTTATTCCATGGAGTCCCATGGGGCCTAGTAAATCTGTGGGCCTGGCAGTTCTGTCTTTCTTGAGAGAAACCACTAGAGCAGTTGGTTACTTAAACATCCTAGGTCAGAGCAATGCAAGGGTTTACTGTAGAATTCCATTAGTCAAGACTTTCCATGGCAGAAATTCAGCTCAAGTTCAGGGTTTTTTTTTAACGTCAGGCCCTGCTAGATCCAGATGATGATGTCAGGAGTATGTCTCTTTCATCTCTTGGCTGAATTTTCTTCAGTATTGGTGTTCTTCTCTGTCACACTCTTCCCTCTGGTGGCAATGGCTACCAGAAGCCTCAGACTTCCCTCTTATTAGTTTGGCAAACTCCAGAGGGAAAAGAGGGTCCCTGTCTGAACAGTATCAATGGCTGTCTAGGGCTGACTCTCATTAGACCAACTTTGTGTCATGCCAGCTCTGAACCAATCATTGTGGGCTGGGTGTGGCACACACTTATTGTACAGACCTATGTTTGAGGCTCTTCCCTGTGCCCAGGGGGTTAAGTCTGTCTTATGTGAATCATAAGGGCCGAGAATGAGGGAATGGTAGTTCCCCAGAGGAAAATGAGCTGTTTTCGGAAGAATGAATGAATGCTGGGTAGGTGCCACTGCAGTAAGGCTCCTGATGTCCTTTTCTTGAAGAATTATTGTAATTTGAATGGTCCTAAGTTATCAGAGTGGTTCTAATAACCTTCAACCTCAATACAGAAGGGACTGGAGTTTTGCTTTTCTGATTTCTTGTTGCCCAGAGGCTCTTTCATTCCTGTGCAAACTTCCCCACTTCCTGCCCAGCAGTGAGATCTTACTCTCCAGGGGTTTAGGAAAGGTGATCCCCTCCCCCAGCACAGTGGAGGCCTACTTATGTTTGTATGACTAAGAGGAGTGACTCAAATGTTTAGTGCAGTGGTTCTCAAGGTTGTAGTCCCCAGCATCAGTATCACCTGGAAACTTGTTAGAAATGCAAATTTTCTGGCTCCATCCCAGACCTACTGAATCAGAAACTCTGGGGGTCGAGCCCAGACATCTGTGCTTTAACAAGTCCTCCAGGTGATTCTGATATAGTCTCAAGTTTTGAAACCACTGATTTAGGGAACAGTACAATACAGACTACTCTAGGAAGACTCCGAGGCCTTTCAGATTTTTCTGCTTTATATTCTGCATCCCTAGTCTTCTGATACCAAAGGAAAGATTCTTCATTTATTTATGTCCCTTGCTGGAAGTGAAGAGATTATTATGTGCTTGGCATAGAGCTTTGCAATGAGTTGCAGCTGAGAGTCTCTCAGTAGACTCCTGTTGGCCACACGTCAGGGAGTGGTTGTTTCTGGAGATTCTGTAGCTCATCTTAGACAAAGGAACTTTGGAAATCTTTCTGATTCTCTGAGGAGACATTGTTTGACCTAGACCTGGCAGAGTTCTGCTGCTGATCAGAGAGTCTAGTAATCATTTAACATATAATACTGGCATAAATGCTGGGCATATGATTGCCCATAAAACATACATGCTTCCTGCCCTCATGGACCTCAAGGTCTACTGGAAGATAAAGATATGTAAATAGGCATTAACAATAGAGTGTGGTTTGATGGGGAAAAATACAGGGTGTTTGGGAGTTCACTGCAGGCCATTTATCCCAGACTAGACTGTTCAAAGAAGGCTTGTCAGAGGAAGGGTTTTTTTGTTTGTTTGTTTGTTTGTTTTAAGTTTATTTATTTTTTTGAGAGAGAAAGAGCAGGGGAAGAGCAGAGGAAGAGGGAGAGAATATGTCCGCACAGAGCCCGACACTGGGACTTGATCTTAGGAGCCGTGAGATCATGACCTGAACTGAAATCAAGAGTCAGAAGCTTAACCAACTGAGTCACCCAGGCGCCCCTTGGGGGAAGTTCTTTTTCAGCTGGGACCTGAAGGATGAATATCCATTTTTGGCAAAGAAAAGGAGAATGCCAGGCAATGTATATAAAAGCCTGTAGTTGAGGGAGGATTTTGGTGGGTTCAAGGGACTAGAAAACACTGAGCATGGCTGGAGAGTAGAGTTTAAAGGGAGGCAAAGGAGAGGTGTAAGAACGTGAGATGGGCCAATTATGCAAATCATATTAATGAATTTGGACCTTATCCTCAGAGCAGTAGTAACCCATGGAAGAATTTTAGGCTGAAGAAGTGAGATGATGGCATTTGTTCCAGATTGAGTGCTTGAGAATAGACTGGGTAGATAGATGAAGTAAGGAAGAATGAAGATCACAGAGGGAAAGACAAGTCAGAAGGCTGTTGTGATAATGAAATGAAAGATGGTGGTTCCTTGGCCTTAGGATAATGGACATGGGGTTGGAGAGTGGTGGATTAGTTTGGGACACTGGGGTATGGTTGATGTGTGCACCAAGGGAAAGAGCATTCAAATGAGGACTCCTAATAAGGGGTAGATGGTGGTGGAATTTACTGATAGGAAACAGTAGAGGAGGCATAGATCTCTAGGAGAAAGCCGTGAGTTCAATCTTAGACAAGTTGAGTTTGTACAGTGCTCAGGAGGAGATACCCAGTGGGCAGTTGCTGTCCAGGTCTAAGCTCAGACCAGAGATCTAGATGAGAGTAAATATTTGAGAGTCATCAACACATGAATGACCCTAAAGCCAAGGAGCAGATGAGACCTTCTGAGGAGAGTGAATGGGAAGAGAGGAGAGCTTAGAGCCCAGAGGATCTCCAGTATGAAGAACAGGCAGAGGAAGAGAAAACTGTGAAAGTGACAGAAGGGTGGCTGGGAGATGTCAGAGGACAAATAGCTCTTGGAATATGCTAGATGTCATGGAGGCCAAGGAAAGCAGGTTCCAGTGCTTTCTCCAAGTGCATGATTATAATGCCTCAGCTCGGTACCTGACTGAGCTCAGGCTGCGTCCTCCCTGGGGAAGTCCTGCAGGGCTACCCTTCATCTGCCAGAAATCTCTGTCACTCTTCCAAATGGGCTCATTCACAGAGTCTCTTTTCAGGAAACATTGCTTTCCTGTAATTATTTTCTTAGAGAGATAAAATGGCACTTGCTGAGTCATAATTTATTTAAGGAGACCCCATCCCACACTTTCTTTCAACTTGCTGTCTCTTTCTAAGTAAAGTCAATTAGATTCCTTACATATTTTGCTCTCCTTATCTTATCTCATTCCCATTTAAGGTCATTGTATTTCACCATGCCTCTGCCCCCCAGCAGGCTCTCAGACAGATGGTCACAGACAGATGTGCACTTTGCAGTTTAAGTTACCCAAATGTGGTGGTGGCAGCAGCCTGTCTTCTGGTACCCGCCCATAATAGTGCTCTGTGGCCAATTCAAACCTTTAGCCGCTGTTGACTTCCTTGACTAAATTATTTTCTTTCTTCTCTTTTTCTTTCTGTCTCTACAGCTGGACACTCTGGGGAGTTACTTTGGCCAGAATTAGATATGCACAGCTGATACCTCCAGCTGCACATTCTTTGGTTCTTTTGGCTCCACAAAAGCTCTTGGTGTTCTTACAATTTATTCAAGTGGGGAGCAATAGGGAGAGTGGCCCACCCAGATATTCTTTAAAAGCATTAAAAATGGTTGTTAATTTCTGTAGCCAATACTGTCAGTTGAAGGAGGTAGGAATAGCTCAAAATCTATTGAGAGGCAATACAAATATAGATACGCTTGGCAATTCATATTTTGTCACTTAATTGTTATCAATAAAATGGATGTGGTATACTAGACCTACTTATGCAGCTCACTACATGAAAAAGATTGTCACAATATTTCATCTTGAGCTATGATATTGCCTGAAGGCCAGAGATTTAACCTAGTCTAACATGGCAAAAATATGGAAATTCATTCATGGGTTTAGGTATTACCTCCAGGCTGATGATTCCCAAATCCATTCTCTAGGCCTATCTTCTCCTCTAAACCTTGATGCAAGGTCTCCAATTTTCTACTGGCTCTTTTTTTTTTTTCTTTAATTTTTTTTAATGTTTATTTATTTTTGAGAGACAGACTGAGCACAAGTGGGGCAGGGGCAGAGAGAGAGGGAGACACAGAATCTGAAGCAGGCTCTAGGCTCTGAGCTGTCGGCACAGACCCTGACACGGGGCTCGAACTCGTGAACTGTGAGATCATGACCTGAGCAGAAGTTGAACACTTAACTGACTGAGCCACCCAGACGCCCCTCCACTGGCTCTTTTGACCTAATCGTCTCACTAGCGCTAGTTCAGAGTCTGTAGATTCCTACTGAGCTCTTTTTTGTCTTCTCCAGGCATACTTGCTCTTACATTTTTTTCTGTTGCCATGAGCTCTACTGACCTCTCACTCAGGGCATCTGGGTCTTCTTTGGCTCTTCATCACCTCTACTCCTGATGCCCCTTCGGCTTCCCAGGTCTTCCTGGTCAGGCCACCAAATCACCTCCTGCTTCTTTTCCTCTCACTATGGCCAGACTGGCCCAGACCCATAGATTTTCATTGTTCTGGGACTGTGAAAATTTCCCAAGCATTAAATGGGCTTTCTTCCTTCTGTTCTTCAATATTCAATCTTATAATCACAATGCTTCTCTATTCTAAAGAATTCTGTGGTTTCCTATTAACTCCAGGATGAATCCACCGGCTCTCCCAGAAGACTCTGTAGTCCTTGAATAATTTTCAACTGCCCTCTGGAATAATCTTACTCCAGCCACTGGTGTTTTATCTTGCTTCATTATTCTAGCTTATCAAAATACTTTTGATTCTTTCTGCCACAAATGTGTTTGTTACTCAGCTCACTTTTGTATCTGTGTATGTAACATATACATGTCCTTTGCATGTGATTTGGTTGTTGATAATTAGCATTAAATATGATGGAATAAGAGCCCAAGGATAAGCCCTAGAGATTTCTGTAGGATTGAATTTTTTGAACTGGAAGCTAAGGTTACCATTGATCCTGGAAGACAATCCTTTGCCTTCTACTGTATCTTCACCTAAACATTGTCATGGCTCTTTGAGCCATTCCTTTATTCATTCGTTGAACACTGATTGAACTGTCCTTTTCTCAAACATAATCCTTTCCTCTCTGACTAGGTAAAGCTGTTTGGAATCCAATCTTTTATTTGTTTGTTTACATTTGAATTTGTCAAAGGTAAAAGCTGTTGATGGGTGTTGACTTCTGTGGAAAAAAGTTGGACACTTATTTTTACATTGAAGAAATAACTCAGATTTTTCATTTTTATATTGTTCTGGCTCCTATTGCAACAAAACCAACACCACTCTAAACACAGTGGGCACAAGGCCATAACCATTTTTGTATGCTTTTAAAAAAATGTTTATTTTTTGAGAGAGTGTGCATGTGATTGTGAGTGGGGGAGGAGCAGGGGCGGGGGGGGCGGGTGGACAGAGGATTCAAAGCAGGTTCCTTGCTGAACAGCAGAGAGCCTGATGTGGAGCCTGAACTCACCAACTGTAAGATAGTGACTTGAATCGCAGTCAGACATTTAACTGACTGAGCCACCCAGGAGCCCCTGGTATGCTTTTGAGGCAGAAATTTGGAAAGGGCACAATGGGAATGACTTCTTTAAGCTTCCCCTTCCCCATGTCTGAGCTAGGAAAACTCAAAGTCTGGGGTTGACTCAACAGCTAGGGACTAGAATCGTCTGACAACTCGTTCACTCATGTATTTAGTGCCCGGGTGAGGAGGACTTGAAGACTAGGACTGCCAACTAGAGCATCCTTCATAGCCTCCCTGTGTGGCTGGGCTTCTTCACAGCATGTGAGTAGTGTCACTTCTTACCTATTGGCTCAGGGCTCCAATGATGATTGTCCCTGTGACCCAGATGGAACTGCATTTGTCATCTGTAATCAAGCCCCAGAAGTCACACAGCAGCACTTCCAACACATTTTACTGGATACAAGTGAGTCACAGACTGCCCAGATTCAAGAGCAGGTCATATAGACCTTACCCATCAATGGGAAGAACAATGAATTTGAAGATAGGCTCTAAAGTTGTCACAGATTGTATTGAGGAATCACTTGTAGCTACCAACTTTGGAAATGTGACCCAGGGGGTCTGGAGTTTTGTGAACTTTGCCAGCTTGTCCAGTGCAGGTAACTCAGCGTAAAAATAACTTAAAGAAATGTAATGATTGGGGCGCCTGGCTGGCTCAGTCAGTAGAGCATGTGACCCATTGATCTCATTCGGGGTTGTGAGTCTGAACCCCATATTGGGTGTGGAGATTAGTTTAAAATCTTTAAAAACAACAACAAAAAAGAAATAATCACTTACTTCTGTTAACCAGAATTCAGCCAGGGCTCAGTGTTTTTCAGGTTTGAGCTTTTTTTTTTTTTTTTTTTTTTAAATAAAGATAAATCTTTATCCTTTTCATTTTCTCTTTAATAGGTTAGAATTGATATTTTTATTTTTGGTATTTCTTTTAAGACTTAAAAAAGGTACTTCTGAGAGTTTCAACATTTGGCAGCTGGTAATAAGTGGGAAATATCATTACATAAACCTTGGTTTGGGTTAAGAGGCAGGTGGTATTTTTAGGGAAGTCAGTGTCAACGTGAGGCTGCAGCCACACTGACCACCTCCAGCCCATCTGCACAGACATTTCTGTCTCCCGCAAGTAAAGCCCCCTCCTTCTGCCTGCTTTGACTGCCTCCCTGAGTTCCCCTTTTTTTTTGGCCTTGAGTTTCAGCTTGACGAGTTGTCAAGAGGACTGGGCCACTGGATTCTACCTGTAAGAACTTCAGAGGCTGTGTCCATGAAGAGGGGCAGTTTTTTTGCAATTATATCATCTATGTTGACATTCATTAAACAAATACACACTGAGAGCCTTTTATGTCCCAAGCGCTGTGCTAGGCAATATAATTATAAAAAGTGAGCAAAACCAGTTATAGTTCTTGAGTTTATGGAGCTTCCATGTAAGGAAGACTGAAGTTGCAACTTACCCAGCTATGCAGGAAAAGCTTATGCCAAATGGGATTGACATTGGGAGGCCAGGGAAGGTCCCCTGAGGAAGCAACAGTTGAGCTAAGAGTTGAGACATGAGTTGGCGTTAATCAGGAGAAGAAAGGAAAGTGATCCAAGGAAAGAGAACAGTGTGTGGAAGGAGAGAACAGGGTGAGTTGAAAGGACTCAGGATGAGAAGGATGGGGAAGGACAGTGTGAGGGGAAGAGACAGTGAGGAGGAGTTGGGTGAAAGGTGTAGCTGATAAGGAGGATAGGAGCCAGACTGTATGAAGCCTGCAGAACATGTTCATGGTGTATCAGTCAGGGTTCTCCAGAGAAATGGAGCCAATAAGAGATAAATATATCATTTATGTATATAAACAGAACTAAAATAATAGATCATCTATATCCTATTATATATAATGTATGTCCTATATATATATCCTATAGCTAATAAGTATAATATAATCCTATAAATGAGATAATCTATATCAATTTAGAAAGCTGGAATATCTGAAACTTATAAGACAGACTGGCAGTCAGGCAGGCTAGAAACTGAGGCAGGAGTTGATGATGTAATATTGAGGCAGAATTTCTTTCTGAGAAAGAATTTCTTCTTTTCTAGGGACCTTTGGTTTTTGCTCTTGAGGCCTTCACCTGATTGGATGAGACCCACTACATTATTGAGGTAATCTCCTTTACTCAAAGTTGACTGATTGTAGGTGTTAAGCGTATCTAAAAATGTCTTCACAGCAAAACCTAGATTAGTGGGTAATTACTGGGTACTATAGCCTAGCCAGGTTGACACATAAAATTAGCCATCGCACATTGTGAGGAGCTTTGTCTTGATTTTAAGAGTAATGGAAAACCCTTGAAGGAAAGAAGAGAGTGGCATGGTTAAACTTGTATTTCCCAAAAGTGCTCTATGCTGTCAGAAGAAGGTTGGTGGATGTGACCGTCACCAGGGTTCTTGTGATGTTCATAAGGCACAGTAGATCATTCATGTATTTTTCATTCATGGATGTGGTGCCCTGGCATTGAATTGGTCAGATGCTCCTCCCCGGTATGCCCTTACCATCTTGAAATTACCTCTGAGGCAGGACTTAACATGTTGTTTTATTTTTTGTATTGGCTTTTCTCTCTCAATGAAACTGGAAGGTTTTTAGAGGCAGGAAATCGGTCTTGTTCACCTGAGCATCCTTAGTGCCTAGGACAGTGTCTGGCACATGGTATGTACCCAGAAAACATTTGTCGATGAATGAATTTGGCTGAGTTTCATGTTTTCCTCAAAGTGCCTCATGAAGAATGAAGGAATAACAGTCCTATCAGTAGCTCTCAGTAGCAGAAAACTAATATTAACGTGAAATTATTTATGTTCTCATTTGTAGCTTCCTTTTCTGGCATGATACATGGTTGTTGTTGTTGTTGTTATTGTTGTTTTACTTTGCATAGATTGCCCATTTTAGGGTATAGTTTTAGGATATAATAATTGCTTAAATAGACTTTTTATTTGGAGATAATTTTAGGTTTACAAAAAAAGTTGCAAAGATGGCATGGTAAGTTCCCACATGCCCATCACCCAGTTCTCCTAATGTTATATTTTGCATTACCCTGGTACATTTGTCCAAATGAAGAAACTGAACTGGTACATTACTACTAACTGAACTCCAGACTTTATTTGCCCTTCACTAGTTTTATCCACTCATGTCCTCTTTCTGTTCCAGGATCCAATTCAGGGTACCACATTGCTTTTAGTCATCATGTCTCTCCAGTCCTCTGGTCTGTGGCAGTTTCTCAGTTTTTCCTGGTTTTTCATGACTTTGACAGTCTTGCGGAGTACTAGTGAGGGAGTACTGAGGATACTGGAGTATCCTCAGAATATCCCTCAGTCTAGGTTTGTCTGATGTTTTTCCATGAGTATTTGGAAGAATACCACAGTGGTGGAGTGTCCTTCTTGTCATATCCTATGACAAGGTACTCAATATCCACATGATATCACTGCGGATATTAACCTTTATCACTTAGTTAAGGTGGCATTTGCCAGATTTTTCTATGCATCTATATATATATTAAGCTAAACATGAGTTTATACTAGTGTTTCTGACTATAATCCAGCACTACATGGGTCCTTGTAGTCTTCTTTCCTTGCTTGTCTGTAACTGCCTCTCCAATAAAGAAATCTGGTTCCCACTGTCCATTTAATTTATTCAACCATGATATAAATATAAAGCAGTTTCAGAATTGTTTACCTGTACCCCTAGGAGAAACACATTACAGTGTTTCACATTACAGAAACACATTACAATTAGATTACAGTGATAATAGCTTTTTGCTTTTAATATAACCATTTTTATAAGGAAGTAATATTACATAAAAGTTGAGAACAGTCTCTAAAGCTAGATTACTTGGATTCAAATCCTGGATCCATCATTTATTAGCTGAATGAACTTGGATGAGTTACTGTCTTCTCAGTCTCATCATCTGTAGAATGGGGATAATAATGGTATTTACTTCATGGGGTTGTTTGAAGATTAAATGAATTAATGTATTTAAAGTGCTTAAATATTCTGTGGCATATAGTAAGCACATTTATGTGTTAACTATCGTTGTTAGGGAAGAAATAAAGTCTCTTTAAAAAAATTTTTTTTAATGTTTATTTATTTTTGAGAGAGAGAGATAGAGCGTGAGCAGGGGAGGAGCAGAGAGAGAGGGAGACATAGAATCCGAAACAGGATCCAGGCTCTGAGCTGTCAGCACAGAGCCTGACATGGGGCTCGAACTCACGAACTAAGAGATCATGACCTAAGCTGAAGTCGGACACTTAACCCACTGAGCAACCCAGGTGCCCCAGATAAAGTCTATTTTAATTGCCACTAG
Source organism: Prionailurus bengalensis (assembly GCF_016509475.1). NCBI lineage: Eukaryota > Metazoa > Chordata > Mammalia > Carnivora > Felidae > Prionailurus > Prionailurus bengalensis. The sequence continues at coordinate 95,400,569 of NC_057349.1, read as the reverse complement.
TATAATAGTATATACATCGGGGCACTATATACTTTTGAATGGTAGCATCCTTTCTATTCTCTTAACTACCTTCTTATAGCACAAAGCAAATGGGTTTATATCTAACTTCGTTTCTATATCTGCTTTTATTCAGCATTCATGTTATTTTTCTGTGTGGAGTTAATTTGTCATTCATCTCTCTATCAGTTTTTTGTGAATCAGAAAACATAACATTTGAGTCCTAGATTTTTATTTTTATTTAATAAATAAATACCTCCTAGACATTAGCCTTCTTCAAATCATAGATCATAGCCCTTTTAGAAGTTTGTGTCCCTGGCTTCTAGGGCATTATTAGAACAAGGAATGATGGATTTAATCTAGCTATTGAGGAGTCCAGCAGTCTAAACTATATGTTAATTGCTGGCTGTTCATTCTGAAATTAAGCATGGTTACTCTGGCGTTATCATTGCTTGGAAAATCATAAGTTTTTGTAAACCTTGAAATAAGGTGGGGGGGGGGGCTTCACTCAAAACATTTATGATAAGGTTCTATTGCTGTTATTAATTTTATACAGTGAACAGCCATTGTTTCTGCCCAGCGATAGTCCACGCTTCTGGGCAGGATCATGTGTTACTGGCATTTTAATTAGGCTTCAATGAACCCAGCTGCAACTGTGTTAGCAGTCTCTTAAACTATTTTTCATATTTGGGGTTTGATAAAATACAACATGTATTTCCCCCACTATTTTCCCTTTATGCTAAAAAAGAAAAAAGAAAAAAAAAACAACCAAAAACAAAAACAGAAAACCCACATAAACCAAAACCACATACACACAAAGGTACATCAACCTGACATGGGGCTACTAATTTTTTTCACAGCTAGAAATTTTTGAATCATTAGAATAAAAAATTGAACCAATAGCTGATGCCTAATCCTTTTAGTCATCTTAGCTATTTTACAGAATATCCCTTCCCTTAAAAATAGAGCAAGCAACACTTTGTTTAGCAAAAATAACTGAAAGCAGGAATTCTCTTGCAAATTCCTAAGGTTCAAATGTGTTCTTTTTCTTTATTTTAATTATCATAAGGCATTGTCTATTTCAGGATTGGTGTTTGGAACTGCAGTCAAATATAAGGGGAGTTGGTCAAATCCATGTGGCCCAAAGTGAATGGAACTCATTCAGATACCTGAGGAACCTGCAAAGGGTTCCCTATGGAACCTTTGGCTATGGATCCCTATGGCTAACTGAAATCAGTGGCCAGACAATTGAGGTCAAAGCCGCTGACCATTATCACTTAGCAATGACCAACAAGTGACTTTCACTTTTTGCCCGCCATCAGAGACTCAGGCCCCCAGTTTCTTCAGCAATAGTTGTTTTGGGAGAATTAACCTCTATCCCACTCAGCTCTGGTTTACTCTTTTTACAAAGGTGGACGATTTCTTTCTATGGGATACCCCACCTCTTAGGTCTCCATTTCCTTTCATGGAGAAAGTGGTCCCAAATACTTTCCTTGGCTCTTTTTCTCCTAAGTCTGATACCTACCTACCCTTGTTATAGCTGAGGGTGCTGTGAAGGGTTGAAGTACTTTTGGTGTTTGTAACTTGAGTAGAACACAGCAGAAACCAAGAATAGGCAGCATTTGACACCCAAGTCTCTGACTGCCTGGAAAACAGATGGAGCTGAGTGCTCTGCTGGGGGATGTTTAAGTGTGAGAGGCCACACGATCTGTGCACAGCTGGGCCGCCACAGTGGTTAACCTCCCACGGGGGAATTGGTGTGTGGTGGGCAGCATTAGTTACCAGGGGAAATGATTTGGCCATTTCTGGGGATTTGTTGTAAAATAGAGCTATGTATATAATACCTTTTATTGAGTTGCTCAACACACTTCATAGAACAAGAAACCTTCCTGCCAAGGAGCAGGTGTCTCTACGTTTCACCGACAGGAAAATAGACTAGGTTTGCGTTGGCCTCAGAGTCACTCAGAGAGTGGGAGGATCTAGAAGTAAATGTGGCCTATGACAACTCAGAGCCTGTAAACTTCCAGACCTGGCTTGCTACTGGGTCTTCCTCTTTGGGCAGGTTATGAACCAGTCAAGATGCCCTCTTAAGTCAAGAGGCCACCAGCACCAGAAGCCCATCTAGATAGTTGTTTGGAGCCTCTTTTATTTTTTATTTAAAAAAATTTAATGTTTATTTAATGTTTATTTTTTTTGTGGGAGGTAGAGAAGGAAGGAAGGAGAGAGACAGAGCATGAGCGGGGAAGGGGCAGAGAGAGAGGGAGACACAGAATCTGAAGCAGGCTCCAGACTCTGAGCTGTCAGCACAGAGCCTGACGAGGGGCTCGAACTCACAGACCACGAGATCGTTACCTGAGCCGACTTCGGATGCTTAACCGACTGAGCCTCCCAGGCACCCTGTCTGGAGCCTCTTTTTATCATCTGTCCTAGATTCCCAACTTTCCCCTGGCTTCAGTGTCTGCCTCTAGCATCCTTAGAGACACCTCTTCCCCTTAGGCGCTTCATCATGGTTACCAGGTAGTGGCTTCTACTGTCGGAGGGAGGGAAAGTGATCTTGGCTCATTTCCCCCCCTTAATGAAGTAGTGTTTTATGGAAAGAGTTCTTCTTCCATTGCCCATAACTAAATTGAAGACACATTGTTATAAGTGTTATTTTGAGAGAACATTCCTATTCCTGTTATATCTCAGAAGTGACCAATTGTAGAGCAGGGTTCTGGGATTACAGTTTGTCAGCTCATGGGAAGGAAGAACAGGCTACTGTCTCCTTAGCCAGATGGTGATGAATCAGTCCTGACCCGGCCAGACCCAGACTGCTAGGCAATATGGGTCATGACAGAGTAGGGGAAACCCAAGCCACAGTCAGATATAAACCTTTAATCCTAGATTTCCAGGGAACTGCTTCTCATGCCTTCTCTGCTCTAGAATGTAGAAGGTGGAGAGGCAGGTGGTAATGTATGAGGGAGCAAGACGGGCTTCAGAGTCAGCAGATCTGAGTTCAAGATCAGTGTAAAATGGCCATTAAAGACCTCTTATTTTCAGGATTGTTGTAAAGATTAGAAATAACCTGTGCATTGCCTGGCACATGTTAGTTGTTTGATTAATAGTAGTGATTTCATAATGATTGAAAAACCACTGGCATACCAATGATGACAGAGTGTTACAGACCAAAGAATTTAATTAATCCAGTTCTGTTTCTCTAGAGTCCATTCAAAAAAAAAAAACACATAAAACTTTCTTTAAACTATTTTCTTCTCATAAAACTAATGCATGTTCAATGTCAAGTGTTTAAAATTCAGACAATTCCATGGTTTTTGTTTTAGTGCATTTCTTTCTTCTATTTGTGTATTCAAATGAAATTCACTTTAGGATCCAAATATGGTTTTATATCCTGGTTTTTCATTTAATATTATGAGAAAGGGCTTATGTCTCTCATTTTTATGTCCCACGAAATTACTGAAAATGTTCTCTTCGATGGAACTATGCCTAATGTGTGTGCTTACCCTACCCAGCAGCAAATTCCTAGAAAAGTGTGAGAAGTCTTTGCTAAATGGAATGTTCAATTTTATAACTAAAAGGAAGCACAAAACCAAAAAGCATGCGTTTAGTGACTGGTAAGGTCAGGGGAAATGGTGAGCTAGCTTGACTGTTCAGAAGGCATATCTAAAAGAGTTTGTTCTGTACCATGGAACATCTCAAGCATACACACAGATAGAGAGGATAATACACTGAGCCTTCAGGTCTCCTCTAGCCTCAACCATTATGAGCATAGGGCCAATCTGCCGTCACTTCTCCTCCCACTTGCTGTACCACCCACAACCCCTCTACGTGATTTTGACATAGCTCTCAGACACCTTTTGGTTTCCCCCGTGGCACACTTTAGAGACTGATTCCATGTTGCTTTGTGTTGTCAGCTTCACGCTCATGGGTGATATGGGAACAAGCCCAGGTTTTAGAATCAGACATACAGGTTTTTCAGATCAAAGCCCAAACCTCGAATTAGCTGCGATGTGGGAGAAGCCAAGGCTCAGGCACCTCAGCTGCGAAGTGGAGCTGATGCCTCTTGGAGTTATCAAAAGGATGAAAGGAGAGGATGTATAAAATCATCTACCAGTCCTCCTCAACTGATAGGTGCTCCACCAACATCGCCTCATTCCTGTCATGTCCAGCCTCTTTGCTACTTCTGAGAGCTCCTACCTGGGACTGACCTTGACTCCTGCCCATTGGACTCCCTGATGCTTGCTTGGACTTTGACATCTTTGTCTCTCACAGCAGGTTCCTGGTCTTCAAATCCCTGTACTGAAAATTTAAGCTGCTTTATTTGTGAGCCAAGCTTGATAGAACTGGAAATTAACAGGGCCTCTACCACTCAGTGACTGAGGCCCCAAATCTGGCATGTGCAGTCCAGTTGAGAACCCTGGTGTAGCCTGCATCCTCTCTCTTCCCTCATCAGACTGAACTAGTTTAGTTTCTGGAATTATCTCTGTTTTTGTCACGGGCTTACCTCCATTTTTCCACTGGGTCTGGAATTGGCTCTCCTATTGTTGGAAGGCCTGATTCTGTCCTGGTTGATTGTTTGAGGCAGAGTCACCTTCTTGGGGCATGAGCTCTTGGAGGGCAGCATCTCCTGAAGTCTCCATGGGTTGCAGGAACGAGGGCATGATTAAAATGGCATGTGAAGCCAAGGCTGAAAGTTGCCAGTGGGATGAGTGGGGCAAGGGCTGAGGCAGGATCAGATTGAGGTGTAGCGGCACTGGTACTTCCCTTAACAGAGTTCAATACTTTGGGGAGGAGCAGGCACTTAGAAGGCCCCATTTAGTATAAGAGAGGGGAGCTGGGCTGTGCAAGGGGTCTGCATATGGCTTGCCTTTTGGGGAGGGCTGGGATTGGGTGGTTTGGGCCTTGACAGTGGTATGTAGCTCCTATTCTCTACAAATCTGGCTCTCTCTCTCTAGATGCAATAATGAGGGTGGTCTTGCAGGGCTATGCTGTTTGTCCATCAATGCACTTCCTCATAATTTCACCTGTTGGACAGCTGGGACTCATATGGTCCAGTCTTAAAGTGCTGCATTAAAGAAGCACAGGGGAGACAGCAATTCTCATCTTGCTTTAAGACTCTTGCTACCATTTGGGAGTTTACTAGGACACATTTTACAACAGTTCTCTTTTTTTCATTCTCTGCCTTCTTCTCTAGCCCTTTCACATTTTAGGGAGTCTTTCCCTATCCCCCACTTTCCAACTCTCTAGCACATTCGCTTAGTGTCTGATATCTTGTTCTGGGATCCTCTCTCCTGTCTGCCTCATTTCCTCCAGCACATGGCTCCTGATTTGTCACACTGTCTACCCTCCAGCCAGTTTAGTTCTTCTCTGGTTTTCCCTAGAGAACATATTGGTGTGGCTTTGGTCTTTCCTCAAATAATGGGGAAGGAGGAAGAAGCTAAACAAGAAATGTTTTCAGGCTCTGTTAGCTAAGGGGAAGAAAAGGACCTTTATTTTCTTCCATCACACAACTTTCACCTACTGTCTGGTGTCCCACTCACTCCTACCCCTCCTCATTAAACATGTCTGAATGAAACGCTTTACTTTGCCAGCTGCCCTTTTAGGGTAATGACTCCAGGGACTTTCTGCCTGGGTCTGTCCAGCCCCACTGTAGTCTCAGTGTGGTTTTTGGCTGAGTCAAAGAAGCTTGTTACAGATTTATGCTGAAGCTCTCTGAAAGAATCAGACAAGCTCTAGGCCCTCCCCTCTGCAGGTCACTTACCTTGAGTTTTGTTATCTGGGTTTCTGCCCTAGATTTTGTACCTAAATTCCTGCTGTGGAAAGAGCCCACCGCGTAGTCTCTTGTTTGGTCTGTGAAGGCCTGGAATCCTGTTGTGGAATTCCAACAGGGTAACCAAAGCTTGGTACCAGCTTCTTCTTCTTCTTCTTCTTTTTTTGGTCTTGTTTTCATTTTTATTTATTTTTGACAAATAAGAATTGGATATATTTAAAGTGTATAATGTGAAGTTTTGATATGTGTATACATTGTAAAATGATTACCATAGTCAAACTAATTAACTTCTCTATCACCTCCCATAGTTGTGTGTGTGTGTGTGTGTGTGTGTGCGCGTGTGTGTGTATGGTAAGAACACTTGAGATCTACTCTCTTAGCAAATTTCAAGTATATGATACATTACTAGCAACTATAGTCCCTGTGCTGTACACTATATCTACAGAACTTTACTTAAGATCTTCGATTGAGCTTCAAACACTTTGTAAGACGTGGCCACAAGTAAATTTCCTATCAGAATTCCAGAGAGCCATGTTGGGTTAATAGTCATTGCGTTTATTCCTTTACCTCATGTAGTCTCAGTAACTGTGGTGATATTTAGAGGTGAAATAGGTGAGAATGAACACCTCTGGGGAAAAAATATTCTGAATAATTTGTAACTAAAAGCAAACTCCAGGGGTGCCTGGGTGGCTCAGTTGGTTAAGCGTCTGACTTGGGCTCAGGTCATGATCTTGTGATTCACGATTTCAAGCCCCAGGTCGGGATCTATGCTGACAGTTCAGAGCCTGGAGCCTGTTTCGGATTCTATATCTCCTTCTCTCTCTGCCTTCCCCTACTTGTACTCTGTCTGTCTCTCTCAAAAATAAATATTAAAAGAAATGTTTAAAAAAAAATAAAAGCAAACTGCAATGTTGTCTATGGGTATCAGCTTTATTCTACACTTTGATTCTTAATAATCAGTCAACTATGATATAATTGAAAGTTTATACCCTTCGATCAATAATGATCTACATTTCACCTTTTCTCCCTATTCTCCCAGCCTCTGTGCTACCGTTTTACCCTCTGTTACTATGAGTTCAACATTTTTTTTTTTTTTTTTTTTTTTTTTTTTGCTTTTTAGATTCTACATATAGGTGAGATTATGTGATATTTGTCTTTCTGTGTCTGGCTTAAAATTTCTCTTAGCCTAATACCCTCTAGGTTCATCCACATTGTCACAAATGGCAGGGTCTTCCTTTTTTTCTGGCTGAATATGTATATATATGTGTTGTACATATATGGGTATGTGTATATATACATACATATGTAGGTATGTACATATATACATCTATATATATAGAATTGCATATTCTTATCCATTCTTCTGATAGGCATTTAGGCTGTTTCATATCTTGGCTATTGTAAATAATACTGCAATGCTCATTTGGGTGCACATATCCCTTTGAGGTGGTGATTTTATTTCTTTTGGATAAATACCCAGAAGTAGGATAGCTAGATAGCTGGGTTGCTGGATCACATGGTTGCCTGCTTCTTTGAGGCTGCTCTTGGCCTGCATTTCAGAGGCTACTGGGCTCTTCCCTCTCGTTGGGCCATCCCTGCTCTCTCCTGTTGTCCTTCTCCTGCTGACAGCTGGGCCTGCAGTCGGGTGCGTGTCTGCATGTTGAGAGTGAGTGACATCTGTGCACCTGCATCTGGCATTCGGTTCTTGACTCACTGTTGTGCTCAGTCCCTCATGGTGTCCTTCCTGCTCCAGACACAAGGCCATTCTCATTTGCAATGCTGTTTTTGTATTGTTGATAGCTACCATTTCTAAGGTGCCTCTTTTGTGCCAGGTGGTTCCTTCCTGTTATCTTGTTTACTCTTCACAAAAACCCTAAGGAAGAGGGTATTATAAACATTTTGCAGATAAGAAAACTAAGGCTCAGAAAGGCTTAATAACTTCCTCAGTGTTTGTCCCTAAGTAATGATAGAGCTGGGATTCTAGCTTAAAAAAAAAAAAAAAAAGCCTAGGAAAGTTAAAAAAAAAAAAAAAAAAAGAATTCTTGGAACTTACCAAAGAAATCCTAATTTGTAGGTTTGGTGTAGGGACCAGGGAATATATACATATTTTAACGACTGCATAGATTTTTAAATCCATTGGTCTGTGAACTGTCCTTTGGGAAAAACGCAGTATATGATTCTTTACTGAAAAAAAGCTAGTTATAGCCTTTGTGGGTCTTATTTCTCTTACTACATAGTGTAGCTCATTTAAGAAAGCACTATTGTATGTAACACCCGTTATACGTGTTTTGATCCTTTCCTCAGAGACACCCATGGGATATGTCCACAGTCAGTCCTGGGTGGAGGTTGTAGTCTCAGAAAGCATAGGGACCAGATGAGACCATTTGTCTTGAGAAACAGAAAGGATCGGCAGAAAATGAAAGAGATTGCCTTACATTTGTTAAAATGCTGCCGATGGTCTTAGGATATCGTAAGAAAAGCCTGGATGCAGCATGGTAAGAAGCCATGAACTACTCAGCTGCATTTTAATTTGAATAATTGTCGGCTGCAATACCAGGAGGGAGGGTGATGTATAGGGCTCAGGAAAAGACAAGCCAAGTAATAAGAAGTGTGCACAGCTGTATTTAGACAAGAGCATATTCTATTTCAGGGCAGCCAGCCTCAGTTCTTGGTATAGAAACCTCCCATGGATGAGAAGTGCACTCTCTAAGACTGTTTCCCCCAGGCACTATCCCTTAACAATGACCAGCTTCTTGTGATCTAAAGTGGAGCTCTTTAGCCAGCTGACCCTTAATGGATCCACAGGACGGCTTACCCAACCAGGAAAAGGAAACCACTATAGATCGGTGGACTCACTTCTCAAACCCGGCCAGCTCATTAGTTCATTTGGGTTCTGCTTGATTGATTGCTGTCTCATGGGTTTGGATAGCATGAGCCAGTTGCTTAGAGAATGATCCCCATTGGCTGAACCTATTGAAGCTGAGTTTCTGAAGACTGAACTCTGAACCCACCATGGCTCCATCAAGTACTGATGCCTGTGAGGTTTAATCTAGAACCACCTGCCAGGCTTTCTTTTTTTCTTTTATTATTTTCTTTTTATTTTAGAAAGCTTGAGCAGCAGTGGGGAAGGGACAGAGGGAGAGAGAAAGAGAGAGAATCTTAAGCAGACTCCATGCTCGGCAAGGAGCCTGACACAGGGCTCAGTCTCGTGATGGTGAGATCATGACCTGAGCTGAAATCAAGAGTTGGCCACTTAACTGACTGAGCCACCATGCCCTGCCAGACTTTCTCAGCTGAAAGAAAAATCATTTGTCAAGGCTTAGGGGCTTCAGGGTCACCCAAAGGGCTCTGGGACCTCTATTGCCAGTTGATCCTATTCCTCAGACACTAAAAATGGAGGCTTAACTTTCCTCTTAAGGAGTATATATTTGAAAAATATATTCGAAAAATCCTGCCTTTCATACTAACCAAATGTAAAACTTGGTACCAGTATATGTTTAAATTAAAAAGTGGCTAACTTTGTGTATCCCAGATGGGTGGGTAAGTAATTTGAGTTATACCATGAAGAGATTGGGGTAAAGGGGAAGTGATAGGCTGCCTAGTGACTCAGTGGCAAAAAATGGGATTAGAACGCCCATGTTTTTGACTTCTCATACTGTGCTCAGTTCAATTAAGCCTCAATTATTCCAATCCATGTCTTGCTCTGTCTATATTTTCCTTCTATTTTGTTCAAGACTCTGACCTTTTACCGCTTTGGATTGAGTTGTCTCCTGAATTCCTTTGTGTCAGAGATCTTGGGCTTTTATTTTGCATATGGTAAAGAAGAGCTTGCATGACGTTCTTGTTATGATCAGAGAAAGATAGTAAAGAACTAAGAGATCTCACATAGGGCAGCTCTAAATAGTGGCCAGAGCAAACAATCGCTCCCCATCCCCTCCCCAGAAAGAGGTTCGTGGGCTTTGCTGAGGTTGATTCTCTGCAGGATGGAAGGCAATCTGTGTCAGCAAAAACCCCAGGAATCGTCCCACTTAGCTTTTGGTGAAACTTTAGGAGGGAAGATTGTGGCCGGTGTGTGAATAATGGTGAAATTGGACCCCAGGCTGGGGACAGAAAGGACATCTTATGAATGAGAGTTGAGGACACAAATTAAAGCAACACACACATACCCACTCTATAGTTTCTTCGTATAAATTCTTTAACAAATACATATAAACTACTCCTCATTAATATAGCAATTTATAGTCCTTGTAATATCTTTAAAACATATTGAATCCTTCAACCGTCCTTTGTCCGATGCTGCCCACCTGCCCTGTTAATTTTCAATCAATGTTCCTTGTAAGCACAGATGTCCTGACCACCTCTGCTGCTTGTGCCCACTGCCACAGCACCTGCCCCTGAGGTCTGCCCACGTACTTCCTGATGGCTCTTCACGCAAAGGGTCAGCAAAACTAAAATGAACTTCTGCTCCACTCAGAGAAATCAGCTCGTGAGGTTATATATACCTGATTGATGGCATTTTCTAGCTTCGAATATAAATAGAAATGCTACACCAAATACTGGCTCTTCCATCTTTGAACTTATCCAAGACCCTAGAATTCCCTGGCCAAAGCAGATCATATTTACTGGAAAAGCAGTGGATTCTGGCATGTCAGGGATTGCTTTGAAGTTTCCCCTTCTAAGAGAAGGACATCCTTTTATATATCACCATGGCTTCTACTGGGTACTTGCAGTTTTTGAAAACAAGCCTAAAAAAGGATTTGGCTATTAAGAAGTCACATGTGCCATGAAGTTGAAAGGTTGCCTGTCGGCTTGAAAACATTTTGTCTGTGCAAACGACTAGGGGAGGCAGAAGGAGAGGTGGTCAGGGAAGAATAAACACAGCTGGTTTCAATATTAGAAGCAAAGATAGGCATTTTGCTCTTTATTGTGGTACCTGCTTTGGGAATCAGATGGAACACATGAGAACATCCACAGTGTGGGGATGTGTGTGGGTCTGGCTCGAAGGCTGGGAAGGTGGGCTGGGGGGCTTGGCTTCCCTTCACCGCAGAGCTGTGGTAACAGCGTCTTCCCCCAGCCCAGCCCCTCATGTCAGCACTCTTGGTTTTCACTAATTGTGAAAGTTCCTCTTTTTGCAGAAGGATCTACGTCTTCCTTGCCTCATAAAAATCATCCTGAATTTAAGCTGCAACTATAAAAACCCCCCAGCAAACAAGAAACAGCCTTTCTGATCTAAGTTATGGGAAAGTGGACTTTTATTTTCTATTTAAAGAAATGCAAGTCTTCGTAATGTATTAGTAATTCTAGTAAAAAAGTGTGATATGGACTTGATTTTGTAAAAGAAGGCAGTCATTAAAATGTGTATCCATTTCTGTTCAGAAATAGCACTTGCAATTTTTATGGAAAGTCAAAACAAATTTGCAGTCGGAAATGAAATCACTTGTCACTTTTATTATTTTTTTAGTGTGTATTTATTTTGAGAGAGAGAGAGAGAGAGAGAGGCAGAGAGAAGGAGAGAGAGAATCCCAAGCAGGCTCTGTGCTGTCAGTGCAGAGCTCTACGTGGCACCCTACCCCACAAACCGTGAGATCATGACCTGAGCCAAAATCAAGAGTCAAATGGTTAACTGAGTGAGCCACCCAGGTGCCCCACTCCTCACATTTATTTATTTATTTATTTATTTATTTATTTAAATGCTTATTTATTTATTTTGAGAGAGGGAAAGCAAGAGCACGAGTTGGGGAGGAGCAGAGAGAGAGAATCCCAAGTGGGCTCCACACTGTCAGCACAGAGCCCGATGCACAGCTTGAACTCACAAACCGTAAGATTGTGATCTGAGCCAAAGTTGGACACTTAACCGACTGAGCAACCCAGGAGCAACCTCCCCCACTCCCCCCCACTGCACTTGACACTTTTAAAGCAGTGATTTCCATGCCAAGTTTAAGGAAAAGGGAAAAATGATTTTTTAAACTAAGAGAGGTTCACCAAATATACTAGACAGTGAGAATTTGGTATTCATAGTCAAATTCAGTAAATGTGAGCAGAAATCTACCATGCCCTTTGGTATTCTCATTCCTATTGTACTTTCCAGTAGACTCCTTTTAAGTCAAAACACTTATCCATGGTGCCTCAGTGCCAAGGCTCTGCCCAATTTTTGGAAGAGATGATTCTGTGATATATTCACTCAGCATCAACCCCCTCCTATATTCTAAACCTGAAGGAACAACAAGAACCTAAAACTCAAATATTCTAATCTCAACTCATCATCCACTACACACACCACCCAACTGCCCCTGTGTTCCTTTTCTAGCACCCAAGAGCCTAGGAGTCATTCCAGATGCAGTTTTTTCCTCCTCAGTCCTTAAATCCCATCATGATTCAATCTCCTAAACTTGGTTACAACTTATTTTCTCCATTTCAGTGGTCACTGTCCTTGTGCAGGCACCCACTGTTTTACCCTGAACTTAACCATTAACCTCTCCCTGCTATCAGTCTGACCTTCCTTTAATCTGCCCTCTCTTCCTCAGCCAGAGTGATCTTTCTTTTTTTTTTAATTTTTAAAAAATGTTTGTTTATTTTTGAGAGAGACAGAGACACAATGTGAGTGGGTTAGGAGCAGAGAGAGAGACACACACAAAATCTGAAGCAGGCTCCAGGTTCTGAGCCATCAGCACAGAGCCTGATGCAGGGCTCCAACTCACAGAGCTGTGAGATCAACTCAACCGATTGAGCCACCCAGGCGCCCCCAGAGTGATCTTTCTAAAACACTTTGCAGATTAAGTGACTCCATTGCCCCCCAACTTTCCCTACATCCCCAAGACTATGGCATGAAGTGGAGATTTGTTAGCCTGGTGTTCAAGAGTCCCCATGGCCTGGCTTCTTGCTCCTATCCTCAGCACTGTGAGCCATCCTGAGGGTCCTGATGTTGCCTGAGTATTCCATACTATTTCACACACCTCTCCTATCCACTGATTGTTTCATCCATTTAGAATTTTAGTTTCTTCTTTTTTCCTGATGAATTTCTTTTTGTTCTTTAAGATCTGGCTCGTGTCACCAAAGCCTAGATGCCCTCCCCCTGACCACACTACTCTCACCCACGTCCAGGTAATCATTTTCTTCTTTATGCCACCTCTGTACTTTCTATTCTCTTCACATCATGTTATGATGAGCTTTTATAATTAATTTTTTGAAAGTTAATTATATTTTTAAAAATAATTTTAATTTTTTAATAAAAACATTTTAATATTTGTTTATTTTTGATAGAGCAGGAGTGGGAGGGGGCAGAGAGAGAGGGAGACACAAAATTGGAAGCATGCTCTAGGCTCTGAGCTGTCAGCACAGAGCCCAACATGGGGCTCAAATTCATGAGCCGTGAAATCATGACCTGAGCTGAAGTCAGATGCTTAACCAACTGAGCCACCCAGGCGCCTCAATTTTTCTTTTTTCTTTTTTTTTTTTTAAGTTTCATTTATTTATTTTGAGAGAGAGAAGGGGAGAGGAGCAGAGAGAGAGGGAGAGAGAAAAATCTCAAGCAGGCTCTGCACCATCAGTGTAGAGCCTGACACGAGGCTCAAACCCACGAACCAAGAGATCATGACCTGAGCTGAAATCAAGAGTTGGACGCTTAACTAACTGAGCCACCCAGGCACTTCTATAATTTTTCTTTGTGTTCATGTTTGTCTATCTGTTGTGTTAGACTGTAAACAGCTTGAGACAGAAGGCTTTGTCCCAATTATATTATCGTCTCCAGTACTTGTTAAATAGTAGCTAAGTAGTCAGGGTATTTATTGAGTGAATAAACCAATGATGCTATTGCTTCCTAGGTGTCAACAGTGAGCCTAAAAGTAGTCCATACTGTTATGCTCTCCCTAACTCAAATGTGGAACACAGTGGGAGCACTCTGCCCGTCTTCTGTTTCTCACTTTTACCACGCAGTGTTCTTTATGACTACACCTTCCCTTCAACACCTCCCTTGATGTTCACCTTACCCTGTGTAAAGCCCAGGGTAGGATCAGGGGTGGGGTGGGCAGGAGGATGTAGATAGGCTTGTATCTTCTCAGGACCACCTTGCCTCCCTCCTGCCTTTAAAGTCATTCAAGTAGTCCCTATGTGTCTTGAAGCTTTGCCATAAGAGCCACTAAAGAGGAATGGTTGCTGGTTCTAGTTTCTTGATCACCTCCTCTCTCTGTGCTCAAGAGACTACGTTTCTATAGAGGAACCCATAGGGCATAATATCCCTCAATATGTAGCCTTAAGAGCCACTTTGATGTCACGATACACAAAAATTTAATTGTTATGGAGAAATTAGAAATTAACGTTCATGCCACGATGGGATAGGTTTGAAGGATTCACTGTCTTCTCTGTGCATTGAACACTCCTAGATATTGAAACTGTGATGCCCTTACAAGGACCAATTTGCCTGTAACTGTTCAGCAGACCACCCACAAGAGCTACTGTTGTAATGTGGAGTTGTCTGCCCGAAGAAGAAGTCTACATCTTCTGTGAGTTGAGTTTTACTGATTCAGATGGGAAACCTATTCCTTTGGGAGTTCATTTATTTGTCCCAACATTTATTTGTGGTTGAAGGATCAGGAGGTACAAGGACTTTTTTTTTTTTTTTTTTTGCCTATGATAGCAAAGGCCCACTCTCAGAAAGGTATGGGTTTCTTCAACCTCTTCACCCTTTCTACTCAGATGAGCTCAGAGCCAGTGGCTAGTTACCCAGACAACTCACCTGGCATACTCAGGCCACTGGGCCCCAGCTGACCCGGATGAGAGAATGTGGCTGAGGTAGTTCAATGTTAGCGTGTGGCCCAGGAAGAGCAGACCCTGAGTGAAGGCCCGTAACCCACACAGCAACGAGATTTGAGCCTCACGGCTCACCTAGGGAGCCAACTGACTACAGACTCTGTATGGTTAGGGTAAAATCTGGAAGAGAACAAAGATAGGCTAATTGGTGTGTTCTGAGAAGATGAGCTTGGTCCATTTTGAAAGCTTTTTAAGAACTGTTATTGAAATTTTGGACAGCCTGCAGTGGAAGTCACATTTGACCACCTCCAGACTTGAGGCTGTTATTTTTGTGCAAGTCTATTTTAACTAGAGGAAATCCTGTTTCCCCAGCAGCGCTGGCAACAGCCCTGAGATGCACAGTCGTCTCGGGAGTGTTGTGAGGATACGGGCTCTCTTTAATCTCCGAATAAAAATATTTGATGTTTACAAGGTGTATTAGTGTAATTGGAATGTGTCTGCCTGTCTGCTGGCCTTCCTTCCATGGGGGGGACCTCATAATTAAAGAGCATCGTGTTCGTGTGGCGGCCTGTTTTCCTTTCATAGCTTCTGGTGAGGAGTTAGGGCAGGACCGTTACCCTGGGCTCTTGAGAGCTCATCCCAGCAGACAGCTGCAGCCAGAACAAAGAAGAGGCTGCGTGCCTTTTGCAGTTCTCCTGAGTACTGTCAGGCAAGGTGGGAAATGACACAAGGCCAGTTCAGGGTCTGAGGGACGCTCTTATCCCAGAGAAACTGCCAGCGTATGCCATGGAAATCTACCTTTATAAAAACAGAGGAAGGCCAAAAAAGGATTTCCCTTTCCTTTAAGTGAAAGACCAGGAAAAGAAATACCCACCCCCATCCCTTTGTGCATTTATAATTCGTTAGATATGAAAATGATATCTCTAATACCTCAGGAAGTACCTAGGACGATCCTGTGAGCATGAAGAGCTCACATTTCATAAACTTGATTCTGTGTGCATTCTCACTCTTTCCTGTAACCCCCGAACCTCCAACAGTGCCTGGCAAATAGTAGGTGCCCAATAAATAGGCTTTGAATGAATGACTGATTCTCACTGCAGAGTTCCTCTCCTCCCCGGCCAGTCTGGAAGTCCCCAGCAGGGTTTCTGCCATGTGCTCAAGTGGGTCTGTCAACCACAGCCCCCTTGTGACCTCTGGCTGTTCCGATTCCCTGCCCCAGTCCCTTTGGCTGCCTGAGGGTACCTGTGGCTGCCACTGCTGCTGACCTCAAGAGAACTCTGAGCTGCGTCAGCACGCATGCTTCCCTCTGTCTCTGGCAGCGCTCTTGGCCCAGCCCTGGGCTGCCCCACAGTGTTACTGGGTCTCTCAGCTTGTTCACTTCCACCTCTGATTGCTGTCTTCATACAAGCCTGAACCACCTGTGGAGTGGGACAGGGAAATATCTTCGAATCTCTTTTCTTTCCCACTCAAGATCTAAGGATTCCTGTCCCCCAAATCTCTCTGAAAACTACAAATGTCCTGATGTCAGTGTTTTTCAGCTCTGGTTAGATAATGTGTTTACCCAGTCCCCACCCTCCAGATACTGTGATTTGGTGGCTCTGAGGTGGAATCTGGGCATTTTTATTTTTCCAAGGCTCACAGGTGATCCTGGGGTACCTACAGTGTTGTGAAGGACCCTGCCTCAAGTTGTCAACTCATGTAAGTGGAAACTGGGAGGGGGTGTGGTCATCAGTTTGGGCTCAGCCATAAGACTCTGCTAAAAAGTGACCTCTTTAGGGAGACAAGGATAATATTTTAATTTATTTGAACAGCATATTCAGATAAAGATACAACTAATTCTTTTTCATTTGTGATCCCGACCTCAGGGTAGAAATTGCAGTGGAAGTAGTGAGCCCCTGTCACTGGAAGCACCCAGGAGAGAGGCTGAATGATTATCCTTCTGGGACACTGCAGAAGGAATAGAGGCATATGGTTAGACTGACTCCAAGATGCTGTGATTTGATTCCTTGCTATAAGGCACATTTGCTGAACCCCTGTTGTGTATGTTGCAGGTCACAGAGAGTGATTAGACATGCACCTTACCTCAGAGAGTGCATAGAGTCTGGAAGGGTGGATTTGTATTTCATTCTCCATTGATTCATTCATTCACTTTGCCAGACAGTGGTTAACTCTTGGGAGTATCTCCCCAGTCCCAGGCACTGTCCCAGGCATAGCTTCAGAGCTATGATGCTGAAGCACACAAAACCCCTGCCCAAATGTACCTTACATTCTATTGGAGGACATAGACAACAGACAAACGTATCACTTACTGGAAAACAACCATCAGGAGAGGTAGAAAATGCAGATGTCTTATGAGAGTCCTGGGTAAAACGCTTTCAGAGTTCAGAGAAAAGACAATACCTCTAAAGGGGAGGCTAATCATTTAAGACAAAAGTAGTAAAATTCAAATGTTGAACGAAACCCTTAGCTCATCTAATGGCATTTTAAGAATAGATTTTATATATTTAGAGCAGTTTTAGGTTCACAGCAAAATTGAGCTGAATGTAGAGATTTCCCTTAAATCCCCTGATCCCACACATCCATAGCCTCCCCCATTATCAACATCCCCTTCTTCTGGCATTTTTATGGGTGAAAAAAGCAAGCTATAGAGGGCAAAGATAACCAGATTGGCTGTGGCTGTGTTCCTGCTGCTTGGGGGCAGGAGCATGCTTCTAGGTAGAAGTGAGTCCACTGGCGAGATGTGGGTGGAGATTCTATCTTCCTTTTTTGTATCACTTCAGTCTTGAGAACAGATTTTTACACATGGTTTATGGAACTGAAATGAATTGAAATAACATGTCAGCTGATCTGTACCCTGCATGTAAAAAAGACTCAGCGGAACAAGCTACCTGACGATTAGACAGCATTTTCTATTTGAAAGTTGTTTTAACAACCACAAATCTGAAGTATGTCAGAGCAACAATTTTGTGATTCATTTGGGTAACACTGTCTTTCCTGGAATGAAAGGATTCCTTTTCATATAGAAATTGAAAAAGAAGTCTCCTCTGATTTTGAACTTACAGTTGACACAGCTTTATAAACAAGTTCCAAGTCACAGAGATGGTTTCCCAGTCTGTATCTGCGAGGGGGTAGAGTACAGAAAATCAAGTCTTAAGGATTGGTCAAATGTTTCCTTGAGTACAACTCACCCCTGCCCGGAGATCCCCCTCTAACCCCTGCTCATCCCTCTTAGAATGCACTTGGATTGGCTGCATACTTCATTATCTTCATCGATCAACTGATGTTTAAAGCTTTATTCAATTATTGCACGCTACAGATGAACCCCATGTTCAAATGTCTGTTAACAAGAAGGCAGAATATGTACCTGTCATTCAGTAGGTTGTAAATGTTTGCAAGCAAGAATCTTTCTTCAATTTTTTTTTTTTTAGAAATTCACCATCCCCTACCATGTAGTACAAAGAGTAACATGTGACATTTCATTTCTTAATAAACATTAATTTATTATTTTGAACAAGTGGCTCTCTGTAGATGTCTGAATCTCCAGCACTAATTTTCTGATGAGTCAAAAACTCAATGAAAACTTAGATTTGTAGATGGTATTTGGCATAAGTGTTGAAGAGACAAAGAAATGTTCCAAGTATAAGGGATTGTGGATCTTTGTAAATCCGTTCTTATTTATATATTTTTTTAGCCTTTTTTCTTTCTAAGGAAGTATGATTGTCATTTTCTGTTACTATGAGATATAGGACATTGCCAAGATATGAATACAAACTTTCAGTTTAAGCACATTCTTTGAAACGCATTCATTATTTTGAGGCTTATTTTATTATTATTCATTATTTTGAGATTTACTTGCTGCTCTTTCCTTGAAATAGACTTCTGGATTTTCTGACACTTCCCTTTAGAAAGGAGGTTTCTTTGAATAATTGGGGCCTTAAGAAAAGTTACAACACTGCTGTCTTCAGTCCATCCACAAGACTGTCTTTGCACGCAAACACCCCATTGACGTCAGCACAACTTGGGTGAAGTTCTTTTTTTTTTTTTTCTTCCTATCACTGGGAACTGGGGAAGGGAGGTGGGGCGATGAGGTGCATGGGACTGTGTCTGAGTCCTGAGGATGAGTTGACCGTGATGTAATTTGGAAGGTTACAGTTTTCTAATAAAATTGGGTCTTGTGCTGTTTTCCCACAGGACCAGAAAACAAAACAAAGCAAAACAAAACAACTCAGAATGGCATTTATTCCAGGAACTTTAAAAATTCTTCCACCATGTTTGATAGACTGACGGCTGTTTTATGGTTTATGAGGACTAGCCAATGTTAAAGGGTTTGGCATTTGATTTTGGAAATGTGTAACTTTGAGCTGTATTTATTGGACTCTCTGGGTCTGTTCTACCAGTGGAGATCATTTGCCTTCTCCTTAGAGCTGATGCTTCAAATTGAAGATGGGGTGTTCGAACACATGCATCTTAAGTGGATGCTGACTAATTTCATCTGAGATACAAATAATTCATTATTTTTATCCAACACTTCTCCATCTTCCACTTTTGTTATGAATTGTGAACTCCTAAATCTCAGCAAATAATCAATCCCCTTTCTTGAGGCGCTGTATCCAGAATTATTCTGTTTGATTAGTGCATTTTTCTTGTGTGCCTGTATCAAAAAGTTTTTAAAATCCAGTTGGTGAGAGAAGACATACACATGGAGCATTTATGAGAAGAAATACCCTTTAAGGTAGTTTAAAATCTCAGGTTAAGTGCAGTTTGTGGAAGAGAAAGGTAATGGTTTTCAGTGGAACTAAAAGAAAGTTTGGACAGAGCAGATGGGACTTTTAGTGGACTTTGAAGGTTTCACAAAAGATGTATAAACTATCAGAAAGACAACACAGGATGGGAAATTTTTAAAATTAATTGTGGGTTTTTCGAGGTCGACCATAGAGTCATGTGTAGACAAAGTTTCAAGTTGAGCTATGTCTTCTTAGACATAGCTTCTCATGTCTTCTTCTGTCATGTGCCTGTGAATTCTGATTATGTTCCTTTTATTTATAGCTCCCATTTGTTTGTGCTCATAAGGTTGTTACTAATACTGACAAGATTTGTGGGTGCACTTTGAAAAGAACCTTTCCTAAATTGTTTTAGTTCTTTAGCTAATTTTAAGGGGGAAACTGAACAACAACAAAAAAAGAGTAACCAAATACTGTGAAACCCCAAAATTTCTTAACCTTAGGCCAGGTGTCCATTGTGAATCTTATTAATTCTAATCATTTTTAGCTTCATTTAAATTAAGTAACATGAAGACATTTCTTATCCTTTCTCATTTAATGTGAGTTTTCCATAGTTGACCGATCGACTAATGAGTATTTATCGAACACCTATTATGTGCTCAGAATTTTCTTGTATCTATAATTTAAGTTTTGCCTTTTAGAGCTTAAAATTTTAGCAGTGAAGAGATACAAGGTTGAATGTATTAAAGTGTTGGTTAGCAGTGTGAAGACGTCCAGGAAAGAAGTAAGTAGAAAACACCTTAGGTAATCAGAGATTTAGATAACCAGTGAGAAGGGAGGGCCTTGATGTTAGTTGGACTAGTAGGGGAAGCCCTGAGGCAGAAGAGTGAGATATTGAAGTAGTGAAGGGATTAGAACTGATAAAATGTTTTCCAAACAATTCTTACTTTTCTTGTTTGAATGTGCAACAGGGGAGAGTCCTGAAATAGTTTTATTTAACACTGTTTGGCAAACAAAGTCTCTTCTTTCTCTTTCTGTACAAACATACGTGTACACACACACATACACACACACACACACATGCACCCCACACCCCCCCAACACACACACATCACACGCAAATGAACATAAATGTATATCTACGTAAAGTTCTCATTAACTTCCTTGATTATCTTTGTAGTTGGTAATAAGGCATATGTATCTTGAATATAATTGGTAGAAAACTTATGATAGTTATATTCTTAACTTTTTAAAGATTTAAACTGTGAAGTTTTATTGATAATTCGATTTATGATTATTTTTAAAAATCTTAGTGAATATTTTAAACGTGAGTGACAAGGTTAAAAGTTTCATAAAGCTTTTAAGGTGGCTCACAGTAATTGAGATTTTCCCCTTCCATAGGCCCTTTGGAAGTAAAAGTTAAAAACTTAAGTATGAGAAATGCAGAAGTTATAAAGGGAACTTGAGGATTTATTTTTAGACTATTCACCAGACACACTTTTCTTGGCCAGCCTGAGACCCATTGAAATCGTGCTTTTCCAGAGAAACCATGATCAAATCTAAATAATAATTGCTTCTAAATAATACCTATAAAACATTTGCAAATTTATCTACCTGAATAAAAGGCAGCTATTTCTCTTTAAAAAAATGTTTTAAGAGAACCATGCTTCTTAAACGTTGATGTCCACGTGGATCATATGGGAGTCGGAATGTGGATTCTGATTGGGTGGTCTGGGGTGGGACCTGGCTGTGCATTTCTAAGAAGCTCCTCTGTACTGCTATTCCTGCTGCTGGGAACACAAGCCACACTTTAACAGAGAGGTGCTAGAGAAACCACTTAATGAGTACATCGGCATCTGTTCTTTTTTTTTTTTTTTTTTTTTTGATGTTTTACTATTTTTATTTGAAGAATAAGTGCACTACCAGGAGGGGGAGGAACTTTTATACCTTACGCATGGTCCAGCAGTGTTGACCATTCATTAAATTACTACACTGTAGATAGCTGCATGGGGGCAGGGACCTACCTACTTTTGTTCTCTGCTGTGTCCTAGTGGCCAGCACAGAATAGATAGTAAATGTTTAGTGAGTAAACACATAAATTTAGTGTTGTCCTGGGAATGCCATTAAGGTTTATGCTTCTCATTACAAAAGCAGAACCTGACTAATAACAAAAGACTTCTAGCCTTTAAAAGAAAAGAAAAGAAAAGGTTACCTTGGCCTTCATAATTTATTGTGAGAGAAGAATTCAAATCTAGGCATTATGGAATGCACAGCATGACAAAACCATTACGAATGCAGGAACTTAGGAGAAAAAATCAATTACCTTCCTGAGGGACTTTCTTTCTTTTTAATTTTTTTTTTAAGTTTATTTATTTTGAGAGACAGAGCAGAAGAGGGGCAGAGAGAGAATCCCAGGCAGGCTCTGTGCTGTCAGTCAGCATAGAGCCTGATGCTGGGCTCGAACTCACAAACTGAGATCATGGCCTGAGGGTACACCAAGAGACGCTTAACAAACTGAGCCACCCGGGTGCCCCTGAAGTACTTTCTTTAAGACAAAGTTCTTTCCATGCCTTGAAGACTTCCCGAGCACTTTTTCTCTCATCCTTCTGTTCCATCCTGAGCTCTGGCTTCCTCTCTTCTCCTCACTCCAGCCTCTGAGGCTTTTAGCCAGGGCCCAGGAGTCACCTTGCTGCTGCATTCTTCATCTTTTCTTCTGTGTCTCCTGAGTTCTCCCTGGGGGCATTTCTGATGGAGATAGATTTGTCATGTCATTGATGAAAGCAGGGTACAGCTCTTTTTTCCTGACTGCCTTAGAATTACCTTAGCATTTGAAATATTACCTATTTAGCTACTTCCTGTACTTTAGTATTCTCTCAGTACACTAGCATTACTGGAGTACTTAGTAGTGCTCCCCCTGGAGAATCACTTCTATTGCATACTTTTCCCATTTTTTCTTCCCCTTTTCTCTCATCGGTTCATGACAACTTGCCATAACATGACTAGAAACTACAAACAAAGCGCTACATTACAGGGCAGTACTGGATTTTAAGAAGGTCATGAAGTTAACCCAAAACATGCTTATATTAATTTTTACAATCATAATTGAAGTGGAAAGCCCAAGTCAAAAAACTCTTGCAGAGCACTTGAAGATAGAGTAAGTAAGACTACTTCCTCAGACCTGTGGGGATTTCTAAAGCCCAACTGGAGAACTTCTTCACATCTCAGGGCACCACTTCTAGGCAAAAGGAGACTTCTGGCTTCACTTGCTCTACCTCTTTTGCCAGAAGAAAACAGTAGGCTCCAGGGCAGAAGGCTTATAAACAGTGGTGTGTGTGTGTGTGTGTGTGTGTGTGTGTGTGTGTGTGTGTGTTCCTGGGTGCTCATCCTCCCTACACCTCCCTTCTGAACCTCTCAGCTGGCTCAGAAATAGTGTAGCACTCCTAGTCCTATTCATTGCTCAGCCTGCAAAACACCCATTTGGGATAAGGGCTGCAGGCTCCCACAGGAGACAGGTGAGCTCTGTAAACTAGATGAAGAGAATATTCAAGCTGTTTTGCTCAATCTGCTAACAGCAAATAGGAACCAGTTTTGCTTATACCTGCAGTGTTTCTGAGCCAGCTTACTAGAGGGCCTGTGTTTCCATGCTGTCCTCTTCTTGCCTCTGTCCAATAACTTTCTTAGCCAAGCAACCCATCCTATCAACTCTGACTATCCAGCTCTGCCCTGAACTCCTGCACATTTGGGAACCTCTACCCATCTGTGGTGTCTCACTTGGTGCCATTGCATTAACATTAATCATTCTGTTCTTCTCTTCAATTTCCCCTTCGCTTCCTTGCCAGGAGGCTCTAGTCTTCAGGTTGACCAATGTCTAATTTTCCTCTCCCTGGTCCTCCCCCTAGACTGTAATCAGTTGGTGCCTATGCTTAACTTCCTTTCAAGTCCTCTTTCTCCTTAGACAAAATGAACTAGGAAGCCTATAAATTCCCCAGCTACAAGAAACTGGAGTGTAGAGATGGTATTAATAGCAATATAATTGTAATTAATGGAATTGAGAATCTTGAAAAACAAATGAATGTGCCTTTACCAATTTGGAGGAATTCCTGATCATATATTGCAAAGAGCAATATTCTCTTCTGAAAACCTGGAAGTCATCTTTAATTTCGTCTCATTTCCCTATCTGCTTGATTTTCTTCTTTCTTCATTCCTGTTGCTTCTAATTTGCCTCATGAGACCATCACCATCACCACAGTCTCCTTGTAACCACTACCCACCCCTATGCCCAGTCTTACTCCCTCACCAGTGATTTTTCCTAACACAAATCTGATCAATTACTCCCTGGCTTTAAATTCTTCAGTGACTCCCCATGGTTCACAGGGTAAATTCCAAACTGCTTAGCTTGGCTTACAGATTTTTCATGGTCTGGACTGTGTTTACTTCTCAACCTCAAGTCTTGCCATACCCACACACACTCTGTGCTCTAGCCAATATTGAATTGCTTTCAGTTCCCCTAATGCAGGATGCCATTTCCCACAGCTAGTCCTTGGCATGTGTCAGTCCCTCTGCCTGGGAGGAGTCTTCCTTCTGGACTCCTGCTTTTCCTTTAGGAACTCAGTTTAGACATTACTTCCTTGGATGGGTCCAGGTTCCCACAATACTTTGAACTTGCTCCTTTAATAGTCCTTAGCATTCTGGACTGATTTTATTTACAGTTCACTCATGAACAACATGGGTTTGACCTGGGTCCACCTATAAGCAGATTCTTTTTTTTTTTTTTTAATTTTTTTTAATGTTGTTTATTTTTGAGAGAGAGACAGAGTGTGAACTGGGGAAGGGGCAGAAAGAGGGAGACACAGAATCCGAAGCAGGCTCCAGGCTCTGAGCTGTCAGCACAGAGCCTGACCTGGGGCTCAAACTCACAAGCCTCAAGATCATGACCTGAGCCGAAGACAGATGCTTAACCAAATGAGCCACCTAGGTGCCCCCCTGTCTCTCTCTCTCTCTTTTTTTTTTTTTTTGACAAATGTAGTACAGTGCGGTAAATGTATTTTCCTTATGTTTTCTTTTTTTTTTTTTTTTTGATGTTTATTTAGAGAGAGAAAGGGTGTGCCTGTTGGGGAGGGACAGAAAGAGAGAGAGTGAGAGCGAGAGCGAGAGCGAGAGAGAGAGAGAGAGAGAGAGAGAGTATCCCAAGCAGGCTCCACACCCATCACAGAGCCCAATGTGGGGCTCAAGCTCACAAACTGTGAGATCATGATCTGCATGGAAATCAAGATTTGGATGCTTAACTGACTGAGCCACCCAGGTGCTCCCTTTTAATTTTCTTAACATTTTTTTTCCCTCTAGCTTACTTGATTGTAAGAATATAGAATATAATACCGCATACAAAATATGTGATAATTGGTTGTGTTATTGGTAAGGTTTCTGGTCAACAGGCTAAATAATAGTAGTTAAGTTTTGGGGGAGTCAAGTTATACATGGATTTTTGACTGTGTGTGGGATCAGCACCCCTAACCTCTGTGTCATTCGAGGGGCAACTGTATTTGTCTTTCCCACTCAGGATAGTGGTAAGCAACTCAAAGGCAGGTGTTGAATCTTACATTCATCTTTGTATCTCTTGAGATTCCTCAGACTTTCAGGACTTTCTAACAGCCAATTTTATGGCAAAGTAATTGTAGCCAGGACAAGGAGAAACCAGTCATTCTGATTTGGTTTACACCAGAGCACCAACTAATGAATTATCTATTTAATATTATAACAACTGAATTTTTCCAGGCTCAATCTAGTACCCTAATAAAATCAACTTATCCTTCTTTTATCTAGGTAAGGGTAACCCACTCTTTGGCACCTAATACATTTTTAATATATAGTAGCTGCTAGATATTATTGTTATAACTCTATGGGTAAATTGCTATCTGACCAAGGGACCAGCAAGCCATATCATTTAGTTATTAATCAGCTCATCTTCATTGAAATCTACTTCACAATGGGATTTTCTGCCCCCCCCCCTTTTTTTTGAACTTACTCTGATCCTCAGTATGTCTAACCCTTAGTCAGCCTTACATAGAAAGAGAAGGATAAAATTTAGGAGATAAGAAAGTCCTGTGGGAGTAAGGATTTCTCCAAAATCTTGGTTAAACTTTCTGAGTTTAAGGGCCTGAGAACACCCTCCTAAACTCAGTTCTAGGAAGCTTCCATCTATAATTGCAAAACCAGATTTAATTCATCCTTGGAAAAGACAGCTGAAAGTAAAAAAATAAAATAAAATCAGATGTGTATGCATGCAAAATTAAGAAAACAACATGGTAAATGCCAATTCTCACTACCTGAAAGACTGCTAAATTCAACTGTTTATACAGTTAATGCATTTCTTTAATCAATTAGATTTTAATAGATCCTGAGTGGGATCTATAAGGACAATAATGATTGAACATTCATTCTTTTATTCAACAAATATTTATTGAGCTCCTTCTCTGCATCAGGCATTATGTTGAGTACACACCTAACATAATTGGTGTTAGGACATAATGGTGAAGGGCAATCCTGGCATGGAGTGTCTGCACTGCCCCCACCCCACCCCAACTTCTTAATGTCATTGTCACCAGGCAGAAAACTGAGGAATCAGAGTGTGAAGACCTTACCAGCTGCTAGCAAGTGTGCAAGGGAAGAAAAGCTATGTTGCTTCTCCATGACCCAGAGCCAGGATACACAGAGTAGGGGGCAGAGGCTCCCAATTCAGCTAAGAGCAGGAGGCCGAAGACCCATGTCCAGAGAGAACAAAAAAAGGGATTTTGGAGGTAGCCTTTTTGTTGAGCTCCGGGCAGTAGTAGCTTGTTCATTCTTACTTGTCTAGTATTCATTCCATGTTATGTCAACAGACCACAGCTTATTCATTCTCTGTTGCTGGTCGCTTGATTATTTCTAGTTTTTGTTGTTTACAAACAGTGCTACTATAAACATTTTTAAAAACATGTTTTGGTGCACTTAGGACAATTTTCGTTGGATATATAAGTAGAAATGAACTTTCTGGGTCACAGGGTAGGCTTGAATTCAACTTTAGAAGATACTGGCAAACAGTGTTCTGAAATGGTTCTATCAATTTACAGTCCTGCCAGTAACATATGAGAGTTGTGCTCACATCCTTCCCAATTCTTGGGACAATCAATTGTGTGGGTTTCTTGTGTGTTTGGTTTTTAGCCTTTCTGGTGGCTAAAATTGCTAATTTTATTGATTACTAATGAAGTTGAGCACCTGCTATGTATTTATTAGATATTTAGATATCAGATATATTTATTAAATATTTTTTGTGCACTAACTTTTCTCTTGCCCAATTTTTTATTACTTTGACTCTTTTTCTTATTGATATGTGTGTGTATAGAACAAGAGAAAGAGAAAAGGGAAAAGAAGAAAGGGAGAGGGAGAGAGAGATATGTGTTTATATATTCTGTGCTAACTATTTCTTATTTATGGATCCATCCTTAACATGATTGACTCTTTCTTGTCACATCTCAATTTAAATGTCATTTTCTCAGAGAGCTTTTCTGCTTATTCAGTCTAAAGGAGTTACCTGGTTCTTCTTTATCAAAAAGCCCTATTATTGTGTGTCTCATAGATACGTTGTTGTTTTGTTTACTTGCTTATCATTGAGTATCTCTACACACTGAGATGTAAGCTCCGTGAGGGCTGGACAATATGTGTCTTTTTCACAGACACATGAATGGATCTTATGAACACAGTATAGAGTGAGAGAGGCCTGAAACGTATGTATTGCATGCTTCTAGTTATGTAAAATTCAAACACAGACGGAACAGATCTCTGGTGTAGGCAGTCAGACTCGTTTGTGGAGAAGAGAGGGGATAGTGACTAGAAGTGGGCATGGAAGGGGCTTCTGAGGTTCTGGTAATATATATATTTTTAAAAATGTGAGCAATCTAGGTGGTATTTAATGAGTATATTTGTGATATTACATTGAACTATACACTAATAATCTAATTTTTCTGTGTTTTGTATTTTAATAAAAAGTTAAAAATCTGAGAATACTTACTGAAGATTCATTTAAAGTCAAAACCTGTTGTTTGAATTTTCTGCTTCCTCATATGTTTCCTCCATCCTCTGATATGTTTTTTGAGAGCTTATTTTGCTCTCTTTTTTTGTATACTGTGGTTGTACTTCAGTTCACCTGTTCTACCCATTAATGTTGAAGGCTGAGGTATAGGGGCTGTGTAAGGAGGCAGTTGGGGAGTTCTGTGGATCCAGGAACTTGTCTACTTAGATAGAAAGGTTGGGGAACTGCTTTTTACCCTAGATGTCCCCTAGCTATCACAACGAGGGGAACTTTGTGTAAACTTACCTAGTTCTCCTTAGAGAGTTAATTTAATTTCTTTAGCATGGAGCCCTATAGCTTTGGTGGGGGGGGGGGGTGCCTGGAGATAATGTGTGGCTGGCTGTCAGTTTGGGTACAGGAGTAGGGATTGGAAGTTGGTGGCAGGATGAGACCTTTGGTTAGTTTTTGTGTTTCACCATTTTCCTTACTCCTGCAGCCTTTCACACCTGGTCTCGGACCTTGGATGTCCTGCTCCTTCCTCTTATGGTAACTCCCTTTCCGTGAATTCTAGATGAAGTTCCTTTCATTCCATTTTAATTCATCAGTATGACTTTATCCATTTTTCAGAAGCTTTTGGAAATCCCTCATGTTCTTATAGTTCCTCTCCAGTTAGTTCTCTTTGATATTATGGTCTTATAGATTTTCAATTTCCTTTATGTTTTCTTGCATTTGGTGAGGGAAGAGAAGCATGTTCTTATTTGGCCATTTTTGTCACTATTTCATTACCTAACATAGTCACACTTGTGACTACCTAACATAGTCACACTTGAACTTTCTTTCCTGCCTTATCACTTTGTAATGCATGTTACATCTCCCAGGAGGAATCAAGAGCATTTTTACTACCTCTCACTTCCCTTTCCTGCTTCAACTTCTGATTTTTATCATTTCTACATTGTCAAGGTTTATGTCATTTACATTTTTTCCTTTAATAAATTTAAATTCTTCTGTTATTGCTTTAAAGACTTTTATAAATTTAAGCCCCATCCCACCCCAAATAGCAAGAATGAAACCATGTGATTGGAATGCATTTTGAAGGAAAGTTAATCCTGTGTCACTGAAAATCTTGTTGCTCAGAATAGATGGTCTTGAGTGTCAAGCTCCAGTGGAGACTCTTAATTTTCAGCTTCTTTTACTCCTTCTGGGTTATATTCAGATGCCACTGTTTTTTGATTCTCGTCATTATCTTTCTTTTCAAGGTTTGTCATTGTTTGTTTTTGTTTTGGGTTTTGTTGTTGTTGTTGTTGTTATTGCTATTATACTTCCTCAAAAAATGGATTCATACTGGATTCTTGGATATTAAGATTTCTTAGTTCTTGCACATTTAAAAATGCCTTCAGGGTACCTGGCTGGCTCAGTCAGTTAAGGTGTCTGGCTCTTAATTTTGGCTCTGGTTATGATCTCATAGTCATCACATTGAGCCTCATGTCAGGCTCTGTGCTGTTAGTAGAGAGCCTACTTGGGATTCTCTCTCTCCCCCCAACCCCCCCCCCCACCTCTCCCCTGCTCATGCTCTCTCTCTCTAAAAATAAATAAACAAAAATTAAACAAAATACCTTTATTGGTCCTTCATTGGTGATTTGGTAGAACAAAGACATTATACATTCAAATAAATTTCCCTTAGGAAATTGTAGGTATTGTTACTTCTTCTAGCATTTAGTGTGGTGGTGGGAAGTCTGATGTCACTCTGATTCTTATTCCTTGCAGGTAATCTACTTCTTT
Organism: Prionailurus bengalensis; assembly: GCF_016509475.1. NCBI lineage: Eukaryota > Metazoa > Chordata > Mammalia > Carnivora > Felidae > Prionailurus > Prionailurus bengalensis. Next base: position 95,371,519 of record NC_057349.1, on the reverse strand, counting down.
TCTTTAGAATCCACTAGAATTTTCTTTTTATCTAAAGACTTTTGAAACCTCACAATGTTGTGTTTAGGTGTGGATTTTTTTTTTTTTTCGTATATCTTTTTCCTCACTTGGAGGACCTGTTTATTTTTAGGGCTTGTGATTTTCCTTGGCTTGGTGAAAGTTAATTTTATTATTTCTTTGATTATTATTAGTTATATAGTCTTTCCCTTAAAGTGGAAAAGGACTTCCTGGATGTATCTTTCCAATGATAATCTTTTCTCTCATATTTCTCTCTTTTCATTTTTGTTCTATGTGCTGGGATAATGTGTGAACTTGACTATTGAGATCACCAACTTGGATTTTGCTCCATCCAACTTACTATTTAGTCTTTACATATTTTATTTTGACAATCACATTTGTTATTTTGTGAAGCTCTGTCATATTTCCTGGTTGCTCCTTCTTATATTAGTCTTTTATTTTTTTTTAATGTTTACTTATTTTTGAAAGAGTGAGCACAAGTGGGGGAAGGGCAGAGGGAGAGGGAGACAGAGAATGCCAACCAGGATCCATGCTGACAGTAGCAAGCCTGATGGGCTCGAACTCACAAACTGTGAGATTATGACCTGAGCCGAAGTCAGATGTTCAACCAACCAGGTCACCCAGGTGCCCACCCCCCTCCCTTTTTTTAAGTTGACCTGACATTAAATGTCTCTGAGACTGCCATATCACTGTTTCAATAATTCTCTTCAGTTTTTTGAATATGTGTTTCTTCTGGGAGCAATGTTTTGATTTGGTCATGTTAGCCCTTCTTTTTCTGTTACTCATTTTACACAAGTATTTGGTAAGTCATGGTTGCCAATTAATATTCATGAATGAATCAGTTTATTCTTGATTAGTATAGCTATATTGTTGGTTAGAGTTTTTTCTGCATTTGATTATCATTTATAGCAATTTTGAATGGAAAAGTTTTTCCCATTGTATTTTATCAGTAGTAATTGACTAAAGAGGTATCTTAGAAATTTTTTTTTTTTTTTAATTTTTTTTTCAACGTTTATTTATTTTTGGGACAGAGAGAGACAGAGCATGAACGGGCAAGGGGCAGAGAGAGAGGGAGACACAGAATCGGAAACAGGCTCCAGGCTCTGAGCCATCAGCCCAGAGCCCGACGCGGGGCTCGAACTCCTGGACTGCGAGATCGTGACCTGGCTGAAGTCGGCCACTTAACCGACTGCGCCACCCAGGCGCCCCATCTTAGAAATTTTTTGATAGCTCTCCTGTATCCAGCCAGTTTTTTTAAAAAAAAATTTTTTTTTTCAACGTTTATTTATTTTTGGGACAGAGAGAGACAGAGCATGAACGGGGGAGGGGCAGAGAGAGAGGGAGACACAGAATCGGAAACAGGCTCCAGGCTCTGAGCCATCAGCCCAGAGCCTGACTCGGGGCCCGAACCCACGGACCGCGAGATGGTGACCTGGCTGAAGTCAGACGCTTAACCGACTGCGCCACCCAGGCGCCCCTCCAGCCAGTTTTTAAAAATATCTTATTTCTATTACCTTTCCCATTGATTTTCTCAGTAACTTAACATATTGCCTTCAATTCATAATTCTTTCTAGCAGTTGTATCTTTAATTTTTGTTTCATGCTTTATTGTTTTGATAATTAAGTAGTATGTTCAAGGTTCTATGGTATGTGCAATATGCTTAATAATAATGTCATTATAATTTATAATATCTGTCCCTGTAATGTCAATCTTAGTTATATAAGATCTTCAACAACAGAGTAAATAAGTGTCCATTATCTTCAAGGCAAATAAATATTAGATTTGGTAAATCTCCATTCAATTTTGCTTTTCTGGGGATGGTTGATGTACAAATAGGCCACAGAAGAGTTTTGTTTGTTTTTTTTTGTGTTTTATTTTTTATTATTTTTTAAAAATATGCTTAATTTTTTTTAATGTTTTATTCTTTTTTTTTTTTTTTTTTTGAGAGAAGGAGAGAGACAGAGTGTGAGCAGGGGAGGGGCAGAGAGAGAGGGAGGCAGAATCTGAAGCAGGCTCCAGGCTCTGAGCTGTCAGCACAGAGCCCTACATGGGGCTCTAACTCATGAATTATGAGATCATGACCTGAGTTGAAGTTGGATACTTAACCGACTGAGCCACCCAGGTGCCCCTGACTTTTTGTGTTTTAAACTGCTACTACCAGAAAACTTCCTTCTAAAATTTAGGAAGATTTTAAGATGGGAATCTGAAACGGATCCTTTCTATCTTTCGGGGCAGTCAGTTTCTCTTGTAGCTACTTACAGCCTTCTCAAACTGTAGAATGGATAGATATGCCCGCATTATCACTGTAGAGAAATTTGGCTCTTGTAAACCTTCAACTAGAGTTATTAGATGGATTTCAGTCCTACTCTATCAAATAATAATAGCAAAACAAACAAAAAGCCCCAGCAGCAATTGCACAGGCTGAGATTTTAATGAGGCAGAATCTGATCTTTTGTTTTATATATAGGTTACATGTTTGATTATACATATTTAATATCCAGGTCGTGCTTTTTGCTGTTGTTCCAAATCACCATGAAAAATATCTACTTATTTCATAAGATCTTTTTATAAAATATCTTCCTACTCTACCTATGTCTATTACTATAAAATATGGAACAGGTATACTTCTTATTTGGCAGATGGGAAACCACAGTTTCTCTGAAGAATGTAGCCATTCAGGTACAGTTTACATTTTATTTTTTTTTTATTTGTATTTCTTTAAAAATTTTTTAACGTTTATTTATTTTTGAGACAGAGAGAGACAGAGTATGAATGGGGGGAGGGTCAGAGAGAGAGGGAGACACAGAATCAGAAGCAGGCTCCAGGTTCTGAGCTGTCAGCACAGAGACCGACGCGGGGCTCGAACTCATGGACCGCGAGATCACGACCTGAGCCAAAGTCCCACGCTTAACCGACTGACCCACCCAGGGGCCCCTACAGTTTACATTTTAGAATTCGTTTCTGGGACACCTGGGTGGCTCAGCTGGTTAAGTGTCTGACTTTGGCTCAGGTCATGATCTTTCAGTTTGTGAGTTCAAGCTCCGTGTTGGGCTCTGTGCTGACAGCTCAGAGCCTGGATCCTGCTTCAGATTCTGTGTCTCCCTCTCTCTCTGCCCCTCCCCCTCTCATTCATGCTCCCCCCCCCCCTTTTATGCTTAAAAATAAACATTAAAAAAAAAAAGAATTAGTTTCCCACTTTTTCTAGTGTTGACCTGAAGAATAAAGAACATGGGATTGGATTTCCTTTTTCACTTTTTCTACCAAGAATTTAATAGAAAAGTCTGGAGCTCAGCTTGCATAATACTGAGACTCTAAGCCTGCATATATATATGCTTTCTTAATTTGGCCCAAATTTCTATTCTGATGTATATTATCCTTGTGTCTGCATTTCTAACATGATTTATGTTTTAAAAGTTTGTTTTTTGGATTGCTTTTAAGTCATTTCAAGTCTGTTGGGAGATACCAGAGGAATGAGAGGGAAAAGACAGTAAAGGAAAGAGAAGGAAGAGAGGGGAGAAGAATGGAAGAGAGATGGGAAACTGAGTTTATATGAAGATTTTCTTTTAAGGGAAGATTTTCTGGGTTTTTGGGTAAGAATTGGCTGTGGCCTACCACTGATTTGGAAAGCCTGTCTCTTTCTGTCCCTCCCCTCTCTCTCTTCTCTTCTATTTTTACCCTGATGCTTGCCAGCCAAGGCACAGTCCAAGGAGTCCATATTAACTCATTTCAGTACCTGCTGATGACAATTTTTACCATTCGATGATCAGCTACATTTTCTTTCTTTCTTTTTTAATTTTTTTTTAATCTTTATTTATTTTTAAGAGATGGAGAGACAGAGTGTGAATGGGGAAGGGGCAGAGAGAGAGAGAGGGAGACACAGAATCCAAAGCAGGCTCCAGGCTCTGAGCTGTCAGCACAGAGCCTGATGTAGGGCTCAAACCCACCAGCCATGAGATCATGACCTGAGCCGAAAATGGGACACTCAACCGACTGAGCCACCCAGGTACCCCTCCATTTTCTTTAATGGGAAGAGAATCACTCACAGGTCCAAAGACCAGTGTACTGTCGACACGATTCAAATGACCAAGAGAGTCCTCCGCTGAAGGATAGGAGATAAGGAAACTTCCATGTGAGAACTCTCAGTCCTATTATCAATGGAAAATTGTTTTGCTTTTCTTTTTTTGATCTGGGTGTGAAATCCCTCACCTGTCCTCACACCCCCAGCCCTGGTACACATGCATCTGTGCCATCCAGTGCAGTCTACAGTGTGTTTTTCCCCCTGGAAGCCTGCCTAGATTGTTGATCTTGTCACTCCAGCATAGTACTCTGCAGGCAAACAGTGTTCTCTGACTTGCCCATGATGTGTGTTAGTTTCTTGCATTAACCCAATCTTTGAAAAAAAAAAAAATTAAAAGAGTCAATTACAAACTGATCTGCTTACCCAGTAGTTTAGTAAGTGAAAGATAAATGGCTTTAATATGTATCAAAGGGTCTAGTTGTATTTATTATTTGCCTCAGTTACATAATCAAGGTTTTAGAATTTTTTTTGTTTTTTGGGGTTTTTTTTGGCTAAAGATGATGACCTAAATCCATTTATGATCAGTTTTTATAATTGCCTTTAAAGATTTTAAAAAACAAGTAAAATGAAAAAATTATACCCTTTGCCAATTGCATTGTGCTAGCCACTGCTTATGGTCTGTAAGGGAGAACCTTTCTTCTCCTGTTTTTGCCATGCCTAATTGATCTTATCTGTAACATTTGACTCAGAGAAGACCCGGGCCCTACAACATAAATGTCAGAAGAGAAGATTAACATTGTTGTTATCTTAAGTCCATTGCTATGACCTCCTGGTCTCTATAACCTTGGATAGGATGTCATCCTGCAGGCTTCCCACCCTCCCATGCTGACCTTGATACATCCACATTAGAGCTGATGCTGGAAACACCTGGCCATACCAGATCTCTGGAAATAGAGATCTGGACCTACAGATGTGCAGGGCTGTGTGCTCGTAGGCAATGGCTGAAACCACTGATGGGGCCAGAAACTGCAAAGAGGCCTGTCCTGCAAAGGTGTCAGCCGTGCAGCTAGCCAAGCTGGAAAGGAAAACGGATCAAAACACTTTTCATACCTTTGTCTTTCTTTGACTTTGTATTTGTTGTTAATCAGAGAGACAGACCAACAGCTGTTGGCCAAGCCATAGAAGCTGTTGGCCAAGCCATAGAAGTCCAAGGAGGTTTCTCAGGGAGTCCCCAGCTTGCCTCTGTTCCCCTGAGCACAAAGGCTGTTTCTGATTTCTGGGTATGGCTCCTCACCTCCTGTTTCAGGCTACAGCTGCTATTGGTTCTGTGTGTGTGTGTGTGTGTGTGTGTGTGTGTGTGTGTGTGTGTGACAAGACTTATTACTATTGTTGGTTCATCATTACACAGTGTTTTATTTACATTCACAAAAACTTAATACCATGTTGTCATTCTTTTTTTTTAAATTTTTTTCCAATATATGAAGTTTATTGTCGAATTGGTTTCCATACAACACCCAGTGCTCATCCCAAAATGTGCCCTCCTCAATACCCATCACCCACCCTCCCCTCCCTCCTACCCCCCATCAACCCTCAGTTTGTTCTCAGTTTCTAAGAGTCTCTTATGCTTTGGCTCTCTTCCACTCTAACCTCTTTTTTTTTTTTTTCCTTCCCCTCCCCCATGGGTTCCTGTTAAGTTTCTCAGGATCCACATAAGAGTGAAACCATATGGTAACTGTCTTTCTCTGTATGGCTTATTTCACTTAGCATAACATTCTCCAGTTCCATCCATGTTGCTACAAAGGGCCATATTTCATTCTTTCTCATTGCCACGTAGTACTCCATTGTGTATATAAACCACAATTTCTTTATCCATTCATCAGTTGATGGACATTTAGGCTCTTTCCATAATTTGACTATTGTTGAGAGTGCTGCTATAAACATTGGGGTACAAGTGCCCCTATTGTCATTCTTTTTAGAATGCTGGTTTCTTGGGGGCACAACAGATGCATGGAAACCTCTGGATTTCTTGGGGAGGAAGTTCAGAGTTTGGAGAAGGGACCAGTGATAATTCTGCTTTACCTTCAAGGAGAGGCATATACCTGTGCATCAATGGTGTCAAGCTTTGTCATAATCATCTTTAAAAATGAGTGATGCTTGGAACCTGAAGAAAGTCTGGAAACCATAAACTAGTGAAATCCAGAATATATTGGATAGTGGCCTGTGTATAGAGGATGTTGTGTTATATGAGGATGTTTTAAACTTACTTTGCCTGTTCCTTTTTTTTTTTTTTGCCTGATAGCAGCCTGGAAAGATTGTTTAGCAATCTTTCCAGTATAAAAACTTCTTTAGACTTGCCTCTAATGTTGTAAGATGTATTTCATCACTATATCATGGATTAGGAGGTTCCCCAAGAGTTTATCTTGTGTTTCCTGCGACAGTGTGAGAAAGTAAAGCTTCCTACTTCCACCTTGCTCTCACTTTTGTCAAAAAGCCTTTTTTTTTTTTTTTTTAGCTTATAACTATTGAAGGACAGCATTTGGCTCCTGCTTCTAATTGCTATCAATCTAGAATACACGTGTAGGACTCATATAACCATGAGTGAGAAGGGACAGTCAAGACTTTACTTCATTGTACACCTGAAACTAATATTAACTGTGTGTTAACTAACTGGAGTTTAAATAAAAACTTTAAAAAATTGAGGTATACAGTTGACCTTTGAACAATACAGGCTTGAACTGTGCAGGTTTGCTTACACGTGGATCTTACAGTATAGTAGAGTACTAGAAATGCATTTTCTCTTCCTTAGGATTTTCCTTAATATTTCCTTTTCTCTACTCTATTGTAAGAATACAGTATGGAATACAGATAACATACAAAATATGTCCTAATCAACTGTTTATGTTATTGGTGAGGGTTCTAGTCAACAGTAGGCTGTTAGTAGTAAAGTTTTGGGAGAGTCAAAAGTTATACATGGATTTTTGACTGCATGGGGGGTCAGCACCCCTAACCCTCAAATTGCTCAAGGGTCAACTTATTGGGAAGCCTCATCTTTTTCTGGGCAGGATGATATTTGTATGCTACACCTATTGCCAGGTATGCTGTAGGTACCCAGTGAATGAGGCAGTGGTCAAATCTTTGACCAAGTTTAGAGGGTATTACTCTTCTCTTGCCAGCGTGGTTGATAGTTTAAATGGTGATCAGAAACAGGTGGGGAGTTGAGGTTCTATGCCTGTCCTAAGACAGAGAAAACTCAACGGATGGTTGCAGGGACTATGGAGGTGCCGAGCTCTACAGTTCATGAACCAACCGTGGTCATCAGCCATTTTGTATCTGTTGATAGTTTGCTTTTGAACCAAGCCATCTACTCTTTTCCACATCATTTCCTTGTGGACAAAACGGCCACTTATTGGGAAGAAATTGACTCACATTTCAACAAAATATGAAGACCTTTTGACATCTAATAATAGTTACCATGGTGCCCATTATGTGGAAAACACTGGGCTAGAAGCATTACATATATTATCTGTAATCCCTACAATGACCCGCCCCAGAAACTGGAACTCTAGTTTCATGGGTGATAAGGCAAAGGCTTAGATATGCCATCAAACATGGCTGGTGTCAGAGGATAAGTAAACAACGAAGCAGAATCTCAATCATTCTTGGTCTGAATGCAAAGCCTACCATCCTTCTGCCACTAGACCATTTGTTGCCTCTTATCAGCCTCCTGCCATCAGCTTACCAGCTGAACCAGGGAGCTCAAACTTCTTTTCCAGTATTTTGAATTAAAAAGAGAAAACTTGATAATATCCTCACATGGGTTAAAAGAAACAAATGAAATTTCAGCTAAGTCAAAATCTTATGTTTGAATTTTAGGCTAAAGATCATAGGTCTGCTTTCCTGGAGAAATGGAATCTGGAGAAGGAAGCATATATGGCATAGAGAAGAAACGTAGACTAATAGACGAGGTGGATTTGTCTATTAAAACTGTAATGTACCCTATGGGGTGATATTATCAAAAAGCACTTTCTAACGTCTGAATTGAATGGACCTCCCGGCAGGAAAGCTTGTGTGTTAAAGACTTCTGAACGCACCAGCTAACATCACCCACATTCTGCAGGACACACGGAAGACAGAGGGACAGCATTAAATCCACACAGGACGTGGATGTGACCTGATTGTGTCTGCTGCACATCAGAATTGAGTGTGCCTTGTGGGTGATGGGCGCGAGTGCACAGCTCGGGAGGAGGGTGAAGAGAATGTTGCTAGAACACATCAGGAATTCTCATGGCTACCACCCAATCCGGGCTGTTGCCTAGATCAATGTGTGGACTAGTCAATAGGGAAAGTGCCCTACCAAGTGTAACGGCCACCCTCCTGGATTCTTGGTGGGTTTGCTGTAGTGAGTGGAATTTCTCATCACCAGGAATTTACCAAAAAATTACCCTTGAGTTTTTTTTCATGCAAGTTCTTCTGGAAACTGATTTTGAACCTTGTCCCAGATGCGTGGTCTCACCACTCAGGATCCCACCTGTGTTGCTTTGGGGGAGCCCTTTGTCAGCCTTTCCCTCTTCCTCAGAGTTGCAGGCAGATGTGGCCGGCAGAGAGAGGTTAAGGAACCAGTGAGGCCGGACAGCTGGGGATCGTTAGCAACAATCAAGGAGCAGCATTAAAAAGCAGCAGGGTTGAGTGTCTTACTTCTTATGTTGGCCTGCCTGAGGAAGCCATCTGGACAGAGGAAATTTGCCTTAAACCTTGGCAAGAGAACTTCATTCTGTTTGAACTTTGTTTAAAGCCTCAGAGTGGGTGATCGTTTTGTTTAAACTTTCCTTAAAACAAAGAGCGGGAGATCCCCCGCAATTAACAACAGGAACCTCTTCCCCTCTTAACAGATTTGATAGGAAAAAGTGCAAGGACTATTTTGATCTCCATTAATGTGGCTCAGTTAGCAGGATGGAAAGACAAACACAAAGGGGTGGGATTTTGCAATTTTAGGACAGTTAATGTCGTGTCATCAAGGTGTAATCACATCATGCTTCATCCTCAATTCGACCTTCTCCCAGGTGAGGACTACCCCCAGTGACTGCTGAGGGTTTCTGTTTGTGGCTACTGAGTATCAGGGATTTGCATTTTTAGCATAATTTTCTGCGTTCACTGTTCATCTTTGCTCATGAATTGATTTAGTGCTCACAAATGATGGGATTTGCCCCTCTGCCTTAAAGTGATGCAGGAGGCAAGCACCATCCTCTTGGTGGTGAATGCAGCTGCTTTTTTCCTAGTCCTGACGATTTATTTAATGCAGTTCAAATATTGGACTTCAGCCACATTCATAGAGGGATGGTAACGAAGTCAAAGTTTTCTCTTTAAACCTAAAGGTTACTATTACATCTGTGTCTGTATGGATGTTATCTAGAACAGACATATTTATTCGTGGGGTATGTATGTATTGAGCCCCCCCAAGGAAAGATTACTGAGAAAACCACCAGCATCTGGCGAGGGGTGTAGGCTTGTGGCAGAAACGTGCAGATCCACCTTCCTGCTCTGCTGCCTTCTTGTTTTCTGATTGTAATTAGGAGCTGAAGGAACCCAGCATGGTCTCTTGGGCAGTGGCGATAGCTGCTGTTCCAGCACATGCCCCCTTCCTGCCTAGACCATATTTTCCCCTGCAGCCCTGCCCCTCTGCCTGGGTCACTTCTGTTCTGGGTTTGCCCACAGACTCCTGCCTAGCATCTCTTTCCCCAGAAGCCTCTCCACTTCGCCAGTGTGGCTCTGCACTGCCAATGGCACTGTAGTCTCTCTGTGTTGTCATTGCTTGTTTAATTGCTTGTCTCTTTGATTAGACCATAAGCCTCACAGGGGTGGAACCTTCGTCATGTTTACTGTGTAGTCCTCCATGCCCAGTACACAGTAGCTACTGCATGGTGACAGATAGGACTCGATAACTATTTTTTGAAGAGAAGAACAAGTGATGGGATGCCTGGGTGGCTCAGGCAGTTTGCGAGTTCAAGCTCCCCATCAGGCTCTGTGCTGAAAGCTCAGAGCCTGGAGCCTGCTTCAGGTTCTGTGTTTCTCTCTCTCTCTCTCTCTCTCTCTCTCTCTCTCTGTCCCTCCCCCACTCATGCTCTCTCTCTCTCTCTCTCTCAAAAATAAACATTAAAAAAAAAAAGAAGAACAAATAGAGAAATGAATGGATGGATAAAAGAAGGGAGCGAAGGACCTCTTCCTCATTCAAACACATTCCTTAGAGGTGAGTTTAGAATCTCGTTGGAAGGGATTGCTGCCTCCCAACAGTCCTGATGTTCCTGCTATACTTGCACAAGACATCCACGGACATATAAAAATAGTCACCTGATTGCTTCCTTATGTGCTGAATGCAAAAGCATGGGGGTTATGTGGACAGAGCTGAAAGCTGTGTGGATGCCCTTCAGCATATGTTGTAGGAAATGTAAACTGGGGGTACCTTCTCTCCTCTGGTGGAGGGGATGTGAATAGGAGGGTTTCTCTGGAAGACTTGGGAGCCCACAGGCAGAAGACCCACATGGCCTGGCCATGCTTCCTGACATAGTGGCCCTTTTCTATCTGGAGAAAGGAAGCTTGGTACTTTCTTCCTATCCCTCTGTCAATAAGCTAGGTCATCAGAAGCTAGGTCAATGGATAGTGTTTCCCCAGAGGTGAGGTGCCAGAATGCTTTATAGGGATAAGTAGTGTGGGGTTCCTTCTTGCCTCTTCCCCATTCCTTACTCCTGTCTCTAAACCTCATCTGTTTCATTCCTTAATTCTACCTTGATGCTCAGATTTCTAATTACAAACCGTATCAATTAAATATATAAGATATTAGCCCTTGTTCCTGAAGAAACATCTGAAAACAATCTTATGTATGAATCATCCTATTTCAGATGGGACTCAAACTTAATTTCGAATGTGTGATCTTCCCCCCACTGTTAAGAACAGCCAAATATCATCGGTCAGCTGAAAAATCAGAAAGGCAAGTGTGACCCTGTATATACACTACTTGGTAGAAGCAAGCATGTATTTATAAGATGTTCATATGCTCTACCTCAATAATTTGGTGTCTGGGAGTATGTCTTAAGGAAATAGTTTAAAATGCTGACAGAGTATATGCAGAAGATACTCAAAACAACATTACTTGTAAGACTGAAAAACTTGGAAATAGCCTAAATGTCCAATGGACATGGATAAGTAAATAATAGCATGGCCTTTCATGAAAAGGAATGAAGCTGTAAAAATGATCCTCACAGATTATGTTTTTTAATGTTTATTTGTTTTTGAGGGGGAGAGAGCATGAGTGGGGGAAGTGCAAAGAGAGAGGGGTACAGAGGATCTGAAGCAGTCTCTGTGCTGATTGCAGAGAGCCCAATGCAGGGCTTGAACTTGAGATCATGACCTCAGCCGAAGTAGGACACTCAACTGACTGAACCACCCAGTACCCCTTCACAGATGATTTTTAATGATCATTAGTGCTGATATAATTTTAAATATAGAGGGTATGGGCATGGTTTTCCTATTCAGATTAGTAGACATAAATGAAGGAAAACACACCAAACTGACAGTGATTATGTGGTTAGTGGGATTATGAGTTCTTAGTCTCCTTATCACATTCTCTAAAATTTCTGCAATGAACCAGCATTACTTGTCAAGTGATTGCTTTTACTGTAAAAAATACATAAAGGGCCCCTGGGTGGCTCAGTCGGTTGAGCATCTGACTTCGGCTCAGGTCATGATCTCACGGTTCGTGAGTTGAAGCCCCGCGTGGGGCTCTGTGCTGACAGCTTGGGGCCTGGAGCCTTTCAGATTCTGTGTCTCCCTCTCTCTCTGCTCCTCCCTTGATCACACTCTGTCTCTCTCTCAAAAATAAATAAAAGATAAAAAAAAATTTAAAGAAATACATGATTGTATAACATCCTAACAGTGCTGTGCCGTTAGATTATATGCTAGGCCACCAAGTAATGACTTCCTTTCAAAGCTACCAAGGCCACCAAAAATTACAAAGAAGGCCTTATTAAAGAGCACAAAACTTGTCAAAGTGAGGCTACTATTATCATACAATTCTCACTAGAAATTTCTGAATGGGTTGTGTTGAATAAGCATTTCCTTTGGATCAATAGTTAATAAATGTTATCAGAATGGAAGTAACTGGGGTGGGTTTCTGGTTAATAGAATGTCTTGTAGACAGCCTACAGTCTGCATCAATGAAAGTTTACTTCGCAGTTTATACTATATTCCCACAGGACAGAAGTAAGGTGTTTCTGGTCTCGGTTTAGCTCTTTGGGGGCATTATGTGGCACAGACTTTGGTCATTATGGCCCGATTTGGGATTGCTCTGTTCTCGTGCAGATTACTTGTGCACATTACTTGTGCAGGCAATAGCCAGACAATTTTAAATTAGTGGGGCCTCCTTTAGGATGGTGAAGCTGTATAATTAAAGGTCTAGGTCCTAGCGCATTTAGTTTGATGCAATATTCTTTTTTCCTCTGAAGAGGCTCGGTCAAACAGAGGCTTCAGGTCATGTGTGGACACGATTGTGGTCTCTGCATCTCATTTTACTTGCATTTCAAAACTGCCCATGATGTGCCACAATAGGGGGAAGATTGCAGGATTGAAGGAAAAATAACTCTATTAGAGTTGGATCATAAAATTCCTGACTCTTCCTGTGTAGGTTGAATCCAGTTTTATTCACACCCTTCTTCCATCTGCTTCTCTGAATTTGGGAGCACTGTAGTTCTCTGATTAATGTCATCGGAATGGCCAGGTTTGAAGAGCAGTCAGTATGCGTATGAGTTGAGAAAGAAAGATAGGAACAAAGTGCATAATTCCTGTATTGCACCTTGCAGCTCAGGAATATTTTCCATCTCAACTAATCCTATTAGAAATTTATACTGCTTGAGCCCTGTAAGGGTGCTTTATGGCTTTATCTTACTGAACTCTCACAAGCACCGTTAGAACGGCAAATTTTTAAAAAATCTCCTTTCATAGATGAGGAAAAGGAAGTGTAGAGTGGCTAAAGTGGAATGTGTCCCCACCAATCCAGGATTTCAAATTATGGGCCTTTCACAAAGGACTGTTCTAGAAATCACTTAAGAACTTCCATATACTGTGTACATAAGCAATGTAACTCCCAAACTTCCTCTGCATTTCCCTGTGTATGGGGCTAGAGCCTGCCCTAATCCTTTTTTTCCCCCAATATATGAAATTTATTGTCAAACTGTTTTCTATACAATACCCAGTGCTCATCCCAAAAGGTGCCCTCCTCAATACACATCACCCACCCTCCCTCCCTCCCACCCCCCATCAACCCTCAGTTTGTTCTCAGTTTTTAAGAGTCTCTTATGCTTTGGCTCTCTCCCACTCTAACCTCTTTTTTTTTTTCCTTCCCCTCCCCCATGGGTTCCTGTTAAGTTTCTCAGGATCCACATAAGAGCGAAAACATATGGTATCTGTCTTTCTCTGTATGGCTTATTTCACTTAGCATCACACTCTCCAGTTCCATCCACGTTGCTACAAAGGGCCCTATTTCATTCTTTCTCATTGCCATGTAGTACTCCATTGTGTATATAAACCACAATTTCTTTATCCATTCATCAGTTGAACCTGCCCTAATCCTTAGGGTGTCCAGGCCCCTGGAGTCACTAATAGTTTAGAAAGTCCTGGTGAAATCAGGACTTGAGACATTCTCCATGTTTACCTCATAATTGCTCAACTCAAGCCAAAGAATGGACAACGAAGAACGGACTGTGGTTTTGCTGGGGTGTGTCTTCCCTCTACACTCCCAAGAAACAGGCTACAGTAGGAAAATCTCAATGGAACTGCGAATATCACCAGCAGCGCTGCACTGCTCACCTTCTCTTGTAGCAGGTGACCTCAGTTATTCTACCCCCTGCTTTTAGACATGTTGACTTTACCAGGTAGACCAAACCTCCAGTTCTCATTAGAACTGTTATTAGAACTGATCCATTATCCTGTAGGCTTTTGGTCAAGATTAAAGTGTTGTAAATGAACACTTACACATTCAAGGAGTCTCTGGGGATATAAAGGTAACAGGGAGTTTATGGAACAGAAGTGTAAAGATCCAAGAAATGATGAGGCAATGGAAAATGATCACTCACTGCATTGACTGAGCCTCTGATTCCAAGCAAAGTTATCATCAAGTTATTTGGAGAGGAAATAGTTTTATTTTTCTTGGAAACCCCTTACCGGCCTTAAAACAAAAACAAAAACAAAAACAAAAAACAGTGAAGTTTCTCTTTAACTAAAAGTTGGTAATTACTATTGGTGATTTACACAGGAGACACCTGCCCAAGTATGTGGCTCTGCCTACAAGGATACTAAAGGGTATTTTAGGTACCTTTGATGGGGGAACAAAGACCTCCTGGAAAAATATTTATGAAAAAATGTAAGTTATTTCATGCTCTTGGTTATATTTTCTAAATTCTTCACTGATTCTCCAGGTAATTCATAATTTAGTTCAAAGTGAGTGCTTGTATACTCTTTTAGATCATCTAGATGCTCACCTGTATCCTGTTTCCATTCCTTCTTGGGCACATGAAAGACAACATTTCCCAGCCACTTCTGGCCAGTGGCTCATGAGCAGAAATGCCATGTGCCACTTCTAGGTGGAGTCATTGGGAGGCCCTTCTGCAACCCTCGAGCTCTGTCTTCCCTTGCCAAGTTGGCCTGGAAACCATGGGTTAAAATCATGGAGCCAGAATGTGGAAGCAGCCTGGTTCCTCAGTCACAGGTTGGAAGGGAGCTGCCCTGGAAAGCTGCAGGACTCACCACAGACTGTGCACCAGTGAGAAAGAAAGCTGCTTCTGACTTTGAAAGCCCTTGATATTCAGGATGAGGCTCTCCTGATTGATACATGAACTCTTTCACAGGGTAACCTCATAATGACCTTCTCTGTCTACTCTTCCATCATCTATTTTGGAACATTTGTCTGTTTTCCAAACCGGCTTGGAATCTAGCCCAGTAACGAGAAATTGCTGAAAACCAGTTTCCTTGACATCTGGAACAGTTTTCTAGTTCCATCTCAGATTGCCAGGTAGCTGAATTTTGTCCACAAGGTCTTGATAATGGTCTTATGTTTTCCTATATGTGAGCGACTTATGCCCTGAAGGCTACAACCTGCTATGGAACAAATGAAGGATGAGAGTCTCTTTGGTTTTCTCCATTCAGACTATCGAAGCCAAGAGTGACTCCCTTGTATGGCTCCCTAGGGCAACCAGCCATTTTTCTACCACCTTCTTGATTTTTGCCATATCTTCATACCTCCTTTGTTATATTTCACTTAATGTTTTTCCCTAAGAAAATTCACATTTTGGCAAATGTAATTTTATTTTATTTTATTTTATTTTATTTTATTTTATTTATTTAAATGTTTATTTTTGAGAGACAGAGAGACAGAGCTCAGGTGAGGGAGGGGCAGAGAGAGAGGGAGGCACAGAATCTGAAGCAGGCTCCAGGCTCTGAGCTGTCAGCACAGAGCTCGATGCAGGGCTCAAACCCATGAACCATGAGATCATGACCTGAGCCGAAAACGGATGCCTAACCGACTGAGCCACCTAGGCACCCCTCAAATATATTTTACAAGTAAGTACTTTGTCTTTACTGTAAGTGGAAATCCACCGTCCCTTGCTAGAAATCCAAGGTAACTACAAAAGTAACTATAAAAAAAAGGAAGTTTATTAAATTCAAACTAATAATTATTACCTGCTGCTAAAGGCTGAATGTGTCCCCCCCCCCCCCATTCATATATCGAAGCCCTAAACCCAATGTGATGGTGTTTGGGGGTGGGGTCTTTGGGAGGTAATCAGGTTTATATGAGGTCATGAGAGTGGTCCTTTTAAGAAGAGGGAGCTGGTGAAATAAATTCCTGTTTTATAAGCCACCAGCCAATGGTATTTTGTTATGGCAGCCCAAACAGGCTAAGATATTACTGAATATCCCAAGGCCGAGGGTTACCTTTGCTTTGAAATTAAAAGGGGAGAAAAACTATTATTAGAAAGAGGCTAAGCCCATAGTAGCCCAAACTGAGACTTTCTAGGTGATACAGTTAGGATGGAAAGCAAACAGAATAGAGAATAACTTTCTTAGCAGTGAAACAGACACCACCTCTGATGATATTTGTCTCACACCTGGGTATCCATGAGCCAGAGCAAAGGAGAGACTCAGAAATGTATATCCTGGGATCTCAGGTAACATTCAAGTGGCACCTTCTTCACATATCTTTTTCTATTCATGTTACTTTTATCTAATTAACCTTTGTGAAATATATAAAATTAGACGAAAAATCAAGCCATGTTTCATGTAAGTTGTCACTTTTCCACATTAGCTGAAGAGAGGGAAAATTTTGCATAAGATACGTTGTTCATGTACATTTTTTTTGATCTTAGTAAAAGAAAAATGAGCTTAACCATTTAAGAAAAGCTTAGACACCAAAAGTTGTGTTCTCACTGTCTTTTTTTTTAAGTTGGTTTATTTTTGAGAGAGAAAAAGGGAAAGTGGGGGAGGGGCAGAGAGCAAAGAGAGAGAGAATCCCAAGCAGGCTGCATGCTGTCAGCACAGAGCCTGATATGGGACTCGAACCCACAAACCCTGAGATCATGACCTGATCCAAAGTCAGACACTTAACTGATTGAGCCACCCAGGCACCCTGTGTTCTCATTGTCTTTAAGTCAGCGTGTTTTGCTTAGCATTTAATAACTTGTTTAAATAAGATAATTAGGAAATGAAGCTCTGTGAAGTTTTGTTTGTTTGTTTGTTTGAGACAATAGTTCTTCTTGTCTACTTGTCCTGAATTCCTTTGGGTACTTAACGATCCAGTTTATCAGCCCTGGTGATGATAGGACTGTCAAAACTCAATATGGAACTCCCTGAAGGAAGAATTCTGCAAATAGTATATGAGCTCATTTCCAAATGTAACTAGCCCATTTCCCCCAGATTTGAAGTAGAATGCTGGGTTTGTTTCAAGAATTGCAGTGGGTGACAAAAGGAAAAGTCATCCTCCAGAGCAGGGCATTAGCTGACATGTTTGCCCTGGCAAGATGCAGGGAGACATGATGGCACCTAAATCCATGTTTACTTGCTGCCACTTGTCATCTGCGAGGAAGTGTTATGCAAACAATAAATGCCCACACTGAGTTTCTCCTGCTATTGGCTTTGAATGTTCCCAGGAATTCAGCATCTTTTTCCCACCCTTATTATCAGTTCCTTTCCTTCATTTTCATGCTATTCTCTGGATTGTGAGCTCAACAATCTGGCAGCCTCAAGGTCCCCACGATTCAAAGGCATAAACCTTAAGAAAAATGGCTGGTTGTTTGAATAACAAAAGGGTAAGGAGAGAGTCATGGCCTAGATGCAGGAGGCTTGGGTCCTCTCTTTGCTCCAGGGCGTGCTGATTGCCTCCTGGCGACTGGACAAGAACCAATGTTATCATTCTCAAAATGAGGGCTTGCCCCCCTACAACATGGTCTAGCATTTATTTCTTCTGTAGAGTCATATGAGTGAAATTTGACTTTACCATATGATATAATTCTGGCTGGATTTATTCATATCTTTTTCTATGTAACTCTACTCAGCCCCAGTATTTTCATCATTCTTTTTAATATTTTATTGTTTTTTTAAAAATGGTTTTGTACTTTTGTTCCAATTTCTGTGGCAAATGACTTCCATTTCTCCTTTTTTACCGCTCCCTTTTTTCTCATCTTCTCATTGTTATTTCCTTTTCTGTCTCCTTAGTAAACATATCCACCTCCTTTCTCAGTGTTCCTTAGACCGTCTCCTGTTAGCTGGCTACTAAAAATGTGCAAGCGCATTGAAAGAAAGGGGGAAGGTGGGGAGGTTGAAGGAGCAAAAACATTGCTCTCTTTCCACTTTGATTCACTGTGTAGTGAGCTTCTTGGCAGCACTTACTCCTGAGTTAGTGCCCTCAGCAGAGGGCTCAGCCAACTTCCAATATGGCACCTGCCTGTTTTGTATTCCCTAAATCAGGCTGGATCCTGAGCACCACCCACCTCTTTCCTGCATTCCTTTCCGCCATTGTTAAGCATGTCATTATTAATTGTTATGTCTCAAACTGAGAATGCTGGCATCAAAGGAGCTTCCTTCCCTGTTTTCACTTGCTAGAATAGTAGTCCATTTCATTCTCCATCTCTGCCCTTGGCTGAGTCATCTTATCTCACTGCCTCCTGTGTATCCTTATCTTTGAATCCTATCTTGTTGCATTCCCCCAGACTGTTTACCACAATTGAAAGTTTCCCCCTTCCTGTTCAAAAAGCCAAATTCCATTTTTCTTTCAACTTCCTCCTCAATATATTCTTCATGAATAAGAGGTATAAACAGGGTCATAAATGTCCACTGAAGTTAGTGGTCTTCACATGGGCTGGTCTTCCTGCCTCACTGCTGATCATGTGGTTGCTGGCATCTGCCAGCATGGATCCTGTCCCATGCCTCACTGTTGGTGGTCTCCAGGAACCCAGACAGGTCTTGGCTCACACTGATTCACACTTGCAGGGCTCTGCTCAGTGCATCCAGGTGATTTCCTACAATATGTACATGTACAAACTGCTTTCTGAGGCAGGGTCTCCCAGCTTAGGGGAAATCCCGGTCAGTAAAGAAATATGAGCGTGTGCCTCGAGTGTGTGTCTGTTGATTTGTGAGTAAAATGTATGCATGTTCTATGACTTCAAAGTATATATTTTATAAGGCATACATAATATAACTTTTATTTATGTTTTTAAAGTTTATTTTGAGAGAGAGAGAGAGAGAGAGAGAGAGAGAGAGGCAGAGGCAGAGAGAGAAGGAGAGAGAGAATCCCAAGCAGGCTCTGCACTGTCAGCACAGAGCTCGACGTGGGGCTAGAACCCAAGAACCATGAGATTATGACCTGAACCGAAATCGGTTCGGATGCTCAATCGACTGAGCCACCCACACACTCCACACAATGTACAACTTTTAAAGGCATGAGCTAGGGTTGCAAAAATGTTTTAAGCATAATTTATTTTATTTAGTTTAATGGTACAAAAGACCTTTTTGCTCTTGATGAGATATTGTTAATAATATTTTTAATGAGAGCAGTGTGATTTAATATGTCCCTTCTGATGAGGTCATTATAGTTTTTGTCTCACAGTGTGGATGATGAAGAGCTTTTACTTGTAGTAGAAGTGTTAGTTTTGCTAGTTTCTTGTTGTTTGCTGATCCTTATGTTATTAGTATTATTTTCAATCTATATTTTCTTTAAAATAAACTTTTTGGGCCATTTGACTGTTTTGAGAACTCTAGCTTAGTTAAAACTAGACCATATGAGCTGGAAGGCCACTTAACCAGGCACATGTGAGCTGCAATACATTGCAATCTCCTGGCCCTACTGTCCACCAAGAGAACCTCTCTGTTGGAACCCCTCCTGAGCTGTCACTGAGGCCTTGACCTCTTAACTATGGATAAAATGAGAAGGCCAGTGCCAAACTATACAGTAAATACTGGTAAAGCTTAATTTATAAAAGGTGTTTCTTTTTGGATTAAAAAACTATAAACAGAGATTTTAATGCTTTATTTCCACATTCCAATGGGTCATCTCATGCACTTTGGAGACCATTGGCCTTGTCATTGCTTCCTGACATATTCTGAGTCTAACACCTTTTAGCACCAACTCTGTCCCATTTTTCCAGCTTCCTTTCTCTAGCAACCTTCCTTAGACATAGCCATTCTCAAGAAAATGTCAGCAACAGTTTTCTTAAGACTCCCCCCTACTCCACCCTTTTCCTCTGCTGTTCCCAGCCTTCCTTCTCAGGAGTTCTTAAGTAAAATTTGATTATACATGTTTTTGTTTTTGCTTTCCTTTTTCCAGCTAAATTGACTTTAATTTACCTTAGTAAACAGATGAGTTGAGAGGGAGAGTTTAGCATGTGCCTAGTGCTTTGGGGAGCCCATCTCATACCAGAGGAGACCAGAGGAGACAGGTATAATATGAGGCCCTGAGACCTTGAGATGTAAAGCGATTGGCCATGGTAATAGAACTAATAAACAGGAGAACTGGAATTTGAACTCTGAACTTTTTAACAATAAAGTCCACTTGTGTTACATTCTGTCAGGGAATCACTAAAGAGAAAAATTGGACAGGGGCTTCCTACCAGGAGTTAGCACAGAAGCATTACTTTCTGACAGACCAGGAGCCTCAGATCAGGAATTTTTCCAAGGAAGCCCATCTATCCATCCATCTATCCATCCATCCTATGAAAAATGTTTTGCCTACTGTGAGTTAGGCATTGAAATAGGCAGTGGGGAATGTAACAATGAAGACAACACATAGGGTGCTGAGATGAAGTAATCTGGGGGGGAAGGAGTGCAGTATCTATTTGGGTAGGGGGCTGTGTAGCCACACAAGGAACGAGATGGTGGTTGAGAGGGCAGAGCTTGGAACAGCAATGCTGTCAGGTTGGTGTGTGTGGTTTAACATAGAAGCTGTGCACGATTTGGAAGTTTAGAAATCTATCTTAATGTCCTGCCATTAAGTGGTACCCATGTAGACTGGAGCATCTATGTGCTGGGCAACACCTGACAGGATTCCTTAGGTTCTCTGATTTCTTCCCCTGTTCTTCATGGCACTTCTCATGAGCTGGAAGTAAATAAAATGCTATCTGGGTACTTGCCCTGTTAAATTGATTTATATTTGGTTAAAGACCTATGCTCCATTAGGTATGGTTGTATTATTATAGCTCATTAAAATGAGACCTGTGAAAAAGACCGTAACTTTCTTCTATAACATCAGCTTCTCTGTGAAAATTAGATCAATTCACATCATTTTGTTAACAGTGTCCTTGCTAGACAGCCAACCCAAGTAAGCATGAGGCCCACCTATTATAATATCCACTTGGGGCCCTCTGGGACCTTTCATTCTTCCTTCTTCTCCAGATGTTCAGGACATACACAAAGTTAGTCATCCAGACATCCAAATCCAAGTTTTGACAATTTGCTGAAGAATTGCTTCACAGTCGTAACAAGACAGGGAAGGTTTCCTGTCACAGTAAACTCCAAAAACACAGAGCCTCATCTGCCATATTTACTATTAAATCCCCTTTAATAGTGCCTGCCATATTGTAGGTGCTCAGTAAGTATTTGTGGAAAAAAATGAATAATGGGTCTTTAAGGTAAAGAATAACGTATTAAGTTTTACTTTGTTCATTGCTATTGGTGTCTTTCAGCTTTTATTCTTTGAGGAAAATGTTAAGCAATAAAGGAACTGTTTACTGTTTTAAGTTAAAAAAAAAAAAGTGTGTGCTTTTGTGCTTAAATTGGTTTGAGTCATAGGAAGTAGCCCTGAAGGTAGTCATGCTGGGGTATTGACAGCTGAGATACATGCGCATACTCTCAGACCAAGCCTAGGCAAATCCCTTTTTTCCCTTGTCTGCTGCAAGTATTGAATTATTTTCTTTTAAACATTAGTGGGCAATATACCAAATGTATTGTGTTGGGGACACTTTTTTTCATTCATTTCTTTTTAAAATCCATGTGTGTTTTCAGGGAAATGTAAGCCATAAGTTTCTGATTCATTTACACTTAACTCATCAAAATGTGGTTTTGTGAGCACTCTTTGATATCCAAGAAGCCTTATGATCCTTTTTACTATACTGTTCCAGCCTTTTCCCTTCTTAGAAATGGGCAGTTGCATTTGGCCAGGATATATATTATCATACACCACAATACTTAAGTTGGACCCAAACTCCAATATTTGAGAAGTCTTTAAACTTGAGAAAATGTTGCCATAGCTCAGTACCTTTTCTCCCATCAGCTGGTGCTGTAAAACCCCAAACAGGACAAGGGAACAATGTGCTGGCTATGGCTTGGGAAGCTTGCTTTCTTTTGAGAGTTCCCGGAACTTCTTTTTTAAGGAAGTGGATGTGTGTGGCCTCCAATGGATTTTAGTTGTCAATGGGACAATCAAATATCAGTGTTTTCCCCTTGTATTTGAATACCACTAATATATTTCTTTTCAAGTGGGGGCAGATATAACATGATATATGTAAGCTGAGCACTTGCACAATTTTAGTATTTAAAGAAAACCCAGTATATGTATTCTTCTTTTCTTTCCCATTATGTGGGCAGAAGGTTTAACTCCTCAAAACAAGTTTGCACGACTGTTGAACTGAATATAAGTCCCATGATTACTGTAAATACAGAAGAAAAATATTTTAAGTAGTAGTTGTATGGGGAAATTGTATTTCTTTTCAGAAAGTTTTTTTTTAATTAAATCATTATCAGAATATTTTGTCATGCTATTTTCCAAGGAAAAACAAAACAACAAATCAGAAACTGAGGCATAGCTAGAAATTGAATGTTCCGAATCTCAAGGTTCAAACTTGACAATACACATAACTAATGAAAGCGTTATACATCTTATTTGGTTGCATATAACATATATTTAGGCATTTTGCTAATCTTTAGACCTTGGTAAACACATTAACCCCATTTTCTGTAACAAATTAGTCTGAGTGCTGAGCTGGCAAACAGCTGCCATGGGTTGCATGAGAAAAATAACTCAAGAAATGAGAACATGTTATTGGTTCCTTAAATACTGGAGGTCAAGACTTTGAGAAGACAGGAAACAAAGTGCTTTGGGGTTTTGCCAGCAGGCTTCATCAGTTTCAGCTGTGGATAAAGGCCCTCGTCTAACCCCGGAGGTTTTTTTTTCTTCCTCTATGTAAGTGATCATGGACAGATTTCTTCTAAGGAAATCACTGGAAAGACACAGAAGATGGCATCAACTATCTTTAAATGTCTTATGTCATGTCATTCTGAAGGTATTTTCTTCTTGGCTACCTGTAGTTAACTGGTCTTCCCCAACTTACCATCCATTAGTTAGACAGGGGCAGCCTTTGAGACTTAGATAGGAAAGGACCCACAGGAAGATTTGTGTTCCCAAATCCACCATTAGTGTCTATGACAGTGAGTGCGTCTGCTTTTGTTTAAGAACTTCTCTTGAATGGACAGTAAGAGATGGAATGGCTATGTGTCACTTACAGAGTCAGGCATATAAAATTCAAGGAATTAAGAGCCACAAAGTGTTTTGTAATCTAAAATTGTTAATACTTGAAACAGACTAATATCTTGTGATTGATTTAGGCAGTTTTGCATATCACCACATTTTTTTTTCTAGTTCTTTCCTTCAACTGAGATTCTTATTCTGTTTTTGTAGCTAAAGACAGGTAGAACATCTCAACCAAGCAATATTGTACAGACATAGCCAAAGATGGACGTCTCCACCTATGTTCAGAAAAGACCTTTTTTCTGGCTACATTTCCCACCTACCTTTTCCTATCATTTTGAGATGATAACAAAATATCTCTAATGCTGTGACATATTTAATATGATTCAATCATCCAGTCAAATTTATTGGTGAATATTTCTTAGAAATTTGGAAAAGTCACCAACTTTTATTTACCTTGCCTTGACCGGTGGCATTCCTATCCTGAATTCTTGATGCAGGGAAAGCATGGGGTGAGGAGAAATGAATGTGTTCCTCTTGATAGAACCATCTGAAAAATGCTGTGATGGGCACTTTGGGGGGCTTAATTGCAAAGAAAATCGATGGATCAATATGGAGAAAAGGTGGGACATTATTAGTTGTCAGGTACAAATTAAGAAATTATAATTCCCCCAAATGATTATAGGAAGAAGTAGGATTTCCCAAAATAGTGGAAATCATTCCTCATCAGTTCCCCACTCTTTCCCCATCCTGTCCTATATCACCAAGTCACCAGAATTTAGGCAGAATGTGGAAAAAGAAGTCCATATCTAAGACAAAGTTGATTTTGCGCAGTTCTCTCCTATATGGAGCAGTGGTGATTCATGCCTTCCTTTGCTGTCACACTGTCAGCATCCGCTAATCATAGCCCCATGATCACAGGACTGGTGCACATAAACAATTTCCAGGAGGTACAGAACGGCCCGAGGACCTCTCAGGCATAAACACTGGTTATTCTGTAATTCATTACACCCCCTCCTCATCATCTTGACATGTGCTTGAAACAATAGCTTTCCTTACGATGCCTGAACATGTCCGTGGACTAGATCCTTTCACTGTCCTTGGCACATTTTTGTTGCACGAAGTCCTCTTCCTTTTAAATTAAAACTTTTGGTTGTTCTGATGAATCTCATTGGGTTTGCTTCTTGCAGAATGTCAATAATAGAATAGAATTTAGAAGATCAATGTCAATACCAACAGTGATGGGATTTCAAACACAAGCTAGTTCCTCTGTGCTTTGCATTTATGTTTTTGAACACTCAGGGCACCAGAGTGAGGCCTTTTAATGCTATAGTTAAGTAGACTGCATATACTTGGTGTTGAAAGGGGGTTTTGTTTTGTTTTTTTACACCAGTAAGTTAGGTCATTTAACTTCTCCTCCTCCTCCTCAAACAGCTGTCTTGAGCAAACTAGCTAAGTTCCTCCAGTCAGACTATCTACCCACCCTGAGGCAGGAGTCAATAACTTCTAGTTACTCTGATATAATTAGTTTCTATATTTAGTAATACATATTTATTGAATGCCTACTATGCTGTGCATTGCAACAGACATTGCAGAGTCAGTCTACAGTTTCTGGTCCTATGGGAGTCTAGAATTAAGAACAAACATTTACCACGTGAAGCCACAGCTATGTAGTGCTTAGTCTCTGTTGGGCTGTTACAATGAGGACTGGTAGATTTTATAAAGTCTCTTAATAATATTGGACTGCAAACATAGAAGAAAAAAATGTTATCTGTTCCTTGTATGTCTTAGCTGTGTGTCCTCAGTGGCTAGAAAATGAGAAGGTTGTATCCATGTATCTATGACATGTCTCGTGTCAAATGTTAACTTATTAGGGATTCTTAGCAATTTAAGTTGTATTTCAAAACTAAGCTGAAATTGATCATTTCCCACATTTTAGTTTACACATGTAAACCTGTTTCCCCAGTCCTTTAACAGATGTGTTTA
Organism: Prionailurus bengalensis; assembly: GCF_016509475.1. Lineage (NCBI taxonomy): Eukaryota > Metazoa > Chordata > Mammalia > Carnivora > Felidae > Prionailurus > Prionailurus bengalensis. The sequence goes on along the minus strand of NC_057349.1, from coordinate 95,346,503 downwards.
GGGATTAGTATTATTCCTTTTTACAAATGAAGACACAGGCTCAGAACATTTCATTGATTTACCTAAAATAAGCTAACCCACTTGTTATGTAGGGCCTACGTTTGGTTCCATGGTATAATACCTTTACTCTTTTTGTGCCAATTACTGAGAACAACAGCCAAAGGTAAACAAGGGCAAATGTTTTAGTTTGGGATCATTTATGGACATTGGTGTGATTTTTACTGTGCTTTGCACATCACGTGCGTGAATCAACCTCTGATACGTAATGTGAGAGGAACATCTGAGAGAAGAACTTCCAAATCATTTAACTATGACTTTAGAAATCATTGTTTTTCCTAATTATGCCTTTTTTTTAATGCTCTGGGAAATAATAGTTTTAACTACTCAAAGAGATGATACTGTTAAAGTCTAATTGTAATGAACACATCATTTAAAAAAATACAAAAATGTTGCAATGTACTAATAATTAGCAATATACAAATTTAAATAATAGAACAATCAGAAATATAATAGCAAAAATCACAACTCAATAATTATCTTAATGAAATAGATCTCATATATTTTGCTGGTGGCAATTTAAATTCGGACAAATTGTCAGGAAAGTTGTTTGGTGCTATCAAGAGCCAGGAAAAGATCTGTGCTCTTTGACCTTGTAGTCCTACTTCTGGGAATCTATCATAAGGAACAATCCAAAATATGAGAAAAGCTGTACCAATGAAACAGAAATGACAAAAGTATCCAAGAACAGGGTCATGGTAAATTCCTTACATTGTATTTGATAGAATTAATGGCCATTAAAAAGAAAAGTGTAGGATACAGTTGTTGACTGAAAATGCGAAATTAAAATGTATACAAACTTATTTTACAATTACAAATAGGAGAAAAGCAGATGTATGGGGGAAAAAAGCTAGAGGAAACAAGGTAATACTAACAGAGGTTTAGTTAGGGTCATGGGACTTCTTGGTGGTTTTTTCTTCTTCTATTTTCCAAAATTTCAGTAATGTTATTTTTATTACTTTTATTCAAATTATCAATAAAAATATGTCTAATTGAGTTGTTCTCCACAGCTGTGTTGAGGCTCACCGGTAGGTTTGGGAGTGAGTGGGAGGAAAGGGGTGGAGTTAGAACTAGCAGGCAGAACACATGACAGAAAGCTCTGGCCTGTCCTCTGCACACAGTTGCCCATGAAGAGGGACAGGTACTGAGGGGAGTGTGTTATGCCCAAAGCTCTGTAGTGATAGTTTGTTAGCAGAAACAGTAAAAAAGGTTACCTTCATTCATCTGTTTCTTTATATAAAATACTGGAATAATAGTATTTGTCTGACTTCCTCGCAGTGTTGTTGTCAATACAATTGTGGTAATACGTATGAAGTACAACAAACACCCCGTTCCATGTTAGTTGCTATTGTTTAATAATAATAATAATAATAATAATAATAATAATAATTGAATCTTGGTTTCATTATCTGAAAAATAGCAATAATAGTTTTTGTCCTGTTACCCCATAGGCTTATTGTTAGAATCAAATGAGTTAACGTATGTAAATGAGTTGACACTAAGTGTTATAGAAATGAAAGCAGTTATTTTTGACTGCACACCTGGTTCCCAAGATATCGTGACTCTGGAGTAATGTGAGACCCACGTTTACAAAATGGTGCTAGTTTCAAACTTTCGGGTTCACGCTTTCTCTGTGGCAGAGAAAGACATGTTCTGGAAAGGATTTTGTCCCAGCTCCTACTGGGCCAGTGTAAGAAAAATACTGTTTATGTCTGTGAAGTAAGTTGTTTGGTGGAAGAGTTCACAGCCGTGAAAATAATTTGCAGTCAGGATGATGTGTCACTGTGTGAGCCATTTATCTGAACACAATTGTGTTGGCTGAAAGAACATGGTACAGCCGTTATCCTCTAGAGATAGGAAGCAGCAACTGCCAATGTGCTGGAAAAGATGTGGAACATAAAGAAGGCACCAGTGTGCCAACTTTTGGAATTTTCAAGACGCTTTTCAAAGAAAAGTCCAGAATATTCAATAGAAAATAATCGATTTAAAATAAATCCCATCCAATTAGATCGTATTCTGCCAACTTCTTCCTTCAAAAATCAGGTCTACGGTAGAAAGCTCTTTGGATTCTTATTAATCTCTGAATGGCAGGTTAGAAAGAAGAGCTAAGAAAAAAAAAAGTAATCTTCCTAAGGCACTGGCACCAGTGTCCTTTGTTCTCGAACCACAGCTTCAGTGCCAAAAGCTATGCATGCAGGGAAAATACTGACATTTGAGGCCAATATTGGGCAGGTCTCAATTTTCTTATAGACTTAGAACTGAGAAGACAACAATTTGGAAGTAATCATTTGGATTAATTGCTTTTGTAGAATGACATTAAACCTCCTGGTAATCACTTATGTGAGGTAAGTGAGTTAGAATGAAGGTAAAATCCCTTTATAATTTCACTTAGAAAACAGTATTCATAACATTTTACATGAACTAGAGAGAGTGAAGTATGGAGATTTATCACCAGTCACACATTGTGTAAGAAAAGCCCTTCTCGGGCTACCTCTCCTCTTCAAGAGCTCCCCACCCTCAGAAATGACCTGCCTATTCCAGTAAGGAAGTTCTCTGACCTTCTAGTTTTACATGAACACAGTTTTCCTGAGAAGTCAGTTTAAGATCAAATCCAGTCACAAAAGAAAAAAAAAACATTAAAATTGAAAGACGTTAGGGGAAGGAATGGAGGATAAAGGGGCTTAAACCAAAAACTTATTTTAAAGGAACAAATATACTTGATCAGATCTCTTTTTGCAACAGAGTAAGGACTCATTGGAACCAAAATCTACAAAGCACAGTGCAAATGCTTATGTCAGACAGTCTTAGGGTGGGGGTTCAAATAATAGTCGCTCAGTTGACCCTCAGTTTTCTTATCTGTAAATGCCTAGTTATGAAGATTAAATTGGACAATGCCTGAAATGCCTAGAACATCAATGTATCTGATATATTTTGATATATGGATAGACACATATGGATATATCTATATGGATAGATATATAGATAGATATATCATAAGCAAGCAGTATAATAGCCCCAGAATGGTTACGGTTTTTGTGGTTTGGATCAAACTTGTGAATTGGGTCACCTTTTGAGAGATTTTGCATGAACTGGCTATGAAAAGGACCCCTTTACCTATGAAAAGGTAAATTTGTATTTACCTCTTCTTTTATTGGCTTGTAAATTGGGGTTTTTTTTGTCTTAGTAGAGCACCTCTTGTTTTTAATCTTAGTATTAAAAACACTTTTCATTTTATGTTTATTCTCAGCATGATAGCATATAATCACATTGTCTAACTAATTTATTTCATGGTAGGAGGATACTGAGGCTCAGAAAAGTTAAATGACTAGGTAGTGGCAAATCCTCACATCAGTTTTAGTAAGAAAAAATATTTGTGTTAAAGTGTCTTAAAAATAATTTCCATACAGATAATTTTTCTCTAGCTCCTTTGCTCACAACATGTATCAAAGGGTAGAATTTTTGCTCTATGAGAACTTCAACATTGCATTCATATAATTTCCCAAGAAAACTCCCTTTCAAAAAAAAGTTTTGTAACAAGTAATCTAAAAGCGATTTTTTTCTTCAAAGAAAATTCCCTTTAGAAAAGAAGGAAGTACACCAACTAGGACAAAGGCAGCCAGCTAAGATCAGTGACTCAGTCTGTTCCATAAATTATAGCTCCGAAGTCAGTTTGAAAGAGTGCTTACATTCTCAAGACAAAGATTATGATGACACCTAAGGGATAGGAACAGCTACAGTGGCAATTAGTTCTATAAAACAGAAAGAATTATTAAGTGTATAAACCCTAAGTTAACATGCAAGTTCAGAAATATATATTAAAAGAGGGAATTGCCGAAAAACCTATGGTGCACTGAGAAGTTGTTCCCCTGGTCAGTGGTGAAAGTTAAGTCTGTGGTATGTATAGATCAGAGGAGCTTACCTGTGTGTTCACCTTTGGTGACCTAGGTTGGGGTGCATAGGTGAAGATAGCATAGAAAGGCCAGGGGCCATGTTTTCCTCAGCTGGAAGGGCATAATGGGTCCATGTGGCCTGTTCTTACAGGGCCTGTTCCTTGGGCTTTTTTTCCAAGACCATAGACCATAATCCTTTGGGAAGCTCCCAAAGGATTGATGATGATGAAGATAGATAAGAGTCTGAAAACTAACCTGGGGAAGTCCAAGTTGTTGCACAGAAAGTATGGTTACATTGGTGAAGATGTGTTCTCTCAAGACATCCAATCACACATATTCTTTTATCACTGTGTTCCTTGAACTTTCCTCTTTGCCACCAAAAATAAATAAATAAATAAATAAATAAATAAATAAATAAATAAATAAAAGTAAAAAATATGTATGTTGGAACACTCTGTGAGGAGTCCTTGGCCAGTTCCATGGGTATATTTTCAGAGCAGTCTTACCAGTTTCAGCCCCTCTCAGGCTGTGGACACTTTCCTGTGGCTCTCCCTGCTCAGCTTACCTCTGTCCACACCACACACAGCTGTCTGATTCCACCCCATGCTCCGCCTTCCTATGGGCACTTTTCCTGATCCGTGGTGTCTGTAGGTTCAATCACTGTATCACGTGCAGAACTTCTCTCCTTCAGTGACCTTTTCTGCAGATAAGGAGAAAAACACAGTAATTTCTGCTTCATTCTCCACCCTGCTGTAATTTATGGAACAGAGCGGTTTGTCTCATTAGCAAAAGCAACTGAGAACTGGCTAGGAAAAGTATATTTGGGTCTCCTTGGACTCCCCCATAATTTCACAATGTGTTTTTTTTTTCTTTCTCTTATATAGTTCTATTTTCATTTGGTAATGCTCATTAGTGTGAAGGTTTGCCTTGATTCCCAAACAAACATTCAAGTGCCTTGGGATTTGGTGCCTGCCTTTTCCTAGTCATGTATTGCATGGACCCTGCATAATGAATGGAGCATGCTCAGAGTCTACTTTGCGGCTAATTAGAAACCTCTGAGACTGTAATAAACTACTCCTTCTTCAAGTCTAAGGTCCTCCCCCCATTTGACCATTTCCTTTGTAATACTTTTAGATGTCTGAGAAAATTTAATGGCCTCACTACCTTTGAAACATAATCTGCATGTTTTACACCTGAAGCTAATATGTTATATACCAATTTTATTTTTTAAAAATTGGACAATGAACTCTTCCAGTTGGCCTGTTCCCTCCTCCAGCTATCCCTGCTGAGAAACATGCTGGGAGATGATGTTGGTGGTTTATATCATCAACCTGTAAACATTTCAGGGGGCTTCTTCAGAAATGCCAGTTCTGTTTTTATTTTTCTCTGTCAGACCCTCTTCTTTTCTCACTATATGTGCTCTCCCTGGGTAATTTTATCTGCATCTGTAGCTTTAATTATCATTTCTATGCATATCAATACCAGTTTTAGATGTCGAGCTCATGTCTGTCTTCTGCACTCCAGAACAACCCTACCATTGCCTACCGGATGTCTCTACTTGTAAATCTCCAAAAGAATAGCAAACCTGCTCATTCCAAACAGACCTCACAGACTTCCCATACCTACCCCAACTCTACCCTACCTGCTACCCTGTCAGTGTTCTCTGTATCTGCAAGAAGGGATCCAGTTTCCTACCCCCAGAACTAAGGAATCTTCCTTGACAAGTTCCTCTTTCTCACATCCCATGTCACCACATCTACTGTTGTTGCCTAAATATCTTCCCAATCTGTCTACTTATCCCTGGTCTAACCTACTTCATGTCTGTTCTGGACAACTACTAAGGTTACTCTATTCTAGCTTCCTTACAGTTGTCCACTTAGCAGCCAGAATGATCTCACTGTCAGAGCCATTCACAAAGTTCTTAGTGTGGGTGCATCTTGCTTCCCCTGCCTCCTCTTAAGCTACACCCTCTCTCACTCTGTGCTCCTGCCCCACTGGTCTGCTTTCAGTTCTTCAAAATAGTCTCCTTCTGCTACTGAACTTCTGCACACACTTTTTCATCTTAGTGCACAGTGCTTTCTCCCATTTTGAATCTTGTCTTGCAGGTAGATGAGCTCCCATGTCAGTTCCCCTGGGAAGTGTCCCCAGTTCTCCCATTTAGGTCAGATTCCTCCACAACACATATGTTCATGCAGTAATGTGTTCCTTTTCTTCAGAGCACCTGACTTGGATTTTCAAAATATTTGCATGTGATTTTGTGTGTGTGAGTGAAAAATCCATCTCCTTCATCAGACTGTAAATCCATAGTATTGGTTACATATTCATGGAGAAGATGTACACAGTCCCTTTTTACATGGAGTTTTGTATTTAGTTAGGTCCTTGATAAATATTTTAAAAAGTGCAGTGATCCAGCAGTGCAAAATTACCATAATTGAGGTAAAGCATGCTGATCACTAGGCAAGCTGCAATGTCTATTTCTACTAAGTACCCAAAGCTCATTCTTATATTTACTGCCCCATTTAAGGCAAGATAATAGTGTCTCTGTCTGGAATTTCTGCAAACATAAAGACGTAGTGAAGGCTGGCAGGAGGGAAACTTCAGAGAAGGCACTGGTGGTAGAGGGGGTCCTTTCCTTCTGGCTTTTGGTCCTTGGTTGTGATGCCAAATTCCTTGAATTAATGTTTTTCAAACTTTATTTTTTAATTTATGTTTAAAAAATATTTATTTATTTATTTTGAGAGAGAGAGAGAGAGAGAGAGAGAGAGAGAGAGAGAGAGAGAGAGAGAGAATGATAGTCTGCGAGTGGGGAAGGGGCAAAGAGAGAAAGAATCCTAAGCAGGCTCCATGGTGTCAGCACAGAACCCAACACAGGTCTCAAACTCATGAGCCATGAGATCATGACCTGGAGTCAAGATCAAGAGTCAGATGCTTAACCAACTGAGCCACTGAGATGCCTCCATGTTTTTCAAACTTTAGCAAGCATTAGAAACAACAGGAGGACTTGTCAAAGTACAGATTTCTGTGGCCCACCCCCAGTTTCTGACTCTATAGTTTTGGGGTGGAACCTAAGAATTTATATTTCTAACAAGTTTCACATATGATGGTGCTGGACCACAATTAGAGAATCATTGCCTTAGGTAATTCCATCATGAAACTCAGTCCCAGACAAATTATCCTTTATGAGGATGACCTTCCATATAGCCCCTGCTTTTCTCAGTGACTCTGACTGTAAAATTCGTGTACTTGAAGAAGTGTACGTTGGGTGGGCAGAGCATGATCCCTTGATGATTTCACAGTTGGAGAGTTCTGACTGATTTTTATGATCTCACCAGTATTAGCACCTTTGCCAGATATTCCGAATAAGTAAGCATGTTATTGGCCACTGGATTTCTAGGGATTTCAAGAGTACTAGTTAGTACTTCCAGGCATTTCAAGTATACTAATTAGAATGTGTAAAAAAAAGGAAGAAATAGGTGATCTTCTGTTTGAGCTAAAGGGCATATAAATAGTGTAACAGTATCTTTTGGCAGGGGCGTGCTTTCACTATGGCATAAGGGAAGCTGATGCAACTCAGTCAGTATAGTGGTGGGGGAAAGGGGAGCTCAGGTAGAAGCAGCCTTTGTGGGTAAAATGGAATTTTAGTCTAGTAATATGTTAGTTTAGATGTCAAAAGTCTCCAAGGAACACAAGGTATGAGGGTGAGAGTGTAATATCATGCACAAAGAATTAGTTGAAGAATGCTTTGAAGAAGACCCATGGTTCTAATTCTGCTATGCCAATATAGTCTACATCTCTGGGCTTCCATTCCTTCATCTATAAAAATGAATTTGTTGGTCTAGATCAAGTGTCAGTGGATTTTTGCTGTATGGGGCCAGGTAGCATATATTTTAGGATTTGTGGGTTGTACCATCCCTGGTGCGACTGCTGAATTATGCTGTGGGTAGTGTGGAAACAGCCACAGAGGTTATGTAAATGAATGGACATGGCTATGTTCCAATAAAACTTTATTTACAAAAACTGATGGTGGGCAGAACTTGGTCTGGTTAATCTTTGAACTTTCCTTTTTTTTTATGTTTAGTTTTTTGAGAGAGGGGGTGGGGAGGGAGAGACAGAGACAGAGCACAAGCAGGAGAGAGGCAGAGAGAGAGGGAGACACAGAATCTGAAGGAGACTCCAGGCTCTGAGCTGTCAGCACAGAGCCCGATGCAGGGCTCGAAGCCACGAACTGTGAGTTCATGACCTGAGCTGACTCAACCGACTGAGCCACCCAGGAGTCCCTCTTTGAACTTTTTCGATCACACACTCCTATAAGTAGCAACAACGAAAGAGCTTACCATGTGTGTTTCAATAGATGTGTACTAATTTACAAATAATATGAATCTGTAAGTGTCTTATATACTATATACATTATAAAAAATTCCCTAATAATAGAAGTTTAGTAGGGATACCACAAAATAAATAAAAACAGATTTCATTCTTTTTGATTGCTGAGTAATACTCCATTGTGTGTGTGTGTGTGTGTGTGTGTGTGTGTGTGTGTGTATACCACATCTTCTTTATCCATTCATCCATTGATGGACATTTGGGCTCTTTTCCATATTTTGGCTACAACTACATGGATGGAACTGGAGGGTATTACGCTAAGTGAAATTAGCCAGTCAGAGAAAGACAAAAATCATATGACTTCACTCATATGAGGACTTTGGGAGACAAAACAGATGAACATAAGGGAAGGGAAACAAAAAAATAATATAAAAACAGGGAGGGGGACAAAACAGAAGAGACTCATAAATGTGGAGAACAAACTGAGGGTTACAGGAGGGGTTGTGGGAGGGGGGGTGGGCTAAATGGGTAAGGGGCACTAAGGAATCTACTCCTGAAATCATTGTTGCACTAGATGCTAACTAATTTGGATGTAAATTAAAAAATAAATAAATAAAATTAAAAATAAATAAAAACAGATGATCTAGTTTTCCCACATTCTAATGGATCTTCTTGTATATCCCCTTGAGACTGTGGAGGCCACTCATCTTGATAGTTTCGAAGGTTCTTCGATGCTCTAATGTCCTATCGTTATGTATGTGGTAAATCTTCCAGGATGCACAGCTGCCAGGTGATTTGGGGCTTCATCAGCTAGAGAGGTAACTCTGAATGATTTGTACTAACAGAAGGAAGAAGAGATGCCAGTAATTAATAAAAGAGACAGCTGAATGTGGTTTGGGAACACAGCAAAATCCCAGCTTGCAGAGAGTAGTTGTCCCTCTTGTTGGGGCAGTGGGCACAACCATGGCTGCAATAGACTGGACACCAGGGAAGAGTCAGTTTGAATGGCTATGGAAATTGGATAATTAAATATTTATATGAAGAAAAGAGGTCATGAACTTTTAATTCTGTTAGAAGCTTGTGAGTTTACCCCTTCATGTTTCAGATGAGATCTTTGTATCTAGAAAAATTCTGTGACAGCTTGTTAGAGGCAAAGTTGGGCCTGGAACTCAGGGCTTTAAACATTCTCACCTAGGTCCTCTCCACAAAAAACAAAAAGTTTCTTTGTCAGTGCCTTTCATTTAAGAACAACCTCCTTTTCAAATCATTTTGAGCTACGTGGCAAGAATTATTCATCTCCATCTGTTGATGAACATTTAGATTGAATGATTGTGTAGTCCCCAGCACCCAGTGGAACTGGAACCCTCCTGAACTGGGGAAGGAGTATGTGTTTTGTGATTTCTTTCTCAGTCTCTCCACTTTACCTTGAACCTGGAGCATATGGGCACCTGGGACCTGAAGAAAGCATATCACTGAATTGGCAGGGTGCTCTGAGAGTACTTCATGTCCGTATCTACCCTTGTGATCAGTCATCAGCCTGTGGTGAATATAATGGTATTTGTAAAGGGAGAGGAATCAATGCCAAGCCCAATGTAAATGCTTTCATGAATCCTCCTCTTTGAACAAAAAGAAATGTGGAGACATTGCATACAAGGAAAGTTCATTAGCAATCCCTGAAGGTTACTGCATCAAATTCTGTTTCATGAGACTTTAGAAAGAGAAAGTTAGAGATTTATTCTGGGGTGAAGGACTTTGGCTTCAGAATAGCCAGGGTCTCAAAGGGTATTAAGTGGTTGGGTCCTGTCCCTGGGGGATCCAAGAAGATTTTTAAGCAGGGCAACTGGGCTGAGAATGTCTGGGATGTGTAGGGTGCTGAAGGGAGTTTACATGTTTTGAGCAGGGATGGGTGCAGCAATGTGGTGTTTCAGTGAACCAGAGGCTCTGCTGAGGGGGTGGACTGGGGGTGGCCAAGAAGGCTGTGCCTCATGGGGTGAGAAAGTGATCTGCCTGACTCTCTGGTGTGGGACACCAGGGAGTGTGCAGACACATCTAGTGTCTGATTCCGTATAAATCCATTTGCCAGTCTCTGCCTTTCTGGATATACTTTTGGGCATTTCCCATTCAGAAGGGTTTTAGGATGGAACTCCCCAATGCTCTGTTCCTTTCCTCTAGGTTAGTATTTCCATGGTAAGAAATACAAAAATTTTTTGTGTGGGTGGATGCCAGAAGGATTTCTCTTTTTTCCTCCCCCCGCCCCTCGAATAATGATGAACATTCCCTCTCTACAAGGCCTTTTGGCACAAAAACACTGCCTGTGCTGTCTGATCCTACCGTCTGTCCTGTTAGTTCTTTCTTTGCAGATCTAACTTCAGAGTAACTAGCCAGCTAAACACATTGAATTGTAGATCTGGAAGAGTTTTAAAACTATATGGCTCTCCCTCTCTTTTACATCTTCTGGAGATTTATTTCACTCTCTAGTTCTTTTATACATCTTGGTTTCTAGTTTTGCTTTGAGTGAGATTTTGAGAATATTTCCCCCCTCTGGCTTCCATTTTAAGTCACTCATTGCAAGTATATGTTAGACATACTCAGTTGTTCAGCGTTGTCAAAGAAGTAGTGATTCTGGATGTGTGTGAAAGAGGGGGGAAGGAGTGGATATAATTAGAAGATTATAATCTGAGAATCTGATTACATTTCTATCCTTGCGTTCTCTTGGAAAAGCTAAAACTTTGCAGTAATTCTAAATTTATTCATTTTTTTCTTCTCTTTAATGTTTGGGCTAAAATTTCTTCTTGCTCTCGCCTTTGAATACAAATACTTGACCTAGGAAAATCACAGCTGACAAAATTGTCTCAAGTGGGGCATGAGATCTGGTTCTCTGCAATTTTCCAAATGCAAAAGTTAGGGGGGAAATATCATCGAAACACATCTGGGAGAGCTCAGTGCCCTTTTAGGGGAGTGTGGCTTTGTGTGCTCAGGGCTGGTAAAACGTTGACAAGGTTTGAACCTTGATGGTAAGTGTCAGATAAACATCCTCCTGCAGCCAAACTGAAGAGTCTTGCTGGGATGGGGGAGGGGAAGATTTTCTAGGAAGTGCTCAACACAGAGCTGACAGGATCTTAGAAGACAGAAAGTAAATAGGGGTTTTGTGTTGGTCTTTGAATACAGAACCGGTAAAAGCCCCAAGCAGAAAAACAAAAATCTCCCAGATATAGATTCTAGGAAAAGGCATCATGTTATCTACCTTCATCCAAAGAAGAAAAAAAATCCCACTGAGAGTAAACAGCACCTTCAATGGCTCTTCAAACGCTTCGTTGCACACCTGAGTTGGTTGATCGAGTTTCCTCCACAGGTCTGAGGGGCATTGTTCCCGTTCTCAAGGGATGACCTAAGACACACAAGGTAATCAGCTGAATTGTCTGCTCCTGAATGGAAGCCTTCCTGTCCATGAAAGTTGCCCAAAAGCTAATCACAGGTGATGTATGAGGACCGCATTCCTTCCAAATGCACCTTTCTTTATAAGAGAGTGTTTGCACTTTACTTAGAAAAGAATGTCACCTCCAACCCCTTCCCCCTCCCAGGCTATTCTCTATGGCTCACAGAAACCCTGAGTCTCTTCCAGTCCTCAAGTAGACTGAAGGCAATTGGTCTTTTTGTGCAGAGGTGAATTTCTGTCATATTTATTCAAGGACCTCAGGTGTAACTTGACATCCTTCAAAACAGAGGTGAAAACTGGACACTAAATTCTTACATGCAGCATCATAGAGAATCCTCATTCATCCCTCTCTCTCAGGATTATCATTGATCTGGTGAGATTTTTTTTGCACTTGGGGAGGCATCCACTTCTTTCATGTCGTGTGAATTCCTAAATGAGAGGGTAAACCGTATATCATGTGTTTTCAATGCCCTTATCATTTTTACTGGTAGGTCTCACATATCTTTCTGGATCCATTCTGATTCATGACCCAAGTTCTGTAATTCTTGCTGAAGTCATCGTATTTTTCTGGAACGTTAGAGTCAAGGCTTTTCTTTTTTCTTTTCTTTTCTTTTTCTTTTTTCTTTTTGTCCTCACCACCCCACCTACATCCCAGTGAAGAGTAGCACATACTGAGTACTTAGTAATAATAACATATCTGTAAAGCACTTTCCTGTTACAAAGTACTTTCACAGATATCCTCCTACCTAGTAATGTGAGTTGAATTGACATAAACTAAGGTAATTGAATCGAGCAATCCCACTATGGTGTAGAGGCTTGGCAGAAAAGAAGAAAAAGAAGTGGGTCTGGAGAAGGCAAGAGCGATGACCATTGGAGTAGTGGAGTGCTAACATGATTTCAGGGCCTTGCAGCCTCCACCAGATGGCTTGTTCCGGCTACTACTCTCAGTGCATTTCTTCTCTGCTTTGTACACAGCACCCTGGTCTTAAAGGCACAAAGCTTCTATGGAACTGGAGAAATGGGTTATAGAAGCGAGGTTCATTTTTTTTCTGATAAGAATGACGTCACCAGGAAGGACTGACTTATGGTCACGACCCAGTGGTTTGCTGTTTTTGTTTTTTCCTCCTCTGCTGAGAGAATAAGCAGGAATGGAGTTCAGCTGAGCCACATGAAAGGAAAGAGATGTTTTTCTTTCCATTAGGGAGACGTAGGAGAGTCAGCTGATCAGGGAGAGGACTGGTAGGTCCATGGCTCTCTCAAAGTCTAAATGAAAAGTGAAGCATTTGACCAGGAGCTGGAGCAGAAAGAAATAGCAGGGGCTGCAAATAGATTTCTTAAATCAGAAAAAAGAGAAGAAAAGCAGACTTCAATTCAGCAGTGATTGGCCAAAGAGACAAAGACGATTTACTTGTGATCTCCAAAATTTCACTCTGAATGATATCTTAAGTCCCTAAATTTAAAGATGGATTTATCTATCATTTTAATAGTTATATTTTAATATTAAACATGCAAATATGTATTTTATATTTATGTAGGAAAAGGATAATTAAATTGATCTTCTTCTATTCCTGCTTCTCCCTGTTCCTACAGTTAGAGAGTTTCACTGTTCCATTGACTTATTATAGGTAGTAAGTCTTTGAGGAAGAAACAGTCAACTTTGATACAACTGTCTTTGCCCCAAATCAGACTAACTGAGATAAAACAAATATCTTATCTCTTTGCACCCAATGCCACTATTTGCATACCGTCTGCCTTATACATTTTAGGTACATAACATAAAAAGGCACAAAAAATATCTGTTTCATTTCTCTACGATTCTATTCCAGACCTTGGGGGGTGGGGGAGATGCCCTCTGAGGGCAGAAATGAGACTGATAAAGGAAGATGGTAACTGTCAAATCCTAGCCATTTTCCCCAAGACAGCTGGCTGTCTCTAAGCCAGATGAATTACACTTTCTCACACCCCTCCTCCACCCCAAATTCTGACAGCAGGGCTCATGCCTGAAATATTTCACACCCAAGACAGCTCCAGCACTCACGCACTAGAACAAGAGCCAGTGGGACTAGTAGAACAGGGTCTTGAAGTTGTGCTTTGGACCCTTTAGTTGCTGAACTATGGAAGGATTTGGGGATGGTCCCTGGAGTGGGTAGAGGAGGGGATTTTAGAGTCTCTGAGCAGTAGCAACTGAAAAATTAGTACAGCCAGTGCACTCTGACTGATTGTCATCCCTCAGAGCATTGTAGTGAGTGTGGGTGAGACTAAGAGCCACCCAATTCAATGTCTGCTGGGTGCTATACTGGGCATGGGGGCTGTAAAGATGAAAGAGACTCTGTCTCAGCACTTTTCTGCAGCCAATGGAGTTAGTCATTTCTTCCTTCATACAGCTGATTCCACCTCATCATTCAGTCCTATCACTGAATCCTGTTCATTTTCTTCACAACACTCACACAATGTGTAGTTTAAATACATACACTGGTGTGTAGATGTATGAATGTATGTGCTTATAGTCAGACTCCCCAGTAGACATGACCTTCATGAATTCTCAGCTCCCATCAAGGTGCCTGACAGTAGGAACAGAATAAATATTTGTTGAATAAAGGAATCAGTGGTCACAAAGGGATTGTCTGAGTATAATAAAACCACCTCAAATGATAAAGCATCAATTCTGTGCAAAACACATCTGTACATGCCATAAAATGCTAACTTAAATCTGTCCTGTGTCACCAGATGTAAGCTGGGTTCTGGACCCACCACTGGTGGGTTTCCTAATGGAAGAACTCTAATAGTACCTGAGACTAGGAAAGGGTGTGTGTGTGTGTGTGTGTGTGTGTGTGTGTGTGCGCGCCTTTTGTCATCAGATAAATGATGTCATCAAACTGCTAGCTATTTAGATGATTAGGCTACTCGGTGTGCCTGTGGATGGTCAGCTGCTTGAATGACCCAAACTTTCATGAACCCATTTAGGTCATTGGAGGAAATGACATTTTTAAGTCTCAGCAAAGATTCCCTTCTGGATCTGCCTGAGCTGTGGGGGATTTTTTTTCCCCTCCATTTATTTGACTCATTTCACTGATCCTTGCAAACAAGACAAAAATAGCCTTTTGATATTTTTCATCCTCCCTTATTAACTGTGTGAGTCCTAAAGATCTCAGAAGAAAGCAAGGAAAGTGGCAGGATAGGAAAGAGGAGAAAATGCCATCTGTACCACTTATGCAGGCTCTTCCCTCAAGTTTCATGAGTCTTGCAGAAAGCCAGAAGGAAGGTTTGCATTCAGAAAAGGAGTCTTGCTGGTGTCCTCCATCTCTCTCTCTATCTCTCTCTCTCTGCTCCCCCCATCCCCATGGCAGTTCCTACCCTGCTCCCCAACCCAGATCCTCCAACTCCACCCTTCCTTTCCGTTGCCCTGAAGGGGAGGACATGAGTCAGCATTCAGACTTGAAAGTGTGAGCTGCCTCTGAGTCCTCAGAATGTAATCATTTCAGAAAATCTAGGACACACAACTACAGAGAAAGTCATCCTCCCCATCTCCCTCTGTGGCCAGACATTTGCTCCCACTCTCTGAATGCAACTTTATCTGGGGTTGAACTTTAACCTTAACAACAACAACAACAACAACAAAACCAATATGGGGGCCCCAGGAGAGCGGCAGGGACAAGCAGCACCCAAGTGCAATTGGCTGTATGGCTTTTGCAGAGGAACTTCAACAGTTTACCACTTTGAACATCTGGTGCTTGGCCTTGTTCAGCATGGAATTTAAAAAGAGAGAGAGGAAGACAAAGAAAAAGAAAATCATGCTCTGATCAGAGCCTCACTCCTGATCTTAGAAGCCAGAATTAATTTTCTCTTTTATTTTTCCAAAAGAGGAAGTACATTGGAATTCCCTCCAGGTATCTTGTTGAAACATGCAAGCATACCTTTAAACCCATTCTTCTTGGAAGGGGACCAACTTCATTGATTTTTTTGTTGTTGTTGTCGTTCGGCGGACATTCTATCAGTCTCCATATCCAGGTTTTTACTTGGCGCTGAGAAAGGAAACTCCAGTAAATGTCTCTCATCTACCCAGAGGGACTTCTTTTGTCTTGGATTTTGGAGAAAAGGCAAACAGGCTCACACATGGGGTTGTGGCAGACTTCATCATGGATCAGACAGCTCTGAGGAGAAAATCTACTTAGACTTCTTAAGATTCAACCTGTTCAGGATTAGGAGAAAGCCAAGACCTCATCTGTTCTTGTGTGCAGCAATCTGGCCAAAAGTAATTTAGAAAATGATGATCCTTCAGCTATAGAAAGGGGGGATTGCCAAGCTTGTCAACTCTTTACCTGCGGGGTTTCTAGTGCACCCTCTCTTGTTCTTGCTTGAAGTGTCTCCTCCTTCCTCTGGTCCAATTAGCAAAGCAAGCAGGGTTTGGAAAGGGAGAGTGACTTGTAAGTGCCATAAGTCCAGTTGTTGAGTTCCTAGCTCCAAGTGTCTTGTTGCCAAAACAGACAAGAAGCACTCTTATCACACTCTTATTTCATAAACTGATCCTGGGGGTGCCTGGGTGGCACAGGCAGTTAAGCATCCGACTTTGGATCAGGTCATGATCTCTTGGATCGTGGGTTCAAGCCCAGCGTCAAGCTCTATGCTGACAGCTCAGGGCCTGGAGCCTGCCTGCTTCAGGTTCTGTGTCTCCCTCTCTCTCTGCCCCTTCCCTGCTCACACGCTGTCTGCCTCTCTCTCTCTCTCTCTCAAAAGTAAATAAGTATTAAAAAATAAATAAATAAATGGTTCCTGGATGTAACCAACTTGCTTTGAGCAAACAGAAAATCAGAACCTGCTCGGGCTGGGACAGTGTCCTGAGAGAAACTGGGAGAAGAGCACTGCATGCTCCCTCCTTCTGAGGAATTATGGAGACACACACATTTGTAATATTGAAGGAGGCTGAGAGACCTACTGTGAGAGAGAAGTGAGGCTCAAAAGGCTGCACAGCCTGTTAGTGGCTGATAGGAGTGGAATTCACAGTGCCTCTGTCAGTCTTGGCCATTTCTGCCATACTGCTTCCAGCTGTGTGCTCATTCTCAGTGGGCTGAAACTGGTCAGGCTGTGAATATTCAGTGAAAAGAGAGTGATTTTGCAGTGTGTATGCAAGGGAGAATAGGAGAGGGAGGAAGGGGTGCGTTGGGATGGTGGAAGTATCCAAAATAATGATCTAAATAGTTCCACATTATAGAAAACAACACCTACTTTCTTTATCATATGGGCAACTCACCACTCAGTATGAACACAGTTGGCCTGGGGTGGGGGGGAGGGGCAGTTAAGTAAGTTCTCTTGGACATTGCTCTATGCCTGCAAAGTGCTTGTGACTCTGGGTGACTGCTAAGATGAGTAAGACCTGGTCTCTGTCCTTCTGAATTTCACAGCCTTTTTAGGAAAACTTACAGGTACACCCAGGCTCTGATGGGCTGAACACAGCATGTCCTGGGAGGACTGAGAAGGAGCCCCATTTGTTCAGGGATCTGGGAAAGAGACTGGCCTGCCTTGCACTTTTGGAGCTCAAGGAGACAGAGCGACTGTGAGTTAAGAGTCTTCTTAGGAAGTTGGTTTTGGAATTGGCTTTTCCCTTTGCTTTTTCTCCTAAATTTTTTTGGGGGTTTTTGAGACTCTGTGCATGGTTAGCTCAAGTGATAACTATGAAGATTACAGGCATTTCAGGGGCATTCCCAGAAACCATCATCCAAATCAAGCAATCTCAACATGCTGGAGAGATGTGCAGTCTGAAATAGCCTGATGTCAGTGTCTTAACTTCATTTGTTTTTATTTACACTTATACTTAATTTTACATATATATGTATTTATTTATTTATATATATTTTATATATATTTATATATATACACATATATATGCATGTACATATATTTAATTAAAACCATTTTTTTTTAGCATGGTCATCCCCAAAGAATAATATATACTTGTAAGGGAATTAAAGTCAGTCAAAGATTCTCCTATAGAACCTGTTCCTTTTGTTGTTGTTGAAGTCATGTTCACAACATCACTCTGGCTAATAAGAATCAGCAGTGTCTGTCTACCTGCTTTCCTTCCGTCTTACTTTCCTATCTTTATTCTTAAGACATCCAAACGTAGAGTTGAGGGACTTTAGCACTCCAGTTTGTCTTTATGAGTTGTGTGACTTTTAAACTAAGGACCTGGTAAAATCCCCAATTCAATTCAACAAACACAAAGTAAATTTCAGATATTAGGTAGGATCATTTGCAGGATTGTAAATTCTTAAAATAGGAAAATTCTCCATATTAGTAATGTTCACTGCGGGCTAAGAATGATCGTGCCATTGTTCCTAACACTGCGGTCTCTGCAGAGGATTTAAAAAGGGCCAAACCCATCAGCATGGCAAAAACAAAACAAAGAAAAAACTTGAGAATACCTTGACAATACAGAACGCTGGTGATCATAGGGAGGAATTGGAACTCAGGTACACTCTGGCAGGAGGCTACATCAGGACGACACCTTGGAAAACCATTTGGCGCTTTCTACTGAAGTTGACTGTATGCCTGCTGTATGGCCAGGCAATTCTACCTCACAATTGTACTCAAGAGTAATGAAAGCACATGGGCATCAAAAGACATGTGCAAAAATGTTCCCAGTAGAATTATTTGCAATAGCCCCCAAATGAAAACAACTCCAGTATCCATCAACAGATGAATGGATAAATAAATTGCCGTGTATTTATGCAGTGAACCACCTATAACCAACTACAACAACATAGATGAATCTCACAAACAGAATGTCAAGCAAAATAAGCCAGAAAATATATATTGTAACTCTATTTCTATAAAACTTTTTAAAAAGGTAAAATGAATATGTGATTTAAAATTATTTTTTAATGTTTATTTGTTTTTGAGAGAGAGAGACAGAACACGAGCAGAGGAGGGGGAGAGAGAAAGGGAGACACAGAATCTGAAGCAGGCTCCAGGCTCTGAGCTGTCAGCACAGAGCCCAACTCAGGGCTCGGAACCCACGAGCTGTGAGATCATGACCTGAGCTAAAGTTGGACACTCAACTGACTGAGCCACCCCAGTGCCCCTGAATATGTGATTTTAGAAGTCAAGTTTCCTTGCAGCCAGCTAGTGATGGGGAAGAGCAATGAGAGGGGCTTCAATGGGGCTGATTATATATTATATTTATTTCAATGGGGCTGATTATATTATATTTTATTGTATGAAAATTCATTAAGCTCCAAATTTGTGCACTCTTCTGTGTATGTCAGAATTTAAGTTTTTCTTTTTAAATCCCCAAACCAAAATCATGAGAACATTCTATTTTTTTATCTGAAGGCATCTGTTTTTATTATTCTCAGGTTTAGGAAACATTGTTTATATGTTTGAAACTAAACTTCTGGAAGTTTATATTCTGAATTCAAGTCTAAGTTTGGCTTAGGGTCAAGCAACATCACAGGTGCCAGATTTGAAATTCTATTAGATACTTAAACAATAAATGCATATTCTAGGGTCACATGTCACATCTTCCTTAACCGTAGGAAAGCAGAGGATATTTATGTTTTGGGACAAGGTAGGGGCAAGGTAATAGGAGATAGGATGGCTTTAGACAAATGGGTGTTTGTGTGAAAAATGAAGATATTGGTCAGTGTATTCCTGCTGTTTCTTGGCACAGGCTTAGCAGCTGGTGCTTTTGGGTTCCCAGTCTTCTCAGGGACTATGTTGAAACCACTGTAGCATTGACCACTCAACAATGATGGAATTAGTGATTGTTTTAAAAGCCCCTAATATGGCTTGGCTAGTGTAAGGATAAACATGAACACTGCACACAAGTCACTTTTACACAAAAGGTAGATTGTAAACACCATTGCAAAGGCTGAGATAAAATGCTCAAATGGGAGCATTCTTGTGAGGGGTAGGCAGCTTTGGGCAATGGTTGCTACCTAGCCTTAATATCATTAGAGGTCCAAATTGCCCATTTGTGGCAAGTTTCAGGCTGATTTTATCTAGAAGCCCAAATTCTGAGAAGTGCAACCCTTGTGGCATGAGAAGAGGGGTCTCTGAATTTTTAAGTGTGTGTGTGGGGGGAGGGGGGTGGTGGAGGGAGGATCAAGCTCCACTTCAAAGACAGTAAAAATCCATCTGAACTTCTAGTTTCCATGTTGGCAAGAGATGTAGGAATCAAATACCTCATGTAACAAATATGATAAAATATTTTCTAGAAAGTTTCTCAAAAATAATGTTTTTTGTTTAGCTACAATTCTATCTTTTCCTGACACTTAAAAAAAAAAATATATATATATATATAATTAATAATCTCTGTTTCCTCTCTCCCCAATCCCTCCTTAATCCCCTGAAATCTAATCCCCATCCCACCTCTTTGCCCAAATTGGCTCCTAGAAGTGACCAACTATAACCATCCAATGTCCTTTTGATTTCTTTCTCACTATCCCTTCCACAGTCCTCATTATTTTTTCCATTTGCTTCTTGGAAATTTTTCATTGTTTCACATTTCCAGCATTGTACTCTCCTCATTTCCTTGCTAAATTTCCAATTCTCCTGAAGTTTCCCCTCTGCCTCTTGTTCCTCCTCATGCCCCATTACCCAAGGCTCCATCCTTGGTCTTCTACTCTTCTTTCTGGCACCACAGTGTGTGGAGATTGTCTCTGTTCTCATGGCTGTGAGCACATGGGGCTGATGACTCACAGATTTACAGCTCGCATCCTGCCCCTTGCTCAAGGTTTATTCCCATATCTCTGAATGCTCACTGATCATTTTCATTTGAAAGTCTTCCCATGGCCTCATATTCAATAGTCTCTAACTGAGCTCATCATCTCCCCCACAAAACCAGTTCCCCTTCCAAGTTCCTTATTTCTGCCATGGCACACTGTCTCAGTTATTGCAGCTCAAAACTTTGAAGTCACTGCTAATGCTTCTTCTGCCTTTATTCTTGCTTGTCCCATCCCCATCATGTCTGCTGGTCATCAAGTTCTGCTGATTCCCACCCCCTCCCCATATTTTCTTACCTTCTTACCTTTCCATGTCCCAGTTCAGGGCTTTGTCACCTCAAGGATAGGTCATGATAGCCCTATTCCTGCCAACCTGCCTGGGTCTAGTCTCCCACACTCTGGAGCATCTGATTTCATATGCTCAATTAGTAAATTTTCCTTAAGCTCTCTGCATTTTCTCATCATTCCCCTGCATACAGCTTTTGAGGCATCTACAGTGTTCATTGTTCTTTCTTGGTTTCAAATTTTATTAATTTTTTTAATGTTTGTTTATTTTTGAGAGAGAGAGAGAGAGAGCAATGAGTGGAGGAGGGGCAGAGAGAGAGGGAGATACAGAATCTGAAGCAGGCTCAAGGCTCTGAACTGTCAGCACAGAGCCCGACACAGGACTTGAACTCATGACCTGAGCTGAAGTCAGACACTTAACTGACTGAGCCACCCAGGTTCCCTCTTGGTTTCAAATTTTTATAAGTAATAGAAAGGATGAAGGGATAGGGAGAAATTGGAGAATTAGAAATGCTGCCACGTGCTAAGAATGGAACAGGAAGCCTCAAGGAGCCAAATACTTATACTTCCGTACTGACATGTGCTGATTTCAAAGCTCTGCTGTCTTAAGACCTGGAGGGTGGTGTATTCACCTGCCAGCAGAAAAATAATAACTGGCATTGAAGGAGACTATCAAAGTTTGGTGTTGATCATATTTCCCTTCCTAGGTTATGATCTGTTTGTAGAAGGGACCAGATGGTGTTCTTTAAATCTTACAGTGCTAACTAATTCCTAAACTCCTGGGAATTTTTAGAAATTCCTATTGATTCATTGTTTGATTGACTAATCATAGTTGATACTGCTGAATCTCTTTGTGACCTCCACTGACTCAGTAATCACTGAATCCCAAGCTCAAGTTACTTGAAGGTAAATTTTTTTAAGTTTATTTATTTTGAGACAGAGAGATCATGAGGGGGGGGACAGAGAGATGGGGAGAGAGAGAGAGAATCCCAAGCAGGCTCTGTGTTGATGGTGCAGGAGCTCAGATTCATAAACTGTGAGACTCTATTCTTAGCTGAAATCAAGAATCAGACATTTTATACTGTAACAATGCCAGTGGTATGGCAGGGTGTATGCCTTGTTACTGACATACTAGGTCAGTCACATCTACATGTACCTGTTTTAGAAAAAGGAACCAGAGAGGCACCTAGGTGGCTCAGTCAGTTAAGCATCCGATTTCGGCTCAGGTCATGATCTCATCGTTTGTGAGTTCAAGCCCCACATCGGGCTCTGTGCTGACAGCTCAGAGCCTGGACCCTGCTTCGGATTCTGTGTCTCTCTCTCTCTCTCTCTGCCCCTTGCCCACTCATACTCTATCTCTCTCTCAAAAATAAATAAACATTAAAAAAATAAAGAAAAAAAAGAAAAAGGAACCAGGAAAGAACCTTTTGATTCAGTTACATCCATATGTTGGGGGAAGTATGTTGAAAAATAATAAAATAACCAAGTAAGTTAACTTAGGGGAGAAGGAGGCTAAAAAAAAAAAAAAAAAAAAAAAAAAAGAGAGAGAAGAAAAAAAGAAAAGAAAAAAAACACCATTGAATTTGAAAAACTCTATTTTAAAAGGGAGTGTGACTTTCTACTTTGTTCTTTAAATCATTTTTATTTTCCTAACCATACAAGCTGATAACATCCAGATAAATATTTGACTCGATCAACCCTCTGGATAGCTTTGTCAAGTGATGTCTGCTCAAAAAGAGGTCATGCATCTTGATCCCCCAATACAGACCCCTGCAAACTGCAGGCAAAAGCAGGAGATTTGAATATTAGTTTAATTCTACTATTTTTTGAAAATCACCACCCTTGATCCACCTCTTCACCTCATAGAAAACCATTCTTTTCTTGGTCTAATGAGTGTGTAGGTGTCTCTACCAACCCACAGACAAACTGGGCAATGTTTGCCCATGTGTTTATAAATTTTGCAAAACAACATAATGTATGCTATATGTGAAAACAATACAGACTGAGATGGTGGGGTAGTTCCTCTGTATAAATTTCATCATGGATGTTGACATATTTTCCTGGGGGTGGTAGTATAAGGCAAAAATGTACAATGAAATGGAGGTATATGCTCTCAGGATTGAGGCCAACTCCCAAAAACTCATGGCATGAGGAACAAGGGAAAGACAAGTCTGGCACTAATGCTCACTCTTTAAGTCAACTGCTTCATCAAATTTCTTAGCCTGGCTAATGGGTTTGCATACTGGCTTGAACTTCATCTTGACTTACACTGATGAAACACTGGACTCCGTGTAGTCTCTTCTAGCCGGTATATTACAAGACAGGGTCTCTGTGTTATCTTTGGTTGGGTGGCATGTCCAGTACAATTGCCTATTGAATAATAAGAGGATGGTTGTGGTTTTATTTGCTTAAAGAACAGAGAGACTTTGGGCAAGTCAAGAGAGTACTTTTGGTGTTGGGGATGTAGATAAGGACAGACAGATGATGTGGGGTTTTCCTTGTGGGTATTTCAAAGATTGTGGATTTTACTGTAAGTATGATAAGATGTCAGTGAAAGATTTGAATGTGGAGATGAAATGATCTAAGTTATGTAAGGAGACCACATATACTGCCTTGTAAGAAAGAACCTCCCATCTTCCCTCCCTTGGGCTTCCTAGCTGCTCAGATCCCATGACTCCCCATAGCTCCTACTCTTTTACCCCACTCTCAGCAAGAGCCATCTGCTGATGAGTCAAGAGGAGGCTTTAAGGAGGAGGGGGTGGCCAACAAGGCCAATGCTACCAAAAAACGTAATAAAATGAGAACAGGAAAACATCTAATGGATTTGGAGCAAGGAGGTCACGAGTGGCCTAGCAAAAGCATTCTCAGTGTCAGCAGCGTATTGGAGATAGAATCCAGACAAGACTTTGCTGAAGAGGGAATTGGGAAGTGAGCAATGGAGATAACATGTCTGCACAACTCTCTACAGAAGAGCAGCTATAAAATGAAGTAGAGAGGAGTAGTGGTTGTAGGGGAAGTAGGGGCAAGTGGGATCATTTAGGATGGTTGCTAGCTGAGTCTATTTATAGGCTTCCAAGAATGAGCCAGCAGGGAGAGACTGATGATACATGAATAGAGTCCCTGAAAGTGTGGAAGGGGGTGGGATCTGTAACCTACTGAAGGGATTGCTTCTCCAGAAGAGAAGGAGCACTTCTTTCCCTGTAACGGGAGGGTGAGGAGAATGTGGATGCTGATCTAGATAGGTTTAGAAATGCAGTATTGGAAAGACTAGGGAGGGAGTAGCTATGCTCCTTTGGCTGCAGGCAACAGAAAGTAACTATGGTTAACATTTATTTTTTGTTTTTTGTTTCTTTTAAGATTTTATTTTTAAGTAATCTCTACACCCAGTGTGGGGCTTGACCTCACAACCTCGAGATCAAGAGTGACATGCTCTATCAACTGAGCCAACCAGGCACCCAACTATGGTTAACTTAAGCCAAAAATAAATGTGTTAGATGAGTTTTGGGTAGAAAAAAAAAAGAAAGAAAAAACCAAAAAGCAACAAAACAAAACCCCCAAAACCCCAAAAACAAGAAAAACAAAAAACAACTGCTAATAACCAGTGATGGTACCCCTGATAATCCACTATGGGGATTGGCTCCCTTTTAGACCTCTGAACAGAGAAGCAGGGAAGCACAGTTCTTTATTCAAAGATCTAGTATATCTCAGAGAACCGGGTAGTGTAACAGGATCAGAATTCATTTCCTTCCACTGCAGAAGGGTAGAAAGTCTTTACAAAGAGGCTGTCACATATCTCTTTCTCTCTTCTACTCCCTCTCATTAGTCTTCTTTTTCTTTCCTCTGCTCCCCCTTCCAAGTCTCCCAGGTTCTAGGTTCTAGGCCCCTCTTCTTGGAGCAGATCCTCTTGTCTCCAAGGATCAGTTTACTCCATTGCTTCAGTGTGTGCCAGTGCCCATGGTGGCTCCTTATCCGAGGTGCAGACTGGAGAGGTCAGGGTGGACCAAAGTAGTGAGAGGGGTTGGTGGGTGCTCTAATTCCTGTTTGGTCTTTCAAGCAGTGAGCAGCATGAGTGAGTTTTCACAGGAATTACACTCCTACACAAAGAAGGCACTGGTTTTGTCTGCAGAGGCAGCACAATTTAGTCCCACACAAGGGAAATCCATTTTGACCCTCCCCCTTTCCTAACAGCTATTCTGGTTTTACAGTGTTGAGAAGTACTTGTTATGGTCCAGAGCCTCTTTTATTACCAGAGTTGCTGCTCTTGGTGACAAATAGTACTTTCTTAGCCACTATTATCTAGCCATTGCCAGCTCTTGTTGAATTTTTCCTCATCCTCCAAGAAGAAATGGTAGTAACTTCAATCTGTCCTACCATATGAAGCTTCAAAGCTAAATAGATGTCAAAAACAAAGAGCAGGGTGACCATTTTAGGTAAAATTTCAGAGATAATAGTCCAAAGTCTACTCTTTTGCTTTGTAAGCTAAAACACTTAACTTTGTCAGTTCCCTGAAAGTTTTCAGGTTCTTGAGGACTCATGTGCAGTTGTCAAATTCCAAGGGATTTTTTGGGCTGTTGTTAAAATAAATTATTCTTCCAATTTACTAATTTAGGAGATAATTCTTAGAAATCAGAATACTTGTAACAACTAAGCAGCTCCCTTTTCTCTACTGTAGAAAAGTCTACATGGAAAACCATATTGCTATTCTTTGCTTCTTGGCCTAGAGTAACTAGGATGGAGTGCAAAGATGGCCCCTCCCAAACACAATGTCCAGGTTTAATCTGGATCCTTCAGGTTCCAACTCCCACAAGGCACTTTCTCTTTTGCTTTCCCCTGATTTATTAGCTTCCTTGAATTAGTTCACAGCCAGTGATTTTCTTCCCTTCACTAAACTCCTTTGATTAGGGACCATGTTGCATTCATCTTTGTATTGTATGTTCTGTTCCCAGAGTTCCAGGGCTGGTTTTGCATATGGTAGGTGCTCAAGACTGGTTTGCTGTGTTACCACCAGAAGGTTTCTGGAAAAATACTTTCCACCTTGACCCTCAAGAAGCTGGATGATGTATGGAGTGAGCAGGGGACCTTCAGTCAGAAGTTTTAAGTTTGATTCTGATTCTGCCGCTTACTAGTTATGTGACTTGAGGTTATATCACTCAATACCTCCGAGCCTCCATTTCTTTCATCTATGAGATGAACAATCCCTATCCAACAAGATTATTGTGAAGATCAAATAAGATCAGGTATGTCCAAGTGTTTTAAAGCCCCTATAAAACTAAGAGTTTACTAGTGATCATGGAGTCAGAACAAAGGAACCAGGATGACCTTAATGACTATTGTTAACACCCACAACCACTTTGGTCTACCTGTCTTTTCATCTCTGTATCCTTAGCAACTAGCACAGTGCTTTACAGAGTAGGTTCTCAGTAGATGTTTTTTTGAATGAAGGCCAATGCTATTAAAATAACTTTTGCATCTTGCTTAGGTGTTGGCTGGGGGAGTAGAACGAAGATGGCTCTAGAACATTTCATGTAGTTGAGGATAGTGTATACAGAGATGAAGAACATCCTGTTCTTGGAGGGGCCCCGGGAAGGCTGGAGTAGTTGTAGGACCCCCTGAGGTTCATAGGGTGTGTCTGTCAAGCTCAGCCTGTGTTATCCCTGGAACTGATTGTCCTGATGAGATCTCTTGGTTGTGGCTCTGTTATTGGGACACTGATGTCCAGATACTACAAAGCAAGCTTGGGATCAGGAATGATACCTGAAATGAGGATGGGAGGCACACTGAGAAGAGTAGGTTGCTTTTGGAAAAGAGAGAGTGTGAGCTATTGGCCATAAGCTAGTGGAGGGGAGCACTGGAGTGGGGTAGGGAGGAGTCAAAGATTGGAGCAAACCATGGCTGTTCTGTCCCACTGGAGTGAGCTGGACGCTGGTATGGGGTATACAGAATCTTCTGGTGTGCCCTTTCAGTGGTAGCAACCAAGTAACCAAACACCAACCTTCCCTGAAAGCATCCTTTTAAAAATTAGGATGGTAATATAACTGAGTCATTTTTGTTTGAGCCACCTCATTAAGGGATTACCTAATATAAAGTAGATTTTTAGCATTTTACAGAATAAGTATGGTTTCAATTTTGTTACAATACTATCTCCTTTCCAAAAACCTCTGAAAGAAATGGTTTATCAGGAACATACAATTTTTCTTTGTTCTACTGCACTTATAGAAAGACTGGGTTAAAAAAATGTTAAGGTTTATTTATTTTTGAGACACACACACACACACACACACACACACACACACACACAGCATGAGTGGGGGAGGAACAGAGAGAGAGGGAGACATAGAACCTGAAGCAGGCTCCAGGCTCTGAGCTGTCAGCACAGAGCCTGAGGTGGGGCTCAAACTCACAAACTGTGAGATCATGACCTGAGCCAAAGTCGGACACTTAACTGACTGAGCCACACAGGCACCCCAAGAAAGACTGGTTTTTAAAAGAGGGTGGGTTTTTTTTTCTTTCCTTTATCTACCTACTGCAGAAGGTCACTGCAGAGGAACTGAAGGAAGGTCTCTGCTTATCAGGCTGGGGACAGACCTAGGAAAAGCTGCCAGGTGTAGATCGGGAAAGTCCTTCCCAGCCCTGGCTCGTAGGACTGTTTGAAGCCTAGAGAGGCAGCTAGTGGCTGCTACAGTTTGGTGTGATGGTCCCCTGCCAGCCGGTCATCTACAGTTGTCAGTTCTACCATTACCCTGAGACTCAGTCCTCCTGGGGCTGCATTCAGTTGCACTGTGAACACGCTGGACTCCATCCTCCCGCTGAGCCTTCTCAACAACAAAACAAGACCTCTGTGGGAGGATGTGGGGCAGTATGGGCCTGCCTTGACAGTGTAACCTGGAACACTGGGAGTGAACACAAACAAGGACATTGCAGCTTGAAGAAAAAAACTTGGCAGAAGCAACATGGATCTGGTGCCTTGGCTTGGAACGGGAACGAGGAATCCAATTATAGTCCACTCTGTATAGAGAGTAAAAAAAAAAAAAAGAAAAAAGAAAAAAAGAAAAAAAAAAGAAAAAGAAAAAAGAAAGGAAAAGAAAAAAAAGTGCTTTTGTTTTGTTTTAATCCCACAGAAGTAAATGAGAGAATAAGAACCAGATTTAGAGTAAGTCTTTCGTTCAAGATTTTCCTTTAGACGGTGTCAAGATGGAAAACATCTCTTGGAGATTGAAGAATGCTCTCATTTGTAAACAGCTAATTAAAGCTTCCTATAACCTGAATGACCTATTGTGGTACTATAGAGCTAAGCAAAGAATGCACTTCCTACAGGACAGAAGCACCCTTACCGGACACATGTGACACGTTCTGTGTGCTCTCCACTCTGCTATGGGGGCACAACATTCAAACGGACCTCAGAATTCCCATTTATAGTCACTCCTCTCTAAGGGGATGAGAGTACTTGTACACAGCTACGAGTAGAGCAGAAGCCTGTCACCCATAGCTTGAGGCTTATATTTTGTCACCTTAGATCTTTATAGTCTGTTTCAGGCATGTGTAAATAGATATTTCTGTATAAATATATAAGTATCCATTTTTTCATGGGAGTAATTATCAAGAGAGTACAGTTACTTCAAATCCAAGGGGCTTAAATCAGAACACTTGAAATGATTTTTGATATTATATTTAGATTTTACATCAGTGGTGAAGAATCTGCTTTTTTATCATTACGATTGCCTAGTGTAGCCCCTACCCTCTGATCTTTCCTTGGGGCTTGCAATTAAGTGAGTAATGATCTTGGAAGGTTAAGTAGATAGTATGATTGTGAAAACCTATTAAATCCAATTATTATTATTTTTTTCCATGACCATGAAACACAATCTCTGAAAGCTGAGCTTGTGCAACTCCCTGGAAGGCTCATGGCTCAGCTCAGTGTTGCATCTAATGAAAACAAAACCAAAAATAAAACACAAGTGATCCATGAGGCTGGCTCTTTGAGCCTCATTGCCTGTAATTGTAAACATCTGAACTTCAGGATTTTCAGGAAAAGTTCTTCCCTGCAAGATGTGCAGGAAATCAAGAGTAACCTGGAACCACCACTGGTTTTGACTGGTGAGTCCATGCTGCTTGTCATGATTACACCACATGATTACACCTCAGGTGAGAGAGGTATTCCTTTCTGCCTGGAAAAGTTCCCATGTGGCCTGGAAGAGCAAATAGCTGTTGAAGGTCAGCTTTTTTGGAAGTTTTCTCAATCAACCAAGATCCTTAGATGGAGAGCCACCTTGCCATCCTGGGTCTCTGTTGTGTCGTGAGGAGGGGATGCTGACCCATGTTTGTGCTGTCATTACCTGAACATGGTGGTGTTCTTAGTGGCAGTTGCACTCGATACCAAGGAGAGGGTGAGTTATGCCACTGTCACCTGCATTGCGTCAGGGTAGGAGGTGTTCCAGTTACCTGGTTACCTGTGTGGTCACAAGATTTAATAATCTTTAAAGGGTGGAACTCCCTCTGATGAGTTTTCTTCTGGCTGTTAACATTCAGAATGTCCTGTCCTCACAATAACAATAATAACAAAAATCACACTCCCTTTGCTAAAGGCATTAACATTTAGACTTCTGTTTATAATACATGTTTACACTATAGATCTGGCTTCCTCCAACCACATGAACAATGGCTTCATGATAAAAAATACAATCACTTTCATTTGTAGAACACATTACATTTTATGAAGTACTTTTACACCAGTTATCTCCCCTGTCCCTCAGGCAAACCTGGGAGCTGGACATGGGAGGCATTCTTTCTTTCTTCCCTCCTCCCGCCACCACCCCTTTTTAAGACTGTGAGGTGTACGAGGCCCTGAGTACTGGGGATCAAAAGTCACCTAAGCAGTAAGTAGTAAAGCCAAGACTAAAATCTAGGTCTGCTAGGTCAAAAAGATTGGGACCCTATTTTTGCCAATATTTTGAAGCTTTAGCTGCAAGAATTATCTGATGATTTTTTTTTTTAGGACAAAAAATGACTTGATAATATTTTAGGAAAACAAACACTGCTAAAATAATCTGCCTGTAGCGTCTCCAAATCTCTAGGTCTTTTGCTGAATCTCAGTTACTGGGGAGAGATAATGGTCTTCTATTTGAGCGAGTCCTGAGGAGAGGGCTGATGTTGCTTTCCATCATTCAAAATATTCAGGGGTGCGTGGGTGGCTCAGTCAGTTAAGCATCTGACTTCAGCTCAGGCCATGATCTTGCAGTTTGTGGGTTTGAGCCGCACGTGGGGCTCTGTGCTGGCAGCTCAGAGCCTGGAGCCTGCTTCGGATTCTGTGTCTCCTTCTCTCTCTGCCCCTCCCCTGCTCACATTTTGTTTCTGTCTCAAAAATAAATAAACATTAAACAAAATATTCAGGGTTCTGAAAATTCCTCAAAGGGAGACAGTATGCCTTTTAGCGTTTTCTTTTTTTTTTTTCAATATATGAAGTTTATTGTCAAATTGGTTTCCATACAACACCCAGTGCTCATCCCAAAGGGTGCCCTCCTCAATACCCATCACCCACCCTCCCCTCCCTCCCACTCCCCATCAACCCTCAGTTTGTTCTCAGTTTTTAAGAGTCTCTTATGCTTTGGCGTTGTTTTCTACTTCAGGGATAGAAAGAGGTCAGATGCACTGAATCCAGAGCTGAAGGCAAAGGGATAGGAGACCTAAGCATTGTGATCATGAAATAATTGAGGCCAAAAATAGTAAGTCATTACAAGGTTATACATGTTTGTCCAGCAAGACATAAATCCTAATTTTTAAAACTATTCCAATTTAAATCATGACAATGAAGAATGTCATTTTCAACTGCAAGCTGTGTGTGCCATAGTCTGGGTGTAGATGGAGCAGAGAAAGGCTGAGGTGTGGGCAGAGGGTGCTTTCACCACCACTGGGGCCCAGCCTGCCTCCCAGGCTATCATCTGCTGGCTTGTTTGCTCTTTAGGCTCCTGTTTGTCTAAGTTGTTGATCATAAACAGCGAGACAGAGACGGTTTCCTGACTAAGAAATCCCTTTGACATTCTAGCAATGACTCACGGAGCCACTTCATGCCCACAGAGTGGCCAGTGTCACCTTGCGGTGTTCTCAGCCTGTGGCACGTAAAACATGTAAATCACATAAAACACGGGAATCCAGTTCTCCCTGTGCCAGCCTGTGCTTCCGAGAGGCTGCTTTCTTCTGTCCTTAAAGGGAGATCTCCTGGCAGCTTCCTGTTCTCCCAGGGCCCCTAGTCTTAAAATTCTCCTGCCCCACCGCTCTCCCTCTCTCTGAACCCCCCCACTCTGATGGTCTGTCCCACACTGGGCTTCTCCTCAATTGATTGCTTTTTATTATCTTTCTGCTCTAATTTTCCTGACAGTGGGATCCTTGACGGGATCCTGTTTCTCTTACATCCTAGCAGAATACAAGCACCTAGTAAGTACTTAAGAATACTTCTATATGGTTAGCTGTGTGGTTAATGGGGGCCGTTTTCTAAGATTCCTCCCTCCTTTCCTTCCTCTCTCCCCTCTCTCCCTCTCCCTCTTCTCTCTTTCTTCCTTTCTTCCCTTTTTCTCTTCCTTCCTTCTTTCTCCTTCCACAAATATCTATTGCAATAAGACACGGGCATTATGCTTGGTTTGGGAAAAGAGCTAGGAGGAATGCTGAGGTGGCCCTTCTGGTCATGGGTGTTATGACTTAGGATGTTACCAGCAGTGCAGAGCAGGGGAAGGTTGTGCTGTGGAAAAGAGCATGAAGGCATTTATCTCGTAATCAGAGATGAGCACTAGGGGGAGAGAGCCTGGCTTCCTTTTTTGCTTGGGGAAGTAGAGCTGGGGAGGGGGCATAGTATGTGTCTGAAGGAGCAGCAGAGCTAACAGCATTGCCAGACTCTGACTCCAGCATTTTAGAAGCCAGGGACCTTTGGACAGGTTTTAACACCCCCAAGCATCTGGTGCTTCATCTCTAAAACAAGGGTCGTGTGAGGATTACATTACTTATATGAAAATGCCTCTTGACCTCTTACTGTACAAATGTGAAGGATTTGATTGTATAAGGCATATCACATTTTTTTTTTCCATCTGCAAAACTTAACCTGAATTGTTGGTGTGTCTCGTCTTTGAGCATGTGATAAGAGGTGATAGGCCAGTTCTTTGTAAGTGGAGGTAAGAACTCCTCTGTGCGTCAGGTATAGTGCACTCCTGAGAGTACATTTATTTCTACACCGAAGAAGCATTTTGTTAAGTGACACAGATCATGTCCGAATGAGCAAATATTTCCAGTTGAAGTCACACTTGGAAATTGTTTATAATGGAGAACATAGTCCCGTGATGGTTTGGAAAAAACAAACAAACAAACAAACTAAGGTCAAAATCTACTTTTCTGAAGTGATAGAGACCCTCCCTATGCCCCAAGTTAATCCAAACCAAAAGATGAATCCTTCCCTGATACGGATCCCTTTTCTCACTTGTTGCATTTTATCACAATTTCAGAGGCCACTGCAGTGGCCAGAGAGCTGAGCCACAGCATCCCAGGTGTGATGCTTCAAAGTGACTCGCCTTGGAAGGGGGCTGGAAAGGCTAAATACTCACTGGTTTCTCCATTGGTTAGATAGGAGGATAGGTACTAACCTGATTAATAATTCCTTTTTATTCTGGAATATTAACATAAGATCTATAAAACCCTCCTGGTAAAACATGATATGAACAAAGCAGGACATGACTGTTAAACCAGTTCCTGTGGGTGACAGCCACCATAAAGCACACATTGCTTTCACTGGGAGCCACTAGTGGCGCCGTGTGTTGAAAGCCCGTTTCCCGTTACATAAGAGTGGCTCCTTCCCCAGCTATGGCAGAGCTCTCCAATAGATTTCTTCGTACTGATCTATGAACTTTAGACCTTGCTTTCTCTGTGGCTGCAGACTGGCTTTCTTTAGAGAAAGACTATTATGGTCTACTTCCAAAATGGTTGAGATCCCTTTTGCAATTTACAGACTCACTGGTTTTAAAGGTAGTTTCTGCAAGGTAATTCCATCAAATCATTTTTTTTTTGATTGAGTCATTTTTTGGTTTTCAACGTTACAAATACCAGAATGATGCTTTCCAGAGACCTGTTGAGTAACAAGGGCAACTATGTCACACTTGACTGGCTTCCTGGTTGAAATGGAGACAATTATTGGGTGTTGGTATTATAATCAGTGGTAAAGAGATATACTGACCCTTGATAACATCTCTTGACCTTCTCCATTTTTGAGAAGTGGTGGCCTGACATTTATGCAACATATAGCAAAGTCTATACCTACATGGAGGAGACTGGGTACAGGATAACGTATTTTCTCCAATGCCTTTGTCTTGGACAGTAAGCTGTGTATGTGGAGTTAATGTAGTTGAGTTTAGAAATGTCTCTGGGCATTAACATTTTCATCTGAAAAATGAAGAGGCAGAACAAGATGATCTTCAGGTCCCATCTAAGAGAACTACTCTGTGACTCTCTAAATTAGTGACAATCTTCTGGATTAACTGGAAATAGTAAACACTGATCTTCTTTTTATCTTTGCTAACAATTTGCTAAATGACCTAGGACTTCCTCATCTGGGTGTTGGGCTTATTGTTGATTTGTGTGTGTCCTGCCCTCTGGCGTACATTCTTCTCCCTTACCCAGAGGCTCTAGACTATCAGAATGCCTCTGGTGGGGCTATACTTCTATAACGTTACAACTGGCTACAGCTCAAAGGTCATTGGTCCGTGGAACCATGTCCCCATGGTTCAGGCACTCTTCAGGGTGATGGATTCCACTGGCCCATTTTCCCGTTTACTTTTTCCTTCTGGTCCCTGTAATCATTTCAGTGTGAGACCCTTGGACCTAGTTGATCAATTAAGATGACTGTTACTTGCATAAGGCATAGGAAATCTGGATCCAGAGCAGCAAATTAACAGACAATGAGAAGCCCTTTGGGAGTCAAGGGAAGTCAGGAGCCTGGACTGAGAGTAAGGAGAGGTTCAGGAGGGAGGTCACACCCCAGGCCCTGGGCTGTCACAAAGAGACCAGGCCAGAGCAGTGGGGCAGATGGGTGCCTACAGTAGAGGCCAGCAGCATGCAGAAATGATGCCCCAGGAAGGAGGACTGGCTTCCTTCTCACTGGCCTTGGCTCAGCCCCATGGGTGCATCAAAGTCCCGATGTCAGCATGACCTCCTAGTACCAGCAGGAAAGTCTAGTTGGTAAATTCATCAGTAATGTTTCACCTTCTATTTCCAATTCTAATCATTTTGATGAAATTATCCTCCACCTTCTTAGTCATTATAGCCCATGAGTGAAAGATGATGCCCCATGACATTTTAGATTTTCATGGTCCTTATATTTCACAACAGGGATCTCACCTCTGTCAATATTTTCATGTCCTAATAACTGTAATCAAAGCTTGAGTTGGTCATATGGTAATAAATAATTGTGCATCTGGGACGTGGCTCTGTAAAAACGCAGAACAGGAAACTCCACATCATATGGAAAGTTGTACTTTTAGTTTCATAACTCAACTTTTGCCTAACAAAGATAGCTCTTATTGAAACTGAGCCTTCAAAGCATAAGAAATATATTTAAATATTTTGTGAAAATGAGATCTTTGTACAAATTTTTTTCCTATATGTCATCTTTTTGGAGTATTACCATGATTCTCTGAGGTAAGCAGAGAGGTAATTATTTTAACCAATTTATCAAAAAAAAAAGGAAACTGGAATTCAGGGAGATTAAGTGACTTTGGTCATGTCTTACAGTTTGTAAACAGATCATAACTGGGTCTTGAGGTTTCTGCCTCTAAATCCATGGTTTTCCCACCCTCCTGCTGCTGCTTCTGTGTGGTATGGTGTGTGTGTGTGTGTGTGTGTATGTACTAAAACATATGTATGCCAGTGCAGAGAGGCAAAGTTTGTTTAATCTAAGAACTGTAAAAAAAAGTCTTGGTTTGGAAAATGACAAATGTTTGCCTATATAATATGTATGACACTTAAGTAAAAAAAAAAACCAAAAAAGTCACTTTCTGAAAACTTATAATAGAAAAATTCCATTCTATTAAGTAGATAGCAGTACAAATAATTTTATATGCCTATTTTTTCCTGGATTTATGACCTCTAATAAAATAGTGTGTTGATGAACTGATTATAAGAAAATGTCTCTAAGAGTGACGTTGTACAGGAAATGTTTCTTCTGATTGTTAAATATGTATTAGCTATTCTCTATGTTTAAGACATAGTAAAGAAAACTCACGATTTCACAACTCTGTTATTTATCTACTGGTAGCAAATATTTGTATAGTTTCATAAGGTTTCATATTTCACCTAAGCCACTGTCTCTCCATCTTTTGTTGTTGTTGTTACATTATCAAAACAAACACAAAGCAAATAGAACACACTAAACAAGTTATTATTGGCTTGGACAATGGCTCCCATGAGGAGAGATGTGTGTGGGCTACCTCCCCCTTTCTCTTGTTGAGATCAAGGCTCTGTCTCTTCAACTTTCCTGTCCACTCGGAGAGGTTGAATGTCAGTTTTCTTTACTTTCTTTTGTTTGCTTCTCAATTAGTAATATGTTAGAAATATACTAAAAGCAAATTATGTATTAATTCAACTTTACTACCCTATAAAATTGGTTATACAGTCTTAAATATTTAACCAGTTCTAAATACTTTGAATCTTCAAAATGTTTGAAGACTTTTGTAGAACTTTGCATGAGGATGGAAACTATGGCATGTCTATTAGGAAAATATTATTCTTGGTTTTAAAGGAGGGGTACTTACTTAGTAGTAAAAATTACTTTGAAGTGCCTGCAGTGTTTCAAATAGTTATTTTGTGAGCACAGATTAAAAAAAAAACAATTAGATGCCATTTTTATGGGACCTACTGCCCTTATTTTAATCAAGTTTTTGCAAAATAAAAATGCAAGTTTTAAAAACATAAACATTTCAAAACTCAAACTTTGCATTATTTCAAGGAAAGTATAATATGTATTAGACAGCTGGACATTGAGTCTTTTAACACAAGATCAGGGTTGGCTTGACCTATGTGGGAAGGTACTCTTCATTTACTATCCCTCCCTGCTAAACTATGGCTTAGTTTTACCTTTAATGTCAAATTTTCCTGTTAGGAAATAAGCTACAGAATGTTATTACTTCTCTTTTTCTCATCTTCAGGAAACCAGAAGGCATTATGTGATCATTTCTTCAAATTTAGTCAAAGAAAACTTTCAGAAAACTCCATCAGACAGTCCAAACTCCATTTTCGATCTGCTTCTTTACTTCTCTTAAAATTCATCTTTTTAAAAAGTTTATATATTTGAGAGAGACAGAGAGAGAGAGAGAGAGAGAGAGAGAGAGAGAGAATTCCAAGCAGGCTCTGCACTGTCAGCACAGAGCCCGATGGGGGGCTCAAATCCATCAACCATGAAATCATGACCTCAGTCAAAATCAAGAGTTAGATGGTTAACTGACTGAGCCACTCAGGCACCCCCTATGAATCCATGTCAGTTTTAGCATTAATGATTCTTTTGTTCTTTGAATGTACTTTGAGAATTCCTATTTATGTGCCCTTAATCATGTTGTTTCCGCATTTTAAATGTCTTCCCCCTTCCTTTTTACTAATGGAAGCCCTTCTCTGTCTTTTGACTGCAAATCTCATTTTCTTTGTCACATATCTTCAGGGTAGGTGTTCCCTTGGCACTCCTTTACAGCTCATTTCTAAATCACTGTTATTTATTTATTTATTTATTTATTTATTTATTTATTTATTTTTATGTTTTTATTTTTGAGAGAGAGCATGAGTGGGGGAGGGGCAGAGAGTAAGAGGGACAGAAAATCCGAAGTGGGCTCTGTGCTGACAGCACAAGCCCAATGTGGGGCTCTAACTCATGAACTCATGAACTTGTGAGATCATGATCTGAGCTGAAGTCGGGACACTCAACTGACCGAGCCACCCAGGCACCCCTTTACATCACTATTTTGTCACTTAGCGTTCATTATTCACTTACCGATTTTCAGGACAGAAAGATAAAGGTAGGCAAAGATCTTTTAAGGCGTTATAGTTTAATAGAAATGGTAGCCTGTGTTTTACAAAGTAAGAATATCCCACGAGAAATAAAGGACTGGGAGATCCCAAGTGAGAGGTAACATCTAATACATGAGCAAGCTCCTAGGGCAGGACTTGGTGCATACCAGTCATCTCAATAATTATCAAGCCCTTTTCATGTGGCTGAGGAAGGGGAAGAGGAATCATGAAACCCCTTGTGGAAGAAGTGGCCTTCCATTTTAAATAAGTGAAACCTGGGTGAGTAGAGAGAAAGAACTTAGTCTAGACCAGCAAGTCTCAAACATTTTGGTCTCAGGACTGTTTATATTCTTCACACATATTGAGAACATTCAAAAGCTTTTGTTTATGTGGATTGTGTCTGATGATATGTACCTTATTAGAAATTGAAACTGAGAAAATAGATTTTTAAATAAGATGTTCATTTAAAAATAACAACTCACCACATTTTAACATTGCTAACATATTGTTACTAAAAAAATAAGCAAAATTTTAAAAGCCAAAATATTTAATGAGAAGAATGACACTCTTTTTCCATTTTTGCCAATCTCTTTAATTTCTGGCTTAATAAAAGAAAGCTAGATTCCTTATGTGCTCTGCACTCAATATGTTGCAATATCCTAGATCATGTAGCTTCTAGAAAACTCCATTGTGCACTCATGAGTAATGTGAGTGAAAAAAGCAAGTAACATCTTAGTGTTATTGTGGAAGTAGTTTTTCCCAGGTGGGCTCCCTGAGAGATACTCAGCATCCCCCAAAGGGGTCCTTGGACCACACTTTGAGAACCAATGGTTTATGCTATACATGGTTATCCATCTATCCCTTTTTTATAGATATTCTGTATTCTCTCTATTCCCTCTTTCCCTCTCTCTCTCTCTCTCTCTCTCTGTCTCTCTCTCTCTGTCTCTCTCTCTCTCATTAAATTGAAAGCTTCTTGGGATGACTGGGTGGCTTAGTCAGTTGAGCGTCCCACTTTTGATTTTGGCTCAGGTCATGATCTCACAGTTTGTGAGTTCAAGCCCTGCATTGGGTTCTGCACTAACAATGCAGAGCCTGCTTGGGATTCTTTCTCTCCCTTTCTCTCTGCCCTTCCCCAACTCTCTCTGTCTCTCTCTCAAAAATAAATAAATAAACATTTTTTTTTAAATGCAGGTTTCATGAGGGCAGAGACTGTATTAGGTAACTAATAAAATGAATGGCTGATTTTGATAATGATGGTGTATGTGTGTATTCACATTTAAAACTATGTAAATGCACATATGTACATATGTGTATAAATACATATATCTGTGCATATCTATCTATTGTTAGTGTTGGGGTGTAAAAGCCCAAGCACTATAACTACTGTTAAAGGATAGAGCTGGCTATTAATGATCTGCCTAGAGTTAGTAACAGAGGCAATGTTAGTACTAAAGCTAATCACTCTTGCTACAAAAGAAGTTAGTCAGAAAAGCAAATCCATGTGCATAGATAGGATGGCACACTGCCAGTCTAACTTTTGCAAATTTTAAATTCCTAGGGCTTTTGGTGCCACTGTATCATGTCCCATTCCTGCCTGGTGACAAATGGCAGGTGTGGCCACATGAATCAAGTATACCTGGAAGCCCAGGCCTTGAAATCTGCCATAGGAAGATTTCTATATTCTTTAGCAGTTTTTCAAGAGAATTGCATCAGGAAATGCTTAGCAGTTTCTTTCGGAAGTCACTTTTAATATAGCATGCTCAGGGCTCTGAGAGAAAGGTGAAATGTGCCCCAAGCCCCATATCCCTCTTCCAGAATGTTCTTTGGAGGCATGTCAGAACAGGGCCAGGTCTCATGTTCCCTTCTTCCAGTGTAAGCCTTAACCAGACTTGATTGGTTCAACTCATACATTTAAGATGGAATTTAGCTACAAAGAGAGTTGAAAAATTCTTTGGCATCTAAAACTAAGAATGCATACATTTCATGTGTTTTATTTCTATATTGTAGATGGAAAGAACAGGTTAGTCCACATTGAAACAATCAGATGAATTGAATGAAACACCATAAATTTACACATTTTTAAACCTAGAAGGAGTTCAGGGATTGTCTAGTGAGTCCAAAACTCTATTTTACAGAAGACCCTGAGATCAGGGAGGTTAAGAAAGACTGTAGGCTTTTTGTTTTTGAGTGTCTGAGGCTGAAGCTTGTTTGTGTCCCATACTGTGCACCAGACCAGTGAGTGGTTGGGTTTAGGCTTTTTAAGAACCCAGGCATCGTCTTCTTTAGGAGCTGCACCATTTCCTGTACTGAGAGCTTGTGCATAAAATGAGGTATTGGGGACATGGGCTCTAGCACCAAATGAGTGAAAAGAGGCTTTTCATTTTGCTCTTACAGGGGCCACTGTGCTTCTCAGTGAGGCTTTGAATAAATCATCCATTAGATAGGGATTCCAGGCAGGTGGTTGTCAACCCTGGCTGCCCATTCCAACGAGCTGGGTCTGGGTAAGAAAATCGTGTCCCCAAACCCAGATGAATTACATCAGAGTGACAGTGGGAGAGACAGTGAGAAAGTCACACCAGGTAATTCGCACGCACACCAGAGCAGCAGGCTTTGCTCCGGAGTCTGCCTGTGGCTGCTCTCTCTCTCCTCTTACTCTGAAGATGGACTTAAGCTGCCCGCTTACATCCTATAAAAG